>NC_056665.1:113643176-116043176 GCF_018350195.1 Panthera tigris
ATTACCACATGCCCTTCTCTCTTTGAGGATCACCATCTCTGACCATCAGGGGCTGAGTGACTGATCCACTCGCAGAGTGTTTAGGCGTCTTTCCCTTTACTGAGCCACTCATCTTACCAGTATTTTATCACCTCTGTCATTCTCCTCTAGCTCTGACTAGTTTTATTTTTACACACTGTCTGGTACCAAATCCCCTTATGCAGTGACCCTTCCAGCTCTAACTCCCTAAGTAAGTAAACCAGGGCAAATATGTGAATGAGAGATTTCCAGAGAAATCTCAGCTGTTGCAGGAAGTGAAAGAGACATAGGGCTTTGGAACCAAACTGAAGACCTTGTTGTCGGCTAGGGAAGAGAAGTGTTTTCAGTTGGGAAACAACATAGGAAATAGCTATGAGATCTCTTGGACAAGGCAGTGACCTGGGAGTCAAGGACACTGAAATGCATTTGGCTCATTTGAGAATGAAGGTTGGACAGGATGTTGTATTTTGGCTTTGGTTAGCTATGACTGAGAAGAAAATGGGGCAACATCTTTGGTTAGGAAAAGCAAAGGGGAGAGAAAAATTTAAGAGCTACATAAACTATGAACTGATTTACAAATGAACCAGTGCTTTCACTTAGAACAAAGGCATTTAGGATACAACAATGTTCCATCTGAGATTGCCTCCTAGAGATGATCTTATCCAATGATGTTCAACTACAGCAAGCTTAAAAATCACAGGTGTTTGTTAATGATGCTTCCTAGGCCCTGCCCCAGTGACCCTTCAGCAAGAGCAAGCACTTCCGGTGATTCTCACAAGGGTGGTCCTCAGAACCACACTGTATTCTAGCCATTTCATTTTACAGATGGGGGTAAGCAATTTGAGGTTAAGTGATTTATTCAGGGTTACACAAGTAATAAGTGGCAGAAATGGAACTGGAATTAAATTCTCCTAATTCCTAATCTGTTGCTATTTTCACTTTACTGTGCTGACTTTTAATAGGAAAACTTTGGGCAAAAATGTCCCCTAGCCCAATCAAATTACTGGGTTTGCAGGCAAAGTGGTATTTATATCCTCTAAAACTTTCAGTGGCTTATAAAGAGGTTCTACAGAATTCTGCAAAAAAAAAAATACATATATATATATGTATATATATACATATATATATACATATATATATATATAAAGGCATCATCCCACCCCACATTGCGATGAATTACCAGATGAAAGTCAGCATTTTAAGCTCTTTGGTCCAGACATGTGAATACTTGACTTTTTCTGAGTTGGACTTCACAGTGAGTGTGGACTTCCCAGCTGAATGACTCTTTATAGACAACATCCTGCAAACAAGGCTGTCTTCTCTGCCCCTCTCCCACAAATGGTCACTTGTGCTCATGGAGGGTCACCCTTAGTCTTGAGCTTCATGTTGCCTATCTCATAGGCTAAAGGCATATGATGGCTTGGGAAGCTTGGAGTTTTCTGGTCTTTTGTTTGCCTGGTCTTCTTGGCATGAGAGAAGCTTTGTGATTATCATATTTTTTAACCTTTTCATCTTTATTTTGTGAAAGTCAAAGTGGAACAGAGGGAAGGAGGCAGCCATGTGGAGACCTGTTTCCTGCCATCTCAGGGTCCCACAGTTTGGTAGTGAAGAGCATCCTTGCTCAGACCCAGTGCTCCAGTCAACACTAATGTAAAGCCCTTTTCATTGTCTCAGAAGGGAAGGGGGTTAGTCTTTATTGCTTACTGATGGTTGCAGGCATCATGTTTGATCTTTTTACATGCATTATTTGCACTGACCCAACAAGCCTTTAACATAGATGGTATAGTCTCCTTTTTACAAATAGAGAAACTGAGCAAAGAGGATAAATAACTTGTATTCAGTAGTAGTATCAAGATTTGAAACCAAGTCTGTTTAACTTCCAGGCCTAAGTCTTTTTGCTATACCATGTCCTCTGAGATGTAGGCACTTTTTCTTTTTTTTTAATTTAGGAATCAAATGAAGTGCTGGAAAGTGAGGCCTTGCCTTAGTGATGATTCTTCTGGCTTGCAATGAATGGTCCTTATTATCTTCCTCGCCAATTTTTCCCCAAGGATGACTGGATCTAGAATGTCATTTAGCTTACCTCCAAAGCTTACTGAATTACATATTAGAACAGCACCTCCCCCTGGGGCCAGGGACATTAGGAAGGCGATGATGAGCTGCTTCTTGCTTTCTTTCCTCTTGCTCTTGCCATTATTTGGCTGAGAAATCCTCCTGGCATGTGACTGTGATTCAGTACTGCTCCTTGCCCTGTCTGTATGTGTGATTTGAATAGCACAGCTTGTCACACATGTGGCTGAAGCAGATCCAGCTTGGAGAATTCGTCATGTGGTTGCTGTTGCCAGGGGAGTATGCTCGCTCAAGCGGTGCACTGCCCGGGCCTGTGGTCTCTGCTTCTCCCCAGGGTCCGCTGTGGCTAAGAGGGTCATAACATGGTACAATGCTGGTTTGTGTTTCAACCTGATTGGGGCAGTAGGTGCGGTGGGGCTTCAGACCCTTCCAAAATTGTAATGGCTTTCGAAATTAGGTGTAGGGGGATGGGAAGCAGACAAAGGATTTACACGATGGAGGTGTGAGGAAAAACAAATCAAATATACCTCTAGAATTGTTTGAATTTGGTAAGTCTGATTATGTTATCATAACATTTTATGATATGCTAAACATTATCTAATGCATGATTGGTTGTCAACTGCCATATAAATGATTGAGCTTTCCTAATTTCTGCTGCTGTAAATAATTTGGAATTTTCAGTTACCATAGAATTGACGTATTCAGTCTTTCCTTCCCTCAACCTTCCTCCTGCCTTGTTGCTCTTCCCTCCACACTTTCTCCCTGCCTCCCACCCCATGACCTTCCATGGATTTTTAAATCAATGGCCCCTGGCAACTGCCTTTGAGTTCAAATGTTTGAAGCAGACATTTTCCACAGAGGGTATCTTTCTGAAAGTTTCCCTTCTTGACTTGGCAGAGCTTAAGAATTCTGGCATCTAGGACAAAGAGCATGTGTGCTTGAGTCTTGGACCCTTGTTTTATTGTTACCAAAGGGACTATGATTTTGAGAACACCTTTAGAGAGCCAAGCTACAGTGGCTGTACCCCACCGCCTACTTGCTGAATCCTTAACTCAGAATTGGCAAGGAGAGATTGAGCTGGGATTATGATCCGTGACTCTAAGTAACAGAATTCTCTGAATGTCAAACCTCTAGAACGTGGTTCATTGTTATAAACCTTAAAAAGTTAGAACAGAGGCACCTGGTATATCTGGGAAGCATTAAGAACATATCACCCAAAGCCCCTACAGCCCTGGATTTCTCATTTCTCTGCTCTGTCTACCTAACCATTTACTGAGAGTTTCCTTCATGCCGACTACTCTGCTAAGTGCATTCTGGGCATTTTCTTGTTCAAGCCTCACAACTACCCTATGAGCCATATATTTCTAGGCATCCTTCATAGATGAGTACATTGAAGTTTATAAACTTCAAAAAAATTGCTCTGAATCACATGACTTCTAAGGATTCCCTATCCCCTATGAACATACATACACTCCCTCCCCTGCATTCCTGGGTTCTTAACTCTTATCATATAGTGAGTCCCACGTTAAAGTAAGGTTATTAATGCCTGCTGCTTGGAATTACTTGCAGAAATTTTCTCCATTTAACCACTGTGGTGTGGCCACCTTCAGTGGTTGCACTAGGTGGAATTCTTCTCTCAAAGAGTGCAATGAGTCATTGCCTTGAGAGAGCTTTTTCTATCTCTGTTAAGTAATCGTCAGTTATTTACTGTAACAATGTTGTTCTGTGTGACAACAGAATACCCCTGAGGAAGAATGAGCTACATGGGACATGGTCCTCTGAATCTTCCCATTTAGTATTGGTAGAAGTATTGGTAGAAGTATTGGTCCTTCCTCTCTCAACTTCCAAGTTCTGGCCTTTCCAGCCAGCATCTTTTCCATGTTCTGGGTTTGGCTTCAATGTCTTGTATTTATTATCAAAGCAGAAAGAAAAGGTCTCTGTGGAGTCTTGCCCACAGTGGGGACAGACCTGTGCCTACCCATTCCTGGTCTCCTCAAGTGAGAACCTGCAGGGCCCTGGAGGTACCGTGGTGCACCCTGTAGAGATATCTCTTCCTCATGGATGATGCAGAATGACATATAAATGATATTTATACCTTTATTCTCTCCTTGCAAAGTCCCTTTCCCCATGTAGTAATCAATTTCATGGTTTACCTTTAACTTTTTTTCAAAGTTGTGTGTTCTTCTTTGAGAGTATTATCCCAGCACCCTAATGAAGATTCAGTCAGTGTCCCTTGGAATAGGAAACTCTGGCAGTTCTATGTTCTCTAACAGGGTTGTAAGCATCTAACCTTTCAATAGCCTCCCTATACCAAGCTGCTCTCCCTTATTTATAGCTATTTGTAGAGTATTCTCTCCATAAATACTCTGCTATACTGACCATGCACTGGAGTATTAGGCTCTTCTTTGTGACTGATCTCCATTTCCTACTTATGACCCCATCCTGGCACTAGCCTTACCTTTTTATACCTCCCTCTTCCCTTTTCTCATTTAGACTTTGCTCCAAGATCCCTGTGATTGGCTTTGCTCAGAATCTTAGCATTTGATCCTGTTGGCTTGAGAAGGCCAGTCTGGCTCAGGAACCACCACTAATCTCGGTTTAAATTAAACAGCAGGCATTTCTACCAAAATCTTTTGTTGTCTCTGGGACCCCCGTGCATAGGGGGTCTCATTACATGTTGTGTAATTTTGTCCAAAGGCCAAGTATTTTCAAAGAAAACCCACTGAAATAAGTTGGCTAAATGACTGCTACAGCATCTGTGAAGTCTTGGTCACTTTTTTCATCTTCAAAAAATCTAATATTTTTCCTCAATTAAGAGATGGTATATGTTACAGCTTAAAATCTTTACAATAAATCTTCTAAAAACTGTAATTATAGTAATAGTCCTTTGTGTATGCTCTAACCATAGACATAGATCCTCTTACAACTCTTGTATTTTCATCTAGACTAGACCATTAAGTTTTCTTTGTTTTGGCCACTCCCTTTTCCTTCCATCCTTCCCTCCTCTTTTTCTACCTTCAAATCTTTTCTGGGTAGATAGGTGTGCCAAATTCTGGGAATATGAGGTCAAAGCCCAGTTTCCTGCCTTGAAGAACCGTAGCAGAAGGAGAATACATATTTGAGAGAGAAAGACATACAAATACATACAGGAAGGTTTTGAGGGAATTGTGACAGAGTATAGTGTGGGCATCACTATTAGTTAGGATGGTCAGCATTCTTAGCAGGGAAAGCCTGATCAGGGAAGGATTCAGAGGAGATTATAATGTTTGAAGTAACACTTGGACAGTGTATCAGGATTTACCAGAAGATGGGTAAGGAGGCTGATAAAACAATATGAACAAAGGCTTTGGGGTGGGAACTATAAATGGTCCTTCTTTAGTGCTACTGAGGAGGGTTATGAGTGTCTGTACAATGGGTAGGTGTGGAGAAATGGAGTCTGTATATAAAGGCAAAGCAAAGAAAGGTAGGAGAAATCAGACTTGACCCTGAAGGCTCTCAGAAGTCCCATTGAGAGACTCTCAGCCGGGCTATGACATCAGGTCTGTATGTTACAATGCTCTCTCAGGCAGAAGTTTACCATATGGGTTTGAAATAGGATGCAGGGAAATGAGGAGCTGAACCAAAGCAGTGGCCACTGAGATGGAGAAGAAGGAAGAGATATGAGATGGTCAGGAGGCAAGGTCAGTAGCACTTAAGCACAGAGAGAGAGGATCTGGAAGGTGGGGTTGTTTCTGATGTGAGTAGATGAGGTTATCACCCACTGAATGGGCTAGTGCAGGAGAATGAGCAGGCCTGGGAGGGAGAGAAGAGCTGGCCTTGCTTTATGTGATAGTGTGGCTGCTTCCACTCTTCCTCCCAGACCTCAATGAGTGCTATCAGCGATTAGCTTGGAGATCAGAAGAGATTTCTTATAATTGTGCAGAATCTTGAGTCAAAATTTTCTCCTTCCCTATACACGCCCCCCCACCATTGCTTCCAGACCATCATTCTCTTCTCCACCCTCAGCACTATTTCCTACTTTTAGAACCTGACTTCTACAAAAAGACAATGGTCATCAGAATGTGTGAAAAATGAAGTTTGGAAACACCTGCAGGGGAAAGAGAAAGGTGTAAACTATTTGCATGAAGCCTCTGAGCTCAGAGAGGAGAAGGCCCTATTATCCATAGAAGGCCTTATTATCCATCCACTGTGTCTTCGTCTCCAGTGAATTCTGGCAAATTTAAAGTCCAAGCGTGTGGAACACTAACTAATTTGGAGGACCACCAGTTTACGCTTCAAGGTTTTCTAAAAGATCCCCATTTACAAATTGGGGATCAGGAATCTATTCCTTAGTGGGCCATGCCAGTCAATTGCTTCTTTGCTCAGATCCCCTCCCTGCCTTTCCCCTGCTCTGCTTGGTACCACAGGGAACTGATCCTGCAATCTGTATTTCCCAGGCTCCCTTTCCATCGATTTTACTTAGTTTGGGGCCCTGGAGAGAGGGTAGAGGGCAGAAGTATGGGAGAAGCCATGTATTTCTGCCTCCCTCTCTCTGCTTCCAGTGGTGTCTCAGGCAGTAACACTAGTTACATTTGTGTGGTTCCAGCTCCACAAAGAGCTGGAGTTGGGCAGTTTCATTCTCTGAGCTCTAGTAACAGCACCTCTTCCCTTGCTCCTCCAGCTCTAAAGATGATGATGGCCTCCTACTGCTGCCAGTGTCTGGGTTGCCTCACTGCCCCTGTTTTCCTTTCGGCTCTTCCAACACATTTGTAACTAGTTTCCAACATTAAATTCTCTCTCTTAAACTACATGGGATGAGTCCTGTTTGTCTGATGGACTTTGGTACACTCTATGTAAGCTCTGTGGTTGGCACATGGTTAATATAAGAACCCAAATACTTTCTATTGCCCCTGTTCCCCAAAGAGCTCTTCTGCCTACCATGATTCTCTAGCCCCGAGAGTTGGGTTCCTGGGCCGAGTTGTCTTGGAGGGCAAACATTTTGTTCAGTGCTTCCTGAATGGCATGAGAAAAGGAGTTCTCTTGGCCCAGTCTCCTTCCTGTGGGATTTTCCAAAACTTTCCACTTGTATCTAAGCTCAGGAAACATTTTAATGGCTGGAAATATGCTTGGAAGGGGGGGGGGTTGAAATCAACAGAATCTCCTCTATAAGAGGTGTGTTGAAATGTTCTGGGGTCTGTACATACACATCAAGACCCTGGTCCTCCCTTGTTGAACGTATGGCAGACTCCCATCCTTTAATGAGTTCACATGGTGGCAGAGAAGTTGGCAACTTCTGAATGCAATGATGACATGGAGCAGAGGAGTAGCTCCAAAGGCCAGAATTCTCTCCAGGAGGGCAAGGATGCTCAATGGTTAGCTGTGTATTTGGATTCTAATTCCGATTCACCTCAGATTCTATGAGGAGAATTCTTTGGCCAACAATAGTTGTAAGATTGGTCTAAATCATAATAAATCTTTTCTAAGGCCACTATTACCAATTAAGTAATGTTCCAGTTTGAGCATTCTGAGATTCTGAGACAATAGGCATTATCCAACTGCAGAGTACATTACTGATTTTCTTCAAACAGGCCGTGGCTTCGCTTTGCTATATTGACCGCATTTCATAACAACTTCCGGAAGGGTCTCTTGGGAAATGAAGATAATTGTTGTCTTAAAGCATTCATCAGAGAAAAGTAGAAGTGAAGGAGCTGTACTTGTGTACCTTGTCAGATCCTTCAGTATTGAACCAAGAAGTAAAAAAAGTAACCATCATATCTAGTCTTTGGGGGCCAAACCCCAGAAATTGCTAAGAGACTCTTACATGCTCCATCACTCCAGGGAACAACAGAAACCCCATCCTTTGGAGAATAACTCCGAATCTAATCACATATTGATTTATTTGGGCTGTGTCTAGGAAGTCACCCCAATTTTTTTAGCACAGGAACCAGTAACAAGGACACTTACGTGGTTATCTGATGATGCACAAAACTTCATATACCTTGGGGTCAGATACATGTTTTATATAGAAGAGTAGGAATGTAATGAAAAGGGAGCAGGTGGTGTGCACCAGTGTGAATAGTTTCTGGTGTTTCTGAAATGTCCAGCATTGTATGGCATTGTTACTCTTCCTCCTAACTAAGTTTCTTCCATTAGCCTATAGGGGAGCCGATGGAATAAATTATAGCCCCAGAAATAATATGAGAGGACTTGTTCATCTGAACACCTCAAAAAGCTAAGATGATTTTTTTTTATCATGTCAGAGATTAAAATTAACTCATGGATTCTGGCATATAACATACATATCATGCATACATAAGCCTACAGTATTCACCTCCAAGTAGCTAGAAAGAAGAGATTCTCCACTGTGAAAAAAGATAATGATATTTTAGAATTAAGTTCTAACTTTGTCTCTAATTAGATATGTGATCTTAGGCAAACAACTATGAGTTGTAGGTGTCTCTTCTACAAAATAGTTAATGATCCAGAAGAAGAAACAACGTCATGTTATACCTCATTTACTATTTTGTACAATGAAAATATTCTTCACTGTTTATGGTAGGGCTTGCCACATCATTTGTTTGTGCTAACTATAGGATGCAACCCTAGCACTTGGCTCAGGTATTTATTTGGCCAATGACTTCCTCCTGTAATGCTTTCTGACCAGAGGACAGAGGAATACCTCTTGGAATTCTCCTGCAGAGCTTGTTAAAAATTCAGATTCCTTGGCCTTCCCAGACTAAATCGGTAGTGCCAGGGGTAGACCTAGGAATCTGCATCTTGACACATTTTCCAGGTGATTCTTGGGCAACACTAGAGTCTGAGATCCACTGCCAACCAACAACATATGTGTACTCTGTGATGTGGGTTGCCTTAACTCTGCTTGCCGTCTGCATTTAGTTTGTAGTCTGGGTCTTAGCTCTGGGCCTACTACTGGCTAATTTGGTTACACCTTTTCATCTCTCTAGGACTGTTTCCTTATTTATAAAATGTGGGAGCTAGAATTCTTGAGTTCTAACAATCCATGAAAATAGTTTGAGGGTACCTGGGTGGCTCAGTCAGTTGAGTCTCCAGCTCTTGATTTCAGCTCGGGTCATGATCTCACAGTTTTGTGAGTTTGAGCCCTGAGTCAGGTTCTGTGCTGATGGCTCAGAACCTGCTTGGGATTCTCTGTCTCCCTTTCTCTCTGCCCCTCCCCCACTTGCTCTCTCTCTCTCTCTCTCTCTCTCTCTCTCAAAATAAATAAACAGTGACCTATAAGAGTTACTGAACCTACCTTACCAAATACTATTCCTTTTTTTTTTTTTTAAGTTTTTAATGTTTATTTATTTTGAGAGAGAGAGAGAGAGCAAGTGAGCATGCTTGAGGGAGGGGCAGAGAGAGAGGGAGATGCAGAATCTGAAGCAGGCTCCAGGGTCTGAGCTAACAGCTCGAGCTGTGAGATCATGACCTGAGCCAAAGTCAGAGAGAGGCTTAACCGACTGAGCCACCTGGGTGCCCCACCAAATCCTATCTCTTGAAAGCCTACTATGTGCTGGGCATTGTTTAACTTCTACATGTGCTTTATTTATTCTGTAACCTATGATATCCATACTATCATTCATACTTGACACTTTAAGGAACTGAGGCTTGGAAAAGTGAAGTAACTTGTCCAAGACTATTTAGTTAATAAGTGGAGCTGTAGTGGAGTGGGATTAAACTGAGGTCATAAACATGTGAAGAATCGCCTGGGTTCCTTTGCCCCAAAGCTTCTAAAGGCCCAGGGCTTGTCCGGCATGCCGCTCATTCACCCTATGTTCCACTCTCCCAGCGGAGGAGGCTGGTTTTGGTTTCCTTAGATGTTTACTTGGCCTCTTGCTTAAGCATTTGCTTTTCCTATTCAATAACAGTGAAAGGACCAAAAAAAAAAAAAAAAGAAAAGAAAAAGAAAAAGAAAAAAACTCCTAGGGCTGGAAACATTTTGTTTCCTACAAAAAGAATATTTTGCAGCCAGCTCTGCGGTTGAAAGTATTTTTCCTGTGGTCTGGGGATGGGTTGGATCCCATCTCTTCTTGGCCAGTGTCTGAGAACTCAGCCTGTGGCTTCCCATCAAGTCGGTGCACAGTATGCTGCATTTTTTAAACGAGTGTCTAGTGATGTTGAGTGGAGCACAAGTGGACCGAGAGTCTGTTTGGGTGTATAAGAATGTGTACATGTACCTCTGGCATTCTCAGGGCAGAGAGAACCTGGGAGTGGTTGTCCACATGCTGTACATATCAACATAGCTTTTACGTTTTCATCACTCACGCGACAACCAAACAAATTCAGATGCTGACCAAATGAGAGGAGAGTGATATGCGAGCCTTGTGTAGATTTCGCAAGGAATGAGAAAGCCAAGGAATCTGAGATTTTGCTCTGTCACGTTTCTTTCCATCTTCAAATGTTCAAAACTAAGACATGGGGCTAGTTTGATTAGATGACGGGGTGGCCTGATGGTAATTCAGAAAATGGGAATTCTGAAGTCTGCCTCCATCCTGACCACTGCAGAATTTAAGACACTGACCTTTGCCCGCCTTACATAAGTCTTTTCTCAAGGACCACATTTTCCAAAAACGCAAAGTTGTTTAAAAAAAAAAAAAAAAGCTGTGTCCTTCAAATAATAAAAGCTCTTCTAGTAAAAGATGAATTTTGAACATTCAAATAGAGTGCACAGATAAGTATTCCTAGTGCTAAGTACCTTTTCTTTACTCATAATTTAGTATTTACTTATCATTGAGATGTTTCCAGTAAGATTTTGTACTGTGTGGTAATGCCTAGAACCTTCCAGCCTGACTTCCTTTGTTCGTGCTATACCTGCCTGGAATGTCCTTCACTTGAAGAAACCCTACTTTTTCTGCGTGGCCTGGCCTTGATGATACCATTTTTTTTTTTTTTTACATTCTTCTCAACCACCATGAAAAAGTGGCTCTCTGGGTTTCCTTTGTACAGGGTTGTAAGTGCAATTACCTGCTGCCATTTCCCTCTATGTTAGGTGTTCAGCTGAATTAGAAGGCAGGGCTGACTCACTCCTAAAAATCCCAGCAGAGAGCAGATGCCCAACATGTATTTGTCGACCTAAAGGAAAGAAACGTCTCCAAAAATAAGCTACTATTTGTGACTTCAGAATTCTCCTGTATAAGTCCTCTATGTAGCTTTCCATCTGGAGACATGTTTTGGAAGTCAAAGCATCATAGCATCCAAGGAGAAAAGTTATAGTCACTGCATTTTGGGGCATTGTTTGAAGAAACAAGCAAATTCCAGGCGTGGAAGGAGTTATGAATCTTTTTGTTTGTACATTTTAGTGGAGGGAAATGTTAGGGAAGATTTGAAAGGCTATTGGAATAGAAATTAAACTATCAAGAGTGTTTCATTTTAGAGAGGCAGGGATTGAGATGGATAGACCCCATGCCCATATTGAGCATTGGTGGCATTGGCTACAGGGTTGCACCTACCCTAAGATCAGAAACTGGCCCATCCAAGTCAGCCCGTGGGAAAGAATCACCACAGGGAGATCAGGGTTCACCAGTGGGGAAAAGCTGGCATTTGCTCCATTTCGTCACATAAGGCAGTGGAACTATTCTCACGGTAGGGTTTGGGGTGGGGTTGGGGTAGTGGTGGTGAATTTAGTAAACCAGTTTTCCGATGACGGGGATGTTTCTGTTTTTACCCCTTAACAATGAGACAACAACCCAAATAACAGATCCCTCAGTACGTTGAAATGCCAAGGCTAAATGAACTGGTGGAACTTTGTGGCTTTGGCTCTTGGCTTACAGGCGTATCCATGCATTGGGGCCATGGCTTGGCAGTAGACAAAGCGGCTGTGTGGGTCCTCAGGGAGCTCTCTCTGGCTCTGTGGTTTTCTTTGATATGCAATTGAACTTTGGCAAATTTTTCCTCTCAAGTCTGTGTTTATGAGGTCCAGAGGTAGGCAGAGACCCTCATTATGGAGCCTAAAGCCAACAGCAAACTAGAACTACAGGATGTCCTCCCACATTCACACTCTGCTTGTAGGCTACAGAGCTGGCCCACAGGCTTACAACAAAGGGACAAGTCAGGGAAAGAGACTGCTGACTTGTCTTCCCAGCTTCACAAGGTTCTGAGCTTCACACGGCTCTAAGCACATCTATCAAGTGCTTAAACATTTACCATTATATATGCAATTATCCATTTAATTATCACACTTCTGTAAGGCAGCTACTATTATTCCCATTTTACAGGTGAGGGAACTAAGGCACAAAGAGGTTAAGTAATTGTTAGTTGTTGTTGTTCCTAATTATTATTCACAAGGTTAAGGTATACCTCTGCAGATATATCTTAAAATCAACTGGCTTTCCTGAATCCCTACTTCCTCCGTCTGTATCACTGGGCCACAGATCATAAAATTACTGGCTTTAGTATACTTAGCATTCTTAATTGTGGACTCACCTTAAATTGTAACTAGGTTTTGGCCATTTTCAAGTCATATTATTCTTATATTGGAAAATCTATAATTAGGACTTTTCCAAAGTCATGAATAGGTATAAAGAAAGTGATAAATTTGGTCAACAAGTAGGATCACCCATCCTACTAAATTTGCACAGTAGAGAGAAAGCCATGTGGTATTGGGCTGAGAAGAATATAAGAAATTGGAGGCGGGGGGGGGGGGGGGAGATTGGAGGTGGGGATCAAGCCATCAAGATCAAGCCAGTGGACTCCAGAGAGCCTGAGACAAGACTCAGCACCATGGTTTGCATCTAGGCTATGGCTATGCACCTTCTTTTCTACCTATTTCTGTAGGAAAGAGCCTTTGCTCTTTCTACAACTGCCCTAGGGAATGCTGGTAATAACATTAACAGCTGCCATTTTTTGTGACGAGCACATGAAGAGAGCTACACAAAGATTTTCTTTACAATATACTTGGAGGTGGGTTTTTACAATAACACCATGAAGTGGGCATGATTACCTTGATTTTACAGATAGGAAAATAGGCTCAGAGAGGTTAAAAAATGTTCTGAAGCTTAAAACACTTAATAAATGATAGAAAAAGAAGTCAAACTCAGGTCTGTTCAACTCTAAAGTGACTTTTAACCGCTAGATTGTTTAGCTTCATAAAGGTCATGGTAGACATCTGGTATTTTTGTTTGCCCTTGATCTCTTACCCCTTCTTTTAATACCTGCACCCTGATTTTCTTATAAGAAAATGCACCTCTTCAATTTTAAGCCTGGATTATCTAGATAGGACTGATTGTACTCACTGTCTAGAAGTCTGACCAAAGGAAGAATCACATACCATTTCTATGGAGATTGGTTTGCAGTAATCAGTTAACTCAAGCTAAGTCGATTAGAGTAAACCCAGGACTTTGCTGGAACAGATGGAGTTGCTAAATTGGTAGAATATAAGCCTGGAGCTCCTGGTGGCCATTTTGGATACTGTACAAAGGGAACACACTTGAGAATGTCAGTGAAGTCAACCCAGAGGGAAACAAAACCAAGAGATTGAGAAAATGTTCCATGGGGAAGAAGGGTAAGTTCTGAAGTCATCATTTGAGGCCCTGGATCCAACTGTGCCTCAGGTCAATTACCCCTGAACATTCCAATTACGTAAGCCAGTAAGTTTCCTTTTTTGTTTAGTCTCAGTTGCATTGCTGTGCCTTACAACAGAAAGAGCACCGAATAGCATACACATTGGATGCTCATAGTTATGTACAAATGTGAAGCCAGAAAATTTTAATGATGAGAAACTTTATTATTAAATTGGTGTTTATATCCTCCTATTAGGTAGAGACCAGTTATGATTAAGTTTTTTAATGTTTATTTATTTTGAGAGCGAGAGAGAAAGCACGTGCATATGAGCAGGGGAGGGGCAGAGAAAGAGGTAGGGAGAGAGAATCCCAAGCAGGCTCTGTGCTGTAAGTGAGGAGCCCAACACTGGGTTCGATATCATGAACCTCAAAATCATGACCTGAGCTGAAATCAAGAGTTGGATGCTCAAATGACTGAGCCACCCAGGTACCCCAAGACCAGTTATGATTATTCAGGTTCATCTTCCTCCTTTCTCGGTGATTCCATCCTTGGCTTTTTCTCTTCCTCCCTTTATGTTTGCTCTTTTCCTCCTTCATTTTCTTATGGCCTTTTCATTATTCACCTCCACTTCTGTAGAGAGAAAAAAAGCATGAAACTTGTATTAAACAGCTTTACTGGTTTATAAGGCTCTTTGAAAATTTTCAGATAAAAAGTGACTTAAAAGCAATTAAAAAATCATTTTTGGGTTTTAGTTAGCTGTGTCTTATTTGCCACATATTAAGCTTTATGAAAGTCCTTGATGTCATTTCTTCCATGGCAGAAGTACAACCTTTTCTGGTTTAGTCTCACTTAATCATTAATGATGGGCTGTAAAATATTCTTTCCAGTTCAAAAGTGGCATCAAATAAGTAACTAAGATGCCATTAGTAATAATTTTGGAAATGTGGTCATTTAGCAAGCTGGCATTTACTGAACATGTACCATGTACTGGACTAGGCTCTGGAAAAAGCAAAGGAGAATAAAACATAGTTTTCAAAATCTAGCTGGATCGGCAGGCCTAGGAACCACTGACCATAATGTAGTGTGATGGGCAGAAAGATAGTAAAAACATTTCACAACTAGTTCTGCATAGGAAGGAACTAGGCAGAACAGATGCCAGGTTTGGGGGAAGCGGGTTCTGGAGCTACCCCCTCCCACTGTGCCAAGCAGTAATGCCTTAGTTTCTGGATGCTGTAGGAGGGTCCTACACTGGCGAAGCAAGGGGGCCCTTGGGGACCTTAGGAACAGCAGCTATTTGGCAAATGGTATGGCAGTATTTCAGTATTTTAACAACTGGAATGGGTTGAGTAAGCCTGGGAGTCATTTGATAATCAAGGCCTCATAATGGAGGCAAAGAGAGGGGTGACTTTACATAGAGGAGTTGACATTTGAGCTGGGCTTTAACAGAGTTCATTCAGGGAAGAGAGAACAGTCCCTAAAATGTTAAGGTGTGCCTGCCATGTTTTAATCAGCAGAATCAGGTTGAGTGATCAGGAGGGAGAGGGGAGAGGAGAGACTGGAGCAGTGAGTTGGCCCAGGTTGGGAAGGAGCCACAAAAGAGTTTGAAAAATAGACCATAGGGAGCTAAGCATGGATTTCAGGAGGTTATGAATGTGGTAGGACTTTTGGGTTATATACAGGAGTCTTGCTTGCCTGATGGAGAGAGAAAATCCAGTTTAAGATTATGGAGCTATATGAGCTATATACTCTACCAGGATACCACTGATCTGGGAAAGCTAGAAGCACAGGCATTTAAACCACAAAAGCCTTGGACCGTTGTTCACCCTAAAGCAAGGAGCTGGGAAGCAAGTATTTTTCAGCATATGTCCTCTTCTGGATTCCTGAGGCCTTCTGGGTTACTTCAAAGCTGTCCATGTAGTTTCTTAGGAGCAGGGCCCTCATCATATACATCTTTGTTTTCCCTACTGTCTAACTCAGTACCTGGGACATAGGAGGTTCTCAGTAAATATTTGTTGAATTAGTATAACATTAAATAATTCATTCAGCTCTAAGTAACCATTGCTTATACTTATTGTAAATACACTGGCTTTATGTAATTACACAGTGTGTCTGCCCTTTTTAGGTCCTGTATTTTCATTCTGGCATGATCTGCTTTCAGTGGCATTCAGCTAAAGTCTGTGCCTGCTCAACAGAAAGCTTTTGGCGACAATGAATCGCATATCCTGGCTCGATTGCTCCTGAGTGTGACACAACATTCACGCTCTCTTTAACTTGACTGATCCTACCTGTATGTTTCCTACCTGTATGTTGTTTATTTATTCTGAAACAGGAAACATACAAGTAATACATATTTGTGGAAAAATAACCAAGCAATATAGAGTAATACAGAGTAGGAGGGAAAATCTTCCAGAGGTGTATAGTCTTCTAGACTGTCTCTATGCATATGAAAATATGTGTGTGCTCACAATACCTAATGTTCTCTAATCTGCTTTCTAAACCATCCTTACCTCATGGATAATCTTGCCATGTAAGTATAGTTACCGATCTTTTTTTTCCTAGCAGCATAGTATTCTATGGTGTGGATATAACAGAAATGCAGTCAAGAGGATGATGACACTAAAACGAATGAAATACTGTGTTTCTTAAACTCCAAATACTTTAGGTATTTTTGTTTTTAATTACTTAAAGAAACAAATAACTGATCCAAACTAAAAAAATAGCAATCTGCAGCTTCACTTAAGAAATAATTGATTTAAGTCCATTATTATTGTAGGCATGCTTTGCTTCATTGTTAACCTCGTCTAACCCCTTCTACCTGGGAACCCCAAAGAGCATAGTAAACATTGTACAAATACTCCATAAAAGTTGTTCTGTACTGGTCTGGACTTCATGGATCTTTAAATATATGTTGTTTTAAAATGTCTTTTATTAGGGCCCGCCTTAATTGGTCTTCTCTCTTGATCCTGATTTTAAAGAGGAAGATGGCCCAGGAAACCTCTCGGGTCTCACCAAATAATCTAAGCTCAGAACAATGAGATTCCTTCAGGCCCATCCCCCAAGCCATCCCTGAGATCACACTCTCTTATCATGGGACTTCTGAGTCTGAGATTCTGTAGCTGTGCACCAGAGGACTGAGGTCTCCTGGCTCTTGTGTTGCCGAACCTGGCTTTTGTTTCCATTTTTTTGCTTTCATTCTCTTTTGCCACCTTTCTTCCAGTTTTTGTAGAGTCTTGGCTGGCTTCCTCCTAAGGATGGATCTGCCTGCCAGTGTGTTCAGGAATCTGCAGTGTCATTAGAGTGGTTACCTCTAATTGGTTCTTCTTTGCTGTGTTAGAACTCTGCCCTGAGCGCTAAGAAAACTCTTCAGTGTGTGGGCTCTTGTCTCTGTGAAAAAAGCTTTTGTCCTGTAATCATTAGGCAGAGCTCTAGTTTACTTCTAAAACATGATTAAATCCTTGGGAAGGAGGGGGAAAAAATAGAGGGCTGTTATTTAAGATGGGTACCCTGAGGGAACAAAGGAGAGGCTTTTCACATTGTTGTGTCTCCTAATTGGGCCAAGCCAAGGTTGCTGTGTGTCATTCCAGAAAGCAGTTCCCTGCCTGGTGGGAGGACAGGAGCACAGGGGTGACAAATTGAAGCTGACGTTGGAAGGCATGGGACCAGAATTCAAGACTTTTTAAGGCCAGATCTTCTGAACTTGCCTCCTGTCCCACCTCTGAAGGGCCCTGGGGGAGAGAAGAGAGCTTAGACCCCCACACTCTGCTCTGTAGTTCCCGACATAAAGAGTTTCCCTCACCCAGAATTACTGGGAAGGGGCTGGTTTGCTTTATTCCACATAACTCTATATTGCTTGAATTATTTATAGGGAACATGTGTTATTTATATAATCGGAAAAAATAAAACTATATTCATAGTGTGGGCAGGGGTAAAGAAAGAGAAAGTCAGTTGTTTAGTGGAATTAGCAAATGGTCCCATAGTGCAGTAAGGTCAACATTAAGAATAAAAAGCACTAGTGGGATTATGATACTTTAAAAGGCCCCTAAAAATTCTGAGCAGGACTAATCCTTAGTATGGTGACAAAAAAAGGGAAGACTTTAACAAGCCCCCCCCACCTCCTTCCTTTGGGGGCTCAGTGTCAGACCATACTGGACCCTACAAAAGGCCTTGTCCAGACTTCCCACCCCAGTGAACATCTTATGTTGGACAGCTTTCTGACCTCTTTCATGGTAAATATTCTTCTGTATTCCCAGCTTCAAGGTCTGGCCTTTGAGGTAAGATTATCTTCTGACTCATTCTAGAGAATATGGTCTGCCTGATAGTACATTTGTGCATTAACTGGGGAGGCTTTCTGGAGATACAATTTAGTCCAAGTATATGGTTCTATTAAGAATTTCAGACCTGACGGGCGCTTGGGTGGCTCAGTCGGTTAAGCGTCCAACTCTTGATTTTGGCTCAGGTCATGATCTCTCACTCTTCTGAGTTGGAGCTCCACATGGGCTCTGTGCTGACAGCGTGGAACCTGCTTGAGATTCTCCCTCTTTCTCTGTCCTTCCCCCACTTGCACTCTTTCTGGCTCTTTCAAAAGAAATAAAGGAACTTGGGGTGCCTAGGTGGCTCAGTTGATTAAGTGTCTGACTCTTGGTTTCTGCTCAGGTCATGATCTCATGGTTTGTGAGTTTGAGCTCTGCATTGGGATCTGTGCTGACAGCATGGAGCCTGCTTGACATTCTCTCTCTCTCTGTCTCTCTCTCTCTCTCTGCCCCTCCCCTGCTCACTTTCTCTGTCTCTGTCTCAAAAATAAATAAAGTTAAAAAAAAAAACTGAAAGAAAGAAAGAAAGAAAGAAAGAAAGAAAGAAAGAAAGAAAAAGAAAGAAGCTAAAAAAAAAAGCATTTCAGATCCTAACAAGTCAATGAAGGGAGGACAATTTTGACTAGGGACCTTCTGTCACCCTCTAATCAGGCCCCATATATGGCTGCCTGGTGAGCTCCCTTGTTCTTGGGCTTCTATATATAAAAGTTCTAGGTATGGGCAGCCAGACACTCCCCTATATTAATCAAATTAATGCTTGACCTATGCCTCAGTTTTCTCATTGGTTAAATGGGCATAATAGTAGTATTTACCTCATAAGGTTGGTATGAGAATTGCATGTCTTACAACAGTGCCCGGCACATAGCAAGAGCTTAATTAATAATTGTTAGCTCTTATCACTGTTATAACTCCAAGCCCACCACGAGTTCTGATGTTTGAAGTAAGCCCCAAAGGGAAACTTGGTGGGTTCCCAAAGAAATAGGGCAGTTTTTAAACTCTAACTTACAAACAATCTGGTTTCTATCAAGCTCTTCTTACCAAGCTCTTTCTCAAGTTCTTCTCCTGCAAATCCCTATTTTTTGAATTATTTCAGTCTATGAGCCTATTTCTTTGAGCTAAAGATACCTTAATTCTTCAACAATACTCAAAAACTGAGTCACTCTGTATTTATAGATAGTGTAAAATTTAGACACAGTCACAGTAAAAATAATGAAAATGCAAAGACTAAACTGACTGGTCCCCAGTTATGCCCTGACAACACCAAAGAGAGTTAGTGAATAAAGTTCCAGCTCTCTTCCATCTTAATGAGCTCGTTGCAAGAACCAGTTCAAACTAGATTTAGTCGAAGCCCTAAAGGAAAGGATGGGAATGATATTCCGCTGTCTCTCTGTTACACTCTTAAACTCATTGGCAATCCTGTCTCGTGTTTCCTCCTTGTCCCCTGCCCTTTTTTTCACTGGAGGAGGGCTTTAGGGAAATAGTAAGAATGCTGCAGTAACAGAGGGAATTAATTTGACCGTGCTCTGAAGAAAGAGTGTGTTGATTTCCCACTAGCAATAGTCTCTCCACCCATCAGAGCAGAGCCAGGGATGTGGTACATTACACAAACCAGTCCCACTTGACCAGCTGTTTTTGGATATGTCAAGCCCAGAGTTCGGCCTCTTTACATAGAAACATGTTGCCTTCCTCGAATCAATTCCTGTGAGACGAGAGAAAATCCCGTGTGGCCCAAGCATGATGTAACAGGGATGTGTGCTTCAGAATTCAAGACACACCCTCGCAGTTCCTGGCATCTTTTTACCATAATAATCACACAGCCACAGTCTTGCTTCTGTGACCTTTGCAGGCCAGAGCTGCCTTACCTTGGCTGTATTTCTGAGCGGGCCTGGACAGGAAGATCCAGCTCTGCTTCCTACGGTCCTGTGGACGGGGCTGGGAAGTCAGGCCTGCCTTGCTGCGTGTTCAGAGAGCTTAGCATTTAGATCAGGGCAGACTTCTTGTGCATCTTTTTTTTTTTTTTTTCCTGGTCATTTTTATACTTCTGATTTAGTGTACAGAAAGGCGACAGGTCTTTGTCACTTGAAATTGCCTATAAGAGTATTTGGTTGGGGGCACAGGGTGAGTGGCTCAGGCAGTTAAGCGTCCGACTTTGGCCTAGGTCATGATCTCACGGTTATGAGTTCAAGCTCTGCATCGGGCTCTGTGCTGACAGCTCAGAGCTTGGAGCCTGCTTCAGATTCTGTGTCTCCCTCTCTCTCACTGCCCTCCCCCACTCGCACTCTGTCTCTCTCTTTCTCAAAATTTAAACATTAAAAAAAAAATTTTTTTAAAGAGTATTTAGTTGCTTCAGTAGGAGCTAGATTGAAACGTCCGAATCCAGATAACAATGAAACCAGCTCATTGCTACCTAAGTATGAGTGATACTTCCATTAACTTTTGATTTTTTTAAATGTTTATTTACTCTTGAGAGAGTGAGGCAGAGAGAGAGGGGGAGGCACAGAATCTGAAGCAGGCTCCAGGCTCTGTCTGAGCTGTCAGCCGGGACTCAGGAACTCACAAACTGGGATATCATGACCTGAGCCGAAGTCCAACGCTTAACTGACTGACCCACCCAGACCCCCCTAACTTTTCATTTTTTTAAGTTAAAAATAAAGTTTAAATATGGTATTTGATGGCCGTGAACTTGCTAGTGATACAAACAGTTCTTACTTCTTCCTTTAGCAAAACCCAATCTAATGGTAACATTAACAGTTTCAGTAATGGTAAGAAATCTCATTTGAAGCCTTAATGAGCAGGGCTACAGCCTGTATGTGAAATTTTACATTAGCCTTACACACAGAGACATTCTCACATGAGCAGCAAAGGCAAATAGATCACTGAACTATCTATCCTTCAGAACAGGGGAAGTCACTGACTTTCCTGCATATTTTTCACCCCCTCCTCCACCATAGTGGAAAAAAGCTAACATTTCTTAGGTACCTATGAAGTACCACATTTTTCATTAATTTCCTTCATCTCATTAATCTCTGCAATAAACCCATGAGGGTGGTATTATTGTGCTCCTTTAGAGATGCGGAAAGCGAGGCTTGGAGAAGTTGGGGTGCCCAAAATCATACAGCCACGATGTGAAGCCATGATTGACTAAATTGAAAGCATTTTACATTTTGTAATGATGATCATACTTGACCATATTTTTTTAGCCCCCTAGAAGAATGATTTGAGGATAGTCACAAATTATATTGAGCACCCTTGAAAGGAGCTTTTTGGTTTATATAATACTTATGTGTATGGTGTGTGTGTGTGTGTGTGTGTGTGTGTGTGTGTGTAGCTGACCCTCAAAGCTATTGTTATGATAATGACACCAAATCACTACCTGATTGGAGATGGAACTAAAGCTTGAAAAGATGCCTCCTCTTTAATGTGGAGGTTCAATCGCTTATGTTTATCTCCACTCTTTCTCATGACCCATCTGAAATGGTTTCAGTTTAATAATAATAATAAAATATTAATCCAAAAGGGCAAAGACATTGAGAATCACTTTGAGACATCGGCAGATTTCAACCAAGTATTAGAAGACAGGAAGTGATAGAAGATTGACAGGGCATAACAGAGGAAACTGCAAATCAAAGTGCTTTCAATGTAGTGTAACAGTAGAACACAGGTTTTCTCAGGACTCAGAAGCACCAGATATCACAGAAGGTAGAGGAGATGACAACAGATTTGTTGAAAATTGTATATGAAACATTTGCACCCCCTTTGTCACCCTGGACAGCCAGCTGATAAATCTACAGCCCAGACTGAAGGCAAAAATTAGCTTTGGAGGGGCACCTGCGTGGCTCAGTCCGTTAGGTGACTGACTTCAGCTCAGGTCATGGTCTCACGGTTTGTGAGTTCGAGCCCTGCGTTGGGCTCTGTGTTGACAGCTCAGAGCCTGGAGCCTGTTTCAGATTCTGTGTCTCCCTCTCTCTCTGCCCCTCCCCTGCTCGCGCTCTCTCTCTCTCTCTCTCTCTCTCTCTCTCTCTCAAAAATAAACATTAAAAAAAAATTTTTTTTAATTAGCTTTGGAGAAAATGAATTAGAAAAATTTTAGGCTTATGACTCTAAACAAAGCAGAAGATAAGGGGAATCCTGTGGCTAAAACAAGGGATTATACCTGCCAAATGGTGATCTTTCTCTGCCCTGCTCTTAGAATGTGGAAACTAGACAAGAGATTGGAGAACTCATTTCTGTAAATACCAGTCCACCTCTAAGAACTTATCTCTGTGTTTTGACATTGGTCATTTTCCAGTGAACCCCACCAGTTTACAAATGTTGTCCATATACATAGTATTTCTAATTTTATTTTTAGAATAAAATATATTTTGTGCTATATAATTTAAATATGACTGAACAGACAAGGATCACCAGACTTTGGAAGATGCCTCCCACATCAAAGAGGAAATAAAACAAACAGAAAAAAAGAGCCATGAGGAGTTAGAGCTAATGCAAAATTTAGAAAAAAAAATAATCTCAGAGAATTAAAGATGATATAAGGACAAGAATAGGATGTGCTGAATTAGAAATAGAAGACAAGAAAGAGATCCTGGAAATTAAAAACTTTATGGTAGCCAACATACCTTCAGTTAAAAGGATGGGAGATAATACCAAGTGATAGTATTTGCTATTTCAAATAATATTTCAAATGCTTATGTGTAAGCATTAAGTTCATTAAGAACAAAATAAAAACAATCATCTAAAACCACAAACAGATTTAAAACAGAAAAAGCAGGTGGCAGGGTTGAATGGGGGAGATAACAAAGATGTGTATTGAATCAGAATTTGGCTTGGGAGACTCGATGTAGAGAATGGTAGAGTATGGCCCTCAGAAAGTCAGTGCTTCCACAAAGCAAGAGGAACATTGACAAAAACTGCCAAAAATCAACCTTTCAGAACTCTGGAAATTAACGACAGGCTTGCAACAATTTGAAGAGTGTTTACTCAAGAAAAGCAGAAGAATCTTGGTAAGAACAGCAACATTTGTGGCATTTTAACTTTCCCTAATCCCATCCTCCTCCTCCCCAGCTCTGCAGTAATCTTGAAAGCCAACCATCTTTCAATTACAGTAACATTGTAAACCAGCAGCCTAGCAGCCACTGGAGGAAGCAGAACAGGTTTCGAGCTCCCCAAAAGCCCGATCCAAGAGAATTGTCAACATGTGACCTGTTTGGCAGCTCACTGAAAACTCTATTCTCAGGGCTTGTCTCTTTTGCCCTGCCTCAGAGCTTGGTCTATGTGAACAGCCCTACTCAACAGGGAATTTGTTGAAAACAGTCAGTGGCAATTACTTACCATTATGACTGCCTAAGGCCCCATTACCAAGTAGGGATAACAAGAGGCTGACCCCCTCCAAAAAAAACAATTGTAAAGAAAATAACTGGGGAATGAGATGTCCTCAGGGACCTTTGTAAATGTCCCACATATACCAGGGAACCTAGAAGTCTATACACATGCACAGGGCTTTGCTCATGCCCAGGAAGGACCTAAGAAGACCCTAAGCTCTCACTTCTGGCTGACCTTAAGGCTCTGTGTAAGTAGGAAATAAAGGTTAAGACAGAGTTTTAAACTACTTGCTGGAGTGTTGAAGGCATGCCCCAACACACACAGAGACCCTTGGCAAAGGTAGGGAGACTTACTGGCTCAAGGCATTTAGGGAATATTTTCGATCATTAGCTATTTAGTTATTAGTCACTAGGTGATTTCATGTACAAAGGATCCTCAATAAAAATAGTTGGCTGACTTCTCATCAGAAACCATAGAGGCCAGAAGACAGTGGAATGACATATTCAAATTGCTGAAACAAAGACTGTCAACCAAGGATTGTATATATAGCAAAACTATCTTTCAAGAATGAAGGATAAATTAAGACATTCTGAGAAATAGAAAATCTGAGAATTTGTCACTAATATACCTGACCTATAAGAAATACTAAAAGGAGTTCTTCAGGCTAAAGTGAAAAGACACTAGAGGGTAAGTCAAATCCACATGTGAAAACAAAGAGCATTGGTAAAGATAAATACATAGGTAAATACAAAAGACAGGATGAATGTATTTTTTGATAATTTTTTTCTTCCCCTATCTGATTTAAAAAACAACTGCATAAAGCAATAAATATAAAACTGTTGATGGACCTAAAATGTATAAAGATATAATTTACATAACAGTAGTACAAAGCAAAATAGGATAATGAAGCCATATTGGAGCAAAATTTTTATAATTAGTGGAAATTAAAGTGTTGATCTGAAATAATTTTTTTAATTTAAAATTTTAATAACAATTCCCAGGGAAACCTATAAGAAAATAGCTCAAAAATATGTAGTAAAAGAAATAAGAGAATTAAAATGGTATTCTAGAAAAATATCTAACATAAAGAAGTCAGTAATGGAAAAATATAGGAACAAAAAACTGTAAGATACACAGAAAAACAAATAGCAAAATGGCAGACATATCCTACCTAGTCAATAATTATATTAAAAGTAAATGAACTAAATACTCCAATCAAAAGCAGAGATTGGCAGAATAGGTAAAACAAACAAACAAAAACATAATATGATCCAACCAAATCCTGTCTACAAGAGATACACTTTAGAGTCAAAGACACAAATTGGTTGAAAGTAAAAGAATGGACAAATACATACCATGCAAATAGCAATATTGTGATTTAGATGACCCAAATATATTTTCTACAGTTCCTAGCTCACAGATTCCAAAACTTTTAGATTTCGGAGCAATAAGAGCAACAGAGCATCTTTTGTTATAATATTTAGTCTTCTGTTTTCAGTTCCTGAAAATGCTTCAGAGCATTGTGAAATGGTTGTTTTATTATTCATGACAAGCCCTTTCCACCACAAATGAATGGATTTATGGCAATGAAGGTGATATTTGCAAAGCACCTAAGGATGTGATCTGGTTACCAGGAAAACCAACCATAAATAAGGGGGTTTGAACTTTTAATTTCACACCCTGATTTTCAGGGAAGGGAAAGGGACTAAAGTTTAAATGGATCATTAATGGGTAATGAGTTAATGAAGCCTCCACAAAATCCAAAAGGAGGCGGTTTGGATAGGCCCACGTTGGGGATCCTGAATGCTTCCACATGCCACCATCCTGAGCCCCAAGCTCCATAAGGACAGAAGCTCCATTGTTCAGGAACTTACCCTATACATCTCTTCATTTGGATGTTGATTACTATTCTTTAATATACTTTGTAATCAGTAAGTGGGTTTTTCTGCGAGCCTTCCTAGCAAATTAATGGAATCCAAGGAGGGGGCATGGGAACCTCTGACTTATAGCCAGTCAGTCAGAAGTACAGGTAGCAACCTGGTCTTGTGATTGGCATCCTGAGGTGGAGGGGGCCATTGGAACCTCCAAAATGTGGCCAGTTTGTCAGAAGCACAGGTAACAACATGAGCTTGTGACTGGCATCTGAAGTGGAGGCAGTCTTATGGGACTAAGCACTTTGCCCATAGAATCTGATTCTAGCTCCAAGTAGATAGTGTCAGAGTTAAGTTGTGGATGCCCTGTTGGTATCCAAGAATAACGTCGTGGTGTGGGAAAGCCTCCACATACACACACACTGCAATTGGGTTCAGTAACCCCTTTACAGTGACCAAATGAGAGCTGGTTACTAATATCAGACAAAATAGACTTTAAGACAAAAATTATTACTAGAAACAAAAAAGATTAAAAGAATAAAAAGGTGAGTCCATCAGGAAGACATAAGAAGAATAAACTTATATGTACCCAACAAATGAACCCCAAAATACATGAAGCAAAAGCTGAAAATTGAAGGGGAGTAATAGACAAATCAATAATACTTGAAGATTTAATACCCACTTTCAATAATAGAACAACTAGGCAGAAGGTCAGCAAGGAAATAGAAGACCTGAGCAACACTATAAACCAATCTGATAAGCATTTGTAGCACATTCCACTTGACAATAGCAGATACACATTTTTCTCAAGTGTACATGGAACATTCTCCTGCACAGACCATATGTTAAACCACAAAATGAGTCTCAATAAATGAAGAAGGAAATCATGTAAGCATCTCTAGTCACGTAGAATAAAATTAGTAGTCAACAATAGAAGAAAATTTGGGAAATTCTCAAATGTGTGCAAGTTAAACACACACTCACACACTCACTCCTAAATAAGCAATAAATCAAAGAAAAGATAACAAGGAAAATTAGAAAATACTTTGAGAAAGCAGAAACAAAACTACAACACACCAAAACTTATATGATGCAGCTAAATCAGTGCTTAAAGGGAAATTTATAGCTTAACTGCCTATATTAAAAAAGAATTTTATTGCATATAAGTAATACTTCAGTAAAATTGACATTTAATATAGAAAGAATGACCCATATTCTTTGACTATATACATTTATATGCTATCTATATATGTGTAGTCACTAAATTCTCTCTGATGTTAGTATAATTTGGGGAAAATCACTAACCCTTTCAAACTTCATGTAAAATTCACTGAAAAAAAACCCGAACATGGTTTTAAAAATATATGAACAAATATTAAGCTTATAGATAACTATATGCATGCTAAAGTATTTAGGGGAAAGTGCACTGATGTTTGCAATTGACTTTGAAATGCAATGACAACAGAATATAACATGGGTTGATGGATGCGTAGATATGTGATAAAAACAAGTATAATAAAATGCTAAGGTATAATCTACTTGATAAGTTTATGGGTACCCACTAAAAAACTCTTTCAACTTTGCTGTATGTTTGAGAATTTTCATAATAAAATGTTGGGGAAAAAATAAGCTCAAAATGACACTCTGACCCTGAAGTATTACTATCATAATTTACTAAGTTAATATCTTATTGGTCTGAGGAACTTAACGTTTTCTTTAGGGAGCTAGCTCTTTTAGTTTATATGCTTTGGGAACCCGGTGTATTATAGATAAACATTTTTAAATAATCACCAGAGAGATGTTATAAAAGAGTATAGTGATACTCTATGGGGGAATAAGGTCTTGTAACCTCAGGACCAAACTTTGTAGGAGAATCTTCTGAGTCTAGAATTATATTTCATTAGGAATTCAAATCAACTTAATTTCTGCCCCTAATTTCTGTAGGGAAAGTTGTGAAGTAGACCACATGTAGATAAATTAATAAGTTCATGCCTGCTCAAATATGGTTCATTTTTCCACCCTGTCATTTTCCAGTACTTTATGACTTCTGCAGATCTTACTCCCCTATTTGGAGAAGGCAGTTTAGATGCCATTAAATTCATTCTCCACTCTCCTCTCATAATCTTGCAAAGCTGTCGGTACTGACACTTCAGTGTTCCACAGAGAGTGATTTTCCAAGTGATGAAGCAGATTCCAATCAGTATACGATCCAGATAAGGACTGGGAACTGGACCTCTGCCACCTTTCCCTCCAGCTCTCTTAACACAATGACTAGGGAATTCCTTTGAGGATCACTGGGTACACTTCAAGCCCCCCTGCCCGCCCCCCCCCCTCCCCCCAGGTCCTGTGGCCTCTTTCCAGCCACAGAGATCTTCCTGTCTGGAGCGTTTCCGGCTTTCTGTCCCTAGGCTTGGAGAATTCAGCTCAACCTGGGGAAGAGACAGAAGACTTGAGGTTATCAAAAGCCTGTTGAATTATCTGATGCAAGACTGACTGCCTTGTTTGCCTCCCTGGCTGTCTTCCTGGGCTTCAAAGCAGCTGAGAAAACAACCTTTTTCTAAGTCTTGGACAAGGAGGAAAATCCCTGGCATGAAGAATTTCTGTCACAGACACTTGGTACAGCTAGAGGAAAGGTTTGTTTAGCTTAGCAATGGGTTTTATTAGCCTAGACATCCAGTTGAAGTGAGAAAATAGGGTCCCTGTTGAAGGACATTTCAGAGTCAGTAGGTTTCCTCCCTTGCTTCTCAGAAGGACCTCTGCATGCAGATGAAAGTATTAGATGTATTCAACAAGGACATCACTGCCGAATTCATCAACCACCACATAATTTGCTGATCACAGAGGAGGCTGAAGCAGGGTTAATTAAATAATTGTGGATGGATATGAAGTCACATTTCTCAGCTGTCTCAATTGCTTCCCACCCCAGTTTTCTTGGCTGAACATGTTACATTGTCTTTGGACTCTAAGTTTTGTAGCAGAGAGCAGAGATAGAAAGAAAGCCAGGTTTACCACCTGCCCCTTACAGAAAGAAATTCTTCTGCTTATTCTTTTCCTCTGCCAGCTGGTTTTACTCTGCCTTTCGCCCCCAACCAATGTGAGATTTGGGGTAGTGGTTGCGAAGGAGAAGGAAATAGAAGAGAGGAAGGACTCATTAGCAGTGTTAAGGGAAGCCTTCCTGGCACAAGAATTAGAGAAGAGAAAGTGGAAGAATTGGTGCCAGATTACCCTCAGCACATGGCTGCTTATTCATGTCTCCTTTCCTGGGCCATAAAGGCAAAACTCACTTTTTCCTAAATTTGAGGCTGTATTGCAGAAACTCAGGTAAACTGCCAGGACCAGAACTCTATAAAAGCAGCCTCCAGGAAGGCCTGTACCCAAGGTTCCTGACATCTTTGTGTGTCTGCTCCACACTGGCTTTTCTGACCACCCATGAAGGAGAAGGCCTGGGCTGGGTTGCTCCAGATGAGGGTCACACCTACACTTTAGAATGACACAGGCACTATCCCTAGAAGGTGTCACCATACTGGAGAAGGCCTGAGGTTCCTATGGCCAGCACTTTCTGTTCTATGGCTCCTTTTCCACTTTCTGAGCCTCTTAGAAGTGGGATCAGGCCAGGAAAAACATGTGATGCTATAGCAAGCTGAAACCAAAGACTTGACTTTGGACCTGCCCAAGCTGAGAATCTTGGCAGTGATTGACTGGGCAAGCTGCTCTTTTCTATGGCATCTTCTAAGTCTCCCAACTTTGGGGAGGGGTGCCAGCTAAGTCTTCAAAGTGGGTATGAGTCAGGGCTTCTGATGGTCAACAATTTGTGCATTTATTCACTGCTTCATTTTTTTGGTTTTATAATTCACCTTCTGTTATGTATTTGGCACCATACTGGAGGTTGGTGGGACTAGGAGAAGCAGCAATGATGGTCTCTACCTTCAAATACGTGGTAGTAGGTCCAGGTAACATTCACTGTGAAACAGTGGAGAAAGCAGTAGGCACCATTAGAGAGGTATAGATGGAGTGTGAGGGGATTAGAGAAAGATTACCTCAGGCTGGAGCAATGGCATGGGCTTTCTGGGAGAGGTGGCAGTTGTATGGGATTCAAGGAGTAGGTAGGATTTGGACATTCAGAAATGAAGGGCAGAAAGAAGACTGCCAGTGTGGATGCTTGTGAACTTCCAACCTCCAAGGCAGCTTGCATGGATATCTTATCCAACTCCCTTCTTTGTCTTGACTTGTGCAATATCCAGGCTGCAGAAAGAAAATGCCCTTATTGTCTGTTATACATCTTGCCTCATTCGATGTATTATCCCAGAAAAGTAGATTCATCTGTGCATGACACATTGGGGGCTACCATCATGGTGGTTCAAAAACAGACTATAGAACCATCTGGCTTGGGCTGGAATCCCGACTTCAGCACTTATAAGCCACCTACCTCAAAGTGTTGTTGTTTTCTCCTTCATCATTATCGTCATCACTGTGGGAACACCGGAAGGCTCCCTCACCCATCCTGATCCTGTAGGACTTTCCACTATTTTAGATCCATTAATCTCCTTTGAGAGCCTTATATTTAAAATGCAAACACCAGAAAGGGTAACCCTAGAAGGTTTAAATCAGCTGCCACTTTAAAGCTAAAGAGAATCAGCTGACAATGTATTTGCTCCAAAGCCAAATAGGCACCTGAGGGGACACAAAAGAAGGAGAATAGGGTCTGTAAGGGGAGGCCAGTGAGCCCCAAAGGCTAACTTCTCTTTCCAAGTTTTATTTAGAATACCTAGGCCTCTGTGTGTTCACTTGTAAATTAGGAGAAAACTTCACACATAAAGTGTGAAAAATAGGGATAAAGTGAAGAACAGTGAGGAAAATACTCACTGGTCATTTTCAGAGCCCACTTTGTGCAAAGCACTGGTTTGGGCCCTATAAAAGGGATGGATGTGGGATCAAAGAAAGTGCTCTGATCTTTGCAATCCCATCGAAAATTCAGAACATACACATAAGAAATAAATTGAGGTAGAAATAGATAGCAGTCCTTTAAAAAGTGCGAATTCACACAGTGCAGATTGAATCTGCGTGGTCCACAGTAGGTATTCAATAAATGTTTGTTGATGAATGGATTGAATGAATGAATGAGTGAGTGCCCAGGAAAAAGAAAGTCATAGTAGAATGTCAATGGGAAAAAAACCCCAAAGGCCTAAAGACCTCCCTGTATTGTCTGTCTTCTGCCACCAGAATGTCAGCTCCATGAAAGCAAGGACCTTGTCTGTCTCATCCCCTGCTATCTCCCCTGCATCCAGAACAGTGCCTAGCACAAAGGAAAGTGCCCAGTAAATATTTGTGGATTGAATGAGTACATGGATAGTACTTGGATACTATTTGTAGTACTTGAATAAGTACTTGGATAGTATTTGTGGATTGAATAAGTATGTGGATAAGTACGTGGATAGTGAGTAGGGGGTACAAGTAATGGAAATTATGTCCAGATAGTAGTGGGATTTGGAACCCAACACATCTATACCTTAAATGTTCTTCAAAAGAATTTTAATATATTGATGATCACTTTCCTTGCAAGAATAGGTGAAGAGAGGAAAAAGTATATTCATTAGAGTATTAAGTCAAGCTAGTCTGATATAAAGGAAACATTAAAAAACAACAACAACAACAACAACCTAGCTATTTGCAGGTGGGATAACAGCTCACAACACCACACACCTGCCCTGTGTGGCCTTAGGCTTTGGCCTAAGACACTTTGGCTTTCTGAGCCAAAGTGTCTGCACTCATTCTTGCCCACCTACATATTTCTGTGAACCCTCAGAGGATTCCAAAGCCAACCTCACACATTGCATGCAAGGTTGAGTATGATTTAAAAAAAAAGTTCATCTAGCATCTTGGAATTTTATTAAGCAGCCAGGCCCTCCCTGCAGGTCATGATGTATTGCAGAAGGTAGAATGACATTTGACAACAGCACAAGTCAGACAAAGATTATAGCACACCAAATGCAGGAGATGACTGAACATCTGAAACAAAATAGCCCAAATCATCTACTAGGGAGGTTTGTTTGCATTAGAAAAGGATAATTTCTAGTTTGAAAGGTAGAAAGGCACAAGAGTGTGGGGTATTCATTCAAGTCTTAAAAAGGGAAGACTCTCTATGTATTCACAAAGATACATGGCAAGCATCACTTTTTTCCTGAAATCTGTTGGGCTAGAAAACGAATTTACTCTTCTCCTCTCTAATATGTAACACTAAAGAATCTTCAGATCAGAAAACTCATATAGAAAGAAAGAAGGAAAGAAAGAAAGAAAGAAAGAAAGAAAGAAAGAAAGAAAGAAAGAAAGAAAGAAAGGAAGGAAGGAGGGGGGAGGGAAGAAGAGAGGGAGGGAAGAAGAGAGGGAGAGAAGTATGGAGGAAGGAAGGAGGAGAGAGGGGAAGAAAGAAAAGAAAAAAGGAAGAATGAAAGGAAGGAAAGGAAGAAAGAAAACTATTAAAAGCAAACACACCTTCACCCCACTTCACCCTTCACTTCCAGTTGTTCTTCTGTTTGTCAGTTTCTCTTTTGGAATTTAGGCTCCAATCCAAACACATCGCACCCAGTATGATTTGTTGAATGAGAAGAAGACCATCACTTCTCTTGTTCCAGATACTGTGTCTCCACTAATACAACCTGAGACCATGCTAGATTTTTGTGAACCACATTTCACAACCAACTTGTATTGAACTATAGTTAACTAACACTCCTAAACCATTTTCTGAATGCTATTCTGTAAGCCATTCTGTAACCAGTAGTTGGTCCGTTGTATTCAAGGACAGGGCCTTACATATATTTTAATAAAATTTCATTCTGAAAGATTTGCAGGATTTGTCCCAACCTTCTAGCCAGACTGAGATTTGTTTTGTTATTATGATTGTCTAATCCAATATAACGACTCTTTGCATTTTTTGTCTTCTGTTACCACATTCAGCATCCCATCAATAGGTTTAATTACATAATCCACAAGTCCAAATGTCACCTTTTTAGTAAGGTCTTCTCTTAATACTCTATTTAAAATTGACCCTCTCCTCAGTTCCAATACACTTCCTATACTCTTTCTCTGCCTTTTTTCCCTCCATCGCATGCATAATCATTTAATATACCATATATTCTACTCATTTTATTTATTATCTTTTTCATCCTTGAGAATATAAACTCCATTAGGGTGGCAGTTTGGGGCAGTTCTGTTCCATGGTGGATCCCATATTTGTTGTATGGATGGGGTTGAGGACATCAGTGTCCTTGTCCAGGTCAGTAAGAATGCTGAACATGGACAAGACCAAGGCTAGAATCCAATGCATTCTACTAGAGGTTGCTATTGATCTTTGTGTCACTTACAAACCCACTTAATGGTATTGGCCTCCAGCCCAACTTGTCTTTACTCTATCCCAGAAGGATATTGAGAATTTGTTACATTTTTTTTGCAGAAAATCAGATATTTCATGTTGGTGGTAGCCCTCAGATCTGTCAATCTGGAAGTTCTTTCCAAAAAAAAGGAAGTGCGATTCATCTGACACAACTGATCGCTTCCTCTTTCTAACTGCATACAAATCATCCTTTTGATGACCGATTTTAAACCCTGCTCAGGAAGGACAGGGCATTTATCAATGACCTGCCCAAAGTCCATGATTCCCTGGAAGGGAGGTCTTTCCAGGTGTGAGGTCCCTCCAGGCGAATGTCTCTTGGCTTATTCACAGTGGGCATGTGCTCCCTAGGAGTGGAAGTGTTCAAATGATGGAGGTGGCACCACTGACCCATAGCCTTAGATCCTGTTTGTTGTGCTGCATTGGAATATCTTATTTTTTTCCCTTAGTGTCAGATTTTTAGTCTATGAAGTAAAAATGGTTAATATGATTTTCAAAAATATAGTATGATACTTTATTGATTACTATTTATTTATACCCTTTTGGTTTCATGTGCAATTATGCAGACAAGAAAGATCTGAGGTTTGGGATATGTTTAATTTATTTCTGTTGCTCTTTGATCTAAAGGATTTATATTTCTTCTCTCCATTTCCTTTTTTTCCCATTCTTTCTGACACAACTGTGGTTAAGGGCCTTGTCATCTCAGCCCTGAATTATCACAATAGCTTTCTAATTGGCTCCAGGACTCCTGTCTCTTGCTTCTTCATCTTAGATTCTTCAGTCGGGCTAATTTCCTGGAACCCAGCTGTTCAAAATGCGGTCTATGGACCACAGCATCAGCATCTCCTAGGAGCTTGCTAGAAATGCAGATTATCAGGCCCTACTGAATGAGAAATTGCATGTCAACAAAACCTGTAGGTGACTCATACGCACATTGAAGTTTGAGAAGTACTATCTTCTTTTCTGTCATGCCCTTCTCCTGCCATTGGGCATCCATAAACTTCACATTGAACCGCCCCTAAACTAACTCTGTCAGAAAGGTTCCACCTAATTTTCAGGTGAGGTGTATTGACATGAAGATGCTAATGCCCACCTATACGACCTACTCATTGGGTCTAAGAATGATGAGCAAATTTATTCACATAACTCTAGAGCAGTAGTAAAGCAGTAGTAAATTACTGAGATTTAACTTGAGTTGAATCCTTCTGGTAAAAGTAAAGTATTTTAGGAGCGCCTGGGTGGCTCAGTCGGTTGAGCGTCCAACTTCGGCTCAGGTCATGATCTTGCAGTTCGTGAGTTTGAGCTCCGCGTCGGGCTCTGTGCTGACAGCTCAGAGCCTAGAGCCTGCTTCAGATTCTGTGTCTCCCTCTCTCTCTGCCCCTTCCCTCTCATGCTCTGTCTCTCCCTGTCTCTCAAAAATGAATAAACATTAAAAAAAAAAGTAAAGTATTTTGGTTTTTGATGAGTGAAAAGTAAGGAGTACTTGGGAAGCATATGGGACGAGTTGATTGGAAATGTTTTTCTTAGTTTGGCTCAGTGACAGGAATTTTAATATACTTAATTTGATCTTCACAATAATCCCACTTAGGTGGGTGTTATTATCCCCATTTTACATGTGAGGAAACTGAGAATCAAAAAGGTTAGGTTGTGCAGAACCACGGTATTGGTTAGAATTCAGGCTACAAATACCACAGTAACAAAGACATTTGGAAACTCAGTGGTTCAGACAAGTGGCTCTGTCCTGAGATGGACAGGTGATCCCAGGTGGGAAGCACTGATGCTTTGTGAGGTCACTCAGCTTCCTGCTCCCAAGTTGCTTCATCATCTCCCAGGATGTCCACCTCCATGTAGTTGAAGCCAGTTCCTGCCCTTGGGAACAGGGAAAGGGAAAGTGGAGAGCACACAGTGATTTAATGAAAACATTAGTTTTCAAAACATTGGAAGTGTTACCTGTCACTTGTACTCACAGACTGTTAGTCAAAGCTTGATCACATGGTCACCCCCCAGTTGCAAAAGTGGCAGAGAAGTGTTGAAACCTGGGGAGTTATTAACTAAACAGAAGAAGAGGGGGTGGCTATTACGGGAAAATTGGAGGTCTTATAATAGGCACCATGCTGATTAGGGGAAGAGCCTGGATTCAAACTCTATGACTACAACCTATGATCTTTCCACCACATTATACCACCAGAGTTGACAATCAGTAAATGTTTGCTGTATTGAGATAAATTGAGATATTACATTTAAGCCTTTTGGTGATTTGAAATTACTTCTTCCTTCTCTCTTGCCTCCCTGATTACCTAAGTGGCTCTGTGTCACACTATCCCTATCTTTGATGATGTTAATTTGTAAAGCAGGAAACTGGTCTTCATCTTCCTTCAAGAGAAATGTCATAGAGGTTCAGTGGAACCCTATGAAGTATGAGAATAGGTGTTAATGATAATACTTTTTTAATGACCAAATGACTATCCCTTTTATTTTTTATTATTTTTATTTTTTTTAACTTTATTTATTTATTTTGAGAGAGAAAGAGTGTGCAAGCAGGGGAGGGGGCCAAGAGAGAGGGAGACAGAATCCCAAGGAGACTCTACAATGTCAGCACAGGGCCTGACATAGAGCTCGATCCCACAAATGATGAGATCATGACCTGAGCTGAAATCATGACCTGAGCCGAGATCATGATCTGAGACACTCGACTCACTGAGCCACACAGGCACCCCATGACTATCCCTTTTTTTTTTTTTTTAACCTTTATTTATTTTTGAGACAGAGAGAGAGCATGAACGGGGGAGGGTCAGAGAGAGGGAGACACAGAATCTGAAACAGGCTCCGGGCTCTGAGCTCTGAGCTGTCAGCACAGAGCCGGACGCAGGGCTTGAACTCACGGACTGCAAGATCATGACCTGAGCTGAAGTCTGCCGCCCAACCAACTGAGCCACCCAGGCGCCCCTGACTATCCCTTTTAAAGTAGGTATTTTGTTAGGAGAAAGCCATTGCTCAAAATATTTGTTGATATTTTGTGTTGGCTGGTATATCATTCAACTCTTGCTGCAGTGATGCTTCATGACAACACCACCAAAATCTCAGAGGCATAGAGTAATAAGCACTTAACTAATATGTATGTGGTTCTCTTGGGGGTCAACAATATGGACTGGGTGTGGCTAGCCAGCACTGCATCAGGTGTCTCTCAACCTCCTTCTGAGATAGCAGGTTAGCTTGGACGTATTTTTCTCTCACAGTAGCAGAAGCATAAGAGAGCAAGGGGAGATATGTGAGGCTTCTCGAAGCCTAGGCAAAAAACCTGTTAGCCAAAGCAAGTCATATGGGCAAATCCTCAGTCCAGGGAAATACCTACACCTTAAGCAAGAGGAAATGTAGTTACGGGGCAAATGGCATGAATACAGAATTGGTAAAGAGCTGGGGCCAATAAAGCAAATTATCATGGCTTTGCTTTTACCAAGTTATTGTGAATATTTATAATGATAGTAAATCTTTATCTTTTAAGGGTAGCTTTGAATTTCTTTTTAGAAAAATAGCTAAATTTATGAATAAGATTAGAGAATCAGTCTAGGTTTATCTTTGGGCAAAAAGGTAGCTGTTAAAGCATGAGGCATAAAATAAAGCAACATTTCTAAAGGAACTGGTCAAGAATATGGCATTCAGGGGCAGAATAGTTGGGATAAATGTACAGCCTTCCAAAGCGATCAGCTGTTTGAAGGAATAACACTGATTTGGTTCTAAAATAATTTTTTTAAATAAACTTTATGGCTTGTAGTCACATGTTACCGCTTTGTCTCAAAGTGGGAAGGGGAGTGAACAGAGGTTCATCTCTGATATGATACCCCTTTGACTAACTCTGGGAAAATATGCTTTATGTGCAGATTCTCATTGCCAAGTCCCCTCTGGCTCCCTTCACCTCATTTGCTTATACCATCCAGAAGGAAGGCCTGGTTCTTCAAGGTAAGATCCTTGATTAAGCCATTTCTTTAAGCTGATTATGCTCACTGCTGCCTACCACTGGTGATAATTACTGCCATGCTCCTGATAGAAGCTGCTTCAGGGTAGAATCAAAGGCCAAGATGAATTCACCAATGATATTTATCCTGATGAGATCAAAAGAGATTGATAATTGTGGCAAGAACGTAACAGAAGGTGGAGGTGAGGCTGAGGGAAAACTAGAGAATTTCCTAATAGAGTGAGGCAAAGAATGAGAGTTAAAGCACTAATCTAGGAACTGCCAAAAGCTGGTGCTCTTTGCAGACCCTGTGGAGTGAGGAACCAGACAGTAAGCCTCTGATGAGAGTGTGGAGGACCCAGCATTGCCTCAGAGCCCTCTTGCTTACCAAACTGAAAAACCGTCTGGTCTGGCAGCCTGGGAGACACTTTGTCATGGCTCCTTGGCCACTACTTTCTCGGCCCCTTTCTGGTTACTCCATTTCTGTTCCCTTTACTCGAGTCCCGACTGGGGACCAGGCCTTGCTGACCTGTACCATGTGACACGGGCCTAGGACTTAGAAGGAGCTGAGTTCTGGCTCACAATAGAGCGCCCCAAGGCCACCGCCTGGAACTCACTGATGTACAATGGTGGTTCCCAGATGCTGGGTCTTCTGGTGATTGCAGGTCTGTCCAGAAAATAACGAAAATGAGAGGCAAACTCAAACACTGTTGAACTTAGCCCACAGGGCCAGTTGTCCAAAGCTGCTTTGTAGATTGAGAACAGTCTCCACTGAAGACTGAGGACACACATCTGCCCCCCACTGCCAGGCAGGAGGCAGGTCCACAGAATGCATAGGTGAACATCTATGCCAAAGCCCAGTGGAACATACTGTCATTGCTGTCTGTAGGAGGAATATCCACCCTTTAGGATTTTGTAAGTCGAGTACTTTCCCCAGGTTGATGAAACAGGGTGAGTCCTTAGAATATTCCCATGGAGACACATTGCATAGGAAAGATCTAGCAGGAATTTTGTGGGGCGGGCTGGAGGGCTCATGCTTTTGGACCTAGGAGCAGGCTGCAGCCTCCCCTTTCCTTCCCCTTCTAAAACGTCCGCTTCTTAATGGACCCGGAAAGCAGCTTGTTTGTTTGGTGCAGCTGAGCTCCACAGCAGGGACTCGGGTCCAGGGAAATTTGGGGTAAGAACTATTGACCTTTGGCTCTTAGCCTTTGACTTATGGTATCCAAGTTCCTTGGTAAATATTTTTTTTACAATTGCAAATATTGTTTTCTGACAAAGAAGCAGAGATTTTAAGACCAGATTAAGCAAAGCAAACAGCAGGCCCCTTTGTTACATACTCTCTAAGGGTGTATAACTAATAAGCAATCAGAAAGCTGAACTCTTATTTACCCAGTACACAGTGTGGCTTTTGGCTCTTCGTTTTTAGAGGCTTTCTTAAAAGATTAGAAATCAACTAAATAGCAAATTTAAATGAAGATTTTAAGAAGTTCTATGGAAGATTACAAGGCAATGTCAGGAGGAAAAGAGGCAGTTTTGCCCAGATGGCTTGTATTCAGAGCCTTGGTATCGTGCCTATATCTTGATCACTGGGCAGTTTGGTAAACAGCATCTCTAAGCCTGACCTAATTTGGATAATTTTTAGGATAATATTTGCGAGAACAAGATTCACAGAGTTGCTTCTGAGCCTCATTGCTAAGATCATGATTTTGACAGGAAATAGAAAGTTGTTTAGAGAGAGGCTAGAAATGAATTGGTAGAGGTTAAAAATTGGCAAAGAAAGACTATTAGAAAAAGTTGGAAAACAAAGGAGAAAGGAGGCTGACCTATAGCTATGTGTCTCAGAGAGAGAAAAATTAAGGGAAGAGTACGATGATGTAGGAACCCCAACCAATAAATAAAAATGTCTGGGAGACTTCAGTGACTCACCTGGTTGCTTTTAAAGATTTTTCTCCATCCCCTGCCCCAGCTATGTCTCCCTCTCTGAGTTTTTCTGAGGCAGCAGAACCCTTCTGCCCCTAGCAGTAATGCCACTGAATACAGACCTCTGGGGACTCCCTCCCCAATAGCTATGTGCTCCCAAGGCTTTGGGAACACAAGAAAGAGCTCTGGTCCTGAGAAAACAATGCAGATCCCTCCTCTAATGGAGAGACTCCCTTGGATTTCTGTTCTAGCTCTGGTGTAATCTTGAGAAAATCTCTGGCACCCCAGTTTTGTCCGCTTAAAAATGACAATGTTGACCTTGATTCAGCACTTTGCAAACTGTGTTGCAACCCATTGGTGGGTCATGAAATGAAATTAATGAGTCACAACCAGAATTTTTAAAAATGAAATAGAGGAGAATTTTAAAAATCACAGATTATATCACACATATTGCATTGTTTCATGGCATATTTCTTGGGTGACTGTGTGTGTGCATAATGAGTTTGTGTATGGAGGTTGCAGTGCAAAATATTTTTCTTCCTTGGAGTGTAGTCATCGGCCTGGGTGATCTCCACAGGCCTTAACCCTTCAGCTTATCTGATTCTCCTCGGTGATGGTGTACTTATCATCCCTTAGCTCAGTAGAGTTGTACCTTGAGATCTCCATACACCAGAACATGAAAGCTTATTTTTCCCCCTACTCTTACCAGATGACTGAACTAAAAAAAAAAAAAAAAAAAAAGGCACCTCCATAATTCCCCAGGTTTAAGGCAAAGCAACTTTTGATTTCTGGGTGATAACCTTGGAAAGGTCGAGGCAGGCAAGGTCGAGAAGCTTTCCTCGTGTGAGAGGTTGCTCTGGCATGCTAGCCCCAGGTTGGCATGGAGGTTGGTTGGTACCTAGTGCAGGGGATTTGAGGGGCAATACAATCCATGTCTGAGAGACACAGAGACGGAGAGGGGGAAAGGCTGGAAGAGTGAGGGCAGCTCCTATGGTACCAACTAAAAAAGACACTTGGGGCTGGACGTTCAGTATTTGTTATACAGAGGCAGCCTGGAGTGGTGGGAAGGAACAGTCCATACAGGCTGCCCTTTTTCAGGTGGAGGGGGCTGTCAGTGAATGTGGGAATGACCCCTCACTGCCTTTTATCCCGTTAGCAAGTCCAAGATTCCTACCAGCCTACTAACCAGGAGGTTTTATAATATCTGGAGAGCTCCTGTGTGCATGAGCAGAGGGAGGGAATAAAAGGTGAGGCCAGAATTCGATTTACCGGCTCCACAGGCCATTCCCCTTACCAGTTCCCAAGGATTAGGATGCTAAGAACAGCCGGCAACTGGGGGCCTTATACCCTTCCTGCCTTTTTGTTCCCTGGGATGGGAGGAACAATAAATCGGCAGGCTGGAGAGACTGAGGGGCCTGGTTAGAGATTTCTCAGGCTGCTTTTTGAAATACTTGAAGGAGCCGGTCTGTGCTATTGTTGTAGTAAAATAGAAAGCGGAACTATTCTCCTTTTGCAAAAAGAAAAAAAGAAAGAAAGAAAAGAAAAAGAAAAAAAAGAAAGAAAAGAAAAAGTAAAAGAAAACCCACCCTCCCAGCATCTTCAGGAGGCTGCCTGGCTCAGGCCATTACCATGGTAATACTGAGCTGTTTGCATCTTCTTTGTCTGTCCTGCACTTGTGGAGATCCTGGCCTCATGGTTGGGCTCAAGACCCTGGAAATAGTTGGCTTCAAAGGAGAGGGAGCTCGCAGCCACCAGCTTCCTGATGGTTCAGACTCTGAGAGGGGCAGGTCCCAGCAGAGGGAGAGTCAGACCTTTTGTGCAACTTAAGTGGGAAAGGTGGAGGGCGTGGGGGTGACTCCCATTAATGCTTTTCTCCTCTTGCCCCGAGTTCAACATGAAATGCCCAGCACCCACTGGGGGGAAAAGCTTAGAGTTTTGGCTGGCTCAGAGTAAGGCTAAGGGTGCCAGGGCCTAGTGGAGAAAGGAAAGCAGGAGCTGGCTTTGGGAATCAGCCTTAATGGAGTGGACCCACAGAACCGCCTGGCTGCTGAAGGGAAAGGGGCATTTGCAGTGTACTCCAACCTGACCCATATTCTGCTCTGGTCATGTTCTTTGTTTCCCCAACAAGCCCCAAATGTTGCGCCCTGCAGATCACAGCTGGGACCCCTGGGCCTCTGTGTCAGGCCAGGAATAAAGATTAAGATCCTATAATTGAAAACAGCCAGACTGTGTTGCTGATGCTGCGGGAGGCCTAGGAAAAACCCAAGGCTGGTCTCTCCCAGAGCCGCCTTGGCCTTTGTGAGGCTCAGGGCAGTGGAGGCCTGCCGACTTAGTAAGGAAGCCGGGCTGGCCTGGGAGAATGAAGAGGGGCTCCTTATTCACTCTTCCTTTGCCCTACTCTCTCCATTTCCTCAGGAATCTAGCGAGCATTTGAAAATCAAGTGCCAAGTTGTTAGGGACAGAAAATAATGCCTTAGTTTCTCAGTAGGGCAGAATTGTGGTTTTTATGTTGTTTTTTAAAAAATTAAAATGAGGTATGACAGGTTGAATTTGGATTCTGGTGCTATCTTCTGCTAGTTTAGTTCTGAATGAGCAGCATAAACCTTGGGATGGGGCTAAGGAATCTTAGGGGAGCCCAGGGCACCCTGAGATGGGTCCAGAGACAATTCTGCAAATGAAGCTAGTTTCCTGTTTTTCCAACCACCTACTTAGGGACTCAGAAGAAATCAGAAAACAATGAAACAATGATTTTTCTTAAGGGCTGGATAGCTATGTACCTCATCTTTCTTGTAAAATCAAGAATGTTTGTTTGATCGCCTTTTGAAGCTTATTGGGAGAGGCATTAATCTCCCCTATTTGTTCCCTTGTCACAAAATTGGGTTGGATTCTTCCACCCCATTTTCTTAGACCCTGAGCCAACTGGGTGATTTATTAAAAAATTCTTTTCCCCCAAATACCACCATCTACATTCATCAGATTTCAGTTTGAATTAGTAACACATCTAAATGTTTTCTGCCTAGTGGACTCAAAGTGACCCAGAAGATTCTCAATCTATTTCCATCCAGGTATGGAGGTGTCTGCTTGGTAAATAGAACCCACACACCTGGCACAGCCTGGCATTCTTGTGGGAGTCTGGGCGGAGAGCCCTGGGATTCAATGGAGCAGAGAGAGTGAACTTCTCTCCCAGAGGTCACAGAGAAGAGGGCAGAGCAGGTCTGTCACATTGTCCCTGGGCTGCCAGGTGCCACTGCAGCCTCAAAAAGCTTGTGCAGGCCAAGGCATTGTCCTTCATGACTCCCACTTGCCTCTCAGGGAGGAACGTCCCTGGGGAAAATGAGGAAGCATGCCCCTCTGCCAGTTCTCTCCTCTTTTTCAACATTTACTTCACATTCCCTGCTTCCATGGCAACTTCTCCCACCAACCCTCTGCTTTGTTTACTTTTTTAACTCTGGCTATTAGCTTCAAAGAGAGATTTTATTTTCCAAAAAAATATTTTTTTGGAAAATATTTCCAAAATAAAATATTTTAAATATGGAACAGGACAGAAAATAATAAAACCCATGACTTTAACACCCAGACTTAGCAAATGTTAAAATTTTGTCAGATTTGTTCCAGTCTTTTTTTTAATTATAGGGATAAAACTTGACAAAATTAAAAACCCCTTGTACCTATCCCTCCCTCACACTCTTTCACAGAAGTAGAAACTCTCCAGGGTTTGATACATATCCTTTCCCTTGTTCTGAAGAACTTTTCTACATGTATGTGAATCCAAATATGATACAATGATTTGTCTTGAGTGCATTCCAAGTCTGCATAAATGGTTTACTGGACACATCATTCCACAATTTGCTTTTGTCACTTAATGTCTTGTTTTTACGATTTTTCCACATTGATACACATGGATCATGTTCTTTTACTTTAATGAGGTATCTGTATTCATTGTCTGAATATGCCACATTATCCATTCCCCTATTGATGGAAATCTCAATTATTTGTTAACTAAGTGAATTCTGTTACATGTGCTTCTTTGTGTGCTGGTGTGAGGGTTTTTCTAGGTATACATAAAAAGTGAAACGACTGGTCAGAGGGTATGCACACTTTAATCTTTACTATATATTCCCAAGTTGCTTTCCAAGGACATTTACCAATTTAAACTTCCTCTGGAGGTAGCGAACCAATTGCTACACAGCTGTGTGTAATTATAAGTTGGTTGTCATGTTTGCATGGGCAGTCTTCTCATGTATTCTCTGTGGATACCTCTTTTATCTCTGCCATTGGGGTATTATCTTTCCATAGTCTCTAGAGGTATCTTCTGCACAGCATATGTGCTTTATGCATATACTTAGATGATTAGTTGACAAAAATTACTTTAATTCCTCCCAAAGCTATAACTATATACGCTTTCAAGAATGAGAGATTTTAGTCTCATCCACTGCCCTTATTTTCAGGACAGCAGACTGAGTTCCAGAAAGGCAAAGTAGGGTTCACTACCTCAGAATTGGGTTTGTAGCCCTTCACAAATACTCAGGGCTCCTAAGATTTTATAAAATCAGAAATGGGGTGGAGCCTCTCATCTTCCATCATGGCAGCCCTTCTGGCAACTTATCTTTCAGGCTTCATGAGCCTCTGTTGGAATATTCCACTCCTGTCCTGAACCTTGAATCTTGAAATCCTAAGCTAAGATGGATCAGTCACTCTATTGTAAGCAATCCCTCAAGAAAGTTCCTGAGTTGGGTTATAAGTTTGGCTGGGTGGAATCATAATACAAATTAACAGTGTCCACTTAATATAAATCAAAAGTAGAGGTTTACTGCTTTCTCACATAGCATTGCAGAGGAAAACAGTCCAGAACTAGTATAGCAGCTCATTCCATGTATTTGTCCAGGGACCCAGGCTCTTAGCTTGTTGCCCCATCACACCTAGGATGTCGCCTTCATGGTTGTCATGGTCTACAATGGCTCGGCATCATTACCTACAACCAGGTAGCAGAATTTGTATGAGGTAGAAAATGATGATGAAAGGAAAGGGTATCCTCCTTCTTTTAAGGATATTAACCAGAAGTTACACACATTATTCCTGCTTATATCATGTTGGCCAATCTGTAAATATATGAAAAGAAAGACTGGAAAATTATAGTTGTTTATCTGGGGACCATGTGCCTAGCTAAATTTTGGGAGTTCTTTTACCTTGAGAGAGAAGGGGAGATGAATATTCAGTGACACATCCTTTTCAGAGGAGCCCAGTTGCAGAGATTAGACCACAGGGTACAATAGTACAGACCCTAGGGCTGGGCTTGTAGCATAATGTTGAAATGCAGCATAAATATTGTATTGTAAATGTTATATATTAAAAATACTAATAGTACCCTCTTTGGTAGAGTCTAGAACAGAGAAGTAGGGTATCACAATTAGTAATGCCACCAAGGATCAGCACCAAAAATTTTGGTCCTCCACCCAAAACAAAATCTCTCTCAAGTAGAAACTTTAGTATGTGCTATTATGCACTCTGCAAGAAAGATACTTGAACAAGAGCTACTTGTGCTTATAGCACAAAGCAGGGTATGAATTTGGGTCCAAAGTCACAGACTAAACACATTTTTCCCCCAAAATGTTTTTTCCTGTCTCCACATTTTTTAAAACATGGAACAAAATGTCAGTTGGAATAAGGTTATATTAAAAAACTTTATTTCAAGGCCTGGACTATAGTTAGCCTGGATCCACACTCCTCTTTTAGAACCTGGAAGCTATTTGGCTATCTTTGCATAGCTAACAATTTGCATTTGTGAAAATGCCCAGGTAATAATACCAAAAGATGTTAAATCAATTCAGGTTGTTGATTTTCTTTGAAAACTTCTTCCAAAAGGACTTGGTGTTCTTTCTGGAATATGACTTAAGCTCCATTTTAGTGAGTTCAGTTCAGCAGGTATTTGTTGAGGTATCTATTGTTTGTAAACCATGGTGCTCAGAGGATATAAGACTAGGGGGAAAATGCTCCCTCTCTTTTAGTAGCTCAAAATCTAGTTAGCTCAAAAACAAAGTAAGTTTAATCAAAGGCAAACTGTGGCACCTATTATCGAGGTTCTAACAATGTGATATGTTTAAAAGAAATAGAATTGGGGTGCCTGCTGCATGGCTCAGTCAGTTAAGCATCCAACTTCGGCTCAGGTCATAATCTCACGGTTTGTGAGTTCAAGCCCCACATAGGACTCTCTGATGTCAGCACAGAGCCTGCTTCAGATCCCCTGTCCTCCTCTCTCTCTGCCCTGCCCCTACTTGCACTATCTCTCTCTCAAAAAAAAAACATAGACATTTAAAAAAAAAAAAAAAGGAGATAGAATCATTTCAAATAGGATGACTGAGGAAGGTTCCTGAGGGTAGGAGAGTAGGGTTCCTGAGAGTTGAACTGGACATCATCCTGTGAATACTGATGGCTTTCCATTGTCTTTTAATAGAGGCCAGTTTCTTTTGCTGTTTGAGGATAGATCTGGGGACCCTGGGGAATGCTGATTAGTGCCATGTGACTAATGTTGAATCATGCTGACTAATGTGCTCTAAATGGATTGATTCAATAATAAAGGGAATGTTGAGAGTCAAGAGTTCAGATCCTGAATTTCACCATGTGATGAAATGTAAATCCCTTAGCTTCAGTACTTCATTTTTTGGTCAATTAAAATGTGCTCATGATGAGAATCTAACAAGTCACCTTGACTAGAAAGTACTTTACAAACCTCAAGGAGAACAGAAATGCTTAACAACAACTCCCAGGACAGGCTTGTGCAATAGTGGGTTATTCATCACCCATACAGAATCGGAACATCCATCACATGCCGCTCCCCAGCCATGCGAAACTTCTACTTCCTCGCACATGCCACAAGAACTGACAAACAGTACATTGCACTCACAAAAACTGACAAATAGAGGAGCTTTTGAAAAATCTTCCCATCTACCTACTGGGGCGGCTGTATTTTTCTACAACAAATGTCACCACAGAACTAAGAGCTTGCCTTGCACACACAGCTTTTTCTCTCTTTTGACATCTCCCCAGCTAGACTGCTTGAGAACGTGGCCTTCCGTGTCCAGATGTTTACTGAATTCTGAAGGCCCCCCAAAGGGCCCAACTTCTTTTGTTGCCCTCCAAATCACTTCCCACAGAGACTGACCGATGTCCTGAAGGAGCCCTTCAATAGGGAGGATAAATGGAGGCAGATGAAGACATGACCCCCTGAGGCTCACCCACGTCCACGCTAACAAAGGGTCTGAGGCACAACCTTGTAAGGAGCATTTTGGTCAGCAGCGTCCCTTCGAGAGGCCACATCTCCCCCACAGGGCTGCTTTCAATGGCTACCATCACAGTGGAAGCACTGGGCATTTGTTAAGGGCTGAGGTTTGCTAGGTGCAGCACAAAACATCTAAATCATGGTCCCCTGTCTTTGTGAGGGCTTCCTGGCTACTGACGGCAACTGGCTTTCTCAGGGGAAACCTGAGAGCGAGTGGAAGAAGCTGAAGAGGGGCTCCCACTTCTCTGGATGACCTCTTCCCACCCAGCCCAGAGAGGGCTTTTGTCTGTAGCCATCAGCAGTCAAGCCAGGGCTGCGGGACCTTACCCCACACCGATGCTGTGTTTCTGGGTATCCCTGGTTTGTGAGGCTGTTGGCTCCCTAGGTAATAGACAGGTATGTATGTAAGAGGAATACAGCTGGAAGGAAAGTTTTGTTTAGACTACTAGTGAGAAGTTAGTGCATTTCATGACAACACAGTTTTGTTTTGTTTTGTTTTTTTCAAACTGACTTTCTCTCCCTCTCTCTCTTTTTTTTTTTTTTTCTCCTTTAGGCCAACAGAGGCCATAAGGGACACTATGACCTTTGTCTAGAGCTGATGGGGGCACGATTTGTGAAATGAAACAGGATGGTGCTGCTTGGAAGAAGGACAGGAAGCCAGCATAATGGGGATTAATTAGTTGATTGATGTTGATACGGTAACAGATTTGCCCCCATACCCTTGAGCCAGCCATCTCAGACCTAGCAGGGAAGGTGAGGATGAAGAAGCCTTTGTTCAGGTCTCTAGATGCATAGGGCTGAAGGCTTTGCGCCATGGGACGTCAACAGCCGTAATAATAATAATTTGCACTTATATAGCACCTTTCAACCAGGCACCTCAAAGCGGTTTAGCCACGTTAATTAATTAAAGCCCACAATCCCCCTGGGGAGAGGAGGAGGATGACTAACAGGATTTGTAATTACAGGAGGGAGCATTTCCGAATAAAGTATTGTCCACCATGTAAAAAGAGTGGGTGTAAAGGAATTGGGGTCTCCAAAGAGTAACTGATTCAGAAGTGAAATCATGGAAAGATGGGGAGGCTGGGGGCGGGCATGGGGGTGGGGGTCTGCTCTTGTGTCAGAGGGAGGTCAATGGGCTCAGAATTCACTGACAGGTTCGGATCCAACTGAGAAGCGGAACATGTATGGTATTAGTGGCATTTGGAAGGTCATTAGTGGCACAACCATTGTGGTGTAAATTCAAGTTTCACTAGTATATTGTGTATAGCCTTGCAGAACAAAGAGTGAGATTCATGCAGTATTTAATAAAGGATGAAATGAGTTCTTTGGATTTAAAGCCCAAAGCTGGGCCAGTCAATTAGCAAATAAACCAATTGGTGACCCATAGGATAATTTAGTTGTTTCCAGCAGAACACCCAGCCTAAGCCCTCCTACTGTCATGAAGTTTCCAACCAAAGCTTCAAGGCTAGGTTCAGTACAAGGCCTTGAGGCTACAACTCCTTCAAAGCCAGGCATCAAATCTTCCCGCCTTTGGCATGGGGACCTCTCTCTCTCTCTTTTTATTATTGTTTATTTATTTTTGAGAGAGAGAGAGAGAGAGAGAGAGAGAGAGAGAGACAGCATGAGCCAGGGAGGGACAGAGAGAGAAGGAGACACAGAATCTGAAGCAGTCTCCAGGCTCTGAGCTGTCAGCACAGAGCCCAACACGGGGCTCGAACTCACGAACCGCTAACTCATGACCTCAGCTGAAGGCAGACACTTACCTGACTGAGCCACCCATGTGCCCCAGCATAGGGAACTCTCTTACCCAAGTTGTTAGTGACCCCCCAAGCTGTCCTCTATAGAATCATTTTGTACCTGCTCCCCCTCCAGAGGTTTTTAAATGCTTTGGAGTCTACAGTCAAGTCATCCTATCTCATGTTTCCTGTCAGTGCCCACCAGAATGCTGTGCACCAAGTAGGTACAGATCAGTGAAGAATAACTGAATGACTGTCTTTGAACAACTTAGTATTTGTTGAGTACATACCAAGTGCTATGGTGAAGCTCACAAGAGCAGGATATGTGTCTCGTCCTCGAGAACTATATTGTAAGGTATGGAAAAGACTCATATCCTACTAACTCATATACTATAAAACAGAATAAAATGAAATGACATGATAGATGTATATCCAAGCCACATGCTACAAGGGCAAGAGTGGGAATGTTTGATCCAGCTGGAGTGAGTCAGGGAAGGTGTTCCTGGAGAGCAAACAATGTGCTGGGCATAGGAAGGCCAGAAGGATTTGGGTAGACCTGGAAGAGGTCACGGAGGCAGATTTTCCAGACTGTGGTCATTTGTCTCCCTTTGAGTGAGATGCATTTTGAGAACTTGTGGTCCTCAATAGAACATTTGTGAAAAGCAAGCTGAGTTTTTGCAGCTGATTAAATGTACATTTCCTGTGAGTTCCTATTATGTGAATTGGCTAATTTCAAACATCAAAGGACTATTTGAGAAGTTGGGAAAGATATTTTATTCTCTGTAACTATTAATTTGGTTCCTTTGCACTTTTATTGCCCGCCAAGAAAGAAAAGCTGGATAGTTCACACATTAAAACAGGGCACTCAAAAGTGTCTGAGAAAGGTACAAGGCAGACACCTCCCAATTCCAAATGTCAAGGAATAAACGTCTTCCTCCTTGAGCCTATTTTTTCGACACCAGGAATCCCTAAGACAGGGCTCTACACCCAGTGACTGACAAATCAATCCCCACACTCTCCTGGTCCAAGTTCCAACAGAGCTTTTCACGGCAAACCACATTGCCAGGACAGACCTATGTGCCATTTTTGCATTGTGCCAATATTTATTAAGTGTTGCTGCAGGTCTGACACACACTATACATGCAAAAGCTTACCTAATCCTAACAGTCTCACGAAGTAGTACTTTGCATCATTCCTCCTGTGCAGATGAGCAATGAGGCAAGAAAAGTTCAGTCTCTTGCTAAAAAGTGATGGAATGTGGATTTGAACCCACTCGGTCCTGCTTCTTCCTCTCTCACCCCTCACGTGTCTAGTATTTCTGTTCATGTGTGTTACGGCTTCTCCCAGTCATCCTCAATTCACTAAAATACTCAGCACAATACTATGCACATAATAGGAACTCCATGAATATTTTCCAAATAAAAGAATCACCAGGAGCAATAATAGTGGTTTGATCTTCCACCAGGAAGAGTGACTGCAGAAAGCCTGGGCAGTGGTGCTGAGAGTTTAGTAGAGGCTCCATAGCTACCTCCTTTTCTTTCGACCATGATTAAAGATTAGGAGACAGGCTTAGGAAAGTTGCCCCAGGAAATGTTTGCAAGAAAGAAGACACAGGTGGTACTCATGAGCTGAGAAGCTGCCAAACCTGGTACCTCCCATGAGATGCTAGTGAGGTACCTTGTTTTGAACCTACTCACTGATTTCTTTTCTATGTGTGTGTGTACGTATACATTTATATGTCAAAGGTCAACTTTGTTCCCATAATTGTGCTAGCCTCCTAGGTACTCTGTTAATGGGCAGCAGTCCCAGTGAAATGGTCCCTATCAGCCCACAGAGTGAACATTTCTGGATTAGCCCAGAAGTTCTGAACTCTACGCATAGGGCTTCTATGTTATATGTTGTGAGCAAAGTTGCCACTCAGGGATGGGATTTAAAAGATTATCTGGCAAAACCTGGATTGCCAAATGAGAATTCTGGAGATGGGGAATGAGGATTAGGTAATGGGTAAAAGGGAAATGAAGGCAAGAGGAAGTACAAAAGATCAGATTCAGACCTTAAAAGTGTGGTCTTAGAGCCACTTGGGAGTGTCATTTTTTTCTGAAATTTTTTCTGAAATTTTTCATTTTTCCTTTGGTTTCAATATTGTCGCCATCACTTTTGTCCTTTGGCTATGAAAAGACTTTCTTTGTTCTATTACAGAATTCAACAGAGGCCTCTTTTGCTCAAATGGAGGGAAGGATCCCATCACATTCCCCAAAAGAATATCCTAAGTGTGAGAGAAAGTACATTGCCCACCTCTCTGAATTTTGGTGAGGACAGTGTTCAGAAGGAGCACAGGTTCTCCAGAGCTCCAAACAGATCTGGGAAGGGAGTAGACCAGTAAATAGTGGGCATAAATCAGGACAGACTTGGTTTTGCTGCCTAAACAAACAACACCCCGAAATCTTAGTGGCTTAAAGTCTGCATGTCTGAGAGACTCTCCCAGGACGCTGTCCTCCATGTGATGACTCAGTATCCCATCTCAGTGTCAACATGTACTTCCACAATTGCCACAGTAGGGGAAGAGAGAGAAGGGTTGTACCCTAGCAATTAAGTGCTTCCCCCAAGAAATGGCACCCATCACTTCTGCTCTCATGGCCAAGCAGTCATGCATCCAAGCCCAGCTGCAAGAAGGTGGGAAGTACAGACCTCCTCTGTATTTGGAAGAGAAGGAGAACTAGATATTAGTGAACACTTATAATGCCTGCCACATAATGCTATAGCCAGTGAGCTGGCACATATCTCCTTCTTTCACACTCATGCCTTGTATATACCTTTCCTTTAGATCACCCAGCACATATTGAAGACTTATGGGTTAGTGTTGAGGAAAGAAAACCAAATAGTTTTCTTGTCTACAGGCATTTTTGTCTACAGGCAACCATTTTGAAAGAGGTGTAGCCACAGAAAACCAGTTAACTCTAGGTACTTTCCCCATGGAGCTATCAGACACTAATAACTCCAGGAAAGGCTAAGGGGTTAAAGAGAGTCATGGCCTGATTTCAGTAATACATCTAAGATGGAACAACTAATTTTGAGTTGCCCAGAACCATCATGCTTCATATGAAAGAACTTCTGGAAATGTGCCCTTTCTCTTCCATTCCTCCTCTTATTACCAGACATGATTCAAATTCCCTCTAAGCCCTGTGACTTTTCCAGAAAGCAGCTCTCCCAGCAGAGAGAGAGAGAGGGAGAGAGAGAGAGAGAGAGAGAGGAGAAGAAAAAAAAAACTTTCCCTTATTATTCTTCCACTAATGAATTCCTGCTCTGAGTGGGCTGTTTCCATGTGTTTTCAGTCAAGTGCTGATGGCAGCCTTGCCGGGGGACATTTCCAACAGGCTGTGGACATAATAGATGGGGTTTCATATTGACAAGGGCTGCTCTCAGCTTTCCTTCCAGTTTAGCCCTCCTAAGCCCTGAAATTGGAGATGAGAAATGATTCACGAGATCTCACTAGTGAACCAACATGGCTGGACACCTCTTTGCTCCTTTTAAGTAGGTAAAAAGTCATGGTTTTAAAGCTTCCTTCTAAGAGATTTGTAGGCTTGGATCTTAGTAACTTTACAAGGACTTAACTTTCTCAGACAAGCCCACTTTTTGTAGATGGCAAGACCTCCTTTCTTCAGGATTCAAACATAGTCTTGGCCTACCCCGACATCATAAGAACAAAGGGAGAATTTAGGACATACTATTTCCTGCCTGCCTAAAACCTCATCTCAAGTACACAAGATGCTTCCAAATAAGGAATGGCAGTAGCCATGTTTGCTAAGGGAAAGCAAAAGTCCCCAAAGCAAAAGTCTTCAGGTAATTCAGTTTCAGCTTACCTACATGGAACTCATACAAACTGTTATAGTTGGGCTCTCTTCATTGAGAAGAGTCTCAGTTACCTCAGTTAAAAAAGAAAAGGTATATTTAAGGGTATAGATGGCCTGGGATTGGAAAGCCTTTAGGAGCAGAAGCAGCCCTGGGGACTTATTAGCTCAGAGTCTCTGCTTCCCTCTGTATTTCTGCCTGAGGTACCCTCTCCCAACAGACATACTCTACAGACTGTAGTTCTGCTTAGGAAAGACTTCAACTTGCATGTGGCTCATCCTGGGCTCTTAAGCTCCCCCATATATACCTCAGCCTTTCAACTTCAGTTCTCATTGGCTTTTTTCCTTGGTATTTCTAGTTGAAATTCCTAAGAGACAATCTCATTGGCTCAGGCTTGCCTTACTGTTCTGTCCCAGATAACATCATTGGTCGTTAGCCAGCCAGTCAGCTGTGGGCTGAGGGAAGAGCTATAAATGTAGCTACCTAATAGCAGAAGGTGGGGGCATGGCAGCTTCCTTTAGAGGATCTGTGAGGGGGCGAGGACTGGATGGGCCCTAGTGTGCTCTTTGAACCCTTAACAGGAGTGCTGCAAGGATACTCATTCTCTCTCGCTTCTTCCTTCCCCCCACCCCACCCCCCGGCCCTTGTCTCATCACTGTAGACCTAATCTCCAGTCACAGCCTAAACCCCCATTACTTCTCATCCCCCAACACCTGATCCAGTATCCGGCTTCTCAGCCTGTTGAAGTGCCCAATCACAGAGGTGTAGGACTAGTGAGTGGGAAGAAAGATCTCTTAAAATGTATTTGAGAATATATGGAAGACTGTGGAAGGAGGAATGAAAATAAAACCCTTTCTTACTTAGCTAAAGAAAAACCTGTTCCCATCGTGGAACCAAAGTACCTTTCTTCTTCTGATCTTTGGAACAATTTCCCTTTTCCCAAAATCAAACGTCAGTAGAAACATGAGAAACTTCCATGGAGGGACCCCGATGGAGCAGAGCAGGAAGACAGTCTAGCTGTGCTAATCTTGAAGAGCTTTTTTCTGACCCCTGCAAGGATCCTTAGTTCCCATCCCAGACGCGTGCATTTCCCTAGGCCCCCGCCCTTGGGCTTCATGGAGCTCAAGTCCCAAGCAATTTACTTTCAAACTAAGGTTTAGAACACAAGGGGTGGAGTCTGTGTAGATAAGGTCTTTGCCGATTGTGTTCTCCCAAGATGTCCAAAGCTCTTCAGTGGTGGCATTTTTCACAAACCTATCGTGATATTTTTGGAGGCTTGGTCTTGTGTGGTGTTGCCCTGGTTTAAGTGAGTCAGAGCAATTATGCTTTGAATTCACACATCAAGGAGAGGACTAGGAGGAAAATTGAATTATGCCTTTTATTCCTTAGAGACCATTGCCTTTATGCTTCATCAGAGGGTTAAAAGGCCAACCCCAAACATCTACATTCAAATTTCAGTATCTCTGTATTCTTTTCAGTGGAAGTGAGGCTAGAAGTGAATTAGAGGCAAGTCTAAACAACCCTGTATTTCCCTGCCCTTTATTGAGCTCTGAGTATGCCAGTTTGGATCAAATCATTCATCAAACCTCGTTCAAACTCTTATCTACTGACTAAAATTGCAGTGTTTCTAGGAGCCTATGCTGGTGAGGAAGGTAGTTCTGATGATGTTTCTAAACCTGCTGCTGTGAGATTCTAGAGCCAGTTCCTCTGGATTACTTCCAGATCTCTGTTCATTCCATTTAGAATCTGAGGTTGAAATCTATTGCCATTGTCTGTCCCCTGGGATCTGAAAACCCATCTGGGGTTTGTCCAGCCTCTCTCACCAATACCACCGTCCAACTGCACAGTCATTACCAGTCCAACAGCTTGAAAGCTGATGCAAATGTGGAGCATAAGCCAGTTTGGCGTTCTCCCAGTCCTCTGGGCCCTTCTGGGGTTAATCAGCAACCACCTATCTTTGTGTTAATAACAGAAGTCTCTCTAACTAGAACACCTGGAGGAAACCCATAGGAAGGCTTAAGATGAAGCCAATTTTACAGTAATTGTTCTGACCATCACTGTTTAAACTGGACTCAGACTGTCCAGAAAAAAACCCAGCTTGCTAAAACCAGCCAACTAGCTCTCAATGTTCCTTAAGCCACTTTAGGTTTTACTAATACTTTCCATGTCTACATCACCGCTCCAGAGTCTCCTTATGCTTGCACTTCAGGCAATATCTCCCTATTTCAGGTACATGAGATTTAGTGAAGTGTCCTGACTGCATCTCACTGACAGAATTCTTTAGTGCCATCTTCCCAGCACTTTCCCCATGCTCCCAGCCCATTCTGATGGTTGTGTTTACACCAGTGGAGGAATAATAGACCTTCTTAACTGGGATTGCTGACAACTTCTCTTAGTAACTAACCCAAATGGCTTTGGCTGTCAGGTAATTATGTAGGGGGAAAAAAAGATGGGGGCTTGGTAGGTGGAAGGGTAAGCGGAGGACATGTGAAACATAGTTTTCTGCTGTATTTGTCTCCTAAGGCTGCCATCACAGAATACCACAGAATAGTTAAAAGAACAGAAATGTATTTTCTCATAGTTCTGGAGACTGGAAGTCTAAGATCAAGGTGACAGTCAGTTTGGTTTCTCCTGAGACCTCTCTCTCTCTTGGATTTGCAGAGGCCCTTTCTCACTTTGTCTTCATGTGGTCCTTCATATGTGTGCACTCCTAGTGTCTCTTCCTCTTCTTATGACACCAGCTTTCTTGGATTAGGATTCTGTTCTTATGACCTCATTTAACCCTAATTACCTCCCTTTAAAGGCCCATCTCCAGGCACATTCATATTGGGAGTTAGGACTTGAACATACGAATTTGGTGGTATGGGGTGGGGGGTTGGACACAGTTCAGTCCATTACAGCCGCCATAACTTTTCCTCAACAGATCATCTCCCATCCTCTGACGCTGCCCTTCTGAGTGGGAGAAGAGTAGATATTGACCAAGAAATGGCAGATGTGACTCTGTACAGTGAGTTTGAGAATGGCTAAGCTAGGTAGGGAGGGTGCCTAAGACAGGCAGAGCCAAAAGATGGACATTTGGAAACATTAAGAGATGGCTGGGTGGATAGACAGATGGGTGAATATATGACTTAGGTAGTATGTTGATGCCACCAGGGTGGACATTGTATTCTACTTCCTTGGGGTTGTAGATTTTTACAGCGCAGTGGTTACAAACTCAAATGCTCATGTTAGACAGGTAACAGAGCTGCAAAAAGAGGCCAGGTGCAATAACAGGGAGTAGTGGGGAATGTGACAAACTGGAAAGAGTGTGCCCTACCTAAAGGGGCAGTATATACTCAGTTCCATCCAGCCAATTATTACCTCGTGGGATGCCAGCCTAAAGTTGCCAGCATGTCTGATTTTTCAAGGGAACAAGAAATCTGGATTTTCAGATGAAGTCTTTCTTTAAATAAATCTTTAAATTATGGCAATTAATTCAAAAATTGTAAAATGCTGTGTGGGCCAAATCAGCACATTTGCAGTCTGAGTGAACCCTGGAGGCTGCCAGATTTCCACTCTCGGACTACTGGAAAGACATCTGTAATGTCATCACATGAGGATGTAGGTATTTAAGAGCTCATGAGTACACTGCTTGGGTTCAAATTTCAGCCCACTTCTTACTAGCTTTACAATCTTGAGCAAGTTACACACGTAACTCCGAGTTGTCATAACCATAAAATTAGTTAATACATATAGGTGCCTAGAACAATTCCTGCTGCCTCATAAGAAAACAGAAACTGAGCCAGCATTATTAGGTAGTGACACCAAACCTTTTGGTTTCCTCATTTGTAAAATGGGGACAACCTATCCCCCAGGGGAAAAGAGAATATGTATGATGGGCTTACAAACGTGTGCATGTTGCTAAGAAATTCACCATGTACTTCTTTTGTAACTGTACCTATAAGTGAGGCTCAGTCTTGCTCAACGCCAGGCTGGGATCCCTATAAAGAAGAGGATAGCATTAACTACAACCAGTCCTTTTTTTTTTTTTTCTTCCAAGGATTATTTGTCTATTTTGCTATTCTTAGCATTTGGTGAGTTTTTCTTTTTTTTTTTTTATTGTGAATTTTTAAACATTCATAAAAGCAGAGAAAATAGCATAATGAACACTCAAGTACCCTTGTCTAGATTCAATCATTGTTAACATTTGCTGTGTTCGTTTCATCTTGGTGAGTGTTCCTTTCAGGGGTGGGATGTGGCAGTACAGAAAGGGAATGGAATGAGGCATAGTGGTACCAAATGGGAGAGCTCAGGGCTTTCCCCACCTCAGGGATGGATGCCATATTGTTGCAAGAAAGCAAGACCCAGTTAGATATAGATGGTTCCCTTTTGGATAGGACCCCTGAAAAGGGATTTTTGTGCAGGATAATTTGTTATAGATCATACACTGTTACCGCCTTAAAGTGATGTAAACTGGGACACAGATCCTTTTATTATTTATAAGACTTTCATTTATTATTATTTCTAAGGTTTTATTTTTTTTGTAAACAAGAATGTGTTCATGTATTGCTCACGAAGTTGAAAAGCAAAAAATTTTAGAGAGTTTCCATGTGGAAATGTCTCCTGTCATAAAGGATTCAGGAGTTGAAACTGGTAGATCGGTGAGAAACCCGGTAAAATCTCAGTGATAAAAATAAATGTTGGTCGCTAAAAATGAAAGGTTTTAGGAGCAAAAACACTCAGATACAAAGAAAGTATATGCCAATTATAGACGGCCCTTTCTGTTAAAGCATTTAAAAGAATCTAAGACATATTGCCCCATTTCTCAGCATTAGCTTTTACTGCATTTGAATGCACAGTCTTCTCCCTGGAAAGGATGTCTTACTATGTGAAAGCAACTAAACTTTGCTTTAAAATTCTATTATTCAGACCCTTCATTAATTTAAGCTGACATTCCTTCTCAATCGGGGCCAATCATCAAAGCTTTATTGTATTGAGAACCTTGAATTCAGCAACAAAGAGTGTGGGTTTGGAAGGACACGCTAGGAGGGGGGAGGGCAGAGAGCTCCCAAGGCCCAAAGAAGGGAGGGGAGAGGAGGAAGACAGCGGGAGGGAGAGTGATAGGGAAAGACTGGAGTCCTGAGAAGCAAAGGGAGGACAGAGGAGTTAGAAAAGCAGAGATACACTGGGGCGGGGGACGGGGGTGGGGGTGGGTGGGGGGTGGATTTGGGGGGTGGATAGTGGAGGGAAGGGGAGATGGGCTTGGAGGGTCTATGCTGCAAATCTGTCCCTTGAGCCTCTGCCCATCAACCTGCAACTTTGCCTTCACAAAGTTTTCTCCAGAGGGAAGGTAAAAAAGGAGACAGGGAACAGAAGAAGAGAAAGCATTTCCTTTTCTTCCTTCATCCAGGTGCCTCTTGAATCTTCTGCGCTAGTGCCCTGCCCAGCAACAGGGTGCCTGGCAGGAAGTCTGCCCCACCCTGCAGGCCTGGGGTCTAGTCATGTCTGGCCCAGTTCCTTCTGCACCCCAGCCCCCCAGCAGTGCTCTGTCTTCCTTTCTGGCATGATTTACTGTGGAATACATGATGTGGGATGTGCTAAGTAGAATGTATTGGGTTCATTATTAAGGCATAGGGCAAGGAAGGAGCTTTTGAAATGTGAGGACATTACAAGCTTTTCTTGAGAATCCGTGATTTATAAACAGAGTAGAATAAAATTTGTAAGGTGAACTTTAGAGCCTAAGGGACAACTGAGCTTTTTAAATGTGTAACTTTGATAAATAAAATACTAATTTTGAAAAACCAAATAAACCCAGGTGGTCTTTTGTCTGCACTGAAACAGTTCTCAAGGACACAAGGAACTCAGCTGGACACTGGAGTGGACAGCCAGCCCCTGATGTCCAGCAACCCATCAGAGACCAAGTCATGGGAGGCTGTAGGTCTTCATTCCCCAGCCCACCACATTCCAGTGTGTGCCCTCAAAGAACCCCAGTGACCTCCCTGAGTCATAATTTCCCAATGTGTAAAATGGGCATAGAAATAATCTGCCCAGTTTTCACCCCAGGGGGCCATGGGGATGACCATGTGATGCATGTGGATGGTTTTCCAACCTTCACCAGGGGTCTGATCTTGGGTTAATGCAATGACCCATTCTCCAGTTATAAGACCTAAATTAGATCATGCTATTCCTCCATTCAAAACTCTGAAGTGACTCCCTTTTCACTCGGACTGAAAGCAAAGTCTATCCCCTGTCCCTTAGAGCTCAGTGTGCCCACCAGCACCTGCCATGTTATCTCTTGTTACTTCCCCTGCTCACCTGCTATGGCCACCCCATTCTCTATGTTATTCCTCCTGTCACCAAGCACTCTTCACCTCACTGACTTTGGACTTTGAACTCTTTGAGAGAATCATATTCCCCAGACAGTCCCATACCTGATGTCCTCATCTCCTTTCCCGGACATTGGCATATCTCCCTTACCTCTCTAACTTTTTGCCAAAATGTCACCTGTCCATGAGACCTAATCTGTGTAAATTGCAGCCTACTCTCCTTACACCCATCCTGTTCCACTTTCCCTTTCCCAAAGCACTCATCACCATGCAACATAATAAATAACTCATTTTTTTTTTTTTTACCATTCACGGTGTGTCTTCTCTGCTACAAGATGAGCTCTGGAGACCAGGCATCTTTGATTTGTTCACCGAATGCCCTAGGCACCAGAGCAGTGTCAAGCACATTAAGGACACTCAATAAATAGGTTGGATCTTTCTTAGAGGTCCAGGATATAAAACCAACTAAAGAAGGACTACTCTAGTTGAAGAGAATATGAGCTCAAAATCTCTCCTCACATCCCTGCAGGCTCTCCATGGAATAGCTCTTCCTCCAATGAACAAATTTGAAAACTGCTGACATCTGTTCTAATACGTAGAGTCACTTTTGAAGCTAGAAAGTGCGGTGTAATGTCAGGCTCAAACTCTTTGTGCACAGCAGGTGCCCCATTGGTAGGGGGCAGGGTACAGACCCCAGGACTGGATCCTTGCTGTTATTCAGGTCTCAGCTCCACCATCACCACTCAGCAAAGCCTTGCCCATCTACCCTCTCTTCATTCTGCACAGCATGACTAGTAATTTTAGCCTGGAAAAAAAAAATTTAATGTTTATTTATTTATTTATTTATTTTGAAAGGGGGTGGGGGGGCAGAGAGAGGAGAGGGAAAATCCCAAGCAGGCTGTGCCCTGTCAGCACCGAGTCTGACGTGGGGCTCCATCCCACAAACCATGAGATCATGACCTGAGTCAAAATCAAGAATTGGACACTTAACTGACTGAGCCACCCAGGCACCCCTGGGCTGGAAATAATTTGTAAGGACTTTGTTGAGCAGCTACTATATGTTAGGCAGTGTCTGTACTCAGTTCACTCCATAAGCCATCTCCTGAAACTGTCTGCCCTTTCACCCTTGTCTCTCCAGCCTCTGATCCCAGGCCTGGCACAAATAAGGATGATCAATAAATGATCAGTTATTTCCTCAACAACCCTCTGAGGCAGGTACCATTAACACCATCTTATAAGTGAGGGACCAAAGTTCAGGTTTAGCTAGCTTGTTTAATGTCATAAAACATTAGACATGTGCATTAGACTAGTGCATGTCAGAGCAAGGATTTCAGTTCTACTCAGACAAGCTCCAATCACTCTGGTTCTGAGAGGGAATTCAGGTTAGACCATCTGCTTCCCTCAAGCAGATCTGTCTCCTGGCCACACCAGAAAATGAGGGAAGGGGTATTTCTTTTCTTTGTGGCTTTCTCTCCTCCACCTGGGCACATCTCCTCCCTTCTTTCAGTTAGCTCACCTGGAGGGGTCTCCTGCCACCTTTTGATTAATGGGCCTGCCTTTCCCACCCTCCCTGGCTGGGTAACCTCAGAGTTAACAGTGGTTCATCTTGAATTACAAATGGAGTTCTGAAAGACATTGCAATTTTCTGCTTACAATCTCCCTAGAATTCAAATTCTTTGTGAAGGTCATTTGCTTATGAGTAGAATGATGGATTCATCAACTCTCTCCCTTTAAGAGATATCTGGATGGTGTCTTCTGGTGTCCCCCTTCCCCTTCCCAAACTGGCCCTAGTTAGTTCATTTAATGTAGCTAGAATTCCCCCAAGGACCCCCACTCAGTTTCCACTCTGGTCACTTAACTAAGGAAAAGCTCTAATCATGTTGTCTCATTACATAAACAGAAATCATTTATAACCAGCATGTTCATTGTGCCTTCCACATATCCACTCTTAGCTGTGATTTTCTTTCTTAGCCATTCTTAGCATGCCAGCTATTTATACCATATAGGGGCAAAGCAACTTTGTATATGCCCAGAACTATTTTATCTGAGAAGCAGCCTCTGAGTCTCCAGCACCCAGAACTTTAGCCCCAGGAGAAAGCATCTCCATAAATCTGATGTTTAATGCCAGATTAAAATCTCTCTTGGAAGCTTTTGAGTTCATTTCAGAGTTGCCTCTGGAGACAATGATTAACTATAGATGTCATGCAGGTTTTCATTTTCCAGGTGCTTTTTATTTCATCCAGAACCAACAGTGTCCTTTAGAATCTGCTACTCCCTCTCAGATCCTCTTTCTGTAGGTTTTATGTTCAAAGACTCTGGGTCGGAGAAGCTCAAGGTTGAGTTGAATATCTGAAATGACCAATTCCACCAATTGCTCTATTAGTAAAAGGCTGGCATCGTTCTCCAGTTGTGTGGGACTTCCCTGTGTACTGGAGGACATTTGTGCTTCCTGCCTCATTCACAGAATGTGAAGTGCCTGTAAGAACCAGAGGTGTCTGTAGGCAATATTCCAAGTACCTCTAATTGGAAGCACCAGTGACAGTATCTCGGAAAGATGGTGAACTGGGAGCAGATACCATTGAGTTCTGCCACTGATGAGGGGGTGTGCCTATCCCCAGGGCTTCTCCGGTTCCAGTGCACATTGCTTCCTACTCTTTTGCCTTCAATGACCTATGTTTGCTTTCAAATCTGGTCTTGCTAAATATTATTTTAATCTCTGATTTCTTCCATATAAAACTGGGCAGGAAGGAGAGGAGGAAATATCCTCGTAAGGAGGGTTCTGTTCTCTGGAATCACTTTGGACTCTTTTTCAAGTTAATGATTGAGAGAGTTTACTAGATGGAAGTTCCCAAGCCCAGCAATTAGAGCCTGGGATAAAAGAGATAGAAACAGGGACAGAAACAAATAGAATCACCAGTACCCAAACATTGGGCTGCAGCCAGGGTGTCTCCTCTCAACTGCACCCCACATCAGTCCTGACTTGCTTGTAGATCCCCGAGTTCTACTTCTCTCCTGCCCCACAATTTCTAGAAAAACTGCAAGGTAAATGGCCAGAGTCAGGACCTTCTAGTAGAGCAGGGATTCTATAACTCTCCAGACCCCGCAAGAGTGTGACTATCTATAAGGAACCATCATCCAGAAAGGCAGTCAGATAGATGGCTGTGTCTGTTCTTTTTGTCCCGCTTCTTATTTCTCTTGGGCATGATTAACCACACATGCCAACGCCCCAGCTCACGGGCTGCCTGTTCCTACGGCCCGCCCGCCTGCCTGTCTTGCTGGGGCTGTGTCCATGCAGCTCTCAGCATATCCTGTTTGTTCAGTCCCCTTTGTCTCCCACTGGAGCAACAGGGAGAAAGGATTCCTCTGAGCCCCTTGGATTTGGGCTTTGAAATCAGATCCTGGCACACCTGATTACACTCAATAGCTGGAAATGGTAAGGATGTCCGATGGGCAGAGGGCTCTTGTTTTAAGCTCTGCACACCAGGAAGGCAGGGGCTGGGTCTCCTCGGGGCTGCACTGGAGGGGGCAGGATGCTCTGGCAGGAAAAGCAAACAGTGTAGCTGAAGGGAAAATCACTTGAAAAAGAACTCGGGGCAGTGTCCATCAGGGGGCATGTAAGCTGTCCCTGAGGACACAAAATGGGGCTTAGACTCATTCCTCTTTCCTCACACCTCCCTGGTTGGGAAGCATTCGGTTCCAGTAACCACACGCCCAAGGGCTGGGAGAGTCAAGCTCTCTGTCCTGCTTTTTCTGTAGAGGTGTTGCCTCTGAGACCTTGGCAAAGGGAATAAAAAAACAGCAACTTACAAGCCATGACACTGGGAAGGAAGCTAAGAAGCTCCTCAGCCTCCACGCACCATGAGCTTTCCCACAGAGATTGAAAAGTCATTAGGAAAATTCCACACGTACAAAAGGCATAAAGAGCACCCTTGCACCAGCACCCAGCTTAAGAAATGAGATGTTACCAATGCAGAGGTGCCTGGGTGGCTCAGTTGGTTGAGCACATCTGACTCTTGATTTCAGCTCAGGTCATGATCCTAGCGTTGTGAGATCAAGACCCAATTTAGTCTCGGAGCTCAGCGTGGAGCCTACTTAAGATATTCTCTCTCTCTCTTTCTCTCTCTCTCTCTCTCTCTCTCTCTCTCTCCCTCTCTCTCCCCCCCCCCCACTTCCTCTGCCCCTCTCTGCCCCCTCTCTAAAATTTAAAAAAAGATTAATTTGAGAGAGAGAGAGAGAAATGTTACCAATGAAGTTAAAGCCTTGGGGGTCCTCCCTGAACCCATCCTCTACCCCACCTCTCCAGCAACAACCTCTCAGTCACTCCAGTCCTTTCCTACATGTTCCAGGGGTGTGTGTGCAGCCCTCTTTGTGATAATCACGTGCCACGTTCCCCAGATACACCACTCCTTTTTCATGCCTTTAGCCCAATGTGGCTGCTGTGCTTTACTGGCCTGCGATGCTAGTCCCTTGTCTCACTCTTCCTTCCACTCTGGGCTCAGATGTCACTAACCTGGGGGCTCTTCCTATCGCCTGAGGCACTGATTCCTGGAGCTCCACGGCCCTCAGCCCTCGTCTGAGCACTTGCACTATTGCCATGACGCCCGCAGTGTGCCCACCCCACTTCCACACGGGGCTGCAGATGCTATAAAGACAAACACTGGTCCCCTGTGGCTCCTCCAGCCAGTGACCTGGCCCATTGCCTGCTGGCAATGGAGTTGTCAGTTGAGTGAGTGAATGAGTGGGTGCCCAAATGAATGACAACTCAGCTATCAGACTTCCAACTTTCTTTCCCAGTTAAATGGGGAAGTCCCCATGGCCCCAGTGCCTTTTATAGGGGCATTTTCCTCCTCTAAGCTCCAAATCTTCTCTCTTCTGGAAGCACAACACTGAAAGGTCTCTTCTTCACATTCCTCAAATGAAGTTGGAACAAATATAATGGGAGTGTAAACCTTATTCCCCATAACTTCAACAAACAATAGTTTCAAAGAGAACCCTGGGTGGGCTTCATGTAGGTCTTGAACATCTTTTTCTAGGTGTCTTGTCACTTGTGTTCTTTGTCTTCTTGCAGCCTGTAGAAATCCTTAAAGACAGGAAAATGTACAAACCTATTAATCTTGCTTAGAAAATCCACTTTACCGCCACAGAAACAAAATATTGGGAAACAACAGTCTGGCTATTAAGGTGTTCTCACCCACACCCATTGTTCTCTGCTAAAACATTTGGTTGTTGCTGTGTAGACTCAGCTTTAGTCATGGAACTTTAGAGGATGTGCCTCAGAAGTGGGATCAAGAGCAAGCTTGACAGTAATCTGCACCGTAAGCCCATTTGGTGCCCTGGCACTGAGAATGGGCACCCAAGTCTGCCCAGGAAGGACATGAGAAGTGAGAGCGAGGCCAAGGGCTGGGTTGTGTGCATGCAGCACAAAGGTCAAATTTTCTTTTATGTTTGTTTGTTTGTTTGTTTTTACATGTGTAATTTTTATCAAGGTGAAATTCACATAACATAAAACATATTGAAGTAAACAATGCATGGGAGCCTGGGTAGCTCGGTCAGTTAAGCGTCTGACTCTTGGTTTCAACTCAGGTCATGATTTCACAGTTGGTGAGTTTGAGCCCCACGCTGGGCTCTGTGCTGACAACATAGTGCCTGCTTGGGATTCTCTCTCTGCCCCTCCCTGGCTTGCTCTCTCTCTCTCAAAAAATAAATAAACATAAAAAATTTTTTAAATGTGATTTAAAAAAAAAGTAAATAATTCAGAGGCAATGAGTACATTCACGGTATTGTGCAACCACCACTGATATCTAACATTTTTACCACCCCTAAAGGAAACCCTATACCCATTAGTCAATACTCCCCAATCCCCCCTCCCCTCAGCTCCTAGAAACTACCAGTCTGTGCTCTGTCTCTATGGATTTACCTATTCTGGATATTTCACGTAAATAAAATCATACAGTATGTGACCTTTTGAGTCTGGCTTCTTTCACTAGCGTATTTACGAGGTTCGCCCATAGTGTAGCACAGTTCAGTACTTCACCCTTTCACTGGCTGAGTACTATTCTGTTGTACGAATATACTGCATTTTGCTTATCCATTCACCAACGGTGGCTATTTGGGCTGTTTGCACCTTTTGGCTACTGTGAATAGTGTTGCTATGAACTTGTGTGTACATATATTTATTTGAGTAACTGTTTTCTGTTCTTTCGGGTATATACATAGGGGTAGAATTGCTGGATCATAGAGTAAATCTAGGTTTAACTCTTTAGGACTTACCATACTGTTTTCCTCAGTAGCTAAATCATTTTACATTCCCACCAGCTATGTACAAGCACAGGTAAGTGTTTATCCTTATGGGAGTTACATTCTAAAGTAGCCTCAAGCTCAATGGCTGTGTTGTGTGCACACATACTCTATAAGTGGAGATAGAAATTTTGCACAGGGGTAAATGTCTACTGAAGGTGGAGCCCTCAGTAGACAAGTTGAGGGATGTTGAGAGGAACAGTGGACTTTACCTGTCTCCTTCCCATGCTATCCTTAGCTAAGCAAGGAACAGGCTATTTACTGTCTATCATCTCTTCACTTCTTTCCAGTTAGTTTTCACAACTACCCTGTTCTCAAGCCTTAGGGTCGTATTGACTGTCCACCTTTAGCCAGATTTCAGTAACCATGTGGGATTCTCTTAGTACGTGATCCAGTGTTTAGAGCTCCCATTTTTGTGAAAGTTGAACTTGACACATGCCACCCATTACCATCTGGGAGCCAGAAATGGGAGGAACACCTTTAAAGAGAAAGCTACAAAAGCAAAGTTATTCATCGTAACTGTGCAGGAGAAAGACAAGATCATCAACAGAACCCCACTGAGTTAGGGCTTTCTTCCCTCACAGTCTGGTGGCTGAAAGCATCAGCAATTTGGAAGGAAGGCCTTCCCGAGAGAGAGGCCTACGAATCCCTAGGACAATGTCCTTTCTGTTAACCATGGATCTTTATGGCTGAACATGGGCTAAAAGAGGAAGTCGAGAAGGGGGGGGCTCGGAGAGGGGGAGCATGGCCCTGAGAAGGGAGCACGACCAGAGAAGGCTTTTAAGAAAAGAGAGTAGGGTCTCCTGGTCCTTTTCTGCGAATGTGCAGCTTTGGGAGGATAACAAGGAGAAGAGAAGGGGAAGGGCGTGAGCACTGGGAGAATTAATGCTTCCAGTGGGCTTGGCAGGAAGGAGGATCAACACACCATTTGGAAGTAGGTCTTTGCAGCTCACTCATAAGCCTTTGGGGGCACAAGGGGCTTTGAAATACCAATGTATCTGGCTGAGAATAGGAAGCCTTGAGATGTAATTCTGATTTGAGCCCTGCCATTGAACACAAGGATGTCTCAGTTTTCCAGAGGGTAAGAGGAGGTTGTCTTCACATTCTTCCAATAAATAAGAGAATGAACAACCAGATTATCTCTTGAAAATGGACCATGCCCCTTTCTTGGGGATAAGTGGAAAGCCAGTGGTGTCAACATGGAAATGAGTGATTGTCCTCATCAGCCACAAGTGAGAGCTTTTGTCTTGACTTTTTAATCATAATCTAACAGGACATTTTGTAGGGTAAATGGATGTAGTGGGCTAAATGGTGGCTCCCCAGAAGATATGTCCACATCCTAACCCCTGGAACCTGTGAATGCAACCTTCTTTGGAATAGGGTCTTTGCAGATGTAATTAAGTTAAGGATCTTGAGATAAGATCCTCTGGGTTACCCAGGTGGCCTCTAATCCAATGACAAGTATCCTTATAAGACACATGCAAAGGAGAGACACATGAAAAAGAGGAGGCCATTTGAGCACAGAGGCAGAGTCTGGAGTTATGCAGCCCCAAGTCAAGGAATGCCTGGAGCCTCCAGAAGCTGGAAGAAGCAGGGACGTGTTCTCCTCAAACCTTCGGGGGGATCATGGCCCTGCCGACATCTTGATTTGGGCTTCTGGCTTCCAGAACTGAGGTGGCATAAATTTCTGTTGTTTTAAGACACCACATTTGTGACAGTTTGTTGCAGCCACCTTAGGAAACTAATACAATGGGGTTGTATAGAAAGATGATATGACAAGGGAGAGAGAGAATCTAGAAAACCAAGTTCAGTGCCTGGATTTGCTGCTCATGTCTGAGGCAAATTTTGTCCACTTTGTGTTACAGGTAAGTTTCCTCCTGTGTTTCCTCCTGTGTTTGCTTTTCATGGCTGAGAGGAGGACCCATAACTTACTTGAGGGTGCTACTCAGGATTGGAGGAGGTTGGGTCAGACCCTCACACAAGTTCAAAATGGCGGTAATAGTAATGACCACATTCTATAGAACATTTAACACATGCTACGTAATTTACATACATTATTTCATTTGGTCCTCAGAACAATTCTACGAGGGTAGTATTCTCATCCCCATCTTACAGATGCATAAACCGAGGCTCTGAGAGGTGACATAGCCTGTTCAAGGCCATTCGGGGAATGATGGTGGCACCAGACCTGTGCTGAATCCATAGCATTACAGAAGATTCAAGCCTCACAAAGACAGTTGATGCAGCACCCCCACAGCATCCCACAGTGCCCTGCTGGCTGATGAGAAAGGTCTGTTTATTTTCTAAATATTAGCACCAATGACACTACAGTTTGGGCGAGGATCTGGTTAGACCCTGCCAACAGCAGCTGGATGGCAAAACATCCACAGTCCAGGAAAATCTAGACATAATTGATACTGATCAAGATCCTCTTGGCCCCACGGCTCTGAGCCTTCCTCCCCCCTCAGCCATGCTGGGGGGCGGGGAGAGATGAAACCCCTAATCAAGTGGTCTCTCCTGTGTGAGAACCTGGACAGTCCACAAAAAGAACCCATCAGGTATAACTCTCTTCCCCAGCCACGAGAAGGGAGGAAGTTGGTTGGAGAGAAAGGTTCTGATAAAGCCCTGTCCTGGGCAGACTGACACTGGGGTCCTCTCTTTGTCAGGATGGTCTCAGGCAGGCCCTACACCTGGAGTCCCTGTGCCTTTCACAGAGTCACAGAGTTTGGGAGAGATCTGAATTGACCTCCTTCTTGCAGCCGCTTAGGCTGGGGTGTGGCTAATGGGGCAGCTTCCCTGTCCTTCCAGCATTCTGAGTCGGAGTGAGTGCAGGAGCAGGGAGGCGACCCGAGGGCCTGCCAGATTTCCTCCCACGCAGACCTCTGTGCAAGATAAAGTCAGGAGAGGCTGTGCCACAGGACAACAGCATAATAAATCCCCTCCGGCCTCCTCCGGGGCTCATTGTTCTATTGCAGCAGTTGTTTTGAGTATGATCAAAAGGAAGGAAGAGCACTGTGCTATCAGACTGGGGAAGAAGGATGCTCTCCTGACCGCTCCTGTTGCCCTTGGCCACCCTCGTTTTAAATATGAGGAAACCGAAGGGCAAATTGCAGCCTAACCCCAGCCGCGTGTGAGGCTCAGCCAGCCACTCCGAGGCCCCCTGGACCTCTGGTGAGGCAGCAATCCTGTCCAGACTTGCTGACAGCCACCTGGGTTACCCTGGCCTTGTCCTTTCGCCCTGGGCAGGGGGCCGGGAGGCCCTGGCTGAGGGTCAGCGGCAGTGTGGGGAGGGCGCTGGAAGTGGGCCCTGGAGTGGCTGCTCAGCTGTTGTTTACCCCTTGGGCTGAGAACTGAGGCCATTAGGCCACAGCCATTGGAAATCACAGGCCAGAAAAGGAATTCCCGAATCTGGCTGGCCTGGTGCCTATGGCTCAAGACAGCGAATACCTCAGGTTCTTGGGAAGGTGGTATCTTCAGGACTCACGGCCTTTCCTACACAGAGCCAAGTCCGGGCTTGGGCACAGGTGGTACGCACCTCAGCCCCCAAGGCTGGATTCCTGCAGGGAACTGGAGCAGAAAGCATCGGCTTCCTTGAGGCGGGAAGGGTGGAGCTGAGGGTTCCTCCCGAAGACTGCAGGCTCGGGGAGCCCTTTGCTTCTCCCCAGTGTCTGCCCTGCCTGACGCCCAGAGTCTGATTCACCAGGTGCCCGGTCACCTTTGTCTGGGCTGGAGGCCACGTCTGAGCCATCAAAGGCACCTCAATGGGGGAGGATGTCAATGTGCTTCCTCAACCAGAAAGGTGGTTTGAGTTCGGCCGAAGCAGCCCAAGCAAACAAGCAGAAGCCTGTCAATTGAAAGATGGGGGCTGCTGGGAGATCACACGACAACAAAATGAGAACCATTATCAGTCTCGTCCCAGCCTGAAGGAGGGGGAGCCTTTGAAGCCACAGACAGGCTGAACAGAACTTTCCACCTGAGAGGCGCTGGAGGTGGGAGGTCAGGCTGCACCCAGCCCCCACAAAAACTGATCAAAGCCTGCTGCAGAGGGAGGGGCCTGCAGCTGCAGCCCTGCTCCCCCCACGGGCCGCCCAAGGCTTTCTGAAGGCAACTGGGCGGCTCTTTCGGGGGGCCTGTGGGAAAACCCGGCACAGATGCACTGTAGCCAACCCCCCCAGAGCTGCTGGGACAGGGGAAATAACCCCCTCAGTGGTCCTGAAAAGAAGAGGGAGGGAATCAAAGCACATGGAAAATGCTAAGACCACCCACCTGATGAGCGCCTACCTTTTGGGGAAACAATAACTCCTGGCTTCCCAGGCGCACTTCTGAAAGAACAAACAGACTGAACAGGCTGCCTCAAAGCTCCGTGCACAGAGGGATTTGTGGGACGCCCGGCCCCTCATAAGCATCGGAAGCTTAATTTGAAGTGTGTTGGCCTCTCGGTGCTATTCAGGGTCTCCTAACATCCACTCTCCTCCCTGGCAACCTGAGAAACAATAAGAAGCCTCATTCAGGGCACAACAGGGTCCTGTGGGGATGCCCTTAGTGCACTACTCTCAGACTGGACAGTGCTATCTGCCAGGGAACATTCTAGTGTCATCTTCCACGCTGGACCCGGGGCATGAGGGAATTGATGAAAAGGCTCTGCCTTGAATGCGGTGTTGGTCCTGCCTGGACTGGACAGCCTCAGCCCACCCTGCTGGCCTCGTGCCCCTTCCCTCCTGCCTGGAGCTCGCCTTCTGTGGACGGGCACTTCATGGAGCCCACGAAGAGGCTGCAACAAAGCAAAGCCATTTCCACTGTGCTCTCCTTCTCAAAAGGATGGGAAAGTTCTTTTCTTCTCCTTCCTGGGAAAGGATTTGAAGGGAGGGTGGAGGGGGATACTAATGTGGAGGCCTGAGAGGTATTTATGTAGAGAGGGAATGTATGGAGGAAATGGGTTGCCCAGGAGCACTGGGGGAAACCGAGATGAGAAAGTTCCAGAACTGCTGGTTTAACCAGCTGGCATTCTTTCCAAGATATGGGTGAGCAAGGACTAGACAGAGGGCCTCAGGGAGGAGAAAAACAGAAATGAGGGGAGAGGCATTTCCTCTCCCCCTCCTCCAGAGGCCAGATCCTAAAGAGGCGGGTGGCCAGCCAGGAATGGCTAACCGGCCACCCACTACTCACTGTGAGATTTATATCTTTGTATTACTTTGCCCCGAGCGATAGATGGGATCATCTCCATTTTACAGGTGACAAAACAGAGATTCGAAGAATTGACCAAGGCTTTCCGAAGGGCACATGGAACTGCCAGGCTGGAACTCAGTCCTCAGGTGGCCTGGCTCCAGAGTTCATAACCTTTCCCTGCTCTTCCCAGGCCTGCCCGGCCTCTCGGGGCCAGGCACGTGTTAGCAGAGGCTCAGGCAACTCTTCGTTAGGTTGAACGGAACTGAGCAGCCGAACACTCGCTGGCCTCTTTCGACCTGACTGAGAGGAATCCTTTTGAGGGTCCGGGTTATGGAAAGAAATTCTCTGAGGCACCAAATAAAATCCTGCTCTGAGGTGCAAGGAGGTCTTTTTTGAAATTAATACCTAATAAAGTTTACACAGACCCCCAAAAGGAAAAACAGAAGGGAACTGGAACAATAAAAAAGCAGAGTAGGTAGATTATAAAACTTCAGAGTGTTGTCTTTCATCCAGGAAGCACAAAGCATTCACAGGCTCTAATTACATCTTCGTCCCCATGGCCCTTTCTGAAGTTGGTAGGCACATGCATGTTAACAGTACCTCTCATTTTAGGCATGGATGGATTTGGGTACCAAAAGCTTTAGCACTTCTCCCCGAGGCAAACAGAACATGGCCGCATTCCCCCAAACCTGTGTCTGATGCTACCTCCAGCTGTTTCCTGACTCAGCAAATAAAACCAAGTTTTTTGGGGAGGTTTGAGGGGGTAGGGGAGAGGTTTGAGTGGCTCAACGGTCTAGGAATAAGGGGGGCAGAGCTGAGGAATTAGACCTCACTTTGGCCTGCATACAGTATAGATTCCCCCTTTGTTCACCCACATGCTCATTCTTCAATTTAGGCACGTGTTCATTCATTGTGTTCATCAATGGGTGCTAACAGTCACGGAGGCCTGGGCCGGGCCACTCACGTTAGGTGGTGCCATGCTGGACAGTAAGCACCTCCGATGATGGAGATGGGAAGACAGTGTCTGGGCTGACACCCACCTGTGGGAATTGGGGGGGAAATTGCTCCTGGTGGACACAGTGGATGTTGAGGTTCAGACAGCTAGGGATGCTAAAGAGAACTTAATTGCAAGGGAGTAATCTTTTTTGTTTGTTTGTTTGTTTGTTTTGTTTTTGTTTTTTGCTGGTTCACATCCAACCGTCTCATTTCTTGGCTTTAATAATATAATAATAATAATTGCACATGGCTTTTTAATGGCTCGCCACTGCTAAACAAATTTCTTCACTAGACCCTGAAGCCCTTTCATAGTATGACTCCATCTGGGACCCCAATCTTACTTCCTGTTCCTCTTCTAACCTCTGTGTAGTGATTCTCAATTTCTGGGCTGTAGACCTATGGGCAGGGGCATGGAGTTTCAGGAAGGTATAACTCTGTGCACCATGCCAAATATGGGCTGCATCCCAAATCAATAGTATGCAAAAAGCTAATTTGAAAGAGTTGTCAATGTCTAGCAGTTCTTTGTCATTATGTGTGTTCTTGGGTACTAAAGTTCAACAATTATTATAAGAAAGGGCCTGCGTTATGGTAATGGTTTTCAAAGTGGGGTCCAAGGATCCCCTCAGAGAGTCCCTGAAATAGAGCTGGGGGAAGGATCAGGATGGAGCCCGAGCAGATGGGACCACCCCCACCCCACCCTCCAACACACAACTAACTCATCCCCTCCCCTTGCAACCAGAGCATCTCTGCTTTTATAACTTTTGCACACTGGCCTTTCTGGTAAGATTTTATTTGAAAAAAGGACTCCGCTGGGGAATAGAGTAGGGTGGAGTTTACAGGCAGTGGCTGAGGACAAAGTACATGTACCTCTAGCTTGCAACTTGCTAGTGTCCAGGGGAGTAGTGAGAACTCTGTCACAGCCCTGCATGGGCCTACCATGAGTAAATTGTGGTGTGTAAATGGTACAAGGGAAGCCATTCCCTCTGTCCAGACCCACCGAGGAAGCGCCCCAGGTTAGTTAGTTTGTTAGATGCATTAAGTCCATCTGGCTCTTGGACATAAAAGATGAAGTTGCACTTTAGCCAGTCCTATTGTCAATGCAAAAAGTGTCCCTTTTCCTCATGTAATGTGCCATTTACCACTGTCCAGGGAGGGAAGGGAAACCCCCTACATACCAGCTCTTCTTGTGTGTCAAAGTTCCCAGTGGGGTAGTGGTCACTTGGGCCTATTTTCATCCCTGAATTTCTTGTTCATTGGGCTGGTGCCTCCCACCCAGGCCTTTGGACCACATGGCTTGCCCTCAGGTACCTTGGGCCAATAAGAGGTGGCAAAGCAGAACCCTGAGAGAGGACTTCTGGAAATTCTTCAACTGAGCCTCTATCTTCTTAGCCTGGTTTCAGAGCAAAAAATAAAGAAATGCCCAAGCATTCCAGAACAGTGCTCATTAGCATGTGAGACTCAGGCAGGAGACTGGAAGGGATGCCTTTGTCCCTGCTTTTCACTCTGCTGTCCACACATACCTGTAAAAGCCGCCTTCCGAACACGCAGACTTGGGGTAAATGCTACAAAAGGGATGGCAGAACTCTCTTTTATGAACACCCCGTCAGAGACACAAGAGAAACAATGGCAAGCAGACCCAGGCCTGTCATGGCTATGACTGAGACGATTGGAATGTGTGTGTGTGTGTGTGTGTGTGTGTGTGTGTGTGTGTATGCACATACACATGTACACATTTCAGACTATAAATATGGCTCTGAGTTCCTGTGTGCTGGGGGTAGGCTGAGGGGGCAAAAAGTTATGTGTGTGTCAGAGGGTTTCAGGGAGCACCCACACACCTAGATGCTCAAATTTATAGAGGGGGCTAGTGGGGAACTAAGGGAAAGTTTTCAGATTGGGAGAGTGTCTGTAAATGAGCACAGACATCTGCTCATGTGCATTGGGGGAAACAGGGGAAATTTTGTGTTTGGGTGTATACACATGCATGGCATGTGTGCATGCATTCAAGTGTGCAAAGGGGAAGCTGAAAGAAAGTTTCGAGAGTCTGTAAAAATTCTCAGTTAGAAGAATATCTGGCAACTCCCCATACCACAGGTTGGTACACATTCAGTGCTTGTGAAGTTCATTTCCTGTATTAGTTACCAGGCCTTGTTTATACAGGACACAAAATACGATTTAGAGCAAAAAACTCCAGGTATCAGAGGTGAATTGAGGGACAGTGTGTTTCAAGAGGGTGGGGAAGCAGAGTGGAAGGGGGGCGGTCACTGCCCTGTGTCTTTTGAAGGACCAATGAAACCAATTTTCAATATCAATCCATAATTCCCACCCTTATATGCTTTGGAGAGAGAGAGAAGGTAGAGATCTAATTTTAAAATTCTGTCCTTCATTGCTCTGAAGCCATTTTAGCGCCCAGTCTGCTCATCCAATAGCAGCTGGACATTCTTGTGTGTTTATGTGTTTTTAAACTTGTCTGGCTTGTTCCCCTCTGAGCTTTAGTTTGTGAGCCTGGCCCCAGGAAGTGTTTATGAGTTTTTTCACTGTGCTTTCCTCTGACTTTCTTTGGTTTGATGGCACAGAAGGGTAAAGCTTGACTTAAGCACTCTGTTCTTTGTTTGAGGGCCCCAGATCATATGGGGTCCTCAGGCTGGCATCCACAGTGAAGTTGGACGGTTTGACCCAACACCACCATGGCAAGCATATGAGCCGACATTTCTGAACACCTCAATATGGGTAGAAACCGCACTCTACAAACAAACTCCTTGGCATGCGACCTCCTCAGAGTTATCTTGCCAGTATATTCATCCATGTGACACCCAGCTCATAATAAATGCTCAGGGTCTGCTAATTAACCATGGTGCATTCTATTCTAATCAAGGGCCATGAAGCCATTATCAGGGTCAACAGAGCCAACATTGCTCTTCAGCACAGAGCAGGACTCTGTTGGATCAAGTGTCCTGAACACACGTGGGACTCTGATGCACCCGTGTGAGAGTCATGAGGCTCTCTCTGCTCTTGCTCCAGTCTAGACTCAAGGAAGGAGTGTTAAAATCTGGGTTTGGGGTTCTGTAAGGCAGAAAGCCTGATCCTCTCAGGAAACCAAGTCTAGACAAAACAGAGCTTCGAAGATCACACCCACTCTTTGCTGGTGGAAGCAAAGAGTGCCAATCAGGGGTTATGTTAGGGAGCCTCATTGGGAGGCAGAAGCCAGAGGAGCCATACCTTGTCCTCTCTCAGGCCAAGGTCTAAGCCCTGCTTAAGGCTGTTTCTGAGCACAGAGCTCCTATGGTGGGGGGACCCAAAGATGCTAATGGGGTCATTTTCCAGGCTTTTCCCTGGTCCAATGCAGGACTTCAGTTGTTTATTGTGATAGAGTTTGCTTTTTACTCCATCCCTGCTCTGTTGGCATCCTTCATCACCTTCAGGCAATTCACAATATCTCATCCCTAAGAAACCTCTGAACAATAGCAGGACTCTAGAGATTGGGACCCATGACTCCTCAGTGAGTTCTGAATCTCCTTTGAAGCCATGCCTAAAGTTCAGGGAGAAGCTTGCCAAGGAAAAAGGCCTTGAGACAGCAGTGGAGATGGGGACAGTAAGGTACAGAGCATTATCCTTTATAGGACCTCTCAGCTGGGGGACTTTACATAGAGTTAACACTCTATGCAAGCTAGTGTAGCACTCTGTTGATCTGTGATTCCATTTAAGGCCCAACACAGCCCCCTTCCAGAGTGTTCCAGGCAACTGTGGTCGCAGCCTAGGAGATGTCCTTTCTTGGCTGGAAGTGCCTCCACCTGGAGCCGGGCCTGGCCCTGAAGGAAACAGGCTCCTGTGGGAAGAGATCTGCACTTGCCCCTCCTGCTCCAAGGCAGCAGCTTTCTGGGTGTCATCCGTTTGCCTGCCAAGAGTAGTCCCTGGGGGGGATGCTGATTTTTCAGGTTTCCCTGCCTGTCCCCGCAATAACCCCAGCAATTACTTGCCCCCCTAACAGCCTTGGAAGGGGGCCTGATTGCATTTCCAGACAGCAGCATTTGCATCAGGAGCTCTTCACTCAGGTTTCCTTACAGAGGGGTTTGCTTTCAGGGAAGGGTGGGGTTCCTCTCCTCTGTCCTCCCCAGTAACCCCTCATACCCCTCCATCACTGTGCCTGTAATAGGATCATAATCCACCCCTTCCTCGTGTCTTCCCCTGCTAGCCTGGATGACCCTGAGGGCTGTCTTCTAGGCACACTGGTGAGTGGCGGGCAGCCTGGGGTCCTTATTGAAGGAGGGTCATCTAGGGCCCAGAAGGCCTGCACTGAGTACCCCAACACTCACTAGCCATTGGGCTTTAGATAAAGGTGCTTTTCAAGGGGTCTGGCCTGAGTCTCCTCCCCATCCACTGATACTCAATGCTACATTCCTTTAATCTAAAATATGAAATTGTAGTTCTCTGAGCCTCTCAATGGATCATTTGTAGAGCCATACATGAAAAAACTTTATAAAATGGCCAGTACAACATATATAAGGAGTGGTGTTATGTTAAAGCCCCCCAGCTCCCTTCATTACCATCATCCGATGAACGGAAGATCTTTCTGTGACTCGGAGGCCTGGTTCTTCCTATCTGTGCTGTTTCCCACGTGACCTTCAGTGAGTTGCTTTCTCTCAATGACTCTGTTTTTTCACCCGTGAAATGGAAGTACAGAATTGTCAGGACAAATACTTTGGACACTTAACTGAGTGGCATGATTGTTGGTATTTTTCCTTACGGCCATTGTTTAAATGACATAGAGCCACTTTCCTGAAGAGCTATGTTTAGAAGGAACTAGACCTCAGATGTGGGATGTGGGATATGGGAACAGATCCTAAGTCTGTCCTTTGTTGTCATGAAAGTACACCTCCCCAGTACTTCTCCAGCAGAGGGGTCAGCAAACTTTTGCAGCAAGGGACACAGAGTATATATTGTCAGCTTTGTGGGCCATAGGGTCTCTGTCACAACTACTAAAGCAGTCATAGACCATATATAAACGAATGGGCATGACTGAGTTGCAATAAAACTTTTATTTACAAAATTTGGCCCATGGACCATGGTTTGCCAACCCCTATTCTAGCTCGGGATAGGTGCTCAGGATAAACTTGGGAAATTGGTGTGTTGTCGATAGGTGAGTAGACACCTCTGTGCTCATCCAGATCCTTGATTCTAATTCTGTTTACACAGGCCCAGGTTCTGTGTTCCCACCATGGGGTCACAGCCGCAAAGCCCTCACCTCTTACTTCACTCCCCTCCTCCAGCTCTGAGAGATCACAGGCTCATGCAAACCCACCCACTTAATGGAGAGCAGAGTTTTTGTGACTTCCAGGATCTGTCCCCTTCCCCCGCCCTCCCCAGGGCCTTTCCCCTCCACCCAGTTTGTGGGACACACAATTTGTAATCTCCTTAAAACCAAAGAAGCAAGGTCTCTGATTCATGTAGATTAAAATCAGCTGCAACCTATTAATGGCCCAGAGCCCAAGACAGATTTTAGGAAACAAAAACACTGGACCAAATTAGACTGAACTGGCCTCTGTCTCCAGGGGAGGGAGGTGGGGTAGGAGGCTGGGGGTGAGGGGAGTGGCCATGTGGTTTTAATTAATTTGGATTCTCTTCCTGAAGCTAATTCACCCAATACAAAGCATGTGTAGCGTCATGGAAGCAGCCAGCCTTGGAGCTGGGCTCTCCCTGGTGAAAGCCCCAGGTCCTGTTGGGGGGCTGGGACTGGTTGTGTGTCTGTAATTAACAGGTTTCAAAGTGGTTATTTTGGAAAAGAGAATTTCAGTGGCGCGTTAAAATCCTTTCATCAACCATCAGCCTGCGTCCCAAGGCCTTCAGCAAGGCCCTGGCCACTTACGGCTTCAGAGAGCTTTGAATTCCCAGGGTCTTGTTTGAGAATGTGGAGGCTTTTGCCATGGGTTTTATTAGGCTGATGGTTGCCATGATTTTCATTATGTTGTTTGGTTACTGGGATCATAAAAATGTTTCTCTCTTCCTAGAGTACCTAAAAACATTAAAAAGACAAGAAAAAGAAGAGCCCCTGCCTTTATGGAAGTTACATAACATACAAGCTGTGACTCCCTCATGGGAAGGGCCGGCTCTGCCTCTGGGCCTGGGGGAATTGGAGGTGGGGCATATCACAAGGCTGGAAGAGACCAGGCAACCAGCCAGCATCCAGTTCTGACCCCACATCTGAGGAAACTGAGGCTTGGGGAGATGCCCCAGCTGAAGCTAGTCAGGTCTCTTCTCTCAGACTCGATCGGGTGTTCCTTATCCTCCTGGTGCATCAAGGCAGTGAACAGAGTCAGAAAGCTAGTGAAGGAGTCTGAATTCCACTGGACTGGTGCTTTAGGACACTTCTAAGAGTAGAAGGAAATGGCAAACTTACATGTAGCTTGAAATCAAATGCTGCATTGGACAGGGAAGCCACTTAAGCCAGTGCTGGAGGTCCTGATGGTGTCAATGGGGGGAGCTTTCCTCAGACTCTAGACTGAGGCCCTGAGGGGAGAAGAGTCGCTGGAGACTATCTTGGCACCCAGGGCCCTGAGCTGCAGAAAGGAGGGAAATAGGTACTAAATCCCGCAAGCCACAAAGATGATTTCTTACTGCTCTGAATAAAACTTCTGAAATCTGGTCAAGCTCCCAGAATCACCATATGGGGTGACAGGAACTTTGAGTCTGCGTTATCTGATCAATGGAATGCCAGCCTGGCTTTATTTCCTATTTTGATGATGGCTACCTTCCAGAACCTTCTTTCATGAAGGACATGAAAAATATTTTGGGAGAGTTGCTATTCAATAACCTCTGGTGCTTAAAAACAATGGATGGTCTCCAGAGCAGCAGGCCTTGCTCTCAGTAGGACACCAGTTAGACCTAATCCACAATAAAGCTGTAATGCAGTTTTTCAGAGGTTTAGAGAGTGTCAGAACTGGGAGGGCATTTCAAGTCCAGTTCCCCCAGGCCAGTGTTACAGACAGGGAAACCGAGGCCTTAGAGCCGGAGTACAGGGTCCAGCCTATGGTTTCCAGCAATCCGGGTTTGCTCAACTACACCACTCTTCACCAGGCTACATTTCACTTTGCCTTAACGTTTTCATTCACTCATTCAGTACTTACTGATTACCTCTTATGTGTCAGACACTTCCAGACACTGCTAATTTTGTTTCTTTGAAGTTTTTAGAGATGAAATGAAAGAGATACAATTCTGTGAAATACATTAAAGAAGGAAAGGAAATCCTGCCCCACCCCCCGACCCCAATCCAGGTTTTAGGAAAATGTTGAGCCTGGGCATACTAAAGAAACACTTGTTGTTCTGAGTATACCTTTCAGATGGCCAGATGATATCATTGTCACATAGAGATGGGACTTGCCTAGGCTGCCTCTGCTTAAGATCGCCAGCTCACTCCCAACAGCCATCTGGGCAGCCTGTCCCAGAGGATTCTGGGACTGGAAAACATCAAGGGTTCTCTGGATCCAAGGTTGAGTGAGTGCTGGTGAGAACCCAGGCCTGTTGAAGGCATGCAGATGTACGGGTCCCTCAGTCTGTTTCCCATCATTCTCCTCCTCCAGTTCACTTGTCAGTCCTTTGCTCTTGTTTACCTCTGTGTGAATAATTCCTCGATTATAAATAGAGAACTTGGCACTGAGTTTTGGATTATCTGTGATCTTTAATTTTCCCAGGGCAAAAGAAATTAAACCAACAAATCTCTTTGTTTCTCATGGTTCAGTATCCAAGTCATGGAAGCACTGATCTGTGTAGAGTGAGCCAAGCCTGAGCCTCCCCACCCCTCCCCACCTCCTTGCACTCACAGTAAGAAGTCATGCATGCATTCATTCATTCAACAAATATTCAATAAGCACCTATGTGCCAGACTCTATTTTAGACACTGGAGATACAGAGTAAAAAAAGACAATGTCCCTCCTTACCCTGTTTACGTCTTAGTGGGGGTGACAGACAATAAGCAAACTAACCAACCACCACCACCAACAAATATATATATGCATATGTATACGTATATGTATACATCTACATATATCAACCGGTGATAAGAGCCTTGAAAAAAAGTAACGCAGGGTAGAGAGATAGGGGTGAGGGGTGCACTATTTTACACACAGTGGAGTCAGGAAGACTTTTCTGGAAAGGTGACATTAGGGAAGAGGTTGAATGAAGAAAGAGTAAGCCATATTTGATCCCAGCAAAGAGCATTTCAGGCAGAAGGAACCCTAAGTGCAAAGGCCTGGGACAGGGACAAGTTTGATGTGTTGGGGAACAGCTAGGAGATCAGGGACCAGAGCAGAGTGAATGATGGGGATGACATGGAATAGAAAGAGAAATTGGGGAGAGGGGGGCAGCTCAGGGAAGGAAGACTTTGGCTTTTGTTCCGAGCATCATGGGGTGTCTTTGGAGGCCTTGGGGCAGGGGAGTGATGTGGCAGAGATGCACACTGGAAGGCTGTCGAGAAGCTGAGGAAAGCATGATGGCCCAGCATGGGTTAAATGTTTGCACTCAGACATGTGGCAGATGGTAGCTGTACCTCACGGGTGGTGCCTGAAGTGGAAACCTTTGAGGGCTACATGTTTCAACAGTGTGGGGCTGGGCCTGGGAGCTCACTACCTCTATACCAATTAGTCTTAAGCCCAAAAAAAAGGAAATGCTGATGTTTAAATAGCAGGTTTGGGACCTGTGAGTCATAGAACCTTCAATCAACTGGGCCACTATTGGTAAGCTCTGGGAAGGTGCTAGTGCAGGGACTCAAGCTTCTGACTGGGGTATTTGGCCTCTTGTTGGGGCCTCTAGACATACTCAGAAAAATCAAACTCAAATACAGACCTGGCCTTTAGGTGGTCTGGATGTATTTTTGGCTGACTCTCTTGTCAGTTTCCTTCTCAGGGCCTTTCATTTTGCAAAATGCAGGCTACCTCACTGGAGAGCAGAGGGGAGAAGGGAAAGGCATAGGCTTTGGGTTCACTCAGCCTGGGATGTAACTCTTGCCTTACCACTTAACAAGCTTTCAAAAGCTTTTTGAAAAGCTACTGAACCTCCTAGAACTGCATTGTCCAATGCAGTAGCCACTAGCCATGTGTGGCTGTTTAAATTCTAAATCAACTAAAATAAAATAAAATAAAAAATTCAGTTCCTCAGTCCCACTTGGCACACTTCAAGTGCTCAATAGCCACATGGGGGCCAGTAACTATCATGGTACTGGAGAGTGCAAGTATAGAGCATTTCCAACATGGCAGGAAGTGCTATTGGACAGTTTCACTCCTTTAAAAAGGAAGCAATCCATGAGAAATTAAAAGGTTAACATGCACAAAGCACAAGGTGCTTTGCCTGTCTCATGAAATGTGCTCAGAAAATGATAGCCATTATGATTTATCATATGAATCTCTGTCCTGGCTCTGCTGCTGCCTAGCTATGGGGCCAGGCACTCAACTTCTCCAAGCCTCCATTTTCTCGTCTGTAAAATGGGAATAATAAGTAATGCTGAGTGAATTCCTCAGAGCATAACTTGATCTTTATTTTTCTCAGTTCTCCCTAGATCTATGAGAACCTCCTCACCAACCCTCAGAAGACTTATCTAGACCTGAGTTTGGGATTTCTAGTCCTGGCATACTTAGCAGGAGGCATGACTTACATCGTGGCTCAGTAATAGATTCTGGAGATTTTAGCCATCTTGAAGGGTTTGAATGTGGGTCATGGTACAAAGTTCCAATGAAAACAAGTAGGCAAGTCTGATCAAGAAAAATAGTCATTTTAAATCAAGTCAGATATTTACCTAGCTTATGTCTTGGGTCCCCCTGCCCAGGCCTTGCTTCCTTGCCTAAATGTTTCTTCGTGGATGCAGCTCACAGGGAAGGTTCTCAAACAGTCTTTCTGGTATCTTGGCTTCCAATCAGTCCTCCTTTTTCCACTTTGGGGTTTTGTTGTTGAACGTTTATTAACTGCAGGCATTTAGTGGGTGGAAGTTGGGATTTGCCTGGGGCTGGAAGGAAGTCATTTGCCAGGCCAGGATAAGGTGTGGTTTAAGAGTAGGAGCTGGAATCCCCTTCACCTGCTTAATTCATTTCAAGGGAGATTTGTTTTCAACTCCAAAATTACCTGCTAGGATTTCTCGACCTGAGATCCTATCTCCTCTGGCTGTTTTCTTTCATTTCCGATGATAAGAAAGGCTACGGGAAAAAAAGGACTGAGAAGCTCAAGAACATTCTTGCACTCTTTTAAATAAAATTGCACACAGTGAGTTATTTCTTTACTGTCTTCTACAAAATAGCTAGTAGAAGGTCTGTACAAGCCATCAGAACCTCTGCTCCTAGGGAGGTGTGTCTGAGACCCGGGAGAGTAAATGCAACTGGGGTTTTACAGAAAACTCCGGAACAGTGAATGAGAGGGCAGGGGCTCTGGTCTGTTTAGCTCACAGCTCTCTCCACTGCCCTCTGGCCCTTGGCTCAGAGCTGCTTGTCTCTGCCCATAGTGACCCAGGTTTGCCTGCCGTTGACCCCCTCTTGGAGACAATGGCTGTTCAGGGAGCCTGATCTGAGAATGAATAGAGCTAAAGTGACCCCCCAAGCATTGCCAGGCAAAAGACCCAATAAGCCAGGGTTACAGGGAGTGTTAAACTCATAAGGGAGTCCTCAGTAAGTTGAAGTTCAGAAGACAGAGCTAGAAGGAACTATTCTGAAGCTTGTGGAGCAAGAAACTGCCTAAGTGATGGTTTAACTATAAGCCACAAGACCAAAAAATAAATAAATAAATAAATAAATAAATAAAAGAAAGCAAGAAGAAAAAGACAAAGGTGGAGGAGAAGAGGTAAAGACCTTTTTAAGATGTAGATCAATTCCCTTAGGCTAGCAGCTCTCAAATGTTTTGGTCTTAAGGACTCCTTAATACTCTAAATCTGTTGAAGGCCCCCAAATGATAGACCCAATGATCCTTATCTTCTAGCAATTATGCCGTGTGTATTCTCCTCCATAGTGAATCAGGCTTGGGCTATGAGACCACTAGAAAATGGCAGAAGTGAGGGTGTATGACTTAAGAAGCTAGATCATAAGAGGGACTCCAGGTTTCTACCTGGTCTCTTCTGTTGTTTGCCCTGAAGAAAGCCAGTCGCCATGTTTTGAGTACCCTGGGAAAGGCCTACATGAAAAGGAACTGAGGTTCCCTCTAAACAGTCAATAACAACTGGCCAGGCTTGTGAGTGAGCCACTTTGAAAGCAGATCCTCCAGCCCCAGTCAAACTTTCAGATGACTATAATGTCGTAAGAAACCTCTGAGCCAGAATTCCAGCCAAGGCACTTCTGATTCCTGATCCACAGCAACCATGAGGGCTAACAAATGATGATTGTTGTTTTAAGCCATTTGGTTCTGGAGTATCTTGCTGTGCAGTAACAGATAATGAAATCATCTACCATATTAAAAATTAAAACAGAAGACTATTTAATATTTATTTGTTAATCCATATAGTATTCATTTATGAATACTGTAGTCATATTTATTAGTAAGTCATATTTATTACTTCATTAAAATTCACAAATTTTCTTATTTGTTAAAAAGTAAAAAATAACATAATGTTATTGTAAAAATAATTGTGTTTTCCAAAACAAAACAGAACAAAACTTAGTGAGAAGAGTGACAGTATTTTACATTTTTTGCAAATCTCTTTAATGTCTAGCTTAATGGGAGACAGCTGGATTCTCAGATCTACTTCTGCATTCAATCAGCTGTGATAATGTTGTTTTGATTGAAGTATATGAAGGAAACCCAGCCTCACACAGATATGTAGCTGGAAAAGGGACGACTATTTTAATAGCTTTTTTCAGATAATTGTGGTTACGGGTATCCATGCTTTTCAAAAGTCTGAGATACACCATTTTGCTTCTATGAAAGACCTACATTAGTGCCTGTTTTCATTAATCAAAAGAAATCCTAAGAGGATTTTCACTTTTTTGAGAAAAGGCAAAAAGTGAAAATACTGTTCACTCAGCATTTGTTTTGCAGGGAGAACTTACCGAGGCAGCATGCACCCCAACCAATGAGAACGGCACCACTCTGGGAACTAGTTCCCTGGGAACTACTTAGCATCAAGCTGCCGTAGCTTTGAACTGTGTCTCTGAGGTGCCTTCATTAGCAAGATGTGTCCTAAGGTATGAGAAAAGCCTAAGAGAAGGATTTGGGGTCTGAGAACACTCGAAAATGTTTCCATGGACATTAAAGGTAATTGCCTCTTTACACCTTTTTAGCCTGCAAAAGATTTCATAGGAACACTCTACTTTTGGATAGTGGGGGTAGCCTGTATTCTTCTTTGACACTCTACCAAAACTCAACAAATGGTAGTTTTTGTTAGTTGCAGTATAGCATCAGAAACTATATCAATGGGGGCACCTGGGTCGCTCAGTTGGTTAAGCATCTGACTTTGGCTCAGGTCATGATCTCATGGTTTGTGAGTTCGAGCCCCTTGACGGGCTCTGTGCTGACAGGTTGGAGCCTAGAGCCTGCTTTGGATTCTGTGTCTCCCTCTCTCTCTGCCCCTCCCACATTCGAACTCTGTCTCTCTCTCTCTCTCTCTCTCTCTCTCTCTCAAAAAATAAATAATAAACATTTTAAAACATTTTTAAAAAGAAACTATATCAATGAACTTTATGTGCTCAATTATATTAAAACCCATTTGGTCTGCCTTGCACTTTGCGTGGATCTTTTGCCCATGCATGATTTTATAATCCTATGCATGGGTCATTTGGAAAATATTGCTTTACTAAGTTATGCAGATCTTCAGAATTGGATCTATTTCATGATGAAAACTAAAAATTCACATTTGCTAATAATAGCACTTTGTCTTAGCAGAAACTTCCTTAAGTATTGGGAAGGTGTTCAGCTCACTGGGGCAAATACAAGTTGTCAAAAATTCTGACTTTTGCTTGAAAGCTTTTCCTTTGGCCACAAATGCTGTCAATAATCTTTCTTGAAGTGACAAACTCTGTTCATTTGGGAGAAAGTGTCCGTCCAAGAACCAAGTCTGAATAGCCATGGTTGTTTGGTCCTTTTGAGCAAACACGGTGTTTCGTGGAAGGGCTAGTGCCGGTCCTCACTCCCTCCTCTCACACGTGCCTTTCCTCCAAACAAGCTCTGCGCTTCAGGACGCTTACCTTCCGGTTTGCCACACAGAATAGTAAAAAGATGTGCACTTTGGTCAAGAGTTCATAAAATTAATAATTTTTACTGCTTCATCTCAGACATCTTAGGTCAAAACTGGTTTCTTTCTCTCTTTTGTTTTTGTTTCTTTGCTCGTTTTGTCCTGTGACATTTGGGCAGTGAAGAGTATCACGACGGCCAGTACGGTATCTGGTGCCAGCAATTTTACCCAGATGCCAACACAGTGAAGAAGGCAAATGACATCTTGGTATTAAAATAAAAATAATTTTGGCCTTGCAGACACCCTCATAGGGTCTCAGGGTCTCAGGGACCACAGAGGTCCACAGATCTTACTCTGAGAACCATTTCTTTAGCGAAAAGGGTGCCTGCCATTCTATCACTTGCGGCATTTATAGGTGAATGAGCTACGTGCTAAGACGTACGTGCGCCAGGTCTTTGTGTCAAATTGTAATGGCCACCGTTGTGTCATAAGCCAGAAAATATATCACTAGACATCAGCTTATTCTTGTGGATGGGCTTGATATGAGACTATTTGTTTATTTAAGGGAGGTTAGTGTGTTTTCATGCTTCTGTTTGCCCCACTTGTCAAAGGTGTATGGATGGCGGTAGGAAACTTGGTAGGAAATTTCACTGAGAAATTTCTCAGACTGTCTGCATTGAAAACTTAAGGTGCATGAGGAGGTTAACACCTGCGCCCCTTCCTTTTCACCCGATAAGCAGTGAAAGCTCAGTGGACTGCAGAAGACATCCTTTTCAGGAGAGCAGGGTCCTTCAAGCTTCAAGCTTAAAGTGGGCAGAGGTCTAACTCACATCCACGAGATAAGCAGCAGGCCCCAAAGGCAGCATATCTTCAAATGATCGTGGCATCCACAAGAATTTTACCACTGTGGAAGGAGCTAAAGACAATGCCTCTCCTGGAGCCCTCAGCATCCCCACAAAGCACACTTAGAGAACACAGAAAGAGGAATGGTTATTTTTCACACTCATTCAGTTTTGCTTACACATTTCTTTTTTGCTGCAGAAAAATCTGAGTAGGTTTGAACCCCACACCTGACCAGGCTCAGCTCTTTGGTGAGTGATTGTATAGCTGTTCTGTCTGTGATCACAGACCCCGTCTGTAAGTGGGAAACAACAGGCAGTTGTGTCCGGAGCCCTGGGAACTGGAGACCTTTCCACATCTGTTGGCCTGGTCGGGGGCGGGAGGAAATCACCAAAACCTTCCAACATGGGGCGAGAGCAGGGAGACAAAGGGGAAGCCATAAGCCGCTGAGTGACCCCAGGTCATATGACCACCCCATGGTCCTCTCCCATCCCCTTTCATCCCCTCAGGTCCCCAAGACTCAGCCTTTTCATCATTCTCCAAGTCAGCAGGATCAGGTTTATGTGAGTTGACCAGAAAGCTTATCAAATGAAGGCAGAAGCAGGTGTTTGCAAAGCTCCTCCCTGCTGAAAGCTGGGTCGAACAAGGTTGACAGTATGGCTGAGGCCAACATCCCACACTAATTGCATTTTCTTTCCTGGAACTCTTTCTCTCTTTCCTCTCTTTCTGGTTTGGAACCCCTAGAGGTCTCTGGGAACCAGTCACCAAAACAAACCATTCAAAGAGCTAAGGATTTAGGGGAAAAAAATACTCAGGGATGTGACATCATGGGCTGAACAGTGGCCCTTCTGTGCCAAAGCCCAGGAAATACCATTTGAAGGCATCCAGAGGCTTCTACCCAGTGGTGGGCCAGAGCCAGATCCTCTGAGCTTGTGAGGATTGATTGCATGTTCCTTTTCCCAACTTCGAAATCATGATGTCATGTTGGTAGCTTGAACTGACCATGGTGGGAATATTTATATCACAGAAATCACCAAACTACAAACCAGGCTTTCTCCTCCCCAAAACTGGTTGTTAAGCTTTTACCAGCATGTCAGTGCCTCTACTATAGAGACTGTTGCTCAAAGTACGATTTTCAGATCAACTATATTGGAATTTCCTAGGGAAAAGAGAAGATGGGGGTGGAAGTGTTGTTGAAGATGTAGATTTCTTGGCCAACCTGAACTAACTGGATCAGATTGTTTGGAGGGGGATCCTGAGGAAATGCATTTTTAGCAAGTTGTGAAGGTTATTAATAAATTCAGTAAAGTTTAAGACTTTAGGCGTAAGGAGTGGGAGGGAAAAGTGGGTGTACATCTGGCTCTTGGCATCTGGAAGCAACAGCTGGCTTCAGTCCCAGTTGGCCTGAGAACGGACAGCTGTTTTCCCTCGAGATATAAACTTCATGACAGGAAAAGGAGGTGGGAACTCTGGGGTTCTAGCCCCCACCCCCAACAGACAATTGGTTCTGCCTTGGATCTTAGGATATTTCTACTTTCAAACCCTGAGACTTGGACCCGAGATGACATGGGCAAAGACCCAGACATATGCACCATCATTTGTATTGTTGATAGGGTTGGTGGAGCCTAGGGAGGACCCATGGTCAGTTTTTTCATATTAGATTGCTCAAGACAGCATTTTTCTTTCAGATTTGTACAGGCATTAGCAGAAGCTTTCACAATCAAATGTGATTTGTAAAGCAAGGACCCTGTTTACTTTATCCTACTGAGCCTGGAAAAGAAAGTCCTTTAAGGCAGAAAGAAAAAAGAGAAATCTTTCTTTCCTCAGCTGTGAAACAGAAAGTTTGTAGAAGGCCCAACCCTACTTTTGATTTGTTTTGCATTTACCTGAACAAGTGGTTCACATTAATTCTTCCTGAAAAATTTTATCATAGTCCTGGGAGGTAGGTATTGATGAGAAAACAAAGACCAGGCCAGGTAACATGAAAACAGAGCTGGTAAGTGGCAGAGCTGGAGTTTGGACCCCAATTCTTATGACAAAACAAACAAACAAATTAACTAACTAAACAAACAAACAAACAAACAAACAAAAAACCCTAAAGTGCTTTCCTCCCAAACACAATGCAGTATTTTTTCCACATGAGGTTGGAGCCAAGGAAGTCCTTAATAGGCAACTGGCGATAGTGACATTAGACACCTGAGCCCAAAATATTGTGAATTCCTAAACCATCAGATCTCCTTATATATTGATGCAAATTCACAAAAGCCACATGTAAAACTTTCAAAATTATAAGCTATTGAATTACAAACTATTAGATTATTGGCTATTAGATTATCCACTGGAATGGATAATTGAAAGCTGGCCATGTTTGTGAACATAATGTAGGTATTCCCCATATCAGACATTTAGGCTTGCAGCAGTTCATCAAGTTCATGATCCAGTCCTGTATGCTTGCTGTAACTATTCAGGGCTTTTATTAAACATAAGACTTTGTCAAATGGGAGGGGGAAGCAGCAAAGTGGCCCACTCTGGGAAAACAAGATGTGATCTCAAGTATTTTTTGCCAGGTTTCATAGCCTTTTTTGTATCTAGAAACTCTCTTTCTTATCTGAGGACCCATGTCCGCTTTGAAATCATTCATTCATTCAGCAAATGTATAGTGAGGACTGACTCTGTCACACACTGGGCTAGGTGGAGAACAGGAGGCAGATAGACCTCATCTTGTCTTCATGAAGTTTATAGTCTACTGGGAGACAGATATTATACAAATAATTATAAAAAATAAATATGTGATGGTACATTGTCTTAAGTGCCGAGAAAGGGAAGTACATGGTACAAAGAGGAAGGTCAACAGTGTTGAAAGATCATCTGCAATGAGAACATTTATATGGAGACCTTATTGATGGGGTTTTTTGTGTTTGTTTTTATCATTTTTGATGGCGTAAGATGGGGGTAAGGGGTTGTTGGGAGTTTGGGACACCTGAAAGGGAGATGTCGAGTAGGCAACTAAATATCCATATTAAGAGAGAAGTTGGTTTGGGAGTGAGCAACACAGAGGCAGACTCAAGCTCTTATGAGAGGCCCTGGATGAGATCATTTAGGGGTGATGAGTGAAAGGAGAACCAAGGTCTGAGCCCTGCACCCTGGGCTGCCATATGTGAGCTCTCTCTCTGGCAAAGGAGGAGGAGCTCCCAGAGAGGAGACAGTCCTGGAAGCCATTGGAAGAGTGTGTTTTGGGACTGTCCATATGCAAGTACAAAAACCAGAAAGGCAATTCAGGGCCCCCCACACACATCTGACCCCCACCTCCTCTTTTCCCATGTGCCAGGCAGGCTCTTTGTGGGCCAGTGAATGAAGTGAACTGGAGCTCTCAGGATTTGGATTGGTCTTGTCCCAGGCAGTGCCTCATGATGCTAAATTATTACTATTTCTTCCTTCCTTGGCCCCAACCTCCTTAACCCCCAAGCTGCTGAGTGTGTAGGTATTAGAAAGAAAGCAAATAAACCAGTTTACGCTGATGTGTGAATGCTGTTTAACCAGCTATTTCTCACTGAGATATATTATTGAAAAAAGGCAGAACTAAATCTCTAATCTGTGGAATTTCGGGCTACCTCATATGCTTAAGGTGATGCCCTTGGGAGGGAAGACACTTTGAGGTAGGGACTGTCACTCTGCTCCTCCTCCACCTTCCTTCTATAATCCCCAGCTTTTCTTCCTCTACTTCTGAGACTCCAGAGTCTTGAAAACCCCCACCATTTTCAGAGTGGACCCTTGGCCCTCATGACCATGCTATTATTGGGCATTCACTATGTGCAGATGCTATACTAAGCATTTGACACAGGTTGACCTCATTTGGATGTCACAGCAACCCTATGAGTTGGACCAGTCACTATTCTCGTTCTGCAGGTGAGGCCATGGAGGATAGTAGTGTGAATCAGCTGACTATGGATACACAGCTAGTAGGCCGAGATTTAAAATAGCGTCTTGCTTCCCAGTCCACACTCAGGAAGGTGGGGTGGGCTATAAACTGGAGACTGCCCATGTTTGTGTTTATTCTTCTCAGAATACAGAAATAAATGCCTGATCTGGTGCTCTGAGGTGACTCTTAACTATGCCTGACTCCGTTTGCCCTAGTCTGAGGTTGCCCAGGGCAAGCCCACAGTTGCTGATTACAAACAAGATGAGAGTTATGTGGGGTGTCAGCTTCTGTCTCTTGAAAGAGAGGACCAAAAAAATGCCTCCTTATCCTATAAAAGATGAGGTGGAAGACACAATCTTTTCAGGCCAAACCTCTTGGGCAGAGCTTAAAGTAATCACAGAAGAATATGGATGCCTCCCTCACCATTTCTGAGATGTCCGAGTTTTTCTTTCTTTGGAACAGAGCCTTTGGAAGGTTCCATAATCCTTCCTCTCCTGGCTCAGAGGCCCAGCTACACTTTATAAAACAACTCAGAGCCATCTGATTTGAAGCATGTACCAGCTCGTGTGTGCAAGACAGTAATTACCTCCAATTCCAGTTAGGAAAGCTGAAACCTGCCTTTTTCATGCCTCAAACAATTATGGAAACGCCTTTTGAAGCTCTGGATAGAATAGAAAAGCAAAACAAACCAGAGCCAATTAGAGCCTGGGATTTGAGCATGGCTTAGTTTTGTGCAGCAGGACTCAGGAGGAACTGTGGGAGAGGGTCAGGGGTCACTCCAAACCTCCAGCTGCCGACCAATTTTGCCTATGCCAAAAGAACCATCATTTTGTACTTAAAATCAAGGCCTCTCTCCTGGCTCAGGAACAGCCTCTGCATCAGCTGTGAAGAAGACTCCCTGATTAGATAAGGCCTGGAATGCATTTGATGTTGAGCAAAACAGTTCTCTGACAGCTTTCCTTACATGCCATTAGAATGTTTTTCCCTCAGCTGAAACTTGGTGAGATAAACTGAATCCCCGGGGACCCTTGTTTTGGGGTGCATATTTGAGGAATTTATGTGGCCTGTGTGCCACTTGGAGTTAAGCTTCTCCAGCTCTGAAACTCTTCTGGGCTTAGTGATGGCATCTGGCCATTTGGAGGCAGGCTGGTTAACCACTGCTGTGAGAGTGGAAAGCAGAATACCAAGCAAGAGGTCAGAGGTCAGCAAGCAGCCCCAGGGTGGGGTGGAAGCCTTAGGGCTCATGCTTCTTTACAGAACCCAAGGACGGTTTTGCGACATTCGGCATTGTGCCATAAAGTACAGGGATGGAAGTAGAGTTGTGGTATGGAGGTGTGACGCCATGGTAGAATTGTCTTGGCGGAGACCCGTTCACGACAAGGATTGTTTATGTGGCCTTTTGAATTAATACGCCTGGGTTGACTATTAGGACAACATGACACGAACCTAGGAGGCTCCCTTTTGAGTTTAGATGAGAGTAAAATGTGGCACCAAAGAGCCCCAGGAGAATTCACTCTGCCAGATTCATGCCCTTCCCCCAAGCTGAGAAGAGGAGCATTTCTCTTGGCCATAGGATAAGTACTCTCAGCTCTGTCTGCCTGTCTCCACTGCCTTGATAGTGGGCCTTGATGTCTCCCCTTAACTATAAGCAACAGCCTTTATGGGAATATTATTCCTATAGAGCAAAGCAGAAGGACACTTTGCTTAGCAATGTGTCTGCTGCCCTCAAGATGGGGTGAATATCAATGTCTGGAGACAACAAAATGGCCAGTTCTGCGACTGTAAGAGAAAAGGTTCATGTGTTATTATCTTTTAATAATTATAAGACACAAGTGTATCACAGCTTTACCAAGTACCATGCAATGCTCTAAAGGCTTTGCATGGTTCCCTCATTTACTCCTGACTCCAGCCCTCCAGGTTGCATATGAGGTAACTGGGATAAGGAGTGGCCACATAAGCTGCCCAAGAACACACACAGAATCAGCACTACTTATAACGGACCAACAGAGAAAGCCACTGTCATGATCCCAGAGTGGTTCAGAAGCACCGAAAAGTTTGAAATCTATATAACAAGATGCTTAAAATTTAAAAATCCAACCTTTTCAGGCTGGACAGACTAAAAGTGTATGGATACGGATAGTGTATAGATTCCCTCAGTGTGTGGCTCACTAGAGTGTTGGAATTACAGGCCTCACTCCTGTACACTCCTGAAAGAGGTGTTTCAAGACCAAGAAATATAAGTACATTACAAGTACTACACTTAACTTCCCTGGTAGATAGATAGGTTAAGTATGCCCACATGTCAGGCTGATTTTATATTAAGTGTGCCTAACAAATCTGGAACACATGACTTAAAAATATTCTGGATACAGGGGCATCTGGGTGGCTCAGTCAGCTGAGCGTCCGACTTCGGATCAGGTCATGATCTTGTGGTTCATGAGTTTGAGCCCCACATCAGGCTTGCTGCTGTCAGTGTGGAGCCAGTTCTGGATCCTCTGTCCCCCTCTTTCTCTGCTCCTCACCTGCTAATGCTCTCATAAATTTGTATTGCCTTAAGCCACTACATTGGTGGTAACTTATTACAGCAGCAATAGAAAACTGATTCAGACCCTGGTAGATAGCTGCAATGCAAAAGATGACAACATCCCCAGGTCCCATGATCTGGGCTTTGAAAATCACAATGGTAACCTCCACATTTTCCTGATGACCATCTGAAAACTCTCACCACTGTCCTGGCCAAGCACCATTGTTATTACTATGATTTGTATTTTTTATTATCTGAAATTTTACTTTTAAAAAGTCATCAATCTCAGCTTCCTGGCTCTAGTCAGATTTGCTCTAAGCCATCCAAAGCCAGAGTTGTCCAATCTGTTGCTAAAGCGCTGGGGATAGACTCTACCATCCACTGTAAAGAATACCTTCTTCCACATTATGTGGCCCCAATGGAGCTTAACCACCAAATGGTTTCTACCCCACCATAGCCTTGCTAAACTACTTAAGAGAAAAACTTTAGCCATTGAGAATCATGTCACCCATCACATTTCCTCTTTCTTGCCTTTAGCTGCCAAGAAGCCTTGAACAAATTTAATGCTCAATTACAGTAATGGTTAGCTCAGGTTTTTGGCATAATTATTTTCTCTTCCTCATCCATGGTTTAAATTTCTCTTTCTCTTATTCATCCAACTTATTGTACACATGTCTTTTCTTGTAAACTATCTTAAGAATACTTTGAGAGTTGGATATAAATCATAAAGTACAAAAAACAAATGAAACTTTACCTATTCTCTTGTAAGAACCCATTATCAGTCTGTTAAAATTCATATTGCTAAACATCTTGACCAGTAAGTTCCAAGAAGGAGGGATGAAGAGCATGATGAGTCAAGGTCCCATATTTAATGAGAAAAAAAAATTCTGACTGCAAATATGGATTTGGTTGAAACAAAATATTTACCTTTTAAAATGATTATTTAATAAGCATTCTAATATGTGCTGTGAGCAGCTACTGGGTGCCAGACGCTGTTTTAAACTTTATTCCATCAATCTTGTGACATAGATTGTATCATTTCTAATTGGCTAATGGGAAAACTGTGGCTCAAGAAAGTTAGATAAATTTCCCTCAACTTCCCAGCTAGTAAGTGATGAGCCTCTGGTTGACACTCTGGTCTGTCCAACTCTAAATAAGTCCCACCTCTATTGTGCTTCAGGAAATGCAGTTGATTTCTTTTTTCTAGGTGGATTAATGTTGAAACAGTGAACATGGCTCAAACTACAGTTATCTGAGTTCCAAATCCAAATGCTGGACAAGAGGGTCCCATGGAGTAACAGTGACTAAATTGCTCTAAGCATGGTAGCTGACTAGAGTGAGGCTCACTGCTGGAACTAAAACACTGAGATGGAACTTTCTTACTAGGGAAAGCATGTTGAAAAAAAAGACACTAATGACACTACATGGGACTGCTTCTATGAAACTATAGGCCTTTGGAGGCAGGAGGAAGTAGTCAGAGCCCAGCAACAGAAACCAGGATGTTTCAACTACTCCGGGAGATATCACTAATTCCATGGTTATGCATGATCGATAAGGAGAAAGAAAAGAAAAGAAAAGAAAAGAAAAGAAAAGAAAAGAAAAGAAAAGAAAAGAAAAGAAAAGAAAAGAAAAGAGAAGAAAAGAAAAGAGAAAAGACACCCACACACATACACACTCCAATTAGCATCCAAACAAAGACAGCCAACACTAAGAAAAACAAAATTAACATTTGTTAGATGTTAGTTTGTACAAAAGAAATTAAAAGAACAATCTGGCAAAGACTCTAAGTGTATTTAAATAAAGAGGAATAACACCTATTTTTAAAAGGAAATTGTGAAATAAAGCAGGCATAAATGAAATAAGAATTGGTAAACATGAAAAAGAGCCAGTTAGAAAGGTAAAATCTGTAGATAGGATAAACTCTAGATAAGACATAGTTGAAGAGGGATCAGTGAATGGGAAGGTACTATGGAAGAAGTCACTCAAAATGCAGCCCAGAGTCAAAGTTAAGAGAGTGGAAGGCAGATCGAAAAGTTCCAATTTATGTCTATTAAGAGTTCTGCAAGAAAGCATTGAGGGAATAGTAAAGAATCCACAGTTGGAAAGATTTTAATTGAAAAAAGCACTTTGAATACTGAGTAGGATAAATAAAAGTAAATCCACATTTAAAACTTTGTAGTGAAACTATAGAACTTCAAGGATAAAAAAAAGACAATATTGGAAATTACCAGAAAGGAAAGAGAGGTTACTTTTACAGAAATAACGTTTGCATTGATAATAGACATCTCAGTAGCAACAAGATATTCCAGAAGACAGTGGTGGGGTATCTTCAAAGATCTGAGGAGGAAAAAAAAGAACTGTTAATCTAAAGTTTTATATTTAGTTGAACTAGCCTTAAAAGAGTTACAAATAAAAGAATTTTTAGAAATAAAAAGGAATGAAGTTTGTCAGTCTTGGATCTTCACTAAAAGTACCATTAAAGGATGTATTATAACAAGGAAAAAAAAAAACTGAGTAAACTATCTGAATCATGAAACTATAGTGGGCATAGAAATAAATTGATTAAACTGCACTTCAACTGATTATAAAAATAACTAAATCTGGAGTTTAAAATAAAGTTTAAGTCAAAATATTGAGGCAATCTGATGGGAGAGGGAGTGTTAATTAGACAGTTAAAATGTGCTAACACTCCTTCCTGGTCAAGAGGATAAGATATGAAAAATCTTTATTCCTTGAAATATTCACAATTAAATGTGTATGATAAAACTTTAGGGTGATCATGAGCTGAAAAGAACTTCAATCTGTAGCTTCCAAATCAACAAAGAGAAAAATATAGAACACCTTATCAATCTAACAGTAGGCAAGAAAAAATAAAGAAATGAAGAAGCAAAGAAGATAAATAGAAAAGCCTAAGTAAAATGGAAGAAGTAAGTAAAAAATAACAGTAACTACAATAAGTGGATTAAATGTACCTACTAAAAACCAGAGATTATCAGATTAGAATTTTTTAAAGTATCCTGCTTTGACTATTTTCAAAGCACATACCTAGGCCAATCCACACAGAACTTTAGGAATAAAGAGATGGCAAAAGCAATACTAGGAAATACCCAAAGAAAGGTGGTGTCAGAGTATAAATAGCAGTCAAATAGAATTTAGAGCAATATATATTAATACGGATAAAGAGAAAAACATTATTATAAAGGAACCCTCCATCAAGAAGACATAACAATCATGAATCTGTATGCCTCTAAAAACACAATCTTGAAACTTTGAAATATATAAAAATAAAAACTGAGAGAAATACAAATGTACAATTATGGTAGGAGATTTAAACTCATTTTTCCAAAGGCACTTATTAAGAACTTAAAAGATATGACCACAAACTATTATACACTTTACTCAAAATTCAACAATAAAAGACACATATTCTTTCCTAAGAACACATTGAACATTTACATAAATTGACATTACAGGCCACAAAAGGGGTCTCAATGAATTTTTAAGAATTGATACCATATAGACATATTCTCTGGCCACAGTGAAACTAAGAAAAACTAATCTCATAAGTAATTTGTATTTAAAAAAGAAAAAAAAAATGTAGCTATATATCAAAGCTTGAAGACATAGCCAAAGTACTTAAGAGAGAAACTCACAATCTTAAAATTCACTAAAGAAAATTAGGTGGATGCACCTGGGTGGCTCAGTGGGTTGAGTGTCCCACTTCCACTCAGGTCTTGATCTCACAGTTGATGAGATCTGTGGGTTCTGTGCTGACAGCTCAGAGCCTGGAGCCTGTTTCAGATTCTGTGTGTCTCTCTCTCTGCCCCTCCCCTGCTTGGGCTGTCTCTTGCTTGCTGGCTCACTCTCTTTCTCTCAAAAATAAGTAAACATTAAATAAATAAGTAGGTAAACATTAAGTAAGTAAATAAATAAATAAATAAATAATTTTTTAATTAAAAAAATAAAATTAAGTGAATATGAGGAGTTAAGTGTTTAAATCTAGAACCAAGAAAAATAACAGATTAAGTCCAAAAACAGCAGATAACAGAATAATAAAGATCAGAACTTCATGGACAACAAACAAAGAAACAACAATAACAAAACTTGGAATCAACAAATCCAGAAGTTATTATTGAACTGACTGGTAAAATACAAAAAATTCTTCAAGACTGCTCAAGAGGGGCACCTGGGTGGCTCAGTCAGTTGACCCTCTGACTTCAGCTCAGGTCACCTCATGGTTTGTGAGTTCAAGTCCCACGTGGGGCTGGCTGCTGTCAGGTTGTCAGTGCAAAGCCTGCTTCAGCCTCTGTCCACTCTGTCTGCCCCTCCCCCACTTGCACTCTCCCCAAAATAAATAAATGTTAAAAAAAAAAAGACTGCTCAAGAAACAAACAAACAAAAAAACCCAGTAAGTAGTAATATTAAGGAAAAAAAGAGACAATGACTCATAACTACAGATAAAGTTGGAATGAAGAAAATCATCATAAACTAACATGAACAACTTTATGAACAACTCTATGAATAACTTAACGTCAATGGATGAAATTGATAATTTTTCAAAACTGAATCAAGGATGATTAATCGGAAACCTTAAATCAACCAATAGCCCATGAAGGAACTGAATCACTATCCAAAATCTTCCATTCAAATGATGTTGGGCCTAGGTGGTCTTACAGGAATGTTTTACCAACCCATCAAGGAACAGCTAACCTCTGTGTTATACAAACTGCTTTTGAGTGTAGAAAAAGAAGGAAAACTACTCAATTTATGAGGCTGGTATAAACTTGATATAAAACCCAAGACTATGCAATGATAGACTAGTTGTTACAAACATAGATGAAAAATTCCTAAATAAAATATTACCAGAGATGATGATGGGTGTGTGCATGTATTTAAAAACAAAAAACAAAAAACAACAACAACAAAAAAAAACCTTCTGGAGGAATTTATCTAAGAAATGCAAGGATGACCCAACATCAGATGATGCTAATATAATATACCACTTACAACAGATTAAAATAGTAAAGGTTTATGATTCTCTTATAGATGCAGAAAAGTCATTTGATAGAATCCAAAGTTCTTCATTATATAAACTCAGCAAACTAAGAATAGGAGTGAACTTCTTTCATTTCATAAGGAATGTATACAATAACAAATACCTTTGTAAACATTACACTCAAAGGTAAAACGTCAGCTGTATTCTTATTAAAATCAGGGGGGGAAAAAGGATATGATAATACCTATTATCAGCCCATCAGTGCAATGAGGAAAGACAGTAAAATTAAAGAATTAGAAAGAGAAAAGACAAGCCATCTTCCTTTAAAGACAGTAAGATTGTTTAAAGAAAATCCATACTGTAGGAAAATGGTTAGAAATAAAAAGGGAGTTCAGAGAGTTTGCTGAATATAACATCAATATAGAAATTGCCAGAGGATGAGGGGAAAGAAAGATGAATAGGCAGAGCACAGGATTTTTAAAGCAGTGAAACTATTCTGTATGATACTATAATGATGCATATATGTTGTTATACATTTGTCCAAACCCATAGAATGCACAATGCCAAGAGCAAACTATGGACTTGGGTAATGTGTGGATGTGGGCTCCTAAGTTGTAACAATGAACAGCACGGGTGGGGGATGTTGATAATAGGAGAGGTTGTGCATGTGTGGAGGCGGGGGACTCTGTCTGCACCTTCGGATCAATTTTGCTGTGAACCTAAAACTGCTCTAAAAAATCGTCTATTTTTTAAAATGGTCAACAGCATTCCCTATATGCTACATAAAACCAATTCGAAGGGAGACAGAGAATAGGAAGGTAGCTGGAGGAGAATGTGGTATCAAGGGAGGATTTTTTTTAAGTTTATTTATTTTGAGAGAGAGAGCAGGGGAGGGACAGAGAGAGAGGGAGAGAGAGAATCCCAAGCACACTCCACTCTGTCAGGGCAGAGCCTGACATGGGGCTCAAACTCACAAACAATGAGATCTTGACCTGAGCTGAAATCAAGAGTCAGACACGTAGCCGGCTAAGTCACCCGGGCACCCCTCAAGAGAGGATTTTGAAAGATGAAAGCTAGCTGGGCATTTTGTTGCTGATGCTGATAGAGTGATTCAGTAGAGTAGAAGAAGCTGATTGTGCAGAAGAGGGATGGGGCTGACCTCAGAAACAAAGTCCCCGAGACATACAGAGAAGGTGGAATCCAAAACACAAGTAGAGGGGTTTGGCTTTAATAGGAAGAGGGACACTTCTGTTGTGATGGGAGTGAAAACAGATACTATACCAGTACTTTTGCAGCTGTCGTGATGGGGAAATGAGAGCGTTTCGGTCTGATTATTTCTGTTTCTCAATGAGACGTGATTTGATATCATCAGCTGAAAGGGGGTGATGGTTAGAGGTTTGAGGGGGAGAAAAGACACAAATAGTGATCTTGTGAAATGAACTTGCTAGAGAAATAATGCAGGACTTCTGGACAATATTGAGTACTCATTTGAGAACAGCAGTAGTCATGGATTTAAAGTGTGATCATTCAACTCGAGGTGTTATTTTCTCTATTCATCTTCAATTGCCTCAGAGCTATTACGGCCTAAGCCAATAGTTGGGTTTGACCAGCTTGGGGTTGTACTAGGCAAGTTTGGCCTAGATAGAACAAAACAGAGCAAAACAAAACAAACAAAAATAAACATGCAGGTGAGCTTACTTGATAGGAGGAGGCACACTAGAGAAAGTTGGCTGGAAAGATAAAACTGGTGGTTGGATCATACGACAATTAAAATCTAGACTTGAAAGGGGTCTTGACTTGACAAGGTCTAGGCTATGACCATTTAAAAGTATCTGAGGAAGGTGAAACAACAGATCATTGGAAGTGAGGAGGTCAAGGAACTCAGAAACCATGTTAAAGTCACCAAGGATGATGACAGAAACAGGGCTGAATTGGAGGAGGGTGAGCCAGGTTCTCCAGTGCTAAATAAATAAATGAGCAATGGAGAGGTTATTGATGACAGAAAAAAAAAATGGAGATAGGTTATATGGTCTGAAGAAATGAGTACCCCAAGAGCTGTGGGTTTTATAGGATAATGAGGAGAAAAGGCATAGAAGTAGCAATGGGAAGCAAGGAAGCCAACTTCCCCATTGTCAGCCTCTGGGATATGAGGACAATGAGAAAAAAAAGCAGACCCCACTTTTGAGTGCAATGGGGAAAATCATATATTAGGGCCAACCAGGTTTCAGTGAAGGCACCAAGATGAACAGAATGTTTAAAGAAGAGGATAAGGATTTAAAGGAGTTCCAGAAAGTTTGGGGGAGACGGTGGATATTGAGTCAGATAATAATAATTGGGTCAGATATTAATAACAGCACTGGCATTGTTTATTGTCTCTTCCCCACCTCCTCCCCCACTAGCATGTAAACTCCATGAGGGTAGGCATCTTTGTCTATTTTGTTCACAGATATATCTCAAGGACTAGAAAAGTGCCTGGAAATTCTAGATGCTCAGTAAATATATGTGGGTTTTTTTTTTTAAAGTTTATTATTTATTTTTGAGAGAAAGAGTGAGCACAAGCGGGGGAGGGGCAGAGAGAGAGACAGAATCTGAAGCAGGCTCCTGGCTTGGAGCTGTCAGCACAGAGATGTATGTGGGGCTGAAACGAAAGAACCTCGAGATCATGACCTGAGCTGAAGCTGGAGGCTTAACCGACTGAGCCACCCAGACGCCCCATTGTTGAATAAATAACAGTAGCCAATACTTACTGAACACTAATGTGCCAGGATGCTGCTAAGTGTTTTATATGTATTATTATTACCGCCCCATTTTATAGATAGCAGCATTGAGGCACAGAGAAGCTAAATAATTTGCCTTAGGCCATGGAACTAGCAAGTGATAGACTTGAAGTTCAAACGCACTCGAGTTGTAGGTTGGCTCTGGAGCCCCTATATGCTGAACCTCCAGATTACCCCATCTCCTTATGGTTGGTGAACACACAGAGCAATGTCAAGCTAAGAACCCAGGTGATGGTAAATGACCAAAGAGCAATGAGGTTAAATATTAAATGATAACTATTATTACTGATTTCAAAAGCTAGTCTCAAAACTAGTAGTATAGGGCATTTGCTGCCCCTAATGTCACATACTCTTGGTCATCTCTCACTGTGAACCAGTCGCTTTCTGCTCTCAGTTTCCAGTTCTTTCCTCCATATCTTTACCCACTGTGTATCTCCCTTATTTGTTATTTTTAGTTTCCCCTGGCAAACCCTCAGCCTTTTCCACGAACTTTTTTCAAGGACAGTCAGGCACATTGGAACCTAATCTCTGAGCATGTGATATTGACACATCGATCTTACTGCAGGCCTTAGGATCACCAGTCTGACTCACTGTCATACTGATTCCAGCTACCTACTCATTCTGGAAGTACCCTTTGAAGTGCTGAGATTCTGCTGGCCATTTTATGAACAGCGCACACTATAAAGTAAAAAACGAAATGAACATTCCAACACTTCAGGAAAACCAAGAAAGAAAATGAGTATGTGTAGCTGGGTAACTGGATAGAAGAAACTCGGGATAGTGCCACTGTTTCTGCATTAGGGCCCCTGCATCATATCCCACAGTGAGACATATGCTCCCTGGGGTCAGGGCACATGGAAGGTCTCCATAAGCACTTGGTAAATCAGACTGAAGGTTAGTACCCACAGTGCACTGGTGTATTTTATCCATTAAAGTTCTTTAGCTGTGTGAAACGGAAGCACCTCTGGCTTACGTAAACAAAAGAGAGTTTAGAAGAAGGATATAGGGAGCCTATAGGATTCAGGACAGACTGGGGAACCAGTCTCAGAAATGGGCAAGAAGCAATCAAGCTCCAGAAGCCACGAAGTAAGAATCTCAGTGAGAGTTCCAAAAGTCTGGTCAAGATACTCAAGTTGGATACGATGACTTTCCTAATGTTTCTGTTCTCTTTGTCCCTCTGCTCAAAACCCATATTCCATGGGGGAACATCTGATTGGCCTAACTTGGGTCACAAACCTCCTATCCAGCTCTGTCTACAGACCCGTCCTAAGGGGAAGAGATTATCTCCCAAAAGGAAAACAGGGTGGTGTTAATAAGAGGAAATGGGTGTGAGGCATTCTAACACAACAAATGCTCACAATTCCTAGCTCTTCCATGGATGTTTAGGAAGACACATAACCTTAGCTACTCTCTGCTGTATTTTCAGAGTCCGTCTTGACTTGTTCTGAAGAGAAAGGTATCTTTTAAAACCAAACCAGGCATGCTTTAACATTATTATCAGTATCAAACAATATTTATTTGGAAGGAACTCTTTAATTTACTGTCACATGAATATTTCCTGGTATACCAAGTTGCCTTGTGTACAACTTGTCTCCCTCTGTGGTTTGAAGTTCTTTTTTCTTATCATTAAAAACAAAATTCTTGACTTCTTATTGATTTAAATTGTTATGGAAATTTTAATTATTTTCTTCCTTTTTTTATTTTGCCACTTTCCCCATTGGTTTTCTTTCATTAAAAACTGGGACCCATGGGCACTTGGGTGGCTCAGTCATTTAGGTGTCCAACTTTGGCTCAGGTCACTGTCTCACGGTTTGCCAGTCTGAGCCCTGTGCTGACAGCTCAGAGCCTGGAGCCTGCTTCAGATTCTGTGTCTCCCTCTCTCTCTGCCACTATGATAATGGCTATCACAATAACAGCACATGTGTCCCTAAAGAGAGATCTTGCTCTAATATGGATTAAATGGGGTTGCTATGTTTTTGGAAAGGAGTCATAAATCACTGCAAATCTATTTTGTTTTTGTCTTGTTTATCTCTGCAATATCCTTTAAGATCAGCATGATGGGACACCCATCTTGAGGGATTGTTGGAAAAGAGAGAAGACTCTCAATGAAAAGTACTATCATTTCAGTTCTTCTAGACTTAGCCCACATCTTGGCATGAAATATGTTTTTAATGAGATCGTTTGAGTGAGACCTTTCAGATATGTTCTGTTTGATAAAATTTGTGTCTATTGCAGCTACTATTTTCTTAATCTGTAAAAAAAAAAATTCTATTTAATTATCACTTGTATTTTCACTGAATAATCTCATTTTATTTCCCAAGTGAGTTGGTTGCAAGAGTTATTTTGTCCCCATTTGATTCATGTAGAAACTGATTCATCAAAAGATTATGATCTACTCAAGGTCACATAGCTAGTTAATCATAAAATCAGGCCAAGAATCGGGATGTCTTCACTTCTGGGCGTATAATTATTTAAGTCAGGGATCTAGAATTGATGCCAGGGGTGCCTGGGTGGCTCAGTCAGTTAAACCTCCAACTCTTGATTTTAGGTCAGGTCATGATCTCACAGTTTTCATAAGTTCAAGCCCCACATCGGGTTCATCACTTATGGTGCGGAGCCTGCTTGGGATTCTCTCTCTCTCTTCTCCCTCTCTCTGCCTGCCCCCGCCCCTTCACACACACACTCTCTCTCTCTCAAAATAAATAAATAAATGTTAAAAAAAAAATAAAATAAAGAAAATGGATGCCGGTACTTCACCTGGGGCCTTAGACCCCGCTCTTTCAAGGGCCTTACTCTGGCCACAGAGATGTGACCGCTCAGATGTTCCTCCTCCTCCTAGACCACACCCTGGATCCCAGAAGTCTGGAGTTCACTGTCACATCTCCCCAAGCTCATTTGGGTCTGCCATCCCAAGGGCAGACTGTGCCTTTGATGGAGGCACCACTAAGCCAGAGTGGCAGCCAAGGGGCAGCCATTTGGGGTGTAAGGGGATAGCCAGAGCTTGGGCTTATGGGCTGGAGTGTCCACATGAGTGTCCAAGACCCTAGTAATGCAGGATGGAGATGGGGGTGGGAAAGAAGGACTGGGAGCCAAAAGCCAGCTCTCCCATGTTGCCCAATTTCTGTGAGGATATCCACAGGGTCCCAGAATTCTGAATTCACACCTGGCTACCAGGGCCTTAGGAAAGCATATTTTTTCTCTGTAGGCAGACAGAGCATATTTTGTTTCACAGTTAGTGAGCTTGATTTATACCTTTTCAATATTTAGACATCTGATACGTGGCCTCCATTTGTACCCTTGCCCCAGGCCCTGCAAATGTGAGTAGTGGGCTTATAGTATGCCAACATATTTTGTTTGGCTAGAAATGCTGTGTTTGGGGACTTTTTTTTTTTTTTTTTTTTTACATCTTGAATTAGTTTCCAACATTAACATTTGGGAGATTTCATATAAGAATAGAGGTTTAAGGTTTTTCTTTTGAACAAAACACAGAAAATCATGTCATTCCAGGCCCGCCTACCTATATGGCAGAAAGGGGCCAGAGCCTGTGTAGCAACTGCCTGCTCTAGATGGGGCAGAGCTCTTGGCATTTGCTACAGTTCCCACCTACCTCCCTTCCATCAACCTGGTGACCTCTCTGGCCCCTGGGGGCATTTGAGTTTGTCACCTCTGATTTAAGTCCTTCATTAGATATGTCTTTTCTACGGAAAGCCACCATGCTGACACATTTCATGCATTTTTGGCCTCTTCTCTCCAACTTCCCTCAGAGAGAACGGTTTTACTTTTTCATGAGCTAAGTGTAATTCCCTAAACTTTTGTATGAATAAATGCATATAATTTTGGCATCTTATTCCCTGACTTCTGAATCTTAGGGAATTGTTAAAACAACAACTAGGAATGTTAAGAGAGCAATCTCTCGGCAGGGATCCCCCTTTCAGCAAGCCCTGCGAACTGGAAACCAAACGGAATGGATTTTCTCACTTGGACCCTGGCGAGGGAGGGAGATTTCTGATAACTGACAAAGAGCTTTTGTTCAGGTTTGCGTCGGATAAATCAGCTTGCCCCATTTCGTGGCCCCTTACTTTTTCCAGGTTCGTCTTCCCTTTCTGCCCCAGAAGGGCCCCTGCCCTTCCTGTCCCGTGCACCAGGGCCACAGGCCTGGGTGCCTTCGGGTCTCCAGCACGCTGCCTCTCCTCCACCCCGCCTCTCAGTCTGGAAAACAGCTTTGCAAGTTAACCTCCAGGGGCATTCACTGGTTTTCCAGCGGGGTCCCCAGCCCCACAGGCTGCCAAAATAGGCTCTTTACACTCCATAGATGGGAGAGAAAAATCTGCTTGTTCGGTTGCAACTGTCAAGCAAAGGACGTGCTGAGCTCAGATAGAAATAGCAGCAGGGTCAGGGCAGGGCAAGGCCCCAGCATTTCATTAGCTCAGCCCGCTCAGGGTGATTAAATGCACACAGTGGCCCATGAATGGGGCCATGGAGGGCAGCCACACAGCGCAGCACAGAAAAATCATTCTTTGGCTGCTGTCAGCTGGCTGAATGGGACTTAATTATTGGGATAATGAGAACTGATTTTCATTGTTTTAATTTTGGGGAAGGGGTGAGAAAAGAAGGGACTTTTTCCCTCATCTGGGTGAAAGGATGCTAAACTATGGCCTCCACCAAGGCCCCACATCCTCCAGGCTGCTGTTGGCTAAGCCTCCCGGGTTTGCTGTTTTCTATGGATGCAGTAAGAAAGGGTGTTAGGCTTGTGTTCTGTGTCCGTGTTTCCTTTAGGCCCTGTAATCCTGGCAGGATGTGTCTTCCTAGGAGCATGTCTGTGCTGGCATCTGTCCCCAGCAGCTGTCTCAAACTAACAAGGACAGAGAGAATCCACCAGACAGATCTATCTGTTCCCAGCCCCTTCCAAGTGCTTCCAGGTCATGAGTGAATCCCATCTTTTTCCTTCTTTTGTTTTGTTTTAAATACAAGACCTAGTGAATTAAAACAATCTGCTCAGGTCAAACATAGACAAAGAATTCTGAGTTCCTAGCACTCATTTTGAAGCTCAAGATCTAGGTGCTGTGGAAATACATAAGGACACATCCCCCCTGCAAGAAAGTCAGCTGGGGAGACCCAGAACGGTTAGAGAAACGCACAAGGGGGCCCTAACTGAAGGCAAAACTGGCTAACCAGAAGACGAAAGAGAGATTTGGAGTTTGCATTTTGGAGCAGTGAGGGAAGATTGATGAAGCCAATGGAAGCTTGCGAGGGCTCCAAGTTTGAGTACAATTTCAACCAGAGCAAAGAGTGGAACTGGACGGTGCGTTTGAGAGGAGGAAACAGACAGACGTTACTGGAATGAAGAATCCACGTGAGAAGTATGGCCAGATGGCGCAGAGCTGCGAAAGCCAGAGCGTGCGTTTTTTCTTCCGAAGTCCATCTTTGTCCATAAAAAGTGCTTGTTGTCACTTTCATTTTGTTTTTACTCTTATCCCTGCCCCCTGCTCCCTCCTGCCCAGCACTTTAAAGAGAAAAGACAGAAAGGCAGAGGGCCTGACCTTCTTCTTGGAGCGCAGAGAAGGAAACTCCCTTTGGTTTTTTTTTTTTTTCAGGGCTTTTAGGTTTAGGTTTAAGACCTTTGCCGGCTCCTTCTCAAGGACTGCCCAGGCCACCTCCTCCCACAGACCCTCACCCTTCCCAATTTAGTGTAGCCTCTTCTTTTCTTGCAGACTTTGAAAGGACCTGAGTTCAGTTCTTCAAATCTGGCAACTAGGTTCTTTGTACCAAGGAATAAATGGCTAAGGGGGACTGGCTGTGATAGGTTAATGGCCTACCTGGCCCCTTTCCCAGGAGAAATGCCATAGTCCTTCCCAGAAGCCACATCCTATATGCACAGCCTTGATAGAACATATCTTCCCGTCAGAATCAATTAATCATGCCTGTCAACACTGGGAATGGCCTCTCTGGCTGAAACAGTGGCTACGACCCTCATGCTTGAAGAATCCTTTGCCTTGGAAACCCATGTAGGTCAGAGGGGAAAGTGGAGTCCGGGTGGCATGCAGTATTTGTAGGGTATGTTTTCGCATCTCTGGAACCTATTCTTGTGCTTTTATGTCATCCAACTAACTTTGCTCATCACAAAGCTATATTGTCAGCGCAAACCTTTGCGGCCTTGCGTGGACCTAACACCATTCATTTCAGAAAGAGCTGGAAGGGTGGAATTTGTAATAAAAGCTCTTAGTATTTATACATTTTGTCTGAGATCTTCAGGCACTTAAAAATGATTTGAAGTGGCTACTCTCCAACATGTCTTTTCTTTTCCAATCTTTTTTCCTCTTGGCAGCCTGTAGCATCTTTCTCGAAAACATACCAAATCCTGACTCTTCCTTTACTGAGACCTCCATTGGTTCTCTATTGTCTACAGAAATAGTCCCCACACTTTTTTGATTGAACCCTCTAAAATTAAATGAATCTTGAATATGTACACCCACTGTATATTTATTTTTACATTATACACATGTATTTCTTTACTAATACATCATGTATTATAAAACATACACACAATTAAATTTTAGAAGGCCGAAATAAAGTTGAAATAAGCAATAGCCTAAAATATCTTGCTAATCATGATGGCTTCATTGTACTGTCATTAGCCAGTACCACAAAACGTGATCAATGTGTCAGGCAAAGTTCATCATAAGTGATAGAGGATGTAAATCCATACGTCTGATAGTTCTCTTGGAATTTTCTAATTGAGGTTGGCTCTCTTTCTTGTTGCATCTGAACATTTGGTCATTCTTTTCAGCTAGAATATGACTGAAGACAGCTCGTTCAAAGGGAAGTATAAATGCTACTCTTATTATTTACCTATGCTTATACTATCTTTGATCTGTTGTTTCTTTGCAGGAATATTTTTAGTCCCCTTGTCCATTTTGTATATATTAGGTTGAACTAGATAATATCCATAATTCATAACATATAAACTGTAGTGGCTTATATTTTGTTAAAAGCCTGGAGAAGAATGAGGACTGAGGACACCACTGTTGAGCTCTCTGTACTGTGCAATGCCTAATCTTACCATAGGATGCTTTATCTCATGAACCATCCGTGACCAGTAGCCATAGCCATGGATGGAATGTCAACGTATATATTAAATGTTATAAAGCCGAGTTTCTTATTTCTTAGATAAAAATAAAGTTAAAATTCTGATAATTTCTGCCTGAATCCTAATGGATTGTCTTGTGTAACTCTGGGGTGTGCATCCCATTTGGAAACCAAAGGTCTACAGGATTAATTTCAAACACAATAGCATTGATGGAAAGGGCCTTTCTCTGTCTAACCTCAGTCCATCTTCCCAGCCTCATCTCCCATTGTTCCCTGTCATGTACTATTGAGACTTTCCTTGCTTCTTAAACAGGAAATATACTTTCATAACTCCATTCCTTTGTACTTATTTTTATAGCCAACCAAATGCCTTTCTCCTGTTCTCTGCTTGGCTAAATCCTCCTCAACTTTGAGGACCCAAGTTAAATCTTTAAAAGACCTGATACCCTTAGACCAGAGGTCAGCAAATTTTTTCTATAAAAGGCCAGATAGAAAATATTTTAAGTTTTGCAGGCCATACTGTTTCTGTCACAGCTACTCAACTTTGCTATTGTAGTACAAAAGTAGCCATAGACAATACGTATGGAAACGAATGTGGCTGTGTTCCAACAAAACTGTCTTTATAAAAATAGGTGGTGGACTGCATTTGGCCCTAGAGCTGTAGTTTACCAACCCCTGCCCTCAAAAGCTTGTCCTACTTGTAGCTTTTTTCCCCATGATTGTCTGTTTTAAAAGCACATCTTCCTCAAAGGACTAAATCCCTTGCAAGTCAAAGACTTATTCCTATTCCCTAGAAGCTAGAAGTCTGAGACCTAGAAACCACCAGTAAAGGCATATTATTGATTATCAAGAATTATCATGATATTCTTGGTGGAAAAATGGAGAAAAATTGTTCCATTGGATACAAGATTGAATGGCTTACTTCTATGTCTTATCTTAAGTAAAAGATTATATAAAAATCCTAATTAATGAGATTAAAGGATTTGGCTTGCGTTAAAACTAGGCTTTCTATCAGGGCAATCAGTGTCCTGCTCACCTGACCACCCACATGTTCATGTTCTTATCACATTGTTTTTGCCCACAGCTTCAATAGAATCTGGAGAATCACTATATTTTCAACCACACAGCCACTGGTAAGGCCAAAACCTCCGTGTATTTGTATGTTGTTTTATGGTTTACAAAACAAGTGCATAATTCCCATTTTGTAGATGAGGAAACTGGGGCATGTTAAATAACTTACCCAAAGAATGATATAGCTGGGACTTTGACCCTGGTGTTCTGATTCCAACCTAGACTCTTTCATTATACCAGGCAGCTCCTTAAGTAGTTACAACAAAATAGCACAGTGCAAAATTAGTTCAAAGAAGAAACTGATCCCATCTGAAATCCCAAAGAGAACTCGGGACATTGTATGTGAGAATTTCAATGGTAGTTTGTAGAGTTGGCCCAATAGAAATATAGATGTCTTGCCAACTTTGCACAAGATACATAAATCTCACAATCAATTTAACTACCTTCATTTATCTTGGAAACACAAAAATTCAGACTATAACTTGGCTTGAATGAAGAGATTCACACCAAGCCTGCAATTCTGCTGCTCTTGTAAAGTGTTTCATGAACCCCAGTGTGAAGACCTTACTATTTTGTTTGACTGTGAAGGTAGTCTGTACATACTGGCCACTAGTGGAAGGTTAATACTGACTCAGAAGCAAGAGGACCACTGACTGAATCACCACCACTTACTATAGTCCTCTGCTCTGTATTCCTTGGAAACTTCTTGCCTCAGTTTGGGCTTGACCCAACCCACTTAGAGGGAGAGAGAGCAATTTTACAGCCCTGCATGGAATGACTCCAAGCCAATCGTATCTATTTCCAAATGATCTGACGCAGCAAGTGGATCATATTTCCTTTGGAGGCTTGGCTGAGGACAGTTGGGTTGGTGACATTGAGCCAGAGTGAATAAAATAAGGCTGTGAAGAAAAATCTGAAATGGTCTCTAAGGAGATAGGACTAATGAAATGCTCAGGTCAGGAGTGAGGTACTTTCTGGAAAGATTGAAAAAAAAAAAAAAAAAAAAGAAAGGAGGACAAGGTGACCATGTGTGAAATTCAAACGAATCAACGGTGATTTGAGAAAGCCAGGCAGATTGGCACATGCCCAATACCTTTCTGAGAGCAGGCACTAAGCCTAAAATAATTCACAAAATCTACCTCTCATTTTTATTCTTACCTTTATTTAGATTTTTTATTGAAAATTTTTATGGTTGGTTCCCTGTCCACTTTCTCCCTATCCTGCCAAATGTATTTGCCAAAGACCAACAGACCCCTATGTTCAATTATTCTGGCCTTAGGGGATAATGTTTAAGGAGTTCCAAGAACAGGATGTGGGAACAGCAGAGAAGTTAGGTTTCATTTAAGGTCCTTGGAAAGAAGCAAGTACCCTAGGTTGCTAAGATAGAAATGGAGCTAGTTCTTAACAGATCCTGTGAAAGGATAAGCTGAGCCCTAGAACTAACTCTCAATCAGGGGAGTTTCTGTTCTCATGGATACAGGCAGATCTTCTGAGTGCCATGGGCATGCATTTGCTTCATTGTTCCCTGCTTTGATTGTGCAAAAATATTTTCAAAGCAAAGGCATAGTGACAAAGTTGGGCTCTTTGAGGCTGTTCCTTGAGCAAGAGGAAGTGTGTACCTTTGGCTGTCCACTTGGCAATGATATCTTCATACTACTTCTTTCCACCCAACTATTTTGGCCACTGGAGTTGTTTTAGCAGAAAACAGTCTAAAAAGGACACCAATCACTTCCCTTTTCTTCATGTTCTTCATATCAACTCACCTGGCATGTTTCAGGCATCTGCTGTGTGCCAGGCCTTTTCAGAATGGAGCAAGATTGTCCTTGCCCTCTTGCCTTAACAGTCTACCTGGAGAGACCATCAAGTAGTCGAGGTACCTGGGGCAGAAATAGTCTGAGAAACACGATGGAGACTCAGGGGAAGGAGCCCTTGTAAAGCAGCTTCACCAAAGAGCGGACGTGAGAAAGGGGAGAGGGCATGACTATAAAGGGAACTCTGTCCATCACTCATTCTTCCACACATTGATTCCCCATTTATTACCTGCTTATTATCTGCCAGGAACAAGGGGCTGGGAATTCAAAGATGAATAGGACACAAGGCATGGGTTAGAGGGGAGGGGGGATAAAAGTGGAGCTGAAAAACAGATTGGGCCAGATTGGCAAGGGCCTTGCGTGCCACGCTGAGTCTGAACCTTGTTCTGTACACAATGAGGAGCCTTTGAAGGTCTTTGTGTGGGTGGTGGCACAGATTTCCACCCCACCCCATTATTTCCAAACTCAGGCCCTGATTTGTTTGTCTCATAGCACTTACTACAATTTAGAAGTATTTTATTCACTTGTCTGGTTTCTGCTTGTTTCCTGTCTGGCTCCCCAACTGGGACGTGTGTCCCATGAGGACAGAGATCCTACTGGTCATACTTACCGTTGTCTGCCCGGTCCTGGGCACAATTTACCAAATATCAGAAATATTTACCAAATCAGATCTGTATTCAGAGGATTGTCTCCTATTTGTAGAGTGGAGGGCATCTGAGGCTGGGTGATCCTGTAAGGACTGTAGTGACAAAGAGATGCTGGGAACCTAATCTGAGGCACTGATGGCATAGATGGAAGGGGGAAAGATTTAAAGGACTCATCAGAGTTAACACTGACAGACCTGGATGAGGGAGAGGGAAGGGTCAGAGGGGCCTCTAAGGTTTCCATTGGGATGTCTGAGTGGCTGGTGATACCATTGAGAGAGAAAGGAGAGGGGAGGAACCCGAGGAGAGGCTTGTCATGGGAAGCAGGAGGGCGTAGATAATGAGATCAGTTTTGGACATGTGCGATTTGAGACAACTGTAGAATGTCCAACTGGAGATGTTCAGCAGTCAGAAATATATGTGAGCAATTCAGGAGATGGCTGGGGCTGAGGTCACAGGTTTTTGGTAATAAATGAAGCCAGCAGAGAGTAAGGTCGCTCAAGGAGAACAGAGTTCGAAGAGACAACAGAAGTCCAAACCTGGAGGAAACACAATTTAATGGGAGAATACGAAAAAGAAGCCATGGGAAAGACAGAAGGGGAGGTCCAAGAAGTAGGAGGAGAAGAGAGGGGGACTTCTGGCCACTGTTGAGAAAGACCAGCCCCATCTAGGTCAGAGCAATGAAAATGGGAGCTGCCATCCTGGGTGACTAATATTGCCCCTTCCTTACCATGTCAGTGGTAAAGGGAAGCTCTTAGAAATTCTGGGTCACTGAGAACAGAAACACATCTGTGCAGTTTACCAGGATTTTCACCATCTAAGAGACCCTGGGGGTGGGGCCAGATTTAGTCATGTGCTGAGTGGTGTGCCTATTTGAGAATGTTCTCAGCTTGGAAACATTTTTTGAGTGGGCAACCACAACTCAAACACTGGCAAACCCTTCCTCCTATCACCTCCTACCAAAAATGGCTCATAAGGACTAGGCAGTTGCTTAACAAATGGCCCCCACTGTGGGTCTGGGTTCAGGTTCCAGCAGGGTTATTGCAAATGGCAGCTGGTTCCAGATTTCTCAAGGAAGAGGCTTTCCTCTGGGAGCTGGTTCACATGTTAGTGCTGATCTTTAACCTTCCCTCAATCCTAACCTCTTTTTCTTAGCATTCCCTGACACATCCAAAACTGTTTCTACAGACACCTCATTTTCCCTTCTTTCATGCCACCTATGTACTACTACCTTCTACTTCCTGCCCTCTAGCACAAACCAGTGATTTCCACACTTATTTTAGGCTCTGAAAATGTTGCAGAAATGAAATGAGAATGTAAAGAGAAGCCCAGGACACAAAACAGACCAAAGAGGATATGCTCTAGCTAAAGGGAAGAATGTAGGGGTCTAGCAATCCTGTCACTCAGAGTCCCAGCATTCCAGGGGATCTGCGGTGAGTCTCTGATGCAGGAGAATCCACACTGATCTGAAAGTCTGTGGGGCCTTAGCCCCATGTCTTCCCAGGTCTCTGTTGTATTTGGGTCTGGAGAGAGCGTCTGCAGGTCATGAGTCACTCTCTTTTCCTGGGCCTTTTCCCTTCCAGGGAAAGAACAGGGCAGGCTGGTGCAGAGTGTTGGAACACCACTACACAGAACATGCTCCCACCATTCCCACCTTGGTCTCTACCAGAGCTGCATGGCCCAGGTTCTTGGGCCTTCTCTATGAATGGAGTCATTTAATCTATTAATCTGTGGTCAACCCACAGATTCCCTGGAAAAGGCTGCTTGGGAAGAGGACTCACAGACATGGCTGTCCCACTGTAAGCAAGACCCCAGCGATCCTGTCTTTGAGAGGCAGAAGGAGGAAAAGGAGATTTGTAAAGTCAGCATCATGTCCTCAAATTCTCTCTCTCCGTCTCTCTCTTTGTCAATTGCTCTATCTCCCACCTTCTTTTGGGTTTGGTGCTGGGTGAATCCTGTCAGTCCCCCAGCCAGGGACCGCCTGTTCTCCCCTCTGGGGCACGCACCCTGCTGCCCAACCCAGCCCGGCCCAGCCCTGCTGCATACTTCCACTCAGATCGTGCGTCACAGCTATTCATCTTGTTTAGTGCTCGGCTTGGCTGCAGATGCTGTAAATATGGTAATTTTAGACTCCCTGATTGGAAAGCGTTGTGGGTCAGGGAGGAGAGCAATTTGGTTTACTCTTGGAGAGCTGGTTCCAAGCTGGCTCTGCCACTCTCTGTGCACCCCTCTTCACCAAGCTGTGGCCCCATCAGGGCTCCCCCTCTCTTTGTGTTCAGTCCCGATTTCTCTGAGCCTAGAGAGGAGTAGGATAGATCGGATGTATCTGGGCCCTTGGCCTGGAGAATTGCGGGTTAGCACTGAGAGCATGGAGGCTGAGGGGCCAGAGTGAGGCCAGTGACTCATGGGGTGGGGGTCCTGACCCTGGCAAGACAATGCCGAGGGCGGGCTGCCTGGAGATTAGACCCCCACCCAGGGCCGTGTGTTCGGGGCACACTGAGGATGAAGTGGGGGCTGCCAGAGGCCCCTGACCCCTCCTGAGCTCTCTCCCTTTTCCGTTCTTTCCCTCCTGACCTCCCCCTGTGGGGGGCTGTCACTCCCAAGGGCCTTAGGCAGCAGCTCCCAGGGTTGTCAGCTAATCCCTCCTCCCATCCTTTCGGGGGCTTAAAGGCATAATTTGCATTTGATTACAGGACCCCTGAACTGGGTTGGAGATTCAAATCCCTAGGGCGAGACTTGAGGCTGACAATTTCCAGCACCTCGAATCAGTGGGAGCTGAGAGTCTTGAGCCCAGGGCCATGTCAGGTTCTGCAAAAGCCACTAGATATGCTTCCAGCTGTCTGTTCGCCCTCCTCAGCAGGACAATCCTAATTCCAAGGCTCTGAGTTGGACTTGGAAAGGTCTTGGTTTTTGTGTCTGTCTATAAGTCATAGAATGTTTGAACCCAGGAGCCTGCTCAGATTTCCTTGAGTCTAACCTGATGAGAAGTGATTTGTGCCAAATCACAGGGCCAGGTAACCACAGGATTGTTAGCTCACATCTGGTGCTTAGGCCAGGCGCTGGATATACTTGTAGAGAAGGCTCTAGAAGAAAGAAAAAAAAGTCTGCTAGGTATTTCTTTGTTACTGATTCCTGGGGGGACACCACGGCACAATCCTAGTGCTATCGCATGATGTTCGGTCACCTCCAGCGACAGGAAACTTGCCTCTATAAGTCAGTCTATGAAAACACTGGTCCGCTCTGTTGTGTCATAGTTCTTTACTGCTGCAAACTGTTTGTGCTAAAAATGCCTTGTAGCCAAACTGCACCGTTTTGGACTGATTTTGGTTATGGTTTAAAGAAGCTCAGGCATCAAGCATCCCCAACAAAATGATCTTACTGCTCTCCATCCTATAGAATAAATCAGAATCACAGCTAAAATAGTCTTCTCTAGAGAGGTATGGCTTGGTCTACTTTGAAAAAAAGATGGGCCTTGTGTTTAAACACCATTTTGCCTGTTGAAATGCAAATGGTTGGAGTACTTGGAAACCGTTTGTTTTTTAGTGGATTCACAAGTCCCCCCTGAAAAAAAAAAAAAAAAAAACAACTGTTCTACAGAATTTACTAAGCACACTCTTCCTTCACATGCAGCATGGGATTTTATATCAGCCATCCCTGGTGGGTCAGAAGTCTGAAAGCTTTGCTGTACCAAATCCATCAACCCCAGCAGTGATCTGTTTTCTAGAGAGGCAAGGGTGGGAGGGTGGGGGTTGGTACAGGCTTTCTGGGGAGATTTGAAAATAACAACACATTGGTGAGGGAAGGAGTTGCTTCCAAAATTTTCAAAAATAGTTAAGGAGGAAGTATTTATAACCATGAGGACTGGCCAGTAGAGAACACTGACAAGCTGGTGGAGGGTGAGGAAAGAGAGGCAGGAGAGCATGGAGGTGGCTCAAGACAGGAGTTTAAAATTGTCTTTATAAAATTCCCGTTATCTCCCAGGCAATCATTTTTGACAGCATCCTCCACCACCCGCCAGACCTGGTAAAGAAACCTTCACAGGGCTCCCCACCCATCCCCTGGGTTCACGCGTGGCCTCGGCACAAGTCTGCTATCTCACCTCCACTTCCGTGCTATCCTGTGCTCCACCCCAGATTACTGGTCCCAGATTACTGGTCCTGCCTGTCACTTCTCTGCTTCTGCTCCCCTGCCAACAAATTAAATACTCTGCCAGGCTCTGGCCCGGTAGTCAGCACCCCCATGCCCTGGCTCCGGGGGACCTTCCCAGGCACATGCCTTATCCCTCATACGTATGAGGCCAAAGGAGCACACTTACCACCTGGCAGAGTGCTTAGAGAGTACCTGGCATGTGGTGAACACTCAGTTCTTACTATGATTTTATAATCTGTCTTTTGCTTAGGCCACTTCTCCCCTCCCTCTCATTCTGGCTGGACTCCAACGCCCCCAGCCGCCGCCACCTTCATAAGACGTACCTGCCTCTGGTCTCCTGTAACAGTCTGATGTGAGCCACATTCATATACCTGATGCGCTTAACAATATTTATGTCCCAGGTTTATCTCTTTTTCCAGAAGGAAAACACGTCCAGGTCAAGGGCTTTCTCTCACACTTATTTATAAGCCCTCAGCACCTAGCACAGTGTAGTGTACACAGTAAGTTCTTATACTAGACTGTGATGGCCTTAACAATGATAATGGCTCTACTTTATTAAGCATATGTGCAGGTTACTGGGGACTTCTCCCACCTGGATTCGTCTTCATAACAAACCAGTGAGTGTTCCCATTAGTTCCATTTCATGGAGGACAGTAAGGTTCAGAGGATGTTCACTTGCCTGAAATCATCGTCTATGTAGTGAATGACAGAGCTGTGATTTGAACCTAGGTTGGTCCATTCTAGAACTTGAACTTGAACTTCTACAGGCTCCCTTATACTCTCACGAAGACAGGGACTGTGTCTTTCCCTAAGACAAGGTTGCAAATTGGCAACCAGAGGACCAAATCTGGCCCACAGATGTGTTTTGTTTGGCCCATACAGTGTTTTTTAAAAATCGGGAGATTTTACATCATCATCTACATTTCTGGCTCCACTGGAAAACCTGGGAGATCTGGTCACCCTGAATACTAGCATGACAAGGCTGAGAATCACCCGTGCCCTCCTTTCTCTCTGGCCCTTCCAGGCATTGCCTGCCTCAACTTTTCAGTTCAGTGTTTCTCTCCCAGGGTGGTGGCATGAGACGAAGGTCCATTCTTGGTTACGTACGACTGTCCCAGATAGTGTAGAATGTTTAGCAATCCTGGCCCTCACCCACTAAATCAGTAGCACTTTCCTCCAATCATCTGGATGATCCTAATCACCCCCAAATGTTTCCAAAGCCCCTGGTGTAAGGCACTTGCAGATCATCCCTTGTATCACCAGTGACGGCACACAGTAGGGCCTCAGGTAAATAGATTAAACAGACTTACAATGAAATATCCACACTGACTCCTTCCCCATATCAAAGGTTCCCATGAAAACAGAGGCAGAAAAACGGAGTAACCATAGCATTTAAAAAATAAATTATCTGAAGATGATTTAACACATTCCTCTAAACACCTGTCCAACAATGGGGAAAAAAATTAGTAATAACACATTTCCATCGAGGCATTTCCATTCTGCATGCCTCAGCTCCCGCTGTAATGTTAATTGGTTATGGTTTTCTTCTAGGCCTTACATGTAACGAGAGTTACTGTACAGCTGTCAACCAGACCCCACCCGGGAAAGGCTCCATTTAAAGGGAAAAGAACTGAATCACCCACAGCTTTTACAGAGAGGTGTTAATAATATTTTTGCTTTCTGTTCTAATTATAAAAATACTGCGTGCTTACAGTAGACATTTCAGAATATAGCAAAATACTAGAAGTAAAAATCACTCATAATTTCATTGCCTGAAGATAATCATTGTTTATATTTTTGTATATTTCCCTCCAGTCTTTTTTTTTTCCATATGCACGTGTAATTTGTGTTTATTGTTGCCAGTTTTATTTGGCTTTTAGCAAAATTGAGACATACTGTTTACAGTTTTCCTTGCCATCTCATGGCTGTACCCATTATCAGTTTAATCAATCCCCATTTGTTGGACATAGAGTTGCTTCTCAGTTTTTATAGTAAATAATATAGCAATCAGCTTCCTTGTTCCTAAGTTCTGATTATTTCTATAGAAACTGTGATAGAGCCATCAGCACAAGAAGAAATCATCCCCTCTACAGGAAGATGGTGTTGGCTCTGGATCTAGAGAAGATGGGTGGAGTAAAGGGGAGACTGAGGTCTGGTAAGGAATGCCCAGGCAGGGAGGAGCCCGTGTTATTGAACTTGAACCTCATCCTGCAGCTGCAGGCCGGCCATCTGCCCAGAGTGAGGGGAGGGGCCGTGGGGTTGGGGACTAGGATTCTAAGCACTCACCGCAGGAAGCAAACAAGGGCTTAACCGAAGGATGAAAATGGTTTGGCAACACTGAGAGCCCAGTTGCGGTCACACCGTGGGATTTAGTGATAGAGACCATAGGCACAGACACCCAAGTCTCCACAGAGCTAGGAGACCGAAGCCAAAGTGGTGAGGGGGTAAGGGTGGGGATCGTAGGATTAACTCAGGTTTGGGAAATGGTCTAACAGATCCAGCCAAAGTTCAGAGGGGATGGTGAGAGCCTCAAGAAATCTTTTCCCACCCCCAAATGGAAAGATTACTGTAATACCTAAGTAAAAATAGTTTTGCAACCCAGGAAATAGAACTAAGAAGTTATCTTTGCCTATGAAAATGGCTTTACAGACCCAACCTCAGTTGGGCATAGACCCTGAGTTGCTGTTATGGTATAAAAATAACAACAACAAACAATTGCTACAGCATGTCACAGTTTACAAAATGCTTTATACAATATATTAACCCAATCTCTTGGAGTGGGTGTTATTAAATGTTATCCCCTATTTTGCAGAAATGAAAATTGAAACTCAAATAGTGTGATTTGTCTAAGTGCAAACAGCAGCGGTATTGGGCTCCAGATGAGGATGAAGGGCAGAGTTGTGATAATTAATATACTCTCTTGTGACTTACTCTTCTGTTTTTGCAAAATGACTTTTGTTAGGAAACAAATATATCCCGTGCCTGTGACCTTGACCTCCTCAGCAAGATGAATTAACCTGGTGAGCCACCAAGAAGAGCCAGTTCTCTCCATGTTTAGAGAGTGGGCTTAGTGTTTTACCGAGCAGACTGATCTTGCTGTGCCTGGAACAGACCATGCACATTCCTGCCGCAGGACCATTCCCTGTCAGGTGGTTCCTACACCTGGAATGTTCCCCTCCAGATGTGGACACGCTCTTTCCCTACCCTCTTCAAATCTATGCTTAAATGTCACTTTCTCCGTGGTGCCTTCCCTGACCACCTTATTTTTAAATTGCAACCCTCCCACCACCCTACCCATCGCTGGCATTTCCTGTCTTCCTTCCCTGCTTTATTTTTCTCCATAGCATCAATCACCTTCTAGTATACTATGCATTCTTTTCATTTTCTCCTTTCTCTACCAGCATGTGTGATAAGGACAGGATTTTTGTCTGTTTCATTCCCTGCTTTTTCCCCATGCCTAGAACATGTCTGGAACATAGTAGGTGCTCAAGAAGCAATTGCTGAATGAATAGCAGTAGAGGTATTAGAATAAATTTTAAAAAATATTCGTAAGGGGCGCCTGGGTGGCTCAGTCGGCTGAGCGTCCGACTTCGGCTCGGGTCACGATCTTGCAGTTGACAAATTCGAGCCCCACGTGGGGCTCTGTGCCGACAGCTCAGAGCCTTGAGCCTGCTTCAGATTCTGTGTCTCCTTCTCTCTCCACTCCTTCCCTGCTCATGCTCTGTCTCTCTCTGTCTCAAAAATAAATTAAAAAAAAAAACATTAAAAAAATTCTTAAGAACATTAGCACAGTGACTAGCTCACAATAGAGAATCAATGCATGTTGGTTCCCTTTCTCTCCTTCCCTTCTCCTGTGTTAAATGTTATCCACTCGGCATGGTCTTTTTTTTACAATTAAAGTATTTCTGGAAGGATAACACATTAAGACTTGACATCTGGTCCATGAAGCAGATATTGCAGGGAAAGCCCCCCCCGACACTGGCCCTCTAGGGAAGTGGGTGAGTCACACCCTGAAGTAACCAGGGTCTCCTGGTCCATCTAGTGGGAGGGGGACTCAAGGTCTCCCTGGGCATTTCCCACACTGTCTGTGATTCCACCCAAGTGTGAACCAGTGCAGGGCAGATGGGAGACAGGCATGGGGGACCGTGGTGGAGTGAGGCTCCCTCCTTTTCACTTGCTAGAATTGCCACCTTCACAGACATCTGTGCAGGTGAATCCTGGCACATCTGTTCATTGACCCGTATATGGAAGGCGAAAGTTTTCCTCAACCCTCTTGGGGTTCCTGGCTAGATCTGAAAATTAAACTGATAAAGACAGTTTAGTATGAGAAAAGCATACATATTTGTTTAAGGTAGGTTGTATGTGATGCGGGAACCTTCTCAAGGAAATGGAGGCCTGGAGAAACTGTCGGATCTGAGTATTTGTAGGCTCTGTTTGATCAGGAGTGGGCAGTGGTGGAGGAATGCGATAGCTTAAGGAACATGAGGCAAGTGTAGTAACCTGGGGGAGCTTAGCAAAGCCTGTTTATTAAGGTTCCTCTTGTCCCTTTGTCTTTGGAGATAAGATACCTCCAGGTATAGGAAGGGCACCCCTTAAATGAGGGTCTTATGACCCATTTCATGGGAACAGTGTTGGTGAGGGGCAGGGTGGGGGGTAAGAGAACACAGTGATAATCCTGCTTCTGCCATTTTCTCAGTCTCCTTCAGCTTAAAGTATTCAATATGCCAAGGTGCCGTATTTTGGGGTAGCATATTCTGAACCCCCTCACCTGCCATGGTGTTGCAGAGGGTCCCGTGACTTTGGCTGGGGCATTGCTGGGTTCCTCACTCACACACTCATCCTTTCATGCTCACGTTCATTTATTCAGGAGGTGTATATCGAGTATCAGCATGTGTTTAGTGCCGTGCTAGGGCCTAGGGGAGCTGTGTAAACAGAACAGACTCAGGCTCATGGCTCCCAGTCTGTAAGGCGGACAGACCTCAAACTTGAAAGTCTTTCCAGACCCTGCGCCACCTTTTGGTTTGACTTTCCTATCTTCCTTTGGAGTTTTTTCTTCCCAGAGCCTTGCTCAGGCTGCTCCAGGAGCCAGTGGCCTCCTACCTCTGCACCCTCCCTCCTTGCAGAACAGGCCCTCATTCCCCGTCCCCCACCCTGCCCCAGATTGTTCCAGAAGCAAGAGCCAGATGGAGGATTGTAGCCCCAAGCTAGCCAGCGGGCTAGTCAGGGGGAGAAAAGGGCCTCTAATTCCCTAAGGAGAGGCTCGCCTGTCCTGAATGGCAGGTGCCAGAGCTTTGGGGGAGCAGGGCAGGTCAGAAGAGGAGGAGCCCAGAGCAACGGGGGGACCCCCAGGGCAGAGGCGAGGCAGGCTAAGCGGGGGTGGCTAGAGAGAGAATGAGAGAAAAGGAGAGATTGAGGAGTAGTTTTAGTGTGTGAAACAAGAGGGGAACTGTCACAAGAGGTTTGGGGAAGCTTTGCTGTGAAATACCCAGCGGGTACCCCCTCCAAGGCCTCTGGAGAAAACCGGCTGTGGAGATCACATTAGTCCTGAAAGCTGTAGGAGTAGCTGTGTTTCTCTGACGGTGAGTCCAAGTGGAGGCTGTGCTGCAGGGACGGCCAGCCTGTTCCCTGACTGTTTCCGCACACTTTGGGTTTCCACTGTTCCCCGAGTAAGCCACACGATTTCCTGCCTCTCTCAGCCACCATTCAGGGCCATTCTCAGGAGTCCCCACCATCTCCAGCAGTGCTGCCTCTCCTTCCTACGATCCTTCCAAGAACTCTTAGCTGGCCACCAGGAAGCATTCTCTGTTCCTCCCCCCCCGCCCCCCCCCCACCTTCAACCTCTCCTTGGACATTCCCTTGTACTTGGTCATTATATTCCTGAACATGACTTAGCTGTCGTACCACCTACATTGCACACTCCTTGAACCAACTTCCCAAAGCAAGTCCCAGAAAGGTTGCTCATGGAACGGGCTGGTAGCAAAGGCAATCGACATCCAAAATGTGCCTGCCCCCTTGGGTCTAGTCCCTGGAAACAACTCCAGTGGCCTTGAAGAATTAATATTCCTGTCAGAGTGGCTGCCCTTCTAAGGGTCCTGATAGCTCTTGTTATATGCAAAGTGGAAAAGGTAAGGGACTGTTCTCTGCATTTCCTGCCTTTCAATTGAGTGAGGACAGACAGATGATTTATTGGGCATTTCCTAGCCTCTCCTTCACCATAGGAAACCAGCCTGAAAAAAAGGTGCAAATTTTAAAAAGATGTGTGGCTGTTTTGAGGGGGCGTGGGGAGAATTCCTGTGTACCATTAAAGTGAACAAAGAAAACCTCTCACAGCAGGAACTCTGGTCCAGAAGCAGACTACCCATAAATTCCCACCACCCTTTGAGGGCGCAAAGCCACGTGTGCTGGTGCCGGGAGACTAAGGCTTCGAAGTGTCCTCCTCTCTTGGCTCCCCATTTCCGGATGATCCAGCCTGGGCTTAGGGTGGTAGAGGTGTGGCCTTAGCCATCAGCTTTCGCCACAGAGGAGCAAGGGGTCTGGGGGCCTTCCTACCCTTTCACATGTTGGTTTCAGTTGGAAACAGTTAAGTAGCGGCACCCCACCCCTTCCCCATGAGAGAGAGAGAGCCAGGGAAAGCAGCCAAGAACTGGGGGCTCAGCAGATGCAAAAGCCTGACTGATGCTTCCCTACCACTCTGCAGTGGGAGTCGTGTTCGTTTCCTAGAGCTGCCCTGACAAAGTACCACACACTGGTGCTTAACTGGGTAGCTTAAAACGACAGCAGTGTATTCTTGCCCAGTCCTGGAGGCTAGAAGTTTAAATCAAGGTGTCAGCAGGGCCCTGCTACCAGAAGGCTCTAGGGGAGTGTCCCTCTTTGCGTCTTCCAGCTTCTGGGGGTTGCTGGCCATCCGTGTTGATACTTGGCTTATAGATGCGTCACACCAATCTCTGCCTCCATCCTGCTGGCTTTCCTGTGTGTCTGATGTGTATCTGAGTCTGTGTCTCTTCTCTTTTTATAAAGATACCAGTCATATTGGAATAAAGGCCCACCCTACTCTGGTATGGCCTTCTCATAACTTACATCTTAGTTACATCTGCAAAGACCCTATTTCCAAATGAGGTCATATTCACAGATAAGGACTTCAATGTATCTTCTTGGGATGCAGGTCAACCCACAATAGAATTCAAGTGTTTATTGTCCATGACCTCACTGGGAAGCCTTAGGTTACTCAACCAGTGACTACGTGTGCTTGTGCATGTATGTGTGTGTATCTGTGATTAGTATTTATACAGTGTCATATATACACACACACAAATACTTATACACACATATGCGTGTGTGCACATGTATAAACAAATACCTATAATGTGTATTTACCTATATATACCTATAATATAATAAGTTATTTGTTATATATCATATCATATATGTAATACTATGTAAATATATATGACACTGCATATATGACATTATATAAATACAAGTGGCAGGTACATATGATTTGTATATGTGATGTCTGACATAATATAAATATATATGGCACTAATAAATACATGTATGACACTATATAAATACCAATCATAGGAGCAATTCTGAGTAATGCCCTGATTTTATTTATCTAAAGACCACAGAGCTGCTGTTAACCTATTTCCTGTGGTTTTCCCACTAAAGAAATGATGCGAAAGGTCTGTCTTTACCCAGGCTGAATTCTGACGAGGACATGAGCACTTAAGACAGACAGAGGTGCTGTGTGTCTGCCCAAGTGTCCCGGTGCCACAAGCCAGTCAGTAACTGTGTAGGCCGTGCAACATTCTCCCTACCTTGTGTTGGAGAAGACCCAGCCCCAGAGATGCAATGTGGCTCGTCCAGGTCCATATGGGCGCAAACGATGCTACAAGTAGAAGTCATGACTGCACACACCCAAAGGCTCCCCAACTCACCCCACTTCCTTCTCTAGCTCCTCCGCACCCCACTTTCCCAACTAAGATTTTTCACTTGACTTACTTCCACGGAGCATGCCCAGATGCTATAGGTGGTCACAAAAATAGCACTATTTTCCCTTCAAATGAGCTGGGAAATTATTTTCATGGAGGTCTTACTACATGCCAAGTTTCAAGTCCTTTGTGTTCAGTTGTCCTGGGTTATTGGCAAGATGGGGGGAAACCCCCTTGCTTTTTCAATTTTATTAAGGATTAGAAAAAAAATTTTTTTCTCCAACTCCAAACTGACTGACTGAAAGCTTAATCTCATTTTCTGGACACAGTGGCCTGCCTGGGATGTCTTTAACGAGGTTGGGACTCAGGGTCTCTCAGGGGCTCCCTCTCTCCCAAGCCTCTTTGAAAGTGACCTTCAGAAGTCTTGAAACGGCTCTCACCCTCACACACTCATCCTCCCCAGGTGGCCTACCTGGGGCTCCCCCGCCCCCTGCATTCTCCACTTTGCAAGGTGGCCTGACTTCCCTTCTGAAAGCCCAAAGGCCCAATTCACTCTCTGTCCTGCTTGCTGGGATCATCCCGCAGGAAATGGGCCAGATTCAGGAATGCCTTTTTAAATGGGGTTTTGGAGGCACTCTGCTTGGACTCTTTGCTGGAGACTTTTTGCCAGGGCCTTTGCCCATCTAGGATTTCCAAATGGACTGGCAGAGATAGCACACAGCCTCCTACACCTTTCTCTGCCACTCTCCACTTCTTTTCCCCCCAGCCTCCCCATTTAAATCTGTACCCAAATAAATTCTGAGCTCTTTGCACAGTGCCCACCCCATAGCCTCTGAGGGACAGGAGGAAGAGTGCAGCGTGACTCTGCCAGGGTTCTGTTTGGCCACATCTGGCTTGTACTCAACACATCCTAATTCAGAGAAAGCCTTACTATTATGGGCCTCGAACGTTAGGGAGCATTAGAATCCCTTGGGAAGCTTGTTAAGAATGCAGACTTCCAGTCCCAATGCTGAAAATCTTAATGAGGTCTCTGACAGAGACAAAGAATCTGCATTTTTGGAGCAGCTAGGACGATTCTGGTGCTGGTAGCCTAGGAGACACCCTGGGAGAAATGTGGCTTAATTCTTGGTCAGGCATGCTCACCTGGACCTCAACTCTGCCAAGCTTGCCCTGGGCACTTAGCAAAGGTGACTAGGAGGAAGTAAAGACAGAAGTGCAAGGGTACAGACTGAAGCACTGATGTAAACCAGGTAGGCGTGGGGTTGTGCCTGGGGAGTTGTCTAGTTCCACGTGCGATTGCTCAGGGACCGTGACTGTGGGGTTCCACGTGGAAACACTGCTGGAACAGTGACTGGAGAGACACTGCAATCTTCCGCCACCAATGTTGGTGCCGTAGAGCCTTCTCCCGGATCTGGCCGTCAAGCCAGATGGCGGAGATGCTCCTGAATGCCATAATCCCAAGGAGGGAGCTCCTTCAGCTTCTCCTCAGAGACAGCATAGCATGGTGAGTACAAATGCTGGCTTTGAAACCGCCCTGCCTCGGTGACTGTCACCTGCCTGACCTCTCAGGGTGAATTTGAACGCTTACGCTACTTACTCTCCCTGTGCCTCATTGGGAAGAGGAGGACAATAGTACCCACCTCAGGGGGGTCACTGGGGGACCAGATGAGGTAACACATGCAAAGTGCCCAGCAGTCCTGGGAGCAGCAAGGGCTCAGGGAACGTGAGCTGCCGTCTTTGTTCTCATAGCTGCTCCCTCCCATCTGCCTGGCAGCACATCTCTGAAGCTGCCTGGTGTAGAATTAGACCACATGAATACTTTGGATAACCCATAAGTGTCCTTGTCTCTCTGTTCCCAGAAAGTTCTGGGGTTTCCCTTTTTCTCCCTCTGAAAGCCCTCGACACCCTTCCAGTACCATTTTGGAAGAGGCAACAACAGTATCCCCCTTCCTCTCCAAGTGACCTCGCCTTGCGGGACACTGTCAGCCCCTTCCAGTCATACTGAAGGAACCACTCGACAGATGGGGGCCAGACCTTTGCAACCAAAAACTCTGGTTTTGAATTCCAAACCTCTCCCTGATGAAGGCTGTGTGATCTACAAAGTGAGATAGGGAGTTCAAGGTTGGAATCAAAGGCTCCAGAGCAGATGGAGAAAGGAAGCGCACATATACCGAAGCCCAGACAGCACCCAATTAATCCCCCGGTGCCTTTGCCAAGTTGGCTGTGGGGGCTTTTGTGCCTGTCTCGGCCTCTGAGCACTCTTTGCCTCAGTTTCCCCCTGCAGGATGGAGCCAGCACCCACAGGTGTGTTGTGGCACATGGTAAACGAACTCCTTTTATGTGCCGTGCAATATTGGAAGCAATATTAGTATTGGCTCTCTGTTCTCATGACTAGCTGTGAGGACCTACGTGAATAAGTGTTGCTATGGCTTTATGAAGAAAAGACCCTAATGTAGCAGAGTAACTCGCTGTTCTTCACAAACTAGTCATTCCCTGGTGCCTTCATCAACAGTGTGTATCCAAAAGGTATCCTGCCGGTGAAACCGGTGTGGTTTTGTGCTCATCCGGTGTGTGGCACAGACACCCCAAGGTGAACATTCCTAGCCCAGAGAAGTGAGGAAGGACAGAGCAACATCTCTGTGAGACAGAGACTCAAAAACCTTCGGGCGTTTCCTGGATGGAGAATGTCGCCAACACACACAAACACTGGCCATGTGTCCCCACAAAGCAGCACCCTACTCGTATGTTCTACCGAAGGACCTGGGTCCTGCCAGGGTTCACAATGGGGCACAGGGGGGCCAGCTTCCCTCACCCTGGCGGCTCCCTGGCCAGTGGGAAGGCAGAGGCTGGGAGCAGAGCCATAGTATGCCTTGTTGACTCTGTCGAGTTCAGAGAGGGCTTTCCATTTGACTTGGCGAAGGAGAAAAGTTCTTTATTTCCCCCAGCCATGGGGCCTGCCAGCCGCAAGGCTGAGGGAGCAGTTTACCCTTCCTTCTCTGACTCCCACATCATGACCTGCAGAGGTCAGTGAAAAGCCCCATCCAGGACGGGCCAGGCTGGGTTTGCAATGCACCCGTTTCGTGCCCAGAGCGTGCTCGTTCTTCCCTTCCAGCCCAGCCAGGCAAGCCTTCCCAGTGATATTCCCGAGCTGGCTTTTTTTTTTCCTTCTTTTTTTCCCCTCAGTCCAGAGCCCAGTTATTTACCCAAAGAAAACAGGGAAGTGACAAGGTAACAGAGTACACATGTTGTGAAAATATGCAGGCTGAGGCTGAAGGAAAGAAAACATTCTTCCATAAGTAGCTGCCTTGTTAATTCATTTTCTTCTCCAGATTAGAACCGGCCATTTCTTGTGCTCCTGCAGGCACCTTCTGTGGTTTCCTGACAGCTGCCTGCAAAGGGGTGAGATTTGGCTTGAAAAATGGGCCATCGGTCATGCTTCAGGGGGAGGGCAGAAACCAAAATTCCCAGATTGCTCAAATTCACTGCTCCCTTTCTAGATGGGAGCGAAAGAGGGAGAGGTGGTGGGGAGAGGATTGTATAAACTCTGAGGCGTCACCTGATTTTCCATAAGAAATGACAGCTCGGTAATGAACAGTTCTTGGGACGTGCTTTCTTGCCTCCTCTGAAATTAGTTTCCGATCCCTGGCAAGGCTATGCGCTGTAGCCTTGAGCAACAGTCACAGGCCGATTCTCGGCACTTAAAAATATCATTGGCCCTGATAGAGAACTCTTGGGTACCCCCGCCCCCCCCACACACATACACACCCTTTTCATTATGTGCCAAAGATCACTTTCCCAAACCTGTTTCAGAACAGCTGCCTGTGATCGAGAAGCAGGCTCCAGCCCTGCATACCCTGAGTGGACTGGGGAGGAATCGGGGTTATTAATAGCATTTTGCTCTGCCCTGTGTTTGGGGCAGAAAAGGGGTGATCTACGTCTTTTCAGGGGGGAATGGGGTCATAATCAGTCTGGGGCTCAGTTTTTATTTACTGGGTTCTTGAAACCTCAGGGCCGGCAGAGGAGGGTGAAAAAAGCCTGCAGAGAGGCTTGCTGTGGCCAGTATCCCTCTGGTACAAATCTTCATGCTTCTCATTTTTTCCCTCCTTAATGTTCCCGGTCTCCTTTTCAGCCTGTGGGTGTTGGCCCATGGCTTGTCCGGGCTCCTTTCAGAAGAGGTCACACCACAGAGGCCTGGACGGCCCCTGTTAGCATTGCTGTTGCACTTTCTGATACCAGGAGGCCTCTGGAGCTTGGCGGTCTTTCCCAGCGTAGGACAGGCCTGTGAGAAAGAAGGTGACGTGGTCCTTTCCAAGACAGGAGGCCTGTGCAGGCCTGAGCGGGGGAGCTCTGGTTGAAGGAGACTTCCCACCCCTTACTTACCGCCGCAGGGTTCATCAGCTTCCCACCAACAGCACCCAGCAGCCTTAACCTCAGGATGGGTGGAAATCCTACTGTCTCCCTGCGTGGCTTGCCACAACTGCATGGCACCTTCCCAAGAACCCAGGAGAGGGCTGAACTTCAGGCCTGGCATGGTCTTCACTATCAAATCAGGTTGAAAGGGAAGTGGGAAACTTTGAGATCGAGGTGGATTGTGGGTCTTAGGATAAGGTTTGGCCTCCAGGTGGACGTGTCCTGTTGAGAGAGCTGGTGAGCAGAAGGCACTTGCCCACAGCCTAGTTGGGAGGGACTCTCAGAGCACCAGTGTTCAGGGCAGGAGCTAGGAAAGCCCAGCCATGCCCCCTAGTGAGTGTCCTTAACATGGGCCACCAGGTTCCCACTGAGTGAACACAGCGTCTCCCCACAATGGGCCAGGATCCAGCCTCAGCCGTAGGTGAAAGACCATTTCCGATGATTGTTTTCACATATTCTACATCCAGTGCATGAAAACACAATAGCGGCAGGAAAAATCCACTCCCCCTCTCAACACATGCAACACAAAGGTGGTCCTATCCTTCACTATGGGAAGGTCAGAGGACCCTTTCCTCATTCCAGTCCTTGATGTGGGTCCAAGGGAAGCAGTGCCTTTGAACTCTGTGGCATCCACAGCAGGCCCAGCTGGGAAGGTGTGGACGGGGAGCCAGACAGGACATGCTGCCTTATCAGGGGCCAATCTCAGGCCCTCCTGTGAGAACCAGGCTTCCTCCAGCAGAAGGTGATTTAGAGCCGTTTGTTCAACCATTCTAAGAGGCTGAGGAGGGCCCGGGGCAGTTAAAATCAGACTCTGTCAGAGCCAGGTCTTTCTGTTTAGAAGTTTCTGCACAACCCCTTGAGAGAAAACCTCACTGTGTCCTTGTCCCAGGCAAGTCTGCTTCTTGAACTAGGCACTTCACTTTCTCACTTTTCCATTTTGGCCATCTTTCAAATGCCTCTAAGCATCAAACAACGACACATAGGAATGACTGCCAAGCCCTTGGTGATGAAGAGCTGGCATGGAATGGATTCTGTTGCCATTCAGTTTTAAGAACCAGCCTCTGGGCTCCTGTGATTGTTACTAGAAGGATTCTGGGTAAGACTAGTCCTCAGATTTCTCCTATTCTTCAGACCTCTACCCTCCATTACCAGAATCTGAGATTTGAGCATTAGGGGCCATGATTGGTCATCCCAATACAGGATGCTCTGACAGATGACCATCAGGGGTTTGAATTCTTCCAGGATGGGATACACACTACCTTGTGAAGATATCTGAGCCGTTGTTGGAAAATGTTCATCCTCAAAAAGTTCTTTCTTATACTGAGATAGAATCTGGCACTCTGTGACTTTGATCCATTGACCCAGTTTTACAATATTCTCAAGGGCTGGGCAGCAATGTCCCCAGGTTCCAATATCCAGACACATAAAGAAAGCTGACCTCTTTGCCCCCTGCCCCCGCTTCTCTCTACATCGCATGCCTGACCATTAATATTTTTACTAGAAACTGGACAGACTGACTCTTGCTTTCTCCCTAGTGTATCTTCATGATGGGCTTCAAGATATTGCTAAAAAGATGCTTTTTTTTTTTTTTTAGGAGAATGTGCTCAGAGGAAGCAATGGCTCCCCTGTGTGTCTTTCTCCATCAGGTTAACCCAGTGCATCTGAGGAGAGTGACCCAGATCTCTTCTTTCTTAGGGTGTTTTGCTACTCCCATCCTCCCGTAGCATCACCGTGGCCACAAGCCACTCTTGCTGAGGGAGGTATATCTACTTTCATCCCGTGGATATGCTGGGTGGAAAATTGGGGGACTACTTTTCTAGAGCAAGGTAAGCTTGCTCCCTCTTCTTGGGGCCAACCCCCCACATTCCCTGGGTTTTGTCACCCTTCTGGCTTCTTCAGGCTGTACCACCAGGACTCACCCTTCCGTGCTACTGATGAGAAACTAATTTATGTGGCTTCTTACTAGAATACTAGCCCTGAAAAGGCAGGGATTTTGTTTCAAAGAGTTGATAACTTTTTGTTGAATGACTGGTTCCCAAGACACAGAAAAGCCCATTTTCATCTCTTATACTCTGTACTAAAAATCCAGAGAATAAACAAGAAGGTGAACAATAAACAACAAGTCCCATTGTCCACATTTATCATCCTTGTTAGATATTAGGAAAACAACACCAAGGCCAAATTTCAAAAGGCAGCAAAGTAAGTAAGCACAAAGCCAGGCCAGCCCCTTAAGCTTGAACACTCCTTGCCTCACATGCCGTTATGTCTGCGTCATACATCATGTGACCTTGACCCACTTGTAGAAAGCTCGTATTCATGGAGCACTGCAAGATCTTTCCCAATGCTGCCAGATCAACCACACTTTTCCATAGCTCTGTCCATAGACAGTCATGAGTTCATAGCATATACCTACTGAGCGTGGAGAAATCTCCAGTGCCTTGATGACTAGGAGAATGTTCTAGTCACTCTTCTCTCAAAATACCCATCAAACTCTGCTTCTGCATCTACTGTTTTTCTTGTATCACTTCTCAGCTCTACAACCTATAAAGCCCTCTTGTGTTCTGCAAAATCAAGTCCAAACTTCTCTGCTTGGCTTTCAAGATTCTTCATCGTCTGTCCCACCTTGCTTCTCCCACCTAATTTTGCATTACTCTTCAATGTGTACTCCCTCCCACCATCTATGGTCAGGCCATGTTGTTTATTGTCTTCCCGTGTGCTTTGCTTGCTCCTTTGTCAATATACTTGTTCTTGTTAATATCCTAAATAGACTCATATTTTCTTTTTTATTATTTAGTAGACTTCATTTTTTAGAAAAGTTTTATGGTCACAGCAAAATCGACAGAAGTAAAGAGATTTCCTATACACCCCCTGACCCCACATATACACAATCTCCTCCACTGTCTACATTCCCTGCCACAGTGGTACATTTGTTACAATCAATGAACCAATATTGACACATCATTATTGCCTGAAGTCCATAGTTTACATTAGGGTTCGCTTTTGGCGTTGTATGTTCTATGAGTTTGGACGGATGTATAATGACATGTATCCACCATTATAATAATATTATACAGAATAGCTTTATTGCCCTAAAAATTCTCTGTGGTCTGCATACTTTCTTTTTATTATTCTATTTTCTATCCCAGTTGTCATGGATAGTGCAATTTCTTCACAAAGCCTTTCCCAATGAGTGTAATCCACACCAATCTCTTCTTTCCCAGGACTCCTGCTGCATCCACAAGCAGGGCTACTTTGACTATGTCTTTATTGCATCTTTCCATATTAGCTCTGTCTCTGTAACTGGAGTATAAGTACCTGGTACTTAGATTCCCCCATTAGCCTGACCTATGACAGGAGTTCCATAAGCATGGCCATGACTTAGGGGCCCCATTCATGTTATATTCCTAGAGTTATGCAATGCCATCGCCCTGTTCACAAGTTCTTGGTGATTGAATAAAACCCAGTCTCGGACCTGAAAAAGAAACGATGATCCTTATCATTATTTAGTTAAGTTCTTTAGGTGATTATTGAGTATCTACTATGTGCTAACCACCAATACCCAAATGAAAAAAGAAAAAACCGTAATCCTGCACTCAAAGGAATTGTAGTCTAGTGACAGAAAAGTAAGTGGATCACCATAATACAATGTGAACACTGCTAAGATATGAATGTGTATAAAGAACATAGCTCTTGATATGTCTGAAGAATCAGCAGGAATTTGCCAGGTAGGTGAGTGCCTGCAGGACACTCAGCATGAAGGGACAACAGTGGAAAAATGAAAGCACATGACATATTTAGTGACTTGAAAGTGGTACAGTTCATTTCTAGATGATAAACTCAGAAGTCCAGTGGTTAAGTGATCGTGATCCCCAAGTAAACCTATAGAAATCACTGGCACAACACAGCTGTGTGCTCACTCTCAGTTACTGCTTCTGGAATCAGGAATAAAAGAACAAAACCCTATCTTGCTTAGCCATCTCTTGCTCTTCTGAGGACTGGAAGGGATAAGCTCCAGAGCCCCAGTGTATTTTTTCATTTACACGACCTTGTGTTGCTTTGTGCACGATAGAGTTTACCATCCAAGCAGTGGAGCTGGATCCTCCCGAGCCCTCACTGGATGGCCTCAGGAATGGGCAGTAGTTCTTCATAGGCCTTCTTTGAAAGCTTGCACCACTTAAACCTACCTCATAGATTACTTCTTCTTTCTTCTTTCTCCTTCTCCACCTCCTCCTCCTTCTTCCTTCTTTTTCCTTCTCTGCCTCTTCTTCTTCTTCCCCATCTCCTGATATTTTGCATATTGGAAGTCTGGTTAATCAGCTAAAAGCTAGTGTGGGCAAGAATAGAGCAGTTTGCACCCCATACCTGGCTTCTCTCCCCAACCCACTTACTACGTGGTTGTCATTAGCTGCCATGTTGGAGCTTGGACATGACTGGGCTTCCACAATGCATGGCCTAGTCCCAGACTGTGGAGAGGGTGTTGAGGTCTGGCTGGATGAAAGGGCTGAGGCCCAGTGTTGTGATTCTGGGCACCTCTAATTTCCCCTTGCTCTGTTTCTGCTCTGCGTCATCAGCGGGAGTTTGTTTAAGGCTTCTAGAGCTTGTCTTTGTTTCACCTGGGAAAGTCCCTGCAGGGAGAGCTAAGATCTCCCGAGGAATGGGCTGGAGCCCTGACCTCTGTCACCTGAATTGTTTGGACGAAGAAGCCCCCATAGGGGTTAGGAGGATGATCAATTGGCAACTTAAGGAGTAAAGACCTCTCTCTCCCTCTCCTCCCTCTGCTTATTGTGTTCGGAAGGGCAGTGGGGTCAGCGGCAGCAAACTGAAGGGCCGACTAGCTGTGCCTTGAAAGGGGCTCGTTTTGTGTTTCAGTAATGAGCACTCTCTTTCTCCCCTTGGATGCACTCAGATTTCACGAGTTACAGGGAACCTGTCAACTGCTGTTTTCATTGTATGGGGTTCACAGGGAACTTGCGTATAGGGCAAGCTTGTTTCAAAGAAAGCAGGGAAAGAAAGTCCTGAATAGATGCAATGTGCTGTCATATGCAGATCACAGCTCCAGTTGCTAGGGGACACCCCTGCCCGCCCAGAGGGCAAGACGCTGAACGCTGAACGTCCTGTATTGACGTGGCTGCCTCCTTGGAGATGGAAATGCCACTATTGAAAGGGCACAGCCAGCAGCCAACAGTGCACTGCAACACTGCCATGGGCTCCCGGGTTTGCCACAGAGCCTAGCCTGAAAGCGGCCTGAATCCCGGCAGCCTCTGCCCCCCACAGGCTGTTCAGTTGGGAACCCCTCACCCAGGAGCTGAGGCAACTGGCTAAGTAAGCCTGGAAAAGTAAAGAGAGGCAGGTAGACAGGGGTTCTCTTTAAGAAGCCCCAGACCTCTGCTTACAGAAGGGCCCCCAGGGGCCATGGTCAGGAACTGGAGCCTGATGTTAAAGACAGGTTTTCACCTTCTTTGTTTGTCATGCCCTCTGAGAACACTTGGCAATAACATTCCTTTCCTGATGGGTTCATTTTGTAGCTGACGGACATTGTTTTGTTCCCGTTTACCTAAAGTGGCCCAGAGTAACAGGACAGGCTGTGCCAACGAGCAGGAAGAGCGAGCCTGCCCCTGGTGGCCCCTGGGTCCCCCTACCCAGGTCCCTCTGCCTTGTTGGCTCCTTGTTTTGCAACCCATTCCTCCAACCTGTGGAAACAGGGAGTAGCCAGAGGGCTGTCCGGCCTAGAGCAGAGCCCAGGGTAAGACCCATGGGGGAGTCTGAGATTAAGAGAGGGCCCAGAATCAAGATTCTCTTCACAGGGCCTTTTGACTGTAGGAAAGAAAATCTGGGATCAGACAAAGGCCAGAGGCATCTGGAGGAATTCATGGTAGGACCCAAGAGAAACCAGGGCAGTATACTGGGAGAAATACGTTTCCAATGACTAAGTTTACCTAACACTCTACTCTAAAGGGGCAAAAGCCTGGCCCTGTCATCAGGGTGTCTGCATCTGGCTGCTGTGGCTAAGCAGAGAGGTGGGGCCCATGTCCTTGGCAACCTGTTGTGATCTTCTGGCTCTTTCTTTCACCCCCATGCCCACTTGTGCCAAAGCTAAGCTTCTCCCAATGAGGGTTGCCAAGAGCAATACATAAGTCCAGAACCGTGCCCTCAAAGAGGCTTCCAATCTAGTGAGAGGGTAACTATTGTATATACAGGACTATCATTTCATTGGCACTGTGGCCAATGCCCTAAAGGGAGAAGCCCTGTGGGCATCCCAAGGCCTTGGGGTGGATGCCTAGAGAGTCACACACACACAATCTCTCACTACTTCGTGTTTGTGTTAGCTTTCCAGTTTGCAAAGCACTCACATGGATGTCGTTTCTTCTCAACTTCACTCCAACCACTGAACGTGCTTTTTAAGCCTGAAAGCAGCTCCATGCAAATATAAGACATACGGACCCTTTCAGGAGGAGTCTTAAACACTGGCAGAGGTGAGAGAGGCAATGAATGGTAAGCACAAGACTGGCAACGTCGTGAATTAAGGCTAGAGAACCAGGCTGAACCCACACATGTTGCAGCACTGGGCTTGACTGAGTGGGATAGACAGTTCAGATGGTTACTGTGTTCTTTTTCTATGGCTGCTGAAACGCATTGCCACAAACTTACAAATTCATTATCTGACACCAATGGAGGTCAGAAGCCTGACATGGTGTCACTGGGCTGAGATCCGGGCATTGACAGGGCAGCATTCCTCTCTGGAGGCTCTAGGGGAAAAACCCACCTGCCTTGCCTTTTCCTGCTTCTGGGGGCCACCCACATTCCTTGGCTCATCCCTTCTTCCATCTGCAAAGCCAGCAATGGTGGGTTGAGTCTTTCTCACATCTCATCACCCTGACCTCCTCTTCTGCCTCTCTCTATTTTTAAGGACACTTGTGATTACACTGGGCCCTCACAGATAATCTGGGACAATAGGTCCATTTTAAAGCCAGTCAATCAGCAACCTAATTCCTCTTTGCTTTATAAGGTAACATACTCCCAGGTTCCAGGAATTAAGAAAGGACATCTTGAAGAGGTGATTGTTCTTGCCTACTGAATTTGGTGATTAGGTTCATTGTTGTTGGTCAGTTATTAATTGTTTTGTTGGGTGGTTGTTGGTTTGCTGTTTTTGAGAGATGCCTCCCCAGCTCAGGTCTTCACTCAAGAGCCAGATAATCAAGACTGTTAGAAGAAGAGAAAAATAAAAGTGAACAGTCTCTAAGGGGAAGAAGGGGCTGCTGGAGGTGGACACAGTAAGTGAACACTGATTTTCTCTCACTGCCTAGCAGAATAAACCTATCAAGCACAATCCCAAGAGCTAGTAAACTTGCTGTTCTGGGGTAGTTTGTTAGCCCACATACCCCCTCAGACCCTGGTTCACAGTTAGTTCATACTCTATATAGAAACTTGGCTTCAAGACCTTGGTTTTTGTCCCATATCCTATGTCTAAGCCTCTGGCTTCAAAGCAGGAATGTTTGTAATCCATTTTGAAATGTCTGGTCAAACTTTTGAGATATTATTTCTAACTCAAATACTCCAGTGGGTTCTGCTAAGTGTCTAGTAGGCCCCTGGAGTCTCTCAACCCTGCAGTGGGTTTAAGTCTCTCTCCCATGCATCAGCCCTATCTCTGCCTCATGGATCCTACCCAACTACCTCCCAGATTTCATATCTTTGCAAGCTGGACTGTCAGCAGCTGCCTTGCTTTCTACCTTGTTGGGAGCTAATGCTTGCTCTTCAGGAATTCCATCAAGACTTTCAAAATAAAACTTAGACATTGGTCACTTGTTCTTGAGCTGTCCCTGCAACTGGGCAGTTCTTTGGTTGGATATCTTAGAGAGCCCCTTCTTTATGCCCTGGTGGGGACCTAGCTCCTTATTTCCTGGTTTCTTTGCCTGGTGCTCCTGATCCCAGTTAGTCACCCAGATAATTCCTGGGGTACCTACCTGCAGACTGTCACCTGGCCTCTGGAGCTGGACTGTCCAGTCATTCTTGACAGCTGCTTATCCTGACCTCCCAGTGAGTCCTGGCTTACATGACTGACCTTCATGTTGGTCTCTTTGATCTCAGTACCTCCTTGTTCCTGTAGAACTTGCCTTCTTATGTCCAAGCTGCTTGTGTTCCACCAACAGCACCATCAGCAGCATAATAAAGCCTAATGTTTGAGCTCTTAACTGCACACCAGGCACTGTGCACATTACCTAATTTTACATTCTCAATGACCTTTGGAAGGACCCTGTGATGATGAGTACAAGTCCATTCTACAGGTGGAGACACAGAAGCACAGAGAGATTAAAAAGCTCACCCAAGATGCTATAGGTCATATGTGGAGTCAGGATTCAAACCTAGGCCATGCAGCACCAGCAGCCAGGGTGATCCGTGTATATCAGCCCATGACCCTCCTCTGCTCAGAGTCTTCCAGTGGCTTCCATCTTACCAGAGGCTTACAGTGGCCTAGAACCCCATGTGATCTAGACTTGCTCCTTCTCAGCCCTCACCTCCTGCTGTCCTCCTTCTCTCCTCCTCTCCAGTCACGCTGGACTCCTTGCTGTTCCTCAGGCAAGCCAGGCTCCTGTCTGCCTCAGTGTCTGTGTACTTGACAGTCCTTCTCCCTGATTGCCCTCCCCCAACCCTGTATCTTAGCTTATCCCCTTCTCAAGGAGGTCTTTTCTGACATTCTACATAAAGAAACAAAACACCCTACCTTTGCTGCCACCCCTACCCAAAGATTCCCTCTCCCCCTTACCTGGGTGATTTTTCTCCATAAAATTATCACCAAATAACACATGAGATAGATCCCTATTGTTTATTATCTGTCATTCTCACTGGGAACAAAGCTGTAGCATGTACCTGTTGAATGAATATATGAATCCCCCAAATTCCCCTCAGAAACCTGATGTTCTAAGGAGCCTCCACATACTGTCCAGATCCCAGGTCCCAACCTTTGCCTGCTGCCAGGTCACTAGGTGGAAGACCTTTCATTCAACTCACAGATAAAGATTTAGCTTCACTCTGGTGCTTAGTTCCTTCCATGTAGTCTGGCAAACAAGATCATGGAGCACATATTTCTGGGCTAAGGTCAATATTGCATTCTCATTGACTGTTCTACTATCTATCTATCTATCTATCTATCTATCATCTGTTTATTTACTATGCTCACTCACCTGTTGAAGGGAATCCACAGCTTTTCCTCTACCCTCACCCTCTCTAGAAAGCCAGGGATGATAAGCAGCTACATCTTTACTAACAACATTACTGGCCACACAGGTCAAATGCTCAGCCCTCAAAACCATGTCCCACCCACTGGACATTTTTTAAAATAATAGAACTGAGAAATCATTGTTAATTTCTCCCCAAAAGAGAGCTCCTATCCTTCCACCCAGTACTTTAGCAGCCTGTGTGGGTAGCACCCAGAGGGCTGCTGGAGTGAGTACAGACCTCCATGTTGAGTACACCAGGCTGCCTAATGGTCAGTGGCCTTGGGCTAGTGAACAGGAGCGTGTTACTGAAACAGCCCTATGGTTTGAGACCCCCACAGTACCAGGTTCTGGGCATGTTTCCCCTATCAATTTTTTTTCATGGCTAATGGCAAAATAACACCTATGATTACCTCATTAGTCAATTCCAGAGGTCTTCGAAGAGTGGTGAAAGCCTGCCAGTTTAATCAGGGATTTTTGTCTCAAGCTGCTGAATGTGGGGGGTCTGGGGAAACAGGCCAAGGGGTCAAAGGGGCAGGAGGGCAAGGGAAGTCTTTTCGTCCAAACCCACTCTGAGGTTAGAGAAAAGGAAAATGTGTCTTTGACTGGTTTTCTAATTGCCTTAAAGTCTTGAACTAAAAAGACCTTAGCTTCCAAGAAGCTTCTCAAGAATGACTATTTCCTTAATGGGAAATCATAGGACTGGGCTTAGATAACAAGTGATACCATTTATTGAGCATCTGCTTTGTGCCAGTCATGTGGTAAGGACTTTCGATGTGTTTCCTTAGTGAGAGCTTCTCAGCCAGGAGCATTCTGTCAAAATTACTGAATCAGGAACTCTGTGAGGATGTTTTTTTTATCTCTAGTTGGAAAAATGAGGAATTGAGTCTCTGAGAAGTTTGATGACTTGCCCAAGTTCATGTAGCTTCTAAATAGTGTGGCCAGGGGCGCCTGGGTGGCTCGGTCAGTTAAGCGTCCGACTTCGGCTCAGGTCATGATCTCGCGGTCCGTGAGTTTGAGCCCCGCGTCGGGCTCTGTGCTGACAGCTCGGAGCCTGGAGCCTGTTTCCGATTCTGTGTCTCCCTCTCTCTGTGACCCTCCCCCATTCATGCTCTGTCTCTCTCTGTCTCAAAAATAAATAAACGTTAAATAGTGTGGCCAGAGTCTGAACTTGGGTCTATCTAACTCCAAAACTTATACAAGTCCCCTCTGATGTCTCTCTGGAGCTCCCTGGACTCCATTTTTTCCCCCAGACTGAGAACCTGCAAAGGTTTGGGGTCTAGCTAATTTGGAGTGAAATAAGCTCAGTGGGTGCTTCTTTGGGTTTGGGACCCCACTTAGTAAGTTGAAATTGATTACCAAATCTCAAAACCCTGCCTGCTAAATTTCAGAACATGTTATGTCTCTTATCCTATTACTTTCCCCACCACATACACACCCTCTTGCTGAGCTGGGATTATCCCAAAGAGGATGGCTAGGCAACTGCCAAAGCCCTCTGCCCTGCTCATTCTAGAAACCAGCAGCTACCCCTGTAACCCGGTGGTTTGCCCACCAGGGAGCCAATTTGATCCTCTGTGGATCTCCAGGCTTTGGGGAATGAGATATCAAGACCCTCGCAGGAAGGTTGAGGATGCGTGAAGCTTAAAACCCTTGTTCTAAAGCAAGTCTCTTGGCACCATTTCCATGGCAGCTAGTGATGAGGAACAAGTCTTACCTTTTAGAGACACTAAAGCAGTGGGCATTACTAGCCCTGAGAGATTCAGGAAGACATTCTCAGGGAAGCATCTGGGTATCAGTACTTTAGAGCTGCTGGGGAGGAGACATCCTTGCCACTTAACAATTAGATCAGTATTACTCCTCTGAATTCTATTGTTGGATTGCCTGTGTTGCAAGCAAGATCTGGTTTGGACCTTGATTTGGGGCAGGGGCACAATGTAGGGCCAGCAAGGGATCAGAGGTGGGCCTGGGCTGGGTGAGCTCTCTCTTGGCTCAGAATACATGCTTCTTTGCCAAGCTCACCACTGCCTTGGTACAACAGATCTCAGTGTGCATATATTTCAAAAGCAAGAGAAAGCATTTAATTTTCTTTTATTTAGAAAAAAGTTCTGGATAAAGGAGGAATAAACAGGCCATTCTGTTTGTGGTTTGCTGAGATTCACCGAAAAGCAAGCTTGAGAGGCCAGCGCCTATGTCAAAACACTAGAGACCTATGCCCTGTCCAAGACTTGCATAAACAGAAAGAACTTAAAAGCTGACGGAGAGTTCTGGAGAGGGAAGTAGATTTTCCAGTTTGGCTCCCAAGTTTTTTCAGGCCTTGACCCTTACCCTAAAAGCCAGAGAACCAAACTCATTTCCATGATGACTGTAACTCAAGAAGAGACACCATGATACAAGGAGAGAAGGAAACAGATTTGCATGGTCCAGGCTTGTGGGAACAGAAGAAACTGGCTGTCCCTCCAAAGCTTACCCTTTCTTGTCCTGTGGCCCTGTCTATGATTTTAATCATTTCATTTATTTTTTTCTTTTTCAAGTTTTTTATTTAAATTCCTGTTAGTTAACAGTTTCAGGTGAATTTAGTGATTCATCACTTACATACAACGCCCAGTGCGCATCACAAGTGCTGTCCTTAATCCCAATCACCCATGATTTTAATCATTTTAAAAGTGAAGACCCAGCGTCAAAAAGGAATAACCAAAGACAAATCCTCACTCCTTTAGTCTAGAGGCTTCCACAGTGAAATGCAAAAGTGTTATTCTTGTGATTTTACTCATCGTTCCTCTGAATTTTAGAATAAAAAATAAAAATAATAAAAAATCAAATCCTTGGCTGGTCATTGCCATGGGGTTCTAAATCCCAGACCATAAGCCAGAGTTCCTACCTTCCACCCTTCACACCTTCCTCCCACCTCACCTGGATCCTACTCTGCAGCTTCTTGCCTTCCTCAACCTGGTCTTAGCCCTCTGCCCACCAACCATTAGACCTTTCCCTGCTCCAGGCATCTGTTTCCTCTCAAAATGAAAGGGTGAGGCTGGTCCCAGGATGCACTTCCAATCCTCCCTCTAAAAAGAATGTGTCGGACGGTACCTCCCTAGTGTCTTGCAGCTGAGGTCAGCCTCTTTGCTAATACAGTGACCAACTCAGTCCATCTGCCCCACCTTTCCGGTTCTGTGCTTTGGAGTATCTCGCTTTGCTTTTCTCCCTTTCTTGTCACACTTGGAGACAAAGAAAGTGTTCTTAATGACAGTCAAGTTCTTCCAAGACATGTTTCTCTCAGTAAGGGAGCTGCTCCTAGATTCATAAAAATAAATCTCCTTGCATGGAAGGTAAAACTTCAATATAACTCTTTCTAAAAACTGGACTCATGTCTTAGAGGGACGGTGTGTTGTCTTTGCTTTTTCTGAAATCTACCCTCCAATCTCTGTCTGAATAGGCCTGGACATAGACACAGTGTCCTAAAATCATGAGTGATCATGACAATACTGGCAGTTACCGTTTATGGGTCACTGGTCATTTGCAGGCATGATGCTAACTAAGCTCCTTATTGATTGCATGGCTTAGTAGCTTACCCAAGCTGAGCCCACATCAGCCTGAGTGCAGAGTCCACTCTCTGATGCACTGCCCTAGAAGGTTCCTCTCTGCCTTCTCTAATTTCATCTACCTAGACCCTTCCCTATAGCAACCAACTGTCCAAGCATAGCCAGTCTCTTGGGACACCCTTCATGAGACATTGTCTGGTCCTACCTCTGGTTCACAGAGCCTCAGAACACCACTGTCTCCACTCAAGATCTCCTACTTACATAGCCCACCTTCCATGCCTTTGGAGGGGCTCCCACTGTGCACACCTTAAGTCTCCTGGCCTGCTTCACTAGGTGGAAACTTGGTTGTAGAGACACTAAGCTCTGTCCATCTCCCTGTCCCTGTCCATCTCCTCCAGGTCCAATAGAACAGGTATGCAATCCACCTTACAGCCATCACTCTATTCTTGAGTTAGAAAACCTGCATCCAAAAGGAACCAGTCCTTGCTCTGAGTGACCTGACTGTTCACTGAACACTGAGCATAGCTCTTTAGTATTGCTGGTGAATGGCAGAGAAGGACCTTAGGGCTCCATCCTCAGACCTCCTCTCCTCTCTATCTTCATTCACTCTCCATGATTTCGTGCTATTTCACAGCTTTCTATGACATCCATCTGCTAGCAGCTTCCAAATGGAATCTCTGGCCTGGACCTCTCCCTTAAATTCCAGAACTGCACAGCTAAGCGCCCAATTGACACCTCCACTGGGCTATCTACTGGGCATGTGCAGATTAACATATCCAGATTCAAACCCTTGATTCTCCTCCCCCAACATGCACCTCTCTCCATCCCCCCCATTTCTGGAAAGGGTAATTCCATCCTTCCAACTGCTCAGGTCAAAAGTCTTGAAGTCATCCTTGCCTCCTCTGGGGATTTCGCTCCCCACATCTATCCCATTAGCAAATCCTGTTGGCAATTTCTTCAGAGCAAATCCAGAATCCAACAACCTCTTACCACCTCTATTGGTGTTTCACTGGTCAAAGTTACCATTATCTCTTGCCTAGATTATTGCAACTCAGAGGGAATGTTGGGTGTGCCTGCTGCTTTGTAGGACTTCAAGCTGGCTCATTTCCATCAGGCAAACTCCTGAAAAACACACTGACCTTCATGATTCTGTGATGTGTGTTTGGCATCAAACACGTTGCTCCCCACACAACATAATGTGGCTATCACTGTTAGAACTCACTGTTAATCACGGTGAAAGCAAAGAAAGCAAAAATGAATAATTTCTCTGCATGGATAGTGTGACATGGCAGCGTTCACAGAGATTTGCAGAATCTACAAGTTCAACCTCATGCACAACCTGCTACACAACTAGTTAAAAATAAACAAAGCTTCATATCTGAGCCCCAGGTCCTGAATCTCTTTCCAAAAAGAAAAAAGAAAAAAAAGAATATCAGTTTCATAGGGAAAAGGCCTTGAAGTGACTCCTTCCAGGACTGAGTTGGAAGGTGTGGATCACAGGATCACGACGACCAAAATTCATAAAGGAGTTTAGGAAAGGTGGTCTGGATTTACACATCGTGCCCCAAACCATGTGCCTTCCAACACATGGCAGATCCAGGGGAGACAAGAGAAAGGAGAGGCGAGTGCACTTGAGGGACATCTAATAGGTTTGTGTTCTGCCCTTCCTAGCTTTTGGAAGTGGTGAGGTATTCAGTGATCTGGGTTGTAAGGTTGCTTCCCTCCAGTGAGATCACCACCATTTCCCTTTGCACACATGGCCTTCCTCAACCTTGAAAGTTCAAGGGTCTGAAAACAAGTCACTTCGGAGCCTCTCATGTGAAGAACTAGCCCCTGGTCTTTGTCCAGCTACTTCCAAATCACCAGGCTCCCTCGTTGCCCCTTTCTGGTTACCACTCACAGAGATGTAGGCTCCCGCCAGAAGAGGCTGGAGGAGGGACCTCTTAACTTGGCACTTGAGCTTCTCAGACAGTGAACCAAAGCAGCTCAGAGGTCTTTCATTCCTGGAGGACAAAAACTTAAGCAGGTCCACTAGATCAAAGGCATAGCACCATCCTGGCCTTCATTTTGATAGAGTTCTGGGAGATACACTGCAGCTTTGTGTTTGGGGGTAGCATTGCCAGAGTTTGCAAATAGAGAGCACAATTTATGTTTGAATTTCAGATAAACTGTGAATTTTTTTTTAGTGTAAGTATGTTCCATAAAATATTTGGGACACACTTATGCTGAGAAATTATTCCTTGTTTGTCTGAAATCCCAGTTGCATTGGGTTTTATGTATTTTATCCAGCAATGCTATTTGCATGATTTCTAAATACATCAGCAACTCCCAAATCACCCTAGATAGAACTGGGCTTGCTGTGTGGGGCACAAATTCCTGTTCCCCACAGATGTCCTTTCCATATGGGCTGGTCGAACCCACTGCCAGAGCACCCCAGAAAAGAAAACTCAAGGGAGCAAATGCTCATGGCTGCTACAGGTGGCACATGCCTCCACAGTCAAGGGCACAGAGATCTGCAAAGAGCCTTTTCAAGACCATCTGCCCAGGAAGAGAGGGCAGAAGAGGTCTGGGAGTGGTAGCAACAGGGATTGGAGACTGGGGAGAAGGAAAGGGCCCAGCAGGGCAAGCATGGAGATTTTTTTTTTTTAATTAAAAAAAAATTATTTATTTTTGAGTGGGGTGGGGGGAGGGCGGCTAGGGGGAGACAGAGGATCCAAAGCGGGCTCTGCACTGACAGCAGAGAGCCTGATGCAGGGCTCAAACTCACGAACCGTGAGATCATGATCTGAGCCGAAGTCAGACACTTAACCAACTGAGCCACCCAGGTACCTCGTAGCATGGAGCTTTAAAGGGGGCTTTTGATATGTACCATCCCAGGAGGCACTGATTTCCTCCAGAGCAGCCACTTAAGCTACCCTTCTGAGGCCTCTGCTGGCTCCCACTGTCCCAAGACAAAACAAGGCCTGGTCTCCAGGATCCTCTCATTTCCCCTTTTGATATATCCCCTCTTCTTCCTCAGTTTCAGTCTTCTGGAAGACAGTGAACACGGACACCTTATGGGCAGCCCTGGACATGATGGAGGCCATGTCAGGGAGGCCTCACGACTTGGCACCATATCTTCACCTCCTACTCAAAGACCAGCTATGGTCTGGCTGGGGTGTAGTTATTAGCACATGTTAGTCTTATAGGATTCAAACCCCATCCCTGCCTTGTTCTAGCTGTGAGACTTTGGAATACTTAGCACTCTGCCCCACGGTTTCCTCATCGGCAAATGGAGACTCTTGTCAGGACGAAATGAGTTAATACATGGGAAGCACTTAAAACAGTGACCAGCATGGAGAAAACTCTGCTATACGTGTGGGTTGTTTCCTGCCCCTGCAGCTCCACTGGACAGCCCCCTCAGTCACCTCAGTGACTTTTTTCTTAGTTCTCATCCTCTTGAGCCCTCTGCCATCCCAGACACACGCCTTCCACTGCCTTCCCTCACAGCATTCATGAGGCCATGCCTTCTCATGGTTTCCATGATGCTATGCTCTTCCACGTTTCTTCTCCCCTCTTTGACATCGCTGCTTCCTTCTCACAATCATTCCCATCTCTTGGTCCCTTCCAACTAGGCCCATTTCTTGAAGGTTCTTTCTAGGCATGGCTCTGTTCTCAACTCTGTATTCTTTTCCCTTGGAAATCTCAGGTAACAGACAGGAAGGCCATGAGGGTTTAGCCTTGGATATACTCAGACTATGTCTATGAGGGACACAAGCGAGTATATCTCAGTGGTCACCTCTGGAAAAGGGCAGCTGGGGCTCAGAAGCTTCTGCTTTTCATTTTCTACCCTTTTGTAGGGTATGTGATCTTTCCCATGAGCATTAATTATTTCTATACTAGTAATTGCAATGACAATGTGGTTTTGAAGGAGAAGGTATGGGTCACTTCTCACCAGATCCTCAGGCCCTTCTTTGTCAAGCAGTCTACCTTTAAGATGGGGTGGGGAACATATTCTTAGTATAACCATCAGTCTGACAGAGGCACGGAGTAGAGACCCGGAAGTGACTGGGAGGCTTTGGCACCTGTAAAGAAATTTCAGGACTCACTGACGGTGGCAAAGGATGTAGGTGGGGAGCAGGTATTTTGGGTGGCCAAGGAGGTCTTGCAGGTTCCCTCAAAATCACATGGGGGCCCACTCTGCTTTCCTGTGAGGCAGGCCCTGCCCACTCACGCAGGATCCCTAGCCTCATGGATAAAGGCCAGAGAAACACACTTGGGAAAGTGTAGGGCTCTCTGCAGGTCTCGACTCTGTGTCGCTGTGCTCCTGGAACTGGCTGCAGGGCAGGGGGTGATTTGCCAAGGTCTTGGGTCCATTGGGTTTTCCCATCAAGTTTGCTTAGGACACCTGTAGGCCTGCCAGGAGGGCATGAGCTCTTCAGGGACCAAGTGACTCTTAGTGTCATTTAAGTCAGAGGACAGGCTGTAAAACAGGTTAGGACATGTAGATACCCACCCCCCCTAGCATTTGGGGGTCCAGGTAAGAGTACAATGGAGGCCAGCTTCTATATGTCTAAATATTTGAAAGTTGCAAATTAAGCTAACAAACTATTAAATATAATATGCTGCCATCTCTCAAGGTGATAAATATGCCTTCATGACATCCTGAAGGTGAAATTTGAATTTAGAATTGGTGGACTCCTTGGAGTTTCACACTAGAATGTGATGGCCTGTGGAGAGCCAGCTCTGGGCTGGCTTCATACCCCAGCTCCATCTGGCACTAGGAAGCACCTTGAGCACACATGTGTGACCCCAGCCCACATATCCAAGCTCCACATCCACATACCTCCCAAAAGCCACCCCTTGGTCACCCCATGAGGTCCACAAGTACGCACAGCAGTGGCACACTCCACCCTGGCCGGCAGGACAGACTTAGGTTCAAGCCCTGCACTGGCATTGAGGTAAAGCTCAGGGAACTGGGGAGGGGACTCCAGGAGCCCAGTGCCTGAAACAAGGTCCAGCAGCAGGGCATTGTGGCTCTTGGGGAAATGGCCCTGTAACCTGTGAACACCTGGCCCATAGCTGTTGGGCCACAGCTAGAGAAGAGCCAGAGCAGACACTTAATGTGTTAGCCATTCTCGTCACTGGGCTGAGGCAAGTGCCTGGTGGGAGTGACGGAGGCCAGTGAAAACTAGAAGGAGGAGCACCAGAGGTTTCCTAGAAGAGCCCTCAGGATGCCCAGGCGCCTCCCTGTCCCCAGCTAGGCCTCTGCCCGACACCTCGTGCCTCGGCGTCATTCAGGTATCACTGTCTCACACTCCTGACACAGTGGGAGCTTGTGTTCCTCCTCTCACACTCCCCGACTCTAATCCCCACCAGCCTGTGCCACTTGGCTGGCTTCCTTGACAGAAAGGTGACAAAAGGACTGTCTCTGGGGAGTCAGAGCCCTCAGCCAGACCTTGAAGCTTCCTTGAGGCCATAGGAGCTGGTGGCCTAGGGTTCTGACCTCCGGTTAACTGACCTGGTTTCCTCCCACCTCTCACTGCTGGGTGTTGATGGGAGTCACTCAAAGCAAGTCCACTGATCTCCAGAGAAGCAGGTGCCATCCCACTGCCTCCAGCAAGCCTCTGTCTCCCTCCACTCAGCTCCTCCTCCATGTTCTGGCCCAGCCTTCTCTGCTGACCCTTACCTTCCCGTGTTTCCCAGCACCTACCTTGACTCCAACCAGCTCACCTCCTCCCCTGGGCTCCTCCCCTGCTCCCAACATCTGCTCATCTACCACCGCCTCCCCTCCCATTCAACTCTCTGCTTATTTCTGTCCAAATCCTTTTCATCCTCAAAATATACTTGAGGCTACACCCCCATGAAAGTTTCCCAATACCTTCTATTCATCGTTCCCTTGCTTTCTTACTTGTGTTAGTTATCACCTGGACCCCACATTTGGTGAAATGAATTATATTCATGGTAGTACTTTATATCATATGACATTATTATTCTTTCCTTGTTATATAAAGATCATAGGACTAGAAAATGTCTTAAAGACCACCTAGTCCAACCTTTTTTTTTTGTTTTGTTTTGTTTTGTGTTTTCTGTTTTGTGTTTTAAGTTAAAACCAAGGGAGAGAAAGGTTTTATAACATAGCCAGGCTGAATCTGCTGGAATTACACTCGACCCTCTTGAACCAATCTGGGACTTGCCCACAATTCCCTGCTGCCTCTCTACATGAAAGTCTGTGTCACCTGTAGGATGGGGCAGTCATGAAAGACAATCACAGGATATACTCATCTACTGACAAATGGTGCCTCCCTGTTGACTGGCAGGACAGAGTCCAGAGCTCCAGCCCACCTCTGTATTCAAGTTCTTTTCTATCCACTTTACTAACCACCTGGAAAGGAGTGATTGTCAGAGGTCACCCAGATTCTCTCAGGCCAGCCCCAATTCCCTGCTGTCTCCCCTTTTCTCCAGACAGAACCAGCCTAATTCCTGCTCCACCATGGCCGGGGGCCAGCTCCTCCTGCTACCAATCCCCATAATCCCTTGCATTTTCATTTTTGGAAGCCCAGCTTCGCATCTTCTGACTTTCCCAGGGGCTGAGTAAGCAGCCAGGCAGTAACTGAGTGGAGGGTCTAGGTTGGAGCCCCACTTTCACAGAGGGTGGGAGCAAGCAGAAAACAGATCGGGGACAGAAGAGAGCAGGGAGTGGCTAGGAACAGGGTGACCTGCCCAAAACAAGGCCTCTAAACTCCAAGTAAATTCCCCGAGTCAAAATCCACCAGAATAGGGCAGAGTAAACATTTTTCTTTTCTCCCTCCTGCTCTGGTTGCCCTGCTCCCTGCAAGGAAGAAAACTAGAATAATGAGCCACGTTGGAGACTGTCACCCGAGCAGCTCCGGAAGGACGTGGGCAGACGCCTGGCTGGGCGGCTGACTTTCTCTGTTTCTGGTTGAGATTTTATAAATATTCTGGGAGTTTGATCTGAGGCTGGTGGTAGGGAGGCGAGGGGAGCAGCAGAGGGGGTAGATAACTCAACCCATGGGGGTTCTTGGACCTCTCCCAGGCCTGCTTTTCATTAGCGTTGGCAAGGCAACTGCTCGTCCGCTGCAGACCCCATCACGCCTTGCAAGGCATCCATAGCACATTAGGCGTTTCCTTTAATGGTGAATCTGCTGCAATCAGTCCTCCTCCCAACCCCCATCCCTCAGCCCCATCACCTCCTAGCCCGGGGAAGAGAAGATAATTAAGAGGGAGAAAAGCTATGATCCCCACTCTCTAAGGCTGGTGTGGAGGGACAGAGCCACAGTTGTCCCATTCCAAGGGCTGCCATTTGCATAGGACAGTTGGAGTTTGGGTGGTAACAAGCCCCTGGTAACCAGACCGCTGCAGCAGCCACTTCCAGCCCCTCCTCTGCTTGCCCCGGCTGACCCGACCTTTCCCCTCCACACACACCTTTATTCTTGACCAACACAAACATTTGCAGAGTTCTCAAGGAACGACCTCACCAGTCATCATGCTGAAAAGTTCCAGATGCCCGCTGGTGCACAAGCCCATATGTGTCTTTGGTTTTCACCAAGGTGTCCAGTGGATTCTAAAAGGGTGGTGTCAGGGGAGGTGGAAGCTGGCCAGAGGAGACAAGAAGACCCATGTTTGCAAGGCTGTGAGAGTGGGCAAGTGGACCGGAAGGGGTGACGGTTTTCCCTTGGAGAAAGGAAAGCCAGGTTGCGTGCCTGGGCGACCAGGTAGAGAATATGCACCCAGAGCCTATAACCCCACTGCTGCAGACACACCTCTCCTCTTCACTGACTACATGGAACTCCAGTGATCTGTTTAAAAATCGGCTCCCTCTGGCTGTGAGCTCCATGGGGCCACAGCTAGGGAATCTGGGTCTCTGTTCCCTGTAGCGTCAGCCGGGCACCCGCCCTAGGAGGCCCTCAGTAATGTCTGTCGAAAGACCAGAAAGAAGGAGTGTTGTCGGGGGGGGGGGGGGGGGGGGGGGCCAAAGGGGCTGGGTTTCCTGGGTTATCTTTCGAGCCTGTCTTTGTGCTCCCGAGCAAACCTGAGCCAGAGCCTCTCCCAGCCCCTCCTTTCTGTGGAATGCAGGTCACCCCAGCCTTCCTGAAAGATCTGTACTCAGAACCCTTGAGCCAGCCCGGAGGTAGCTGCAACAAAAAAGCCAGAGAAGACCCCTCCCCCAACTACAAATGGAGCAGAACCAGGATCCCCAGTCATCTGGGCTCAGACAAAAACAGCTTCTGCCTTCTTGGTTTTTCTGCCTTTTCCCACCATGATTGGCCCTGGAGGAGCAAACCTGAGTTCCTCCACTGGTTTGAACAGGAAATTCCTGTCAGCTCGTGGGAGAGGCCAACCAAGGGGAGATTTCATCACATAGATTCTCCCCTCCCCACCCCCACCCTGAGATACAGAATCGTATCAAAGTCTTATCCCAGCCCCTTCGGGAACCCCGTCCCGACATCCGCTCCTGTGCCTCACTGAGGCAGTGCAGGCAGCCTTCCTTCCCCGCAGCTGGGGTGAGGTTCTTCTGCTCGGCCCGGTAATGGGGACGAGTGAAATGATTAACAGTAATTAGGTGCATAGCTTTAGCTGACTGGGTTGCACGGGTGGTTTTTCCATCTGCTCTGGTGGCGAAGCCCCATCGAGGCAGAGAAGTGGCCGCCCCAATGGCATGGATAGCGTGGGTTGAGAAAGGCCTTGGGGCATAGATCCTTGTTCCTCAAACGCGGTCCTGAGGCCTGCACATGGCCATCACCACGCGGAGGCTGACCTCAGACCTCTTCTTTAGCGGGGAATACGTTTGAACAAGACAACCAGGTAACTGGAGGCACACAGGAGGGCGAGAGGCACACTGGAGGGAAGAATATCCCCGTGCTTGCGTCTCTGACCTCATGGATTTTAATTCCAGCTCTGTCACTCAGTAAGAGTGTGACGCTGGGCACACTGAGCACCCTCTCTGAGCTTTGGTTTCCTCACCTGTAAAGCAGAGGCACCAGTAGGCTCCGACCTAGGAAATGTTAGCACAGGGTTGATTGCTCAGGGGACATTAATATCATTTGCTTCCCCAAATCAGCTACCCCAGAGATGAGGCTTCAGCCGGCTGTCTTGCTATTTCACTTATGTATCTTCCAGGAGGACTTATGGACCCCTGACCGTGAACCCCCAAACCAACAGCTGTAGCCTTTCATCTCCAGTTCCTCCCACCTCCCCCCACCCCATGTGAAAGGAGGACGGTGAGCTGCCCTCCGCCTCGGGATGAGGTGGGTGAAGGAACTGAGCGAATGCAGACAGGCAGGGCCAGGTCGTCAGGAGGGACTTGGAGGCAGAGGAGACGCACACAGCATCGGACTTCGGGAATGGCGTCTTACACATGGCACTTTGACTGTTTCCCACAAGCAAGTAGAAGAGAGTCTGGATTTCATTTCTTTTACCATCTCTGCATTTCCTTGAGAGACGATGGGGCTCTGTCCTTGTGGGGGAGCAGCCCTGACCGACTTCCCTTTGTTCTGTGTTGATGTGTTCTCCGGCCACAGTTCCCTCTGCTTCTCCAGGCTAAGGTGACAGAGCGCTGGGACGCACAAGCCACAGGGGCCTGTTGGGGCCGTGAGGTCTCCACCAAGCCTGGGCTCATTTTGCACAGCTGCTTTCCCAGCTGTACTTGGCCGATGCTACTTTTCAAATTCGTTTTGGTGGACTATGAGAGGGTGTTCCTTGAAATGTGCTCACTGGTTACCTGGTCGGCTGGGCAACTCATCTAACCTCGCTAAGCCTCAGTTTCCTCCTAGGATGGCAATTCTGAAGACAAGATGCAAGTCTGTACCCATCCCAGGGACCCAGGGATGACAGGGTGGCTAGAGGATTAAGTGAGATGATGCTTATAGGGAACGTGGTACAGAGAGAGCTATATGGTCACTACATGTTAGCTGTCGTTCTTGTAGTTGTTGGAAGAGGTGAGACTTAGACAGCTGGCCTAGGCGGAAAATCACAAATAAGAAAGTGGCCTCCTCATTTGCAAACAGCAAGCACAGCCTCCCCATTCCTGTGCAGGTCAGCAACTGCCCCTCTCCTCCCCCACCTTCATTTTTTCTTTTTTAGCTGTGGGAGTTGACACATGTAGCTCACTAGGTTACCCCAGTGAGTTTAAAGCTTTAAATAAATACATGCTCAAAACTGCTCCTGACCTGGGTATGCCTCTCTCTCCCCTCCCTCTTTCTTCCTCTCCTGGTGGAAGCCAGGCCCAGGCAGAGCCCTGGAGAAGGTATCTCCTCTGCGAGTATGCTGGTCCCAGGGGCCCTGCGTGAGGCGGACGAGGATCGTCCAGAGCCAGCACAGACTCTCCTCTTCCTGGGTTTGTAAGAAGCCTGACCAGGCCCGAGTCTTATGACTTCAACAGATGTTTCTGCTTAAGCAGCCCTGGCATCTTTATGGCCTGTTTTTTCCATTCTTGCTTCTCTTCCTCTGTCCCAGCAGCCCTGAATGCAATTTGGACTTCATTTTCTTTCTAATGGTTACAGGGGTAGAAAGGACTTTTTTTCCCCCTTTTTCTTTAGCTCTTCAAATCACACACACACACACACACACACTCACTCCAGATGCATTCAGATCTGTGCTCATGGTGTATATTTGTTAATGGCACTAACAGTTATTTCACTTCGTCCCATTTCAAAGCCTCCTTCCCTGCTTCCTCCCTCACCTCACGTTCATCTCCTGCTTGTCCCCACACAGGTCACCCCAGGACAACTGATTGGTGTGTCCTCCCAGATGCTGATTCTGAAAGCTCATGCCAGCCTCGGTCTCGGGCCCATTTCTCCAGTGGGCCTCGCTGTGTGTGTCAGGCTCTGTGGGCTGGGGAAGGTTTGGGCTAGGTGATAGAGTGAGAGTTAAGGCTCCCATGGCTATGTATCTCTTCAAACTGCCTCGGCCAGCCAGTCCATGAAGACCCAGGTGGGGCCAAGTTGACAGTTATTACAAAATGAAACCAGTCTTCCACGGGTAGGTCACAAGCTTGAAACCAGCCTGGCCACTCCTCACATCAACACCTGTAATCCCACCCAGCCGGCCTGAATAGCGGGGTATTCACGTTCATCTGCCTTCAGGGTTTGGGGTCACCTGTCTCAGAGTCTGGTTCCCACAGCAAAGAAAGCCCGAGACCTCAGGTCCTCATTTCAGGGCCTGTCAATGTCAAAGGCACCTGGGGTCCAGGTCCCCTTATTGCCTCCCAAGACTGAGAAATGGAACTAGATTTCTCCTCTGTGGTCCCACTGGGTATATAGACAGACCCACTTGGAGTCCTCAATGTTAGCACCACCTGCTGCATTACCTGACATCAGCCTTTGATGGGCCATCCAATCTTAATTTCTCCGGGTCTCTGCAACATTTCTACCTAAGAGGTTAGTGATACACTTTTACACTCACCTCTCAGGGTATGGTCATAACTGAGCTGACCATAGACTACTACAGACTACTGTGAGCCATTCTGATACTGACCATGGGGGAAGGTGGAGGCTTCAGAATGTCCCACGTCCAACATTCTCAACACAGAGGGGCCTTTCCAGAGGAACAGTAGGAGGATGGCTGAGCTAAACCCCATCAAGTCCTTATTAGATGACTGCCCCCACCTGAGAAGGGCCGGGCAGCCACTGCCCCCACCTCTACCCATCATAGTAGTGTTGCCATATACATCTCATCTGTGACCCTTCTTCCTCTTTCCTATTAAGACAAGTTAAACTCTGGTTCTTGTTTGTGTTTAGAAGTTGAGTCACAGCACTGTCCTTTCAGTGGGTTAGGGGAGGCTGCCTGGAGAGTCAACAATGGAATCAACTTAGGCTCCAATAGCAGGATGACACATGAGAGGGTGGTGGGGAATGGAGGTAAGAAGAAGACATGAAAGCAGGAGGGGGACAATGACAGTCCTGCACACCAAGGTCTGCTGGGGAAGCTGTGTGTACTGAACAGCAGCCACACTCCTCTAGCTGGGTCTCTCAACCCTGACCCTGGGGATGTGGAAGTAATTGGCCAGCCACTCAGACGCCCAACACAGTTCTCCTGTCACTAGTGGATCCCCCTGGAGAAATGGTGCCCTGGGAAACTGCCTGCCGCCCTAGGACTGACTATGTGGAGCTGGGCACAGACACAGGCAGCAAGTGACTTGCAGATGGTCCAAGGGAAGCTTACTCTCCCTGTCTTCTGAAGGTCTCATTTCCTGAGAGACCTGGCCAAGCCCTTCCTTCCAAATGGCTGGGATGTTGTGTCCCCTCAGTACCAGGAGTGAGGAAACAGATGCTTTCCAGGACTTCAAGAACCAACCAAAAACCAATGAGATAAGATAGTTTTATTGTCCCAGTGCACACTTTTAAAAAGGAGTCATGACTTGGAGGGGTTTTTCAGCAGTTTTGATGATCTGTTTATAGTTTTTTGTGTTTGCTTAATTTATATTTAACATGAAGACTAAGTTTATGTGACTAAATATCCATCATGCAAGAACATTGAAATGCAATAAAGACGTAGCCCTGCTTTCCTGGGCTGACAGGGGAATGGCAAAATCCTAGAGGCCTTAATGGCACCGTAATTGCGAGGGCAAGGTGTAGTGGGGTGTGTGTCCATGCGTGCGCGCACATGTGTGTGTGTGTGTGTGTGTGTGTGTGTGTGTGTGTGGTGTGGTGTGTTCAAGGAAAGGGAGAGAGAAGTGAAGAGGTGTTTCTTGAATATCAAAGGGAGGAACCTATTTAACCAAGGAAGTAAAAGACTTACACTCTCAAAGCTATAAACCATTGATGAAAGAAATTGAAGACAACACAAACAAAAAGAAAGATATTCTATGCTCATGGATCAGAAGAACAAATATTGTTGAAGTGTCTATACTATCCTAAGCAATCCACAGATTTAATGCAATCCCCATCAAAATACCAACAGCATTTTTCGCAGAACTAGAACGAACAATCCTAAAATGTGTATGAAACCACAAAAGAGTCCAAGTAGCCAAAACAATCTTGAGAAAGAAGAACAAAACTGGAAGTATCACAATGCCCAAATTTTAGATATACTACATACAAAGATATAGTAATTAAAACAGAATGGTACCAGCACAAAAACAGAATATAAACTAACGGAATAGAGGAGATAGCCCGGAAATAAACTCATGATTATATGGTCAATTAATCTTCCACAAAGGAGGCAAGAATATGCAATGGGGAAATGTCAGTCTCTTCAACAAATAGTGCTGGGAAAACTGGACAGCTAGATGCAAAAGAATGAAAATAGACAACTTTCTTACACCATACACAAAAATATATTCAAAATGCATTGAAGACCTAAATGTGAGAACTGAAACCAACCAAACAAACAAATGAACAAACAAATCCTCCTAGAAGAGAGCACAAGCAGCAATGTCTCTGACATTGGCTGTAGCAGCTTCTTTTTGGATATGTCTCCTGAGGCAAGGGGGGAAAAGCAAAAATAAACTTTTGGGACTACATCAAAATAAAAAGCTTCTACACAGCAAAAGAAATAATCAACAAAATTATATAGCAACCTAACAGAATGTGAAAAGATATTTGCAAGTGACATACCTGATAATGGGTTAGTATCCAAAATATATAAAGAACCTATACAACTCAACACCAAAAAACCCACAAATAATCCAATTAAAAATGGGCAGAAGATATGAATAGATATTTCTCCAAAGAAGACATACAGATGGTCAACAGACACATGAATAGATGCCCAACATTATTCATCATCACGGAAATGCAAATCAAAACTACAATCTGATATCACTTGTCAGAATGGCTAAAATCAAAAACACAAAAACAACAAGTATTGGCAAGTGGAACAATAGGAACCCTCATGCGCTGTTGGTGGGAATGCACACTGGTGCAGACATTCTGGAAAACAGTATGGACTTTCTTCAAAAAATTAAAAACAGAATTATCACATGATCCTGTAATTCCACTACTGGGTATTTATCCAAAGAATACAAAAACACTAATTTGAAAAGATAAATGCACTTCTATGTTTATTGCAGTATTATTTACAATTGTTAAATTGTGGAAACAGCCCACATGTCCATCAACAGATGAATGGATAAAAAAAGGTGTGGTATATACACACAATAGAACATTACTCAGCCACAAAAAAGAATGAAATCTTGTCATTTGTAGCAACATGGGTGGAGACAGAGGATATAATGCTAAGTGAAATAGTCAAAGACAAATACCACATGATTTCAGTCATATGCGGAATTTAAGAAACAAAACAAATGAACAACGGGAAAAAGAGACAAACCAAGAAACAGCCTCTTAACAAACTGGTGGTTACCAGAGGTGAGGAGAGAGGCATATGAGTGAAACGAGTGAAGAGAATTAAGACTATATTTATCTTGATGAGCACTGAGTGATGTATAGAATTATGGAATCATATTTTTTTTATAAAAAGAGAGGAATCTGTCATAAGAAGACTGAGTGACCCAAAATGCTTTAAACATGCATCTGAGTTGTAAAATATCACAATAGTATAATTAATCATTTTTTGACTACCATTTAGTGATATCTTTTCTGTGCCAAGCACTTAACGTATATTATCTCATTTAATTCTTTAAAAAACCCTGTAAGGTACAAGTATTGTCATGTAATTTTTAAGTGTGAAAACAAGCATTGAAAAATTAGGTCAAATACCAAAGATCATAAGTCTCATAAGTGGCAAATATAGGATTTGAATCCCAGCTTCTGACCCAGAGCCCAAAGTCTGCACCAGAATGGTCTCCACCTGTATATAGTACGGACAATAACGACTGCCCACACTTATAGTGCACTTGCCACATGCCAGACGTTGTTCTAAGTGCTTTACTTAGATTCACTGAATTCATTCTCACAAAACTCTATTTATGATGCTGTCATTGTATAGATGAGGAAACTGAGGCACAGAGCATTTGACATTGATTTCTCTTAGCAAATGTAAATGGAACACCTTTTGTGTGTTAGGCACTGTGCTAGGAGCTCTGTGTGGGACCCAGAGTTGAGAAAGGCATCAATCTCATTGTCTGGCAATGACCATCAGCGTGGGCTTAGGGTGGGATTCCAGAACTTGACAATGAGGCATGGTAAGAATAGGGTATCTTAAGATATCTTAGAGAAATGAGCATACCAAGAAGCTTCTACATCAAGAGTACAAACACAGGAGCAAGACAGAATCCTGTTGTCAGACTGAGGCCCACGGTCAGATCTAGGACAGCAGCAGGACAGATAGAAACAGAGCTATTTTATTTCCATCTGCAATGTGGCCTTAAGAGCAGAGCTCCAAAACCAAGCTGCCAGGTTCATATCCTCACTCTGCCACTCTCGATCTGTGTGACCTTGGGCAAGTTAATGAACCGTTCTGGGCTCAGGATCCCCATCTGGAAAATGGGGATAACAGTGCCCATCCCACAGAACTATTATGAGAACTCCTCATAACTACTATTATGAATAACTATATGAGATGCCCTTAGAGCAGGGCCTCCGCATAGCCAGCTCTCTGGGTTGGCTCTCAAGCTCTCATCAGCTTAGGATCACATGGGGATCCTTGAAGCTGAGGTGGACAGAGGTTGCAGATAGGACCAAGTTGTCCGATTGGTAGGGAGAAGAAAACTGTAGAAGGAACCAGTGAGGGGCCTGTCCCTGTATAGGCTTCTAGGAGAGGGAGAGATGAAATTTGATGAGACAGAGAGAATTCGCATCCTTGGTATAAAAGTTTGGCAAATGGTCATTGGGCTCTATCTCCTTAATTACCAAAGGCCAAGATGCAGGTGCCTGGTACCTCGGCTGGTTGGAGGTGGAGAATTCTCTGGGCTGGCATTTATATGGTGCCACGGTGTCCAATCATCAGCAGGAAGACAGGCTTCTGCTGCCTTTGCCTGGCCCCTCAATGACCCAGGCCAGGAATATTGGTCTATTCCCAGCATCCCCTCTATAAACTTCCCCCACATCATTGTGCAGCCTAGAAGGAAGACCAGGGTGGCTGAGGGAGGTAGTGGAAGGCAACCATGTTCTGTTGCAAGAAATCTTTCCTAGAAGTTCATCCTGCTTTCCTAGAAGAGGAGATGGCTGAGCTCATCAGCCAGAGCTGGAGCAGCCCAGAAAGAATCCTTTCCAACCTCCAGAAGACCCCTCAGCGTGGGAAAGGGATGGTTTACTGGGGTGCTGTTTGTGGCCATGGGACTGTCAGACTGGGCAGGGGTGTCTGGTGATGTATTAGAGAAGCTGAGAAGGGAAGTAAGACAAGCATGTTCACCTGATGGGAATCTTGTGATCTCCCAGCTCCCCACCCCCACTCTCTTTTGAAAGCTCACTCCAAGACTTTTTACAGACATGGAAGACCAGTTTCCTCTCCCAGAAACACCATTAAACTGAGTGAATGTGCGAGTGAGTGTGAGCACGTGTACTGCAATTTTGTCCCTACTGATTTTTAATTTCTCACACTTTGCACATTTCAGCCATCATGTGTGTTCCCATGCCATTCCCCTTCAACTCCTTCTCTCCCTCTACCAGCCTCTTCTGGAAGCCTCAGGCCTCAGAGATGGCAAGAGGGTCTAGACTTTGCTTTAAAATGAGAAATAGTGATGGCATGGGAGGTGATTCTGCTGATCTGCCTCACCCAGACCAATCTCCCAGACACGAATCACCTGTCCTTTCCACCTTGCAGCCTATTTCCTCTGGGGCTTCCTGCAGGGCTGAAGTGCCAGTCATATGGAAACAGGAGGCATCTAAGGCACACACCCCAGGTGGCAGCTTGAGTTTCCTGAACTGAGAACCAGTGGCCTAGATTTTGCCCCAAATACTCAACTGGGAGTTTGCTTTAGTGGCCAAGTCTTTCCTCCTCTATCCAAGCCAACCACAGTGTTTCGGTTAACCCCTTGGCTTGCTGGGAGCCTTGTCTTGTGCCTTTATGCTATTCCCCTCACGACTACCTGCTTTAATGAAGCAGAACAGCGACACCGGAAATAACTAAACATGGAGTATGATTCACAAGATGTGTGATTCACCCCAGAATGCATGCTCCCAGCTGCCTCTCCTGATTTACAAGCTTGCTCATTACAAGCTTCCTCTGCCATTACACGAAGCTTGTCTTCCTTGTCAAAAGATGACCAGAGTCAAAGGGGAGCGAAACAAGGGACCGTGTTTTGTCTGGAATAATGCACTTATGAATAAATGAGTTGAACACAACTGTCTTTTTACATTGGTGGGTGTTTCTGTGGAATTAAGAGAACTTCCAGGGCTTAATCTGTTTGAGTAAATCAAGTTTATCCATGTGTTCTGGGCAAGGGTCATGAAGTCAACTATGATATAGTTTCTTTGGCCCACAAAATGACCAATGGCTTTTGGGAAAGACTACGTGAGTTATGACCAGGACAGTGGAGCAGCCTGAGTTAGTGTCCCAGCATGTACATCAAATTACCTAAAATAGCAAAAAATAGACACAACCTAAATGTTCACCAGTAGCATATTAGTTACACAAACATCTGTATAATGGAATAGTAGGCAGTCTTTAGAATTATGTGCTAGAAGAAAGCTTAATCTCATGGGAAAATATTCACAACATATCATTAAAGGGGAAAAAGCAAATTATAAAGCAGCATGGACAGAACATAGCAGTCTTGTAAGAAAAAAGTATTAGGTATATTTCTTAACTGGAAGAATATATATAAAAATGTTAACCGTGGGGCGCCTGGGTGGCTCAGTCAGTTAGACGTTGACTCCAGCTCAGGTCATGATCCCGAGGTTCGTGAATTCAAGCCCCTCGGAGCCCACTTCAGATCCTCTGACCCCTTTCACTCTCCCCCTTCCCTTTCCCTGCTTGCTCTCTTTCTGTGTCAAAAACAAACTTTTTTTTTTTTTAACGTTAGCTGTGTTGTCTCTGGATAATAAGATTTGGCTTGACTTTTTTTTTTTTCTCTATTTTTTTCAAATTTTCTTCTATGAACAAATATTATTCCAAAATCTGGGGAAAAAATATTTTAAAAAAAGATTATCCGAGAGGCCAGAAAATGAGTTTCCAGTTTCTTATCCCATGTCCGTTCTCCATTTTATTTTGGAGATTCAAATTTCTCAGCCCTTCCCACAACAGATACTTATGAAGCAAAACACACAGAGTAGCTGATGTCCTAAGCAACATCACCAAGGTGAATTACTCACTGACCATAACAGCTTTAGAAAGGCCTTGTTTCCACCAGACACTGGGAATTAATGGTACAAAAACCATTTTTTGTTTCTAATCAGGAACAAACGTCTCCAAGAGATCTGAAATAAGTGTATGGGGGCTCACAGAGGACGATTACAAACCTCAGCAGCTGCTCCGTGGATTTTCAAACATGAGGGTGATTCATCCCTTCTCCTGGGCCTTTTTACAGTACCTTATCCCTTAGAATTTTGAAAATCTGCCATTGTGAGAAGGGGAGGCCCGGGGAGAACCGTGACCCTTGTCCCTATACGGAAGGACGGGGAAAGGAGTTGGAGAGAACAAAACTATGGGACTGACACAGCTGGGTGTTGTTTGCCTGGCTCACAGGACAGTGTCACGCATAGAGGGGTGACTGAGGTGGACAAAGGGAGCGATAACTGATGTCATGGAAAGAAACAGACCACTGTAAAGTCTGCTGCCGAATAGAGACAGGCCTTGGTGCACATCATGTCTGCCACAGACTTTTAAAAACCTATGCAGTTTTAGCTGTGCCTTATCACTACCTCCTTTCCAAGCAAAATAGTCAAGATTGTCCCCTTCTCCTCACAGGATATGGCAGTACGAGTGTGCCAGCAGTCCTGAGGTCACCATTCCTGTCAGTGGCAGATCTTGGTAACACACCTAGAAGGTAGCAGGAAGCGCCACTGTGCTCCTGGTCCGCCATTCCAGCTGGTCATCCCTGCCACCTCGGTGAGGGGGGAGCACGTTACCTAATTCCGGTGTATGGTCAGATGGCGGCTTTTCTCAGTCAGCCTGTCCTTGGAAAATTCATTCCTCTCTTGTATTGGAAAATTCCTCTTGTGCCTGTCATTGCACATATCAGAAGACCAAGGTTTCCATTTCTCAGAAGTAATTAACTAGCTACTGTCTGAGACCAAGCTTGTTCCTGGAATTTTTTTACTCATCCTTTTAAAGCCATAATCCAGTCCCAGGAGAGAAGGTCTGAAGCAGGACCCTGAGTTCTGAAGCAGGGCCCAAAGCAGAGAAACAAGCAGAGGCTGGGCTAGGCTGTGCACTGAGTGTAAGGTGCACATCCAGTACCTATGATCACCTCAGCCCCACCTTGATTTCATTTTGTGTCCTTTACTCTTGATTGCCTGGGGACATCTTAGGATGGTAGAATAATGAAGAGCCAGCTGAGGAGCACTTACCCTGTGAAATAAGGCTCCCACCACTCCAGCCCTTGCCAAGACTCTGAAGAAGAAAAAGAGGAAGAAGAAGAAGAAGAAGAAGAAGAAGAAGAAGAGAGAGAGACAGAAAGAAAAGAGGAGAGGAGAGGAGGAAAGGAGAGGAGAGGAGAGGAAAAGAAAAGAAAAGAAAAGAAAAGAAAAGAAAAGAAAAGAAAAGAAAAGAAAAAAGAAAAGAAAAGAAAAAAAAAAAAGAAAAGAAAAAAGAAAAGAAAAGAAAGGAAAAGGGATAGCCTGACCCTCCTGGAAGGAAATCTATGCTACTCTATCCTTGCCAGATCACAAGATGGGGAGATGTTCGCTTTTCACATGACTGATGCAGAAATGTAAAGAATTCTATTTCAGGGGATGAAAACTCAACAGATTAAACTAAAGATCCTACTGTTTCAGTTCCCAGGATTGACTGAAGCAGTAAAGCTTGAAAAAATAGACTAGGGTCCCCTTTGCCCTCAAACCCCATGGTGGGCTCCATCTGACTCTGAATCTAAGTTTTCAAGTGAAAGTAGCTTCAGGGATGAGAAATCTACTAATGCACAAAGTGATGCTTTCAGTAGGAAATCCTTAGGCCCTACCATGTTATTATCAAAAATGATGGGGTGCCTGGATGCCTGAGTCGGTTAAATGTCCGACTCTTTATCTCAGCTCAGTCTTGATATCAGGGTCATGAGCTCAAGCCCCACATCAGGCTCTGTGAAAAAATGATGAGGGTGAAGCTTTCTGTTGATACCATTATCAGACTATGCAAAACACACCAACTCAAACTTCATTCATTCATTCATTCATTCACATGTCCATTTAACAAATATCTATTGAACACACCTTGTATGTACATGAATCGAATACTATACATTATCTACCATCCCCCCCAAGAGTTCATAGCTCTAGATAAGGGCACTCAGGGAAACTGAGAAATTATAATAGGTTATAATTAAAGCCTAAAGCAAGGTAAGAAAAATGAACCATGGTGCACAAAGAAAAGTGTTGTAAGTTCTACTCACAGCTTCTGGAAGCTCTTCACAGTATAGAAGAAATGTAAGTTGGGGGTTACCTGGGTGGCTCAGTCAGTTAAGCATCCAACTCTTGGTTTTGGCTCAGGTCATGATCTCACAATTCATGGGATCAAGCCCCATGTCAGGCTCTGCGCTGACAGAGTGGAGCCTGCTTGGGATTCTCTCTCTCCCTCCCTCCCTCCCTTTCTGCCCCACCTTCTCAAAATAAATAAATAAAAATTTTAAAAAAAAGAAAAAGATTTGTAAGTTGGGGTTAACAGTGAGTAGGAGTTTTCCAGGAGATTAGACTGATGTTTTCATTGTGGACGTGAGTGTACCTCACTATGCATCTGACCTCCAGAAAGTCAGGACACAGTGGGTGACAATCTTCTGTAGAACATGTGCCACATCACCCATCAGGAGCCATAGCTGTGCTTTCTTCAGCAATGAATCTGGGGACTAGTGGCCCAACATAGGCCTTAACATTTGATACAACCAGAAGACATCTCAGAACAGAGTCCTGAGCATGTTCATCCAGAGATGGCTCTTTATTAGGAAACTGAGTGTCCAGCTGTACTTAAGCATGTATGCAAAAATGCCTGGACAAAGATTGGAGAGGGTTTGCACTTTGGGGGGGTCAAACTTGTCATGGGTTTCAGTCCTTTGGTTATGCCCCTTGCTCCCTCTCCCTGCCATATGGGCCTCCCTCTTCCCAGAGTGTCTGATGATATCTACTCATGGTTTAAGACTCAGCTCAAATGCCATCTTCTTTAAGAAGACTTTCCCAAAATTTCTGGATTGAATGGCCATTGCCTTTCTTACCCCACCTTGGTACATGTTACATCTTACCTGTATCAGAAGTCACTGTATTCATTTATTTACATGTCTACTACCTGGGGGCAGGAGGTGAGTCTTTCTCATCTATGTAACCCCAGTTCCCAAGTGCCTGGTGAACTTTTATTGAATGGATACAGGCTGCACTTATATGCTTAGCATGCCTTGGAGTCTTCTAACAGAGCAGAAGATATTCTATTGCAAAGTCCTTCTTGATAAAATCATGGTGTCTAATAACTCTGTTTCACATATAAAGAAACTAATGTGTAAAGGGAGGCAAGTCCAGAATGTACTTGAATCCAGGAGTGTAAATCCCAACCAAGACTGTCCTGAGACCAAAATTCCTCGGAGCCCCTGGGCCACCCCAAGTCGGATGCAATTCTAAACAAGCCAGAGCCTCACCGAACAGCTCCACGGTGCTGGGCTCCACTGTGTTCTGGAAGGTTCTTCTGAATTGTGCTTCCAGAAGGTCGGGACAGGGAGAAGCCGCAAAGGCCCGGCGCAGTATCAGGTTCCCCCTTTTCTGTCAGCAGGCATGGAAGAGGCTTTAAGAAAATGGAGTAGTATTATTTGTTTGTTTTTACAGTGACTCATCTGTCGTAACTGGGTTAAAGTCCACTTAAAGAAAAGGAGAACAAAAGACCTCCTGTTAGTGCTGGAAGTTTGCCTCTTGAGATATCACTGAGAGGAACTGGGAAGAAAAAAAAAAAAAAACCCAGCAGGGCAGAGGAAGCTGCAGGCCTTCAGGAACACAGCAGCACTTGGAAAGGCAAACACAGTGACTTTCATCTCCAGCGCCCTATCTGAGCTGGCCGCTCCCCTTGCTGTTGCTTTGTGACCCACTGCAGTGCTAGCCATCAGACACAGACCAGTGCTCTGTTCCCACACTCTTCGAACATGAGGAGGTTGCCAGGAGCTATGGCATTACGGGCAAATCTCCATATTCAACCAACTCGAGTCTGGGGAGGAGGAGGAGGATGGCGGTGTCAGTGGTGATATTAACGTAAAAAACCTACTAAGTGCCAGGCACCATCCTAACATTATGTATCACAACGCACTTCAAAAACCCCCAGGAGGCTACCATGCTACCTCCCCAGCTGCCGCGGGAGATGCCAAAAGGCAGAAATCTGGTCGTGTACTCTTTGGGAAACCCATTGGCGTCAGTGCAGGTACAGGAACCACGGGGCTGGTGGGCTTCAGGTGGGGTGGGACCAGGTTTCCAAGTGGCATCTTCCAGAGTGCAAACTCAGACCATCCGAACCCAAGATGCAAGGACTTACACCCTTGCAGTCTTCAAATTAAAACAACAACAACAACAACAACAAGCTGGAGAAAGACAAGACTCTACAGTTCTCTGCCGTCCAATCAGCCGCACCTGTGGTACACTTGCATCCGTGTCCTTTATCTGCTAGTTCTTTGAAAATATTATTCTCACCTCTGGCCACCCAGACATGAGGCAGGTCCGTACCATGACTGCCCATTCTAGTTTTGGTTCCTCCTCCCCTTAATTGTAAAAAGCTGGAATTTCTCAGCTCCAAGGCTGTGAAAGACAGATGGGGACATGAAGGAGAAGATAAAAATCCCCTGAAAGTTCCAGGTCCCTCCTCCATCATAAGTGTTTCGTATCACTCTCTTTCTTCCCAGGGACCTTCCTGTCCCTCAGAGACTAGGGTCCCAGACCTCTTCCCTGCAGCATGATAAGACTTTCTGGGCCTTCCAATTCAAATAGTCAACCCTAATCATTCCATTTCCTGAACAAGACTTATTTTAGGTAATTTATGTTCAAACACCAAGAATTCCTCAACAGAAACCCCCGGATGAAAGTGTTATTGTGCTAATCTGTCCTCTCTTTGCTCATGGATAACCACATTCCACCAAATGCCGCAGACGGGTGTGGGAAGCCACTTACTTGCCGTGGTAGAGGTGCCATAATTAAGCTGCTCCGATGCAGGGTTGGTCCTCTGCTTTTCTGTACGCTGCTCTGTGACTTTGAGGAGATTATTTGCGCTAACAAGCAAGGCCTCCACAAACAATGGGTTGAGAGGACGACTCAAAAGAAGCCGACCCAGTGCTCTCTGGGATGCTTCTCCCTTTGACTGGCCTCACGAGGATCAGGCCCCTGATGGAATCACTGGAGATTTAGGGCTTGATTAAACCCTGGCTTTGGGCCAACATGCTGGTGGCCCCTTGATTTTCCCAGGTCCACCCAAGTGGCATAAACACCAGAGTAAGAATATGAACCGCTTAGCTGATCCCACAAGAGTCACTGCTCATTAGCTAGGAGTCTTAGTATCACCAGCTCACAGGGTTCAACAGGCATCAGCATGCCCGATCCTGGAAGGACAGCCTGGCTTTAGGTTAATTGTCCCTACATCTGCACTCTCTGAAGCTACAGCTGGGGGGCTTTGTAGACCAACTTCACCATTGGGATCTTTGGGATTCCCATCCTTTCTTGGCCCAGGAAAGCCCAAGCTCTCCACCAGAGGCAACTAAATCATCTTGGTGGGCTGTCCCTGATTATTATTGGCGGTTAGCGATCATTTTGCTTCTGAACAAATGGTTGGATCTTGCACAGCCCAAAGCATAAAGACTGGCCATGTTCACCTACTGGAGGGCACTGGAGAATTTCTCATGTGAGGGTACGCATGAAACACAAACGGAGCAACTGCATCCTTTCTTGAGTTTGGCGATTTTGTTGTTGCTTCGACTCAGCATTTGCTTGTGACCCTTAAGGACTCAGAAGACAGAGTAAGCTGCTTAGGTCCCCATATGGCTCAGGACAGAGCAAACAATATTCATTCCCCGAGCCCCACAGCTAGTAGTCTCAGGGATCCCCAGGATTATCCTGAGGCTACCCCTGAAAGCATGAACCCCGTAGTTGGTCTGTCTCCTAGCCAAGTCTCACCAGGAACCTGCATGTCCTGGCAAGATGTGGGTGACTTAGGAATGGCCTAACAACAGAAGGGGGAGAGCCAGGTATGACACCTCCCACCCTGACCAGCTGTGTGATCTTGGTTCTCATCTCTGCCGTAGTATCCATGCCCATGAACACGATGACGATCCTGCCACCAACTTTTCCCCTGTAGGAGGCTGCAAGAGTGAATTCATTAATGTTTATTGAGCACCGGGATTTCTTTGGAGAGTGGCCTTTATAAATATAAGGCATGATTAAAGGATGTCAGTTTGCTAACTCTCAGAGGAAGTACTTAATGGGATCAGGGCTAAATATCTTGATGATTGAGTTTCATTCTTTATTCAAATATGCACAGGGCTCCCATCACTCAATTCTGCCGTCCACTCATGTTATTATCCTGCTTTATTTTCTCATTTCCATATATAATAGTACAACAGCTGTTCCCCTCATACCATGCTTATCCACTGCCTCCTTCCCTCACCCCAGCTTCTGACACCTCCCCTGAGGTTACCAGGGCCACCTGATTGTCAAGCTCATTGGCTTTGTCTCATTCCTCATTCTCCTTGTCCTTTCTGAGCATGGCGCTGGTCACTACCCGCTCCTCACCCTCGAAAGTCTTATTCTGTGGTTTCCTCAACCCCGGCAGGTCCAAACTGATGTCACCATTGTCTTCAAATCAGTTCCCTGCCCTGCCCTCCAAACCTCCCTCTCCACGGACAACCCCCAGTGCAGGCCCTTACTGTCCTAGCCTGCCCGGTTCTTAAAAAAACCTATCCCTGCCCTCTACACTCGAGGCAGGTGTGACACATGTATGTCTCTGAACTGTTCCACAGGCCTCTCTGCACCACCTAGGCCTCTGGCTGTTCTTTTCCCAAGCCCACCTCAGTCTCCTGCGCCCTGCCGGTGGGTGAGCTGCTCCAGATCCAGACACCATAGGACCCGCTCTCCTGCTCGCCCACCTTCCTGCCTGCTTCCCAGACCAGCAGACACTCTTGCTCCCAGCAGGCCATCTGAACTGACTGAAAATCTAGCAGCCCTTCTTCTAGGGGCACCATGACAGACTTGTCCCCTCCAACAGCCCCTGGTGGACCCAGCCAAACAGACACACGTCAACACTTCCATAGACACACAAACGCTGATATACACAGGTGTGCAAAGAGATGTGGGTACACGCACAGGCACACCCAGACACACGCACAGGCACATACACAAGCACACACAGACATAGAGGCTCATATATACAGATACATACATACTCATGTAGACATACACAAATACTCAGATATAGACACAGACACAAATACTCACATAGACATACAAACACATACTGACAGCCAGAAGCACCCAAACAGATGTGTACATAGACACACATACTCACATAGGCATGCACGTTAATACACAAAGTCACAAGCATACACATACAGAGACACACAGATGGATTTTTGCTGCTCTCCCAGCATCCTGACAGGCTGAACTGATCCCCCTCACCCCTGCTGAGTAGCCAATTCTTACTCCTGCCCTTCTTCATTCTCATCTGTATTAGTCAGGGTTCTCCGAGAAACAGAACCAATAGAATATATATATGTCTGTCTGTCTCTCTTTCTACACACACACACACACACACACACAGAAATTTTAAGAAACTGGCTCATGCAATTGGCTGGTAAGTCTGAAATCTGCAGCTTGAGTCCGAAGGCAGTCTGGAGGCAGAATTCCCTTTGCCTCAGGGGACTCCAATCTTTTCTCTCAAGGCCTCCAATGGATTGGATGAGGGCCATCACATTATGGGGGGTCATCTGCTCTATGCAAAGTGTACTGATTGCAATGTTAATCTTATCTAAAACAAAAAAATAAAGAAAACCTTCAGAGCAACACCTAGACTGATACTTCATCAAGTATCTGGTACCGTGGCCTAACCAAGTTGACACACAAAGTTAGCCACCACCTGGCGGCAAGCCAGTGCTCATGTAAGTCTCCCAAAACGTCACCCTTATCACAATGGCTCCCTGCTCTAAAACTTAAACATCTTCACTCCTGGATCAGAGTAGGCACGCGGTAAATATTTGTTCAGTAATTAAATAACGAATAGCCTTTGTGACAGGCTCTACACACAGCTCAACACAGGAGACTGTTTTGAGGGCCCAACAGTGAGCTCTGCTAGGAGCTGAGGATGCAAATATCAAAAGCCACTCTACACATTCCTTGTCTTTTCCGTCTGCCTTCTTGAGGCCAGGAGCTGTGCTGCTGATGTCTCTAATCCTGTCACAGTGCGCAACGGAGTCCTTTATACAAAGCAGGCCCTCAGTTGTGGATAAATTAACTTGATCCTTTTTACTGATCCCTATATCAAATTTACCTGAAATAGGACACATTGTAGAGCCCCATTTTTAAAAGTATGATTCGTAGCGTCCAAGCCCGTTTCTACCTTTATTTTTAAGATGCAGATGTGAAGAGGTATTTTCATACTCAGGAAGGATATATATACCACAGAACATTGACAGTGGTCTCTAGGGGTGGGCTTGTGGGTGGCTTCTATTTGATTTTTTATACTTTTCTGTGTCTTCCCCATTGTCCTCTGTGACCATGTGTTATTTTTATAACCATAAAAAAACTGCGTGTTTTTTTCTTTCATCTTTTCATTTATGAGTATGCAGAGATTCAGGGTCCCGCTCTGTGCGCTTTCTTGAGGCCTTTGGCATACCCCTTGGCTTTCCTTTGAAGAGAAGGCGTTCTGGGACACCCTTGTAAAAATCTGTGAGGTCATAAAGGTAAAGTTAACTGCAAACGGTTGTTCTGTTTTAATTATGTCCAAGTGTCGGGTAACATGGAACTTTCAAGGAAAGCGTTCAGGGAGTTAATGATTACGGCTGTTGTTAAACTGTTGTTAAGACGGAGAGCCGGTGCCGGGAAGCTGGGCACAGCGTCTTGCCTCCAGCCACTCCTCCAGTGCCCGGCCCTGCCACCGCTCCTGGGCCGCCTGTCGCCTGTCAGCCTGCTGTCAGGCTGCGTCCCAGCCAGACGAACAACACCCAGCCATGATGGAAGCGACTGTTCCTTGAACTTTGCTTCAGTCCCGCCTGCCGGGGTCTCCGGAGGAAGTGTTCACCTCTAGCCCAAATGAAATGGAGCTTCAGAAAAGCCTCAACAGAGGCCCCGAACTTTGTATTTCTCAGACTGCCAGAGCCACCAGCTGCTGAGTGCCACGGAACTCCCAAAACCATGAAGGGGAAACCAAAGAGCTGGAGGAACGCAGACATCGCGTGGCCCCGAGAGGCTGTCTCCAGGGTGACCCGGACATGCGGCAGGTGGGCCCGGGGAGTGACAGGGGCCGCTTGCAGGAAGGTGGGGCGAACCAGAACAAGGAGGCCACGCCCACCCGGAGGCTGAAATTCCAAGAAACTCGCCCTGCGCAAGGCCAAATTTGTGAAATCCTCTCGTCCTGGAAAGGATCCCACACAAATTTCTGGGGTTTCCAGTGTGATATTTGATAAGTGCCAATGGGCTGAAAATATTCCCAAGATTTTTGGGCTTTGTACAGTTAGTGGTGGCTGCCGAAGGCCGTCTCACCGCCTGCAGTGTCCCGCCAGTGGCTGCGGTGGCCAGGCAAGGGCTGGCATTTGTGCCTGACCGCTTTGGCCCTCCCGTGGGGCGTGCCCTGCCATCTGGGCCTGCGGAGGAAAGCAGGGCTCCGGTTCCACGTCCTCACAGGCAGCATCCCCTGCAGGCAAAGAGATAGCAGCGGCCCCCCCAAATGCCCTGGTGGCAGCACAGTAGGCCCCAGCCAGGCTGCCCTCCTTGCTCCCTTTCAGCCACTGAATGCCAGAGCTGGAGGAAATCTTTGTGCTCATCCACCCAACCTCCTCACTGACTAGCAGGTACCCCCTCAGACGCGAGCTCCCTGAGGGCAGAGCGGGGCTGGCTCTGGTCTTCGTACCTTTGTGTTCCCAGAGCCTGGCACTGCGTAGGGCTCCCTAAGTAGGAGGTGAATGAGTGGGCGAATGAACGAACGAACTCTCTTCTTGTTGTCTTACCTGCACAGAGTGACACTTTGGACAGGTCACATTTTCCTCTGTCCCCTCGGCTTTTTGGTAGAATGAGCCCACTGCTGTCGGTTCCCCTCCCAGCTCACAGAATCCCCAGAGCCAAGCCCGCCACGGCCTTCTGGTGAGTGTCTCAGGAGGAGCACCCACAGAAAGGAGGAGCACCCACAGAAAGGATTACCAACCTCAGCCTTCGTATCTGTTTCCCAGGGCTGCTGTAACAGGACCACAAACTTGGTGAAGCTTGGCTTACAACAGGAATGTATTCCCCCACAGTTCTGGAGGCTGGAAGTCTGAAATCAAGGCGTTGGCAAGGTTGTCTCTTGCTGAGGGCTCTGAGGGAGAATCTGTTCCAGGCCTCTCTCCAGATTCTGGTGGTTGCCTGCTATCCTTAGCACTCCCTGACATATCACTTCTCGGCCTTTTGGCTAAGATCAAGTGCAGCACTCCCTGACATCTGGCTGCGTGATCGCTCCGATCCCTGTCTCCCTCTTCATGTGCCACTCTCCCTGTGTCTCTCCTCTTCTTGTAAGGAACCGTATCTCAAGACTCAGCCTCTCCACTGCACTGGCCTGGGCCAACTGCCAATCTGCTGTGTCACCTTGGAGAGGTGTCTTTACTTCTCTGTGCAGTTTTCCTGCTTAAACTTTGGAAGGAATTAAGGGTTTACCCTACTCCAGTATGACCTCATCTTCACAAATTACATCTGCCGCGACCCTACTGTAACAGGACACGTTCTGAGCTCCAAGAAGGACATGGATTTTAGGGGGCTACCATCCAACCCAGAACAGCCTTCCTGCTCCCACCCCGACAAAGTTCTATCTTATTCTCCACCTCCATCACCGCCCCTTCCTTTAGTTGGGGGTGTGGGCTTCGGGAATGTGGTTTTCACCTGCTCACTAGTCTAAGCAGCAGTTGGGAGGCCAAGGGTAGGGAGCTGTCTGTCACTGTTTCCCTCCATGGACGTGGACACCCTGGGGTTCCTGAACTGCCAAGTCTGAACTGTAAGTCAGTAGACCCAGTCCACGCCGCATATTAGCGTCACCCGGGAAGCTCTTCACACACACGGAGCTCTCCCAGGATGCCAGTTCACTTGGTCAGAGTGGCACTTGACGTGCCTATTTTTTGAAAGCTCATCAGGTGACTCTAATGTGAAGCCCGGATGAGAACAACTGTGTCAGATGCTGTGGAAACAGCTCTCTCTTTAGGAAAGGGGATGCAGCCACACTCACACACACACACACACACACACACACACACACACACACCAGGAATATGAGCTTCTGCAGTTCACTGCCTGCTGGACCCTGAATACCCATTAGAAAATTCCCCCACCTACATCACAGGCTGCACGAGAGAACAAACACATACTTGGAGGACCTGAAACAGACAGCAGCAAGCACAAAATGTCCTTACGTTTCCTGTTTTACTTCGAAAGTTGGAATTTTGCTTTCCCTTCTATAATATAGCCATCTTCTTTTACAATTTAAAAAAAAGAGATTTTTTTTTTCTCCCAAAATATCCAAGTGTAGAAATGAGGCTCCAGAAAGATGTGCCATGTTTAAGCTGTGGCTTTGTAGACTCTTCAACACCTTATTAGGTCCCCCTGAGGTTCCCGACTTTGATAAGCCCAGACAGAGTGTGAGAGGGAAAAATCAAGCTGCTCAAACTTTGGAACAAATTGCATCTTACGGAGGACAGCCTGTGCCCAGAGAGATTAGGTAACTCACCCAACATCACACAGTTTGTCATCAGTGGGAACTGTATCTCAAGATCCAACTTTGCCACTGCACCGACTTAGGTCAACTGCAGATTTGCTGTGTGACCTTCGATAGGGGTCTTTACCTCTCTGTGTCGGTTTTCCTGCCCATAAAATGCTGATGATATCTGTTCCAACTCAGAGGATGTGTGTGGAAGCACTTAAAAATTGTATGGAAAGGCAAGGCGCTGTAATCGTGGTGGTTACAGCCTAACGCTTCTAGGGGAGGCACGGTGACGCCCCTCCGCTGCAGGGTCATGCTGACAGGCCACTGTCTGAGGGAAGAGCAGTGCGGTGCACTCTGCCCCTTTGAGCTGAGAGGTCCAGGTGAGCTCCCTAACGTTCCAGTCCAGGGAAGGCGGGGTCCTTGGGAGCTTATGCCCCTCACCTCAGTTTGCTCTCCCCTGCTCCAAGCTCTGATCTGCCTGGCCCCAGCCAGGGTAACAGGCCAAGAAGGCATTTCCCCCCCAAAACAACCTTCTTGTCCCAATCCTGAGAATGTCATTTCAAAAGCGTAAGTCATGGAAAACTAAGTGGCAAACAACAGCACTGCCAGCTTCTTCTTTCTCCTCTCACGAGGCCTCAGAGACCTTTCCCCACAACCTGTCTCCTCGGGAGGAAGTGGGCGGCCAGCCTGCTCCGGACCCCTCCCTGGCTGTCCCAGTCCTGAGGAGGCTGCTCGGCCCAAGCCTGCCCTTTTCTGTTTACACTGGGAGAGGAGCTTCTGCGGAGCTTAAGTGCAGTTCTGGCCCTTTTGTTTGTTTTCAAGTCAAGTTACAACTTTGCTCCTGGATTTATTGCAAATTCCACGTATCTTCTTCTGTCCAGGGTCTCTGCACAAATCCTTGAGAGCTTCCCTCCTCCTCTGTGGACAAATAACCAGAGGCCCGGGGAAGGGGCAAGGAACACAGGGATGGGTGGGTAGAACGACAGACAGACGCAGAGGAGGCACACCAGGAAGGGCCAGAGGCTGTCCCCCGGTGCCTCAGGGGGACAGAGTGCGTCTGGCAACGCAGAAGCAGCCATAGGTCACCCAGGGAGGGCAGAGCCAAAGGAAGGCCAGCCACCCAACGTCCTGCCCCCTTGCTGCAAAGACCTCCACGGGGAGGAAGACCCGGGCTGAAAGGCAAAGAAACCCCAGGCCTCAGCGGAGGGAATAAAGAAAGGATGTTCTGATTTGGAGGGAAGGAGCCCACGTGGTTTCTGGCAGGCATTGGTCCGAGTTCCAAGGGGCCTAAAAAAGGACACCACGAGGAGCTGTGTGACAAGGGCTGCGGGTCTGAGGGTTAGGCCCATCGAGGCCCACCCCAGGCATGGCGGGGCCGGCGGGGAAGGCCCAGGACACGGCTGGGCACCAGCACAGCATCTGAGAGTTCCCGTCCCTGCTCTTTCCTCCCCAAACACCATGGTCCCCATAAACCACTGATGAAGAGCAAACAACTACAAGCTGAAGCCCACCAGGGAGAGAAAGAGAATCAAACCGAACCGAACAAACTGATAGCGGGGTGTCCAGCCATGCTGTTGGCTGGTCCTCCTTCCCGGCTGGAGCCCCCACCCCACCCCACTCTGGCTTGTGCCAGGAGCACTCACTGGCTTCAAGCCCTGTGTTGCAGTGTGGGAGAGGTGAGGGGTGGTCCCAGGGGCCGGCAAAGCGGGACTGCTGGAATCTCAGCTCCCAGTGACTTGACCCAGAGTTGGGTTTTAACCTCCCCTGACCTGGGGCAGCAGCGGCAGGTAGCTGGGATGACCACAGGGTGCCCTCAAGTCCTCACTGAAGGTCTCACTTTTCCCATCACCCCTCCATGTCATGGTCCAAAGGCATGAGACTCAGCCCTCAGCAGTCCAGCCCGGGGCCGCATTCAAGGAGCCTCAGGAAGTGGGGGTTGAGTGAATGAGAACAGGCCAGGCCCCCTCTGCCTTGAGGAGCCGTTCTGGCTTCCTGAAACAGGTGCTGTTGCTAACCCATAGAACGAACGGAAGGACCTTCCACGGCCAGGCCTGTGTTCCACCCTCCTGGAGGTGTTGGGCCCTGGTGCTTCCTGTCACTCATCACTCTGCCACAAGACCAGCCTCCCTCTCCTCAGGCCTCTGCCCTTTGCATGCACGCCCTCATCTTTCCAGGCTCCAGCCTGTTCCATCTCAGTCTCTCTCATCTGCCTGGCCCCCTTAGCCACCTCCCACACTCACTTCCCAGACCTCGCCACCAGTGGCTCTGGAACATCAGCTTCTCCTCTCACCTCTTCCTTTCTGCCACTGTCCTCTCCTACCCTTTCTTGTGCCCACCCCCTGCCCATGTCCCTTTAAGAGCTTCCTTTTCCACCCAAGCTTTCATCTGCACCACTCTCCTCTCTGGCCAGCAAGTCAGCCAAACCACTGTCCCTGAGGCCTTCCCCCCTCCTTGGACTCCCCAGACCCCACGTCCACCTTCCACCCACAGAGTCTCTCACTGCTCACCAGACCAAGAAGATCCAGGCATCTCTTCAGGGGCTTCCTTGTACCTCTTTCCCCCATCTCACGGTTCCTTCACATCACCCTCTCATCTTCCCTTCCCTCGGTCTGTGTGCAGCTGACACCCCATCTTCCTCTGCAAAACTAACTTACTTACCAGGCCCAAAGCGGCCTCATCGGCTCCTGTCTCTTCCATGCCATGCCATCCTCTGTCCTCGTTCCTGGATCAGAAGTTGCATTAATGGGATTCCCTGTGATGCGAATGCACATTCACGTTTGAGAAGCATGGCACCAAAGCATGGCCACATCTTCCTTATCCTAAAATGGCTTCCCCTGGGCCCACTGTCTTTAAGTTCACCATCATTTTCTTTTGTTCCATGTATTACAAACTTCTTTATGGGGTCCCTGACACCTTCTGCTTCTATTTTCTCTCCTCGGGTTTTGGCAACTGGCCGCTGCTTGGGGCCATTTTCATAGGCCTTGCTCCCAACCATGGCCCCGGGAACCACCTCCATGACCCTCTCCTCACGTGGCTCAGCCCCCACTGACTACTCAGATTCTCTTCTTGGGCTCTCCTGACAACCTTCTTCCAGGTTTCCATTTCTCTTCCAGGTTTCCCTCTCTCTTCCTCAGTTTGGCCATCTCTGTTTATGAATCTCCACCCTCCCCGTTGCCCAGGTTCAAAATCCTCAGAATTGTTTTCATCTCCCCTTCCTTCAGCCTCCAGAAACCTGCAGAATCTTCTTTTGCACTATTTTTTACATCCCTCCCCATCCCAATGTTGCTATCTAAATTCAAACCCTTGTCATCTCTCCCCCAGGACCTTTCTCCTCTGCCCTCGGGCCTCCTCTCTCGTGTCTACCTGCCAGTGGACGCAGAGCCCGTCAGAGTGGCCTGTCTCCCTCTCAAGAGCCCATGTGGACTTGGTGCTGCTCCTGGCCCTTCAGCCAGGGAGATGCCCTCCTGTTCTAGCCCAGTCCTTGTTACTGCCATCATCAGTCACAGATATCGACTGAGGACCTGCTGTGTGATGTTTTCCTGTGCCCGGATCGTAGTCCCTTATTTTCCACTCCCAAAACTTGCCACCTGCACTCACCCAGTTTTCCTCTTTTTGTTCACTTGCTTTATCTGCTCCCGTACCCACCTGTCAGCACCTCATCTAAACATACTCAAGGCCTAGTCCCCAGCCCACCTTTCCAAGAAACCTGTAAGATTCCAAAGGTAGAATCGATTTCTACCCTTCCCCATTCGCCCTTAGAATAGTGTTTGTTTTTTTATTACAACTGCATCCCAGTGTGTGTGTGTTGGGGGGGGGGCTCCCTGGTTGGGTGGTCCTGCAGGCCAAGAACAGCCCTCGCGCAACTTGAAACTACACGTTTGGATTTCACAGAGGATAAAACTGTGGCCAGAGTGGTCCTGGGTCTTTGATGCCGGTTGACGACAGCATCACATCCCAGCCCCGGCCTCCTGGTTCCTGGCGCAGTTCTAGGGAGATCCAGAAAGCCAGGCTCCGTCCCCCATCGTCTGACAGCACATGCCCTCCACGGATGTACTCAACTATCCTCAACTCTTCTCTTCCTCCCAGACCGGCTGGAATAAAATCAGAACAGAGAGACCTTAGATGAGCAGCCAGGGGTCACACCCAGCCCATTTTCCCACCACCATCCCCAAGCCCTCACTGAATAGCCAGCAGTGAGTCCAGTCCTGTTTTCTGAACCTCCAGGGAAATTGCTTCCTCACCATTTTTAGCAGAGGACACCATCATTCCCAACGTCTCCAGTGAAAAATATCTCTCTTTGCTCTTCTCTAAATGTTCCTCCCACCCCTCCAACTCTCAACGCCCACGATAAATCTCCTTTTTCTCGGCCGGGTCTTCTGCAGAGGTGGGAAGGGCTTCTCCCGCACTCCCTAGAGCACTATTGTTATTGCAGGAAGATTTCGGAAGTTTGCTGGGGCTTGTAACTCCTATAAGGAAATGCACCACATACAAGTAAACAAATCAGTGTGTTCTGCAAAAGTCAAATAGGACACCACCCCTCTGTATGACTGTCCACGCTGGGTGGTCACATAGGTCATTCGGTGAGAATTTGGAGAAAGACAAGCTTTTTCACTTAGCAAAGGCTTACGTAGGTCTTTGTGCTTGGGCACCCGCGGCACAGAATGCACTCAGCCTCTACCACCAGATTTGTCCTGGGACATCCCAGTGCCTATCGGATTCATTTTCAGCTCTCCTTGCTTCCAGTCTAGTTGTGGCCTTACCTGAAATCCAGTGAAGGATTCTCTTTTTCAGTTTCAGAAGGAATTGGTTCACTTACCTTCACAAAAGCCAGTGGAAGGATCATGCGTGTGACTCAGATCCTTTTGGTAAATTTCAAAGAACTGGCTGAGCAAATACAATTGCCATGCCGACCTGGGATGGCATAGATTGTGCTCTTGCTGCTGATAGCAGCAAGGGACATTTTGAAAGTCCTCTACCCCGCATTCTATACGACCTGGAGCAGAAAAATGGTCATTCCTTGGGAGGAGCTTATGTTCTCTTTCAAGGATAAGCTGAGCAAGCTGACCCAGGCAAGGGCTCTCACAGTTGAATGCTTTTGCTTGCGTGGGAAGTACAGCTGTCTTGTTGGGGCCCAGGAGACAGACTGACGAGGGGAGAATTCCTGTGTTTGGGACTGGGCTTGAAAAGTCTCCGGTTTGTAACACCCAGCTTGCAGGAGAGCAGAAAGAATTTCCAGCTGTCGTCGGGGTGAGAGCCCCCCTGATTCTGACCAGGGCTGTTTCTGGGCTCTGGACTCTCCTGTCACTCCTCCTGAGCTGGTCACCCCATCAACACCCAGTCCCGTGGGCCAGCTCTGGAATCAGATGACCTATTACCGTCGAGAAAATGGCAAAAGGTCAAATATGGTATGATTCTGCTTATACGAAGAACCTAGTGTAATCAAATTCAAAGACCCAGAAAGTAGAGCCGTGGTTGACAGGGGCAGGGTGGGGAGCAACAGGGAGCTTGTGTTTAACGGACATGTTTCAGTTTGGGAAGATGAACAAGTTCTGGAGACAAATGGTGAACACTGTGAATGTATTTAATGTCACAGGACTGGACACTTAAAACTGGTTGAAATAATACATTTTTTTGTTATATATATTTTACCACAATTTTAAAAAGGGAAAAAAACACAAGTGGGGACTGAGCCCAGATCATAACACTGCTGAGAAAAGACAGCCAGGTGATTCAGTTCTCAGCCCTAAAGAGAAGGGTGTGTGTGTGTGTGTGTGTGTCTCTGTGTGTGTGTGCACGCACACACATGTGCGTGCACACATGCTGTGGGTGTCTGTGACCCTACGGGAGTGAAAGTGGATCCACAAATGGCATGGTGAGGGAGGTGAACATATTAGACCAAGCCATTTCATCTCTGGGTGCTCCTTGCGACTAATTTGGGGGTCGTTCTTCATAATGCAGACCAATCAAAGATTCTCAGTGGAAACTGTTGTTTAAATGCCAAAGGGCCTGTGTAATATCCTTGGAGGGCTGAATGGGAGGCCTTTTCGTCATGACTTGTTCAAAAACGCACCTGGCTTTTTCCAAGAAAGACTAGATTTTTTGGAGTCCGAGAAATTAGGGCTAGAGCTCAGGGCCTGCCACTGTGTGGTCAGTCATGATGCACGTTTAAATTCAAATGCCTAAGATCCAAAGAGTGGGGAAAGGGAAAATACTCTCTGTAAACTGTCAAGTGCCTCACAGTCGTCTTTTATCCTTACAGTTGAGCCTGGCTATGGAAACATAACATATCCAAGATAACAATGGATTTTTAAAGAATTCATGTGGCAGGAAAGTTAGCATAGATCCTAAAATAACAAATTCAACCCGCATGACCTGTTATAGGATTCTTCAGGCTTTGGAGGCAGCCCAGTAGCAATCACAGCTGTGAATAAAATCAAAAATCCTAGGGGCCAGACTTTCTGAGAAAATAAATTCTGTAGCCTTTGGCAGAAGGGGCTGGCCCAAGTTAAACCAGATATTGCTGTGAAAATGGCGTATTAAGCCTTTATCAGTTACCAACACCAAGGCATAAAGCCATTTCCAGCAGATCCTTATTTTTTTAATTTGCGTACTATAAAATACACCATTTAAAGTGCCTAACTCAGTGCGGGTTTTTTAGTGTGTTCACAAGGTCATGTAACCATCAATTGCTATCTAATTCAGAATATTTTTTATCACCCCAGAAAGAAATGCCATGATCAGTCACTCCTTGTTTCTCCCTCCTCCCAGCCCCAAACAACCGCTAATCTACTGTCTGCCTGGACATTTCGTGTAAGTGGAATGATGCAATATGTGACCTTTTGAGCCTGGCTTCTTTCACTTAGTATAATGTTTGCAGGGTTCATCTATGTTGTAGCATGTATCAGAATTTCCTTCCTTTGTATGACTGGATAATGTTCCATTGCACAGAGATACCACAGTTTGTTTATCCATTCATTGGTTGCACATTTTGATTATTTCTCCTTTTTGGCTAACACAAATAGTGCTGATATAAACATTCATGTATGTGTAGTGAACATGTATTTTCAATTCTCTCGGGTCCTTGTCCGAGAGTGGGATTGCTGGGTCACATGGTAACTCTATATTTAACTTTTTGAGGAATTGGCTAATTGTTTTCCAAAGCAGTTGTACCATTTTACCTTCCCACTGGTGATATGCAAGGGTTCCAATCTCTTCACGTTCTTGCAATACTTGTTATCGTCTGTCTTTTTCATTACAGCCATTCTAGTAGGTGTGGAGTGGTATCTCATTGTGATTTTGATTTGCATTTTCCTACTGACTAAAAATGTTGTGCATCTCTTCATGTGCTTATTGGCTATTTGTATATCTTCTTTGATGATATGTCTATTCAAGTCCTTTGACTATTTTTATTTTTTTATTATTTTTTTAAAGTTTATTTGAGAGAGAGAGAGAGCATGTGCATGAGCTGGTGAGGGGCAAAAAGAAAGGGAGAGAGAATCTTAAGCAGGCTCTGCTGATCGCATGGCCCTGACTCAGGGCTCCAACCCACGAACAGTGAGATCATGACCTGAGCTGAAATCAAGAGTTGCACGGCTAACTGGCTAAGCCACCCAGGTGCCCTATCCTTTCCTTACGTTCCAAATTTATAATGTTTGCCTTTTTTATTATTGCATTTTAAGAGTTCTTTATATATTCTGGGTATAAATCTCTTATCATATATGTGATTTATAAATATTTTTCCCATTCCACAGGATGTCTTTTCACTTTCTTGATAGCATCTTTTGGCACAAATGTGTTTAATTTTTATGAAATCCAATTTATTTTTAATTTTGTTGCTTGTGTTTTTGGTATCATATCCAAGAAACAATTACCTAGTCCAAGGTCATAAAGATTTATACCTGGATTTTCTTCTAAGAATTTTATATATTTAGCTCTTTGATCCATTTTGAGTTAATTTTTGTATATGGTGTGAGGTAGAGATCCAACTTTATTCTTTTGCATGCAAATATCCATTTGTCTCAGCACCATAAGTTGAAAAGACTATTCTATTCCTATTGAATTGTCTTGATAGCTATGTCAAAAACAGATCTTTCTTCTTTTCTAATATAAGCATTTAAAGCTTTAAAATTCCATCCAAATGCTAAGTGAAAGGAACCAGACACAAAAGGCCACGTGGTGTAAGATTACTCGTACAAAATCTCCGGAATAGGCAAACCCATAGAAACAGAATGTAGATTAATGATTTCCAGGGGATAGGGGGAGGAAGGGGTTAGGACTGACTGCTAATAGGTATGGGGCTTCTTTGAGGGGTGATAGTAATGTTCTGAAATTAGATAGGAGTGATTGTTATTGTATTACATAGTGAATATAGTATAAAACACTAAACTGCATACTTTAAAATGATGAATTATATGTTATCTGAATTATATTTCAATTTTTAAAATGTTAAGCAGGCTGCATGGGTAAGAAGCAAAGTTAACAACTATTACTTTATTGCAATTGCAATTTAACAGTAGTTTCTGAGGGACCATAAGAAGATAATCCAAATTATGGTAATGGTTGCATGACCCTATAAATTTTCTTACAATCATTGAATTGTACACTTAAAATAGGTGAATTTTATAATATGGAATTTACACTTCAATAAATATGTTTTTAATAAAATCTTTAAAAACTTCATTCAAATTCTGCCTTAGCTAAATCCTATAAATTTTGATATATTATGCCTTCATTTTTATTCAATATAAAATCTTTTAAAATTATTTTTGCATTGTCTTCTTTGACCCACGGACTATTTGAAATGTGATATTAAACTTCTAAATATGTAGGCCTTTTCTAAACATCTTCCGATGGTTTTTATTCTAATTTATTTATTTTGTATTAAGTTTTATATTTTAAAAGTTAGTTTAGTCATTTGTGTGTGTGTGTGCATGTATGTATCCAAACTGTAGTCTGTTTTGATGAATATTCCATGGGATTTGAAAAGAAATATGTATTCTGCTATTGTGGAGTGGAGTGTTCTAAAAATATCAGATCATGTGAGTGAATAGTAGTGTTCATGTCTTCTTTTTTTTCTTTTTTGCCTATTCCATCAGTTCCTGAAAGAGGAGTGATGAAGTATCTAAGTGTAATTGTGGATTTGTCTATTTCTTCTGTCAATTTGGTCAGTTTTTGCTTCATGTATTATGAAGCTTTGTGGATGAACACACATTTAGGATTGTTATATCTTCCTAAAAAAACTTTTTATCATTTTGAAATTATCCCCCTTTATCTCTGATAGCATTCCTTGTCCTCAAGTCTTCTTTCTCTACTAGTATAGCCTAGCTTTCTTATGTATTGCATGATATGTCTTTTTTCATTCTTTTTCTTTTAAACTATTTGTTTTCACATTTAAAATAAGTTTCATTTAAAATGTTTTTTTATCCAGTTTCATGATCTCTGCCTTTTAATTTGGGGTATTTGGGCCATTTGCATTTAATGACAAGTACATGCAATGTACTTACAATATGTTTGGCTTAGGTATAGCATTTTAATATTTGTTTTCTATTTGTTCCATCTGTTCTTTGTTCTCTTTCTTATCTTTCACTGCCTTCTTTTGGTTTGAGGGTTCTTATGATTTCATTTTTTCTACAATGACTTATTAGCTACAATCTCATGCCCTATGTGCTATTGTTGTTATACATTTTATTTCTACATATGGCAAATACTCCACAGTACTCTGTTATCATTTTTGCTCCAATATGTTAAAGAGATGCTTTTAATGGAAAATAAGTGTTTTATATTTACCCTCTTGTTTACCATCTCTAGCATTCTTCATTCTTTTGTGTAGATCCAAGTTTTATTTTCCTCCTGCCCAAAGAACTTCCTTTAACATTTCTCTAAGATGTTATGTGTCTCAAAAAGTATCTTGCCTTCATGTGTTTTTATTTTTTTTTAATGTTTTATTTTATTTTTGAGAGAGAGAGAGAGAGAGACAGAGAGAGACAGAGTGTAAGCTGGGGAAGGGGCAGAGAGAGGGAGACACAGAATCCAGAGCAGGCTCCAGGCTCTGAGCTGTCAGCACGGAGCCTGACATGGGGCTCAAACTCATGAGCCGTAAGATCATGACCTGAGCGAAGTTGGATGCTCAACCGACTGAGCCACCCAGGTGCCCCTTGCCTTCATTTTTAAAGGATATTTTCACTGGATACCGAATTCCAGATTGATTGGGTTTTTTTTTTTTTTTAGCACATTAAAGATATCATGCCATTGTCTTCTGGCTTGCATAGTTTGGATCAGAAGTCTGCAAGTTTTTTTTTTCATCTTTGTTCCTCCATAAAATATATCTATCTCAGCCTGCTTTTAAGATTTTCTCTTTATCAATAAGTTTTAGCAATTTGATTTTCTTTGTCATTATGCTTTGTTTATCCTGCTTGGGCTTATTGTGATTCTGGGGAATATAAGTGCTTATAATTTTTATCAAACTTGAAAAGTTTTTGGCCCATTGTTTTATCAAAAATGTGTTCTCTCCCTTTTCTCCCTTTGAATTACACATGTGTTAGACCACTTGATATTGTCCTACAGGTTACTGAGACTCTTGTCACATTTTTCTGTTTTGTTTTGTTTTGTCTTTTTCCTCTCTGTGCTTCATTCTGGCTAGTTTCTATTGCTGTTTTCAATTCACTTATTTTTCGTCTGTAGTGTCCAGTTTGCTTTAAATTCCATCCACTGACTTTTCATTTCAGATATTATATTTTTTCATTGCTGGAAGTTCCATTTGATATACATATACATACATATATATATATATATATGTATATGTATATGTGTATATATGTATATATATACATTTGATATACATATACATATATGTATATGTATATATATATATATACATATATATATCTTTCATTCTTTCCTCATTCCATTCATGATTTTCTTTAAATCCTTAAGCATATTTTATATATTTATAAGAGCTCTTTTAATGTTACTGTCTGTTCAGTCTATCAATTCTGTCATTTTAAAGTCTGTTTCTATTGACTGATGTTTTTCTTAATTATGGGTCACATTTTCCTGCTACCTGGTGAGCCTAGTGATTTTTGATGGAATGTTGGATATTTTAAAAGTTACATTATTGATTGTCTTGTTTTGTTATCATTCTGTAAAGAATGTTGGGCTTTAATCTGGAAGGCAGTTAGGTTGTTTATGGATAAGATCAATCCTTTAGAGACATATTTTAAATTTTTTAGGGTGGGTCCGAAGTTTCTTTTTCTCTAAGGACAGTTTAGACCTACCAGTTGTCATGACTCTTACAAGGTGTCTACTAAATGCCCTGACTGGTCAAACTGGTTGATATTTGAACATTTATTAGTCCCATGTGAACTCTGAATTATACAGCTGATATCTCCTGATCATTCTTTGCCCAATATTATGGAGCTTCACTCTGGGTGTACATCTTAGTATTAAGCAAATACTCAAGAGGACCCTTATGCAGATATCTGGGGTTTTTTCCACATAGGCCCCCCTTTTTTAGAACTCTACCCCGCATCTTCCATCTTCCATCCAAAGTCTCACTGACCTTCAAGTTCTGTCTTTTAATGCAGCAAGACCACCATTCTCTGCTTGGAATTCCTTCTCCTGCTCTATAGTCCAGAATGTGTTTCCAATCAGAACCTAAGGTGATCACTGGGCTCATATCATTTATTTCCTTCATTTCAGGGATCACAGCCTTGGACTGCCTGTTGTACAGTATCTAAAGTCATCAATGTATCTATTTTTGTTTACTTTACTAGTTGTTGATGGTGGGAAAGTAAATCTGGATCCTGTTCTGCTGTCATGGCCAAAAGCAGAAATCCTAAGAACTAATTTTGATAAAGAAATAGTGGTGAGAGAGGGCAGTCCCATCAGTTAGACACTGATGAATTGGCTGGGCATCCCAGGGAATGCAGGAAGACCCTAGCATCTACAAGGCATGCAGGAACAAGTATGACAATAAAGAAAGGGAAAAAATGTGGAGCCTTTAAAAAAAAATCTCATTTGTGTTCCCAGGTGGCTGGATAGCTTCCATTTGCTCCTCCAGATCTACTCACCACTGTTAACCCTGCCCTGTACCTTCGAGGATTAACCTGTCTATATTACATCAATAGGGCTCCTTTGATCTCTGGTTTCTAGTTGTGCTCAGGCAAAGAGAGTTACCAGCAGGAAACTGGAGGGCAGGAAGATTATTTATTCCCCTAATTCCTTCCCTGCCAAATCACTGTGGATTAGTTTTGTCACTCCACCAGAGATCATAGGTTCTGTCAGGCAGCCCTCTTATAGGTTCTAGTAGCTATCCATTTCTCTTGACTCTTCAGACTTAGAGATGATAATGCCTCCTCAATGTTATTAAACCTTGAGTCTCACAATATCTTTTTTAGTTCCCTTAAACCCTGACCAAACTTTGCTAAATAATCTTTTCATTAAATTCTCCTCTGTGTTTTTCCTACCAGGACCCTGATACTACAGAATTATTGACGCTGTCCCTAACTAAATAATGTACTGCCCACTAATTGTATGACCTTAGGCAGACCAGTTTCTGACTCTAACCTCAGTTTGTCCTTGGCCTACCCTTGACTATTTAGGGACTTAAAAATCAGAAATTCAAATTCAGCAGACTACCCCACAGCAGCAACCCTAGGGTAACTAGTGCCCCCTTCCCACGCCTTACTTGTTGTTGTTGTTGTTGTTGTTGTTGTTGTTATCTCCTACTCCCACACTGAATTCTTGGTTCAGCTGCTCAGCTTCATAGGGTAATCCAAGTCCGTGCCTCCAGATCTTAGCAACAGATACAACTTGCTGAGAACTAAGGAAGCAGTAGACCAAATGAAGACAACTTACAGGGGGACGACCATCATTTTGGGATCAAGACCAAGTTCATACAAGCTATTCAGCATTTGGCCCTGGTTTCTTTCCTCTCCTGATGTGTGCTCCCTGATGAAGTCATGTTTATTTATTAACTAGAAAGACAGACATATAGCATGAGTAAAGAAAAATGCCTTTTTTTAATCAGGAATTAAAAGAATAAAGAGGGAAAAGTCATGAGTTTTAAAAAGTTAGTATTACATAAAGGTATCCCTGAGGTCAAGAAATCAAGTTAGATAGAGCTGGCCACTACAAATTCCCCCAGGCTGAAGAAGATATAGAAATGGAAGCCAAAGAATGGTGGAAGGAACTCACAAGCAACAAGAACCAAAGAGTTGGTGGCTATCTATCCTGATGGACGTCAGGCCATAGTGAAGACCATAAAAGTGAACATATAACCTTTGGGTCCAGCATCCCCATCTCCCTGTCCTGAGAGAGGGAAGATGAAATGGTCTTCCACCTCTCTGTGAAAACCCATTAAACCTACTTGCCTTCCTGGGGAGGTTATTTCTGCATAGTCCACCTTTTGTGTCTCCCCCTTGATCAAAGGAACACTTAAGGCCCCTTTGAGACTTCTAACATGACAAGCCTATTCACTCTCCACGGTTGATGCTTTTCCTAGAGTTTCACTTGACCCTTGCCCTAAATATAATGTATGTTTCCTCTGCCCACGTTGGAACTCAGTGCCAAAGCCTCTGAGGCCACTACTCCTGGGTCAGCTCCTCTCTTTCTCTCTCTCTCTAGGGCTCCTTCCAAGATTTCGAGTAAGGTTTACACTTCTCTGGGAACCAGACCTCCTCACTCTTAAGCTCTTACAGAGGCTTGAACATAACACTGCATCTTCTTTAGAGAAAAGGCCAGTGTTTTCCTGTTATTTTGTTGACATTAAAGGCAACCCAGATTTACCTGAGAATGCACCCAGGCAGGTTGTTAGACTGGATCTACTCAGGAGTTCTGACATTCCCAAGTGAGTCAGCAGGTCCCTACAATAGCAGAACCCTAAGAATGGAACCCTTACCCTACAGCCTTTACTTGATGCCCTTCTGACCTGCCCCCACGACTGCTAGCTGTTATAACCTGACTCACAGTATCCCTTTGTGCAGCTCTGGTTTCTGATAAGGACCTTCCATGGAAGAAGCTTTGCTCACCTCTGTGCCAGCCACCCACACCATTGGTTCAAGGCTTGGAGGGTGTAACCCTTTGACCCCTAACCCTTGACCCTGACTCTCATTCCCACTGGGCTTTCCCTGGGAGTAGGCCTATACTTAACACTTTTACTGAAGGGAAAGAAGAAACAATCTACTCAATGATTTGCTATTGTTAGAGTAATTAATACTCCAAAGCCCTGGGTAGGAGTGACTGAAAACTTTGAGGCTCTTTAACTCTTCCTATTCTCAAATTAATCTGAAGTTTATATTCCCCACTTTTGGCCTCTGCCTGTCCATCCACAGCCAAATTCACTTGGTCTTAGAAGGGATTTAGCAAAAGTAGACATGATGCCTTGCCGTTGACCAGTGACACCTCTGGAGTTTCCATAAAGTAGGACCCAGAGATGGAAAACCGGGTGATACAGAGACTATTTGCATAGTAAACACTATCTTTCTCTTAGGTCAATGTTGATTTAAGACAGAGATGGGGCAGAGAGAAGGCCCCCCTCTATGACCACTTGGCATCAATATCATACTTGAGGGTCCCTGTATAAAATGGTCCATCCCATCACTGGATTTTCTCACTTCTTGTTTTATTTCTTCCCTTTCACTCAATCCCTGACAAATCCTATCCCCCTGGTCTTTGCCCTTTTCATTCATTCCTCCATCTGTCCATCTACCCATCCATGATGGAAGCTCCTTCCCAATGGGAAGCAAAAGCCCCTTCCAGAGAGAGGCCCTATTTTTTTCATCAAGGCCTTTGGGATCACCCCACTTTGGCTTCAAATCCCAAGTGATACCAGAGGCTGCCGATGGGGTCACTGCACTCACAGACACCTTTCTCCTCATTCCCTCCCTCTTAAATTCCTTTTATGTTTTCTCTCCTTCTTTCCTCTCTTTTTTTGTCCTCTACTCCCGATGCTTTAAGCCTACCCAATGCAGTCACCATGGATATTTTCTAGCCATTAAAACTAAAGAGGGGCAGCTGAGCCCAATTTTAGAAGTGTTGGTAACTCCCTACTTACAGGTCCCACTTCACCCAGCTACCCCCAGTGTGCCTGGGCAGAGCTAAGCTGACCTTTTCCTCCCTAGCCACCAGGGTGAGGATTTTAAGGCCTTGGTGGGGAGCCTAGGGCACCCAGCCTTCATGCAAAGGGACCTGAGCTGATTATAGCCCATCCTAAGGGAGAAAAAATAAGCTCCCAACATGGAAAAAACTGCCTTGCCTCCTGTTGCTATTGACTACAGAACAACAGAACCAGGATTTAATGGCCAGGCAAGACTAAAACAGTACTATCAGCAACCAGAGCCCAGCCAATCTCCTTCCAGCGCTGACCTTGGGTCTGTGCACAGTGACAATGAGTGTAACCAGACACAGAGCTCTCAGGTGTAGGGGGCAGGCCAACAGCCAGGGCACCACTCCCTTCTCCCCTGTCTCCTCTTGCCTCTGACAGACCCACTGGGGGATCAGTTTCCCCATCTGGAGTACCTGTGCTAGGAGTGGAGGGTGGTCAGTATCAGGCCCACAGGGGGCTCCTCTTCGGAGCTGCATTCTCAGCTCACATCAGTATTTCTTTCCTGAACAAGGATCAGGTCTGGAGCCTGGGCACCTGCAATATTTTCTGCAAGCATGCTTCTAACTTGGCCCACACCTCTGTGCTCTGGTGTACTGTCCATCTAGAGCCCCATCTACCCTGGAACTGCTGGCTTGAAGCTAGAGGGACTTTGGTAATCATCTGGTCCTGAGCCTCTCAGGAGCAGGGGAATTCCTGCTTGGGATTCAACCCTCCACAGGAGCTCGGTTTCCTAAACACAGGAGTATCACAGGAGAGGGAGACATTCTGATCTAGTACACACAAGGTGGGGAACAAATGGACTCAGTCAACCCATATTTTGGGGGGCCGCACTGCGCCAGAATTTGGTACAGACGTGTTTTGATTAATGTAGATATGGTCCCTTTGCTCCTGAAGCTGTCTAGTGGTGAAAATAGAAATGGGTCAAGTAATTAAAGTGCAATGCTCTTTACCAAAAAGGGATATACATAGGGGTCCCAAGCCTAGGGAGCGTGTAGTCAGGGAAGCCTTCCCAAGGAAATGGCATTTAAAGAGAAAGCAAGAGAGTCTTTTTTCTCATTTGCCTCTTCACCCAGAGGTGCACAGAGCTGGCACTTGGTAGACATGCAATCAATGTTTGTTGGATAAATAAACTAGGAAAGGAATAAATATCTCCACATTTCCTGAGAGCCCTTGATTACTAACAGGACTTGGTGCTGGGTCTATGAATGTATCCATTTACAAAAAATCGAACTAAAAGTCATGAGTCCTCGTGAGTCTACTCATGTTATGGATGTGCTGCGTGCTCTTCATTCCATTTTAGAGGTGAGTTTGCTGGGTCACAACTAGGGAAGATGATACCCCTGAGAGCCCACAGGGAGTCTTCCGGACTCACCCCCTCCCCTGCAGATCACACCATGGAGAACTCCATAAATGGACTCATTAAAGCAGGGAAGGCCAGCCTCTTGACAGGTGATTGGATTTAGATATGAAAGCAGAGATGGGCTAACCTCCTGTGCCCAGATGTCCTAACCACAGACCAAAGCTCAAGAGAAGCAGGGGGAGACTAGAGCCATGACCCTATTCACTCTTTCTCAGAAGAGGGTAAAGGGTTCTTGGAAATTACCATAAAGCATCCAAATGAGCAAATCCAAGGCCTTTTGCTGTCGGGTTTCCCAGCAGGATTATGGGCAGACTGACCAGCTGTTCCATCCCCCAGAAGTGTCTTAACTTCAAAGACTGGGTTCTCTGTCCCTGGCAAAGTGCCCCTGCTACAAATGCCCTGAAAGTCTCCCAGACTTCAAAACATGCCCACGTTAAGGTGTCGCTCTTGGGCCTCCAGGAACCTGTCTCTAACATACAGCAATGAGCACCCTGTCCCGTCCCCCTCCAGCAAACACCTCTCCATGAAGAGAAACTGGAGCTAGTAACCGTGCTCGTATGGGTGGAGGCAGGGCCACCATGTGCAGTCACGTAGGCTGTGCACTGCACAAGAGGGTGAGGGAGGGAGGGCTAAGATCCAGCCCTTACTCTGCTTTCCACGCTGTGCCCCCTGGCATGGCTGCATCCACACAGAGGAAGGGGTGCCTTTTTCTTATTTGCACATACATGCCATGTGAGCTAGCAGTGACCCTGGGTGGAGAGCCCAAAGAATTACATCTGAGAAAGAAAACAGTCTAGCCTTCCCTTGCCACCACCTAAATAGTCCAGCCAGGTGTTGCTCAAGTGATCAGATATGCTAATTGGACAGACTTCTTAGAAGGTAACGGAATATGATGGATAAACCAGTAGGCCCAGTAAGGCTTTATGTTTTATTTTTCTATGTCCTGAGTTCAGATGACACTGAAAATTGACCTATTGAGATGTACTAAGGAAGGATCAAATGACTTATTTCTGCTAAACTACTTTAAGGAGAATAAAGATTTACAGTAAGTATATCCCCTCTGTGTTGGAAATGCCAGGGGTTTTGGAATCTTTCCCAGACACTGGGCTCTAGCTTCACTTACTGTGAGCCTGTTGGTCAGGAAGCAGGCCCCGAAAGATGAGGTAAAGTGGGCATTTTTCAGAAAAAGGACCCTCCCCCAGGAGGGCCTGGCTTCTTGTCAGAGAACATACTCCTTACTCAGAATGATTAGCTGACAGTGTCGTCTGAATGGTGGCATAACACGGGTGTGCTGCCTGGGAAAACAACTGGGGTTCAAGCAAATGCTTGGTGGGTGCAGAAGAACGGGCCATGGTCCCTCATGGATTTCTTTCCATCGCAGGAACATGTGGCAAAGGTACCTCATACCTGTGGGCAGGGACAGCCGCCCTGTCTCAGAAATGCTTTCCCAGCACGATACCCTGTGGTATCTGCCCATCTGGCCAGTCTTCCTGGAGGTCAGGAAACAAGCTGTGGGCATGGATCTAAGTGCTTGCCCTGCCAGCAGTATCTCACCAAATCCCCGTACAACCTTGAGATGAAGCACCGTTACTGTTCTTTTTATTTTTAAGCGTATTTATTTATTTTGAGAAAGAGACGGCGCGAGGAGGGAGGGGCAGAGAGAGAGAGAGGGAGAGAGAGAATCCCAAGCAGGCTCCATGTTGCCAGTGCAGAGCCCCATGTGGTGCTTGAACCCATGAAACCATAAGATCACGACTTGAGCCGACACCAAGAGTACGGCACTTAACCAACCGAGCCACCCAGGCACCCCGTCACTGTTACTATTCTTATTTATACTGACGCTGAAGGGGTGCCAAGAGGTTAAGCAACTTGCCCAAGATCACACAAACAATAAATCCTGGTGAAGTCAGAACTTGAACCCAGATCATGTGCTTTTAGTGCCCACACCCACTACCACCTTGCAGCACAGAGATTTCCGAGTCTTCTTTTTTTTTCCTTAATGTTTTTTCTTATTTGGGGGAGACAGCGTGGGCACAAGTTGGGAAGGGACAGAGGATCCGAAGCGGGCTCTGCACTGACAGCAACGAGCCCGATGCGGAGCTCAAACTCACGAACCGTGAGATCGTGACCCGAGCCGAAGTTGGACACTCAACTGACTGAGCCACCCAGGTGCCCTGATTTCTGGGTCTTTAAATGAAGTCAGAAGGCTAAGCTAGCACGAGGAAGGAAGACCACAGCTGCCCTGATTCTCACTGCCAGCCAAGCTCTACCCACACAGGGGGCCTGTATCTGAGACACGCCTCCCCCAGAAGATGTTTTACCTGGAAGCAGGGACCACCTCCTACCGCACGCCGGGTGCCTGGAACCAAGCTTGGCTCACAGGTGAATGTTTCTGGAAGGGATGAAGGAAACAGGCTCTGAGTGTGCTCTGGGTTTAGCAGGACCCCTGAGCAGGTACTAGGTTCTACACGAGCCGAGCTGCAACTCCGCCACTGACCTCGGCGTGGCTTAAATACACGTGTCCAATGACAGACAGTTGGGGGAGGCCTTAAACATGTGGAAGCATCCTCCGTACGATGGGCTCTCAGCTGTCCTGGGGGCTCGCACTCTGGGGGGGGTCTTCCCCCGCCCACACCATTACAAAACCCCTCTGGTTCCCAGAGCTGTCATGTGGGTCCTCTCCCTGATTCTAAAGTCTCCAGAGGCACAAATCCAATCAGGAGAATTGCAACGTCCCCCTTGGCCCTGATCTCCTTCCGTTGAGTGGGTCACAGTATTGGTGGGGTTCAGACTCCCCCCATGGTGGGGCTGGCTCCTAGGTGGGCCCAGGCGGCAGGGACAGAAGATGTCAGGTATTAAATGTCAAAGATCAGAAACCAGGCCACTTAAGCACCTTGAGATACTATTCCAGCAGTTATTCGCCGCGTTTATCCACCAGAGCAGCTTGATGAATCTGTCAGTGCCAGGGAGGGTAGGAATCAGATAAGGCAGGCCCTCCCCTCAGGGTGTCCACCATCACATGGAGGAGCCGAGTACCCAGATCACGTGACAATGAGCAGCAGCACGTGTTTTGCGTGCGGTGTGCCCGGCATGGCTCAGAAAGAGCAGGTGGTATTGGGGAGACCTGGGGAGACAGAAAGAGAAATAGAACCCTTCGAAGCGACCTCCCTATCAGGAGTTCCTCTCCACTCTTTTCACTCCCCACCCAGCATCTCATTCCTGTTCAACTACCTACTGCTACATAAGGGAACGCCTTGAAACACAGTGCCTTAAAACAATTTACTGTGATCTCTTACACCTCCGCTGACTGGGCTCAGCTAGCTGGTTCTCACTCAGGATCTCTTGAAGTTCCAGGCAAATAGGTAGCTAGGGCTGGAGTCATCCCAAGGTTCTACTGAGCTGCACAGACAAGTGGATATCACTCATTCCTAAGGCCGGCAGTGATGTGAATCTTGGCAGAGAGCTCAGCCTGCATTATGGATGAGAGCACCTATTGGTAGCTTCTTTGTGTGACTTAGACTTCTTACTGGATGGCGGCTGGTTTTTACAGCAAGTGTCCCAGGACTAATATCCCAGACAGATATCACAAAGCTTCTCATAACCAAGCCTTGGAAGTTCCAGGATGTCACACACCCACCATGTTCTCTTGGTCAAGCCAAGTCACCGTGGCTATCCCAGATTCAAGAGGTGAGAAGCAGCACACAGATATCAGGAGGGAAAGACTAGGGACTACCGATTTGGAGACTGTCTACCACAACTTCCTTTATTCGAGCTTGGAGACGGAGAGGAGATGAGCTATGGGCTGGGGAAGCCAAAAGGAAAGCTACTTTGTCCCTGTGTCTAGAAGAAGGGACTTCTTTCTCCAAGTCCCCCTCACACTATTTTCTTTTTAATTTACATCCCAAGGTACATCCTTAGACTATGTCCTAGGCCCAGAATTCTGGGCCAGAATGTAGAAGAGAGTGGAAAAAACCCACATAAATCGTACTCATTTGAGAATGAGTTTGCTACATGACAGTTGCTGAAAAATTGCTTATCTGCCCTTGCTGCAGTAGGGACATTAAGGGATAGGCTCTGGTGCCTATGGCAGGGGTTGCCATGGAGACCTGGAAGTCAAGGATGGTAAGGGAACTGCTTGCCAAGATGACCTCTTTGCCGAGACAGAAATCTCTTTGCTGTCTTGTGACCACCTGGTAATGGTGCTATGGAGGAAAGAGCAAGAGCCATAAATTCCTCAGATGCAGGTACACAGGCAGAGCAGAGTAAGCTGATTCAGAGTCCTAGCACAAGTGATGAGATGTCCCTTTGATCCCGTCCACTCCCCCTAACTTGCTTTGTTAGGGCTATCCATCTAACCTTGCTGGACTTGAGCCCAGGAGCTTTGTTTGGAAGGCTGTAGAATCACCTGGTGGTTTGAGACTGCCCTTCCCATTCATCTGGATAATTCAAGCATAATAACTCACTTCTAAGTCTGCAGTTAACTTCCCCCAGCCCCTGCCTGTCACTCCTCATTACATACCAGGGGGAGGTGATCATTACTGGTACAAAGCAGGATGGAGTACTTTGCACATCCTATCCCCAAGTCACTCCCAGTCTACACTACTGGAGACACCTCTTCAATCTTCTCCCCCAACACAACAAAATGTGCTCAATAACTCCTTCCTTCCTCCCTTCCTTCCTCTCTTCCTTCCTTCCTCTCCCTCTTTGTATAAGAAACTCTAGTGCATAGATTAGATTAATTATATTCTTTGGTTCATGACCCAGTCTCATCTTTGTACCATGCACACTCCAGCTCTATTTATTTTTAATAAATAAATAAACACCGTCCAGCCCACCACCCCAAACAAAAGTCAGAACCTTGACAATAACCAACGTTATCTTCCAAATCCCCAGTGACTGTAAACAGGAAAACGAAGCAGCCCGTCGCCCAGCATACACAAGACCAAAGACGCTAGTCCTTTAAAAAGCTTTCACTGGCGTCCAAAGAAGGCGTCTTTTGGAAATGCCTCGATTTTTACATGGCCCAAGTGTCCCATTCAATCCCGCTCATTTAAAATCTTTGTTCCCAATTGGTATATCATTTTATTTTAATGATCTGTGCTTCCTATAGAAACATGGAAAATGACTATTTCTTTTTTCAATTAAACTTGTAGCGGCCAGCAGATGAAAGACAGCGTCTCCGTCCCCTGCCCCGGGTAGCGGGCCGGCAAGGGGTTAACGCAGGCCGGCGAACCGGGGTGGAAAACTCTTGGTAACCCGAGCGCTGCCGCTCCGCCGCGCGCATGCGCTGAGCAGCCCTAACGCTGCAGCCGCCGGCTCCCTGCTCGAGGCCGCCTCGGTGCACAAAGGCCTGCTTTGTTCCCTCGGCTCTGTTTTAAATATCTGACGACTGTTCTCCCCCCCCCCCAAACCCCCATTCCCTGCGCCAAATCCCTCGGCCTGGCTGCAGGAGCGGCACAAGGGCGCATTGTGGGGCCGAGCGAGGGGCGAAGGGGGCTGGGGGCGGCCGGCCCGTTGGGGACGCTCTTGTTTCGCCAAGTTGACTCAGCCATTCGGGTCACCGGAGCTGGGTCTTGGGGGCGGGGGCGGAGGATGGGGCGGGGGGGGGGGGGGGGGGGGGGGGGAGGGAGCGGTCTCAGCAGTAAAAATCGGAAAATGGGGGCCCTGGGAGTGAACAGAGGCGTTTCCAAAGCTGAGGCTTCAGCGGAGCACCAGTCCCACTGGCAGCCAGCGGGGCTCGAACCTGTGAACTCAGAAGCTTGGTTTCAGTCTCGGTGCTTTCAGAAAGTGCCGGTCGCTCAGACACTTTGAAAAGGGTGGCATTCCAGCGCAAACCAACCCGAAGAAGAGGGAGGAGAGAGGGGTGTGGAGTCTTTCCTTCCCACAAGTTTGTGGCCCCAAGGGGCGCTGCAGAAAGGACATCACCCCGGGGCTTTCTGCACCCACAGATTTCTGGGTGCCAGGTTTTAGGAACGGGCCCTCAGGGAAATCACACCTTCCCTGGTTTGGCCCCTCCCTCTCAAGGGTAGGTAGGTGAGGACTGGGATGAGGTTCAAACAAAAGTAGACTTTCAGCTCAGCTCGCCAGAGAGCTGGCCCTGCCCCCCCCCCCCCCCCCCCCCCCCCCGCCCCCGTGCCCTCCCTCCCCTTGTCCTGCTGGCGTCCCCTGCAGACTACCGGGTAGTTTTCCTTCCCAGCTCAGGTGCTGTTTACCTGCACTGCAGAACAGGAGTTCCTGCACTGGGAAGGTTTGCAAAGTAAAAATCACAACACCCCCCCTACCCCCTTTCCCATTTTCTTCTTTAAGGGTAAAGGGACACTGCCTTTCAGATGAGGTCTTGGAAACTTCAAGCAAAACACAGAACGTCGGCCTTAGCCACTCTATAAAGTGTGCTTGGACTTCAGCTTAATCAAAAGGAGGTTTTCTTATTTGAACTTGTGACCAAAGCCCACATCCCCCTCAGAATCTTGAAGGGTGGTGGTGAGCGACCCTTCCATCCAGGGCACTTGAAAGAGGAGGAAATGGCTTGGGAGGATTTGATTCAGAAGCAAAGGATTTTGCAGTCTTGTTGTGGTTGTTCTAGGCCTGACTGGGAGCCCCCAGATCTGACCTCATGGTTTGTTATAAATCTCAGGGTTGACTTACATTGCTTTGGTCACGTTTCTAGCTGTGAAGACCATAAATATTTCCTGAAGTGTATTTTTTTAACTCCTGCTTTGATTCACATTTCACGTGTTGTCTCAATTCACCAATACTGTGAGTATTCCAGCTGAGAGCTCATATAGACCCCACCTTCTTGTTTTGCAGGTGAAGGAACCTGTCCAGAACCACTCAGGAAGGCAGGGCTGAGGTGGGCCTGGAGGCCAGGTCTCCTGTGCCCACGACTGGAGTCTTTCCCTTCTAACAGAGCTTGTTGGGCATGGAATAAAGACAAAGTTTTCACCTACCGCTTCCTCACAAATCCTTCCCACATAAAGGATTCTGATCCAAGAGCGAGAAACTTTGAGGAAAGGTTCTTGGTATTTCCACAGCTGAGGAGAGACGATGAATCTCTTCTCCTTATATCCCTCAGAACTGCTGAGTGTGCTGGGGCTACGCGAGCCGCAAGCTTAGAGACACGAGTCACGTCCGGCTGCCAGGGTTGCTAAGCGGCAGCGAAATCCTGGGTGTCTGTTTCCAGGCGCTCCTCTGTCTTCTTAGGAATGTCTTCAAGCAACACTAAGTGTCCTTTCACCACTCTGTCGGGCCGGTAAGCCCCCTATCTCTGGAGATGATAACAGCCCCCAGGCCCCCTGCCTGCAGATCGGCCTGCAGCCGAGTTGTTTGGGAAAGTGTTACCCAGAATTGACTTCCCTCTGTGATGAGTGTGCAGATTAGGAAAGCAGGATGGTGGTCCCTAAACCCCCTTCCCTTCACGCACACACCTGCAGACTCAGAGACGTTGGAAGGTATACTGGCGCAGGTCTGTGAGACAACACAACCCGCCCGGAGAAAAGCTGTCACCGACAGCCCCTTTGCATGGTAGCGCCTGGGCCTCTTGGCTGGAGGTGGCAGGATTTATACCCCGCTGAGCTTCAGAGGGGGACCTTCACCTTGTACCTTTCACTTTGGCGCACGCTTTTTTGTACACTCTACGTTGGTCTACGCCACCACCACCACCCCGACCCCTGGCTCCACCCGCGGGTTTTGAGCTCTCCCAGGTTGGCAGGTGAGCTGACATTTGAAGCCATCGCATGGAAATGCTGCCTGGTGGCCCAGAGTTTGGTCTCAGCAGCGTCCCCTTTTAGCTGTTCAGCAGTGTTTGCACAAGTATTTGAATATTGTATTGCATTTTGACCTTGTTATTTTATAAGAATGAGTGGAAAATGGAAAAATGAAGCGCCGATGCTGGCGATAAGGGCAGGTCTCATAAACACAATTGAGACAAAGATGGAAATCATTAGGCGTGCCGAAAGTGGGGGAATATGTAGCCTCGATCAAACGCGCCCTGGATTCAAGCCAGTCGCCTGTGTGTTCAGTTGTGAAGGAAAAGAATAAATTAGGGAGCATATATGAAATTCTGGTCCTAATATGGTCAAAGACCATATTTAAAGGTGAGGTGTGATTAGGGATTTGCCACGTTCCTTCCTTTGCAAAGCTGCATTGATTTCATGACGGCTTCTCAGAGCAAGGGTGAGGGTGATGCTGTGAGCCTAGAAATCAAGAAATCAAGAAAATAACAGTGATAATATTGTTCAGCCTCCTGGGAACAGAACCCTCCCTTATAACTTTCAAGTCCGCTCTTTGCCTGTGGCGTGTCAGACCAGCGGGTTTTCAGGAAAGCGTTAGGTAAGAAAGGAGAGGGTGTCCCATAGACGCATATCCGTGGGGGTCACCCCAGCACCAAAGCCAAGGACAAGGCCTTTAATCAAGGTGCTGAAAGGGACGGAACTTAACTTGACAAGGCCCTCGTGCCAGGAGGTTTTCACAGTCCACGTGTGCCCAGCTGACAGAAAACCATGAACGTCAAAGCAAAGAATGTGGGGCCTTGTCTTTTTTGGGCACCAGCTCCCTTCATAGCCACTGTTCCAGCTGTCTCTGGGGGTGGGGAGAGGGCACGCTTTCCCTCTCGGCCTCTGCATAGTCTGTGCCCTCTGTCTGGATTAGCTGTCCTTCCTCTCAGACTGCCTGGCCAGCTTCTGGCTCGTTCTTGAAGACTCAGCTCCGGCTTCTGCGTCACCAGGCTCACGCTTCCGTACCGCCACCGTGCATTCTCTGGCCACCCTCTAGCCTTGCTCTTTCCATATCATGGAACCACCACTGGCTTGCCTGCAAGACCTTTGAGGGCAAGGAGGTTTCTTGTGTGTCTTCACATCTTAGGCATGCATGCTTGGCGGCCTCAGTGACTGCTAAGTGACTAAGGGACACAGGGAGTGGGAGACCCTCAGGAAGAACTCTGCAGCACAAGACTGTCTCTCAGAGCTTGTGGGCGTGACCTAGCATGGCCATTTTGAACTTCTTAGACACACAAAAAGACCTTTATTCTCCAGGAGCCAAGCATTTGTCTCTAGAATCTTCTTCGTCTGCTCCCAAGGTGCCCTCATCTGGAGGCCTGCTTGCCCACATTAGTGTCTTCTGTCCTCGGCCTGCAGCGCCACCCTGCTCACCCCCCGGACCGTTCTCTACAAATACTTTTGCTAAGTAAATCCACCGACTTTTCCTTCAACCATGGGATTCTTGTTGAATTCTTACCACTTTCCTCAGGCAAAAACAACCCAGAAGTGCTGTCTGATCCAAAGCATTTCCCAGGGAGGGCAGCCAAGTGAGTGCAAGAACCTCTCGGCCGTCTGGGACTGTGATGTGATGTCTGAACAGCCTCTGTAGAAACACTCCAGCCTTTTCCAGGGATGCCATCCAGGCGGGGGACACTCCACGTCAGCCCCTCTCGGTCGTCTGGGGGTCCTGGGGGTAGATGCGGGAGCAATCAGGGGACTTAGCCTGATGGGGCCTTGACTGTCATCCCTGGGTCGGCTGTGAACAAGAAGGGGGTCCGAGCTCCCGTTTGCACCCCTCCACCCACCGACTTTTTCTCAGCCTAACACACCCTGCCGTGCTGCCTTTGGCTGTGACGATGCGAAGCCAGGATCTGAACAGCCTGAGGGGGCCCGGCTCAGAGAAGCCCACCACGGGCCCTCCTCCTACTCCCATCCAGCACGATGCCCCACAGGCCCCTTTCTGAGGGAGTCACCACCACCGCCGCCAAACAGCTCTCAGCACCAGCGAGCTCCACTTACTCTCCGGGTCCTTTGGAGCTGCAGCTCTCTGGGGCGATGCCCAGAGTCCACTTGATAGAAAGCTGATTCTTTTCCCGTGGGGCAGACAGCTCTGATCAGAACACGTCCGTCAAGGGGTGCCTTGGCAGAGCGACAATGCCAGGCTCGGATGCATCTTTGCTGTGTGATTTCCCAAAATTCAGGCAGCAAAACATGCCTTCCCCCTGCGCACCCGTCCGCCCCACCAGCATTTGCATCCCCGACGATACATAAAAGGAGCCAGTAGCCGGCCCCCAAGGAGGACAAGGCTGTGATTCAACGAGCCTCCAGTGACATCCCCACCGTGAGAGTGCAGCTGGGGCAGCTTATGAACAGTGCTGACTCCCAGGGGGAAGTGGGCCCATTCCTCTAACCCACAAGCGTCTATTGTTCGCTTTCTTGTTTTTCTCCAAATGTTTAGATGTGCTCAGAGCACAGAAAAGCCCAAAACCAGGCCATCGGCCAGGGCCAGCCTGAAGCAGGAAAGCCTATGCCTGGAACCCTGTGGGACCCCTGCTGCCCGTGCTGTTCCCACCTCTCCCTAAGATGTAGGGGGTAGGAGGTGACAGGGTGACCTTTTCCCGGCCAGCACTATTTGGACAACAGTGGGCTTGGGTGGCACCCCCAAGCAAGGTGTGACAATCCGGGCTCACTTGGTGGCAGCCGGGCACTGCTGCCCAGGCTCATTGCGTTGGGGCTGTCCAAAATCTGGGCAGGAGGCTGTCCCCTGATGCTTGTCACTGACCAAGGCTGATGGGGTCTGATGGGAATAATCATGTACTGGGCCCCTGTCTGCCTCAAGAACTTGGGCCCTAAGGTTCAGCCTCTTGCATTTGACTCCTGGCTCCGGCTCTGAAGAGCCGCGCAACCTTGGGCAAGTGACTCAGCCTCTCTGAGCCAAGGTTTCCTTCTCAAAATGACACCTCCCTTGTAGAGCTGTTGTGAATTTCGCAAGGTCATCAAGGGTAGGCACTGGCACAAAATGAGCCCTCAGTAAGTATTGGTTATTTTTTGTACTATTCTTATTCATCAGTGATCTCTATCACACCATTCTGAAGCCACCCTCTCTCCTTTGAGCACCCAGTCTGCACCTAAACCTTTGACAGTCTCCAGTTGTGGGTCTGAGAACAGCTGTGCAAGACAGGCAGTGCCAGAGGAATGAAGGATGAAGTGCCTTGTGACATAGGGGAGGAGAGAACGTGCTCAAAAGCCCGTAGCCTCCCCCTCCTCCTCCTCTCAGCCCCAGATCCCTTTCTCTGGGGCTCATATTACCTGCCCTCCCCCACAGCTGGCGATTCTCTGCCCCACCATGTGGCCCTGAGTCCCAGCACCCCCCAGCGCCGCCAGGAAAGCCCCTCTCCCCTGTGTACCCAACTCGGCTCCACCAATGGCCAGTGGGGGCGGCAGGAGGAACAGAGGTAGAACCTCTGGAAACTCTGTTAGACAAGGGGGTGAGGGATTCAGATCCCAAACATCAAGCTCAGCAGGCCTGAGTGCTAAGTGCACTTTAGAAAGGCTTTGTTGTGAAGGGGGTGGATGGAGCGTGGAGGGGCAGAGAAACCAGGAAAGGCATAAGAGGGTCCTGAGTTCCAGTCCTCCTCCTCCAGACCATCCACATCCTTGTTTGGAGCTCTGGGACTTCTGCCCCCTCAAAAAACACCACCGAGACGACCCCCTCCCTACACACCACTTTTGGATTCATTAATCCTTTCAAGAATAAGGCCCTGGGAGCCTCCTGACAGAGCCATATGGTTTCCTTATCTTCCTAATCTCCCAGCACTCACCTTCCATTTGGAATGTTTATCCCAAGATAAGGATCAGATTCCACTTAGGGTGATTGAATGGGGGCCTCCTCCGGGTATTTTCCCCCACATTTTTAAATGAATGGATGACCCAATCCAATAATAAAAGCTCCAGACCAGGTTCTGAGAATGGATGCTGCCCGTCCCACACTCTCAGCCCCGTCTGGGCAACCCCAACCTCCGCCTACAAACATCCCCCTCTTCCTCCTGAGCGGCTCCAGGTTACCTGCTCTAGGCAACGAGTTGTGTGTGTGATTCCCGTCGAAAAAGTGTTATTGCCATAAACGGTGTTCTAAAAAGCAGAGATCTGATACTAGACCAGCGCTTTTCAATACAAGGGTAATACAGGCCACAAAGGCGAGCCCATACGCAATTTTATATTTTGTCATAGCCACATTAAAAAGGTAAAAATGGGGGCGCCTGGCTGGCTCAGTCAGTGGAGCATGCGACTCTTGATCTCGGTTGTAAGTCTGAGCCCCACGGTGGGTGTAGAAATGACTTAACAATAAAATCCTTTAAAAAAAAAAAAAAAAGGTAAAAATAAACAAGTGAAGTTAATTTTAAAAATACGTTTCATTTGTAAGTATTATTACTTATACAATATTTAGCTAGTATTATATAAGGATACATTTTATTTGGCCCCAAAATATCTTTTCAACATGTAATCAATATAAAAATTATTTGTGGGGTGCTTGAGTGGCTCAGTCAGTTAAGCAGCCAACTTCACCTCAGGTCATGATCTCACAGTGTGTGAGTTTGAGCCCCGCGTCGGGCTCTGTGCTGGCAGCTCAGAGCCTGGAGCCTACTTCCGATTCTGTGTCTCCCTCTCTCTCTGCCCCTCCCCTGCTTGCTCTCTGTCTCTCTCTGTCTCTCAAAAATAATAAACATTAAAAAAATTTTTTAAAATATATGTGTGTGTATATATATATATATACATATATATATATATATATGTATACACACACACACACACACACACACGTGTATATATATAAATTATTTGTGAAGTGGGCACCTGGGTTGCTCAGTCAGTTAAATGTCAGACTTCCACTCAGGTCATGATCTCGTGGTTTGTGGGTTCAAGCCCTGTGTTGGGCTCTGTGCTGACAGCTCAGAGCCTGGAGCCTGCTTCAGATCCTGTGTCTCCCTCTCTCTCTGGCCCTCTCCCCCTCACACTCTGTCTCTCTGTCTCTCAAAAATAAAAGTAAACATTAAAAATAAATGTAAAAAAACCTATTTGTGAGGTTTCTCATGATGGTCTTTTTTGTACTTAGTCTTTAAAGTCTGGTGTGTGCCTTACACTTGCGGCGTGCATCAGTTCAGACCAGCCACATCCCAGTTGTGTGTAGGCTACTGAGGCTGCGGCTGACGTATTACACTGGGAGGCTCTAGCTAGACCATGCTAGGAAACCTGGGGCAAGGACAGTTGTTATGGGCAGCATGACTGTCACTAGTGAGCTGGCTGCCCAAAGAGCCTCTGCGAAAAGATGAGCCATCCATAACTTCGTTCCCAGTCTCAATGGAGACCCAGACTTCATCTTCCTACCCCTCCCAGCCTTCCCCCTCCCAGGAAGGAAAACACACATATAGACGACAATTTTGCTAAAAACGTGATTGATGCTAATTGAACGTGAGTCATTTCACTTGTTAATAAAATCATTTATTGAAGCCTCCGTTACCGGGTGCTTTTCCTACAGGCTGTTTCAAAATGAAGATGGTGCTGATTGGCTCTGCCGCCCTTTGAAGTGGGGGAGGCCTGGCAGGAGTAGACAGAGCCAGATTTGGGTCACCGATGCCAGTGGATGCTCCCTGATTCCAGGAAAGGGGAGACACGATTCAGACGTCATTGGGACGCTCACTCGGGCAGAGCTCCCACTTGTCATTCAGACACCGTATTCAGGTGACCACGTGTGTTCTGGACGGGGCAATGCAAGAGGACTGGGCCTGTGTCTAGTGATTTGTGTGTGTGTGCTTGGCTCCTACTGCCCACAGTGAGTCTTCAATGAGTCAATAATGCGGCAGGTCTCCTGCTGCAGCAGAGTTATGCCCAGTGCCTCCTCTGCTGTTACGATCAAGGTAAACACGAACCAAACAAAGAGAAGGATGGGAGGGGAGCCTCTGGCAAAGCAGAGGATGTTAGAGAGGCCAGCCCTGAGCCCCAAATGGAAGAAAGGTGGGGAGCAGGTCCCAGGCCTCCTCGGGGAGACCCTTCCCAACCACCCTGTGTCAGATTTGCTCTCTGGCCCCCTCTCTGCTTTAGTTTTCTTCCCAGTACTTACAGTTCTTGACATGCTGCTCTATTTTTCTTTGCCGACTGCTGTCCTCAGTTTTGCTTCTTGCTTCACTCCAGTGCCTAGAAGAGTACCTGTCACTCTTAATGAACATTTGTTGACTGAATACACAGGACAAGGAGCTTGTGCCAGGAAAACTGGGCAGGCCCGAGAGAGCCGTGATCTCAGGAATAGCAAGAGGCTGGGAACGAGCCTGTAGGAAAGGCAGCGAGAGAAATGGGGGTGGGGGCCGAGGGGGAAACGAAGAAGTGGAGAGAGGTGGCGGTTTGTGTGTGCGATCCCCCCAGTAATGGGAGACAGGGAAAATTTGGAAAAGTGGAGGAATGTGATTGCAGCACAAAGGCAGCAAGATTATTTTGTCAGCAACATTTGGATCCCATTGGTGATGAGAGACATGTGGGCCCGGCAAGGAGACAATTGTGGTAGTCAAGACAGGATGTGAATAAGACATAAAGAAGTGTTTCATCAGTGGGGATGGAAAAGAACCAGGGCTGCGGTAGCCAAGTCAAGGAGTGGGAAGGGTCGGCCCCAGTGTTCCCGTGTGCTGCCTCCCAGGCACCCTGAGCATGCTACACACGTGTGCTCACACGCGCCCAGGCTGCCCGCCAGGAGCATCCATTCGGAGGCCCCCCTCACACATTCTAGCTAACTGCAAACCCCACTTTCTGCTTTAGTCTCTGGTCTTTGTCTTCTGTTCTGCTTCTTCCTATGGCCACAAAGGCAGCAGCCCTGTGGGCAAGGAGAAGGGCAGGGCCGTTAAACTCTGGAGGAGGCAGTATCTCCTCCATTAACAAGGTTTCCTTCTGGCTAATTTGGGAGGGAAGAGGGCTTGAAGGTCAAAAGATCCCCAGGAGAGAAAGGAGAGAAAAGCCCCAGCAAAAGAAGGCCTGGAAGAGGAGAGAAATCCTCCTTTGAACATGGCCGGGGAGGGCAACTGTTCCCTGACATCTACCACACGTCCACACATGTGTGGGCCACGTGAAGAGTCTGAATTTGAGACGGGGGCCCAGAGGAGGCGAACGGCTTCTCGTTAGGAGAGGGTAGGGACGTGCTTGGGGATCCAGCTGAAACAGGACTTTATTTTTAAAGAGCCTTAGATTGATGTCTCTGCTAGCCTAAATATAACTGAGCAGACGACTTCTTCCCAGCCGGGCCAGGCCTCCGAGTGAGCTCCAAGATGCTGTGTTTAAAAAGAAAAAAAGAGAGCGTGGGGGGAATCCACAGATGCCAAAGGTCACACAGCTAGTCTGTGAGCGTGTTGGGAAGAGGAAGATGGATGAGCTGGCTGTGTACACTCTGCTACCCCCGCCTCACCCCCAAAGAAGAAAGATGGAGGCTTCTTGGAGGAGAGGGAGGGGCTCTGACTGGCCAACCCGGGCTTGTGCTCAGGGAGCCCACAGTCCAGTGGGAGGGAGCACCCAGGCCTGTAGAGCAGTGTAACGACTGAGGGCCCCGGGTGACAAGCAGAGGGCAGTGGGCGTTCCTCATTCCATATGGCTGGACAACCCATCTTGGAGAAAGAAGAATTCTAAATGAGGGATTTTGACAAAGATGGAGAGAAAACATGAGAGTGGGCAGGATATATTTGGCAGCTCTGGGCATTCAGATTTCACAAGAATGTGAGAATGTGACAGGGAGCAAGTGGCCCGAGGTCTCTATGCCTCTTCTAGAAGTTCATTCTTGAGTCTGTAGATAAGGGGGAGCCATTGAAGAGTTGGGGGCAATGTGGGGGCACCTGGGTGGCTCAGTGGGGTAAACGCCTAACTCTGCCTCAGGTCATGATCCCACAGTTCGTGGGTTCGAGCCCCACGTCAGGCTCTCTGCTCAGAGCCTGGAGCCTGCTTCAGATTCTGTATTTCTCTCTCTCTCCGCCCCTCACCTGCTCAAACTCTGTCTCTGTCTCTCAAAATAAATAAATGTTTAAAACAAAAAAAAGTAGGCATGTTATCATGCCTACTGTGAGAAATAAGCCTACCGGCCCAATCAAAGGCAGGACTCAGAGACTCAGAGCACAGTGAAGCGAGGCTTTAATCAACGTTCTTGCAAGAGCAGGTGTCTGACAGACAGGCAGACATCCGCTGTAATTGGGGCAGTTACAGCAGACAATTTATTTCCTAGCATGAAAGTCCCTCCCCTGGTTCCTCATTGGCTGAGTACTACAGAGGTTACAGCCTTACCCGGAAGTTGCCTATGCCCATGTAAGGCCAAAAAGTAGTCTGATTGGAACAAATGTGCAATCCCTGAGGTGATGCAGAGACCTTCAGTCCCTCCTCCCTTTGTCCTTTGGCACATGCTCATTGCAAAGCCCACAAAAATAAGTGTGTGGAACAGAGAGAAGAAGAAGAACCAGGAAGTGAAGTGTCTAAGGATTTGGGACTCCACTGGGGTGGGGGTGGGGAATCATACATATTTCCAGGAGGTTGTAAACCTATTAGTAACTGGATAGCACAAATACAGTATTTCTGAAAATGAATCATCTCCCTTACTTCTCACACCTACCACGTATTATGCATGTGCTATGCGGCAGCCCTGGGCTAAAGGCTTTATGTGCACTCTCTTTATCGTTTATACCCATCTAATAAATGAGGGAATTGAGACTGAGTAATTGGCCAAAGGCCACACACCTAGCAAGGGGTAGAGCCAGGATTCTAACACTAAGCTAGAGGCCATAACCATTTCACCAACTGAGAAATATCGAGAGGATGATTCCTGCCTCCCTCCCCTGGGATGGGCCACTGAGGCCAGAAGAGTGCATGTCTGGGTGGAAGACAAGGAGTTCAGTTTGGGAAATGGCGAGTGTGAGGCTCCTCAGAAGCCACCGGATGGAAGCATCCAGCAGAGGTCATCTGGATGTCTATGGCCCCCATGGCCATGAAAGACAGCCACTTTCATTGTCAACTCTGCTTCGGGTGCTACAGAGAGAAGGGGAGTCCAAAGAAGGATGAGAGCAGCAAGGGAATAAAGAGTAAGCCAGACCCCTGTAAAATAAGTAAGTACTTTAGTCAAGCCAGTCTATTTTCTCATTTGAAGAGGGGGAAGAAAAGAAATGGTCACAGATGGACAGTAGAATCATTCTCCTTCCCTGCCCTTCAGAGGCACACCTCAGAGACACTGCCAGTTCAGTTCCAGACCACTGCAATAAAGCAAATATCTCAATAACGCAAGTCAGTTTTTTTTTGGTTTCCCAGTGCATATAAAACTTACGCTTATATTATACTGTAGCCTATTAGATGAGCAATAGAATTATGTCTTCAAAAAAGTATATACCTTAACTAAAAAATACTTAATTGCTGGGGTGCCTGGGTGGCTCATTTGGTGAAGCGTCCAACTTCATCTCAGGTCATGATCTCATGGTTCTTGGGTTCGAGCCCCACGTCAGGCTCTGCACCGACAGTGCAGAGCCTGCTTGGGATTCTCTCTCTCTCTCTCTCTCTCTCTCTCTCTCTCTCTCTCCCTCTCCCCTGTTTGTGCTCTCTCTCTCTCTCTCAAAAATAAATAAATACACATTAAAAAAATACTTTATTGCTAAAACATGCTAACCATCATCTGAGCTTCCAGTGAGTCCTTGCTGGTGGAGGGTCTTGCCTCTATGCTGATGGCTGCTAACTGTTGGGGTGGCTGTGGCAGTTTCTTAAAATAAGACAGCGATGAGGTTTGCCATGTCAGTTGGCTCTTCCTCTCACGAACGATTTCTCTGTGGCATGCGATGCTGTCTGATGGCGTTTCACTCCTTCCAAAATTGGAGGCAATCTGCGCAAAATCTGTAACTGCCTTATCAACTAAATTTGTGTCCTATTCTAAATCCTCTGTGGTCAGCGCAACAAGCATCACGACATCTTCACCACTTTCTTTGCTTATCTGTTGGCAGCAACTCCCACCTGTTCAAATTTTATCCTGAGATGGGCAAAAATTCAGTCCCATCTTCAGGCTCTGCTTCTAACTCTCGCTCTCCTGCTATTTCCATCGCAACTGCAGTGACTTCCTCCACCGAAGTCTTGCAACTTCAGTTTGCAGAAAACGCAGTTTCTGCAAAGCCCAATAAAGTGAAGCGCAATAAAATGAGGTATGCCGGTGTCACTTCCTTTGATCCTACCCCTCTGAGGAATTGGGCAGACGTGCTCTGAACACATGACTCACGTAAAATACTATTAAGACCAAACACATGCCGGGAATGAAACCGGACCAGCCCTTGTGTCTTCCTCTTTTCTGGAAGGTCTGGGAGGGTCACCCGCCCCTCCTCAAAGGCCCTGCCTCAAACACACAGCCCCCAGCCCCACCCCCTGCAGAGACACAGTTCCCAGAGGAGAGGAACTGAGATGGAGGGTGGGCAGGGCCTCTCTGGATGAGAGAAGGTAGCGGAATCTGTAAGCCAGCGTCTCTCAGCTTCCATTTTGGACTTTGCCTCTCCCAGAGTTGGTCCCCAGCCTTTCCCCAGGGCTGCCTACTCTTTGTTATGGGGATGCTCTGCCACCTATCTGCCTCCGGGTCCCACCATACTGCCCCTATCTGTTCCCTCCTCCGTCCTATGGTCCCCCTTCTCCCTTCCTTTTCCTCGGTCTTGCTGTGGGCTTGTCCTGGGTGCCATGGCATCCTGATTCATGCAGCAGCATTTACCTGTTCATGTAATTCATGCAATGAGCACCTATTGGATGCTCAGACATGAAGGTTGCCCCTAAGGTCTTTGGGACAGGAGAGGGTTTTGCAGGGTCATGTGTCTGCCCCCTTCTGGTGCCAGGCCGTGGCCCAGGACCCTTGCTGTAGGGCATGTGGCTACAGGACCTGCCTCTTTTTGCCACTTCTCTGCCCCCTGAGGGACATCTGGAATCCTTCTCTGTGAGACCGCCTAAGGGCCATCTACAGACCCCACTCCTGAGGGCCTGCCCTGGAAGCAGGGCCCAGGTTTCCCCACGACCTTTTGAAGTCTACAGACCACTCGGAAAGTTGTCCTCCTTCCAGAATCACTGTCCGAAGAGGAGGGATAGGTTAGAAGTGTCACCTCCAGGACATTTTCCATCTCACCTCAGGGACCATTCCTACGTGTGGCATTAAACATCAGTAGTGTAGGTTTTGATCAGACCTTGAGTTGTTTTTGTTTCATTTTATTTTCTTAATGGAAGAAAAAAAAAGGGTTTATGTTCTCATGCTGGGAAGTTTAGGGAAAACAGAACTATACAGAGAAGAGAATAAAAATAACCCATAATGTCAGTGCTTAGGGAGAGCCACTGTTGACATTTTGCATTACTCTCCTGAGCATATTGTTTTATGTACTTGAGATCATAGCCTTGGCCTCATATGTTTTGTTGTTAATTTTTTTATTGTGGTAAAATACACTAAAATTTACCATTTAAACCATTTAAAAAATTTTTTAACATTTATTTCTGAGAAAGAGAGAGAGGGAGAGAGAGAGAGCGTGCATGAGCAGGGGAGGGACAAAGAGAGGGGGAGACACAGAATCCAAAGCAAGCTCCAGGCTCTGAGCTGTCAGCACAGAGCCCGACGCGGGGCTCGAACTCACAGACTGCGAGATCATGACCTGAGTGGAAGTCTGACACTTAACCAACTGAGCCACCCAGAAGCCCCACCATCTAAACCATTTTTAAGTGTGCGGTTGAGTGACATTAAGCGCATTCCTACTGTTGTGCAGCCGTCACCACTGTCCATCTCCTGAGCTCTTGTCATCTGGCCAGACTGAAACTCTGTACCCTTTAAACACTAACTCCCCAGCCCCCAGCCCCCCACCAGCCCCTGGCAGCCACCATTCTGCTTTCTGTCTCTATGACTTTATCTACTCTCAGTGTCTCATGTAAGTGGTCTCATATACTTGTATTTTTGTGACTGGCTTATTTCATAATGTTCTCACGGTTCTCATGTTGTAGCATCTGTCAGAACTCCTTTCCTGTTTAAGCCTGAATAATATTCCACTGTAGGTAGAGCCACATTTCGCTTATCTATTCATCCATCAGTAGTCACTTGAGTTGCTCTCATGTTTTAGCTATTATGAATAATGCTGCTGTAAACATGGGTGTACAAATAATCTCTCTGAGACCCTGCTTCAAATTCTTGGGGGTATATACCCAGGAGTAAAATGGCTGGGTCACATGGTAATTCTATTTTTAATTTTTTGAGGAGCGGCTATACTGTTTCCTACGTTGGCTGTACTGATTCACATTCCCTCCAACCACGCACAAGAGTTCAATTCCTTCTCCAGATCCTCCCCAACATTTGTTATTTTCTGGTTTTTTTTTTTAAATAATATATTCTATAGTTTTTATTTATCACAAACAGATGGATATTTTATTTTAGACAGAGCGAGTGAGGGAGCAAGTGGGGGAGAGAGAGAAATAATCTAAGCAGGCTCTACACTTAGCACAGAGCCTGACATGGCCTTCAGTCACATGACCCCTGAGATTATGACCTGACCAAAACCAAGAGTTGGACGCTCAACTGACTGAGCCATCCAGGTGCCCCTGGGCTTTTCTGAGAGTAGCATCCTAATGGGTGTGAGGCCCCTGCTTGTTCTTTAAGCTTACCTTCTGTTGTAAGTATTATCACTAAAAACTTCAGACACAGACCCCTCTCTCATTCTCTTACTATTAGAAATTTGGGATTTTTTTCTTTCAGTATTTTTGCTGTTACAAATAAAATTGCACCAAAATTTGTGCATAAATTCTTGCTGCACTCTATATTATTTCCATAAGCAAGGATTAACAGGTAAAGTACAGGATGCCCAGTGAAATCTGAATTTCAGATAAACAATGAATAATTTTATAGTACAAGTTGCCCAAAATATTGCTGGGAACAAACTTTCCTTAAAAAGTATTTGTTGTATGCCTGAAATTCACATTTAACTGGGTTTCCTATGTTTTTTTTATTTGCTAAATCTAGCAACCTTACCATAGAAAGAATTCCCAGCAGTTGGATTAATAGAGCAAAGTTGATGAACATTTTCAAGATTCTGAATTCCTATGGTCAAAGGTCTTTTCAGAAAAACACTGCCAGTTTCCTCTCCCCCCAGAGTAAATGAAAATGCTGGTTTCCTTACAAAAGTGGCAGCTTTGAGTTCTTTCACTAAAAAATAAACAATACTTCACTTCTTTGATAGGTAGAAAATAACCATTCCAAAAGTTTCGATTATCAATGAAACTGACCCTTCAGTGCCAAGGGCCGGTCTTTAACATTTCCCTTACGTTAACTATGTGCTCCTGACTTCGCTTATCTTTTTGTTTTTCTTGTCAAATTACATGAACTCTTCAAGGAAGATAACCTCCTGTGTTATTTTGCTGCAAATATTTCTCTTAGCTTGTTTGCCTTTTAGTTAAGTTTCTATTATTTTCCAAAATAAAGGCATGTAAACATTCTATATAGACAAATTTCTAGCTGCTTTCTTGCTCTCGGTCCACAGTCCCTCCTCATCTAGAGACTAGGCGTATCCAAGTATATTTCCTTCTAGAAATCTGTATGGGTTCTTTTTATTGGTTTTTACATTTAACTCTTTAAATCATCTGGAACTTATTTGGAAATGATATACACTGAGCTTCTAAATTAACTTTTCTCTCAAATCTTTGTTTCAGTTCTATTTGGTGAATAAAATCCTTCCCTTCCCAGTGATTTGTGGTGCCTCTTAGTTTCATACATAAAGCAAATTCCATTTTTCTTAAAAGTGACCTTATTTATGTCATTTAATCATTCACGCATCCAACAAATATTTAGTAAGCATCTTCTGTAGGTTAGATGTATTTTTAAGATTTCTTCTCACATTAAAATTCTAACTCTAAAGGAAATTCTATCTATCCTCAGATCATTGGAGGATTATAAGTAAAGCAAGTTATTGACATATTATGACATAATGTTATATGTCATATATTATGTTATTATATTATGTCAATTATAATATGTTATGATGTGTCATAATATGTCAATAACTTGCTTTCCTTAATATGTCAATAACTTTATTTATAGGTATTTACTTATGTGTCTTACAGTCTATTTTACTGTAGCTTAATTTTCTTCATCTCCTTTCTAAGACTTTTACCTCTTATTGCCATACCGTGTGTTACTGCATCAAAAGAAACTTCAAAATGTTTGCTATAGAATAAAACTATGTAGTAAAAGTTATAGCTGACATCCTTATTGTCTCTCTACATTTAATGAGAAAACATTTAACGTGCCATTAAGAATAACTTTGGCTTTTTGTTTGAGATAAAAAAGTATTTTCATGATAACAAAGGAATTGTCTCTTCTTATTTTTCTAAGACATTTTTAAAAAAGGGAAAATCAGGAGTGATTAATTAATTTTATTAAATGTATTTTATAAGGGTACCTGGCTGGCTTAGTTGGTAGAACGTGTGACTCTTGATCTCAGGGTTGTAGGTTCGAGCCCCGTGCTGAGTGTAGAGATTACTTGAATGAACGAATGAATGAATGAACATATTTCGTAACACCAATAAGGTTTTTGTACCATTTTTTTCTTTATGAGTTTTCCATTTTGAAGTACAAGTACTCCTCATCCAGTGGGATTGCATGAAGCAGAATTAGAGTGAATTTACACAATCCCCATCACATTATATTATATAGTATTTTTGTGAACAGCAACTCTGAACTCGAACTGTATATTAAAGTCTGATTGCACGTGCCTATTAACAAAAAAATTTGCAGACCCCTGAATATATGTGTGTTGTGTTTTACAATGTATGTATTATAGTAAAAAAAAAATTTTTTTTAAACATTCTAATCTTTTTCACTTACCCTAATAAATCAGCTTGCACATACCCTACTCTGGAGACCAGTCATATAAAAGATGAGTATTAGCGAGATATTTGTGGGTTCATTCTAGCCTGGGCATATACAGAGTTCTGTGGAACATCTGCACATTCATTTCTATCAGTCACCAAGACTTACAAATAATGTATATCAATTAGAATATACACACTTCAAAATGTCCTCTGAAGCTTAAAGAAGAATTTTTAAACTATTGGGATCAAGCTCAAAAATGGCAAAACCACACATGGATGAATACACACACACACACACACACACACACACAATGAGGGAAAAGCAAGTTATTCAACTCTGTCTGACCTTGGGCAAATTGCATTGCCTCTTTGGGACTCAGTTTCCTCATTACTAAAATGACAGGGTTGGTCTAGATGACTGCCAAGTCCCTTCCTGCACTGACATTTTGTAACAGTGATGACCCTGGGGGAGTATTGGGTTAGGGAGAAGCAGATCTGTGTTTCAGCCAGCAGGACAGCTCTGTCATTAGGAAGTCAAGCAGAGTGAGTCCCAGGGCGGATGGCCAGGAGCACAGGGTACGCTAAAATCGATTCAGGCCATCCCCAGAACAACTGTGACACCAGTCAAAGCAGTGGAATATGAAAGACTTGGAAATCTTTAGGAGAGATGAGAGAAAGGCAACATAAGGATTAAAGACTTGGAAAATGGGTCCTCTGGGGGAAAGTTAAAGGTGGAATTCTGGTTTGAGAAGCACGTACATTAAGATGGGTCTAGCGTCAAGCTCCCGGCATTCAAGCAAGTATTTCAAGAGACTGCAAGAGTCTTAGACGAAGATCTTTTTGTTGCTGAGACCACCTCGAGCTAGATCATAGAAATCCACAGCCAGAAACACAAGTGTAACCAGATTCATGGGAACAGACAGGCTGCGAGGAACTCACACCTCTCTCTCTTAGTGGCTTTGTGTTCTGTGTGTTCTCAGAAACTGTGCTTCCCGTTCTTACACCCACTTTCTACCCCACCATAGTAAGGCCAGCTTCCAGATGAACATCATGGCCCCCACTCCACAGCTACGTTTTCAGCTCCAGTGTCCATTGCCCCTTGGCCCAGTCTTTCCATTTTCAATCCTAGATGCTCCTGAAAGGACTTATTTATCCCAGCTCATCTTTTTGAGCCAGGCCACCCCCGTCATCAGTCATCATTAGTGAGTCACCAGTAAGTGGTCACCCCCGGGCCAGGTGCCCACCCCTGGTCCAATCACGCCAAGAGGGGTGATGAGGCATGTGCTCCAGAACATGGCTGTTTACGGCAGATTTCCTCAGATCTGCATGTGGAAAGACTGGCCATGATGAACATCTTCAGCAAAAAGACCAACTGTCTTTTAATCTGAATACTGATGGGGCGCCTGGGTGGCTCAGTCGGTTAAGCGTTTGACTTCGGCTCAGGTCACGATCTTGCGGTCCGTGAGTTCGAGCCCCGCGTCGGGCTCTGTGCTGACTGCTCAGAGCCTGGAGCCAGTTTCAGATTCTGTGTCTGCCTCTCTCTCTGACCCTCCCCCGTTCATGCTCTGTCTCTCTCTGTCTCAAAAATAAAAATAAACGTTAATCTGAATACTGCTATAAGAGCAAATAAGGCGGATCCTGAGCTCCTATGCAGGAGTCAGCAATAGCACTTCTCAGGCCACTCACTGAAAGAATGTAAGACTCCCCCTCCTTGAAGCCTGCTGACAGTGCTGCCTGGAGGCGGTGGCCTGGCTGCAGGACCTCTGAGAGTCACCTCTTGGCCTGTCGGCCTATGAGAATATAAAGCCACTTTCCTTGCCGGGGCCTAATGTCTCTCAAGAATGTCCCATCTTCGCTGATGAGAAGTCAGCTATTTGAGGACTTTACAAAGCACCAAATCTAATTAACCACAGAAAGAGTTCTGCTGCTTAACCAGAAGATGCCAGAAACAGCCCAAGGATCTTTAGGCCCTCCCAGGCTGGCTTGGTCGGTTTTCATCCATGTTGAATATGCAGCTTCTTCTTGTTTCCCTGAACCAACACACAACCCAATACCTTTGAGTCATGATCCCATTCTTTAATGCTGTATGTGGCTTTTCCATTCAGCACCCTGCTCAGAAGTCCCCACCGTCTTCCAGGACATAGAAAATGAGACATTAATGAATAAGTGGCCAGGGTCATTGTTTACAGTCTCTTTCTTGCACTGGATTTAATCACTCTACCAACCTCACTCTACCAACCTCAAATATAGGCAGGCAAAAAACCCACTTACCTCAAACTCAAGGGCCTTGAGAACATAGAGTGCAAATCAGAGTTAGACTTCATCTACCCACAATACAACTCCCCAAACACCTCACTGTCTAAAATCATCCCAGAACCTGGAGATAAGCCAAGTGACGTCTAAGCAGCCAAAATTATCTTCATAGCCTCATATTGGTTTATTTAAAGTAGCATATAATTCAAAGCAACTGTCCCCAGAGAGCTCGATGAACTATTAGCCCCTACAAGAGACTGGATGAATCCAACTGGAAGAGAAAAGGCTAGTTCCTCATTGATAATATATTTAATTTTCTCTTTACACAGAATTTTAATGAGTTTGCATATCTGGTGTCTTAACCCAGAACAGACTAAAAGAAGTTGGGTCATGAGGTCACTAAAGCTAAAGTGGCATGCTCCCTGATAAAAAGGAGACCGAGGAACCCCAAAAGCCCAACAATAGAAACCCACTTGGAATAGAAACAAATGACCACTGACCACACATATCTCAAAGGTTTGGGCACTACTGGAATAACAGCACAGTGACGAAAGCTTATAAAAATGACCCTAGGCAGAACAAAAATGTTAAATTCAAATCGGAATATTCTAGTTTAAAAACTGGGAAGTATGTAACTTGTTTTTCAAGAAATATTTCCATCCAAAATGATGAATTTTTTGTGTGTGTTTATTTATTTATTTTTATTATTTTTTTTATAATGTTTTTATTTATTTTTGCGACAGAGAGAGACAGAGCATGAGCAGGGGAGGGGCAGAGAGAGAGGGAGACACAGAATCGGAAGCAGGCTCCAGGCTCTGAGCTGTCAGCACAGAGCCCGATGTGGGGCTCGAACCCACAGACTGTGAGATCATGACCTGAGCCGAAGTCGGACGCTTAACTGACTGAGCCACCCAGGGGCCCCATGTGTGTGTTTATTTATTTTTGAGCACGAGAGAGACAGAGAGCGAGCGGGGGAGGGGCAGAGAGAGAGGGAGACACAGAATCCAGAACAGGCTCCGGGCTCCAAGCTGTCAGCACAGAGCCTGACGCATGGTTTGAACCCACGAACCGTGGGATCATGACCTGAGCCGAAGTCCGATGCCTAACTGACTGAGCCACCCAGGCACCCCAAAAAGGATTAAATTTTTAAATGTGATGTTTCAAAGGGCAAGCTGTTAGCTAGCTGGAAAGCTCCACTGCCCACAGTGAAGATTTTCTTTTTGGTTAACTGACGTCTCACTATAGCTCCATTTGAACCCTCTAGACTTTTCCTTAAAGAACATTAGGGCACCTAGGCAGCCGGGGAAACGCTGTTACTTTGACTTACATGCTATTTGGAATAAACCAATACGGGCTTAAGAAGGTTTTACTGTATTTGGTCTGCAGGCTTTGCTTGGTACCATCTCTTTAAAAGGCTGCCTGCCTTTGAACTAATCCTCTATTTATAATCCAGCTGGAGAAAGGGCTCAGCAGTATATACAAATTCCTAGGATTTACGGAGTGCTGCTCACGTATTCCCGAGCCCCCTTGCAGAGCCCCCGCCTCCGGCCTCGCTTCTCCAGAAAGCACCCTGCATCATCAAGGACACATCTTGGTGCCGTGGCAGACAGGCTGCCTGGCATGCCCAGGAATACACCCAAGTTCCTGGTGGGGAGCACAGGGCCCGGCTGGGGACGGGGGCATGAGCCGGACGAGGCCCAGTAAACACCATCGCTCACTCTTGACGGCCTGCACTGTTCAGATGCCCTTTTCTAAGGGCCAAGGGCTGAGGCTCTCCTCTATCAAGCCGTTCTTTTCTTATAACTCATTCCCTCCCCCAAACGACGCCAACTTCACATTCTCCTTTTTTCCCCCTCACACAAATTATTGCAAGTCATGGCAGTCTAAATATAGCCCCCGGTCTGTTTTCCAGATGCGGAGGCCTCGACATTTTCCTGATGTCTCTCCAGCTGCCTCTTTGCTCTTGCTCTCCTTTTTCCTGCTTTCTCACCTTTTTTTCCCCCCTCCCCGATGTTCCTCCCTCTGCCTCCCAGGCTCCTCTTGTCTTTCCCGCCTTCCCAGTTCAAAGGAAAATTCTAGAAGCAAGACCTGAAGCCTGGACAGCCCTGTCCCCAGCTCTCCATCAGTACTCGTGGTGGAATAGGGATATTATCTAAGGAAGAGGGTCCTCCAGGATTCCCAACAATGAGCTTCCATGAGTTCTTGTCACCCCTTCACTTACTTGCTTTGTCCAGAAGCCATTTAATCTCCATCCTATCTCCACCCACTTCGCATTGGCTCCTTCACCTTGTGCCCTGGGATGCCAAAGAGTGGCTTGTCACTCTCTCCATTTAGCAACCTCCTGTGCTATTGGAAGATGCCCACTGGGACACACCTCAGCCATCACTCCTTTGAGGTTAAATATCAATTCCTTCTGCCTTTCTTCATCAGGACTAAGTGCCCAGAGCTTTAATCATTTTCATGGATTACTTCTGTACTGTCTCCCAGTTGGCCATAACTCATGTAAGATGTGGAGCTGGGCCTTGAGTTCTCTGCCTTAATAAGGTTTGACTCTTGCTGCGTGAGTGTGCTGGAGGGATTCAGCTGACACTTCACCATCACAGGCCGCTGGCTAATGAAAAATGACATGCCACGGTGAAGATGTGTGTCCGTGCCTATCTGGAGATCCACTCTGATGGTGGAATGCCAGTCCTTTTCTGCCCTGGAAGCAAATTTTGATTCAAGAACATATTTTATCCTGTCCTTTTCAATATACTTGCTCACTATTCGTCAACTTTCTTAAGTTCTAAGTTAGTGGTTTCAAGGCGACCCACATGCCACAGATAGAGGGTATATGAAACAACTAGCCTGTCTATTTACTTATCTATTCTCAAAACAGCTATTGGACACCTCTTTAGGCCAAGGCCTGGAGATAAAAAGATACAGATAAGAAGTCACCTCAAGCGATACACATTCTAGTGTGCAGTGTCTCAACCTGTTAACATTTGGGACAAGAAAGTCTTTGTTGGAGGCAGAATCACCCCAGGTTGAGAACCACTGGTCTGATGGGTTGGACAAATATATAAATGATGGTTATAGTTCAAAGATGATTATAGTTCAAGAAGCTGTGAATGCAGGGCTGTGCACGGAGTTAGAGGGCATTTGAGCTGTGTTCTGAAGGATGGACACAAATTTTCTGGGCAGAGACAATGTTAGAGAAAGAATATTGTAGGCAGATGGAATAGTGTGTGCAAAGGCCCGGGGGTATCACTGAACAGTTAATGTACCTGGCGTGGCGACTGCCTAGGGAGGAACAACAGGAGATGAGGACAAATTGGGGTTTGGTCCCAGTTTATAAAGGGCCTTGTGTGACTAAGATGCTTGCACTTGATCCCGAGGAAAAGGGGAAATGAGATTTTTAAGCTAGGGAGTATGACGAAGGCATGAGATGCATGATAGGGGAGAGATTACGACAGTTACTCGGGAGGAGGTGATGTGAGCTTGGGCTAAGGCAGTGGTGATTGGGAGGGGAAGGAAGAGCAGGATTTGAGAACTCATTCTGAGACAGAATAGGAAGGACTCAGAACGAGTAGACAAGGAACAAAGAGAGGGAATAAAGTTGGAGGTGACCCCGGTGCTTCAGAGTGGATGGGATCCTTAGCTATCAGCCTTGGAAGTGAGCCTTTTTCTGTCCTGGAAACACTCCCAAGTTTGCACTGTGCCCGCCTCTCATGGGAAGCTGGGGCTTTTGGGGGTACATTTACACTGGGGAGTGTTGACATTAATCCTTCTTCCTCACCTGCCTTTACACCAGGTTCATGGAGGCATCTAGTGGCAAGAACCCCACCATTAGGAATTGGGTCAAAGAACTGAGCGTCTAGTTTGGTCACCACCAAGCCTGGCAGTGGCACCAGGCCTCCGGGCCTCATCTTGTCCATTTGTGATCGGAGGAGAACGCCCCTACCCCCCTCCCCGCCCCAGGATATGGTGAGTATGAATAGGGCGGTTTCTGTGGGTGGTTCAGACCCCCGTAGGTACTTGGCACTTAATGCCTGCAGTTGGCCCGGATCGTGAGTGGTTGTAATCAGGCCTGATGGAGGGGCCCCCCGACTCCACCGCGGCCTTGAGCAGCTGCCAACCCTGTGACCGGGTTTTGAGACTTGCCTGCAAATTCTTTTTTTTCAGAGTGTCTGGTTCCTGCAAACAGGCCTCTCCAAACCTTCTCAGGCTCCAAGAAGCCCCTTCTATCCTTCATCCCACTCTCCTCCATGGTGCCCCAGCTCAGTGGGAGACCGTGAGACAATACTGCTCCATTTGGCTTCATGCAAACCTTCTCCTCCAGCTCCCTGCTCAGCCTTCCCAATTCCGTAGGAGTGAAAGCAAAGAGCAGGAGGCTGAGTTAGAGGCAGCTTAGACAGAGGCTGGCCCAGCTGGCCAGTCGTGATGGTTTTGGGCCTGCTATGGAACCACTCTCCTCAGCGTTCCTCTGGGGGCCAGGGTGGGTGGATGGCGTCCGAAGGCAATGGTGGGTGTGAGTATGTGTGCATTTGAGTGTGTGTGTGTGTGTGTGTGTGTGTGTGTGTGAGCTCCCGGGAGCCCCAGCGCCGATGGTGATCTCTCCACGCGGGAACAAGGGACTGCATTGTTAGCCTGCCTATCTCTTGGTTTCTGATTCACCCCAGGCCACTGCAGCCTGAGCAGGTTTGCAGCTGCTCAGGGATATACTTTCCAGCACATTTAGGACTTGGAACCGCCCCAGGTTTCGGGAACACATGGTGAGGGGTGGGGGGGGAGCGAGGGGGCTCAAATAGACTCAGAAAGGCGGGGAGCGAGCTACTTCTTTCTTTCTTCAAGACGAATCTCCATTTTCATCATCTGATAGCAGGAACAGCATCTGAGGACGGCGGATGAATTGCAAACCTGTGCAGGTCGGGGGAGAGGGCAGGAGCGTGGGGGGAGATGGGCAGATTTATTTCATCCTGGCTGAGGCCTTCTTGTGCAGCCCTGTCCCCTCTGACACGCAACTCCTGCTCGGTTACACGGTCTCCACCCAGCCCGGGGGCCTGCGGGGGAGCACACGGCTCTAGCACACGCTGGAAGCCAGCCCTGGGGGAGCCTTGGGCTTCCAACAGCCAGGGCCAAGCAGGAGAGGGGAGCCAGAGGCTGTCTCTAAGATCCGGGGGTCTGGGGGAGCACCGAGTGTTCCAGAAGGCCTGGCTTTACAAATTCCTGGCATCCCTTCTCTCTGTCCCGGTGCCTGGTTTAGGAGGTAATAGAGGGTACTTTCCTGGGCTCTGGCTTCAGCTCTTTCTCCCAGACAGGTAACTGCCTCCCAGCAGACATGGGCCAGAGGACTCTGCTGTCCCAAGTATTCGACCCCAGCCACTTGTCCGTTCATCTGATGTCTATTCAGGGCCTTCTGAGTGTCAGACTTGGTCCAGGTGTTGGCTCTTAGCAAGGACCACAACAAGGTCCCTGCCTTCTGGGAGCTAATGGAGAAGCCAAACAAACTGAACCGCGTTCATAGCACAGGTGAAAGGGGTGCAGGCAGGGCAAATCCAGATCTAAATACTACCCCCGCCCCGTTCCTCCAAGAGACCCGGTGACCAGCTGGACCGGCTTCAGGTAGCCTCCTCGCCTGCCACCATCTAGCTGGGTGACCTGGGCAAGTTTCTCTGTGTGCCTCAGTCATCTCCATCAGCCGAAGGGGAGGATGGTAGGAGGCTGGGGCCTCCAGGAAGACTGTGCACAAACCCTTCAGCAGGGTGTAGAACCTTTGTCTCATTCTAACCTTCTTCACCTGCCCCTTTTCCCCTTAGGGTAACTGAGGATTTGGGTCCACGCGCAACCCAGTATGGGAACAGGCAGGCCCATGTGTGATGCTGGAACTGTCCCTCCCAGGCCCGACCTCTCTGGGTGGTGCTGCACAGGGCTGGCCTCTGTGCGGGGCTCAGAGCTGCTCCCAGACTTCCAAACAGAGCCCCTTTCTCCTGTGCTCGCACAAAGCTCGCTCACAGGGTCCCATTCAGAGGGCTGGGTGATTGAAAGGGTGACTGCAGGCCGGCAATGTGACCTTTGGGCTGCCTCAGTGGGTGAGGGAGTGAGGCCCCATGGCCCCCAGCCCTGAGCGGACCCACCAGGCCCTAGTTCTACACAGACACAGCAAGGAAGGTTCAGTGTGGCAGAGAGGACAGGGCCGACTTCCTGGCCCTGGCTGTCACGGAGCCCCTCTGCTCAGCAATGCTCCCATTCATCCCCAGAGGGGCTGAATAATTACCCTCTCCTTGGGGACAGACTGGACAGGGGAGGTGGGCATAGGTGTTAGAAGAGATGAATTTGTAACTGAATAAAATGGTTTAAACAGCCTGGCTTAAAAAGGATAGAAAGTCAGTTCAGCCTGGTCACCACACTGACAGAACGTTCTTCAAGATGGAAGTTTCCATATCGGCACTGTCCACACGACAGCCACTAGCCACGTGTGGCTATGAGCACTGAAATGTAGCTGGTGTGACTGAGAAACTGGACTTTTCTTAATTAAATTGCCTGTAGACGCTACCTGGGGCTATGGCTGTTCCTACTGGACAGGAGAGGAGACACTGAGGCTTTGAAGCCACATAGACCCAAGTTCACATCCTGGCTATAACTTACACTTATCACGGTGTGACCAGCCTGTGTTGCTTGACTTCTCAGAACTCAGTTTCCCCATTTCGAACGACATGGTTGAATAACACTGCTAAGTGAGCCTGCTGGGAGCCGGGCTTCTGTATACACTGGCACCAAGGGTCCAGCTTACAGGAGCAGAGATGCATCCTGGCCAAGGTGGCCAAGGTGAATCCCCTTCCCTTCCCCTAGCAGAGACCAATCTGGGGTACTTCATGCTTCTGACCAGCCTTTCCCTTCCTAGGAAAGTGCACTCCTCCCCTGAGGGAGGCCTGTGCACAGGAAAAGTTACCTCTCTATGGAGCTAAGAGACAGGGCAGGTCCAGGTCGCCAGGCTCGGGCCCGCCGCTCTGTGCCCACCGGCTTCATCACCCGTGAACAAATGTCCCCGGATTCCGATGGGGAGCCTGGTAGACCCAGCCTGGACCATGCAGTGGCCAGGAGAAAGTTTCCCGTCCTTGTCCTCAAACACCAACTGCTTTCTTCCTAAGCCGTGCCCCTGTGCCAAATTTTCTTTCTCCTATACCTGAGGCCAAACTTAGCCCACATCCCATCCAGGGAAGAACCTGCTCGTGATTTTCCCAAATGACAACTGTCTTGCCATGCCGACGTCCTCCGAAGATCCGGCCCTGCCTTCCCAAGAAAGCCCATGGTCGTTGTAGGACTCGAAGAGGAGCAAAGTAGGAAGGAAGTGAGGTCCAGGACCCTCAGCCCCAGCCAGCACTGACAGGTCTGTCTTCAGGTACATGCACCAGGGGTTCCTCTAAACAACAAAGGCCACTGGCCTCCTTCCTGTAGTGACAATGGCCAGGCAGGAGAGCCAATGGAGGAACTGAGGGTCAGAGAAGTTACTAACTTATCCAAAACCTCCTTTGGGATGAGAGAGAGGATGTGATGCCCCAGGCCGTCACTCCCTGTAAAACTGCACGAGCACTCAGGACAGAAGAGCAAGGGGGAAGAGAGGCGGTGGGCCGGTCTCTCCTCCATCACATGACAAGTCACCCAGAAAGAGGAGTCCGCTGCAGGCGGCGGTGGGTGGCCGTGCCGCCTGGAGTACAGGCAAAGAGCGGAGAGCCGGCGGGCAAACACTGTATCTTCTTTCCCTCTACCCTCCGTGTAGCCTTTTCCTCCGGGCCAGCCTGTTCCACTGGAAAAACAATCTCCCCTGCCTGGGGACTTGGGGCCGGCTGGGCCACCTTCTGGTCTGTCTTCATTCAGATCCCATTTCTCTCTTCTCCGGGAGGTGGGGGAGGGAGAGCCGCTGGGGAAGGCGAGGGTGAGGCTGAAGTCTTCATCTGTCCCCTTTAAGCCAAGCAAAGAAAAATAGCCCTTTGCCAAGATCTTTCATCTCAGTCATTTACTCTCACAGATGTTTTCTGCAATATAAACAAGAAGCAAAGAATGTTGGGGAGGAGAAGAGGGTGGGAGGAGAAGGAAGAGTAAATGAACAGCTTTGAAATCCGGGCCTGCAGAGGGCAGGAAGCGGGACCTCAGCAGGGTCCCTCCTGCCCTGAGAGCGTGGGCAACCTCAGGTCACTGCACCAGGCCAGTCGGAGGGTCGCTTCCCGGGGTGTCTCTGAAAGGAAGTTCTAGAGAAGTGGCCCAGCCTTTGGGTGGGTGGTCTCCCCAAACAGCCTTCCTCTGCCTGGGAACTGACACATAGAGAGCAGCTGCAGAGGCCCCCTGGGCTCAACCTGGAGCCGTGCCCTGGGTGCTGGGGCACACACCTGCCCACCTAGCGTTTCGCAAAAGCTGGGCGGGGTCCCAGGCCAGCAAGACCGAAGGGAGGTGCCCGCAACCACAGGAGGATTAGGATTCAGTTGCACCAAAGGGAGAAAGAATCTTGCCCTGGATTTGGTTGAAGGAACACATCCTCTGGTGGGTCAGGAAGCGAACCCGGGAAGTCAGATATCACTAAGCTCAAAATCTCATAGGATTCCTGTTGATGTCACTAGCTCTCAAACTAAAGTCAGATGCCCAAGGGGGCTGAAAGTACCCCAAAGGAGTGAAGCTGGGTGGCGACTGCCATGACCCAGAAAAGGCCTATCTAAGGGGGCCGGCCACAACTCAGTTTCAGCTGAATATTAGCCTAGAAACTCAGAGTTTTGTATAAAATCTCTAGGGTTGGGTTTTTTTTTAACTTTTGCAATAATTAAACACACACACACACAACCATGTCAGCCTCACGAGGCGTGCCTGTGGGCAGGTTTTAGTTTGCGAATCAGGGTTTGAGACACTTGTAAAATGTTGGCTGGATGAATGGATACTAACTTACCATTTACGCCTCCTGCTCTCCACTTAACAAAGGGATTTGTGAAAGGAAGGCTCAGAAAGAATCAAACAGCAGGATTTGTTGGGAGCCTACCATATCTTCAAAACGGTGCTCAATGTTATTATGGGCTCAGAAAACCAGAACACTTGGTCCCAACCCTGGAGGGTTACACTGTGGCTGGGGAGACAGAGTGATGCAGGAAAGGCGACCAGCCCCTGACAGTGCCTGGTTACGTGGCCTAGAATGTTCAAGGATGAGGAAAACCCGATTAATGCTTCCCGGAGGAGGCAGTGTTGGGGCTGAATCTTGAAAAATGGGTAGAACCCCCACTTGCTGAGCTGAGCGAGAATCCTGAAACTGGAAGGCCTCTCGCCCCACCCAGGACATTGTGGAACCCTACAGTTGGGACCCAGGACCACAGAAACAGGCCTCCCCCCCTGCTAAGGAAGGGGTGACCGCTCTAAAAAGCCCCCAACCTCCCCACTCCACCTGTCCACCCCTACTACCACCAAACTGTGGGTAGGATCCCCAAGGACGAGTTGGAGGGTGGGGGAGCATGGACTGAGGGCAGGCTGTGGAGGAAGGGCCGCTGTGAAGGAGGGGGCCGTGGGCAGGCCTGACGCTCAGCAACCTTTGGAAGGAAAGAGGGAGACAGATTTCACACAAGTGCTCACGAGCATTTCCGGGCGCCCATGACTTCCTGCCGATGTTCACAGCTTTGAGCTACTTGCAGAGGAGAGAATGAAAAGTTGGTTGACCCCAGGCTCCTCACGTATTAGTCCCCAGTTCCTCACAATACACTGTAGAGCAGCGGTAATTACTTCCATTTTACAGAGGAGGCAACAGACACAGCACAGCAAGCTCCCCAGGACAGGAATGTCGTCAGCTCCCTGCTCACCATGGAAGCCTTGCTCCCCCACAAGGCCTGCACCTTGGGGCTGAGTGAAGCCGCCTGCCAGGTGACTTGTCCGAGGCCTCATAGCCGGAAGTGGTCAAACCCAGGTCTGCCTGACACGAGAGCCCAGGTTTTTTTCCACTACGCTGGGGAAGCCTACATTCACGAACGTTCTCAAATAGTCACAGGGTGTGCTTAGCATCAGTCACCACGGCTGATGGATTGTCAAAGTGCAGGAAGTGCAGTGTGCAAACACTACTCATGTGGCTAGCTGGGCACTCAGATTCAACAGCGATCCTTTGAAACAATGCGACTGTCCTTTTTGTTCAATGCCTCTCCAACAGCCCTTGGCTGGAACACCTCTAGGGAGAGCAGACTCACTACCCTACATCCCATGGGACTGCCAGCAGCTGGAGCTTCCGTCTGCTTCTTTTAGCCTTCACCCACTGCTCATGGTGCTTGCTCTCTGCACGATACGGACACAGCTCTTCAGTACGACCACCTCGAAGACCGCTCTCTTGTTTGCCCTTTCTGTCATTTGTTTCCTCCACATGTTCCTCCTGTGATACTCTTTCAGGGCCCGTTCCTATGCCTCTCCCCAAATGCAGTACAGTTTCTTTGTGCTTCTCTTTTAAAAGTGACACCTGCTGTGGCATCCCAGATGGGATGGATCAATAAAGAATCCAGCCAGAGAAATACCTCCCTAATCCCTAATCCCAATCCCTCTTCTTCAGTTAACGTCACCTAAGATCACACCAATTTTCTTGGTAATCATGCATGTTGACGCATGTCAAGTTTACCATCAACACAAACCCCCAAGTTTTTCACATCTTAGTCACGTATAGTTCCATTTGCTTTGCCCCCAAGGTTCCAGAGGTACATCTAACCCTATTGTATTTCATCTGTTGTATTTAGCCAGAATTAATCCAAACTGTTGTCGTCTTTGCGGAATCCAATTCTGTTGCCCAAGGTATGAACTACTGCCTCTAGCTGCAGGTAGAGAAGCTTGCCCTCTAAAAGTTCTTACCAGTCTCCAGTGGAACCACTGAAGTATAAGGAGACAGGAGTGCTCTGGGATGCAGGATGAGACTACCCATCCAGGCTGACATTCGTCTGCTTACCAGCACTGTCAGATCAGTCACTTAGCACATCCCCAGCCATTGCATTTCTGTGGTCTTCCAGCCCTCATTGTCCTCACGAGTGCCATAAGATTCCTGCTCTGCTGGAATGCGATGCCACGAGCAAACTTAGGAATCCCACACCCCCTACAAAAAAAGTGCAACTGGTAGACCATCTCTTTTCTTGGTGAGCCCGTGCTGATTCCTAGTAGTCAGCATTTTCTTTCTTAAATCTTCAGAAACCATCCCTTTGCCTGTATGTAAAATAGAGATTATCCCTGAACCCCAAAGCAGAAGCTTCCCTCAGACACCTTGACTTGTTAACTCATTATGCTGCTCACGTCCATTTGCTCCTCCGGATCCCCTCTCCATCCTTCTCCCCCTGCTCTGTGCCCCAGGAGGCTGACCTTGAGGACTGCATCACTGGGGGCCCTGGCTCTCTGGCTTCCGTTGGATTCAGTCAATAGGACGCATCAAGAAAAGAGAGGTCAGTGGGGCAAAATCACCCTACTGGCCCCTGCTCCCCTGTGTCTCTCTGTCCCTCTACCTGAGGCCATGGCTCCTGTGGGGTGTCTCTTTCCTGAGTACCTTCTCTCATGCCTCTCCCACTTTGTCCTTCAGGCCCCCACTCCTGCTGGCCCTGGAGGCTTTCACCATACCTTGTTAGTTTTCTTTAACCTTGCTCATTGATTTGTAAGTAGCCCCATGTGTAAGTCCTCCTCAATTACCCCATTGGAGCATGCCATCTTTCCCCTGCCAGTGCTGACCGATGCACTCCTATTTTGAATCGTGTTGCCAGAAGAGTTAGGATAACAGCGCTCAAGTGTGGGGGGCAGAGGGCCTAGGTGTTGATGAGAACAGCATCAACATGGGTAAGTCACAGAACCTATGGTCTAACTGACCAAGATTGAATTACATCTGTATCATTTTCTAGTTTTATAGCTACTTAACTTCATTAGCTTCTGCTCTGTCTTCTGTAAAATGGGAGCAGTAATCCCTTCTAACAAATTCATTGCAAGGACTTGATGAGATTATGTTTGTAAAACACTAAGACAAATTGCAAGCACCTAATAAATGAGAATTATCACAGATTATTATTAAGAGAAACTCTCACCTTTGACTGTGTTGCTTTGGTGCCAGGATAAGCTGGCAATGCGCTGCAAGGTTTTACTCTTTATGGCTACCAGGGAATTTGGATGGCAGGTTAACTGCCCACACACTATAAAAGAAAGAAAATACAAGTACTGTGGTTGTTGTTGTGTTAGTAGCTGGAGAATCTTCCAATTCTAGTACTTATTTTCTTTTTTTTAATGTTTATTTATTTTGAAAGAGAGACAGTACCTGAGTCAGGGAGGGGCAGAGAGAGAATGAGAGAAAGGAAGAGAGGGGAAGAGAGAGGGAGAGAGAGAGAGAGAGAGAGGGAGAGGGAGAGAGAATCCTAAGCAGGCTCCAAGCTGTTAGTGCTTAGTGCGATGTGGGGCTCCAACTCACCAACCACGAGATCATGACCTGAGCCGAAATCAAGAGACAGATGCTTAACCAACTGAGCCACTGATGTGTCCCCTCTATTACTGATGTTCAAGAGAAATCTTAAGCAAAAAATAATCCACAAAGCTATTTTTTGCATTCTAGCTGATAGCCCCTTCCTATCCCTTTTTGGCATGATCTTAAAATTCCCCAACATAAAGTATGATTCCTACATGTTTAAGCTAAAGAAACGCGGTGCCCTTCAGCCTGCCCTTCCAGAGCTTCTTCCCACCCCATCCTTCCCCCAATGATGTCCTTACTAAAAATAAGGCTCAGAAGAGAGTCTCTTAACTCTGTCCAAAAGCTAAACCCAAAAGAGGTCAAAGGTTCTCTGGTCAGTCACATTTCGCCCTACTATTTTTAGCTGGTGTAGGGCAAAACAAGGTTCCCCCCAGATCTGGGCTCTGTGAAAGTTGGAGATTGCACCAACATGGAGGAGTACAGCTCTCCCCGTTAGAAGAGAGGCGACAATTCCCAAGCTATCTATTCATCGCCACTGAATCTTCCACCGACTCTATCTTCTTTGTACTTGATCACACTGAGTTGGTCTGCTTATTTGCCATTCCAGTCCAATCTTTAGTTCTGAAACTTTCCTAGTGAGCTATCAACATGCCCACGCCTGTGGGCCATCTCGTGCCATGTTATCCTCTATCTCCTGCGTTAGAAGCTTCGAGGTTTTCTGGATGTCTATCCTAATGGAAATGCTCAACTAAGCGTCCTGGATTGTCAGCGTAGACGTGCTTCTTTTCGCTGCCGATGTCCCTCACTCCTGATTTCTCTCTCCTGAGAGCCACAAGCCATGCTGTTCTGTGTTCTCAGTCCCTGTCTCCCCTTACTCACACAGATGCAGCAAGGGCAAGCATCTTTCTGCCCAGAGATATCTGCCCTTCCACATACTCCCATATGACCTCCCACTCTCTGACCTTTGCTGCTGGAATCCCTTGAGTTAGAAAACCAGAGATGTTTCCATGACTTTTAAGGCTTGTATTGGCAAGGCAGCAGGAGAAGGGAGTGAGGGACCAAGCTCAGAATTTCTGCCTGACCCTAGATTGCTGCTGAGGGCAATGCCATGGGAAGGTGACCTCCCCACAGGCGTAGGGACTATCCCAATGGGATGACACCATTAGATACTCAATCTCAGCTCTTCTGTTGCTCCATTCCTCAAGCAAGGTCCTGGGCAGATGGAAACTGAGTTTTAAGTTAAGGGCTGTGGCTAAAGCTTCATTCAGTGATTTATGGTCTAGGCCAGGGTTTCCAAAACTGCAAAAGAGCTATTCCCGGCCAAATTCCTTATTAGTCATATGTGTGAAATGGAAACATTGCTTTGTCAGAAATATAGTCCCCCCCCCCCCCACTTCCTCCCCAACTGTGTCTATATCAGGTTCTGGAAATGGAGCTGGGTGTTGGGAAAGGGACTTAAGGGAAGAACAATTTACTGCTGGAACCTGTGACCTTGGCAGTCACAATGGTACCAAGCACATATGGGAAGGGATTCTAGGGCCATCAAAAAAAAAAACAAAAAAAAAGAGTGAACCCACTTCACACTAACATTGCCCCCAGAGGTGCTTTTCTGTAAATAAATAGGTTATGCATGTCTAAGCTTTCTCATTTGCTCTTTTAGCTCTTGGGCATTCGTCCACTCTCTTCTGGTACCCGTGCTCCATTTTCTTCCTGGTGAATCCTACACTGTCCTCTGTCCTCCCTCCATGAGATTCTAGCACAGCCAATACCACTGCTAACTCACGGTGAGGCACACGGCCCAGGTCTAAGCCAATCAGTGCAGCCCATCCTCCTGGGCACAGTGATTGGTGTAGGAAGAGGCATCTGCTCAGTCAGAGCCAATGAAATACCTGGAGGTTTTCCCTAGAACTTCGGGGGAAAAGACTCTTTTCCCTTGAACCTCAAATTCGAGAGGGACAGGGCCTGGATCTGCTATTGTTCTCTGGTCACATGAAAGCTGAATCTTAAGCCAACATAGCAGACAGCCAAGCTTAGAGATTAAAAGTCATCAAGTCCTGATAACACACTATTTTAGCCCTGAATCCAGTTGTGTCTGATGCTGACCCTGATTCTGGATCTTGCAGTTACACGGACCATTAGATTTTTCTGTTGCCGAAGCACATTGAGACAGATTTTCTGTGTCTGGCAACCAAAGAGCCCTAGTTGACAGTTGCTGTTTCAAGGTACAAATATAATTGAAACGGAATGAAAAGAAAGCAGGCGGGGCCAGCCATAGTAATGTAATTTGCAAGCACAGGCTGTGGCTCAGGTGCACCGACGGAGGCTTTTCACACTCTAATGTGAGACAGCGGCATGAGGAGGTACCCAGACAGGAAGAGGAGAGCCCCACACAGGAAGCTCCCCCAGCAAACACCACCTCTTTAGAATTGAAATTGCCTAATCAAACCATTTCCATCAAGTTTAGTCTTTGTTATGTTTAATGAAATAGTAAATATTACTGCTATAGTGAAACGTCTTGTTGAAATGACTTGTAATTTAACCTGCTTTCCCCATAGCTGTGTAGAGTTAGAGTTCTCCAGAAAAGCAGAATCAATAGGAGATATATATATATATATATATATACACACACACACATATATCTGAGAGATTGAGAGAGAGTTAAAGGAATTGGCTCATGGGAGGCAAGGCAGCAGGCAAGCTGGATTTGGATCAGAGTTGATGTTTCTGTCTTGAGTCCAAAGACTAGAGGCTCAGGCAGATTGTCTATGCTGCAGTCTGGAGGCAGAATCCTCAGCCTTTGCTCTTAAGTCCTTCAACTGATTGAATGAGGCCCACCGACATTATGGAAGGTCATTTCCTTTACTTAAAATCAAGTAATCGTGACTACTAATCACATCTAAAAATTACCTTCACAGAAACTAGTGTTTGACCAGATAACCAGCACCATAGCCTAGCCAAGTTGACACATAAAATTAACCATTACACCCAGTTTGAACCAATATTCCCACCTGCTCATCCTCATATTAGTGAGGGTTCAGTTTTAGAATCTCAAGCCAATGAATGCCAAGATGGGCACTACAAAGAACATCCCCTTGACAAAACTCTATCAGTCCCCAGCGTAGAAGAAAATCCATGATAATCATTTAATTCAGTCTGGATGAAATGCTTTATTAATTCTGTTGATGTTAAAATATGTGAATCAACTCTTATTTATTAAATCTCCCTTTGCTGACTGTTCACTATTTGCAGAATTCCCCTCCCAGCACCATCCCAGAAAAAGCACTTGAGCCCTGTCCCATGGGCCCCCGGCGGCTGAGGACGTAGCCCCCGTGTCCTCACTGAAGGCAGACCAGCCACTTTAGTCAGGCACCTGCAGCAGGAGGGAGCATTCACCCTGTGAGTGCTGCCTGTGGGAGGGCCTCGTCGTAAGCAAGCATGAAGGCCTCTCACCTGGTCCGTCTTCCAGTAAACCTGTGGCCCCAAGAAGGACAAGTTTTTACAAATCCCTATGCTGTCAACCAGCCTTCTGATGGTCTGGAAGACATCTACTTACACTAATAACGCAGATACTTAATTTTATTCACTCCAGTTACCTACTATAGGCTTCATCTCGGCATCCAGCCTGGGGCTGGGCTCCAGGATGCCTCCCCAAGGCAGCCACATTCCTGTGGGCATCTATGCCAAGAGGAAATGGTGGGTGGGCAGGCCCTATTGGTCCACAGGACAGCTCTGCCGGCAGCCTCGTGAGAGGTTTCTCAGAGGGTGTTCGTTAGGCTTCCTTATGCCTGATGATGCTGGGTCAAAGCCTCTGATGACGCCTGCTCACCCCAAATCCTCCATTTCCCAGCCTCCCTTGCATGTGACGGGATTCTGGCCAAAGGGATGTAGACAAAAGCGATGTCAGGCATTTACAGGGCTGGACCTTACAAGTGTCTCAGGAACCATCCAGTCCTGTCTCCCCCGACTACAGCGATCTTGACGTCACAGTCTCAGATGGCATGACCACTGAGATGTGGGGTTCTGTGCCATGGCAGCTCAGCTTTTCCCTTCTGACACACGTAGGGCACAAAAGGAAGCGTTCTTCTGACTCACTGCCCTCCTCAGCCCAAAGAGCCAGCTCCCAGAGCAGATATGGGCTGCTCCTCCCCAGGCCTGCTGAGGATCAATGACACCACTCCCCACCTCGATGAAACAACCTGTTTGTTGTGCTGATGGTGACCGTCAGGAGTGGGATCCTCATACCTTAAGCTGCCCAGGATCCACTCTGTGCCCACATTCCCAAGGAATGGCCAAAACTGGTTAAATAATTGAACCAAGGTGGGTTTTCCTGAAAAGCATTCCGTAGCTTTGAGCTCATTTAGAAGGAAAGAGAGGATTTCAGACCCTAAACACTGTGGAATACCTTCCATTGTAGTTGAAAATATCCTTGCTGGGGTCCAAAAACAGAGTCTTATCTGTTGAGAATGCAAGCAACTTAAGGCTCCTTCATTACAGAAAGCCTACCAGGCCTTGCCACGCGGCGTGACCCATGAATGTGGGTGGGACCGTTTGGTATTTTCATGCTGTTGGAAACAGTGGCCTTGTTGATCTCAGAGAGTCCCAGATTAAGCTGATTTCGCTATTTTTAATCTCTCCGGAAATAAGCAAAGAAGAGAGGCCTAATTGCAAACAGACTGAACTTTACATAGGAAATATGTAGGTCCCCTGAGGCACCTAGAAAGTGTCTAAAACCCTAACAGCCTTCCCACCTCCCCCACCCCCCACTCCCCTCTCTAGAGCACGTAAGCCTGCACCCAGGGAGGCCTGGGGCGGAGGGAGGGATTGGAGTCAGGAGTTCAGCCTTGGCTTTGGACTGGCCAAACCAGCCCATCCAGCCCCTTGGGCCCAGCGGCAGGGGCTTTGCATGAGAAACAGGAAGACTATTTGTCCACAGCTTAAACCGTGGCTTTGGGAAGGTTCTTTGTTCTCTCACCCCCACTATTTTGGGTTTTCTGGTCCTTCTCTATTCTGTGCTTGGAATGGGGAAGGTTTCGAACACTACCATCAAGCCTGCAGGACACACATACACACACACACACACACACACAAACCACCCTCATTGCAATCCCATTTGCCACTCAGCCCTGGGATTTGTACCGAGTGTGGCCCAGTAAGAGCTTTATAGCGGTTCACATAGCCCCCAGCCTTGCCTACAAGCTCCAGTGTTAAAGTCCCAGCCAGAACCCTGGGCCTTGCTGGCAGCTGCACCGCTGGGTCGCTGTGGGAGAGAAGAAAAGGCCCTGTAGCCTGCTGTGCCTCAGTTTCCCTGCCTGTCAGTTTGGACAACCATGACCGCCGCTAATTCTGAATTGTCTGCCTGCTGGTGGGACCAGGCACTGGAGGGGGCTCAGATTTATGGCACGGAAGCCCCAGAATGAGTCAAAGAAGAGAAAGACCAAAATAGATCAGGAGCCACGGGCCCAGAAAGGCGGCCAGAGAAGATTAGACACGCTGCCTAGAGAACCAACCGATGACTTTATTGAGGGCTCTTGCTCATAAACAGCCAGTGTGTTATTTTAGCTTCCACGGACCAGGCCGACCCTTGCCTGTGATGGGAAGCTTGGGCTTGGAGCCGTCTGTGGGCCCTGCTGTTGTCGAGGCCGCTCCAGGAGCTGGGGCTCTTCCAAAGGAAATCAGCATGGGGCTCTGGGGCTTGGCGGAATGGATGGACAGATGGACAGTCTTTGAGTGAGAAAGTCGTGATTATGAGGCAGGGAGGAGTGGCAAGTGTCCCCCAGCCCCAGCTGCAGCTCTGCTGGTGGCAGAAAGTCTTTGTTTTGGGGGCATTTCTGCTGAGAAGCCCTTCTTCCTTCCTTTTGCTTCTTGGTCTCACGAATCCATATAGAAGGCAGTAGGCCAAGAGCACAGACATGGAAAGGGTCCAAGAACCGCTACCATAGCTCTCATCCCCGGGAGTGCCCCGTCCTCAGCAATCCCCATCAATGGCTTTCCCTCTCACATCCTGACCCCTCACATCTTCTGCCTCATTACACGGTCCACTTTGCCTTCCTGGCCATTTGCTCCTTTTAATCTTCCCTTTTACGTGCAGAGCAGCACTGGCAGGCCCATTCCACCGTCATCTCCCACTGGAATGCTTCAGGCAACGGTGACACTTGAGTCGTGTTCTCCAGCAATGTTGTTCACAAGGCCAGCATTTGTCTGTTTGTAGACAGGGGCTCACAAATATCTCATTCCAGCACCAAAGACCCTTTCCTCCCTCTATCAGCTCTCAACCACCGGTCCGTTTCCCACTCTTCTCTGCCGGAAATGCACCCAGCCAAGGCGAGCCAAAGCAAGCAGGTGTCTGTGGGCTCACAGACCCTCCGAGGATGAGGGTCTTTTCGGTGGCTACCAGATTGCACCCTGATGCCGGCCAGCTCCTGGCGTCGGCCACCGGCCCTCCCAAGATGGTAGCCGGTGGACACACAGCCCAAACCCATGATCCAGGCTCTTCCCAGTCCAGCTCTGTTGGCAAAATGAAGCTCCCTGCTGAGGGAAAGCTGGCTGGACTGTCCATGAGGCACCCATGATAACTGGGCAAACCACCTGTCCTGGGTTGGTCAGTGCTTTAGAGAGCGTTACTAATGGATCAGTATGAGGGACGAGACAGGAGGAAGAGGTCTGGAGCAAATGTCAGATTTTGGGACAAGTCCTTGCTGGTAACATGTCTTTATCTGGAAAAGAGCACATGGGAACTTATAGTGAAAAGGAAGCTTTGAAAGCCCTCCATGATGTGGCCCTATGCTACCGCTGTTCCAGTCTGCTCTGCCATGCCTTCCCCCATGAACTCCACCTTGGCCAAACCTACAAACTCGCCCTGTATCCTGCTCCATCTCTGCTCTTTGTCCTTGCTCCTTCCATTCCCTCTGCTTACAGTATCTATCTAGATGCTACCCATCGGCTGAGATCCAGCTCCAGTCCTACCCTCTCCCCTTCCCCCACTCTTGACCAAACCTCTGGGAAACTCGGAGTCTCCATGCCCTCTCCTTCTCCACTCATGGCTCTTTTTGTCTACTCCACACACAAATAGAACTTACCTTCTTATTGAAAACTATCACATACGTTCTCTGTTTCAGATGTATTGGCCTTTGTCTCCCCAAGCCTGAGTGTCCCCCAACCTTATCTCAGAATGTGTGCTCGAAGAATTCCTCCCCAGCGCTCTGAACACTGTAGACCCTAAGGCAATACTTAACAGATTTGATTGGTTATCCGAAAAGATAGTTAAGTGATCACAAAAATGTATAACCTGGAAGAACTATAGGAATGTTCGGTGAGCGGTGACTGTGAGCCCAGGTGGTCCCTTCTTGCGGGCAGTGGCGGAATGAGTTTTCCTTCCCAGGCAGTCCCTGATAGTCCTAGAATCCCACAAAGGCCCATGGAAGGTGGCGGTTGGGTGAACAGTGTCCTGCAATCGAACAAAACCATAAATGCAAAGCCAGAAAGCTAAACAATGTTAGCTTTACAACCCCAGGTGATGAGAATGGTATTTACAGACTCAGTGACATGTTTGAAGCAGTGAGTTTCAGAGGCTAATATTTTAAGCTGGACATCCTGAGACCGTGATGTTCTGTTTTTATTCTCCTCCCCATCCTTCCCTCCTGGAGCCCCTGGAACTTTCCATGCAATTTGGACAAGAGCATGAAACCTCTATTGTTTCTCAATCCTTATTAGTGCTAGGGAAGGATTTAAAAACTGCTTTGTGGAAGGTTGATTGGTGAAGAGTGGAAAACATTCTGGGGCCTCAAAAGTACATTTGCCATTACACCAAACTTCCATCGGAGAATTTCAAAATTCTAGGCAGAGAGGAAGTTCCCTCAGAGAATTCCAAGGGCAACGGGACTAGGAGGAGATACAGTAAGTCCTTGTTTGCGGATGGACCCATCTGGGCCCAGAGGTTCCAGACAGTCTAGATCTGCCTATTTAAGACCTTTCTTTCTCTGGAGCCCATTTATATACTGAGTAAAAGTTCCTGGGGCACATCCATAAACAGAGGGTGGGAACCCGAAACTTTGCTATTTATACACTCCAGAATGCAACTGGAGAAATCAGTGTTTTCTCTCAGAACAATCTAGAAAACAAAGGACAAATTGCAAACAGAGACACAAGCATCAGGAAAGTCTGGGAGATCAGAAGGGATAGAAAACCACCAAGAGACCATCATGTTGATCTCCCCAGGGGCCTGGACAGTTGGGATGCAGCCTCAACAACCCCCTTCAGACCGTCTTTCACCTTTCTCTTGCTTTGGCCTATGAACAGTGTTTCTGATCAATCCTCTGTGCATCCCCTCCAGACAGGCAACACGGACAAGACAGAGTTCCTCGTGCATGGAAATGAAGCCCAGAACATGCTCTACCATGTGGGTTTTTTGCCGTTTGTAAACAAACTTAGATGCTAGTCTGCAGGCCACCAGACCATGCTGACCGGTTCTCTGAACAAGCCCAATCTGGCCAGACTGAAACATCAAATCCTGTAGTGACTTCAGGGTCTGAGCCCATCTTACAGAAGCTGTTGAACAGGAAAGAAGTGGTGCCTGTTTTCATGCTAAGAAAAGCAGATAACCTTACCAGGAGAACAAGCATAAATAATGATCTGAAAATAGCTTGACAAGTTTTGTTTTCACCAAAGTGAACCGCCTACACACACAGCTTTTTTTTTTTCTTCAAATTACAAAAGTAATAAATGCTCAGTGCAAAAAAAACGTGGGAAATACAGAAAAACACAACTGGGAAGCGGTTGATAGTTTTGTTGTAATCCCTTCCAGTATTTCTCTATCAATAGTCACCTATATACCAATGCATAGTATATATTATATTGTATATTATATGTATTATGTTATCTATTGTATAATATTTAATTATATAAATGAAGAGGCATATAGAATTTTTTACATATAAAATGTTCATTCACATATATTCCTACATATTCATTTATGAAATATACATTTATATGTTTCATATAAAATTTCACGTAAGGGGCGCCTGGGTGGCTCAGTCAGTTAAGTGTTCAACTTCAGCCTCAGGTCATGATCTCACAGTTTGTGAGTTCGAGCCCCACATCGGCCTCTGTGCTAACAGCTTGGAGCCGGGAGCCTGGAGCCTGCTTCTGATTCTGCGTCTCCCTCTCTCTCTGACCCTTCCCTGCTCGTGCACGTTCTCTCTCTCTCTCTCTCTCTCTCTCTCTCTCTCTCTCGGAAATAAACATTACTAAAAACAAATCTTAAAAAACATTTCACATAAAATGTCAAAAGTCATCCATTTTGTCCTTTTATTTTTACTTTAAGGTAACATATTAATTGTAGAAAATACATTTGAGCCAAAAAACAGAGGTGAAAATCAGATCTATATCCACCATTCAGGAAAGATCACTTTCACTTAGTGTGTGCCCTTCCTATTTACTTTAAATATGTTTGCGTAAGTACCAAATGTGTCAAATCATACAGAAATAGCATCATGATACATGTTTTATTTCCTCAGTATGCGGGGATAAAACCAATGAACATCCTAAACCATTGTATTTTCCTTTCCTTTGTGAGTCATGTCTTGTTACTGCTTCCTCTTGCAGAGAGGACACCATCTGGGACGAGGGCCACTGCTCAGCCTGGAAGGTCCACACTGACTTTCATGAGCTGCTAGAGGCTTTGTGGAAAGAGGATTCCTAAATTTTAAAATCTTCCTTTTACATAACAAGAGCAAAGCCAGGAAACCTACTAACGGAACTTTACTGTAAGTCATAGTGCCGAAAAGACAGCAGGTGGCCTGAGGAAGTTTCCTCCAGATAGGAAGGGACAGTAGAAAGCTCTTCCAGGCCAGGAGGACAAGCAGAGGGGAGAGAGGAAGAAAGGCAGCAGGTAGACAAGGCAAGCCTTTCCTGCCCCCTTCCTTAAGACCGTATCTTCAGGATTGGGGTGTTATTAACATCTAGAGGGAGCTTGAGGGGGGTCTAAAAACATCTGGGGAGATATAGTTTGAGGAGATTTCAAGTCTTTGGGGTTTATCTGGTTCAGACCTAACACGGTGCCACGGGGTAGGTGAGAAATGACGGAGGGAAGTGGCCCAGAGTCTAGGCCAATGGGCATGAGACAGCACTCCTATTCTCCGAGCCTGCTTGGGTGTCTAGGGGATTCCTGATTCCCTCATGGGCCAGCTTGCGACACAAGTACTCAGAAAAGGCCTCGGGTTGGGATGCACAGACTACAGTCGCTGGTTAGCACGCTAACTCCCGCGTGTGGTTCAACTGAAGAGTCATTCACTGATTTCCCACCCCGGGAGAGAAACACAAAGATAAGGCTTCACTCCCCTAAAACAGAGGTGCAGGTGGACCCCAGATATGAGAACAAGTCCACAGACAGTCTGCTACTGCGTCGGGCTATCAGGCCCCTGGGAGGCCGGCCTAGGCGTTGTTCCTCCTATGCCATTTTCTAGGCCATTCTCATCTCCCCGGCCCTCCCTGAGCGCAGCCACATTCTCTTCTCAACCCCCTATCCCATCCTACTTTATGCAACCTTCTTTCCACCCACTGCTTCCGTAGGTCTTGGGGTGTTCATGGTAGTAGCAAGCCTAGGGTAAACAGGGCCGGGCCCTAAGGCTATGGTGAGCAAGTCAGGAAAATGGGACCAGAGCAATAACTGGGGGTGGAAAATGGATAATAGTAACTGTTATTATTATGTATCACTTATTTAGTCTTACTGTGTGCCAGGCACAGGTTTAAGCACTTTACACTTACGAATGAACTCACACATTTGTGTTAACTCGTAACTTAAGGGTATGAGCTCATGCTATGTATGTAACAACCTATGAGGTAAATGCCGCCCCGATTCTTTCTTTTAGAGATGAGAAAACAGAGGCACCGAGAGGTTAAAGTGACTTGCCCCGCTCACACAGCTAGTAAGTAGAAGCTAGAACCCCATCTTGGCAGGCTGGCTCTAGACCCTCACAGTAGGTAACAGTTGGGGACCCCAAAGGCCCTGAACCAGAACAAGGGAAGTGGCTGCCTTTGGTGCGGGAATTCAGGCTGGCCCATAGCAGTCCCAGAGCATCTACAACTTCCACAATAGCTTTTGGAAGATTTCCCAGTAGGCAGGAGGTTTAGAGTGTCCGTGGCTCCTACTCTGTAGCTCTGGAAACTAAGACCCGGGAGATTAAGGAAATGTGGCGTGCCCACAGTTGCGAAGGTAACTGCAGGAGAGTGGAATGTGCACCTGCGTTGCATGCTGTCAGGGGAGAGCCAGCGTCCAGAAAAGCGTACGTGTCGACACCTGCACAAGCACTTCCAGGGCGAGGCAGGCGTGGGGAGGCGGGGCGGCGGTGCTTGCTGAGGAATGCAGAGAGGGCAGGCATCCTTTGGCTCTCTCGGATGGCTTTCAAGCAAAGAGTCCAGACTGCTTCGAAGGCGTCTGTTCACGCGCCTAGTTCTGAGCTGCATCGACTGATCGATAAGCCTCAGCGCCCAGGATCCAGGGACTTTGTCTCCACTTGCGGGCAGGCCAGCGGGAGGTCAGAACCAACCAGGGCAGCTCCCCCTCTTCTCGTGGGGCCAAACTAGTCGGGTGGGCTTGCTGAAGTGAGTGGTCTGAGGAGCGCCCGGAATCAAAGGCCCCAGGGGTTAATAGGCCTGTGAGACTGACTACATACTTTCAGTGCTTATCATTCACCGTGACAGTGAGTACCAGGTGGGGGAGCCAGGCATGGTCCTCCAGGTGTCACAGAAGATGAAACTGAGGCACAAGGTCGAAGCTAGAAGATGACATTTCAGCAACCTCAAACTAAATCTCCTGGCCCCTATTCTAGTTCCACCTTCCCTCATACAGTCTTGAGCACCCACCGCATTTAAAATACCAAGCAGAAGAGGGACTCTTGGGCTAAAACGGGCTGGTCCCAGGGAACTCAGTCAGGGGCAGACTGTTCGCCTAGTGATTGGTGTATTAGGCCCCGCACAGGCTTGTAGCTTCCTTGTGCACCCCCAATTGCCCTGTTCCCCCTGCCCAGTCCTCTTCACGTGGGCTTGACCTTTTCACACGTCACTGCCTGTCCTTGATGTCTCTTCTCCTGCCCTTTCACCACGCCCGCTGCCCTCAATGCCCCCTGAATACCCACCCCTCAGAAGGAAACCATGACTGTCTTGTGCAAGGAAAACGAGGCCTCCCCTCCCCACTTGCCCTACTTCTCCTCCCTTGTGCTCTAAACCCTGCTGTCTTCAACTCTGTGCATTGCATGAATCTCTGTGTCCTTTAACCATGGGTATGGCTTCAGCCGTGGTATCTTCCCGCATGCACGCGGATGCACGCATCCTCTCCTACGGGCTGAGGTGCCTTCGTGCTTCTTTTCCCCAAGGAGATCAATCTGTGTTAGCCACCGTACGTACGCAAAGTCACTGGAGTCATGCCAGCAGCCTCGGGGTCCAGCGAGGCTGTGATGGTGACAGCTCCATGTCTCAGCCAGATCCTCCTGGGCCAGTGTCATTGTTCCAAAGCCCCTTTGCAGTGCCCCATGCCACGCTGGTCAGGCTTTGGCTGTGTCTGCAGAAGCCGAGGCTGTGAGCATGCTTGGCTTGTCCTAGCTCCCCGGGCCGTGCTCCTCTGCCCCCTCTTCCACCTCCTTTGTGAGGTGAGGGATACTGGCTCCCTTTCTCCATGCCTGGCTCTGTACTAAGGGCACACCATGTTTGAGCCCATTAATCCATGCCATAACCTCACGGATATTTTTATCCACATTCTACAGATAAGAAAAATGAGACTCAGAGAGGGAGAAGATAACTTGCTCAAGATTACATAGCTACAGTGGTAGGGGCTGGATTTTAACCCACACGTTCTTAACCACAGAGCTCTATTGCCTCGTTCAGTCCCTGTGGGTCAGTCAGCCGCCCATCCTCAGGGACCCCTGACTCTTCATGGAGTTCCCCTTAGATCTCTGAGAATACCGTCCACTACCACAGTTCATGCTCGTGAGGCCTGAGCCAAATCTGAGTCTACCGACCTCCATCAAAGAATGGACTATCATTTGAAACAGAGAAGTGAGGTGAGGCAGGCGGTGAGGTGATGACCCATTTTACTCTTTGAGTAACTATTTAAGTGAGAGCTTTCCATGTTCTCTGTCACTGTTCTAGGTCCCAAAGGAAATCAACACCAAGCCCTGCCCTCGTGGAGCGTACAGCTTTATAAATCACATAGCATGGCATAGACAGACAGGTGCTAAGAAGAAAAGTAAATCTGGGCAGAAGGAGCAGGTGTCCTTGGTGGGTGAGAAGGCTGCCTCTCTACTGGATGAGGAATGGCCTGAGGCCTCTGCTTCCTGTGGGGTCGGCCTTGTCCCAGGGCAAAGCATGGTGGTGAGGCTGTGAGTGTTTCAAGGGACAGAGGACTAAGAGGCCACACCTCCCCACTTCTGCCGGTGGTGATGTGGAAGCCTAGGTCAAGAAAGGGGCAGGCCATCTGGAGCTCTAGGTCCTGGTGCACAGAGACGCCTTGCTGAACATGACAGTGTGTATGGATTCTCTCCCATTACCAGTGAGTGAGGGAGCCTTTTACCAAATCTGAATCCTGGGCTAGCTCTCTTCAGGCCTACCCCCCTCCTCACTGCCCCTGCCCCTGCCCCTACCTCCTCTAATTTGTTTTGCCTAAAACTATGCAGGATAATTCCACTTAAACCTAAAAATTATAATTAGAAAGATACATTAGCCAAAAGAGTCATATACTTCATTTCAAAATCAAATATAAATAATTCTAAAACATTGTGGTAGGAGGGAGAAGGAAATGAACATTTATCACCGGTGTCCTAAGTACCAGTTCCCCATACCTATTATCTCATTTAAACCAACCCTCACTGCAAATTTGGGACCTAGACATTGTTGTCCCTATTTTGTAAGTTAAAAAAAGAGATTTTAAAGGGTAAAGTAACTTTACCAAAGTTACATAAATAACAAGGTTGGATTTTTAACCCAGATGTGTCTGACCCCAAAGAACTATTCCTGTTTCTCCATCAAGCGCCAGCTTAGCCCTTGATATGGAGAGAGTAACCTTGGGTGAACTACTTAGCCACCAATTGCCTCAGTTTCCCATCTGTAAAATGGGTATGATGCTGACAGCTAACTTACCCATCGACCTCCTGGTTCTGTTCCGGTGGTCACATGAGCTCGTGGACAAACAAGGCGTTGAGAACTTTAAAGCGCTGTGAATATACAGTATTGATCCTCACCTTGAAGGTAGAAGTCACGATGGCTTTTCTACCGTCTAACCTCATTGGTGTCCAGTGGTACATTTCAACCCAGCCTATCTTACTCTATTTTCCACACTCCTGCTCAGATGGGCTCATCTCGGACTGCTGGTTCTACACTGGCTCATCTGTGTTGGTCCCTTCACAGCACTAAGTCCTTCCTCTTCCCCAGCTGCCCCTCAGACATGCTCCTTACTGCTGAGTTGCAGGTATTCTACGGTGGTCTTCCCTCCGGGACCCCCAAGAGAGCAGCCCATATACACTCCTTTCCAGGAGGCGACGGTAAGCGTGTAACAGCCAGCTTTCCAAGAGTAGAGCTGACATGAATGTTGGTCGGTCATCTCACTGACAATAATAAGTAAGACAACAGTAAAACAACGGAGACGTATTTCAGAACTTCACTCTTTGGTCAACAACGGAGCAACCGTTGAAGTGGATGGTTACTTTTGGATACTGGAAGAACATTACCTCAGTTCCTTGTGTGACTCACAACATCACTGCTACAGATAATGACACGCTTCTATAGGTCACCTACCTTGTTAGTGTTTTCTGTATCACTTTCTTAAATCTAGACGATCAACGAAACAATAAAGCAAGCCCTGATTTGTAGAGTTTGCCAATTTCTGTGGCATAAATATTCTCACCGTGGCTGACTCCAAACGTCCCACCGTGAGGTGGCCGGACGTGGAGTTGGGGAGAGACGAATGGCGACATACCATTGTACGATATTCCCACCGTATGGATGTAAGACACATGTAAATCAAAAGCATGGACAATAGTAAGTTGAAGCAAAAATAATTAGGATGCGATCTGTTTTTAATATTTATTACTTTTGTTTTGAATATGATGTATTCGATTGTAAGTTTATATAATTTAATTTTCATAACGGCTGTGTTTAACAACCGGCCCACAAAATTCCTGAAAATTTAACAACCAGCCAATGCCAGCCGGCTCCTGCGCACCTCTGCCTCTTCCCATTAGCCCCCATGGGCATCTGCCATCTGATGGTCACACCTGGGCGTTAAATAGCGCCCGGCTAGGTCCAGGTCCGCCTGAACCAAGAGAACATGATTCAACGTTCAGCTTCTCCAAATAAGCAATGTCGACGGCTTCGGTCCAGTGGAGTGACTTAATGATCTGTTTCCTTCAATAAACTGTGATTTCTGAATTTAATTCAGATACCTGAGTGTCGTTGTAAGCTGAGAGTGAGGCCCAAAGGCATCCATGATGTAATATACTAGGTTTATACTTGGCAAGAAAATGACTTTGTGAGAAATGGATTTTCTTAGGCCGATTTTAGGAAGCTTGGGGTGTTGTTTTAAGAGCTAAGCCAAGACAAAAAATAACCCTTGCAACACATCACGGCACAGCTGGTCAGCCTGGGAGAAACTATTCTGGGATATCCAAGCTAAGGTGCCTCTTTAAGCTCCAGGCAAACTGGAATCAGGATGTGGGGTTTCTATTCCTGTCTGTGTCAAAGACTTAACAATGTCATCCCTGGCCAGTTGGCTCCCTGACTGGTGCCTCAGTTTACCCTGTGGCAAAATCAAGTCAACTGCCTTTGCCAAGGACATTAGACTTGAGCTATGGGGCGTAAGAAAGATAGTTGCTGGGTTTTGCTGGAGGGCTTGGGGTGTCCACTTGAGGTATCTTTAGTCAGTGTAGACTCCAAGAAAAGCTAAGTTTTCGGTGACCTTTTCTAGGAAATGACAAATGAGCAAGGTTGAACAGAGAGGAGCAGGAAGAGGATTGGAAGGAGGGTCAAGGAGGAGGGGGCCTCCAAGCAACGTCAGGGAAAATGTTGGGCTAAGGGCTAGAGTAAACGGCATCCGGCGTTCACATCTCTGGGGCAGTGTGTGGGCAAAGGATGAGCTAGCTACAGAAGAAAAGGCAGGCAAGATGAGGTTAGTGGTGCCTTTGTCTGGTTTTGATGAGAGTTTCCTGATGAGGAAAGGCCTGTGATCAAAGTTAGGATTCTGAGACCCATGTGGAAGATGACTAGGGACTTGGCAAACTTGGAGGCGATACCGGCCTCAGAAACATCCCGGAAGACTGTGTCCTGGGCCGCTATATAAAGAGCCTCTGTCCCCATGGTGGGCAGTTGTCATGGCACAAGCCTCTCTCCTCTGTTTAAAGCTTGCGTGGTCCTTTGGATGAAGACGCGTCACTGTGCATACTTCTTCACACTTCCCTCCCGTGTCATGGACTTCTGTCATCTCACTTTTGTTGTCAGCCACCTATGGGGAGGGGACACTATCCTAATTTTCACATGAGAGCAACAGAGACCTACAGGTGTTAAATGACTTATTCCAGATCCCAACTGAGGCTCAAACTTATCATTTGGCCACAAATCATACACCTCATCTACACCAATCTGTCTCCATCAAACCTGACTAGCTAGTTCATTTTTCCCATCCACAGGCCTGACACTTTCTGAAATGAAAAGCTGTTTTGATCTCTAGAAAAACTAAAAAGTCAGTCCCAGTTGCCGAACACTAGAGGCTGAAAAGAGTCTCTTCCAAAAGTTCTATGGAAAGCCCAAGGATTCTCAATTCCAAAGCCAGCCAAAATTTGGATTTCCTCTATAAAGAGACAGTCCTTCCCTGTGTAGAACATACCCTTCCTCATTAGGCTAGTTCTATGTTTTGTAATAACTTTTGCTTACACCACAAAATTGTCATAGATTATGGAAACACACAGGCCTTGGAAAGAAAGATCCCGAGGCCCCTGGAAGTCATTATTCCTTCCTTTAGCAATTGCTGAGTTAAGCACCAAAAATATGGTTCCCATCTTGCTCTCCTCTCCAAACACACACACACACACACACACACACACAGACACGATCTGCTGGACATATGTTCAGAAGAAAGCAGGGACGTGGGGGTGGGAGAAGAAGATTCACATGTCGTGAGTCAAGAGCTTAAGCATTTGAAAAGAAAAAGTGGGAGAGGGCGGGGAGTTTGCAGCCCTAGAAATGGAATATCCAAAGGATTTATTGCCTTTGAGTATCTCACAAGGCATTTTTTTATATAAAAATCTGTAGCTTATGGCTTTTTTTTTTTTTGGTATAGGGCAGTAAACAAGAGCTCTGAAAGGGGAAGGAAGCCAGGAGAAAGCCAGCTCCATTAGTCACGCAGCTGCATATCCTGTCACAAAGGACCCCAGTTGAGTAATCGCCCAAAATATGCCTGTTATTTTTTTCTGTCAGAAAAAAATGGGGCTTGCCAAAATGTACTGTAAAAAAAGAAAAAAAAATCTGGTCTGTCAGCCCCAGAGGGGGAAAGGACAAGAAAGAAGAAACAGGCGTAACTTCTCAGCACTCTCTGACTGTCTCTCAACTTATCCCTAAAACGCCTTCACACTCCTCGCAGCCATGGAGCCTGGCTGGAGAAAAGCTAGCTCTGTGAGCTGTTCCAGGCCTCAGGGTCCTTGTCGTACATGGAGCGGAGAGCTGGAAAAGAGGAGGGGCAGTGGGAGAGGGTGGCAGGAGGACAGGGCAAATGAACAGAAAGGGGACCGGAATATTGAACAAGTCCTTTGATGGACTTTAAGTGGGTGAGCTAACTGTCCCATAGGGAACCTGGGGCAGCCACACCAGTGCAGTGAGGCGGCATGAGCCCAGCCAGCGGCCGATCACGCTTCGTAAGCTTTTCTGATGGCCTCAGCGAAACCACGCTTGTCCCAGGCCTCGGGCTGTTTGGGCCTCAGATGGAACAACAAGAGTTTGTGTGGAAGGATGTCTGAGTCTGGGGAGGTCTGAAGAACCGGGGCTGGGGCAGGACCGGAGCTGCCTACAGTCTCCAGTGTTGTCCTAGATTAGCTTTCCAGAAGCGAGGCCCGGCAAACAAAGGTGTCCTAAAGCCCGGTTCAGTTGCCGCTTCTGTCCCATGATCTCAGGACCAGGACACAAAGGATGGTCAATCCAAGTACAGAGCACTCTTGGAAAGACGATATCCCTCCTATTCAAGTTCTGATCCAGTCCATGGGGAAGGAGACTTTCCCGACCCAGTTGACAAACGCATAAGCAAGAAGCCTTCTCCTTGAGAAAGAGAACAGAGCCCCAAGGAACAAGGCAGATGCACTGTCCCTTTTGCTCTGGGCTCTCTGGAGCCTGTCCTAGAGGAGAGGGCCCAGGCCTGCCTCAGCTCCAAGGGCCAGGCTGCGAGAAGACCCTTTCCAGGAGCACCTCTAGTAACCGGAGTCCCAATATTTGGCCGTTTGGCGGTTCTAGACCAAGGGAACCCCAGCCCCAAGGACCCAGTCGATCCCCCTGCCGATTGCTTCAGGAAAGGCCTTCCCGGCTCTTCAAGGCCTTTGAGCCCTGCCCATCCTGTCAGAGGCACAGTCTCAAAGCCAGTCCTGAGCTTCAAGACTCAGCCGTGTCCACTGCTTCCCCGCCGGGAGAGCTACTTCACACCCAAAGCCATCCACAGGATGCTTAAAAAGAAACAGGCATGACTTCCTGCAGAGAACAGGCCTGTGAGTTGGAAGGGGAAATTCACCTCCCCGCCTCGTTGCTGATTTGCTGCGGAATATCAGGCAACTCGAGGGAACTCTCTGTGACTATTGTCTCCTCTCTGTAAGATGTATCAACGATGAATCGGAGCCTCCGTATGCCTGCAACGTGCAAGGTCCTGGGACTTCACAGGTGAATAACACAGATACCGTCCCTTTCTTCACACGAAACCTGGGCAACCGCTCCCATACCTTCTGTGGCACATGATTTGTGTTTCCTGAAGCCAGCTCCTCAGGCGGGTGAGTCTGGGGGTTGGAGGATGTGATAGGAGCAAATACAACAAGAAAACCCACACATGGTGATTTTTTAAAAGAAACAAAAACAACCAGATACTAATACTAGCATTTCCAAAGTGATGGAGGACAGCCCCTCAGCCCCCTGAACATAATGAAAATTCTCCCAGGGCATCTGGGATTCGCTCTGTTACATATTCCAGTTCTCTGGGAAACACAAAGGACCAAGGTCACCTTATGATGCACAAACTGCATTAATGTCAGTGCCCATCACCCAGCTCGTAGGAAGCCCCAGTTACTGGATTGACCCACAGGGACTCTCCTTCCTCATTTCCACTCTAGTTGCAGGACATATGAGGGCTGTTTCTTCCTCAGGGCTCAGCCTTTACTCAAGGCCAAGTCCTTCATATAAGCCATGAGTTGAAATGAAAACTGTCAACATCAACACAAGCCCATTGACAAATGTTCCGAGGCTGACAGGAGTGATGTTATTATCCCCTGAATCACAGGTGAGGGAGGTCTCTGGAGATGCCCACCCCCACACGGATTTCCCTTTGCGGTGGCAGTGACATCTGAGTCACTGAGCATGGGCCACCATTTAGCTTCGCCCCCTCCCCTTCCTGTGCCCCAGAGGGGGGTTGGGAGCAGGTCCTCACAACAGAGAAGGCTCCACTTCCTCCGAGTTCCTGACAACATTTCTCAGCTGTGTCAGTCTTGCAAGCCTGCGGTCAACAGGCACCCAGGTGATGGTGTCTTTCTCAACCCCTGTTTTCCCTCATTAGCCCTTTGATGTTTCTAAGCTGACAAGGTCAGCATCTTCCAGGCCGTGGGGAACATACCCGCCAAGTATACCTTCCAAGCAGCTGATTAAGGTGCCATGCAGTCTGTGGTCAAAGGGGAGGCCAAGGGGCTTGCTGAAATGAGCCATCGGGTCTGCCCCTGTCCTTTGGGGACCTCCACCCTCTGGCAGCAAAAGGCCTTCGACACAAGGGTACAGAGGGGAGAAGCAAGAGAAAACTCTAGTACCCAACCAACTGCATCTCAAATGAGGTGAGAGGTGGCTGGGCTCCTTCCATCAGGCCAGGGAGACGCAAGCATGAGAGGAAGTCTCACGAGGCCCTCGAAGTCCACCCACGAGCCCGTTCTTGGTGCCCTCAGCTCGGATACAGGGGGGTGATGTAACAAGAGCCTCTGAGTGTGTGAAGAGTCAGTGGGCTGACAAAGCACTTACTGACCAAGAAAAAATTAACTTCAGGTGCAGCAGGAAAGGTCTGGTACCAAGAATGTCTGGGGTTTTGAGACACTGGAAAAGATTGCCTAATAATGTAATGGGCTCCCTTCCCTGGAAATATCTGCAAATAGGATAAGTACTCTCCCGTCCTGGGTAGGTCAGCATTGCCCTGAAGTAAGGGGATGGTTACAACGACCCACGGAGAGAGCTTGCAGGGAACTGAGTCTATGAGACGGTACATTTCCAGATGAAGAAAAAAATTGTTTATTGTGGTAAAATATGCATAACATTAAGTTTACTCATTTTAGCCACTTTTGAGTGTGCAATTCAGTGGCATTAGGCACATTTACGGTGTCGTGCAGCCATCACTGCTGTCCATCTGCAGAACTTTTCATCTTCTCAAACTGAAGCTCTGTGCTCATTAAACACTAAGTCCCCATTCCCTCTCCCCGGCCTCTGGCAGCCACATCCTACTTTGTGTCTCTATGAATTTGACTATGCTATGTACCTCCTATCAGTGGAATCACACAAAATTTCCCTTTTTTGTGTGACTGGCTTATTTCACTTAGCATAATATCTTCAAGGTTCATCCATGTGGTAGCATGTGTCATGATTCCTTTTTAAGGTTGAACCATATATATATATATATATATATACACACACACACATACATGTATATATCTGCACACACACACACACACACACACACATATACACACACAAGAGTCCCCCCCGCCTTATCCACAGAGATACATTCCAAGGCCCCCAGTGAATGCCTGAAACCATGGATAATATATGTATATGTATATGTATATGTATATGTATATGTATATGTATGTATTACATTTTTCCCTAGGGGTGCCTGGGTGGCTCAGTCGGTTAAGCGTACAACTCTTGATTTTGGCTCAGGTCACGATCTCCCAATGGGTGTGGAGCCTGCTTAAGATTCTACCTCTCCCTCTCCTTCTGCCCTTCTCCCCTCTCCCTCAAGAATAGATAGATAAGGTTTTTCTGACACATACATACCTACGATGAGGTTTAATTTGTAAATCAGAGATCGTAAAAGATTAGTAATAGCTAAAATTAAAATAGAACAATTGCAACAATAGACTGCAATAAAATTTATGTGGCTACGGTGACCCTCAAAAATCTCTTACTGCCCAGGACTCACCCTTCTTCTTGTGATGATGTGAGATGATAAAAATGCCCGTGTGATGAGATGAAGTGAGGAGAATGACCTAGGCCTTGTGACGCAGTGTTAGGCTACTACCGATCCCCTGAAGATACATCAGGAGTATCATCTGTTTCTAGACAACTGGCCACAGACAACTGAAACCATGGAAAACAAAACAGCAGCTAAGGGAGACTACTGTACATTTCATCCTTTCACCTGTCGATGGGCACTTGGGTGGTTTCTACTTTTTGGCTATTGTGAATAGTGCTACTATGGACATGGGCGTACAAACATCTGTTCAAGTCCCTGCTTTCAGGTCTTTTGGGTATATACCCAAGAATGGAATCGCACAAAGAAAAAAATGTTTTAAATGTTCATTTACTTATTTTTTGAGAGAGAGAGTGAGCTTGTGAACAGGGGAGGGGCAGAGAGAGAGGGAGACAGAGAATCCTAAGTAGGCTCTGTGCTGTGAGCACAGAGCCCGACAGGGGCTCGAACTGTTAGATCATGACCTGAGCCAAAATCAAGAGTCAGAAGCCCAATCAACTGTGCCACCCAAGTACCTCCAATTTTTTTTTAATGTGTATTTATTTATTTTGAGAGAGAGAGAGAGAGATTTAGAGCATGATCAGGGGAGATGCAGAGAGAGAGAGACACAGAGAGAGAGAGAGAGAGAATCCTAAGCAGGCTCTGCACTGTCAGGGCAGAGCCCAATGCGGGGCTCAAACTCACAAACTATGAGATCATGACCTGAACCAAAATCAAAAGTCAGACACTTAACCAAATGAGCCACCCAGGTGCCCCCCAAGAAAAATTTTCAAGAAACGAAAGCATTGTGCTCCAAGAGAAAAGATGTCAATGCACTCATATTGCAATCCTGTGTGGAGAGCAAACACTTTAAAAAATTGAGTTACAATAAGGCTTAGGTAAGGGAGTTAAGGAAGCGTGGAAGACGATGCCAGTGGGCTCCCAGATCAATCAGGGAAGGCCTCACATGGGAGATGAAATTTGGGCCAGATTCTGAGGACCAGGAGTTTGCCTGACAGAAAGAAAAAAAAAATGGAGAAGGGCAGGGGAAAAAAAAAACACCTCTTTTTAAAAAAGAGTAGACAAATGCTAAATAAACACATCCTTTGATTCAGCAACTGCCCTGGTAGGAATCTCCCTGCTTATATACTCATTCATGTATACCCAAGGCATGTGTCCAAAGATCCTCACTACAACAATGTTTGTAAGTTTATAAACTGGAAGCAGCCTCCAAGCCCATTACTAGGAGACTGGTTAATAAATTATGGTGCAGCCATACTACAAATTAACATGTAACCATTAAAAAGAACAAAGGGGTTCTCCATGTGCTGATATGGCAAGAATTCCAGACTTTTTTTTTAATTAAAAAAAAACCAAGATGTCAATATATACCCAAATTCTTTCCCTGGAAGGATCCACAAGAAACTGTTAATGATTATTACCTTTGGGAGGAACAACTGTGGTCTGAGGGAAGAAAAACTTAAGTTTCATGTTATACCTCGTAGCTTTTCTGTTTTAGCCACGTGCGTGTATTGCATTAAAAAAAAATGTTAACAGGACTCTCGGGGTGATAGGATTATGGGCCATTTTTATTCTTTATGCTTTCCTTATTTAAAATATTTTAAAGAGGAAAGCAGCTATTTTTCTGGAATGGTTTAGTCTCAATGGCTCCTCAAGAGGATGGAGTAGATACTTAAAGGGCCAGGCTTCTTAAGGAGTTTCTCTTAGAAGTTTGCCAGGATTCCTTTCAAGACAAAATGGTGTCCTCACATTCTGGAGAGAGAAACTGAGGAGCAGTGATAAGAGCAATAGATCAGAAGTTTAGGACAAAGAAAGCAGGGAGTCGGGGCAGTTCCCGAACGCATGCTAAGTCAGCTCAGGGACGTTGCAGGTCACCCCCTCTTCGCACAGTCTGCACCCCTCAGGGTACCCAGGGCTCCGGGACAGAGACCCAGCCACACAGGGTTAACGCTGGTGCTTTGCTTCACTGAGCGTGGTGGAGAAGGAGAGCAGGGGGTGAGAGCAGAGGGGCCCAGCCCTACCCGGCTCCAGGCAGCATTAATAAAATGCAGGTGTTTCTACAGTTGCATTACAGAGCAGGGAAGAGTCTCGAGTGCAGCAAGCACATAGAAATATAGAAACAAGAGCCGAGTGTGGTGGGGGGAAATGTGCCTGCGAATAATGAGAAAGCGTTTTGGAAAGAGGGCTGGCTTTGGGGTTAAGAGGAATGCAGCAGCTTCTGGCACAGACCTACCCAATAGCTGTGTGTGTGTGTGTGTGTGTGTGTAGGTACACAGGCTCCTGTCTCATGCACACACAAAGGCAGGCACACACACACACACATACACACACACACCACCATCACCACCACCGGCCTTTTTCCCAGCAACACCTCAGACAAAATGAATTTGGCCTTTGACCAGGGGTTGGCTCTGACATTCCCCCAGCCACTGTGGTCTGCCTTTTCTCTCCTGCCTTCCTTTTTTCTGGACCCACGTACCTCCTCTTTTTCCATCGTCTTTCCCTTTGTCTGTGGGGCCTTCAGTGGACTGTATCTCCAGTTGTCCTCCCCGAATTTTTTAACCCCCCTTGGCTCTGCTTCCAAGCAGGCATTCTGTGAGCATGACTCCCCACCCCCCTTTCCCCAGCCCCTCCTTCCCTGCAGTTGAGGAGGAAGAGAGAACAAAATGGTGCCTCTCCCCTGGAGTTCTAGAAAGCCATGGAGCTGGCTTGTGTATTCCAGCTCCTGCTGCTGTAACCCTGGTGAAATGCTCCAGAGTTGCTTAATTTTATTTAATCTGGAGACTAAAGGTGATTAGTCCAGAGAGAGGCACGATAAAATGGCACCGGGAAGCCTCCCTCCTCTTGGCCACACTAAGGGCAGGACAGGAACTTGGAGGTGGGCAGAAGCTCTATGAGAGCTGGGCCGGGTCCTTTGCCCCTTCTCCCTCACGTCCTTCAGCGGTGGGGAGTGGCAGACAGAAAAATCCCTGCTTTGCTCTTCCCTTCCAGGGGCTCTCAGCCTGCCCTGTTAAGAGTTTAAAGTGAGTCATTTCTGCGATGGATTTAGTTGACTCCTTGCCTGAGACCTGCGATAGGCCTACAATCCTAAGCATGTTGTTCAAACACAGGAAAAGGCTTTGGGAGATCCTAGCACACACACACCCCCCACCCCCACCCCACCAGGCCCTGCTTGGCCCAAGGTGGGCTGGTATCTGAGTGGGAGGCGCAATCAGGGGTGAAACTCCTCCAAATAGACATGGGTTCTGGATTCCTGCAATGAGGGAGGAATGGGGGAGATGTGTTGGGGGCTCAGAAAAGACCTCTGCCACTGGCCGAGCATCTCTGTATGCACACCCCGAGCCCACTGAGCCAGGACCTGTGTGGGACAATGCTGGATAAGTGCATTCATGCCTCAGAACTCAGCACCCCAAGGTCAGAGGGGGAAAGCGTGTTAACAAAAGCCTATCAGCCGACGTCCACCCTGGCCTGTCTGAAATGGGAGGACCAAGCTCTGAAGGGTCAGGATTTTACTTTTTTGGTTCTCATCCTGCACCACCCACCTACCTCCCCCTTCAAAAACAACACACAACAAAAAATTACCAAGCAGAGCAGGGGTGAAAAGGCAACAAGCAAATTGTCTCCCACTCTTCCCACCCACAGGCCACAGGCCACAGCAGTGGCCGCGGCCATTTGGAGGAGGCAGGACTGGCCACCAGCCATGGGCACTACGTTTCAGAAGCGCTAGGGAATGCTGCTACGGAGTCACCAGACTGCTTTCCCCAGCCTCACATTGGAGTGTTCTGCCTGACACGAACAAGACATGGGCTCATCACTGGTGGGGACAGCAGTGGGAACCATCCTGAAAGCCAGGAGGCAGGGTCACCTCACTGGCACCCAGTGGTCTCAGGGCCTCTCGTGTCTCCTCACTCAGCCTCTCCCCACTCTGGAAGTGCCATGTGGATGTCGTGTGTCCCCACCGCCCCAGCCCTGCCTGAAAACTTCACGGAGCCCTCAGGCCGCCCTGGGATTGCCACCAGGAGCAGATGTTTCTAATGAAGGGCCCAGACCAGGGCCCCCAGAGGCAACAGCAGGGAAGCCACCCGCCTGGCTCCTGTGGTGGGGCTGCAGCCACCCCCCCCCCCCCCCCCGCCTCTGAGAGCCCAGGGACTGAGACACAGACTCCCTCAAATTTTCAGCTTCTTCCAGGAAATTGCCAAGTTGGCCCTTGGCTTTCTCCTCTGTGGCGCCCCGCTCGGTTTCCATAGCAACCGCCTCCCCATCCTCGGGAGCCTCTCTCGGGCCTGCCCGCCCCTCCTCTCCACCGCTTCCCCCCCCCCTCCGCCCCCCGCGTCTCATCTGTCTGGGTGGGAACCGGGATTAGAGTTTGTCGCGGACAGAGATGCTTTTCCCAGGGCCGCTGCGCCTTCGTGATCTCTTTGCGGCCGCTCGGCCCCTGCCCCGGGCCTTTCAAGTGCCCCAGACTTAATGACTGGCCCTGGGTTTCCTCCTCTTCCCTTTCTCGGCCTCCAATAAAGCTGGAGAATTAACCCAGGTTTTAAGTGCCCCGTTTCCAAGCTGCATATCAAAGGGGGCTTCCCCAAGCTGCTTCTGCATTTCAAAGGGGCTGATTTATCGCTTTCACTTAAACCGGCACATTTTGGGGGAAGAGTTTTACCCAGAGGTCAAACTCTGGAAAAACAAATGGACCCCCGTTCGCCCCCTCCTGGGGTGCTGTGGGCTATTAGTATATAAACTGCTGGGGGGGGGGGGAGTGCGGGGTGGGGGAGGGGGGCAGGTGAGGAAACAGGCCGCTGGCATTCCTCAGCAGTGTGGGGCCGCAATCCCTCAGGGGGGCTAGACCCAAATCCCTCAGGTTCCCAGAAGGCCCTGTTGTGAGGAAAAGGGGGACTGTCCAGAACCATTACTGGCCCCGCAGTGCCCCAAAGTCTATTTCCAGCTCCTCTGCCAACGGGCCCTGCAACCTCTCGGGCACTTCCAAACTACGCTGCCCTCCACTAAGATCCCGACCCCTGTGCTTCCCTGATTCATTTCCTCTTTCCAGCTCTCCCTCCAAATCTTTGCGGGCATTGAATATTCAGCTGCTGCAGAGCTGGGCCTCTGAGCCACCTGCATTCTGGTTCCCTTCTTCCCTCCCAGTGAAACCTCACCAACACCTTCCCTTCCCACTTCCAGCCCCACACATTCACTCCCTTCCTCCCCAGCCCTGCCACCACCCCCCAAGTCCCCTCCGGCCCAACCCCTTCCTGTCTGCTTGCTGCAACGTCTGGGCATTCCTCTCCAGTCTCACTGCAGAGAGTAAGGTCCTTCCTCCGATCTAACCCACACCAGATTCCCAGGCTTTCTTGGGCAGTAAGTCCCCAACAAATGTACAAGTGCTGCCTTGGACTGACCAGCAGAGCCACAAGCAAGCAGCGAGGAAGAAGTCCCTGGAGGAGGTGGGGCAGGTGGCACAGCATCTTGAGAAACTTCTCTGCCCTGAGGGCAGGAGGAGGAGAAGCGGTGCCTGAAGCAGCCCACCGCTGGAGAGGACACCCCAAATAAGGTTCCCAGAAGCAGGTTTCCCCATGAAGGCGACATCTCTGTTTCCTTTTCTCAAGCTGCCGCTAGTTCGTTCGTTCATTTATTCATTCATTCACAGGACCGTTTATTGAGGGCTTACTACTGCCAGATGCAGCAGGCGCTCCTGAGGGGAGAATGACTCTGACGGGGGCATCAGACTGTAGGGCCAACGATTAATTACAGTGCAGCAAGGTCAACCATCTCTCAGTGAGGCTGGCAACTCTCCCTGAGGCTGCCTAACCCTGTCTGTGGGGATCCAGGGAAGACTCCAGATAGGGAGATTTCATTTGGGTTTGAAAGACGAATGGCTTGTCAGAGAAACAAGTGTGTTTCAGGCTGAGGGAACAGCAGGTGCAAAGGCATGGAGGCGCCCAAGCCCACCACTGGCGCCCAGATGAGGTGGATGGGGATGGCCAGCACATGAGAGTGTGGAGGGAGGAGTTGGGAGATCGGCGCGAGGGCAGGGGGCAAGGCTGTGGATACCACACCAAGGAACCTGGGAGTTGTGGCCAAGCTTCAAAGGATACAGCCAAGAGGGGCCAAGGAAGGTAGGGAACAATGTAGGGAAAGAGAGTAGAATGCTGTGTTCTAACCCACACCGTCCTGTTGACCCTCACCTCTGGCTTCTTTGTATGACGACCTGTGCTCAGACCCTGCTTTGTTTACCCCGCTCCACCAGGAAACACTGAGTCAGATGGGCTGTTCTCCCAGAGGCCTCGCTCAGAAAGTACTCCTCTCTCCAACCCCTTGGATTCGATCACCAGTACCACCCATGAATGGAACCGCCTCTCTCCCAGAAAAGAGGTGAGGGAGACAGGTAAAGTTTGGGGCAAACCACACAGGGCTTGGCAGTGTATGTAGACAGGGGGTGGGAAGGAGCGGGAGCAGACCATGCTGCCCGAGGCCACACAGCCGCAGAGCAGCCTTTAGAATCTTACAGGAGGAGGAACTCTCCAGAAGGGGTGGCACAAGGCTCTCTAAGTCCCTTCCAGCCTGGGCTGGTGCCCCAAAGCAAGGAAGCCTACCTACCCTGTCAGCGTTTCAGCTTCCTGCTGCAGCGCGTATAGACCTCCCAGCCCAGGTCCAGCCTGTGGACCATATGCCCACAACCCCCATTTCTGCAGCCTGTGTCATCTAGAGGGGGTCCAGGCTCTCTGTGGAGCAAACTGTCCTGGGCGTGAGGCTTCTGAGGTCCCAGAATGAGATGGGTAGCGAAACAAAGACCCAGGAGTTAAATAACCTGTCATTTGTCCATTTCTCGTGACCACAACAGGCTTCATGCATTAGATATGTTCCCCCAAAGCTGGGTGCTAAAATGGCACAATTCAAGTAATAATTTTAGATGTCTCAGGAGGGGTCCATCTTTGCACAGTGTTTTTCATACAATCTAGATAATTTGGATAATTACCACACATCCCGAGTTTGCTTAAAGCCGGGCACCGTTCCTTTTTTTTTTTTTTTCAGTTTGTTTGCTTGTTTGTTTATTGAGAGAGAGAGAGTGCACTCAAGCAACAGAGGGGCAGAGGAAGAGAGGGAGAGAGAATCGCAAGCAGGCTCCATGATGTCAGCGCAGAGCCCAACGCTGGCCTCGATCCAACGAACCGAGAGATCCTGACCTGAAAGCCAGGCACCATTCCTAACCATAACGGGACACTGACTGTGCGTGGCCTGGCACCTTCCGCTTGGACTTGCACAGTTTGTCAACTGTCCCTCTTGGCCTCTGCACTTGGCTCCAAGGGCATCTTCAGCCTGGTGACTGCTGCAGAGTCACCCTTCCAGTATCTTCCTCCATTGCCCTCTTCTGGGCCTCTTCTTGATGAGCTTTTGCTTACTGGGTCCAAAACTCGGGATGCACTGATGGTGTGCAGGGAGGGAGAGAGGGAGGGAGGAAGGCACTGAGAAGAGAAGACTCCACCCTGCCCTCAGGGAGCTACCCCAGGATGAGGGTCACTCTGCTTTGCTCCTGTGGGAGCCCCTGCTTGCAGGTGGCCTGACGGCCCCACACAGGCATTCAGTTCACCAGCTCCGGGCTCCGCCTGCTCAGGTCTCACTCAGGGACATTTTCAAGACAGCTGCAATGCAGGCATGAAGCCCTGTCCTCTCCAAAGGCTGCCTTTATCCGGAGACTCTTCTTAGTTCTGCTTCCCCTCCCTCCGGCTCACGAGAGGAGGTAGAGGAGGAGAGAAAAGAGAGTCTAATCTTTCTCTAGGATCACATTTTGTCTCTTTTCCCTCTGAGCTCTCTTGGCTCCAACCAAAACCCTGCACTCCCTTCTGCCCTAGACCCTCACCTGGATCAAGCCCCCTCTTCCCGGGTTGTCCCACCAGCCCCTCTGTGAAGCCTGTAAAGTTACCTCCTAGGCAGCATCTTTCTCTAACTGGCCTTGGCTCGCATTAAGGCCACAGCTCTCCACAGCCTCCCAGAGCCCACATCTCTGATTCAGTGACTGAGGCAGGTAGGTGTTTAGGGGAGTCTGGGTTAGGTCCACTGGAAGCCAAAGGAAATAACAGTGGTCTGATTCAAGGCCTCCAGAAATGAGTCACCCCCCCAGCCCATCAACCAGCCCTGTTACACAACGTCACGCCCACATTATTCATGAATGATCAGCTTTGGTTTCCTAGACAGCAGAGCCCAACCAGGACTTTGGGAGCCCAAGCACGACTTATCGGTCTGTTATGGGCTCAACATCAAGTATAAGCCTTCCCTCTGTCCAAACTATGCAATGCAAGAGCACCGAGTCAGGGAGGCTCATCCTTGGAATGCTTTCCCAAAGCCTCTGGTCCCCCTGAACAGGCAGTCCTGTATTTCACACCTTGGGAAAATGTCCCCTGTGAATACGCTGAGTGGGAAGGGTTCTGCAGGGCTGGTGGGGGTCGGCTGGCCAGGGTGTGCAGCATCCGTGCCCAGCCCCCCCTTTGCCCAGTCTTGGGCTGGCATCTCCAGCTACGGCCTGCACCCCATGGGATAGACCAGCAGTCTCTTCGTTTTTCACTCCTTCCAAAGCAGATCAACTTGAAGGCCTGCCAGGGTGGAGTTGGACTTGAATGGTGACTTTTCTCCACATGGGGCAGAGGGTGAGAAGCTGCTATGGTCAGAAACATGGCTTTGAAGAGCCAGAGGCCTGGCCCCGAGTCCCAACCCTGCCAAGTGCCAGCTCAACAAACGACTTCACCTCTGTGAACCTCAGTGTCCTCACTTAGAAAATGGGAGTAACAGTAATGACAGGCGTTCAGGACTGTTGTAAGTTTTGAATGACACTGTATGTATAAATGCCTGACACAGGGTGACCCCCTCCTTCAGTGGTCCTGCCTTTCTTGTTGCCTCTGCCGTTGTTATTACCACCACCTCCAGAGGCCAAGGTCTTTCTTACCATAAAAAGACTAGTCTTATTTCTTTCTGCATTCTCCATACAAGGCACACAGTAAGACATAGTAAATGGTGGTTAGGGGGAGTTAAACTTCAGAAAGTGCGAAGCCCCAGAGAGAGAGAACAGCGTGTGCAAAGGCCCTGTGGTGGGAAAGTCAATGGCACATTTGCAGAGAATACTGTAGAAACAAATACAAGCCAAGCAGATGCCCCAACCAATCCTCCCACCCCATACTTTGCATCACAAGACCACTGAGGCCTGGGGCCCCGATGCCTGCTCAGACCTTCTGTTCCTCTCAGCAAGGAAATTTCCAACAAGACAGAAATGCCTAAGGTGAGCTGAACCCTGAAGGACCCAAAGGAGTGGAAATATGCGGGTGAGAGATGCTGAGGTCTTTTGTGTTTGGATGCTATAAGGAAATCATCCCCCCAACCTGCCTGGGTAACCAGTACTTGGGATTGGATGGTTAGGAAGTGGAGGAAGAAGGTGCCGGGGAAGGAACCCCAGACAGGGGCTGTGGTTGCCAGGTGGGGAAAGAGAATTTTGCATACTAAGCCAGAACAATGAGGGGGGGTCTACCCTCCATGTAGCTTCTAGTCCCTCACCCCCGCCATGCTCACAATGCATGGGTACAGCCCAGTGCCACCAACCGAGCTGAACACTTAATTCCTACCCCTACCTCCACCCCCACCCTCACCCCCACCCTTCTCCAACCTCTTGGAAACTGTCTCCCTTTCCATCCTGCCATCCCCCTCTCTCATTCTGCCAGAGCCTCCCTCAACTTAAGCTATTCACCCTCCCCGGGGCATTTGCATTTGGTAAAAACAAGGACCACAACACTCCAGAGGAGGCGTTCATTAATGGTTCCCCTACCAGCCCTCTGAAATCACAAAGAGCAAGGCTTCTGTCAGAGCTTGCTGAGGCTCTCAGGGTTGGGGTGGGGTCTGAGGAGGCAGAATGGCCATCAGGAACTGGTCCTGAGGTAAATCTCCCCAACTCCCAGACCTAGAACTGAGTTATCAGATGAAGTTCTATAACCTAATGCACTGTGGTTTTTTTTAAGTCAGGTTTATTAAGATATAATTTACATATGGTAAAATCCATCTATTTTATTTTAAGTTTATTTATTTATTTTGAAAGAGAGAGAACAAGCAGGGGAGGGGGCAGAGAGAGAGAGAAACCCAAGCAGGCTCCACCCTGTCAGCACAGAGCCCAATGCGGGGCTCAAACTCATGAACCATGAGATCATGACCTGAGCCCAAACCAAGGGTCCCACACACCAAAATGAGCCACCCAGGCAGCCCTAATCTTAGCCATTCTAAAAGGTATATAGTGGATTCTCATTATGATTTTAATTTAGCGATTAATGATGTTAAACATCTTTTCATGTGTTTATTTGCCATCCGTATTTTTTCTGTGGTGAAATTTGTGTCCAAATATTCTGCCCATTTCAAAAATCAAACTGTTTTCTTACTACTGAGTTTGGGGAATTTTTTTTATATATACTAAATATAGGTCCTTTCTGTCAGATACAGATTTTGCAAACATTTTTTCCCAGTCTGTGGTTTGTCTTTTCATTTTCCTAACAGTGTCTTTCGAAAACCAAAAGTTTTTAATTTGGGTTAAGTCTAATTGGTCCACTTTTTCCTTCCTAGATTGTGCCTCTGGTGTCATAACCAAGAATCTTTATCTACCCCAAGTCACAGAGATTTTTCTCCTGTGTTTTCTTCTTTTGTACTTTTAGGTTGTTTCTTTCACACCTTCTATGTTTTTGTCTTTCATATTTTTTGAGTTATAAGCCAAGGCCTTTTTTTTTCCATGATGGATGTCCAAGTTTTCTAGCACCGTTTTCGTTTAAAAAGACTATCCTTTCCCCCATTGAATTCTCTTTGTTTGATTACTGTTTGATTATTGTAGCTTCATAGTAACTCTTGAAACAGTGTGAGTCGACTTCTTGCCACTATTTTCCCCCCAAGTCCCTTCTCTTTGCAGGGGTCTTCCAGGCCAGGAGGCAGAGGCTGACAAAGTTCCAGGGCCCTGATGTGGCCTCGCTGGCCCTGTGATACCAATGCCACCGACTCCTCTCCTGTCGCTCTGCCTCCAGCAGTGCTGAAGTGCTTCTGTGCTCTGCTTTCACCAGCACGTCAGGCCTCCAAGCCTTTGCCTGCACCGTCACCTCTGCCTGGAGGGCCTCGCCCCTGCCCCCCACACCCACCCCTCTTCTTCCTCCAGGTTAACCTGGATCATCCAAGGTTCAGCTAAGCCTGTTCACCTGCAGGACAACTTCTCTGACTTCCCAGGCTGGCCGAGTGCCAATTCTCTGCTTCCACGCTCCCCACCCGCACCCTTCCCTCTATCTGAGCATCTACCACATGCAATCAATAGACACACGAAATGAGTCTTCTGCTATTGCCAACACCCCAGGGCACACAGTGTGTCTACCTTAGCTGGCTCCTCCCGGTGCCCAGCCCAGGGCCTGGCACAAAGTTGGTGCCAACACACGGCTCTTGAATGAACAGAATTGATGGCAGAATTTCCCCCGTGCCCCAAAACAGTGGCGGGTGGAAGATGCCATGCTCATGGCCCAGTCTGGAGAGGTGACGAGCTTTTCGGCTATTTTCTCCTCCTCTTTTCTTGTGTTCTTAATCAGAGACCTAGAGAGCCTCAGATATATTGAAGGATGTTCAGGAAATTCTGGCTCCTGAGAGACAAGGAATTTTTCCTAAAGAATAGGGATCTTGGGGTGCCTGGGTGGCTCAGTCGGTTAAGCGGCCGACTTCGGCTCAGGTCATGATCTCACGGTCCGTGAGTTCGAGCCCCGTGTCGGGCTCTGTGCTGACAGCTCAGAGCCTGGAGCCTGTTTCAGATTCTGTGTCTCCCTCTCTCTGACCCTCCCCTGTTCATGCTCTGTCTCTCCCTGTCTCAAAAATAAATAAAACGTTAAAAAAAAATTTTTTTAATAAAAAAAAAAAAGAATAGGGATCTTACTAGGGACGTCGAAGAGAACAGACATGGCTTCCTCCAAAGGCTCCCACACAAGCAATACAGCATAGCGGCCAGAGTGTGGGCCAGACCCAGCTGCCCAGGTCTGAATTCAGAGTACCTGAACCCACTGCTACCCTACCACTAGGGCAGGCTACTTCCCTTCTCTATGCCTCAGTGTCCTCATCTGTAAAATGGGAATAACAAAGTGCCTCTTCTTTGGGTTGCTGTAGGCATTATATGAGTCAATCCATGTATCAATAAATACATGTACATGCTTAAATATATACTGGCTGTAAATAAATAGAACCTTGGGTCATTACCATTATTTGGGGATTGAGATACCCTTGACATCCACCGCTGTCTGAAAAACAGCTCCCCCAACCCTCAGGCAGGAGCTAAGTCCTTCAACTCCCCCATTGCAAGACTGCTGGATCCAGGAGCCATGTGGTGGGGAAAAGGAACAACCAGCACTGGGAACAGGCTACACCTGCCTCAGTGTCCCTGTGTACCTGTCAGATACCCAGGGAATCCTTCCTGCTGAGGCCTGGGCTTGGCATTCATACCTGGATGCCCCGGAGTCCTCAGTGATGTGTCAGTGACACTTCAACACCAGAGCATTGGGACCATTTGCTGGGTGGAGAAGCCCACTTGCAAGAGGGCCCTTGGGAAGCAGAGCCCTGTTTGCCCATGAGGGTAGGTCCCCCGAGAAAGGGGTCAAGAGAATATCCAGAGCACCACTGATTTTACTCCAGGGCAGAGAGAAGACAATTCTCTCGACAGGAGAGGCACCGAAGTGCAGAGGGGGGCAGGGGAAGGGCATGGAGGCAGAAGGGGGGCTCAAGCCCCAGCTCCCTTTCCCTGCATGAGTCACTCAACTTCTTGACCCCAGGCTCCTCATCTCACCTTGGAGGAGAGTGTCACCCCTCTTCCGGGGCACCCACTGCTATAAGGAGCAAAGGGTTGAGCAGGAGAGCACCCTGGGGCGCCCAGCCTTTTCTGTCCAGATCCCAGGCCACTGTTGCTGTTGTGGTGCAGCCCAGGGTAGGAGCCCCAGTCAATACAAAGGGCCGCCTAGGGAACAAAGAACCAGGAGGAGGAAAACAACCTCTGGGGCCTGGAGAGCCTGCCCACCCCCAACCCCTCACACCCGGGCCCCTGGAGATGGGACCGGCTCACAGCCCTGAAGGGAAGGAATCCCCTCCTTCTCGCCCTATCAGTCCCCGGTTGGGCTTTCTGGTACCCTGGACCCTCTCCTCCCAGCACCTCCCAGCCCCAGCAGAACGGAGGAGGTCGGTGGGGGGTCAGGCGGCTGCTGGGCTAAGCGCCTCTCAGTGCAGGGCAGGGAGGGGTGGGTGGACAGCCCTTGGCCAAAGCCTCAGGGAGGAGGGCAGAGCATTCTTTTGAGTCCATTCAGCCGCTTAGCTATTTCCTGCCCTGCTCCAGCACCCGGCATGTTCCACCTGCTCTTACTTAACCATTTCCTGTTTACCGCCTGCCTCCTGCAGCCTCCAAGCTCCAGCAGCAGTCAGCAGCCCAGCAAGAGCTCCCCGGATGATGCCTGGATAGACGAGGGCCAGACCACTGCTCTCTGGGAGGGGCGCCTGGTCCTTCACCTGATCCACCCCAGGGCTAGAGAGCATAGGCCCCCGAGAAGGAAGAGGACCCTTTCCAGGCCCAGGCTGACTCATGGCAGCATTAGTCACCCCTTCCGGGAATCAGTCGTGTCCTCTGGTAGCCTCCTCTTTCCTAGGGGCCCAAAGCCTCTCTCCTGGTCGCCCCTACCCATACCCATACAGTTCTGGCAGATACAAGAGGCCCTGTGGTCCTTTTCACACAGAAAGTTCCTCTATGATGCTGACTCCTGCAGGAGAAATCTTTGGGGGTGTCCCATTACTGATTTGGGGGCCAAAAACTTGGTCCCAATCTCACTCAGCACCACCCCTTCTACCTATATGACTGGGGCAAGTTACATAACCGGTCTGGACCTCAGCTAGGGTTTTTTTTTTTCCAAGGAGTAATAGTGACCATTCCATAGCATTGTTGTGACAACGATATCATATCATGTGTGTGGAAGTTCCAGGTGCAAAATAAGCAATCGGTGTATGGTGGTGAGTACAATTATCATACAGGCGATAAAAGAAAAAATGGCTCCTTTCTGTCCAATGTTTTTGGAAAAATGGGAAGAAAGTCCTTGCTTCCTTGCCCTCCTGAAACTATGGGCTGACATGGAGCAAAATGAAGGAAGGTAAGAGTGTTTCTCAGCATATAATATCTGCTGGCTGTAGAAATTGTCCCCAGCCTGGACTGTGGAGGTCGGGATGGGAGCCAGTGGAGAGTGCCAGGAGCTCCCCGTGAGGACCCAAAAGGGGCAGAGAAGGCTGCCCGGGTGCCCTCAGAACAAGTCACCCCCCAAACGAACAAAAACCCACTCGAGCCCACCGTCCCAGCCAGCCCCAGCCTCTTTTCTCTAAAGTGGGGTCTTTCAACCTCGGCGCTGTTGACACTGTGGACCAAATAACCCTTTGTCGTGGAGGCTGTCCTGTGCCTTGCAGGATGTTTAGCAGCATCTGCAGCCTCCACGCTCTGAGTGCCAGTGGCCTCTCCCCTCCGCTTGCCGGCTGTGTCAACCAGAAATATCTCCAGACCTTGCCAGATGCCCCGGGCAGGTGAGGGTGGGGAGAGGGAATCACCCCACCTCATCGAGAACCACAACTATAAAGAAAGGCCTATGGAGAATAGAAGGGGAACCCTTGGTGTCCCCCAGGCCCTTCCCCTAGTCTCCTAGGCCTTTCTCCCCACCTCACCTTACCCCCAGGCCTGCCTGGGATGTCTCCCCAACCTTCCCTGGGGGAAGCAATGCCAATTCCCCCAGCATTGGGCCACCCAGAGTCAGCTTCCAAGTGCAGGCAGCCCGCTGCATCTCGGGAAGGCAGCCTGGCCAGCTGGTGGCAATTAGCAGAGGGCTGACTCAGCAAGAAAGGACCGGGAGCGGTCAGTGGAGGAGTCTGGGGGATAAAGGAGGAACCCGGTGCCTCAGAGATGAGCCAGAGAAGGCGGGTGTGAGGCTGAGACAAGCCACAGATGGTGTGCACCGGCACTGACCTGGGTACTTCCTGCTTGGTCAGCAGCCCACCTCTGGGGAGGCCACTGGAACTCGAGAGGGAACCGAAAGCCCCAGTTGCTAGACATCGTCTCCCGGAGACCCTAAAAGTCCAGTCAGGCTAGGCCCCACACATTCAGGGCACTCAGGCTGGATCAGGGAAGTGGCAGGGAGCAATGGTGGAGACTTGCACGGGGCTGGAAGCTGGGGGCTCAGAGCTTCCCAGGCAACCGGCTTTGCACGTGCTCTCTCCCCAGAGGACAGAAGAGAGCCCTAAGAAGAAGGTGTCAAAGGAGGAAATCGGCAGGCTTCAGGGAAGAGATGACTTCGGGACAGGTGTTGTCCGCTAAGGAGTTCTCCAGGCAGAGAAGTCGATGGAGGAAGGGCATTCGGGGAAAGGGTACACAGTCCGTGCCTAGGCCAGGGCTGCCGAAAGAATAGGGAAAGGCTGCGGGGCTGTGGGGCTGAGATAGGACCCCTGATGGGCAGCACGGTTTAGCTCTTGGGCACTGGGGTGTGAGGGCAGGGTGAGCCCGTGAGTGTTTCCCGTGGGAAAGTGGCTGACACTGTGAGGATAAATGGGCAGTTTGCGCACTGCTTTCCCCCCTCCCATTCTCACCACTGAAGTTGAGGTCGCCTTGATGCCAAGGTCAAGCTGTCCTGGTGTGAACAAGCTAGCCGTTGTTCCCTCAAGACTACCTTGGCCTTGGTCAGTCCAGGGAACACACGGAGACACATGCACACCCATTCTGCCCAGTGGGAGAAAGAGATGGCCATCGCCTGGCCTAAGACCTGTAGGGAGGAGGCAGGAAATGGTGGGTTTGAGTTAGGGTTTGAACACCTGACTTTCACCGAGAAGTGAAGACCTGCTGGGGGGGCAGGAGTGGGGAGTGGGGGTAATGTTCTCCCTCCTTCTTCACTGGGGCCACACCCTTCCTCCAGGCCATTCTGGAAAGTCACGCTTGCTGTAAGCCCAGCCCTCAATTGCCCCAGGGTAGGGAGAAGATCAGATAGAGCCAGGGTACCCAGGGCCTGGCCCCTGCTGGAGGAGCCTCCTCCCTCCTGCCCTGCCCCTGTGGGTCTGTCCTGTCCCACCCAGTCCCAGGAAAGGGCTGGAACAGTTTCCATGTCCAACAAGTCTGGGCCTCTCCTTTCTTGCCCAGGTGGCTCTTCTGGGAAAACCTAGAACAGCTGAGTGGGCTTTTCAGGATTGGCTTGGTGCGAAGGCCAAAGCAAGGGATAAGCTGGCCATGTAGCAGTAATCTTACGTGCTGCCCCAGTACTTTTCTTTAGAGGATCTCAAAACCTTTTACAAGAAATAGTTGTATTAGCTGTGGGAGGACCCACAGAAGAAGGGTCATATGCCAAGCTGGTGACAGCTTTGGCAGTGGAATGAATCTTTAAAAGACTGGCTCCAAGGGAAGCAAAACAATAGATTGCAAGGCTGAAATTGTGTCCCTAGTAAATATTATCTGAGTTTAAAACAGGAGTTCGCTCTCTGTGGAAACCTATACAAGCTGAATATGCAACAGTGGTGTATGTGTGTATGTGTGTGTGTGTGCATGTGCGTGTTGCAGAGATGAGGTAGAATAGAACAAGTCTGTGGTGACAGATTTCTGTTGGAGGGTGCCTCCAACATGAAAATCTTCCCTCTGAGATCCTGCATCCATGGGTGTCTTCTCCTCCTCCGTACCCAGGAGGGCCCAGATCTCCCACTTGATAGGAGACAGCCACATCAGGCCACCTATCTTCATGATGGGCACCTGGATATTTTACCTGAAAGATGAGGCCATTGCTTTGGAATGTCCTTCTGGTCACCGTTTCCCACAGACCCTCCCCACGTCGTGCTCAGCTACCATCCCATTCACCGTTCCCACCAATCTTAGGTGCCATCACCAGATTAACCTTCCTAAAATACTACTTCAGCTGGTCACCCATGCTTGTCCAAAAGACATTGTCCAAAATCCCTAGCAGGATACTCAGGACCCTCCACAGACCTATCTTTCACCTCTGGTCCTCCCCAACCTGAAGGTCCTCTAGACATCTCCTTGTTGGCTCGCTGTCCCCACATTGCCTTGAGCCTTCCCCTCTCTCTACCCTTCTGGATCCTTCCCTCCTATCATCAAGAACCAGCTCTTCCAGGAAGCCTTCCCATCACAAAGACTCTCCCACTGGGATGAGTCGGTTGAGCATCTGACTTCGGCCCAGGTCATGATCTCACGGTTTGTGAGTTCGAGCCCTGCATTGGGCTCACTGATGTCAGCACAGAGTCCACTTTGGATCCTCTGTTCCCCTCTCTCTGCTCCTCCCTGCTCATGTTCTCTCTCTCTCTCTCAAAAATAATAAACATTAAAAAGAAAATAAAGACTCTTCCACTGAGTCTGTTACCCAGGAGATTGTGTTACCTTCTTGGATTTACATCCAGAACTCTCCCTTCTTCAAAGGTCCCACTATCTGTACTACCCAGCCTGTCTTTATTAACAGACAGCCTGCGTTGTGAGCTATCTCCCCAAAGAAACTTGGATGTCAGATTTAGCAAATAAAAATACAAGACTCCCAGTGAAATTTGAATTTTAAATTAACAACAAAATTCATCAGTATAAATATATCTGTATATCCCCTGTAATATTTGGAAATATACTAAATGCAAATATACTAAATACAAATATACTAAAAATTTATTTGTTGAGTTTATCTAAAATTCTAATTTAGGGAGCCTGGGTGTCTCAGTCGGTTAAGCGTCTGACTTCGACTCAGGTCATGATCTCACGGTTTGTGAGTTCAAGCCCCACATCAGGCTCTGTGCTGACAGCTCGGAGCCTGGAGCCTGCTTCAGATTCTGTGTCTTCTCCTCTCTCTGCCCCTCCCATGCTCATGCTCTGTCTCTGTCTCTCAATAATAAATAAACATTAAGAAAAAATATTTTTTAATAAATAAATAAATAAATAAATAAATTTCAAATTTCACTGGACAGCCTGTATTTTCTCGAGCAACCCAGAAGAGCAAGCATAAACCCTTGTCAGGTGCTTTGCATCTCCCTTGGGATATGACACTCAGGGGACTTCCTCAGAACCTATATTGTTGATTGATTCCTTTTTCACCCAGTAGAGGATCACCAGCATTCATCTGTTGGTCCCAAGACCCAGAGTCCATTCGGTCCAGTCTGAAAATCTGTGACAAGCTCACGGCAGGCCACCTATGGGAACACCTCTTCCTTCACTTCCTCATTTTCTCTTTAAATATTTGTCCTCGAGACTGCACTGGCAACAGACAGGTTTCAGGTAATGAAACTGAGTGTTGCTCTCCAACCAAAGGAGACCAGAAGATCTGAGGCGACCTACCTGGTGTCAAAGCTCAGGTCAAGCACACAGGGACTGTGAGGCCTCCAGCAACGAGCTGGCATCTGAAGGTCTCAATCTGCCCATCTGTAAATCAGGGATAATAATAATACCTACCTTATAGGGTTGTAGTAAGGATTAAATGAGGCCATGCATGGAAGCTGGCCAGTACCCTGACTCTTCTATGGAAAGCACTCCACAAATGTGACCTGACATTGTCAGCGATTATATAGAAGACTTGTCCGTGGCAGTTGGCATCAGTAGGCTCTCCTTTTGAGGACTGTTTCGATAGCTGCTGAGCTGTCAGGGTGAGGCCCAAAATGGTGGTCATGTGTGAATTTGCATAAGCAACAAAGCTATGGCAGAGTCACAGAGGAGGGTCACCCAGGGGAGAAAGGAGGTTTCAGAGGGGAAGTCCCACTGTAGGTGAGGGGAATAAGATATACAGTGGCTCCCTCTAAGAGTGCAGTCTGTCTCCACTTCTCTAATTCAGTTGCAAACCATTACCTTCCCATTCGAAACTCCATAGACTGGGTCTTACATCTCTAGAAGTGGTAAGGGTTGCTTTCTCCCTGTGATGAAAAAGCTGGCAGACTCCAGCACTCACTGGATGTGGAAAGAGGAAGGGCTACCAGGGGCCTCCTCAGGACTCTCGGGGTGAGTATCAGGACCTCTTAGGAGACACCTCCCACACCCAGATCCTCACTCAGCCTTCTGACCCAACCTCAGCCTCCTGGACCTCTATCTGCTCCTGAACCTCAACATAGCCAGAGTCCCTTGGGCTTTTTGAGAAGACTCTAGGTCAGTCCAACAAAAGCTGAGTCTCCCAAAGGATCAGTTTGCTGAATGACAATTCTGAATCCACTAAATTCACTAATTTCACAACAACCACTTGACTCTCTTCAATGAATATGTTTTTCTTAACAGCAATTTAAGGAATAGTCAATTTGTCAAAAGTTCAGAGACCTGGGATGATTTAATTTTCATATAAATATATTCTTCTACGAATAGATTTTCTTTTAAATGTTAATAATGAAAATATTTTCTTTTCCTTATAAAGATATATGCAAGAAAAGTATTCATGAAGAAAGTATTGAATTGAGTAGGAATATATTCTTTATGCATATTTACTGACATAGGCAGAATGTAATCAGATGTTCTTGGAGAATATATTCATTGAATATGTTTCAGAAGATTACTGTTTGAAATGAGTTTAAGATAAGTTTGCTAAATTGACAAATTTGATAAATTCAAAGAATTGATGAACTGATTCCTGAGCACATTAGCTTCCAGAAAAAGCCTGCTTCTCAGGAGAGAAAATCAATTTCTCCCTCAGGGCCCAGCAATCAGTATGTTTAATATAAGGTCACTCAGATGAGTAAACCCCACACCTCACTTTCAGAATCAATTTCAGGGTCATAGGGAAAATGGCTAATCATTAAGGGTTACTGTCATATGTAAAGGTAGCAATTTTTTTCTTCTTTTAGAGTGCTTTTAGATTATATAACATTAACACTAATTTTTTTAACTAATTTTTTTAACGTTTTATTTATTTTTGAGACAGAGAGAGACAGAGCATGAACGGGGGAGTGGCAGAGAGAGAGGGACACACAGAATCGGAAGCAGGCTCCAGGCCCTGAGCCATCAGCCCAGAGCCCGACGCGGGGCTCGAACTCACGAGATCGCGAGATCGTGACCTGAGCTGAAGTCGGCCGCTTAACCGACTGAGCCACCCAGGCGCCCCTAACACTAATTTTATAAAATAATAAAACCACCTGTATTCCGCCATTCTAACACAACTATCTTTTTTGCAAACAGCTTTAAAATATCAGTACATACCTTACAGATTGACAAAATGTACATACTTATTTATATTCTACCTTTTCCATTTACTACCACATAAGAAATATTTTCCACCATTCTGCAAAAGCATTATCATTGCCATTTCTAACGGTTGAATAATGTACCGTGTACAGATTTGCAATAATCTATTCAACTAGTTTTCTAACATCTTCTATCTCCTAGGTACTAAGTTGTGGCCCATTTTTTAACAGCAGCAAGCGTCTTCAAACATGCAGTTTGTTTCTTCGAACATGCAGCTTCCGTTGAATGATTTCCTTAGAATCCATTCCCAGGACTGGAATCCGTGGTGTGGTGGGAATCAACAATTTAGAACGGAGTACAAGATCCAAAGTCCATTCCTGGAGTGACATGAAACATGAATATTGTAACCCTCCATCAATTCATACTCTTGGAGCCTGAGGAATGAGACTCACGGTTAGTTTTATGGATCAATTTAAGATTGGGTCATTGAAGAAGTTGGACAAGTAGGGATTCTGAGCTTCCTCCAGAATCATGATCTTTTGTATCAGGAAGGACACTGTAGGTACTTAATGTCTTCCACTTTTGATGCATAATAAAGATATAGCACTTAGCTCATTAACAGCCTGGCAAAAGTGAATTGCATCATTAACACTCCTTGCCACATCACCCAGCATGTCTAGGTAATATCCAGAGGCGTCCCACTGAGTCCCAAGACCTTGGGAAAGGTGGAGCCACCTCCCCCAGCTCCCACGCTACCCTCTCTCCAGCTGCTCTGCCAGTAGAAAATGGAAGGGGGATCTGGATGTAATGAAGACCATTAGCCAATCTCACTTCCTATTTAAAGCTGATGTGGTGACAGTGTGCTGAGGAACCACGGAAAAGCAGGAGGAGAACTCTGGTTGCTCTCCAGATGTGCAACATAAGGAGGTCATTCTGATTTCACTTCCATGAAGACATGAGTTGCTCAACAAATAGTTGTTGATTGAGTAAATGAATTGACGGCTTTTGCCTAGCCTCATAAACCCTCAGGCTCCCTGCTCCCCCAGGCTGCCTCGATGTGTTCTGTAGGGGGCGCTCTCACTGCAGCCTTCACTGCAGCAAACACCTGGGAAGCAGGCAGCTGCGTCTTCCTCCCTGGCAGTGCTGACCTTGGCTTTATATATCTCCTGGATCTGACCTCTTGGAAGCTGTCGACAATGCTCACTCTCAGCAGGTTTTCTGAGCCTGACAAAAGGCAGCCGGATGGGCGCATCAAAGCACAAACTGTGTGCGCTGTTTATTAGCTGGTTGACCACTCTAGCAGCTACGGAGTCCCCCTTTCGTGAGGCACCATGGGAGCATCCCTCTGCCTGGAACCTGGAGCCCTGGTTCTCCCTCCTTGGCTGTCTTCTCTGCCTCTCTCCAGCCTGCTGGAGTTTTCCTCCCTGGCCGCCCAAGCAGCATCTCTCTGCAGGTTTTCAACGTCTCTTCTGAGACCTAGCTACCCCAGCTGGGAAGGCAGCTTGTAAACTCAGAGCCAAGGTCATTCTTCCCTTCCTGGTTCTCTGCCTCCTCCCAGCCATAGGATTTCTTGGAGGCTCACGTGGGACACCTCAAGCCCCCACTCTTCTTTCACCACAGTCAGGAATCAGGTAAAGGCGGAGCTTTGGTCCCACCAATTGCAACAGCGGGAGGACCGCGAGGAAGCCACCTGCGTTCCCCTTTCTGTTTCCCTCTGCGGGGCTTCTGAATCTGCGGTACACAGTGGAGAGGCGTGCTTCCTGTCCCAGCCCAGCTGTCATGAGATAGCTGGAGAGGGCGGCCTCCATCCAGTTGGCTGAGGTTGGGGCCCAGACAGACACCTCCTAGTTCCCACGCTCAGGCAGCAGGCCTCAAGCAGAACAGGTTTCATAATCTCACCTCTGCCAGTGCTCTTTGCATAATGATCTGCCATTTGGTTCCCACATCACAATCATAGTATTTATCTATGCAAAACAGCACCTCATTAAAAAAAAAAGAAAGAAGAAAGAAAGAAAGAAACACATCACCATTGGCCCAACCCCTCATTAGAGTATAATGCACAGGCACTGGGCACACCCAGGGTGGAACCAGCACCAGACTAGTCGGGTTTGGGGCTTCTGGGCGTCCTTGGTGCTCCGCATACTGGCTCTGTCTCCACCCTCACCTCGTTCCGAGCAAGCTATGTTGCTCCCCAAATCTGTGCGGTGGGAGATGACAGAGAAACCCTGTGGGACGAAGAGATGGATCCACTGGGGGCTCCTCTCCTCCAAGGGCCCTGCTCCCCTGCCATGTTAGCTCTACTTAAACCCCTTCCTTTTGTCTTCAGTCCAGTTTGTACAATGATTTTGCTGACTCCTGACCTATGTCTACCTTTGTTTCTCGTCGGAATGAAAGCTCCAGGTGAATAGGAACGTGTTTATTTTTTAGAGCCTAGCCCAGTGTGGGCACCTACAGACCCCTACTAACTATTTGTGGAATGCCCCGTGTAATTTCTGACTTCGTTATAATGAATTCCATGATTGTTTCTCTGCCAAACCACTTTTCCCATTCTCACTGGAGGTACACCCCCTTTCTGGTTCCTTAAACAATCTTTTCAATCCTTAATGCCCCAGGTCTTAGAAATAATAGTTTAAATTCCTTCATTTTCAACAATAATCTTGTGCCTTGGGGATTGGCTGAGTGATTTTAGTTTAGTGTGCAATATTCAAAATATACAAAAGGGAAATAAAGAAAAATATAACACCCATGTACTCAATACCACCAACACCAGCACCAACAAAAAACCCCAAACCAGAAAGCCTTACTTACAACCGAAGCCCCCAGACAATCCTGACGCCATTCACCCCTCCCCCTTCCTCCCCCTCTGAGGAAGCATCTATATCCCAAATTTGGTGACCATCAGAATTTTTCACAGTCAATATATATCACGTTTGCCATCAGATAAAAGATTGACACTATTTCTGGGGCTTCTGGGTGGCTCAGTCAGTTACGCATCTGACTCTTGATTTCAGCTCAGGTCATGATCTCGGGGTCCGTGAGATCAAGCCCCGTGCTTGGGATTCTGCCTCTCTCCTTCTCTCTGTCCTTCCTCACTTGTGCTCTCGTTCTGTCTCTCAAAATAAATGAATAGACTTTAAAAAGAAAAAGAGTGTACACTTATGTAAAAAAAAAAAAAAGATTAACACTATTTTCCTTCTGAAGCCATTTTCTCCTGCTACTTGGGTTCACGTGTGAATGTGGATGGGACAGAACACAGTATGTCCTGCAAACCGGGGTCACACCTGTGTTCCCAGCCTCACTCCACTCGTGTGCCACACCTGCTCTGTGCCCCAATTTCCCTATCTGTCAGACGGCGGTAATAATACCTGTCTCTTCCCTACTTCTCGGAGTGTGCAGATAAAAAACGATAGACGCAAAATGCTTGCAGCAAGGAAGAGAGGCACTAGATAACCCCAAGTGGGCAGGTAGGACACGCAGCCGGCATCCAGAGCAGACTGCTCACGATGGAGAAAGATGTGTTGAGTGCGCCCACTTTCTGATGGAAAAGCACCTCATTAAAAAATGAGGTCCTCCGATGCCAGGACCTTCCCACCACCCTATCAGCTCTATGAAAGCTCCATGGAAAGGTCTCCCATCAGTGCTTGTAGGATCCTACAGTTGTGTCGCTTCGGGCCACGGGGGACTCAACACAGTCAGTGATTTCTCGCCCTCACTGTGCCTGGACCTTTCCTCTCTCCCTTCCTGCCTTTCTGTGGGCCAGGGCTGTGCGGCCTCCACAGCAAGCTCCTAAGGGATGGCGGGGGACCAGGCCAGCCATGCACTGGAAGAGATGGGGAGACAGGAAGGTCCATGGGCAGCAGTCCCCAGCAGCAACAGGGACTGTGAGGTCCATGTGAAGGTACCGAGTACATTGACCACAGAGATCTACAAAGTGTGAGGCCCCCAAGGACCTGAGAGAGAGAGAGAGAGAGAGAGATGATTGAAAAACACAAAAAAAAACCAGTAAGTTGACATCAAAATACAAGCATAAAAGGTAGATCCTTCCCATCTACGGCCATCTACCCACATTTGTGTCAGAAGGCTTCAAGCATGGGGACCACATAGGGTGAAACAGAGCACAGTTTGTCTGGCTGGTCCACGAGGCTCCAGAAGGCTGGTGATGGGAGAGACAGGACAGTCAGCAGACAGAGGCCAGAGACTGAAGTTTGCCCAAGATGCCGGCCCCTGACTGAAGCAGTGGAGGCCTCTGAGGTGTGTGGCCGTGTGGTAGAAGAAAACGGCAAGCTTGGTAGGTAAAAGAGTTTACTAACACAGATGTTATCTCTGGCGGAGAGGCAGTTACTGTCATCGGAAAATATTCCCACATGTGCTAAGCACATTCGGCACTCAAGCAGGAAAGGTGATTCAGAAGGCTGGTGCTGTGGATAAAATCAAGTATGAGAGCAGCTCGTGGGTCCCCTCCTTGACTCTCCAGGATTGGCTGCGGGTTCCAGGCATCCATCCTGTGACTGGTACCCAACTCAGCTCTCCAGGGAGACAGGGCTCCAAGAGAAATCCCAAAGAGGCGTGCTAGCTGCCGGGAGCACAGAGGTCTGGAACTCCAATGTGGGATGTCAGGAGTGGCGGGTGAGGATTGAGAGGGTTGGGATGTAAGGTAAGGCCACGGTCGGGAGCCTCTCCAGGGGAAAAGAAAGATTCCTGGGCTGGCGGTGGCTGAGAGAGCTGACTTCTAGATCTAGCCCAGCCCAGCTGCTTCCCATCTGTGTGACTGTGGGCAAGTCATTTCATCTCTCTGTGCCTGTTTCCTCATATGGAACACAAGGGGATTGCACTGGATTGCCTCTAGGGTTCCCATTGCATTAACATCCTAAGGCCGGTATCATGGGACAAGGAAGAGACTGACACTGGAATATCTCTAAATGGAATGCTCAGGGCCACCTGAACAGAATACAGTGGAGAATTAGAACCTCTACTTGAGGACTCTGAGAACAAGCCGGAAAAGCCGTCCTACCACCGGCAAGCCCCGCCTCCCACAGCCACAAAACATCCTGATCTCATGGCCCTGATTGATGGTCAGAGTATGAGCCAATGGGCTCAAAGCTGAGCAACCCAATTCCGAATCAAGTGCTTCTGCCTGCTGTGTGACTTCAGGCAAGATAGTTCTCTTTTGGCCATGCCTGTTTCCTCATCTATAACAATCTCTGCCCTGCCACATGAGGAAGCTGTGAGAATTCACTGAGTAACGCCCTAAAGCACTTAGCTTGCGAGGGGGGAAGAGTCCCACATAAATAGGAGATGACGATGATTGTTGTGACAGCTGCTGGGCTCCCTTACCTTGTCCCCAGCCCTTCATTTGCTGCTGACGGAAACTAACCTGTTGTGAGTCACCACTGTCTTGTTCTCAAGGTCGTTCACAGAATTTCCCCTGAGCATCATGTTCATGGCTAGCCCCATGGCCAAGGGACAAGACCTGGAAGAACAAGGCTGAGAAAACATGATGCCACAATTTCCCTGGCACCTGATTCCACTTTGCTATTTACCCACTAGACTCAACGTTTCATAAAGGCGGGGACCTCTGGGCCACCATGTTGCCCTAGTACAGGGGGCACCATTTGCTAGTTTTTAGATGGCACTCAATAAACCTTGGTTCAACAAGTGAATGGCACAAACTGCTCAGCTGATATTTGAGTGAAAGGAAGGAAGTTAACATTTTTTAATGTCCACCCTGTGCCAAGAACATTTATATATATATATATATATATATATATTTTTTTTTTTTTTTCACTTAGTCCTCTCAGCAGCCATATGGAAACAAAATGATTCTCCCATTTTATGGTTGGGCTAACTGAGGCTCAAGCATTAAGTAGCTTGCCAAGGTCTCACATTACGGAAGGGATAGATGTAGAATTTGAAGCCCCAGGACTGTCTAGCTGGGTTCCAGTCACAGTGCCTTGCATATGGGTATGGGAGGTAGGTAACCTCTTTGAACCAAGATAAACTGAGACACCTTCTTCAACAGGTATTTCCACTGGACCAGCCAAGCAAACAAATACATTTGGCCCAGACAGGCTTGGGCTGCCCTCAATGATATAGGATTTGACTTGGTCTGTCATGGACCAGTAGGGCAACAGCGTGGGAAAGGTGCTGCCTGTGAGCATTAACAAGGCTCCTGCCCCAAGGTTGCCTGCTGCTCGTTAAAAAAGAGCCCAAGTTTCAGGAGGTCTTCAACCATCTCAGGGGACCCAGTTGACCTTGAGCTGTCCCTCCTCCCCTTTTTCTCTGCCTATTTTTACTCCTACCTTCCCATCACATACATACACCCCAAATATCTGCTACAAAGTATCCCCCCAAACACACACACACACCATGTCTATTCTCCTTTCCCAGTAGAACTCCTTGGCTCCTGGAAGACCGGTGACCCTGACAAGCAAAACTGTAGACACTATGAACTCCATCAAGAATACCCAGGAACACAGGGTGTTTCTTTGCCCCAACATCACTAAAACCCAAGAGGTGAGTTAGTAACCTTTATTTTCCACTCCCTGGGGGGACATTTTCCTAGGGTGTACCACACTGGCCTCCCTCCCCATCCCAGTGGGTTGACCCACATTCAGCCCCACCATTCCTAAGCTTTGTTGACCTTCGTTAGTCCTTTGATATAGGAACAATAATCTCTGGTCTGGTATCACAAGGAACTTGGCTTTTAAAAACCTACAATGGGCTGTTTGAGTGAGCAGCCTTTAAAAACAGCTCATGAGGAGAGGTACACATTTACTCAGGCCTGTGGCGCTTGTAAAGGGATTATTGGCAGTTGAGAGGCACTCCAGCTGAATGTCTCTCCCAAGGTCCGGTGACTCCCCCCTCACCTGGGGCCCCATAACTGCCAGGTGCCCTGTCAGTCGGCCAACTGCTCAAGGCTTCCCTGACTGTAGGGTGCTGAGACTGTGTGAGCTCATCGAATTCCTCTTGTTCTTTCCAGAGATCCACTTCAGGCAGCTCTTCCAACCCCCAAGAGATGGGGGTGTCTTTATGAGAAAAATTTCTCTAGAGCTTTGCTCCCTCAGACGAGACATACAGAGCAACCTCACTACTCAGGGCACGGAGGACCCAGACTTGTTTTTACCCTTGTGAGGCTACATCTCAGCTCTGCCGATTCCCACTGTATTCATTTGCTAGGGCTGCCATAATAAAATCTCACAGAATTAAACATATTTACATATTTACTCTGGCCTGTGGCACTTGTAAAGAAATTATTGGCTGTTGACAATAATCTGAGTGGCATAAACAACAGAAATTCATTTTCTCACAGTTCTGAGGGCTAAAAGTCCAAGATGAAGGTACGAGTAGCTTTTGTCTCTTCTGAGCACTCTCTCCTTGGCTTGCAAATGGCCGTCTTTTCACTGTGTCCTCACATGGCCTTTTCTCTGTGCATGTTCCTCACCCCCACCCCTGGGTCTGTATGTCCAAATTTCCTTTTCCTATAAAGATACCAGTCAGATTGGATTAGGGCCCTCCCTAATGGCCTCGTTTTAACTTAATTATCTCTTTAAAGGCCCTATCTCCAAATAGAGACACATTCCAATGAACGGAGAGATTAGGACTCCGACACACAAATTTTGGGTATAATTCAGCCCTCAATATCTGCCTTAGCCAAATCATGTTCCCATTCTGTGTCTTCATTTTCCTCACCTTGAACCCATTTCCAGGCCAGCGGCCTTTCTGAGGAAGACAGATCTTCCTTCAGGAAGATCTGTATAATGAATGTCAAGAACAGAGTGGAAAGGAGCAAAAAACCCCTTGTGAGGTGTCCTTGAAAAGCCAGCAGCATCTGATGGCCAGCTAGGAACCATTCTCTCTTTGGAATGTCTCCTGACTTCCAAAGGTGTTGTTTATAGATTTTGATTCAGACACTTCCAGGTGAACTCAGCCCTCTGTCAGTTAAATAAAGGAGACACATTTCTGTCTCCATAAAATATCTGATGCTGGCATTTAAAAAAAAATTGTAATGTTTATTTATTCTTTGAGAGAGAGAGAGGGAGAGAGCAGGGCAGGGGCAGAGAGAAAGGGAAACACGGAATCCAAAGCAGGCTCCAGGCTCTGAGCTGTCAGCACAGAGCCCGACACAGGGCTTGACCTCACAAACCGCAAGATCATGACCTGAGCAGAAGTTGGACACTTAACTGACTAAGCCACCCAGATGCCCCTGATGCTGGTTTTTTGTTTGTTTTTTTAAATATTTTCTAGGCCTCACGGGTAAAGAATTGAGTTAATCGTGCTATTCTACTCAGGGCATCACCATGCCCACTTGTTCCCCTCACCCCAAAGGTCACTACACTAATGTGTTTCTAGATGACCTTTGTTATATATATCTCCTTATAAAATATGTGGTATTGTTTTGTGGGAAGTTGTGTTTTTAATTTTTGAATGCTATGCTGTAAATAGCAATTGTTTGGGGCGCCTGTGTGGCTCAGTCGGTTAAGCGCCCGACTTCGGCCTAGGACATGATATCGCGATTCGTGAGTTCGAGCCCTGTGTCGGGCTCTGTGCTGACAGCTCAGAGCCTGGAACCTGCCTCAGATTCTGTGTCTCCTCTCTCTCTGCCCCTCCCCTGCTCGTGCTCTCTCTCTGCCTCTCAAAAATAAACAAACGTTAAAAAAAAAAATTAAATAGCAATTGGTTGCCTGCTTTTTTTTTTTCCAGCTATAATAAAATTGTCATATTATGGTATGTGCCTGTAGCTCCCTCTTTCTAAGAGCTAGGAGTATTCCATTGTGTTTGCCCTCCACAGTTAACTTGCTCATTCCCTCGGTGATGGATCACTAACCTGCCACAAACAAGGCTGAGGCGAATACCCTGATGGCCTGTACCAGAAATGATGCAAGTGAGAATCGCAGGAGGGGGTTCTGGGTGCCAGGTAGACGCAACTTCACTACACCGAGCCCTTCCAGATTGCCGTCTGAGATGACTGGACCAAACAGAGCTATTTAATTAGGGGCTTAGTATGGTGCCATTACTAATCTCACCAGCTATTAGCAAAAGGATTCTACACTGGTACATCAGGGTTTAACCCAGCTCTGCCACAGGTTGGCCGTGGGATCTCATACAAGCCACATCGCGTGTCTCGGTCTCAGGATCTTCTGCCAAACGAGTGTTCCGGACAAAGTCAGCTCCCAGGCCATTGCTAGCCCTTCAGGGAATGCACCTGAGGCGAGGGGGGGGTGGGGGTGGGGGGGTGTGGGGGGTGGGAGGCAGAGGCGGGGAGGAGAAACAGCTATGGACAACCCACCTCCTGGCCTTGGAAACCTTTGCAAGTAACTGAAGAAGACTGTTTCCTCACCTTTCATTTGGAAATACATATGTAATAGGACTTCTTTGACAATTAAATAAAATGCTATAATACAGAAAGCACTTGGCACTTGGGGAAGATGCTCAAGCTAATCAGTTCTCGTCGCTTTCCTTCACCCACATTTCTTTCCCTGTTGTTGTTTTCAGTTGAAGAATTCATCTTTACTGCTCTATCTCTTTGAAAAAAAAAAAAAACTTTTTTAATGTTTATTTTTGAGAAAGAGAGAGACCGACAGAGCGTGCGCATGAGCAGGGGAGGCAGACAGAGTATTCAAAGCAGGCTCTGTGCTGACAGCAGAGAGCCCGACTCAGGGCTCGAACTCATGAACCGTGAGATCATGCCCTGAGCTGCAGTTGGACGCTTCACCCACTGAGCCCCCCAGACCCCCTCTTAAACTTTCTGTAAATGAAATCATGGCGTATATGCCCTTTGGGGTCTGGTTTCTTCATTCAGAAAAACGTGGCCTCAGTTGTCTCTACCGCTTGTTCCCTTTGATTTCCGTGTTGTATTCTGCCGCGTGGCTGCGCAGCGATCCATTTATCCATCCTCTTACCGCTGGACGCTCGGTTCCCATTTGGGAATATCAGGACTAGAAGTGTAAAAACGACCTGGTATTTTTCTTCTGGAAGACATACGAACTCCTTTCTCTTGGGTATGTACCTAGGAGTGGGATTGCTGGATCACAGGCATGTTTGCATTACTAGATGCTGCCCAGAAGGGTCCCAGACTGGTTGTGCCAATTTGCACCCCCACCGGCAGTGCATGAGAATTTCCGAGATGCTCCCCAGCACTTGAATCTCTCTCTCTCTCTCTCTCTCTCTTTTTTTTTTTTTTTAAGTTTTAGCCATTCTGATAGATGTGTGATGGTATCCCAGAGTCTCTTTCATTCATATTCCTCTGGTGACTATGTTGAACGCCTTTGTTCGTTGCCTTTAGTCTGAAATTTAGCTAAAGTTACCTAAGAGCTAATACTGCTCCTTGCTGAGGGCAGGAAGAGCTGAGGATTGGGTCTCTCAGGGGGTTCCATCAAGGGTGAGGTCTTCAGATCTCAGATCCTTGACATGCCACTAATTGAAGTGAACACTGATATAAGATCAGTTAGTACGAGTTTATTCATTTTTTTGAAGTATCAGAGTTTACTTCTAACCCCTAGAACTCTCCTTGCAACATATCCCTAACTCAAGAGCGAGAGAAAGGGTGTTCGTGAAGTAACTGTAAGAAGAAGAAAAAAGAATCAGCCAAACTTCAAGGCAAAGATTTAACTATGTTTGAACAGAGGAACATGCAACTTGAAATTAAAATCAGACAGTTATAATCTAGTATTTAATGGTTGTTTAGGCTAATGTTTCTCTTTGTGTTGTTGTTTTTAAATAAAGGTTTTTATTCTTTATGATAGCTCAAGGAAAGGAGTACTTGAAAGAGAGTCCGTTAGTTTTCAAGGAAAGTTCATTCTGTCCTCAAGTTACATAACAGTTTCTGAAGATTCCTGAAGATATCTGTATTATACAGAGTCCATGAGAAGGATATGGAATTGTGAGGGCTTGGGAGCAACCACCAAGGTCATAGGTCTAAGGAGCAATCAGGCTCCAGACCACTTCTGCTGCACCCACCATCTAACATTGGGTAAGATATCCTTTGGGTGGAGGTATTTCAGAGACTGGGTAGGAGCAAGATATGGAGTTCCCAACTTCTTCATGCTATAACCAGCTGTAACCAGCACCTTCCTACCCAGCAGTGAACTCCCATCTCCTCTGTCCAACAAATAACACTGATGTGTTTATGTCTTATTAAGCCATGGGGCAAAGGAGTAAGCCCCATGTTAAAGTAAACAGAGCAAAAATCATCCTACAACCTTTATCAAATACTAAAACAATTTTGAATGTGGAAAATTTCTTCTTAATAGGGAAATGGAAAATTACAGATATAGAACCATATAATCTTAGAGCTGGAAGGAACGTTGGAGGTCATCGGCTGAACCTCACTTACTTCTGGAATTCACATTACAACACCCCTGCTGTCCTCTGCCTGCAGGGTCCTGAGACGGGGTCCTTTCTCTGCACCTTCAAGGAAGCTTTCCACTCATTGCTGCGTGATTGTTAGACAATTGTTCTTATATTGAACCAAAATACTCCTTCCAGAAACTTCCACCCTTCGGTCAGAGTTTAAATAAGTCTATTTCCTCTTCTCTGTGGCAGCCTTTTGAGTATTTTAAAGCTATAAGCCTGATCCCTTTTGAGAGTTTTCCCCTCCGGGCCAAGCATCCTCAGTTTCTCCAAATGATGCATTCTAAAACGTAGCCATAGATAGGCATCAAATTCACTGGAGTGGGGGTCTCCCTAATGCTTCTTTCTCTCATCTTAAAAACCAGATCTATGTCAGCAGTTGGGGCAAGGAATCCATTCTCGGGTACTCACCCAAAGGTACAAGGAGCAAATCTGAGAGCTGTAAGGCACATGCTTTGGTAGGATTTCTTTCTTTCTTTTTTTTTTTAACTAAGTTTTCAGCAAGTTGGGGTATTTTTAGGAAATAAGTGTGACCCTGCTGACCCCATTCTGGAACAAGTCCAAGCGGTTTTCCCGGGGGCGAGGCGGAGGGGTGGTGGTGGTGTTCGTGCTAGTTTAGTCTCAAGCTCACTATCCTCCAGACATCAATGAGGATACCAGAGTAGCTCTTTCAGAAAACTACTGGGGCTGGAATTTCCTTAGTCCTTTGTTTCCTCCACCTGAGCAAAGTGACCCAGAGCAGCGCAGGTGAAGAAGAGGATGTAGATACTTCGGAGCAAGAGTTGGGCACAAAAACCCATGTTTGACTAGCTGCTTCACCGTCCCATCCCCCACAACCTGGGTCCCCGTCGCTAGTATGTTTGTGAGCATGTGTACAAGTGAGTTAGAGACACATACACATTCACAAGGGCACATACACATGTCCTCGAGGCCTTTCCTACCAGCACCCGCTTCCCTTGGATTCAACTATCCATCAGGGACAAGAAATACAAACCAGGTCTTTACAAGAAGAATCCTGGCCTCTCCTTGGAAGCTGAAGGATTTTATGGTACAGGCAATTTTGCCAGCCAGGAAAACAAGACAAAGGTCTTATTTGGTTTATCAAGCCCAGGTTACACCCATTGTTCAGTGGGCCAAGCAGCGTTAATCAGTACCCAGACCTTCGAATAGAATCTTTACCAAATAAATCTGTGTAGATATTCTTGCTACATAATGATAAAAGTGCTATTCACTAATATTTTAGGCAATAATCTTTCCTTGCCTATAAAATGGGAAGTAATGCCTGCCACGGAGATATAAAGGCAGGGAAATCCAAAACTTATGATAAAATCCATTGCCAAAATAGTGCTAAATGGGGTTTTCTGGAAAGAAGGCATTGTGATTAAAAGTCCTAGGAGAACCCTCTCTCCCCAGTTGCTTGTTACATGCCCGTACAAAGACACAGGGGAAAACCGCATGGTTTTGAAAGCAAAGTACCCCATACAAAAACAATCGTATGTCAAAATTCAAGGATGCAAAAGAATTCGAATTACAACACCAAAAGGAATAGTTATGAAATACCAATGATGGTTGATAAATGCTCACCCTATTCACTGGAACACATAAACAAACCTTTGGCCAGAAGCATGGACATTAACAGGTCACCATTAGGGTGATAAAGGTGCCGAACACATCTCTGACACAGGGGAAGGTAATTAGAGAACCGGGTGTCTCCCCTTTGATAAATGCTGCTCTCTGAGAAGCCTAGCTTGACAGGGAGCTGGAAATAATCAACCAGGGTTTTGGAAAGGGCTCTCCTGGATCCTCTTGGGTTCTTGTGCAGCCCATTCTACGGGCCTCCCATCTTCCCTCCTGGTTGTCAAAACAAGTCTGTGGGAGAGGCATTCTCAGGAATGTGTGATGCTTTGTTTAATATGGAAAATGATCCTCCTGAGGCCCGGAAGAAACGAAGAGGCAGATTTCCTCTGCAACCTTCACAATACAAACTCCAAGGGAAGGGGGGCAGTTTAACAGGGTGCATAAGAAAGATGTCTGATTTGTGGCTCCTTCAGAAAGTGAGTGCCCCTGAGTTTAATTGTAGGCATCCGAAGGGTTAAGTCGACTTGGTGGACTGTGATTCCTGAGAGAGCTGTTCTCTCTCATTCTCTTCTTTTAAGGATCTTATTAAGATGAGAACTGTTTACCCACAGCTTAGAGAAGGACGGTGGGAGGAAAGTACTCTGCTTTTCTGATGCATGGAGTTACTACCCTTGGTAGGGGTGACGGAATTTTTAAAGGATTAGGATACAATGAAACACATGGCACCTAACCGGGCTTTTCATTCTGAATCTCAGCCTCCAGACTGCTTGTTAAGACCTGAAGTTCTGAATCTCCATTTCTTCACCTGTAAAATGGGGCGAGAACTGACCTCGGAATTGTTGCAAGGATTAAATTAGTGAAATGGATTCAAATGTCATCTCAGCACCTGGTACATGGCCTGCAGGAAACAGTAGCTATTATTAGAATTGACTTTTCATTGCTGATTCATTCTTGAGCTCTATACATTTTGTGCAGAAGAATCATTAATGGAAATCAATAATTGTGTAGGTAGGCGATGACCTAAGATTCCAGAGTGCAGAGAAATCATTTAGTAACAAAGATCCAACTAGTACATTTCTGCTATGTACTCGTACAAGGGCCTGGGTTTTCAGCCAGGCAGACCTGAGCTCCCGTCCTAGCACCACAAGCATTTTGCTGGGTAACTATGGAAAATTACTCAGAAAATAATATGTAAAGTTTATAAAGCATTTACATGTTTTGATAATTTTATAATGCCATGTTTTCTTTTTATAGTCAATGGCACTTTAATAGCAAGATCTTGCATTTTTTAAAAATGAAAAACTTAAGCACTCTTTCAAGTTTTTTCTATTTTTAAATTAGAGAACTAGAGGGGCACCTGGCTGGCTCTGTCGGTGGAGCGTGCGACTCTTGATCTCAGGGTTATGAGTTCAAGCCCTACACTGGGTGTAGAGATTGCTTAAAAATAAAATCCTTAAAAAAAATTAGAGAGCTATGTTGCATAGTTTGGAAAGCAGAAGAGAGAGAAGAATCATAATTTAACCTTCCTAACACAGTCACCGTCTCCATTGTATTGTTATCAGGTTCACACACACACACACAATATACACACGTATAACACACATAACACACACAGCAGAAAAAGGCAAAATATATAGACTTCAAGGATTCTATCAAATGGACCCAGGCTTCCTTAATGGCCCTTGTCAACCTTATATGTGCTCAAGAAATATTGGCTTTTGGCTAATGTGGGCATTATCAGGAAAGAAACTGGGAAACCGAGGAGACTCTTGAATCTTACCCTGCTGATATTTAATCCCCCTGGGTCTTCCCATCTGGATTCGTGGTGCTATTAAATGTTATCTGTTCTGAAGTTCTACCAAAGACCTGAGGAAAGGTGATCCCCCCAAAATGGGAGGAATACATAAGCTGGCCGTGGAAAAACATCTGATGCGCCTAGCCCTTCCCCGTTTGGAAAACCAAATGTGAACGTGGACCCCTATAGAATTAAAGAGAAAATAAACTCCACGGAAACACAGTATTTTCTGAAATATCTGGGAAGGGGACAGTCAGTGAAGAACAGCGAAGACAAGTCACAACGCTGCTTCGCACAGAAGATAACAAACCTGGAAACTCTGCCATGATACATGCTACACACTGACAGGAAATAAAAATAAATCCCAAGAGGTTCAGGTGTGGAAGGCAGGAGGGTGGTATCATCAGATAAAACACAGGACACCTAGTTAAATTTTAATTTCAGAAAAACAGCAAACCATTCTTTAGTGTAAGTATATCCCATGCAGTCTTTGGGACATACTTACACTAAAAATGTATTTGCTGTTTATCTGAAATTAGAACTTAACTGCGTGTCCTGTATTTCAATTTGCAAAATCCAGCACTCCTACTTGAGAAGGGGAAGCTAGGCAGCAGGGGGAAAAGGCAGAGATTCTGAGCAATAAAATTAAGTAAAGTGATAGCAAAATGTGAAAGATTAAAAAAAAAATTAAAAAGTTTGGGTCTCATTTATGAATAACAGAGTCATCAACGTTTATTAGAAAAAACCATGAAGGGTTTCCTAATTGAGCCTCCAAAATTTAGAATGTTTCCTGTCACAGAGGGCAACAGTGTCTCCCTATCAGGGTCTCCCCGGTGTCGCTCATGCAACAAAACCTGGGCCATGCAGATGGGGATTGAGGTCAGGATTAGAAGGCTGATATTTTTCATGTTCCTCCTGCCAGGCTCTGCCCTCTCAGAGGCCACCCCATTTCTGAGAGAGCCTGTGCAGCCCCCAGAGGTCCCCACTCCTCTGCAGTTCATGAGATCCTACTAAGCATCGGGCACCAGGTAAACATGAGCACTACCAGGTCCCCAGGGAAAGGGCTAGAGCTATGTAGTTGTTGAGTGAATACCTGAATCAACCCTTTCTCTTCAAAGACCTGCCCCCCCTTCCCCGCCCCATTCCTTCACCATCTCCGTTTCCCTTGTAAAAACTCCTCAGCTTCCCTCCACCTTGTGCTCTAATAAATACCTGCACCTTGCCCCAGATGAATTGATAAATATCGGGCCACATGGACAGGATGAAATTTTGCTCAGGGGCCCTTCTGAACCTGCATGCTCTTCATAGGCAGCAGACACGTCACCACTTGTCTTTAAGTGCTTCTGATCTGCCTTTACTTCTGTCACTTGGGGAGCAAGGTTTCCCCCCTGGTAGTTGTGCATGAGAAACCCTCTTTAAAAAGTAATCCTGTACAGATGGGTGAGTAGGGAATATGACCAGCATACAGCCTGACTCGGGCAGATGTAAGTTTAGGCATCTGATAAGTATTTAGTTCTGTCCAGGAAGTAGCTGGCCCATGAAATCAGATATGGAGAGGAAGTTTGTCCCTGGGAGGGGCCCCTCATGATGGAGCCACGGACCAGGGGAGACCGGAATGCTCGCTAGGCTGGGGGGCTGTGTGAATGCACGTGGGCCCAGGGAGCCTCGGCCAGAATTCATTTCCCTCTACCTCCACTCGGGTGTCACTGTGAGTCCAGCCAAAGCTTGCTGAATTACTCTGTCCATTTTAAAGAGCGGGGTGTCCCGGGACTGTTCGTGACTCAGTGGTTCCTAATGTCTTCCTTCTCCCATTATAAATGTATCAGCTTATTGAATGAGACACATCAGTTAGCACATTGATGTTGGAAGATTTCCACTGACAGCCACGACCACAGACACAGGACAGTGAGATTACAAAACCCTTTTACTCACAGGGACTTCAAAAATCTCATTCGTTTTCTGTTCCCCTTGATGCCTTGTTTGTGACAGGTACTTAGCAAATATTCGTTGAACAACTAAATGAAGAAGTGAATGAGTGAATGACGGACGTTAAAATCTTCCTAGATGCATGAAGATTGGAACTCGAGACCAGGCCTCATGCCACTGTGGGAAAAGCCCGAGAGCAGTCCTAGCTTTACCACATACTAGTCTTGTGATTAGGTCAAGTCACTTAAACTCCATGACCTTTAGCTTCTGAGGCTATAAACAGAAATAATCTGCTGCCTTAATGGGTGGTTTTGAAAATCAAGTGAGACTTCATATCTGAAAGTGGCTGTTAGATGGATCTAAGATTATCAGATAGGATTCAAAACCAGGTTCTCTCTACCTTCAGCTATGGGATCTTGCTCAAGTTAATTAACCTACTCAGGCCTCAGTTTTCCCATCTACAAAATGGGAATCATAACCACACCGACTTCATTGAACTGTCACTACACTTAAATGAGATCGTGCATACATGCATGATTACACATACATGGTCAGCTCACGCCAGCTTCTCTTCTTTGGGTTCCCATTCTCTGTGTATTTTCTAAATGAGTTATTATTATGCATTGCCTAGACTTTCTCTCTGCCAATCCACCAGTTGGCAAGTAAATTAATTAGGTGATAAGCGATTCCTTTTATTATTATTATTATTATTATTATTCTGATGATGATGATTAAAGCAGGTGGCTGGTCTGACTGGCCACAGGTCATGCACACAAACCAGCTGCAGTGGTATCCCAGGATTGTTTCCTTATCGAGGACCTGCCACCCAGGTGTTTCCTCATCTCAAGACCCACCCTCTAGGTTTCCTCAAATTGTGTCTTCCAGATGAGACCCACCCACCGGAGTTGAGTTTGGAGGGAACTGACCCTGGTGTGCGTGAGGAAGTACTTCACTGATCACGGCCCCGGCCACTCTTTCAGGAAAACTCGCCCCTGACTCTTCCTCCCGCCCAAATCCTCAGGCAAAAGCAGAGGAATGTGGCGAGCCTTCCACGAGAAACAGCCATTAACCTAGTTTTCAATGTCTCTAAGACCTGCCTGGCTACACCAGATAGGAGTCTGGGAGGGGTTTTTTTTTTGTTTTGTTTTTCATTTAAAAAACAAAAATCATTTTGAGACTCCCGAACAGTGTGCTGATTTATACCATTTATCTCTCTTCTTAAGCCACCGTATCAACTTATTGACCCTGCTTGTTCTATCTGGTGGGCACCACACTTGTAAAGGTATCGTAAAAGGTGCTTTCTGTCAATGCCAGGTTTCAAGCCCTCCCAATCTAAAACCCCAGAGAAGGTTACACCAAGAGTCCCACATACCTCTGTGCTAGTGACGACACCCTGGGACCTCTAATCCCAAAACCCTGGGTCAAGGTCTCCTGTCCCTTATCACTTGTTTTCACTGAGGCTAAACGCATCTGTTTGGTATGTGGACAGATTTCTTAACTCCTTTCACAAAGGAGTGTGAAAGGAGTCTCTAGTGCTTGAGACAAAGTCAGCCCAGGTTCTGCCCTTTCTCATTATTTCAGCAACTCTCTTGCTTGATATTAAAAATAGCTTTGTCTACTCCATCGAGATCAGACTCAGGAGACAGGCGCCTGCTACTCTAATCTCGGCTTCACAAATAGCTCTCTATGGGCTCAAGCATCTATCAGCACTTCTAGGAGTCTCTGGTTATACAACAGGGCCAGGCCTTGGTACCTATAAAGGTAGGCTCTATTTGACTCTCCTGAGCCGTCCAGGAAGTCAACGTGAGGCCTACGCAGCCTTGTTCCCACCATGGACCGCCAACTGTGGCTTGAAACTGGGAAGCAGTTAAGAGCATCCCCCACACTTAAGGTATCCTGCATTTCCCAGGCCAGAACCTACAAAAGCTTCCCTCAAACAACGCTGGTAAACAGACTGCCCATCCCCCCCCCTTCACTTCCCCCATGCTGCCCCCCAACCCCCACCCCCAAGCCCATCTTGTACTCTGTGAAAGACCATAGACCCTGTGGTTGCCAAGGGAACCAAGCCTTTTATTCCATCCCAGTGACTGGCTGGTTGGGGCTGAGGAGTGGGGTAACAACTGGTGCCCAGGCCTTTGGAAGCCCCCCAACGGACCCCCCTTTTCTCAAAGGGGGAGTGGTGGGCTTCACCCCCAGTGCCTTTTCACCCAACCCCAGCTGGGTGGGACAGAGCCCTTGGGCTCTCAGGAGCTTCCTGGCTGCGAGCTCAGGGAGATCAGTGCTCCCCAGGCCCTCCTCTGGCCCTGGCCCTTTCCAGAGGACAATAGCCTCCATGCAAGGGAAAATTCCATCGCCCAGGGTTCAAGTCTCCAAGGAGTTGCTGGGGCCTCTGTTTAGCCTGGAGTGGGCTCTGAGGAGCCGATGCAGCTGCCTGGCTTGTTTTCCCCCTTGCTGTGTTTTATTTTTAACCCCTGAGCTGCCAAGGATTGTTTTTCCCCAGTCAGCGCCTGGGAACAGAGAGAGGAAAGAAATAAGGCTTTGTTCCCTTTGGGGAACTAATTGGGAGAGACAGGCGTTAGGGCCAGCTCAGCCCCATTAGGGTGTGAGGCTCCCACCCCTGCACACACATCATCCCCCGGCCCACACCCAGGAGGCTGGGAGAGGGGGTGCTGCAACCGAGGCCCAGGGGCTAGGGCAGAAGCAAGCACAACTTCAAGGCCATGAAAGCAGCCATGTTTTCGAACTCAGAAGACACGCAGGATAGAGGGATGTTGGGAACTGGAAATGTCTACTCTTTCCCAGTTCAAACCCCTAGACCAACCCTCACTTTTTCCCCCTGCTCTTTCCGTCCAGATATGCATAAGGAACTCCCTAAGGAAAGAGAGGGACCTCGGATAAAGTGGGGGAAAAAAAAGGGAAAACCAGGACATAATGCTTTTAAACACTAGGTTAATAAATGGGAACCACCTAGCAATCCCGCTTTTAAGTTTATCAAAACTTCTTTTCACTCAGGAATTTAGTTCCATTGCAAATCAGCTCAAAACCAATAAAAAGTTAGCCTATTGTCATTTTGTTTTAAAATCGAATGGATCCCAAGGAGGGATCCGTGAAAGAATTTAAGGATTGCTTTGATCCCATTTAGAAACAGAGCACATTTTTTTTCTTTTTTTGGAGGGGGTGTCATAATTATCTTTTATTTGCTGAGTGCCAGCTTTGTGCCATGTGTGGGTTGTTTTTTTTTTTTTCTTCCAGTTGTATCGGGGTATAATTGACATCAGAGCAAATTTCTAAGAAAGCATCAACCCCCCTCCACTTCCAGCAAGTGCATCCAGGTGCATTCAGGTAAGGACAGTTCATCTATCCCCCAAGAGTGGTTGAGAAAAGAGGAGGCCAGGCCTCAGTGTGGGCTAGACGCCGTGCACGGTCTGCAAAGAGTGTCTCTGTCCCAGGGCACACGGGCTCCGCTCCCTGACACAGCGCCCCCGACCCCAGAGTGTCGGCAGTGGGGCAAGAGGACGATGTGGGCTGACAGAGCCGAAAGGTTCGTGCTGACGCTGGAAGAATGCCGATTGGGACCTAAGACACAGGCAATAGAAAAAACCATTTTCTTACAACGTCAGCCTTGTGAACTTCACACACGCAGCTGTGGTGCTGGCTCTCCCACCAGTGAATCTTGCTGACTCAGCGTCCCGCACTGCAGCCGACCAACCCTTCCTCTTGTGGAGCAAGACTACGTTTTCAGGAAGCTGTTAGGCAGGATGAGGCAACTTACAGCGCAGGAAAAGAGTCTGGTGCCCTCACGGCGCTGGGGTTTGAACCATCCCGCGGGAATTTCCCAGCATACAGACAAAGGCCTTGGGAGTGAGCACAGAGATGGGAGGGTGAGTCAAGCTGGGACTCTGCACCCGGAAGCCTGGCCGAGACTCCCCTCACATCATCCCACACTCCCTGTCTGTGTCTGGTCCCGGTACACGGAGCCCCAAGATCCTGCGCCTCGATCTGTATTCTCCCTAACACTATGGATGGCCAAACCAGGATCGCCCCAGGGCCCGCTACACCAGTCACTCAACGTCTTTGAGCAGTGGGCACTCCCGAACCAGGCCATCTCAGACCGGGGCTCCCCGCCACACACCCTGTCTGGAGAGACCCTAGCCCCCATCAGTACCGACTATGCGCTTGGACCATCTGTATTTTTGTTTTCAGCTTTTCTTAAGACAAACTATGGGCCATTGAGGGACTAGGCAGGGAGGAGAGGGCACCTCGATGTGGCCATTTTCACAACAAAGCCTCCGGTTGGTGCCACATTCTTGAACTGAATAGAAAGGCAGAAAGCTAACCGACCCATCAGAATGATAATAACTAACGTTTACAGAGTGGTCACCCACCAAGAGTGTTCTGGAGGCTTTCTGTGTTTTAATTGATCTTCATCCCCTGATAACCCTTTAAGCGAAAGACTGTTGTTTTTCTATTGTGTGGATGAGGAAAGTGAAGCAAGGTGGCGAACCGCATGGTCCCAAGTGGGGCAACTACTGTGTCCCCAAGGAAGCCCCATTAGGAAGCCTGCGCTGTTTGCCCAGAGTCTCTCCCGACAGCCCCGTGTCCTCGCTGTGGCTTCACCTGGCTTCTGTACTACCGGAAGAAAGACGCAGGGGGCCCCTCCAGAAGCTTAAGGAGGTGGGAGTGTAAGTTTAACTGGGCAAATGCGGCTGGAGAGGCAGGAGACCCGGGTTCCCATCAGCCTTTATCCATGGTAAGTAACACTGCCAATTCTTCTGGCTCCTAAGCAGCTGCTCCTCCTGGGTCAGGCGCGAGACCTCCCAGCGCCTCCCACCCCCCAGGTTCCTGCCCGGCCTCGGATTCTGTGAAGAACGGTGACAGGCAACATGTGTTGATGCGAGGATGGCCCCAGACAGCACAAACCTGACAAATAACCACTCGCCCCACTCGTGAGCCTTATAGTGCACTTCTCAGTGTTTGGGGAACTATGTGTTCTTTTGAAATGTGTCTGTTTGGGTCATGAGTAAGTATTGAGGGAGAGGGGATGGGTGCCTTTTTCCAGTTAATGAAGAAGGTTTCATGGAAGAAGAAGATTTTCTTAGTCACATTTCCTGTTTCACAGTGACCTTTTGAAAGGAAACCCACAAATAAACCTGTGCCAAGGCCTGCTTACACGATCTACCCGCAGGTATAATAAAGACGATCTAAATAAAGACCACAGTGGGCCAAGCTTAACCTGAATCAATGGAAATAATAAGACACTGAGAAGGTCTGATGGACTGAGATAGAGAGATGTTGGTGTTCCGTAAACTGCAAAAAAAAAAAAAAAAAAAAAAAAAAAAACCACAACAACATCTAAGAGACCTGCATGATCATTCAACAGGGATCCAAGCAAGGAGGCGGAGGAACCACACAGTGATCTTTTCATTGGTCTCTATGTACTTAGGGCTTAGCCTCTTGTTATAAAACAGAGGCTCTAGAAATTGAGAGATGCTCAGAGGGATTTCAAAAGAGGCAGTGATGACTGGGTTGTAAAATTAGTTATGGGGATTGAGGTTATTTAGCCTGGCCAGGAAAGAACCTAGAGATAACCGAAGAAGTATAAAGTTGGCCAGCCCTGGTTGTCTGACAGACAACGGTAGGGGCACGTTTCTATAGCTGCTGACCACAGGTGGACACGCCGGGATGGGAGCGTTGACATGGAACGTTCAAGAACATGCTGAAGATGAGTGGAGTGTGGAGCAGGTTGTCAAGGCCCGGGGCTGGCCTCACCTTCCCCAGGAGAGTTGGACGATCAGATTTCAGAGCCTGGGTCCTGATGGGATGAAGAGCACGAACCACTGTCAACGTTTACATCTAGTCAAGGACAATTCCACAGAGATTTGGGGCATGGAAAGCTTCGTTTGTTCTGTTTTAAACAAAGAAGCCTGGAATTTGGCTCAGGTAAAAAAAAAAAAAATCAGGCAAAAGAAGCATTGAGAGAGTTAGCAAAAATGGAGTGGAGAATAAGGGGAGGTGGGGCGGGGGGGGGGGTTGCCAGGCAATGACCCTAAGAGTTAGAGAGTTTATTTGGGTGTTGATATTTGGTTTTTGGTTGGTTGGGGGTTTTTTTGGTCAAAAGTGAAAGAGGACTTTTATTTTATTTTATTTTATTTTATTTTATTTTATTTTATTTTATGGATAGGTAATACACTCACATGGTCAAAAATAAAAACATAGAAGGTAATAGGTCATGTCTCACTCCCACCTTGTCCCCCATCTGTCTAGTTCTGTACCTACATCCCTATCTTTATTCATTTCTTACATATTTTGCTTGTGTCGTTACAAGCAAATATGATTACAGATAATTGCTTTTTACATTCTTTTTTTGCTCTAAGGTAGCATAACACCACATATACATGGTATTGTGCCCCAGGCTTTTTCACCCAACAAAGTATTCGAGAATTCTTACCCTATCAGTAGGTAGAGAGTTTTCTGATGCCTTTCTGCACAGAGACAGCGAGCCCTGAGGTGTTTCTGACTGGAATACCTCAGAGTTTCTTCCCAGTCAGCTTCCGTGTCTCTCTCCCATCCAACTCCATACCTAAAATTTTCACCCAAACCCAGAGCTATTTCAAATTCCCCACTCGCCTCAAGCCTTCTTAAACCCTTCTGTCCACCCCAGAGGATTTTGCACTCGGGCACCATATCCAGCAAGGTCCCTGTAAAACGTAAAACACTCTGTTTGACAGAGAAGAAAATGATGTTGCAAGAGAGAACTGTCAAGCCTTGGTGTTTCAGAGAAAGAGACACCCCTTCATTCCCAGAAGGCACCTGGACCTTCGCCACCAGGATGGCGCCCTCAGCTGCCAGAACCCAAGCTTCAGGCGGCCCCTCACTCTGGGGTTCTGTGCAGCCAAAGCTGATGCCCAGAGCCATGTTCATTGTGAGGAAAATCCCCTGTGCTGCCCCACCACCCCAGTGTTCCCTCAGTCACCCAGCCCTCAGTCCTGTCAGACCCGGCTGCCTTCTTCCCATGCCCACCTCCCTGAAGGAGAGCCTTAGTTTCTGCCCTCCTCCAGCCCTGGCCAGCCTGGAAGCTGAGCCCGGAGGATGTGGTCTTGGGGATGTGGAGGCACCTCTCTGCCCAGTCACATCAGGCGAGTGAGAGCCGGTCAGATGGTGTCCCCAGAGCCAGTGCTCCTCAGCAGGGCATGGGTGGGGGGGAGGGAAGGCAGGCTGGGCCGCCATGCCGCATCTATCATCTCCCATGTGGTTATTCCCGAACCCGAACTCTTCAGGACCACCCCTCAACTGCTTCCTATTCCCAGGGGGTCTCCACCAGCTGGTCTGTAACTCTCCTTGAAATAACATTTTGAAAGGTGGCCTGTGTGGTGGCTATGAGCACTGGGTTCAGGGTCAGGCGGAGGTGACTTTGTGCCTTGGCTCTGCCCCTAACAAGCTCCATGACCTGCCCGTTAGCCTCTTAGAGTTTTAGCTTCGTTATCTACAAAACGGGAAAAAAACCTGTGTCAAAGGATCACTCTGAGGATTAAGCTAAGGTGGTTCTCTGAAAGTCTCAGTCTGACATCATCTCCTGCTCAGAGAACGGCCACAGTCATCTCTCTTCTGCCTGCCCTGCCGAGCCCAGCATCTGAGCACTGGTGACAAGTGGACCCCTGGCCATGGGCACAGGCTGGCTTCAAAGAGTGTCACACAGGTAGCATCTGCAGGTGAGGGAGAGCATCGGGTGGCCAGTTAGGTTAGCAGTCTCAGTATGGGCCCTTCTGCTCCTTTCTCGGCGTCTCCAAAGGGACAGAAAAGGCCCTTCTGCTCCTTTCTTGGCGTCTCCAAAAGCATCTTTACTGCTCAAACCCACGGGGCCCAGAAGGCAATTTAGTGACAGCCTCTCCTTCCATAAACAGCCACTGCCTGCTTAGCTGGCGAGTTTTTCCTTCAGCCCTGGCATGCAGGCCTGGAGGAGGATCGAGCCTGGCTGTGGCATGACCTCTTCATAAACTCGGAGAGGGAGCAAGAGGCCAGGCTGGGGCTGTGCCATGTTCCACGGGCACCATGATACCCCCCTCCGTTGAGCCACCCAGAGGTCATGTGCTGGTAGGGTCCTCACCCTTCCCAGGCCCTGCACCCAGACCAGCCCCTGCATAAGAAGAAGCGTCCACGGTGCACATATCCCACCACATTTAGACATGGTAGCCCCAGGAATTCATCCCCATCCAGGGCCCTCCACACCCCAGCCTTTTCAGCAACTTCTTAAAGTGAGACGGGGACCCACAACAACACAATGCGTGAGCACTGCCCGGGTTTTCCAAGGGAAGGAGTCAGGAGGATCCCCCGGTCCAGCCGTCTCCCCGTGGGGTCACTCCAACACGCTGTGTGTCCAGTGCTGTACGTGGACCGGATGGTAGGGAGGCCCCAGCAGAATCTGAACAGAATAAATGCCTGTGAAACGCAGCCATTTTTTTTTTTTTGTCCTTGGGTCCCTGCATTTATATTTAGAAGTTAGCTCAACTAGGTCTGTACTATTTTAGGATCTGCAGGGAGCATTGGCAACCAAGATGCTAACTGGCCAGATCTGTTAGATTCCTGAGCGCCCCAGGGCCAAGATGCAGAGTAAAGCCACCCCAGGATCCAGCACCTTTGACAACTTTCCTACGATGGCCCTTGAGACCGTGTCTGACACGACCCTGCCCACCGAGCAGCTTCAACTTGAGTCACTACCCTCCTTTACTCCACCCCCAGCATCCTCCCTCAGTTACTCCTGGTGTTCCCACTTACCTAGCTAGCCAACCCTCCCTCCCCCTGGCTCACCCCTAATCCACCCTGTATGTCTCCGCTTGGATTTTAAAGTCTAAGTGCAGGGTTTATGTTTGTTTTAGCCAGGCAAGATCTTTCAGGATGCTGGCCCCAGCCCCCGGTGTCCTGCCTCTCTATCTCAGTGTGCGATACCCTTAATTTTCAAGGGATCCTTCTTACCTTTTCTTGTTGTTTCTTACTCTTGTGGCTCTCTGTAAGTCATCAGTAAAGAAGTTGGATAGGAATGGGGCCCGCAGGCCACGGCTAGGGACTGCTCTCCTAGAAGCTGACATTGATCCGCTCGTCTTCATGTAATGGCAGCGGTGGTTTTCCAGTTTGCTGTGGAGCAAATCACCTCTAACTTGATGATATAAAATACCAACCATTTTATTATGCTCACAGATTCTGTAAGTCAGGAATTTGGACAGAACATACATAGCAGAGATGGCTTTTCTCTGCCCCATGTCTAGGGTTCCAGCTGGGAAAAGTAGACCACAGGGGGAGGGAGGGCGACCTGAACAGTTGGGGGCTGGAGTTATCCAAAGGCTTCTTTGGGAGGGCAGGGAGATAAGTGAAATAGGTGAAGGGGATTAAAAGTTGCAAACTTCCAGTTATCAAATAAGTCATGCAGAAGAAGATACAGCATAGAAAATAAGATCAGTAATACTGTAATGACTTTGTCTGGTGACAGATGGTGACTACACTTATCACGGGGAGCATTTTGTAATGTATCTAATTGTCAAATCACTATGCCATAAACCTGAAACGAGTATCTAAGATGGCAACTATGTTTAAATTAAAATTTTTAATGTTTTTAAGAAATTAAAATAAACTATCAATAAAAAATAAAAGGAAATTTGGGGCACCCGGGTGGCTCAGTTGGTTAAGTGTCCGACTGTGGCTTAGGTCATAATCTCATGGTTCATGAGCTCGAGCCCCACATCAGGCTCTGCGCTGATGGTGAGAAGGCTACCTGGGATTCTCTCTCTCTACCTCTCTCTCTCTCTCTGCCCCTCCCCTACTCTCTCTCTCTCTTAAAATAAATGAACAAACTTAAAAAAAAAAAGATCACAATATGTTTTTTATAAATAAATAAATAAATAAATAAACAAATAAATAAAAGCGATTTATATACCAAGGAAGGAAGGAAGACAGGCAGGCTTCTTTGTTCACATGTTTTATACGGCATTGGGATGACCCAAAGGCTGGAGCAAGTATTCTAAACTTTTTTTAATTATCTTGAGACAGAGAGAGAGACTGCATGTGGGGGAGAGAAAGGGAGACAGAGAGAGAATCTTAAGCAGGCTCCGTGTTCAATGTGGAGCCCGATGCAAGGCTTGATCCCACGACCCTGGGATCAAGATCTGAGCTGAAATCCAAAGTCGGACGCTCAACTGACTGAGCCACCCAGGCAGCCCTCTAAAAGCAAGTATTATAGGAGAAGCAGGCAGCAGCTGTGGGGCCTCTCATGAAGGAAGCCTTGGAAGTCACAGAGCACCTCTTCTTCCATACTCTACTGATCAAAGCAGTCCTAAGACTATTGGCTCAGGGGGAGGAACACGGATCCCACGTCTGGAAGGAAGCAACGTCTAGGAATTTTACAGCAGCCCTGGAAGCCTACGTCCAGCTGCAGAAGTACTTAGAGTCAGTACTCTCTGACTAAGTCGGGGCATACGTTCTAGCCGGCAGTCTACTCAATGGTGATAAGTAATCAGGGAGAAGCAATATTCCAAAATGTCTGACATTCCTGCCGAGAGGAATATAGGCCAGGCTACCATGATAAGAACCCTCTATTAGAACAGAGATTCAAGGTGGATACTGAGTCTCCAGGAAAAGACAGAATCCCAGTTATCACAACTGGGACGTGCCGAGTGTCAGAGCAGTGGCATGTGACATGATGCTATCACAAGGCTTTAGCTGAGCATCTTCAGTCCCCCTCCTGAGAGGGCATGAGAGTCTATGAAATGCCTATGCAAATACGTACAAATATATCTATGGCCTACTCCTGATCTGACAATTTGGACATTGTATCAAAAAAGGAAGGGGACCAAAGCTTGTTCCCAGTGAACCCATGCATGCTTCTAGTGATCACCATGCCTTTTAAAGATTTTATTTTGTAAGTAATCTCTACACCCAACGTGGGGCTCGAACTCACAACTCCAAAATAAAGAGCCGCATGCTCCACTAACTCTTGAGACGGCCGGGGACCCCTCACCGTGCCTTTTGAATGCACATAGACCATCTTTAATCATCTCGGCTGGGAGCAGTGCAGATCCCACTAGACTGGGACGGGGAGTGGGAAGTACGCAGATCAAGAAGGGAATAGGAGAAAGCAAACAGAGGAGGTGTTTAAAACTATTCCTAAGTCCCTCGAGAGATGCTAGAGGGAAGGTGGGATGCCAGGGCCAGGGCTTCCAGGGGGTCCCAGCCTGCCAGCAGTGTAGCTGTGAGTTCTTCATCCATGTCCTGCTTCAAGGCAAAGCCCCATTTCTCTCAGAAAGCAGAACATGTACACTGATGTGGGGTCACTTGAAAGCCTTTTTACCCCAGAGGCGGGAGTATCTGGGACTTCATGGAGGAGCAGCAGAGGGGAAATGGCTCAGAGCTGGATCTGGGAGACAGTGAGGAAAGTGGAATTGATTTTTTGGAGGGTGCTATACAATACAGTTCTTCCGTGGAAGCTTGTGTGCAGTGGCCCAGGGCAGGAACACCTGCCATAGGTCATCAGCTTCCGGGGTCTGGCTCACACAATCCCAGAAGGCCCGAGCGGGGTCGTGCCTGCTCTGAGGTCCTGTAGTCCAAACCTCCCGCTTGAGAGATGAGGAAACCATGGCAGAGTCCATCTGGGTTCACTGAGTACCCTTGTGCTCCCCTGCATTTCTCCCCGCTCCCCTCTCTAGAGAAATACTGGTTAGTATGGGTTTATTTCTTTCCATAGGCCTGTTTTTGCACTAAGTTTATTTTAATACTTAAATTTTGACTTAAGAAGGTCCCGGTAGCCCTGGAGATAACTGGAGGCACACCGAGGAGTCATGGAGTGAGGACTGGGAAAGTCCACTCTCATGGGTCCCTGGCTGAGAGAGTCCCCTTGGCCGGTCCCTGAGGAGACACAGATACCACGGCCCCTGTTAGGCCAGCAAATGAAGAAGTTGGATTGGACCACATTAAAGCAAGATTTCTTCAAAAAATCCAAATCGGATCCAGGTTCCTCTTCTTCACACCACAGAGAATGGGTAAAGGGGATCTTCTGGGGCTGCTTCCTCTTTCCACAGAAAGTGGAATGGCTACAGGCCTAAGGGTGGCCACTTGCGTCTGGGAGTAGGCGGCACGTTAAAGGCCAAGGTTGGGGACTCAAGCTTTCTGGGGCCCTGTGCTCTCCAAACTCTATCCTCAGCCACAGGGAGCCCAGACTCCCCTGGAGGCCAAACCACTCTGTAGGCCCCAACCCTGTCTATCCACCTGGGCCTCCCTGATCTGGATGTCACTTTAGACCTTCACCTGCACTGTCCTCCTTATCAACACTCAGATGGATAACTCAGTTCTGGGGTCCCCTCTCCCCTCCAGTTTTTTCCTCCTTGGGCCTTCATAATCTGAGTTCCATCTTGATCTAGATCCTGAAACTGTTCCCACCAAGGCCATACCAAGATGCTAGTGGAAACTAAGAACCTTAGCTTCAAACCAGGCCCATCACTTCCAAGTTTGTGACCTTGAGCAAGCTGTTTCTTTTCTCTGGTCAGTTTTCTCATCTGCAAAACGGGGATAATAATAGGACCTGTCTCACAGGGCTGCTGTGAAGATGAAGTGAGGTGAGGTGAGTTAAACACTTGGCAAAATGCCTGAGTCACATGGTCTATCATGCGATGAATATAGCAATCCTTCATCCAAACCCTTGGGTCCAAAGATCATTTTTCATTTTTTTTTTAACCGAGAAATAATTGACATATAACACTGTATTCATTTTAGGTGTACAATTTAATCCTTTGATATACATATATATTGTGAAATGATTACTACAGCAAGTTCAGTTAACATCTGTCTCCATACATAGTTACAATTTTTTTTCTTTTGATGAGAGCTTTTAAGATCTTCTCTCTAAGCAACTTTCAAATATACAGTATAGTAAGGCTAACTATGGTTACCATGCTGTACCTTACACCCCCAGGATTTATTTATCTTATACCTGGAAGTTTGTATCTTTTGACCACCTTCCCCCATTTTGCCTGTCCCTGAACCCCCACCTCTGGCAACCACAAATCTGTTCTCCGCATCTATGAGTTTGGTTTGTTTTTAGGTGTTTTGTTTTTTTAGATTTCACATAAAAGTAAGATCATACAGTATTTGACTTATTTCATTTATTTTTTTCTTATTTTAGAAATAAAATAAAGATACCTCCCTCAGTGGGCACTGGGGCCGTGCCCCACAGTCAGACACACTCATGATTCTACAAGTAACCACATCAACATTCACTTGGAGGAGTTTAAGTAGAAATAATGAAGAGCCTCTCCAGTCCGGGTCAAGTTTTGCTGCCAGGTAAGATTCGGTCCAAAATAACAACAACAGGGGCCCCTGGGTGGCCCAGTTGGTTGGGCTTCTGACTCTTGACTTCGGCTCAGGTCATGATCTCACGGTTTATGAATTCGAGCTCCATGTCAGGTTCTGCCCTGGCAGTGTAGAGCCTGCTTGGGATATTCTCTCTCTGCCTCTCCCCAACTCGTGCTCTCTCTCTCTCTCTCTCTCACAATAAATAAACTTAAAACAAGTTTATTGAAAACCCCCAAAATAATAACAAAAAATACAAAATAAAACCTTCTTTTTTATGAGGCCTTTGGATTTTAGCTTTGTAATTAAGGGATCGTGACTTTGTACTAATACTGTTGATAATTTATACGTTTGGGTTTTCTGTCATAACATAATATGTGCTTGATGACTCTTGCCCAGGAAGCCCTGGCTCCAGAAGTCTTCCACTATCTCACCCTGACCCTGAGCTGCTCCTTCAGTATCTCATAGCCCAAGGGGTTGGTGTTGTAGAATCTGAGATCCTTTGAGATTGATATCTGCTGCATAGCCCCACATACCTAAGTCAACTCTTTGAGGGCAGGAACAGTGTTTTCTACTTATCTGATCTTCTTAATAACGAGTACAGAGTTGAGTATACAGCTGGTGCTTAACACATGTGCCCTGCATGAATTCAGCTGACCACTCTGATTCTCCTTCTAGTCTTGTCTTGCTTGGCACTAGAAGAGAGGACACGGTGTAAGGGAACCAAGATCCCTTCAAATCGCCACTTCAAATCTTTGGCGTAAATACCCAGGAGTGGAATGGTACTTTTATGTTAATTTTTTGAAGAACCACCACACTGTTTTCCATGGTGGCTTCAATCCATTTTAGTTGTTATTATCTCTTCATCCATTCATTCACCAGACAAGTAGTGAATGAGTGGCATCTAGGTGCAGGCACAATGCTAGGTTCTGGGGATACACAGGGAGGCCACAGACAGGCAGCACATAGTAGGCCCTTAGGTACTGGCAACATTTATAAATGCACACTTTGCCTCCAGTTTGCATCCCCCACTTAACTCCCCTCACCTGATAACTCCTCCTTGTCCCCTCTGAGGCTCTCCACCAATTGGATGATCCTTCCCCAGCATCAGTCCCTCTTTCCCATCATCTCTGCAACAGAAGGAACCTCCTTCTCAGATTCCCCTTTTTCAGGCCTCTCTACCTGCCGTAAGGCCTCTTTGAATCAAATCACTTTCCCTGAAGTTTGTGGGAGCTCTTAGCTATTATTAAACTCTGGCTTCCCAACCGTAGATTTCCAACCTCTCTTTACTGTCTGCCCCCTACACACTCCCCAAGCATAGTCACATACCCCTCACGAGCCCTCCATGCCTCCATCCTGGCATCTCCCCAGCTTATCCTGGAGTCCCTGTGGGGCCCAGCCTGCCTTCAAAGGATAGCAAGAGTTGGATTTTCCAACCAGAAATGAGAAACCCAAGTCGCCTTCTTCTGTGAAGTCTTTCCAGATGGATCCCTCTCGGGACCTACAGAATCTTGCTAATTTTACCAAATCAATTTGGATTTAACAAATCTCTGTACGTGAACCCTCTCTCACCACCCATTTCCATTATAAACTGGAAGATTGATTTGAAAGAAAATGAGCTCATTATCACAGCATCATACACCTGGAACTAATAAAACACTGTATGTTAACTAACTGGAACTAAGATAAAAACTTAGGGGCGCCCGGGTGGCTCAGTCAGTTGGGCTTCTGACTCTTGATTTCAGCTCAGGTCTTGATCTCAGTTCTTGAGCCCCACAAGTTCTACGCTGACAGCATGGAATCTGCTTGGGATTCTCTCTCTCTCTCTCTCTCTCTCTCTCTGCCTCTCCCCTGCTCGTTCTTGCTCTCTCTCTCAAAATAAATAAATAAACTTAAAAAAAAAAAAAAAAACTTAGAAAAGCAAAACGAGAAGTCCTCCCAACATTCTGCTGGGGCAACTATAGGACCTTATCCCAGTGACCTGGAGGGTCCCAGAGGCGGAGAGCCAGCCCCAGCCTGGAAGTGAGGCCAACCTTCCTCTTCTTCTCCTACTGTGCGGCTGGAGAGATTTTCTGAAGGGGCTGCTCACCGCTTTCAGCCCTTTGTAAGGCAACTTGCCTCTGGATGGTTAATGTATACATTCCCTTCTGATGTCCCCTGACGTCTCCAGCTCACATCAAATCACACGGTTTCCTAAATCCCGGTTTTCTCAAACTGAAACAAAGGGGAACTTCTGTTTTCCCTTCTTCTCTCCACCCCCCACTCGGTTCCCACAGCTTCCTGGTAGGCCCCTCGCCCCATAACTGGCTGGGAATTCAGGCTCAGCCAACCGGAAACATTAGCATACCTAAAACCCACATTTACATTTTATTACTTTGTAGGAAGACGATTTACAATACAACCTACAATAAATTGGGGAAAAGAGAAATTGACACAAGCTCTCCTGGGCGGAGGGTGGGGGATATCTACCTATGTATTATTCTTAAGACTCTTTTTTTTTTTTCTCTAAATTAGAAAGTAGTTAATGAAGTAAGCAGGCCTGTGGCATACCGGGTGTCTTATAGCCCCATGTTTCTGCCTCATTTACCCAATTCTTTTTTTTTTTTTTTTCTTTTTTAACCAGAGGAATTTTTCCCTAATGGGGAATCCCCTGATTTTGTATTCAAAGCTTTCCAAATGTGGTTCCTCCCCCTCTTTTTTGTCTCGTGTATTTCTCCGTCAAGCACAGCCAGGCTGAGTGAGTACACTTTGGGGTGCTGGAATGAACAGGTAGTAGAAGGGTCAATCACCCCAGAGGACCAATTTTATGTATTGGAAACTCTACAGTAAGTTTACGTAAACGTGCTGGAATTGGGTTCATGGCTATCTGGTGTGTCCAATGACTGATGGCATGTGTCCCCCAAGTCTATTAGGTGACAGCGGGGATCCCCAGGGCCCCTGAAAAACAAGGGCCACACAAGTCTTTGAGAAAACTCCCCTTAGTTGGTGCAGCTAACCCTCTCCTAGTCACTCAGCTCTCAGTTCTTCAAGGAACACAACCCAGGCTGACCCCCACCCCCCACTGTCAGCTCCTCTCCCCTTGGCACCATCCACAGAAGCTGGGGGCACCCTGCGGACAGAACCCTGCTGCTCCAGATGGGAGGCTGGTCTGGGACCTGCTGTTGAAGACTCTCTGGAAGGCTGCGCAGGGAGGGGAGGTCAGCTTACCTGCAGCGGCCCCCGCAGAACAGCCCGGCAGAGGCCAGCCCTGCACTCCATCTGGACTCCAGCCCCTCACTTCGCCAGCAGCGTCACTCTGCCCTGGGGGTGCTATCCCTGCCCCTTGAGCAGCCATATTTCACTACCTGCCATCTTACAAAAATAAAAACGATCCCTTGGGACCAGGTCACTCTTCAGGTACCACCCTATTTGTCTTCTCCCTTTTACAAGTAAAAGTCCTCAAAATAATTACTGATTGTCATGGTCACTTCCTCCTCTCCTCCCCTTTTTTCTTGAACACTTTACCATTGGGTTTTGCTCCCACCATTCTCCTCTTGCCATGGGATACACCGCTAACTACCAGTTACTTCTCAGTTCTCATCCACCCCACCTGTCAACAGCATTTGGCCAGGTGACTGCTCCCTCCTTCTAGAAATATTTCCTTCCATCTCCCTCGCCCCCCCTCCCCCCCTCACCTGCCTGCCTCTGATTCTACCTTCCTGACTACAGTTTTCGGTCCACTTGACCAAATCTTCCTTAACTCCAGGCTCCTTCCTAAAGCTTCACTTTTTCTAGGGCTGTGCTCACTCCCAGGGAGATACACCCCCCCCCCCATCCCATCTCTGTTTTGAGAACCATCCATTTGCTGATGAGTGTCCATCCTGGCTCTGACCTTTCCTAGCTGGGTGACCTCGGACAAGTCCTTTAACCTCTCTGTGCCTGAGGCTCTCCACCTGTAAAATGAGGACAATAACAGCACCCATTCACAGGGTTGTTATGAGGATTAAGTGAGTTAGTATTTGTAAAGCACTAAAACATGCCTGGTGGGTTTATGTAAATGCTCTTTCCACCCCTTTGGCCTGGCCAAACTCCACTCACCCTTTAGGTCTTAGTGGAACTGTTACTTCCAGATTTCTGTGCACCTTCTTCTTCTTGTTACCCTTATAAAAGTGTGATCCACGCGTTTCCTCTGTGACTGTTGACTTTAGCTATCTCACTGCTGCCCGGTTAGCCTCTGGAGAGCAAGGACAGTGCCTTCCTTCAGTAGTGTTTTATCCCCAGCACCCAGAGTGATGGGGGGCGGCCGGGAGCTTCAGTTAAAGTCACTGGATGAATGAATGAATGAATGAATGACAGAACACATGAATGGATGGGTTCTAAGTGGCCACTCTGGCCCCTTGGGGCTTAATAAAGGGGTGGGCCTGTCCTAAGAAAGGGGCTGCGGAAAGGTCTTGATCAGCACACAGTGAAAGACCAGGGCCTTACAGAAGGCTGCAGACTCAGCTCACTGTGACTGCTACGGAGCCCTCTTGGTCCCTCTGTACCTGGCTCTTGTGCCCTGGATGACACAGCTTTATCTCACAGCAGTGGTTGGTGCTTCCGAACCACCTGACATTCGAGCTAACCTGACAGGTGTGGGAGCTAGGGGTTCTCTTTATACTTGGACCTAAAACTCAATAATGGGCTGACATTCCTGAGAGGACTCACTCTGGCCAGCCTGACGCCATGGAAGTGGTGAGCGAAATGTGGTCAGGCGGACCTGCGGTTGAGTCCCGGCTCTGCCCCTGATCACCTGTGTGACCCTGGGAGAAAATGCTTGGAACTCTGGCTCTTCAATTACAAAATAACAACACTCCCAGTGCCGTTGGGAAGGTAAAATGAGGCACTGTGCTTAGCCCATTGTGGAAACGCACATTTTTACTTCCCTTCCTCTGGCATGGAATACAAGTTTTCCAAAGGTAATGAAAATTAAGAAGCTCTAGAAGCGATTACGAAAGCTAAGACGCTCTAGAGAGGAGGAAAGCTTCTGCTCCATGAATCACAAGTATTGAACTTTCGGTAGAGTGAAGACCAGCTTGATTCGATTCAATTCAACTCAACTCAAAGAAAACCTGCTTACAAGGCCCCTACTATGTGCATGGATAAATGCTACACCCTAAAGGGAAGGTAGCAAAATTCCAATTTCATACCTCTCTCTTTTTGTTCTTTTAGAACTTTGTGTATAAAGCAATGATTTCTTAAAGTCTTTAAAATCTTGCCCTGTCAATCGCTCAATTCAGATGGAACAAGCTTCTAACGAGGGGAGGAAATTAATATTGCTTGAGTTCCAGCACTGTCAGGTGCCTTCACATGCTTTTTAGTGAAATCGCAGCCACCACCACCCTGTGATGTCGTTTTTCTGAACACATCACTGAAACGAAGCCCCATCTCAAGAATCCCAGCAGGCAGGGCCTCCGTGAAAGACTGGAAAATCCCAGAGCCTCAGAGCACACTTAATCTGCCATGACTTGGGGGTGGGAGAAAATACCAGAGGAGCCGATTCAGACCGATTCCTAAGCCCTAAACATATGGCACCATCTGCGGTGTGATTCAAGATAAAAACACTATGAACTGACAAAATGAAAAGCTTGCATGTATTCAGAGGTCAAAATCATTTCTTTCTAGATGTTTCCAAACACAATATTCTGGATAACTTTATAGGAGCTGCTTTTTTTTTTTTTTTTTTTACTTCATTGCTTTGGGGCCCCTGACTTACTGGCATCCTAATGAGGCACTTGGTCTGCCTATTGGGTTGGGCAACCGCCAGCGTCGGCTGTGTCCTCACAAGATCAGGGGTGAACGAGCTTAGGAAGGCCAGCCTTCCCTGCTGATAAGGAGTTGATTGACTCTAAGCGTTTCATAGGGGCACCCCCTTATAAGCACTATTTACAGAAGCAGAAAAACCAATGAGGCCCACGAGATAACGAGATAGATAACTAGAGAACCGTTTCAAGGTCAGTGGGTTTGTTGGATGCTCAAAGTCACCTTCATTTCTCTTTTCCTCTCTCACACGAAAAGAGAGACATGAGTTTCTCTGTGGTTCTGTGCAATATCTAGGTTCAGGTAGAAATCCCCGGTCCCCCTTGAAGAAGCTACCAGTGCTCAGAGAGCCATGCATCCTGCTGCTTCTCTCCAATAGGCTTTGTGACCATGGTTTTGAGAACCTCTAGAAAGATATTGAAAGAACACAGTCTCAAAAAAATATGCAGCCTCAAAAAAAAACAAAAACAAAAACAAAAAACCAGCTTCGACATTGTAGAGAATGCATGGCAAAAAAAGCATAGCGTCCATTGTTGGCAAGGACATGGGGACTTGCAAATTCTCGTAAACTGTTGGAGAAAGTATAAGTTGATACAATCTTTTTTTTTCTTTTTTGGAGAGCAATTTACAAAACCTATTGAAATGTTAAATGTGTAAATATCCCCTTCAACTCAGTTATTTCATGTCTAGAATTTTATCCTACAGAGATCCATTCACACTACTGCTCAAAGATATACGAGCAAAGACATTCACTGCAGTCATTTTTATCATGTTTTTTTAAAAACTGGAAATAAATGTCCATCAATGGAAGGAGTAGTTAAGTGATACATAGTTTTATGGCAGACTATGCAGCAGTTTAAAAAAATAAGGTTAAGATCCATCGACATGAAATGACACGGAAAGAAGGCCACAATCACTCATTAAGTTAGAAACACAAGTTTTCAAACAGTATGAACCAAACTATCATTTTTTTAAAGTTTATTTATTTTGGGGGGGGTGCACAGAGAGAGAAAGAGAGAGACAGAGAATCCCAAGCAGGCTCCACACTGCCAGCTCAGAGCACGACACAAGGCTCGACGCAAGGCTCAAACTCATGAACCGCAAGATCATGACACGAGCCCAAACCAAGAGTGGGACACTCAACTGACTGAGCCACCCAGGGGCCCCCAAATGATCATTTTTTTAAAAAAGTATGCATATACATATTTGTATAAGCATAGGAAACACAGGAAGATATTAAGTCATGGGGGTAGGGGCCAAAGGGATGTCTCCAGATGATAGGAAGGGGGTAGAATGGTAGGGGAACGGGAAACTTTTATTTGTTGTTTTTTTATGTCAAATGTATAAATTTTGATATAAGGAACATATGTGACTTTCATAATAACGTTTTATTTATTTATTTATTTATTTATTTAACAATGTACAGAGGCCTTTGACAATGGGCCTTTTGATGGTGTTTTATCAACAAACATATGCCATGATCAGAGTCAAGGCCACCTTACCTTCTTGAACACTGTTTCTGAGCATGATTGAACCTGAAGCTTTCGGAGAGAGATTCATGTTCACCTGCTGCCAGGGAGAGAGGATGTTCACTGCTGTCTGCTTGGTGGGGACAGAAAGAGCTTTGCAGTTTACACAGTGCCTTCACTACCTTATCTCGCAACAGCCTGTGAGAGAGACGGGACAGGAATTTTTATTTCCATTTCTACAGGGGAGGCTTGGTGAGGTTAGTGAACCAGCCCCCGGTCACAGGATTGGAACGTCCAACAACTGGCCTGGGTTAGAAGCAAGCAATCGCCCGGACCTGTGGCAAGCCCAGGCCAGGGCTGGCTGTCTCCGGCCGGGGCTCAGGAAAAACAGCTCACATTGCCTCTAATTTTTCATTGTCAAGCCATCTGACACATTCCAGCAGTTAAATCTGACGTGTCAGGGATCCATTTGGGTTCTCCACCATCTGCTGTTCAGAAATGCTTTTCTATGGGCAGAATTGTGTGTCTCCTCAGCCCTAAATGCATATACCGAAGCCCGCCCCAGCCCCCCACCTCAGAATGTGACCGTATTTGAAGATAGGGTCTTTAAAAAGGTACTTAAGTGAAAATTAGGTCATTAGGGTAGGTTCTAATCCAATATGATTGGTGTCCTTATAAGAAGAGGGAATTTGAACACAAACAGGTACAGAAAGAAGATAACGTGGAGACGCAGGGAGAAGACAGGCATCTGTAATGCCCAGGAGAAAGGCCCAGAACGGATCCTTCACTCACGGCCCTCAGAAGGAAGCAATCCTGTCGACCCTTGATCTCAGATTTCTAACCCCCAGAATTGAGACAATAAATTTCTATTGTTTAAGCCACCTGGTCTGTGGTATTTTCCTACGGCAGTGCTAGCACACCAATGCATGCCTCTTTCAGAAAACAGCTGTTTTCCGGATCTCCACCTCCCTGAGAGAGAACCTCACCATCCTGTACAAATTGTAATATCATCGAAAAACCTCTCAAGAGACCTGCGTCAAAATGGTCCAGCTCTGCAAAATAATCAGCTGTATCATCCCATGCTAAGAATTCTTTAGGTGGAAACTCTTTTTTTTTAAGTTTATGTATTTATTTTGAGAGAGAGAGAGAGCATGAGTCGGGGTGGGGGCAGAGAGAGGAGAGGAGAATCCTCTCTTTTGAGAGGAGAGAGAATCCCAGGCAGGGATGGTGGGGCTCGATCTCATGGACCGTGAGATCTTGACCTGAGCAAAATCAAGAGTCTGACCTTTAACTGACCAAGCCACCCAGGTGTCCCTAGGTGGACCCTCTTAACGATGACGGAGGGGGACAAACGTGTGCTGGATAACTCTAGAAGTTCATCAACTGCCTGTAGGTGAAGAGTGGTAGTAAGTGCTTTCAAGAAGGGTCTGGTCCCCTCGGAAGGTGAAGAACCCAGCGTTGCTCTGCGTCAGGGTCCTTAGTCTGTTAACAGACAAAATGAAACCCCTCAGCATATGAATCTCCCCAAATGGGGAGCCCTTTAATTTGTTCCAAAAAAGCCAGTGTTTCCATTTGAAAACTATGGGTCTAGGGGGTTTATGATGAAAATAATACTCGGCTTTAGAAATTTTAGAAAATATAAAAAATGAAAAAAGAAGAAAATCACCATAACCCTGCCACTCTGAGACCGCCTCTGTTTACATTTCTATACAGTTTTGCTTTGTTTTACATAGTTTTATTTCATAATTGGATGCAGAGTTCTATATGCAATCTTGCATATTTTTTTATTTTAAAGCATTCCTCCATGTTATTACAATCTGTCTATAAACATCATTTTAAAGGACTGCAAAATATCCCATTACGTTGATCGGCCTTCTCAGATGTGAACTGCAAAACATCTGCATTGGAATTATACAGGGCATGTTAAAAATGCAGATTTCTGGATCTTATCCCAGACGAATTAAATCCATCTCTGGGGGTGGAGGCTGGGAATCCTCATCCTAATAAGTTTCTCAAGCAATTCATAAAGCTACAAAAATTTGAAAACCAATGAATCCGTTGTAACCATAGTTTTATATCCCCTTACCCCAAATGCTGGACCTTTTGGTTGTTTGCAATTTTTCCTTTTATAAATAACGATATGAAGGACATCTCTGTGCATGAAGCGTTTTGTAAATCTCATTGCATTGCCTTAGGATAGTTTCCCAGGAGTGATCTTATTTTGAAAGATGGGAACATTTTAAAGGTTCTCAATAGACACACGACACACTTGTACACGCATTTATCCACACAGTCTGCTCAGGTCTCAGGGAGAAATAGTTGCCATATTTTTGGTTTATACTAACTTTTATTTTCCACCTTTTTCCCTGATAGTGTTCTATCTTTACTACAGAAAATATTGAGCTGGGTCACACCAAAGTAGGCAAAAACTGTGCACGTGGTTAATAAAATGTCCTTTATCGATGCATACAAGACTCTGGCCTAACCCCACGGCAAACCAGGGCAACAGATATCCACGGGCACTCTGAGGATTCCAGACACTAACCAGAACTCAAAACAGACACCGCAGCGCCCCAATGCACCCATGTCTCACATGCCACAAGAACAGCGCTCTCCTGGATTCAAGGTAATGACCAACACTGGAAGGAAAATGCACAGCGAGAGTGAGTATAGGTAGGGACCGGGTCACCCTCCCTGCTGAGGAGGAATCAGCACAGCAGCTGGCAAGGTTTAGGGATCCTGGTGAGGAAAATTGGCTCACAGGGCCATGGTGGGCTCAGAGTGAGGCAGCTTAAAAACTGCCAAGGGGTCAGAAACAGCCACCCCATGGAATGTCAAAAGCATGGAAAACGTACTGTTTTTAGACTACGTGTTGAAATGGCTGGGGGGAGAGGAAATAATATAAAGCAGTGGGCAACCTTTTTTTTTTTTTAATTTTTTTTTAACATTTATTTATTTTTGAGACAGAGAGAGACAGAGCATGAACAGGGGAGGGTCAGAGAGAGGGAGACACAGAATCGGAAGCAGGCTCCAGGCTCTAAGCTGTCAGCACAGAGCCCGATGCGGGCCTCGAACCCACGGACCGTGAGATCATGACCTGAGCCGAAGTCAGACGCTTAACTGACTGAGCCACCCAGGCGCCCCAGCAGTGGGCAACCTAAAGCAGCCCCCTCTGCCACCGGATCAGGGCAAGGAGAACTCATGCATTTGTTTAACTAGACTTTATACAGCATTTGCCACGTGCTAGGTAGGCATTGGTCTAAAAGTTTTATGAATGCCAACTTATTCAATCCCCACAAGCAAGTCTTTAAATATCATCACCCGCATTCTACAGATGAGGAAACTGGGACACAGAGAGGTTAAGTAACTTGCCTAAAGTCACACAGCTAGTATGTAATGGAGCCAGTGTTTAATTCCAAGCAGTCTGGTTCTCGAGTCCATGCTTTGGGCCACTACTCTACACTGCCTTGGAAGAAAGGACTAAGATGATGGGGAACCCAACATACAGAAAGAAAGAACAGTGAACGGAGCCCAAACCACAGTCAACTAAGTGGCATTCAGAACACAGATGCTGTCTGCTGACCCTCACATGCCAGCATGTTCTAGAAAACTCGGGTTGTCATTACCAACGAGCCTATCACCAGTCTTCTCCTCCCCCACCAGCCCCACATCTTTGGTCACCCTGCCTGCTGACCTCCGACTACGGTGCCCAGACTGGGGCGCCCTCTCCCTAGTACAAAACTTCTCCCCTTGGGGGCCGCCTTTGCATTTTATATGAAGGACTGCAAAATCCATCGTCAGAACCCCTCAGTCCTTGCCTCCAAGGCCTTCCACCACTGCAACTAATTATTTGTGCTGTAAACGCGCATGTGGAAACAATCCACAGGATTTCCCATCAAACCTGGCGGCTGGCAGCTCACAGGCCTGGGTAGAGCAAGCCTGCCTCCCCTTTTAAACAAACACATTAAGTTAATAACAACACAGACCACGTTTGACAGCCACATTTACTAGTTAATTCTCATTCGTTCCTTCTGGTAGGAAGGGGGGTGGACTTGCCCAATTTACAGCAGAACTGAAGCTCCAAACCCATTTCTCTTAAGGTGGCACCAAAAAGTTATTGGAAAGGTTAACTGAGAACCTTCCTCCCTGTTCAGCCTTGCCCTCTGAACCGGTAGCTTTGTGTACCTTTACCTTAAGCTCCCCAGAGGCCGTGTTTGAGATGGAGAAGATCCTAGACTCTCCTCCTGCTCACTCCAGGTGGTGGCCAGCCCTGCCCCTTGACATGAGTGTAGGCTGTGGCTCACAACCACTCCTCCCATTCACCAGGCAGCACCATGCACTAGGTGATCTCATTTCTATCCTCACAAACACTCCTAAGGAGGCTTGGTCACGATCCCCGTCACAGCTGAGCAACCCTGGCTGAGAGGTCAAATGACATGCTCAAGGTCACCCGGCTCAGAAGCAGCAAGACCTATTGTCCACAGCCTCTCCCTTTGCCCGGGGATGATTGGTTAAGAAATTTGTTCCAGCTGCTGTAATAAGCAGCTTCCGGGAGAACAGAAGTCCCCGCTCCTGGCCTTGAGCTCTGACCGCAGAACCCTCCCTCTCTCCCCATACTTGCCTCCAAAGGCCTTTGGGTTCTGAGCATTTAAGTGATGAACTGTTTGCGGGCCCTGAAGGAAGGAAGGAGGATTACCCTGTGGGAACCTGCTCCTCCTCTACAACCTTTGTTCCCTTAATCCAAATAATATCCAGAGAATGCTGTTGCCTGGGCCAGAAACCCCCAGATGTCTACAACCACGTCTTTGGGTCTATATTGGACTTCTGCCCCAAGTTCATGGCACCGTGAGGTTAAGAAAGGGCAGCTGCCGGGGTGCCTGGGTGGCTCAGTTGGTTAAGCATCTGACTTCGGCTCATGTCATGATCTCGCGGTCCGTGAGTTTGAGCCCTGCGTCGGGCTCTGTGCTGACCACTCAGAGCCTGGAGCCTGTTTCAGATTCTGTCTCCCTCTCTCTCTGACCCTCCCCCATTCATGCTCTGTCTCTCTCTGTCTCAAAAATAAATAAACGTTAGAAAAAAAAATAAAAATAAAAAAAAGAAAGAAAGGGCATCTGCCCACTCCTCTTGCCCTCAAGCTCTGTCTTCTCTCCCTTCGGTAACAGTTACTGAGCATTTTCAATGTGCCAAATGTTCCACTAGGACCACTGACATTCTAGATCATGTTTAGTTCTTGCAACAATCTGACAAGGCATGTATCATTATTGCAGGACTGGTTTTACGGATGTGAAAACTGAGGCACAGAGCTTCTTTGCGTGACAAAGGTCACATGGCTGGCGTGTAGATCACAAGGATCTGCCTTCGGACTCTGGGTTTCAGGAAACTTGTCTCCAGATGATAGGCACCTTACACAAGCCCCCACATCTTACCCTGTCATCACAGAGGGTGCTGACCTCTCAGGGCCAATGGTCCCACGGTCACATTTTTCAGCTGCTGACAGCCTGTGAGGCTGCTTATAGACATGTGTCATTTTCCAAAAAGACCCAGGGGCTCCTGTGCAGAAACCAACACCCTCACTCTCTCCTGGCTGCCAGGCAAGGGGAATCTGCTCACTCCAAGGGCTGAGAGCCCCAGGTTTCTGAGGTTATACTAAGAAAAAAAGGAAGTGCACTTGGCTTCCTGCTCAGTCTGAGCCTGGCTAACCGCGTCCCACCTGGGACCAGCATGGTGGCCAAGACCTAATGAGTAATCATACCATCGGGCTCTTCTTGAACCTCAAACCTCCATATTTTCCTCGGGCTTCATAAAGGACCACAACTCTCTGACAAATGGGACTTCCTGTATCCTCATGATACCCTCATGAGCCAGAGGGACAGGGGTGACCAAAGGGACCCTTCTTTTTAAAAGATGGAGACGCCGTGGGGCGCCTGGGTGGCTCAGTTAAGCGTCCGACTTCGGCTCCGGTCATGATCTCGTGGTGTGTGAGTTGTCGGGCTCTGTGCTGACAGCTCAGAGCCTGGAGGCTGCTTCGGATTCTGTGTCTCGCTCTCTCTCTGCTCCTCCCCCACTTGTGCTCTGTCTCTGTCTACCAAAACTAAATAAATGTAGAAAAAAAAAAAAAAATTAAATAAAAAAGTGTTTAAAAAAGATGGAGACACCGAGTCACAGAGGGGAGACTGAGCTTGCCAGCAGTGAGCCGCAAGAACTGAAACTCAGGTCCCGTTATCTGTGAAGAGGCCACAGGCACAAGACCCCTCCACTCTGCACCCCGGTCCGAGAAAAACTGAATGAGTTGCTAGGTGTCTCAAGGCAGCTGGACGAGAGGTGTGGCTCCAGGGCACTTGTTTAAAGAAAGGCAGTGGCCCTAATGGGAAACAGCCTAGACGACAGTCGGAGCGAAGTGAACAGTTCGGCCATTATCTGCAAGCTGGCCTGCCTCCTCCTCCCCCCCCCCTTAACTGCCCTGCCCCGAGATAACAACAGTGGCCTCCTGTGGACTCCGCCTTTCCTCCCTGCTGGGATCCAAACACCAGATAGCAAAAATACTGTTTGCCTAGAGAGCTTAGTTTTAACCCCGTGCTAGCCTGGCGGTGCTGGCAAACTCCAGCTGGGGGATTTCTCTCCTCCTCGCCCGCCTCAGACAGAGCCGCTCAGCAGAGAGCTGGTTGCCAGACAGGCCTGTGAAACAGAGAGGCCTGTGTCACTGAGTGGAGGTCACGTAGCTGGCTCCAGCCTCCTTAGAGGATCTCCCTAGGTTGTACCTGGGCCTTAGGATCTCCCTTGAGATACCCCACAGGACAAGCAAGGCCTGAGGGGGTACCTGGGGATTTGGATTCCCTCCTCACGGCCCCAGCTCCTAACTCTGCTCTTCCAGGCCCTCTCCCCCCACTCCTTTCCCTCAGCTGGCCTCTAATGACGCCGCTGCCCACCCACTTGGTCCCCTCATTTGGACCCATTCAGGCAAGCCCTAGGCCCCCCTTTCCTACCAGGCTTTTAGGCCCACCGCTGGTAAATGGCTTCTGTAGCGAACACTGGAGCTATAAGGACCCTAAAGAGCCACCGTCAGCCTTTTCTATGTGAGGAAACTGTGACCAAGAGAGTCAAAGTGACAGGTCCAGGGCCATCTTTTGGTGATAACAGAGCCAGACTGTTTTCCAGAAGTTCAAGAAATGTGTGTTCCACCAACCTGCACACAGAAAATCAAATTAAAGTAATTGGGATGGCAGGTGGGGGTGAATGGAGAACAAGGTTTATCCATCTACTGATGAGGAAACTGAGGCCCAGAGAGGAAAATGAGGCTTTCCGAGGCCCCACGTTCACACTGTTTGTTAGTGTCATCTCTTAGATACAGACTAAATGGATAAGAGGCCCCTAATCCTATTGGTGACAGCTGATGTCCAGACAGCACGATTTTGTAACCTCAATTAGAGTCACCTATTAACAAGCAGCTCTGAAAATCCTTCTGCCTGGCTGCCACAAATCCCTCCCGCTATGCGGTACCCTCTGTCCTCAGAGAGCTGCTCACGTGGGGACTCAGCTCCCAAGTCAGAAAGGAAGCTGACGTTTCTGAGAAGGAATAGGGGCCAGACAGTACTTTCATCTTTTAAAAACTTTAGTGAAGAAAGTTCTTTTTTTTTTAATTTTTTAATGTTTTTATTTATTTTTGAGAGAGAGAGAAAGAGTGTGAGCATAAGGGGGGAGGGGTGCAGAGAGAGAGAGGGAGACACAGAATCTGAAGCAGGCTTCAGGCTCTGAGCTGTCGGCAGGGCTCGAACTCATGAACTATTAGATCATGACCTGAGCCGAAGTCGGATGCTTAATCGGCTGAGCCACCCAGGAGCCCCAAGAAAATTCTAAGTTATTTAAATGGCCCAATCCCTAGTTGCCTGGAGAATTCTGCTCATCGTTCAGCTGTGGGTACCTGGGAACTAGAAAGCCTGGCTTTACATCCCAGCTCCATAAATGTGTGAACCTGGTCAAGTTTCTTAGCCACTTTGAGCTTCCATTTTCTCATCTGTCAAATAGGAATATTACCCCCCTTCCTGCCTCTTGGAGAGATTGAAATTAGAAAATGGATGTAAAAGAATGCTGTGATTTATAAAAGGTTCTACAAACAACAACAAAAATTATTCATTATTAATATAATATTCTCCTGGAGTCTGAGGAAGGCCCTTTGTGGGGACGTGGAGGGGGATTTAGGCAACTCAGCCGGGTTGCTCCCAGCAGCCTGATTTCATGAGCCCCAAGCCCCCAGTCATCGAAGCTTCTCTCGTTGTGTCTGGCTCAGTCCATCACCTCTTTCTGAACACCTTGATCCCTGTCTCACCAGCACATGCCACAGTTCCCCTCCCCAACAACTGTCAGGCCACCCTGACTGCAGAGGACAGAGCCCCAAGGGCTCCCAAGGAGGAAAGTGTTTCCTCCTTGCTTTTTCCCTCTCCCAGGTCCCCTCCACTGGGCCAACTGGGGAAGCTGGGGTGGTCTGGCCTTTCCCTGTGCTGGTGTCAGAGAGAGAACTAGAAGGTGGCTGATGCTCTCTAGTTCTTTAAGAGCAGAGCTTCCAGACCTCTCAGGTAGGTTGGGGGCTTCCAGCGGGAAGGCTAGAGGCGTGCTTGAGCCAGCCTGGGGGCAACAATCCCTCGGTACCTCCCATTTTCTGAACCCTACGCTAAACCAGAGGGAGGGGCAGGAACTAACATTTACGAATTCTCTGTTATGTGCCAGGCACTTTGCCCATGGTAGCACTACTTCCTATACCCCACAGAGGGTGTTATTATCTCCGTTTAACAGATGAGGAGAAACAGGTTCCAAGATGCTATCCATAATCACACCAAGTGGAAGGGATGGAACGGAATATAAATCCAGTGTTCTCACATCTCGGCGTGGATATGGGGGTGGATTGCAGACACCACGGTCACTTCCTGAGTCTATATATAGCAGGTTTACTGGAGCAGATGAAAAGAAGGAAAGCATAAAGTTCTACGGACTTCTGGATTTTTTTATTATGATCTCATGATGGATACTGGAAGTAAATGTAAAAATAGTTGCTGTTAGCATAGATATCTTTAATTTTGTTGTGTTACCATCTCAGTAAAAAACCACAAAAAGATTCCCTCCTAACAATTTCCTGTTCCCAAAGTAAGCAGCTGATGCATATAAACAGTAGCAACTAATATTCATCGACCCCTTACTGTGCACAAAGCCTTATACAGGAATCGCTCATCGAATCCGCCAACAGCCTATGCAGGAAGTACTCTTGTTACCTGTTTTACAGATGAGGACACTGAGGTGTAAAAGCGATTTCCTCCAGGTCGCTGAGGTGGTCAGAAAATCTAAAACCCCCATGGTCTGATACCGGAGCCTGTACCCTGACCCATTAAACTTAACGTTATCAGCTCTGAGACTTCTTGGACCAAGAAGGAAGCACGAGCCAATGAAGGTACCTAGTATGTGCTAGCACCAGAGAGTCAAGAAGCCCTTAATAACCACTGAAGGGAAGGGAAAGAAGGAAGAGATGAATAAGGGGCAAATGGATGATTTTCTCATGGGTCTTGGGGGTAATGCACACATAGAAGAGTTGAGTTGGCCATTAGCAGCTGGATCCTTCTAACTGCTGCCCTGTGAGGGCAAGATGGGGAAGGTGGGTGCGTGCAGACAGCTCCAAGGGAATTGGGCCCTACCTACGTGAGCTGTTTCCACGATGTTGACCGCTCAGGACAACATCACCAGTCTGGTATCATCTCAAACCACCCAGAGCTGGGCCGAGGGACCAGAAAGATACCTACCATAGATGAGGCTAAGGCCAAGAGGAACACCCACAGGAGGCTGCCCCAAACCCACAGTCATTTGGGGAGCATTGATGCTGGAAGGCAACCAGCTAAGGCTGGAGAGGACTCTGCCCCGGGAGTTACCATCTAAATGTATCTCAGAAATGACCACGGTTCTCATTTCTCTGTAGAGGAAAGACTCTGGGAGTTTCTTTTCTTCCCTCCAGGTCCCCCTTCTTCCTTTTCTCTGCCCGCCAAGACCCAGGCCTGACTACTCTGCAGCCCCGTCTCTCGTTACTGCTTCCTTCCCCCTCTAGGCCTCAGGGAATACTACTACTTTCTTTTTCCCCTGAATCCCTACTCTCTTTCTCTTCCTCAATGCTTCCATCTGCAGTGGTAGTCCCTCTGCCCGGGATGCTCCTTCTCTAGACCTCTCTCAGTTGTCTAGACAAGCCTGCTCACCCTTCAGAAAGCCTTCCCCAACCATCAGGAAGGTTAGGTGTTTGCTATGTGCTTCCATAGCACATCCTGCCTTGGCCCATGATTCATAGAATCACTTAACTGCTTTGAATCTCCATGAGGGCATGGACTGGGTCTACTTTATTCATTACTCTGTGCCTATTCCCCAGCACATAGCAACTGCTCTTTGCCTTTAGCTCCATAATAGTACAGTTCAGACTCAATTTCTTTCAGGGAGGTTGAGGAATGCAGTGCAGAAAAAGCAAGGCAGGTAATATTTGGATTAGCTCAAGCACATTACTGTAAGGCTTGTTGGGGCTGGAGATCTTTTCCCAGGTCCCCAGAGACCCAGGAGGCCAGGTGAGATGTAGAGTCCCATGCCCACTGCTTTTTGGGTGAAAGGCCCCACTCCAAATGTAGAAAGCCTTGTATTTCATCTGAAGCCAAGGTCTAGCTGGCTTCTTGCAGGAAGTCTGGACAAGCGGAGGGGGGGAGGACGGGGGAGGGGGGAGGGAGGTAAGGGGGAGATCTGTAAGCCATCCGTCCTTGGCCAGCTGAAAGCAAGTCTCAGGCCAGGAACCCCACACTGCCACCTACCCACATAGCTCCTTCACCCCACCCCCAGGGACCAGCAAGAACTCAAGCTTAGGTAAACAAGGCCACAGGAAAGCAAGCATCCTTATCTGTTATCAGTTTTCTTTCTCCAGCTCAGCCACTTGGCTGGAACAGCAGCCAGGAGGTGGGAGTTGGCCAGACTCCTCCCCTTCTCTTCCTTATCTTTTCTCCCTGGCTAGCTTCTCCTCCCCCAGGACTTGAGCTCCCTGGGGTCAGTGCTCCCACCAGCTGGAGAAGGGAGGCAGTCCTATCATAACAACCCAAGTCAAGGCCGAGTCTCTGATTGTCTGCACTGGGGAGGCTCCCTCCTCCCTCCTTCCTTCCCCCCAGGTCCCCTCAGGATGGGGTCACAGATGTGTTTATCTTGTTGGAGGAGACGGGAAGGGGTGGTGGGAAGCAGGCTGGAAGTTAGTTGAAGGATAGGATATGGAGGGCCCATGGTGCCCTGCCTTCGACACCTAGGACAAGAGGGTTGCATTTTGGTCCTCGTGATGTTCAAATAAAAATCCAGTTGGAACCAGATGGAGGAGAGATCATTAGATATAAGTTCTCTTTCTGCTCTAAAAGTCTGTGACAACCAGCTAGAAGCCTGCGGGGAAAGGTTGTTGGCTGGGGTGAGTCTGACTGTCTCCCTGTCTCGTCTTTGGACTTCTAATTACATAAGCCTGGTACTGACCCAGAAAGAAAGGGTGGCTGCTAATACTCTCTAGACTGTCACATTACACCAGAGGCATGCCAGCCTGAAAAAAATCTGTGAGTCTGAGGCATCAGGTTCCATGAAATGAAAATATCCAAGCCACATCTCTAAGAAAATAGATTGCTATACTCCTCAGACCAACTGAATGGTAAGGAGAGACGCAGGCCCCTCCTCCTCACCCAGACACATGCCCTTCTTTCCCCCACTGGTAGCCAAGGGGTCCTTGGAGCAAGTCAAACAGGGAGACTGGACGCATGCCCCAAAAGCAAGACAGATGAGGATATGGTTGGAGTGGAGCACCTGGGATTTACAACAGCACAGTGAAAGCCAAAACCTGGCCAGATCAGGGTGTTTGGGGATGAAAATGCTCCCTGGAAAAAAATAACCAAAATCCTAAACACTCCAACCAGACATCAGGAGGTTTCAAAACTACAGTATGGTGGCACGTCATTTTATGGAGATGAGAGTGATAAATCTACGACCCTAAAATAATCCTAAAAAACCCCGAGGAAAGCAAGAGTTTGAGAAGCCAGCTTTGTGGCTGGATTAGGGGTAGGCAAACTACCACCCACCAGCCAGGTCTGGTCCCCTGCCTGTCTTTGTAAATAAAGTTTTCTTGAAACACAGCCACACTCAACCACGTACATATAGTCTATGGCTGCTTTGCTCCACAACAGACTCAAATAGTTGTGACAGAGACCACATGATATGGTCTGTAAAGCCTAAAATATTTAATGTCTGCCCTTTACAGAAAAAGCTTGCTGACTCTGGGGCTAGAAACACAGCATCCCAAAGCAGAAGGTGACGTCCCAGCTCATCTGGTTCCATCAGAGAGCCACAAGTTCTCTGAGTTTGTCCATCTCCACACCCAAAGATATCAGAGCATGGGACACAGATCCTCCTTGGCTGAGGCAGGAAGGGTCATACTGCATCTCGAACCCATTTATAATTCATTCGGCAATAAAGATATGTTGAGGGACCTGTTCTTAGCCTTTGGGATATACCAGTGAATGAAATAGACTTGTGTCTCCCGGAGCCTCTACTCCTGCTTCTAGCTTATAACTCCATCCTAAGGCAATTGTCCACAACTGGATTCTGAGGTCTCTATGACTCACAAGAATTAGTGAGGTTGTACCCTAATATGGCCTATAACAGAACTCTTTGGGCCTTTTTCTTGTGGTAAACTTTATTATTGGTCATTAGAGGACAATTATCCTTTGATCTCCCAGGGGAGTTTAGGCTTGGCCATATGACTTGCATCGGCCAATGAAATGTGAGCAGAAGTGACAGGTGTCACTTCCAGAAAGAAGTTTTAAGGATCTGTGAGTGATTCATCACATTAGTCTCTCTTCCCTCTGCTATGAAATGGTCAGAGTCCCAGATCAAAAAGTCCCAACGTCTGTCCATCAGCCCAGGAGTGAAAAACACTGAGCAGACCTACAGAAACACACCACAGACACGTGGTACAAATCAAAAATAACCTTTGTTATCGCAAGCCACCAAGATTTTGTGGTCATTACCACAGCATAACCGCGCAAACCCTGACTTCATTCTTGCACACTAGATGTGTCCCAGTAAAGTTGACTGCATGTTTTTCCTCTAGTTCTCCACTGACTCTCACTGGGGAAATGATCATCTGATTCCAGTGGATGACTCTGAGTGATGACATTACATTCTCTAGACTGCAGAGCCCTCCCCATAAGACTTTTCATTTTGCTTGATTGTTACACTAACAACATCCAATGCTTCTTTTTGTGACTTCTGGAGGACAATGTCTTGTGGATCTGGGTTGTACCGTGACAGTTTTTTTAGTAGGTGGGGCCATCTAACTCACAGTTGTTTTTTTTTTTTTAATTTAATGTTTATTTATTTGAGAGAGAGAGAGAGAGAGAGAGAGAGAGAGCGCGCATGCATGGGGGAGGGGCAGAGAGAGGGGGAGACCTTACAGAATCTGAAGCAGGCTCCAGGCTCTGAGCTGTCAGCACAGAGCCCAAAGCAGGTTCGAACTCGTGAACAGCTAGATCATGACCTGAGCTGAAGTTGGCTGCTTAACCAACTGAGCCACCCGGGCGCCCCTAACTCGCACTTTCACGTCCTAGCCTGAAAATTCTAGGTGAGTCCACTGGACATATAAAAAACACATTCATGTCCTGATCTGCCAGTCTTGTTAGTCCAGAATCATATACATCAGATTTATTTGTGCCTCGGATCTACACACCTGTGCCCAGGCGACTTTCCTCTTCCACACCCTATACTCTAAAGTTCACAGTATTTCATGTTGGCCCCTTTGCCCCATTTCTGCATGAGAAGCAATTCTCCCCTGTGGCCAACCATTCTTGTTCTTTGAAACATGCTCCTGTTTTCTGGTCAGAAACATTTGTCTTCTGGGCTTCTGCATACCTTTCCTCTGACTCTGTCACTGCCCTGGCCAGCCCAAGACAGGCTGCAGGTGCCGGTTGCAGCTCCTGAAGCCAGAACCCCCAAGTTGGAAAAATTAGTGTGCTTGTGGGCAAATATCAGTCTTTACCAAGGCCAGGATTGGGGCTGCCGCCTGTGCAGTTTGTCAGGAAGGAGCCTGAGACCTGAGTCGGTGTAGGAGACAGGTACTGACCTTTGGGGCTGGCAGACCCACAGAGCCCCTGGCAGAGCAAGGTGGAAAGCCATGGGTGTGCCTCGTAGGTAGGACAGATGAGGAAAGAAATAGATTATTGCGATGCCAGCAAAGTACCAGAAGATCTGGTCTCCTCCTAGCCCAGAGCTCCTCCCTTCAGGGAGACACGGAAAGAGGGGTCCCCCCCCCCCTTCCTTGCCTTCCTGGGAACCCAGGTAAGCCAGGTGTGAGGGCGGACGTCTGGGAAGGATAGGGGGCAGGACCAAGGGAGAGGAGGCGGGGCTGCTCAGAAGAACACCCCTCCAGATCCTTGCTCCAAATCCCAGTACAGGTGCTCAGTCCCAGAAACAGGAAGGAGAAATGGGAAGGTCAGGGTTAAGGCCCTCCTGGAAATATATGGGGTTGAGGCAGCTGAAACTCCTCCATTCTCCCCCTGTTCCTAATAGATGCGAAAACCCTTTCTAAACTGTGAAACGCCACAAAGTGTGAAGCCCTGCACGGCCATTATTTATTATTATTCTCTCTCCCTCGTACCCCAGGGGTCAGCCCACGTTCTGTCAGCCCCAGGGCTCAGCTTCTTCTTGAGGACACAGGGCCTGGCCATACCGCCAGGCTTGCAGGAAGCCCTGCATTCTGTGGCATTCTGAGTTCTTATCTCCCTGTACCCTCCTGGCCTGGAGGTTCATCCTTTGGTTCTGCCCACCCAAGTCCCCATCTCCTGAAGACACATCTCATCCATGCTTCTCCCGTGCCCTGTCCCATCCAGCTGGAGGTCAGTGGAGGCCCACCAGGTCTGAACCCCACACGGACATAAAGAGAGGGGCCGTGTGAGGGATCCCAGGGATGGTTCTCAACAAAGCTCTGGAGTCAGTCAACTGTCTTCCTTGTCCCAGCATCCCTTCTTTAGGCCCCAGCCCTTTCTCTCCAGGCTACTATCTTCTCTGGCTGTCCCCAGCACTGAGCCCCGCTCCCCTCCCACACTGTAGAGCCCACTTTCCTCAGGCAGGACCCCAAACTCCAGCCCTTTATGGGATTCCTCAAAACCTGCCAGTCTCGGGGCGCCTGGGTGGTTAAACGTCCGACTTTGGCTCAGGTCATGATCTCACGGTTCATGAGTTCGAGCCCCAAGTCAGGTTCTGCGCTGATAGTTCGGAGCCTGGAGCCTGCTTCGGATTCTGTGTCTCTGTCTCTCTCTGCCCCTCCCCCACTCGTGCTCTGTTTCTCTCTCCCTCTCTCTCTCTCTCTCTCTCTCTCTCTCTCTCCCTCAAAAATAAATAAACATTAAAACAAAACAAAAAATCACCTGCCAGTCCTGTGACCCATCCTCTCAAGCTCGGCTCCCGTGCTCGGGGCAGACACCTAACTACCACAGGGCCTCGGTAGATGCTTCATAAGTATCCAGCATCATGCTAAGTGATGTGTGGCTCCCAAATGAAATGCAATTCTCACCTTCAAGGGAGTTTGAGAAATGAGCACCTACCTGGAGAAAGAGAGTCATTCAAGGCCTTTGAGGCCACGAGTGGAGCCCTATGTTCTGTTCGTGAAGGTCTGTGCAGTTCTATGGAGCTCAGACGTGGGGCCCAGTCCTTCATGGAAGGTGAATTTCATCTGGGCAGAGAGGATGGGTAGGCCTTGCTGCCCTAACACATTCCAAAGAGATGAAACTCTACTCTATTTGGGAAAGACTTCCAGGGCTGAAGTTTTCACGGCAGCCCAACAACCAGATAGGGCTCTTTGGGCTCTACCAGATAGGGCTGTCTGCTGCCACCTAAGTTCCCTGCTCGGCTCCAGGAGATGGACAACAGCTGGTCACGAGCCTCAGGGCCATCACCCTTGGTGGACAAGAAGACAGGCGGTGGAGGAGCGTTGGCTGCTGAGCTGAGGAAACCAGCCCAGATGGGCCTTTCGGGAAAGGGCTCAGTGAACGGTCATCTGATATCTGCCTCTGGTTTCTGTGACTGACAGACAATTAACCACTGCACCAACAAGGGGGTGGGAGGTGTTTGGGGTTCTGCTGGAGACAAGAGAGTCCCAAGTGTTCTGGGTTAGTGAGGATGGTTAGGAATGAAAACATGGCCAAGTCATGGGAGGAGGTGGCCCCCACGGTCCCAGAACCATTGAGTTGAAGCTTCCAAACTGAGGAGGCTGCAAAATGAGTGTGGTTCTTTCGTGGCCAGCAGGCATGGGCCAACCCAGCATGACTGATGGCCAGGCTGATTCAAGAGGGAGGGTGGCCCTGGGAGGGCTGGTTGCTCATCGCCCCAGGACCGGGCTTCCTGAGAGAAACACAGAAAGAGCCAAGCTCCTCGTCATGCAGAGACTTCACGCGACCACCCCCTAAGCCATGACAATTCTGTAAAATGGGTCAGACATGTAACCCTCACTACAGACGTGTGCAAACCTCAGGAGGCCCGTGATTTCCCTAGAGTCACACAGCAAGAAGTGGCCCAGAAGCCCCCACATGGATCTCCTCCTCCATCACTACCACACGACCTCCCCTAATCCACACAAGCTCTCCATGAGGACAGTCACTTTTATGATCTGCCTTTCACACATGAGGACACTGAGGCTCAAAGAGGTCAAGGGCCTTCCCCAAGGTTATGCAAGGGGCAAGGGAGTAAGGTCAGGATTGAACCCCTGGCTTTCCAACTTCAGAAGAGCCCACACTTGTAATCACCAGTCCTTGCTGCCTCCCTTCCCATCTCCCACATAAGGAGCAGAGAAACAGCTTATTTTTTCCAAAAAGAGGCCCCTTCTCTGAGGGTATTGTGATCTGTAATATGAAAATGCACTTGGGGGAAAACACACCCCTGTATGAGCCATTAAACAATGCTCCTGCAGACCCAGAGACAGGATAGCACCTCACCCCACATGATTGACATTCCATCTGCTCCTTCTACACCAACAGAAGATCCCTTTTTAATGTCACGTAGGCATGGAACATCGAGTGAGATATCACCACGCTGTCTTTTATTTGTTTGTTTGTTTGTTTGTTTTTGAGAAAGAGAGAGAGAATGTGAGCAGGTGAGGGGCAGAGAAAGAGGGGGACAGAGGATCCGAAGCAGGCTCTGTGCTGACAGCAGCATGCCCGACGAGGTGGGGGCTCGAACTCACGAACTGCAAGATCATGACCTGAGCTGAAGTCGGACATTTAACCAACTGAGCCACCAAGGCACCCCACCATACTTTTATTGCTTACTATGGGTTAATTGATACTGGGCTGGGAGAAAAGTAGCCTCTTGGTAAAGCATACGGACACACGTACCAAGAGGCTGTGTCCCCAAACACCAACACACTGTCACAACAGACAATGTGCTCTAAGAGAAACTCACTGCACACAAAGGGAAGGCAGGGGAGCTTCAGGAACTTACTCGGACCTCCAAGAAAGCAAGGTGGCCACACCTCCTAGGGCCTTACAAGGGCCCAGCCTGGGGAATTTCTGGAGGGCCTCATTTTCTGATTTGCCACCCCCACGCTACCTCTATACCCTTCCTGAAATTGTTTCTTCAACCCAGGAAGGCCCACCTGCCTCAACTGAGACCGAGTCGTACAAGAGGAAGCCAAAGAGGGTGAAATAGATCCGGGACAAAGGGCCGGCTCCTATCCAAATCCCCCCAGCTCCCATTTAAGAACTGGCTTTGTTTGAGGCACCCGGGGTGGTTCAGTTGGTCGAGCGTCTTGATTTCTTGATTTCAACTCAGGTCACGAGTTGTGGGATCACGGTTTGTGGGATCGAGCCCCGCATCGGGCTGTGTGCTGACAGTGCAGAGCCCGCTTGGGATTCTCTCTCTCCCTCTCTCTCTCTCCGCCCCTCCCCTGCTCATGTGTGCTCCCCCTCTCTCAAAATAAATAAATCAACATTAAAAAAAAAAAAAAAAAAAGAACCGGCTTTGTTTCCTGAGTTTCTTCACTCCTCCTCCATGCACGTCCCCGGCACTCCTGGAGGATGTGAATGGAGACAGGCTACAAGTCAGGGTCCCAGGTTGGCTTCGAGCTCCTGTAGAGACAGGTCTTCAGCCCTGGGCCCAAGCAGCAGAGGCAGAGAGGGGGCACTGGGGGAAAAACTGCTGGGGCAGAAAAAAAGCAAACTCTGGCCAGGCCCATCCTCTGTCCTCCACCTTGCTAAGACAAGACGGAGAACTCAGACCTTCCCAGAAGCTCCTCTCCTGCAAGTCTGAACAAGAGGCTTTCCTGCTGCCCGTCCCTCTCCAGCGGTCAAGTGCCACGTTTCTTGCTCTATGATTTCATGCACCTCGGTCTCTAAGGCTTCTATTGCTTGTACTGTCATGTCACTTCCTGTGCCTGTTAATGTTGTGTTTGAGAAGGAAGGGCTGGATTGTGCTCAGAGCTACATCCCAGGCACATAGCAAGTCTCAGTACTAACTCAGTGAGTACTTGTACAGGGCAAGTTAGGACCAGCCCCCTGTTCCCTGCTCTTTCTCTACACCTCTACCATGGCACCACACCCACAGCGCCTTCTCTCTCGGTTTGTTTCTCTGCCTCTGCAGAGTCCCGGACTCTTGTCCACCCTTGCCCGGCACACACCTGCTATGAATATTCATTTGCTTAACATGTATTCCATTCCTTCCACCATTTATGTCTTACACGCTTTGTGCACAATTCTTTGATTTTTTTCAAAATGTTTATTTATTTATTTTTGAGAAAGAGAGAGAGCTCTAGCAGGAGGGGCAGAGAGAGAGAGGGAGACAGAGAATCCGAAGTAGGCTCTGAGCAAACTGTCAGCACGGAGCTCCATGTGGGGCTCAAACCCATGAACCATGAGATCATGACCTGAGCTGCAGTCGGATGCATAACCGACTGAACCACCCACATTTCTTTGATTTTTAAGCCACAACTCAGTAAGAGTCCAAAATTGGGTATTCTCCTATTTTACAGAGGGAAAAACTGAAGTTCAGAGAAGTTAACCGAGGACACCCAGCTGGTAAGAGGCAGAGGCAAAATTCGAACCCAGGCTTCTCTGGTACTCCAAGCCAAGCCCCTTCATTCAGGCCCACTGCCTCCTCAGTCTCAAGGCAATAACAGCCTTTTGTCATCAGACCCTTCCAGGCCTGTGGGCAACAGAGATACATCACCCCTGTGGGGAGGCTGTTTCTGCTGGCACCCAGGGAAGAGGTCTCAGGGAGCTCCAGCCTGGAGCTTTCTATCACCAGCGCTGGGAGCAGGGAAACGGGTGTTTTTCTTGCCTGCAGCCTGAAAGGCTGATTTCTACAATGTATCCGCCCTGGAGAATGACCGGAAGAAGTGGCATCCGGCTGGCTCAGGGAGGAGCTGACCTCTTCCCGCCCTACAGAGAAGGGATTTTCGCTCCAAACAGCAGCCACAGCTGCTCCTTGGTGCCCTCGGACAGGGAGTAGAGGGTCTGGGTGCAGGGTCTGGATTCTGCCCCCTGCCTGTTCAGGGCCTGGCCAGCTTCGGGGCCCACCATCTGAAAAGTTGGAGGGACTTTATCCTTTCTGACACTTGACCTGGAAGGCTCTCAAGGAAAATGACACTGGGACCCAAGACATTTCCTAGACGGAGGGCTGTGGGAGCTGATCCATTAAACAGTAACTGAGCATCTCCTAGGTAGGAGACCAAGATGGACCCCTGGCTTTGCCACATACTGGCTGTGTGACCTTGGGAAAGGTACTTCTTTGTGCTGAGGCTCTTTCCCCATCTGAAAGCGGGGGAAAAACAACCCTTATCTCAGTGAGTTGCTGGAACACCAGTAAGAAAATATAAGCAAGGGGCTTAGAACAATGCTTGGCACATAATGAGTGTTTTGCAAATGTTCAAAAGCTATGTGTTCAAAAGCATGTGACAGATACGGCAGACGCTGCCGCCAGGGTCAATTTGCTCATCTGTAAGTTGCTCCCAATTTGCAGATGAGAAGCCTGACACGGAGCGCAGGAGTGAAGCCGGCACTTGAATCCGAGGGCCTGGTTCCAAGCATTTCCACTCTCCCAAGGGTTCCTCACTCCGTAGCTCTTCACAGAACAGTGAAGTCACACAGCTGCTAAGTGGCAGAGCCGGGACTCCCCTCTGCCCCCACCCCCACCCCCACCCCCGACCCTGGGGAATCAGAACTGGGAAGTGATGAGTTGGGGGTATTTGTTACATTTGCTTCTGATAGAATTTATTTAATTATTTATGCATGTCTAATTTACTAGTTAATAATGGCTGTGTTTAACGGCTGACTCACAAAATTCCTGGAAATTTAGCAATCAGCCCTCCTGAACCAATACTATACATGGCCAATTATGTCTCAGGGCTGTTGTAAAAGGAAAGGAGGTAATGTCAGTATCAACCATCAGCCTGCTGGAACCAGCTGTGGGATCTCGGGCAAGTTTCTTAACCATCGCATGCTTCAGATTTTCCCCATCTGTAAAATGCTGTTGTGAGAAAATGTATTTAAAGAATCAGCCAGGGGTGTGCCTGGGTGGCTCAGTTGGTTAAGCGTCCGACTTCAGCTCAGGTCATGATCTCACGGTTTGTGGGTTTGAGCCCCACGTCAGGCTCTGAGCTGACAGCTCGGAGCCTGGAGACTGCTTTGGATTCTGTGTCTCCCTCTCTCTCTGCCCCCTCCTCCACTTGTACTCTCTCTCTCTCTCTCTCAAAAATAAATAAATGAACTTTAAAAAAAAAAAAAAAAGGGACTCAGCCAGGGCGGGACCAAGCAAGGAGACAGTCGCGCAAAATTCAATAAGGCACTCTCTCCAGGTCATGCTAGTGCGAGGCTGGCACTGTATGCTTGCTTAATGTTTATATACTAGGTGCCTTACTCACCTCACCCTAGTCCCAGCCCCACTCCTGACACATAGTAGGTACTTTAGTAGGTACTTGCTGCTCTGTTGCCACTGCAAAAGCTTCAGAGTGGGTGTAACCTAACAGGCTGGACTAGAAAAGTTATCTAACAACACATGAGAAACACAAGAGCTCAGTACATTGTCCCAGAGCATATGGTAGATACCCAACAAGGCTTTCAGATAATGAGGGTTATATTTCAGCAAGTAACCCCCACGGCCTGCCGAGGAGACTGGGCTGTCACTAGAAGATCCAGGGCTATCTCTGGAAACAGTTGCTGCAAGCAAGAATGTCTTTGCATTAATTTGAAAGATACAAACCACTAGTCTTCAAAGTATATGTTCTCCCACATAGGTAGATATATATTGTAGTATTATCCTCCCCCAAAAACGTTTCCAGTAAAGTTGGCACCAGTAGAAGAGGGGCCTGTGGACCTGTGGTTTCCCAAGCTCTTTGACACCCCCTTGCATACCACCTACCCAAAGGTGGTGGTTGGGGGTAGGGATTCCGGTGCTGAGACACGGGCCAGACCCATCCCAGTGCGGGCTGGAGGCAGTGAGAAGAGAGCATTTGCTAAGCACGGAGGGAAGGGGACCTGGGGTTTGCATTAGGGTCTCCAGAGAAACAGAATCAATAGGATACATGGAGATATATAGAAAGAGACTTATTATCAGGGATTGGCTCACAGGATTATGAAGGCTGAGAAGTCCTACCATCTGCCACCTACAAAGCATAAGGCCAGAAAAGCCAGTGCCGTGGTTCTAGTCCAAACCCGAAGGCCTGAACCAGGGGAGCCGATGGGAGCCGATGGTGTGAGTCCCAGTCCCGGTCTGAGTCCAGAGGTCCCGAGAACGGGGAAGCCGAGGATATAAATCCCAGCCCTAGTCTGAAGGCCTGAGAGCAGAAGCACTAATGTCCAAGGGCCGGAGAAGATGGCTAGTCCAACTCAGACAAAGAGCAAATTCTCCTTCCCTCCGCCTTTTTGTTTTATTCAGGCCCTCTTCGCATACTATGATGGCTGCTACCCTGGTGAGGGCACTCTTCTCTTCTGGGTCTACCAGTTCAAATGCCGATCTCTTCTAGAAAACACCTTCAGACACACTCAGAGATCATGTTTTACCAGCTATCTGGGCATCTCTTAGCTCAGTCAAGTTCACATACAAAATTAACAATCGCAGGGGTGGTGCCATAAAAAAGGTGGCTGGAACATTCCTAAAGTGTATCACATTTTGAAGGAAGACCAGTATCAAATCTCTACACTAAATCATTTGTCTTCAATGCAAATTCCTGATTAATACCGAAGTATTGTGATACAAGCATTGGATTTGGAATTAAACGGCTCAATTCCCACTCCTTACTTCCTCCATAAACTTGGGCAAACCATTTGATCTCTAGAAGCCTCAGTTTCTGTAAAAAGTCCCCGTAAAACAGGGACTGAGGTGAAGAACAGAGGGAAGGAGGGCTCTTGAACGCAGAGAGTTTCTACACAAATGCTCACAAAGGCTATGGGGTCGGTTGGCCATTGGAAGATCCCCAGCCAATGGCACCAAGAGCCAAGAAGAAGGTCCCTGTGGCTTCCGGAATGCACAGTGAGAACTGCAGGTGAGTGCCGCTCCCACAGATTCATCCTGACCCATGAATATTTGAACTGTGCATGCGCAGTTCACACCCAGCTGGTCTCAGGTGGAGATGTTCTTGTAGTATCTCTGATTCCTGGGGTGGAAGGAGGGGCTCCACTCTAACCACTGCAGATTGATGTCTTAGTATCGAAGGTGTTCCTTCAGCAAACCCACATTGCCAGTGAACGGGGATGGGCCCGAGTCTCTCAGCCTTTCTTTACACAGAAGCCTAGCTCTCCAGGCTGGATTCTCCTCCCGCCGAAGGTGAGTTGGCCTGGGGTGTCTCTCCTCCAGGCCCACTCTGGTTCTGTAGCCCCAGCCCTTGGGACAACACCTGAATTTGCTCTCTTCTGAGCCTGGGGGTGCTGCGGGAACACAGTGGGGTTCTACACAGCGGCTCAGGTAACTCAAGAAGAGCAGGGGGGTGAAGGAGAAACGGCCAGGGACCTGTGGGAGGCACCTTAATGTGAGCTATGGAATGGCAAGGAGGTGCGTAACCCAAAGGTGGAGGTATGGCCCCAGGCAGCCCAGGAAACAGATTACTGCGAGGCTCCTGTCCTCCCCCACCCATGTCTTGACAAGAACTATCATTCCACTCAAGATAAACAGCAGGGCCATATTGTACACTGGATGCTCCTTGACTTGCCTTTTGTGAGTGCATTTCTTTTGCATTTTACGTAGGGAGGTGAATTTCTACCTCTTGGTGATCCTACCTACCTTTGGAGTACCTGCCAAATTTCCCTAAGCTCAAAAGGAAACTTTCTTTAAGGGCTGATAAACCAAGAGAAGCAGTAATATCCTGTGTGATCCACTCACCTGTGTTTTTTCTATAAAAGTATCTTCTATTAAGGAAAGGCATCTTTTATTAAAATTTCTATTAAGCTAATTTCGCTTATTAGCTAAGCGAGTACGGGGCCTTAAAAAAGTAAACCACCAAGTACATATTCTTTACTCAACGTCACTGTTGGCAATGTGTCCCCATCCAACTCTGGATGCTCTTCAGAGAAAAATGAATGAATGTCATACTCGGTCCTTTTACTCTGGAATCCACGGCTGTGCTTCATGTTATCCCCTACAGCCACCTCTGCCCTTCCCCTGAGTCACAGACCTTCATGTCTGGTTCCAGGGCCCCAAACCGGAAGCACACAACATCCCTCTGTCTCCTATCTGCCCCTCTCCCTCAGAAGGCTATCCCTCAGTTTTTCAACTGGCTTCGTAAAGGGGCAAACCTTCTACCTTCTGAAATTCTTAAACAAACAGACAAACAAACAACAACAAAAAAAAAACTAATAAACTCACACATCCTTTCAAATTCCCAATTTGAATTTTCAACTCCCAGTGGGGCCACGTCAGGTAACACAGTGACATAGAATCAGTTTCTCCGTTCCGTCCACCTCCTCCCTCCCTTTCTTTATTCCTCCCTCTCAACCCCCATGATACAAGTTAGAGCTTCTTGGCCGCAAGCAACAGAAATGTGATCTGGCTGACTGAAGCAAAATAGAAATTCACTGAAAGGGTACTACATACCTCCCATAATCTGTCTACATGTTGACTCTGTTTACAAGTTTGGGACTCTGCAGCCGGAGGAATTTCCTTAAAACACAGCCCAGGGCTTGCCTAGTTAGAATACCACCTGCCGGGGGTACTGGGCATGGTGGCTTCTGCCACTAGCACACTATCCCTGGACACTGCCCCCAAACTCACACCACCTCCAGAGAGAGTTTACTGGTCTCCACTTCTTCGCATCATTAGCTCCTGTTCTGAGTACGAGGGCAGGCACAGCTGATTGCCAAAGCCCAGGTCATAGGTCCGTGCCCTGGCCGCAAAGGGAGGCCAGAAAAGGGAACATATGGCATTTTCATCATCTAAAGAGGTGGGCTCTCATGCCACCCATTAGGACTAGGAAGGCAGGAATCCCTAAACATGGGGAAAGGTTCAGGCACCAGCCGAAAGAAAAGCAACCATGGGTGACGTTCTCCAAGCAACTCGGCTCTCTGCTGCTTCCCCCCCACCCAGATCCACTGCCCCGGTAATCAGTGGAGGAGAATATTATAGGACAGAGACGTTCCCACACTTGACCCAGACAGTCTCTGACTCCTACTATGTCTAAGAGTAGAACAAACACTGGTTTTGATTGTCCACCAGACCACAAGCTGCCTAAAGGCATGGAACATGTGATAGATCATTTGTAAAAATGGCTACAAACGTTCCTACCCTCTAGATGGGACTTTGCAGCTCCTCGCCCGAGGAGCAGAGTCTTCTTCCCATCTCAGTGCATCCGTGTCCAACTGCCAATTGTGGCACCTGTATCTCCGCCTGGGGCCTGTCTCTGGCCACCAGAGCCGCCCTGCCCATCCTCACAGCAGGGTAGAAGGGCCAAGTGGCCCTCAACCCATGACTGAGGGACTGCCATATGCATACCCCAGCTCCTTGCCCCTTGGGTGTGCTTCCCTGAGACACGTGTCCTTTACGGTTCCTAGACCGTCCCACAAGATCAAGGTCTAGCCGCCCCCAGTGATACTAACTGGAAAACAAACCCCTTTATTGGCTGCCTTAAGGGAAGGCTGACTCACTCCCCCGCTCTCCTACTGGGGCTTGCTGGGGTCACCTCTCAAATTAACCACTGCACTCAAATCCTTATCTTGGGGTTTACTTCTAAGCAACTAAAGACCAGGGGGCACCAGGCTGGGGCTTCTACTCAGAACCACTATTGCTGTCAGCATCTCACCTCTGTTTCCACTGCTTCCTCCACTCCAGTGAGGGAGCCACCTGCATAGACACCGCCCTCTAACCCACCCGCACCACCTCTGTGCACAAACACCGCAGGACAGCCCCTCACGGGGCTTCAGTGGCTTGAAGAACCATTTCCTCCACCATCTGGCTTTGTCCTTCACTCTGCCATCCACCAACTGTGTCACCTCATGGTCTGGAGCGTGAAGGTGGGTGGAGGAGGAAAGACTGAGAAAAGAGGAAGAGCCAGACTTGGAACAGAAAGGTGTGGAGTAGGCGGGGCTACACTGCCTGTCTCTCTTACCGGGCCCAGATCTGGCAGAAGGCCCAACCTGAGCCCCTGGCAGGATGTGGTACTCAGAGGAACAAGTTCCCCAGCCCCAGGGACACAGGGACACAGGAGCCATCTGCCCAGTGCATACATTCAAAGATATCTACTGAGAGCCTCTCAGCTGCCAAGACTGCTCTGGGTGCTGAGATACAGTGTATGCACGCACACGTGCGCACACACACACACACACACACACACAACATATATCTCTCACCCCAGGCCAGGGGTTTCTGTCTTAGAGCCTCACGGCACAGAGGAAGCAGAAGTAAGAATTGGTTCTGGGGTCAGGTAGACCTGTATCTAAATCCTGTCTCCAGCCTCAAGTAGCTGTGTGACCTTGGGCATGTTGGTTAACCTCTCTGTGTGTTTCCCCACTCCGAGATAGGGATAGTAGCAGTACCTATCTCGCAGGGTTGTTAGGAAGGTTAAGCGAGAGAACCCCAGGGGCGCCTGGGTGGCTCAGTCGGTTAAGTGTCCGACTTCGGCTCAGGTCGTGTGATTCTTGCGTTCGGGCCCCATGGCGGGGTTTGGTTCAGGTCTTGCGTCGGGCTCTGTGCTGACAGCTCAGAGCCTGAGGCCTGCTGCGGATTCTGTGTCTCCCTCGCTCTTTGCCCCTCCCCCGCTCACACTCCGTGTCTCTCTCTCTCAAAAATAAATAAACAGTAAAAAAAATTTGTTGTTAAGTGAGGGAACCTCTGACACCTATAAGCCCTTAATAAACCTCAGCTATTAGGATTCCCCTTAAGGCGGTACCTCTGTTGTATAATCCACCATGTTGCCCACAAACTCAGCTGGCGCGGGGCCCGGCAGGAATGTGAGTGCGGCTAGTGGGCTAAATTCCTTCAACATAACTGTCTTTTGTTTGCATTTTCTTCACTTCTCTGAAGAACTAGGCTTTCTCCTGTTGCCTTTTTTTTCCCCCCCAAACCCTTAGTGCACTTTGGCTTTTATTTTCATTACTCTTGATAGAGATAGGAGTACAGAGAAATACGTCTCTACCATTGGGGAAAAAGAAAAAAAAAAAGGTGTAGGTGGGCCTGGGGACCTACAGGGAGTGGTGGGGACTGAGGCAGGCCAGAGAGCACAAGCCGGGTCTTAAAAGACACTCCTCAGATCCACATGACTGACACCTCGGTTGATGTCAAAGGGGAACATGAGTCTTCCGTGGCCAGATACACCAATGGTTCAAGAGATGCCAGGAAACCAGATTACTATTTTCTAAATCTGTTGGTTTTTTAAACGTTGGCTCAAAATATTTAGAAATATTGTGTAAGGCACAGTACCTTTTAATGGGCCCAAGGGCTGGCTGATTCAAACGCATGGACAGTGACCTTGAGACCTCTCCATCCTTATCATCTCCAGGTCTCTGTGGTCTGAGCTCTTCGTGACGCAGGGGCACCACACGTCGCCACTCCAGTGGATGCCATTCCCATTCAATTCCTTGAGACTGATGGCTTAGAGCTGTAGCGGGTCCGTCCCGTACCCCCCAGAGCCAGGCCAGTGTGCAACCACAAGCAAGCCTCTCTCCAGACAGACGCAGGCACTCTCCAGCCTCTCCCCCTGTGACTTGTTGGCACTAAATGCACCACCCAATCTGCAGACTGTCACAAGCTGTACTAGCCCCTAATTATCTCAAGCTAGTCTTTTATTGTATGTGTATAGAATGCCATCAAAGTCCAAAACCCAATCTCATTAATGGATGGCTTCATTAATTTATGCCTGACCTCCTCAGCCAAAAAGCAAACTCTTTTATGAACAAGGATCACATTTTCCATCTTTTTGAACCATATAGCACCTTTCATGTTGTACTAGTACCCAATACCTGTCTGCATGTTGACGGATTCAGCACAGAGGGAATTCTGAATTTGTGGTGGATACCATTTGGGTTAACACATCAGGATACAGAAGAAATCTCTTTCAGGAACACAAAGAAAGAGGAATATGTAGGGCCAGACCCAAATTTATCTAACAACAAAAAATTAGCCATCTCTATGCCCTGTGCATCAACACTTACCAGCAACCATAAATAGCTGCAGGGGCTGGTTTCACGTTGTCATTAAGAGTAGCTTGTTTTGGGGACACCTGGGGGGCTCAGTTGGTTAAGTGTCCGACGTCGGCTCAGGTCATGATCTCACAGTTTGGGAGTTCGAGCCCCACGTCGGGCTCTGTGCTGACAGCTCAGAGACTGGAACCTGCTTCGGATTCTGTGTCTCCCTCTCTCTCTGCCCCTGACCCACTTGTGCTCTGTCAAAAATAAATAAACATTAAAAATTTTAGGGGCGCCTGGGTGGCTCAGTCGGTTAAGCATCCGACTTCGGCTCAGGTCACGATCTCACAGTCTTGTGAGTTTGAGCCCCGCGTCGGGCTCTGGGCTGATGGCTCAGAGCCTGGAGCCTGCTTCGGATTCTGTGTCTCCCTCTCTCTCTGCCCCTCCCCCGTTCATGCTCTGTCTCTCTGTGTCTCAAAAATAAATAAAAACGCTAAAAAAAAAAATTAAAAAAAAAATTTTTTAAAGAGTAGCTGATTTTTAATTTTTTCTCACCAGTGAAATGGACTCATCCAAGCTTACTAGGCATCTCCTAGCCAGGAAGGAAGAATGTATAAACCTGTTTATAAAGTAAATTTTAAAGCAGAGAGATAATTAGGTATGTTGCAGCCGAGTGCACTGTTAGATGGCTAAAGTATATCAGTAAAGAACAATCCTCAGTTGTTAATTTGTGTCTGAGTTGAACTATCTATATTTAACCTGGTGATTACTTAATTAAATAGTTTCCTTGGTGTCTACCTGCAGTTCTTGTAATTTGTTATGTGGAATAAAATAATCCATTTGCATTTGTATTTACTCTTCACTTCCCAAGGCTACTTAGTTGTGGGTTTTTTTCCTCTTTTAATAGCCCCAGAACCCCTAATAAAAGAGAGTTGAACGAACAGTTTGAGAACAGAGGGGTGAGTACAAAACACAGAGTACTTGAATCACAAGGTGGTCCAGCTGGAAAGAGCCTTGAGATAACCAAATCCAACCCTGTCCTCTTACAGATGAAGCAGCCAAGCCTCCAAAAAGGTTGGGTGACTCACCCACGGATACGGCCAGCAAGAGACGCTCTGCCCACCTGACTCCCCAGGGCTCGCTCTACTCTCCCTCAGTTCCTTCCAACGTCTGCAACCACTGAGGGGCCCAATCCCGTAGGACGAGGGGCTCGTAGGATCGGAAGCTATAAAGCCTATTCCAATAGCAAAATTTTATCCATTCGGGATGTGCCGGGTGTCTGCTGAGTGCCAGGAGATGGAACACTGGAGACAGAACAGTGAATAAGGGCCCAGGTGTCTGCTTTGTCACCTTGACCTTCAAGTTTGGCGCGATGATGACTGAGAATAAATAAATAAATCAATAAATATGACGCTTTCAGAGAGTGAGCCGTACTAAAATAGTATACCAGGATCGTATGACAGCTTAAGGAGGAGGGGGCTGCTTTGGATAAGTATGTCATGCAATCACAGGGACTGTAGTCTCCCTGATGGGGGTCGGGGGGTGGGGTAGGGCTGGAGAGCATTGTGGGGGCCTGGGAGGGAGGTTGGTAAGCCCCTAGCTTTGGTTTGAATATCACCCATGACAGGAAATTCACTACCTCCAAAGGCCAACCCAGCTTGTTAAAAAGCTCTTTCCTGAACTCAGCTGAAATCTACCTCCCTGGGACTTCAAATTTCAATCACTCATTCTCCAAGTGTCACAGAAACCAGTCAGCTAGTGATGTTAAGCAGCATGTGCGAGTGCAAAGCACCATCCTAAAATAAGACAGTTGTTTGAATGTTTTGATGTTAAATGGTGTGTTTGGCAAGTACAACATACCAGGGAGGTGACTTACAGGGTCTCATTCAACCTCCAGTTCGTAAAAGTGTTTCAAACCACCACTTCAAAGGAGGTTCAGACCGTCAGCTTCTAGAGTCCCAGACCCGTCCGTGTGAGTCACCTGACGTCATTAACAGGACACCTCAACACCCTACTGTCCAGAACTCTAGGTGGGGCTTTAGAGCATCGACACTGCTGGCTCCATCGCCCCAGCAGTTGGCATGGCAGAGGAAGTTTGGCTCCATGCATTTTGCTTTCTAAGAGATTCATGGAATCCTAGAACCAAGAACGCATCTGGTCCAACCCCCCTATAGCGCAGACAAGGAAGTGAAAGGCTAGAAATTACAAGTGGCCACTCAGGTTCATCAGCAAGCTATGGCAAGGGTGGGACTTGTCCTCTCCAGCCCCCAAACCAGGCTGGGCACAGCTGGACAGCTGTACTAATAATATATAACTCCCGGGTTTGCCTTCATGTTGGCATGAACTTGCAATCCTCCAGTGACTTTTAATGTACGTCTAAGATGAGAAAGCCCAGCTCCCGAACCCCCTTTGCATGTAGACCTGCAGTCCAGAAACCCTCCGGAACATCCGACTCTGCACGGAAGGGGCCGGGCCCCCTCTCTGGCTTTGATGTGCTCTGTTTGCCTTGCAGGGTCATCCACTGTGCAGGAACACTCTGCTGTAGCTCCAAACCAAACCAGAAGCTGCAGGATGCAAGGAGAGAAGCAGAGGCAAGGACAACACAGAAACCAAAAATATTTTGGCTTTTACCTGAGTCCAAGAGTCTGACCGAACCCACCGCCTGGCTGCCCAGATTGCCTGAGGGCAGTCAAAGTGTCAGCAACAGGGGAAGAAAGAGACCTGGGGAAACAGGCCTTTTTGAGCCAATCACTGAGCCCTGCCCACCCTCCCCCAGCTTGAGGCAATTGGGGGAGGATTCGAGTGGGGGCTGTGGCTGATCGGCAGTGCCTCCTTCCCCTGTCCTCACCGGGCACTGTCCTCATCGGGTACTGGCTGCAGCTTGAGAACCTATCATTTTTCTCCCCCTGACCCTGCACTGGCAGGAATAAGTGACTTTCTTGAGTGGAGGGGGAATGCTGGAATGCAGTCAGATAATTACAGGCAGCATCTCTCAGAAAAGGAAGCACCAGAAGAAGGAACAGCAACTCCAGCAACTGTCCAGGGCCTGCCAGAGAAGACCCCCAAGGTCCCAGGTTCCAGGTGGACAGGAAGGCTGGTTAGGGAGTAATCACCTTAGCCCTTAGGAGGCTCCTGAAGTATCCGGGGTTGCTCCGCCCCTCATCGGGCAGGACGACACTAAAATATTATTCTCTCCACCACTAGTCATGCAGCAGCACAGCTGAGACAGGGACTTGGTTTTCAATGCAGCTGCTGCAACTGAGGGTGATCCCGGTGCACTCGCCACTACCATATTGTACCTCAGTTTCTCCATTTGTAAAAGAGGCAGAAAATCAGCCTACCCTCTGCTCACCACCCCGACCCCCTGCGCTGTGGAGAGGGTAACCGGATGGGATGGCAACATCCCAAGAAGGACAAGCTGAGGGGAGACATATTCTCCTCCATTCCTGTGGGTCCCCAGGGGAGAGTAAACCTCGGAACCCAAATCTGCTGGTGACCCCAGTGCATCTAACATCTGTCTCCCTCCCAGTTGGAGCGTGGGGACTTGAGAGCTTGGGTGGTGGGGTCAGACGGACCAAGGTTACAGCTCAGTCACGTACAACTGTGTGATTGGGAATACTGACCTCTTCCTGAGCCCGACTTTCCCCATCTGTAAAATGGGTCTAATAATAGTACTTACTCATAAGTACTATCAAATGAGAACATGTGATGGAAGACTGAAACCAGCACCTGGAACACCTGGTAGGTCTCCACAAACACTGAAGAGTGTCATTATTTTTATGATGCAAATTTTGAAGATTCACCTACAACATACACACCACATGTGAATTCAAGGCAGGGAACCCAGAAGGTGGGCCACATCAACAAAGTGCTTCAAGTTATGACCCTAAAACATCCCTGGGGAGGGGGCTCTGTCACCGTGGAGTGCAGCAAGCTACTCCTACGCTCTCAATACCACCTTTGTCCAGGGTCTTTCATTTCCAAAACTCCTTCCTCTCCGTCTCCTCTGATCCTCACCACAGCAGGGTATGTTTCCTGTACCCATGCTTAGAGGAGGAAAACAAGTCTCAGAGAGGTTAAGTGACTTGCCCAAGGCCACACAGCTTGTAAGTGCCGGCGCAGGGTTATAAATCCAGGCGGGCATGGCAGGGCTAGAGTGAGAGGGAGGGAAGTGAGATGGCAGGAGTGCCAAATTTAGGGAGGCACTCATTTGTACAACACTGAGACGGAACATCTTCAATTCCGCCATTCTGTCTGAGCCCAACCAAGCCTCAGGCCCTTCCCAGAGCACTGAGGCTACGGCCTCCACATACTGCCCTTGTGGACCAGCCCTACAAGAGCCTGCCCCCACAGCCTGAGGGTGGACAGACCCATCAGCTGAGCTGGGTGTCTCCCTCAGGATCCAAGAAGTTTCCCAAAGCCTTAATACTGGAACCGTGTCCCAAAAGAGTGGAATGGAACAGGGGTCAGAAGTGGTGCCGTGACGGCCACGTGAGGCTTCAATACACCCTTGAGCCTGAGGGCGGGGGGAAGACAGGCTGGGCCAGGCAGGCCCCTCAGAGGCCTCCCAGCCCCCATCAGCCTCAGGGGCAGATGGGCCTGGACAGGCAGGCCATGTGGAGGAATCCCAGGACGCTAATGCTGGCCTGCCCAGCCAAGCTCTCCTCTCTCCAGCCCCTCAGAGCTCAGAAAGGCTCTAACTTGGCCTCCCTCTACCTCACACAAAGTGTGGGAGGTACCAACTAGCCACAGGAGATTAATTTTGAATCTGCAGAGCGAGAAACTCTTTTCTAATGTGGAAGCTTCTATTTACTAATGAGATCTTTTGATTTACTAATTAGCTTGCTTGAGTCTGGATGACTGTGCATTGAGTTTTTCTAAGGAAACAACACCTGTGCATTGAGGGGCATATAGGGTAGTGGGCAGCTGTGTAGGCTTGAAACCGACGTGCCGGAATTCAAATCCCACTTCACATACACAAGTCCCCCAGCTGCTCTGAACCCATTCTCTCCTTCTATAAAAAGGGAACAGGAGCGGTACTGATGTCCTCAGGTCGTGGCTATTACCAAAACCAGCCACAAGGTGCTGAGTGCCTATACTGGGCCGGGTACTCGTTTCATTTCACTTTTTTCTTTTCTTTCTTTCTTTCTTTCTTTCTTTCTTTGATGAATTTCATTTTTCCCTTATATGTAGGAACACTTACAACAACGCGATAGGTGTTTGTATTTACATGTAACTTACATACAGTAAAGTACTTGCATCTTCAGCATGCAGCTCAGTGAACTTTGGTGTGTATGTAGTCTATCTTCTAATGGGATCTCTATCATCGTAGATCGTTTCACCTGCTTATGAACTTCATATAAGTGGACTTACACACCATACACTCTTTTTGGCTGGCTTCTATCCCTTAACTTTACGTTTCTGTAATTCATCCATGTTGTGTTCCCCAGCATTGGTTTTTTATACAGCTGTATAGTACTCCATTGTGTGCGCTACGGTTTATCCATCAGACCGAGGTGTCGTTATCATCTTGTCATCATCCCATCTCGCGAATGGGGAAACTGGGGCTCTAAGCTGTTCGCTAAGTGTTCAGCCTAGGGTCACAAGGGTGAGGTTGACAGTGAGCAGGGATTTGAACCCAGCTGCGTCCGGCTCCAAATCCAGCCCCTCACCCTGGACAACAGAGGCTCCCATGCCCCTGGAGCACTGGGATGGGCAGAAATGACCTCTGTGCCATATGGTCATGACCTCCTTCTCCCTGAGGCACAGTGGGGAGTCAGGAGGCAGCTGCCTGACTAGCCCCGGGAGGTGAGAAAATTGCCTCAGGTTTGGCCACTGCCAATATTTATTTTCACTGTGTCCCAGGCTGATGGCGCAGGCACAGGTGTCACTCCCAGCTTTGTACCTTGAGACCTGGCCTTCGCCAACATGTTGAAATAACTGCAAACAGCCGAGACGTGGGGGAAGCATCCTCGTCCCTGAGCAGCAGCTGGCTCTCATGGGTAGGAGGAGGGAATCTGGCCTGGCTTGGGGACAGCACCTGCCCTGGCTCCTCAGAGATTAGTTCCCACAACAGTAGCTCAGATGTAACCTTCTGTGACTAAGGGTTCTGAGGCCGGGAGATCTTCTGCAATCCAAGCTTTGCCCACTAAGAAGAGGTGGGTCACCATGGGGACTCCTAGCGCTGGCCTGATCTCAAGAAAATGCCAAGGTTTTGCACTGCTCCCCAACTCTCTGGGTCCTTGCTTGTGCCTAGCAGACCAGAAGCCGGTCAGAGAAGGGTCATCTGCAAGGCAGCAGGAGGAGGTGAGGGGCCTGGGTAGTCTCCTGGGCCCCCTCCCCCTCTGAACCCAGGCACTGTTTCAGGCAGTCCAGCCAGACGTGATTAAATGGTTGGCTACGTGCAGGAGGGTAAGATCCCAGGGGAAGAAGGGCACAGGGCCAACACCCCAGGTGGCCCTGGGGCACGCTTTGCTCCGTCGATCATTAACAGAAGCCACCTCATGGCAGGCAGACAAGGGGAAAGTCCAAGGGGGAGGCCTACCCCCTCCTCCCAGGCACCGTCCTCCAAACATGCCAACCCAGGACCTCGTGGGACATGAGATCATGACACTGGAGGGGTGTGTGCAGAGTCATCTAATCCAACTGGCTGCTTCTTGTGTCCCTACAAAGTCTCCACAGGCCAAGGGAGATGGGAACTAACACCGGTCGATTTGCAGTTACTATGTGCCAGGGACTGTGCCAAATGTAGTCAGTATGCCAGCCTGCAACATGGTGGCAAAATGCAATGAGGGAGCTGGCCCGCCTGGGTTCAAATCTCAACACTTTTAGCTTTGTGACCAATCAGTGAGCTTCTCTGCGCCCCAATTTCTCCATACATAAAATGAGGAGAGTATAGGAGTGCCTCCATGAGGTCACATGAGCATGTAATGAGTTGACACACATGAAGTTCTCAGACTACCTGCCACTTGTGAAGAGCTGTCTTTGCTAACTGTTCACTGGATCCTCAGCCACCTCTTGAGATACAGATGAAAACTTCAAGGTTGAGTCATCTGCCCAAGGCACAGCTGGCACAAAGAGAGCTGGGATCTGAACCCGGGTCAAAGGGTTCCATCGCCCTCTCCCTCCATGCCATGGAAGCTTCCTCCTGCCATGACGCTGTCTGTTCCTTTGGTAACCAGTGCTTCATGATCCAATGGCCTATAAAACCTATCTCGTGTCTGCCTCCCTGTTCTCTCAAAAGCCCTCCTTTCACCAGAGTGTCAATGAGCTGCAGTAGGCCCCCAAACTTCCTCCTGAAAATGAAGCTTCCTGGCCCAGAGAGGTAAGTCCTTGCTCAGTGGCCAAAGTAACTCTTTTCTTTTTGCTGCTCCAAGGGAAGACCCGTAGCCAAGGGCCAGACCATGGGTTGCCAGACAAACAGCCATGGAGGCCCTGCCCTACCAGGGCAGACCTCATGCAGGCCCCCCAACCAGAGATGCCCCAAGGTCTGGGACCGGAGGTAGGGAAGCAGTCCTTGCATCTCAGGAACTTGCTGACAAAGGCAGACCTGACCTTCCCTGCTCCACTTCCCTCGGTGTAAACCTTACCTCCAGCTCTCTCTGCGTGTCTCCCGTCTTCCCTGCTGCAGAGGAGCTTAGGGATGAAGGTCTCCTGCCAACTCTGGGCTCACACCTCCCTCACCTGCAGCTTAGAGCACAGGCCCATTGCTAAGGCCCCTCCATCTTCCAGGATTTGGGAAGAAAAGGCCCAAGTTTCTGCTAGTTCTTTTCCCATATAGCTTTGGACGGATCTCCTCTATCTTGAAGACGTAGATGGCAGAAAATCCAACTTTGTGGTGATAACCATGCAGGGCCTGAGCGGCCAAAATCCCAGCCTGTGTTTCCCATGGAGACTCTTAGGTGGGGAAAAGGGTCAAGGCTTAGGTACAGAGAGTTTCCCAAGGCCATAGTGAGTATCTCCTTGCCTGTACAGGCAACCCCCACCCTCAAAGGCATCCTGGAGTCTATGTTTCTAATTTTGGTATCACTCGAGTGATGAATTCCAACTGAAGAAATTCTGAGCAGACCGATGGGTATGCTTAGCCTCTGAGAACCCAGCCAGTGTCACCATGAGCCAGAGAATTAGATGTCTGCCATATGCTCACCTACGCCTGCAGGGTATGAGCTCAAGGTAAACAATTAAATGTCTTTTTGCCTTTAGTCAGCAAGGAAGATCACATGCCACCACCACCACCACGCGCGCGCACGCACACACACACACACACACACACACACTCTCGTTCCCTCTGCATGCACTGGCAGCCTGGGTTCACTCCAGTCCCAGGAAGGGCTGCTGTCCCCTCCCTCCACCAGCAGTTGCTGCCCTAGGAAAGGGCAACTGCCCCCCACCCCCAGCAGGGAAGAGTTGACAGGGTGCATAAGGTAGGTCTTCCCAAGCCTCAAGGACAGCCCAGCCAATGTCTGCTGCAGATGTAACTTTGGGAGAGATCAAGTGAAGGTAGAAATTCAGCTCACCCCCCAAAACTGAGTGCAAGGAACCAAAGGCAGCCTCAAATAGCAATATCCATCCCTGCCTCCCCGAAAAGAACGGCTCCCAAGAACCAAGAACCAGACTTAGGGTTTTCAGAAGGATCCAACCCCTCTGGCAAGCAAAATATCCCCTTCAAAAGCAGTCATCTGGCCTTGGCCGCAGTGCTTCTAGCTAGGGGGACCTGACTCTTCCCAAGATGACAACCTACCTATCCTGCCTGGCATGTGTAACAAGACTTAAGGTGGTGGGAATTCCTGATGACTTCCCATTAGGACTGGCCATTTTAATAGCCACTTCCCCCTAACAGCCCTCCAAATACAGAAGTGCAGGTCAGCTCCAGGTGGATCCACCCCCAACTCCAGTGCCCTTGTTTGGGCCCCTGACCATCTTAGATGCTCCTCTCCAAGCCTGCAAACCTTCATCATGCCCACCCCAGACAGGTGTTGAGAGGCTATAGAGTTTCAGGTCAATTTCATGTGGGAAAAATGAGCCTGCAAACACTCCACAAAGAACTCACTCAAACCCAGACTTGGTTGGAGTACCATGTGCCAGGTTCCCCCTCCACCATTTTGGCACTCCAATCACCACCCAAAGGAATGAAGACCGTAAAGTGGAGAAGACTGTGCTTCAGCTTTTGCTGAAGGCCTCCGAAGCTGCACAGGTGCCCAAGGCTGGTCCCTGGTCAATAACCAACACGCTGGGAAGATAATAGAGAAGTATGGGCTCCCTTTGCAATGAACTCCCATCCCATCCCCTCTAAGCTCAGAGACTTCCAGCATCAATGGAGGGAACTACAGACATAGGTTTAGCTGTTATGGCTGAGAAAAAAGCAACAAGCACTCCTCCTCTTCCCCAGCACCTGTATCCTATACAAAGGACAAACCTATAGGCAAAGGAAAACCACAAACCAAGTAAAACCAGCTTCACCATCCATGTTTCTTGAAAAAAACGGGGTTTATTGATTTTTAAACTGCAAATAGTCGTTACAAAAAGTTTTTTTTTCTTTTAAATAAATTCACACAAAGAAAGAGAAATAGAAAGCGACGGTAGTGACCAGCAAGAGGAATAATAATTACATTCATCTTAATGTGTGTGTGCCAGTTCTGTTTGCATTAACATTGGAAAACTCCAAACCTGGAATCCAGAACCTCAAATCTGCAATCGGAATGTCTTGAGATGGGCACGTGGAAGTCAAAGGGTTTCTTTTGTTTTTTTGTTTTTTCCCTTTTAGAAGCCATACATAAAAGTTGTTTTCCTTCTGTACTGTCACAGAACTTTTACATACATTCTCAGTCCTAGCTGAAAAGGCCTAAAGAAGAAGAAACTCAATTTGCAGTCCAACACAAAGGGGGGAAATTTCTAAAATAAATAATCCAACAGTTTTTTGCATTTTTTTAAATTAATTTTTCATTTTTTTAAAATAAAATAACCAAAAAAAGTGTAAAGTTACAAAAAATGTCGTTGAAGAATAATATATTAAAACTGTGGAAAAAAAAAGGAAAAAGACACGTCACAAAATTTTAAGATTAATATGAAGATCATAATTTAACATAAAAGAATATATTCTATGGATTTGTCATCCCGATAAATATGAACAAAATTAACAAAAAAAAAGCATAGTTTTGGCAATAAATACGTTTTGATAAGTTAAATAAGCTTTTTTATATTGATGTGCAGTGACAAGCAAAATTTTTGCTCTCCAATTTCTGAAAGTTATATGAAGTTTAAAACCCAGGGAAAAAAGCATGGCGTGAGTGCTCTAAGGATAGACCTACGGTATTCTAGAGCAAAAACCATTGAAGCTACTTCTACAGGAAATCGTTTTAACACAGCTATTGTATGTGGAATGAATACCATTAACTGCTCACCCCTTACATGTTTTTTTAGCTTTTCTCTCATTTTTTTGTTATTTTTTTTTTTAAAGATGTCACATATGAACTGGGGAACTTTAGCACCAAAATCAAGTCTCTCATAGTCCATCTAGCTTCCCCATCCTCCCCACTTAAAAAAAAAAAAAAAAAAGAAAGAAAGAAAAAATTAAATCACAAAGTCCCACTTATGTCGCGATCTTCATCCACTTTTTGTCTTCCTTCCTGTAGACCTACGCGAACCCAGGCAAGATTAGTCAACAGAGGTTCAGGTCGGGAAGAAAAAGGTTTTGAATGTCAAGATAGGTTTCCCCAAAAACCCAAGTCTGGCAACAACTCTCCCAAGAGGGGTGTGGGGGGGTCATGGGGAGAGGGGAGGGGAGGGTGTGGGAGGCTGAAATAAGGGAAGGTGCAGTTGGGTCGCCAGTGGAGGGAGCTGCTGGTTCTGGGTCCCCTCCCCCTCCCCCATGGGCAGAGGCTCAGGGAGGCCCACGGGTGCCCTCTGGCGCTGAAGAGGTAATGTAGTCACAGTGACAAAGTTAGATTACAAGGCACTAAATTGCTTCTGTAAACTGTTACTGCTTTTTCTTTTGTGATTTGGCACTTAAGGCATAAGCCGAGGGGAAAAAGGCATCTACTGACAAATATGGGACTTGTCTGTTATGCATGGTAAGTGGGCTATAAAATCGAGGAGAGGGGGTTTCAAGCCAGAGGAAGCTACTGACAAATTGACTTGTCCTTATGTTGGGGGGGGGGGGGTCAAGAGAGGGGAGAGGGAAGGGGCATTCCAAGGTTCTGGGGGAAAGGGGTTGAGCTTAACCTTGTTAATGTAGGGGTTGTCAGGAATCAGGGAGAGAGGGAGGGGAGGGTAAGGATGGGGGGTGGAGTAGGCAGGGGGTCCCTCCCTACCCGGGGTTTAGTCATCTGAGATGGAAAGTCTGCTGAAAATGGGCAGGCGTCTTGAGTTGTCCAAGGTGGGGGAATCTGAGCCACTGTGGCTGCTGCTGGAGCTGCTCAGATAGCCCTCCTGGTCCGAGAGAGAATCCTGAGGGCTGGGGGGAGAGTCAAACATGTGAGGGGACTCGGACATGGGCCGGAAGAGGAAGGTGGTCGGGGAGCCACCCCCGGGCAGCCCCATGCTAGGGGCAAAGAGGTTCGCCAGCTCCTGGCTGGAGAAGGCGAAGGGATTATTGGTGCCATCTGGCAGGGTGGGTGAGCCCAGGAGGTCATCGGCGCTCAGGATGGGGGGTGGGGTGATGGACGTGGGGCTGTCCAGCAGCCCTGTGGCAGCGGCGGTGGCAGCGGCACTGGGAAACCCAGCAAAGCTAAAGCTATGCTGGAGGCGGGGACGGTCAGCGGAGAGGTCCCGGGCCCCGGCCAGGGCGCGGCGCTCCTCAGCGTTGTGGATGAAGTGGCAGCGGGGCCCATACGGGCAAAAGCCGATGGTGTGGAAGGTGCGGCACAGCTCCGTCTTGTACTTGGGGTGACGGGTCAGGCTTCGGAGCTCGTGGATGCCATGCGCGAACTGGCACTTGTCCCCGTACTTACAGGCGCCGTTCTCCTCGAAGGGGCGGCACAGCTCCGTCTTGTAGCGGCTGGAGTTGACCTGGCCGCTCCCTGGCTGCTTCTGGGTGGGCAGCAGCCGCTCGCCCCCTTCTGAGAAAGAGCGGTCTCGGAAGCGGCTGTCCCGAGAGCTCAGGGCTGGGGCCGGCTCGCCCTTGAGGCTGCTGAGGAGCTGGTTCTGGTGGAACTTGGAGCTGGGCAGGGTGACCGAGTGCCTCCGGGGGAAGCCCCCACCGGCAGGGGTGCCCACCGCCTTCCTGTCCAGCAGGCAGCCCCCTGCACTGGGAGTACTGTAGTTGAGCATCTTGTTACCCTGGAGGGAAGAGAGGGAAGAGAGAGGATGGTTGGTGACAAAGGCCATGTACCAGGGCCAAGAAAAGTACCCCTAAGTGCAGCCCCCTCCACAATCAGAAATGCCCCTTGTGTCTCTAAGGAACTACCTCTAACTCAGCCCTGGCAAGCCCCCTCCCACAAACCAGCCACCTAGCTTTACTTTGGCCCCATGCATAAGAAACTACAAAGTCCTAACCTATTAAAAATTGTTATACATGCACCCTACTCCATGCAGACCCCTGGAATGCACCCCGATATCCTGTCTCCAAAGCTACCACTTTTATCCATAAAATCTAACTTTTTTACCTCCCCAGTAGATTCCTCAGCTAAAAAGATCTCCCGTAACTCCGACTTCTCTAGATTCCCCTTCCCCCAAACAAGAACAGGTAAACCTCAGGAGACTCCAAGCACCCTCCTTTTAATCAGTCCCTCCTTGATTGACACTCCACACAAACAAACGCCTGGGTTCCCAAGACTCAACTTCCTCCTTCAGAAAGGTTCCCTTCCTTTGGCAACAGGTTTCCAGACTGCCTTTGCTTTACTTGCTAAGAGGAGGGAAGAGGAAGGGTCAGGAGAAATCCTCCATCTGGGGTGGGGGGTGGGGGCAGGAGAAGGATGGGATTCTAAAATAAAGTTCATTGCCCCATGCCCTGGAAAGAGGTGCCTTCTACAATGATCTCCCCACCCCCTCCACAGAGATGCCTTTGCAGTTAGTGTTCTGGCTGCAAGGGCAGGCTTGGATAAGAGCGCCAGTGTTTAATCTTTAACGCAAAGCTGCAGGTGGGAAGGAAAAGGAAAGCACCAAATCCCCCCACCCGCCTCCCAGTCAATAGTAGATTTGGGGGGAGGGAAGCAGAGCCACCACAGACAGGTTTCTGTTCCAATGGTATACCCTGGTCACCTGCCCAATCTGTACCCAAGATTCGGAAAGGGCACAAGCTGGGGACCAGGGAGTTGGCTCCCAGCCCATGTGGGTGTCATTGTGCAAATTCTAAAGTTGGTCCCTTAGGATCAGCTGCAGGGGCTCGGGAATCTGTAACAGCAACCACCCCACAGAGCGGATTACAGGAACCAAGTTGAGAGCCCGGTTCCCAACAATAAGGTTCATTTAAAAAGTCTGGGGGGGGGGGGGTCGGGGGTAGGGAGCGAGGGAAAGAGAAATAGATCAAAGAGTGAGAAAGCCGGGAAGAGAAGGAAGGAGTGCAACAGAGCTCAGGTTAGCTGCCAGGGCAACTGGAGTTTGGGAAAGCCCAGAGAGGGAAGGAAGCTGAAATTCAAACTTTTTTTGATGTTGTTCTTCAGCTCCTCGGAGTCCCTGCACCCCAACCCTGCAGCCCTGGGGCCCTGGCAGCTGGGCCGACTGGAGAAGCAAGCTGGGAAAAGAGAGCGACATGACCCAACGTGTTTAAAAGAAGGCAAAACACTTTAGCAATTAAAAGTAGCCTAGCAGCTCCCCGCTTTCAAAGTGGGGAGAGGGGACGGACATAATCTAACACCCAAAGGCTTTTGCTGTGTACACTTAAACTGCATTCATGGAAAATTGTGTTTAAAACCTGCTTTTTTTCACACCGGCTGGCAAGCTACGCCACTTAAGGAGGCCCCATTAAATCCTTCCTCGCAGAGCCCCTTGAGCTCAGGCCGGCATTTTGTTCTCCAGGCCCCCCTCAACCCCCTCGGAAAACAGGTAAACGGGTCAAGCCTAGTACCATTATCACCCCAAAGTTTGCAGTACTGTAGGCGATCCCAGAAGGAAGCCTGGACGAGCTGGGGCGAACTAAAGTCCTACTGCAAACCCGTTCTGCAACATCCTTTTGAATCACAACTCTTGGCCTTTTTCTCGCAGGTTCCCAGCCCTTCCACATCAGACATCCCAGTAGAGATGTCGTCCGGAGACTCACTTCCCCAAGGGGAGCCCCTGCTGACCCCACTGGCTGGCGGTGTGGCTGGAGACTCGAACCCCTCCCGGCGACAGCGAGACCCAGAGCGCGCACAGACAAACCGAGCAGACCAGCGAAACCGGGCTCAAACAGCACATTACGGGCGACGGAATCACCAAAAAAAAAAAAATGGTCCCAGCAAATGACCCGCATCCCTCGGGCGGCCCCGCCACGCAAACTTCGCCCCCCAAAACTCTGATCTCCAAATTCCCATGCAGTAGCCGCCAGGACCTGTTGAAACTCAAAGGGTGGGAAGGAGAGAGCCAAATTCCTTTAAACTGGGGGGAAAGTAAGGCGGAAAAAAGAACCATCTTGCCTCTCTTCCTCTCCTTCCTACTTTCCAAGACCTGAAGTTTTGAGGGTTCTTTCTTTAGGCAAAAGAGGAAAAAGAAAACTTTGAAAAGCGAACCCTCCGCCCCACTCTACCTTGCATAAAACTTCACTCAAGTCGAAGATGGTGGCAGACACGAGGGTGGTGGTCATCCTGGGCGCTCGCACGGGGCAGGGACGAGGATCTGGTGTGCCGCGAAGGTCCCGGTGCGGGGAAGGCGCAGCCTCCGGCTCTCCGGTCTGGAGTCCCACACGCCTGCTCCCGGCGCCCCTCGCCTTTCTGACTCTCCCCGACTGCGGCGCGCGAAGCCCAATTTATAAAGTTCAGATTTGGTGGACCGGGGGGGGAGGAGCTTTAAACTTATTTAAATGAGGAAGAGGAGGAAAAAAAAGGTGATTGACACTGAAGTTGAATCAGCCATGCGGTCAAACTCGGGAAGAAAAAAAAAAAAAGAAACTTTCAAAAGGAAGAAGGGGGAGGGGAAACGAGGAAAGAAGGCTAAGAAAAAAAAAAAAAAAAACCAACTGCAAGCAGCGCACAACTTTTTTTTCTTAAAGAGGAAAAGTTTCGAGTCTCTCGCTTGGCTACCCGGCGCTTGGGGCGCCCCTCTGTGGGGCCGCGCGGCGCGAGGGGGAGGGGCGCCCCCCCCCTTTGTCAGCCTGCGAGCGCGGCTCTGTGACATCATTCATTCCACCCTCTTCGGGGTTCTTGTTGTTGTGTTGTTGTTTTTTTGTCGGGCAGGAAGGCGGGCTCGACTTTCTCTTTTTGCAGGCGGGAGCAGAACCCGTCCTTAGCGCCCGGGCTGCGGTTTCCATCTTGAGCAGATCTCCCCTGAAACTTCTCAAAGTGCCCCCCACAACTTAACTCTTTTCCCGAGTTTTCTTCCGCACTCGGCTGCCTTCCGCAAACCAGGCGGGACCAGAACATCGGGAATTTGGGACGCAGAAAGCATTCGGGTCTAAGGTGTTTAGTTTAGTTTAGTTGTTTTTTTTTTGTTTGTTTGTTTTTTTTTTTTTCAGCAGGTCGTGGGGGAGGTAGAGTGGTGGGGGAAACTAGGGAGAGTTTTTCCCTGGGGGGGACCGGGCCCGGCCGGGAGAGCGCAGCACGGTTTCGCGCGCCGCACGCGTCTACACTCTCCTGTGCTTCGCAACCGAACGGCGGGAGGGGCAGTAGCGAAAAAGACCACCGCCCGGAAGGATTGCTTGCTTGTTTAACAGGCTTGGGAGTGGGATTTATTTCACGCATTCAACCCTTAAACTTTTTCAAAAAGAAAACATGAATCCTCATGAATGTCCTTTCCAATCCGCCCTGCTCGACCCCCCCCCCCAAACACCAATAACGCACAACTTTCCACGAGCGCTCTGAACTATGGGACACACGCACACACCCCTAGACGCTTGAACAATGAAAAAAGTTACTTTGGCAAGAATGAAGGTAAAGAAATGGGGGAGGCGACACTTTTAACTTCTTGTTGCTTCTCCCCCGCCCCCACGGGAACGGAACATATGGCTTGTCACGCTGCGCTGTTTGGGCGGGATGGGGGGAAGGGGGCATGGGATCTTCCAACCCCCCCCCCCATAGATTATTACTCCTTTTAAGACTGTAATATATTTACTGTTAGCTTCAGAGGCCTCTCCTTCCACCCAAATAAAAAGTTGTTAACGTGTCGCCCACGGCCCCCGGGTGCTGGAGCGAAGACCCAGGCGGAAATCGCGGGGCTGTGTTTCTTTCCTATTTCCCCGCGTGCCTGGCCGCCTCCTCAGCCCTCGCACGTTTCTTCCCAGCACTCAAGGCGGCCGGGTCTGTTATGAAACCTCGTGCGCTGAGTGGCTAAGAGCGGGTTCCATTGCGATGTAATTAGGTCACCCCATTATGAGCACGTTTCTTTGGAAAGGACAGGGCGGGCGGAGCAGAGCGCTCGAGTCGCGCTCTCACCACCACCACCCACCCACACACACACACACACTCACGCATTTTTATTGCATTTCTGGTGTATTCGTCAACCTCCGAGCAGACCCAGGGAAACCTTCCAAATCACAACTGTTTTAGGAACCGGTTATTTTTCACCTTTGCGAAACACAGAACTTTTGCTGCAACCACCAACCTACGTGATCCCAGACGGGTCTGCTTTTATTTGGCCCCTCTGACTTAAATTGACGGCCCCCATTTTTAACCCGGCTGCTGCCCCTTGCCTTTCCTTCTGCTGCTGTCCAGCCGCCTGTTGCTTCCCTCCCCCTGCTCCCATATTTCAGCTTTTCTTGAAATCTGGCAAGCGCCAGAAAGGGAAATAACTTCCATCCACCTTAATTTAAATCACTCAAGTGTAGGTTTCTTTCTTAAAGGGGTGTTTGCTCGCTCCTTTACCCAGCTCCAAGAAAGGGAGGGGGTCGTGCAGTTTCTTGGTGATGAGGTAATGAGTTCCAGATTTCAGGACAGAGCAGGCTGCGCGTTAAAACCACAAGGTTAGTCTGCGTCCTGATGTGAAGCTATTTCGTCCTTTTATCTGCCTCCCCCCCACCCCAAAAGACCCATTGGTCTTTAATTCTGGTGGGTTCGCGAAGCTCTGCTGGGGGGATGGAGGAGGGGTGGAAAAGCGAGGGAGAAGGGGGACCCGGAGCGGGTGGGGCCGCCTGCCCGGCCCCAGGCCTGGCCCGCTGTCCCCCCCGCCCGCGGCTGCAGGACTGGCTAGAAGCACCATCACGCGGCCCCGGAGCCGCAGGCTAGCTAAAAAGTCTTTTTTCCCAACCCCCCCCCCCCCGCCAAGAGAACTCCGATTCCTCGAATTTCCTCCGCTTTTCCAACTCCCGGCCGCCTCTCCCCTCCCCCGTTCCCGGGGCGCGGGCAACGCGGGGCGGCGGCCAGCCTGGCCCGCTCGCTCCGGAGTTGTTTACCGGCCCCGCCGACCCACCGAGTTTGTTCCAGCTCCCAGAGCCTGCCTCTATAATTAAACTCTTTTTTAATTGTTGGGTTGAAACGTCATTTCGGGGACTTTCCAAGGGTGAGGGAGCCGAGGGGAGGGAGCGAGCCTCCTTAACCCTTCGCTGACCCGGCGGGCCGCAGAGTGGCGTCCAGCAAGGCCGAGGAGGGCTGAGAGTCCAGGGGCCGGAGCCGGCCCGCCCCGACTGGACCGGCTCTGCAGGTGCCCGATGGCGGCGGGGACGGCGGAGAGCTCCGACCCGGACGGGAAGGCCGACGAAAGCCATCCGCCGAGCTCCCCGCCCCCTAAGCAATGCAGTCCGCGCTCCTGTTCCTTACCCGCGCGGGGCCGCGAGAGGCAGTCCCTCCACCTGCACTGCAGCTTCCGACCGGGAGGCGATCCGCCGGATCCTCCGTCCCAGGCCCGACTATCAGGGCCCTCCTGGCGCACTTGGAGCCGGTCCCCTCGCGAGGAGGGGCTGGGCAGGTATTTTTGGCTTGGGGTGTTAGGTTTTGTTCAAGGAGGAAGGTGAAAGTCCCTCGAAATTAGGGAACTGCGACGGATGTATTCATGGATCATTCTGGACCGTGGGCGCACCTCGCGGCAGGTGAGCCTGTGGGGTGCCAGGCCCCTAGCGGGATTGGCCACGTCAACAGCGACCTCCAAGGCACCCCTCCCCAGGATCCCATCCTGGCCCGGTTGCAGCACGCGATCTGTCATCGCAGAGTCCTACGGCTTCAGGTCGTTTGCACAAACCCCCAAATTCTTCGGATTGGGCCCCGCCCGCCCAGGACCTCTGCCACCTGAGACCCTGGAACAGCTGTAAGGTCTCTGGATTAGAGAGAGGTGGAGGTATGGCCAAGTGCGGCCTGAGAGTTACGTGGTTTAGATTCACCTGTAGTGCTTGTGGAATGCAGATTCCTGAGCTTGGACCCAGGCCCAGTGAATCAGATGGTCTGGGTGGGGATTCAGATGCTCTAGGGTGGGGTCAGGAATCTGCATTTCTAGTAATTTCCTGCTAGTGACTCAGACATTGAGGTCTGAGAATCAGTGGTCCAAAACGTTGAAGTTGGGCCATTCTGGATCCAAATCTTGGCCCTGCCATTTTCTAGCCGTGTGACTTTTCAAGACAGTGACCAAAGCCTCTGTTTTCTCATCCCTAAAATATGGATGATAATCCAGCCTAAAATTGGCCGCTAAAGTGCTTAGTTTCAACCCTAGCAGAACCCTTTTATATGCCTAGCCATTGTATGTAAACGAAACCATTCTTGAGGCCTTATTACACCACAAAACACATTTTGGGGAGTATTCACTTTGCAAAAGGATGCTTCAGTATGAACATCTGTGAAATGGTCAGCTAACAACTTTGACCCCTTCTGCGCCTTCTCCTTCCTTGCCTGGGCCTGCCTAGAGACACAGGATAGCCCAGGAGTTTTGAGCCACCTAGACTTTGAGGGGAAGCCCAACTCTGCCAGCTGGTCACCAGTTGCACAACCTCAAGCAGGTCACTTATTCTCTGGGGTGGTCGGGAAGGTTAAACTCTTCCAGCCAGTGCTTAGCTCCGACAGCCACTTGCCCTCCAGTCACTCCAAACTCTAGCAGTTGCTGGTGGTTTGCTGCACAGCCCTCCCTGGGGCTTTGCTCAAGAGGTTCCTTCTGCTGGGGTTTCACGCAGCTCCCAGAGCAGGCAAAATACCTCTCTCGCAGCAGGCCCACTGCAGCCTGCGGCACTCCGGCATTCTACTGCATTTTATGGGAATTATCTGTTTACTCCCACTGGACCTGTCAACTCCTGGAGGGCAAGGGCAGCTCTATTACCTGGGTCTCAGGAGTAGGTCCTGAGTAGGTACGCAATTCATTTTTTTTCCCCAGCTTTTACAGCACCTGCTGTTGTAACCATTAGGATACTTTGGTCACCCTAAACCCGGCAGTGGGAATAGAAGAAGGATGGACGAGGCTCCAGGAGTGACAGGAAGGGGGGAGGCCTTGGGCTCTGCCATCAGGGGAGATGGCACCCTTACCAGGTTCAGAAGGCCAGAGCTGGTAATTCAGGAAGGCTGGGCTTCCACGGCTTGCCAAGGGCAAGTTCTGTGCAGCTGTTAAGAGGTGACATAGTCTAATGGAATGAGCACTGGTCGAGGAGTCAGGAATCTTGGATTCTAGAGCTACTCTGCCGCTAGTTCAGTAGGTCATTCTCTACTCCAGGCTTCCATATTCTGCTCTGTAGATGGAGAGCGTTAGACTAGGCAGGCGGTACTCGAATATCACGCTGAACAGAATTATCTGGGGAGCTTTTAAAGCTATACAGATGCCCTGCGCCACCCCATCCCAGTCCAGCCTCCTCCAAAGATTCCACTTCAGTTGGTCTGGTGTGAGGCCCAGCATTTGTATCTTCTAAGCTGTCCAGATAATTCTATTGTGAATCTATTATGAACCCAGAAGCACTGGATTTGATTATGTTAGAGCAGTAGTTCTCAACCAGGGATGATTTTGCCCCCCACCCCCACCCCATGAACATTTGGCAATGTCTAGATACATTTTGGGTTGTCACTATTGGGAGGTGGGGAGGTCAGTGCTACTGGCATCTAGAAGATAGAGGCCTGATATGCTGCTAAACATCCACACAACAGCCCCCACAACAAAATTTATCTGACCCAAAACGTCAATGGTACCCAAACTGAAAAACCCAGTTTTAGAGGTTCTTTCCAACTCCCAAGATCCCTGCATACTTAGTTAGGCTCTATCCCCACTCTCCCTGAAACCCTTCTCCTTAGGGCAGCCCAAGTGATCTTCTTCTTTTCTTTTCTTGGTTTTTTTTTTTTTTTTTTTTCACGTTTATTTATTTATTTTGAGAGACAGAGCTCTTTGCTGTCAATGCAGAGCCTGACGCAGGGCTCAATCCTCTGAACCATGAGATCACGACCTGAGCTGAAATCAAGAGTCAGACGCTTAACCTATTGACCTATTGAGCCACCCAGGTGCCCCTCCAAGTGATCTTTTCCAAAACCTAGATCTAGGGTGCCTGGCTGTCTTAGTCAGTGGAGCATACCACTCTTGATCTCAGGGTTGTGAGTTCCAGCCCACATTGGGTGTAGAGATTACTTAAAAATAAAATCTTTAAACAACAACAACAACAAAACCCCCCAAACCTAGACCTGATCTTGTGTTACACTTGCCTAAAAACCTCGGCTACCCATCCTTCTTGGAATAAAAACCATACCCATAGTCCAGCACAGTCTGACTCTCTTACTGCTCCAGCCTGGACTTTCATACCCCTCCCTCCCTCCTACCACTTCTCCCACCCCCCAGGGCACCCCCTTTGCTCTGGTCAGTTTCAGATGAAAATGAAGGATACTTCCTTCTGCCCTAGGGCCTTGACACTTGTTATTTCTCCTGTCTGAACTGACCTTCCTTTGGCCCAAATAAATTCTAAATCATCCTTTAGAATCCAGCTCAAGCATCACTCCCTCCAAGAGAAGGTATCTCTCTCCTCTCTGAAGTCCTCATGGAATGTTCATTTCGTTCAGAGTAGTTATTTCCGTTTATAAGTATATGTTCATTCCTGTCACTTTTTTTTTTCTTTTTAATTTCACATGCAGAAAAATTGACCTATCTTTGGTGTACAGATTTTTTTTTTTTTTTTTTAAATTTTAGAGATGGAGAGGGACAGCACAGGAGCCAGGGAGAGGAGCAGAGGGAGTGAGAGTGAATCCTAAGTAAGCTCCCCGCTCAGCGCAGAGCCTGATGCAGGGCTCCACCTAGGACCCTGGGATCGTGATCTGAGCCGAAATCAAGAGTCAGAGCCACCCAGGCGCCCTTAGCATGCAGACTTTTAATGTGAATAGATTAATCACCACCATGACCAGGAAACAGAACAGCTCCATCACCCCCAAAAACTTCCCTCGTGCTACCCCCTTGTAGTCATGTGCTTCCCCTCCCTTCACTCTGCAACCACCGATCTGGTCCCTATACTGTAATTTCATCTTTTCCAGAATGCCATATAAAATAGAATCATATAGGATGTATGATTTCACACAACGTAATGCCTTTGAGATTTATCCATGTTGTTGCATGTATCGCTAGTTCGTTCCTTTTTGTTGAAGAATACTATTTCACTGTATGGGTGCACCATTGTTTATTCACCTGTTGAAAGACATTGGATTATTTCTAGTTGGGGGCCCTGATGAATAGAGCTGCAGTAGCATTTGTGTACGGATTTTTCTGTGAACACGGTGCCTATTTCTCTAGGGTAAATAAGTAGGAGTGGGATTGCGGGGTCAAATGGTAAGTGTATGTGGAAGTTTATGTTAAAAACTGCCAAACTGGGGTGCCTGGGTGGCTCAGTCGTTGAGCTTCCGACACTTGATTTCCACTCAGGTCATGATCTCACAGTGAGTTCAATCCTTGAGAGTCTGGCTCTGCACTGACAGCATGGAGCCTGCTTGGGATTCTCTCTCTCTCTCTCTCTCTCTCTCTCTCTCTCTCTTTTTCTCTCTCTGCCCCTCCCCTGCTCGCATGCTCTCTCTCAAAATAAATAACATTTAAAAAGAAACCTGCCAAACTGTTTCCCAGAGTGGATATACCATTATGCATCTCCAACAGCAATATGTAAATTACATGTAAGCAACAGTTGTTCCACACCTCGACACCAAGCCTTACAATTGTCCCTATTTTTTAGTCATTCCAATAGTGTGTGGTAGTATCTCATTATGGTTTTAATTTGCATTTCATTCATGGCTAATGATGTTAAACATCTTTTCATGTACTTATTTGCTATATGTGTATGTCCTCTTTGGTGAAATATCTGTCCAGGTCTTGCCCATTTTTTAAACTGGGTTATTTGTTTTCCCACTCTTGAGTATTGAGAGTTCTTTTTTTTTTTTTTAAATGTTTATTTTTGAGAGAGAGTCAGAGCATGAGCGGGGGAGGGGCAGATAAAGAAGGAGACACAGAATCTGAAGCAAAATCTGCACAGAGCCCGATGCAGGGCTCCACCTCACAAACTGCCAGATCACAACGTGAGCCAAAGTCAGACTCTTAACCGACTGAGCCACCCAGGTGCCCCCCTTTTTTTTTAAGCTATTTTATTTATTTATTTTTAAAATGTTTGTTTGTTTGTTTGTTTGTTTATTGGGAGAGAGGGAGAGAGCAAGAATCCTAAGTAGGCTCCATGCTGTCATCACAGAGCAGGATGCCACCCAGGCACCCGGAGAGTTCTTTATATATTCTAGATACAGTTGCTTTGTTGGATATGTGATGTGCAAATATTTTCTTCTGTCTGCACCTTAGCTTTTCATTCTCTGAGCAAAATACTTTTCACAGAGCAGAAGGTTTTAGTTTGATGACTTTTTTCAGTTTTTCTTTTGTGGATCATGCTTTTAATGTTGCATCTCACACTCTTTACCTGACCCTGCATTAAGATTTTTTCTTTTAAAATTTAATAGTTTTATGCTTTACGCTTAGATCTGTGATCCATCTTGAGTTAGTTTTTTTTTATTTAAAAAAAATTTTTTTTTAACGTTTATTTATTTTTGAGACAGAGAGAGACAGAGCATGAACAGGGGAGGGGCAGAGAGAGAGGGAGACACAGAATCAGAAGCAGGCTCCAGGCTCTGAGCCATCAGCCCAGAGCCTGACGCAGGGCTCGAACTCACGGACCGCGAGATCGTGACCTGAGCTGAAGTCGGGCGCTTAACCGACTGAGCCACCCAGGAGCCCCGAGTTAGTTTTTATATACGATGGGAAATTTAGGTTGAGGTTTGTTTTTTTGCCTTTGGGTGTTCAATCCTAACACTGTTGTTGGGTTTTTTTTTTAAGTTTATTTATTTATTTTGAGAGAGAGAGGGGGGGAGAGAGAGAGAGAGAAAGAGAGAGGGAGAACGAGATGGGGAGGAGCAGAGAAAGGGAGAGAGACAGAATCCCAAGCAGGCTCTGCACTGTTAGTGCAGAGCCCCATGCAGGGCTGGAACCCACGAACTGTGAGATCATGACCTGAGCCGAGATCATGACCTGAGCTGAGGTCAAGAGCCGGATGCTTACCAACTGAGCAACTCAGGCCACCCCCCCCCCCAGCACTGTTTATTAAAGAGACTATCATTTGTCCATTGAATTGTTTGCGCCTATTCAAAAATCAGTTGGTCATAGTTGTATGGGTCTCTTTATTCTGTTTCACTGGTCTGTGTGTCCATTCTTTTGCCAGTGCTACACTTGTCTTGGTTATCGTGGCTTCATGGGAAGTCTTAAAATCAGGTGGTGTAATTCCTCCAACTTTATTCTTATTTTTCAAAATTATTCTCATTAGTTTGCCTTTTCATACGAATTTCAGAATCATCTTGTCTGTATCTTCCAAAAAAATTGTACTGGGAATTTTATTAGAATTGCATTAAACCTATAGATCAATTCAAGAAGAAGTGACACCTTTACCATGTTGAGTCTTCTAATCCATGTACATGGTATGTCTATTTATGTAGGCTTTTGGTTTCTTGAATCAGTGTTTTATAGTTTTTATTTGTATGTATTTTTAAGTACGCTCCTTGCCCAGCGTGGAGCCCATGACCCCGAGATCAAGACCTGAGCTGAGATCAAAAGTTGGATGCTTAACCAACCAAGCCACCCAGACACCCCTTTGTAGTGTTTAGTCTATAGATCCTACACATGTTTTGTTAGATTTATACCTAGTATTTCCCTCCTTTGGGGAACTATTATATTTTTTCTTAATTTCAGTTTCTAATTTTTCATGACTAGTGTATAGAAATAGTTTTTTGTGCATTGGCCTTGTATCCTGTGATCTTAGAAAAGTCACCTTAGTTGTAAGAAGGTTTTTTTGGTAGATTCCTTAAGTTTTGTTTTGTGTGTATGTGTTTTTCACATAGACAATTATCTACAAAAAGGAACAGCTTAATTTCTTCCTTTCCAATCTCATGCCTTACATTTCTTTTTCCTGCCTTATTGCCCTGTCTAGGACTTCCAGTATGATACTGAACAGGCATTCATGAGTGGACACCCTCACCTGATCCCAATCTTAGGGGAAAGCATTCAGTCTTTGACTATTAAGTACAACATTGGTTTCAGGTTATTTTACAGTCGTTTAACTTTTTTGTTGTTGTTGTTTATTTATTTTTGACAGAGAGAGAGAGAGAGACAGAGCATGAGTTGGGGAGGGGCAGAGAGAGAGGGTGACACAGAATCCAAAGCAGGCTCCAAGCTCCAGGCTGTCAGCACAGAGCCCGACGCGGGGCTCAGACTCACAGACCGTGAGGTCATGACCTGAGCCAAAGTCAGACGCTCAACCGACTGAGCCACCCAGGTGCCCCTGGTCATTTAACTTTTTGACATCTCCCTTCCTACTAGGATGTATACTCCATGACAGCAGTCTCTCTGCTCTCAACTCAACCTTCAGTGCCTGCAATGGTACCTAACACACAGTTAACAATTCTCTACTTTAGTAGCTTATCCAGCCATAACCACTGCCCTTATGACAGACAGCAGAGGGACTTGGCTGAACATTCAGACATTGTGAAGAATAACTGGACGATAAATACCCCAGTGGATCCAACCAGGCATTAGCCCCATGGAGTTGGCCACTTGAAACTACAGCTTTCTAGCAAGCCATTCTGTGTCGAAGCATTGATCTATCAGGAAAAGATGACTGCAATAAAATAATTATTTCAGACTGAGAGCATTCTATTCCCAAAGGGAATCTAAACAAAAAGCTCTCGGCTCTGAAAAACAGGGGCTTTCAGGGTAAAGAGTCACACTGCTCTGAAATCTTAGGCCCTCGGATGGGTGGGGTTGTTTCGCTAAATTTATTTCAGCCGCTTATAGAAACACAAGGGGGAAGAGGGGGGTGGCTGCTTGCACACCAGCCCTGGCTCTGGAGTATTAATATCTGCCGGGTCAGGCTTTTATTTGGGTTTTGTTTCACCTTTTGGGGGTGGGGAGGCAGGCAGGCAGCAGGAACATCTCACGGCTGCACGGCTTCTTAGCTGTGGTTTTCCACCTTTCTCCCTGTGCACTCCCAGCAGGCCCACCCAGCCCCCTCCCGCCTCACCTGAGGGTAGCTCTCTACCCACTGAATACCAAGCAGTCTCACCCATGTACCTTTCACATCTACCCTTCTCCCATTTCCAGAAGGGGTCTGAGCATTCCAAGAGAGTGGGAGTGAGAGATGGAACCTGCTTGCTTGCTTTCTGGCACAAGCGTGGGCACCTTTGTCCCTGGCCCCATCAGAACCCCCTACCCAATCCCTTACCCCATCCTCTGTGGCTCTGCTATTTGCATTTGGGGTTGGGGGGGGGTGGTTCCTGTATATGAAATCCAGGTCTTTTGAATCCTGTCTTCCTTCTCAGCCTCCCCCCAAGCACTGAACACACATTTTTCTCGGTGCCTGATACCTGTCACACGCTCACACCCATACCGAGAAAAAGGGGTTACGTGAAACCATCATGTTGCTCTCTAAACACCTGTTCTCGTCTGAATTTGGAATGCTTTATGGAACACAGGTTAATCACCTCCCACGGATGTGGGAGAAACTGAGGCACAGGAAGCGGAGGTGAGATGTGTATCCGCCGGCTGGCTCTCAGAGATACCCACTGAACCGAAAGGCCCAGAGAAACATAGGGCCCCGTGTCTGGGAACTTGCTGTTGTGCGGCCCACTGTCTAAAGGCAGGAAGAGGAGACACACGAGCTGAACAAGCTGCTAGGCTTATGACTCAAATAATTACATGAGAATATGGGGAAGTACCTCACACGGTGCTCGGCCCATGGGAACCCAACAAATGCCAGCCTCGTTCTTTGGCAAACTCCTGCTTCCTGGCTCACCAGGGAAGATGGCAGACATATCCTCGTCCTCTCCACTCCCCAGCCCCCAATTCAAAAGCCTGAACAGGCACTGATGGGAGGGGAAGGGGCTGCTTCGGGGAGAATAAAGGCTATAGACACAAACTGTAAAGTGCTCGCAAGGAAACTAAGTTTCTCTTTTGTCCCAGCACCAGCCAGTTGGCTTTGGAATTATCCCTCCAGCCCGGAGTGGGACCAACCCCACCCTGGGGAGCTGTTCCTTTGAGAAGCAGGACTCACCTTCCCAGCCATAACAGGGATCAGACAACTCTTGGAGGGTCGCCCATAGGCAGCGGGAGAGAGGATGGACCTTTGCCACAGCCCTGTGACTTCTCCCAAGATGAGTTTCTCCTGCCAGATGCACCCTCCACCCTGTGGGGACCACGGGCCCCCAAACCAGGGCCTACCCTTGTCCGACCAAAGGCAACCAGATCTGTTGCAGCTGTTCAGTGAGAGAAAGAGCTCTCCCAGAGACCAGGGAAGTGGCTAGAGAAAGATTCCTGCCAGCCTGGGGGTGTAAATATTTATACAACGTGCTATGTGGGCAGAGGGAGGTGGCAGGAACGAGGCGGCCCCAAGACCGCAGAGTGTAGGAGCCTACTCTTTGCGCTCAGGTGGGAAGGGCAAGAGGCTGCTAGGATCCTAATCCCCCCCTCAACACCCCAAACCCCTACATCAAAGAGGCTGGTCTTTGTCCCCAGCCCTCCTGCCAGAATTGAGAGGAGAACTTAAAAGAAAGTTCACCATCCTTCTCCTAAGTCCCCTAACCGTTCATTCCTCCTGGCTAGGATAGGCCTCTCTGCCAGGAAGGAGGCCCTGCCTTCAACCAGAGACAGAGCAGCTTCACAGGGCCCAGGCCTAAGGATTTGTGGGCCCCTGGGGCTCATGGTTCTAGAGTTTTTAAGGATGCTCGACCCCAAGACTTGGACTCTAGGGCTGAAGGCTTAGAAAATATAAGCAAAATATAAAATAGGCAAAGATTTCTCTCAAGCTTCTATATAATCAACAATACCTTTCCAAAGTAGCAGTAACATGGTACGTGGATGGTGATGAGGAATGGATGGGACCTGGCAAGAGAGCAAGGTGTGGAGAAGGTGAGGGAGCCCTTGATGGCACTTCCAGAACAGCACGTGGCCACCATCACACGGGGCCTAGGAAAAGACAGTGCAGCCCCACGGACATCCACCTGGTGCTCTTGGGCCCCGGTACCCCAGGACGCAGCTCAGCCCCAGGTGTGCATTGACTAAGCTGCCCCTCATCTAGGCCGCTAAGGTCTCAGCCAGGACCCAATGGCATTGACGACGTCCCAGGGTGGGAGGCAAGCCTGGGTTGGGGGTGAGGGGGACAGCCAGATGGACTCCAGTCGATCTGCCTCAGACAGCTGGGGAGCAGAGCCAGGATGCGCCTCTCCTCCCTCCCCCATCACTCCAGACAAGGAGGGGCGCGGCTGCAACTTCTTGGGTTTCTCTGCCACCGCGCCCACGCCCATCGAGAAGCACCACCTGCTTCTATCAGTATGGGGCTGACCCTGAGGCCCCCCACAGGTGGGGTTTGTGTTGCTCCTCAGCGGCCAACAGCCTTTCAGACACCTGAAATGATCAGGCACCATTTGCATTCCCCGTGCCCCTTCCAAAACGCGCACTGGCAGGAGTGGGGGTGTCGGGAAGGAAGGGCCTTCTACTGGAAAACCGCCTCGGTCTCCCGCCAGAGAGCGAACATCTAAAGACACCCGGCCTCCTCCAAGAGGCAGCCCCCTCTGCGGCAAGTCCCCCACCCACAGCACATCCCTTTGCGAGTAATGCATTCCCAGTGCGCGCACCTCCCCTGAGCTCCGGCCTTTAGGGTGGAATCTGGTGAATGCCCCACCTGTCTGCTCAGAGAGGGACGGATTCCACTGCCTCCCTGAGCAGTGGGGCCCAGGCCCACACACACGGTGGAGGAAACACCATCTGCCCCAACCCTCAGCCCGGGGCCTGGCAGCCGATGTCAACCCTCACAGGGGGAGCGCAGCCCTGTCCCCAGCCCTCCCTCTCCAGAAGGGAGCTCCTCTTCCAGGGACACCAGGGCTGTGGTGAGAATCTTCAGATGCTCAGGTCCTCTTCTGCCGCCATGGCTCTGCCTGCCGGCTGTGGCCTCCTTCTTGCCAGCACTGCTTAAACAGATGAGCAAGAATAAAAGCCTGTGTGGCCCAAGGAAAGCTTTAGGGGATAGAACTGACGCTGAAGGAAAAGGAGGGGAAGAACTCTTAAGAAACAGGAGAGGAGGGGAATTCAGGAAACAGACAAAATAAACCGTCCGAGAATCCAGATGTAAAACAAGGGAAGCCAAAAAAGAAAGAAAAATTATGCTAAGAAGGCAAAGTTGGGGTGGGGAAGGGAATTGAGAATGAAGAAGAAGGGGGGGGGGCGGTTATAAATATGCTGAAAAGAGAGAAGAATGGGAGAGCAAACAACACGAGAAAAAAATAAAAAATAGAGACCCAGGAGAGAGACAGAGGCAGCAGTGAGTTTAAAACTGCTTTGACCCTCAACCAGCCACACTCCTAATGTTCTGAGTCTTAGTGCTTGAGTCTTGTTGATTTCAGAGCCTTCCAACAAGAGCAAAGGACAATCCTAGGAAAGCAAGCTTTCCTCCCTGCGGTGTTTTTCCTACAATTCCCCCGGTGCACCTCCACTGTTGCTCTTTTTCAGGGGTAGAGCTCATCTCCCTGGGGCAAGGCGGAAAAGCATTGCAGTCTGCCCCAGACTCTGGTGGCTTCCATCATGGTGCCCCCTGGAGGGCCCACTGGAGGATCTGAGCAGCAGGAGCCCTGTGGTGGGAGAAGCACCGGGTTGTGATGCAGCTGTGCTGTCAGCTTTTCATCCTCCAGGGAGGGGCTTACCCCAGCCACCTCTCTGTGGACCAGGGCTAACCTGGAACAGAGGGGCTCCTGGAACAGCAGGGGTTCCAGGGCACCAGCATCCCCAACTCTATGCAAAGCCAGAGGAGTCCCAGCAAATGCAACTTTTGGAAACAACTTAGATGATTTAGTTTCCAGGCATTCCCAAAGGGACCTAAAGATAGCTACAGTTTTCCCATTGCTGGGTTGGCAAACAGCTCCTTGAAGCTCACCTTTAATGCCTTGTATTCATAAACTCCATGAGCACCGGCAGAAGATTCTGGTTCCTCTCCCTTTGTTGGCTTGGCCTTTCAGCCTTGTGTTGCCTCTTTCTCTTCTGGAGTCAGCCAGTGTCTCTCGTCTGTGTCTGCTTAGGTCGTTCGTTTCCCTTAGGTTATCACTCCCCCTCTGCCCACTCTTCCATTTCTCTAGGGCAGCAGGAGTAGGGAGAAAGGCTAAAAACAAACCAAGGCAAAATCAAGCAGCAGAGGAAGTAAGTGAGTTTGGGTTAGCGGCCAGCGTTGGGGCTGTCTGCAGTGGGGGTGGCAGGCTCCTGATGGAAGGGGGTCTGAGCCTCCCCAGGCCCCCTGAAACGCTCCTCCAAAGTTCAGCTGAGGGGAAGCCACACAGGCTGAACTCTGACTGACAAGGACAAAGAAAACGGTTCTTGCACCAGCCCTTCTCCCCAAGAATTCTTAAGTGCTTGACCCTGGTTCTGTAAGTTCCAAAAGTCGTATTTTTCTTCGCTCAAAAACTGAGGGATGTGACACAATGGACAGAAGGGATGTCTAGGTTGTAGCCTTAGATACTCAAGCCGGTTTCTTCTCATCCCTCCTAACCTTCAAACCTGCCACAGTCGTATAATCTGTGACTCAAACTATTATTTAACCATGAAAAAAGACAAACCAGGAAATTAGAGGCTGAATGACCTAAAATTTATTCCATTCAACTGAGCTAATCTCCTAATAAGGGTGTGTATAATAATAAGTCATGCTATATCTGTTCTGGAAGATGTGAACATTGCAGGGGAAAGCGCATGGTGATTGCAGATCCTAACTTGTTGAGATTTGTCCTCAAAAGGGTAAGTGCCTGGTCCTAGGCCAAGCTGCCTAGCAGTTTGCCAGATGAGTCTCAACATTTGGGAACCGATGTTGCAGCAAAGAGTGCCCAGTGTGCGGGCCGACCCCATTCAAACCCCTCACTGCCACTTCCTAGGCGAGCAAGGCACTTACCTGCCTCCTTTAGTCTCCTCCACTATGAAATGGCAATGACAGCAATCCTGATCTCCCGGGGCTGCTGCTGTGAGGACAGATGAGCGAGGCGCTTGGCACATGTGAGCAGCCCCCCTCCCTCCCAGCAACCCCCCCCCCCCAGTCAACTGTTGCTGTATGTTAAGCAGCGAATTGGCAAGACTAAGGAGAAGGCTGGAGGCCCCACCAAGTGGGGTTCCACGGAGTCACTGGAACACAGTCAAGTATCCCAAGCAAGAGAGAGAAGAGGGTCCCAGAGGAAGCTCAGGCAGCTGGCGGGTGGAGCACTGCATGGAGAGCCAAGGACAGCCACTCAGAGCGTGGGGGCTGCACTCCAGTCCTGCTGCGTTAGCTCAAGTCCTTGCATCCCCACCCTTGCATGGGTTCACCCTTACACGAAACCCAGCACTAGCTCCCACGAGGTGCACAGCACCAGCCAAGCCCAGGGCTGTAGGGGGAGCAAGGTTACTAAGGGATCACTGGCCTCAGAGACTTCATGACCAGGCATTTCTGCCCAAATTCAGAAATCTGCCCTTTCAGGAGCCAGACTGTGAGGATATGACCAAATGCTGAGACATTCTTATTTCAGGGCCAGTTTTCTTTCTTTAAGTGGAAAGGCAAAGAGTTCAGAAATGTGCTGGAAATGTGAACACGAAATGGAAACTTGTTAACATTTAAGGACTATTGCTAATTTCTAGGTGAGATAAAGACAATACGGCTAAGTTTAATGAGGCCCTTTTATGTAGAGATACATACTGAAATACTGGCAGGTAAAATGCTATGCTCTGGTATATAGCATTTACTTCAATATTATATGGGAGGTGGAGAGGCAGACGGTGGTATAAATGGACAAGCTTAGCCAAGAGTTGGTGATGTTGGTGGTGGGTACATGGGGATTCATCATACTACTCTGTCTCTTCCCGTGTATGTTTGAAATTTTCCATAATAAAAGGTCTTCAGTTCATAAAAGCTGAAAAAAAACCTTAACTCGGGGATTCTTGTCTTATTGGGTCTTGTAACATGATATCTACTTCCTGAGGACATGTGCTCTTGGACATGAGATGAGCCTGTGGGAGACCTGCCAGGAGTGGGGAGGACTAGAGAACAGGCAGGGAGACCAGCATCCATGGGGCAGAAAAGCACCCCAAACCCTCCACCCATCCCCCCCCAACACACACACATGAGAATCAAGAGTGGTGTCCCGTCCCTCAGGGCCTCCCAGGCTGGGAAGAAACATTCGAAGAGGCTGGTGTTCATTTTGCACTGCTTTTAAACTCAGTGAAAATTATCTTTCAGTTGGTTTCAATGTGTTTTAAAGCACAATGATTTTTTTTTTTTTTTGGCCGGTAGAGAGCTATTATCGAAGAGTGGGCAACCTCTCCAACCTCGAATGGAAAATGGGGAGAGTCACACATGCCCCGCTTGCTAGAGTGTGAGGCGAAATGAGATTAATGAGCGTGAAGTGCCTAAGTGATAAACGATGGGTCTGATTTGAGGGGTCTTCGACAAATGCCAGCCTCTAGCCTCTCACGACCACCTTAGGGGTTCTGTTGCAACTGCAGAGGCTTCACTTCAACATCTGAATTAAATAAAAGTCAAAGCATTCCTACTCTGAGCCCTCTTTGGGCCAAGAATCCTACTGGGTATCACAGAAGCCCCTGCTGTCCTCTCCGTTCCCCGAGGGGCCACCCCTGCTCTGGGAAGAACAGGCCACTTGGGATGGAGCCCTCACCGCTTTCTGGTTGAAGAATGAGTTGGAAAATGAGGAATAGGGCACTCCCCACTCCAGGCCGTGCCTTTGAATGGCAAAACGCATCCTAAGCAGGCAGGTATACAGCCGATCATCTCCTTCCCAATCACAGAGGCAGGTAGCTCAGGGTACAGATGGACAGCAGATCCTGTGCTCACCAGCTCCCCGCTACAGGGAGCTTCTGGAACCTTCCCAGCTTGTTATAGGCAAGCAGCATGGAGGCCTCCAGACCCCAAAGGGCAGCAGAACACACCCTCCCAGGTCAGAGGGACGTGCCAAGTGGTTGGTCAAGGTGACTGGACCACCGACACCCTTCCAAGAATGAATCTAAGTAGCCATGGTGTCCAGAGGAAGGGATCCCAGGAGAGGCAGGTGGCCCACAGAGCCAATTCGAAAGTCTTCGCCACTTGTCCCCAGGCAACTGATAAGTGGCTTTCTAGAGACAGGTACCAGCCAGGAGTGGGTGTTTGTGACTTTAGGTGAGGGCTACAGGACTGGACGGGACAGGGGACACAGCAGAAGGTAGTCCTGTCACTGAGAAAGCAGCCACCCCAAGCCTTGAGATTCTGGCTCTACAACCTCCAGCCAAGCGATGAAAGTATTTGCCCCATCCCAACCTGCTCCGTGCCCTAGTCTCTCCTTAACACCACCGTCCACCCAACGCGGCTGCGTGCTCTTTGCACCTTCTACCCTAGGAAGAAACAGAACGGAGGGAGGGAGGGTGCCCTACACAAAATTTTAACACTCTCAAAAAGTCCTTGGGCTCTGGGAACTATGAAATGCATCCATGGGGTTATTCTAAGCTCTCTGAAAGTCCCCTGGTTCCAGAGAAGAGAGCACTCTCTGTCGTGAGACCTTGAGTGTAGAGGCTAAGAGCACAGCCTTTGGAGCCACAAGGCCTGAGCCTGAAGCCCAGCTCTGCTATTTCCCCCGCCTGTACCAAAAAGCACAAGGTACTCAGCCCTCTGGGCCTCAGTCTTCTCTGTAAAATGAGGATAACAGATGGCTCTATAAGGCAGAGCTGGGGCTTACAGTGATGGCTGGACAGAAGAAGCCCTCAGTAAATATTAGCAAGGGTTCCTCCTCAGCCCAGTGGGACACACAACCAACAACCCCTCATTTCCTGGAAGAAATACCTGTGCTACAAGGTGGGAAGGTAGTGGAAGGAGGCCTAAAATCTTCATAGAAAGTGGCTCAAGGACATGCACAGAGTACCCTTCTCCACGGAAATCAGAAACCCCAAAGAGCTGTGCTTTTTTCCATCAGAATGCAGCTCCCGGAGACCACCAGGCTATGCAGGCTGCATGGGGCAGAGGCCCTGAGTCTGGAGTAGAAATGTTACCTAGTGTTTCCCTGGATGGGTGGAGACGGAAAGGGATACTGACTGGGTGCAGCCCTCCTGTGGCCACTTTGGTTTTTGTGTCGGACACACAGAAAACATCACTCAGTTGGAAAGCAGGGCGTATTAAACTCATCAGCCAGAGGCCTCGAGGCAGGCTGATTGCCCAGTGGGGGACAGGCCCACGGAGGGGGGTGGGGGCCAGGCCCGGGGAGAGCCAGTCTGGCCGAGGCCAGGCCTGCACCCAAGGGTTGGGCTTCTCTGGGATGGGAAGGAAAGAGTTAAACCGACGCTGGGCTTTGGGAGGGAGGCTTTGCAGCTATAAACAGTGAGCCAAGGGAGGGAGGGAGCTGACACAGGATGTGGCCAGGGCTCTAGCTGTCTGATTATTAACTTCACTTTTATTTGGAGGGGGATTCGATTCTCTGTTTTACTTCCCATCAAGGAAGTGAAAGCCCAGGTCTCGGAGGGGCCTGGTTTCAGATTGTTTTGTCACAGCTCATTCATTTTTCCCCTTAAATAAATAAACAAAACCACCTCTTTGTTTTCCCCTTAATGAGCGTTCAGCAAATCATCTGTGGGTGGGGCATGAAAGGGGTTTTCTGGAGTCCTTCATGAAGTAACTTAGGCTTATTCTTCTGGAAGGAAAAAGGAGTCTTCTTTTGGCTTCAGCTTCCTCTAAGACTTTCTTTTCTACCTTCTCTGGAGATCTCAGCCTGAAATCATGACCTCAAGTCCAGCGTAGACCTTTCTTGGCTGGCCCCTGGGGCCTGACCTGCAGCCTGGCAACCTTGTCCCAGGCTCCCACCCCAAGGCCACACAGAGGAAGCAACATCACAGGGCTCAGTAGTTCGTCTTCTTGATCAAGCTTAGACCCATGGTGTTTGTTCCTATGGCACCCTGACATTTCCACTAAAAATAACTTAAAGCAATTAAAAACACAAAAGGATTCCATTACAGGGCTTAAGAAAACACCATTCCACGTTCCTTCGCCCAAGGTTCAAAACGCTTGGGAACTTTGTTTCCAACATCAAAACCCATTCAATAATTTCAGGGATTCTCTTGCAACAACCCTTTCCTGTTGGTGTGTGAGGTGCCACAGGGGACACAAAGACCACTACCAACTACCACATGGTCCCTCCTGTCCTGGTGCCCACAATTCAGTGGGGGAAGATGCAGGGGGTGGGGGGAACAGGGGAGTCCTGGTGGCAAAGGCTAATGAATGGTACCATAGGTGGGCAGAGGAGGGGAGGGCCACATTCTGCTGGCAACAGAGGGAGGAAAACTGAGGAAGGCTTCTTGGTGGAGCTGATATTTAAGCTTGACCTTGCAGGGCTGACAATATTACAAGGAATATTCTAAATGCTGACAAGTACCAAATGACAGACAATATCAACGTGTGAACCAGGTCCGATATAAGACAACTGGAGTGGTGTGGCCTGTAGGGGCTGTGGCTCCTCAAGTGGCATTCAGAATGGCATTGAAAGTCCCCAGGGTGGAGAGGGGCTGAAAGGAAACTGCCACTCAGATTCAGCCCCAGGCTGCCAGTCCTTGACCCTTGGCTTGGACACCCGTGTGATCTGGGAAGGAGTGGCACTTCATGCTGTGAGCAACAGGATACCACACTTGGATACACACTCCTCTCAGATCCTGACTCTGGGTTGCCAGACCAACACCTGCTGACCAGTAGGAGCCACTTTACTGCCTCTGACTTCATGCTCTTTCAACACGGGGCAAGAAGAAAGAGGGTGCCCTGCAAAGAATCCAATTCACTTACAAAAGCTCTGGCTTTTGGAAAGGCTAGTGGGATGGGATTTCCAAACATCCCTGGGGAAGATGCCAGGGCGTCAGGTTTTCCTGAAGTTCTTAGAATTTTCCTTCCCGCGGCGACCGGGGCTCCGGGGCCCTGAGTCCGCCGCCCCCCGGCCATGAGGGGGTTAAGCGGCCGCCAAGATGGCCGACTTGTTTTGCACTTCGGAGGGGTCACGAGGGAGGCTGCCCTTTGCCTTGGGGAGGCTGTCAAGGTCCCGCCGCCCTCTCTGGCGCTATGCCCCAGGCGGCCTGACGGTATCTCCTCCCCTGCGTGTCCTGCAGTCCCGCAGAACCTTCCAGGCCCAAGGCGAGCCAGACTCGCCTCCAGGCCGGCCTTGGACGGCGAGGCAGGGAGGTCCGTCGTCGGGGAGACAAGGGCCAGGGCTGCGCGTGGCTGTGCCCTTCGGCCCCTAGGAACGCGGGGGACCGGGAGCCTGAGGACGAAGGGCCGAGGCCGCTGCCTGGACCGGCTATCCCAGCATTTCCTCGCCCCGGGCTGAAGCCACCCCAGCTGGTCTCCGGCCGGCCTCCGAGGGCTGCTCCCGCTCCTGCCGGCCGCCTTCGCAGGGGCGCCATGAACGTGGTCGCACTGCCCTCCAGTGGCCAGCCGGCCAAACAGCGCGCGGGGGCCGGCGTGGATCCCCTCTCCGGGCTCATCTCCTTAAAGAAGGGCTGCCCCTCTGCTACGTTTGAACACGTGGCCTTGCTCACCCGCGGTTCTTCTTACAGGCGGCCCAAGCTGCCCCTTGCCACAGTGCACACTGATGGAAAAGCAGGGGACTTGCTTGCTCCAGTGGTTCTCAAACTTAAGTATGCACCAGGAACCCCCCCCCACCCCCCCACTTGGGTCAAACCCGTGTTGCTGGGTCCCACACCCAGGGTCAAAGAATTTGCATTTCTAACAAGTTCCCAGGGGTTGCTGCTGCCACTGGTCCTGGGGCCACATTTACAGACCAACTAGCTCAGTTTGCCCATCCTTTCCTGGGGATTCTGGCATCACTCATTGAATATATAATGCACCTGCTGGGCACTGAGGACAAGAAGTGACCATGACCAAGTTCCCACCCTTGTGTGGCTTACTCTGACAAAGGAGATAGACTTTTTTAAACAAATAATTTCATAAACAGATATAAGATTCCATTTGAAAAAAGTTTTCAAATTCCCATGAAGGAAGAAAATAAAGCATTCGAAGAACATATATACATGGGAAACTGGTTTCTTTTTTTTTTTTTGATGAGAGGGACTGGTTTCCATTTGGGATGGGCTATTGGAGAAGACCGCCCTGAGGAAACCTTAAACTGAGGCCAGAAGGAGGAGGGGAGAGATCTGGGGAGGAAAGGATGAGGGGTGTGGCTGCAGGCAGAGCAGGGAGAAGCTGTGGAGGGGCAGAGACTGGAGGGGCAGAGCTGGGGGGGCAGGCAGAGGGTCACAGCACCCCCCCCCAGATCAGCACAACTGGTCCCAGAGACCTGCCTCTTCAGAAGGGTCAACATTCAGAGAAGAGGAGGAGAAAAGGTAGATACTGAGCTTGCACAGTCACTGCCCTCCCTGGTTTGCTCATCATTAGATGATCCCCGAGGTGTCTTGGTCGAAGCCCAGCCTGCCAGCACACTGTCAGAGGGATGGATGAATAGAAGCCCCTGCTCAGTGACCCTACAACTATGCGAAGGAAGGCCTTTGGATTAATAGCCTCAAGGGGAGGGAGGAAAGAACACCTGAAAAAATACATGCAGCTTTAGAGTCAAACGAATCCAGCTCAAATACTCGCCCTGCTCCCAACTCACTGTGTGATCTCCAGCAAGTGGCCTAACCTCTCTGAGCCTCAGCTTCCTCATCTGAGAAATGAGGACAGGACAGTACCTACCACACATGGGGTCGTTCTGAAGATAGAGTACTAACTACCATTTGCCAAGTGCCTATTCCATGCAAAGTCCTGCGCTAAGGGCTTCTCATCCATTACACGAGGTGCCGCAGGGAGTGAGGTTTGATCATGGGAGCCTTACTGTTACCATTTCACAGCAGCCCCCAGTGCTTTGTACAAGTGGGTACCTTCAGTAGAAGGAGCTTAGTGAGCCCTGGGAACCGGTAAGCACTCAATAAATGGTGGCCTTCGTTTTTTAGCCAGAGAAAAGGGACCCTTTCGGAGAGGTGAGCGGCCGGACAAGACAGCACACCCACTTCTCCCCAGGAGGGCCAGCCTCGGGTCTAGTTAGCCAATGCCGGTGTTGGGACGTCAGCTCTTACTCACTCTTCCCAGAGAGCAGCTAATTAGCCTCCCCACAGCCAGGAGCTCCCCAGATGAAAGGTGCTTAATACAAATGCAAGGCGTGACCCCCATATTTATAACCCAGGTTCCCTTGGGTGAGGTAGGCCCGGGGGTGGAGAGACAGGCCAGATCAGGGCCTCGCCTTCTTTATGACAGAGATTCTCAGGGAAGGTAGCTGGGCTGAGGTGGTTGTGAGCCTGAGAAAAAGGCTCCCGGCTGGTGGGTGTGGGGCCGCCCAGGTCCTGGGAGTGGGAGGTGCCAGTTGGCTGAGGGGGCAGAATGCTCCAGGTTCCAGGCTGCCTTCTAGACCAGGAGCTCAGAGGGCAGGAGGCGGACAGCCTAGGGTAGGGTGGGTCACAGCGGGGACTCGGATGCCAGGCTGCTGGGTGGAGATTCCACCTCCACAGTGGCTACATCGTGTCCCCGAGCCTCAGCTTCCTCATCTGCAAAGTGGGCATAAGGATAGCCTGGACCTCACAGCTATTCACCGACAACACTTAGTACAGGCAGCACCTGGCACCCACTGTGTAAAGAATGAGGAGTCGTGTATTTGTTCAATCAACAGACAGTTATCAAGCACTTACTATGTGCCAGGCAATGGGCGCTGGAAATACAGTCGTGAGCCAAAGAGATCAAGGATCTCTTCCTGTGGAACTCACATTCTATATGGAAGACACATAAGAAACACAAGAACCGGGAGATTCCTGATACACTGCCCGACAACGGTGTGCACCATGAAGATGACGAGAGATGGGACACAGGGATGTGACGAGGGTGACATGCCGAACGCAGCGGTCACATACACTCTCCAAGGCGGGTAGAAGCAGGTATGAGCAGATTAAGAAACGCACGGGGGTTGAAGGGTCAGCCCAAAGCTGTCCGGCAAATCGGAGGCTGGAGCCTGACTCGGCAGCACGGGAACCGCAACCACAGCTGCTGAAGCGGCCACCGAAGTCCCCTCTTTCCCCTGGAAGAGGGGCTATGCCAGCCTCAGCCACCTGCCCTCATCTCCTCCAGCCAGCGCCTCACACGCACCTTCTCTCTGGATCCTCCCAGCCACCTACTGGGGCAGTAGCAACCCCATCATCTTTGTTGAGGTGACACTTCCGTGACAGAAAATGAACCTTTTTAAAGTGAACGATTCGGGGGCATTTAGCATGTGCGCGAAGTTGTGCGGCCCGGACCCCTATCTGGTTGTGAATCATCTTCACCCCAAAAGGAGACTCCTATCCATTAAGCAGCTGCTCCCCCTGCCCCCTGCCCCCCAGCCCCCGGAAACTGCCAGTCTACTTTCTGTCTCTCTGGATTTGCCTCTTCTGATACTCCATACATCCAGACCTTTGGGGCCCGGCTTCTTTCATTTAGCGTGTTTTCAGGGTTCATCCACACTCAGGCACGGGCTGGGATTCCGCTTCTTTTTATGGCTGAATAATGCTCCATTGTATGTAAGCACCTCCATTTTACAGATGAGGAAACAGACTCAGGGCAAATAATCAACACCCAAAGGTCACAGCCCATCTGTGGCCGACCGGGATTTGATAGCAGCCCGAGTCCCCGCTGTGGAAACATGCATTCGAGCAGGCCTGCTCCCCAGAGGGCTGGCACCCGGGCACTACTGTCCCAAGAGGAGGGCTGCTGCTGGCACATGCTGGCTCCCCCCGTTGTGACCTGGCCTCTTCTCAGTACAGGCTCACAGGCGTGGGCAAGGTGGCCTCCCAGTCACCCTGCTCCAGGCAAGGCCAGAGCATGGCTGAAGAGGCCACCTCCTCAGGGGAAATTCCAGCTCCTGGCCAACCACAGGCGAGGGCACTCATGGGGTTCAAGCCCTCCCTCTCAACTGGGTCATGAGGCTGGGTGGTGACTCAGCCCTGGGGCTAGCCTGGTGGGCAGGCCACGTCATGAGCATTTTCCCCAGCCCGCTCCCCGGGCAGAGCTGCGGGTACCTCAATGCACGAGCGTGTATTAAGCACTTTATCTATGCCAGGCCTTTAAAGCAGCCCCTTTCTGAAGAGGGTGCCAGCCCCCAAATCGAAAGCAGGTGCTAAGACCAAGGAACAGGGCCTAGGAAATCCCTGACCTCACTCAAGAAGGCTGCACACAGTCTGGGTCTGCCAGAGTCCCCCGCTTCAGCACAGAGGGCACAAGGCAGGCAGCACACAGGAGTCTAGAACACCCGCCTGGGATGCCCACCTTGGCTCACTCGACACCCAAGCAAGAAATGGTACTCCCTCCCCCTTGACCCTGTTCTGACCCTGCCTAGTGGCCATTCATTCCATTCAGTCAGTGCCAGTCACACTGCTGGGCAACGAGGATGCAGAAGTTTAAAGAAAAAATAGCCCCTGTCCTTTGGAAGCTTAAAAGTGAGTGAACTAATCCAACTAAGCAAACTAGGAATGACCCCATGGCCGGGGGTGAGGAGCCCAGAGGCCAGGCCCCAACCGCGTGGGCAGCTGCAGCTGAAATGTGGGTGCATGTGTGTTTGCGTGGATCCCGCAGCTGAGCCCATCTTTAGACTGGAATCGATCCCCCAAGGCAGGTCCATTCAGTAAATTAGCCTGAAAACACGGGCCTGAGGCTGGGGCTCCTTAACCCCCCACCCCCCACCGGCACCCCCATTCAGGATGCAGAAGGCTTTTCCCAGCAAGGAAAGCTCCCCTAAAGGTGCCAGTGAGGACGGGCTGAGCCCATCACAGGCTCCAGGAGGCAGTCATAGGGGTGCTGGGCTGAGCCAAATGGCCAGGGGACATCCAAGCAGGTACGCTGCCACTGCCCCCTGTGGCGTCCCCTGATGACAGAGCACCTCCCAGGTGCCAGGCTCATGCTCAGCACTTCACGCGCAGCACATGTCTTAAACCCCTGAGATTTTTTACCAGTGCTTTGCTCCATGTCAGAGGACTGGAGGAGGATTTGCATTCTGGTCTGACCTACTCCAGAGTCCACACCCACAGTTCTACTGGCTTTCCCCAGCCAAGGCTAGCACAACACACGCCCCCATATACTTGCAGCCTCCTGGCCAGGCTGCCTGAGGGTGGGGGTGGGGGTGGGGGTGGGGGTGGGGTGGGGGAGGGGAAGAAATCCCTCAGACAGAGGCCACTTCAACCCTGCTCCTGTCCCTCTCCCCTCTCCCCGCCCCAGCTAACCCTTCCAGTTCAGCCAGTTTTTCTGCAGCCAGAAAGCACCTTCTGCCCCCAAGGAGCCCCCAGAGCAGCAGAAGGGAACAGTCCACACCAAGCCTGCGGAAGGGATTGGGGTTGGGGCTGAGTCCTGGCCAGGTATGGGCCTCAGACGGGAGTTGAAATGACCCCCTCGAGCGATCAGATGCTCTAGGTCCGTCCCCACCCCACAGCTGTCATGGCGAACTTGGCAGCAAAAAGGGAAGGAGGGAGCTAGATCTTCCAGGTGTCTTGGCTGACCTGATGCAACCCCAGAGTGCCCCTCAGGCAAGAAGGCAGAGCGAAGGGGTGCGTGGGAAGGCAGTGATTATCGCCTTCCATGTCAAGGCTGGGCGTGGGGGCCACCTGCCCAAGGAGCATAGCCTGACTGAAAGGCAGGGATGAGATGGGGTAGCCATGGGGAAATAGGCCAAGTGCAGTCCCCAGAGCCAGACATGGCCACCGAGAGGCCCAGTAACCACAGCCCCATTTGCTGGCCTCTGGTTCAAGCACTTTAATTCATCCTGAAGCCAGTCTTTACATCCACTCTGGGAGGAGGAAGGTGCATGGGGTCTCTGTTTTCTATATGAGAAGACTGGCACTCAGAAATTTGAGAGTGTATGGGCACCTGGATGGCTCAGTCGGGTGAGCATCCGGCTCTCGATTTCAGCTCAAGTCATGATTCCAGGATCGTGGGATCGAGCTCCACCTCCAGCTCTCTGCTGAGCATGGAGCCTACTTAAGATTCTCTTTCTCTCTCTTTCTGTCTCTCTCCTTTTGCCCCTCTCCTCCACTCATGCATGTGCTCTCTATATATAAATTTTTTAAAAAAGAAAAGAAGTTTGAGAGTGTAAAAAAAAAAAAATGTTGAGAATGTGCCCGTAGTCACGAGTCTAGGAAACAATACAATCAGGATTCACATCTGGTCCCTCTGGCCCCGAAGGCCCTGCCCTTGACCACTTAGCACTTCCTTGCTGGCTGTTCCCGGCACTGGCCTGGCACCTGAGGTGTTCATTCACCGGATGAGGGAGGGAGTGAATAAGCAAGTGGACAGGCATGGGGATGAGTAAGTGGAGAAGTGGGTCCACTTGTCCCACAGCCCCCAGTGGGTGAGCAAGTGGGCAGGTGAATGAGTGGGTGAGGGAGGGAGGGGACCAATGCATCAGAAGTGGAGAGTAAACTAGTAAACCAGCAGCTGGATGGTTAACGGCTCAGCCCTCAGCCAGAGGGAAAAGCAGTTGCTGCTGTCACATGGCCTCTGGGAGAGAGGAAGGAATGTGGCTTCTGAGAAACTGGGTGGCCCAGTGGCGGGCTGGCTCACCGTGAATACCCCCCAGGTCTCCCTCCCTAGACAGCAAGTCTCCAGAACGAGGGGCTCTGGAGGCCCCAGGGCCTCTGCCTGCCAGACACATGCACATTCGATGACCAAGTATCCGGCTGGCCTGGTCAATCATCAACGGGCCACCGAGAGCTCAATTGCTTAAGAGGACCCTGGGCCAGGTATCGACCTGCCCACCCCTTCTGGGAGGAAAAGAGGAGCAAGAGACCCATTGGCCCTGCCTGAGGTGTAGGTGGGGGTGGGTGGCCGAGAGGCCCTCACCGCTGCCCTGCACAGGCAGGTAGGCCTGGCCGGGATAGCCACCCTGTCCACTGGCCGCTGGGCCTGGGGTCAGTGCCCTGGCCTGTTTGCCTAAGGGGGTGGGTTCAAGCTGGCATGGAAGTGGCTCACTGCCATGGCCAAGGAGAGCCGAGGGCCCCTCCTTCTGGGGTAAGGCCCCACTTGGGCTCTGGACTGGGGGTGGGGGAGGCTAGATGGAGCCAGGAATAAAGATAATGTGTGAGAAAGGGGGCGAGGGTAAGGCTGTTGCTCTAATGAGAGGCTGTGTATCTTAGAGCTGGAGGGAGGGGCCCCTAGGGGTCTATGAGCCTACCTCCCAACACCTTCCATGAAACCCAAAGGGAAAGTCAAGGACAATTCTGTGCATTGAGGGGCACACAGAGGGACTCCCCACCCCCACCCCCACCCCCAGTCAACTCTCTGGGGGAGACTGAAGTAAGCAAGAGGCAGGTGGGAGCTCAAGAATCTCTGTAGAACAAATGCCAGATACTCCTCAACCCAGAGTCATGCCTGGTCAGGCACAGCCCTGCCTAGCCATGAGTTGTATCCCTACCTCCAATGGGTGCATGTGGGGGTGTGGGACATGTGGTCCAGGGAGGTAACAGGGGGTGTGAAGGGTGGGGGTTGGGCACACAGAAAGCTGCTCAAACAGCCTGGCTCCCTCCCCTGTGCCCTCTGGCCTTGCATGAGCCCCCTGCCGCAAGGAACCCTTTCGGGGGACAGAGACCAATACTGCCCTCCTTGGCCTTCTGGTGCAGGTCCCCTTGGGCTAGTTAGCCCCATATCCCCAAATAGGGACCTTCTGGAGACTACACTCCATCCCAGAAAATGCCACAGAGATCAGTCTGAACACAGAGCAGGGCGGCGGTGGGAAGCTGAGTTTGGGGCTGGGGACCTCCCATCCCTGTCTCAGCATGGGCCCAGAGTGGGGACGCGAGCGCCCTCTGGTGCCTTCCTGTGGCACAGGCGCATAGAGCTATACGCCCCAGACGGGACTCAAGGGAGCACAGCTTCAAGGCAGCCTCCCACAGGCTCCAGGAGCATCTTCGGAGCAACAAGCAACTGCCTAAAACCAAAGATTAAGGTGATACAACCTACATCAAAGAGTCATTATGAGGACTGCACGACATCTGCAGCCCTCTTCGCACCACGTTCTGCAAATAATAATAATAACACCAAGAGGAAAAAGCTGTTTGAATCCTCACAACGACCGGGCTGAGGTAGGTGTTATTTCCAGTTTCCTGATGACATGAGGGCTTGCACAAGAGCACACAGATAGTATCTGGCAGAACGTGGATTTGAGCCTAGATGTGACACCAAACTTGTACTGTGTTCTAGGCACTCCACTATAACCACTCGGATCTTAACAAGAGAGGCCATTTCCAGCCAAAGGGTGGCTTTTTCTCTCCTGTCTCCTGCTCCCAAGAGAGACTGCGCTGCCGCTGCCGGGGAAAAGACAGCAAAACGGTCCCTCCTTCTGTTGTGGTTGTAAAGTGTCAGTGATAAGCCCTTGCTTATCTCGTTATACTTTACAAAGGACTTTTACCTGGGCTGTTGTCTCATTATCCCTTCACACTTGCCCTGTGAGGGAGGGGCCCGTAGCCCCATACAACATGTACCCCCAAAGTCAGCGGTCCACTCAAGTTCCAGCCCCATACCCACACGACCCCCACCTGGGGCCAAAGCCAGTACCTGGGATTCCTGTAAAAAATCTACTCACAGAAAATATTTGCAAAACACATCTGACAAGGGACTAGTATCCAGGATATAGAAGTAATAACTCAGTAATGAAAAGACAAATAACCCCATTTTCAAATAGGCAAAAGATTTAGACAAAAGATTTCAAAAGAAGATATGTGAATGGCCAATAAGCATATAAAAGGAGATAGTCAACATCATTAGTCATTATTAGTCATCACTATTAGTCATCATTAGGAAGTGCAAAATAAAACCACAGTGAGATACCTTTCTACGCTCACCACAATGGTGAAAATCAAAAAGCCTGACAGAGCCAAATGCTGACGAGAATGTTCACTGGAACATTCACACATTGTTGGTAAAGGTATAAAGTGGTACCACCACTCTGGAAAAGGTCTAGTGGTTTCTTTGAAAACAAAACATATACCTCGTCTATAACCTAGCAATTCCACTTCCTAGGTATGTAACCAAGAGAAATGAAGCCATATATTCACAAAAAGACTTGTACAGGAACGTTCCTAGCAACCGTACTCATAATAACCCCAAACAGACTGTGGCACCCCTACCGAACAGAATATGATTTCACAAAGAAAAGGGACGTATCACAGACACACACGGCATCATGAATGTATCAACAACATTATGCTGATGAAAGAAAGGGCTGCCAAGGAGACCTACCGTGTGATTCTACTTATATGTGGTTCTAAAGCCGGCGAAACAGGGGCGCCTGGGTGGCTCATTCCATTAAGCGTGCGATTCTTGATCTGGGCTCAGATCATGATCTCATGATTTGTGAGATCGAGCCCAGCATGGGGCTCCACACCAACAGTGTGAAGCCTGCTTGGAATTCTCTCTCTCCCTTTCTCTCTGCCCCTTCCCTCTTCTCTCTCTCTCTCAAAGAAATAAACTTAAAAAAATATTTTAAAGCTGGCAAAATAATCGGTGGTGCAGAAGAAATCAGAAGGGCAGTTGCCTCTTGGGGGCTGGGGCTGGGATTGATTGGGAAGAGGCATGGGGGAACTCGCTGGTTGCTGGTAATGTTTTATGTCTTGATTGGAGTCTGGTTTCATCAGTAGATGCATTTGTCAAAACTCAAAGGGACAGTTAATGTGTACATTTCATGGTATATAAGTTTTACCTCAAAGGGGGGAAGAAAACCACTACAGATATTGAATCCTAATTAACAAGTTGCATGTGGGGGTACTCAGGGGGAAGTGTACTGATTGGTCCCAACCTGTCTCTCCAGAGACTTGCCCCACCAAACGGGTTCCGCCCACGAGTGGTGGCTGAGAGGGTGCCTCGCAGATGCCAACATGCAAACAAATCATCTGCATGGCTTGCTAAGCAGAACATTCGGAATCAGAAGGCCTGGGCTGGGGCCCAAGAGTGTGCATTGCTAACAAGCTCCAGGTGTCGCTGCTGGTCCTCGGGCTCCACTTTGAGTAGCGAGGACTTAGAATATTACCTTCTGATAAAGGTAATTCATATATCGGGACCCACAAAATAGAGGCCACCCCAGTGGCCTGGCCCACATCACAGATCTAAACCCAAGTCAGGCTGCAATTAACAGGAAATGCGTCACTATCAGGAAACCGGATATACACCAATCACAGTCCTCCAACTCTGCACTCGCTCGGTGGCTCGTTTACCTGACCCTAGGGAAATACGGCCTGCTAGCCTTTAAGGGAATTCCCGGCCTCGGAGCCAATCATGCTCTGTTTCCGCGTAAAACCCTTGCCCCAAATCCCTCAGGAAGACTGCTCCACGATTGTACGGCACTATTCTCCCCCCACCCCCATCCACAGAAAGACACCGAACTCATCACTAAATTGTTTACGTCGGTCACTTGACATTTCCACCTCTTAGCCTTTGCTCCCACTGTTTCCTCACGCTCCAACTTGCTCTGCCCTCCCCACGCCATGACTTGTCCTCTCCATGCCCATCCATGTCCTACCTTTTCCCATCCATCCTTCCTCTTCCAGCAGATGACAACTGATAATGATGATGATGATAAATGATAGCGACAACAACCTTTTGAGACCTTATTAGGTGCCAAGGACTGTGTTCTGTGCTTTATGAGCATTATTTTAGGTTTAACCCTTTTAGTAGCCCTATGGGGTTGGTACGAATATTGTTCCCATTTTATGGATGAGGAAACTGAAGTATAGAGAGGCTAAGTATTCGCCCAAGGTCACACAATCTTGGCCGTGTGGATGCTTCCTTTGGTTCTAATTATGGAACAGCCTTGTGGTAAAAAGCACCCACCGCCCACCGCCAGCTCCAAGCTCCCCACTCGCCCCCACTGATCCCTTGTAGCTAGCTCTCTGCCTGCTATGTGGGTCTTTCTAGGCCGTCCCCTCCAGTTCAGATCACTCCTGCAATCTTCTCTCCAAACTCAGGGTGTCCAGAGTCTAAAGCAGCTGACCTGGGGTCCACTGACCTGGAGGAGACCCCACGAAAGACTGCTCTGCTCCCACCCCAAACTATAGGCTCTGTGAAGGCAGGCCCAGACCCACCTTGTATTGTTGCATCCCCAGGGACATTTGCTCACTGTAGATAGATGGGGGGTCGGGGTGGCGTGGGGGGTGGCATAATGAGGTCTCCTGCGCTGGCCTGGTCCCCATAGATCTGCACCTGACTCAGATGAGAGGCACCTTCCTCACCTACCCCCAAGTAATCCTGCCACTCCTCAGTGTCTCCGTCACCCTCCAACCTAAACCCAGAGGCTGACAGGTTGGAGACTGATGTCCTCAGACCCGAGGCACTACCCACCCTGAACCCTCACCCCAGTCCTGCAGTTCCCAGCCCTCCCCGGCACACCCTCCATCCCAAAGGCCTTTGGCGGTTTCTCTCCACGCCCCCCCCCAAGACCGCTTAGGGAGGATATTTTACTTTCCCAGTCAAGCTCGGGGATGCAATTTCTCCTCCTAAGAGGTTAGGCTAATTGCTCTTCCCAGAAGAAAATCCTCCGAGGTTTTCCTTGTGGTGGGATAGGAGGTTTGAAAATTACATGTTCGGGGCAACATCTGGTTACTATATTAAAGTCCAGTCTCAAAGCGGGGTGGCCACTGGGGAGCACAGGCGCCATCTGCTGGCCCAAAGAAAGATTGCGGCAAGAGTCTCCCAGCCGGACTTGATTTTTCTCATTTTAAAAGCGCCGTGACAACATTGATGTCTAATATTTTGGCCCCCACATACATTAATTGAATGATTTCCAGGGACAGAGAGACTTCAAATGTACCGGACACAAGCACATCAATTTGTATACGTTAAATATCCACGGCTTTCTGTTTATCAATCAGACCTCAATCAAGTAGTTTTTTTTTTTTTTTAAAGTACCAGACACACAATTTATAAACCTTAGGCAATGAAAAGACTAGGTATGTGTATACACACACACACAAATACGCTGACATTTAATTGATGATAATCCCTAGCACTTCTTATATCAAATTAGTTATGCAGCTTTAATCCTATTAGATTATCTTAAGCTCGTCTTTAAACAAATGGGATCTCCCAAACATTAAGGTGGGAACATAAATGAGAGGTAATTTTCAGTCTATCGAATTATAAAAGCACATACTCATCAATGCAGCAATCCCATTACTGGTAATGAAACTTACAGACACATCCACATTCATGGGTACAAAGATAATGTTCAGGGGTTTCCTCGGCAGCCTCATTAATAACAGCAAAACACCAGGAAGCATCCATCTAATTCCAACACTCACACGCTTCAATTAAAAAAAAAAAAAAAAAAAAAGCTTGGAGCACCTGGGTGGCTCACTTGGTCGAGCACAGGACTTCAACTCAGGTCCTGATCTCATGGTCCATGAGTTAGAGCCCCACGTGGGGCTCACTGAGGTCAGCAGACCCTTCTTTGGATCCTCAGGGCAGAGTCTGCTCTGAATCTCCGTCCCCCTGTCTCTCTGCCCTTCCCCTGCTCACGTTCAATCTCTCAAAATTAAATAAGCATTTTTTTTTAAAAAAGCTACCGTACTTTTTCCAAAGAAATCCACTTTTCTAGGTGTCTGAGCATCCAGGGCCACAGTTAGGGCTTCAGAATGCACTGAGGAGCTCCATGAACTGGCCAATAGGTTTTGAAATGCAGACATAGCTTTCATACAGGGAAAAAAACAAAAACAAAAAGCAAAACCACCAACCATTTAGCCAAGATATCTTGAAAACACAAAAAATTTTCGGAAACAGAGTTTTGATTCATAGCCATCAGCCTTACCTTAAGCGTGTAGCGAAAGGGAAGTCAAGTCATGAGTTGGGTATTAGAAGAAAATATCAGGACAGAACTGAAGGGAAAGCCAAATCATGGCATGTTTCTGAGCAGAGTCGGGCCCAGAGAGCACCACATGCGTTAATCAGCCCTGGGGCACAAACCATCAGGGCTGAGGCTCAAGGAAGCCTGTGGCCTGTTTCAATGTATGCTAAACTTCTGCATGCAGTAGCTGGGAGAAATCAGACAGGCCTGTCAGCCTCCCAAAAGATGGGAGACCCATGTGGGCCAACATCCACAGCCCCAGGAGGACAGAAAACGCTGGACAGTGTTAGCCACTGCAGACCTTGACTTCCCGGGCCCCTTGAAACAGATGTCAAGACGGACATTCACAGCAGTCGGAAACCACACACAGACCCCAGGCCCCAAGCACAAGCCGTGGGAGGGCAGCAGCATATGCAAATGGATGAGAGGGCAAAGGACTGGAAACTACTTCTTCAGCCCAGCTGGGGGCAGGTGGGACGGGGGCGGGGGTGGGGGGTGTTGCTCGGTGAGGGGTTACTGCACCCTACAATATTCCAGAGGCAAAAAAGTCCAGAAGCATAAAAACCACAACTGAGAAGAAAAAAAGAACTACAACATTTCATCAACGCTAAGATGCACAGTTTTTTCGTTTTTTATTATCTTTGAAGTCTGTGTTTCAAACCTACAATTGATGGCAGGTCAGTTCATTTGGCAGCTTTGTTTTCTTTCTTAGAAGAGCGTAAGATGAAAACGACTGTAGAGGCACCTGGGTTAAGCGTCTGACTCTTGATTTCAGCTCAGGTCATGATCTCACAGCTCATGGGTTCAAGCCCCACGTCAGGATCTGTGCTGATAGCTCGGAGCCTGCTTGGAATTCTCTCTCTCCGTCTCCCTCTGCCCCTCCCCCACTCTCAACATAAATAAATAAATAAATATGACTTTATTTTTTAATTGTGGCATGACTGACAAATTTAAAAAGTGTGTAAGATACACGTACACATTGTAAAAGGATTCTCCCCCAAAAGATGCCTCTTACAATTGGTGGCATTCAATAATGTCTCAATAAAATTGAAAAAAATTGATGAATGTTAGAGTCAATGAAATCCAGTATTATTTATTGAGCCCTAATTATATTGCCGGCACATGTTGGTCAGTTAGCGTGCGGGAGCACACAACCCCAGGAGCCTTCCATCACAGAGGAGAAGCAAGACTCAGGTGAAATAACTTTCCCCGGGTCACAAAGGCAGTAAGCAGCAGAGACAGGATTCAGGGCCCAGGTTTGCTGGGCCCCTATGCTTCCCATTATGTTGTCCTAGTCTCCTGCCTTCTAGATAAAGTGAGAGGGGCAAGGCCAAAGCCAGTTTGTCATTTCTGTCCTCAGGCCCTGGTTAATTCTCCAGGAGCGGTAGGTCATTGTCATCTGCTCTGTTTCAATCCTTAGTAGCTCCAGGCTCAGAAGTTTCCAGAAGCCCTGCTTCATGGCTCCCAGCTCACCTGATTCTGCCACAGCTCAGTGAGCTTGGCCTCCTTGACCTGTCTCCACCGCCCATCCTCCCAGGCTTTAATTGTGGGTTTCCTGTTGCCTTCCCAGCCCCACTGGGTCTTTACTGACCAAGCTTACTCCCTGCTTCTCTGCCCACCGCAGGCCCTGGGGAAAGCAGCTTGAAGGAGATCCCAAAGATGGCAGTTTGGCGAAAGACACTAATTGCAAGTTCTCTTGTCAGACTGGGACTGACTAGTAGGATGGCCAGGTCAGGGCTCCACGTTCAAAACGGCTGGTGACAGAAGGGGCCACTGGCAAGGCCTGTCTGGGTTCCAGCCGTGGGGGCTGGGAAGAGCCAGTGGGATCGCAGATCAAACCAGGGTCGCTGTCCCCCAGAGACTGAAGGACACCTCTCCTTTCTCCTCCATGCTGCAGCCACCTGCACCCCAAAGACCTGGCACCTCCCACACGTGCCCCTTACCCCCCAGTTGGGCTTCATTTCCTGATGACCCCTGTGTGTTCAATTGCTCCCTGCCAGGCCTGGTGGGTTCAAAGCTTATGCTTGGACACTCAAGTCTCGGCCAGAAGAGCCTTTGGCTCTCCCAGGCCTAAGGGTCCCCTTCCCTCTGCCCGGACACACATCCTGGCACCAGTTCTCACCTCTACTACCATTGTGGCTTTGCTATTCCCATGGGCTCAACAAATATTTGTACCCAGGACGAGCAGACGCTCTGTCAAGTGCTGAGATGACAGGACACCACAGAGGGGGCAAGGAGCAGGAGCAGACACAGTAGAGCATGGCAGGTGTTACAGGGGCAGTGCTGTGCAGAGAAGGCTCACGCCCCCCACCCCCCGCCCCCGAGAGCCAGCAGCGGGCACCTCTTCTCCACCTTGCGGTCCGGGCCATCAACTTAGTAGACGGAAATCAGCCACGGCGGGGGAGTGCTTATGCCACCGAGATCAGCAAATGCTGCAAACCAGAGCTCTATTTGTTTGCTAGACGGCAAGATGGTAACCGTGTACTAGCAGGGACCCTGGGCCCGGGGAGGGCCACTGGCTTGGTTGGAGTTCTCCCTCAAAAACAGACCCTGAGTCAAGGACTGAAGAACAGGGGTTTATTTGGAAGCTGGTGGCCAGGAGCAGCAGTGGTGGGGCCTGAACTGTGAACAAGCTGGCCTCCCTCCTCCCCGCCCCTCTGCTTTCCAGCCTTGCCTGCCGCTCTGCTTGCTCAGCTTACCTCACAGGACCTCTTCCTTGCAGGGGTTTGTCCTGGTTTCAGAGCATTCTGAGGGCTTCGTGAAAAGCAGCCCCCCAGCAACCAGGACTTGGCTCCCAAGTGGCCTGTTACAGTGCCTCATCTCCGCACCCCCTCCCCCCCACCATGGGGCCTGTCCCAGGGATTATTCCAGATGCGGGATGGGGCATTTCAACTCAACAATACTACCTGCCCTTACTCTGGGCCCCTTGCCAGACAATGCAAAAGTCCCCACCAACATCAAGGTGCCTAATTTCCATGGGGGTGTAGGGGAGGGGAAAAAAAACAACAACTTTTTTTTCCTCTACCCATCTCAGGTTCATGGCTCTGCATATTAGGCTAACAAAAGACTGATTTCAGAAGTATTTTCCGCTTTATGTAGAACTACTCCTATAATAGCAAATGTAATATTAGAACAAAAATTTTCTTCTGGGTTTTGTTTCCATGGGTATTTGGACTCAGATTCTTAAAAAAAAAAAAAAAAAAAAAAAATTAACATATACTTCACAAAGTTGGAAAAAAAAAGTTAACAAATGATAGATCTTCTGGAATGATTCAGATGTTTGTCTATTTTATTTTTTTATTTTTTTAAACGTTTATTTATTTTTGAGAGACAGAGCACACGAGCAGGGGAGGGGCGGAGAGAGGGAGACACAGAATCCGAAGCAGGCTCCAGGCTCTGAGCTGTTAGCACAGAGCTCGGCGCATGGCTCAAACCCAAGAACCATGAGATCATGACCTGAGCTGAAGTCGGACGCTTAACCGACTGAGCCACCCAGGCACCCTTGTATTTGTCTATTTTAAATGGTAGATCTTCCTTAAATCAGATGGATGATTAATGATTCAATCCATATTTCTCTGTGAATATCACAAATCTGAAATAACGATCGTTGTACCTCAGAGAAAAGGCCTCAACACAGAAGAAATTCACTTAATGCTTTAAAAAGCAGATAAAGAAAATTGAGACCATTTTTAATCTTTATTAACTTTTTAATATACCAAGTTATACTTTCTCTTTGAAGTACCAAATCAAGTAAATGTAAGTTAATGACAAAGGCTGGAGTTCTGATGAAAAAAGACAGATCAACGAGGGGAAAACAAACAGAAGTTTATTAACATAGTCCTCCCACATACACATGGGAGCACTCAGAGTTGAATAACTCAGAAGGATGGAGGGGCGCCTTGGTGGCTCAGTCATTTGAGGGTCCAACTCATGGTTTCAGCTCAGGTCATGATCTCAAGGTTTGTGGGATTGAGCCTCACATGGGAATGTGATGACAGTGTGGAGCCTGCTTGGAATTCTCTCTCCCTCTCTCTGCCTTTTCCTGCTGGTATTCTCTCTCTGTCTCTCTTTCTCTCTCTCTCTCTCTCTTTCAGTAAATAAATAAATAAATAAACATAAAAAAAAAGAAGGTGGTTAGAACTTGACCTTATACAGCATCTTGACTGAAGAACAATACATATTTAGAGAAGCAAGAAAACACAGAAAAAGAGCTTTCAGTTTCTAGGGCAGCAAGTTGTGGGAAGGCAAATGAGGAGAAGTATGTTAAACAAGGGCTGGTCCCAGCCAGGTTTGTTATATAGGTTTCTTTGGTGCCACGTGCCAGAAGATAAGGGTATATAGAGTTCTCTCTGGTGACTAACTTCTGTCTTTCCTAGTAGAGAGGGAAGAAGGGGACACTCACACTCAGGCAGATAGGAGGAGGACAAGGAGCCTTTCTTGTATCTGCTTTTGCTTCTCAGTCGCCTTCAGTTCAGAATAATCCCTCTGTAGAAATGGCCTATTCTGGAGCGGCATCCTGGGAGATGCACCGTCAACCGGTGGCGGAATGCCAAATGAACGGATTCCCCAAGTAGAAGAGAGCAGGGAGAGGAGGGCCGGTTCTCTCTTGGAGGCATCCTTATCTGCACATTGGGGACATTGATCTCCAAGAGTTACCAAGGAAGGGAACTGAGGCTGTGTATATAAAGCCACCTGTCACAATGGTTGGCCTGTGGACATTAATCGACTCCACATCTATGACTATTAGTTCTTTTTTATATCCAGACAGAATCTTCTCCAGACAATGATGAGGTCTTACATTGGTGCTTCCCAAAGTGTGGCCCGTGAACCTGCTTGGATTACTTACTGGATTCTACCTAGAACATCCTAGGGACAGATCCCCAGTTCCCTTTGCTCCTCTTAGACCTACTCCATCATGTTCTCAGGGGGCAGAGCCCTGGACTCTTTGACAAACTTCCCAAATGATTCCTGAGCACAGCCGAGTTTGAGAACCACTAGTAAGGCGAATGAAACATTGCTTCTGGGGATTAGAGAGACCTGGGTTCAAATCCCAGTTCTGTAACTAACTTAAAATGTCTATGCCTTGATTTCCTGGTTTTTAAAGGGACAAGAATAGTATGTGTGGAGATTAGATTATATGCATGTAAATTGCTTAAGACTTGGGCTAGCACAAAATAAGTGGTCAAACAAATGTTAGCCATTTTTTTTCCTGCTAAGTGTTCCTGGTTGCATCTGGTGTCCCTCTGTGGCACAGATCAAGGCCCCTCGCCATCCCAGCAATTACTCAGTTGATACATGTTGGGAGCAGGAAAAACAAAAACAGGGGAGGCTGTCAGGGTGAGAGCTTTGGTATCGCCCTCAGCGGCTCTCATCTGTGAAACGCTGTAAAGACACACTTGGCCACTGGAGGGCAACATCCACCTAGCTCGTTTTAAGACCTGCTTTCTCAAAAAGCATCTTCAGATAGTAGTGTGGGAGGGTGGAAGCCTTAATGGGGAATCGGGGTTCTTTGCATTACTTAACATCCACTCTACTCCAGGCAGTGCTTAGTGCATAGGTGTGCCCTAAAATATAACCTGTAGAGACAAGTTTGGCATAAAGAACTGCTTTCCCGTTGCCTTGAATTATAAAAGGGGAATTTTGCTCCTAAACCTGGGGTCTCCCACAGGTGCCCAGTGATAGCTGAGTGTCCGCATGCCTGGCCACCAGGATCCCCCAGCCCTCTGCAGGCACACGGAAGACTCTTTCTCACCCTGCCAGCCGCTGGCTGCACATGAAGGAACATGCAGGCAGCCCTGGGGGAGGCGGCAGCCCCTCCCTGCATGCTTGGTGTTCCCTTCTCGACGTGGCAGCAGGGATGGATTCTCCAACGCAGGTCCAAGCGTTCTAGAACCGTATTCGGACTGGGCGTGGGACCCCCTTGGTGCTCATCTCGGGTCTAAACCCGGGCTCCCAGGTGAAGCCACAATCCAGGCACTCCCTGAGAATGGGCTGTGTGTTTATTTGGGTTATTCCCAAACCAGCCTCTAGATGGCTGTTTGCGCTGTGAGCTCCGTGGGCAGCGGGACTGAGTGGAGAAACGCTGTGAAACAGTTGCAAAACCCGTGCGTCACAATCAACCCATCCAAGGGGTAAGGGAGCTGGTATTCACTCTTCCTTGTAGCTACTTCCCGGTAGCCTGCCTCGTCCTCAGGCCGAGTCTCCTTCTGCGGTTCTGGGGGGAAAGTCCCCAGGCACAGAGATGCAAGAACCATAGGTGGAAGTTTGCTGGGTATGGGCGGGGCAGTGCCAGCAGCTGCTAGAGGCTGCCTTTGCCTTTGGCCGTCGTGCTGACCCCAGTGCCCCCTGCCTCCAGCCCCTGATCTGGGGTGGGAACCCCTTCCTTCCCACTTCCGTGGATGATGTCACGCTGGCTGGCCAGCATCAGCACGGGGAGAACCCACTCCTTACGCGAGTTTTGCAGGGAAGCAGAGCCTTTCCTGTTGCTTGCAGTAGAGTCCTGACATGCCCACTCTGAGTCCAGGTGGTCTGGGTAGGGCTGCGCCCTCCAATCTAGGCTGAGCACCCAGGCCAGGCCGAAGCCGGTGAGCAAATCTCATTGCCCTGGCTGAGGCCAACATGTGACATACCTCCGGGGGATGTCATTCTCTTCTCAAGGGCATCTCTTCGTCTCTTCTCTTCGCTAGACTTGAAGTTGCAAGGTGGTGAGGCTGGAGCCCCTGGCCATTTTGCCACCTCAGAAGGAGAGCCCGTTTGAGAATAGAGTCAATCCAGGGAAACCACGTCCTGCTGGCCTTGGTGAGCCCCTGCCTCAGGCACCTGGGAAGACAGCATTACCTCTGGACACTTCATTTATCCAAGTCAGTGAAACGACCCTTCTGGCTTTACCAGCGTAGGTTGGGTTTCGTGACTCTTGCAGGCAAGTGTCCTAATCGTTAGATCACCCAGCAGCTCCTGATTATCATCCACAAATGATTCGAGGTTGGGTAACAAGTTATCACATCTAATTATCTCATGCTGATTGTGTGTGGAAACAAAAGAGCCCTCTCTCTCTTTTTCTTCCCGCCTCTCTCTCCTCCCACGCAACTTGGCTCCAAACTTGGCTGTTCTGCACAGGGCACTGGGCTATGGGTCAGGAGACCTGGGTTCTCACCCTAGCTCTGCCTCAACCTACCCCTGTGACCTCGAGCAAGCCAATGCTCTCAGGCTGTAATCTTCTCCTCTGTCAAATGGAAAGGCTGGACTTTGTGACCTCTTCGGTTCTCTAACACTAACATTCCATGGACATCTTTGCCCTTCATCCCACATTTAGCTCATCACTGAGGCCCACTGAAGCTTCCTTGGACGTCTCTCAGCCACCCCTCCTGCTATTACCTTGGAAGAGGAGTGGCTCCTCCCTTTCTTCCTGAAATGCTGCTTTCACCACTGGCTCTAAATTTAGAACTAAAAAGAATTTTGCAGTGAGTAGAGCCTGGGAGGGCTCCCTGGGAAATTCTGGACGGACAAGGGGACATCTCCGTTAATTCCGATCCTCAGAGAATGAAACTGAGATGAAACTTTGGCTCCTAATTTTCCCAAACAACTCAGTGTCCTAGACTGTGTCCTGCCTGCAGCCCTCAGCCCCTCAGCCCAGGGCCGCTAACCAGTCCACCCACCTCCTGTAGGCCCGGCCATTCTGGCCCTTTTGGGGTTTCAGGGTTTTGTAGCTTCTATCTCCCTCCTCTGTGGACTAGTGTTTTTAGGGTGAGGGGCTCTGGTCCAACAGCTGTGGCAGCCTCCCAGGGGCCAACATTGCAAACTCAAGCTTTTGAAGCAGGAGAGGTTTCTCCAGAGCCTCAAGCCTATAACATGGGCCCCTGGCGTCAGGGAGGCAACCAGGCTCCCGTGAGGCCTGAACAATGGAGCAGGTGTGAGTTTCCTACTGCTGCTGTAACAAATTACCACAAACATAGTGGCTTCAAACAACACGAGTTTATTATCTTATACAGGCATCTACCTCAGAGATATTGCAGGTTTGGTTCCAGACCACCACAATTAAGCAAATATCACAATAAAGCAAATCAAATGAATTTTTTGGTTCTCCACTGCATATAAATGTATGTTTACACTATACTGCAGCCTATTAAGCGTGCGATAGCATTATGTCAAAAAAAAAAAAAAAAAGATGCGTGTGCCTTAATTTTAAAATACTTTATTGACACAGAGACACGAAGTTGGCAAATGCTGTTGGAAAAATGGCGCCGAGAGACTTGCTCGACTCCCGGCTGCCAAAAAATTTCAACCTGTACAAAACACGGTATCTGTGAGGTGCCATAAAACAAGGTAAGCCGATATAGTTCTAGAGATCAGAAATACAAAGTCAGTAGCAGGGCCGCGTTTCTTCTGGAGGTTCTAGGGGAGAATCCATTTCCTTGTCTGTCCCAGTTTCTACTAGCCATCCACATCCCTCAGTTTATGGCTCTACAGCACTCCAATCTCTACCTCCACCATCCCTACCTCTTGAGGAAGGCCCACCCAGATAATCCAGAATATTCTCCCCATCTCAAGATCCTTCAATACATCTGCAAAGTGCCATCTGCCATGCGCAGTGGCATAATCACACATTCCAGGGATCAGGACGGGGACGTCTCCTGGGGACTATTATTAAGCCCACCACAGAGCTCAAAGACCGGAAGAGGACTCCCCTTAATGATATTTTTCTAGAACCAGGCCTTTTGCCTCAAGAATTTTTAAAATAGCATAACAAAGCACAGCTAATTTTTTTTTTAAAAAAAACTATATTAATCCTTATTGTCACCTATTAAATGCCTATCGTGTGCCAGGCACAAAAGGTAAGTGGCATTATTGATGCCATTTGGGGAGGTTATTTACCTAGCTGGGGAGTAGGAGGGCACACCTGAGCCCACGTGTCTCCTTTGAAAGGCACTGATGTCAAAAGAGGTTGTATTCGTTCCCTCAGTGACAGGAAGGCAGACCCTAGTCTAAGGCTGGGTTTAGGTGGGACGACTCAGAGGCACCCCTCACCACACACGCCACCCTTGGACACCCTCCATACTGAGCAACCCTACCTGGCACAGGCCAAGGTACTGGCAGAGCCTCTGATCCCCTTCCAACCTAAGGAAATCTTAACTGTTCTCAGTTGTGGTAACTCACCACACTGACTGTACCCTTTGCGCATTAGTCCTGTGTCCAGGGGACAGTTTTGAGTTGGTCCAGTGATGGAGGACACAGCAGATTCCTGAGACAGGCCTGGGACTTGGAATGGTCACAGGATCTCAACCAAACGCTTGACAGGCCAGAGAGAGAGGAGCTATTTTCGTAGACTGGCCTTCATCAGGCTGTCACCAAAGTCCCTCCAAATGTATGGACAGAGGCAGATAAAAATACAAGAGAAATGCATGCTCTACATAGGCAAGAAAGAGAGTCAATGAGCTTATCCCAAGGATGCAGGAACAACCAACTGCCACCTGCATCAGGACAGAAAATTCCACCTACCCTATCATTGCAAGTAAGCTGGAATTGTTTACAATGAAAATTGGCAAAAGGTGAAACATAAGAGATGACCAGCAGGTGAGGGGCATGGGCTCGGGGCACAGCACACAGCACTTGACTATTGGAGTCAAGGTCATGAGTTCCCCGGTGCCTTGGGTGAAATCTAGAAGTGGGTGAGCACTTCATCTTGTGTCCTGGTTTGGAATCGCCACATGACAGATGTCACAATTCTGAACCTGTGACCCGAAAACTCAGCAATGAGCAACAGGGGAACTTAAAATCACCTATGTAGAAATAAGTAAATGGATGAAGTAAGTCAGACTCTCAGTATTAAGATTCTGGAGCGGGGGGAGGGGGGGGGGGGTTACACAGTTTTATACTCGTGACAACCTGTGGCTTAATCTAAGGAGTTTGAACACATAAGAGAGCCCAGCACCTATCTGCTTTGGGATTTTCATCTGGAATGTGTAATTGAAATTAAATGCATGACTTTAATTTTGGAGGTGTAAGAGAATTGTTAGTAAACAGCTTTGCACTGCTCCAGAGAACTTGATTTACATTTATAATACTTCAACTGCTTTGTGCTAAGACTTTGCTGCTTCAATTTGAATTTGCCTTGGTGGGAGTCTGATGTACTGGAAAGAATGAAAATTCGTAAATATGTTTAAAATATTTAAAGGAACTTAATTATTCTGGGAAATTTAAACGGGGTTGTTTGTGGGTGGTTAACTTAAGATGTATGAATGATTAGGACAAGCAAGAGTGTTTTTACTTTTACAGAAAAAATCATATTGTCAATATATTAAGACAAGTGTGGTGACCTAGAAAGCTTAAGAAACAGGTTTTAAAATTTTTATCTCTTTAACAGATTGAACATTTAAAGTAACTATAGTCATTTGCCCACATACAAGCACGCTTGAATATTGAAAAAATCAAATAAGGGAATTTCTCTAAAGGATGTGGAATAACTCAGTAAGCATACTTGCATTGAAAGGACTCTTACACAATTTCTTTTTTAAAGCAAGCAGTGAAAAGGTTGATTGATTGTACCTCTGGAAACTGTGGTATGGTAAAGTGCTTGCACCCCAGGTTTAGGAAACTTTCTGGTTGGAACGATTTCCCCTTCTCTTCAACTCCTGTCCCACTGTACCCTTGGTTAGACTTGCGTATAAATAGCTAAAAGAAGCCATCTTATGCATTGGCCTCTCTCAAAGGACTCTGACCTTCCGAGACCAGCCTCTGGCCTTGTTCCACGGCTCTCCCCGTGCAGCTATACCCACAGCGGACCGACGCTGAGCATTTTCTGGACTTTTTACCAGCCAGTGGTAACACTGACAGGAATGTTTCCCAAAGCAAATGCCAACCTCTACCCCAGGTCCTTCCTTCTGAATGGCCTTCTTGCCTCCTTCCCTGGGAAGTGAATATTCCAAAATGTTCTAATATTCTTGGAGCTCTATGTGTTACCGCGATGGCTTTCCAAAAGCACTATTATTCCCACTTAACAGATAAGGGAACTGTAGTGCAGTTTACCCATTTGGGAAATGGCAGTCTACTGCACTGTTATTACTGGTATGATCACTAATTGTCTTTACTCCCTGTACTTGAAGTAAAAGCCTCAGGGAGGAGAGACAGGTAAGGAGAAAAAACTACAGAAGCCAGAGCAGTGCACACAGATCCTCTGGGGATCTTGTTAAAATGCAGACTATGGGGTGCCTGCATGGCTCAGTCAGTTAAGCGTCCGACTTTGGCTCAGGTCATGATCTCACAGTTTGTGGGTTCGAGCCCCACATTGGGATCTGTGCTGACAGCTCAGAGCCGGGAGCCTGCTTCGGATTCTGTGTCTCCCTCTCTCTCTGCCCCTCCCCTGTTTGTACTCTTTCAAAAATAAATAAACATTAAAAAAAATGCAGATTCTGAGTCTGAAAGTCTGGGGTGGGGCCTGGGACTCTGTATTTCCAGCAAGCTCCCAGGTGATGCTGGACAGCTGTTGTCTGTGGAACATTTTGAATAGCAAGGGGTGGGAAGGGTTATTGAGACCTCAGTGCGTTCCCTTGTAGCAAAGATACAAGGAAGGGGGGCACAGAGATGTCACAGAGCTGTTTCATGCCACAGAAAACAAAGGTAGGACTTATCATTAAACGGCCCCTTCCTTTAATGGGTCACATCTGTGACCTTATTCTCAACTCACAGGAGCCTTCTGAGGAAACCACCTTTTCTTTTTTAAAATAAAGGGGGTCGCCTGGGTGGCTCTTTCAGTAAAGTATCCAACTCTTGGATTGACTATGGCAAGGTCATAAACATATTAAGGTTGGGTACAGGTGGCCCCCATCATCCTTGACCCCACACACACACTTCTAGAAAACAGTAAGCAAGGAGCAAGCAAAAAGCGGTCATGGGAACGCTGTCGCTTTAATATGGTGTGTGACAAGCAATACCAAAGTTGTCCACACTCTCTGATCTTGTTCTGACCATTTTTAATAGGCAATATTAAAATTAAAGGGAAAATAGTGTGTGCTGATAAAGAACCTAACCACACTTCTGGACTTAAAAACGAGGAGACAAGCCACATAAATTCTCTTCCTTAGAAAACAGCCATTTCAAAAGATTTTCTTTAATATCATAAAATATTTTCATGGACAAGTGAGCTAGCAAACACACATGCACCAATGTGCCTTTTGACAAGATCCCCCCACCCCCACCCCCCACCCCCACTCCCACATCAAGGTGGACATGAGATTGGCGAAATGAATACAGCAGATGATACAGAGAGGAAAAAAAAATCGATAAAAAGTATGGAATATAACATTGTGCTTGGTTATTTTCCTATGTCACAACAAAACAAAACATTTCGGTGCAAACAGTTAATTTTTCCTCTTTTCCATTGAAGTCTGGTGGAGAAAAAAATACTTTTTCTATAATAAAATATGTGGTTTTTTGGTGTTTTTTTTGTGTTTTTTGTTTTTACTTTTTTTAATGTAACTTTTTTTTTTCTTTTTTTTGCAGAAAATAATTTTGTAAACTGTCACTTTGCGGGCAGGGCGGCTCGACGCCACGTGGGTCCCGGCTCGCCCGGTTCGAGGGTTCGAGGCTGCGCGAGGAGACCAAACCCGGGCTGGGGTGGCGGGCGGGGGGGTGCAGCGGGGGCGCAGGGCGGGGGCGCACAGCGGGCAGGGCGAGGGCGCTGGCCGGGGCCGGCGGGTTAGAGGTCGCTCTCGCCGTACAGCGCCGTGGAGAAGGACATGTAGTCCAGAGCACCGGGCACGGCGTCGGGGCCGGTGTAGGGGGCCATCCGGGCGATGCAGTACTCCGCCTGATCCGGCGGCAGCTCTCGGCGCAGCTCGTCCACCGTGATGTAGTTCTGCAGAGAGAGCGGGCGGGGCGGCCGGGACCCTCACTCAGGGCGGCAGGAAGTGCCCCGCCCTCCCGCTTCTGGAGACGCAGGCATGTGTGTGCACACATATCCACGTGTACACCAAGTATACACGTGTGTTTATTATGCATACACAGGCATACACATACACCACGAAATACACAGGCATTTAAAATCTCCTGTTTGCCATTGCAACACCGACTTTGGCCCGCTTCCAAGCTAATTCAAAGCGGGAACTACACCTGTAATTTCATGTACCACTCTAGTCTGCAGGAACCATGGGCAGGATCAACACCAGCAGGTACTCTGGTGGAAGACAGGGGACCCCACACACACTCAAGCTGGGCTCTGTGGAGGTCGTGTCATTTCAGCAAACAGTGAGCATCCAAGTTTGACACCCGGCTGCTATCTCCTCCACTGCGTTGGCAGGTCTTGGGCCTGCCCCTGCCCCCACCCCCGCCCGGCCTGGCTCCGGATCCAGGTTATCTGCTTGCCCATGACAGGCCTCCTTGGAAGCTGCTTCTCTTGGGAGCTTCAGGCTCCAGAAGGGCTCACTCACAGGATCTGACCCACAAGGTGGGCCCCTAGCCCCATGCCCTACTTTTTGTCAGAGTCCCCTAGGAACCAGTTTCAAGGAGGGTGGGGTTGATCAGATCACTCCAGAAGTCAGGAGACCAGGCCCCAGAGTCACTTCAACAAGGTGGTTTCTGAGGGTCATTCCAGCTCTAGGTATGACTCTGATAAGGTGTCCCTGAACTTAAATCAGACCTTTAGGAACCTCTATAGGTTCAGTCTTTTTTCCCTTATGGATTGAGGCATTTCCAAAATCATAAATCCCTATTGGCTTTCGTTTTTTATAACTGAATCTTTCCCGTCTGAAAGGAAAGGATGGCATTAAGGATTAAAGGAAATCTGGCCCCTAGAATCCCTGCTTTGCTAGTTTCCCCTGGTGCTCCCACTTTTCCACTGCCAGGCAGGGAACTTGGGAAATTTGGAAACCAAAACGGATTGCTGCTTGGGGTAGACAAATGCGAGACATGCTTCCCTCCTGCTCCCCTCCAACCTTCCACACCTATGCCCAGAGTGACGTAAGGGTGACATCACCCTTACATCACTCAGTCACATACCACCCCCCCCCCCGACCCCCACTCTACCCACCTCTGTCACTCATCACTCCATCCCAAGTGTGAAGGAGTCCCACGCCCTGGCAGGAGACCCCTTTAAGCTAATATGTGTCCTAACACCTTAGCAGATGCCCAGGCATTACAGACATGGGTAGAAGTGGACAGCACTGGGAGGCCCCAGCGGGAGGAAGAGGCTATGAGGTGCAAGTGGCCTCCCCTCCAGATCAGAGTGGCCCCTGCACGATGCCCGCGCCATAGTAGACCCACCTTGTCCCCAGCCAGGATCTTGAAGGAGGCCATGACTTGGTCTGCTGTGTCCGTGTCGGCCGTCTCCCGAGACATAAAGTCGATGAAGGCCTGGAACGTCACTACCCCCAGGCGGTTGGGGTCCACAATGCTCATGATGCGGGCAAATTCTGCCTCTCCCTGGAGAGAAGAGCCAACCCCAGGCCTGTCAGCCTCTCTGCCACAGCCCGCTGGGAATCTCTCCTATGGTCCTGAAGCCCCAGGGGGCTCAGAGTAGCCTGAGGCTGTCAGAGGCGGGGCACAGCGGCCCTCTGACCTAACCTGGGCTGTCCTGAGGGCATGACAGGGACACAACATCTAGGAGTGGAGACCCGGTTCAGGCTTCCAGCCCCCTGCAGGTTCCCAGGGGAGCAAATGCTGATAATGCCGGTCACAGCTGTAATCACAACCACTGCACGCCAGGCGCTACTCTAACCACCACACACATTTCATCTCACTTAACCCTCACCACGACCATAGGACACGGGCATTTATTATTTCCATCAGGCTTCCACATGAGAAACCTGAGGCCCGGACGGGCTTGGTGACTTGCTCAAGGTCACACGGCCAGTAAGTAGTAGAGTTGGAACTTGAACTTGGATGGTCTGCTTCCACAGCCTGTGCTCTCCCCACCACCCCGTACTCTGTGTGCCAGACACGTGCCCAGCATTCAGGGAAGTTCCTTCATTTAACCCTTACGACAGGCCTGCAGGGTTCCCCTGGTCCCCAAGCTGGAGATAGTGGAGCTGGGATTTACTCCTGGGCTCCCCACATAGACAGCCTGCACCCTTGCTCTGCCCCGGGCAGCCCACAAGCTCTGTGCTCTGCATCATGGCTCAGGAGCTGCCCGGCCGCCCAGGTAGGCCCCTGCTCTGCTCAGAAGGCCTGAGTGGGAGCAGACCACTGAGAAAGTTGTGAAGGCCAAGGGGCGGCAGGCGTGGCTGGAGCCCCCACCAGGGCAGAGACAGAAATCTCTTGCTTCACGAAAAGACGAAGTAGAGCCAACTCGGGGCCAGAAAGGCCGAACTACCAGTCCTTCCTGCTGGCCTTGGGGTCAGCCCCGCCATCTGCCATGGGAGTGAAAAAGCCCATCTCCACAGTAAGTACCAAAAGACAATGCCAGCACTGAGACGGAGGGGAGAAGGCCAGGCCTCTGGGACACGCACAGGCCACGAGGCCAGGCCCAGACTTCAGGGCGCCATCTTCCCCACCGACCAGAATCTTGAGGGCCCTCCGGGGAGAGCAGCCCCTAGCCTGGGGCCTCCAGCCTGCCCTGGCCAGGACTTGGCTTCTCTGGCCAGCTGGCTGGCCCTCGCCAGAACAGAGGGTGGGGTTTACATTACCATGTTGTAACCCATGGAGATAAGGCAGGCGCGGAAATCATCCGTGTCCATCATGCCTGTCTTCTTCTGTGGGGCAGTAGCGAGGGTCAGAGGCAGGAGGAGGAAGAGCCGGCCCGGGGCCAGGAAGACAGGGAACAGATGGCCAGAGGGGAGGTCAAGGTGTACGGTTGGGAGGTTTGGAGGGGAAAAGGAACACAGGAAGAGACACATCCACAGGGAGGAGAAAGAATAGGGAGGTATAAAAGTTGGTCCACAGGATGGAGGGCAACGAGGAGAGAGGAAGGTGGGCCCCGAGCAGGTTCCCACGAAAGACAACCAAGGGCAGAGGTCAGAGGTAGGAGCCCGACGCAGGCCAGGCAGGGACAGCAGGAGAAGACGAGCCCCGAGGCCCACAGGAAAGGGAAGACAGGGAGATCCAGACAGAGAGAGAAAAGAAAAAGGAGAAACGCGTTATTTCTCGCCCCGGATGCCACCCCTGAGCGTGCTCCATGCAGGAGGCGAGTACCTGGGGGTCGTTGCCAATATCATAACCCAAGCTGATGAGGCAGGCTTTGAACTCCTCGGGACCCAGCGTGCCGGAGTGATCCTGGGGCCGCCGTGCGCCAGGCAGCGAGCCATGCGGTGCCAGGGAGGTGGAGGCCGTGAGGGGAGGGGGGTGGGCCATGCCCCGGGTGGAGGGTGGTGTGTGTGGGGAGACACAGGGACAAAGGCATGCGGACGGAGAGGGTGGAGGGTGGAAGGGGCAGGGGAGGAGGGGAAATAAAAGTGCACACGGTTAGACACACGGACCAGGTCCAGAGGGTGCCCTCTCCCTGGCGCACACAGCCCTGCTCCGGGAAGCAGGCCAGAGGGGAGCACGGTGAGCCGTGGGGGTGCCCAGCCCACACCAGCCCCAATGCCCAGACCCGGCTTTCTAAGAGGGCCTCACCCACCTCACCCAAGAGGCTGGAGGACAGTGAAGCAGGCAGAGGTGGTGGGCAGCACCTGGCCCCATGCTTCCACCCCTCTGGCCGCCCCGGAGCCCCAGGGCACTGGGAGGGGCAGCCCACACAGAGCCCAGCCTGTCCCTGAGCTAGGATGAGAACCCATGACTTAACATCACTGACACCCCCATAGCGTCTCCCGAAGGCTGTGGGGTGGGGGTGGGGGGTGCGGTGGGGAGGAAGCCTCTGCTCCTCTGTCCTGAGGCAGAGGCAAGTGATAGTCCCCACAGCCAGGGGACATCAGGCCTGCCCTTAAGGCCATGGTAGCCTTGCTCCCAAGGGCTGACCCCTCGTGGCAGAAGAGCAAGCGTCATGGGCCAAACAGCCTGTCTCTACCCACTACATGAGCTCTTGCTTCAGAAAAGCAGGGAAATTCACAGGACACCAGGACAGGTTGACAGCACTTCCTGCCCAGGAACTGGCCCAGCATGGCTGCCCATCCCCTGGGCAGTGCCCTCCAGGGCCCTGGGGCAAGGGTTGGGGGCTGCTCTAAGTGCAGGGGCTCTCACCCGGTCAAAGTGGTTGAAGGAAGCTCGGAACTCGTTCATCTGCTCCTGGCTGATGCCTTTGGCATCTCGGGTCAGGATCTGATTCTCCACCTCATTGATGGTCCTGGCGATGGTGGTGAGGAGCTGCTCCCAGCCCACACGGATGTGCTAGGGGTGCATGAGGGGCCTGTCATCAAAGGGCCCCCCCAGGCCCGGACCCAGGCCTCTCCTGGCTACTCCCTTCCCCCAACTGTCAAAATGGCCCAAGCAATCAAATCCAGCCTTCTGTCCAGATTTACAGCATCACCAGGACAAGGACAACACACTCTCTAGGACAGAGAACCCAGATGATGAGCAGGGAAGTTCAGGCAGGGCGGTGGCCTCTGCCTGGGACAGCAGAGACCAGAACTGACAGCGTGGGTCAGGTCAGGAAGGAGGGCAGGTTTGGTAGAGGGAAGGATTAAAGAACGAAGCCTGGGTAATTCCCCATATATCCTGCTCTGTGACCTCACATACGTGCCTTCATGGCCCGAACAATTCATCGCCTGGAAAGCAGGTGCCTAAGCCAGTGTTTGGAGACCACCCGCACCTGAATCACCAGGGTGCTTGTTAAAAATTTTGATTCCTCAGCCCCACCCCAGACCTCGTGAATCAAATTCTGGAGATGGAGCCTGAAAGTCTGCATACTCAACAAACTTCCTGGAAATTCAGAAGGCCCTGAGGACTGAAGGCCCCGAGCTCTAGGAGTGAGAAGCAGTGTGTATCCCCTCACTCCAAAGAGTCTGTCCTCCTAGTATGACCAGCTAGCTTCCTTGGAAGATGAATAACTGTCCCCTGCCCCAGCCCAGGGGGCAGGGAGCAGAATGGGATCCGGGGCTCCCTTCCTGGAGGAGCAGAGCCGGCGCCACCCACCTCCATGGTGTAGTTAGTGTGCTTGTTGTCGAAGATGAGAGCCTCCTGGATGAGCTGGTGGTCACCCTCCAGTTGGTCGATCTTGGGCTTGTAGTTGACAATGCTCTTCTCATACTGCCGCAGGTGGCTGAGCTGGTCCTCCAGGGTCCCGTGCATCTCAATGGAGATCCGCCCAATCTCCTGCTCACCCAGAAGGAAGCCCTGGTCAGACTACCCCACTCTGCGCCCCTAGGGTAAGGACTGGGGTGCCTAGGTCATCAGTCAGCCCCTCAGATGATTCCTCGGTTCCTACTCCAGCACCAGGGAACCCGTCAGTGGTAATTAGTAAGCCGAGAGCAAGACACATTCAGCAGGGATGCACTTTGGCATGGAAATAGCATCATAAAGGGGTATGACAAACACTGTCATCATCAGATGAAATACTTCCTGTCTCTCAAGTAGCTCTCAACCTCAGAAAGGGGCTGCAAGGTCAGTTGCTAACCTAAATGCTCATTCCTCTGCTTGCCATTCAAACTCCCCGCCCAAGCCTTGTTCCCAACTGTCACCCATCTCAGGGACTCTCTCTGTGCCCAGGGAGCCAGATTCTTCACAGCCTCAGAGCACCGGACTTACCTCCTCAGTGGCTATGCCTGCCTTGGCCTGCCTCAATCCCACCTGCCCCATGGGCCAGGCCTAATCCCCCTTCCTGTCTGTCCTTCATCCATGTAAACAAACATTTGTAAAAGCCCTTTCTGTGCACTCAATTCGACCCAGCAAATATTTCCTGAGCACCTACTATGCACAATGTGCTAAGCAGATAGGGCTGGGGTACAGGAGAGACACAAACATGACCTCGAGATGGTCTTTGCCCTCAAGGAGCTCAGAGGGACACCATGCTCTAACCCTAGCAGTGCCCCCTTCCCTGATCTACAGAACCCCAATATCTGGCCCAACGATTCAATAAAAAGTTCTATGCCTACCCGAGTCTCGGTTCTCTCTCTGGAAAGATCCTCCTCTTTGCTCAGGAGGAAGGGAGGCCTGGTTAGCCAAATAAGCCGAAGTAAGCTAGTCAGTTCCCCAGGCACTCATCCCTCCGTGGGACTTTCTCAGGTGGCTCTTCAGTGGCATCCCTGTGCAGGTCTTCGCTCCCGAACCAGACATTGGGATCAACCCACCGGCCTTCCCTGACAGGCTCCACACCCTCTGTAGGGCAGCAGACCAATCTTGAACCTATTTAGGACTGCATTCCTCCACGAGTCTCACCAAGGAGGAGACAGGGCAAGCCTGACTGGCTGGGACGGTGCTGGGAAGGGGTAGAAACCCCTATCCCTGCCTCCCATGATGGGACTCACCTCCATCTTGGTCTGAATCCAGGGCCCGATGACATTGGCCTGGGCCGCGAACTGCTTGCGTAGTCTCTCGTTGTGCTGCTGGCGGGCATGCTCCTCCGTCAGGGCCTGGTCCCTCCGTGGCACCAACTGCCGCACCTGGGGTGGGAACAATCACAGAACCTTGGGAATGGACCAGCCACCTGCCCCATTCTTCAGATCAGGGAATGGAGGAGCCATGAAGGGAAGGGGCCAGTCAGTAAATAGAACAAGAGTGAACATGTTGACCTGTTCCAGAAATTCAGTCATTCATTAACTTGGCAGATGAACGCTTGCCATGTAATGATGAAATAAATAAATCAATAAAATCAATGAAAATCAACAACAAAAAAGGTAAAATCCCTGCCCTCATAAAACTTGCAATGGCTCGGCCACAATGTCCCACCAGCCCTTGGACTCACGTGGTCCCACTTGCTATTGATCTCCTGAGGAGTGATGGTTGTGTAGGGGTTGGTGCCCGCCATGTTGACGTGGTAGGTCTGGACAATCTTGGACACCTCGTTGTGGATACCCAGGATGGCCAGGCGTTCCTTGTCGGCATCAGGGAGGGTGGCCTTGAACTGCTCGTGGGCTGTGGTCAGTCCCTGGATGCAAGAGAAACACAGTGACTGGTGCCTCGTGTGGGCAAGATGAACTACGGGAGCCCTACAGGTCCCAGGGTAGAGGTGGGTGGGAAGGCCACTGAAGGCATGGCCCCACACCAGCGGGGAGACCTGGAGTATCAACCGAGGATGCTCATGGCTGAGAACCAGGAGAGCAGGGCTGGCCACGGGGAGGTGAAGGCAGAGCCATTAAAGCAACCGCTTCATGCCTGTGGCTGGTAAAGTCAGGGGCGACCACCCTAGAGTGCGCACCACCCCGCAGTCAGGTCGGGGACAAGTCTGCTCCCTGGGTGACCTCCCCCAACCCAGGCTCTCCCTCTGCAAAATCTTTTAAACCTAATACTCCACAGCTGTATAAAAGAATGGGGAAGTGGTTTATTACAATGCAATGAGCTCCAAAATATTTAAAGATAAAGGGTTCAGAATACAGTACCCAACCAAAGCTACTTTTTGTGTTAAAAAGGGGTATGGGGAAGAACGTGTTAATAAATAAATCTATTTGCCTGCATGTGCAGAGACTGCGGGGCTGGGGGACAAAGGTAGAAGGGACAATTTATCGTAATATTCTTTTTATCTTTTTGGTTTTACACAATCTGCATAAATTACCTAGTCAAAATAAATAAAATGCAATTCTTCCAAACCTATCAACTCCTTGCTCGCTATCTCCATTCCCCCATCCTCTCCCTAGAGAGCAGTCATGCAGGAGTAAGGTTTGCAGAGTGAGGTTTCCACGGGTGTCTGGTGGGGGTGCAGCTTCCAGGGGTGAGGGGTCCGCAGCGCACCTGGATCTCCTCGATGGTGTGCACGATGAAGGTGTCCTGCAGATCCTCCATGGCCCCCTCCATCCAGTTGTTGAAGGGTGCAGCCCGCTTGGCATACTCCAGGTACAGCTGGTCAATGGTCTCCAGCAGTTTCTCTGTCCGCTAGGAATGGCAGTTGAGGGGAGGGGGTGGATAGAAGGGTTGCAGCAGAGTCAGATCCAGAATCACCACTCCCTGCTCCCCCCACCCCTGAACCCCCAAGGTCCTCCTGGCCAGCCACAAGGGGTCCAAGTCTGGAAGCACCAGACTAAGTCAGACCGAAAGAACAGACTTTCTCTGGGACACTGCTTCTTAATGTGGGGTCTACGGACCATCCCACATTGGAATCACCCGGCCTGGCCCCCGGTCTGGTTTGTAGATAGGAAAATTCTCCAAGGGCTGGGGTTGGGCTGTGAGGTGCACTGAACGATGAGGGGGAGGTATGGTCAGGGCCACAAAGGAGGCGTCTCCATTAAGGCAAAGCCCAATCCAGCGCCAGGGTGAACCTTCAACAGGCCACGGCAGGTCCAGGCAACGCAGTGGAACCTTCTGGCCCAAAGCAAAGAGGCACACAGAGCTGCCATCTCCCTCAGGGCCCCTCACCTCCAGAGCTTCCCTCCGCTTCTGGGTCAGGGCTCCCAGATTGTCCCACTGGTCACAGATCTTTTGGCACCGGGCGTTGACACTGGGTGAGTCGTAATAGTCCAGCTCACTGGAAGGGAAGAGACAGGAAGAGTCAGGTGACCCAGGTTACCTCCACGGCCTGCTCTCTTCTCCCTGGGGCTGGGGGTGCGCTCCCTTCACCAAGACCTTCCACGTGCCCTCCCACCCCCAACTCCACGGCTTTCAGAGGACCATTGGGAGATGAATGAAGGCCCGTTCTAAGGCGCCCCCCCCTGCGCCTGAGCTGGAGGCAATGCAGTCTTGACCCCAATGTCCAATGGCAGGGAGCCACTGAGGCCCAGTGAGAGCTCAGAGTGTACATGGTCATCCTCTGGTCCTGCACTACTTACAGGGAAGGACCGGAGGCCCTCCACGGGAAGGGTCACAGGCTCCTTCTCCACCTGGGGGATACTCAGAGTCCTCTGTATTGACACCCTTCCCACCGGGGCACCGGCTGTACCCAGCCGCCTCACTTTTCACGGCCACGCCCCACTTCCCCCAGCAGCCCCAGCCCTCACTGGGCCTCACATACTTGAGTTCCTGTGCGATGGCGGCAATTTGCTCCACGCGGTCCTGGTGGGCGGCGAGGTCACTCTCAAAGGCCTCATGCTTCTTGAGCAGGGCCTTGATCTCCGAGAGAGTGGCGGTCTCGTAATCCTTCTGCCGTAGCATAGCCTCTTTGCCTGGGTTCAAAGAGAGGGACACAAGGCTAAGCGGAAGCCGGGGCCCCCCATCTTCTTGGCCCCAACCATCCACCCCTTGGGACCCCAGGAGCCCCATTTCCGGGAGTATATCCCCAGAAGATGTCCACCAGATAGCTATTGATGATCTGCAGTTCGAGAAAGCAGATGTGCAACTGAACATCCCCTACGGGGCCAGGTAAGGGAAGTTACTACCTTCCATGGAACATGGTACATGTTCCATGGCCATGAGGAGCAGTTACATACACAGGCTGTGCAGGGCTATGCCCTATGGTATAACCAGGAACAAACGAGCCAGGCACCTCGGGGGCACCCCATCTTTAGAGTTTCTCCAGCTATTGTTGCTAGCCCCCAGCAGCCCTGCAGGGACCCCTCCCCTGAATCAGTCTCAGTTTCTCAGCATGTCTAGTGCCCTCTGCAAATAATCCACCACTGGCCAGAATATTCCCTGTCAGGGACACTGCCCTCTCTTTAGGAGTGGGGCAGGGCTTGCATTTCTTGGATCCCTCTTTTCCAGGAGGAAATGGGATGAGAAATGAACCTCTTGGGGCTGTCACTACATGACGTCCACCAGCTGTCTCGTGAAACACCCGGTACCAGACTGGGGCTGCCCTGGCCTTGCCCACACACCCACCTTCCACGTCTGTGTCCACCAGGGATGTTCTGCCCTGCTCAGCAAACGAAAGCTGGGCCGTGAGGCCGGAGACTGTGCCTCATGTGGCCCTCCTTCCCTTCCCTCTACTTCTCTTTCCTTTGTTTTTTGGTTTTTTTTTTTAAGATTTTCTTTTTAAGTCATCTCTGCACCCAATGTGGGGCTCGAATTTAAGATCGTGAGATCAAGAGTCGCACGCTCCCCTGACTGAGCTAGCCAGGCACCCCTCCGCTTTCTTTTTCTTTAAGTCCAAATAATAATATGACAAGTTTAGGGGAAAAAATTACAGATGAGCCTACCTATCTACTCCTTTTCAGTCTTTCCTTATACGGAGGCTGTGGTAAGACCATAGGGTATATGTAAATTCTGTTTCCTGCTTTTCAAACATTCAGCAGCACACCATCAGAGTCTCTGCCTTGGCTCCAGCTTTCCCACGTGCCCCCTCCGGTGGCCAGCGTTCCATCACGTGGCCGAACCACCAGTGGTGTAACCACCTGCCGCCCTACCGTGTGGCATTCAGGCCCCTTGCCTTGTGCTATTATAGAGGGTCTCATGGCAACCATCTGCAGACGTGTGATTTCCCCACATTTAGGGTTAATTCTTTAGACAGTCTCAAGAATTCCTAGGTCAGCAGGCAAGAACACCGTTAGGTGGGGATGTGTGTCACCGGACTGCTTTGCCCAGGGGCTGCGCCCGCGTCCGCCGCCAGCGGGCCGGCACTTCTCATGTCCTTGCCGGCGGCTGGCCAGCTGATGGGGTCCCTGCTCTGTACCTTTCTGTGAGTGGTTCCTTGGCCCTGGAGAGGACACGATAGAAGCGCATGGGTGAACTGGTACAGTTTCTAGTACTCTGCACCATCCGTACCTACATAAAGAACTTCGCGCATGTGTGGGGGGGCGGGGGGGCAGCGACCTCACATCCTAGCGTTCTTACAACACGGAGCGAAACCCAACCTCCTCAGGCTGAGTCAAGCACACTCCCGTCTCCTACCAAGCCGGGCGGCCCCTGAGTGGCCACAGCGTACGGCTGTCCCTAATCGTCTCCAGCCTGAGATCAGAGGAGCCCAATGGAGCCCAATGGGGGAGTCTGGGGACATTGTGCCCCACCAGCCAATAGGGTCTGCCACAGGGGCTCCAGCCGAAGTGGCTGCAGAACCCTAGGAGGCGGGCGGTGTGGATTCTTCTCCAGCCCTGGCCCAGGTTCTGAGGAAAAGACGATTCCAGGTGTGAGTCTCTCTCTTTGGAGTTAACTTCGGCCGTCAACAAGCAGACAGCAGACATGGCCCCAAATGCCTCTGAGTTGGAGTAATGGAAACACACTTGTGCTAACAGGGAAAAGGCTCTAGGTCACTATAATTGGGGGCCAGAAGGCAGTGGAGGAAGAATATCCAGGGCTACCATTTACTGAGTACATTCTACGTGCCATGCACTAATCTAAGCATAAAAGGTACTTGTGATACTGATGCCTACAACGATCCTACGAGGTGGTATGCTGAGTTGAACAGGGTCCCCCAAAACTCATGTCAACCCAGAACCTCAGAATCTGGCCTTATTTGAAAATAAAGTCTCAGGGCACCTGGGTGGCTCAGTCGGGTTAAGCGTCTGACTCTGGATTTCGGCTCAGGTCATGACCTCACTGTTTGTGAGTTTGAGCCCCACATCAGGCTCTGTGCTGAGAGTGCAGAGTCTGCCTGGGATTCTCTCTCTTCCTCTCTCTGTCCCTTCCCACCCCCCTCAAAAATAAACAAATAAGCATTAAAAAAAAAAAAAGGAAAAAGAAAACAGGGTCTTTGTAGATGCAATTAGTTAAGATGAGGTCATACGAGATTAGGGAGGCGACTAAATCCAATGACTGGTGTCTTTACTAGCAAAGGAAAGAGAAATTCCGTCACTGAGACGTAGAAGCAGCCATGTGGGGACGGAGGCAGGGACTGAACTAAGTCAGTGACACCAAGGATGGCCAGCAACCCCAGACGCCAGGAAGCAGCATGGATGGCCTCTGGCTCAGAGCCTCCAGAAGGCATCAATTCTGCCGACGCTTCCCCTTAGAATCCCTCCTGACCTGTGAAAGAACACGCTTCTGTTAAGCCAGCCAGTGTGTGGTCATTTGTTCTGGTGGCCCTAGGAAGCTAACACAGGAGAGGACACACGATCATCTGCATGTTACAGAAGTTGCTGGTCCAAATGTACTCTGCTTCTAGGTGGAAGAGTCGGGATTCGAACCCCAACCTAACGGACTCAGGGAAGAAGAAATCATCACGGCGACTAGAACCATCAACAAATTACACATACACAGCATCGTACTATGCCAGGAACTCTTCTCGATGCTTCAGATGTAGTAATCCATCAAATTCTCATAAACCTATGAAGTTGATAATCTGATTATCCCCACTTTACAGACGAGGAAACTGAGGCAACCAAAGGGCTGATGAACTTGTCTAACATCGAGCAACCAGTAAGACACAAAGCAAAACAAACCAAAAAGCAGGAGAGAAAGGAGTCGTGGCCTGGCAGTTCAGTCAGCGGAGCACGAGGGTCAGAACCCTCCAGGAGGCAGGAGGTCAGGCTGGCCTTACCGTCCGTCCAGGCCTCGTGGATGGAGGCTTTCTGCCGGAATTTCTCTGCCAGGTGGTCGAGCCGCTCCAGCCTCCGGATCTCGTTCAGCAGCCACTCCTCATAGCCCTTCTCTGCCTGCTCTAGGCAGCCCCAGGCATTGTTGATGTCCTGTAGGGATGAGAGGCATGGGGTCAGCCCCATCTGGCCCCCAAGACCCGCACAGCTGCCCCGAGCCTTCTGGAAGAAGCCCCTTTCCCATCTCAGTTGTACCCACCCAGCCCTCTACTGGTGTTAACCTGGGCTTCTGGACACCAGGCCTCCTGGGCAGGGAGTGAGGCCCAAGTCCATGTGGGCCACCCAGCTATTGGGCTGTGCGTGTGCAGCCCTGTGAAGAGTCCAAGGCCCTCTGTGACCCAGGATTCTGGCCAATCAAAGCGGCTGGAGGGCCAGTCAGTGGAAAAGAACAATAACTGAATGAAGCAAGCAGGCATGGGAACCTCCCAGCCTCCCCACATTTCTGGATCTGTTCATGGGCTCTGGGCAGTAGCCTGGAGCCTGCAGGGCCTGGGTGAGCTGGCCATGCACCTGAGGACAGTGACAGCTGCTGAGTACAACCCACAGCCCTTCAGGCAGGGAGCCACCCACCGGGTCGTCTCTACAATTAGCACAAGGGTGCCCACTGGGCACATGTGGGCTGAACCCAGCCTGCACGCCACCTGGGGCCCAGGGCACAGGCCGCATCTACCCAGAGGGGGCACTTCTAACTCGCACAGAACACCCTCTGGTCAGCTGAGGCTCTGGCCACCTAAAAGCTGCAGATGCAGCCTGGAATCTATAAAAAGACTGCAATTTTCCAAAGTGCATACACAATGGAAAGGGCCTATTTCTTTCCTCCAGATTCCCTGGGATCCTGCCGGCTTCCAATACTGTTTGCTGGCTTGGCCGTTCCCTGCCCTTCCCTTTTATGTCCGTGCCTTCTCATGATTTCTCATTTTGAAGGCCAAAAGCTCTATCTTGGTGGGTTTTTAAATTTTCTTTTGCATGTTTGTCTGTCTCATAACATTTCTCCCTGAGTCTGAGAGAGGGCAAGAAGGAAGGGGAAATAACATAAGTAACATAAATGAAGATAATTTAACAACTTGGAAAGCCATTCACAATATAATTTTAGTTGGGTTTTTAAAATATTTTTTAATGTTTTATTTACTTTTGTGAGAGAGAGGGAGAGAGAGAGAGAACACAAGCGGGGAGGGGCAGAGAAAGAGACACACACACAAAATCTGAAGCAGGCTCTAGGCTCTGAGCTGTCAGCACAGAGCCCGACATGGGGCTTGAACTCGTGAACAGTGAGATCATGACCTGAGCTAAAGTTGGATGCTTAAGCTACTGAGCCACCCAGGCACCCCTTAGTTTTGTTTTGTTTGTTTTTTTTTTAAAGCAGCTTATTAAGTAAAACATGCTTTAGAATTCCCTTAAAAATCATATTTACGTAGGGCGCCTGGGTGGCTCAGTTCGTTAAATGTCCAACTCCTTTTTTTTTTCCAAGTTTATTTTATTTCTTTTTGAGACAGAGACAGTGCAAGAAGGACAGAGAGAGAGGGGCAGAGAGAGAATCCCAAGCAGACTCCACACTGTCAGCGTGGAGCCAGATGCAGGGCTCACAAACCATGAGATCATGACCTGAGCCGAAATCCAGAACTGGACACTTAACTGACTGAGCCACCCAGGCGCCCCAAGTGTCTTCTGACTTCGGCTCAGGTCATGATCTCAAGGGATTTGTGGGATTAAGCCCCACGTCGGCTCTGTGCTGATGACTCAGAGCCTGCTTGGGATTCTCCCTCCTCTCTTTCTCTGCCCCTCCCTCCACTTGTACTCTTTCTCTCTCAAAATAAACACATTTTTTTAAAAATCCTATTTACATAGACTAAAAGAATCTTTTCCAAAAAACACTTTATTTCAAAAAACATTTTTAAGCTGATATTGGATAGTTAAGATTATGAGTAATTTCTATTTTCTGTATTTAGCAGATTTGTATCTTTGAAATATCCTACCAAAAAAAAAAAAAAACCACCAACTCATTACTTAAGGTAACACATTTTTTTTTAAGTGCTTAAAAAAGATTTTACAGAGGGGCACCTGGGTGGCTCAGTTGGTTGAGAATCTGACTCTTGGTTTGGGCTCAGGTCACGATCCCAAGGTCGTGGGCTCGAGCCCCGGGTCGGCTTGGCACTAAGAGTGGAGCCTGCTTATGATTCTTTCTCCCCTTGTCTCTCTCTCTCTCTGCCCCTCCCCTGCTCATGCTCACATCCTCCCTCTCTCTCTCAAAATAAATAAATAAAGTAATAAAATGTTTAAAAAAGTAAAAATCACCCTAATTGCTACTGAATTATGCCCTCTTTGGTTCAATATGTCCAGAGGCACTTAGTTTGCAGAGATGGTTTTCTAAGGTGGGGGGAGGGGGTGCTAGGAGGCCCGGGTGGATATTCAGGGGTCTGGCAGGACAGGTCTGACCTGGGATGGTCAGGAGACAGGGGGCTTGAGTCTGGGTGGCAATCTGGAAGGGAGAAACGATTTCTGGAACAGCGTATGCAGGTGGAAGGAAGCCCGTCCCGCCCTGTCCCGCCCTGTCCCGCCCATGGTGCCGCATTCGGCCGGGAGCAGCTCCGGCTCCCCGGCACTCACCGAGACCATCCTGCCCTCGGAGGGCATGAAGGCGGGCCGGTTGCTGAGGCGCAGCTTGGTCTGCAGTGTGTTGAAGTTGATCTCCAGCTGGCACTTCTCCTGCACCTTGGGTGGCTTGTGCAGACGCCGGTAGTCCCGGAAGTCCTCCAGCTTCTGCTGCATGGCATGCATGGTGTTCTCCGGCGCCCGGTTCTCCAGCCACGGGATGGTGCGGCGGATCCACTCCAGCAGCTGGTGGGGAGGGGCACGCGGAGGGCGTGAGGATGCTGGGAGGGGGGCCAGGGGCTGCCTCCCTTCCCTCCTACGGCCTTTGGGCCCCTTCCCTGACAGGGGGAGCCGGGGGATGTCTCTCCTGACAGCATGTCCCGTCCCAGCTACCACGCCCCGGCAGTAGAGGCCAGGCTCCGGGAGAGCCACAGGCTTCATGCAGCCTGGCCACCAGCCTCTTCTCTGCCAGGGGAAGGGGTTAACTCAAGCTCTGCCCAAGGAAGAACCGTGGACCTGGTAGGAAGTCAGCCAGACCAGGAGGAGACCCGAGCTCTGGGTCCAGCCCCACCAGCTGGCTGGGCCTCGGTGTCCTCTGTCCCGGGGAGGTAACAACCATAACAGCCGCTTCCTGAGGCCCTTGTCACCCGGGATCTAGAATTCTAGAATGTGGGCCTCTGACTCAAAAAGGAAGAGGCTGGCTTCTGGGGCACAGGCAGGGAACAGCCTGGATGAGGTGATGACGGTGGAGAAAGTGGAGGAGGAGTGGAATGGGTGACAGGAAACAGAACGAGCACCTGCAAGGTGCCAGCGTGTCCCCCAGACGGACTCATCGGAATGAGGATTGGGATCCCATGGGGTTCTGTGCTGTGACTCCTGCCCCAGGTTACAGAGAGGTAAACCGAGGCACCGTGAGGTTATGTGACTTGCCAAGGTGACCAAGCTGGAATGGCAGAGCTGGGCTTACACCTGGCACCTGCGTTCTTACTAGGCTGGATGGCAGATGCACCAAGAGGCTGGGCTGAGCTGTTCAGAGGGCTGAATTCTTTTAAGCAAGTGGAGCCCTACCCCAAATATAGTCAACGGCAGAACAGCAAACCCAGCCCTGTCTCCTCCTGTCCCCTGGGTGGGCCCAGCTGCTTAGCGAGCCTGAGGCAGCACTGATCCCATCTCCAGATCACATCCTCTCAGAACCAGGCATACTGTTTTTCTAGGCCAAGCGACTCACAGAACAACAGTATACCAGGCTAGAAAGGCCCTTGAGATCCCTTGGCTTAGCTCTCACTCGGCAAGGGGAAAAAACCCAAGACCCAGAGAGGTGAAAAGTTTCCTGGGCTCACTGTTTGTTGGCAAGAAACACAGCCTACGACTCGGCTTTCTGGAGCCTAGAGATGAGCCCCACCTCTGCCCTGGGTCAGCTGTGCTGGGACCAAGGACTACACCCAGCCTGGGACGGTACCCCAGGGATGGGTCTGGAGGTACAGGCTCTGGGGGCTCCCTCTTCTCCCGGGGTGGGGTAGCAGAGCCCTGCCGGAGCCAGCTGGGGGAACTCAAGAGGTACCCACATCGCTGGCCAGCTTCTCATAGTCTTCCATAAGCTGCTCGTTCTCCTGGTTGACGGCCAACACCTTGCAGATGCGATTGGCTGCTGTCTCCGCCTGGCAACAAGAAAGGGCGTGGGTGTCACAGTCAGCCCTGGGCAGCAGGAGCTCCCGCCCTGCAGCTCTACCGGCAGGAAGTCAGCCCCTGAGGCTTTCAGTCCACATCCTCCTCCTCATCCTCTGCCAGCCCATGCCGGGTCCCACAGGTCAAGTGAGCCCGAAGAGAGATATTGGTGGCTGAACCGGGGCCCTTGGAGAAGGACCAGAGTTTGAGGCCAACCATGCACGTTGGGAAGTAACTAATGTGATGACTGATACAGTCAAAACGGTCAGCTCAGGTAAAGAGGGCAGAAAAATTCATGCCAAGCCTACAATCCCAAGTGGAGGCCCTGGGGTCCCCAAGGCTCAGGCTCTCAGGTTGGATTTGCCAGGATCTTAGGAGATGCAGGAATTCAAACCTGGGAGTCCAGAATAAGGTGCTGACTGAGAAACAAAGGGGCCTACAGAATCTGCTCCTGGCTCAAAGCCCAAAGAACATTAGAGAAGACTCAGGGACCCCTACTGCATGAAGGGCAAGACGTCAGGATCAAGCCAGCATGCACAGAATGTCCAGAAAGCTGGGCACTGGCACCTCTGGGAAAGCAGAGGCCTCATGCTGAGTGAGTGCCGGGCAAACAGACACAGGACACAGGTTTTGGCAACAAGAGGACTGAAAGGAAATCAGATGCAAAGGCCCGGAAACTCCAGGAACACCATCTTCTTGGGCCATGGAAGGCACCGTGGACTTAACACCAGCAAGGGCCAGGTGGTCCTAAATCACCTGGAGCTCAGGTAACCTTTAAATTCATCTGTTTTGTTGTGTACATCATAACCCAACTCCAAGGGGAGGGGAACTCAAAGCCTTTTTGGGGTCCTGGGATAGAAAAGACAGCCTGGGAGTAGGAGCAGATAATGCCTATTAGAGAAGGGTGAGCCTACAGATGACAAGGGTTTAGGGGATAGAAAGATGGGACCTCACAACTGGTTGATAAACAAGGCAAAATGGGTTTTGACTGCAGCAAGATAAACTGAGGCTAGGCATGAAGAAGAACTTCCTGAGAATGAGGGTGCTTTGAACTGAGAAGGGGTAATTAAAATGTAAATGTTTTTTCTTTGCAAAACTTTTCAAATAGGACACACAGCCACCAAATCCTGTGATTGGGAGTGGCTGCTGGGAATGGGGGGGGGGGTGCAGAATGAGGTCAGCATAAAGGTCTTTTCAAACTCAAAGTCAGGAGATCACACCCCTCGCCCCAGGCAAGGTGTTAGAGCAGGTAGGCCTCCACCAGGCAACTGGGAATGGCTAGAGGGCCTCCAAGATGGGCACTTTGAGTCTTGGGTCTCAAGAAACTGAGGCAAGGAGTCACATCCTTAGACCTTCACCCCCCTGCCCTCTGACCTAACTCTGCCCTGGAGATGCCATGACCATTTCTTCCATGGAGCTCTTGATTGATTGTCCTTCCTCTTAAGAACCAACAAGTAACCACAGGGAATACCAAAAGGTGACAAGGAGAGAAATTCTTTCCTGGAGACTGTGCCAGAAGACGTGGGGCCCTTGGAAAGAGCAAGGTCATGGGAAACATGCCAATGTGCCCCATGAAGAGGGCTGGGGGTAGCAATCTGCCTGAAGCGACCAGGGCCACTTCCCGTGAAGGCCGGGGAAGGGGACACAGGGGCCAGTGGTCTCTGTGCTGACATAAGCTATGCCCAGCATGCTGACCAAGTGGGTAAGAATCAGAGGTGGCCACGCATCATAGGCAAGAAGCGGCTGCCACCGTGATGTCTCATGGATAAAGCCCTCCTTGGCCTCGTTACCCCCGACACATCTTGAAATCCTGGGCTCAGTGGTCATAAGCTTTGACTTGTGTGTCAGTCGGTCAAACTGGCAGACTGAGTGAGGCCTGCGTTCATGGGATTTTAGGAGATAATCCATTGAGCCTCAGGAGCCTCGCCCATCCGCAGAGCCTGTTGACAGACTGTTCTAGGATCAACAGAGGCTCCTTTTGGATGCCGTCTGGGGGACGTTCCCAAGTGGGCCACCTGGGGACTTTTTGCAAAGACCCACCTCTTTCCCAAGCTTGCGGCTCAGCCTGCCCCACTCCTAGGTGGCTTCACCAGCAGAGACTGAGAAAACCACTCATTATAACCAGGAAAACTGTCTTTGGAAAGAAAGCACGGGCATCATGGAACAAGAGAGCTTTCTTTAGGAGAGCTGTCTGCAAACTCCATCTGGATTGCCTCTGCCCTCGAGGGACAGCCCAGCTTCCACGGTTACCTTTAGGAAGGAAGCAGACTCCTGGAACCCAGATTTGACGTTAGGGGAAAAAAGAAAAAAAAAAAAAAGGTAGAAACCTCAAGACCTTGACCCATCTCTTTCACTCACTGCTTAACTCCCTCCCCCAGGCTGGCAGTCTCACCCTTTACAAGGTCCCTTTACAAAGAAGGGTTCAGTCATCCAACACCACCAGCCCAGGAGGTCACAGAGACCACGCAGGAAAGACCAATGTGGTAAGGCCTGAAGGACATAATCCCTGGGGTGGAAGGCAAGCGAGACTCTTGAGCGTGGGACCCAGGCTTATCCTAGCATCCCACTTTGTAGTTTTCTAGAAACTGTTTCTTCCGTGGCCACAAGAACGCCATCACCATGAGGGATTTAGGAGAGAGGTACTTAGCACCACCAGCTCCTAAAGAGACTGCCCAAAGGAGAGATTTGTTCTAGGGGAGGAAAGATTCATTCTCTGAGAGAAACAGAAATTGAAACGCCATCAGAAAAACAACCGTAGGAGAATCCTGGCCTCGGGCAGTTCCCGCAAGAGGAGATGGGCTGTTCCAGAACCCAAGAAGCAAAACCAGAGTGCCCCGGCCTTTCTGATGTTGGCAGAATTTGCACAAGGGGTGGAAGCGTAAATATCGTAAATGGGCTGAGAAAATATTCTGTAACACTAGGCAAAAGGATTACTTCTAAACACACACACAAAAAAGGGAGACTTCTAGAAATCTGCATTTGCCTTCCCTTGGTTTATATTTTCATGACTTACTTTAAGTTATATTATTATACAGCTTAACACAGAACAATCTGTTTGGCTTTATATTAGTAACTTTTTTTTTAAGTTATGGACTCTTATTCCTGGAGTACTAATAACTTAGCTATCCCAACTGAAACTCTGCTATCCCAGAGCCACACTGCTGTGCTAACACGCAGCATCGAACTCGCTGGTACAAGGTAGTTAATTAAGGTAACATCTAACACCCAAATGTGGCCAAATGACGCACAATGGCTCTGCCACCCACAAGCCACAGATTCACATGAATGCCACAAAAATGTCATCTGTGACCTTTTTAGTCGAGAATTTCCCAAATCTATCTAGAATTGCCCATTTCCTTCCTCCCACAGCCTAGCCTCTCCCTGTGCCTAAGTCAGCACCCAGCCTCAGTACCCCTGCCAGCCAGGCCCACAGGCAAAGGCACGCAGCCTGCTCCCTGTCTCTGGTTCCCCCTGTGCTCCTCACCCCAGGCAGAGGACCAGGGCTAACTCGCTGTCCCCTCACAGGCTGACCTGTGACATCTCAAAGCTGTCACACAAGCTGTGACCGCCTTCCTGATCTTTGCCGCACTTTCACTTGAGGACCCCTACTCCACCCTTAAGACCCCCAAGACCAGGTGCCTCCTGTTCAAGAAAGCCTCCGTGTGTGCAGCCCCGTGGCCCTCCCCCACTGCCCGTCCCCTGCTCAGGCCCACAGCACAGCAGGCACTGACTAGACGGCAGCCATTGTTGGCTTCCAGGTTTCAGGGTTTCCCCAGATGGACCATAATCCTTCAAGGGCACAAATGGCTGTTTCCTTCCCTTAGGAGATTCACGATGTGACAAAAGCAAGCAAGGGGCCAAACGAAGAGATGCAAACGTCACCATCTACTCCTGAAAGCATCCAGAAACACCTGCAGCAGATCTAGCCTGTGCTTTAAATGGCTGTTTCTCCAACATTCCCAATAGACCGTGAACTTTAAGGCACAAACTACATAAACAAAAATCTGCTGCTTTCTGTTGATTCTAAATCGACACGGGGGACGAGGAGGGCAAAGGAAAACTGAGAAAGAGTCAGAACCCAAACCAACATGTCAAACAGAAGTCGGTCCTCACCTGACGAGGAAAACCAACGACGCGCCCCTGTCTGGGTGTGTGGACGGCCACATGCGCGCGCACACGCGTGCACACGCGTGCACACGTGTGCATGCATGTGTGTACCATCGTATGGTGCATGCATGTATGTACTGAGCATGGGTTTCAGAATATGGCCCCCCACTGGCATCAGACACGGAGACAGCCAAGACACGAAGAGTGTGTGAGTCGGAATGAATCGTCCTTCTTCCAAGGAGAGGAGGGAGCTTCCCCTCCCCCTGGTCTGCTTGGCTCTAAGCAGTTGCCTGAATCCTTAGAAGTGGTTACGGGCAACTCTAGGAGAGGCCGCCGACCCAGGACATGAGATGATCGCCACCGCCCCCCCGCCCCCAGCCCGACACTGGTGACCTTGTCCTCGAATGTGGACAAAAGGAGTGTGAAATGGTTGCAACAAGGATGAGAGGGAGGGAAGAGGGGCGTGGGGAGAGGTGGTATGAGATCTGGGAGGGAGAAAAGCAGGCTGCTAATGCACACGCACATACGCACACGTACGTGCACACACTCTCGCACACGCACGCACACACTCCCGTCCGAGCATTATCATCAGCCAGGACACAGGGAAGGCCAGTGTCGGCAGGCGTGAAGCCCAGGAGAGGACCCCTGGAGGGGCAGGGGACAGACAGGAGGAGCTGGAAAACCCCAGAGCAGAGAGCAGCCTAGCTACAGAGGCGGGCAAGCAGGCCCTCTGTGGTTATCAGGGCTGGGGGGGCCCACCAAGGAAGGGGACAGATGCTGCTCACAACCTGGCTGACAGGTGGGGGCTCAGAGGGGCCAGAGGTGGGACAGAGGGAAACAGGAGGAAGCAAGAGGCAGGCCAGAGAGGGGGTTGGAGGGGGCTGGGGATCCTGGGAGGGCCAGGACACCTGTGAGTCACGGAAGCCTCCACGAGGGGCAGCTCTCCTGTCTCAGTGCCAGTGAGGCCTGCAAGGAAGGTGAGGAGGGTTCTGGTGCCCGTCCAGCCAGGGGACGGGGTTGCTACAAGCCCACGTGCCTCTGTGTAACTTTTTAAAGGCACCTCTTCCCAAGGCATTCCTATTGGAAAACTGTCATACTGATCTGTTAGAGAATATTTTTACTGCCATCTGCAGGATTCCTTCTGTAACAAATATCCAAATCTCCATGGTCTATGGTGCACACATGGCAGGCTTGTGGAGTGCGCAACCTGCACCACGTCCATGGCAGGCCTGGTTGGGAAGGGCTCTGAGCCTCTGGCCTGGACACCAGGGAGAAGGCAGGAAGGCTTCTCCCTGCCCTGTCTGCTGGGTAATTTGAAAGGATGGTTGTGACTGAGCGGGAAGGAGAGAAAATGAAGGGGTCCTGAATGTTTAAGGGAATAGTTAGGAAGCATAGCCCAGAGCCATATCGCTTGGGATAAGGGCTCTTGACTCAGGGTCCAGGGAAGGAGCTGAGACCACGAGCTTCTTTCCCATCTGTGACCTCCACTAAGCCCAGTGTGCATGGTCAGAGACACAAGGGGCCATCCAGAGGCTGCGGCTCTCTGGCGTCTTCAACCGGCCAAGGTTCAGAGAGCACCCTGCCCTCCTACAAGAGGAGGAGGGGCTGCAGCCCCACGGACTGCTGCCGGAGCATCCAGGGAGGAAGGAAGAGGTGGGCGGAGGGCGGCAGGGAGAGCGGTCGAGGCCGAGGGAGAGCTCACCTTCTGCGCACCCAAGAAGGCGTGGCAGTGACATGAAACATTAGGTCACATGGCCTTCCCATCCTTAGCGTGCCTACACATCTGCACAGAGAAGGAGAAGAGGTTGAGAGGAGAAAGGGAGCAGCGGCACAGAATAAACCCAAACAGCCGTGGCGGACAGGGAGAATGCAAGACAGACGCACAGACAGCAGATGAGGGAACGGGCAGAGAGAGACGAAATGAGATGGTGGGAGGAGAGAAGGGTGAGGAGGTGGGGGGCACAGGCTGAGACAGGAAAGGGAGAGAGAGAGCAGAGGGGAAGGCTGGGCAGAGGTGGGAGGGGGGAGCGCCCCCATCATGCATTTGGAGACAGGTCACTCAGACTCCATGCGGAGGGTGGGAAATTGGCCTGAGCACATCCAACCTGATGTGACAGGTCCACGGCTCGACACCGTGAAGGCCCAGCCTGTGGTCCTGTCAACCTGCATGTTGTGTTTCCAGGGTCCTGCCTGTGAGTGGGGTCTGGGAGAGAGGCTTCTGCTGCCTGAGCTAAGCCTGGTAACAAAAATATTCAGCGCTCTTTAGTTGTGGTACCCTTGTGCAGTGTGCAACCCGCACAACTGGACTTTAAACTCAGGCCTCCCTGAGCAAAACTGGGCCGGGACATTTGAAGGGGCTCACAGCGGCCCACCTCCTCCCATCCCCCTCCAAGGGGCTGTGCCTATGTCTGTAAATACAGCATGCAGAGTGACCCCACATGTGGGTCCCCGGCAGGATACAGAAGGCATCAGGGCCCGAAAACAAAGCTGGGGACAGATTTGCTACATCATGCCCATGAGTGGGAGAAAGGTGGGGGCTTCACGACACCTTTGCAAAACAGGTCAGTGAGGACAGGAGACGCCTCCCTAATGGAAGCCCGGCTGCTGTGTTAAAAAGCCTGTGGCTTCAACAAAGGTGGGCGCGGAGGGACTGCTGCCTACTGCAGCTTCCAGGAGTCCAGAACCCCCAGGCTGATTCCACACATGCAGCTCTTCCTGCTCAAGCCAGCCCTCTGGGCCCCAGAAGGCGAGCTCGAGCCCAGTCCTCTCAGAGACTGCAGGGGAAGAGGAGAAGAGGAACAGAGGGGCAGGGCGGGAGAGGAGCCGAGCGAGAGCAGCACGCCGCGTTGGCACTGGGAGCTAACTCTACCAGAGAGACGCGCCATCCAGACCCTGCTGCCAGGGAGAGGCGGGGGGGGGGGGGGCGGGGGCGCATGGTTTGGGTCCCGGCCCGAGGTGTGCTGCGCAAGGAAGGAGGGGAAGGGGGGGGGGGCGGGTACCTTCTGGGCTCCAGAGAAGGCATGGTAGAAGCTGGACACGTAAGTCATGATGGCTTTCTCATCCGGTCGGGCGGTTCCGACGATGTCTGTCAAGAAAAATCTGGAGTTAAAAGCCAGCTGGCGAACACATGATGCACTTCCTGATGTGATGTGGAAAGAAGCTTGCAGAACCACCAAGTCTTCTGGCCCACAGGCTGAGCCTGAATCTCACCAGCTTCTGGACTCAGCTTCCTTCCGCTTACAGGAACATGAGAGGTAGAGGGAGGAGAGAAACAGTGACCCAAGGAAGCAAACAACAAACCCAGAATGAGGAACATTCCATGAGCAGCTGGCCCCGTCTGTGCAACAAGTTCCATGGCAGGAATAAAAAAGGGATGAAGGAAGGAGGGAAGTACTACAGATTGGAAAAGACATAAGAAATAGAACTAAACGCCATGTGCAGACCTTATCTGGATCCTGGTTAAAACAAACCAACTCTAGGGGCGCCTGGGTGGCTCAGTCGGTGAAGCGTCCGACTTCGGCTCAGGTCATGATCTCACGGTCCATGAGTTTGAGCCCTGCATCTGGCTCCGTGCTGACAGTGTGGAGCCTGCTTCGAATTCTCTCTCTCTCCCTCTCTCTCTGTCCCTCTTGCACTCTCTCTCTCTCAAAATAAATAAAAACTTGAAATTAAAAAAAGGAGTTGGACACTTAACCAACTGAGCCACCCAGGTGCCCTACATAAATATGATTTTTAAGGGAATTCTAAAGTATGTTTTATTTAAAATGAATTCTAAAGTATGTTTTATTTAAAATGCTGCTTAAAAAAAAACTAAGGGGTGCTCGGGTGGCTCAGTATCTTAAGCATCTGACTTTAGCTCAGGTCATGATCTCACTGTTCAGGAGTTCAAGCCCCACATCGGGCTCTGTGCTGACAGCTCAGAGCCTGGAGCCTGCTTCAGATTCTGTGTCTCCCTCTCTCGCTGCCCTGCTTGTGCTGTGTCTCTCTCTCTCAAAAATTAAAAAAAAATAAATAATAAAATAATAAAACTCTAAAAAGAAACAGTCGGGGAAATTTGATTTTGAATTAGGCAGTCAATATATATCAAGGATTTACAGTCGCCTTCCTAGGCATGACATTTGTTTTATGGTTACGTAAGAATATTTTTAAGGTATGTGGTGGTGAAATGCTGTGATGTCTGGGATTTATTTGGTAATCTTCCAATGAAGAAAACAAAAGGGAAAAAAAGTGACAAAATCTAATTGTTTTATCTATATGCTGGGTAAATGGAAGTTCCTACACTATCCCCCTGCTTTTGCATATATTTGAAAACGGTCCCAGACACACATTGTCACAAACTATCATTGTCACAAACCCTCCCTCCCATTCTCCTAAGGGCCCATTTATCTTTCTAAAAAGTCACTTGTTTTTCTATAAATGCCAGTTGTCCCCTCCATTTCCCCTACAAGTTGGGTATGGATATAGACCCCAAACTCCTAACCACCCCATGAAGGACTCATCACCCAGAGCTCTCATGTGTATACATGTGTATACGATGCACTTGTTAAGAGATCTCTGTTTGCTTTTCCCCTGTTAACCCGTCTTTTGCCAGTCTAGTGTGCAGGATCCCAGCTGGACAGCCTAAGAGGGTAAGGGGAAAGATTTTTTCCCTTGGCTACAACAACAGAGGAACGCGGTGCCCCACCCCAGCACCCTCTACCTCAAGTCCAAGACAGAGATGAGAACCATCTTTAGGCAGCTGATGCAGAAACGGCCTCAAAGCCCTTCTCAGCGCCAGCTAGCCTCCCCTCCAAACCCCAGGGAAACGAGGAATCCCCGGCGGCAGGTGACCCCCAGGCTCCCCAGATGAGGTCCCAGAGACCAGACCTCTTCTCTTCCCACCTCGGGCTACCGGGCCCCACCCTTCCCGGGTGAGAAAAGGGCCAGAGGCACAGAGAGAGACGCCTTTACCTTCAGCATCCAGCATCTTGGGGATGTCCAGGTACTTCTCTGCCACATCAAAGGCTGTGTTCAGATTTGTGAGTGGGTCGTCCTAGAGGGAGAAGAGGATGAAGGCATGTGAGAGGCCCAAGAAGTCACTGGTTACCCCCATGCAGGTGACCAAAGACTGGGGGGCAGAGGAGACTTCTGCAGTCCTCTCTCCCCCAAGGTGTGGTCCTCAAGGTGTAGCTCTGTGTGTACAAGGCTCGCTTCACCTCCGGGGCTTGTTGTGTGGGCGGTTAAAATGCCATCTTTCCCCCTCAAGCCTCAGTTTGTCAGAAACGGGATGGAGAATACTGGCCTACAGCCCAAGAAAGAACTGCTAGGAACTACACGCTGCGAGCAGAGCACTGGCCTGGGCATCGTCCTTCTTGGCTCCTGGCTTCAGTTCTGCCACCAGCCGGCGGGACTGGTACGTCCCGACCTCAGCTTCCCCAGCTGTTTTTCAAGAGCTGGACTAGGCTCCCTCAAGCCCCTCTGGTGCTCACATTCCACAAAATCTGAGGGCACCTTCGCACAGCCACAACCTTTGACTATTCTGGCTTCTGCCGCCACATCCAGAAAACTCAACTGGGGACTGGCAAGGACGTGGAGAAATCAGAACCCGTGGGCACTGCTGGTGGGAATATATAATGGTGCGGCCCCTGTGGAACACAGTGTCCTCCAGAAGTGAAGCACAGGGTTCCTTGTAACCCAGCAGGCCCACTTCTGGGTATATCTCCCCAAGAATTGAAAGCGGGGACTCAAGCAGATGTGCGTACCCCCGGATTCACAGCAGCATTATTCACAAGAGCTAAACGGTGGAAATAACACAAAAGCCCACTGGCACATGAAGAGATAAACCAACTGTGCGATCCATACAACGGACTCTTACTCCGCCTGAAAAAGGAAGGAAGGAAATTCTGACACACGGCACAAGCAGGATGAACCTTGAACACATCGCGCTAAGTGAAATGAGCCAGACACAAATATCGTACGATGCCACTTACGCGAGGCATCTAGAGTCAGATTCATAGAGTCAGAAGGTAGAGGCTGGGGGAGGGGGAGGGGAGAGTGATGGTTTAGCGGGTTCCCAGTTGGAGTTGTGCAAGATGGAGAGAGCCCTGGAGGCGGAGAGTGATGGCGGCACAGTAGGTGAATGCACTGTCACTACCCCATACGCCTCGACGCAGTTAAAGCTTTTAGATTATACGTGTTCTGCGTTTTTACGTATGTTACGTTTTATGTTATATACATTTTACCACAGTTAAAAGAATTTTTTTTGACGTGGGAAAACACACAACCCAGTGAAGGGAGCTCCTTGCTGACCCTCCCCCCTCCACGTCTCGGTGCCCCCTGGTTTTGTCAGCCCGGGACCCCGTTTCCCCATTTGCTACGATGAGAATCACAAAGTTACAAAGAAATCAATACATTCCCTCCGGATACTTTCAGGAAGAAACTGCTTAAAATAGAGAAGGTGGAGTTCTTCTGGGAAAGCTTCTGACAGCTTCCAGAATGATTTAAAAACCACTGACAAGCAGTGAAAGTCACTTCCGTCCAGGGCCTCAAGCAGTCCTGCACACCCGCCTGCCCCACTCGATTCCCAGGGACCGCCAGGCCCCCGTGCCCACCTAAGGCCACAGCAGGAAGAGCTTCCCAGTCAAGAGCCCATGGCTCTCCCCTGTGTCCCAATGCCAGCTGGCTCTGGCAACCTGTGTTTTCTGGAAAGCATCCACACTTCAGTGGGAGCAGGTCTGTGCTAGGATTTGGGCTGGATTTTACTGATGCTGCTGAATTAAGGAGAGGGGAGACACAGTGAAACAGGGAGAAAAGAAAAGACACACGGGGGTGGGTGGCTGGTTAGGTATCAGACCAAGGCCCCTAGACCCTCACCTCTGGAATGGCTGAGGCTCCTGGAGTCTGTGGAATGGGGGAAGGGACTATAGAGTCACAGCCAGCAGGACCTCACTTTGTATGGGGTGGCCAACAGCTCTGGATTAAGTGGCTGTCACCCCACGCTTGTCACCAAAGCACCCCATGCACGCTTGTCACCAAAGCACATCAGGCAAACAGTAAGGAGGTATGTGATGATGCCTCTTTTTTTTACATTTTTTTTTTTTTAACGTTTATTTATTTTTGAGACAGAGAGAGACAGAGCATGAATGGGGGAGGGTCAGAGAGAGAGGGAGACACAGAATCTGAAACAGGCTCCGGGTTCTGAGCAGTCAGCACAGAGCCCGACGCGGGGCTCGAACTCACGGACCGCGAGATCGTGACCTGAGCCGAAGTCGGACGCTTCACCGACTGAGCCACCCAGGCGCCCCGATGATGCCTCTTAAAAATATTTTTTTTAACATTCATTCACTGAGAGACAGAGATAGAGCACGAGTCGGGGTGGGGCAGAGAGAGAGAGAGAGAGAGAGAGAGAGAGAGAGGCACAGAGCCCAGTGTGGAGCTTGAGCTCACCAACTGTGAGATGATGACCTGAGCCAAAGTTGGACGCTTAACCGACTGAGCCACCCAGGCGCCCCAGTACGTGAGGGTGCCACTTAAAGCAAAAAATCACTACTTCTAGGGTTTCTCGCCTCAGCTCTGTTTGATGTGGCCACACAGCGTTCAGGTAAGTTAGGGGGTTCTCAACCTGATTTTCTTCCTTGCAAGGCAGCTGACTTAGAGTGCAGGGACCCTCCTACCCATTAAGAGGGTAGCTGTCCAAAGCCACGTGCAGGAGTGGGGAGGCTTTCTCTCCTTCAGCGGGTGGGCCAAGACCCCAGCCTCAGGCTTTGGCCCGACTTAGAGAAACTGGAGGGGGTGGGAGTCTGCTCCTTTCCTCCCCGACACCCTGGAAACGGAGGGCTTGACACCGTCATGGAGTTCCCAGAGCAGCTCCCGTACCGGCAACATCCAGCCTTGCTTCTGGGGGCACAGGCCAGATGGGGGTCTTCACGGAACACTGTGCTCTCCAAGTGTCAAGGTCAAGTGGAGAAATACAAGAAGAGCCATTCCTAGCAGCTGCCTTTGTCAAGAGATTCACACACATGGACAGGTGACATTCCAACCCAAGGTCTAGATCATCAACTGGGGGTGTGGGGAGGGCTCCAGGGGTGGCCTCTTGGTGCTGGGATGGGCTGAGAGGGAAGCTGGTGAGTGAGGTCAGAGGGGTCCCAGACAGGCCTCTCCAAGGTCTTGGCCAGCCCAGACACGAGAACCACCTCGAGGTTAGAAACACAGCTCCCACGCCCTGGTCTGCTCCACAACACATACGTGTGCTCAGGAAAATCCACCAGCTTCATGTCAAAACCCTAAGTGAAATCAAGAAGCAGCTAAAGAAAATCCCCCACCCATGGGGCACCTGGGTGGCTCAGTCAGTTGAGCGTCCAACTCTTGGTTTCGGCTCAGGTCATGATCTCATGGTTCCTGGGTTCAAGTCCCGAGTCAGGCTCTGCACTGTCAGTGCAGAGGAATTCTCTCTCTCTCTCTCTTTCTCTGCCCTTCCCCTGCTCGTGCTCTCTCTCTTTCTCTCAAAATAAATAGAGTTTAAAAAAAAGAAAAAAAGAAAATCATCCAGCCAAACGTCAACAGTGACAGGAACCTGCGGGGACCGTCCAACAGCAACTCTTGGACACGGACGGGGGTAAAGGCCTCTAAGAATATGCAAACAGCTTAAATTTAAAATATTATATCCACTTTGCAAAACCCAGAAAATAGAAGGGGGAGATGCCGATTAGTGTTCCAATACCCCAGCAAAAGGCTGCAGGGGTTCGGACATTCTGTGAGCTGTTCGGGTCAGCAAGTACATGCGTGCTGTGCACAGAGGGTACCCCGGCGGCCCTCACAGGGAAGGTGTTTTTCTCTTTCTCTTGTAGGCTATCTCCTGGACTAGTCTAAGGAGACCAACCGCCCCCCTTACCATGGCCATGGACCCTCAGAATAAGGGCCCAGTCCTGCACTTCACCCCCACCCCCTGGCAGGGACCCAGCAAGAGGGCTCTGGCACCGAGAAGTCAGGGAAGCACACATACCTTCCGCAACTTCCCATAGTCAATCAGCTCAGGCCGGTGTCGGTGGATCAAGGCACAGAAGCCGAGGCCGTCCTTCCAGCTGCCCAAGGGAGACAGAAGGGTGGGGGGCAAGCTGGTGAGTAGGGCCGGGCTCTAAGGGTAAATCTCTAAACAAGGACGTGGGGGGTCCCCTCCCTTTTACCAGAGGTGAACCCACAGTGCTTCGGAGCAGGAGTGAGAAGACAGGATGGGAAGGCACACTCCTTCTGGCCACAATCCCAGGCTCTGGGGTCAAGATTCTGTGGGGCGCGGGACGTTCCCACACCTGTCATATCCAACTATCCTCTCCGCCAAGGTCTTTGTCCCTCCTGCTCTGTTCCAGTGCCCTAGGCTGGAACCTACAGGACACGCTCCTTGGGGAGCTCTCCAGCAGCTGGGGCGTCGACCCAAAGTGTGTACAAGCAGCCACATCAAAGGGTTTGCGGCACACCCTGAGATAGCAGATTCTTCCCCAAGGACCCCTGCTCTGTTCTGGAGCTGAGGCTAACCCAGCCAAAGGGGCCTGGGGGAGCAGCTGATGCTCTGCAAGAGCCCCTCCGCCCCTGGCCACTCACCTTATGTGGAAGTTCTGGATGTTGACGTTTTTGTAAGGGGCGGTCTTTCTCTGACACCACAAGAGCAGCCCCTCCTTCGCGGAAGTCTCTGTGAGGAGGGAGATGAAGGACAGAGAGGTCAGCGGGCTGGCTTGGTGGAGGGAGGGGTGTTGGTTCATGGGGAGGCCCCACCATGACCCCAGGGTCCGTACAAAGACCCCCTAGATGGCAACCCTGCTGCTTCCAGGCCATCAAGTCTATTTCCTTGACAAAGTCTGAGTAGCTATTTGAGAAACAAAGAAGCAAACTAGGCAGCTTTTCAGGGCTGGCCACGTTCCACATTCAAACACTGAGACAATGACCTTTCAAACTTTCAGGTCTCCCCCATCATTCCCTGTTATTCAAAGACATGGGAGCATTACAAAATCAATCAGCAAGCTGTATCAGGTCTATGTTTGATTGGTCTATGAAATCTGAAGTCCCAGAATCTCCAGACAGGGGTACATAGTACATAGGCCATGCAGAGTACACACAGCTATATGGGGCAAAAGCATTAGGATCATCTAAAACATAAAGTTGCCTTGTATTTAATGCACGGATTGACACCACTGCTGCACGTGTGAAGCAGACAGGTGCCTGTAAGATAAAGCAGGCAGGTATCTGAGGGGACCGCAGGAGCTCCCAACACAGAAGGGCTGCAAACGACACTGCCCCCACGTGTTCACATCTGTGAATTGCAGATACAGCACCCAGCAAAGAGGGTTCATGGATGATCTCCTTTCCTTTCAATTCACAAAATGGACTTTAAAATGACATTAAATGACTCCTGCAAAGATAATATTTCAAGCACAAGCAAACAATTAAAAAATCAGCAAAGCTAATGCTTCTACTCAGCTCCAGCTTTTCATCGGCTATATTACAAGATTAAAACAACGACAATTTAACCAGAGCCGACAAGGTCAGCCCCAAAGAATTAAACTAATCAGGGCGCCTGGATGGCTCAGTCAGTAAAGCATCTGACTTCCGCTCAGGTCATGCATGGTCTCGTGGTTTATGAGTTTGAGCCCCGTGCCAGGGTCTTTGTTGACAGCTCAGAGCCTGGAGCCTGCTTCAGATGCTGTGTCTTCCTCTCTCTCTGCCCCTCCCCTACTCGTGCTATGTCTCTCTCTCAAAAATAAATAAATACTTAAAAAAAGTCAAACTTATCAAGAAGGCAACTTGAAAATGGATTTATATCCATCATTACTAAAAAGAACCATGTTCGAAGTGACTATTGTGGACACATTTTTAGCCACTTCAGCCCTAAATACCAAGTGTCTATAAATCAAACTTAGACCTTCACATGGCTGTATCATCATGTGTCAAACCAAGATTTCTATAAGCAAACAATTTAATCCACATTATTCTCATTAAAAAAATTACTTTGAATAAAAATCTTTATAAGATCCCTGGGCCATAGAGGCACCTGGGTGGCTCAGTTGGTTAAGCATCCAACTTGTGGTCTTGGCTCAGGTCATGATCTCACAGTTCGTGGGTTTGAGCCCCACAATGGGCTCTGTGCTGTGAGTGTGGAGCCTTCTTGGGATTCTCTCTCTCTCTCTCTCTCTCTCTCTCTCTCTCTCTCTCCTTCCGTCTCTACTCTTCCCCTGCTTGTGATCTCTCTCTCAAAAATAAATAAAGATTAAAAAAAAAAAAGATTCCTGGCTGATAAAATGAATTTAAATTATAAATTTTAAAGTGTATTTTTTTTAGTGATCTCTACACCCAATGTGGGGCTCAAACTCACAACCCCAGGATAAGAGTCACATGTTCCAATGACTGAGCCAGCCAGGCGCCCCATGAATAAAAAATATTTAAAAAATATTATCTCCGTGTCATCTTTTTGAAATTTGTTTTGGTATAGGTTTCATAATATGAATTCCAATACACAAATATAACTTATTACAAAATGAATACACGCATATCAGATATAAAGTTCAGAAACTGCTGGAGTGTGGAAAACCAAAAGTTCAGAGTTCCCAGCCCCAAACTATGGTGGCCTCTTAAAGATCTGCGAAGTGGCCACCAGAGGGTGCTGTGGGAGCAAAGTGGAGGCCCTGGGGTCAACTCAGAATCCCAAGACACTCCCTCCACGCTGCTATCTCCCTACCTTTTTGGATTTAACAGCCCACAAACCAGGTGGGGTTTCCAGTTCCCCAGAGCAACCTCAGGCAGGCTTAGCGTCAGGGGGATTCCCCAGGGGCCAACATACCAGTGGAAACCAGAACCCCAATCAGTTCTTATTTCTCTATAGACTAGGAGGGAGGGCAGATAACAGCAAAGGGTCAGAAGCCCAAGATGTGGCCCATGATTAAGTCCCCATTGCCAGGGGTCAGGGAGTTCTCCAGGCTGAGTCCAGGAAAGAAGATGTGATGGCAAGGGCAGGGGAGTGGAGGGGGCTCAGGGACTAATGGAACAGAGCAGAAGACCCACCTTCCACAGAGATGTCCTGGATGGCGAAGCGGAGGATGATGGTCCAGATCATGCCCAGGGTCATTTTCACGTTCCCATCCACGATTTCTACAGAAATGGCATCAGGACATGTTAGGATGGCTCTTGGCAGGGACAGAGTTAAAATTCCCGGAGTGCCCACATCCATGGGTGTACCATGTAGTAAATCAAGGACCACACAGCTCCACTTCTAGGGAAAAGTGGGTATGGCTTTTTAAAGTACAACCAGGTACCACAGGTGACAGGAGAGAAATCTATTTGGAGGTGACCCTGAGCACAAGGCAGGTGTGATCAATTCCAATGGGGTACATTTGGGAAGGCAAGAGAGAAGGGACACGGTGTCTTCACCAGCCTGACAGAGAAAAGGGAGATGTTTCTAAATCATCGCAAATGTTCTGGCAATTCTGTGAGTCAGGGAAGTCTGGGCGATCACAGCTCTCAAAATAGCCACCCACACCCAAAAAGCCAGTGTCCACATCAGAAGGTAATCAACCCAACAAACATAGATCCCTAACCCTCACCTGCTTCCAGACCAGGAGACAGTAACCCGGCCCCATGGCAAGGTACTCTCAGCTAAGAGGCATCCAAAGAATATCTTTTTTTTTTTTTTTTTTTTCCAACCTGAAAAGCTAACTGTAGGACAAACCTACCAGAACCATGAGAAGGAGTACGTTCCAGGAACTCCCGATATCCTGAGCCCATGTCCACTAGGGTCTGCTTCCCACAAACCCCTTAAACAAGAGTAGATTCCATTAAGGAGATGACATTCTAAGATTCTAACATCTTATCCCCTCCAAAGTGAGGGCAAAACTGCATGCTGCCATGTGACCAAGAAGGTACAGAGCAGTGTTGCTGCTCCCTGGCAGGGGGCGGGAGGTGGGGGGTAACTCTATGGAGCCTGCATGGGGGGTGGGGTCTAGAAGGAACAGTGTCCACATCGGACAGGGGACAGGATGTAACCCTTCCTGCTAACGACGGCTTTAAATGCCCTTCCCAGAGCCCCAGATACCCACGGGACACAGACCCGAGTCGGAGAACCTGGGTTAGAGACAGACAACTGAGTAGCATACCACCATCTTCTTTAACAGGTAAGAGAACCAGCCAGCTCTTTGCAGAGCATGCTGGGGGGGGGGGGGGAGGGGGGGAAGTAGAGGCAGTTAATCAGTCAGGAGTCAGTTCATAAAGATTTGGTTTTTTAAAAATGCCTTTTCACTAGTGACTTCCAATGGTTTCGTATCTGTAAACTTTAAAGAGTTTATACAGGGAGAGCACCTGGGTGGCTCAGTCGGTTGAACGTCCGACTTTGGCTCAGGTCATGATCTCCCGGTTTGTGAGTTCGAGCCCCACATCGGGCTCTGTGCTGACAGCACGGAGCCCACTTTGGAGCCTCTGTCTCCCTCTCTCTCTGCCCATCCCCTGCTTGCGCTATCTCAAAAATAAATAAAACATTACAAATAAATTTAAAAATTTTTTTAATTTAAAAAATAAAAGAGTTTATATAAATTGATAAGGAAAAAATCTAAATTCACAATAGGCAAAAAACATGAATAAATACTTCACAAAATATGAAATATAACCAATTTATAACCATGTTCCTTCTCCCTGTAATTAAAGAAGATAACGTTTGGGGCGCCTGGGTGGCGCAGTCGGTTAAGCGTCCGACTTCAGCCAGGTCACGATCTCGCGGTCCGTGAGTTCGAGCCCCGCGTCAGGCTCTGGGCTGATGGCTCGGAGCCTGGAGCCTGTTTCCGATTCTGTGTCTCCCTCTCTCTCTGCCCCTCCCCCGTTCATGCTCTGTCTCTCTCTGTCCCAAAAATAAATAAAAAACGTTGAAAAAAAAATTAAAAAAAAAAAAAAAGAAGATAACATTTTCCCAGCTACTAAATTAGCAAAGTTAAAAAACAAGGAACACACACCATGATGGTAACAAAGCTACCACACTGTGGCTAGAAGTATAAACTGGTTGAAAAAACACTTTCTGGGAAATAATTTGGCAACAGGATCAAGCACCTTGAAGTTGTTCGACTTTTTCACGGTGAAATCCACCTTTAGGAATCTGTCCCTAGCCAATGATCTGAAATGCAGAGTAAGGTTACTGCATAAAGGAGTTTGTCATAGGGTCATTTATCATGGCCCCAAGTTGGAAACTTCAAGAATATACCAAGTTCGAGGTGTGACTGAGTAAATCCCCAGCCCCTGGCACCCCCATGCTCAGAACCTCCATAGCTTCCCACCTTACTCGGAGTCAAAGCCAGTGGCCAGGGAGGCCCTCACGGTCCCCCCATCTCCTCCAGTCACATGGCCCCCATGTGACTTGTCCCTCACCTCCCTCCCATCTCCACTGCATCTTCTCCTAGAAACCTCCCACCTTACTCCCTGCTTGGTTTTCCTCCTTCTGACGCATGTATGTGTGTATTTTCTCTATTCCCCTTCCAGAACATAAGCTCCAAGGGAGGAATAATCTTTCTGTTTTGCATCGCTGCTTAGAGCCCAGCATGGTGCCTGGCACAGAGAAAGCCCTCCATCAACATTTGCTGAATGAATGAATGAGTGAATGAATGAATGAATACTGGAAGTCACTACACACATGTGGGTGAATGGGTGGCGGTCACCCAGGCCTGGGGCTGGGAGAACATAACCGCACTCAAGCTCTTCCAGGGCAGGACCCAGGTCTGGGACAGAGCACAGCTGGGCTCAACAATTAACACAGCCACTAAATATTACATTCATGACTTTTTAATGACTTGAAGAAATCTTTGTAATATGGAAAGTGGAAAAAGCAAGTATGAAATTTCAGGGACGGTGTTTCAAATACAGGGGGCATTTTTTTAAAGCCTAGAAGAGGCTCTGGTGGTAACAGGGCCACGTGACCTTCCCATCGGAAGAGAGGCTGCTACATGGGTTCCCGCCTCTGCCCCAATCGTGAAGGCCAAACACCCGTGCCTCCTGCTGGCCTGGAGCTCAGCGCCCTCCCAGCACTAAGGGAGACAAGCTCAGGGAGACAGAGTGCCTTATTTCTTGGGTTTTGCCTGCTTACTCCTCTCTCCCTCCTTCCCCTAGAAACCCCCAGGGAGTTTTGCTCCCTGAATTCTCATACCAGATCCTCCGGGAAAGAGGAGAGCCAAGTACAGGCAAAAAGGGGGGGGGGGTGTTACCACCCCATGCACCACCCCAGCCTCAGGGCCCACTGGCTCCCTGTCCCACCCCCAGAGAACAGCCCTCCCCAGAGGACCGCCAGAACAAACCCTTTTCCCAGGCGTCTGTATGTTTGGAGCAGGGACACCCCATCTCACCAGCAGGGGGCTACCACGCATGCTGGGTCCAAAAGGAGGGTCCCAAGGCCACCACTGGGCCCTGTGGACAAAACCACAATGACAGACTACAATGTGTGCCACGGGTGTGGGAAGAAGCGGCATGTTTCTGAATTTCTAGTCTACGGCCAGCCAAGGAGCTGCTCGCATCCTGCATTTACCCCTTGCCCCCACTCCAGGGATGCGGTCGCCTGCACACGATTCAGAGGGCAGAATGGAGGCGTTCCACCTGACAGAAACTAGACCTGGATGTCACCACCTCCCAGACTGATGCTTTAGTTACTGCACCCACTACCCCCTCCACCGTGAGGACACGTGAGAGATCATCAAGAGCACCGCCAGGCTCTTGGCCCCCAAAGCCATCAAGCTTTCCCTGCCCAAAGATCTTAACATAAATCCTTCCGGGTCCTCTCACCTGCTTAAATCCCAACCACTCACCTAGGACAAGCCTCAACTCTATGAAGTCTGGACACTAAACCAAGTCTGGTAAAGGAAACCGTGAGGACCTATCCTAATCCCTCCGGGATGTACGGAAGTTCCCTGCCTTCGGCCTCCATCTGAACACCTTCAGGGACAGGGGCCATATGCCCCCACCACCGGAGAGCACCCATTCCATTCCCGTGGGTTCTGCCCATTATGCAGAATCAGCCTGCCCAGGGGGGCTCCCGGGCCTGGTTCTGCCCTTTAGGGCTCGGCCAGAGTCTAGTCCTTGCACCACATGATAGTTCTTTAAAGGTCTTGCCCATGCCAGGCCTGCTCCCCTCGGCCCAGAATGGCTCCTCAGGGCAACCAGCAACACCTCCCCCCACCCCAGCCCAGTCCCCAGGAGAGCTCATTCCGGGTGATCCCCTCCACCGCGTTTTGTTATATAGTCTACAGCGGTAAACTTCATTTCATTAAAATAAACAAAGCCCACGTGTGGCCTCGTCCAGTGTCCTGGCACAGCAGGGCAGCCATCACAGCATGATCTCAGTGCTCACCATGAAACGGGAGAGAGGATTTCAAAGCGGAAGGCTCAGCCTAAAGCCCTGACTCCTGCAGGCAGAGAGAAGGTAAGGATGATCTCATTTTAAAGGACCCTTTAAAAATCTTTAGAGGAGGGGCACCTGGGTGGCTCAGTCAGTTAAGTGTCCAACTTCCAGCCTGGGTCATGATCTCATGGTTCACAGGTTCGAGCCCAGCATCTTGTTCCAGATGGCTGATGGCATGGAGCCTACTTGAAATTCTCTCTCTCCCTCTCTCTGCCTTCCCCTGCTCGGGTGTGCTCTCTCTCAAATAAATAAACTTTAAAAAATAATAATAAAAATCTTTAGAGGAGTGAGCCCATGTGAAAAAAATTGGTAACTGTGGCCAGCTTGGTTAACAGACTTCTGGGAAGGCCAGAGGTGCTGGGTGGAGTTTGAGCCAGTGTCTGTCTTTGCTCTCCACCCCCTGCTGGGGGGAGCACAGCCAACCTGACCCGCCATTTGGTCGCCGATGGGACAGTCCTATCCTCGGCCCCCGCTTGGGACTCCAAGGGTGTCCGGAGTGACAGGAAGAAGTTCAGACCTCAGCTCTGGAGCTCGAACCCCTGGGTTCAAAACCCTAGCAACGTTTGTAAGCTTCTGTTGCCTTGACTGTAAAATGTGGCCAGTGATACCCACCCTACAGGCCTGCCCTCAGGTCAAAGGGGATATCCCATGCAAAGCATCCTGTCCAAACAGGCAAAGAGCCAGAACCAAGCGCTATTCCCTCCCATCTGCCCTTTCCCTCCTCCCCTTTGGACTTCAGAGTTTAAAAAAAAAAAACCAAACATTTTTTTTGTTGTTGTTAGATAGCTGTTAAATTTTTCTTTCTAAAAATCTGGATTACTGGCTTCTTTTAAAACACTGAAAGATGTGGTGATGCTGGAACCCACATTCCCGGAGAGCAACAAACAATTAGAGATGCATGGCAGGTGCCCCGCTTAGAAGGACATGCTCTCCCAGTTCTCCACAATCCCCACCCATCCCTACGGTCATCCCTGACCCACCTTCTCCATCCTTCACTTCCCGGCCCCAGGGGACATGTGTGCTTGTTCCAGACCAGCTGAGTGCCATTTTCTTTGGTTTCCCAGCCCTGCTTGGTTGAAACTTTTTCTGCCACGTCTTTATTCCTCCCTAACAGACCAACCTACTCTTTTCTTTTCTTCTTGTTAAAAAGCAGAGAATACGTCCCCACTCAGAAAACCAAGTACCCTGCCGTGTGCAAGTCCTTCGAACATTTACTGAGTACCTACTATGTGCATCACGCTGTGAGGAGCCGGCGCCACACGGATGTGGAGGATGCAGTCTTTGCTCCACAGCTGAAGGTGTGCCGGGCCACACGAGGCCCTACCCATGACCGCTCAAGCATTAGCTTGAGTCCCCAGTAAGGCAGGGGATGGCAACATTTTTCTGTAAAAGGCCTGACAGGAAATAGTTTCAGCTTTGCAGGCCATATGGTCTCTGTCGCAACTATTCTGCCAATTGTAGGGGGAAAGCAGACACAGATAATATGCAAACAGACAGGTGTGGCTGCGTTCCAGTATTTACAAAAACCCGTGTCAGCCGCATTTGACATCATGGACTACACTTTGCCAACACCGTGCTAACATTTGTGTTTGATATAGCAATATTCAATCCCTCAATTTCTAGAAAAGAAGGGCGCCAGGGGCTTTAAATTCATCAACCAGAAGAGAGATCTACTCCTGTGATTTACTGGAGCAAGTCCCCCACCCTCTTTAAGAAAAGGCCGCTCTCCAGGGGCATCTCTCTGGGGTCATGCGGACCGGGTCTGAGTTCTGGTTTTGCCATTTACTGCCCTTGGGACCTTAAGCAAGTTATTTCATCTCGTCAGGGCATCCATTTCCTTCTCATCAAGTGAGGATAACTGGGGCCACCAGAGAGGGCCGCTGTGAGGGTTAAATGAGATCACTGGTACACGGGGCTTTGGCACACCCCCTCCCCAGCATATGTGCTCAGCGATCGCAGCCGTGCACACACCTTCAATCGTGAATGAATGGACGGAGACTCTTTCCATCTCTAGATTTCTGGTGCTGCACGGCAGGTGCCCGCTGAGTCCCGGCTGAGTCCTTGGGACACAGTCCTGACACGACCTGGTTAGGGTGTCCTATTCTAATCACCTCCACCCTCCCCAAATCCTTCAGAGCCGCTCCAGTGCACACAAGAAACTGCACTGCCTCTTCTAAACCATTAAGAACAAGCTAATAACAATTTATACTGAGCTTTAAAGTTTTTTTTTTTTGTTTTTCTCAAGTGAAGAAAAAAAGAGTCAAGAAGCTAATAGGCAGAGGAATGCTATTCGGAATGTCCCTGAATGTCCCGGAAGGCTTCTGGACATCAGTCTTCCCGGGACTCTGTGGGGCCTCGGAGCAGCCCTCGCTGTCCAACCCAGTCCGTGTCTGACACTCTCCAGGCAATAGGATTCCCCACCCCGGGCAGCAAAGTGCAGGCAGGCCTTCGGGTGAGGGAAGTAGCATTCCGCTCACACGGGACCCCATGGCACCAGGATTAGGCTGGGAGTGTGGAGGAGGGGCTGGCACTGGGGTGAGGACCAGGGAGCTGGCCCTTGGCTTTCCAGGAGGCAGACCCAGGGGTGGGGGGCACAGAGACTGGATGGAAAGCGTACTTGTTACATGCAGAATCCATAGGTCGACCAGATGGAGGTGCTGGCAGCCTCACTTCCAAATGCCCCCAGCGATGCGGGACCCCGGGAGTCAGGGCAGAAAAGGCCAGGAGAGCAGAGAGCAGAAACTCAGGCTTCTCAGAGGAGCCAGCCCACCAGCAGGCCTCACTCACCTTCGGCTCCAATGGACACAAGCTTGACTCCCTTGCTGGCGATGAAATCCAGGGCCTTGTTGACATTGGAGATCTTGTGCACTCTCATTTTGCCTCTCTCCGGCTTGGCCAAGCGCTCCCCTGAATACAGACCAAGAGGGAGGGCAGGAAGGGTGAGATGCTGTTTCCGGGGACCAGGCTGCTGCTCTCACGACCCCCTCGCCTGGCTGCGAGCGAGGGCCACGCTGGCAGGAAACAACAGAGAGAGCCGACCCTGCCTCTTTTCTGCCACTTCTCAGACCTGAACTGCTTGCCTCCACCCAGCAGATCTGTAGTAAGCCCCCCCCCCCACCCAATCAGGGACTTGGCTGGGTGCTAGGAATAGAGGGGTGAATGAAACCGTTTCCTGCCTTTGTGCACTTACGGACCAGGAGGAGATTCAACAGAGAAACACACAAGTATATGCAAATGAGCAAACACCAAGAAGGATAAATACTTAACAAAAGGATGCAGAGGAGCACAGGAGGAGGACAAAGGGCTTAGGGAAGTCAGGGAAGGCCTGTGAGTGGGAGGGCAGCCAGGCTGGGAGGGCAGCCAGGCCAGGACGGCAGGGAGTGATGTTCAAGGCAGAAAAGGAACAGCACATACAAAGGCCCTGAATCCCTTCTAGTCTGGAACGTTTGGCCTGGGAAGGTGTGTCGGCACTCTCGAATATTCTGGAAAAGTTCCTGGCATTTGAATGGAGCTGCCCACAGCCTCCCTCTCTCACTTGAAACCACTGCCTCCCGCAGGGACATCGTTGGCTTGGCTCCAAGTCAACCCCCCCACCCTCACTCCACCCCCTCCTCCAACTCAGGTGTCAGGCTCAGAAGCTGTGGGGAGAGGATGGTGCCCCCAACAGCCCACTAAGAGCACTTTCGGCTCAGAACAGAGGCACTTGGGGCCTTCTCGAAACTATTTGAAAAATTCATATGCCTAACATGCGCGCCCATACTGGGGGAAGGGCACAGAGCAGTAAAGTCTCTAAGAGGCCAGGGGCACCAAAGGGCTGAGAAGTACAATCCTAGAGCCCCAGACTCAGTATGCCTGCACCTGCCACGGTCTCCAGCACAGCCAGCTGCACACCCCTCTGTGCCACACCAAGCACGTGAGCCGCCTGGCTGAGAGAGCTCAAGGGGCTGGGCGGCCACAAGGTCAGAGCAGCGCTTCTGCAGGGGGCCTCCCGGCCCCCCAGCTTCTAGGGAACAGACTTCCTGCTACAGATGGGATGAGGCAGTTCCCAGGGAAGCACAGCTTGGCTTTTGTGATTAAATCAGGACTTTCCACTCGCGGCCGCTGCTCAGCCTCTCCAGCAAGGTACCCCGCCGTCCTCCCGGGAGGATGACACGCCATATCTTCCCACAGGATGGATGGAAGCGGTACCCCATCCCGCCCCCCGCCCCGAAGGCCCTCCTGCTAAAGACCCAGCCGTTAGGTCCCACCAAGCCCAGGCTCTCCAGCCAGCTGACGGCTGTGCACACCGGCTGGAACAGGACGGCGGAGGCGGTCAGGCCAGCAGTTCTCGAACTTCAGACACCCAGCCTTCACCTGCCTCCTACGTTTCTGATTTAGGAAGTTTGGGGCATGTTCCGGGAATCTGCAGGCTGACAAGCAGTCCTGTGGACTCTGGTGTGGGTGGCCCAGGGACGCTTCTCAGAGAACCTCTGCAGGCAGCAGCCCCTTCCTTCCGTCACTCTATGCACCTCAAGACACTCAAGGAAGAAAAGGCAACGTCTCAGTGACTCCATTCCTCCCACTCCATGGGAAGAGACAAGCCCGCTTCACGGACGCACACCGGTCCCGTTCAGTGGGGACACACTGGCGGCTATGCAGAAAAGCCCAGTTCAGGGCATCCGGTCACTCTACTATTTGCCAAGCATCACTTACATGCCGAGTACAATCTGAAGCGCTTGAGACACAGAGATGAGACCACCCCTGTCCCCAAACAGCTCAGGGTAGAAAGGGGGGAAAAAACCCAAGTGAGCCAAAAATGATCATGCCACGGGGAAACTAACACAATAGAGGAATTAATGGGGTGTGACAGGAGCCCAGAGGAGGGCAGCCACTCACGTGGTGAAAGCCTTCCTGGAGGGAAACCCCGAGCCGAGTTTTGAAGAATGAAAAAGAACAACACCAGGTTTGTTTAAACGAAGAAATGCTGGAAGAGGAGGCAGGGAAGGATGCTCTAAAAGGCAGTTAAAGGAAAACAGTATGGCAGTTCCTACAAAAAGTTAAACATAGAATTACCATATGATCCAGCATTTCTACTTCTAGGTTTATACCCCCAAAAAATTGAAAGCAGGGACTTGAACAGACATCATCCACTCATGTTCACAGCAGCATCTTTCACGATAGCCACAAGGTGGAAGCCGTCCGCCCAAATGTCCCATCAGATGAGTGGATAAGCAAAACGTGGCACGTACATACAGTGGGATATTAGCCTGCCAAAGGAAGGAGATTCCGACACATGGTACAACACGGATGAGCGCAGAAGACGTTACGATGAAATAAGACAGCCGCAAAAGGACACATGTCCTGTATGATTCCACTGTTATGAGGTGCTGAGAACAGGCAAACACACCGAGACTAAAAGAATGGTGGCTTCCAGGGGCTCGAGGGAGAAGGGATGGGGGAGTTAGTGTTTAATTGGCTTGGAGTCTCTGCATGGGATGATGGAAAAGTCTAGAGATGGATGGTGGTGATGGCAGCACAACACTGGGAACGTACTGACTACTTCTGGGTACAATTAAAAATGTTCAAAATGTTGGGGGCATGGGTGGCTCAGTTGGTTAAGCTTTCAGCTCAGGTCATGATCTCACAGTTTCGTGAGTTTGAGACCCGCGTCAGGCTGCATGCTGATGGTGCAGAGCCTGCTTGGGATTCTCTCTCTCTCCCCCTCTCTCTCTCCCGTTCTCTCTACCCCTCCCCCATTCATGCTGTCTCTGTCTCTCTCAAAATAAATACTTTAAAAATGTTCAAAATGCTAAATTTTATGTTATGCAGATTTTACCACACACACACACACACACACACACACACACACATACACACACAATTCCCCACCCCACCCCCCAATGCACAGATTTCACCTGCAAGGGGTTATTTAGAAGTATTGGGGGGGAAAAGTCAGTTGGAGCTTATGCAAAAGCCCAGAGGGTTTCCAGAAAGCATGTCATTGGTGAGGACTGCATGTCTCTTGGGGTGGCAGAGGGTCTGAGGTCTGATACCTTTTTGGGAAGTTAGTTGAAAACAAAACAGGTGCCAGCTCACAAAGGATCCTTCAAGCTATGCTAAGGAATGCGGGCCACAGGCTTCGAGCCCTGGGGAGGCACTGAAGGGCTCTGAGCAGGGAACAGGGAGACCATATTTGGGCCGTCAGATGGTCCCTCTGGCTGCACTGTGGGTGATGGACTGCAGCGGCGGGGAAGGAGCCAGGTGGGGGTTGCAGGCCTCTGTGGACCACCTAGGTGAGAGCTGACCCAGGGCCACACTGATACCACGGTAGCAGAGGTTAAAAGGATAACAGCAAGGGGCGCCTGGGTGGCTCAGCTGACCGTCCGACTTCAGCTCAGGTCATGATCTCACGATTCGTGAGTTCGAGCCCCACACTGGGCTTGCTCCTGTCAGCACGGAGCCCGCTTTGGATCCTCTGTTCTCCTCACTCTCTGCCCCTGCCCCGCTCTTTCTCTCTCAAAAATGAATAAACATTAAAAAAAAAAAAAAGAAAGGATAACAGAACGGACAGAACTCGAATGCCCAGTTGGAGACAGAGGAAGAGCGGTCTTTGATTCCTACATTAGGTTCAGAAGGACAAGATGGAGGGGCGCCTGGGTGGCTCAGTCGGTTGAGTGACCGACTTCGGCTCGGTCATGATCTCACAGTTTGTGAGTTCGAGCCCCGCGTCAGGCTCTGTGCTGACAGCTTGGAACCTGGAGCCTGCTTCCGATTCTGGGTCTCCCTCTCTCTCTGCCCCTCCCCCTCTCATGCTCTGTCTCTCTCTGTCTCAGAAATAAATAAACATTAAAAAAAAAAAAAAAAGAAGAAGAACAAGATGGAGATGATGAGAGGAAAGAGGTCTGCCGGGGCCAGGGCTGGTCAGCGCAGTTTGGGACACACTGAGGAGATCCTGGGGGGCATGTGGGTGGAGATGGGGTTTGAGAGAAAAGGCTGGACTGAGACCAGGTCTGGGACTCACTAGGGTCAAGGTAGAAGGTAAAGTGAAGAGAGTAGCTATGATTACCCAGTGTATGAACCAAGGTGAGAATGTTGGAACCACCGACCCCTAAGGCATGGGTGGAGGAAAGGTATTCATAAGAAAGTGGAAATGTGCATTCAAAGGGAGCTGCCCCTCCAGATTTCTGGACATCCAAATTCTACACGGGGGGCCAGATAAGCGAGTGGGATCATCTGGATATAGGCAGATGAGTTCTAGTGGAGCTGAGGTTTGGAGATGGTTACATAATGACCCCAAAGTCCAAGCACTCTGGAGGGGAAGGGACCTCCGAGACCACCCTCCATACGCCTTCGTTTTGCAAATGAGGGTGCTAAGGCAGAAAGGCAGTGACATGTCCAAGGACACATGGACGGCTGGCCGCAGCAGAGCCGGAAGCAAACCCGGTCTCCTCGTCTTAATTCACACAGGTCGCCCCTGAGTTCTTGCAAGAGACCCACAGCTCACCACGACCAAAGGCAGAGCAGAAGCAGGTGGCAGACAATGCTCCCAAAGCGGCCGAGCCCAGCAGGCAGCACCCCGTCTCGGCCAGGGCGGCCCACCTCACCTGAGATGACCTCCAGCAGCAGCATGAGCTTTAGTCCGTCCCGGAAGTCCTCCTCGATGTTCTCGATCTGCGTCCCCGCCTTGCGAAGGTGGGAGTTGCACCATGCCGTGAACGTCTGGGCAAAGGAAAGACGAGCAGGCCGTCAGGCTCCCCACAGGCCCCATGGTCTCTGAAGCCCTCACAGGGGCCTCCGGGGGTCCCCAGGACCCACCTGCCTCATGCCCTTTCCAGCTGCTGTGTTGGCACCAGTGGGATGGACAAAGCAACACGTCCTTTAACGCCTCCCCAACCAACCTTCTTCCAAAAACACCACCCCGTCCACAGCAGAAGGGCCAGCAACTTACCTCTTGGGGTATAAGGCTTAGTTTCGATCTTCACAGTTACAAGGCAGATTACCCCAGAGGTAACACATTAAGCCTCACTAATTAATTAGGGCAAAACAGTTCGTTAAATCCTTGTCCACTTGGCAGGGACAAGGGAAAGACTTAGTAAGTCTTGTCGGGATCAGAGTTCAGAGGCCCGGGATCAGGATAAAGGAGAAAACGGTGAGCATCCTGATGCCCGCGTGTGTGTATGTTTGGGGTAGGGATGTAGAGCCACCTCAAGCTGCAAGAGCATGAGGAAGAATTCCAGGAAGGTTATCTAAGGAGAGAAAATGAAAGACCGTCTATATTGTAATTTTCTAGCCGGTGGGGACAGAGCAGCAACACTGAAGCCTCTTCTGTAGCAACCAAGCAGTCCTGTGCCAACAGCACCACCTTGTGGCTCAAACAAGGAACAGGGTGACTCAACAAGCAGAGAAAAAAAAAAAAAGCGCGTGCTTCAATTTCCCACGCCCACCTAAAATCTGGGCAGGGGTCTCTCCCCAGCTGCCACATTCCACAGGAAACAGAGAGACGAACTCTCTTGCTTCAGATCCAATCCACTTCTTGGCAACTCCATACTTCCATGCATCAACCAAACGGCACTCAACTACATGGGGGCTCAAGAGCCAACGTCCAGCCCCCCACAGCAGGGCCAGTCAGCATTCTTCCCACCTGCCCTGCGAAGTTGCAACAGTGAGCAGTGTGTTACTCAGCAGCAGCAGCCGCCCCAGAACTACCCTCCTCAGCAAGGTCACCAGACTCATGACCCCCCCTCCCCCACCACTTCCTCTTGCCCCGGAGGAACAGTTAAGTGGCAATGAACTGGCAGAAGGGAAGATCGCCACACCGGTGACCATCAGGGGAAAAGAAATGGTTGCTTAGGTTTATAGGGAAGAATTACAGAGCCTGTGAGCAGGAAGAAGGGATAACCGTTCACGTAGGTGGGGAGAAGAGGCAGTATTATGACACCCCCAGTTCTGACCTTACCTTTAAACCATGCCTCACTAGGAATTTACCAACATGGGCTACTTCTCTGTCTCTGCAAACACACCTCCACTCTGTAGGCCAGTCTGCTCCCGTGAGAGAGAAGAGGCGCGTATGTGCTCTCCAAAAGCTTTGCGAAGGTTGGCACATAGGCTAAGGGTGGGCAGGGGGCCTAGACGAATCCTCAGCCTGGAATATCCTCTAGGTCGCGCTTGGCTAGCTCATGCTCATCTCCCAAGATCAGGCTAAGATATCACCTCCTCCGGGAAGCCTTCCTGACAGCCAACTGCCACATCTGGGTTGGGGCACAGAGCCCAAAGCACCCTACACCCACTCCATCATTGCCCATATCCCACTGCATGTTCCTTGCCTGGCCACCTGCCAGAATGGGAGCTCCTGAAGGTGTGGACTCAATGCTCTCCCCAGAGTCCCAGGCACAGAGTCAGGGACACAGCAGTGACCAAAAGAGCAAAAACCCCTGCCCTGTGCAACGGACATTCTAGTGGAAAATTGGGCAACTGTGGAAGGAGCCAGTGAGAAGCTGATGTGAAGTGAGGGGGCCTAGATGATCCCACTGCGCCTGTGGGTGATGCCGGATGGTATCAGAGCAGGGGGCCACACAGTGCCCTCAGGGACCCTCCGGAAGTGTGAGACGACAGCTCAGAGGAAAGGGCAAGAAGGAATATTTACTGGGTGCCCTTCCTTTGTGTTGGTGCTACAACCTGGCAGGAAATGAGAGGGCACTTAGCCTTTATCTTCATTTTGTTAAGACTATTTTGGTTGTTGTAAAATTAGAGTGTTAGAGAAATTTTTTATCTTGAAGATAATTTATTTTGTGGTTCCATATTCTCCCCCAGCTGCACCTGTCCATATACTACTGCCCGGATGTCACCACACTGTGTAGTTAGCGGGGGGGTGGGGGTGGGGTGGGAGTCTTTCTTCATTTACCACCATCTTGGATTTCCACAGCGCCTTGCTCTCATCTCCCTTCCAGGCCCGCACTCTGCCAGTGCCTGGAGTTTTCTACAGACCAGAGGGTAAGTGGATCCACACCCCTCCCACCCCCCCCCCCCCAAGCAGGGGACAGTTTCAGTCCTAATGTGGCCAGAGTCCTGGTGGGAATCACCAGCACAGCTGGGGCCTGTGAAATCTCACTGTTTATCACCCAATTGTGGAGAGGGGTTGGGGATGAGAGGAAGAGGCTGGTTTTGAAAAAAGACACTGCTTTTGCAAGAGGAAAATGCTGTTGAAAGCAGCCAGCCCCATTTCCTGGGGAAGCCAGGCTCAGAGCCCTGGGAGACAGAAATGCACCTGTGTTTGCTCACGTCTCCCACACAAAACCCTGCTTCTGAGGCCTCCGGGACTGCGCTTCGCTAAAACCCTCAGTCTTGCATCCCGGGCCCCACTGATGATGCCTTGAAGGGGCGTCTGAGCACCTCCCAAATAAGACAGTTCCACCAACAAGCAGCACCCATCACGCAACTCAGGCTTACATAGGAAATGGCGGAGGTAACTTGGTGACCGAGAACATGCCTTCGAGATATACCAGATCTGGATTCAGTGCTTAGATCTACTCTCTTCAAGCTGCGTGACCTTCAGACTACCCTCCCTAAACTCTAGTTTCCTGAACAGTAAAAGAGAGAAAGTGACGGCATGCTTTAAGTCAGGAGGATTCACTAGAAAACACTTAGAAAGTGCCTGTCACTTAGAAAAGTGCATAATCAATGGTAAAGGAGGAGAAAGGGTAGCTCCCCTGAACCTCCCGGTGGACCCACCACTCTGTGTCCCAGCCTGCAGCCTTCCCACCAAACTCTGCCTGGGGCCCACCCCAAAAGTGCGGCCCTGGGTTCCCAAGAAGACACTTAGTGTGTCTGAGAACGCGGATGTGTTACGGGAAAGGACTACCATTGTGTGGGGTGCAGAAAGCATGTGACTTTGACAGCAGCCTTGTGACTCCTCAACAGAGGAGAGACTAATAGGGCAAAGAGTGTGTGGGGGGGAGCGCGGGGGAGCAAGGTGGGGGAAGTACAGCACCAGCAACGTGGGCATCCAGGCACACCACGCAGTGATATTCTTTCCTCCAGCGTATGGCCCCACCTGTTGTGTCTGAGACACTGAAGATTCACGCTTCCCTGGCCAGGGCAGCGCTTCAGGAGCTCCTTAGTAAAGGATTTATTAAACTGTGGTTTCAAAGCCCAGAGCTCAAGTAATTTCCACAAGAAACACAAAGGGTGGAGGTGTCTCAATTGCTGGTGAAGACGCACGAACAGACCTTGGTCTTGACGCTCAAGCTCCAACATTATGACCGAGGAGGACACTTGCCCCTTAGCAGTGCCCCAGGGGTCCAGCAAGGAGGAAAAACCAGCAGCCACAATGGACGTCCATGGCTAGAGACCCAGGGCCCCTTGACCCCAAGCACGGGGAGCAGTGCTATCCCAGCAGGGCTATGGTCCAGTCTCATTCAAATGAAGGGCAGAGGGCCATTTATTGCCTTAGTCCCCACCAGGCCAGGCCCCATTGGACCTTCCCCTTGCTCCAACTGCATCATCACTGGGTCCCTCTTTGGCTCACAGACTAAAGAGATAGAGGGAACCAGTGGGCTTTCTGTGGATGCACGCAGTTGCAGAAATGGGCTCGGGAAACATGCTTGGGGCGCCATGCTGGAAGTGCTCGCAGGTTTCCTTTCCCATTTCACCCTCCTCCAGCCCTGCGGCAAGTTCTGAGGGCGCTGGACAGAGAGAGGGGGGCTAGCGGAGAACCTGGACCCCGTTCAACCTCTCACTGACCTTGAATTATCTACCCGTATCCCATCTGGATTACCCCATAGGCATGACTCGGAGGCTGAACCTTTAAAGTCCAGCGGCGTTCACAGCCTTGATCTTGGTGGAAGAAGAGAGTGCAAAACACGAGATGCTGAAGCACAGGAAGGTCACTCTACAGAGTGAGCATCTAAGAGCCTGGAAGGGTTCATTCTAAAGAAGACAATGCAACCACTTCTGGTCAGGTGGGCACCTTGGGCCAGTGACACAACAGGGCTCTGCCTCAAGGCACTCATCTGTAGAATGCGGGGTAATATGATGGGGGTAATAAGAGCATGGGGTTGGAGGGGCCAGTAAGACGATCTGTTCAAAACATTGAAAAGAGCCTGGAAGAGAGTGACTGCTTAATAATTACCTATCATTACTGCTACCACACTAATTAGAGTTATTGCAAGCTCCTGCTGCCCAACATATTTCACCAAAGAATGTTAGAGCTGGGAAAGACGCTAACATCACCCAAGTCAAAGCCTCGCTTCACAATGGAGGACACACGACCAGAGAAGGCAAGTGGCTTTTCCCAGGCCACAAAGTTGGGTGTGTTCACAAACCAGCCAGCCTCCTGACTCCCAACCCCACACACTTTCTGTTCCACCAGGACATCGTAGATTTCAGATTCAGGTACAGGTGGGCTGAATCTTGTGGAGTATCATTGAAAATGGGTCACTATGAAGTGAAAATACCAACCAGACAGGATCTGGATGACTCCGGTCAGCACTGGCACAGAGTCTGAGCTGATGAAACGTCAACAGAGCTGGCGTGGGGTGGGCAGCCTCTCCGGGGGCCGGGGGCAGCGTGGTGGAGAGGGGTGAGGGAAGCAGAGCCACAACACAGGCAGGTGACCACCAAGACATGGGAAAGCGTTCTGGATGGTGAGCGGATCAGAAACACGTCTTTGCAGGGAACTCTGGGAACTGGGGCTCTTTGACCAGGAGGACAGAAGAGAGGGCTCAGAGGCCACCCCAAATAGCTGGAAGATCTTCCTGTGGATGAGCAAATCAGCTTGCTGGGTGCAGCCCCAGGCGGGACAAGGCAGAAGCAAAGAGCAAGCCTGACCTGCATCTAGTCCCAGCTCTGCCCCTGAGTGATCCTGAACAAGGGACGTCACTTCTCCCACCCTCAATCTCCACATCTGTAAAATGGGTATAAGAAGAGAACCCACCTTGAAGGATGGTGAGGATCAATACAGCAACACGTGGCAACTGCTAAGTACAACCACGCACACATCAGGTTCAATGAATGGTCACTAGGTGGAGGACAGGAAGCTTCCGGGAAGGCTGGAGTTCAATGTAATAAACAGACCTAATGTTGGATGTACAGTGTGCTATCTGCCAAAGGTATGTGCTTGGTGAGGGTGCTAGGAAAGGATCCAAGCACCCCTGGGGGCCGTACTAAGTAAGGTCCCTTATAACTCTGATTCTTTGAGAGACCAAGGCAGTCCTTGTTCCCTTAGAGATATGTTTAAGGAGCTCAGTTACCAAGAGTCACACTTAAATGTCTAAACAGGGCTTCTCAGCCTCCGTACTATTGACATTTGGGGCTGGTGACTTCTTTGTTAGGGGTGGGGGACCTGTTCTATGCATCACAGGATGTTCAGCAACATCCCTAGCCCCTCCTGTGAGACTCCAGCAACAACTCCCCATCTCAAGTTGTGACAACCAAAACTCACCCCTAGCTGAGAACCTACAGAAGACAAACATATGCCCTAAATAATAAGATTAGCAGCTAACGTCGCCTAAGCACTTACTTCTGGGTATTGTACCCCCCTTTAAATCCTGTATCTTCACGGCAACACTGCGAAGCAGGTGCTATTATTCTTTGCCATTTTACAGATGAGGAAACTAAGGCTCAAGGAGGTTGAATGCATGAGCAAAAGGGGCAAAGGTAAGAAAAGTCGGACTGGATAGTCCTCACCGCCACGTACGCTCACGTGTCTTTCTTAAAACATTGGCCCTCTTGGGGACAGCAACATGGGCACAGAGAAGAGGTTGCCAGGGTACAAGACGGCAGGTGACAACTGGAACCCAGCTTCAGTATGAGAGTGGGGGTGACGAGGGGACAGGAGCAGCCTCTGCCCCATTTCACATGGGAACATAGGCCCTCGGTTGCCAGCTCTCCAATGAAGGGGAGCTAGAAATCCGGCCCTTTTATATGAATCCCCTAGTTTTTAAATGCTCATACCATTTAAAAATAAGACATCCCACAAGCCCCCAAAAAGCTGTCACCAGGATAACTCTGAATTCAGACTCATAGGGTCCCACGGCATCTGGCTGGCTTAGTCGATAGAGCATGCAACTCTTGACCTTGGGGTTGTGAGTTCAAGACCCATGTTGGATGTAGAGATTACTTAAAAATAAAATGTTTTTTTAAAAGGCAGGAGGGGCACCTGGGTGGCTCAGTCAGTGAAACGTCCGACGTCAGCTCAGGTCATGATCTTGCGGTCCGTGGGTTTGAGCCCCTCATCGGGCTCTGTACTGACAGCTCAGAGCCTTGAGTCTGCTTCGGATTCTCTGTCTCCCTCTCTCTCTGCTCCTCCCCTGCTGGTGCTCTGTCTTTCTCAAAAATAAACATTAAAAAAAATTTTTTTGATAAAAAAAAGAAAAAGAAAAGACTCAGGGTCTCTGGCTCCACAGTGGGAAAACATGAAATCTCTGTAAGTCTCCTAACAAAAGAAGCAGCACACGCAGGAACATCCAGTGTGTTGACCACAAGAACACAGCAGTGCTTAGCACAGTCCCCTTCTCACACCACAGCTGACACCAGCCATCTAGGGATCTGGCAGTAGGGGCTGACGGGACTTCCTGTCAGAGGTAGCAGGGGCTCCACTCATTTGGGCCTGATCAAGGACTGATCCCTGTCACCACGGATGACAATTAGATGTGCCACGCACACCGCCACACTTTGTGAACTGAAACAAAGGAACCAATGTTCATTTACTACATTTGCAAAAATCAGTTTCTGCTAATTCCCACCGCAGGGTGTGTACAGTGACGAGGCCTCAACACGTCACAGTGGGCCGACTGGGTACAACCCCCGGGGAAAGAACTACAATGGGCTCATGCCTAGGGTGGGGCACTATTCTGGGCAAATGACACTGAAGACAGAAAAGACCACGCGTGTGAAAATGTTTTTGCCAGCATTACTGGAGAGGAAGAGATTAGAAATGGCCCCAAATTATATTAATAAAGTATCAGTAAATTATGATTCATCCACTCAGTGGAACACTATACAGCCAAAATGAGGGGTTCTGAAATCATAGACTATTATGGGAAAAAAAAAAAAAAAAACCTTAGATATAATTAACAAAAAGCGGGATACAGAACTGTGTGTGCTGCGGGTTTGAAACTACGTGAGTGATCACACAAGCAGGAAAAGCACCTGAAACAAAACACATCCGAACGTGCACAGTGCTGGCACTCCAGTAACTAATGTCCGTGACTTTGTCTGCTTCCCTTGTCCAGGCGTCCGCAAACGTCGCTGGTTGTTAACGATCTGCTTCCCCCTGCTAGCACTTTCCTTTCTGATGTTTACTCACCTCTGCGCACAATCCAGGCCGTCCGCTCTTGGCTGACCTCACCAGAGAAGCCTCCGTTGACAAAGGTGCCTTTTCTACTGGTGGCGCAACAGAGTAAACAAGATAACCCACCTGCAGCCAAATAAGGCCGGCTTGGCGGCGGTGGGGGGAGAGCAGCGCCGCCTCACTGAGCCGGCGGGGCCCAGGCTCACGTGCTGACCACGCCTCTCCCAGGCACATCCTCCTGCTCTCCTGGGATCATTCTGGGGGAGCTATTGTTCAGAGGACAGGGGTCAGGAAACCTGGTCAGCCAGGTGTGCGTGCGATCCCGGATAAGTCACCTCCACCCCTCCCAGCTACGGGACCCCAAATAAGTCCCTCACACCTTGCAGGCTGGAATCCAGCAACTTTCCCCAGCATAACATGCCTGATTAAAAGACAGAAGCACAGGGGCACCTGGATGGCTCGGTCAGTTAAGCGTCCGACTTCAGCTCGGGTCATGATCTCATGGCTTGTGAGTTCGAGCCCTGCGTCAGGCTCTGTGCTGACAGCTCAGAGCCTGGAGCCTGTTTCAGATTCTGTCTCTGTCTCTCTCTCTCTGTCCCTCCCCAGCTTGTGCTCTGTCTCTCGTTCTCTCTATATATATAGAGAGAGAGAGAGACATTTTTAAAAATTAAAAATAAAAATAAGGGCACCTGGGTGGCTCAATTGGTTAAGCGTCCGACTTCAGCTCAGGTCATGATCTCACGGTCCGTGAGTTCGAGCCCCGCGTCGGGCTCTGTGCTGACAGCTCAGAGTCTGGAGCCTGTTTCAGATTCTGTGTCTCCCTCTCTCTCTGACCCTCCCCCGTTCATGCTCTGTCTCTCTCTGTCTCAAAAATAAACGTTAAAAAAATTTTTTTAAAAATTTAAAAATAAACATAAAAAAAATAAAAGCAGCACAAATGGGAGCTACACTGTGATGTATAGACAGCATAATGTATAGAATTATCAAGAATCGCTATTGTGCACCTGAAACTAATGGAATGCTGTGTGTCAACTAGACTTCAATTAAACAATAAAAGACAGCACAGCCAAATAGAGCACCAGGGACAATCTTTTGTTCCTGTGTAGGGCTGATTCTGATGGGCGGGCTCCACTGCTTATCAAAAGAGGCCAATAAATTCCATAGGGATAGTCTCATCTCAAAGGACTCAAAGTATGATCAGTGTTTCAGTCTCAAGACCGCGAGCTCCTACCCTCACAAGTGGACACTGTCAGTAGTTTACAGGATCATCCACGAAGGCTTTACGCCAGAGTATCCCTGGAAGGACACACAAGGACCTGCAACAGTGGCTCCCTCCAGGGAAGGGATCTGGGGCCTCCCGGCTGAGGAGGGAAGGACATTTGCTTTTCACAGAATACCCTTTTGTTTCTTTTGAATTTTATACCATACACAGTCATTACCTAGTTTAAAAAAAAAAAAAAAAAAAAAAGAGCTCCGCAAATATTAGAAAAGTGTGCCTAGGGGAGGTGGAGCTGGGTGGCTCAGCCGGTTGAGCATCCGACTTCAATCCAGGTCATGATCTTAACAGTTCGTGGGTTCAGGCCCCACGTCCGGCTCTGTGCTGACAGCTCGGAGCCTGGAGCCTGCTTCGGATTCTGTGTCTCCCTCTCTCTCTGCCCCTCCCCTGCTCATGCTCTATCTCTCTCTGTCTCTCAAAAATAAATAAATGCTAAAAAAATTAAAAAAAAAATTTTTTTTTTAAAGTCTGCCTGAAAACATGTACACTTATCTAAGTCAGACCTCTGGGGTAGGATATAGGGAACTTCCCATTTCTCTGGGAATTTTTTTTTTGTGGGGGAGAGGGATCAGTGCTCATGTATTATCGGGGGGTGGGGGGGGGGAAACACAGAAATTTCCAAAATAAAAAAGAACAATAAAAAAGATAAAAAAAAGGAAAAAAGTATCCCATGGATGTGAAAAACTTTCAAGTGCTTCATCAGGGTCAACTATTACCAAGAAAGTCATCGTTAGGGGCGAAGACGAGGATAAACCATCCACCCCCCTGATAGTCAGTACCCGTTAACTGCGGAGGAAGATGAAGGGCAAAACGCCCCTGGCCAAGTGGCCCCAGAAAACCCCCCATCTAGGATCTAAGCGTCTTAAAGATGAAATATGGCTTCTCCTTCTCAATCCCCCTCCCTGCAGTAGAACAACCAGGAACCTGATCTAGGCTCTAAGTAAAACGTCAGGTCTTCAACCCCGAGACCCCCCACCCCCCTGCCCTGCGGGTGCTCAGATGCCAGCCTGGGTCCACCCCTCCTCTGCCGCCGCTGGCTGCAGTGGGAGAGCGTCAGGCCAGGGCCCCCCTGAAAGGGCCAGGCCAGCACACGTGCACAGGGCTCAGTTCTCTGCAGCAGCTGCCGGCACAGCCAGGGTACCTTCTCTCCCTCGGGCCACCCTAGAGACCCTCTGGTACCCACACGCTGCCAGTGCCGCCAGGGCGTGGGCACTGGTTGGTGTTTCTAGGCGAAGAGCTGCCCGGAAGTGATCTCAGATGCCCGCTGTTCTGGTAACATAAACAGGAGTATCTGGTTAACTGATCAAGGGCACGCTGCCAGCCTTTCAAAGCAAGCTGTCAGCTGGCTCGCTCAAAGATGAAAAGCAGAGTCTTCAAGAACACCTCCACCCAGATCTATTTACTTTCTCCCCACCTGGGAGTGGTTGCTGACGAAGTTGAGAACCACCAGGCAGTTTCCTCTGTTTGGAAAGGGTACCTCTAACAGCTTGGCCCCCCCACCCCCCGCCCCAGGTCATCTAAGTGTTGGGGTCCTGGAAACTCAGGGCGGCGGGGACATCCAAGGGAGCTAGCTAGACTTTCGAACTGGGCGGAGCTGGTTCACCTCTCACTAGCTTTCTTTGGACAGGATTCTCAGTCTCAGGCTCAAGATGCCCACCTGTAAAATGGGAATAACAAGACCTACACAGCCCAGCATCAGAAAGGACCAAATTATATCTCACAAGCTCAATTAAAGACATCCTGGTGCTGTGTTCACAGCAGGCACTTAAAAATTTTTTTAATCTAGAGGCAAACCATAAGAAACTCTTAAATACAGAGAACAAACTGAGGGTTGCTGGGGCGTGGGGGATGGGGAATGGGCTAGATGGGGGATGGGCATTAACGAGGGCACTTGTTAGGATTAGGGCACTGGGTGTTAAATCCAAGTGATGAATCACTAAATGCTACTCCGGAAACCATTATTACCCTATACGTTAACTAACTTGGATTTAAATACAATTAAAAAAAAAAATCTTCACCCAGCTGGCCTCTGTCACTCGCTGGCAACGTGACTTTAATTAACCTGTCGAGGCCTCAGTCGCTTCACCTGACAAATGGGGACACATAATATCCCTACTTTGCAGATTGTTGTCAAAATGAGGGCAATGGAAGCAAAACAGAACAGAGCCAGAGCCCAGAAATGTCTGCGGTCACACGGCTCTCACTTCCCATCCCTTTCTGTTCAATCAAGGTTAATCATTCACAGAGCTCCACAGGCCGAAGGAAAGAGGTCCTGTTATTTCACCACTGATGGGGAAACCTCGAGACCAGCCTCCCAGCCGGAGTGGGGAGACTAGAGAGGGGAGCAGGAACCTGTTTCCTGGTTTATGTCCACCTGTAGCCCATGTCCGGAGACAAAAGGGTCACCACGGAGTAAGGGGGCCACATGGCTCATCCTGCAAAGTGGTTTGACCTAACGAACACGCTCCGGTTAGAGAGCCCAGGCACCCCCTTCCTGACAAGGACCCCAGAAAGTAGATCGTGGCCTGGATAGCTCAGCACCTTTCCGCCAGTGTGGATGGAACCTGCAGGCTCCTGAGATAATCTGGAGCCGTTTTAAAAGTCAGGTGGTGGGGCACCTGGGTGGCTCGGTAGGTTAAGTGTCCGACTTCAGCTCAGGTCATGATCTTGCGGTTCGTGGGTTTGAGCCCCGCATTGGGCTCTGTGCTGACAGCCCAGAGCCTGAAGCCTGCTTCAAATTCTGTGTCTCCGTCTCTCTCTGCCCCTCCCCCACTTGTGTTCTGTCTCTCTCTCTCTCTCTCAAAAATGAATAAACATTTCAAAAAAAAAAAAAAAAGTCAGGTGGCACATGATCTCAGTGAAGCAGCAAGGACTGTCCTCTTAGCTTGTAGCCAGTAAGAGTCGGCTGCCCCCGCCAATCTACCACCTCCACAGCCTGGCCTGGCTTCTTCCAGAGACCAAATGACGACAATCTAGCCATCAGCAGGCTCTGTCAACTATGGCCTTTGTAAACCGGATTCACTGATCTGTTTCCACATCAGTAAGACAAAGACACATCTGAGTGTCTCTCCTACTTGGTTGTTGTGAGGGAGTGTTGTGTGAGCTACTACAATGGTCTTAGCCCAGTGCTGGACACACATGAAGTGCTCACTAAATGTTGAAATCCACAGAAAGCAGAGTACTGGTTGCTTAGGGCTGGAAGCAGGGGAGAAAGGGGGTGCAGCTAAGGGGCACGGGGTCTCTTTTTGAGGTGATGAAAATGTTCTCAAACGAACAGTGGTGCTGGTTGCACAGCTATGAATATGCTAACAACCATTCAACCATACCCTCCAAATGGGTGAACCGTATGTAAATTATATCTCAAAAAAGTTATTATAAATAAAATAAAATAAAATAATAAAAAATAAAATAAAATAAAATAAAATAAAATAAAATAAAATAAAATAAAATATCCAGACCCCACTAAGCCTTTTACCAAGATGTTGTTGTTGTTCTTTACCCATTAGTCCCACTGGCAAGAAACCAGCCAAAAAGGCAGGCCCTGGACCATCCCCCTCTCCAGGCACTGAGGTCACTGATGGGACTACCCAGCTACTGACAGTGGCCCAAAAGCAAGCGAGGATGAAGATTCCAAGGTGAGAGGGGCTGCTCTCATCTTTGGCCACATGGAGCACTTGAGCCAGGCCTGAACTGTGAGCCTGAGGTACCACTGGCCTTGACCAAGCCTCCCCAAGGAGGAACTACTCTGAAGGGCAGGTCACAGCCCGGGGCATCTCCTCCTTCGGGCCACACTTCACACCAGTCCACAGCAGGGCGACACCGTGCTCTGGAGGCCACCGTGAGAACAACCTAACCTGCCCCCACCGCTGCCCCTGGGCTTGGTCCCGCCTGTAACACCTCCCCCATGTCTGGAGTCCAACGTCTGGAGCCCTTGCAGGTCTGATAACGCACAGGCCTCGGCAGGCCATAGCTCACAGAAGTAGCCCACGCATTCCTTTCCCAAAGAAGGAAAAGCCACCCAAAAGTGAGGTCATTTGGTTTTTCTGGCTCAGATGTTGACAGCTATGGGCCACTCGGTTCCACAGAAAACTTCCCGGATGACAAAGGATTTGGCCCAGCCTGGCATTCAGAAAATATGGGGATCTGTGGTCTGACTGAGTGGACCCTAACTGGACTCCTCTGCGTAGCTGAGGGGTGACCCCTTGACTTCATATCTCAGAGCCTCGATCTGTGAAAGCACGCTCAGCAGAAATGGTCCTGCAAGAGGAAGGAAGCAAACTGTATTCGAAATGATCAGCTGGCCAAAAGGTCACCTCGGTGCCTGGAGTGTTCCTGAGTCTGGGCCAGCAGGATCTAGCAGGCACTGTGCCCCAGCTCCTCCCGGCCCCAGACTCCTTGACCCAGTCAAGGGCACATGACCAATAGGACCCCAGACTTAAGCCAATGCCACAGTGTTACCACCTCCCTCCTCAGAACCTGCCACCCAGCAGCCACAGGACCTCACGCCAAACACAGGTAGAAACATGGCCTCCCAAGGGAAAGCTCAAAGCTCCGGGGGAATCCAGAGCCCTCAGGAAGGCAGACACACCCCGAGAAGAAAGCAGGGTTTGGGGCACAAGCTCAGAGCCCCACAAGTATGGAAGTGTGACAAGCCACAAGGAATCACCCCAGTGACTGGTGGCCTGGCAGGTGGGGTGGAGCACAGACTTCCTAAGAGGCATCAACAGACCGTGTCTATACCCTGCCACTCCCTGTGACAGAAACCTCCATAATTCTCATCTATGACAGCAATTACCCTCTGCCTAAGAGGAAGTTTCTGGTTCCTGAAGCACTGAATGGAGGAAGGGAACAAGAGGCGTGGCGCTTTGAGTTCCTCCTGAGTTGCATATAAAACAATAATTTATCTCTCTACATGGAACAGACTGGTAAGCAGTTAGGATGTCACTGGGGTGGAGGGACCCAGGAGCCCTCACGCCCTGCTGGAGGGCACACTGCAGCCATTCTAGAGCTCAGTCCAGCACTATATTGTGAAATAGGATGTGCACCTACCCCACTACCCACAATTCCTGCCAGGAAATCCATCCCCCTCCAAGAAATCCTCCCGTGGGGAACGCTGGGTATGTAGGAGAATGTTCATCATTCCATTAGCTGTGCTGGCAGGGGAGGGCTCGGGGACGATTTCCGTGTTCACTGTAGGAAGACCGTGGGGTAAAAATGTGACTCATGTGACCTTGCACAGACCTGCAATGACAGTGGGCCACGAGCCGAGGGCCTAATTAAGTCCGTTCTCTTTACTTGAAGTCCAAGAAAATAGTTTCTTCTCCCCAAACCCAAACACAGATCAGCACATCATAAAGCAACACAGAAATCCCAAAACCCCTTTATTAAGGGGCCAAAGACAACACGTGAGCCAAGGAAAACCCCACCCAGGCCCAGACCGATGTGGCCTACTGCCGTCACTGTCCCTGCAGCCTGTCCACTAGACCTGTCAGAAGTGTGGGAACCGGCAGCCAGCACAGCAGGCCTGTTGGCCAGGTAGCCAGCCAACAAGTCAGCGTGGCCAGCCCGGCTCGAGGGACAGGGCAGCCAGGGGTTCAGCAGCAGGAAGCAGGAAGCAGGAAGCAGGAGGCTGGGGAACAGGAATGTGTCTGCAGAGAAGTCCACATTTCCAGAAGGGTGAGAAAGGGCCGCTGCAGGTAGATCTGACCAGGACCCTCCAACTCTGCTGGGACAGCGCAGGACATGGGGGGCTTCTGAGTGAATGTATTCAGAGCCTTCCTTGAAGCTGTGAGATCTACACCCCTCTGTCCCCCAGCACAGGACTTACCCTCAGAAACTGTGCAGTGGGAGAAAAAAGCTGCAGGGAGCAGGGACAGCCAGTGAGCACCACAGCCGTCCCCAAACCTCGGTCCAGAGAAAAACAGTGTCCAGCCCTCACGATGGGGGCACTGAAGCAAAGTGGACCTCTGGTCCAGAGGGGAGGAGAGAGGGAAGGAGATCAAAGATGTTGGCTATTATTATCACTCAGAGAGGCATTTACCACCTCAGCAAATCTGCTCAACAATCCTATGCTAGAGGAGGAGACTGACGGTCAAAGGGGTTACACAACCTTCCCTGTCACACAGCTAGGCAGAGGCAGAACTGACATTTGAACAGGGGTCTATAGGACACCCAAGCCTGAGCCCTGTCCACTATGCTGGTGCTGAGGCTTCCAGGCAAGCCTTCTACCTTCAGAGTGGCAAGTAATGAGGGATCTGACAGCACCACCTGCCCCCACCACCCAGCTTTGCCCACCATCCTGCACCAGTCCCGGGTCTGCTCAGAGCCACGCGGGTACCTGTGCGGCTGTCCTCAGGCAGTCCCTGGGCCTGGATCAGGGAGGTAGCTAAAGGGCAGCCCAGGACACCAGGCTAAGAATCACCACCCCCCCACCCCCAGTGCTCATCCAGCCACGAGAGAAGGTCCTGGACCTGGTGGCTCCCAAGGGATGCAGAATGGGCTAGGCAAGTTTTTCTTTTAAGTCTCAGTTTTAAGGAGGGGGAAAGAGGTTTGAACTCCTGTCTCTTTTGGCTTTCTGAACACAAAGCCCATTGAGAGAGACCAGGAATATAATTAAAATGACAGCCAAGGCGGGGGTGTGTATGCCAGAGTGTGGGCAACTGGCTTGTTGGGGCTTGGACTGGCCTGATGTCAGCAGCCTCCCCTACAGCGGTCCACTGTGGGTGCTCCTGACTCGCGCAGGCTCCAGGATCCCCCGGCCTGTGAGCCAGGAGCCAGATTCGCATGGGGGTCACACGATGAGCTCCTAATTCAAGGAGCCTTTAGTCTGCCGGGGATGCCAAATGTTAATCAAAAAGTTGTATCAATGGGGGCGCCTGGGTGGCTCAGTTGGTTAAGCATCTGACTTTGGCTCAGGTCATGATCTCACAGTTCACAAGTTCAAGCCCTGGGTCGGGCTCTGTGCTGACAGCTCAGAGCCTGGAACCTGCTTCAGATTCTAACTCCCTCTTTCTCTGCCCCTCCCCAGCTCGTGCACTCTCTCTCAAAAATAAACATTAAAAAAAAAAAAAAAAAAACCTCGTATCAATGACTGTATATTTGCAAACTGAGTTTAAAGGCATACGGGAAAAGTTTCAGAAGGTGTAAGGCTAAAACAGGGCCCTAACCCCGTCGTGCGTATGTGTGTGTGAGCAGGTGTGTGTACCCACACCCAACTGCTGCCCTGAGGAAGTCAGTGAATTTTTAAAGCCGAGGAATTTTAATTAGATGAAAAGACTGTAAATGTGAAGAGAGATCATATAATTTATCATCCAAACCAGGGCACTTAAAAACAAAAGGAGGGGCTATTAATAATTACATCAGGGTAACAGGTGCAAACCAAGACATATGGTGGCCCTACGCACATGTGTGGGGTTGGGCATGGTCAGGAGGGTGATGCCGCCCAAGCAGAGGAAATCAAAGGGCAAAGTCCTCAGGGACGACACCGGCTCAAACCACTAGAAAATGGCCATGGGGCTGGTGCAGGAGGAGGGGAGAGGGAGGCCAGAGGCTGGAGGTCAGCAGGCCGCAGGGGCCTGACGCTCGTGCATGATGTTAGGACGGTTTCTCCTGAGAACAATGGAAGCCACTGGAGAGCCCTGTTTGATTTCAGCCAAGGGTCGGGGGTGAGAATGAGGCGGGTCCAGGAATCAGGTGTTGGTTTACAAATACTACGCCCGCACCTTGGAAAGAGACTCCTAGTTTTGGCGTGAACAACAGATCAGAGGCGGACAAGAATGTCAGCAGACACCAATCAGGAGACCATACGAATGTCCAGGCAAGAGATAAAGGTGACTTGGGGTGGGGCGTGGGGAGGGTGAAGACAGAGAAGCAGGCGGACAAGTACACTTGGGGGTTAGGGACCTCACCCCCAGATTTGGCACCTGAGCCAAAAGATGCATGGATGGATGGAAGGATGGATGGATGGATGGGCGAAGATGTCATCCACTAAAGCCCAGCTCTCCACCACACTCCCCTGCCCACCCAGACACTGCAAGCCGCTCACCACGGCTACAAAAGAGGGTCCACAGCCCTCAGCCGGACAGTCTAAGTTGAAGGTCAGAATGGAAGGATCTGAGAGAGCAGAACGCCCTCCCAAGCCCACTGTCGAGGGCTCTGTCAGTAGCAGCACAATTCAATCCTCCCAACCTCCCTATGAGGTAGGTAGCATCATTAATCCCATTTTACAAATGAGAAAGCTCACAAAGTCACTCAAGGTCACATCGAACAGTACACAGAGGAGCCAGAATTCAGGCTGCAGAGCCCCTGCTTCTAACCACAAGCTCAGTCTGCCTGGACCTCCGCTCCCTCGACTCCCCTGCCAGCCCAGGCCCAGCAGCAGGCCACATGCACAAGCCCAGAGTGAGGCTCCTCCCCTCTCACTGCCCCCCACCCCCAGCCCACCTCACCCCAACCCAGGCAGATCACCCTCCTGGAGTGGGCCCAGCACAGGCAGTGCCTAAAGCTCCCAGCTAGAGGTGATCTTACTGTGTGGTCAGGACGGACAACCTTGGCCTTAGAACAGCCTGAAGAGAACAAGTACAGGGCCTCCCTCTCCCCTGGAAGCCTCTCCATCAAAACCCAGAGAAAATCAGGCTGAAATCATTAAGAGCCTCTAAAGGGGAAACTGGAAACTGGGGGGAACGCCAAGGACCTAAACTGGTCTTCCTTTAACGGACCAAGCCAGCCTGGGGAATAAGGAAGCAGGAGAGGCAGTATAGCCCTTGCACCTCGAGTGGCTGGCTGACCCCGGCAATACCACTCCTCACTTCCTGCACACTTTGCTTCCACCATCTGAGCCGGGGGGCCGGCCCTGCCTGTGCTTCTAGAAGTCTTTCTGGACAGAACCGTAATGGGAGAAGGGCAGGAGAAGTGGTCACTACCTACCCTCAGGAGTTCCAGGATTCCCCCAATGTCCCTGAGAAGGTGTTTGAGCCCAGTCCACCTGGCCCGTGCCGCCTCCCCACCCTCCTTCTATCTGTGGATCCCAGTGGCTCTGGGACAAAGCCCACAGCTCACCCTGCTCACGTGGGCCCTGGCTTTCAGAAGGCACATCTGGGGAAGTGTCCTGGTGGGTGCCCCCCCACCCCACCACCTGTGCACCATGGCTGGTCTCTGCAGGCCTCCCTCGAGGGGCAGAAGGATGCCCCTGTTCCCCCTCTGCCACCACTGGGGCATGTTACTCACCTCCTTCCTGTCACCCCACCTCTCTTCATCCCCCACCTTTTCCATGCCTTAGTAGAATGTTTGCAGACACAATGGACACAGGCACTAGAAGATCTGAGTTCTAATTCTGTTCCACCACAAGGGAGCGCAGGGCCTCGGGTCTGCCCCTTAAGCCTCACACTCTCACTTCAAAGTCTCCCACTTTATGTGGGGCCATACCTGCCTCCCAGCTGCCCTAATGGGCTCTTGTTAAATCAGATGATACCACCACTGGGAGAGGACTCTGAGAGCAGCGAATGTGAGTTTCCCAAATTGACCTAATTATAAAACATGCTGAAAATGCAGATTCCACCCCAACAACGGGCACTCTGGTTCAGGAGTTCTGGGTGGGACCCATGAATCAGAATTTTAACAAGTAACAAGCACTCCAAGCGAATCCTATAATCGAGCAAGTTTGGGCAACTCTGGGCTGGAGAAACATGGAGGAAGTCTCTATCACCTCCCCTCCTGTGTAGAGAAGGACAAGAGGAGTTTGCGGAAAGCCTATCTTGGCTTTGTGCATACATAAAATCACCACCCTGCCCACACTTGGGGAGCCCACCAGGCACAGGACACTAACCTGGATGGTTTACATCCCTCATCCCATTTAGTCCTGGCAACGACCCTACAGGATAGATTGAAAAAGAAACCAAGGCTCAGAGTAAGGACCTGCTCAAGGTCACAAGAGTAAGATGGCAGAGGGCTTCTCTTCGCCCCAGAAGTGCCAACACCGAAGCTGACTCTGCTCAACACCCTGTGGCCCCCACAAGATGGACTCTTCTGCGGAGAAGGGGGGCAGGGGAGGAGGGGTTAGAAAGGAGACAGCTGCAGGCAGGACTTCCCCCCTCCCCTCCTCTGAGCCTGGACGTGACCCATGCGTGGCTGGTCCCCACCACTCTATCCTGCAGGAGAAAGGGGCGCTCCACTGCCTGGACGTGGAGGCTGCTATTTCCTGTCCCCAAATAGGAGGGAGACGGGGATCCTGGAGTCTGCAAACTAGGAAGGTAGGGGGACCCACCTAAGGCACAATCACACAGCAACTTAACTGGGGGAAGAGTTCTGAGCCAGAATGCCTGGCACAGAAGTGAGGGGCTCGGGCACCCCAAGGGTCTGGCAGGTTCGCTGCCGTCGGGCAGAGCCCACTTCAGATCTTCTGTCCCCCTTCTCTCTGCCCCTCCCTTGCTCGCTTGCTCTCTCTCAAAAATAAGCAAACAGCTGGGCGCCTGGATGGCTCAGTCAGTTAAGCGTCCGACTCGATTTTTGGCTCAGGTTATATGATTTTATGGTGTCATGAGTTTGAGCCCCACATCTGGCTCTGTGCGCTGACCATACGGAGCCTGCTTGGGATTCCCTGTCTTCCTTGCTTCCTGCCCCTCCCCCACTCACACCTTGTAAATAAATAAATAAATAAGAGGGGATAAACAAAATGTGGTGTATACACACAATGGAATATTAGTCGGCCATAAAAAGGAAGGGAATTCTGACACATGCTATCACATGGATGAACCTTGAGGACATTATGCTAAGAGAATGAGCCAGACACAAAAGGACAAATACTGTCTGACTCCCCTTTGATGAAGTACCTAAAGCCGTCAAATTCTCAAAGACGGTAGATGCTGGTTGTCGGGGCTGGGGGAGGAAGGGATGGGGAGTGAGTGTTTAATGAGTACAGAGTTTCGGTTTGGCCAGATGTCAAGAGTTCTGGAGACGGACGGTGGTGATGGCTGCACAACAGTGGGAATGCGCTTAATGTCACTGACCTGCACACTTAAAAATGGCAAAAATGATAAATTTCATGTTATATATATTTTACCACAAACCACCTCTCTCTCTCCCTCCCTCTCTCTCTCTCTCTCTCTCTCTCTCTCTCTCTCTATATATATATATATATATATATATGCATAGAGAGATGCAGGTTAAACATAAACTTGCATGTGGGCATCGGAAAATAACCCTATTACCTGTGGGGAAGCATTTTTTGGGTTGTTTGTTTTTACCGTGAACATGTTACACTTTCCTAATAAAACCAAAAGAGACCCTGGAGACTTCTCAACAAAACCGTTTCAAATCGTGACCCATTTCGGTGTCTGAGAACTGCCCACTCTACACAATGTTGCAGGCAATGTCGTCACCTGACTCCTCTCTGCCACCAGCGACAGCCTGCAGGGCGGGACAGGGATGAGCATCACCCCCCTTGAAAGCAGTGAAGGCAGACTTGGGGTGGGGGCCAGCAATGACGCACGGGGCCTCCCCAGCCCTCCCCACTTCACGAAAACAGGAGTAGGGAAATGCCCCCAGGGCCAGAGACGATGGGTAACTGGTGTGCCCCTCCCTAGGCTCTGACTCCAAGGTGACTCTGGCTTTGGAAGGAAATGAGCCACCCTGCCCTATTTCCCCTTCGAGGAAGGCACAAGGGAATGACTGAGCCCAGTCCCTACATGCCCGGCCTTCTCCTCCACGGGACTCTGGTGAAATCACCTCCCATCCTCCACCGCAGGGGGACAGGAAGCTGCAGCGAAGAGGGAGACGGAGAAAACGTCCACCTGATGGAGGAAAATGTCCATCCTGTGCCTTACAGGATGGGGGAGGCACAAAGGACAAGAGGGGCCTTTCCAATTTCTACCCTCAATCCTGCCATGAAGACACCAGGAGAGATGCAGACTCAGGCTCCAGTCCTGATGTTTCCACTGACTGGCCATGTGGCCTTGCCTCAGTTTCCTCATCTGTAACTTGAAACGGATGGAATGCTTCTTTTCAGTGGCTCCTGCCTTTCAGCTCTGAAACTGAAGGCTTCCATCTGAGCTTGGTGATGTCCCCGAACCAGGAAAGGGCTGGGGAAGACAAGACATGGCCTTGGAGCAAGGAGAGCCTCCTCCAGGGACCCATGCCTGGTCTCCCTCCTGGACGCAGCGCTTCTAACTGGAGCACCAGCACCCCCACCCTCAGACCACACCGCCCAGCCATTCATTTCATATTTTCTAAGCTCTCACCCTGGGCCAGGGGCCGAGCCAGCAGTGGGAAACAGTGGCGAGCAGCCCAGCCTTCGAGGCACTCACAGCCTCGTGACTGTGTCCACCCCACCCCCTGTCCCCAAGGCCAGCCCTCTGAGGAAGCAGAGCCTGGAACAGTCATCCGAACAGTAGGCAGAAGGGGAAGCCATACGGGGCCCTGAGAAGTGCACCAAACCAAACTGAGAGCCAGGGAAAGCGTGGTTTGAATCCCGCACCGGCCGCCAATTTGCTGTGTGACCTTGGACTAGCTTCTTCAGCCCGCTGGGACTCAGTTTCCTGATCTGTCAAGAGAGGCCTGGGACTGGTCTCTGCACGACCTTCCAGCTCAGACAGCCTGGGCGTCTCTGGGATCCCGGGATCCCAGCAGCACCACTGACCCCGACCATCTGGGCCCTGTGGACTCCAGACAAGCGGAGCTGATGGTCGGCCAGCTCCGGAGAGTCATGCGGCACCAGGGACAGAGGCTCAGCCCTGCAAAGCCCAGCTGCCAGAGGCCGTCTGAAGGCAAACGTCTGCTGTAACTTTAGGATCAAATGGGTGTCTCGGCTTTCTCAGAGTTGGAACTGTTTAGCTCGGGACGGGGTCAGAAGACCAGAAGGAAGCTTCTTGCATTCTCGGTGCCGCACTGCCTAGTAGGGGAAAGTGGCGCCCCTCCCGCCCCATCTCTGCCGGATTTGAACCATAAACACAGCCCTTTTCTGAAGGGAAGGGCTTAACATAAACCAGATGTGGTAGGGACTTTCCCCCACCCCCTCCTGGCCCTAAAATTAAACATTCAGTGTCTCCTCTGCCAAAATTCACTTGAAGGCCGAGCCTTAAAGAGCCAGCACCTCCGGTTCTCACCCTCACACATTCTCAATCACATCCCCGCTTAAACAAAATGTCAAAGTACCCAAATGGCAAGTGTGGATGGGGCGGCCCCCCAGGAGTGCCTGGCACCCATGCATGCCAGGGACAGATTTAAAAGGAAAGGTCACTGGAGAAGAAATGCTGATCCTCTATCACTGGCCCAGAAGGTACCAAAGGTACCTTCCAGGAGTGGTTCCCGCGCCTGGGGATTTGCCCCTGGGGACGGCACAGAGAGGGTTTGCACATGCAGGGGCAGTCAGCTCACAGGGAGCATCACTCCTGTCCCTAGGGGACTCTGGAGATTCCTGGAAGAGTCCATTTCCAGGACTCGAGTTTGCAGTCTCTAGAAATGGGATGAATAACAGGTATCTGATTTATCTCTGATCTCATGCAAGGCTGTGACGGTCCAGACAGAGCCCACCTCAAGAGACCTGGACTCTGCTGGGCTGCCAGGCTGGTCGCTCCCCTGTCCTAAAAGCTCACCTGGGTCCTACAGATCCTTCCAACCCCAGCCGAAGTCCCAGACCATCCCATCCACCCATCCACCTAACCGCCCCCCCACCTGCCCATGCCCCCTATGCTAGGGTCAGGCCTCAGCACCCAGCACTAATCAGTTGGCCCTACAGAGGCACATCCTGTCTCCACAGCAAGGGGACACATCCATCCCCTGCCCTTAAGCTCAGGGGACCACATCTTACACCTTCTCTGCACTCCACAGCGCCTAGCAGCACACAACACACACTGAGCGTGCTCAGAACAGATGGTTAAATCTCATGCAGCTGCCATTACTCAAGCAAAGGACAGGTTACAGCAATAAATAAATAAACAAATAAATAAATAAATTGTATATATATATATATATTTGGAGAGATGGTGCTTCAGAGAGAAATTCCCTGACTTGCTATTAAATTGAATACTATTTTTTCTTAAAAAGTAGTTCATCCTACAACCTCAACATAGTCTTTTTCGTTTCTGCGTATTACCTGTTTACACTGGTTTTTATGGTTGCAACTGATTATAATGCATATAGCATATAGTGTTACTCTAACATTCAACAGTCTATTGGATATTCTATTCCTGTATAATCTGTATAAATGTCATTCTAAAGGCTGAAAAAAAATGTCCCACCACTACCATGTATCAGGAAGGTTTGTTAAACTCCTCCCCTAATGTTGCTTAGACACGGAAGCTTTTTTTTTTCCCCAGATGGCACAGAGCATATTCTTAAGCATTTCTGTCTCAGTTGGACAGTTTTCTTCAGACAAAATCCTGGAGGCCAGTGGAGCGGGGGAGGGGGCGGGGGGGGGGGTGGAATTACCAGGCCAAAGGATATGAACATTTTCACAGCTTTTGCTACATAAATGAGCCACGATGCTAACCCACAAGTTGCAACAATCCCTAGAGCCTTCAGAAAGGAGTCCATCCACCTGTTCATCTAAAACCTTGCCTTGATTGGATTTTTTTCTCTTTGCAAAACTGTGTCTCAGTTACACGTATTGCCTGGAAGAGTTCATCACCTCTAGGACTCCAGAATAAGTGCTCTGAGGGTCCTTTTTCTTATACCTTAGCTCTCAGGCCCACCTTCTCTATACCAACCCTTGTAACCCTAGTCCTTTCTGATGTCAGAGGCATGCTGTGGCCCCTGAGGCCTGCTCTACCAAACTCAATCTCCCCCTCAACTTCTGAGAGTCGTGGTTCCCTTCTACACTGTGCCCCTCCTCCCACGGTACCACATCCCCCCTGAGAAACTGCGGATAGTCAGAGAGGCAGAGGGGGTGGTTCTTGACCTACAGCCCCCAAAATGACACCCAGGGATGTGGAACTGCCCTGTCAAACTGAGTCTCATGTGCTTTCTCAGCTCCCTGTTGCCTGGGCCTGTCTCCCTGGGCCAGTTGGAGTCTATGCCAACAAAACACACTGCAGCTGGCAGACCCCCAGGCTGAAAAGACCCAGGAGCATGGCAATGAGGAGGCGTCCACAGTCTAGAGCCAACCCAAACCCCTGTTGTCACGCTGTCTGGATGAAAGCTAGAACCCACACAACAGTGCACAGTCAGAATTTGGCTCAACTGAGACTACAGGGTCAGAGGTCACTAAGGTGGGACAGGGCGAGGCAGCATATGGGGCGCTGAAAAGCCCTCTCTCCACAGGAAACCAAACAGAGCTGGACAGTCACTAAAGGACACAGATGTTTGTGCTGGGTGAGCAGGGAGGGCCACCTGTCTGATAGAAGTGGCCCCTCAGAATGCCCAGGGTGAGAAAAGCATGGCCTCCACCATTAGCACCGCAATATTGCTTTAAAGCAGCCTTATTGGCCCTCTTGCTCCAAAGCCAAAAACAATTTACGGTCAGGGAAGCAAGAACAGATTTTCTTTCCTTTCCTTATTTACTCTCCCTCTAAGTAATAATATGGGTTCAGGGTCCAGAAGAGACACTTGGTTCACATTTTGGGGATACTCCTACCACTCAGACTAGAGCAACGATACTCCCACGTAAGCCTTCCTAGATGTTCTCTAAAAATTAAGTAGGGGGCTTGCTAGAAATGCAGATTCCTGGGCTCTGAGCCCAGAGCATTTGGTTCGGCAGGTCTGGGCAAGGCTCAGGAGGCTACAGTTCATACATGAAGCCTCAGTGGGCCGTCGACCACCCTTTAGTAAATATGGCATCGGAGTGAAATTTTCCACTTGGGTGGTAGAGAGTGGACATGCCCACTGGAACCAGAACTGGAAGATGTGGTCACCTGAAGCGGGTGCTCAATTAATACAGTGTGGGCAGGACGTCCTTTGCTGTTGCCCACCTCCCCTCCTCAGAGCAAAGGAACCTCTCCTTCACAGAGCAAAGTTAAGTACATGTTGTTGTCTCCTCAGGAGTCCCTCTTGCCCTCCCAACGACCATGAGTCTTAATTGGACCAGCCTTTACAGTTCATTGTGGTTTCTGGGTAGGGAGAGACAGAGAGGGTAGAGTGTCTAACAAACCAGACAGAACAAATCAATCCCAGCCCGTCCACATGGCCACAAGCTGGAGTACCATGAGGCCCTGACAGGGAGCTCTTGACCTAACCAACTCAAACAGCAGCTGAGACATTCCAGTGGCTTCCCCCTTCGGTGCCCCCAACACCGAGAATCCCTCTGGTGAATCCAGAAACGGCTCCAAAGTTCTGATCATCCACAGCCCCTGGACATTGGAAAACAGTCTGCCACTGTGTCGGAGGGGCCGGCCGTAGGACACTCAGCATTAGGGACATCAAGCATGCTCTAGGTGCACCTCCAAGACAGCCTGAGAGTCCCACACATGGGTATGGGGGCTAGGGTGGCTCGAAGAAGCCACCATTGCAGCTCCATCTATGGACCTCTAGGTATGATCCCCAACCAAAGCGCACCTGACTCCATACGTCTAGCACTAGGTTAAAATGAAACAAGGGGAGAGCCACAGCTGCAGGAGAAAGGAAGCTTCTGCGCATCACCTCTTCCATATTGAAAATGACACAAACATCCAAGTGTGTCACTAGTGTGGGCACAGCACCAGGTGCCCTCATGCATTCACCCATGTTGGCATTTGAAGCCACCTGAGAAATCTTCAGCTGGCTCTTAAGAGTTCCCAGAGACTGAGGCCTCGTTCCCTACTTCAGGTCAAGCCATTTCATGAACAGTCCAGCTTCCTCTTCCCAGCCCAGCATCAGGGGCATTTCATCAGATACGTCACTGCTCAGGGGACGGTGGAGCTGCCCGGGGACAGAAGTAACCCTGCCGGGTTGAGGAGTGCCGGCAACCCCAGTCGAGAGTTCATCAAGGGCCCAGCCAGAGCAGGAAGTGGTCTCTTCCACCCTGAGGCTTCCTCCTACAGATGGAAGTATGGGAGAGGGTCGCCTGGGCCATGGAATGTTTGGTTCAGAGAAGTGAAGGGGGGAAGTGAGAGCCGGGCGCAGAGCCGGCAGGTTTAGGTTCTGTTCTAGGACTTCTCCCACTTCCCTTCAACTTTACCAAGAACCCTGGCTCTTCTGACAAGCCTCACAGACAGACAGGAACTTGCAACAATGTGGTCAACAGCCAGGTCCGGGGGGAGGGCGAACCTTCCCAGACACTGGGGCTCATGAGCCTTGTGCCCTGCCCCTGAGGTAGCGCCTGGCAGGTGGTAGCTACTGAAGAATCTACTAAGTTGCCAGCAGAGGATCATATTTCACATTTTCCTCCCAAATATTTAAGTCCTGACCGTTTTCTGAACCACCTTCTACATATCTAGCACTAGGCTGAAATATTAACAGGGACTTCAGGTTAGAAATGTTAAGCCCACAGCCAGGCAGGCCAGTGGCTAAGATATTCTGGGTCAGAGGAAAATCGGGTGCCCTCCCTGCCAAGCAGGAGGGCACGTAGGACTAACGGGAACGCCACAGCTCCCACTCCTGTCTGACAAGAGGCAGGAGGTCACTACAGCAGCACCCCAAACCGACACCTCCATGCTCTCAGCGTGGGAGAATTCCAGGCAATCTCTATCTTCTTCCTTGTACTGTGCTGTATTTTTCACAATAAACATTACGTTCCTTCTTAATTAAAGAAACAGGTTTGTGTATTGCCGGTGGCATATTAAGTCAGTCCGTCTTAGAAAGGCAACTGATGAATACGTAAAATGGTCATCTCTCTTGACCAATTAACTCAGATCCCAGATATGAACCTGAAAGGCAAGAAAACGTCCACAGGAAAGGACTACTTATAGAGGCATTACCTAGGATAGCCAAAAGCTGGAAACCATGGAGATGTCCAATGCCGGGAGAATGAAGAGGAGAGGAGTAACACCTCACTGAGGAGAGAGGCAGCCAGTAAAGGTGACATGCCAGGCCCAGCCCCGACAGGTAAGCCATTTCCTTCCCGGGGGGACCTCATCCCTGCTCTGTGGCCAAGAGCCTGAGGCCAGAAGCACCTTGCTGAGACTCGGAGCAAATCCAAATGTGCTTCCAGAAGACAGCCTTGGCCTCCACCACCTTCGTTCTGAAAAGGTAGATGCCAGGCCCAGCCCCGACCTCTCATTTTCCTAACAAAATAGCAGCTCTGGTCCTCACATGCCTGGTACCTCAAACAGTTCCCTTCTCTGTGCAGGCCTCGGAAAACCTCTAAGAGACGCAGGGCCCAGGAGCCCAGCCCTGGGCAAACAACCGGGAGGGAGGGTCTCCAGTGACAAGCAAGGGGTGAGGCCTCACCTCAGCTGGACCTCTCGAAGCAGTAGGACGAGATTTCATTATTCAGCTTCTCACAGAAATGCCTTCACACAAGTGTGATTTAACACCATGCCTTTGGCTCTACTGAGGGTTGATTTAAGAACCAATATGCAGGGGCGCCTGGCTGGCTCAGTCAGCGGAGTATGCGACTCTTGATCTCGGGGTCGTAAGTTTGAGCCCCATGCTGGGTGTAAAGATACTTAAAACTAAAAATCTTTTTTTTAATTTTTATTTTTTAGTGTTTATTCATTTTTGACGGAGAGAGAGAAAGAGACAGAGCACAAGCAGGGGAGGGGTGGGGGGGGTGGAGACACAGAATCCAAAGCAAGCTCCACCTTCTGAGCTGTCAGCACAGAGCCCGACACCTGGCTCAAACCCACAAACCGTGAGATCATGACCTGAGCCGAGGTCGGATGCTTAACTGACTGAGCCACCCAGGTGTCCCTAAAAATAAAAACCTTAAAAAAAAAAAAAAGAAAGAAAGAACAGATATGCAAAAAAGGTCTCTGTGTGTTCCGTGAAACTACGACCGACAGCATTAAGCACAACACGACTCTAAAATGGATTGGGGCGCCTGGGTGGCTCAGTCGGTTAAGCGTCCGACTTCAGCTCAGGTCACGATCTCGCGGTCCGTGAGTTCGAGCCCTGGTCGGGCTCTGGGCTGATGGCTCAGAGCCTGGAGCCTGCTTCCGATTCTGTGTCTCCCTCTCTCTCTGCCCCTGCCCCGTTCATGCTCTCTCTGTCTCAAAAATAAAATAAAAAAAAACGTTAAAAAAAAAAAAATTAAAAAAAAAAATAAAATGGAAAAGTCCCTGGTGGTCAGTCATTACTAGAAGTGTCTCTTTCCCATGAACTGATATGCTTCCTTTCATTAGGAAATAAATGTTATGATAATTCCAATTTCCCCTTTTGCTGTGGCTACCAGGAAGCTTGGAATGAGGGTCAGGGCAAACTAAGAAAAACTAACCTCTTTTAACAGTTACCTCATCCTCACCCTGACAAAGCTCAGATCTTCCGACTTTAAACCTTAGCTATACATGAGCCTTTGGATGTGCTCTCCTCAAATGCTTTTTGGAAAGAGGCAGAAAAACACAAATAAAAAAATATTCATGAAATAAACTCTATCCCCGGATCTCACTTTCATCAGGGGAGGAACGCAAAGGCTGTGTTCCTATATATGAAAAAACAAATCTTTAATAAAAAGCCACGTGGAGAAATAAAAAAACGGAACTGAACTGCGTACGCGCTATGGTTGCCACTATGAAAGTAACGCACGTATGAGGACAAACACGAAAATAGGTTTCTGAAACGATAAATCGTGGTGTGTAGGTGAGAGGGTTAAAATGTCATCTTTTTTGCCCCCTCTGAAGTGCTTTCTCTTCTCCAATGGCAACAGAGGCCCAGGTAGGTGCATCAAGTAGGCAAGCAAAAGCCAGTGTTCCCTGGCCTTTCCCATGTCGTCCCCAAGGCTGCCACATTGGGGGGTGGAGACAGGCTACAAGCCCACAGGTGGCTCCTTTTTTTTTTTTTTTTTTTTTTGTTTATTTATTTTTGAGACAGAGAGAGACAGAGCATGAATGGGGGAGGGGCAGAGAGAGAGGGAGACACAGAATCAGAAGCAGGCTCCAGGCTCTGAGCCATCAGCCCAGAGCCTGACGCGGGGCTCGAACTCACGAACCGTGAGATCGTGACCTGAACTGAAGTCGGACGCTTAACCGACTGAGCCACCCAGGCGCCCCAATAGGTGGCTCCTTAAGAGACTGGAACCCAGTAGGTGGTGGGCTGGACTTCTTAGGGTCTTGAAGAAGATGCCCGGTGCCCTGAAATCACAGCGGTTTGAAATTCTTGTCCTCACTACCCATCAGCGGGCATGTTCCGAACACACCCTCATAAGAACAACAAACTAGACACCTGCACACATGGTTGGGGGGAGGGGCAGGAGCCATAAGCCACGACCTCTGACCTCTACATGCCTAGGACTCGATGGGCAAACTAGCGACCCCTCAGCCTTCCCGTGTCAGATCAAACGCTGCTCCCTCCGGGAAGGTTTCCTCCTCCGTCCCCTCCATCCCTCCTCCATCCCCCATCCTCAGACCCTCGCACCTGACTGATGGGCATTCACACACAGCCTGCACGTCTCCTTCGGAACCCTTGACACACCTGAAACCCCGTCCTCGGTGCGTCCAGCCCAGGGGACTGCGAGCCCAAGGCCGGCGCAGTTGCAGATGGCACCTGGGCCACATGAGCCAAATGGCCGGCAGACAGGATGGCTCAGCCTCTGCTGAGGACCAAGGTTTGGGCGACTGGACTAGAGGCTTCCTCCTCCCTCCACTGGACTCAGGATCCCCGGGGCTGCCAGAGGGGCTGGCCGCTGTCTCTGTTGCACCCATCTCTTTTCCAGTGACAGCAGCCCACGTGGGGCAGGGGAGCCTAGCCCTGGAGAGCAAGTAGGTCTTCGGAGGCTGACTCACCACCTTGCAGGTGGAGTGAGCTCATTCCCTTCCAGGGCATCCTCGAACCAGAAGCCCACAGCAGAGGTGGTTCCCATGGCAACCGGCCAGCGCCTCCTCCACAGCCGCCTTCCCTGGAGCGCCTGCGCCCTGTGCCAAGGGTCACTTAGCCCACCCTCCGCCGCTGGAATCCCGAGAGCACAGAGCGAGCCGGGGCCCTGGGGGCCAGGCACGGCAGAGCCCTCCCCCCTCCACCGCCCCCACCGGCTTCGACAAGTCCACCCAACACACCCGAGACCAGGAAACTCATGACCCCACAGTTCATTCCTTCTTTGAAATGAAAGTTTGACGGTTAGAAGCTCTGAGCTAGACTCCCATCTCCCACACAACCCCCACAAGTACTATTTTGCCCCCTTGGGCCTCCCAACGTGGTCTGCAGCCTTGTCTACACAGCCAGGCTCCTTCCACTACTCCTGACACGGCTCCCACCCACCCCACCGGGCAGTGTCCAGTGTCCAGGGTCCAGTTCAGACAGCCGAGCACTGAGCAGGACTCAGGACAAGTCTAGAGCCCGCCGCTGCCCCGATGACGATGACGGCCGAGCTCGTCCGATGATTCACCGGGTCCGCTGTCACCCACCCCCAGGCCTCTTTCTCTCCAGCTGCTCCCAGCCCACTCCTTCTCACTCATCCCCTGCCCCGCCCTTCCCAGAGCTTCATACTCACTGTTCATGCCTTTGGTCACATTCTGCCTGGCCCACCTCCCCCGCCCTTTGCCACCACCCCCCTTGCCTGACTCACCCAGACATACTCCAGATTTGATTTTTAGCTCACTTTTATCACCTCCTCCAGGAAGCCTTCCCTATCTCCTCCAAGGTGGGATGGGGCCTTCCTTGGGCTCGCTTCACTATACTGCACGTCACATCTTTGTGACAAGGAAATGCGGTTCATAGGTCTGTCACCCACTGGCCTCTAGAGCACCTTGCCCTGACCTGGAAAGAGCAAGTGCTTCGTATTTATTAAACCTGGGTGGTGAGCACATAGGTCTTTGCTGTGGTGTTCTCTACACTTTTTCTTATATTTCAAATGTCATTTAAAAAAATAAAATGATCCACAGTAAATGTGAATTGAGAGGGTAGACAGGTAGACCATCGTCGGCAGCCGTGCCTTTGGTGCGGGTTATGTCTGCCCACCTCAAATATCTGGCTGAACTCATCCTTCAGAAACTTTTCCCCCCACCCTGGGGCTGATGGAATGCCACTTGGCCAGTTGCCAAGTAGTCCGTTCAAACCTTCTGGAACGTCTGCATCGTGCTCGGCACAGTGGTGGCCCCACGGGCGAGGTTGCGTTGGTCCTGGCGTATCGTTTCACCTCCGCTTGTCCTTTTCATTCGCGAGAACACAGCTCACCCCAGCTAATCTCACTGCATGCTAGCCCAGATGGCTAAACAGGACAGGGAGGTTTTGTGGCTAAGCACTGAAGCTGGGGAAAGGGGAAATCGGGATTCGTTATACTATCCTCTACTCCTGCACTTGAATTCTCCATGATAATTAGGTTTCGTTTGTTTTTTTAACTTATTCACACAACTAATATCCCCTAAGTGCCTCCCACATTTCAGACATCATGGCTAAAGAGAGAAATAAGAAACAACCCTCCCCCGTCCCTGCCATGAATTGAAACTTTATTAAATTCTAAATTACTGGGACGCCTGGGTGGCTCAATTGGTTAAGCGTCCGACTTCGGCTCGGGTCATGATCTCATGGTTCGTGAGTTCCAGCCCCACATTGGGCTCTCGGCGCTCAGCGTGGAGCCCACTTGGGATCCTCTGTCTCCCTCTCTCTCTCTCTGCCCCTCCCCCACTTGCTTGCACTGGCTCTCTTTCTCTCGAAAATCAATAAACATTTTTTTTTTTAATTCTATATTACTTACTATCTTAACCTTCCCTGAAAATTAACATCTAACCACACTTGTGACAAGACGATGCTGATCTCCCCGGAGGGAAGAAGACCGATAAGGGGCTTTGGGAACTGTGTCCCCTGGGCTTGTCTCCCCAGCCCTGCCTCCTCCACCTACAGGGTCTCCCCCTGTACTGGGGCACCCCCCCATTCAGAAAGTGGCCACAGGGCACCAAGGTTGGGCCTCAGAGCTGCTGCAGATCTCACAAGCCCCCAGGAAGCCTGCAAAAGACAGCTTTCCCCTCAAAGGGCAGGATCCAAACACCCTTCATTCTGTCATTACAACTTCTCCTAAAGCCCTCTCAGTATCAGGTGCGAGATCGGCTTCGGAGATAGAAATAAAGGCCACACAGACATCCCTGACTTGAGGGAATCATGGTTCTAGTGACTGGAAATCCCAGGATTCAGATCCTAGCCCTGCCACTTACCAGCTGCAGGACGCTGGGTAAATTACTAAACCTCTCTGGGCCTCGGTTTCCCCATCTGTAAAATGGGGACATACTGCCCGCCTCACGGGGTTGTTGTGAGAATCTTATGGGTCAGCGCATGGGAAATTCTCATCCTGGTGCTTAGATGCAAAAAGCTAAGCACGGTGCCAGGCACGCAGCATTAGAAGAGCTACTTTGTTATGACTCCTGTATTAGTATTATTCACCAGGCCCCCACGGCCTATTAACAGGCAGAGGTGACAGTGGAGCTTGAAATGCAAAGAAGGAATCATAGAGGCAAGGCCAGATTCAAGAGACAGGCACAGACTGGCTCCAATTGTCTTTGCACCATTATGTTTGTCTGCCTGAGCTTCTCCGAGCAATGCCGCAGCCACAGCCTAATGGGTGAATGGTGCCCACGAGCCTGCAAATGCTTTCCATCTGGCCTCTTCTCTCAGAGGAAGCCAGCAATGCCCCTTCATCACCCCCAGCCTGCCCACACCCAGGGTGCTGTAGCCCGGCTGAGCACTGTGTCCTTGCTGTTCAGGGCTTTTGTCTTTTTCAGCCAGCTGTCAATTTCTGCTCACCCTGGGCATTAGGTGGTAGGAGCACTTGAGCCCCCACAGACCTGGGTGCGGATCTCAGCCTGCAGTATGCCAGCCTCAGCGTGTTATTTGACTTCTCAGGGTTTTGAGCCCCTCGCCTGTAAACAGAGCTAATGCCTCCTACCTTGCTCTGAGGATGAAATAATAGTGTGATGTGAAACAAACAAACAGCTGGCACAGGGCCTACAACCACCGTGACTATGTCAGAGGGTGGAGCCTGGAACACCCCCACAGCCACAGAACCGGCCCAACCCTGTCATGGCCAAGAAGGTGCCATACTCGGGGGCAGCCAGCAAAGGCATGACCAGCACCCCCGTGCTCCCAGGAGGGCGAGGAAATCTGCCCCTCCCCAGTACAGCTTCATTCCCAAGACCCTCCTTGGGGGTGGCCAGTGCCTGGGGTGCCACGCAAGGCAAGAAGGAAAGAGAAGAGACACGGGGAAGAAAGGAAGAGGCGAAGGAGCAGCCCCCATCTAGCCCTGAGCTGCCCCACCTCCACGGCTTGGCATGGCACCGGGGCTTGCAGTGTCAGGGACCAGAACCCGCAGCGTTTACAACAGAGCGTGCCCACCATCCTGGAACGCAGTCCCCTCATCTTACAGGTGAGGATCAGGTGTGGCTTGTGCAGCATCGCACAGCAGCCACAGGCACAGCTCTTATGAACGGACCACTTCCGGGTTCCACAGGCAAGTGCAGGAATGTGTGTGTCAGAAGAGAGGTATTTGGGGCCCAAGGAGGGTGGAGACCCAGTTCTATCTCTAGTGAGGGGCTTCCGGTCTGCAGTCAGGGCAGACAGCTGGTGCTCGCTGCCGAGCAGAGGGAACCTGGCAGGGAGGGGACAGCCAGGGCAGTTGGCGAGGACCGTGCGCTCTGGCCAGGCAGCCCTGAGTTCAAAGTCTGGAACACCACTCAAGAGCTGTGTGGCTTGGGGCAAACGGTTTAATCTCACCAAAGCTCCATCTCTTCTGCAAAGTGGAGATGAAAATGAAATAGTACTCGCACTTGACAGTGCGGTTAGGATGACTGATATAATGCACGTTACGGAATTAGCACAGGGCTGGGCATGTAGTAAGCGTTAGCTGCTAATGTGAGGACCGGCACCTGTCCCTTTGGCTCGTTTCTCGCTCCCCTCCTCAGCTGTAATCTCAGGAGCCAGTCCCGGGAACATCTGGGTACAAGGGCAGCCATGCAAAGGACCCACCTGTCATTCACCACCTCCAACCTGGCAGAGGACAGCTGCCATCATGTGTGAAACTCACCTGAACTCGACCACCCACACACTAGCCAGAACCCCAGCGGCTCCATCCATCTGCCTTCAGAGCACAGAGGCTCACGCTGCCTGTCTGTCAGCAGGTGTTTGGAGCCCACCCACAAGTATGACCTCAGAAGAGGGTTTATATGTGCCTGGAATAAACAGTCCTTACAAAACCAGCCCCGCAAGGAATGAACTCATGGCAGAGCATCCTTGCACAAGTCAGATCACCATCGTGGACCTCAGTCTCCTCATCTAAGTGGGGAGGACCAGGTGACGGTAGAGTTCCCTTCGGGCTCTGGCATTCTGTGACTTGATTTCTTCAAACTGCTCCAGAAGAAAGAAGGGCTAGAGCTGGGTCCTGGGAGTAAACAAAGTAGAAGACAAGGCTGCCTATTGACACCAGTCCCTTGGGCAGATTCCAGGCTGAAATCCTTGCTCCCTGGCTCCGCTCAGCCTGCAGTCTCTCCTACCTCACACCGATCCTGTGACCCAGATAAGCCTACACCAAAGACGGATCGATGATGAGCAGCCCACCTTGCAGTGGGCCCAGATACTCTCCCCACCCCAGGACCACACCTGGAGCACCCAGGCTAGAAGGCAGAGCTAAGAGACCCTTCACCAATCCCAAATAAGGCTGCCTACCCTCCACAGGCACCTGGCTTCCCACATGGCCACACCCTAAGCAGGCATTTCCAGAATAAGTGAGTGCATGCAGATCCCAAGACACAGAGCACCACCGGATCCCGTAAGGGAAGCTCATTCACCGGGCCCCACCCACGCCCTCCCTAGAGGGTAGGAACAAATTCCTGACAGCTGAGGACACAGAAGACTCCTAAAGATAAGAGTCCGTGTATGAGCAGAATAGTTAGTTTCAGGGCCAGGCTGGGAAGCCCAGGAATCAACCTCAAGATCACCTCCAGAAGCCCTTGGCTCTACTGAGCAACCCCCATCAAGGGGACAGAAACACAGAAAGCTGGCGTTGGCCCCAGACCTTAGAGATCATCTCCATGTGCTAATCCAGGCAAGGCATTTCCAACATCGCACTCCCCTCAACCCAGTCCTCTCATTTTATAGGTAAGGATCAGGTGTGGCTTATCCAGCATCACACAGCAGCCATAAGCAGCTCTAAAAACAGACCTCGGGTCTCCTGTGGCCCTGGTACCTGAGGCACAACTGCTGTCCTTGTTCCGAAGGGACAGAACAGGGTCCTCCCAGGCAGCTCTCTGGACTGACAGTTCAAAGAGGACAGTTTTTCCATATCTAGTCCTTTCCTAAATGCCACCCACCAGGGTCCCAACAGGAAGGGAGCAGGAGGCAGGTGGACCAGGGTCCTGCTGGGCCCCACATGCTGGGGAGCTGGGGGGGTCTGAAGGTTCTGTCTGGTTCCATGCCCCCCCCCGGCTGCTGTGGCTAAAGACAGCAGGCTGCTGACGTCCACCGCCGAAGAGAGAACCCTCAGTGCTGGGGCTGGAAGGTTTTATTTCCTTTGAGGCCCCCAAGCCCACATAAGAGGACCAGAAACTCCCTAAGATTTTCTGAAGTAGGGGCCGTAGCCAAATCCAACAAGGGCAGGGAACAGAAGGACGTGTCAGCATGGCCAGTACCTCAGGAGAGGAATCTGAAGTGGGCCGCTGGCCAAAAGAAGAAAACACACAGCTGGACTGCCTGCCAGGGAGCCGGGGAGGGGGGTGGGTGCGCTGGCTCCCGGCCACCCTGCTTCGGTCAGACACCTGGGAGGGGGTGTCGAGCAGCATGGCAGGGCTGAGGTCATCCTGAGCTCGGACCCCAGCTCAAGCATAAGACCAGCTTCCCCGGCCTCCTCTGGACTCCGGGGCACACTTCTGAGCCCGCGAAGCCAGCATGGGCTCCCTCTGGGACCTCAATTCAGCCCCATCACCAAAGCGGCCCTTGGTGCCTTGGACTATCGCCACCCAACACCTCAGCATCCGCCAGACATTTCCGGCTGGACTGTGGCTGCCCCACCCCCTCTAAGGCACCCACGGTCACCGCTCAGCATATCTAATATTTGGTGAGCACCTACTGTGTGCCAGCAGGAGGCTCCTGAGGAGTCGCCCTCGCAGGGTACAGGAGCACATCTCCCACCCCAGGTCCAGGCCCCCCCGCCCCCCACAGAGAAAGAACGCAACTTCCCCTTATTTGGGAGGGGGGGAAGAGGGAGGAGGCACGAGGTACTAAATACCAGCAAAGTCACCATCTACATAAAGACCTCTAGGGCAGATTGCAAAAGTAGCCCCAATGCTTTCCCTTGCCTGTATCTATCTTCTTTGCGAGTAGCTTTGCAGTGCCCTCACACTTGTTAAAAATACAAATTCTCAGGCCCCATCCCAGACCTATATAAACCCTGAGGATGGGGTCCAGCATCTGTATTTTAAGCAGTCTTCTGGGTGATTCTGATGCACGGTCAAGTTTGAGAACCACCCTTCTAGGCTTCAAGGCTCTGAGATGAGGTGGCCTGAATGTGTCTGGATCCCGGTGGCATAGCCTTCCAGAAGCCCCCTACTAGGGGGGCTCCCACGAGACCCCCAGACCCACCTCCAATCATCCAAGGAGCCCCAAGTCATTCATAGATCGGTGATATCCCCTGAGAACCCTCCAAATGTCCTCAGGGCCAAGAGTTTCACAACAATGCCCAAAGCGACTCTGATGAGGACTGCCAAGAGGCTGCCAACTCGCCTGTCCTTTCCAGCTCCCTCCTGCCCATCCTCTACCCAGGCGCTAAGTGAGTGAGGCAAGGGCTGAGTGGCCAAGAGCCAGCAGAGAAGGAAGAAAAGGCCAGAGCCAGGAAACCAGGCATGGACAGGGAGACATAACTGGAATCCCACTGGCTGCCCCCCGGCCCCGGCCAAGAAGGGCTCAGCTGTGGCTCCCCACCTCTGCCTCTTCCAAAACTCTATGTGCAGAGAACGACTGACTTCCAAATGTTGCAAGATACCACTGTGAGACATAAAATGCAAACTCATTTAGAAGCATTCCCAAATTCACAGTAGCTTTCTGTCATTACAGATTTGCTTCATCAAGAAGCAATAAAAGCACAACTGCTATCCTGGGAGGAGAAAAACTGGCAAAGCAGTGAGCCCCTAAGAAGCTGACTGTTGGAGCCCCAGGAAGAGGGCAGCGGGCAAGGGTGTAGGTCCCCCCCGCCCCCCCCAACCAGGAAATGGGAGCCAGGTGCCAAAAACACATGTGGGAAGAAAGAAAAGAAGAAACTGAGGCTGGCTGCTTCTGCCCTCCCTCCTCAAATACCAGGGAGTCTCCGAACCCCGAGGGGGCTCATGGCAGCAGGTATAACACAGAGAGCCGCCTGCAGCCTCCGGTCCCACCTGCCATCTGTAAGCCACTGTGCAACTCGGACAAGTCCCTCAAGTCCCCCAGCCCCTCTGGGCCTCAACCGTTGTCTCATCCACAAAACAGGGCGGAGCCAGGCCAGCCTCCACAGCTCCAGGCCACAGGAACGGTGTGAGCAGAAAGAACAGCATGTGAGCACGCTGCTACGTTGGGTATGACACCATTTATGTAGTTGGTTTTTTTTTTTAATTTTTAATGTTTATTTATTTTTGAGGGGGAGAGGGGGAGGGAGAGAGAGAGAGAGAGAATGAGCTGGGGAGGGGCAGAGAGAGAAGGAGACACAGAATCCGAAGCAGGCTCCAAGCTGTCAGCACAGAGCCCGACGCGGGGCTCGAACTCACAGACCGCGAGATCATGACCTAAGCCGAAGTCGGACGCGCAACCGACTGAGCCACCCAGGCGCCCCCATTTATGTAGTTTTCAACAGGCACAAAGATACAGACAACTACACAGGCAGGAGCTGTATAAACCAACGCTGAGGAAAGAAAACACCAAATGCGGACAGCGGTTAATTCCAGTGAGGAAGGGAACAGCATTGGGGACAGGAACACCAGAACCCTACCTCTGCCTATAAGGCCTTTGTGAACTGGCCTCCAAAGCAGAAAACCTAGAAAAACAGCTGTAACCAACTGAGCCTTTGCAAACCTTTCTAAATTTCGTTACCTCCAGCTAAGCCATCGCATAAGGTGTTGCAAAGACTAAATGAATTAATATCTGGGAAACACTTAGAGTGTGCGTGGCCCACGGCACAGAACTGGGCTGGCACGTGCTGGGGGTGGGTGCTCAGCTCCGCATTCCCTGGGCCTGGGCCTGGGCCTGGGCCTAAGCTGGGGCCTTCCGAGCCAGGGGCTTCCATGAAAAGGTAATCAGGGGCCGGTCCCGAGCCTGACCCCTCTGCGCCCGCTGTGGCCTTAATGCTTGTGCCAACCACCCCTAGTAGAGGAGCTCCAGACAGGCCCACTGAACTGAAACCCCAGAGTGGCACTCCTTAATTTTTTGAAAGTTAATTATAGAATGAACCTCTCAATTAACTATAGCTTAAGACAAACAACAACCACAACAACAAAGTGGCTTTCACCTGAGACGAAAGTTTGGGGAAACATCTAAATTAAAAAGAGGCCTCCGGGCTTCATGCAGGCAAAGCTACCTCCCGACAGTCCCAGCCAGGATCCAGGATAAAGGGCAGGAAACCGGGGGTCTGGCCCCGCTTCCCCTGCTCCGGGAATGCAGGATTCATGAGCCGCCTCCTCCTGGTTCCCAGAGCCAAGCCTGGAAAAGCACTTCGGGTTCCTGGAAAGAAAGGCCTTTCCGAAAAATGGGGAGCTCTACTGGAAAGTGCCATTAGGTATTATCTGGAGGATGTCTGCGGCGTTTGAAAGGGAGCCACTCCTCTGCCAAAGTCAAATCAGTGGCCAAAATCAACAGGGGGGCTTCTCAGAGCCAAAGAGGCACACACGTGTGCCTGCACTCACACCAACACGCACAGCCGTGCTCACACAGCCGGACAGACACTGCTGTCGGGACCACAGAACCTCCATAAAGTTGCACCCCCCTGCAGACGCTGCACTGGGGGGCAGGCGGGGACCCTACTTCCTGGTGTTGGCACTTAGAAGTAAAAGCCCCACTTCCGTCCGTTCCCAAGCCACAGGCTGTGTGGCCATTCCCACGCTGGACATAAGGAGAAAAGAGAGTCTGGCTGGAACAAGCCCCCACCCACCCGAGCACAAGGCTTGCGGCCTGTCCTCCAAGATGCAAAGCCAAGTTCCATGAGGAGACCTGCCTGAAGCAGGCCACCCACCTTGACGTGCCCCCCCACCTCCTGTCGGTTCACCTACAGAGGATCTGAAAATAGAGCTCAGCATCACTCCATTCTGTTCCCATCCGTTTATAATCAGCTTTACAGATGGCTTTTAAAAAATAAATCTTTGGGCCCATAAAAATGCTCCCCTGCAAGCCCCGGCCTGGCCTCAAATCACAGGCCTGTGACTGGGCTCTGAACAACCCCACAGTATCAACCATGAAGAAACAGGAAAAACAAGGTAGAGAGGAGGCAGCTTGTCAAAAGCTCCCTTCCCCCAAGGATCGATTTTCCACCATCAGCTGAACCCCCCGGGGCCTCTGATTTAGACCCTGAGACGAAAGGTTCAACACCGGGGGCCAGGAAGGACACTGCCCTACCCTCCGTGCCGTCCTGTGGCCTGGTCCACAGCGCGGAAAAGCCAGAACGGCTCACTCCCAACAACCTAAGCCTCGCCAACTCTCCCTCACCAACTTTTTACCAGCCTCAAGGCTTAAACAAGAACCTCCAACTTCACGTTCCATGTGCACAAGCTTTCAAAAGCAAAACAAACACCTCAGCTACCTGGTTCAAAGCCTGTTGTTCCCCTGGTGACCAAACAAAGGGAAGATGAACAGGTGAGGCTGAAGGAACAGAGGAGGGACATGGTTGAATCTGAAAGCAGGGAAGCCAGTCCCCAAAAGCTGGAGTCAGCTCTTACAGGGGCCACCAGGGACACCTAGGGCCCTCCAGGTTCAGGGGACCTGAGTGTACTCCCGTCAGTTATTCTTTAGATGGGTAGAAATACAACTAGAACGCTCCCCTACCTTTTCAACCGAGAAAAGTAACTTCAGAAAGGTCCTGCTCACCTGGCTTAGACTACAGACCCTCCAGTCAAAGACCTGGATTCAAAACCAGCTCTACCCCTCCATTCAGGTTGCAGGGGAGACCCTGGTAAAGTCACTGAACCTTTCTGAGCCTTATTTGCCCTGTCTACAAAATGGGGAGAAGGCCTGACAAGTTTGCTCATCGTGATTAACGAAGAGAAAACCACGTGTGAAAGCATAAATATTAAAAATCATGAATCATGGGGCGCCTGCCTGGCTCAGTGGGTACAGCGCATGACTCTTGTTCTTAGGGTCGTGAGTTTGAGCCCCACGTTGGGGGTGGAGTTTATTTTTAAAACATCATGAATCATGTAATGAGTACTTGATTATATAGCACCTTTAATCGTTCCTTACGATTTCATTTATATAAGCCTTGTCCCTCAAAACATAAACTACGGAATAGCAAAAGGTTTGTCCGTTTCTAGTGAAGGGTCGAGTTCCAAGGTCAGTGTGCCTGGGTTCATGCATAACCTGGCTTACTAGCTGTTTGATCTTGGGCAAGACACTTGACCTCACTGAGTCTCAGTTTCCCTGTCTGCAAAAAGGAAAGTAACAGTACCTTCCTCAAAGGGTTGACGAATGGAGGTAATCCAAACCATGCAACCCTCAAACAGTATGAACTATTATTATTTGGGGAACATTCTTACCAAATACTGGTTGGTTGGTACAAAACAGTTAACTCTCCTTTCTAGTCGTCCTTCTCTCACCTTCTCTTTCCTTTCTGGGAGGTGGACAGTGTTTACATTATCTCCTATCATGGGTTTGGGAAATGCTTTAATTTTTTTTAATGTTTTTATTATTTTTGAGACAGAGAGAGACAGAGCATGAGTGGGGGAGGGGTAGAGAGAGAGGGAGACATAGAATCCGAAGCAGGCTCCAGGCTCTGAGCTGTCAGCACAGAGCCCGCCGCGGGGCTCGAACTCACAGACCACGAGATCATGACCTGAGCTGAAGTCGGCTGCTCAACCGACTGAGCCACCCAGGCGCCCCAGGCAATGCTTTAAACCAAAACGTAAGGCTCCCCTTAAGGACCGAGGGTACCTTCATTCCCAGGCCCTTCTTGCTCTGCAGTCATTGAGCATGTTATGTCTCCAAGCTCAGGATTTTCGTCTATCAGGTATGAGCATCCCACATCCCTTACAAGGCTGTTGTGAATGTTAAATGGGGCCCATCGACAGAACACATCTACCATACAAGCCATGTGCAACAAGGGCTTCTCTATGGTCCCCCCCCCCCAATGTGAGAGATGACAGGCCTGGACAGGACCCCAAAACCTCTCAATAAAGAGCAGACACCAGCCCAAAAGTAGCCCGCTACAGCCAAGGACCAAGCAGGCAGTTTCCAGGGTAACAGCATCCTCTGCACCTACTCCGGATTTCCATCCCCAGCTGCTTTTAATTCTCTTCCCGCCTCTGTAGTGGGCTAAGTCACCTCTTCCCACTATTGCTAGGCAACCCTGAGCACAGTGCAGCTGCCTCCTGGGGGAGGACCGCGCCCCCCCCCCCCCCACTTCTCAGGACTGGGGAAAGCTGCCCCACGTGGACCCCATTAACCCTGGGAATGGCAGAAGGTGAGAAGCACTCCCAGACCAACAGGGTCTATAGGTGCAGGTGCAGTGGGGACTCTACCTGGGGGAAATGAGGAAAGCCACCCCCTCCTTCCCCACCCCAGCCTTCTACTTGCCTGGGCTTATCTGTGATCCATTCTTAAGCAGTCTCCAAGCACAGGGTCACATCAAGCTTTTTATGAAAGCTGCCCTCTTGATTAGTTACCTCTTCGGCGGCTCTCCCACTCACACACCATGAACCTGGATCCCCGACCTTAGAGTAAACGGTCAGCAGGAGAGAACAGGTGGACAGACACGAATGAGGAAGAGGGACAAGGAGGCAGAGAGCACCAGAAGCTCCCGTGAGGTCCCTTAGCTTCAGAGGTGGGAGGATGGGTAATTGTCATTTTCTTCTCTGTATTACTTAGCATTTTCTGAGGCTTTTTAAATTAAGATTGAATTATACCATAAAAGTCATCCGTTTGAGTGGGTTTTAGTATATTTAGATACATTTAGATTATATTTACATATATTTTAGTGTATACATATTTAGAGGAAGTTTTAGTTTACTTAGTATATAGTTTTTAGTGTATTCACAAGGCTGTGCCACCATCACCACTATCTAATTCCAGAATGTTTTCATCACTGGGTTTTGTTTTTGTATATGTCTTCTCCGGTCAGTGTTCCAGACACGCAAGCATCTCTCTCTTTTATAAGCAGCAAAGCAGTGAGGAGGGAAATGCCAGAGCCACACTGCCCACCTCTCACGGGCTCTGTGATCTTGGAAGTTACGCAGCTGCTCTGAGCCAGCTCCCTCATCCGTAAAATGTGGATAAAGTGCCCACCTCACCTCTCCAGAGTCATTGGTGAGTAACTGAGCCCAGCTCCCTGGGCCCTTGCAGAGCTGTGTGCCCAAGGAGCAAACACAAAGGGGAGAAAAGTAGGGCTGGTGGGGAAGGTGCCCTGAGACCACAGCCCCTTGGCTGCACACCCCATCCTAGAAAAAGCTTTGGTAGGTTACACATTGGGGCAGCTCAGGTGGGGTTAACTGGCTGGGACAGTCCCAACAACACCTGCACAGGTGTGGGGCTCTCGAGCTGTACAAACAGACTGGCCTCTCAGAAAGGTGAGAGTTCAGCTCTGGGAGGGACAAAGCTGACCGGGAAAGAAGGACAAAGGATGAGAACAATGGGAGGGGGTGTTCCCTAGCCTGCAGCAGCTTACACATCATTGCCCTCTGGTCTGCCCTTCCAGCCTTCTCCTTTCTCCTACTGCCCTACCCTCCTTTACACACACACACACACACACACACACACACGCACACACGCACGCACGCACGCACGCACGCACGCATGCACACATGCACACGCACGCGCACACAGCCCAGATGTCAGGGAAAGGGGAGGCTTCCCAGCAGCACCTTCGAATCCTGCCCCACAGAGACCAACACCACATCTCTGGCCATTTGTGGCACTGCCCGGTGTGATTTCTACCTTTCCAGTTCCCTCTCCATCTAAACCATGGGTTTTCCACGACCCCAGGTGGGTGGAGCATCGGATACCCAACAGGGATTCAACCAATGCTCACTGACTGAGTCTACCAAGAGAAATTACTGATGTTCTCACACAAAGAAGGGACTAGAAGGTAGACGAGCAGAGACATCGGCTCTTCTCTAGAGACACCCAGCAGCAGATCTCAAGTCTCAGACTTGGGCCGCCCCGCCCTGGTTCCAGACCCACAAGAGACACCAGGTCTTGTGTGACAAGTCCTCAAGCCAGGCTTACGGTTTGTGGCCACTGGCCAGGCGCCCAGCCCCAGGCCTTCCTGGAGAAGGAAAGGGGAGACCCAAATCCCAACCACAAACAACAAACTACAAGACACCCCTTTGGTTTGACCTCTTCACACTTAAAACCGCCCCACAAGGAAGGGCCCGGGGGCCCAGGCCTCCTCCCACCCCACCCCCACTCCACAGAGCACAGCCTTAGCAGCCCCTTCTCAAGAAATGAGCTTCAGGAAACAAGTTTGCTCCTTTTTCGTTTGAAAAGGCTGGTGACCAGGGACCTTGCAGGAGCCTGCTAGCCTGTCACTCCTACAAGCCCATCTTCAGTGACCAACAGCTCCTGGAGATCTCATCATTCCTCAAAACTGGACAAGCTGGTTCTCAGGAAGCTCCAGGCCTTCTCACATCTGTCCCAGGGTAGGCTGGGTGGCAGCCAGAGACAGCTCCCTGGGGCAAAGCAGGGCTGGTAGGCTACCGGGAGGTTTGGGCAGGGCCTAAAGAATGCCCTCAGCTATTTGACTGTAGGGCCTGAAGACACTCTAGGCTTTATTTTAGTTTAGTTTAGTGTATTTCCTTTACTTTAGTTTAGTGTATTTTTTAAGTTTACCTATTTATTTTGAGAGAGACAGCAAGCGTGAGCCGGGGAGGGGCAGAGAGAGGGAGAGAGAGAACCCCAAGCAGGCCCCACGCTGACAGCACAGAGCCCAACTCTGGGCTCAAACTCATGAAACGTGAGATCATCACCTGAGCTGAAATCAAGAGTCAGTCGCTTAACCGACTGAGCCACCCAGGGGCCCTCAGGCTGTCTCCTTTAGAAGACACTCATACTTTGAGGTCATTTTACCTGTACTGTGACCAACTTACAAAGCTTTTGAGCACGTCACATTCATTTGTTTCTCCTGGATACCCAAAATGTAGGCAAAGGGTAAGCAAGGGATTCTACACCATTCTATAGTGAAGGGACTGAGCAATCAGAAAGGTCAAGTGACACCGAATGAGCCAGAGATGACGTCAGGGTCCGAGGTCAAGGAGAACACAACTCCATACACTCCTAGCCAACTAGGAGTGGGCTCCTTCTAAGATGGGTTTATATACTACACCTTATCTCAAAGAATACAGGGTAAAGGCCACAGAAACTCTGGCTCCTCAAAATAGTTAACATGCATTTTTATTGAGCACGCACTGTCAGGTGCTGTATTAAATTCCCTACACACATTACTTGGTTTAAACCTCCACTCAACTAAATCAGGCAGGAGCAATTATTAGACTCATTTCCCCATTGGCATCATCAGGCACAGAGCAGGTAAGTGATCCCCCGAGGATCACATAGGTAGTCAGTGGAGGGGCTGAGATTTGAACCCAGTGTGCCCAGAGCATGTCTAGATACAGCCCCAGGTTGATGCCAATTATTTATTCAGTGTTATTTCTTGACCCCCTACAGGCCTAACCCCGCAGGAGGCACTAGGGATTCAGCAGAAAACAGGACAGGCTGAGCGCTGGGCCCATGGCCACGGGCACAGAGTGAAGCAGGCAGGAGAGCACAAGAGTGAGGGGTAAGAGGATGGGAACAAGAGCCAATTCTCTCCTCCTGGACATTTTACTTCCACCAGGCATCAGTTTGGTTTTTGCAGTCCTAACCTCCAAGGCAGGTGGATGTCCTGTTCCTCCCCATGTAAACCCCTCCAAAACAGGCCTCCCCTCTCTGCAGGCCTCCACCTTCATCAGCTAGCTCCTGTGATGGTCCTGCAGACCAGCAGTGAGTACAAACAAGGTGGTACAGGGCCACCTGGGTGGCTCAGTCGGTTTGGCGGCCGACTTCAGCTCAGGTCACGATTTCGCGGTCTGTGAGTTCGAGCCCTGCGTTGCGCTCTGTGCTTACAGCTCAGAGCCTGGAGCCTGCTTCCAATTCTGTGTCTCCCTCTCATTCTGCCCCTGCTTATTCTCTCGCTCTCAAACATAATAAACATTGAAAAAACATTTAAAAAAAAAAACAAAAAACAAGGTGGTACATATTCCTGTGACCTGGAATGATGTGGGTACAGACTCCAGAGCCGGAACTATTTACAACCACCTTCATTTACCTGCCAGGTGAATGCCTCTCTGTTTCAACACCATTAGCTCAACAAATATTGATTAAGTTACGTATGTTAAAAAAAAAAAAACAAAAAAAAAACCAGGACAGGCACCTGTGGAAATCCACATTAAACCAGAGCCTCCAAGATTTAAGAGAGAAAATAAAATTTAACAACCAAAAGCTGCCATTTTACAAATCTTCGTCAACCCAGCAGGTGGGGGTATTAGCTCCTTTTTATGAATAAGGAATCGGAGGCTGAGAGGTTACAGTAACTTGCCCAAGGTCACAAGCCTGAAAGTGTAGAGCCAGGATGCTACTCAAAGTCCATGCTCTTTCCAGCTTGCCTGGCATCCAGCAGGCCTCACATGAGGTTGTGGGTGAGGGAAAAAACTGGGGGCTACAGTCATCTCGAAAAGACGGGCGTTCAGACCTGCTACCTTCTAAAAGGTGGCTTTAGAGCTCAGCCTCAAAGGTCAGGAAGATTGTGAAAGCCAACAAACTCCCTAATCCACTGCATTTTATGTCTGGAGGCAGGGAGTCAAGCCCAAGGAACGCTGCAAGAAAGCATTCTTTGAAGAAGGGACAAGCCACGGCCAACCAATGCAGGTCTTTGAGTCATGCCTCCTGCCTGCACAGACTTCTACCTGCATCTGCATCAGGCCTAACCATTCACCAAGGAAGTGCTTCCTACCACATCACTTAATCTGATGCCCGTAAGAGCCCTGGGGATCGGCAGGGCAGGGCAGGGCAGGGCAGGACGGGAATGTGGCCCGTTTACCGAGGAGGAAACAGATCGGAAGCACCTGTCTGTACCATTCAGCGCTCTATCCTCAGCCCTTGGAACTAGGCCTGACAGAGTAGTTGCTCAAAATTTATGTGTTGAATAGTCTAATAAAAGCTCAGAGAAGTGAAACGACTGGACCAAAGTCTCTCTTGTTGTGAACACACCAGGGCTAAAAACAGGGCCTTCTGCCTCCCACCCAGAGGCCTTCCTATCCTACCGCACTGGGTCCTCCCACCCACCCACCCACATACACTCACTCTGCTGCCTCCATCTGCAATGGTCAGCCTCCTCTGTCTACCCGTCTGCTCTGATCCCACTCAACTCTGACCTCCCACGATCAGCAGGGAGGCTGTCAAAAGCAGCCAGTTACTTCAGATCCGATCCCCCACACCTAATACCACTTCCTTATATACCTACCACCCCGCTGAAAACGAGGTGAAATTTTCAGACAAGTTCACCGAGGCCCATGCAAGGTAACAGAATTAATGGCAGGCCAAAAAAAAAAAAACCTTGGATTTTCAAAGTGGGGCGTGGCACAAGCTCCAGCCCCCGGCCCCCACCCCATCAACCCACTGAAGCACGGGTTGACTCCCCTTGGTCCAGAGATCCTTGTAGGCTCTGGATGCCAAGCCCAGCTTTCCTGCCTTCCTCGCCACCAAGGGACAAGTGAGGGGAAGATCCTGCCCCTGACATGGCTGCATTCCAGTCCTATCATGCACCATTTGGGCCTCGGGGCTGGTCGCTTCTCCCTCTGCCCCTCATTTCCTCAACCTCAGGTGTGCCAGGCTCACATCAGCCAGAGCCAGCTCTTACAACTGTTGAGTCTGCCCTCCAGATAACCACATTTCCCAGATGACCCTGATCCCACCTGGCTACCCAGAGGCCTGGTGCACACCCCCACCACCCTGATCAGGGGTTTGTGAGTCTATATGTGTATACATACACACAGACAAATAGAAACAATACAATTTTCCTCCCCAACTATATCTAATGTATTCATTCATTCGATACCACGGAATACTGTGAGCAGGTCCAGTGGCAACGCTGAGGAGACAGGAATTTCTGCCCCCCAGGAACTTCATCCCGCAGTCCTGTCACTCCTGCCCCATCTAGGCATACAGTAGGTGCTCAGTAAACAGGAATGTCTCTTCTACTCCCATGGAAGATCCCAAGACATCCACCCCCCTAATCCCTCCCCCTCCTGTCCAATTTAAAATCTAGTCTCATGAAGGCCTCACCCTGAAATTTAAAAAGGGCCCCCTGCCTTGGCCTCTTGATAATCTCCAAATTACCACTCCATTTCTCAGCCTCCACCAACAGCCCGAATGCCCCAGGAAATAAGCCCCCAGAGTGGGGGGCTGTCACAGCCTCTCCGCAGCTCCCCCTGGGGGGACAACAGGAAGAGGGGGAGGGGTGTTTAAGCAACTGCCATACTGTAAATAAGTCAGCTGGAAGCCGGGGACCTTCTGCCGTTGCCCTATAGGGTTGGGCCCAGCAGAAGCTTCGGCCTGGGTCTCAGGTCGCAGGGCTTTGAGGAAGCCCTTTGTGCGTGTGTTTTAAATTACCTCTGCTTGTCTGATGAAGTGAGTAAAAAGGGCGCCGATTCAGGGCTTAGGATTCCTGAGTGAGCTAATACAGGATGCCTTTGGCTGAAAAAAAAAAAACTTCAGTCGGCTCCCTAAACTCCCCCCCTTTTAAGTTTAAAAAAGGGAATGAATGTTACCATTTTTGGACATGAGCGTTCTCCCTCAAGCCCAGCCCTAACCGCACTATCCAAAGGGACGCGCCATCCTGTCCCCCCCATTCCCAGATCTCCGGGGGGGGGGGGGGGTATGAAATGAGGAGGGACCGGATGGGAGCGGACAGCGGGGGAGGGGGGGAGAGGAGGGTGTTCAGGGTACGTGGCCGCCTGGGGCAAGAGCTCACAGCGCGGGCAGGAAGCAGAGGCAGGGTTGGGGCACCCTCCTCCCCCTCCCCACAAGAGTGGTTTCTGACCTCTTCCTGCCGCTGGCCACTGTGCCCTAGTCCCATCGCCAGCTCTGAGCCCAGCCCCCGTGGAGGGTGCGCACCCGGCACACCTCGTCTGGGACTCTTGGGGAAGGTGGCTGAGCAGGGGTTCCCCATTGACTGACCCCAAATCTCAGTAAACAACCTCTTGCCCTGGAGCCCTTCAACTCAGATCAAGTTGCCCAAATTCGCCTTCTCCCGAGAATAAGCGGGGGTCGGACTGGCAGGACGCAGACGCAAAACCCCCATCTCCGCCGGCAGCTGAGTTAAGCAATAAAACGGTTGGTCGTCCTGACCCCGCCCCCACAGGGCCAGCTGGAGAACCCGCTTATGCCCCCCCAGTTTCCTCAGCCCCAACCCACTCCAGCAGGTCCACCTCCAGGCAGACCCGGAGGCGGCTGCCAACCCCTGCGGCGCCCGCTTTCCCCTCGGCCTGCGGGCTGGGGTTGGGAGGTGCAGAGTCGCGTGCAGCTCGCCTCCTGCAGGTACGGAGCCCAGGGTGGCCCAGGAAGCGCGCTGCCACCGCACGCCAGATGGAGAGGCGGCCAGGGGGCGGGGAAGGGAAGGGAAAATCGATCCGGAGCAAGCAGCCACCGCGCCACGGCTCAGCCCCAGCCTCCCAAGCACCGCCCTCCACCCCCTGCCCACGCGGGGACGGTGCGGCTGCAGCCGGGTGGCCTGAATCGCGGACCCCAAGGCGACCTGCCCGCCGGCGGCCCCACCTCCCCGCGCTCGGGCTCCGGCGTTCGCGGGCTCCGGGAAAGGGGCTCTCCCGCTTCCGCCCGCGCCTGTAACCCAACACCCCACCTCGCGGCGGCCGCGCATCCCCCGCCCCCGCTCGTGCGAGCCTGGAATCCGTTCCGAGCCGGGAGCGCGGCTAGCGGAGCGGGCCGGGCCGGGGTGCTACGGCGTGCTGGGGCTGCTGCTGACCTTTCTCTGCTGCTTCTCCCAGGCCGGGTCCAGGAGCAGGTCTCGATCCCAGTCCTCTTCGGGCTGCATGTAGTCGTTGGTTTGCTGGGAATCATAATGGTCCATGATGGTGCGCGCGTGCTACAAGCTGGATTTCTTCCTCCACCTTCTCTCGGGGCGGCGGTGGCGGCTGCTGCTCCTGCCCCGGCGTGGGGAGGGAGTCGGGCCGGACTGGGCTGGGCTGGCGGGGCCGGGCTCGCTCCCCTGCGCCCGGTTCCGCCGCGGCGCTGCTCGCGGTAGCTGCTGCTGGCGGCGGTGGCGGCGGCCGGCTGCTGGAGCTCGCGGACTGCCTGCCTGGGACCTAATCTCCACGCACAGTGAGCGAGGCGGACACACTCGCGCTGCGGGAGCAGAGGCGGGCGGGGGCGGGGGGAAGGGGCAGAGCCCTCCCGAGGTTCTCCATTGGCCAGGCCGAGTTGCCCAAACTTCCCCCCATCGCCTTTCATTGGGAATTCCTGGCATCCGTCAGCCGGGCCGCGGCGCATATAGGTGGACTGGGCGGCCCCCTCCCGGCGCGCACGCCCCCGCCCACTCCCCGGGTTCCCACTCCCCCGCCGCTCATGTGACACCGGCTTAAGCCGAACGGGACCGAAGCCGGGGGACGCCTCCCCGAGCTGTGGGACCGAGCGGCAGCGCGCCCCGGAGCCCCAGTCGCCGCCTGGGACTGGACACGCTCCCCGCCCGCGGGAAGGCGGCGAACTCCGGCGCGCCGGCCTTACTGCTCCCCCGACGCGCTCCAAACCCCAGGCGGCCCGCGGCTGGAGAAGGGACGCGAGGAAACCCGGAAAGCGTTTCATTTCTCCTTCCCGGGGTCCGGAGAGGTCAGCACCCAAGGAAAGGGGGCAGGGAATGCTGGAATGGAAAGGAATTTCCCGGGAATTTCTTGACCATCCCTCCCGCCTCCGCCCGGCCCCGCCCGTCGCGACCGGGCAGACCCCTGCCCTACGAGAGAGAGCCCGTATCTTGCCACTGAATGGCACTCGGGAGCCTCAGAGCTTTCCCGCCTCGCCACCGGCTCCTTTCTGGCCCGACCTCGGTCTCAGGGGACCGCTCTGCCTAGGGGCTTCCCGGGCAGCGCCTACGTCCCCCAACTTTCTGGGATCCGCTGTCGGTCCCCGCGGGCGGACGGGCCGGATCTACCCTCGTATACACCTGGGCAGCACCCTGAAAACTGGGACGGAGGGCCCTGAGTGGTTTACCCACTCCACGCCCCGCCCCCAACACACACACCTGACAAATGGGGAGACCGAGGCTCAAAGAGTTGGGTTCGAAAAGGGATTTAGCAGGTTTTCAGGACTCCACACACTGACCTGCAACCTTAGGCCTGATAAACAAAGCCTTATTGTTATTGGTGGAGGAAAGAGGGCGGGATTGGCTAAACACCTCTCACTTCTTGGTGCCTGCCTGGGCTTTCTTCCCCAGGCCTAGTAAGGAGGGCCTAAACACACTGCCCCGGCTGTGACAGATACTGGGAAGAGGCAGCCCTGACCTCCTGGTGGGTTCCTCTGAGGGATCCCAGACCGAAGAACAGTAGGAGCAAGCCGACCTCCGACAGGTCATGGGCATGGTGGGGCTTTTATATTGGTGCCCTGAGGATTAGCTGAGCCAACTCAGGGACTCCAGCGTGTCACCCCAGAGGGGAGTGAAGGACTTAGAAGAGTGCATTGCCAGGTAGGGCCGTGAATTAGGATACGTGAAAGGCCACAGAGGGAAAAGGTGAAGTGCCTCCGACTCTCAGAACAGCTAGCTGATGCTGCTGTAAGCCGCTGTCTGTTGTGCTGTCACTCCCTGTACCATTAGTCAACCTCACGTTTCTGCAAGTGTTACCGGTCAGCGGCCAGCACTGTGCCTGCCACCAGCCCCTGGCTGAGGAAGCATTGCCTCGGAGCCAGAGAGGGTAGATTTATAGACTATTTTATAACCATTTCTGAACTATGGCTCTAAACCTAACATAGAGGGTAATATCGTACTGTAGCCATCCATTCACTCAATAAATATTTGCTGAGCACCGTCTGTGTGTCAGGGGATGTGCTAGATGTTATGTATATACAGATGAAAAAGACACAATTCCTTCCCCATGCAGCCCAGCCGAGACAGATACAGAAACAAAAATATACTGCAAGGAGACAGCTCTGACCACTGAGCCCAGCAGGGGAAGGGAGGCTCCAGGTGGAACTTTTTGGAGTAGGTGAAATTCAAGTGAGCCTTGAAAACAAGAGTCAGCCAGATGAAGAGTGTGGGAGGTTATTCCAGGCAGAAGGAGCGGTGTGAGTTAGTACATGGGGGCAGGAAACTGCAGGGTATAAAAGGAATGCCTAACATTTCACTGCGGCTAGACTAGAAATCCAAGGCCAGGAGGGGCAAGAGATGGGGCTGTGGAGATGGGCAGCAGCCAGACCACGTAGGCCTGGTACACTGTGTGAAGTGTGGATCTGAGGGGAATGAGGTTGTACAGAAGCTTTGAGAACCAAGTGCAAAGCAATTGCAATAATCCGGGTAGGCATGGCCCCTTAGTCCATTTGGGCCGCTGTAACAGAATCCCGTAGACTGGGTGGCTTCGACAGGAACGTTTATTTCTCAGGGTTCTGGAGGCTGGGAAGTCCAAGGTCAGATTCGGTGTGGTGAGAGCCCACATCCCGGCTCCTAGACAGCCATCTTCTGTGTCCTCATGTGGTGGTAGGAGCTCTGCCCTCATGACACCCACTCATCCTCCTAATACGGTCGCTCTGGGGGGTGGGGGCAGGATTTCAACATGTGAATTTGGGCGGGACATGAACTTCAGTCTCTTGCAAATGGAGAAGAGTGGATAGACAAGAAATACCTAGAAAATAAAACTGAGCAGCCTCAGAGTTTCAGTGTGAGAACAGAGGAGTCTTTGCTGCTCTCGACCAATGTCCCATATGGAATAGACCATGCAATTTATCTATATTATCTTAGGTAAGTTCTACTATGAGATGAGGGCTGTCTCTGCCTTACAGAGAAAATCAACCAAAGCTCAGTGAGGTAGCTAACTAGCCCCATATACACATAACACACATACATGTGACACCTAAACCCATGCTTTGGCCCCAGTGTTTCTCAGCCCTAGGATAGTTTGACACCCTCCTTCCCAGGGGATATTTGGCAATATCTGGAGACACTGTCTAGTTGTCACACCTGGCGGGTCCCTACTGGCATGCAGTGGACAGAAGCTAAACATCTGTTAACAAGCAGGACAGGACAGTCTCCCCACAACAAAGAATGATCCAGCCCAAAATATCAACAGTGCTAGGGTTGAGAACCCCTGCCTTAATTATTGGTTTCTAGTTTGGATGATCTGGTGAATGGTGGCAGTACGACCAACTGACAAAGAATTTCAGATTTGGGAATGGAATCCCGGATGGAACGCACGGAGCTTGAAGGGGTCGGAGAATGTTCAGATTTGGTGGTCTGGCAAGCAGGTGACCGCATGGCCCTGACCTCAGAGGAAACAGATCTGAGAGTCATCTGTGTACAGGTGGTATTGACCCCATGTGACCACCCATGAAGAATAACGAATGCCTAAGCGGGACTGGGAAGGGACCACAGCTGAACCAGGAGAAGCAGCACTTAGAAGGAAGTATAAAGAACAAGGTCCCCTGATGGAGACAGAGGAAGGGGTCAGCAGGAACACAGAGAGCCTGGCCCACTCTGTGTCATAAAAGTCAAAGGTGTGAAGTTTCAAAGTGAGGGGAGTCAGCAACATCAGATATATCAGGAAAATAAGGCTTAACGAAGTATTCTTTGCATGTGATCATTGAAAATTCACTGGTGTCCTTTGCCTGTGGAATTTCAATAATGTGGCCAAAGCTGTGACTTTAAAGAGACACTAGCCAGGAATAAAGGACAACAGTGAATATAGAAGTCCCAGACGGGGGTCCAAAGGAGGAATTTTTTTCTTTGAATAGGAGAAAGTTGAGGAAGGATTCCGTTAAGAGGAAAGAACTGAAAAGGCAAGCAAGTGAAAGGTGAGAGGTGGCACAGTTTTGAGGAGACAAGACCGTGTGGGTTCAAGGGTGCAGGCTGAAAAGATGGGCCCATAAAAAGGGCAAAGGGGGTGTGCCTGTCTGGCTCAGTCAGTAGACCATATGACTCTTGATCTTGGGGTTATGAGCTCAAGCCCCACATTGGGAGGACAGATTACTTAAAACTAAAATCTTGGGGCACCTGGGTGGCTCAGTTGGTTAAGCGCCCGACTTCAGCTCAGGTCATGATCTCGCAGTTTGTGAGTTTGAGCCCCGCGTTGGGCTCTGTGCTGATGGCTCGGAGCCTGGAGCCTGCTTCAGATTCTGTGTCTCCCTCTCTCTCTGCCCCTCCCCTGCTCATTCTCTCTCTCTCTCTCCCTCCCTCTCTCTCTCTCTCTCAAAAATGAATACACATTACAATTTTTTTAAATAAAATCTTTAAAAAAAAAAAAAAAAAAAAGAGGAAAAGGCCCTGGTGCTCTGAGTAGGGGGATGGGGGACGAGGATGGGCGAGGGTGTCCAGAAGTGAATCTCAAGAGGGTATGGGAGTGGGTTGAAGCAATAACTGATGATCTTGGTCTTCTCAATAGGGAAGAGGCCCCGCAGGATGGACTGAAGGTGTGGAATTGACCGATCTTTCCATCCAGGACTCACTGGTGGCCATCACACTGTGATACTAGTTCCATATAACGCCATCTCCCACAGAGAAAACAGAATTACTAAACATGCTGATTTTTTTTACAGATACTAAGGTATATGCGTGTTTCTAACATCCATTCTTTTCCTTCAGTCAGGGTATAATGTACAGTAAAATGCATTCCCCAAGGGTGCTCATCTTCAGCATACAGCTCAGTGAAATGGCTCCTGGGTCTACACCCATGAAACTACTACCCAGCTCGAGATACAACATTCTCAGCACCTCAGGTTTTCTCGTGCCCCTTCCCAATCTATACCCCTGATCCACGTAGGAAGCCATTATTCTGACTTCCTACTGCCAGTGATTGTCCTCACTCGTTTTTGCACTTCATATACATGGAATCATACAGCGTGTATGCTTCGGTTTCTGGATTTTTCACGCGATTTCATGTCTATGAGATTTGTGTGTGTGTTGTGTATTGTATCCATAGCTCATTTGTTTTTGTTTTGTTCTGGTTTTGCTGTGTAGTATTTCACTGTATAAGTATATCCCAAGTAACATAGCCACTCTCTTGTTGACGGGCACTTGCCTCGTTTATAGTTTGGAGCTACCATACGTAAGTGCCATGAACATTTCTATGTGTGTTTTCGGTGACCATACACATTCATTTCTCTTGGGTATACACCTAGGAAGGGATTGGGTCATAGGGTGGGTCTATATTTCATTTTAGTAGCTATTGCCAAAACACTTTTTCAAATTGACGGTAACAGTTGAATTTCCAGCAGCAAGGTCCGAGGAATTCAGTCATTCCACATCCTCTGACTACAAGCTATTGTCAATTTTTGTTTTCATTTTAGCCATTATGGTGGGTGAAGAGTGGTCTCTTTTTATGGGTTTAATCTTGCCATAGGCTTGTCAACCTTTTGAATAAAAAACTTCCATTCTTGGGGCGCCTGGGTGGCTCAGTCGGTTGGGCGTCCGACTTCGGCTCAGGTCACGATCTCACGGTCCGTGAGTTCGAGCCCCGCGTCGGGCTCTGGGCTGATGGCTCAGAGCCTGGAGCCTGCTTCCAATTCTGTGTCTCCCTCTCTCTCTGCCCCTCCCCCGTTCATGCTCTGTCTCTGTCTCAAAAATAAATAAAACGTTAAAAAAACAAACAAAAAAAAAACTTCCATTCTTGCTGTCATTAATAGCAGTTGATTCTTAATGTATTAGCTCCTTGAGATAAGGAGACAATGGCATGTGTATTGTATCGATTTCACCAAATTTAATTCATTCAACAAATATTTAGCAAGCAATTGCTCTATGCCCTGCACCGTGCTGGAGAATAAAGATGCAAGAGTGGTCATGTCCCTCTTAGAATAGACAGTAGATGCTTAATAAATATTCCATGAATAATTGTTTCCGGAGGCTATTCAGCCCCTAGTGGGAGCTGTTTTGTTTTGGACTTGTTTTGGTGGGAAGCCATGGCCATTTCATGTGACTTTTCAATTCAAAGTTTAAGAAAAAAAACAGATTTTTTTTTTTTGAGAGAGAGAGAGAGAGAATGGGAGAGAGAGAGAGAAAGAGAGAGAGGGAGCAGGGGAGGGGCAAAGGGAGAGAGAGAATCCCAAGCAGGCTCTGTGCTGTCAGCTGAGCCCGACTCGGGGCTCAAACTCACCAACCGTGAGATCATGACCTGAGCCAAAATCAAAAGTTGGACGCTTAACCGACTAAGTCACCCAGGTGCCCTCCAAACAGCTCTTTAAAAACAAAACAAAATCCCTGGGGTCATGTGGGCAGCCAAAATGGAGTGAGGTAAGATCATGAAGGAAAATTGGAGGTTTTATCTGGGAAGCAGTCCTGACTCCTCTCTTTCCAGAGGCTCGGCCTCTTTTGCCCCTTTTCCATTCATTCTCTGCATTTCTCTAGGTGCGATGACAAAGGAACGGAGATCGAGGGCAGAATTCTTGCCATTCTTGCCATTCACTGCCATGGCCAGTGGCCGCGAACTGAGGCTCAACAAGTTTGCTCAAGTCATGGCAGGGCAGACAACATTGATGTCCCTTCAGGCACCAGTCAGGCCTTTCCCTGGATGGGAGATCTCCTGACTCAGCAGCAACAGGCTCTGAGACTAGCCGAATCCACCACCAGCACTGCAGACAACCGTTTCTGCCCCAATCTAGTCGGTAATGAGTCACCCAGAAAGCCATAAGTGCTTTGCTATAGAAAGGACCTAGGTCTGGAGTAGATGACCCAATTTCCTTGGAAAGAAGAAATCATGTCTATGAGCTCTGGGAGTACTTATTGGGCACCTACTCTGTGCCAGGCAGAATTCTAGGAGACCCACAGGAGAGCCCTATTCCTCCCAAACCTTCTGGACTAGCTGCGACCAAACAATGGGCTTCCGCCTCTAGAATTCATCATCCAAGAATCCATCAGATACTTACTGACAGGCTGAGAGAATAGAAACGAGTTGGACTGCCACGTGGGGTGACATAAACAATGTAGAGTACCAGCCCAGTGCCTGACATGCACCAGGCCACCTAGATGCTCAGCAGTTTCTTTTTCTTACCCTACTATGTGTCATTCATTGGCCGTGCAAGTCCCCATGAGGAAACACAAAAAAAGCAGCATCTGCAAGATTCTGGAAAGTAAAAGCTCTGTGGACCTCCCAGCCCAGAGTTCTGGGGATTTCCTTCAGCGTGTCCCAAATCTCTAACCTTACACCCTAATGGTCACGGGTTCCTTACTGGCTCTTCCTAAGAGAACTAAGGACAGTAGTATTTGCAGAAGGCTAAAAGGAGGGAGGGAACTCACCATGGTTTCTTGGGTTTCTGGCTCCATAGGTCAGAGATCTCAGTTGCATTGCCGGTCCCAACAGCAGTCTAATTTATGCACGCCTTTGTCACTGAATTCCCATAGACACCATTTGTGGTTGTCTCTCTAATATATATCATATATTATAGCATTCTCTATTGTGCTTCTTTGTCCCCATGTTATTTCCTATTGTCACTCTGTGGTTTCATCCCTCTTCCTTCCCCCACACAGGGCCTAGAACACCATAGGTGCTCCAGTTCAATCTCTGCTGAATGAAAGAATGCGTTAGGCAAATTCCATCTCGGTGCCTCAGTTTCCCTCATCAACCTGTAGGAGGCCCTGGAAGTCCAGTCCTTTGCCATAGCCTATGTAAGCCTTTCCTAAGTCTTCTGACCACCCAAGGAGCCAGTGCTGGAGACACGGACGTGGCCATCTAGCTCACATGCCTCAGCCAGCAGCTCCCAGCCCTCACCAGGCCTACCTCCTCACCACCAGGGAAAGGTTGTTTGCCTCTAGGCCAGCTCCTGCCCCTCCCACTACACGCGGCTCAGGGGAGGAGAGAACACAGTTTCCCTCTAGCAGAATCTCTAGTAAAGGACAGGCCTAGAGCACGCAGAAGTTTGTTTCCATGCTCTGCCTCGTTCTCAGGTCTTAGGTGCCAAGTGATGGAACATCTGGCCTCTCTGGTGCCCTCTTTTTCATCTGTTGGCATATATCTTTACCCCAAATTCCAGAGGAAATCCAGGCAGGACCCTCAGAAGTCTTCACTTCCGATAGTTACCCTGAGATGGGTTCTGTGAGCAAGAGATAGTCATGCCTGCTAGCTGCCAAACCTGAGTCCTCCAAGGAGGGCTGCGAGCTCCCCCAGCTACCTCTAGTTCCCAGCAAATCACAGCTAGGAAATCCCTGTTGAGTAACACACTCCCCTGCCCCGTTTTAGGAGCTGGCAGGCAGAATCCAGGCCGGGGGAATGCATTGCAGGGAAGTCTGATTAACCTCAGCTTCCCTCTCTTAGCAACTGGGTCCCACTGGTCTCCCACAGAAGCTAAGCCCCAGAGGGCTGCCCAGGGCGCTTCCTAGAAATGAGAGAAAAATCTTCTGGCAGCAAGGTAACCTCAGAAGAAGACTCGGGGCCAGGAGACCTGTGTCCCCCGGGCTTTGGTTTATTCACCTGCAAAGTAAGAGGGCTGGATTCACCAGATGGTGGTTAAGCCCTGAGCCCTACCCTAAGAACATCTTTCTCAGGCTCCTTCTCTATATTGCAATGACAAGTGGGTTTGAGTCCAATCTTGAATATAAACAAATTCCTCTAGGGGCGCCTGGGTGGCTCAATTGGTTAAGCGTCTGACTCTTGATTTTGGCTCAGGTCATGGTCTCACGGTTGGGGGATCCATCGACTGAGCCCCCGCGTTGGTCTGCGCACTGAGTGTGGAGCCTGCTTGGGATTCTCCTTCTCCCTCTCCCTCTGCCCCTCTCCTGCTCACTCTCCCTCTCTCTCTTTCTTTCAAAATACATAAATAAACATTGACAAAAAAATAAGCAAGTTCCTCTATAAAAGATACAGAGTCTCACAAAGTTACTTACTTTTTGTTTTAATGTTCCTTAAATATATACAAACAGAAAACTAGGTACACACTCGTTAAGGTTTTAGGTTTACAATTAACATAGAATAAAAACAAGCTTACAAATTCCCATCTAAAAGAAACTATAAAAGCAGTAAGACTCACCTTAGCCGCTTTAATTTAAATTTGACTGTTGCTATTTGCCCAAATGAAACTGCTCCTCCCAGCATGACTGAAGTTCTGGCGGTGACAGAGTAGGTGGCCCGTTTGCCTTCAGGACGCCTGTCTTCCCGCGTGCCTTCCCGTGACTGTTCTACTGTCTCTGAACTGCTGCATCAGGGCATCACTTAACCCTTGGAGGGAACACACCGTTATGCGTTAAGTTCCCTTCTCCTGTGTTCTCATTAGCATTCCACAATTAAAGGTGTTTCCTTTTTTTTTTTTTTTTAAGTTCTTTTTAATCTTTTTGCCAACAGGATCCTTCTCTCAAGTTTCAATGTCCTGGGGTGGGGGGTGGGCAAAATAGGAATTAAGAAGTACACGCTTCTAGTTATAAAATAAACAAATCACAGGGACGAAAAGTACAGCATAGGGAATGTAGTCAATAATACTATAATAACTTTGTGTGGTGACAGTAACTACACTTATGGTTAAGTATATAGTAATATATATAATTGTTGAAATGCTATGTTGTATACCTGAAATGAGCATAATATTATATGTAAACTATACTTCAATTAATTTTTTTTTTAATTTTGGGGCACCTGGCTGGCTCAGTCAGTAGGGCATGTGACTCTTGTTTTCTTGTTTTTGTTTTTGTTTTTTTTCCCCCACCCCGAGCATGTGACTCTTGATCTCAGGGTCATGAGTTTGAGCCCCACATTGGGGGTAGAATTTACTTAAAAAAATTTTTTTTTATTTAAAAAGTTTCAGGGTGCCTGGGTGGCTCAGTCAGTTAGGCATCCAACTTCTGCCCAAGTCATGATCTCAAGGTTCGTGAGTTTGAGCCCCACATCGGGCTCTGGGCTGACAATGTGGAATCTGGACCCTGCTTCAGATTCTGTGTCTCCCTCTCTTCTCTCTGCCCCTCCCCTGCTCTAGTGCTCTCTCTCTCTCTCTCTCTCTCTCTCAAAAATAAGTAAACATTTAAAAAAATTAAAATATCTTTAAAACAAAATCTCACTGTCCTTACCTTCAAGAGAAGGAGAATCACCTTGATTCTCCCTACTTCACAGGATGACTGTGAACATTCATTCATTCATCCTATCATCATTTATCTAGTACATACTATGTGCCAGACAATGTTCTAGGCACAGAGCTTTCCTTCCCTGTGGAGCTGCCATTCCAATAGGAGAGACTGATAATAGGAGAAATGAGGAAAATAATAGGATAATATTAAGGAAAAAATTAAGCAGGGATGGGAACAGAGTATGGGGATCCAATATATGGGTTTTCTGACATCACCAAGCAATTCTCTGATACCAACTGGGTGCCCAACAATTCAACTCCATTCTGACACTGTCTACCTGGTGACAGCATCAGGTCCCCCCGGTTAAGTGCCCAGGCCTGCAAGAGTTCAGGTGCCAATCGCACCTCTGCTTCAGGCTGACTGGCTATAGATCCCAGGTTCCCACAGCTCCCTCCATGGGTTTGACTGATTTGCCAGAGTGGCTCACAAAGTTCAGAGAAATGTTTTACTTATTAGATGACTGGCTTATTATAAAAGGATATAATCCAGGAAGAGCCAGATCGAAGAGATGCCTAGGGCAAGGTATGGGGACAGGGTGCCACTCTCCTAGGTTCTCCACATGTTCACCAACCCAGAAGCTTTCCAAACACCATCTTTTTTGGGGTCTTTTATGGAGGATTCATTACATGACTGATTAAATCATTGCCTGCTGGCAATTGATCCAATCCCCAACCCTTCTCCTCTCTCAGAAGGTCAGGGAGGTGGGACTGAAGGTTCTAAGCCTTCCACCACATGGTTGGCTCTCTTGGCAACCAGCCCCCACTCCTAGGGGCTTTCTAAAAGGCACCCCATGGGGCGCCTGGGTGGCTCAGTCGGTTAAGCAGCCGACTTCAGCTCAGGTCATGATCTCACGGTCCTTGAGTTCGAGCCCCGCGTCGGGCTCTGTGCTGACAGCTCAGAGCCTGGAGCCTGTTTCAGATTCTGTGTCTCCTTCTCTCTCTGACCCTCCCCCGTTCATGCTCTGTCTCTCTCTGTCTCAAAAATAAATAAACGTTAAAAAATAAAAATAAAAAATAAATAAATAAAAGGCACCCCATTAACACAAACTCTGGTGTTATTGAAAAGGGTTCGTTGTGAATATCAAGACACCTTCCTTGCTCTTATCACATAGGAAATTCCAAGGGTATGAAGAGCTTTGTGCCAGAAATGGGGACAAAGACCAAATATATATTTGTTCTTATAAATCACAATATCTCAGGGGAGAAGTAGAGGGAGGTTACATTTTTAAAATGGCATGTTCTGGGGGGGCTTCATAGAGTAGGTAACATTTAAGACCTAAGCGAGTTGGAGGAAGCTAAAGCATTTGAGGAACAGCCAGGAGGTCAGGTGTCTATTTTGGAATAACACACAGCGAGCACGAGTGTGTGTGTGTGTGTGTGTGTGTGTGTGTGTGCGCGCGCGCGCGCGCGCAATGCAAACCTGGATATATAGTAGATACCATTGTTTCACTGCCCAGCAACCATTTCCCCTCCTGGCAACTCTGCGGTGATATTCCTCTGGGGAGGCACCTCCCCTGTCCCTGGTCTCCCCTGCTGGTAGAATGACCCCACCCCCTAACCACTAGGGCTGGGCAAATGATGGGCCCGACCAATCAGAACAAAACAATTGGTTTAGGCCTCGGCGTGGGACCCAATCAGAATAAATAACACACAATGGCGTTGCGGGCACCCTTGGGAGAGAGCCACAGTCTTTTCCCCCTGGAGATCCAAGCAGTAAAGATGATAGGAGCCTGGAGCTTTCCGGAGCCACCCACTTGGAACCTGAGAAAAAAGCCAGTGCAGAGGAAGATCACAGGGATGAATCCTGGAGACATATTTTGATCCCCTGTATCAAGCTGTATCTACTTCTGAACTTCCCAGTTTATGTGCACCAATTAATTCCCTGTTTTGCTGCATAAGCTGGTGTGTTAGTTATCTATTGCTGCACAGTAAATTGCTGCAAGACGCGGTCACTGAAAAGAACATCTATTACCTCACAGTTTCTCTAGGTCAGGGATTTGGGAGTGCTCGAAGCTGCGTGATCCTGGTTCAGGGTCTCTCGCAGGCTTTCAGGCGGGGTGGTAGCAAGGACTCTGAAGGCCTGGCTGGGCCTGAAGGATGTGTTTTCACAGTGGTTCACCCCATGGCTGTTGGCAGGAGCCCTCAGTTCCCTGTCACGCGGGTTCTGCAGAGGCTGGGTGAGTGTCCTCACAACATGGCTGCTGACGTCCCCTGAGGGAGAGACATCCAAGAGAGCAAGTGAGGCGTGCCCTTTAGAAGCTCGTCCCTGAAGCAACTCTGAAGTGTTACTACCTCAAGCCCACGCTCAAGGGGAGGGAAGCAGGCCCCTCCTCTTGAAGGGAGGAAGATCAAAGAATTTGTGGACATATCTGAAAACCACCACACCTGGCTTAACCTTGATGTTCTGTCACTCGCAACCACTAGAGTTCTGACAGTTATTCAGGAGTTTATCACAATTGTATTATGGCTGTTACAACATGGCTCTCGGCAAAAGCAACAACAGCAACAAAAACCCAGCTGCCTATAACGTGCTAACAACGTACATCTTATAAATGCCAATTTATATATAAGGTAAGCTCAAAAACCTCCAATGGCCGTCGTGGTCCAAAAGTTCAAATTTCTTGAGGGGGTCCAACTGGCTCAGTCGGTAGAGCATGAGACTCTTAATCTCAGGGTTGTGGGTTCGAGCCCCATGTTGGGTGTAGAGATTACTTAAAAAAAAAAATCTTAAAAATAAAGTTCAAATTTCTTTACATCGGGCACATAGCCACCACAGCTTGCTCCCCGCACCCTCCCTACCACCCTCCTAAAACCTCCCTGCTTCAGACCCTCCTAGCTGCTTGCTCTTCTCTGAATATGCCATATTTCCACATCTCCGTGCCCTTGTCCATGCTGTTCTAGCTTCTCCATGTAAAGCTCTGCTCAAAACCCGATTCATATGTCACCTCTTCTGTGAAGACTTCTCTGACTTCACCCCAAAACTGATGATACTACTGAGCTTCAGGCCCTTCATATTTATTGTGTCCAAATCCATAACCCTGAATTTATGTGCTATTTATATTATCCCCATATACAAATGAGGGCCCAGTATACAGACCCGGGGTCCTCTAAAAAGGGTGAGGAGCTTCCCTGCAGGCATCGGGCCGGTGAGCAACACAGCACATGTTGGCACACCCTGTTAGTTAGTTATTCCTTCCTCTTTCGCTCCTAAACACTGTGGTCGTGTATACTGTGTATAGTCATCCATGAATCTGGCTCCCCTGACAGATCAAGAACTTCCTGGGGGCCTGGCCCTCATCTTGTATAGCCACCTTTCATGGAGCACTCACTGTATTAATGTTGCGTGATTAATGCTGCCCATTTTCCAGATGAGGAAATCAAGGCTCAGAAGGATTAAAGGACCAAGGTCTGAGGCCGGACTCCATGCCCTCATCCCCTACATGCGACAGTACTTGAGATGTACTAGGTAGGTGCTCAGTATGCATGTTGGAAGGCCTGACTGGAGTGAATGAGAACTGGGTGGCCCCAGCCTCCCCATCCCCCACCTTGTCCGTGTCCGGCTGGCTTCAAGGCTGCTGTTTACTTGCAGGTTGGGAGCAGGGGAAGGAGCTGCAGGCAGGTAGAGTGGAAATACTCCAACCAGAAGCCAAGGGCCCCAGCTTCTGGTCCTGGCTCAGCCTCCATCTAACTGGGTGACCTTGGGCGGGTCTGCAATGCCAGGTAGCATTTGAGATGACTCCAGATAAAAGGGGCAGCCCAGGCCCCTGTGGATCCAGGAGCTCCTCAGGAGGCTGGAACCCTGGGGTGGGGGTGGCCCTAGTTCTAGTGACCACGGGGGGGGGGGGGGGGGGGTCTGCCCTGAACCGGGCAAGCACCCCACTCCCTGCCAGGACTCTACCCCGAGTCCTCACCAAAGAAGCAGAGATGAGCTTTCACTCCGTGTGCCTTACCTTGAATGTGCTCAGGTTAAATTTTAGCTGCCATCCTTGCCTGGCGCACAGAGGAGATTAACTCCATCTGGAGTTTCTCACAGGCCCCCTGCCGCCCGCCCAGCCAGCTGAAACGTGTCTGGATCCACAACAAACTTCATCAGCTTGTTTCCGCCTCCAACCCTCACTAAATGGATTAGGCAACAGGAGCCCCAGGGTTGACCTTTGCAGCATCCATTGTCGTGGCTGTTATTGTAGACAGAAATAATAGCCAGGATAATAATTCGTGGTTAATGGTCCTTTAACCAGAGGGCTGGAGGGCTCTGGGAACATTACTTCATGGCCCTCTTGGCATGCCTCCCACAAGCCTTTTCTTCAATCTCTCTTTCATGCTCCCACCTCTGGAAAGCCTTCCTCTACACTCCCTAACTTCATTGCGGTACAGCTTATGCCCCTACTCCCGGGTTCCGGCCTTGAGGAGAAGCCTCGTGGAGAACACAGTCCAGGCCTCAAAGATCTTCTTGTCGCCCACCTCGGGGCACCATCCTGGACATATTCCCCTTCACTGACCTGTTCCTCTGTCTGCTCAGAAGGAAGAAAAATCGATGTGTTGAAGTGTTTTCGGATAGGGATGGGAAAAAACCCAAAAAACCAAAAATACAATCTTGTAGTTGGTATGCGGCTTTGCTGTGGTTGTTGGTAACCCCCTGTTCCTGGTTGGCCAGAGGCTAAGTTATCTGCAAGTACAAACTGTTCTTGCAGAATTATTACCATAATGTGCATATAAATTTGGCTGTTGGGTGTTGCTATTGGTTTCTTTCCTCTCCTTTGTTCTTCCTTTCTTTCCACCATCTAAAAGTCAGAATGCATTTGCTGTAGCACCAAAATTACCCAGCCTGTAGCCAAGAAGAAGTTAATCTACCCCCTAGACTTTGGGAAAACACAGCAGGTCAAAATGGATGGGCCCCCGTCAAACACCTTTCCCTCAGTTGTTTTGGAAATAAACCTGCAGGCCCGAGGAGATTATCTGGAGTGAGAAAGGAATGTGTAAAGAGGCGGGGAAAGAAATGGAGATTAGAAAGACACAGTCTCCGGGAAATACAGCCTTCTCTCCAAAACAATGATGTGGCTTGACAACCAAATGGGATCATGTGGGTTCTGAAATATTTCCAACTGTTTAAAAAGGAAGTGACAGCGAAGGCCAGCAAGTGTGTTTTAACTCCCCCAGGAATATCGACTCGCCTGTGAAAGAAGCAGATACCACGCAGATCCTGGATCCAGTTCCAGATACTTGCTGGCCCAAATGGAGCAGGGAAATGGAGGCGGGGCTTCCACGGAGGCGGGGTGAGCTGAAGCCTGCACAGACGTAGAGAGAGGAGGGAAGGAGGCGGGCAGAGCTGGAGTGAGTGGGATCCAGACCGTGCTGCTAGAGAGGGCAGGGCACCTGACTGGGTGCTGGTGGTCGTGACTCTGAAACTTTTCTCCGTCTGTGAAATGGGGATATTAGTAGTATCCGGAAGGCAAGGACATTGGCCAGGGTCTCCAGAGAAAGAGAACCAATAGGATGTATACAGAGAGAAAGAGATTTATTATAAGGAACTGTCTCACCTGATTGTAGAGGCAGGCAAGTCCCAAGATCCTCAGGGCAAGTTGGTAAGCTGGAGACTCAGGAGAGCCTGATGGTTAGTTCTAGTCTAAATCTGAATATGTGAGAATCAGGAGAGCTGATAACTATAGTTCCAGTGCTAAGGCCAACAGGCTCAAAACCCAGGAAGAACCAGTGTTTCAGTTCAGTTCAAGTCAAAGTCAGGGAAAAAGCCAACATCCCAGTTCAAAGGCCATCAGACAGGAAGAATATTTCCTTACTCAGGGTAGGGTCAGCCGTTTTGTTCTATTCAGACCTTCAACTGATTGGATGAGGCCCATCCACATTAAGGAAAGCAATCTGCTTCACTCAGTCTACTCATTTAAGTGTTAATCTCATCCAGAAACGTCTCATAGAAACACCCAGCATAAAATGTGACCAAATATCTGGGCACCTGTGGCTCAGTCAAGTAGACCCATAAAATTAAATATCGCACAAGGCTATTTTGATGGCAGACCAACTGTGGAAGCAGTACCATTTGCATTCACGTAAATAGATGGTCCTCGGTTCAGTTCATCACTACAACTGTGCCTTGTTCTTGGCCTGACATTCCCTCCTGTTGTTTCCAAGTATGCCCTTGACTTGAGGGAAGGGTGTGGGGACAGCCATGGAAGAGAAATGGAAGGGGAGTAGAAGCCAGAAAAAGGTCTTTGTTAGCAGCAGAAAGCCAACAGAGAGGGATCAAGTAGGTAAGGCCTGCCTAGAGGGCAGACTCTCCCTGAGGAGCTGTGGTCGAGGCAATCCCAGCTTATTCCTGCTTTTGGTTCCTTTCAGGCTGTTATTCCTCTCCGGCTCAGGGCCAGGGCCAGGAGTCCAGCCCTTCCTCATGTCCCCAGCTAAAGGCTATGGGCGCTGAGGCTACATGCAATCCCTGTAAGGCTAGGTTAAATTAAATTAGACAAGAATTCAAAATCTTACAAGAAGAAAGGTAGCAACAGAGGCAGCATCGCTCCACCAGCTTCCTTTGGCACCGCAGAATTCTGGAAGAGGTGAGGAGGATGCCTGCCTTAACCCCTGGGAGGTAAGATCTCACTGGAAAGTTGGATTTCTTACCCTGTTACAAGAGAGCTTACATCACAGTTCTAGAAGAATGCACTCCTAACAATCCAAGGCAATCAAGAGAGAATATTTACAGATATGGGCCTCTCCTGGTTCTGAATCAATCTGTGTCACCAGGGCCATATCCTCACATGGGGGCTAAGCAGAGTCAGAACCCGGGAGTACCTGAGTATTTTCCACACCCAGCTTTCCAGCATTGCAGACAGCACATCCCACACAGATACCTTTGACACAACGAATTCAGCATTGTTGGGGGCGACAGGTAACACCTTCCAAACGGGGCATACTGCAAAGACTGCTGCTCCCTTGTTGTCCCTGCTGGGACCCCAAGCTCAAGGAACCCTTGTGAGTCAAGGAGAGTGGCCGTGTCCAGAGGAAGGAAGAAGCAGTTGGGCAGTGGCTTGAAGTCCAGCTCTGGGACATGTGACACCTTGGGCTAGTTACTGAGCTTCTCTGGGTTTAAATCCTCCTCCTCTCACAGTGGTTCTCAACCCTGTGTACAAGTCACTTGAGAAACTTCAAAAAAAACCAACTATGCTTTTATCCATCGGACTGATGGATAAAACCAGACTCTCTGGGCATTGTAGGTTAGAGATGTCCCCGATGATTCTAAAGTGTGTGTCCATCTTTTCTAATCTGCCTGGGTTACAACCAGATAACCAAGTATGTTAGGATGTAGTGGGGTGTGGAGAATGGTGGTGATGAGGCTGAGTCTTTGTGGTTCCAGCATTCACACTGGAGCCACAGAAGCAAATTACAAGGAGGCAAATTTTAGTCCAGACAAGAAAGAAATTTCTAACCTCTTCTGAAATTGCCTTCATGACCAGACTATGAACCCCACAAGATGATCAGTCTTGTGCAAATTTATGCTGAACATGCCTAATTTTGCCAAGTTGGATGAATTGCCCAGATTAGTAGACTTTGCTCCAAATAGCTTTTGGCTGTTTCAAGAAATCAAGTTCATTCCGAAGAGTTATTGCAGGGCCACTTACTACAAGTTCCTTAACCTCTCTTTGAGTGTCCCTGCCTTCCTCCTAAGGACAGTTGGGATGGTTGTCCACACACCTCGCTGTGGGGAGATTTCAAGAGCATCACGAAGGCATGTGAAAGTTTCTGATTCCTGTGGCTGAACCTGAATGACAGCGACTCCTCATACCATCAGTGAGGACCTGAAAGGACAGCATTTATTCCAACTTCTGAACATCATTCTAACTCTGGAGTGGGGAGCTTTGGGCCAGGGTTTGAATCCCAGCTTTATCACCTAGTAGTCACATGACTTCATCTCTCTAAACCTCAGTTTTCTCATCTGTTAATGGGACTGTGAGGGTCAAATGAGAAATACCCATAAGGCTCTTAGCACAGAGCCTAACATTTGTAAATGCTCCATAAATGTTGACACCTTACTATTATTATCACCTTGGATGTCGATCTGAAGCCCGCCCAGGTGACCGTGTTGAAGGGGACAACGCTTACTTGGATGTGTAAGTCTGGAATGTTCATTATGAAAGCCATCCCACTACTCTGTGGTTACAGCTCATGGATACGTTTGTTGACTTCCATTCAAAATCAAGTCTCAGGTCCTTGGCTCAGGAGCTCCGCTCCCGTAGAGCGCGCCTGGGCGTGAGAACAGAAGCCAAGGCAAGTGTTTGCTTTGGAACAAAGAAGGGACAAGGATGGATTTCTGGAGGCGTTCGCCATTTCAGAGCAAGGAGTCATCTGTTTCTCATAAGATGGAGTGCAGGCAGCAGAATCCATTTTTCTGAACTCTCTAGGATAGCTCATTACTAGTCTGGCCACAGCTCCTGTGGGCCAGGAGAGTGGCTGAAGTAGGACCAGGCCCCACCACAGCCAGGCCTATACTTTGCAAATGGACTTGAATTTCTTTTGAGTCTTTAAAGTTTTTGCTAAAAGCAGTTGCAAATGGCTCGCATCCTCTCCTCCGTAGCTAGATTGGGGGTGGGGGGGTGTCGGTGGGGAAGGTATCCAGGTGAGCAGTCCTGAGTCACTGGTCCTGGAAGATCCTGCCATAGCACTGATTTAAATTCCTAAGAAGGCTTTAACCTCTCCGGTCCCTCACTGTGGGATTCAAGAAATTGCTCTCCTGGGGCTGCGGAAAGCATCAGCCTGGCTGCAGAAAGTGCTGTGTAGAGCCATGCCTCAGACAGAGGCAGCCATCTTTTTTTCTTTTTTTTAATATATGAAATTTATTGTCAAATTGGTTTCCATACAACACCCAGTGCTCATCCCAAAAGATGCCCTCTTCAATGCCCATCACCTACTCTTCCCTCCCTCCCACCCCCCCATCAACCCTCGGTTAGTTCTCAGTTTTTAAGAGTCTCTTATGCTTTGGCTCTCTCCCACTCTAACCTCCTTTTTTTTTTTTTTCCCTTCCCCTCCCCCATGGGTTTCTGTTAAGTTTCTCAGGATCCACATAAGAGTGAAAACATATGGTATCTGTCTTTCTCTGTATGGCTTATTTCACTTAGCATCACACTCTCCAGTTCCATCCATGTTGCTACGAAGGGCCATATTTCATTCTTTCTCATTGCCACGTAGTACTCCATTGTGTATATAAACCACAGTTTCTTTATCCATTCATCAGTTGATGGACATTTAGGCTCTTTCCATAATTTGGCTATTGTTGAGAGTGCTGCTATAAACATTGGGGTACAAGTGCCCCTATGCATCAGTACTCCTGTATCCCTTGGGTAAATTCCTAGCAGTGCTACTGCTGGGTCATAGGGTAGGTCTATTTTTAATTTTTTGAGGAACCTCCACACTGTTTTCCAGAGTGGAGGCAGCCATCTTTAACAAGGGCCAGGTGCTTTCCCTGGGGGGGTTGTTTCTCCCCATTGAACTCCCATATTCGCGTCCTCCTCCTTGTACCACCACCACCTCACTAAACTTGCCTCTTTCCAAAAAAAAGGCACTTACAGCCCAGAGGTTTGTTTTCACGTTACTTATTTACTTTTATTATTTTGTATTAGAGTCAAGGCGTAGACTAAGGGAGGGGCCCTACCAGATGCCGATATTCCCAAATGTTTCTTTCCTGTCGCATGGCACCAAGGGGGACAATTCGTGGTAAATGAGGAAGGCACCCTCCCCACCCCCACCCCCCACCACAAGATGGAGGCAGCTGGTGGCAGTGGTGAGGAGAAAGTGTGGCTGCCACAGCTTGTGGCAAATGGAAGGTGGATGCCAGAAGCCGTCAGTACCACATCTCTCAACAACCCCAAATTACTGCCCCAGGATCTACATGGAAGGAGAGACAGAGAGCAGAGGAGGGGCAGAGAGAGGGAGACACAATCCCAAGCAGGCTCTGCATTGTCAGAGGAGAGCCCAACATGGGGCTCGAACTCACAAATGAGATCCTAACCTGACCCAAAATCAGAGTCAGCCACCTAACCAACTGAGCCACCCAGGGACCCCTCGATTAATACATGTTACAAAAATCAAGTGCTTGATATGAAATATTTCAGAGATACAATGGAATTCATATAATGCATGTATGATATTTAGAATAATAAAACACTGTTATCTACCACCCTCTTATTACTAGTGTTCTAAAACATTAGGTCACTTTAAATTTTAAAAATAATATACACCAGGGCACTTGGGTGGCTCAGATGGTTAAGTGTTTGACTTCAGCTCAAGTCATGATCTCTCATGGTTCCTGGGTTCCAGCCACTCATCAAGCTCTGTGCTGTCAGCCCAGAGCCTGCTTGGGATTCTCTCTCTTTCCCTCTCTCTCTCTGCCCTTCCCCGACTTGCACTTTCTCTCTCTCTCAGAACAAATGAATAAACTTAAAAAAGAAATGATATATACTGGGGAACCTGGGTGGTTCAGTCAGTTGAGCGTCTGACTTCGGCTCAGGTCATGGTCTCGTGGCTGGTGAGTTCAATTCACGCGTGGGACTCTGTGCTGACAGCTCGCACCCTGGAGCCTGCTTCAGATTCTGTGTCTCCCTCTTCTTCTGCCCCTCTCCCCCTTGCACGCTCTCTCTCCCTCTCAAAAATAAACATTAAAACCAATTTAAATCTAAAATAAAATTATGTATACCAATATATATATAGCCAAAAGTTAAATCATGCAGACGATGGGAACTTTAAAGTCCCTTTCCTCATCGTGTCCACCTCTGAATCCCACGCCCCTGGAATAACAGCCATTGACAATTGGACACATGATCCTGTATATGTTCATTTTGGAAAACAAGCCAGTCATATATGTGGGGGGTGGTAATCAAAAGTCATAACAATGTCTCTAACTTTTGGTCCTGTCACCCTAGTGTGGGAATTTATCCCAGGAAAAGACCCCACAGGCTTCTGTCTTTTCCTAGAAATGGCCAAGCTCATTCCCAAACGAGTCTTTGCCCTTGTTGTTTACCTCTGGAACTCTGTTTCCCCAGATTTGCTTATGGTTGGATGTCCACTTAAGTCTCAGCTCAAATGCCACCACCTCTGAGAGGCTGCCCATGGTCACCTGTCTAGACCTGCTCCCTCTCCCCATGGAACCTTGTGGCACGCCGTAGGAATGCACATTTAGTTCAGAGGATAAACATCTACTCGTGAAAACAGCACCTGAGTTACTTAGGTAAGGGATGTTATTTGACTCACCTTGGAACCCTGGCAGGTACTTCTGCAAAGAAAGAGTTCTTGCTGGCTTTCAAGACTCCAAAAAACCGGCTGAGTGGGAAGTCAGGCCAGCCTGGGGCCAACCTGACTGTCCTTTCTTCCAGCAATCTTTCAGATGCAGTGACTGCAAACAGGAGAGTTACCCTCCCACTAAAGCATTTTCCTTCTTGGCTTCTAAAACAAAGAAGAGGTAAAGAAAATTCAATGGGTGAGAGTCTGTCAAAATAACACCTAGGCAACACTTAATTAAGATGAATAATTTCAACACTCTCAAGGCAGACAATGGAAACATTAAGAGTTTCCACCAAAACATAAACTGGGCCAAGTGGGCGGGGTCTCCAGAAGTTTCCATGAAAATTCCCAGTTGGGGGAGTGGGGGAGAGGTTTCTTGCTTAGGGATGGGGGGGGGATGGTGGGGGGTTTGGGGTGGAGGAGGATGGGGAGTGGGGGTTAGGGAGAAGATGGGAGAAAGGGAAGCCTGGATCAGAGTTCCACAAACACATGCTAAGTTGTTTGGGCTGAAGAACTCTAACTTTTCTCCTTATAGCAAAATAAAATATGTTTACTACAGAGGAGTCAAAAGAAAAATCAAAACCTCACATAATCCTACCACTCAGAAAGGCAATATTTATGTAATGTCTTCTTACAGTGGTTATTTTCTTAGCACACATATACTTTAAATTAAAAAAAAATAATTTTATTTATTTATTTTATTTTAATTTTGTTTTGTTAAGTAAGCTCTTGGCCCAATGTAGGGCTTGAACTCAAGAGCCTGAGATCAAGTGTCACACACTCTAAGTCAGCCAGGCACTCCCTTTAAATTTTTTAATGTGATTATACTATACACTGCTCTATAAAGTGCTTTTTTTTACTTAATAACATATTGTGAACATTTTCCCATGCCATTAAATACCACCTAACATTGTCATTTTTTTTTAATGGCTGTATAGTATCACATTGTATGGCTGTGTCATATAAGCAATGCCCTCTCATTGAAAATGTAAGTTCCTGATTTTTTTTTAATGTTTACTTATTTTTGAGAGACAGAGAGTGCGGGAAAGGCAGAGAGAGAGAGGGAGACAGAGGACCCGAAGCGGGCTCCGCGCTGACAGCAGAGAGCCTGATGTGGGGCTTGAACCCACAAACCAGGAGATCATGCCCTGAGCCGAAGCCAGATGCTTAATCAACTGAGCCACCCAGGCACCCCAGTTGTTCCTTTTATAAGCAATTTATCAATGACTATTTCTGAAATGCATACATGATTATTTCCCTAGGACTAATTCCCAGAAGTGGAATTTCTGTGTACATAAAATTCTAAGGGTTTTTCTATGCACCTGCTGTGGACAGCACATTTGTTAGTTTGAGGAGCATTGATCGGTGTGGTCTGCTACCGTAATACTTGTTTTCTCCACCTACACTTTTACCGAGTGTAGTGACACCGAGTGAGGAACAACGCACAGTTTACATTCAGTTGGGAATTTCTGCCTTCCAAGGAGCTTGTGTTTTAAAGAAAACCTTTTTGATTTCTGATCCGGGCAAACCTAAAGCAAATCAATTAAACAGAAAGAATGATTACCTAATTGGTCAAGTACATTAAAAACAGAAAGCTAATAGAAGACCCGGACCTTTCCTGTTTGCTTGTGTTAAATAATTAGTTAACTAATTACTTAGTTATTTTATGTGTTAAGTTTCCACATGTGCATTTGTACTTCAGATGTGTCTTTTAGGGCAGACACCGCTGACTACCTGCTCAGTAATCCTTTTCAGTCCTCTTCTCCACTTTCTGCTTCCCCCCATGGACAATGAAAAACCCCAAAACTCACTTTCCGAGTCTCCCCAGCAGCTAAGGGTGACCCATCTTTGCCCCGTGAGAACCAAGGGGACATCTGTTGCAAGGATCTAAGAAAGGTTTTTCCCCGCTTGACAAAAGAAGTCAAAAAGCAAACTCTTAGTGCATTGGCCCTGCACCTCATTCCCAACCTCTGAACGCTGTCATGTGGGTGAATGATTCCAGGAGCTGTGGCAGCCATCTTATAACCATGAGGCGACAAGCCTAAGGATAAAAACAAAAAACAAAAAACTCTAATAATCATTTGTCTTCAATTACATCAGGGGGTTGCTGAGCCTACCCTGGAATCTAACTCCCAAAATGAATATCTTTACAGTTTAAGTTAGGGTTCTCAAAGTTTGTGGCTAAGTTAGCATGTTAGGATCACCTGGGAAGGTTTACAATTCCTGATACCCAAGCCATAGCTCATACCAGTAAAGTCAGCATCCCTCGGAGGAGTGGGGAAGGTAGGTGGTACTCAGGCATCAGAACTTTTAAAAATCTGCTGATTCCAAGGTGTAGCAAATTTGAGAACCTGTAGCATAAGCCAGTGCTTCTCAGACTTTAATGTGCTTATGAATCATCCGGGAATTTCACTAAACTAAGACTGATTTGGTAGGTCTTAGCTTCTATAGCCTTAGCAAGATCCTAGTTGATGTTGATGTTGCTGGTTCAGGGACCATACTTTTGAGTAGCAGGCATCACTGTCCCATTGGCCTAAGGCATCCTAACTGGTACATCCTTTTTCTAGATGTCGAAGTCATCCTCATTTCACTGGTGTGGGAGGAGGCGGCCCTTTGGGAAGGGGGAGACAGCAGGAGGGCCTTCACCCTGCCAGAGGCCTGTTAGCCCCTCTGTGTCACCAGGCCCCCAGCCGGAGCTGATGGGCTCCTAAGTGAGTGCTCATCCAGTAGCAAGCGAACTCCTGGGCTGCAAGGCTGTAGACTGCTGATGTCCCATCCCCTGCCAAGCCAGCTTTTCCGACCAGACCCACCCAGGCATAAGCAGTCTTGGCCAAAAGGGCTCTAACTGGAGCTCACCCTTCATTTTGGGGCCTTCCTCCACCAGCCTCCATCTCGGCTCTGCTCTTGGCTGATAGTAAGTGGGTGGCGCTTAAGGTAGCATCTTTCTCTTTGGTTGCTAACAGTCAGGCTTCCAGAAACAGTCAAGGTGAAATTTCAGGCCAGAGAGGAAGAGCACCAGCTGAGGCCCTCCGACCCCTTCAGGGTTGCCTGAGTATTTATCCTTCCTTCCCTCTTTCCTTCCAGTCTCAGGGAGGACGTGCCAGCCTCCCAACTAACACCGTGGTCCCCTGTCCACCTCTGCGGCTCTGAAGTCCCTCGGCAAGGTCATCAGTGACCACCCGGCTTCTCCGTCTTCTGCTCGCAGGTCCAAACGGCTCGTCTACGGTTCCATTTCCCTGTTCCCTTGTGTAGCAACGTCCCTCGAGGAGATTCGTCTGCCCTAGCATCTCGGTCCCCTGCCATCCTATTCAACCTGTGCTCACTCTTCTGAGGCCTCGGTCCCCACCGCCCCACTGAAGCTCTCTTGTCCAGCTCACCCATGACCTCCAATGTGCCAGTCCAGACTGCCAGCGGTTTTTGGCACAGTCAAGCCTCCCCTGTCCTGCCGGTGTGCCTTCCTTTGGTCAGTACAGCTCATCTTTCCTCTCTGCCTCCTCTCTTTCAGTCTCCCTGGCTGGTTCCACCTCCTCTCCCTGGTAGAGGCCCAGGGTTCAGTGCTCACTTCCCTCCCCTTCCCTTCTAAGTTTCTCCAGGGATCCCATCTCGCCTGTAACTGTCAGCCCCACCCGCAAGCCATGCCCAACCCCAGACACGAGCCTCACGGCTTCAGCTGCATACTAATATCTCCACGGGGGTGGCCCACGGGCACCTCAAACGTCACGTGTCCCGAGCGGAATTCTCAACGTCCCCTCACCGGCACCGTTGACCTGGAAGCTCATGAGGCAAACCTAGGAATCCGCCTTGCCTCCTCATTCCTCACACCTGCCTCCATTCCATCATCAAATCCCGTCAGCTCAACTTCCATAGTATGTCAGCAGCTTTCGAATCCCTTGCTCTGGGTGCCTCCGAAGCCAGTCCCTGGCCTCCTGTCGGTCACATAGAGAAAGCTGGGTTCCACGGGCCCAGAGCTGCGGCCCTGCCTACCTCTGCACCCCCAGGTGCCACCACGCTCTCCTTTCCAAAGCTGCAGCCGCGTTGACCTCCTCATCATGCCTCAAGTTCCTTCTCACAGCCGGACCTCTGTTCCTTCCCCCAAATCTCCTTGTCCCACTCCCTTCCCTCAGGCCTCTGCTCAGGTCAGGGTCTTCTCTTCAGAGGCCTCCCCAGCCCACAAGTAGAAATAGCTCACGTTTCCACTCCACTCACTCTCTCTCCCGTTATCCCGATTCATCTTTCTTCCTGACACCATTCGACTGGACTAGGTTCCATATTGGTTTATTGTTCTGTTGTCTGTTCCCCTTCTGGTATGTAAACTCCATGAGAGCAGGGCGTTGTTTGCTTCCTTCACAGCTAACTTGCAGAGCCAAGCTCCGTGCCTGGCACATAGCAAGTGTGGAATGAATGAATGAATGAATGAATGAATGGGCCTGTGTTGCCTCAGGCACTTTACACATGCTGTGAGGAAGGTGACTTGGCTCAGGCTAATCCACCTAAGAGACCACATGTCTGCCTCAGAGCTGCTTCTAGAAAAGATGCCGGGACTGTTCCCATGTCCTGTGGTCCCCAGAGCCATGGCCGCCACCCCTGTGTCTGCCTCCCAGGGGTCGCTCAGCCAGCCCTGGGGGCCATTTGGACCCTGGTTTCTTTCATTGCCAGTCCTGGGTCTCCACAGGCCTAGATCAGAGCTGTGGACTAGGAGCAGGAGCTCTTCTGGAACTGAAAGCCACCCCCACACCCTCTCTGTCCTGCATCTAGCTTCCCTGGAGGATGGTGTGAGTCCTTTCAGCCCAGGCGGACAGGTTAGAGAAGACTACCTTGGAGGCTGCCCTAGGGTGAACTGATTAGCCCCAGGAATTATATATATATATATTTCATTTATTTATTTTTTTTTAAAATTTTTTTTTTCAACGTTTTTTATTTATTTTTGGGACAGAGAGAGACAGAGCATGAACGGGGGAGGGGCAGAGAGAGAAGGAGACACAGAATCGGAAACAGGCTCCAGGCTCCGAGCCATCAGCCCAGAGCCTGACGCGGGGCTCGAACTCACGGACCGCGAGATCGTGACCTGGCTGAAGCCGGACGCTTAACCGACTGTGCCACCCAGGCGCCCCTATTTCATTTATTTTTGAGAGAGAGAGAGAGCACAAGTGGGGAAGGTGCAGAGAGAGAGAAAGAGAGACATAGCATGTGAAGCAGGCTCCAGGCTTTGAGCTGTCAGCACAGAGCCCGATGTGGGGCTCGAACTCACAAACCTCGAGATCATGACCTGAGCTGACGTCGGACGCTCAACCCACTGAGCCACCAGGTGCCCCTGTCCCAGAAGTGCTTCAGAGGAAATAAACAGATAAATGGATGGATGGATGGATGGATGGATGGGTAAATAACAGCTCCTCTTGCCTCTCTATTTACTATCCTTGAAATTCTACCCTTAGAAACTCATTCTTAGGGTGGCTCAGTCAGTTAAGCATCCGACTTTGGCTCAGGTCATGATCTCACAGCTCATGAGTTCGAGTCCCGAATCAGGCTCTGTGCTGTCAGCACAGAACCTGCTTGGGATTTTCCCTCCCTCTCTCTTTTTGCCCTTCCCTGGCTTGCATGCATACACAAGTATGCTTTCTCTCTCTCTCTCTCAAATAAATAACTAAACATTAAAAGAAGAAAGAAAGAAAGAAAGAAAGAAAGAAAGAAAGAAAGAAAGAAAGAAAGAAAGAAAAAGAAAAGGAAAGGAAAGAAAAAGACCCTCTGGCTGTGGACAAAATAGTGAAGGACGTGGACCCGTGCCAAGATGGCAAAGCGGGCTTCCAGAACTTCTGTTCACTAACTACTGGGCTCACCATCTCCTGCAGTGAATGACTACTTTGTAGTACCCACGAAGCAGAAGGGGAACAGGAGGCAACACCGAGCAACCCTGTGCACAGTGAGAGCTCTCTCGGAGGGTCGCCTAAGGAATCCGCCCCACTGCTTCCCACTGGATAAAGGATTCTGTGAGCAGATCAGGGCCCTCGGAAAATGTACAATAAAATCCAACCCCCATTTGAGAAGCAGACGAAGAAAAGTCAGTGAAAGCCAAACAAACTTTTGATTTTTATACTGCCTGCACCCTCCTTCCCTCAGTAAACAACTTCCTCTTTTAGTTCCAAAAAAGAAGGAAGAAAGAAAGAAAGAAAGAAAGAAAGAAAGAAAGAAAGAAAGAAAGAAATTCTTTTTTTTTTTTTAATGTTTATTCATTTTTGAGAGACAGAGACAGAGCATGAGAGGGGAAGGGGCAGAGAGAGAGGGAGACACAGAATCTGAAGCAGGCTTCAGGCTCTGAGCTGTCAGTACAGAGCCCAACACAAGGCTCGAACTCACAAACTGCGAGATCATGACCTGAGCCAGAGTCAGACGCTCAACCAACTGAGCCACCCAGGTGCCCCAAGAAAGAAATTCTTAAGAAATGAGAGGAATGCAGCAAGAAGTCTCCCAGCCCACCCCCCTGCTGTCCCCCGCCCCGCCCCCCAGCCCTCCCTCAGCAAAAGTGCCTCCTCTCTCTCCCAGGCCTCACCACCTGGGCCTCTTCATGGTGGCCAGGTAGGCCCAGGGACCCAGGCTGCTTATTCCTCACACGTCTTCCAGAAGTTTCCATACCTTACTGTGCAAATACAATCATTAGAAAAAGCAATCCCTCAGGAATGGATTAAAGGTGTAGATTCATCTGGTTTGGAGCCTATGCTTGGAGGATGTAGTCTAAGCAAACACTCTGGTCTCCTTACACAGAGACCCTCAGGTGACACTGTAAGAGAGGCTGCTGCCTGGGCCTCTGACCCCGGGGACCCTGATCTGCCTCGTTTGGGGCATCCTGGGTCTCAGGACTTGAATGCTCTCTGTCCCCCGCCCCCTGCCACCCACCACGGACTCTCCTGTGCAGTCAGGGCCGAGGGCTGCTGACTTTCCGGGCTGGCTAATAGGCGTTGACTGGAATGAAGGCCCTGGATACGTGGGCATCTCTCTGGATGGGCTGAGTCACTCAGCCGCACCGCCAGCCGTGAACAATTCAGCCTGGCGAGCGTTTCTGAAGAAGCCTGGTGCCAGGCCCTGCCTGTTGCTGGGGAAATGCTAAGAGATGTGGTCCCTCTCAGAGTTTCCATTCAGCATGGAAAGTCAGAGCTCAGGAAGTGGCTCCACAGCCACGCTGGGCTCTGGCGATGAAGTGCAGGGTAAGGGGAGGAAATGGCTGCTGGGGAGGGGGCAGTGACCAGTGCCAGGCTGGCTCTGGTGCCGGCTATCTGCCAGCTGGCTCATTCCTCCCCTGCAAACCTGCAGGGAGGGCATGTTATGGGAGAGGAAGCAAGGGCCACAGAGTTGAAGGACTGGCCCAGAACCCAGCTTCTGTCTCTGTCCAGATGCTATGTGCGGGCACAAAGACAGCCCAGAGAGACAGCCTCTGACATTTGCCCCTGAGGGTTGGAGGGGTACTTAGATGCTTGCCACCCGGAGGTTAGGATCCCTGCATCAGCTGGGGGGTCAAGAAGAGCCCCAACCCCCTCAGGTCCTCTGTGTCCACATGACCCCATCCACCCAAGGCCCTGGCTCACTCTGCTTGCTCTAAGAGCCTGGGTACTCTGGTTTTACCTCCCCTACCGGACTGTGGGACCCACCAGGGGTGGAGGACAGGATTCCCCATTACCCACCCTTATTGCCCACCCCCACCTCTCCAGTGCAGAGCAGACACCCAGCAAATCAGGTACCGGGCACCTATCAGGGGCACAAGAGTTCTGAGTGGGCCCAGCGGGCCTTGGATTGGAGAGGTGGCATAGAGAAGCCAGGGGTCAAGAACCAAACCATCCCAGCTGAGTGACGGTGGACTTAACCTCAGTGTCCTCAGTTATAAAATGAAGACATTCACAGCATTGCTGTGAGGAATGCTGGTATGAGAAAAAGCATGGAGAGCACCTGTACAGCACAATAAATTATTGTTCCAACTGTCGCTATTATTGATACCATATTATTATTGTTGATGCCTATTTCCCGGTTTGGCTCTGGGCCAGCCCCAGTTACAGATTTTGGACTCTGAGCTTGGGCCACTGCCATGGGCTTCTCTGGCCTTTTTCTTAATCCTGGGGCTGGTCAGACCAGGTCACATTTAGAGCCAATGACCTTGGTGGACTTGGTATCGACAAGACCAGTGGCACTCAGCTGTGGCTGCATGTTAGAATCACCTGGGGAACTTTTAAAAATCCTGATGCCCCATTAAAATAAAAATCTCTCGTGGTAAGACCCAGGCATCAATATTTTTTTAAAGCTCTCCAGGAGATTCCAATCAGCAGCCAACATTGAGGTCTAGTGCTTAATGCTCATTTCTCATGCACGGGAGAGGCAGTACTCTGGTGGCCAGAGACTGGCTGGAGAGTCAGACAAGTGGCTCTTGACCTACTAGCCACATGACCTTGGGCAAGTTACTTAAGAATCCTCTGACTCAATTTCCTCATTGATAAAATGGAGGCCGTATCAACCTCACGGTTGGGTTTTGAGGCATAGCCTGAAGTTAAAAAGGTGCCTGATACATAATAGGAATTTAACATGTATTTTTTAAAGTTTATTTTTATTTATTTTCAGAGAGAGTTAGAGAGCAAGCAGGGAAGGGGCAAAGAGAGAGGGAGACAGAAAATCCCCAAGCAGGCTCCGTGCTGTCAACGCAGAGCCCAGTGTGGGGCTCAGATTCACAAACTGTGAGATCATGACCTGAGCCCAAATCAAGAGTCTGACGCTTACCCAACTGAACCATGCATGTGTCCCAGGAATTTAATATGTGTTATTATTTATAGTCCATAACTCAAAGCTCCCCTCAATGGTTGGGTATACCTTCTAACATGCTCAAGAAGATATTATCCACTTGTGAGGAATAAGCCCAGCGACCCAATCAAAGGAGGGTCGTGGAGACCCTGAGCACAGTGAAGTGAGGCTTTAATCAATGTTCTTGCACGAGTGGGCGTATGATGGACAGGCACACTCCCGGCAGTTACAGCAGACAATTTATCTCCTAGCATTCAAGCCCCTCCCCCGGTTCCTCATTGGCTGAGTACTACAGAGGTCACAGCCTTACCCGGAAGTGCCTATGCCCACGTGGGGCAAAAAGTAGTCTGACTGGAACAAATGTCCATTCCTTGAGGTGATGCAGAGACTTGAGTTCTTTGGTGCATGCTCATTGCAAAGCCTGTGAGAAAAATAAGCCTGCAAAAAACTAAGCCCATGAAATGGAAAGGAGAAGAAGAACCAGGAAGTGAAGTATCTAAGGATTTGGGATTCCACTGTTGGGTGTGTGGGGGGGAAGGGTTGCACATATTTCCAATAGGTTGTAAACCTATTGTTAACTAGACAGCACAGCTTTTATTTGGTATTTCTGAAAATGAATCATTTCACTTCTCACACCAACCGCAGCCTGCCCCCCCCCGCCAAAAATTTTAAATTCTTTCTCCTGAGGCCGCATGAATCCACTTGTAAGCCTTGTCTGTTCCACTCTTGCCTCACACCATTGCCAACTAATTTCTTGGGATTATTGTAATGCTTATAAGGTTGCTCCTGGGTCCCATCTTAGAAGCTTCTTTGTGTCTTCCTTGGGTCTGATTTGCAAGGCACTGCTGTTACTAGTGGGTCTCCATGGGACAGGACTTAATCATTTGGAGTCTTCAAATACCTGAGTTAGGAATGGGGAGAGGGTCCCCCATGCAGTCATTCACCCAGGAAAAGCTGCAGAGCCTGACTGAAATGTTGTTTCCTTGCTTTGGGCTAAAAGTATCTTACCTCATACCAATTGGAAGTTCTGGCAGTTAGATGCCCTTGATTAATTAAAATGCAATAAATAGGGGCACCTAGTGGCTCAGTTCATTGAGCTTCTGACTCTGGGTTTTGGATCAGGACATCACCTGTTCATGGGTTGGAGTCCTGTGTTGGGCTCTGTACTGATGGTGTGGAGCCTGCTTGGGATTCTCTCTCTCTCCCTCTCTCTCTCTCTCTCTGCCCCATGTCCTCTCTTTCAAAATAAATAAATAAACTTAAAAAAAATAAGGAAAATATAAAAATAGATCAATGATTACCCATTAAATGCATATTTCCTCCACAAACTTCTCAAATATGAAGATTTCTAGAAAAAAATCCTGGCCAAAGGAGGGATCATTGGTAATGGCATGGTCAGGGACCCTTGGACAGGACAGGAGCAATCAGGATGTAGTGGTGGGACAACTCTAGCCATTTCATAGTCCTGCCTTGGGGCTCAGGTTAAAACAAGATGCTGTTCTGGCAGGAAGGGCTCATCTTTGAATTCTGAGGAAGAGTGAGGAGGCCACACCCACAGAACTGCCATCGTAGACCAGATCTAATGTCTGAGATGAGCGGTGGGAGCTGAATTACAGGGCACCCATCATGGTAGAGGCTTTGCCTTAATAGACATGATTCGTGTAATAGATGACATCTCTGTGCTCCCACTACATATCAAACATCTGACCTTCTCTTGCTAAGTTCTACCAACAACCCCATGAATTAGATACTAATGGCCCCAGAGGGAGTTTCTTCCTTCCTTCATTCATTCAAAAATATTTATGGGGCTCTCACCATATGCTCAGCCTTTTTGGGGAGCAAACACCATGGCAGTCCCTGCCCCATGGCGTTCACAGTCTAGTGAGGGAGATGAACACTACTTATATAACTAACACACAGATCGATGTATCAGAATACTTTTGGCAACGTGTCAGATTGAGCTATTTCAGGTAGCCTTTCTCTTGCTACCATATAGAAATGTTGCATAAGGCATAAGAAAACGCTTGAAAATACACAGTTGAGCTCAAAAGAAAGAAAAGAAATCCTCAGATTCCAGAGATAGTGCAAGAACTCAAAGCCAGGATAAAGAAGGGGAGCTCAGCCGATGATTCATGGAGTTTTGACTAGACAAAGGCCCTAAGACCTGGAGCCTGGAGTCTAAGGCCCTTTCAAAGACAGGAGGTAGCCCCAGGCTGTCTGAGGCAGGAGAGCTGGAACGAATTCCTCCAAACCTATCCTTTTAAGGCTTGAAGCCTTAAAAGGAGCCCTAGTCAGGGAAAAAGAAGGCTGGGCAAACTCTACCAACCAGGCCTGCAGAAGGCGCAGCAAAACTTTCTCACCATCCTGAGCCAGGATGGGAGAAAAGTTTCCGTGAAAAATGGAAGGTCCAGGCCTGAACCATATGGAAGAAAGAGGTGGACTGCTGTATCCCTATCTCTTGTTGTGCCACTGGTCCCAGGACTCTTGTGCCAAAAAGTTAACATAAAAATTAGTTCAGAACTTAGGGCCCCGACAGAAGCAAACCCCGAAGTCCTACGTAAGAACATTTTGCAACGTAGGGCTCACAAACATCCCAGAGCGAAAAGAACTCCTGATGAAGATGAGTTCCCAATCAAAATTACAAACCACACAGGGAAAAAAACTATCATATGAGATCATCAGTAAACACAAAAACACAACAAGACAAAATACAGAAGAATTCACCCTCGCAGAAGTAGAAATTATAGAAAAATCTGAAAATAAAATAAACATTTTATGTGCTTATAAAGAATTTTTTTTTAATTTATTTATTTTGGGAGAGAGAGAGAGAGAGCGGGAAGGGCAGAGAGAGAGAGAGGGAGAGAGAGTGAATCCCAAGCAGGTTCTGTACTGTCAGCATAGAGCCAGATGCAGGGCTCAAACTCACAGACCATGAGATCATGATGTGAGCCAAAATCAACAGCTGGATGCTTAACCAACTGAGCGACCTAGGCGCCCCCATTATAAAGAATTTAAAAAAAAAATTAATGTTTATTCATTTTTTGAGAGACAGAGAGACAGAGACGGAGCACGAGTGGGGGAGGGGCAGAGAGAGAGGGAGACACAGAATCTGAAGCAGGCTCCAGGCTCCAAGCTGTCAGCACAGAGCCCAACGCAGGGCTCGAACTCAGGAACTGGGAGATCATGACCTGAGCCAAAGTTGGATGCTTAACTGAATGAGCCACTCAGGCATCAGCCATTTTAAAAGAAAGGATGCCTGGCTAGCTCAGTTGGTGGAGTGTGCAACTCTTGATCTTGGGGCTGTGGGTTCAAGCCCCACGTTGGGTATAGAGATTGCTTAAAAATAAAATCTTAAAAAAGAAAGAAAGAGAAGACACAGTAATAAAGAATAGAATAATATGAAAAACTTGATGGGAGACAAGCCAAATAGAAGTTGTAGAAATGAAAAAATAGTTTTAATAAATTATTGATTAAAACTGATAGTTTGAACAACAGAATAGGACATTTAGCAAGTTAGTAAGTACCTCTAGAAAACAAATCACTCTGCTGGTACACAGCGAGAAAATGAAGAGAAGAAAAATATGGGAGCAACCGTGGCTAAGAGATACAGAGAAAGAAATGACAAGATCTAGCATACCTTAGTGAACATAGACAGAAGAATGGAGAAAATGGCTAGAAATTGATCAAAATTGAAGAAAAATCTCAATCTTCAGATTGAAAACCACCCAAGAGTCCGGAGAAAATAAACAACACATATTCATACCTTAGGCACAGGGTGGAAAATCTGGAGAACAGCAAAGCCAAGCAGGTAGTATCCAAAAGTGTTGTAGTTCTATGAAGGAGAAGTACACAGTTTGAGAATAACATGTAAGTACAGAGTGGGGGAGAAAGGGGGTGCTCATCTTCTCTAGAGGTCAAGGAAAATGTGATGATTAATTTTACATGTCACCTTGGCTAGGCTGTGGTACCCAGTTATATTGCTGTGAAGGTCATTTTTAATTTTTAATTTATTATTAAAAAATTTTGTTTTGTTTATTTATTTTTGAGATAGCACACAAGTGAGAGAGGGGCAGAGAGAGAGACGGAGACACAGAATCCGAAGCAGGCTCCAGGCTCTGAGCTGTCAGCACAGAGCCTGACTTGGGGCTCGAACCCATGAATCGTGAGATCATCATCTAAGCCAAAGTCGGACGCTTACTCGACTGAGCCACCCAGGCAGCCGCCTCTGCAGGTATTTATTTATTTATTTTATTTTATGTTTTAAGTTATTTTTAATGTTATTTATTTTTGAGAGAGAGAGAGACAGAGTGCAAGTGGGGGAGGGGCAGAGAGAGATGGAGACACAAAATCCAGAGCAGGCTCCAGGCTCTGAGCTGTCAGCACAGAGCCCCACACGGTGCTCGAACTCACGAGCCATGACATCATGACCCGAGCCGAAGTCAGACGCTTAACTGACTGAGCTGACAGGCGCTCCTGAAGGTATTTATTTTAGATGTGATTAACATTTACAATCAGCGGATTTTAAGTAGAGCAGACAACCTTCCACAAGGTGGGTGGGTCTCATCCAGTCAGTCAAAGGCCTTAGGAGCAAAGGCTGAGGTCTCAGAAGAAGGAATTCTGCCTCAAATCTACAACACAGAAACCCAACCTGCTACCCCGTGGATTTTGGACTCAGGACTGCAACATAACTCCTACCTGAATTTCCACTGTAAAGATCTCTGGATCGATAAATGTGTCATTTCTCTCCATTTCATATTAACATAAATCCCTAACTATTAACCCCCTAGAGCGATTCTGTGTTCGCTCAAGTCTGAGAACCACGAAGCGAGAGTATGGCAGGTGCCCATGCAGGAGTCTGGGCCATCCACCCTGAGTTGGCCATGATCTTGTTTGCTGCAGCATTTATTCCACTCTCTCCCTTTTAAAAAAATGTTTATTTATTTTGAGAGAGAGAGAGAGAGAGGGAGTGCACCTGCCCTCAGGGGGAGGGACAGAGAGAGGGAGAGAGAGAGAATCCAAGCAGGTTCGACACTGTCAGCACAGAGCCCAACATGGGGCTCAATCTCATGAACTGTGAGATCATGACCTGAGCTGAAATCTAGAGTCGGTTGCTTAACCATCTGAGCCACCCAGGCTCCCCATTCCACTCCTTTTAATATGAAGCCTCTCCACCTTAGCCCGAAGAGTTCATGGGTATGTTTGCTGCTATGAGGTCTAAAGTAGACCATGGGGGACTGAGTTCTAGAGCCAGCCAGACTGCCCTGTGTATATAACACATCTGTCCTGGAACCCATGTGGTGGTGACACATGACACCCAATACCAACCTGGCACCTCTACAGTCTAGGATTGGGGCTGGATTTCTGAGAGAGTGTCTCTTAGAAAAGTGGAGCTCCTGGGGTGCAAGCAGAGATGCAAATTTTAATATCTTTAGTTTCTAGCACAGCGCCTAGCACTAAAGGGCTCAGTCCACGATGCAGGGGACTGGAGCACGGAGGAAGGGAAAGAGAGAGGAACATCCTCATCTTCTACCTCCGAGAACAGTGAAAATACAGAAATCCTTTTGCACAAGGCTGACATGCAGCCAGAATGTGCCAGAATTATTTAAACACTGACACGCTTCCATTCTGGTTGGTTATTAGTCACAGCCTCGAGTCTCCCCCCGCCTTCAGTGTCCCCAATGCTCCGGCTGCCACTGCCCTTCCCTGGAGACCTTCACCCTCGACCCTGCCTCAGCCCCTCAAGCTGAAGTTAGTTCTGTTTGGTCACTGCCCTTGTGTGCCAGCTGCTATGTGGAGTATCCCCCCCTCACTCGTGACACTTCTGTACCTGAATGGGACCATTTAGCTAAGACCACAGGGGCTGACCTATCTGATTTCACAGGCAGAGTGACATCAGGTGACATTTGGCATTCTGGCCCGGGGTTCTCCCATCCGGGGAGTGGCTGCACGGGGCTTTTGGGTATGTCACGCTGCCTGTGCTGTTGTGGAAAAATCCTTGACCTTCGAGCCAGAAGACTTGGGTCCTGCTCTGGTTCTGAATATCCTCACTGTGCGATCGTAGGCAATTTACCTCACCTCTCTGAACTCCCAAAAAATAATCCCTTGCACAAGGTTGCCAGGGGGCTGAGCACATTGAAAAACTTGGGAACTCAGTCCCTTGTCTCAAGGTCCTGTGCTAAATCCAGACCTATAAATATAGCAACAGAGGATCTGCCCCCGCCTGCTGGCTCCTGCTGTTCCCAGAAGTACTCTCAGTCCCTGGTGATGGTTACCAGGATGCTGGGTGTAACCAGGTGCTCCCTTGGCCGAGGAGGGACTTCCCTCCTCCTCAGAGGGCCTGTGGATTATAAGCAGGGAAGTGACTGGAGGGGCACTGGCCACATGCCTTTTCTCTGCCCTGCATGGTTCCTGGTGAGGGGGCTCATTGCTGGGGGGGGGGGGTGGTCACCCCCACAAAGACTCATCATCACGTAGACTGTCTAGTCCTTCTCCAGCCCATCCCATCTAACACTCACAGACACCACACCTTCAGGCACACTCGGGAACCCATCAACACACTCAGACACACACTTGCATGTTCACACGCACTCACACGTACACCCCCCCCCACACACACCTTTGGATGCACACATACATACTCACTCACGTACTCCCAAGAACATGTAAAAAATGCAGCACATGAAATAAATAACTTGAGGTTGTTCACACATTTTCAAAAAATTTTAATAGAGATTTATTTTAATATGTAATAGAAAAAAATGACAAGACTATCAACCTAGGGATTTCACAGCAATGACTTTATGACAAAGCTGAAGAAGGTAGGGCAAGATTTCAGTAAAAGGGAATGAGTTGCTTTAAAGGAAAATGTTGAGTAAACTGGGGCAAAGTTAGAAAAACATGGTAGCAGTGGTCGTGGAGGGCCGGGGGCGCTGCACAGAGCATGTGGGGAGTGTTAGCCCCTCAAGGGGCAGAAGAGGCACGGCAGGTATGGAGGGAGACTCAGGGATTCTTCTAGAAGGAAAAGGAAACTTATCAGTTTTTCTCTTTTATGGTTACTGCTTTCTGTGCCCATTCTAAAAAAAAAATAGTTGCCTACTCCAAGCTTGTGAAGACAGTCTCCTATGTTTTCATCCAGAAGCTTTAGAGTTTTGGCTTTTAAGTTTAGGTCTGTGATACATATGGCACTAACTTTTGTGTTTGGTATGAGATAGGGGTCAAGGTTCATTTTTCTCTATATGAATGACTTGTTGTTCCAGAGCAGTTTGCTGATATAACTTCATTTCACCCACCGAATTGCCTTGATGTCTTTTTCAAACTCAATGAACTGTATTTTGTATGGATCTGTTTCTGGACCCTTCCGTTCCACTGACGTATTTGTTTTGCTTTTGCCAGTACCACACTGTCTTGATCATCATCGTTCTCATCCCAAGTCTTCACATCAGGTAGTGTGGAGTTCTACAATTATTTTCTTCTTTTTCAAGATTATTTTGGCTATCATAGGTCCGTTGCATTTCTAGAAAAATTTTAGAATCAGCTTGTCCTGAGGGGACTTTGCTTAGGATTGCATTGTATCTATGGCGTTGAATTTGAGGAACACTGATGTCTTTACAATATTGATTCTTTCAACCCATGAACGGGGCATATCACTCTATTTATTTTGTTCTTTAATTTCTCTCAGCAAATGTGCTGTCATTTCTAGTGTACGGGTCATGCACGTCTTTCATTTAAATTATTCCCAGGTATTCTATGCTATTATATACAATTGTATTAACATACAATATATATAATTCTATATATTACATGGATGCATTTTTTAAGTAATCTCTGTGCCCAACGTGGGGCTCGAATTCACAACCCTGAAATCTTGAGTCACATGCTCTATGGACTGAGCCAGCTAGGTGCCCCAGACTGTATGCATTTTTAAAATGACATTAAATGGCATCGTGTTGTGGATTTCATTCTGCTTCTTAATTTTACTCTCAGTCCTATATTTTAAGATCCAGCCATGTTGCTCTGTCTACAGGTAGCTCATTATTTGCAACCACTGCATTACATTTCTGACCGAAATTCTGCGTTTGCCTCTTCAGAGTTACTCTCCACCTTCCTCCTTCCTGCTCCACGCCTTGGGCTCCCTTGCCCTCTGACTTCCCATTGGATTGGCCAACAGGGGGCACGATCAAGAGGTCAGAGGGTGGGAAGAGAGATGTTGGATTAGTCTCTTGGCTCCCACCTTGCTAGTAGTTTGTCAGTAACTGCGTTCTTCTACCTAAGGTCACAGCTTTTGTCAGGTGACAAAAAAGCTACAGGTCTGGTTGGTTCAGGTGGCTTTCTCCACTTGTCCCTCTTGTTAGATCTTGGTGCTTTACCATTCCTTATTGGTTTCTCTGAACCATGCCCATACCTTGTAAACAGTCTTTTCTTTAAACTATCCTCATTCACTCCTTTTGAGCCTGCATCTGTTTCCTTCGGGGACCCAACTGGTACAATAATTCATGGTGTACATCCACCACATTTTACCTATTCACTCCATTGAGATGGACCCTCAGATGCCTCTGGTTCTCCACCACCCTTAAACACTACTACACTCAGCAGTTTCATGCAGCTTTATATAAACTTATGCACTAGTTTGAGAATTTATTTAGGATACTTGCCCAGAACTATGTCCTATAAAGGCTATGCCTCATTTGCCTAGGCACTGTCTGAATATGCTTCAGAATAGCAGCTGACCTGTTCACCAGATGTTCATGGGAATTCCTGGGATGTTTACCCACATCCACACCAAAGCTGGGCACCACCTAGCTTTTTAGTATTGCCAGTTTATTAGGTGTGAAGGGAGATATCATTGTTCTCATTTGCATTTCTCTGATTACTCATGAGTTTGAACATCTCTTCAGATGCTTTTTAGCCTTTGGACTTCCTCTTTTGCAAATTCCTCATTTATACTCTTTCATCATTTTCCTGGAGATCTATTTAAGATGTAAAGCACCATGCAGGGATCAGTGGGCAAACTTGGCCTTTGGGCAGTCTGTTTATAATCTTTATGCTAGGCAGGGTTTTCCTTGCCCTTTCTCCACTGCTGACTCCCAGTGGATTCCAGTGCGTTTGCTGCCTGACACTCTCCCCTGCTCCTCAGCATTCACCTTATCGGTACAGTGACTAGCTGAAAACTCACTCTATCTCAGACACTCAGCACTTTTCATCTATAAAATGCAAACTGGCACATAGACCTTAACAAACCAATTTATTCATTTAAAGAAGCTGGACACTAGGCAAACCTCTGGCTTACAGATACATGCCCTTGGGAAGCTCATAGATAAGTATAATCCCGTGAACTCATACTATGAAGCAGTCTGGGCTAGATACGGGTTGGGGGACAGAGAGGTCATTGTGAGATAAAATATGTGAAATCATTTTGAATAATAAATAGAATTGCTTGCATTTATTAAGCACTTAGAATGTGCCAGGCACCATGCCAACTGCTTGACGTATATTATTTTGTCTAATCCTTACAACAACCCTATAGCAGTGGTACAGCAGAGTGTAGTTTGCTGGCCCCTGGGGATCCCCAAGACCCTTGCAGCGGATCCCTCAAGGTTAGAACTATTTTCATAATACTAAGATGTTATTTGCCCTCTTCACTATGTTGACATTTGCATCAATGCACAAAAGCAAGGGTGGGCCAAGATGTTGATGTGTTAGCATGAATCAAGACAGCGGCACCAAACTATACTAATGCTCATTGTTTTCCTCACCACCATACATTTGCAGATTCCAGTTTCACTGAAGGATGAAGTTTCACTTGATGAAGCAGCAAGAATTATTATCTTATTAAATCTTCCCCTAAGTACTGTCTTTTGACTATTCTGTGTGACAAAATGGGAAGTACACAGAAAGCACTTCAATTGCCTTCCAAAGTGCAATGGCTGTCTCAAGGAAAAGTACTTGTATTTTTGAGTTACAAGCTAAATTAGCCACCTTTTTCATGGAACATCATTTTTACTTGAAAGAAAGCCTGACAGACAATCACGGTATTCATGTTTGGATATTTGGCAGACATTTTCTCAAAAATAAACAAAATGAGCCTGCCACTTCAAAGAAAAAACCAGTATGAAAGAATTTTGGAAAACTTGTATCTGCCACTGTGAACTTGACAGCTTCCTGATGTTTAAAGACTTCTCTGATGAAATTGGTGGTGATACTAGCCAAACGATTTTTTGTGTATTGATGACAAATGTGTCAACTTTTAGGAGATTTGCATATTCAATAAAACTATACTTTCTAAATGACTAATGCACAAAGTTACAAAATCATGCATGGGTAAATGTTCCACTTAAAGTACAAGGTAGACCCATGGATTTCAATATGACAGAATATGAAAAGATTTTTGAATAGTTTCAGGTTTCACGTTGCAGTTGATGTTAAGAAATTCTTGCTTACTGATTTCTGGTATAATGTCAAAGAAGAATATCCACAATAACTTAAAAAGGCCACTAAAATACTCCTGCTTTTTCCAACTGCTTATTTGCATGAGGTTGGATTGTCTTTACATACTTCAACCAAAAGCACATATCTCAGCAGATTGAATATAGAATAAATAATGAGAATCTAGCTATCTTCTATTAGAAAGATTTGCAAAAATGTAAAAGAATATTATTCTTCTCATAAATATTTTTGTTTTGGAAAGTATACAGAACTTTTAAAATTAAAAATAAGCAATTAACATGCAATAGGTTGGCTATTGTTATTTTTAAAGGAATTAATAAATATGTTTTATCTTCTCAGTTTTAATTTTAATATGGTATATATATGTATATATATAGATAGATAGATAGATAGATAGATAGATAGATAGATAAATAAAAATATAGCTATAAATAATACAGTACATTTTCAGATAAATAAACACTCAGCTATAACCTGAATAAATAAAAGTTCTTTGTGGGCCCTGAGACCAAAACATCTAACTGCTGCCTTAGAGGTAGTTATTAACCAAAATCTACAGATGAGGGAACTGAGATTTAGAGGACACACAGCTCATGGAAAGTGACACCAGAATTTAAGCTTTGCTCACCCACCACAGAGGGAGGCTTCGTGATATGTCAGCAAAAAAAGGGAAAGGCTCCCACAGCAGAGAAAGATCTGGAGGGAGATTCTTGGGCCCAAAGAGACAGCAAGCACATCTGAATTGGGGTGAGGGGTCCACACAAGGAACCAGGGAAAGCCACTCAGAACAGGTGACACCTATTAATGGGATTTTGACAATTCAAAAATTATGAGAGACTCCATGAATCAGTTTGCTTCATCTCAACAAAACCCAGACTTGGGATCAATGAGGACAACCTGATGGACTCTGGCTCTTTAAAGGTGTGACATGTTCCAGCCAGTCTGAGTTCAAGAGTCATGCACCGGGCTGACATGAATTGGGTCCTTCCATTTGTATAGTCTCTGCAGCTTCCTGATGAAGCACTTCTGCACGTATTATTTCATCTGATCTCTATAAAAGCTTTTGGGGGGGAGACTGGGCCAGTGTCACTGTTCCCATTTTACAGAAGAGGAAATGGAGGCTTCAAAAGTTTAAGTAAGAAATCGATCATTGTGGTCTGTAAACTCCAGCGTGGAGACTGGTGACTAATGAGACAGGGGGCGCAGGGGGTGGGAGAAAAATTATTTTTACTGTATATCCTTTTGTGCCTTTTCAGTTGTATACTGTGCATGGCAAACACATTAACTGGCTTTGTTAAATGAGGTCAAATATTTTTTCCAAGGTTACAGGGTTAATAAGTGGTAGAACCAGGATTCCAGCTCCAAATGTTGGGTTCCAGAACCACATCTTAACCATAATGCTTTCTGCCCTCCTGGAATATGCTATTTTTCCAGATCTAAAAACTATGAAACACAGACATAAATGGAAAACATTTTAATTATTATTAATACTAGCACTGGTTAGAGGGCTTTGTTAGAGGCTGAGACTCGGGCCTGTCAGGAGCTTCTGTTGTCTAATCAATGATGGGAAGTCAGGCCAGTTAAAAGGGGAGGGGACACCATCCTTGAACACCAGGAAAGGACAGCTCCTCTTCAGCCCAGTCCTGACCAAACAAAGAAAGCCAGCTCACAGAAAGAGAGGGTGAGAGACAACTGACCACTGAGATCTATGGCGAGGGTGCAGTTCACCAACTGACTAGTTGGTCTCTGAATCCAGATTCCCTTCTGTCCTTAAATTAACCACCCTCTGGACCTGACTTTTTTTTTTTTTCTAAGATTTATTTGCTTAAGTAATGTCTACACCCAGCGTGGGGCCTAAACTCACAACCCCGAGATCAAGAGCTGTATGCTGCATCAACTGAGCCAGCCAGAACCCCCCCCCCCCCCCCGCTGGACCCTACTATTTTAACTTGTGACAGAGTGAATGGGTTTCTGCTCCTGGAAACTACCCCAGTCCTGACTGAGTCCCTGCATTAGGCACCTGCTGGGTCATTCACTTGGCTCTCACACTTGATATGCTTCTCTGGCTGGGATTATTGCCACAGGCTCCCAGCTGGTCTTCCTATTACAGGCCTTGCCCCTTCCTTCATTCTCCATGCAGCAGCACACACAGGGGTTGTTGCTAAAATGTCAGTCAGATCATGTCATCCCTCTGCACAAAATGCTCTAGTGGTTCCATCTCACTCAGAGCAAAGGCCAAAACCCTTCTTATAGCCTGTAAGACCCCGAACAATTAGTTTGACTCCTCTGACTTCATCTCCTACCACCCCTCCAACACTCAACAACGGCCACATGGGCCTCCTTACTCTTTGAACACTGGCCGTACTCCTGCCTCAGGGTCTTTACACTTGCTGGTCCCTCTGGCTGGACACCTCTTAGAGATCTGTGTAACTCACTCTCTCATCTCCTTAATATTTACTAAAGCATCATCTTTTCAGTGAGGCTTTCTAGAACTACCCTGTTTGAAAATTGAACCTCCCAACATTCTAAATCTCCTTACTTGCTTTATTTTCTTAATGAAGCACAGAGAATCATGAAACATACCATATGTTTGACTTCTGTTGTATATTCATTCTAAGTCTTCCTTTACTATCACATAAGATCTATGAAAATGGAGCTTTTTATCTGTTCTTGTCTTTGATGTACCTTAATTATCTAAAACAGTGACTGCTATATAGTGTGTGTGTGCTCAATAATGTATGTTAAATCAATGAATCATCTCATTTACTGTTCACAACAACCAGGAGAGGGAGATCCTGTCACCTCTCATAACCCATGGTTAAGTGGCTATGTACTTGCTGAATATTCCCAAAGAACTTGGTTTGTCAGATTCAAAACTTTTCCCTACTGATTCCTTCAGGAAGAGGTAACTATATGTCACCTGGATAGCTCATCATCAACCTATCTTCAGTCATCGACACCTTGGCAAAGATTCGCTTATAAACTGTAATTCAACTTACTGAATTTTTTTTGTACTTCTACCATATGGATAAGCTAAGAGCTGTGGGGACTCCCAAAATGAAGCAAAAACATATAGCTAATGAGGCAATAGAGGAGATAGCATTGAATCATAATAATATTTAGTCAGAAATAAAGCAGGAAAATGAACAAAACAAGGTAGAAAACAAGGGTGCCTGACTGGTTCAGTCAGTAGAGCATGTAACTCTTGATCTTAGAGTTGTAAGTTTGAGCCCCATATTCAGTGTAGAGATTACATAAAAATAAAATCTTTAAAAGAAAAAAAAAGAGAAAGGAAAAGTAGAAAACATGTAATAAGATGGTACACTTAACCCTAAACATATTGATATTTACATTAAGTGTAAGTAGTCTAAATATTCCACTTAAAATGCAGAGATTATCATTTTACTGAAAAAGAGGAAGAAATCAACTTTATTATTTTTTTATTTTTATTTTTATATTTTTAGTTTATTTATTTTTAGAGAGAGAGAGAGCAGGGGAAAGGCAGAGAGAGAGAGAGAAAGGGAGAGAGAATCCCAAGCAGGCTCCACACCACTAGTGCAGAGCCTAACATGAAGCTTGAACTTACAAACCACAAGATCATGACCTGAGCTAAAACCAAGAGTTGGACACTTAACCAACTGAGCCACCCCGGTAGCCCTCAACTTTATTTTTTTTTAAGCTTATTTTTTTTTTTTAGTAATCTCTATACCCAATGTGGGGCTTGAACATATAACCCTAAGATCAAGAGTTGGATGCTAAACCAGCCAGGCACCCCTAGAAATCTACTTTAAAGATAAAGATATACATACATTAAAAATGAAAAAGTGGGGGCACTTGAGAGGCTCAGTCGGTTAAGCATCCAACTTTGCTCAGGTCATGATCTCACGGTTCGTGGGTTCAAGCCCCGTGTTGAGCTCTGTGCTGACAGCTCAGAGCCTGGAGTCTGCTTCAGATTCTGTGTCTCCCTCCCTTTCAGCCCTTCCCTGCTTGTGCTCTGTCTCTCTTTCTCAAAAATAAATAAACATTAAAAAAAAATTTTAAGAAAAAGTGAAAAGTGGGAAAAGACATACCATGCAAACACCAATCAAAATACAGCTGGATTATGAAGACGGTTTTATGGGTATAAACATATGTCAAAACTTATAACCAAATTGCATATTCTAAATATTTGCAATTTACTATATGTCATTTATACCTCAACAAAGCATTAAATTAAAGTAAGACTTCAAAAAGAATGAATACTGCAGCATTTTTTAAAAAGTAAGCTCTATGCCCAGCATGGGGCTTGAACTCATGAACCTTCAAGATCAAGAGTCGCTGACTGACTGAGCCAGCCAGGCACCCTGAAGCAATTATTTTAATATCAGACAAAGTAGACTTTAGAATAACATTACCAGGGATAAAGCAGGACATTTCAAAATGATAAAGTATCAGTTCATCAAGAAGATATAACAATCCTAAACATATATACCTAAAACTAGAGCTTTAAAACATATCAAAAGATAAAAGAAATTAAAGGAGAAATCAGAAAATCCATAATTATAGTTAAAAATTTCAATATTTTTATCAGTAATAGAATAAACAAAAAAATTAGAATATAGAATAACTTGATCTAATTGATATTTATAATACACTCCACTTGAGAGCAGCATTATATAAGTTCCTTTACAGTGCACATGAAACAGTCAACAAAATAGAGCATATTTGAATAAAGGTAAAGTGACTGAAGTCATTCAGAATATATTCTCTGACCACAAGAGATTTCAACTAAAAACCAATGAGAAAGATTTCTGGGAAATTTTTCAAATATTTGGAAATTTTAAAAACACTTTTAAATAACCCACAAGTCAAAACAAAAAAATACCCCACGAAAAATCCAAGGGACATTAGGAAATATTGTGAACTGAGTGGAAATGTAACATATCAGAATTTGTGGCATATAGCTAATGAAATGCTTAAAACAAAACTCATAGTAGGGTGCCTGGCTGACTCAGTTGATAGAACACATGACTCTTGATCTCAGAGTCATGAGTTCCAGCCCCACACTGGGCATAGAGTTTACTTGAAAAAAAAAAAAAAAAAAAAAAAAGATTTGGATATGTCAATTACATTTCAAAAAAAACCTGAAAACAAAGATTTAAAAACCCACAAAACTTATAGCATCAAATGTTTATATTAAAAAATTTTTGTAAAGGTCTCAAATCAATAAAGTTTGTTACCTTAAGAAGCTAGAAAAAGAAGAGCAAATTGAATTAGCCCGAGTAAAAGGAAGGAAAAATAATACGGTTGAGATTAATGAATCCGAAAATGGACAAACTGAAAGCTGGATCTTCGAGTGGTACCAGGGTGGCTCAGTTGGTTAAGCATCCAACTCTTGATTTCAGCTCAGGTCATGATCTCACAGTTCATGAGTTAGAGCCCCTGAGTCAGGCTCTGCGCTGGATTTTTTAAAAATGTTTTTTTGTTTTGTTTTGTTTTGTTTTAAGTTTATTTTTTTAATTTATTTTGAGAGAGAGAGAAAGAGAGAGAGCACTCACATGTGCAAGAGCAGAGGAGGGACACAGAGAGAAGGAGAGCAAGAGAATCCCAAGCAGGCTCCACTTGGTTAGTGTGGAGGCTGATGTGGGGCTCAAACTCAGGAACCCTGAGATCATGACCTGAGCCAAAAACAAGAGTTCAATGTCCAACCAACTGAGTGACCCAGGCACCCCCAGAATCTTTGAAAAAATGAATAAATTCATAAACATCTAGATTGAGCATGAAAAAAGAAAGGAGACACAAATTATTTCTATTAGAATAAAGACATCAGTGCAGATCCTAAACATTAAAAAGAGAATATGCAATTATTACAAACAACTTTATGTCAATAGGTTTGACAAGTCAGATGCATTGTATAAACTCCTTGAAAGATACAAAATACCAAAGCCTATTTAGGAAACAATAGAGAATTTCAACAGCTCAATATTAGTAAAGAAATTGAATTTGTGGTTTAAAATATTCTTGCTGAAAATAACATATCCAATAAAGGGTTAGTATCCAAAATATATAGAGAACTGATACAACTCAACACCAAAAAAATCAAATAATCCAGTCTAAAATGGGCAAAAGACATGAACAGACATTTCTCCAAAAAAGACATATAGATGGCCAACAGACATGAAAAGATGCTCAATATCACTCACCATCAGAGAGATGTAAATCAAAATCACAATACCACTTCATACTTATCAGAATGGCTAGAATAAACAACAAAAGGGGCACCTGGGTGGCTCAGTCAGTTGACTTCAGCTCAGGTCATGATCTCATGTTTGTGAGTCTGAGCCCCACATCAGGCTCACTGCAGTCAGCACAGAGCCTGCTTCAGCTCCTCTGTCCCCCTTTCTCTCTGCCCCTCCCCCACTCACGCACGCGCGTGTGTGCTCTCTCTCTCTCTCCCCCACCCCCTCTCTCAAAAATAAATAAAACATAAAAAAAAAAACCCACAAGAAACAACATGTGTTGGTGATGATGTGGAGAAAAAAAAAACCTTAGTGTGCTGCTGGTGAGAATGCAAACTGGTACAGCCACTGTGGAAAACAGTATACAAGTTCCTTAAAAAAATAAAAACAGAACTACCATTTAATCCAGTAATTCCACTACTGGGTACTTACCCAAAGCATATGATAACACTAATTCAAAAAGATATATGCACCCCTATGTTTATGGCAGCATTATTTACAATATCCAAACTATGGAAGCAGCCCAAGTGTCCACTGACAGATGAATGGATAAAGAACATGTGACATGTGATACTCACACACAGACAATGGAATTATTACTCAGCCATGAAAAAGAATGAAATCTGGCCATTTGCAATGATGTGGATGGATCTAGGCAGTGTAATACTAAGCGAAATAAGTCAGTCAGAGAAGGACAAATATCATGTGATTTCACTCATATGTGGAATTTAAGAAACAAAACAAACAAAGAAAAAAAAAAAGAGACAAACCAAAAAACAGATTCTTAGCTGATGGTTACCAAAGAGAGAGAATCTTAAGGGCTTGATCCCACAACCCTGGAACCATGACCTGAACTGAAATCAAGAGTTGGACACTGACCCAACTGACTGAGCCACCCAGGCGATCCTGTAGTAGTTTCTGAATTTTGATACTAAAAGCACAAGCAACCAAAGGGAAAAAATTAAATTAGATTATTATCATCAAAGGACACTATCAAAAAAGTGAAATCACAACCCACAGAATGGGATAAAATCTTTCCAAGTCATGTATCTGATAAAGCTCTAGTATCCAGAATACATAAGAAACACAATTCAACAATAAAAAGGCAAACAACCCAATTTAAAAATGGGCAAAGGAGGGGTACCTGGGTGGCTCTGTTGGTTAAGCATCTCTTGATTTTGGCTCATGTCATGATCTCATGGTTCGTGAGATTGAGCCCTGTGTTGGGCTCTGCATTCACAGTGCAGAGCCTGCTTGAGATTTTCTCTCTTCCTCTCTCCCCCTCCCTTGCTCTTGCACATTTTTCTCTCTCTCAGAATAAATACACATTTTTTTTAATGCGAAAAGGATTTGAATAGACATTTCTCTAAAGAATATATATTGGAGCTCCTGGGTAGCTCAGTTGGTTAAGCACTGGACTCTTGGTTTCGGCTAGGATCATGATCTCACATTTTGTGGGTTTGAGCCCCACATCGGGCTCTGCACTGCCAGCACAGGGCCTGCTTGGGATTCTCTGTTTCCTTCTCTCTCTGCCCCTCCCCTGCTTGAGTTCGCTCTTTCATACAAAATAAACATTTTTTTTAAAAATTAAAAAAATAAAGAACATATATAAATATGGCTAATGTCATTAATCATTAAGGAAACACAACTCAAAACCACAATGAGATACCACTTCACACGCACTAGTATGACTATCATAAGAAAATGGAAAATAACAAGTGTTGGCAAGGATATGGAGAATTCAGAAGCCTCATACATTGCTGTTGGGAGCATAAAATGCTGCAGCCATTTTGAAAAAGAATATGGCAGCTCCTCAAGAAGTTAAACAGAGGGACACCCAGGTGGCTCAGTCAGTTAAGCGTCCTACTTCGGCTCAGGTCATGATCTCGTGGTTTGTGAGTTCAAGCCCTGCATCAGCCTCTGGGCTGACAGCTTGGAGCCTGGATCCTCCTTCTGATTCTGTGTCTCCCTCTCTCTCTCTGCCCCTCCCTCTCTTGTACTCTGTCTCCATCTCTCAGAAATAAATAAACATTAAAAAAAAATTTTAAAAAGTGAAACAGTTCATAAACATGTGAATTACCAATTCCACTCCTAGGTATATACCCAAGAGAACTGAAAATATATGTTCACATAAAACTTGTATATGAACGTTCATAGTGGCATTATTTGTAATAGCCAAAAAATAGAAGTAATCCAAATTTCCATCAACTAATGAATGGATAAACAAATGTGGCATATACATACAATGGAATATTATCCAGCAATAAAAATGAAGTACTATTATATGATACACATGAATGAACCTTGAAAATATTATGCTAAGTGAAAGAAACCAGACACAAAAGGTCATGTATTGTATTATTTCATTTCTATAAAATATCCAGAATAGGCTAAAACATACAAATAGAAAGTAGAAGTGATTAACAGAGGATGGGGGAAAGAGGGAATTGGGAAGTGTGGAGTTTCTTTTTAGGGTAATAAAAATGTTCTGGAACTAGATAATGGTGATGATTGCACAATGTGAATACAGTAAAAACCACTGAATTATATGCTTTAAAATGATTAAAATGGTGAATTTTATGTTACATGGAATTTATCTTAATATAAGAATTTTTTAAATTTGTTTTTTAATGTTTATTCATTTATGTTGAGAGAGAGAGAGAGAGCACAAGCAGGGGAGGGACAGAAAAGGGGGAGAGAGAAAAAGAATCCCAAGCAGGCTCCATGCTGCCAGCGCATAGCCCAACACAGGGCTTGAATCCACAGTATGCTGAGATCATGACCTCAGCCTACTGAGCAACCCAGTTTCCCCTAAAACTTTTTTTTAAAGTAAATTGAAAAAAAAAAATCTTCCCACAAAGAAAACTTCAGGTCCAGATGGCTTCAGTAGTAAGTTCTACCTAACAAGGAAAAAATAAGATAAATTCTACACAAAATCATTCAGAAAATGGAAGAAAAAAGGGACACTTCCCAGTTCATATGTTAAGGTCAGTACTACCCTGATATCCAAATCAAATAAATGATTTGATTAGAAGATTGTAAGAAAAGAAATGAATCCCTAATGAACATAGATCCTTAACAAAATTTTAGCAAATCAAATCTAACAATAGATAGAAAGGGAAATGAGGCATGACCAAATAAGGTTTATCCCAGAAATAAAAGGTTTGTTTACCATTAGAAAATTAATCAATGTAATTCCCCACACCAGCACAATTAAAAAAAAAAAAAAACCTACATGATCATCTTACTAGAGTCATAAAAAATTTGACAAAATTCAAAAGACGTTCAGTAAACAAGAAATAGAAGGGAATTTTCTTAACTTGATAAAGACACCTTTAAAAAATCTTCAGCTGACAGAATAATTAATGGTGAAAGACTGAATGCTTTTCTCCAAAAATTGGGTAAAGGGCAAAAATGCCTGCTTCACCACTTCTTTTCAACATTATACTGGAGGTCCTAGACAATACAAAAGGAAAGTAAAACAAATAAAAATATACAGATTGGAGGAGCACCTGGGTGGCTCAGTGGGTTAAGCATCCGATTATTTTTATTTTTTATTTTTTTAAATTGTTTTTTTTTTTTTTACGTTTATTTATTTTTGATAGAGACACAGAGCACAAGTGGGGGAGGGGCAGAGAGAGAGGGAGACACAGAATCAGAAGCAGGCTCCAGGCTGTCAGCACAGAGCCATCAGCACAGAGCCCGATGTGGGGCTCGAACCCACAAACCGCAAGATCATGACCTGAGCCGAAGTTGGACGCCTAACTGACTGAGTCACCCAGGTGCCCCAAGCATCTGGTTCTTGATTTTGGCTCAGGTCATACATCAGGCTCCATACCGTGCGTGGAATGTGTTTAAAATTCTCTCTCTCCCTCTCCCTCTGCCCCCCCCCCACCACTCTCTCTCAATAAAATAAAATAAAACAAAACAAAACAATAAATTTTTTTTAATAATATACAGATTGGAAATATGTATATATATAAGATTGGAAAAGAAACGATCTTTATTCAAAGACATGATTGCCTATTTTGGAGACCCTAAGGTACCTGCAAAAAGCTTTGAAAATTAATAAATGAGTTCAGCAAGGTCACATGATACAAAGTCAATATAAATCCATTGTACTTCTATATACACAAAACTAATGGGTTCTTCAGATAATTTTACAAAATATATGTAAGGAACTCTACACAGGAAACTATAAAATATTACTATGTACAATTTGCAAACACAATTAAATGGACAGGTACACCATGTTTATGGATTGAAAAACTCAATATTGTTAAGATATCACTTCTCCTCTGGGGTGCCTGTGTGGCTTAGTTGCTTAAGTGTCTGACTTCAGCTCAGGTCACAATCTCATGGTTTGTGAGTTTGAGCCCCATGTTGGGCTCTGTGCTGACAGCTCAGAGCCTGGAGCCTGCTTTGGATTCTGTGTCTCCCTCTTTCTCTGCCCCTCTTCTACTCACGCTCTCTCTCAAAAATAAATAAACATTTAAAAAAAATTTTAAAGGGGTGCCTGGGTAGCTCAGTCGGTTGGGCATCCGACTTCAGCTTAGGTCATGATCTCACTGTTTGTGGGTCTGAGCCCCGAACTGGGCTCTGTGCTGACAGCTCAGAGACTGGAGCCTGCTTCGGATTCTGTGTCTCCCTCTCTGTCCCTCCCCCACTCATGCTCTGTCTCTCTCTCTCAAAAATAAATACACATTAAAAAATTCTTTTTAATTTAAAAAAAGATATCAATTCTAAGCTATTTGGGGTCACCTGGGTGGCTCAGTTGGTTAAGTGTCCAAGTTGGACTCAGGTCATGATCTCATGGTTCATGGGCATGAGCCCTGCATTGGGCTCTGCACTGACAGCATAGCCTGCTTATAATTCTCTCTCTCTCTCTCTCTCTCTCTCTCTCTCTCTCTCTCTCTGGCCCTCCTCCCCACCCCCTCAAAAATAAATAAACATTGAAAAAAAAACATATAAAATATTTTTTAAAAATTAAGCTATTTGTTCAAAGGAATCCCAATAAAAATGCCAGTTGGCTTTGCTTGGTTGTTTGGAGAAGTTGACAAGCTGACTCTAAAATGTATGTGGAAACAGAAACTATGTAGAATATTCAAAACAATTTTATGAAAGAAGAACAAATTTGGAGGACTTATATTATCTGATTTCAAGACTTATTAGAAAGCTACATAATCAAGACAATGTGGAATTAACGTAATGATGGTCATATAGATGAATGGACTATTATAGAGTTCAGAAATAGGCCAATACATATATAGTCAGTCAATGTTTTTACAAAAGTACCAAGGCTATTTAATGGAGAAACAATAATGTTTTCAACAAATGTGCTTGAACAACTTGATACTCATATGAAAACAACTAACTTCAACTATTACCTCACACCATATGCAATAGTTAACTCAAAATGAATCATAGAAATACAATTTCTTTTGTATATTGACTTTGTATCATATGACCTTGCTAAAGTCACTTGTTAGTTTTGGTTCAGGAGATGGGCAGGCAGCACGGGGGAGAAAGTGGGATGGGGGTCACGTGTGGGGCTGCCTAATTTAGATCACGTGGTCAGAGAAGCCCTCCCAGGAGAGGTGACATTTGAATAGATTTGAAAAGGGCAGGGAAGCAAGCTGGAGGGAGCCAGGCATGGAGCTCTCTGAGAGGGGACTTGGTGTCTCCCAAGGCTGCCTAGAATCTGCACTCACAACAGTGGTGGCAGTACAAGTTGTTGGCTGAACTCAGGTCTGCAGGGAAGGGCCTTCTTTAGGGTGGAGGGTAATGCAAGCTGTACCCTCTAGACTGGCCACTAGACTGATTCTGGTAGCAGGCTGATTGCCTGGGGGAGCGAGTGCTTACTGTCTGGGTAGAGTGGTGCATAGAAAGTCACTTGTCACTTCCCTGGGGTGGCCAATGACACCAGCACCCTAGCTGGGGGCCCAGGAGCCTCCCTGATGTCTACTGGAACAGAGCTTGTTTCACACTGTGATACTTGATATATTCATTCATTTATTTGCCTTCTGTCTGTGTCATGAGCTCCATGGGGACAGAAACCCTCAAAAAGCAAGCAGGTGACCCCAGTTTCCATGTTATGAACAATCTGGCAAGCCCTTTCCCTTTCCCCGCCCCCCCACCCCCAACCCTGTGTGTGCCTGGGTATTCCTGGGGAGGAAATCAAAGTGGAGGGCCAGATGCCTGGGCACACAGGTGGTTCAGGCTCTGGGAAAATACTTGAGTAGAAGGTGATTCATAACTCTCATCCCACACAGTGAAACTGGAGACTAGACGGTCTATTCTTTTTTCATTTAATTCTCACAACTGCCCTGTATGGGAGACTATACTATTCCCATTTCCCACATAAGAAAGACCCAGCTCAGAGCTTAGATAACTTCCCCAAGGTCACACAGCGAATAGGTTGCAAAGTTGCTTCTCTCCAGGCCCCAGGGTCTTTCTCTCCATGCTCGTGCTCGCCCACCAGGATGCTTGGCAGGCTGAGCTTTAGAATGGGCTTCACCGCCATTAGTGTTAGTCATAGCAATGGGGTGGGATGGTAAAGTGAGCTCCAATAGGTGTCCTGAGGGGCTGTTGGTTCCTGTTAAACACCAGGAACCCTGGGGTAGGAGAGGGGACTTGGGTTAGAGCCTGTTACATGTGTGGGCAGCCATCTTGCACTAGAAACACTGCTTCTCTGAGGATCACTCAAGAGCTGGCCAAAGGCCCCAGACCCAAGGGCAGATCCATTCAAATGGAGGGTGAATCCTGTGACAAAGGGAATCATTAGCCAAGGGCCTCCCTTGGAGCACATGAACTCACAGGAAGAACAGCACACTTAGTGAGCTGTTTAATATAAATATAAAGCACTGGGTGCTGTGGCTGACTCATAGTAGGTGCTCAATCTCTGGTTGTTCTTATTTTAATAAAGACTTAATTTCCTTGTGCAGAAATTGAATTGGAAGTTGAATTTCCTTCTGAGCTGAGACCCAGAGTGCTCTCCAGAGCGGGCTATGGAAGCCAGATGAAATTTGTTCCTAATGGGGGGGTTCTGTGGAAGCTCAGCAAGTAGTTCTATCAAATTAGCAGGCCAAACAGACATGAGGGAGCAGATTTCTTCCTGAGCCTGGGTCCTGCTATCCCTTGTCCCTTGGAAATCAGATTATAAGGAGGGCAGGGCCAGGGAGGAAACTGAACTAACACAATTACCAGCCCTGGCTTGTCCACTTCAGCCTGGGAATAGGGCAGGGAGGAGGGGAAAGCAGAGGAGAGGCAGAGCCTCTCTCAGGAAGTTGCAAATTCAAGAAAGTAGACAGGATGAGCCTGTTTCTGCTGCAGGGCCCCCGTCTTCACCATCCTGTCCTGGGATTAGTTGTGTCATCTCCATGCTGTTCCCATGCAATGCCAACAACAGAAGCCTCTGTCTTCCCCTGGAGATCAGTGTAGTAATTACTTTTATAGCTGCAATGCCATCTAGCCTTGGCTTGAATCTCCCTCGTGATGGGGCATTTGTTACCCATCAAGCCCTCCTGTTCCATTATTGATTCATAAGCAGCCTACTATTGGGGCACCTGGGTGGCTCAGCCGGTTAAGCGTCCGACTTTGGCTCAGGTCATGATCTCACGGTTTGTGGGTTTGAGTCCCGTGTCAGGCTCTGTGCTGACAGCCTAGAGCCTGGAGCCTGCTTCAGATTCTGTGTCTCCCTCTCTCTCTCTGCCCCTCCCCCATTTGTGCTCTGTCTTTCTCTGTCTCTGAAAGATGGATAAATATTAAAACAAAAAACAAAAAAAAATTTTTTAAGTGGCCTACTATAGGCAAGACCACTGATATCTGGTCTTAGGTTTGCCACAAACTAGATATAGAAACTTTGGCCCCAATTTCCCCATCTATAAATGAAATATGTGGCCCTGTGGTAAGCACTGCATTCATGTTCTCCATGTCCTTCTACCCTCTCCCATTGTGAGGCAAGTTGTGATTTTCTAGGTGGACTTTGACTTATCAAAGCACGTCAGCCCAGCACATCTTGTCATCACAGCCTTAGGAGTTGTCATAGGCACTGCCCCCTAGAAATGGTGGTCCAAAGAGAGAAACTGAGGCTTACAGAGGTAGTATTTAAGGTTACACAACTGGGGCGCCTGACTGGTTCAGTCAGTGGAACGTGTGACTCTTGATCTCGGGGTTGTAGTTTCAGGCCCCACATTGGATGTAGAGATTACTTTAGAAAAATAAAATCTTAAAAAAAAATAATAAAGTCACACAACTAATGCTGGCAAAGCCAGAAAGGAAACACATGTCTTCTTAGAGTCACACTGTTGACTAATGATAAACTTATGGTTGGTTAACAGAACACATAAGGTCCTGAATACGTCCCTTCCAACTTCCATTCTGAGAAAACCCTCCATTGCAGTCTGGCTGCAAACCACGTTAGGCAGTGGAGGAAGGGATCTATGTATAGCTAGTCCATCCTTCCCTGGAACCAGCTTTGAGTCAGTTCCAGGGAGCCCTTGGCCAGTGCTGGGTTTTCAAGCTGGAAGGCCAGAGACACCATTTGAGGTCAGTGGCCCATGGGCAGGGTTAAGGTAGGTGAACCTCACCCAATTCCAGTATGAAACCAGAAGCACAAAGAGGAAGAGCCCAAGGGCAACCATGTGAGCATACTCTCCCCCTTCTGTCTCTCTTCTTAAATATCTTTATTGAGGTACAATTCACATACCATGAAACACCCATTTAAAGTGTACAATGGTTTTTAGTATATTACTGAGTTGTACCATCACTACAATCTAACTTTAGAACATTTCATTATGGGGGCCCCTGTGTGGAGCAGTCAGTGAAGGGTCCAACTCTTGATCGTGGCTCAGGTCATGATCTCACAGTTCGTGAGTTCCAGCCCCACACTGGGCTCTGTGCTGATGGTGCGGAGCCTGCTTGGGATTCTCTCTCTTTCCTTCTCTCTGTGCCCTCCCCACTTGTGCTCTGTCTCTCTCAAAATAAGTAAATAAACTTAAAAAATGTTAAAAAAAAAAAAAAGAACATTTTCATCACTGCTGGCCCCAGGTAGCCTTTATCTACTTTGTTTCTTTAGATTTGTCTATTCCTGATATCTCATAGAAATGGAATACACAGGATGTGTGGTCTTTTGTGACTGGCTTCTTCCCCTTAGCATGACGGTCCTCAAAAGTCATCCAGGTTGTAGCATGTGTCAGCACTTCATTCCTGTTTATGGCCAAATAATACCGCATCGTACAGATATACCACATTTTATTCATCCATTCACCAGTTGGTGGACATTTGGGTTGTTTCCACTTTCTGAGGGCTGTGCATAATTCTTCTATGAACATTCACCAACATGTTTTTGTGCGGCCCTCTCTTCTCTTGGTTTATTTATGCGCTCATGTCATTCTCCTTCCTCCACAGGTTATAGTTCCAGTGTATGTGATATGTGTCTTTTGTTTTATGTGTTTATGATAAAGGTGCCTCTTGGGTGCGTGCATTTTTCATTTGCCTACATGGTATAGTGTTATGGTTCTTCTGTTTTCCTTTCCTCACTCAGCATTGTGTTTTGAGGATCCATCTATGTTGCCACGAGTAGTACTTTTGATCCATTACTGCCAACTCTGTGTGGCCCTCAGGGGTGGGCTGCTACATTTCGCACACCTCTTCCCACAGGGACAAATACTTCCGTGGCACCACACACAAACCCACAATGGACATCCTGGTACACGTCCCCTTCAGGAGCTTGGTGAGAATGTCTAGAATATATGTCCAGGAACGGATTGTTGGGACACAGAATATGTACATACTTACTTTGAGTAGTGCCGGCGGGCAACAAGATTGGGACACGAGGAGGAGACGGAATTGTTTTCATCCACTTTTCCCACAGAGAAATAAGAACCAAGACATACATTTGCCATCCAGCCTCGCAAAGCCACAGGACACCAGTACTGAGATGCACCGTGCCTGCTGAAGGATAGAGATAGAATTTTATTTCTCATATCTTTTTATTTCTTGTCTCATACTTCGCTAAGTTTCTAACTTAACACCGACTCCACTTAAATATTCTGGTCTCATAAAGTAGGGTTGTTCTTTATCCCTTGTGGAGTAAAATTCCGAAGGAAACCTACTGTTCTAAAAACTTTGCATTGTTCTTGGGGTACAAAGATCTTTGACCGTATAAAGATGGTTTTCTCATTTTGTAACTGGGAAGGTGTCTGACTCCTGAAACCCTGGCCAGCACTCAGGAGTGCCAAGGAACGGCAAGGAAAGGGAGGGTTCAGATGATCCACTGGGAATTTCTAGTTCTGATTTCAGTGACTTCTGAGAGAGAGAGATTAAAACCCTTATGGATAGCGGAACATGAGAAATTTCTTCCACGGGCAAGTGCCTACATTTGAGGATGATCAGCCACCCCTGCAAAGCTCAGGATGAACAGATCACGGACAGTCTACTGAAGAGGAGTGGTTTCTGGGTAAAGTATTCACTCAGAGCCTACTTTACACGCCTACACCCAAGGGTGCCTCTTTCTACACAGCAGAAGGGCGTCATCAGAAGCCTTTTGCAAAGAATCCATTTGTATGTAATGTGAACCCCTTTGTCCTCATTTTGGTTTCCTACATTTGGATTTCTTGTGAACGGGCTTTTCTGAAAGTGAAGGCCATACTCCTGCTGGACAGACCGAAGGTCTCTGGCCAGTCCCCACGAGCCCCTGGGAGGGCCCTGCAGGGAGCTGGGAGGGGACCCAATGGCTGCACTTCCTGCTTCCTCAGCCTGGCACTCTGCTACTTCTTTTGCCTCACCAGCTGGTGGTTTTCAAATTCAACCTCTGTGGAGCAGCTTCTGTGGCTGGCCTTACTTGGAAGTATTTAGGACAAAAAGAGAACCCAGCATTTCACGACGCCGAGCTTCATTTCCAGTGTCGCGTCTCACAAACGCTGAGAGGGAATAGACAGGAGGAGAGGACATCTTTGGAGAAGTCACCAGGACTCCCTACTTCCACTCAGCCTGAACATTCTGTTTAACACCAGCATCGTGGACACGGGGCCAAAAGGTCGGCAGGTCACCGGACCTGAAAAAAGACATTAGGAGGACAGGCCTCCTTCCTTATCCAAAGCCTCCTGCATGCTGGGCGTTGTGTGAGGTGCTTTCCATGTACTTTCACTAACCCACACAACAAATAGCACCACAAGGGAAGACTCTGCTCAACTTTGTGTATGAAGAAATTGAGGTTCAAAAGCGTTAAGTGACCTGGCCCATGTCACAAGGCAAAGTTTACCTAAGTCTCTCTAGCCCTGCTTTGTACTTCCCCAGGCTAGTTTGGACCCCCACTTTCCACCCCACCCGGGCCCTCATTTCTCCCTGACTCACTACTTCTGCTATTCTAAGGTGACTGGGCTTTGACTCAGAGCATTAGGGAAGGAGGTTTCTTGGCACCAGGAGAGGGGACACAGGGCTCAGGAGACAGTTTACAGATGGAATAAGCTTGTTAGTTCCCTCTCTGCTGGAACTGAGGGGAAGTAGCAGCTGGAGAGAAATGCCCAGAAGTGGGCAGGAAAGAGCAAAGAAGGGTCTGGTCACGAGAAAGCAGGGTCGACGCAGAAGCTGCTTCTCAGTCCAGCTCTCTGACCCCACGGCCCCTCAAAGAGGGCCCCACAGTGTGCCCTTGAGGGAGGTAGATTGAACAGCAGAAGCAGCCTGGGAAACTGGGCAGCTAAGCCACTCCGAGGGCTTAAAGTCACACTAGGGACTGAGAGGAAGAAAGTCCCTGTGACTGTGGGGCTCGGCAGGTGTCACAGATTTGTGCTGGCCTCAGGTTTTCCCTCCACATCCCCTACTTCCCCCCACCCACTATGCAGGCTCCCAAGCCTGGCTGGTCATGGGGCTGGCAGCCCTGTCAGAAAAGGGGAAAGGAAGGAAGACGGGGTAGGGAAATGTGCAGAGCTCTGGGGACAGAACCCATGGTATACTCAGCATGGGGGCAGGGAGAGAATAGAGGAGGAGAGCCGTGGAGCTCAAATGCCTCCCTTTCTGGACTGGGCATTCCACCTGATGGAGCTTGTGGGGCTGTGGTGTATGGCTGAGCAGGTACATGGCTGTGCATCCCACAGTTCCAGGAGGTGCCAGCCATGCAGACCACGGTGAATGGCAGCCCTCAGGGATAGGCACGCCACAGGCTGCAGAAGCCTAGGGATAGTCTTGCCCTCGGGTGCCTGGAGATAATCTTGAGGCTTCCTATCATTCCAAATCTTAAAGGTGGGAACCTTGGAGCTTGAGCACCGTCCAGGAATTGAAGAGGCCATCACCTATTGTGAGGTCAGGTGATCCTGGCTAGGGCCTGGCCAGCCTTCCTTTTTTTTTTTTTTTTTTTTTTTAAGATTTTAAGTAATCTCTACACCCAGCATGGGGCTTGAAACTCACAACTCCGGGGCGCCTGGGTGGCTCAGTCGGTTAAGCGGCCGACTTCGGCTCATGTCATGATCTCGCGCTCTGTGAGTTCGAGCCCCGCATCGGGCTCTGTGCTGACAGCTCAGAGCCTGGAGCCTGTTTCAGATTCTGTGTCTCCCTCTCTCTGACCCTCCCCCATTCATGCTCTGTCTCTGTCTCAAAAATAAATAAACGTTAAAAAAAAAATTAAAAAAAAAAAAAAGAAACCCACAACTCCGAGATCAAGAGTTGCCTTTTCTACAGACGGAGCCAGGCAGGTGCCCCAAAGATCCCCTTCCTGACTGCCAAGGCCTTGTGCCTCGCCCCACAGGCACCCAAGGCTGATATGGCAGTCTTTGATCTATCACTGCATCAGCAATCACAGGAGCCAATTTCAATTCAATTAAAAACAAAATCTAAATGATCTCACTGTACACAAATAAGCTGATCACCTTGAATGATGCCAGAACTTGGCCTTACAGGCCTGCTACTCCAATCACTCAAGTCTGTATCAGAAGTGTGACTTCTTTCCAAAGGAGACCCCCAGGCCTCACCTTGGTCCTCTGCCTTTTCATGTTCCTGTCCCTCCTCCTGGCTCCCCCTTGCCCCTGTTGTCCAGTGCACCAACATCAGGATCAGCCCAGCCAACCCTCCTCTTCCCTTTCTACCGTCTGGAATCCAAGAACTTGCTTTTTACCAAAAGAGGTAAAAGCAGTGTAGATGTTCAGGCAGGGGGTCCAAACCCCACGCCTTAGGGACGTCTCAAGCACACCTGCTGGTCTGAGGAGGAAGGAACGTTGCTGACTGGACCTCAAATGGGGAGGAGAGAGAAGTCAGTGGGTCAGATGGAGCTGCTGACTGGACTCAACTGGCCTCACAAGGAATACCCTGATTCAACAGGAGCCCATGCCTGGGACATCCTCATGGGTCTCCCCACGGAAGCACAAGCTGGGGGAGCTGCAGGATTTGGACACTGGCCTGAGCAGAAGGACACACTTGCCCTCGTGCCACCCCTTGCCCCACAGTCGGACAGACTTGGGATGGGGCCGAGTCCCCAGCAGCTGTTCTGGCCTTCCCCAGGAAGGCCAAGCCTGACAGCTCCTGCCCAGGAAATTCCAGTCCAGGCAGCTGCTTGAGGAACAAAATGCAGGAGTTCCCTTTGGGCAGGAGAGTTTAAAACTGGAATAAAGATAAAGGGATCAGAGCTGTAAGCTGCTTCTCCCAGCTTGTTTTCAAAGAAAAAAAATCTCACCAGAACCCAACAGCTAAGAAGAACACAGTGATTTGAACCCGTCTTCCTGGGCCTGCAGCTGGGCAGATACCATTTAAAATTTGTTCCATCCTCTTCGGTCCTGGCATGCTAACAACTCGAAATGGTCTGCTTCCATTCTTCAGTCCCTGCATACCTCAAACCTCAGCTGCTACCTTCTGGTCCCTTTTATCTTTTTTTCCGGTCACCCAGCCTGTTTGCTGCTCGTCTCTGAAAGTCTTCCAAGGGATTTATCGACATCTCCAGGGGCTGAAACATCAGGAAGGCATTCATAATACAGGAGGGGTCAGAGTTGCTGAACAGTGCAGGGACAGGTCACGTTAGTCTAAGGGACCGTGTGTCGATTTTCTGGGTGGTGAGTGTGGTCCAAGCTAGGCTGACCTGGTTTTTCCTTTGCACAAGGCTCTTCTCTCTTCGCCCTGCTTCCTTGCCAGCCATTTTCAATCCCTGCTGCTGCTGCATACTATAATCGGAGCCTGGAGTCACGCTGGGTGAGGGTGAGGAGATCAAGGTGAGCTCCTCCGCCCAAACAAAAACCCACATTGGGAGCAGCAAGATGTGAGGAGAGTACTAGCCTCAGAGACCAGGCCAAGCCATTTTACCCCTAACATGAGGGGATTGAAACGGATGATGTAGCTGACCACCCCCCACCTCTTTCAGGATCAGGTCAAAAATGCTAATTTGGGCCCAAACACTCCCAGTCTCCCCAACCCTTGCTCTGGCTTCTCTTCCAGCAAACGTGTTCCATTTGAAAAGCTTTTTCCCCCAAGTATAATTCCACTGCCTCTTTCCACCAGCAATTCAAAACCCTCCTGTCTCATGTTTCTCTGCCTGTCCTTTCCAAGTGCCATGCACGTGCTCTTAGATCTCTATTCCAGATCTGCCCTGAGGGGTGGGTGGGCTGGGACTGAACTCTGACCCTTTTGCCCCCTGGCCTAATCAGACCACTGTTGGTTTTGCTATGGCTTAGCTTCTTCTTGAATCAGATGTTATAGAATATTACACACACACACACACACACACACACACGCACGCACGCACGAAACAATCTTGCGTGGAAAACTCTGATCAAAACTTTTCCTTGGCACGAACACAGAGCATTTCCATGGCTTGCCACTTTCCTGATCTTCTGGGGCTGGTCTAAAGCCAGATTGGGGAATTTCAGCTCTGAAGGCCAGAGAGAAGTTTGCTGTCCCAGCTCCTGAGGTCTGGGTCATCTCCAGCACCACCAAACTAAGACTACAGTTTAATGAAATCTGCCACTCCTTCCCTGCCTCCTGCAGACTTTCTGTCCTAAGCAAGGAAATGTGAGGCCCCAGCCAGGCCTGCCGTTTTTCTTAAGCTCTCAGCTCACAGCCTTTAGATAGCTGGCTTCCTAAATTGCAGGTGATGTCCAAGGCCCTAGACTCTGCTTTAGGCAGGTCCACTATAACGGGGATAATGTATTCTTTTCCTATGGCTTCAGATTAAGGTTTGCTAATAAACAGTAAATTCTTTCTCTGAGGGAGAACTTACTTTCCATATTCCTTGGCATACCTCATTCAAAAAAGCCTTCTAGGTGGCATACACGTTATTAACAATAAGCAATGAAAGAGGATGTGTTAATGATAGCAACCATTTTAGTGCTTTGTATATATCTGGCACTGTCCTAAGCTATATATATATATATATATATATATATATATATATATATATATATTTTTTTTTTTTTTTTTTTTTTTTTTGGTGTTTATTTTTGAGAGAGAGAGAGACAGTGTGAGCAGGCGAGGGGCAGAGAGAGAGGGAGACAGAAAATCCAGAGCAGGCTCCAGGCTCTGAGCTGTCAGCACAGAGCTCAACATGGGGCTCAAACTTGCGAACCGCGAGATCATGACCTGAGCCGAAGTCGGCCGGTTAACCGACTGAACCACCCAGGCACCCCCTAAGCTATATTTATATCTATGCTCATTTAACCCTCTAACAATGTGCTGAAATAGCCACTCTCTCTCCTTTTACAGATAAGGAGCTTCAGGCTCTGAGCAGTTGTACACTTGCCAAAGATCCTGCTCACCAATTGGTTCTGGTAGACACTATAGGGATGCCTCAGGAAGGAGAACTCCACAGAACGGGATCTAGAGGGCCCGTGGAATTGAAGGAACCCAATTTTAGAGCTGAGAGGGATCTATATTTCACAGTTTCCAAGAGTTTGTGTGACTTGCCTAAGCCTCATGCAGCTACTCCACTTAAGAACTAGTATAGGGGGCACCTGGGTGGCTCAGTTGGTTAAGCAGCCGACTGTGGCTCAGGTCATGATCTCGCGGTCCGTGAGTTCGAGCCCCGCGTCGGGCTCTGTGCTGACAGGTCAGAGCCTGGAGCCTGCTTCAGATTCTGTGTCTCCCTCTCCCTCTGCCCCTCCCCTGTTCATGCTCTGTCTCTCTCTGTCTCAAAAATAAATAAACGTTAAAAAAAAAAAAAAAAGAACTGGTATAGAATCCACTTATTTTGCTAGTCACAGGTCTCTCTTAGGAGGAAAAGAAAAGAAGTAAGGTTTAACAATTTAAGGTAGGGTCTTAGAGAGACTAGAAATGTTAGAAAACATTGGCATGAAAAGAAAGTAAGAAATGGTGGTGGGGGTAGGCCTCAAATATCATCATTAACCAGTCTAGAACTGGTCAAGGGGATGTTTGTTACCCTATAAAAACCTATGCAATCTCCAGTAGCCACACACTCATCTGGTTTTTGGGCATGCTTAAGTGTGTTGGTGTTCAGGTCATTATACGATCAGTATTTCATGGAATGAATGCATTCTTGCAAAGAGAATTTCTCCCAAACCAATCCTGCATGTTTATGGACTTCCATTATATTCTTATTTATTTTTTAACATTTTTAAGTAATCTTTTACGCCCTATGTGGGGCCCAAACTGATGACCCTAATATGGAGTCACACGCTCCACCAACTGAGCCAGCAGGGCTCCCCTTGACTTTCATTTGAAATGAAGCAATTTACTTGGGGATTCTGGGGAATCTTGATAACCAAGTGTTTTAGAGGCCAGTCCATGACATGTTCAGTGCTAGTTCTGTGGATCTGGAAAGCTGCTGAACTCACCTAGCATTCATTTCTTCCCTTGCAGTCTTCCCTCGACCACAAAAACGTCTCTCATGCCTAAGGATCCTGGGTTGGCACCCAGATATCTTGGTGGTTTATTGCCTTTCTCCAGCCTTGGTGGGGGTACTAACAAAGCCAGCTAGAAAGAGACTTGGAAGCTAGCATTCTATACTTCAACTGGAACATTCCATTAGCTCATGGCTTTGGGTTCCAGAAAGGAGCTCGTTTCCCAACTTCAGTAATTTTAAATACTAGATATCCCATTTCCTTACAATGGGAGTGTCTTGTCAACAAGCCCCAAAGGACCCTTCTGCACAGCTCAAGGTAACCCCACTGAGGGGGTGGAGTGGAGCAACCCTGCAGCTGGTCTCTTGCCATGTCATTGCTGGCCCCAGGGAAGTTCATCTTTGCCTCTGAGCCTCCGTTCTTTTTTTTTTTTTAAATGCTTACTTATTTTTGAGAGAGACCGACAGAGTGTGCGTGGGGGAGGGGTAGAGAGAGGGAGACACAGAATCCAAAGCAGGCTCCAGGCTCTGAGCTGTTAAGATAGAGCCCGACGAGGGGCTCTAACTCTTGAACTGCCACATCGTGACCTGAGCCGAAGTCAGACTCTTAACAGACTGAGCCACCCAGGCGTCCCTCTCAGCCTCCAGTTCTGAGAGCCATCTTACCACCTTTGCACTGAGAGTGAATTGCAATTAGTGTGCACATGGTTCAGATTTCTTTTTACAGTTTTCTTCTGTTACATGTGAAATAATTCAAAATTACTTCCAAGCCACCTGAATTCATGTTCTTTCATTCTGGTATGAGCGCTCAAGCACAAATGAGCACTTAGACTGAAATATCCCACCTGAGAGAACTGCACAGGTTGTCCAAAGCCATTATCTTGCTGCTGTAGGCAAGTCTGGACTCATGGAGCCTCACTTCACCTTAGTGTTTCAACCCTGGCCCACTGCCTTGCTTAGGTCGTAAGAGGTGGATGGCCTTCCTTTAGAAGTGTCTATCTTCCTCACAAGAGTCTTGGTTGGCAAGAATTTTTCAGTTAACTAAAAGCGGCAGCTTTACAGGCAAGATATGGAAGGTCTTTTCTTCTTCTTCTTCTTCTTCTTTTTTTTTTAAAGGAAAACGCTTGCAAAGCATGCCTGAAACAGGGCAGGAAAAGCAACTTGTTATTTGGAAACATCAAAAACTTTCTTTTGGGGTCGTTCGTAATGTTACTTCACTGCATCACTCCCTCCGTTCCAGCCAATAAAAGGGTTAATTCCAGGATCTCACTATTCTTGAGTCCACGCAAGCCTGCTAAAGGAGACCAAGTAGATACCTCCTCCTACCCTACATTTTATTGTCCAGATGTGACCTTTGTCCCATACCTAGAAGTGGCAATGACCATTGGCATGGATGTAGAGTACCACAGTTTTTCTTCTAGTCTTCAGAGTGGCTTTGAATTGAGTTTCAACTAGGCGAGAATTAAAACAGGAAAGAAATGAAGGATCGGGGGTGTCTAAGCAACCAAGTCTTCCCTGGAAGAGAAGAGGAAGCCGTGAGAAGTGAATAATAGGTTTATTTGCATATACACAAGAGAAGAGCTAGCGTTGCTGGGAGTCACAAGAGGAGGGGCTTGTGAGGAGGTAAGGCTTCAGCAGAGGAAGGCACCTTGACAAACAAGGGATTCCTGGCTTAGTAAATCAAGCACAGTTGCAACCTTCTTTTGCCCCAAGCCAACTACTCATTTACTGCTGTCCTAGAGACACAGGAATTACTTACAAAACCAGGCAGAAAATAAAGTGGAAAGAAACGGTTTTACCTCTCTGGACCAGCCACTTAAAAAATTTATATACAGGATACAGGAAAAAAAAAAAACCAAAAGAGGCACTTTCAAATAGTTCTTAATCTAATCAGTGCCGTCTGTCCTGCTAGTAAAAATACCATCATGAAAGACTTTGGGGATCAAATGTGCCTCCAAAGTTGGGGCCTCAGTTCACAAGGATTCTGGAAGTGGTTCCTGCCAGGTTTCCAGGCCTACGATCACAAGACAGGAGATTTCTGGAAGTGAGAGTGGAGTGGCTATGGAGATAAGCATTTCTCAGCCTGTTCCAGTGAGTGTCTTGTGGGCTTATCTCCTAGCAAGTGGAATCTGGGGTGCTGGGAAGAGTCTCTCCCAAGGATAGGAGACATCCTTGCTAAAAACGATCTTTCTTGAACACTAAAATTGAACCAGAATGAACTTTGACTTCTCTTTGGAGAACTCAAATGAAATTAAGGCTTTTTACATGAAAGACCAAGTTCTGCATTTGGAAACAATAACCACCAAGTGGCTGTTTCCCAAGGGAACTTAACTTCTTTTCCTCTAGGAACAGTGGATTGTCCTAAGAGAAATCAGAAGAGGCTACCTACTTGATTAGGTAAAACAAAAAGATTAGGGAGGCTGACTAGGAAGGGGAAGAGAAACACACACTGAGTGATGATATCTTTTTTTTGTATATAAAGGATTAAAAAATTCCAATTTAATAAATTTTGGAAAAGCAAATGTAAAATGACTTGGGCTTATAAAACCAGAATTTACAATTATCTGTGAATAGTCAAAGACAAATCATAGAACCATTTTCATTACAAATCCAAAGTAATTCTAATAGTTACAGAATCACTTTCCCACTCCCCCCCCCCCACCGCCCCCGTGAGATTACAGTTGTTAAATTGTAAGCATCTCCACTGCTACTCATAGTCCCTCATCTCCTTCTCCTAAGACAGTGTTTTCATACCCAAGTCACATCACACATACCAGGCACGTCTTTCCTTTCACAAAGCTTAGCCAGATGATATCTCCTTTTGGCTGAGATCAACAACCTTCCTTTTATAAATAATCCTTCTTCCCCCAGCGCCTAAATTCATCCAAGTCTTCATCCTCCACATGGTCCCAGTCCCAGTAGGACGGGCCCTTCTCTAAAAGGAACACTGGATCAGTCACACATTCGGTCCTCTCTACGCCAATGCTGGCCGCGCCCCAAGTGGTCTAGCACACTTGCACCCAAGAAAAGTTACAGTGTGCCTCTTTCCCTCTCTTCCTCATTTCTTGCCACGATTCTGCTTTTTCATGACATCTGTGCTGACGAGATATCTGGTCATCCCTAGGTCTTCCTGCTTTGTGTAACTATGACCAAGTGACTGTAAGGATGGACCACTGTGATGCTGAAAATCTCTTGGTCTTTCCCCCTCTCGGTGAAATGCAGTCTCTGCCAGGAGCCAGGAGCCTTACACCAGAGACTCTTCTCTGCCTCCTAACACACCAACTCAACAGGAATCGGTTATTTAGAGATGCGTACTGCTCTGCAAGATCTAGTCAGAACACCACAGCCTCTGCTAGTTGCAAGCCCAGGGGAAGATGCCAGTTTCCTTCAATTCTGACCAAGCATTTTGGGTTGAATTAAAAGAACATGGCACCACACTCTGCTCTTCACTACACTTCTTCATGAACATACCTATGACATCTGCTTAAATCGTCTGAGCACCAAGCTCTTCAGAGCTGCCTTTTCCCCCTCCCTTCATCACAGAGGGCCAAGGAAGTGCCCGCTGGCCTCAAGAGCTCCTCTTAGGAAGTAGTACCTAACTGGTTAAAGCAGTCCCCCATAACTAGTTCTAGTTCATGGCCTCCATACAGAGTGTGGCCCAGCACTGCTCAATTTGCCATGGGTGAAGTTGACCAGGAATCTACATTCTCTGGAATCTGATCTCAAGTGCTAACCTCCCATTAGCATTAAATACAGTTCACTTTTAGTGTGTCCACATTAAATGCTCAATGAAGAAGTGCTACTGAGAGAAAACATGGAAGGAAAGTTTCCTTCAGAAAGGAACCATGTGTTCCTTCCAGCATGGAAGGCTTGTTTCCATTCTCCCCTTCATTTTTTCAGCATAAATCCACAACTCATTGGCAGGGCAGTCAGATTCAGCAGGCACTCACCATTAAGACCAGAACACTGACAGCATGTAAACAAGGTGAGATGGCAAAAGATACAGATCCATTGATCCTTCCCGATGGAGAACCAAAAGAAAAGCCTCGGAGACAATGAGCTCACACGTGCCGGTGAACACACACAAGAACAAGTCAAATGTCTCAACAAGGATTTACTTTAACAAAACGCACAGGTACGCGATGCTCAAGTCTTACTAGAAAGGAGTCACTTGGATTTCCCCCCCACCTCTCCTTACACAGCACAAGCCAGTGACCAGCTAAACATTCAGACCCATTATTGAATAGAAGGGAGCAGCATCAGACACAAAATCTCAGGCCCTGGTTTTATGTGCCTTTAATACTTTTTTTCCTTTTCTCTGCGTTCACTAAACAGGATTAAAAATTTTCTTTGTAAAGCTACTTTTCATAGCTTTTTGTTTTCCCTTTGTATTTATCATGTTTTTAATTTCTTCTCTGAGGAGGAATTCTCTGAATCTGTATCTTCCAATTCGATTCGGTGCCTTTTGAGGCCACTGTGGCCGTGAACAGCCCTACTGCTGTCTGTGTCTGGGGGGTCAGTGGGGTCCTCTCTCGTTCCAGCACTGGGGGTCTCACAGGCCATTTCAGACCCACAACAATCTTTGTGTAGGAGCGTCCCTGTCAGGGACAAGTTATCATGGTCAGTGTCCGAATGTCCTGGGGAAGAGCAGGCCACTGCCTCCAGCTCCCCGAAGTTCTGCCCATTGTTGTGGGGATGAGGGGGGCGGGGGTGTAAGCGTCCATTGTTGTGGTTGGCACAGATGGTTTCGGGGCTCCGCTCCTCACTGTCATCAGACTGGGTCCTGGGACAGCTGCCAGACCCACTGCTGAGAGTGGAGCCAGATGCCTTGGGGACAGGAGGAGAGGGCGGCTCCTCAGCCCGGCTGCTTAGGGCCTTGCTCAGGGCCTTTCCATTGAGCTTCTTGGTTTCGAAAGAATGTTCTACAGAGCTACCATTGTTAGTGTCCTGTGAGGTATCTTCTGGCGCCTCTGCCCAAGGGTGGCTGCTGTGCTCATGGCCTGAGCCATTGCTGGGATTTCTAGCAGAAGTCCCTTCTTTAAAAGCATCCTTGCTGCGACCTTCAGGGGGCAGGTCCTGGTTCCTCTGGGCTATGGTCATGCTTAGACAGGCTTCCTTACTGGAAGAAGGGGCTGGGTTATCCTTGTGGCTGGTTCCGGCCCTCCCTTCGTCGGCCTCCCCAGCCACGAGGGAGCTCTCTCCATCTTTGTTATTTGAGTAGGAGATATAGGAGTAGCGGAGCCACTTGTAAGCCTTATAAATTTTTCGTTCAACCGACTCTATGTCGGAGGTTGGCGATGCTCGGCTCGGCTGAATCTCCAGGGTGGAAGTGCCCCGCTCAGGGGAGGACGTCGGGGAGGAGGAGAGGTCATCCACTTTGATCTGGGGGTAATCGTAGTTGTCTTCTCCAATGTAGGTGTTGGCGGGCTTGCTCGCAGGGGTGGGCCTCTCTTCCCGGGGTGTCTTCTGTCGGCGCCGCATGGCGTTCCGCTGCCGCGTGGAGGTTCGGCGCTCGTTCAGCTCCTCCTGGTCCTCAGAGCTGCTGGAGCTGCTGGAGCTGCTGGACTCGTCTTCAGGGCTGGGAGACCGCGGCCGGGGGAAGAGATCTGTGTCCAGCTCAACCTCGCAGGCGTTCTCCTCGGAGTCGGACTCGTTGGAGAGGGCCAGGAGGCGTTTGTCCTGGTAGCGCCGCAGGGCAGACAGGCGCTGCTGGCGAGAGGCTGCGTCCTCGCACGTGGGCGGCGGTGGAGGCGACGCCACCGCGTTGGTGGTGGTGACCCGCAGGGGCCCCAGATGGAAGGCGCTGTCGGCATTCTCGTCCACCGTGGGTGGAGGGGAACGGGGCAGCGAGGCTGAGGACTCTGAGTCAGTGTAGCCTGAGCGTTCGCTGACCCCAGCGTGCAGCTGGAGTATAGTGCTCTCACTGAGGTCGCTGTCCGAGTCAGAGCTCCAGCCCTCGATCTCTCGGCGCACCAACGAGTCAAAGAAGGCCATCATCCGGGGGTCTTCCTGCACGGACTGGTTGGCATAGTCGTGTGACAGGCCACTCCCGCTGTTCAGCACAAGGCTGATGTATTCTTCGTGGGTATAGAGGCAGCGGGAATCATCCTCAATCCGTCCGTCTAGGTCTCCTGTACATCCTGGCTGCTTGTATGGGCTCCAGATCTGCACAGAAGGCAAAAACAAAACCAAGGAGGCCTGATTGGGAGGTACTCTAAAGCTGGTAGTGATAAAGAACACTAAGGCAGAGTTTCTCCGGACCCTCCCCTGTCATTTAGCCAGGATTTGCTAACCAGTTTTAAAAATGTATTCTTTACCAGACCGGATTATGTGGGCCACACATGAAAACCCAGGCTTCTAGAGTCCGATGTTGGAAAAAGCATCGTCTAGGACACGGCATCAGCCTAGTGTCGGGAAAGCGAAGTCCCGTCTCTAGGCGTAGCACAGTGACACGCCATCTCCCCTACAGCGCCCCCTCTCCTTTAGCTTCCTGTGTTAGTAGCGTGGAAATTACAACAACCCCCTCCATAATCTTGAAGGGCAGGGGAAGACTTGAAGATTGGCCAACGTGCTCAAAACTCTCAGAAGACTGAAGCTGTGCACAGGGAGGTGCCACTTTTCCAAAGTGGAAACAGACCCAGCAGTCAGTCCTCCGTGGTAGTTAGTATTTCAGCCTATAACTCCACTTCTCCCCAACTGCAACATTTCTATTTTTAACTAATGGGAATTGCTTGTGGAGCTTGATAAGAATAGCCAACTGCCTACACTGCAGTTCCCTCTTGGACATGCAGGCATCAGTTACCCGGGAAACTGGGTTCTCTTAACCAGGTTGCTGCTGGCCTGCTCCCCAACTCTTCTGTTAGCTACAGGAATGGGTAGGACACACACCCCAAGACCGGAGACCCACCCTTTAACAGCCTCCACTCTATCACCAGAGATACAGGCTGACAACCAGAGGATCTAGGCAGAGCTAGGTAGGACTCAAACTCAGGTGTGCCTGACTGCAAAGGCCCAACTTTACAAGTGGAATAAGTTATGCAAAAATCCAGTTCAAGGTAATTAAGCTGTCACTGCAAATGAGAATGCTTAGCTTCACCTGACTGCCAGACTGGTCCATGGAGCAGCTCACAGAAGCTCAGTTACATCAGCCGGTAGCCATGGCAACTCAGATGAAATTCCAGGCGATTTTCTTGCCTGACAGGCTGGTGTCTATCTTTAGGCACCCAACCCAGAAAACAGGGCTCTTCATTCTCTAACCTGGATCAAGACAATGCCTTTGCTTCCCCAAAGCTACCCAAGGACAAATTCACCTCCTTATGAGCACTTTCCTGAGGCCCAACCCTTCCCATGCTTAACTTGCAACTTCTGGGAGGCAGAATCTCTTTGGAGGATCCCCAGTTCAAAAGGGGCTAGAAAAACCTAAATTAGCTCTTTTCACCAATTCTTACTTTAGATTTATTCTTCTTTTGACTTTGTTCCCTGCCCACAACTCCTCAGGCGTTCTCCCGTCTCCATCTTCATTATGTGACCCAGGGGAGGTTTAAGTAGTGGTTCTCACACCCCAAAGTGCGCAAGAATCACCTGAAGAGTCATAACAGTGTTGACTCCTGAGTCCCACCCGTAGAGATTCTGATTCACTACATCACCACTGGGTACCTGGGCTCTGCATTTTTAACAAGGGGAGACCAACATTTAAGAAACACTAGTATACGGTTAGAAAATAGTGGAGGGGCACATGTGTGGCTCAGTCTGTTAAGCATCTGACTCTTGATTTCGGCTCAGGTCATGATCTCATGGTTCATGAGTCTGAGCTCTACATCGGGCTCTGTTGCTGACAGGGCAGAGCCTACTTGGGATTCTCTCTCCCCCTCTCTCTCTGCGCCACCCCCACTCTCTCTCTCTCAAAAATAAATATAGAAAAAAAAATTATTTTTGAGAGAGCACAAGTGGGGGGAGCAGAGAGAGGGGGACAGAGGATGCAAAGCAGGCTCCATGCTGACAGCAGCGAGCCTGATGTGGGGCTCAAACTCCCAAACCGTGAGATCATGACTTGAGCTGAAGTCAGACGCTCAACTGACTGAGCCATGCAGGCACCCCCCAAAAAAAACTTAAAAAAAAAAAAAAAGTTTAAGTAGCAGAAAAGAAAGGATTTTTCTGAGGAGATTCTCAAATTCTTTGTGAGACCCAAAGTTTGGGAAACATTCAGATATGGCCTTCAACAACAGGCTCAAGCTACGAATGACTATCTCTGCAAACAAATGTCCAAGGGAAAAGTTTGGTGGCTTAGGAAGGAAACTGGAGGGATTCCAAAGGCAAAGTCCTTAGGACTTTTTGGGGCCTCATTCTATATTCTGGGCCAGATCTCTTACTTTCTCAGTTTAAAAATGGTGAAATGTTACTAACCATGTTATCTAATATAAAGATGAATCTATATGTGCATCACAGAAACACAGAATTTGTTAACAGAAGTACAAAATATTGAAGGTGGGATGCTGGTCCAACTATCCAACAAACCAGTTTCTAGGTTCTTTCTGATCTATTACCCAGCCTCCTATTTCTTCCTTCAGGAATGAAAATCATTAACACTGAAAGTCAGCTTTTATTTGGGCTCTGGAATGTATTAAGCTGAGGTAGACTTTCATTCCTGAAGCTTAGAGTAATGGAACAAACCACTGGATCAGGAGACAGGAGACTTGAGTGTGGGTTCCCACTCAATTCCTAGTTAGCTGGTTGACCTTGGATAAAGCTCAACCCCCTGATCTAAACAGTGAATTAGATGGGTCTTATCCAATCCTAGGATTCAGAGCAAAACAAAACCATCATGCCAGACAGGCAGTTTTCAGTCCTCAAGGGACTTGTAGCACAGAGCTGCTGGGGCTGACAGAAGGGGTAGGAACCCCAGCTCTGTGGCCTCACATAGCCCTGGGCAAATGACTTCACTCTCGAAAGTCTCTTTTCTCATCTGTAGAAATGAAAATGACAAAATGACATAACCTATACCACAGCACAACAAAACATGGTGCTTTCTCTTTCACTTGGCAGCTGAACACCGTAACTAGAAAGTCTCAGACCCATCCTCAAAGAGACTTTTGAACATCAGAAGGACTGACCGTCGCTATTATCTTAGTCCTCATCCTTAAAATGTCAGTTTCAAATATTTGTGAAAGTGGTTATTTCTTTCCACTGAAACAACTCAGAAGTAAAGCAACGAAAACACAACTTCTTTTAAAAAATTTTTTTTAATCTTTATTTTTGAGAGTGAGAGAGAGACAGAGCATGAGCAGGGGAGGGGCAGAGACAGAGGGGGAGACACAGAATCTGAAGCCGGCTCCAGGCTCTGAGCTGTCAACACAGAGCTCGATGTGGGGCTCGAACTCAAGGACCACGAGATCATGACCTGAGCTGAGGTCGGATGCTTAACCGACTGAGCCACCCAGGTGCCCCCAAAACACAACCTCCTGTTGCTAACATGTTAAATGTGGCTAGATATGACTCCTCTAGGGGCAAGGTTCATGAGAAAAGGAGGGATGAGCAGGTTCTTCTCCAAGCCCAGTGAAAAGTTCAGTTCAAGAGACTGCTGAGGGTAGGGCCCTGCGGTGGCTCAGTCCATTAAGCATCTGAGTCTTGATTTCGGCTCAGGTCATGATCACACAGTTCATGAATTCAAGCCCCACGTCAGATTCTGTGCTGAAAGTGTGGAGCCTGCTTGGGATTCTTTCTCCCCCTCTCTCTCTCTGCCCTTCCCCTCCTCATTCTCTCTCCCTCAAAATAAATAAACATTAAAAAAAAAAAAGGCTGCTGAGGAAAAAGATGCAGTTCAATTCTTATTTAAACATCATCAAAATGGAAAACAATTAAGTAGCAAGTGTTCTGATCTACATAGGTGACCATGACAAGCCTGATGTAGCAGCTCTAAGCCTTCTTCTCTTTGTGATATTGTACTAAATTAAGAAATTTGTCAGGGGTGCCCGGGTGGCTCAGTCAGTTAAGCGTCCGACTTCGGCTCAGATCAGGATCTCATGGTTCCTTGGTTTGAGCCCCATGTTAGGCTCTGTGCTGATAGCTCAGAGCCTGGAGCTTGCTTCGGATTCTGTGTCTCCCTCTCTTTTTGCCTCTCTCCTGCTCATGCTTGGTCTCTCTCTCTCTCAAAAACAAATAATAAACATTAAAAAAATTAAAAAAAAAAAAAAAAAGAAATTTGTCCATCTACCAAGAAAATCTATACAGACAGAGACCTAAAATTGCTACTCAAGGGTTCTCCACACTCTCTAATCTGGCTTCCAAGACCTTCTGGGCCCATCTCTTGCTAACCTTCCTGCCTTATATCTTAGATCTCTCTTCTTGTGCACTTCATTTTGGCCAAACAGGATCATTTTCTGAACAGGTCCTACACTTCACTGTTTCTGAGTATTATTTCTTAGTATAATGCCTGGAACACTGTAGGTGATCAATAAATATTTACTGATTCAATGAAATAATTAACTACCCATTCCCTCTACTTAGAATGTTCCTGGTATCTTATTCTTCTTCCTTTTACAGTCTTTATTCTTCAAAATCTAGTTCAAATATTTCCTGCCTGAGGTTACCACAGACGGGAAAACTCTCTTTCCCCCAGAGCATTTTGTTTATATCTCTTATGTAGGTATTGCATTTTTTCATTATCTTTATTTCTTGTCTCTCCTACTGGGTCATCAATTCCTGGGGGACCTGCGTTACCTTTTTTTTCCTTTATGTTCCCCATAGGCCCTAGCACAAATGGCATACACAGGTATATCATAAATGTCACAAGTATCATAATTGAATAAATGAATACTGGTCTTTGAGGGAAAAAAATGTCAGCATTTGTCCTATCTTGCCCCTCTGTGTTTAAATACAAAACAAACCCCCTTGTTTGCTCAGTGTGGACATTCAGGGAGTTAGAAAACTGTTATGGGTGAGAAGAGGTTGGCCCTGACAGCAGGGATTCTACTCTGAGTTAAAAAGGCAGCAGTAAAGGACAAGGGAGAAGGTGAAGTGGAGAGAAAAAAGAGCTCAGACTGGGCTAAAACATTATGCTCTTGGGGCCATTGGTCCTCTCAGAAATAGCAAGCAGGAAAGTGACACTTATTAAAATAGTCAGAAATTGTCAGGCACAGGCAATTCACAAGGCACTCCTGGATGGCAAGTCACTGTTAGCATCCTTACTTGACAGATGGGAAACAGACTCAAATAACTATTCAAGGGCACCAGTTGTGTTGACTTAAGGTTTCAAATGGCTAATCAGGCCTCTTGGTAGGGCAGCATTCAGACCCCATGGGAACCTGGAAGCAGTGAGTTCCATAGTTAAGTCTGGATAACCTCCCAGAGAAAACATTTTCTTCTCTTTCTCCTCTGAGAACTTGGCTAGTTTCCAAACATGACCTTTAGGGTAAGGCCTCCAGTTGACTAAACAATAAATGGGGAGACTAAGTACAGAAGCATCCCAGAGTACATAGCCAAACAGGAATCTCTCTTCTAAAGGAGATGTCCAAGCTGGGCTCTGAGAAAGAGAATGACGTCACCAGGCCGAGAGAGGACATGCTACTGTGCCAACCCATTAGTCATCGGCCAAAGGAGAAGAGAAAGCAATTCAAGGGACAGAGCCAACTCCACAACTGCTCAGTGAAGGACTCTTAAGATGACCACCTCTAGCAGGGGCCTCTGGCTGCCTGCTGCCTTCCACCAGCATGGGAGTGTGACAGGACATTGGGAAGAACAAGAAACAGGGCTCTATCCTAACTACCGCTAATCAGCTGTGTAATTAACCCCAGATGGGTAGTTTATCATTTAAATCTCATCATCTATAAAAAGAAAAAGTCCATAAAAATGATCCAGAAGTCCTGCTCCAGGTCTGTGGAAAAATATGTGCAATCATGAAAGTCAGTCCTGATCCATAGGACCAACAAAACTTAAATAAAGGAAGTTGGATTAAGGATAAATAAAAATACGACCCATACTCCAACATTACATTTCTGACAACTTCCCTTACTCAGATATAACTTGAATAGTTAAAGAAAAAGAAAAGGAAAGGGAAAAAGAGAGGGAGGGAGGGAGGGAGGAAAAAAGGAAGGAAGGAGGAAAGAAGAGAAGAAAATGAAAACTGGTTTTCAATGTCATTTTAGGATAAAATATGAGGAGTTTTATCTTTTGGGGGGATTATCATCCATCCTTACTTAAAAATCAAGTTATCAAGGAGTCCTGAAGAATTTATCATTTGCCTCAAACCTTCATTTTCTCCAATGTGGAAAAGGGTTACTAACTACTGGAATGTGAGTGATGTCCTTCTGTGGACACAGGCCAGGCTTGGTCTCTTGGTTGCAGGTTCCAAATACATTCCTTGGCTGGGTTCAGTTCATTGAGTCGATGTGCAACTAATGCAAGTGTTTAGCTTCAATCACAACCACATGCAGTGGTTTTTGATATGTTCTGAGACAATTTAGCTATGGTTCTGGCAGTCACTTAGTTATGTCTGTGCCATATTAGCATAGCAATTAATGCAAAGTGCACCCGAGTAACTGAGGGGACAGTGGCTTCCAGATGAGGCTTGGAAAACAGAACTCATCAGACTCCAGATCAAAAGCTATTGGCAACGTAGTGGCATACAAATGGCATCTAGTTTCAAAGCCTGGTGACTATTTTTAAAAGAGGTCCTGAAAGGAGGGTTTTAAACCACTCTTTTTAATATCAATTTTTCAGTATTCTGTAGCATGTGAAAATAATCGAGAGGTTTTTAAAAGTAATCTGTGCCCAACGTGGGGCTTGAACTCACAAACCCAAGATCAAAAGTCGTATGCTCTACTGACTGAGCCAGCCAAGTGCCCCAAAATAATTGAGAATTTTGATAGACCTTTAGTATGTTTAGATATGAGGTCCTATATATATTGTTCTAGTTTCTTCCCATTATGAATTGTAATAATTTGTTTAAAACAGTTAGAAGGGAAAGATGCCTCACCTTGATAATCTTTTCTACGCCAGAAGAGCAGATCATGTAGGTGTGAGGGTTAAATCGGACCTGGTTAACAATAGACCGATGCCCTTTCAGCACCATGAAGGCTCCGTTGACCACCCTACCAATGCCACCTGGGAAGACAGAAGGAAACAAAAATCAAATGATGAAATGGAGCAAAGTAAAGAGGTTCCAGTAATGGCAGACAAACAGTTCTGAACTGGAGCCAAGATTTTTTATTAACTATGCCACCAGCAGAATGCTTAATCTTACAGATAAAGTTGCTATGGAAAGAGGGAAGATGAAACATTCTCTCAGCATATGTGCTCTTACCAAGAGCCTTTATTTAGCCTGTAAGCATTGCCCACGCCCACCCCCTGCAATTCCATTGTCAATGAAGCCACAGGCACTTAAAACATTTCTCAAGTTTTTGATCCCCAAGATAGAACCCAAGTGTTACCTTAGAAAAGGCCAGTCATGAGCAAAATGAGACTGAACTACTTGGGAACAGTTAGGCAGCTGAGCCAGGGACATGCAGAACCAGAAGCATATAATTACTTAAATGCACAGAAAAATCTCTCATCTACTTGCCCTCAATTTCTATGATGAAGGTAGCAAACAAAACAAACATATGAAAACCACGGGGAAAATAATGGAAAAAATCCTTTTATTACCCTGATAATGGGGAGAGTTAGGGATAAAGAAAGGAGATCTGGGCCACTTCCCTAATAGGAAGGGCCCAAGTACTAAGAATGTGAATTAGAGTAAGGGCCTTAAAACCGTCACATATGTATTAAAATCAAGAGGCCACTAATAGAAAGCTGTATTTTAAGGACCGTCCTGTAGGCTTTCTTCTTCAGTGACTGAGAAAAGCACCAGAGGCCTGGAACATATAACACAGATGAAGATGTCATCATTTATACACTTGAAATAATCTCAAAGGTTCAACTTCACTGGTAAGGGCATCACACACAACATACACATCCATGTTCTGAACAAGGTCGCTTCTGAGCAACCATCAACAGCTTAGTACACATAAGCCAACCTGTGTCCCCAGCCAACTGGCAAAATGTGATGCGTTCAGACACAAACAAATAAGTATCTGTTTATCTAAGCAATGAATACCATCTTAGCCCCTACCAGGAGCTTGGCACCACTAGGGCACAAAGTATCAATCAGTAGGCAGTCTTGGCTTCACATACCTCCACCCCACTCCCAACTCCACCTTGTTTAAACATTCATTCCAGACATTTCTCATCTCAGTGTCCTAGAGGGACAATGACTAGGAACAATATCCCTTCTCCAGACATAATCTGGTTCTGGAGAAGGTGTCTTCTTCTGCTTTTGGCCTCCTGACACAATTCCTCTTGTGACTCATGGAAGATATCCCTCTTTATTGCCATGTACATATATATCTTTTTTATGACAGTGAGAGTTTTCAGACTGCATTGATCTGTTCCTTGGTAGTGCCCACTTAACTAGCACTAGGTGCTTATTCTACTTGGTAAGTGACAAAAACGTCCTTTGCCTAATTTTCCCACCATAGTTGACATTATTAATGTTTGAATTATCCAGGATGTATAATATACTTAAAGTTATCCATATCTCAACCCAACATCATCAAGTTTGCTAATAAACCTTGGAGAGTGACTAGACCATAGAATAAATGTGTTTTCATGGATCAGGAAAGGTTAAGCACTAAAGTAGGCTGCCATGATGGGAATCCCTAGGCAGCCTGAGTGTACTGGGTTCCTAGACTGGAGTGGGAGGAGGGGAAGGTAACTTGAGCCTAATCAAAATAAAAATAAACTTGAGAAAATTAAGGACAAGAGATCCATGGGAATCTAAACCAGTCGTCTCAACATAGGGATCTTACCACCCCCCAAAGATTTCCCTTGGATTTTTTTTTTTTTCTTAATATAAGGTTGATTCAAAAAGTAGCATTCCCATTCATGGTTTTCTTCTGAATTCTACTCATACCTGTGCTGGGGTAGTCACTTAGCAAAGAATCTTTGGGCTAAACCTAGTACTGATCTCTTATTTAATCCTACTGCCTCCAAGAAAAGTAATTTAAATGACTCAGAGAATGTGAGTGATTTCTTCCTAACCATACAGCTAGTAAATGGCAGAGTCAGGATATGAACCAGAGCCTGTTTGGCTGTAACACCCAATATCCTTTCCACTGTAACAGTGGCCTTTAAGAGATGAAAGGATTTGAATAGGGATGGAGTCTGAAGCTCATAAAATCTTTCTAAATCTTTCTGGCAGTTATCATATGGGTTGGTTGTTTTTTTTTTTTATAAGTCATCAACTTAAGAAAGGGGAAGGGGTAGACTCTATCCAATGGCATCCTGAGTACAAGCTCCATAGTATCACCACAAGACATTGCCAACACTGAATAGTTCACGAAAGTAGAACTGGCTCTCTTGTGTACCTAGAACTGGGGGCGCAATGCCTGAACCAAAAAGTACCTGCTTAGTAAGCACTTGTTGAATGGACAGTGTTTCAGGAGACGGCAATTCTAGAATAAATACCACCAAAGGAGGACAGATAGAGGATCTCATGTCTTAAAGAATCAACTACCACAGAACTAAATTTTATCAACCAAACTGATCTTAATCTGTTAAAGGTTATTTGGAATACAATTACAGTAACTTTTGGACTTGCAGAATAAGTGAAAGGGTACCCACATCTGTAAATTGAGACCATGGGAAAACTTTCTATTGCTCTTCCATGCTATGTGACCTCATCTGATTTCTCTTCTTGGCAGCAATTTTTTTAAGTTTATTTATTTATTTTGAGAGAAACACATATATCGCAAGTAGGGGAAGGGCAGAGAGAGAGGCAGACAGAATCCCAAGCAGGCTCCACACTCCCGACATGGGGGCTCAAACTCACAAAACTGTAAGATCCTGACCTGAGCTGAAACCAAGAGTCAGATGCTTAACCGACTGAGCCACCCAGGCACGCCAGCAATTTTAATACAGATCTTCTCTCCTTCTTCCCACCCAAACTGATACTTAGGAAATCTGAAAAAGAGGAAATCCATAGAACCAAGAGACTGATGGTAAAAACAGGTACAGGAAGAATTACGGCTGCCATGTGTTTAAGGTATCCAAGGCTGTGTACTCAAAATCAGAAAAATGAATGGGTTTCAGGGAGGTTCTCGATAGTCCTCCTGGTTTCCAGGTTTGAATGACTGAATATAGCTGATAGTATATAGTTAGATACAATGATTTTTAGAGAATAAATTTTTATCATTCCTGGAGATTTGTATAAATAAGATTTCTTCATTCTGAAATGGCTAAGGTCAAGATGCTACTATCAGTAAAAACTTGGGGTCTCCCCTCTCCATTACCTAGCCAGACCATGCCCATCGATAGCAGGATCAAGTTGGCAGGAGTCAGGCAGGGAATATTTTTTTCTAAGAACTACATAATCTACACACTCTCCCTTCAGGATCATTTCTAAGACTGTGGTGACGGGACTGGTGAGGGTCAACCTCACCCCATGAGCTGAGTCAAGACCTAATCACTAATAATGGATACCAATGAAAAAGCACATACCCGGGAAGAGCCACCTTACTCATTTTTGAGCTGTCATTTGTTTATACACTTCTGTACAAACCAATGATCATTGTGCTGGGCCATCTGCTCTGTCTGGCCCAACCAAACATGTTGGCATCATTTTGTAGGTTTTTTTTTTTTTTTTTTTTAAGTCAAGGCCAAAGTTGCTATATCTCCATCTTTCCTTTGGTTCAGAAGGGATGCCAGGGAGGTGAAGAAGGCTATAAATAGGCTTTACCTATTTTACTGCAAGAGTTTAGAAAAGAAAAGGAGTGGGCCTCTCATAAGATTCCAGTATCAGTAACTGACTATCTTAGCAAGATTCCAAGAAACACAAGGGACTCAGAGAAAATACCTTACTTAGAACCCTGATAAAGACCTTTCTAAAATGCCAAGGCCAAGCGTCCCTCCAGAGAAGACAAGGCGCTAAGTGTATAGGCCCTCATTCCCCCTTCCTTAGCTATGCTCCTCTTCCTACAACATTCAGCCAGAGATTTGTCCCCTTAGGACTTTCAAGGGTCAGGACAACATTCCCATTTCTTGCCAACTTCAGTTACTTCTGTTTGTCAATTTTATTTGTTTCAACAAAATCCTCTAAGAATGACTATGCTTTCAACTCAAAAGGTAAAAGCAACCTGGTCAAGATTTCTTGATGCTTTAGTCTAACACAATTTATCAATCACATTGGGAAGAGGTCTTCAGTGGCACTTGGGGCTATAGAACAGGACACTTAAGTATTTTGTAATGAAATAAATCCCAAATCAACCTGGATAAAATACCAGTATTAATTTTCTTGTCAGAGTTTTTGGATTTTTTCCCCCTTCTGTTAATTAATGGGTAGGACAAACACTTTTGCGAGGATGGGAAGGAGAAACAATGGGTAACACTGAGATTAGGGAAGGTGAAGTGTGAAAGTGGTAGTGAGGAACCAGGAACAAAGACCAGATGACTGTAAGGGGCTGATGGAAGATAAGAAATTAAGATGGCAGGAGATAAATTTGCATTTCCAAGCAATAGAGTATTGACCCCCATGAACACAGTAAATATCTTTGATTTTCCAAGATTTATGCTGACATATCCAACATAGTAATAAGAGGATTGGACAGATAAGGACTCAACAGGGGCTCCTGGGTGGCTCAGTTGGTGAAGCTTCCGACTTCAGCTCAGGTCATAATCTCACGGTTCCTGGGTTTGAGCCCTGTGTCAGGCTCTGTGCTGACAGCTCAGAGCCTGGAGCCTGCTTCAGATTCTGTGTTTCCTTCTTTCTCTGCCCCTCCCCCACTTGCACTCTGTCTCTCAAAAATAAATAAAACGTTAAAAAAAAGGACTTAACAAATGGTTAAATTGAAACTAGTGGAGAGTATTGTTTGCTTAAAAATTTTTTTTAGGTTTATTTATTTATTTTGAGAGAGAGCAAAAAAACACAGGCAGAGGAGGGGCAGAGAGAGAGAATCGGTTAAGCATCTGACTTCAGCTCAGGTCATGATCTCACGGTTCGTGAGTTTGAACCCTGCATGGGGCTCTGTGCTGACAGCTCAGAACCTGGATCCTGCTTCGAATCTGGTGTCTCCCCATCTCTCCGCCCCTCCCCTGTTCACGCTGTCTCTATCCTCTCAAAAATAAATGCTTAAAAATTTTTTTTTAGGTTTTAATTATTTTTTTTTTTTTCAGTAATCTCTATACCCATCATGGGGCTTCAACTCATGATCCAGAGATCAAGAGTTGCATGCTCTTCTGACTGAACCAGCCAGGTTCCCCAGGAAAATATTGTGGGTTTTTTGTTTGTTTTTAGTTTTTTCTTAAAGTCTTTATTTATTTTGAGAGGCAGAGACAGCACAAGTGGGGAGGGGCAAAGAGAGGGGGAGAAAATCCCAAGCAGGCTCTGCACTGACAGTGAGGCTTGAACTCACAAACTGTGAGATCATGACCTGAGCCGAAATCAAGAGTGGGACCCTCAACCAACTGAGCCACACAGGTGCCCTGAGAATACTGTTAAGAGTGGTATAAAAAAAACCCTCAATATTCAGGTAAAAATGACAGATTACAGTAAATGAAAAGCTTGTAGCATTTCATGTGATAACTTTATCTGGTAGGCTCTAGGTTGGAATATTAAACAAAATCCCGCAGAATGTACTGATAGGGCAAGACGATGAGCAAATACTTAAAGGAGTGGTACTATTTTGGGGGGGCGGGGGAGGAGAGAAGTTGAAAAATCAGGTAAGTGATTATTCAAATGAAATCAATCTCAAATGGAAATCAAATCTCTGGAATTACCTAGTCCTTTCCTAAGCAAGAAGACTTGGGCTTGGTGATAGTCACCAGAGAATCCAAAGGTTTCATTCAGTCCTCATCCTACGTATTCGACCTATCAGCAAGATCCAGCGTAGTTACCTCTCCTTTCTTCACTGCCTTCCTAGGATCACCGTCTCTTGGTTTTCCTGCTACTTCATTGGTCACTCCTTGTTGGTTTCCTTTTTGGCTTCTCTCGCTGACTTTTTTTTTTTTTTAATGTTTATTTTTTTCACTGTTTATTTTTTTAATGTTCATTATTTATTTTTGAAAAAGAGAGACAGGGAGACAGAGCGTGAACGGGGAAGGGGCGGGGGGAGACACAGAATCTGAAGCAGGCTCCAGGCTCTGAGCTGTCAGCGCAGGGCTTGAACCCACGAACCATGATATCAAGACCTGAGCTGAAGTCGGATGCTTAGCTGACTGAGCCACCCAGGCGCCCCATCCTCTCCCTGACTTCTTAACACTTGAATGCCTTAGGGCTCGGCCTTTGCTCTCCTTCTTTTGACTAGGTATGCCCACCTGTTTGGTGATTTCTTCCAGTCTTATGGCTTTAAATACAACCTACATATGACCATAACTCAAATTTTTATCTCTAGTCCAGAACGTTCTCTCAAACTCTAGAATTTCATACCTCTATATCCAAACTGTTCAATATCTATCTCTACCTGGATGTTTAAGAGACATCTCAAATGCTACCTGCTTCCCCTCTTCCCCTGGCAAATCTATCAGGAAATCCTGATGCATTTCCCTTCAAAACCTCTATTACCTTGGCTCGAGCCACCATCACCAGTCACCTGTGTTATGTGAGACTCCTACTAGTCCTCACTCCTATCTTTGGCAGCCCCACTCCCACCATCTATCCTCAACTCAGCAGCTAGAGCGATGCCGTTAAAATAAGCTGGATTGTGTCACTCCTCTGCTCAGAATTCTCTAATGGCTCCCCCGTTTCACCCACAGTAACAGCCTATAGGGACACTCCCTGCGCCCCACTTACCTCTGTGACTTCAACCCCTACTATTCCCCCCTCCCTCACTCTGCTTCAACACATTGATTTCCTTGTTGTTTCTCAAACACACGAGGCACAGTTTCGCTTCAGAACTTTGCACTAGTTCTACCTAAAATACTCTTCCCCCAGATTTCTGCATGGCTAACTGCCTTACCACTTGGAAGTTTTGCTCAAACGGGATCTCCTCAAAGAGGTCTATACTGAACATCCTATCTAAAAAAAATTACATTTCCCTGCCCCCTCCATACCACTTCCTATCCTCCTTGTTCCACTCTATTTATTTTCCATAGCACTTCTAACTTTTTAGACATAATTTACTGTGTCTACTGTTTTTTTTTAAGTTTATTTATTTATTTAAGTAATCTCTACACTCAGTGTGGGGCTTAAACCCACGATCGCCAGATCAAGAGTTGCACGTTCCTCCGACTGAGCCAGGTGCCCCTACTGTGTCTACTGTTTATGGTTTGCTTCTCTTGGTAGAGTATAAGCTCCATGATGGCAGGGATCTTTTGTTCCTTTGCTGTATATCCCAACACTTTAGAACACTGCCCGTGTAGAGTAGGTTGTCAATAAACATTTGTCAAATGAATGAAAAGATGTGCCTGTGGAATATAAGTATACTGGACAAGACCTAATCTTTGTTAGTGGGCTCCATCACCCAATGTGTGGATTGTCAAGTGTTTCTCCATCTTCCCTTTGTCGGTGTTGGAGGTTTCTTTTACAGCAGTTGTACGATAGTAAGAATGGGGAAATAAAGGGGCTAACTCCTCCTTATGCTTCACAATCCTCTGAAATGCTAATTCCATGAAAACTTTACTGATCCTCCACATCTCTTCAAGACTCCCTTAATGATCTTTTCTATGGGCTTTGGAACCCACTTTTAAATTAAGTGTGTTCACACACACACCCTTTTCTCATCTTTCTCAGACTGGAAGTTCTTTGCAGCCAAGAAAGTATTTATTCTTTCAATCACCTGTAGTGCTTTGCATAATGTCTTATGTTCGGATAATTAGGAAGTGAACAAATTGAAGTAAATCCCCTCATCATCTTCTCTGGAACAAGCATTGGAGGGGGAAGCTAAAGCTATTATTACCAAAATAATAATTTTGGGGAGTATCTGTTGAGGCAATTAATCTATTTCATTCCTGACACCACTAGTAGAATTAAGATGTTACTGCTCTGAGGGGCAAGGGACTACTTCTTGCCGTGCTATAGCTAAAAGGGTTGTTCAAATAACCTCAGTAATTCCAAAAGGCCTGAGTGAACACTCCCTGAGTCCCTAAGTTTCAAACAAACCATAAGAAGTACAGTCAGGGTCCTGACAATACAGAGAGCAGTGGCTGCCTCGTGGGGAGGCACCTAACCACCTAGGAGTTTAAAAACAGCCAGACGAGGACAGCCAGTGCTGTCAGAAAAGCTCCAAGAACCCCACAGACTGCAGCGCTTAACTGCTCAAAAAGTCAGTTTATACTAGTTCCTCTTTCATCGTCTGTACTTCCCATGCGTTTGCAACCAACTACTCGTGACCAATTAAAACAGTTGTCTTCCAGCTACAAGGGAGGAAGAAGCAGATGCCCAGGCCTAACCCACTGAGAGTGAACGCATGTCTAGAAAAAGGAGGAGAGACAGAGCACACACACATATGCAGGGCCTGTGAAAATGCACGTACAGCTGTTTCCAGCCTACATCCTTGGCCTGCTGGCCGTGGGGGTGGCTGCAGCAACTGGGCAGTGAAACTGCATGTTTTTCCCCTCTATTCAGGGAAAAATCTGTCATAGAACTTTCCCCCTCTTTAACTACTGATGAATCAAGAGCAACCCTCATGCAAGAACAACTCAAATGGCCATTCACAAGGGCACCAGAGGAAGGCAATGTCTTGGATTCTAAGGAGTTTCTCAGAGAAAAGTTAAAAGGGAGAAAGCTTTCTTCACGAGAAATATCATTATAGAGTAGCTATTGAATAACCCTCAACAATATCCCTAAGAAGGTAGATATTATTACTACGGTTGTACTGTTTATATTGCTAATATTCTTCCTTTACAGATGAAGAAGTAAGTTTGGCACGGTTAAACAATTTTTCCGAAGGCTAATCCAGAAGACAAATGGATCAGGTGTTCAAACACAGGCCTACCAACTCTATTACATTATGCTTCTTTCCATAAATAGTAAGGTCTTAGCATAGAGGCATATCTCAAGGGAAGCAACTCTATCTGTGAAAACCCTAAAGATCTTTACAACAAGAATTAGGGGAAAGGGAAGGAGAAAGTAATATGAAGATTTTCCAGAGACACCCACCTCCACCACATGTTGCCAAACTTCATTACTTCCATACCTAAGTTACTAGGGAGCTAGTATCTTAATATACATAGCAGTAACAATGTCTTACATTTGAAACGCATAGTTTTCAGAAAGCTCCCAAAACTGTTAAATCATTTCATGGGAGGAGAAGCATTTTTACAGAAGAAACTAACGCTCAGACAATTGCTGTAAGGTAACTCAATCAGCCAGTTAGTGGCAGCACTGGACTTGAATCCAGGTATGATTTTAAGCCTAATGCTTTTTCCAATACACCACACTGGCTCTATACATAACTGTTGGTCTGTTTATTTTAGCTTCAGAATGACCACGTAAAAAAGATGCTCTTCCTATGTACTTCAGAAGAGCAAAACATTCTGATGGGGCTGTTCTTTGCCACAGCAAAATTCCCAGTTCTACTCATTCCTCTAATTTTTAGAGAGATTTCTAGAAAATGAGTTATTTTTTTAATATGAAATTGTCAAATTGGTTTCCATACAATACCCAGTGCTCATCCCAAAAGGTGCCCTCCTCAATGCCCATCACCCACCCTACCCTCCCTCCCACCCCCCATCAACCCTCAGTTTGTTCTCAGTGAAAATGAGTTATTTGATATCAAGTAAAAAACAGCCTACTCTTGCCAGGTAGCTAGTTTTATGGTGGTATTAGGTCTTATATCTCAAAATGATTTCCTCAGCCTACTGGGAAGCCCTAAGCAGATTACTTAGCCAGTTTGTTAAATCAGTACCATTTATATAATAAATACATTTCAGCTCTTTGGAGTTTGGAACTGGAGTTCCCCCAGTGATTTTCAGTCTTTGTGAACAGGAGAGTGGAGAAGAAAAGGATGCCCTTGCTTTTGGCTCACACTCAGGACTTCTCTCCACTAGTTCTCTCAGCATTTGGTATGCCCTGCAAAGCATACAGTAGGCATGCGTTAAGTGCTGATGGCTTGTCTTATTAAGGCATATAAGCAAGGCAGTTTCCCCATATTAGCCTGCCTTAGTATCTTCTGTTCAAGTGGCAGGCAGGCATGCATAGAGTGAGTGAGCTCGGCCTCATCCATATTTTGTTTAAATCAAAGAGGCCATAGATCAAAGTAGGAATTTCCCCTCAGACTTTTTGTCATCTGAGCATTCAAAGCTAGAACCCAAAGGCTGCATCTACCTCATATACTATGCTTGGCTTGCCGAACACTGCTGAATGTTTTTAAAGTTACAAATTCATTGCTAACATTTAAATAGAGAGGTTACATATAAAAATGAGGGGTTCTAAATATCCCTGAAGCCAGGTTTAAGAGTAGGGCTCAAAACAGGAGGAGTTGAGAGCCTGTATAAAGAGGCAGTTATACCATTATGCTCCCCTCTGAGCACACATGGCCAGGAAACTGCCCATTCCCCACACAGGCAGAGACCTCGGGGTGGGATTAAATACAAATCTGTGTATAGATCTGTGAGAGCCATAGCTCTATTCTCCTATTTGGCTCTTAGAATCATGGCTTAACTACCAAGCAAATACCACTAGCTCAAAGATTCCCATTCGGGGAAAGTAGCTGATTTCAAGAGCAGAAAGTCAATAGAGAATGTCCAATATTGAAAATTCAAAGATATCAGGAGTTACAGGAAAAGAAAGGAACTGTTGTGTTTAAAAAAAAAAGAAAAAAGTTTTGTAATATTATTTGACTTAAAAATATATACCTGTATTATTTTGATTAAAAAGAAGTACTTACTTATAAAAATAGTGAAAATTATGAAGAAAGAATAAAAAGAATAGAAAGGAAAAGGAAAGATATATGAACAAGGGAAAAGAAAAGAATGTGGGTGGGTTGTCAGAAGAGTGGCAGGAAGGCTGCATTCACTAAATGAGCCAAGGTTCACAAAAAATAATGCAAAAAGGTGCTTACACACAAAGCAAGACAATGATCAAAGGGGCAGACTTATTGTGATAGACTAATGTTGAAGGGCAATACAGAGAAAACAAACCCCTCCGTTACCAGTTAGCGAATCCAACAAGAAAGGTAATCATAACGTCCTATTCTTCACTTGTGTACAAAGAAACCCAAGCATCAAGTAAAGGATGGGAATCCAGAGCCAACCACAGCCCATGTGGAAACCACAGAGTTCCTAGCCAACTCTAAGTATGAGCAGATCACGGGTTCTGGGGCCTCCAAAAACAGCTTGAGTGATGCCGAGTGTATTTCCTGAAACACCCGGTAGCACACTAAATATCAAGGAGCCAAGATTTTCCCTGGTCAGACTTCATCTGTTGAGCTTATTCAGTGAACCCTTAAACAGAGGTAGAACAAATCCAGAGGAGAGAAATCAGTATAGCAAAGAAAACAAACATCATCTCTTTGAAGAACTGCTAAGCTAAACATGGGGGGTGCTATCTCTGGAGAAGATCTAGAAGAGCACACGAGTGCTACCTTCAAATGAGTAAAAAGCTATGAAGAGGAAGAAGGGCCATTCTCATTAAGCCAGCACTCAAGAAAGTACCAGGAAACAGAGTAAGACTTATGGAAGAACTTTCTAGTCACTGGCATTACCCTGGGGGAACAAGCACTTTATCATGATGGATATCCTGGCAGAGGTTTTAAGTTATTCCTCAATAAAAGTGTACTTAAATATACGTAAGTTATAACTCAAGAAAAAATGATTGTGGGGTTGGGTATGTGAACAGAAAATTTTATAGACCACTGATCTGGCCAAATATCCATGCAGTGTTCATGGGATGAATGCTGGGATCTCATGTTTTCATCTTTATTTAGTTGAGAAAATTATATTTCTATTGTGATTTATTCTTTGATTCATAAGTATTTATTAATTTTTCTTTTTTTCTTGAGGAATTAAAAAAATATCTAGAAAATAGCTCAAAAAGTGGAGATTCATAAAGTTGAACACCCTTTATAACCAACATCCAGGTCAAAACTTGGAATATTTTCTGGCCATTTTCATGCCCCATGTGCCTCATTCCAATTACAACCCTTTCCCACCCCCTTAATCAACTATTATCCTGATTGCTATATTAATCACCTCTCTGCATTGTTAATAATTTTATTCATCCAAGTGTGCATTTCTAAAACTTCAGTTTTGCCTGGTTTTTGTTTTATTTAATATGTCTTTTACATTTCTTAAACAATAGGTTTCCTCCTGTCCATCCGCTCTTTTTCTCATTAGAATGTATCTATTGGAGAAAACAGGCCATTTGACCTATCATTTCTGACAGTCTGGGTTTTGTGGATGGTATCCTCACACCATAGCACAATCTGCTCCTCTGTCCTCTGTGCTTCCTGCAAACTGAAAGCTGGATCCTGAAGTTTTATTCAGAGTTGTTTTATTTGGCAAGCCTATTAGTAGTATTGTACTCTTTTATCAGGAGGCACACAATGTCTAATTGCTTTTCTTTTTATGATGTTGGCACCTGTCAACGCTCAGTATATAGATGCATTAATTCACTGAAGCCTGTAAGTGATTACATTAAAATTCTATAATTTCTTTGCAAACATGTCTTTATTAAACCTACATTTTTGGTAGATATTTCCCCTGGATATAGAATTCTGGGTTGGCAGATTTTAATTCTCTAAGCACTTTAGAGATGTCATTCTATTATATTATGACTTCCATAATTTGGCCATCACTCTTATTGTTGCTCATTTATAAGTGATTTGTACATTTTCTTAGGCTGCTTTTGGTTTCTCATTATCTTTTGTTTTCCAGAGTTTGACTTATGATGTGCCTAAGTGTGCTGTATTTATCCTGTTTGTGATTACTGAGTTTCTTGAATCTGAAAATTAGTATATTTCATTTGTTTGGGGAAATTATTTTAGCTATTACCTCTTCATATATTGTTTCTGCTTCATTTTCTCTCTTATACTTCTGGGACTTCAATTTCATATATGCTAGATCATCTGTGTTCCACTTGTCTCTTACACTGTTCTGCTCTTTCCATTCTCTGTTCTCATTGACCTTTGATATTTTTTATTGACCTGCCTTCTATTCACAAGCCTGTCCACTGTAGGTTAAATCCACCCAATGCATTCTTAGTTTTAGATACAGTTTTCAGTTTTAGAATGTCTACATAATTGTTTTCTAAATAGATTCCAATTCTCCATTGAGATTCTCATGTTTCTTCTATTTTCTTTATCACATTTATAATATTTAAGGTCTTTATCTGTTAGCTTCAATATATGGATAATTTTGTGGGTTGGCTCCTACTGATTATTTTTTCCCTCTTTATTAGTGGCCACATTTTTATGCCTCATAATTTTTTATTGTATGCTGGACACTGAGTGTGTGTGTGTGTGTGTGTGTGTGTGTGTGTGTGTGTGTATGGTGGGGGGAGGGAGAGACAACCATAGAGACTGCTATGGACTGAAATGCCTCCCCCAGATACAAATGTTGAAGCCCTAATTCCCAATGTGACTGTATTTGGATATAAGGCTTTTAAGGAAGTAATTAAAGTTACATGGAGTCATAAGGGTAGGACTCTACTCCAATAGGACTGGTGTCCTCATAAAAAGGAGGGACACCAGTAATGTGTGTGCACAGAGAAAAGGCCATGTGAGAACACAGTGAGAAGGTGGTCATTTGCAAGCCAAGAAGAGAAGCCTCAGGAGAAATCAAACTTGCCAGCATCTTGACCTTGGACTTCTAACCTCCAGAACTGTGAGAGAAAATACATTTCTGCTCTTAAAGTCACCCATTTTGTGGGATTTTGTTATAGCAGTCCAAGAAGACTAACAGACTAAAGCTGATTTCCTCCATACCCATTCCACTCTATAGAAAATAAGGTAAGGAGCTGATCATCCTCAATCTAATCAAGAGGAACTAGGTCAGGGCTTGGTTGCTTTTTTAGTAGGAATAAGTCTACTTCTGGTTTCAGAGGTCTCAAAGGCAAGACCTGGAGGGTATATGTGGCAGGTGCCTTCCTCTAACTGGAGTCTGTGTCCTAAGCACCAGAAGATTGCACGATCTCATTCAGCCTTTCTGGTCCAGCCTCATTCTCAAGTGTAAGCCTCCTGGGCTTTTAATGGGGAGTCTGACAAGTCTCTGTTGTCCGCTGTTCTGAATGTTCTGTCCTTTGGAAATTTTAAGCTTAGCTCTTTATCCTCCTTTCCTGTGCAGGTTCACAATCTGGCAAATGCCCAGTGGAGCAGGCCCCTCCCACTAGGGAGCCTTTGCCTCCAAAACGCTGTGTTAAGGTGGGAACTGAATTTTGCCTCTCCAGCCCAGCCCCCTAGCTCCCAGGACAACCCCAGCACTCAGCAAAAGTCCTACGGGGAAGAATGGCCATGGGTTTGAGGCACTCCTAGATTGTACTCTGTCATATCAACCCATGTGGTCATTGCAAATTCTGATTTCTTCTGACCCCCAGCAGCCTGCCTGAGGCAGCCCAATCTGCAGCCTCCGCCCAGATGCGCCTAGGAAAGACAAAGGTCAGCACTTTCTGCTCGGCTAGGAAGGGCTCTTCCTTCTCCAGAATTTGAGTTCTTCTAGCACGCTTTGTTGCCGCAGCTCTCTGACACCTTTATGGCAGGAGCTACCTACTGCTTCCTCTGCTGGATCTAGTCCTACGAATCCTTTTTTAAAAACAAATGTTTGTTCATTTTAAGAGAGAGAAAGAGAGTGTGCGTGCATGTGCGAGCAGGGGAGGGGCAGGGAGGTTGGGGGTACAGATGATCCGAAGTGGGCTCTGACAGCAGAGAGCCTGATGCAGGGCTCCAACTCACGAAATGAGAGATCATGACCTGAGCCGAAGTTGGACGCTTACCCGACTGAGCCACCCAGGTGCCCCATTAGTCCTTTTTTAATAGAAAATTTACATTATTCTTTTTTCCTCCTTGAAATAATATTGCCACATTACCTACACCCCCCCCCCCAATTTCAGCCTAATATATTTTTGCAACTTGGAGGTTTATATACCTCACAGCAATGCACAATGTTCTAGGGTTCAAATGGTCAGAAATTTATGGAGTAAATTTCTGAAAGGTTTTCTGGGTGTTTTGTTTTGTTTTCTAAAGTAGAAGGGAAAGGGGGAAGTGGAGAAGGAGAATGGGTACTTTCTTAGGAATACTGATTTTATGAAAGAATACACATGGAATTTGAGAATTTAGAACTGAATTCCTTTAAAGCAGCTGTGCCTATAAAAATACTTGGAAAGTCTAGGTATCCATATCCTGGTTTTAATATTGGAATCCTAAATCAGCTATCAGGTCCCTGCCAACTCCAAGACTGCATAGGTATCTATACTTAAAAAGTCAGCCTGGGGTGCCTGGGTGGCTTGGTCAGTTGAGTGTCCGACTCTTGATTTTGGATCAAGTCATGATCCCAGAGCCGTGGGATTGAGCCCTATGTCAGACTCCACGCCAAGTGAAAGCCTGCTTAGGATTCTCTCTTGCTCCTTCTGCCTCTCCCCTACTCGTGTGTGCTCACACACTCTCTCTCTCTCTCTCTCCCTCTAAAAAAACAAAAGTCAGCCTAATTGTGGCCCATACCCTAAATCAGTACAAAAATTAGCTAGGAGAGGAAAAAAACCTAGACTGCCATTGCTAAATCTTCTCTGTTCTCTCTTTATACAAACATGAAAAAGATTCCAGAGAACAGTACCACAGGAAGGGGGTTGTCCACTTTCTATTTTAAAAGTCACATTGACTTAATAATTAAGAGCTTTTTTAGATCAGGTAAAAGATAAAATTAAGCCCAAAGATTACTTCCCAGCTAATCAATCTAGAAGATTAGGGGGGTAGGAGACCTACTACAGAACTACCTCTAGAGCTAGAATACCGCTTTGGTTCAGATAGACTGCTGCTGTCCCATCTGGTCGTGCTTCACAGGTAAGCTGCTTCCCTCATGCTTTCCAAATTCCAGAAGGGAAAAAAGGCCTTTTGCAACTTGTTTAGTAACCAGACCACAGTAATAGGATAGTTACATCAAAAGTAGGCTTCAACAAGTTTTGAAAGGCAGATATTTGGTAACAATATTGTTAATTTAGTAATGGGCAAGCCAACAACTTCCCTAAACACTGAGCACTAGACAAATTTTATGTACTACACTTGGCTTAGTCTCCTATTACTTTCCTAATGGCCATTTTCCAGTTTGATGCCATGTATCACTGGAGCAGATGGCTATATTGAGCTGTCCTTGAGAATAAAAAATAGACATTTTCCTACCAGTAGGAAGCAACCAGTGTAAGACTCAACTGAGCCGAGGACACTATTATCAAGAATGAAGAACAATCCATGCTGTTTGAAAGCATAGATGGCTTAGATCCAAATTTATGGAAAGCTGCAGGTGTTTTTCAGAATACATCTAGAGAAAATGCAGAAATATTTCTTCCTAATTTCTTCGATATCTGGGGTCAGCCAAATCCAGGGAGTGAGCCTATCCATCAACAAAGAAAGTTTCCCTTTACTTGACATCACCAGGGAGGCCAAAGGAAAGGAAGAGGCCCTAACAACTCTTTGTACATAACAAACAGGAATGTGCAGATGGATAATAAAGAAAAAGCATGTAAAAGCAAGATAAAAATATTACAGGTGTGAAAATGGACATAATGGAAATCTATGAAGTCTAAAGAAAAGTTCTTAGGAGGAAAAAAATCTGAGCATCACTATGTCAGTAAGGATCTGTATGAAGGTTAGAGTGAAATCTGGCTTCTAATTTTTATGCTCGTTTCCTTTGGTTGCTTTTCTGATAAGCTTATTCCTTAAGAGAGAAATATCATCCTCTATTGCTACAGATCAGTCCTTTCAGGGTACAGCATGCCAAAGGTCAGTAGAGCCAACATTAAGTAGGTTCATACTAAGGATATACTCACCTGCTTCTGGATCTGCAGGAATTCTCCACATGTACAGGTTAAAGTCATCAGAGCCTGAAAGGATATACTGTTGGGATAAAAAAAATATATATATATTATTTATATATTGATATACATCTATCTACCTATGTGTACAAAGATTCTTTTTACTTTTTACTTTATTTTTTAAGTTTATTTATTTATTTTGAGAGAGAGAGGGTAGGAGCTGGGGAGATGCAGAGAGAGAGAGGAAGAGAGAGAATCCCAAGCAGGCTCCGTGATAATGTGGGGCTCGGTATCACAAACCATGAGATTATGACCGGAACTGAGATCAAGAGTTGGATGCTCAACCGACTGAGCCACCCAGGTGCCCAAGTGAGATTTTTTTAAATAAATAAGACAAATGGGCATATATTCATAAGGCATCATGCAACAAATACCTTCTTTAAAGTGTTTGCCAATAAGGGGCACCTGGGTGGCTCAGCCAGTTAAGCATCCAACTTCGGCTCAGGTCATGAACTTGCTGTTCATAGGTTCGTGCCCTGCGTCAGGTCAGCTGTGCTGACAGCTCAGAGCCTGGAGCCTGCTTCAGATTCTGTGTCTCCCTCTCTGTTCCTCCCCTGCTCGTTAGCTCTCTTTCTCAAAGATAAATAAAGATTTAAAAAAAAGTATTTGCCAATTAAAAGACTCATTGGATAAAATTCAGCCACAACCAAACAACCTAATTGAAAAATGGGCAAAGGACTGGAACAGACATTTCTTCAAAGAAAACATATAAATGCCTAAGAAGCACATGAAAAGATGCTCAGCATCACTAATCATTAGGGAAATGAAAAGCAAAACCACAGTGAGATACCACTTCACAGTCATTGGGATGGCTATTACCAAAACCCCCCAGAAAACAAATGTTGGGCAAGGATGTGGTGAAATTGAAAACCTATGCACTGCTAGTGGGAATAAATGGTGCAGCCACTATGGAACACCATATGGAGGTTCCTCAAAAAGTTAATCATAGAACTGCCATATGACTTAGCAGTTCCACTCCTAGGTATATATCAAAGAACTGAAAGCAGGAACTTGAGCTATCTGTACACCAATGTTCACAGAAGAATGTTTATGATAGTCAAAATGTGGAAAAGATCTAAATGTCCATCAATGGATGAATGGATGAATAAAATGTGGTATATACATTCAACGGACTATTATTCAGCCTTGAAAAGAAAATCCTGATACATGCTACAACACGGATGAATCTTGAAGGCATTATGCTAAGTGAAATAAGCCAGATACAAAAAGACAAATATTGTATAGTTCAACTTATGAGGTACCTAGAGTAGTCAAAGTCATAGAGACAGAATGTAGAATGGTAGTTGCCAAGGAATTGGGGGGGAAGGGAGGAATGGGGAGCTACTGTTAAATGGGTATGGAGTTTCAGTTTGGAATGAACAAGTTCTAGAAATGGACAGTGGTGATGGCTACACACCAATGTGAATGTAGTTAATGCCACAGAATTGCACACTTAAAAATGATTACAATGGAAAGTTTTATGTTATGTGCATATGTATGTGTGTGTGTATGTATGTATATGTATGTATATGCATATATATATATATTTAAAATTTTTATTATGAAGCATAGTTGACATACAATGTTATATTAGTTTCAGGTGTACAACATAGTGACTTGACAATTCTACACATTACTCAGTGCTCACCATGATAAGTGTAGTTACCATCTGTCAGCATATGCCATCAAAATATTATTGACTATATTCCCCATGCCATACTTTTCATCTCCATGACTGAACTTATTTTTTTTAATTATTTTTTTCATGTTTATTTATTTTTGAGAGATACAGAGACAGAGTGTGTGTGGGGGGGGGGGGGAAGGACAGAGAGAAAGGGAGAGAGAATCTGGAGCAGACAGGTTCTGAGCAAGCTGTCAGCACAGAGCCTGACATGGGGCTTGAACCCACAAACTGCGAGATCATGACCTGAGCTGAAGTCGGATGCCTAACCTGATGCCTGAGCCACCCAGGCACCCTTTAACTTATTTTAAAACTGGAAGTTTGTGCCTCTCCCTGGAAACCACCAGTTTGTTTTCTGTATTTATGGGTCTGTTTCTGGTTTTTATTTTTGTTTTTATATTACACATATAAGTGAAATCATATGGTATTTGCCTCTGGCTTATTTCACTTAACATAATACCCTTTAAGACTATCCACATTGTTGCAAGTGGCAAGATCTCATTCTTTTTTATGACTAATATTCCATTACACACACACACACACACACACACACACACACACTTTCTTAATCTATTCATCTATCAATGTATACTTGGGTTGCTTCCGTAGCTTGGCTATTGTAAATATTGCTGCAATAAACATAGGGGTGCATATATCTTTTCATTTTCCTTGAGCAAACACTAAGTAGTGGAATTACTGTATCATATGGTAATTCTATTTTTAATTTTTCAAAGAGCCTCCATATAATTTCCATAGTGATTGCTATGTTATATGTATTTTTATCAGAATTAAAAAAAAAAAAAACCTTTTAATACAGAAAAAAAATTAGGAGCTTCCCAGAGATCTTTTTTTTTGCAATGGTAAGCATCCTAAACTTCCCTGCTGTCAACTGACATCTTTGAACAGGAAGCCATTGCCAACCCAGCCATGAATTAGTGCCAGGGGCATAAGCAATCCCCTTTTATGTGGCAGCTCCAAATTACTTCATCTCAGATAGGACACTGAACCAGATTGATTCTAATTAGGACTTATAAAAGCATTGTCTAACATTGCCTAACAGCAACAAGTCAGCAAATCTGACTGCTCATTTACTTGCAAAGATGAACAAAAGTATATTACTTTAAGTTGAAGTCAGCATTACTTCTTGCCTTTTGGTCTCATCTCCTTATCTCCCCAGAAAAAGAAAGGCCTATAGTTTTCTAAAGAAAACTTCTTACTTAAAAATGACAGTGTGAACAATTCCAAAAACTGTTAAGTTCAACATACACACAACCTCATGCCTAATGTAAATACTTTACAAAAATCAATTCAGCAGTCTTCAAAATACTTGTAGGAATATGAGAAAGGAGGCAAAGAAAGGCATGTTTAAAGATAAAGCAAATGCTACCCACAGGGGCTAGGTCATGTAGCCCAGGGCACAGTGGAAAAAGAAATGGGTCCAGTTTCCTCATCTGGTTGCTCTCTGTTATTGTCTGAATGTTAGTGTTCCCCCACCAAATTCACATGTTGAAATCCTAATGCCCAACGTAATGGTATCAGGAGGTGGGGCCTTTGGGAAGTGATTAGATCATGAGGGTAGACCCTTCATGAACAGAATTAGCACTCTTAATAGAGACCCAACATATGTCCCAAGCTGCCTTCCACTATGTGAGGACACACAGAGAAGTCCACAGTCTGCAACCCAGAAGAGGGCCTTCACCAGAACCCTTGCTGGTCTTGGACCCTGATCTTGGACTTTGAGCTTCCAGAACTGTGAGAAAGAAATTCCTGTCTTTTATAAGCCACCCAGTCTGTGCTGTTTTCTTATAGCAGCCATAACAGACTAAGACACTCTCTGAAGCTCATTTAATTCTAAGATTCTATTATTACTCTGGAAGGAATGGTAGAAATCAGATCAGAGCTAAAAGTCCCTAAGCTGCTGGCTCATGGTTACTTGACAAGTCATTACGGAAATATGCTCAAGACAAGGACACTCAAAGACTAATCTTATAAGACTTCAATTAAAAAGTTTCCTTAACATCATCAAAAAACAACTTGATTTTTAAAAATGGGCAAAGGACTTGAATAGACATTTCTCCAAAAGAAAAAATATATATAATGGTCATATACAAATGGCCAATAAACACATGAAAAGATATTCAACATCACTAATCATTAGGGAAAATGCATATTGAAACCAAATAAGACACTGCCTTACACTCATTAGGATAGCTAATATAAAAAAAAAAAATAGCTAAGCAAAATTAGTCAGAGAAAGACAAATATCATATGACTTCACTCATATGAGGACTTTAAGACACAGAACAGATGAGCATAAGGGAAGGGAAGCAAAAATAATATAAAAACAGGGAGGAGGACAAAACATAAGAGACTCTTAAATATGGAGAACAAACTGAGGGTTACTGGAGTGGTTGTGGGAGGGGGAATGGGCTAAACGGGTAGGGGGCATTATAGGGAATCTACTCCTGAAATCATTGTTGCACTATATGCTAACTAATTTGGATGTAAATTAAAAAAATAAAATAAAATAAAAACAGCAAGTAGTTCCTCAAAAAATTCAAACATGATTAAAATTACTACACGATCCAGCAATTCCACTTCTGGGAAAATATCCAAAGAATTCAAAAAAGGATCTCTAAGAGATATTTGTACACCTGTGTTCACAGCAGCATTATCACATTAGCCAAGAGGTGGAAGCAACCCAAGTGTCCATCAATGTATAAAAAATGTGGTTAATACATACAATGGAACATTATTCAATCTCAAAAAGGAAGGAAATTCTGACTTGTGCTGTAACATGGATGAATCTTGAACTTGCTAAGTGAAATAAGCCAATCACAAAAACATAAATACTGTATGATTCCACTTATGAGGTGCCCAGGGTAGTCGGACTCATTGAGACAGAAAGTAGAATGGTAGTTTCCAAGGACTGGAGGGAAGGAGGAGTGGGGAGCTGCTGTTAAATGGGTATGGAATTTCAGTTTGGGAAGATAAAAAACTTCTGGAGATGGATGGTGGAGATGGTTACACAATGATGTGAATATACTTAATGCTACTAAAGTATACACTTTTAAAAAGTTTCCTTAAAACAAGAAAAAAATGAATCCTTGTTGCCCTGACTTTAGGATTCATCCAGTAACTAACTCCCTTTAGTTTATAACATTTTCCTTGTTAAAATTAGGAAGCGGGAATTCAGTAGCCCAAGGGCTTTCCTCTCAAGCCTGTTTGCAAAACCACCTACTAGTTAGAGGTAAAGATTCATTGATTACATACTAACGAAGCATTTCTGTGCCAGATACTCTGGGGCTTACAAAGATATGTAAGGTAACACCTGGGTTCCCAAGGAGCTTAAATGAGGTAGAAAACATACATGTAGGTACATGACTACCATTCCATGAAGTAGAAATCACTAGGTGCCATTATGAGAAATAAGATGGTGATTCACAAGAGGCAAAGCAAGATTGATTTGAGCACTGAGCTGGCCTTGGGTAAAGATGTGAAAAGGTGAAAGGAAGGAGCAAAGGTAAAGTAATGGGTGCTGTTTCAGCAGTAACAGGAAGTATGGCATAGCTCGATCCTTGATGCCTGGCTCATATCCCTCAGGCCTTATTGCTGCATGTACTGTACCTGATCTCCAACCGGTTATCTAAGCCAAAGCCTAGGAGGCTGCAGGCTGTTCTGGTGAACGAACACTTAGAAGCAGCACTCAACCAATGATGGATGGGAGTTGGTGTATCAATATTCCAGCTTCCTTGTTCCCAGGTGAAATAACTCTGAAATATATGTTCAATACACTCTCCCCTCAGGATCGAACTCCAATTGCCCACAGTTGTAGCTGGCTCGCTAAACCACTCATCCTTTCCCTATCTTCCTTCTCCATTCCTCTACTATTTCCTACATTTCCAAATAAATTATGTGCACCTAAAACTGGAACACAAAATAAGACACATGCGGAGACAGAACATAAAAGAACTGTCCATTAATTATTTGTGTGTGTGCATGTACATATATATATATGGCATGAAACTTATTTATTACTCAACATCTCATTTCATGCTCTATGTTTAAAAGAGGCTATAAGACTTTATAGACTTCCTGCTCCCTTGCCCCCCCTCCCAACCTTTCTCAAACTAAACAAACAACAAATATTAAGAAAAGGTGAAAAAAAAGTGAGACAAGGCCGGGCTTATCCGAGGTTTACTATTTCATAGTGAAGGATCAGTGCTTGCCTATTTGTTCAGCTATTCAGCAGGGAAAGTCATGACCAGGTAAATGGGACTCCCAGACAGAATGCTGACTCAGAAGACTGCCTTAGAAGGAAGAAAACTCCCACAGAGTTAAGGCCTCTTGGATTTAATATGACAGCTCCTAAAATATGTAGAAAATGCATACAATGTACAGGCTTCCCCTCAGGGATACGAGCAACTCCTGACCCTCTCTTCCTCTTGGAACCATCACAAGGGAACAGCTTGGGATGATTTCCAAGGCGGGGGTCTTGACCCACTGCCGTCTAGTCAGACCGTTTAAGTGTTCACACACTGGAATCACAAAACTGCCCTGGAATTCATTTATGGCATTTCATGGTTGTCTGCTGGGCCCCTTCCAGCATTAAAAATTGGCTGCCTGGGATACTGCTGACTGTGGGAGACTGAAATAAAAATGAGTTCATCCTTTATTCATTAAACAAATATTTACCCAATGTCTACTATGTGTTGGGCACTGTTCCAAGGAAAGAAATACAGAATTGGTCAAAAAGATGCTGTCCCTGCCCTCATGAAGCTTACATTTTATTGGATGGGGACAGAAAAAATTATATACATGTGAGAGGACAATGGGTAGAGGAAAAAAAAGATAAGAATATATTAAAAAAATATATACATATATATTCACATATGTATGTATGTATCTGATGGTGGTAAGTGTTATAAAGAAAAATTAGGGGTGCCTGGGTGGCACCGACTCCAGCTCAGGTCATCTCACAGTTTGTGGGTTCAAGCCCCATGTTGGGCTCTGTGCTGACAACTCAGAGGCTGGAGCCTGCTTCAGATTCTGTGTCTCCCTCTCTCTCTTCCCCTCCCCTGCTCATGCTCTGTCTCTCAAAAGTAAGTAAAAAGTTAAAAAAAATTTTTTTTAATAAGTAAAAATGAACTTATTAAAAAAAAAGAAAGATTAAACAGGAGGTTAGGACATATAGGGAGGGAGTACTGGGAGTTTGTTATTTCTGTTTTATATACAGTGGTCACAGAAGGCCTCTCTGATAACATGGCATTTTAAGCAGAGCTCTGAAGGAAGTGAGAGAGCAAGTTATAGGAGTATCGGGAGAAGAGTACTCCAGGAGAGGGGATGGAGTTCTGAACTAATTTAAAACATATGGTAGCCAAAAGAGCTCTTCTTCTTCTTTTTTTTTTAAAGCCTTGCAGGAATACAAGATTATTTCAAGTGGGCTGAGTGCAGAGATACGTTTAACATCATCAGGGAAGTTGGAAACGTTCCCCTCTTCTAAGGCTGTGTTGGAAGGGCCCACCTCCTCCTGGAGTCGGACTGGAGCCTCCAACGAAGGCCCTGTTAATAGACAATCCTTAAGAGGACAAATGGGCACTGTAGGTCTTGATTGGCTTTCTCCCACAAATATTTAAATATTTGTTGTGGGGTGCAAGGAAAAACGAGCAAGAAAGCAAAGACCAAATAGTATCAACACCAATCAGTACCAAAAAACCCAAAGTTTACAATTTATACCCAAACGTAGAAACATAATAATTATTTGAATTAACCAGAAAATTGAACATCGCCTCAAGTGGTGAAACTGAAGGTACAGGTTTCTCTCTCTCTTTTCCTTTTTACCTTGATATCTAATTTCAAATAGTATCTGCTATTCTTACCCAGGGATTCTGGTGTTGAATCTGAAGCTGACCTGCAATAAAGGCTTCTGGCCTAGATAACAGAAAGGTTCAGCAGCACATAACCCATTAAAAAAAGATAAGCTATAGGGGCACCTGGGTGGCTCAGTCGGTTAAGCATCTGACTTCAGCTTGGGTCATGATCTCATGGTTTGTGAGTTTGACCCCACATCGGGCTTTGTGCTAACAGCCTGGAGCCTGGAACCTGCTTCAGATTCTGTGTCTCCCTCTCTCTCTGCCCTCCCCTGCTCACGCTCTGTCTCTTTCTCTCTCAAAAATAAATAGACATTTAAAGAAATTGGGGCGCCTGGGTGGCTCAGTCGGTTGAGCGTCTGACTTCAGCTCAGGTCATGATCTCGTGGTCTGGGAGTTCGAGCCCCGCGTCCGGCTCTGTGCTGACAGCTCAGAGCCTGGAGCCTGCTTCCAATTCTGTGTCTCCCTCTCCCTCTGCCCCTCCCCCATTCATGCTCTGCCTCTCTCTCTCTCTCTCTCTCTCTCTGTCAGAAATAAACTTTAAAAAAAAAATAAAGAAAGAAATAAAAATTAAAAAGTAAATAAAATAGGTAAGAAACATCATGGGGAAAAAATGGTTGCCCAAATTCCTACGTTTAACATTTTTATTCCCTTTTGTAATGGAGGACTTCACAAGCAAAATTCACATTTAAAACACCACCATGAGAAAACATAAAGATTACTATTCAGTTTTAGAAAAGCAAAAACTAAATAAGGTGCTATTAAGTGTGTGGCCAAGGGAGGATATGAATATGAAGAATTCATTACCTCCTCTTAGGTCTTTTCTTTGACTTTACTCCAAACAGTGAGGGGTAAATGACAAATTAAAAACTCACTTCATATGGGTCTTTTGCTCTATATCCTAACTGAGATGAATAGGGCAGGGCTTCAAAGAAGGAGAAAAAATATTTTAGATAGTCTTGGCAATTAAAGCCCCATTTCCCAAAATGCTCTAGATTGGGGTTGGCAGGCAGGGGGAGGTGGGAGACCCACAGGTTTCTTCAGATCAGAGAATGGGAGAAGTACTTAATTTTAATTTGTAAGATGGGTGATACCAATACAAAAACGAGCATAAATTACACAAATTACGGATCCACATCCTCCATAATCCTTCCCAGCTGGCCACAAAGTTTAAGGGCTAGCCACACTCTGACTCATCTCACTGTTCATTTGTTGTGTAGTCCAAGAGGACAGCCTGTTTACTGATCTTGAAGTAGCCTAGTTCTAAATAGAGTTAACCTGAGGCCAGTGCATTTTCTCTAATCCACTATCAGTATGGAGCTATTAACCTGTTCAAGCAGAGGGATACAACAACTGTTCTTCTCAATAGATTTCAAGAAGGAGCCACCACCATCAACAAGAAAAAAAGATTACTGCATTCGGAACTCTGTCACTGTCTCATTTGCCTACATATCCTTGTCAATCTATGAATCCAGAAAACAGCCATTCACCAGCACCCTACCCTGGTAGGCTGCTGCAATGCCCAGCATCCCCTCCAGGAATTCCTGCCCCTTTCATCCTAGTATTCTCAAGTTACACAAGCTCTGAGAAAGACCTTTTTCTATTTGCAAAGGCATTTTGCTAGCTCAATACCAAGAGAAACCCATGCCTCTAAATATAGAGACCACCTTTGTAGAGTCACCCAAGTTGTAAGAAATTTTTAATAACCCGAAGATTCAAAGAGGGATCTAAACGTGGCTTGGCCTGTCACAGCAAAACTGCTTATTAGATAGAAGCTTCTTGGAAAAAAACAAAACAAAACTGCAAATTTATTAGCCATCTTCAAGCAAAGCAACTATTTTTCTCTCCCTAACACCTGTATTTAAACACATCATAGATAACTCCCTACTATCAATAGTCTAAGGTCTCGTTGGGTTTAGAAACATAGATATAAATAAAAACTGCCCCCTTCTTCCCACCCAAAATCCACATTAAAAAGAAATTCTAGATGGCAGGACGGATAGGCCATCACCTGATATGCTCCAAGAATAACCCAATAAATGTCTTAACAGGCCTTTTGCTAAAAGAAATCTTTCTGCTCAATTTCTCTCTAAGTGTATATATATCTAAGTGTGTGCCTGTATATTTGCACAACATTTGATATTCCTCAACATCTGTTGATAAAGAAGGGAACATCGATCAATTACTATTCATTGAGTACTGATCAACTTACATAGTTCTCCAAGGCTCCTTCCATAGTAATTGATTAATTAGACTCCAACAAATGGCATGTCTGTCTAATTAACTGTATTGACTAGGATAGAAAAACCAGATGGCTTTCTAGCCTAGATTAGTAACAGCGGAGAGACTACTCTTTAAATCAAACAAACTCTTACTTCTTCCTGCCCTTTTGTCAGAAAGGGACAAAAATGTGATTGACCAATTTTGTGATGTGCTCTCTAGAAGACTATTTCCAGAAAAAGGTTTGCCATTGGTATATAATACTCATATCATTTATACTCAGTACCTGCCACAAATGTCATCCAAAGCAATCAGGGAGAGGCACCTGGGTGGCTCAGTGGTTAAGCATCCAACTTCAGCTCAGGTCATGATCTCACAGCTCATGCGTTCAAGCCCCCCCAGTGGGACTCTCTCTGCTTTCAGCACAGAACCAGCTTGGGATCCCCTGTCTCCCTCTCCCTCTCCCCCTCCCCCACTCACACGGTCTCTCACTCTCTCAAAAATAAAAAAACATTTAAAAAAATTAAAAAAATAAAGTTCCCTTTAAAAAAGCAATCAGGGAAATTTTGCTTTGGAAAGCAAAGTCAAAGTCATAGGTTTATCTGATTTATGGTAGAAGAAATAGAATTCCATTGGCTCCCACAAAAGAATACAAATATACCAGGGCACCTGGGTGGCTCAGTCGGTTGAGCACCCAACTTCAGCTCAGGTTATGATCTCACAGCTCGTGGGTTCGAGCCCTGCGTTGGGCTCTGTGCTGACAGCTCGGAGCCTGGAGCCTGGAGCCTGCTTCGGATTCTGTGCCTCCCTCTCTCTCTGCCCCTAACCCACTCGCATTCTGTCTCTATCTCTCTCAAAAATAAATAAACATTAAAAACAAAAATTAAAAAAAAAAAAAAGAAAAAATACAAATATACATACTCGTAAGATTACCACTATTTTTTAAAAATTTCATTGTTGAATTGGAATACATCTTTTTTTAATGTTTGTTTATTTTTGAGAGAGAGAGAGACAGAGCGTGAGCTGGGGAGGGACAGAGAAAGAGGGAGACAAAGAATCAGAAGCAGGCTCCTGACTGCAAGCCGTCAATACAGAGCCTGACTTGGGCTCGAACCCACAAACCGTGAGATTATGACCTGAGTAGAAATCGGATGCTTAACCGACTGGGCCACCCAGGCGCCCCATATTACCACTATTTTTTGCATGTAAAGTTACATGATTCTTGCTTCTTTGGACCATTTGCCATTTTGGCTCCATTAGGCTCCTGGAATTCTTTGGTTTATTAAAATAACTAACCTTTATGGGTTCTAAGTAGGAAAAATTCTATTAGTAAAGAAACGTTCCATAAAGACAGCCAATAATAGTCAAATAATCAGTAGGGAAGAAATTTAAAAATGCTCTAAATCTCCAACAGCTGCTTGTAACAAAGTAGCCTGCATTATTTAGAATTTTTATTTGGCAAAAGTCTTTTGGAAACCTGGGCAATCAACCCAATGGCCTTCAGCAACTAATCTCTCTTCTGTGGGCCTCAGTTTTTGTCTGTGGGGTCTGAAAAGTGGAGAGATGGCATCATTCATTTCAGTCTGCATATGAGTATTTATATTCCATTCAAGCAAGGGTCTCCAACCATTCAGAGGAAGAAATGTCACTTTTTTCTCCAAAGGTTGAAGACACCCAAAAAAGAGGCAAAAGTACTGGAAGTAAAATCTCGAAGGAGGATGGGGCAGGTAGAACAGGAAAAGTTATACTGTTCCCTACCAGGAATTTCTTTTTTTTTTTTTTTTAATTTAAAATTTTTTTTTTTTAACGTTTATTTATTTTTGAGACAGGGAGAGACAGAGCATGAACAGGGAAGGGTCAGAGAGAGGGAGACACAGAATATGAAGCAGGCTCCAGGCTCTGAGCTGTCAGCACAGAGCCTGACGCGGGGCTAGAACTCACGGACCACAAGATCATGACCTGAGCTGAAGTTGGCCGCCTAACCGACTGAGCCACCCAGGCACCCCAACCAGGAATTTCTTAATAGAGTCCAGTCTCTGAGCCAGGAACTACATTAAAGGAGAACTTTGGGGTACCTAAGTGGCTTAGTCAGTTGAGTGTCTGAATTTGGCTCAGGTCATGATCCCAGGGTTGTGGGATTGAGCCCCACTTCGGGCTCCATGCTGAGTGTGGAGGCTGCTTGGGATTCTCTCTCTCCCTCTGCCCCCCTCCCCCTCTTGTGCTCCCTCTCTAAAATAAAAAATAAAGTACATTTTTAAAGAATTTCTTTAGGGGCACCAGGGTGGCTCAATCAGTTAAGTGTCAGCTCAGGTCATGATCTCGCAGTTAGTGAATTTGAGCACAGCACAGAGCTGTGCTTCGGATCCTCTGTCTCCCCCTCTCTGTGCCCCTCCCCTGCTCATGCTCACTCCCTCTCTCTCTCAAAGATAAACATTAAAAAAATAATAATAAAGGAGAACTGTCATGTTGTGTCACCAGATCACATCAATCTCTTAAGAAATTTTTTTTTTTAATTTAATTTATGTTTTTAATTTACATCCAAGTTAGTTAGCATACAGTGCAACAATGAGTTCAGGAGTAGATTCCTTAATGTCCCTTACCCACTTAGCCCATCCCCCTCCCACAACCCTTCCAGTAACCCTCTGTTGTTCTCCATATACTTAAGAACTGTTCTTAAGAAATCAGCACACCTAGTATTCCTTCTTAGATGAACAATTATAAACCAGACCATATTAACAGGCCTGCGTGTACTCCAAAATCTTTTAAGCTTTCTAAGCTCTAAAACCGCATCAGTAAATGGACTGAAAGATGACCTAATCCACGGCTAAAATCTTAATCCAGGATTGCTAACACCTTAGAACCTCCAGGTTTCAGGAATTCCACAAAGTCTAATTTTCTATGCAAAATGATGTGCATATGTACATTTTCCTGAAATAAGTATTCATAGCTTTTAGATATTTAAAGAGGTTTAGGATTCCAAAAGAGCTATAAATGGCTGATTTAATAAACAAGTTATTTTCATGCTATCTTTTTTTATAAAATAAAGTCTTCTAAATAATATATACAAAGAATTCCACTTTCTCATTAGCCCATGGAAGACACTACCAACACCTGCTTTGTAGAGCCCAGGGGGCTGCATGTCTACGAGGAAGAGAGTGCAATCACAGCAAGAGCCAGTCTAGTCCTGGGGCCCCTGAGTGGCTCAGGCAGTTAAGCATCTGACACTTAAGTTTCAGCTCAGGTCATGATCTCACAGTTTGTGGTTCAAGCCTTGCACTGGGCTCCACCCTGACAGTGCAGAGCCTGCTTGGGATTCTCTCTCTCTCTCCCTCTCTCTCTCTGCCCCTCCCCTGCTCTCTTTCTCTCAAAAATAAATCAATAAACTTAAAAAAAAGAACAAAAAAAGAACCAGTCTAGTCCTGGTTCTGTGACCGATTACATCTGCTGTTTCAAACACTCTAGGCCTCAGCTTCTCATGGGGGTGAAGCCTGTCACTGGGAGGATTCAACATGAAATGAAAGTGCCTCAGAAGCTAAAGGGCTAAAAACACTTAAGATGTAAAAGAAAGACAAGGAAAAGAAAATATGAGCCTCAAGTCACAAAGCAAGCCAAAGGATGGAAACCGAGACTATGCCTTTATTTCAGATAAAGGAGAATATATGGCATGCCATGCCTCCAGTAAGCTTAATCAGGGCTGCACAGAGTTATAAAAAGAGCAAAGTTATAACTCTATAGAGTGCTTCACTGGCCTGGAGCACACTTACTGGTGAACTCCCACACCTATACCGTACCCATATAATGTCAGCACAGAAAGGTTTAGTGATGATGTAATGTCTGAGGCCAAGCAATGCATTCAAGGCCATTTTGTTGGACTCCCAAGGCACAAGTCAGCTCTTTTCTCCAGGGGATGAGTTAGGATATCATTCTCATGATTTTGGGGGCTTTGCCATCTAGCAACTTAAAAAGAAAGACCTGTGTAAGTGATCCCAGTGCTCAGATAATCCAAGCTCAACCCTTTTAAGAAAACTTTATCATACTTTCCCTTTCCTTCCCTCTCCCATTTTCAGCAAGAGGTAGGAACTATTAGGTGAGGCATTAGATAAGACCCAAAGCAAAAGAAGACTTAAAAAATTACCACCCTGGGGGCACCTAGGTGGCTCAGTCCGCTGAACGTCCGACTCTTGATTTCAGCTCAGGTCATGATTCCAGGGTCATGGGATCAAGCCCCATGTCGGGCTCTATGCTGAGTGGAGCCTGTTTAAGATTCTCTCCTTCCCTCTCCCACTGCCCCTCCCTCGCTTGTACTCTCTCTCTCAAAAAATAAAAATAAATAAAAATAAATTGCCACACTGTCCATTTCCAGGCCACATATACCTGTTAGGCTGAAAGACTTACTTCCCAGAAGTCTGAGCTCTGCTGGACTTTCACAATGTAGGGCAAGAACCATTTAAGGAATTGTGAAAGAAAGGGAAACAAAAGCCTGGTGCTGTCTATGAGCGTGTGCCAGAAGAGCTAGCAGGTGGAAAATTGGTCTTCTTTTTTAACACTGTTAAGAGATTGGCACACTGAGTATGCAGAGGGGAGTGTGAAGCTTGGGAAACAGAATGCACCCAGTCAGGCTTTAGGGAGAAAAGGAAAAAAAAAAAAAAAATCCAAGTATGATGGTGATAGCAAGGAGGAGAGCCCTTGGGTTCAGGCAGCCTCCAGAGGAAGGAGTGCTGTTTTACTGCAAGATTCCTCACTATACCTTAAGACTAGAAGGTGGGCTGGTCTAAAAAAAAAAAAAAGTTCAAGGCCATATCCAGCCTAATTGCTTTTATTGATGCCCAGCCAATCTGATGTCACTTATGTCACCTTATCTGATGACAGAAGTCATAAAACTTGAATAATTAAAAATTATACTAGAAATAAACTATGTACTGTTGGCCAAAAATAGAGAAGAGAGATTGTATGTAGGGCCCTAAAATGAAAACATCAAAGAGGTTATTATGGGCAGTCAGTCACGTGTCTACTACAGCATCTGGCACACAGTAGATGCTCAATAAATACCTGGGTTTTTAAATTTTATTTCATTTTAAAGAGGGGGGAGGGGGTATGAAGTTAGGAAGGGCACAGTAGGAGATAGCAAAAAGGAATTGCCTCCACTCACCTATGAATTAGTGACAGACCAAGAAACTAAACTTGAGGGAAAAACATCCTGCTGAAGCACAAAGGTTTTAAACTGGTGGCTCTAAGGCAGAATAGGCATGGTATACAGATTTATTTTATCCATACAATAAGGTAGCAGTTTGTTACAACATCTAAAAATCAGGAGATTTCACATTAAAAATCTTAATTTCTGGCTTCCTTTGAAAAAAACCCAGAGGCCCTCATGGAAACAAAAGGCTGAAGCTAAGTCAAAGCTTCATTTAGATGGGATTCATTTTTTAAAAAAATTTTTTTAACATTTATTCATTTTTTGAGAGAGAGAGAAACAGAGCACAAGTGGGGGAAGAGCAGAAAGAGAGGGAAACAGAATCAGAAGCAGGCTCCAGGCTCTGATCTGTCAGCACAGAGCCCAATGTGGGGCTCGAACTCACGAACTATGAGATCATGACCTGAGCCAAAGTTGGACGCTTAACCGACTGAGCCACCCAGGCACCCCTGGATGGGATTCATTTATATTCATTTATATTTAGAAGGGGTGGGCTCTCTAGTTGGCCACACTTGCCACCACCCCCTACTGATTACTTCTAACCCAATTCAATCATTTTTGCTGCTTGCCTTGCTTCTGCTGGCATCAAGTTGTAACTTTTTTGTATAATGAAGAGGGCTGTAATGCAACTCCTGACCTTGGAGTTGTGAGTTCGAGCCCAACATTGGGTCTAGAGATTATTTTAAAATAAAATATTAAAATATTAAATAAATAATAAAAATATTAAAAATAAAATATTAAAAAGAGAACTCAAAAATCTAGGTTCTAGTCCTGGCTCAGCTACACACATATATATGTCTTGACTTATGTACCCAACCTCTCTGAGCCTCAGTTCTCTCATCTGTAAGAAGAGGGTCTATACAAAATGATCTCTAAAGCTCTGTAATTAGAATTCATCTACAATGGTGGCAATATGCATAGGGGAGACACAAAGTAGTCTCAGCCTATTTCACACGCTGTTCCCTGAGTCTAATTTCTTGAGATGTTAATCTCATTTTGAGGCTAAAGAATTACCTAGTGAACCTATGATGGTCTTAAAAAAAAGTATAGGCTCTTTGGCACAGTATCTGTGTGGAAAGACTAATCTCACCGTAATTAAAAGCCAGAAGACTGTCTCAGATGGATAGATCACTTTCTTGACCGTGTTCATTCCTATTATGGAAATTCTCAGATTCCTCTCTGGGATGGTTACCCAGTCTATGACTAAATGAAGAGTTCCAGAGCACAGAGCTTCCAGCTGTGGGCGTTCTCGAAGTATACAAGAACAGACCAAATATAATGACCAATATAAGGAAAGGATAGGCTTTGGAATTTGAAAGCAGCAAAAAAAGATCCTGTCTGGACTAGTCAAAGAATATACATGTCAATCCTGTGGATCATACCATAACTGTAGCAGCTGCTGCTTTAGTTCTGAGTGTGGAAAGTCAGAGCCTATAAATCACCTCTGAGAGACATGTTCCAGCAATGAGACCGTAAGTTTGGCCTCCTGTGTAGCACTTAGAAAGTATAAGCTTAGTAGATTAGCCTCACTGAAAATCTATTATTTAATTCATCCTCATAAAGCCCCTGGAAGTTAAGCAGGAAAAATGGTACTTATCAATTCTGCTTTACAATTAGGGAAGCCTTAGGCCCACCAAAAGCTAAAACCACACATTGACCGAAGTATTCAAGATTTGCTTCAACAAATATTTATTGTGCTCTCACTGCTTTCGTGTACTGGAGACAAGACAATGATGAATTAGCCACATTTCATTTCTTTGTCTCCAAGGAGTGAACAAAATAGCCTAACATAAATCTCTATACTTCCTATCCCCTAGGTTACATACTTCCGATAATCTATATGGGGACTATGAACAGACTTGAAAGACTTTACCTCTGAAATGGATCCAAAGTTAGAGTCAATGACTTCACATCCTCCTTCACAGAAAACCATATATCCCAATCAAAAAGCATCTAGATTGTCAGAGAGGATACAGTACACATAATCTTTTCCCCACAGGATAAAAATTCATACATAAGGGGTGCCTGGCTAGCTAGCTCAGTCACAAGAGCATGCGACTCTTGATCTTGGGGTCGTGAGTCTGAGTCCAATGTTGGGTGCAGAGATTACTTAAATGAGTATTTTTTTTAAATTACACATAATAAATTAGTCAAATCTGAACAGAAAAAAATCAAAGCCATTCAATGTTTCTATCATTATATATAACCTTAAAGGTAAAAACAACTACATTTTGGGGTGCCTGGGTGGTTCAGTCAGTTAAATGTCCAACTTTGGTTCAGGTCATGATCTCATGGTTCGTGGGTCCGAGCTCGGCATCAGGCTCTGTACTGAATGCCTGCTCAGAGCCTGGAGTCTGCTTTAAGATTCTGTGTCTCCTTCTGTCTCTGCCCCTCCCATGCTCACATTCTGTCTCACTCTGTCTCTCAAAAATAAATAAATCTAATAAAAAATTAAAAAAACAACAACTACATCTTGTTAATGTACATAACCAAGAAAATCACAAAATACCTTCTCTGGTTCTGCCTACAGCAATACCTGTCCCAGTGTGTCTGGGCAAAATGGGTAATTATAATCTAGGTCAGAGGTTCTCAGTTGGAGCAATTTTTTTCCCAGAGGACATTTGGCAACGTCTGGAGACATTTTTGGTTGTCTGGGGGATGGCTGGGGGAGATATTACCGGCATCTAGTGGGGACAGACCAGGGATGCTACTAAGTATCCTATAATGCACAGTAGAGCCCCACGAAACAAAGAATTACTCAACCAAAATGTCGACAGTGCAGAGGTCAAGAAACCATGGTCTGGGTGTGCTATATATTGGCTCGAGGCCTATGTTCTGGGTCTTTTAAGGGCTCCATGCAGACAGGTTCTGGCTGCTAATATAGGAGCTAAAAGAAAAACATCTATTCTCCTTTACCTCTTCACCTTTCCCTCAGCCTCTGTGTTTCTGGTAATAAAGCCTAATAAACCATTACATTTAGTGCCTGCTTTTTATTGATCATTGAAATAAGGGTCACACACATAAGAGATGGACAAAGATGGAAAATCAACTTAAAAGCAAGGAAGAAAGGCAAGGAGGAAGAAAGGAAGGAAGAAAGAGAGGGAGGGGTTTGGTTGTCATTTCCACAGCTAAATGAAACTAAATCAACCAATCTAAAGAGCAGACAATGATCTGTTCTGTTGTGAGTCTGATCATGTCTGGAAACTGCTTCTTCCCACCTAAGAAACAAATAGCACGTAGAAAGTAAGTCATTCGTTTATATAACTGAGGACACCTAGTGGTTTCCAGTGTGTCACAGCTAAGTAGGCCCTAAGATTGCCTTCAATATAAATTCTGAATTTAGATATATATTCCTTATTTATAAAAGGGACATCCCTAGTCTAGACAACTTAAAAGATACTTTCAGTTTCTTTAATATTCAATTCAATTCAACAAGCATTTATTGTGTTCCTACTACCTATACTAGTCTTTAAGCTATGATGTTGGGGAGCATGTAGCAACTTCAGTCTAGGAAGAAAAATCTTAGCTTCTGCCTTCTAAAAGCAAGGTACTCGGGGGCACCTGAGTGGCTCAATTAGTTAACTGTCTGACTATGGCTCAGGTCATGATCTCACAGTTCATGTGTTTGAGCCCTGCCACTGGGCTCAGTGCTGTCAGCACAGAGTTCACCTTGGATCCTCTGTGCCCCACACTCCCTCTCCCTCTCAAAAAAAGAAAAAAAAAAAAAAAAAAAGGGCAGAGTATTCACAAGTTCCCCAAGAACGGTTTCTTTTATGTCAACTCTAAAGAGGTGAGTACAGCACGTGAGAAGTATATGTCAAAATTTTACATGGTTGATGAACCCAAAAAGAACACTAAGCATTAGCAAGAGACTAAGAACTCTATTTTTCCAATCTAGATGGGAAATAGCATAAGATCTGTTGTGTTTTAGAAGAAAAAAAAAATCTATTTGTTTATTTGACCAATGCCTCCATATTTGTTTTTCCTCGGCTTGATTACTGAGACCAGTCCAACTGGTGCACTCACTGACACTCACTTCAGAACTTCTATGGCCAAGACAGACAGGTGCAAGAATGTCAAGCATGTTTTTAGACTGCCAGCTCTAAGTCAACATCAGTGTCTCAATTCCCAGTGAGACTGTGAAAAGGCTGGAAACACAGCTTGGGTTCTCCTTCCCAGTTGTGATGCTGGCAATAAAAAGAAAAAGAGTCAGCATCTGGCTTCCTCTCAAACAAACCTGCTCAGCCCATCTTATCCAAGAAAAAGATGCCATCCCAAGGGGCCATTCAGGATATATGTCTCTTGGGTGGTACTTAGGGTGTTTCATTCATCATTGTGTTTTATTGACACATACACAAAAAGTCTCTTTTTTTGGCAGTCTCTCTTTTTTTGGCTGATTTTCCATGGACTCCCTCCTTTTTTTTTGAAATGACACATTCTCAGAATCTTAAAATCTGTTCACAAACCTGGCAAAGCTAGGTTGCTCAGAACTATATTGTGGCCAGTCTTGGTTCATGGTGTGTACCTCATATTACCCACTGGCAGCAGCTCCGGTGGAGAAACTCACTACTGTGCTAGAATGTCCCCAGACACTGTTTTGCCTCAATTGTCTCTACCTGACATGATGCTAAAGAGAAATAAAGACAAGAACAGAAAAAGCAGTCTGAGAAGAAAGCATGAACGTGGGACACAGGAGACAGAGGGCACCTACCTGGTCACGATCCCCTGCAAAGCAGCAACTTTTCATGGTGCAAGAGTTGAAGTAACCCTGATTGTCAAACTGGAACACAGGCAGGCGGGAATGGATGTCATAGAGCACTGGGGGCAGGCGACGCCTCAGGGCCAGGAGCTGGGTCCCGTTGCTGTTGAACCGCACACTCATCGCACTCTGGAGGGACAGGTTGCCACCATAGCGCAGGAGAGAACTGAAAGGCAGAAAGCATAGGGATTGGCCATGAAGTAGGTGGGACAAGACTCTGCAAAATGTACCACATTTACTTCTTCCCAAAATATGTCCAGAATCTCCTGTCAGGCTTATACATCTGAATTTTGGCAGATGTATAAGAAAGGTTATTTCTATGCGGTGGGCTAGAAGGTAACGATGGGATAAGAATGGCTCCTTGATTTCATCAAACCAAGTTATTTAACCTGTCATTTCCTCTTTTCAATCTCCAAAAGGTGAATTACCAATAAATTTACAGGAAATAAGCAACAAAGCATCATGAGAGAACAGAAATATTAAAATGATTAGTTATTTCATTTGCCTGAGCTAACTACGTAATCAGATAGATGATACTCACCAAGTCCCTGCGAGGTGAGTCGTGTCCACTCTAACTGGCTAATCATGGATGGCATTTAAGGGACATATTTATCCTTGTATTAGAAATACAGAGCACATCAGCAGAAAAACAGATACTTTACTATTTATGCTGGATATTTTTTCAATAAATAATAATCATTTTATTAGTTAAACAGTTATTTTTGAATTTTTAATCTGTTCACAGAAAAAAATTTTTTTTTTTTAACGTTTATTTATTTTTGAGACAGAGAGAGACAGAGCATGAATGGGGGAGGGTCAGAGAGAGAGGAAGACACAGAATCTGAAACAGGCTCCAGGCTCTGAGCAGTCAGCACAGAGCCTGACGCGGGGCTTGAACTCACGGACCGCGAGATCATGACCTGAGCCGAAGTCGGACGCTTAACCGACTGAGCCACCCAGGCGCCCCTGTTCACAGAAAATTTTTATATTCTATATGGCATAACTAGAGACTAAATACTAAACAAGTTTTTAAAAATTTATTTATTATTTAATTTACATCCAAGTTAGTTAGCATATAATGCAACAAAGTTTCAGGAGTAGATTCCTTAATGCCCCATACCCATTTAGCCCATCCCCCCTCCTACAACCCCTCCAGCAACCTTCTGTTTGTTCTTTATATTTAAGAGTCTCTAATGTTTTGTCCCCCTCCCTGTTTTTATGTTCTTTTTGCTTCCCTTCCCTTATGTTCATCTGTTTAATACTAAACCAATTTTTAATTTTTTTTAGTGTTTATTTACTTTTGAGAGAGACAGAGACAGAACGCAAGTGGGTTACTGGCAGAGAGAGAGGGAGACATAGAATCTGAAGAAGGCTCCAGGCTCTGAGCTGTCAGCACAGAGCCCAAAGCGGGGCTTGATTTCACAACCTGCGAGTTCACGACCTGAGTGGAAATCAAGTGTCAGACGCTTAACCAACTGACCCACCTAGGTGCCCCTAGACAAATTATTTATTTTTTTATTTTATTTCATTTTTTATTTGAGAGAGAGAGAGGAAGCATGAGCAGGGGAGGTGGGCAGAGGGAGAGAGAGAGAATCCTAAGCAGGCTCCATGTTCAGGGTGGAGCCCAATGTGGGGCTGGATCCCACAACCCTGGGATCATGACCTGAGCCAAAATCAAGTCGGACACTCAACCGACTGAGCCACCCAGTTGCCCTTAAACAAAAAATTTTAATTTAAATGCAGAGTAAGTAATATAACAATTAGAAAACCAAGATGACTTGTTTTCCATTGCAGTTCCCAACGAGTGTATATTTACTTTAATACATTTATATAGCTTCACAACGGACAGCGATATGTTCTGGTTCACCTACTATCATTCTGTAGTCTCATAATATTCCTAACATTAAAAAAAAGTCACACAGTATGGTTCCAATTAATTTCTTTTGATGATTCAGAAGATACTTTCAATTTTACAGTGAACTAGGATGGCCATGAACATTAACAATTATACAGTACTAAATAAAAAAGGGTGTGTATATGTGTGTGTGCTTTTATCTTTTCAGTAGTTAGTATCCTTGACTGGCTAGGCTATTTTATTATGAAGGGATGGACTGTTCACTGACCACATCATAACCAACATCTCTTTTGTATTTTGGGTTCAATTCTTGGAGTATTGAATTACTGGTAGGAAAGTGAAGTTAAGTATATACATTGGGGGAGGTGCAGAAATTCATGTAACATCAAACCTACTAACTTGTTTTGCCTCACACAGACTTTGTTGTCCTGGAAAGAAAATAATCCTAGTAGTTTTAGGGGGAAAAAATTTATAAATTCTAGGGAATCACAGAGCTGGAAAGGGCCTCAAGAGGCCTAAATTAGAGCCTGGCAGATTTATCTGAAACATTTTTAGGGAAAAAAAAAAAATGGCAGTTTACCAAGTGAAAACTTGAAGAGCTATATATGCTACCAGAATAGATTTAATATTGAATGAAGAAAACACATTTTGTTTTTTCTTTGGCATGACAGTGATGGGGAAGATTAGGGGGACAGGAAAAGAGATACCCCATGGGAAAAGGAGCCCCTGAAACCACATGCAAAGATAGCTGCCAACCTGGCCTGATCACAAAAACCGTCTACACCAACTAGCGCCAGTAAGTCTTATGTCTCCCAAAAGCAGTGTTCTCACTAGAGGGAGGCGTGCTCCAGGTACAGAAACAAGGCCTGAGGCAAAACAGGCTTTAATCCTCTTATCATTGGAATGAAAGAAAAGAGAGAAAAGACTTAGGAAACAGTCCCTAGAACTCCAAACATCAAGGAGGAGCCTGGCACCCCTACGGGCCCCAAGTAATAATCTCTGTAGACAAATGTTCTTATAACGGTCCTAAACAGAGGCCACACTCACTCACATATACAGAATGAATGACGGGGCTGTTAGAGTCCAGGCATTTCCTTTACAGGGTGCCCTAGCTGCCACAGGCATGTGGTGTTATCTAAACACTGAGCTCAAAAACAATGAGAGGCTTTCAATCCAAGATCAGCATGGAGTGTACAAATAAACCACCGTCTGTAGAACTGAAGAGGAGCGGGGCGTGGAAACAAAACTCAACAAAAAGAAACTTGGCCAGCCCCACCAGCAACAGCAGCAGGGGTTTGCATCAGCTCAGGCATCCCCGACAGGAAAGCTGGGGCCACCAAGCAAACGCCCTTTCCATCAGTTAACAAGAACTTGCCGATTCTAGTCAGACCTGCAGAAGTCTGCCCAGGACAGGCATCGGGCCCATCCCAGCCCCACCCAACCTCCTTGACCTACATGTGCAATCTAGCCACTCTAGGGGTTCTGTTTGTGGGTTCCAGGAGGGTCACTAATTTCTCCTGCCTATGCTTCTGGGCAAGGAACTCCTATCTCTCACACAGAGGGCAGGTAAGTAGGAATCTTGCTCCTAGAGTGTTTGGGGGTGCTAAAGAGCAGCTGCTGAAACTGAATACTTCATGTTTGGGCATAAAATTAAATTCCTTCCAGAGGATGGAATGATACCTGAAATCTAGAAAGTGAGCTATGTTCACTATACTTTCTCAGCAGGGGTACTACAGCTGGTTCCTCCTGAATAGTATGCATGATCTAGTTCATTAGGAAGAAAAACCTTAGAAGCAGTTTGCCCGCACAGTCAAGATAAAAAGATAATGTCAAAGACGCTCTAGTTTACAGTTTCAAGTGTAATATGCATGAGAAATCATCTGGGACTTTTTAAAAAATGTGGATTCTCAGGATCCACCCCCAGATATTCTAATTCAATCTGGGAAGTGGGCCCAGGAATCTGAATTTAACAACCCCAATTAATTCTGATGTGTGTGACTTTAAAACCACCCTTTTGAGAAACATGGCTCCATTTTGGAATTTGCGGGGAGAGGAATCAGGAAGAGAAGGGAGAGTGAGGGAGAGTGGGGTCAGTGGGAAAACAATGTGGAAAGAAAGTGGATTATCAGAGGTTCAACAAAAAGGGAACCATACAATATGGCACTTTTTATAGCCCCTGGTCTATTAGCAGAAAGGACTCTATTTCCTTTTAAAACTCAGAGTTCCCCTCTACCAACAATGCCTAAAATGCCTTTTTCCTGTCATCAATACATTCCCCAAAGGAGAAGTTTCTCATTTCCTCTTGGAGAACTGAGGGAGGAATGCCTCAATCTTGACTTGCTTTCTGAACTCTGATCTTGGTAACGGAGATGCCAACTGTCTCCACTCCTCAGAGAAATGGCCACCATTTCGTAACAAACAAGATGAGCAGTATCTTTTTTTTTTTTTTTTAAATGTTTACTTATTTTTGAGAGAGAGGGAGACAAAGTGTGAATAGTAGAGGAGCAGAGAGAGAGGGAGACACAGAATCTGAAGCAGGCTCCAGGCTCTGAGCTGTCAGCACAGAGCCCACTGCAGGGCTCAAACTCACAAACCGTGAGATCATAACCTGAGCCAAAGTCAAACACTTAACCAACTGAGCCACCCAGGCACCCCAAGATGAGCAGTATCTTGCAAGGACTAGCAACAAGTTAAAATGAGTTCAACTATAATATCCCTATTTAGAAAAATAAAAGCAATAAATCTATTCCCAACCTATCTTCAACCAAGGATTTGTCATAAAATACAACAAGAATGGGGTAGGAGGTAATCCAAGGGTCAGCATGTAAAAGATCCAGGACAAAAAGCAAGAGAACTTTGAACAACAGGAAAATATTTCTCACTAGTGTGGTCTCCTGGATTCCCCACCCTGCCCCCTGCCCCCACCGCCCCATATTGAAATGGACTTCTTTATTGCTCTGGCAGGGTAAAAAGAACATTTTTAAAAAGTACTTGGCTAAGGCTAAGGTCTTGGAATAGAAGAGAAACAAGCTAAGGCTGTCTCCAAGGAAAGTGACTAGGAGTGTCATGTTCAACACAAGACAGGGCATTGATAAAGTTTCCAAGATTATACTTCATGAACCTAGGTTTCCATAAATCCACAACAAAGTAAATTCATCTCACGGTACCAACATTATTTTCCAAAGCCAACTGGCATGAGTTTCTAAGTGAAAGTTTCAATTAACACCCATGAAATGCACTATTATTCCAAATCACAGACATCAGAGCTGGTACTGGACAACCAGAGTGGCTAAATCAAGGTCCTTTGGTGGGGGGAAATCTCTCCCTCCCCTCCAGTTCTGCTTTAGGGCAGGATGGCCTATAAGGAATAAGGAAAATGTTGTACCTGCTATAACACAACCTGTAGAATATGACAAATCCCAGAGGACAGTAGAATTATGTAGAAAGTGAACAAGTTCAGGGAGTCACCAATCCTATTAGCCCACACCAATCCTATTCAAGTGCGTTCAGGGTCCTAATAATCCCTTAAACCTATCTTTTATGTGAGTTAGTAGGAAGAGAACTTGGGCTTTCTTTTTTGTTTTTTCTACCATAATCCTCAGTTCCAAGATTGAGACTTCTCTAGAGGGAACCAGAACTGCTAGATAACCAGTATGAGAAAGAGATACTGTGATATGTGACTAAACAAACTCACTTTCCTCACTGCCAAGCCTTTCTGGCCTGAAATATAGATATAGATATAGGTTCAGTGTACCTGCTAAAATTTCCTTCTTTTTGAAGGTCCTGAAATTTAAGTTTGAGTGAAGTTAGCACAAGGGCCTGATAAATTTCTGATAAAGAGATCTTCAGATAAGGGCGCCTGGCTGGCTCAGTCGGTACAGCTTGTGACTCTTGCTCTTGGCACTGTGGGTTCGTGCCCCACATTGGGAGTACAGATTACTTAAAAATAAAATCTTTAAAGACAAAAAAAGAGGGAGAGATTTTTTCTTTAAATATATTTTTTAATGTTTATTTTTGAGAGGGGGGGGAGAGGGGCAGAGAGAGAGGGAGACGCAGAATCCGAAGCAGGCTCCAGGCTCTGAACTGTCAGCACAGAGCCTGATGCGGGCTGGAACTCATGAACCATGAGATCATGACCTGAGCCAAAGTTGGACACTCAACCCACTGAGCCACCCAAGTGCCCCAAAAGAGAGAGATCTTTAGATGATCAAATGGCCTATCCAGTCCTCCATAAAGCAAACAAGGATGGCAGGCATTGCAGTGTTTCCAATCATCATCTTCCAGAACAGGGACATACCCAAAGTTGAAGGGACCTGAGCCTAAGTTTTTGCGTATGGCCCAGAGATCCCAAAAACCACACAGAACCAAACGAGATCTCAAAATAAACTAAGAGGCACCACCATAACAGATTTGTTCTTGGACACTTGTGAATTTCCCATCGATAAGGACTCCACTTTTAGTCATCTCAGTTCATCAGATGGCCTGGCTGATTCAAAATCCCCCTTCACTCCAAGCTGCAGAAAATACAGAGGCGTTTCATAAGCAGCCATTTAAATCTTCACCTTAAAACAATTCTTGGTCCTAGCTTCTGACAGACATGACATTAGCATCAGCCCTGACCTCACAGTATATTAAACTGGGGAGGGAGAGTTTAATGAACAGTGGTTGGCAAGAGGCAAGAAAAAACAAGGGAAGAGGGTGACTAGGATGGCAACAGTAACAGTGCTGAAGGAGTGGGTTGGAATATATGCAGGTAAAGAGGCAGTGCTTGATGGCAGGACAGGAACCTGGTGTGGGTCCACTGACTGTCGGGGTGCAAAGCCATAAAGTTGGAGGAATGTTAAAGAGCAAAGAGGCAAAGTCTGGAAAAAATCCTAAGCAGAAGAGGGTCTGAAAACAAAAATCACAATTTGTTACCTTTTTTTAAGAACTCCTATGAAAACAGTTGAAAACAAGAAGAGAGAGAAATATAAAGGAAAGGGTAGAAGGCCAAACTGCTGACTGATGCGACACAGCTATAAGAAGACAGTCTGTTTCTTACAGAAGCCATTCACTGAGAATGTATCCAAAAACCAAGATCACCTCTAGTTGTAAGTAATAGACATGTCTCAGGGCACGTGGTGGCTCAGTCAGTTAAACGTCTGATTCTTGATTTTGGCTTAGGTCATGATCTCATAGTTCATGAGATGGAGCCCCGCATCTGCACTGTTAGCGCAGAGTCTGATTGGGATTCTCTTCTCTCCCTCTTTCTCTGTGCCCCTTCCCTGCTCACGCACGTTCTTTCTCTCTCAAGATAAATACACTTAAAAAAAAAAAAAAAAAATCTCAGGGGCGACTTGGTGGCTCAGTTGGTTAAGTGTCTGACTTCAGCTCAGGTTATGATCTCACAGCTCATGAGTTCGAGCCCCGCATTGGGCTCTGTGCTGTCAGCTCAGAGCCTGGAGCCTGCTTTGGATTCTGTGTCTCCCTCTCTCTCTGCCCCTCCCTCGCTCACACTGTCTCTCTCTCAAAAATAAATAAACATCTAAAAAAAAAAAAAAAGGAAATATTTAGAATAATGGCTTTGAAACTATTTTTATAGAAACTCTTTGTAAAGCACATTAAAAAAATTTTTTTTAACTTTATTTATTATTGAGAGACAGAGAGAGACAGAACATGAGCATGGAAGGGGCAGAGAAAGAGGGAGACACAGAATCTGAAGCAGGCTCCGGTCTCCAAGCTGTCAGCACAGAGCCCAACATGGGGCTGAAACTCACAAACTGCGAGACCATGACCTGAGCCGAAGTCGCACGCTTAACCGACTGAGCCATCCAGGTGCCCCTGTAAAGTACATCTTATACTGCATCCCAGCACGCCCACATTTAGCATAAATTCATTAAACCATACTTACCACCTACAATACTCTGATTTCTATATTTTTTTATTTAATAAATGCTATGACCATCTAAATTGATTTCATGCCCACAGAAACGTTGAAAGAGCTTTCTACCTTAACCTCCTTGTTTCCACTCTTGGCCCATGCTTCATTTATCCTGAATAGCACAGCCAGAGGGATGCTGAACCATGCACCAGAACACATCATTTCTTTGCTAAAGATCCTCCAGTGGCTCCCCATTTACACCAAAGTAAAAACCAAATTCCTTTCAATGTCAATAAAGCCCTAGACAACTGCTTTCCCATCTCTGAGTCTTTGACTCCGCCTCCCAGCATTTTTCTTACTTTCCTCTACTTCAACCACATGATGCCTCCTTACCGATCCTAAAACAAGTCAACTATGCTTCTACTTCAGGGTCTTTGCACTTGCAGATCCGGCAGCCCACAATGTTCCTCTCCAGATACGTCCTCAGTTCAGTCACTTACTTCTTTATGCAAATATCCTTCTCAATCAGGCCCTTTCTGATACCCTGTGCAAAAATGCAAGCTCCCTCATACTCCCTGGCTCCCTTGCCTGCTTTACGTTTCTCTACTACATGAATCACCATCTTACATACCATATATTTTTATGTCTTTATTTTCTTATTTATCCTTTCCCATTAGACTATTAGCTTTTATATCTTTCCCCCACATACCCCAAGTGCTTAAACAGTGCCAAACACGTAGTAGTCATTCAATAAATAGCTGTTGAATGAATGATCTAATGGATCACGAGCAGCAGTTTGAAAAACCCTGACTTTGGGAACATTAAAAAGAAAAACAGGCTCCACCAAAGTTCACATGTGTCCTGACATTTGTCTGCACATGAAACCTAATCTGAGAGGCAAGCAGCAAGGCAGCATAAAATTGGGAGAAATAGCAAGAGGCTTGGAGATCATCTGAATCAAAGTCCTCTTTGACAAAGAACCGGCACAATTTGCCAATGACCATCCAGGTCGCCCCCTCTTCATAGGGTATCACCACACACACCTTTCAAGTAAGTTAAATTCATCTACCTGCTAATAAGTGGCCAATAAGAAGGAAGAGTTTAGCAGGCAGGCAGGTATCTTAATTATATCTTGTACTTTACAGTGAGTTTCTGATATTTGCAGAATAAAAGTTCAAAAGGAAAATTAATAATTACATTTGGGGAAGTCAAATTCAAGAAAGAAAATTCACATCAGGGTTTAGAAAGTGAATGGTGAATCCCACAGGTTTTGAATATATGCCCTATCCAATTTATGTTCACGAATAGATAGTGATAAACATTCAGACTGATGGGTGTATGAAGATATATTAATTAATCTATTAATTAGACTACAGGATTTAGGTAATTTCTTTTTTTATGCCTTTCATTTTATTTTTCCAAGTTTTTCTACAATGAACATGAATTTCTTCTGTAATCAGAAGAAAATATGTTATTTTAAAATATCATCTCGGGGCGACTGGGTGGCTCAGTCAGTTAAGCGGCCGACTTCAACTCAGATCATGATCTCACGGTCTGTGGGTTCAAGTCCCACATCAGACTCTGTGCTGACAGCTCAGAGCCTGGTGCCTGTTTCCGATTCTGTGTCTCCCTCTCTTTCCCTCAAAAATAAATAAACTTAAAAAAATATGTATCATCTTAATCACAGATCCTTTTTAACTAGGGGACCACAGAAGACAGCTTTGAGAAAAGTATGAGAATAGTAAATTTAAAGACATTCTTAATGGAAACTTCAAATAATATGCTGCCCCATAGGATTCTGGTGCAGATGCTAAGTTTGAAATTAAATCATACTTTAAATTCACATAATGATAGTCAAAGAAAAATTTTCAGAGTCCTCTGAAAATTTCAGTGTCCCTTACTATCTTTCTCAATGAGGGCAAATGATATCCTTCCTTTGATAGGTTTCTAAGTACTAAACAGGCCTATCTTGGTTAGCACTGAACACAGTCAACAGGTTAGGTCTGAAATTACACTCAGTTTGATTTCTTTCTGCAGATCCCCCAATCCCACTTCCAAAACACCCATAAATAAATGGCAAAGTCATATTACTGGAATAAAAAACAGATTCAAAATACAAAGTATTTTATGCAGAATCGAGAAACATTGTTCTTGGAAAGTCTTCTATACGTGGGTAAATTCATGAATAAATAAAGCCAAAATGATTGAGAGTGTACCAAGAAGTCCCTATCTAAAATATGTGACTTGCAACAGATAAAATGTAAGTGGTCAAACCTATCAGTACAAAATAAAAAGTTCAAGCTACAAAGAATTCACCAATGGAATTATATACCACAATAGATACCCTTAAAAAAGCAACTAGTTCATTTAATTTACAAAATGTTTATGTACACACTGTATCATCTAATCTTTACAGTGGGGATAACATTATTCTCATTTCACACTGGAGGAAACTAAGGTCCTGAGCAGCGAGATGATTTGGTTCTGAGTACACAATAGGTAAGCAGCAGACGTATGGCCAGAAGTTTTTTCTGCTTCTTGGCTCACCAAGATTTCACAGAATACATGGTACAGATGCATTATTCTACCCAGCAAAGTGAACAGTATCAGCATCGGGGCCAGAAGGATTCATCTAAGTCATTCACTTCACACTCTTTCCTTTCACATCACACTCATCTATTCATGCATGCATTTACTAAATAAACATTTATTGAATACCTGCTAATTATTTTAGGTATTGTGCTAGGCCCATGGATTCAAAGATGAAGATAAAGGGGGAACCCTCAAAAACTCATGAGGGACAAGAAAACCAACAGTTTCCTTTTATAACATGAATAGTGTTATACAAAGGAGAACATGTGCTGTGAGACACAGGACGAACCTACCCTCCACTGAGGAGACAAGAATGAGTGTGGTCACAAAAGGTTTCTTAGAAGAAAAACCCAAGCTGACTCAACAGAAAGAGTCACAGAGTTGACTCAAATTCTTAACTGGCAAAAGAAATGAGATAAATCTGGATATGCTAATATATGGGTAAATTCCCAACACATACTGATGAGTGAAAAAGTCAAGTTGTAGAATAATTGTACAGCAGTAAAAACACACATGCATATAGAGACAAAAGCATATACTACAAACTCCTAACACTCCTTATCCAGGGGAGGGGGCAGGGGACCAGATAGTCAGAAGGGACTTCAGCTTCACTGAAAGTTTTAAAAGGAGAATGCTATTAACAAGTATTCATATTTTTTTTAAAGTGTTTATTTATCTTGAGAGAGAGAGAGAATGTGTGTGTGAGTGGGGGGAGGGGCAGAAAGAGAGGGAGAGACAAGAGAATCCCAAGCAGGTTCTGCACTGTCAGTGTGGAGCCCAACACAGGACTCAAATTCACGAACCATGAGATCATGACCTGAGTGAGCCAAAATCAAGAGCTGGACGCTGACCCACTAAGCCACTCAGTCCCCCTAGTATTTGTATTTTTTAACTTTTAATTTGGAAGTAATTATAGAGTCAGAGGAAATTGCAAAGAAACATACAAGAAAGTCCTTTGTACCCTTTGTCTAGCCTCCCCCAATGTTACCATCTTGCCTCACTATAGTATAATATCTAAACAAGGAAATTTACATTGGTACAATCTACAGAGCTTATTCAGATTGTGTCAGTTATATACGCACTCATGTGTGTGTGTGTGTGTGTGTGTGTGTGTGTGTGTGTGTGTGTGTGTGTATTTGTAGCTCTACGCAAGTGTACCACATGTACAGCTCCGTGTAACCACCACAATTAAGATACTTAATGTGTACCATCATCACAAGCCTCCTTACTGCTACCCGTTTATAGCCACGTTCACCCTCTCTATCCCTATTGCTAACACCTGGCAAACCCTGTTCTCCATTTTTCACATATATTAGTTCATGTATGTTACATACATGGAATCATGCAGTATGTGTCCTTAGGGACTGACTTTTTCACAGAGCATATGGTTCATTTTTAATTTATAAAGGAACTACAAAACTATATTTCAGAGTAGCTGTACTATTATACTTTCCCACCAGCAACTTAGGAGTGATCCAGTTTCTCCACATCTTCACCAGCTTTACTGGTGTATTTTTTTTTTAATGTATTTACTTATTTTGAGAGAGAGCCAGCGCAAGTAAGAGAGGGACAGAGAGAGACAGAACCCCAAGCAGGCTCCACACTGTCAGCACAGAGCCTGACACAGGGCTTGATCTTACCAACCATGAGATCATGACCTGAGCCAAAATCAAGAATTGGATGCTTAACCGACTGAGTCACCCAGGCGCCCCACATTACTTATATTTTAAAAAGCTAAACTAAGAAGTCGGTCAATGTATTTTAAAACAAAGGAAGAGACAAAACTAGACATTCTTAGCTTTCTATGGACATACCTAACACCATCTATGAAGTATCTCTGTAACCCAAAAAAAGCCCAGGAAACAAAAAACAAAACCACCCACAAAACCCTGAATACATTTAAGCCCCAAGATCTAAAACCAATTTATAGAAAAAACTGGGGTAAGAAGGAACATGCTAAATGACAGTATAAAAATGCAATCAGCATAATCTAAAATGTGAGAAATTCCATATGACAAATAATCCAGTGTCTTTAACAAATAGATTGCAAGGGGGAAAAGTGAGAGGCAGGAATACCTATAGATTAAGAGACTCAGAAGCCATATTAACTAATTTTTATGTATAAACCTTATTTTAATCCTGATTCAAAAAAAACAAAAAACAAACAATTGTAACATTCATGAGACAATTAAGGAAATTTAAACACTTATTAAATATATGCAGTGATATTAAGGAGTTATTGTTATTGTATTTAGGTGTGACAATATTGTGGTTATATTTTTAAAAAGAATTATCTTTTTATGGAAAGTATTTTGGCAGTTCCTCAAAAAGTTTAACACAGGATTTACCCTAAGACCCAGCAATTCCACTCCTAGGTGTATATGTGAAAGAACTGAAAACAGGTACTCAAATTTACTTATGCATAAATGTTAATAGTAGTACTATTCATCATACCAAAAAGTGGAAACAATTCAAATGTACATCAATGGGTGAACAGATAAAACGTGGCGCATCCATACAACAGAATATTATCCTGTCAAAAAAAGGAATGAAGTACTGATACATGCTACAATGTGGATGAACCTCAAAAAACAGGATGATAAGCAAAAGAAGCCAGATCAAAGGTCACATGATGATGAAACATCTGGAACAGGTAAATCCACCGAGACAGAAAGTAGATCGATGGTAGCTAGGAGCGAGAGAAAAATATCCTGGAAAGTCACTGTGTAAAGGGTAGGAGTTTTATTTTAGGATGATGGAAATATTTTGGAACTAGATAGAGGTGGTGGTTGTAAACACTGTGAGTGTACTACATGCTATGAATTTTTCACTTTAAAATGGTTAATTTTATGTTATGTGAATTTTACCTCAACTGAAAAATAATCTTTCAGAGAGATATATATTAAAGCATTTACAGAGAAATGATATAACGTTATGTGGAAATTGATTCAAAATAATTGGGAAGGGAGGTCACAGATGAGGAATAAATGAAAGATTGTTCATGGATTAAATACTGAAGCTGGGTGATAGTTATATTGGAATTCATTTTACTATTCTACTTTTATATATATCTAAAATTGTTTTTTTGTTTGTTTTTGGGTGTGTGTGTGTTTTATTTGAGAGCCAGAGAGAGAGAGAGAGAGACAGAGACAGAGAACATGTGAGAGGGGAAGAAGAGCAAAGGGAGAGAAAGGGAGAAAGAGAATCAATCCCAAGCAGGTTCCATGCTCAACGCAGAACCTGATGCAGGGCTCGATCCCAAGACCCTCATGGGATCATGAGGCCTGAGCCGAAATCAAGAGTCAGATGTTTAAATGACTGAGCCACCCAGGTGCCCCTAAAATTGTTTTAACATAAAAATATTTTTAAAAAGCAAAAAGTCAAGATTTGATTTTACAATAAGAAAGTCCCCTTGGTTTAGGGATTTAATATCACCTCCTTCTGAATAAACAATACTTGAGGAATATTGAAGGGTATTCCCTAGATGTTTGGGTCTGAAGTTAAGTCTCTTGTTATAAAAGGCACATTTGTGCTTGGTATGGACACGGGGAAGCTCTGGCCTAAAGCCCAAAGACGCTGGGTTAGAATGAACACAGAAACAAATTCAACATGGACCTCTGAATAACCACAACTTCCATCTTATAGGATAAACCAAGTTACCAAGTCACCTGGGATATCTGTTTAAAATGGCAGATTCACAGGTGCTGCCTCAGGTCTCACAATTCAATCTCTGGATCTGAGCTCCAGGAAGCTGTACTTCAACAAGATCCCCTTGTAATTCTAATGCCCTCTGAAGTTTGAGAACCACTGGGTTAGGATACCAGGGGCCTGGTGTCTTCCATTGGACAAAGCTGATTCTAGAGCTCCACCTTGTGGCCTAAAAACCAGACAGCAACTTCACCAGAATCTGACTCCCCAACATAACTCGACAGATGGTCAAAACCCAGCAAGAACCCTTACGACCTCCTTTAAGGGTTTATTCCTTAGAGACAACATTTTGATCCATTACACTCAAGGAATTAATAGGTCCAGAAAACATTACAAAAACCCTGCTTTGAAAATACAGACTATTTGGGGATGAGTATAAAACTATGCACTCATTCAATATACTGAAGGTACCAATATTCTAAGTGATGTGTTAGGCTCTAGAGATAAATAAAACATGGCCCTTTCCTTAAAAATCCACAGGAGGGGCACCTGGGTAGTTCAGTTGGTTGAATGTCCAATTCTTAATTTCAGCTCAGGTCATGATCCCAGAGTCTTGGGATTGAGCCCCGTATCAGTCTCCATGCTGAGTGTGGAGCTAGCTTGCTTGGGACTGATTCACTCTCTCTTTCTCTCCCTGTGCCCCTCTCCCCTGTTCGCTCTCTTTCTCTCTCAAGAAAGAAAATCTATAGGAAAACATGACAGGTGATAGTACAGATCAGGATAAGCACTTCTTTTTTGTTGAGAAGCAATTCCTGGACACTGGGAAGGAAATAAAAAATATAGTAATGGTCTAGCTGGAGATGAACACTCATATTAAAAGAAAACTAATGATGGCGAAAGCAGCAACCAAGCCAAGCAACATGCATGCCACAAACCGTAAGTACTTTACAGAGACTCTGAATAAAGAGATCTCTTCCCGTAGAAGACAAAGCTTCATTCATGCAGCACACAGTCTGTGCCAAAACTCTGCCAGGTGCTGGGGACACAATGAGTAAAAGAAAGCTTTGAGTATGTAACAGGGAGCAAGGATGCTTTTCCTGAGGGGCACTAACTTATTGTGGACCTGAGAAGTACTAAAACTTGAAAAGATCCAAAGAAACAAGAAAAAACTATCTCCTCCATTTGTGTTTGTATGTGGAAGAGAGTACAAGGGGAGAGAGGAGGGACACTGGCACCAGAGAAGGAGCAGATTGCTTGCTGAAGGAGTTGTTTTAGCCAGTAAAGTAGGTCATACATTCATTCCAAAAGACATTTTCTTAGAGCATCCCACATATAGGTTCTGAGGATGTGCCCATGAACAAAGATAACAAGAACTCACTAAAGCTCCTGGGTAGGGGAACGGCAAGAGTGATATTGAAGGATGTGTGCTATATGGCAGAAGCGGGAGGCAAGTTAAGAAGGCAGGGCAGCTGGTCCCTTCCAGAAATAGTGCTATGGGCTTGAGATGGAGCTGGGGCTTTCAGAACTGAAAACAGTGGCCAGGCACTAATGCAGAACAAAGCTAGTTATGACAGAGGGTGAGAGAGACAGAAGAGGAAAATGGGACTCTGGGGTTTCAGCTGGGATGACTGTGGGAGTAATGGTGACGATGATAAAAAACAAACAAGAAAGGAATCAGTTCTAGGGAGAAAACAAGCTTTCAGTGTAGGTCTTGGTGGATGGACCACTTGCCTGAGTATTGCATAGGTACATACAGAAAGATGGGAGAGTGGGGAAGAAAGGAGTGGCTAACCTGAAAGCATGTCCCCGATTAGACCTAATCATTCTGACAATTAAACTCCAACAATCCCTAGCTCTTCTCTGGTGGTTCTCTACATAATCCAAACTGCTAGGTCCTCCTGACTCTCCTCCCTCTCTCTTCTGCCCCTTCAAGCCATTCCCTGAGATCTGGTGATATTGCTACAACCACTGGAATCACAGAGAAAGCAAATACCTACAGGGAGACAATAGTGATCTTGGATTTTTAAAAATGTACTTTAGGGGCACCTGGGTGTCTCACAAGATTGAGCCCCGCATCGGGCTCTGCATTGATGGTGTGGAGTCTGCTTATTTCTCTCTCTCCTTCTCTCTGTCCCTTCCCCCGCTGGTGCGCTCTCTCTCTCTCTCTCTCTCTCTCTCTCTCAAAATAAATGAATAAACATTAAAAAAAGAAAAAGACTGAATTTTGAAAAGTAATAAAATGTACTTTAAACACCTTAAATACGTTTTTTTTAAAAAAGTTTATTTATTTATTTTGAGAGAGAGAGCAAGCGAACACATGAGGGAGGGGCAGAGAGACAGAGAGCGAATCCCCAGCAGGCTCTGTGCTGCTGTCAGTGCAGAGTCCAACATGGGGCTCAGTCTCATGAACTACGAGATCATGACCCGAGCCGAATCAAGAGTCGGACACTTAACTGACTGAGCCACCCAGGTGCCCCTAAACATACTTTAAATTGTACAGTAAAGAGCACTAATTATATAGCTCAAAATTTTTTTTTACTAAAGTATATACCTGTGAAACTACCTCCCAGATAAAAAATCCTAGAAGCTTTCCTCATAATACCCCATAGTAACCACTATTCTGACTTCTATAACCTGCTTATTCTTGAACACCATACACTCTTTTCTATCTATCTGGCTTCTCTCATTCAATATTATGGCTGTTTGAGTCATCCACGTCAATGTGTGTGTCTATAATTCACTCTTTTCATATCTGTGTGATACTCTATCGCATGGCTATTCTGCAGTTTGCTTACCCATTCTTCTTCCATGGACATTTGGGTTGTTTCCAGCTTTTGGCTCTTATGAATAAAGCACCTGTGAATATTTTTGTACATGTCTTTGGTGGAAGTTCATACTCATTTCTCTTAGGCTATACCTAAGAGTGAGGTTGCTAGGTCATGGAGCCACATGTTTAGCTTAGTAGACATTGACAAAGAGTTTTCCCAGGTGGTTGTACCAAGTTACCCTCACCTAAAATGTCTGAGAGTTTCAGTTGCTCCATGCCCTTGTCAACACCTGGTACTATTTATTAGTCTCTTTAATTTTAACCATTCAGGATATATAGTGATACCTTACTGTGGTTTTAATTTGCACTGCCCTCAGGAGTAATGAAGTTGAATACCTTTCAAATGCTTATTGGCTTTTTGGTATCTTCTTTTGTGAAGCACCTATTCAACATTTCTGCTCATTTTAAAAACTGAGTTTTCTTTTATTTACTGATTTTTAGTTCTATTATATTCTAGATAGGAATTCTTGTTCAATACATGTATTATGAATAATTTTTTCCTAGATCATGGCTTGTCTTTTGGCTCACCTTTTCACTTAACACTGTCTTTGATGAACAAAAGTTTTTAATTTGAATGAAATCCAATTTATCTTTCATGTATAGCGCTTTTTGGGTCGTGTTTAAGAAATCTTTGTCTACCCTAATGGCCTTGCACTCTGGTCTGGATAGCCTTGTTCTTTAAAGTTTCAACAAAGAGCAGACCATGAGCGCCTTTTCCAGCCTTTGAAGTTGTTCCCTGAGCTCTATTTTCCCATAATAGTACAAGCAACCCTCAAAATGCAACGTGGCAGAGACTGTCTGGTTTGTTCAGAAGGCAAGGAGTTACACTTAATTTGGTCTCTCCAGAAGCAGGACTGACACAGGCCCCACAAAACAGACATTTAACCTAGAGGCTCCCAAAGCCAGCTGAGGTCCTATAAGAAATTTTTTTGATGGTACGAATTTGCACTCATCGCCCATTTTCAGATGTGTCATTTACACACCACGCGAAAGCACTATCTTACAAGGTAAGTCTTTACCAGGAATTCCTGGCTTGCCCTAGTTTTATCATTGAGTGGGAAAGAATCACTCTCTTTATTATCCTTGTCAAAGCAAGATACGATTACCTGTCACAGAACTAACAGTTTCTGACAGAAAGTGACAGAAATTAAAGATATGAGAAGGGAGAGAGGTGGTAAGTGAGCAGTCAGCTGAAAGAGGGAATTAAAAGGGTGAACAAGCAGAGTAACAGGAAGGGAATCGTCACTTTTCCTGAACTCTCTCAAATTTAGAAGCTCACAGATCCGAAACCTATTCAGAGGCCACTGCACCAGTCCAAGCAAGAAATAACTGGGATGTTGGCAGTGACGAAGGAGAGGATGGCTGTAAAAGGACATCGGCAGAACTAATCCACATGAAAGGAATGAAGCCTGGTCCTAATGTGCAATGCATATGTGTGCGTGTGATGTTTTCTCCCTCACCCAGTCTACCGGATGGCCCACTCATTACCACTATTATCCCTAAAGCAGACCTTTCAAACTCCCATGTCTATAGGGCCAGGCAAGTAATGTAAATGAGGGGAGCATCCCTGGATTGAGACATCAAGGAGTGGTGGAACACATCTGGAAGGTCTGAAGAACTCACTGCAGCTTTGGCTGACTATTGCCATATGAGAATAAAGATCCAATGATACCAAATCTTCTGACTTTTTCAAGAGGTGTTAGAAATTATGATTTTTCGGTGTAATTTCCCAAACACTATTAATGATGTAGGCCAAACAAAATATCTCTCTGGGTTGAATTTGACCTATGGACAAGCTCTGCAGCAAAATAAATAACGTGCACAGGTCTCCAGGATTAGAAATAACAAGAAACTTAGAAAGCTAGCATGTAGACAGAGGCTAGGCCAGGAGACAGTGAAAAAGGATTTAACTTTTAGAGACAGAACATCTAAAAGACTCAGACTTTAGAGTTAGACATGTCTGTACTGGAAAAATCGGGGGAGGAATCCTGACAAAGGTCTATTGCAAGGGGGCATAGATGAAAGAAAACTAGAATATACAAGGACCTTATTTGCTTCAAAAGGGAGGGGGTGGACATGATACACCAATATACACACACAGGCTACTTCAACTCTGTGCCTTGGTTTCCTTATCATTAAAACAGGAATAGAACCTACCTCATAGGGCTGTCATAAGGACTAAACAAAGAACTATTCATATGTCTGTCATTATCCCTTGTAAGAAATGCTTAATAAATGTTAGCTATTATTTATTATTATGAGGCACTGAGAGGTGAAGTAACTTTCAAGATTATATAGCTACTAAGGTACACTGCCTGGATGTGTAACCGGTATGATGGCTTCAGATCGTACACTCTAAACCATCAAAAGAGCTTCTGCCTCACCTTACCTTGCTGCAATGTATGTGAAGAAGTCAGATCAGATGATAACTGAAGTCCCCTCTAAAGCTAACATTTTATTCGACCAGCCAGCCCTTTAATCAGCTTATTTCAAGGCAGAAGCAGGACACATGTGATCCCACTCACATGCCTACAGACTAAAGTAAAGAGGTACAGCTTAGGCTTGGGGTAGGTCTGAGAAACCATTCCAGCACTGAATAATCCATAGGTTAAGCCAGGAAGAAAAAATGTTCAGTGTGAGGCCCCCTTATTGAGCTATGAAGATTATATTTGTTTCTAGGAGGCCCAGAATTCACTCACAAGCCCAAGCTTTAATAGGCTGAAAATTACTTACAAGCATGCTAAGGAACCACAGTAGGTTCTAAATCTAGAATCGTTAGAACACTGAGCAACATTTATCCTCTTGGGGGTCAAATGTCTCTTATGAGAACCTAGTAAAAGCTCTCTTCCAACCCCTCGAAAAATTGCCATATGTGCTCAGTCAGATACACAAGCACACACAACTTTACCTGCAATTTTGAGAGTTTCAAATTCCCTAAAATCTCTGTAGACTTTAAGTATCCCTTGGAATAGATCTACTTAGGTCTAGGGTTGTCCTCCCAGGGGATTCAGATTTGCCCCAGGATCTAGGTTGGGGTTTCTAGGCAGCTGTGTTGAGGAGACAAATCATGTATTGCAACTCAGCATAACTAATCCTGCATAGAAAGACAAAGACCCTTCTCTTCCTCTCCCACACCAATTCGTACTAAGAGAATTCAAACAGAAAAGATCTGTAATTCAATCCCAAAAAACCAGTGGATGAAGAACAGGAACCCAAGATTATTTCATGTCCTTTGTCTACCTCACACCCATAGAACCACACAGAATCTTAGAAGTATAGAAAAATAACAAATAAAAACATCCTAGCCCACTGTGCTCCTCTTTTTATTCCAAGAAAGGAATCAGTCAAGATCACCAATTAGCCTTATTAGATGACTTTTCTCCCATATGGGCTTTGAAAACTACAGGTTCCCCAAGAAACCATATAACCTAATTCATAACTAAAGAAGTAATCAAAACAAGAAGATAATCTTTCCCCTCATAAGACAGTGTAAGTGTTGGTAAGGGTCTGGACAAATGTGTAGTCGCATGCATAGTTGGTAGGTTTGTAAATCAGTGCAGCTTTGGTGGTGGCAGGACAATGTAACAATTTTTATTAAAAATATAAAAAACAGGGGTGCCTGGGTGGCTCAGTTGGTTAAGCGTCCAATTCTTGGTTTAGGCTCAGGTCATGATCTCACAGTTCGTGGGATCGAGCCTGGCATTGGGCTCTGCCCTGACAGCTCAGAGCCTGCTTGGGATTGTCTCTCTCACTCTCTTTGCCCCTCCCCCACTCAAGCATGCACGTGCACACACACTCTCACTTTCTCTCTAAATAAATACACTTAAAAAAGAAATTACGTTCTGGAAAGATATAAGGAACTGCTACAGTTACCTTTGGAGAGGACTAGAGACCAAGAAGGAGAACTGTACTGATGTACAAACATGTAGAAATTATAAGTAACAGAGATAATCTGGAGATAGGATTTTTTTTTCTTTTTTTGTTTCATTACACTTCTCTTGATATAAACCTTAAATCTAATAAGTGTTACTTTAAAATAAAACAATAATTTCACTTAGATTTTATCTATTTTAAAGTTTATTTATTTGGGGGTGGGGGGGAGGAGGAGAGAGAATCCCAAGCAGGCTCGCGCTGTCAGTGTGGAGCCCAATGCAGTGCTCAAACTTATGAACTATAAGACCGTGACTTGAGCCAAAATCGAGAGTTGGTCACTTAACCAACTGAGCCACCCAGGTGCCCCAGACATTTGGTTGTTTTTTTTTTTTTAAAGAAGCCATGTTTAGTGAGAAGACAGAAAGGAGAAGAGAACCCAACTACAACACACAGTAGGAAACTGCTGGGAGAAAATCAGGAGGAGGATTAAAACACTTAACCCTTCCTCTTCTTTCAAGATACTGCAGGACAGCATGCACTATTCAAGCTTTCCACTGGGGATGAATAGCTGAGGGCCTCATTCCAGTTACTAGCTATTCATTACAATGGTAAGTATGGAGGGTAGTAGGTTGGGAGAAGGCTGACATAGTTAGCCCAAATTCTGCCCCTTATTAATATGGTTAAGGCAGAATAATTATTCTTTTTTTCCCCAGAACAATTATTCTAAAGAGTCTTAAGTAGCAGAGATTGTTACAGCTGAACACAGGGAAACAAAGGCAGAGAGCACACAGCGCACACAGTGCAAAGGCACACTAGGGGTCCTGCCACTATATGCATTTCAGTAGGGTGAGAAAGCAAGGGCTGGGTGTGTATGCACCAGAGAGGGCAGGAGAAATGTCTGCTACTCTAAGGAAACTCAGGGAGCCCTGCTCAACACCAGGAGCACCCCTCTGAGCTATACAGATCTGCTGCAATAGTTCTAGCTCCCTCTGACTGCCCCATGGAGAGAATGAGCTAGAACTAAAAATCACCAAGGGAGATAATCCTCTGTACTTAATTGCTCCCTTCATTTGAGGCCTATGAAATAAATCATAACCTCTCTTACTTTCCATGATATTCTTCTGCAATATTGCTTTACAAAGTAGGAAGTTACCTCCATGCAGAATATCCAGAGGAGCAAGGCTAGCTTTAAGTATAGGTGCCATAAAAGGTTGTCCCTCACACATGGGATTTAAAGAACATTAAAGAGCCTCCTATTTGAACCCATCCACACATTTCCCTTAATGATGCCTGAAATGCTTCTATTAATGATTTGTACCATCAGTTGAAGATCGTCCTAAGTGTACTCTTTTAATAAAGCAAAGAGAAGGCGAAACACATTAGGTTCCCAACACTACAGCAGCTCTTAACCTTTATTGTTTTAACCACTAGTCTGGTTGAGAAACTGAAAAAAAGCAAACTCCCGTCACAGAAAAATGCACTTAGGTGGGTACATAATACAATTTCCACACAATTTGGGGGATTCACTGTTCTCCTGAAGCTCATTTGGAAAACCCTGCAGCCTGGAATTAAGAGTCCATGGTTCGGTGGCCATGAGTTTGACACATTCTTCCCCTCCATCTCCTCCGTTCCGCCCCCCACCCCCCACAAGAGCTCCCAGGCATCTGGGGAACACTGGGCCTAAAGATATAAGGCAGTACTGAAGGGAGGTTCTCACTAGTTCATCTATTTGCCTTTAATTGACTTGTCTAGAGTCAAATTACAATTTACGACTCCCTTAGCAAGGAGTGTGGATTTCTCACACTGCCTGTCTCTTGGGGACAGGGCTCCCCTGGCTTCACAGGCACCAGTATATGTTAAGAGATGTCCAACTGAGATCAACAGCCAAACAGGTTCTCACAACCCTTGCTGGTTGATCACATTACCTGAGAGCTGAGGTGGGGGAAGTTTTAACACCATATGAATAAATGGGGCTCACCTCTGAGGTTTTCGAATATCCCAGAGTCCCACTCCTTCCTTTGAATTGGCTGTGGCCAACAACCTGGGCTCCACAGGGTTAAACATGACACTGTGAAAGGCTGATGGATAGTTTGCGAGGCAGAAGGGCTCTGTGAATAGAGAAATGACAATCAGCCCCATAGCTCATTCAGCACCTCTGGGCCAGAGGCAGGCAAAGCAGGAATGTGATTGAGGAGAATCACACCCTATAGTAACTGTCCTAGTAGCCAGAGCCCCAAAGTAGTCCATCACCCCAGCAGTCACCCCTACTCACAAGGCTCCAACAAGGACTAGCACATACTTTCTGCGTGCAAAGTCTGAAAACAGCAACTCTAGCACATACAAACTTAAAGCTATAATACTCAGAAACACTGAGCATTATACCTCTTCAGGTCCTGTGACAAAACAGAAATGGTTACAGGAACTGGGAAGGTAAGCTATTTAACAGTAAGTAAAATTGAATTCCACATGAGCTGAAAAAATTTACAACCAATTACTGGTAGGATTATTGTACCTTAGTCCAAATTTATTAGTTTTAGAAATTAAAAGTTTTCAACTACGCAAAAATTCAATGAAGACAAAGCAAAACAATGAGAAAAATGAAGATGATGAAACATAATAGCAGTCTTCCCTTCTCTCTAAATTGCTCTCTAAATTGAGAGGAAAATAGCCTCAGTCTAGAATTTTATGATTTCATTCCCAGGATTGTAATATTTTTAAAAAGCACCTAATACTTGAACTCTTGCGTCCAGCCAGCTTCTAATCAACTTCACTTAGAAACCCTGCAGCCCTCTGCACAGACTAGCTGGCTCCAGGTGAGGAAGGAATGAATCGCCCTGCTACCCAGAAGGATATATTCCTGTGGAAGTTGTTTAGAAGCAACAGACCGCACTCCGCAGTGTCGGATATCACATGGGACACTGCACAAGCCTCTGGACTGGGGCGCTCAGTCATCTCAGCCAGCGGGCAGTGCAGAGAAAGGAGAATTTCACCCACCTAGGACATGGGGACCCAGCCACAGTTGCTCCTTGGAGCTACCTTATCTTCCTGACCCTAAGAACAAGCTTCTCTTATAGCCCGAATCTCAATAATGGGGCACAGCCCAGCATGTTAAAATGCTCTGAATATAGAATAAGAAAAAGATCCAGATCCTGTCAGACAAGACAGGCAGGAAAGCAATTCTGTGTACACAGGTTATGATCTTGACAAAACTGCACTAAATGTGGGCACAGGGGTGACTGAGGGTACAGCTGGAGGAAAGAGTCTTTGAAGACAGGCAGAGTTACAGAGTGAACTTTCTATTCAGGAAATGAGCAGAAATGATGCATTTCCTGAAAAACATCAGAGAAATTCAACAAAACAATTCTTCATTCTTATACTTCAGAAGCTCAAAGAGCACATTTGGAGGAGGAGCTCACCTGGACAATCCCCCTTACACAGAGAGTATTTGCCATCACTTTCAGTTTCTATACACACATCTGAAATTAGGATGCAAGTGTATAACACACCTGTTCTCTGTAAATAACCAAGACTCTGTGCATGTCAGCACCACACACAGAGCTGGCCTTTGGTAGCTACTCTCTACAATGAAGAATTGCATCTCCATCCCCTGGGGCCATTAAGTTCCAAGGTGCTGTGGTGCTTACTGTCCAAGGGTTTGTGGAGACTCACAAGTGGCTCAAGGAGGACTGAGAAAGGTGCCTCACTTCTGACTGCTAAGGTGTAGGATGGGACCTCCAGAGACACACATCTATGCCCCAGCCCAAGAGTTTCCTCTCCCTTCCCATCTCTCCCACTCAGGTTACTCAGGTCGTCAACTGGATCTGAATGAACTCGACATCAAATTCTTCAACACAGTCCAACAGCCCTTTGACCCTACCTCCATGGGGGGACTCCCGGATGTCCCAGATAAGAACCCGGCCATCATCTGAGGAGCTGGCAAAAATGTTGTCATTCACGGGGCTCACCGACAAGCCATATACTGCATCTTCGTGAGCAAACACATCCAAGGTCTCGCTGCTGAGAGACAGAGAGCAGAGAGAGGCACACAGGCACACACATGCACACGCAGAGTGCAGAGTCCCAGCCCCAGAGTTCCTCAGGTAGGGTTCTCTCTCATTTCCAGTAGAAAGTCAATCTAGTGAAACCCAAAGGAGATTGTATTTCCTTAGAAAGTAGGTACTGAATTTCAGGTAAAAAACAAAAACTCTTCTGGGGCCCCTGGATGGCTCAGTCAGTTAAGAGTCCAACTTCAACTCAAGTCATGATCTCACAGTTCGTGAGTTCGAGCCCCGCGTCGGGCTATGTGCTGACAGCTCAGAGCCTAGAGCCTGCTTCCGATTCTGTGTCTCCCTCTTTCTCTGACTCCCTCCCCCACTCATGCTCGGTCTCTCTCTCAAAAATAAATGAATACCAAAAAAAGTTTTTTTAAATAAAAGTTCTATTAGAAAAACTTTCTATAGATTTCATGGTAAGTTTGCTTTTTGCACTAAATACGCATATTTGAAAGTAACTCAAGAGATGAATTTAGTGTTTTCACTTATTGCAGAATGCATCTGCTTCTGTACAGATTTGGAGGTGGTGGCTGATTTCCAAAAACAAGGGAAAACTTTAAAGCAGCCAGGTCTGATGTCAGCAGGGGTAGAAGAGGGTTGATCTGGCAGTCTGGTATGGTAAGCATGAGCATGGCTCTGAGGCCAAGCTGTCTAAGTTCAGATCCTAGCACCACCACCTGACCTTATGTTATCTAACATCCCTACACCTCAGTTTCCTCATCTGCAGTGAGACCATAATAGTATTGCTTCACAAAATTATTTTGAGGGTTAAACTGATTAATACATACAAAGCACCTAGAATAGTACCCAGCACATAAAGATTAGTCATTATTATGTTGTTGTTTCCTTCTCTTCCAATCTCTCCCTTTAAATTTTCACCTAAAAAGTATAAGTTCATTCCAAATTTATAAACCCTTTTCTTTTTTTAAAATCCAAATTGTTTTTCAAAACAACATTGGTGTAAAGAGAATTTGCCTCTCTTCATATGAGAAACAGAGCCAGTCACCTTCACATACCAACAATCTATTTACCTTTCAACATCATGGAGGATAACTTGTTCATCATTTCCTGTAAGGGAGAAAAGCAGACATTTGAAAATTCCTGCAAAGTGCTCCCTGTCCATATTACAACATAAAATTTTAAAGTTTTCAGAAAACATATGAACAAAGTCAATGTTAATACAAAGCAGGAATATTAATTACGAAAAAAAAAGCTTTGTAAGACTAATTTCAGAAGGATAGGATATTCTTTTTTTTCTTTGAGAGAGAGAAGAGAGAGAGCATGCATGCAAGCAAGAGGGGTGGGGGGAGAGAGGGGGAGAGAGAGAGAGCGAGAGAATCTTAAGTAGACTCCACGCTGGACACAGGGCTCAATCTCATGACCAAGAAATCATGACCTGAGCCAAAATCAAGAGTCAGACGCTTAACCAACTGAGCCACCCAGGTGCCCCACGGCTAGGATATTCTTATAAAGAATTTTTGAAAGCCTTGTAGCAACTAGGTATAACATAATGAGTTTCCAAAATGAATTATTCAATTGAAAAAATATATTTTTATATATATTTTATATATATATATATATATATATATATATATATATATATACATATATATAAAACAGCCATCGCAACAACAACAAAACTATGGCCATTAAGAAAATGAATAAATGATCATGGGTAAATTAATTCATTCATCCAATCTAGCTTTTTTTTTTTTAATTAAGCAAAACACTCAACTGTGAGACTTGGAATACAGATATTCTATGCCTCAGTTTTCACCTATAAGATAGGGATAATAACTGTACATACTTCATAGGATTATTGCAATGATAAGAGTAGATTTGTAAAACCATTCAGAGTAGGGCTGAGCACTTAGTAATCTCCCAATAAGTGTTTGCTACTATTCATATCCTTATCATTTTTATAGCCATTAAAATGTGATGATTGTAGGGTTATAAATGGTAGGAAAGTTTTTATCCACATCTTTTTTCTCTTGCATTTTTCTTTTATTCCATTAAGGAATCTACAAATACTACATTCACGATTATGTGTAGTCCTGTAGTTTATATATAAAGCCAAACATAAAAACCTTATGAAAAGACAAAAGTAAAAAAATTCCCACTCCACGCTGAAAGCACAGCCAACAGGCACTTAAACAGAAAGTAAAAGTAGTGGTAGATGTGGCCCAGGTCATCTTAAAGCCCTGGCTACAAACTCTGTCGTGGGTGCACACCGAGTAAATCAAAACCATACGAATGCCTTTTAGGCAACAGGAACAGCTGAGGGGCTAGGGATACGGGAAGAGCAGATTCTGCCTGACCCTTGAGGAACTCCCAGTCCAGCTACACAAACAGTGACAAAATGGGTTATCTTGTTATAGTGATATGCTCTACAATGGGGACACAGACAAAGGAGCAATTATTTCCTTCAGGAGCAGGTTGACAGTACATGGCAGAAGACTGGTCAATGTTTTTCTAGGGAAGGAGACATTTGAACAGAAACTCTAATAACTCAAAACTCTTACCAATGGAAGACTCAGGGGAATTGGGGGGACCGGACAATTAATCATGACCCGTGACAGAACAGCAAGAGCAAACAATACAAGGGCACCAAAGGTGGCAAGTGGTGTAGTGGGCTAGAGTACATGATGCGGGGGAGGGAAGTGAGGCTAGAGAGGTAGACTGAAGTTTAGACTTTATCCTGTGGACACTGTAGGGTCAGAGGTTCACATGGTTAAACTTTATTTTTAAAAGAAAACTTGTATAAGTGACAAATCAGGAGGGCTAGAGACGTTGCAGAAATCACAAAGGCCACTGCAATAGTCCGGGTCAAAGATGAGGGCCTGAACCAGTGCAGTGGGTAAGGAAAGAGAGCAGAAACTAAAAGGATGAATATGAGAAGCTTCTAAGTCTAGTTGGTGAGTCACAAGATACGTGAATGAAAGAAAGGAAGGTTTGAGGATGACTTCAAGATTTCTATTAGACTGAACCAGGTGAAACTGTCATTTTTTTGTAAGTTAAAAGTGCTTGATATCAGGGGCACTTGGGTGGCTCAGCTGGTGAAATACCTGACTCTTGATTTCAGCTCAAGCCGTAATCTCAATGGTTTGTGAGTTTGAGCCCTGCATCTGGCTCTGCGCTGACAGTATGGAGCCTGCTTGAAATTCTCTCCCCCTCTGTCTGCCCCTCCTCCCCACGAATAAATAAAAATAAAAAACCTTTTAAGAAAGTGCTTCAATATAAGCAGTTTCTTAAAGTTTAAACCTAATAGCTTGAATCATTAGGTGAACACTGATAATAACTGAGAAAGGGAATCCAGGGAACAAGAGGAAGTATTTGTGCAGGAGAAGAAGACTAATAATCTTGGTTTTAGATTTGCTGTACTTAAATTGCTTTTAGAACACATAGGTAGATATTCCATGTGAAAATCTGCAGTGCAAAAGGGAGGTCAGGGTTAGAAATGCGGTGCTCAGAAAGGAGTGTGGCTGATGAAAGCCATCACCAAGAGGCTGGCTTGAGCACAGGCCATTCCAATTGTACCCTAACACAATGTTTTTCAAACAGGAGCCACCCATGGATCACAACATCAGTTTGAGTTACAACCTTTAAGATCTTTAAAAACGAGGGGTGCCTGGGTGTCCCAGTCAGGTAAGCTTTTGGCTCTAGATTTCTGTTCAGATTATGATCTCACAGCTGTGGGTTCGAGCCCCTGTCAGGCTCCAGGCTTACAGTGAGGAGCCTGCTTGGGATCCTCTCTCTCTCTCTCTCTCTCTCTCTCTCTCTCTCTCTCTCTTCAAAATAAACATTTAAAAAATATCTTTAAAAATGAAATAGAATTTTTAAAAAATCAGAATGTACCACACATAATAAGGTTAAGTACTATTTTAATTGTGTGCATGTTTCTGTATGCCACATTGCAATGTAAAAAATTTTCTATCAAAAAAAACAGAAAGAATGAGAGTAAAGGATCAAAAGAACAGAAGAAAGGAGGGAAGGAAGGAGGAATTACTCTCACATACATGTCTAAACTGCTGTAATGCAGAGAAGACAAGCTATGGGAAACCATTTCTATAGCTCAGTGAAATAAAGGAAGAAAACCAAGGCTACTTTTTGGACTCTTCCATCTAAAATCTCAGCCACAGTGAATTTCCTAGGGTGGAAGTCTCCCTTCTTCTCACCTCCAGAGAATACTTTGGTGTTCCCACTGTTGAAAGCCAGGCAAAAAATGTTGGAATGGTGCTCTCCTTTCAGCTGTATGGGCTTGACTCTCGAGTGGATAGCTTGTTCCATGTGCCATAGCAGAACCCGACGGTCATCTCCTCCTTGAGAGGGGAATAAGAATCTAGGGTTAAAATGGCTGACACTTCAAGGCTGACACTCAGTTTTGCCAGCCTTGAACTCTATCCCTTCCAAAACTGCAACTCCCCGACTCTGTGAGATACTGATGGGGCACATAAACCCAGGACTCTACCGCCTTAACCATCGGGAGATACATGGTCTCTAAGCCACTCATTTTTCCCCAGGAATTAAATCTTGAACAGACATATGGAAAGGGATAAACACTGATATTGAAACCCTCAAAGCCACTCTATTCCTGACTTTCCAGAGACTCAGTTGTTTAAATATATCTTTGCTTGCTACCTAAAATCCTTCTACTTATGTTCCCGGCAACCTTTTCTTACCTAACAGAAGGTGAGCTGGTTTCTAATGCTTGCAACCAAGGAACTCCATGGTAATATTTCTAGCATACTAGTTTTCAAAGCACTCTCCTTGATGTGATTTCATTGAATATGGGACAGCATACAAATGATAACTAAGGAATTGACTGTCACAGCAGGATCTAGACAGAGCCTAGCTCTCATGAAGCCCAGGTCCAGCTCTTTTCCTTTGCAAAACTTACAACAGTCTGAATTAAATGAGCAGTATTGTACTGCATGAGCCAGCTCCTAGAGGATGATAATTATGTATGTTCTATGTATTTTTTATTTTTGCAGATGCATTAAAAATGTCTGGAAGGATGAATAACTGTTACGTGTTAACAATGGTTAAGAGTGGTTATTATTTCCAGGAAACAGGATTAAAATAAAAAGAACAGATTGGAGGGTTCTTACTTTTATTTATTTGGCACCCCCTCACTTTTTATAACAAGCCTATATTAGTCTCCTAATAAAAATTAAGTTACAACAGGGGCAAACATGAGCAGCAAACCACAGCAATCTCTATTCCTCTTCTTCCCCTTCTCCATTCAATACAACAGCCACAAATTATAGCACACCCATACAAGGGCATACCATGCAGCCATGAAATCAGTAAATCTAGAACTTGGAAAGATGTCCAAAGGTCTTTGTGCAGGGGGAAGATAAGGTGTAAAACAGTATGTGTACCAAAATGCATTCTGTGTAAAACAAAAATTTTAAAAACCCCAGGACTGCAGGATCCTTGTCAATTTATTTACTGTGGAGTCTCCAAGCACCTAAATGAGTGCCCCCAAAGAGCAGAACTAATATGCTCATACTTGCATATCTATGTTTGTATTTGCCTATCTATATATCTATAAAAGAAACTGTTTATACTGGACACCATCTCCAGACTAGAGTTGGGAGACGTTTTTACTGTGGTAAAATTCATAAAACATGAAATCTACCATTCTAACCATTTTAAGTATACAATTCTATATACTTACACCGTATACTTGCACATTCTTTGTATTTGCACTGTTGTGCAACCATCACCACTATCCATCCCCAGAATCTTTACATCATCCCAAACTGAAACTCTGTACCTAATAAACAATAACTTTCCCCGCCCTCAGTAACTACCATTCTACTTTCTGCCTCTGTGAATTTAACTGTTCTAGCTAACTCATACAAGTGGAACCATACAACAGTTGTCTTTCTGTGTCTATCTTACTCACTTTGCATAATATCTTCAAAGTTCATCCATACTATAGCATGTACCAGAATTCCATTCTTTTTTAAGGCTAATATTCTGTTATACACATACACACACACCATATTGTGTTTATCCATTCATCCACTGATGGACATTTGGGTTGTTTTCACCTGTTGGCTATTGTGAATAATGTAGCTAAGAACATGGATGTGCAAATATCTGTTCAAGTCTCTGTTTTTAATTCTTTTGGGTTTATATTATTGGGAAACTTTTATATTTTATTTTTTATTTCAAGCTTTTTATTTAAATTTTAGTTAACATGTGTGGTAAAATTGGTTTCAAGTGTAGAATTTTGTGATTAATCACTTACATACAACACTCAGTGCTCATCACAATAAGGGCACTCCTTAATATGGATCACCCATTTAGCCCATCCCTCACCCTTCTCCCTCCATCAACCAACCCTCAGTTTGTTCTCTATAGTTAAGAGTCTCTGATAGTTTTCTACCCTCTCTTTTTCCCCCCTTCCCCTATGTTCATCTGTTTCGTTTCTTAAATTCCACATGAGTGAAATCATATGGTATTTGTCTTTCTCTGACTGACTTATTTCGCTTAGCATAATACACTCTAGCTCCATACATCTTGTTGCAAATGTAATATTTCATTCTTTTTGACGGCTGAGTAAATATCCCACTGTACATAAATATATACACATCTTTATCCATTCATCAGTCAATGAATTTGGGCTGTTTCCATAATATGGCTATTGTTGATAATTCTGCTCTAAACATTGGGGTGCACGTGACCATTTCAATCAGTATTTCTGTATCCTTTGGGTAAATACCTAGTAGTGCACTTGCTGGAACGTAGGATAGTTCTAACTTTTTGAGGACCTTCTATACTGTTTTCCAGAGTGGCTGCACAAGTTTGCATTTCTACCAACAGTGCATGAGAGTTCCTTTTTCTCCACACCATCGCCAACACCTGTTGCTTCCTGTGTTGTTAATTTTGCCCATTCTGACCTGTGTGAGGTGGTATCTAATCATGGTTTTGATTTGTATTTCCCTGCTGAAAGTGATGTTAAGCATCTTTTCATGTGTCTGTTAGCCATCTAGATGTCTTCTTTGGAAAAATATCTGTTCATGTTTTCTGCCCATTTCTTAACTGGATTATTTAGTTGTTGGGTGTTGAGTGTGATAAGTTCTTTATAGATTTAGGATACTAACCTCTTGTTAAATATGTCATTTGCAAATATCTTCTCCCACACAGACTGTCTTTTAGTTTTGTTGACTCGAGAAATTTTATATCTTATATTTTAATTCTTACTTTACACCTTCCTGTAGTACTTGACCTTTTGCCAGAAACATGTTTCCTTTTATAATGTAATTTTAAAAATCAATAGAAGATACAGTAGCCAAGTCAAATTTATTCTCCCTCCCCTAGAAAGAAGTTGCCTCTGCTGCTTGGGTTCCTTCTTTCTTTCATTGTTGGTCCAAATCAAGTTCTGTGTCATCCTCCAAAGTGTTTCATTGTCTACCAAACTGATCCCTTAAGTGTGGCCTTGTGTTCTGTGTTTATGATTTGCCTATTTCAACTATGAATTCTCTGGCCTGGGATGGTTATCTAAATTCTATATCTTAGGATGGATGGATGGCTCAGTCACTGGAGCATGGGACTCTTGATCTTAGGATTGTGAATTCAAGCCCCACTTTGGGTGTAGAGATGATTTAAAATCTTTTTAAAAAATTCAAATCTCTTATAAGTTAAAGTCAAAAAAAATAAAGGTTTGGGTTTTTGTTGTTTTGTTTTAATGAATAGTGACACAAAGGAGTTTTTTACCCTAATAATAGATTCATACAGGCAGTGGGCACTTTACTTCTCCATAGTTCCTACTCTGTTTTTTCCCAACACTGAAGTCACAGGTCAGGTACCTATCATAGCTCTTGCTCCTGTGTATCCTGTGTTACAGAAATATTTCTCTGTGCCCATGTCTCTATCAAAAGTGGAAACTCAAAAGATAAAGAAGCCCACATGTTTCTTCTACTTACTCACGTTTCTAATCTAATCTCCCTAAGCCTGAGTTTCACCAAAAAAAAAAAAAAAAAAACAAAAACTGGGATCATAACAGCTCTGCCCTCGTGGGTTTTATAGATTATAAAGTCAAATACAAGAGGGTTAAGTAACTTACCAAGGTCGCACAGTAAGTAAAGTGGTTGAGCTGAGATTCAAAAGCAAGCAGTTAAGACTCTATAGCCTCCATTCTTAATCACTACTCTAGGTTGCCTGCCTTATAGAACAAAAAATTAACCATAAATGACAAAGCAGTTCACCTAATGGACAACTGAAGGGATTCTCTACCTTGGTAACATAACTGAAAAATGTACAAGTTAGAATAAAACAGGGGAGCATAGGAATAAAAACAGAGGCCAACCAAACTATAGTAAACTGAGAGACCAGAAACAGGGACCAGGAAAAGACTCCCTGAATTGAAAGATTCTAGCAATACACAAAATGGACAGTGGCTTATACAAAGAATTCCTACAAATCAATTTTTAAAACCATTAGGAAAAGAGGCAAATATGATAACTCACAGAAGAGGACAACCAAAATAGCCAAAAGATATTACAGAGGATCTCAACCTCTATAGTCATCAGGAAAATGCAAATTATAATTTAAATAAGTTCTTACAAAGTGACACAAGGAAATGTACAAGGATGTACACTGCATCACTGTTTACAATAGCAAACAACGAAATTCTAAATAATACAAATATCCATCAATATATAAACTAATAAATTCCATTGGAATACAAATACAAATTAAATCTAAACCAAGCAGAACAACATACAGCAGTTAAAATGAACTAGATATATGTGTACCAACATAAATCTTGAAAACCTAATGGCAAGTAATAAAGCAAGTTTCAGAAGGATATGTAAAAGATAACATTAAGTACATATTTTTAACTATACAAAATAATACCATATAGTTTGTTGATAAACACACATATACTAAAGAGGACTTCAATTGTACCTGTAAAGTTTTGTTTCTTTAAAAAAAATAAAAACAGACTACAAGCAAATTTAACAAATTGTCAACATTTTGTCAAATCCAATTGGTATCTATTTAAAAAATTCTTTTAAGTTCCAGTATAATTAACATACAGTATTATATTAGTTTCAGGTGTACAATATAGCTATTTAACAATTCTATACATTACTCTGTTCATTTCTATACTTTTCTTTATGCTTTATGGTATCAAGGAAATATTGTTACATCTCTTTTTTAATTTTAAGTGGGGTCCATGCCCAACGTGGGGCTTGAACTCATAATCCTGAGATCAAGAGTCACACTATCAGCTGAGCCAGCTGGGTGCCCCAATATTGTTACATCTCTAAAGCATATCGGGGAACCTGGGTGGCTCAGTCAGTTGAGCATCAGACTTTGGCTCAGGTCATGATCTCACAGTTTGTGGGTTCGAGCCCTGAGTCGGGCTCTGTGCCAACAGCTTGCTCAGAGCCTGGAGTCTGCTTCAGATTCTGTGTCTCCTCTCTCTGCCCCTCCCCTGCTCACGTGCTGTGTCTGTCTCTCAAAAATAAATGTTAAAAAAAAAAATTTAAGTATAACAATGATACTGTGGTGCTGTTAAAAAACAAAAAAGTGGCTATCAGTTAGGGATGCATACATACTAAGGTAGGTGAAATAGTATGTCTGGAATTTCCTTTAAAATATTACAGAAAAAAGGTGGGGGAGGACGCCTGGTGGCTCAGTAGGTTGAGTTTGCGGCTCAGGTCATGATCTCACAGTTCAGGATCAAACCCCAGGTTGGGCTCTACACTGACAGTACAGAGTCTGCTTGGGATTCTCTCTCTCCCTCTCAAAATAAATATACATTAAAAAAAAAAAAGTGGGGGAGATAGGTGATTTTTAAGATTTTATTTTTAAGTAATCTCTACACCCAACATGAGACTCAAACTTACAACCCTGAGATCAAGAGTCGCATGCTCTACTCACCGAGCCAGCCAAGCACCGCAGGATAGGTGATTAATAAAATGTTGGTAATTTTTTTCTTTTTTCTTTTTTGAGAGAGAGAGAGAGAGAGAGAGCACAAGTGAGTGAGGTGCAGAAAGAGAGAGAAAGAGGGAGAGAAGAGGGACTCACCTGAAGCAGGGCTTGTGCTCATTGGAAGTGGGGCTTGAGCTCACCCGATGTGGGACTCAAACTCATGAAACAGGACATCCTGACCTGAGCCAAAGTCAGACGCTTACCAACTGAGGCACCCAGGCACCCAATGTTGGTACTTATTATGGATGGGTATACTATACTTTTGTGAGTGCTTGAACATTTCCATAAAATAAAACATTTTGGATTTTTTAAGTTTTTATTTTGTTTTGGTTTTAATGTTTATTTTTGAGAGAGAGGGAGAGCATGCACAGTACAAAGGCAGAGAAAAAGAGAATCCCAAGGAGGCTTCACACTGCCAGAGCAGAGCCTGATGTGGGACTTGAACTCGTACCGTGAGATCATGCCCTGAGCCGAAATCAAGAGTCAGACACTTAACTGCCTGAGCCACCCAGGTGCCCCAAAACATTTTGGATTTTTAAAATTTTCATGATAGAAAAAGAAAACAAAACTCTCTAGGATGGGCTGGGATACTCATGGCAAAGGAAAAACTGGTAGCACTTCTATTTATTTACTCAGACCCTATGCAAGGCAGCACAGCCTCTCCTGAGTTAGAGTAGCTCTAAAAAAAAAGTTTAATAAACAAGAAAATAATATCTACATCTATGCACTCAAAGACATAACCATTCTCAGCTAAGGGTCATCCCCCATCATTCAAACAGCATTATCTTCAGTGTTCGTTCTAGACATTTAAAGAATGATTTACTTTTGCCAAATTTAGTAATTTAAAATGCATGGTTATTTGTAGAATGCCTTGGGACCATTTAAAACGATGTGTCCTTACTACTCGCCATGATGATGACAGCCCAAGTCCATAAGAGATTGGAATCACTGAGGCAGAAATTATGGCTACGGCAAGGCCTGCTTCTACTTTGCCCTCAAGGTTAATGTCAGAAGATGTAAGGTGCACCTCTTCCCGGCCAACACACACATACACGCACACGCACACACATATTTCCTTAGGCAAGGTATTAAGAGCTCTGTGCCAACACAATACTTTTCAACCATGTGTTGGCAAAACCACAGTGGTGCAAACTGAGGCATCACCTGAAATTGCTGGGCTGCTTTGAAGCCAGTAGAGAAAGAATAACAGCAACAGCTGTGGCCAATTCTCTGCCCCCGCCCACCCCCCACAAAGCAAAGGATGGCTGTTAAAATAAGGATAAATCAGTTCAGAACCTGAAAAAACTCTATAGTTCTCTCTCTGTGAATCATCTAATCAATTCAAAAGAGCAGAGATGAGGCACCTGGATGGCTCAGTCGGTTGAGCATCCGACTTCAGGTTACAGTCTCGCAGTTTGTGAGTTTAAGCCCTACGTGGGCTCACAGCCTGCTTTGGATCCTCTACCCGGTCTCTCTGCCCCTTCCCCCACTTGCACTCTGTCAAAAATAAACAAACACTGGGGGGGGGGGGGGAAGCAGAGATTAATTACATGGTTCCATGCACAGAGACTGTTGGACCTGCAAAGAATCGAAGTGAAGAGTCCGATCCTTTAAGCTGGCTCTGTGAGCCTGGCAGTCAAGTGCTTCTGTGAGGTTGGCCCCAGTCTCTCTAGGGCTTCTGTGGAAGGAGCACAGGGACCTCTTAGGAAGGCAAGGACTTTCTGCTTGGCACTAGTACCAGGCAAGGGACAAGCAGAGGACAGGGCTTCTAGGCCTGGTTTCCTCACATACGCTTGCCTAGCTTCAATCCATCTGAGAACCCCAAAAGAACATAGCTACTCTGATGCTGGTCTTATTGGGTTGATTTAATTCTGCATTAAACTCACTAACTCATCCCTAAATGTACTATAATCACATTGTGGCAGCAGTTTTGTAGTTACAGAAAAACTATACTTAAAAAGTACTCTTTCTCAACGGATCCTGAGCTATAAGCAGAAACTATATAAGCCCTCACACCATACTGTAACAAAAGTAATTATTTAACATTCTTCTTATTTTATAGCTCAGAAAAGCTAAGGCCCACAAGGAAAAAGGATTTGCTTTGGGCTTCCTCAGAAAGTCAGCCAAGCATAGGAAGGAACTGAGAGAGCATTCTGAAACTCAGGATCAATTACTCCTGCAGCACATTGTTGAAGAGCAAGAGACTAAACCATTTAAAAATCCATCAATAGAAGTCTGGTTAAAATTATTGTTTTAATGTGACATAAAGTAGATGGTAGGGGCCAGCGGCTGAGGTTGGGGTGGGGGGTAGCGGGACAATGCGGAGTTGTTATATAATAAGAACAGTTTCAATTTTGCAAAATGAAAAAGTTCTGGAGATGGATAGTAATGATGATTGTATAACAGTGTGAAGTACTTTATGCAAGTGAACTGTACATTACAGTTAAAAATGGTCAAAATGAGGGGCACCTGGGTGGCTCAGTCGGTTAAGCATCCGACTTCGGCTCCGGTCATGATCTCACAGTCCGTGAGTTCGAGCCCCGCGTCGGGCTCTGTGCTGACAGTGCAGAGCCTGGAGCCTGTTTCAGATTCTGTGTCTCCCTCTCTCTCTGCCTCTCCCCTGTTCATGCTCTGTCTCTCTCCGTCTCAAAAATAAATAAACGTTAAAAAAATTTTTTTAAATTAAAAAAATGGTTAAAATGGTAAATTTTGTGTTATGTATATTTTACCACAATAAAAATGCAAAAACCAGCTTATTGTTCATGTATGTACCATGTATTATGATGCCAAAAAAAAAAAAAAAGACAAAAAACATGAGGCAGTTCTGTCTGTACTGACATGGAATAATCATGGATTAAAAAAGTGTAAGGGGCACCTGGGCGGCTCAGTTGGTTAAGCATCTGGCTTCTCCCCAGGTCACGATCTCACGGTTTGTGGGTTCGAGCCTTGTGTTGGACTCTGTGCTGTCAGCTCAGAGCCTGGAACGTCCTTCAGATTCTGTGTCTCCCTGTCTCGCCCCCTCCACCACTCACGCTCTGTCTCTCTCTCTCTCTCTCTCTCTCAAAAATAAATAAACATGAAAAAAAATTTTTTTAAAGTGTGACTGTATTAACTATTCAAAACACTATTTTCTTTAAAAAAACAAACAGAATGGGATTAGATCCAGGGTCTCATCTCTGATAGGCAGCAAAGGTGGTGCTACAGAAGGGTACGTGAAGTACAAGCTCTGGAATAAAAGTGTCTGAGCACACCATCCACGTGTCCTTGAGCAAGTTATTCTACTTCTCTAACCTCAGTTTTATGATTGTAAAATGAAAAAAATACCAACTATCTCACAGGGCTGTTGTGTGTATTGAGAAAATACATATAAAACCACTTAGCCAGTGTGCCATATGTTAGGTATATATACCCCTCAAAATGTTCTAGTTTCTTACACATATCATTCATGAATTTGTCCTTATCTTTCCAACTCTTGTTCTAGGTAGCATAAGGGTATGAATAGCATGATACATTTTTTTTAAGATTTTATTTTTAAGTAATCTCTACACCCAACATGGGGCTCAAACTCACAACCCCGAAATCAAGAGTCGGATGCTCTACTGACTGAACCAGGCACCCCGATACATTTTAATGAAAGAAAAACATACACAAATTTGTACATGGAAGGACAGATGCAAAATGGCTAACAGAGGTTACTTCTTGGAAATAGCAATTTTACTTAATACCCTTTTATGTTGCTGCAGTTGTTTTTTTGTTTTTGTTTTTGGGTTTTTTTTCCTTTTTAACTTGCAAGGACTAGAGGAAAATTATTCCGCCTGGCTTTCTTTTCAGCCTATTTACTCCATTTCAGTGCGCATAATGTAACCGCTGCTTTGTGACGCCAAACCTCTTTTTGTATGGACCATCCCTCTCCTGAGCTCTAAGAGGCAGCGTGAAGACACAGAGGCAGAGCCTGTGTGCCACACAGCCCAGCCACATCAGTGAGTGGGAAATAAAGTCTGCTTTGCTATTTTTCCAAAGTTGAAAATAATTAGCATTTGTATAGACGTTCATTCACACACATCTTTGCTTGTGAGGTAAAGATTACACAACCCTTTTTTCCAGATGAGAATCAGAGAGACATGGCTAGGCCTGGAGCCTAAAACCAAGTTGTAGCCCTCCTACCAAAGTGCAGAGGCCAGACCACTACTTAGAATTTCAAGTGAATCTGCCCTACAGCATTCATTACACAGGAGAAAAGCATTTTCCATTTTGTCTCCCATTTTTTTTTTTTTGCCTAGAGGTGCCTAGCATTTTGCTGGCTTTTATTTTTTTTAAGCCATTTTTAAGTGTAGAGTTTTGTGCCATTAAATACATTCACATTTTTACATTATTGGGCAACCATCACCACCACCCATCTCCAGAAATTTTTCATCTTCCCAAACTGAAACTCTGTACCCAGTAAATAATAATTCTCCATTCCTGCCTTCCTCCTCCCTGCTGGCAACCATGATTCTAACTCTAGAGACATGACTTCTGTCTCTATGAATTCAACTATTCTAGGTACCTCATATAAATGGACTCATACAAAAGTTGTCCGTTTATGACTGGCTTATTTCATCATAATGTCTTCAAGGTTCACCATGCTGTGGCATGTGTCAGAATTTCCTTTTTCAGGCTGAATAATGTTCTATTTTATGTATACACCACATATGGGTGATAGCTTGCTCCCACCCTTTGGCTCTAGTGAATAATGCTATTATGAACATGAGTGTACAAGTATCTGTTCAATTTCCTGCTTTCAATTCTTTGGGGTCTACACCCATAAATGAAATTCCTGGATCATATGTCAATTCCATGTTTACTTTTCTGAGAAGCTACCATACTGTTTTCCACAGTGGCTGTACCATTTTACATTCCCACTAGCAATGTGCAAGACTTCCAACTTTTCTACATCCTCACCAACACCTGTTATTTTGTTTTATTTTGTTTTTAAGTAAGAGCTATGCTAATGAGTTTGAAATGTTTGCTGGCCTTTTTGACCTTCAAATAAGACACTAAGGTGACTCTCAGGTCCTTACTGAATATCTTGAAGCACATCAAGCAGTCTGTTATTTTCCTTCATGTACTAGTTTATATTTACCTACTTTGAGGAAAGTCAGTTATCACTCTTCTGCTCACTCACTCCACCCAGACAAAAAGAGTTGCCTGCAGTTTATCCTTATTGGTTTGGCATTTCACTTACCTGAAGGGCATTTATATATGAATGTCATATACAAATTCGGGATACTGATATGCATACCCTCCTCAAATCACTTACAAAAACATTAAAAGCAATAATCACCATTTACCCGCGCTTGCCACTTGTATAATTAGACCTATTTTAAAGGTAGATGTAGCATGAGGCAGCACAACATTCAAGACCACAGCCTTAGAATACAAGTGCATAGGTTCAACTCCCAATGTTGCTACCACATACTAGCTGTGTGCCTCCAGGCAGGGTACTTAACCTCTCTCAACTGTATCCTCTCGTCTGCAAAACTGAGAAAACAACTCCACCTGTTTTATAGTATTATGGTAGGATTAATGAGATAGAGTTATGTGGAAGGCTTGGATGATTGCCTGATACACAGTATGAGCTACAGAAATGTTAGCCCATTATATACTACTTAAACTCCAACAATAGCTAACTTCAGCTAAATTTGCTCCAGGCCAGGGACTACCCTAAGAGTTTTACATGTTTGTAGTATCTCTTCTAATGCTCTTAACAGCCCTATAAAATAGGTATTGTTGTCCTTATTATTCAGATAAAACTACAGAAAAGCTAAATAACCTGAAGATATACAGCAATCAAAAGTAGGAGCTGGGAGCTGAATCCGGGTAATCTGGCTCCAGAGATGGAGCCCCTAATCATGATACAATTCAGCCTCTCAAATACAACAGGGGCCAGGCAGCAAAGCACATGAATAAAACCTGCCAGAATAAAGGGCAGACTGGAGAATATACAATCCTTTTAAAAGAAACAAGACACGGGGCACCTGGGTGGCTCAGTTGGTTGAGCGTCCGACTTTGGCTCAGGTCATGATCTCGCAGTCTGTGAGTTCGAGCCCTGCGTCCAGCTCTGTGCTGACAGCTCGGAGCCTGGAGCCTGCTTCAGATTCTGTGTCTCCCTCTCTCTCCCCCTTCCCCCACTCATGCTCTGTCTCTGAATCTGTCTGTCTGTCTCTCCCTGTTAAAAATAAATAAACATTGGGGCGCCTGGGTGGCTCAGTCAGTTAAGTGGCTGGCTTTGGCTCAGGTCATGATCTCGCGGTTGGTGAGTTCGAGCCCCGCATCGGGCTCTGTGCTGACAGCTCAGAGCCTGGAGCCTGTTTCAGATTCTGTGTCTCCCTCTCTCTGACCCTCCCCTGTTCATGCTCTGTCTCTCCCTGTCTCAAAAATAAATAAAACATTAAAAAATAAATAAATAAAAAATAAAAATAAACATTAAAAACATTTTTTTAATAAAATAAAAAACAAGACACTACTCAGCTCCAGCCAGCTATTGCCATACAGAAATGTAAGTAAGCTCAAGGTTGCCTGATCTTCCAATTTTTCAACAAAAGCAAGCAACCTGATTTTGTAGGCTGAATGCAGGCCTCAGTGCAGGCTTCATTTAGCCCAGGGATAAGTTAAGATTGGGTGATTTGCCCAAGGTCACAAAACTGGGGTCCAGTGGCACTTCCAAAATCAGGGATAAAAAAATCAAATGGCAGGTGCAGGTGAGTATGGAGAGATAAGGAGTGTCGCTCTTCACTATAGAAGTAGCCACAGCGGGGGATAACATCTGTTAGTAATAACTTCTGCTGATACCCTGCCCTTACCTAGTACTCTTGTCCTGAAAGCTGAGCCCACTGATCTGCATATTACCTCATTTTTCTACATCTCCAATTAGGTAAGTAGGGCAGAAACATTATCCCCATTTTAAAGATGCGAAAAGTGAGGCACTGACTTGCCTCAATGATGGAAGCTTTGAATGAAGCACTTCACATTGAACAGGGAGCAGGAATTACAGTAGCAGTAACACCCTAACTAGACAGCTAGGATCCCATTAAATGGTTTCTGTAAAATTAAGTGACCAGCAGCAGTAGAGTTTAATAGAGCTAAGGTTTTAAAATCCTAAATTAGCACACTAATCCCTAGACAATGCCTCTAATGCCTGAGCTGAAAGAGAGAGAGGAATCTACAAATATTTTACACCAGAATCACAGAATTGAGTTGGATGACACCTAAGAGATCATATTCTCCAACATCTCCAATTTGCCAGGAAAGAAACTGAGGCACAAAGAGGCAAACTCACCTATCACTGAACACACCACCAGTTAGAGGTATAGTGGGATTCAAATTGAGGATGTCTGATTCCAAAGTTCCTGCTCTTCCTAAAGTGTGGCAAGCAGAGGCCACTGAATAACTTCAGACAGTAGAAAATGATTTTAACAAGTATGTATATTAATGTTTACTAGGAAAAAATAGCACATAAATCCTATGATTTGATAGACATTATAGTAATATAGTTTCAAGTATTAAGAGTCAACTAAAAAAAAGTTAAGTAATAGCACAGGTGATACCCCTTAAATTATGACAAAAGTCAAAAAGGGTTCAAACTTCTGAAATTCAGAAAATAATTATCAGATACCTTTACTATCTGCCTCCATGAGAGGGGCACTAAATCTGAGGCTGAGATTTGAAACAAACCCAAATGCAAACAGGGTAACTAGAGATTAATCTCAAAAGGTATTAGGAGAATGTGACTATATTAGCAAAGAAAGTTGCAACCTAATCAGTTGTGCTGTAATCAGCCTACAGAAAGACTACAAAATGGCCCAAACTTAAGATAAAAATATTCAGCCTCACTAATAATCAAGGCCAGTTATATGTGAACTGAAGTAGTAATAAGTTTTTAAAATGATAGTATTTTTCACATACTGACTTAATTGGCAAAAATTAAATGATGCCCAGCAACAGCCATGATGCAGTCTCATAATAAACTGGTACAAGTATGAATAAGTTAGTTTAACCATCTTGGAGGGCAAATATATATTAAATGTATTTTATAAGTATAAAAAAGTTCATACCCTTTAACCTAGAATCTCATTTCTAAGATTTTATTCTAGGAAAAAAAATTTAAAAAAACAAAATATCTCAAAGGTTGCACTATAAGAATTGCAATAAAAGCAAAAAAATAGAATGAATGTGTTCCATGAATTCCAGGAAGTCTACAAAGTCAAAACTATTTTCACAATAACAGTCAAATGTTATTTGCCTTTTTCACTGTATTGACATTGTACTTGATGGTGATGTGCAAAAGCATGGTGTTTTGTAAAATTACTGGTGCCTTAGTGACAATCAAGGCAGTACAGCAAACTACTAGTCATCAGTGTATCCTTAACTGCCACAGACTTGCAGTAAAAAAGACCAATGTCAATTTCATTTAGGAATGTCCTTGATAAAGCTCTGAAAATAATTTTTTAAGTTTATTTATTTTGAAAGAGACAGTGCACGAGCCGGCGGAGAAGCAGAGAGAAGAGACAGAATCCCAAGCAGGTTCTGCACTGTCAGAGCAAAGCCTAATGTGAGGCTTGACCCCACGAACTGTGAGATCATGACCTGAGCCGAGCTCAAGAGTCAGACACTTAACCGACTGAGCCACCCAGGTGGCCCAAAGCTGTGAAAATAATTTTACCAAATTTCAACCAGAGTATACATCTTAATACTATGTATGATGAAATGGAAAGCACACATAAAACACTTCCACTCCACACCAAAGAACAATGATTATTTTGTGGAAAAGCACATATGTGACAGTTTGCATTGTGAGCTGAACGGGCTGCTTTTTTCATCAAACACCATATACTTAAGAAACAACTGACAAACTCTAGCTATTCAGAGTTGGGTATGTGGCACATATTTGCTCAAAAATGAACACGACGAGTTTGTCATTTCAAGGAAAACAACTGGCAGTATTTGTAGCCAATGATAAAGTTCAAGCTTTCAAGTGAAAACAAGATTTTTGGAAAACTTGTAATCAGTGCTCGCTTCAGCAGCACATACACTAAAACTGGAACAATACAGAGAAGATTAGCATGGCCCCTGTGCAAGGATGACAGGCAAATTCGTGAACCATTCCATATTTAAAAAACAAAACTTGTATTCACCACGGTGAGCTTGACTACTTCTCAATACTTAAAGGACTTTTCTGATGAGGTTGGTGGTAATATTAACAAATACGATTTCTTAAAATGTATAATAAAATGCGTCAAGATTTGGAAAATCTGCATAACTCAGTGAACCAATATTTTCCCAAATGATTGATGCATGATGTTAAAAACCAATGTGTAGGGCTCTCCTAATCCTTTTAACAATCTTATGAAGTAGGTGTATTGTTGTCCTTGTTATCCAGATAACACTGCAGAAAAGCTACATAACCTGAAGTTACACAGCAATCAAGAGTAGGAGTTGGGAGCTGAATCCAGGTAATCTGGCTCCAGAGACGGAGCTCCTTACCATGATACAATTCAGCTTCTCAAATATAACAGGGGCCAAGCAGCAAAGCACATGAATGAAACTGCCAGAATAAAAGGCAGACTGGAGACCTACAACCCTTTTTAAAGAACAAGACACTACTCAGCTCCACCCAGTTACTGCCATAGAGAAATGGAGGCTCAAGGTTGCCCAATCTTCCAATTTTTCAAGAAAAGCCACAGGAAGGCCTTAAAGACAGACTAATGGATTTTAATGTACAGACTATGAAAAGCTCTCTGACATGATTTCAGATTCTACACTGCAACTAATCTTTAAGAAACTTCCACATGTCAGGGCGCCTGGGTGGCTCAGTCAGTTAAGTATCCAATTTGGGCTCAGGTCATGATTTCCTGGTTTTTGAGTTCGAGCCCCATGTTGGGCTCTCTGCTGTCAGTGCAGAGCCTGCTTGGGATTCTGTCTCCCCCTACCCCTCTCCTAGCATACATGCACTCTCACTCACTCTCTCTCTCTCTCTCTCTCTCAAAAATGAATAAACATTAGGGGCGCCTGGGTGGCGCAGTCGGTTGAGCGTCCGACTTCAGCCAGGTCACGATCTCGCGGTCCGTGAGTTCGAGCCCCGCGTCGGGCTCTGGGCTGATGGCTCGGAGCCTGGAGCCTGTTTCCGATTCTGTGTCTCCCTCTCTCTCTGCCCCTCCCCCGTTCATGCTCTGTCTCTCTCTGTCCCAAAAATAAAATAAAAAAAAAAACGTTGAAAAAAAAAAATGAATAAACATTAAAAAAAAAAAACAAAAAAAACTTCCACTTGTCAAGTTTTGATACAGTCTCAAAGAAGAATATATTGTTATCTGATAAGGCATTAAAATACTTTCCCCTTTTCTAATTACATATCTGTGTAAGGCTGAATTTTCTTCATATATGTCAGCTAAACCAACATTTCATAGCAGATTAACTATGAATGCCCTCATAATGTCTATTATCACATTAAAGAGTTGGAAACATTTTTAAGAGTCAGAAAGAGGTAATAATGCTACTTTTCTATTTATTTTGGAAAATAATTATCTTTCATTGAAATATTATTGTTAATATAAGGTTTATTATTTCCATTCTCAAAGAAATGAGTTTTTAAACTTCACCAGCTTTAAATTCTAATGTAATAAAAATTGGTAAAAATGGCCTACATAAACTGAAGTTCTTTGAGGTCTTCGATGATTTTTAAGAACGTAAACAGGTCCTGAGATCAAAGGGTCCAAGAAGTTTTCATTTAGACAGTAGTTCTCAACCAGGGTGATCCTCCACCTGGGGCATTTGGCAATGCCTGGAGAAATTTTTGGTCATCATAACTGGGGAGCTGCTATGAGCATGTACTGGCTAGAGGCTATGGACGCTGCTAAACAGCTACGATGCACAGGACAGCCCCCATCACAAAGAATTACCCAGCCCAAAATGTCAATACTGCTGAGATTGAAAAACCCTGCTTTTGAATATTCAATGACATACACAAACATGTTAATATTAAGAAAAAAGTTACAAAACAACAGAGATGACCTAATTCCAATTTTATTTTTTTGTTTAAAAAAAATTTTTTTTAATGTTTTATTTATTTTTGAGACAGGGAGAGACAGAGCATGAACGGGGGAGGGTCAGAGAGAGGGAGACACAGAATCTGAAACAGGCTCCAGGCTCTGAGCTGTCAGCACAGAGCCCGACGCAGGGCTCGAACTCACGGACCACGAGATCATGACCTGAGCCGAAGTCGGCCGCTTAACCCACTAAGCCACCCAGGCGCCCCCCAATTTTATTTTTTAAATGTGTACGTATGCAGGAGCGCCTGGGTGGCTCAGTGGGTTAAGTAGCCGACTTCAGCTCAGGTCATGATCTCGTGTTCTGTGAGTTCAAGCCCCGCATCGGGCTCTGTGCTGGCAGCTCAGAGCCCGGAGCCTGCTTCCGCTTCTGATTCTGTGTCTCCCTCTTTCTCTGCCCCTCCCCTGCTTGCTCTCTGTCTCTCTCTCAAAAATAAAAAACATTAAAATAAAAAAATTAAAATAAATATGTATGTATTCATACAAAAAAGACTAAAATATGTCCCATGTGTCAAAAATGGTCATCCTCAGTAGGTGGTATACTTCCTTTAAGTATCTCTTTATTTTCTGAATTTCCTATAATTAATATATGATATTTTGCAAACCTGTGAATAAGCGGGCAGCCTGTCTTCTAAGTGCCCTATTCTGTTGACTTGCATGATTCAACAGGAAGTTCTCAATAGTAAAGTATGGAATTAGTGAAATGTCAAAGAATAAAAAGCTCCTCAAATAGCTAGGAGAACACTAAGAACAGATTCCTGGGTCTCAACAACAGTAAGGTTTTACAAGGAAGCTATTAAATGAGTATGATGCACTGTGAAGTACTCGCAGACCACAGATCATGTCCAATCTCACTTCTGCCATACAGAATAACCTGGACAATATGCTCTCCGGATGGTGTCACACTCGTTTATTCTGAGTAGTTTATGATTTTTTAGTTTTTTTAAATTATAACACTGCCTGCTTGGCTTTTGCAAAACTCCCTGCACAAGCAACATTATCAACATAATAAAGCTGTCTTTTCTCTTCTTTGGGCAATTCTAAAAAGGTTGAACCAATGCAGGTGCAATGCTTTTTAGTCCTTTTAGGAAGGCACACAATACCCACCCACAAGCAGGTATAAACAGATATCAACCCTGAGACTCAAGGGCTGCTTGAAACTGGTTGCCAAATATGCAAATTTCAGTTACTTCTTGCCAGTATGTCTAAGGCAAAAACACATGCTTCAGCCATCTATGGCAGCTAGTGTTATCTGCAATAAACCATCAAACATGGGTCAGACACCTATTAAAAAAAAAAAGAAAGAAAAACAACAATCCTCAGAGGCTCCAATTAGTGCTTGCTTTATGAAATAACACAAAAGATACAACTGAAATTTAGATATAAGACTTGAATGGAAATTCAGAATGAGAGAAGTTGTGTAACAAGATTTTGACAGGCACCTGAATTTGCAGAAAATTCCTCCTCCTGAGTAATGTTCTTGGAAGGAAATAGACTTTCCAAAGTAAGAAAGTATGGGCAGGCTAAGAATTAAAACTGGAGAGGGGCGCTTGGGTGGCTCAGTTGGTTGAGGGTTGGACTTCGGCTCAAGTCATGATATCATGGTTCATGAGTTTCAGCACTGCCTTGGGCTGGAGGCTGTCAGCACAGAGCCCCCTTGGGATCATGTTCCCCACCCTCCACCCCCGCCCCTTCTCTGCTTGCGTTCTCTCAAAAATAAATAAATAAAACATTAAAAAAAAAAAAAAAGAATTAAAACTGGAGATTCAGCCAGAGTGACGGTCTGCCTCCAACCTGGAAAATTTCTACTGACTCATCTTGAAAATAATGAGCACTCCAACTTAATCAGACCAACCATGTTCAGGGACAATGAAACTGCAGATGGAATGTAGTGGCAGAAGAAGCCACTTAAAGAGTTTAACACTTTACTTGAGTAAAGTCCTTCATAAATGCAGAACCTCATGACTTTCCCTACTGAGAGACCAGATCAGAAGACCCAGATTCAGATTTTAATCCTGACTGTACTACTTACTAGTTGTAAACTACTGGGCAAATCACTTTACCTCTTTGCTCCTCTGTGTCCCTATATGTAAAATTAACGGCTTCATTTAGATGACCATTAGTCTTTTCCAGCAATAAAATTCTATGATTCTACAGAGATAATATATTAGTAGCATAAGATCACAGTGACAATGGTGAAATCTGGACTCTAACCCAGATCTTTTAAACTTCTCTATTGAGGTCATTTCACAACATGAAAGACATTCTAGAGCCAACTGGCCATATACCTGAGAAACTACAATTCCTGAAAACTTTTCTCAGGGCCAATCTATACACTTGAGGGGCCAACTTTTACTCCAGATGTATTCTGGTGCTAGACAGATACTCCATAAAACTAAGCCTGTTTAATTGTTTAATATCAGTATCACACCCACTTTTGGATAAAGTGGGAAAAAAAAAATCTCAACTCAGCAGGGAATCATTCCTCAGAACATCTTTGCTCAAAATCAACTGCAAAAAACAACCCATAGGAAGACTTTTTTAAAAGGGGGCTTTGAAGAATATACAAGTGAACAGCAGAAAAAGAACTCTAAGAGGAGGTATATAGTAAGGAAGGGATAACTTACTAGCCTCTGGACATAGCATGTTCTTAATGTTAGCTTGCCCCCACCCACTTCTAATAAGAAGACAAGGAGGGGACAAATGACTATCAACCACTCTGCCTCTCAGGCTCAATCCAGTACCCTAAAAGTGGCACCTGAAAGACCTGACAGAATAGAGGCTTGGAGGTGTTCTCACCAGAGGCATTCAATGGTAAATGAGAAAAGCTAAGAGAGTAGGGCTTTGGTTTTACTTGAGTACACAACAATTTATGATTATGAGTAGGTGGACATATAACTTATCATTCAAACTAGGACATTTTTAGGAATGAAAGGAGGGCTCATAATTGTACTGGGACAATGGGGACATTGGGATGGTCCCAAGTAAACCAGGATATGTGGTCACCTTAGTTATAAAGGACCCCAGCAGGCAGCCAGGTAGGCAGGGCACCTACAGAGTTACCTTATCGACCATATAAGGTAATCTTACCTCACTGTATCAAGGGGTAGGAACCAAGTAGAAGCAACAGGGAAGATGGGAATCAGTCTTTCCACCAACATCTCTGCTACTAGGATTTGTTACAACCCTGTCAATTTCCTCAGATGCCATTTTCTCATTGATTCCTACATGCCCCAGTCCTCCGGAATATAACCTTTATTTTAAAAATTGGCCATAAGAAAGTAATACTCAGAGTACATGGACTTGACCTCCAATGCATATCAACTCTGTATCCTGAGAGGTAGGTGATAGAATCTTGGATATCAATACTGCAAAGTACAATGAATAAGGTGGCAATGAAAATGTGACCCTGAAGGCATGGGAAGAGCAGATAACTAAAGTGACAAACTGCTGTTGTCAAGTCTTTCCCTAAATCCCTGATTTAGGATAACTGATGTGGCAAGCAAGTGGAATCTAACCCTCCTTGTTCACCTAACCCATGAATAACCTTGGAAATGAAATGCCTTCTTTTTCACAGAAGCAGAATGAAGTTGCTGGTGACAGATTTAACTTTACTTGCATGAACACTATAATTCAAGTTCATTTAGGATTAAACAGGCTTATTATCTGGTCTAGGAGTCACATCTCCCTTTATGATATTATGTGTCTGTGGAAAAGCACTTCCAAATGACTTACCAGTGCTCTCTGGGCAATTAAGCCCATGTTACATTGTTTAAACCTTCTTCCAAAAAGCACTTTATCATTATTCATCTATTCCCTAGTGAGGAGACACCTATTTCTTTTGGCTGAAATCAGGCAAATGTACCCAATCCACATGCTTTCTGCAGACATCAAACTCAAATTACAGGCTCAGTAAAGACATGTATGTTGTCTGTACCTTTAGTTGGTCTTATGCAGAAGAGGAACCAAACTGGTAACCTGAGTATACCCACTCCTAATTCTACCTCACTAAAGCAGGGGAGTTTAACCCAGTGTGAAGTTACATGGTTTATGTAAGCAAGCATAGAACACGCAAAGTGTGAGGAAGAAGATTTTAGATGACTGCCAAGACCAAAATCCAGGTGAAGTGATTTCCAGCACCAAGAGAGATCTGCTTAAGGGGCGAGTACTGTAGCTGTGACCAGAACTGTGCTTATTGGCTCAAAGCCCACTGATCCATCCCCACAGCTATACTCCCCTCCCTTCATTTACACAGAAAGGGGGAAAAAAGCAGTTAGCAAAGTATCGGAATGATAGCACCAAGAGAAGAAAATGTTGGGGAAGTCAGATCCTTTTAAAATGTACAAAACATTCTAAAAATTTCAGGGCAGTTAGTACGTCCCAGCGTTCCAGCAGACTCAGGCTAGAAATCCAGCTCCACCACAAACTGTAGGAACCTTCATGGTTACTTAACTTCTCTAAGCCCGTTTCTTCATATGTAAAATAAGGATAACAGCACTAACCCTACCTTAGGAAAGATTCTTTTAAGTATTAGATGTGGTCATGTATATAAATGTGCCTGACATATGAAACACCCCCAAATAATATTTGATAAATGAATGACATGCTCAAAAATTAGCTACTTATTGTTAAACATTTATCTTTATGAACAGCAGTCTCAGTTGAATGTCAGGTGAGATATCCTATTTAATTTGGTGGACACTGGGGAGCACTGCAGATTTTTGAGGGATCAGCAGCAGATGTGGGATAATGAGGGTTAAGTTTTAGGAAGCTTACGTGGTGACTAATAAGTATTAACAATGAAAAGAACAAAAACTTGGGAAGCAGCTATTGGAACCAAATTTTCTACAAAGACCAAGGTAATAGGCCAACGTAATAAAAATCTTTTTCATCCTTAGAATTCTATTTCACTTCATTTTAACCAGAAATAATGAATTCTAGTATCTATTTTTCCACTAATGCCCTACCTGTTCTCTGCATTACAGAACACTCTGCAGTCATTTATCAATGTCCCTTTTTGATTCTTTAACACTTAGTTATGATGATTAATACAAAACCTTCAAATGCCTGTGTCTTTTCTAGGCTATAGGTAACACTGGCTATTTTCCAAGTGGCTTAAAATAAGACATATAAAGTGCTTAACAGAGGGCCTGGCACACATTATAAGCTAAATGAAGGTTAAAAAAAAATTATTCTGTAGTTATTAAGATTAACGAGGCATATATAGTACGTTCACATTAAATATTTTTAATGAATAAACATAAGATGCCTGTATGGAACAAGTTAACTTTATTCACAGCAAAACACAGAAATAAAATTTATCACCTAAGAGGAGCAACAAGGGTTGCACATGTGCTCAGAAATTACTAATTTTTCAGTTTTCAATTTTTAGAAGAGATCCAGAAAAGGTGAACTACCCTATAAGAAGAAAATGGGAAGAAAAATATAAAAAGGCAACTTAGAAATAGCACATGCCTGGGAGCAATGAGCCCTACTTGGCATGCTGACTGCCCAAGACTAACAAGGCAGTTCTGGGCAAGTCCTCTTTCTACTTCCCCACTTCCTTTTCCATAAAATGAAGATCTTTCCTTCTCTCTGATTCAATGAGGAAGAAAGAAGATACAAAAAAGACTACCTAATGCAATATTTCTCAAGCTTCGGTCCCTCTTGATCACCTTTTGATTTTTGCCATATCCATGTAACACATTCACCATTATTTTTCTTTAAATTGACTTTTTAAAATTTAACCTCACTTTAAGCAATAAATTCGTTAAAAATGTTTTATACATGCTGGTTAACTTTTCCATATATAAAAATAAATGCACCATTAAAATGTAAATATTTATTCAAAGATCGCCTAAAATCAGCCTATATACCCACAGGGGCAAATAGTAACCTAACCCTTGTAAATTAAAATCAAAATTTTAAAGAAAAAAATCCAATAAAAAAGAAATGTAATTTCACATTCTCACAATAATCTAAGGGTTAATCCTAACAGATTAACATTCAGTTCTTTATCTCTAAGAGACAATACTTATGTGGGGTACCAAAAATTGAAAACAGAATCAATTCCTTCTTAACCTACATAATCTTCATTTGAATTAGGATTTTAGTTCCTTTAACCTTAAAAGGCTTTAATTCTACTCCTGGGTATCTAAATTCAGACTAAAACAGTAAGAAAAGCATGAGAACCATGAGAAACCATGAGAAGAAAAAGATTAAAATTAAGTGCTGTTTATTAACAATGGAAGCGCTCTTCATCTGTCTCAATGCATAAGAAGATAAATGCACTTTTTAACTTGTAATTCAGAAAGCAGCATCCATCCATGTTTCAAGCTTTACTGGTCAATAAAGTTTCCCTGATCTAAATGATTCCAACTGTACAATGAAAGCTATCAATAATCAGTGAATGAGTACATAACTTGTGGTCGCCAGGACACAGAACTGAGGGCTACTGCTCTTTTGAGGAACTCTTAGTCATCAAAAACACGTTGGCATAAGTCAAGTTAATGATGATCCTTCAAACAATACAGAAGACGAAGACAACTTTCTGCTGTGATAATGTCTCATAAGACTGGTGGTCATTAGTTAGACCTCACTAGGTTACTTTATTTTTTTAATGTTTATTTATTTTTGAGAGAGAGGGAGAGAGACAGAGCACAAGTAGGGGAGGGGCAGAGAGAGAAGGAGACACAATCTGAAGCAGGCTCCAGGCTCTGAGCTGTCAGCACCGAGCCTGATGCAGGGCTTGAACTCACAAACCACGAGATCATGACCCGAGCCAAAGTTGGATGCTTAACCAACTGAGCCACCCAGGCCCGACCCCCCCCCCCCCCAATAGGTTATTTTCAAGCAGAAGTGACAAACCTGGGCATAATTCTAAATCTGCCAATCTTTGATAGATATCAATTAGCAGACTAAAGAACAAGTGGGAAAAATAACGTGCATCTATAAATATCCATGTTACTTTATACTTATGACACAATCTCTATAATTTATCATTGCAATGTCCTCCAAGGCCATCTCTATGATCCTTCTCTCTTTCCCACTAAAGCTCATAAGCAAGAGAATTATTTGCTATAGTAAGTACTGTAAAACATAGAAAAGTCAAGTATCAATTACAGTATCATAAAGCAGAGAAGATTTTTTAAAAGAGCCATGCACTGCTACAAACAATAAGCAAATGTTCCTAAAGTGCAAGCTTGAGAGCATGGTTTATACCCAATTCATCATCTCTGTTTTCATTGCTTCTGCGTTATAAACTATGCACTCAAAAACAATTTGTTGAACTAATTAATAGACCAAAGAATAAAATATAACTCCTTCACAGCAGTGGATTATCAGTAAACAGAAAAGTCTGGAAGAACATCCAAGAATTGATTCCCTATTCATCTTATCAAAATGTGTACGTACTCTGAAAGCTTTTTCAGGCCTATCACTGGTCATATTTCCCCTGATAAACTAACCACTGGACCAACAAATTAATTCTAATTAAACACCTGAGAAGTTCTAATAAAGTTAGACTTTATTCCACTGGCTAAAGCCAAACACCTTACCTGTAGATAACATGCTCTTAGATGAATTTATTTACAAAAAACTGATTCCAGAAAATTGACATAACAGGGAACTGGGACTGGGAATAAGGAAATGATCGAAGTAATAGGTTCAAATTAAGCATATGGTTATTATCACAGCTATTATTTGATGCTTAAAAACACGCTTTGATGACAATACTGGGGTTAAGCTTCTTTACATAGCATTTTTAACAGTGCATCTCATTGAGATCTTTCTCAATTTTTCACATTGTACAGTGCTTTGTGCAATAAATGTTAGATACTGAAAGTGTCAATCTCCCAAAAGCTTTTTGTGAGGTTCAAGCTTTTTGTGAGTTGCAGCAGTGGCAACCAGACCAAAAGCATGGGCTAGGCCTCTGTGCTAAGAACTTTACAAGTGTTATTTCATTTAATCCTCACCACAACCCTGTGGGGTATTACTGCCCTTACTGTATAGCTGAGGAAACAGACTAAGTGACTTATCAAAGGTTAGCAAGTAGTTGAATTGATATTCATCCCCAGGCAGCCTGATTCCAGAATTCATGCTATTCATCTCTACCTAACCTATGATAATAAAATCAGAGACCTATGTGAAATGAAATAGGACTAAACAGTTATCTCAGTTATAAATATTATGACCAAGTAAATATAATTAAATGCCTTTCCATTCACAATTCCTACTGAACACTTCGAAACAGTACAGTTGCTGATGCTATTTGAAAAGCTTCTGAAGGCGCTTTTCCTACATGTATTTAGTCATAAGCGTTAAGAAAGAGATCATAATCTCTCACTGAAACTCAAAACTTCATACTAATGGGCTATTAATCTGCTAGTTCTAAAGCTTCCAATGCCTTAAATATCAATTCAGGGAAAATAATATTATTAGATGCAACCAAAGACTTAAAGGGTAAACCCAGGCAGGATACCCCCTAAATATGTGTTTCAGCGGAACTTCCTTGATGTTGGTAGGATCTCTTAGAAGTAGCACTTCAACATACACTGTGCCTTCTCATTCCATACCAAAGTCACAACACTATCCCGTCTGCCCCATTTGCACATGTCCATTAACAATAGTCTAAGAACAAGTGTCAGCTAATAACGATACCAAAAGTTCCTAAATCCAAAACAGAAAGAAAACAAACTCACATTTTCTCTGAGAGGCCTGGCACTCTGTTTAGCACCCAACTAAACTTTACCTAATATAGTTCTCACAAAAGCCCTTCAGGTAAATGCTGGTATTCCCACTGCATACACCAGGAAACAGACTCAGAGAGGCTTAGGTCACACATTAAGTGACACAGCCGTGATTTCAACCATGTGTATGCTACACTACACTGCCTTACATGATATCACAGTTCACGCCTTTCTCTGATCAACAACAAAGAAAACTACTTTTTAGGTGAAAAGTACTTTAATGTTCTAAAACAGCAAAAAACCATCCTCCCACTTGTTGCTGTCACAGTCACACTTCCCAACAGACCATCTTTTCTTTTCTCCTTCCTGATATTCTCTGGTTTACTCTTAATATCTGCTGGCATCATTGTGCCCTGGAAAAAGGGCTAGCTGTAGGAACAAAATAGCAATGAATGTATCCTTAACAAATAGCATTTTATAAGGCCATAGGAATCATACAAATATGTTTACCCTAGATCTAAGTTAATTCTACCAAACAGTATGTGTCAGTTACAAGAAACGTGAGCCTGCCCAAACAATTAGGAAATGAAAACAGTGAACAAACTATGAATACACTATCATTTTAATCACCACTTTCTAAAGGCTTTAACCAATCCAAGATACAAGAACAAGGACAAAATGCATAAAGGTAATCTCATTACCATCCCAAAGTCTGGCCTCCTACCTACCACATTATTGTGAAACATTAGGGATAGATAGCATTAGCCTCAAAAACACTAAGAGCCCCTCCCCTCAGGTGTTAACTGAAGGACATGATAGATAAGAGAAAATGTAAACATGACACTTTAAATAGTTTTAAATCGAAGATTATTGAAGGACTTCCCAGAACAATATTTAATTAGCTTTAACAAGTTAAGGTGTATTTATGACTCCCAGAGGGGGGCTTCCTAATCTGAAGCAAACAGGAGGAATTTTCTGTTAGCATAAATTGTACTGATAATGGAAGGTGAATAGCTAAAAAGGCTTTTAACCAAAACTCTATGTTTAGGAAATAAATAAGGAAAGCTAAGTGTATCAGAGCTAAACTTGGAGGGGGGTGGGTAGTGGGGAGCCTGCTGCAAGGACTAGGAAGGAGGACAAGAGCAGATAAAAAGGAAACAGGAAGGACTGAGCTAGAGGAAGTGTGAGGGGAAGGAGGAGGAGTAAGGGGCAAAGAAGACTGAAACCCAGAAAGCACTGATGGAGATGGGCAACTCAGGCCTAGAAAAATAAGGAAATAAATGCCTAAACCAGGAGGTTTGCCATAGCCTGCTCTGTGGGAAGGACTCTCCTCTTCTACATACTAAAATTAAGATAAGGGAAACAAACTGGCCAAGACTAGAGAAAATAGGGTTCATTTAAGACACAGGGGAAGGTCCTGCACAAGGATAACTCCTTGAGAATGGAGGCAACATTTTGGTGTTTTTAAAAAAGTGTTAAAATGTGTGAATTGATAGCATGTGAATTATATCTTAATAAATCTTATTTTTTAACAGTGTTAAGCTGGGCAACGTAGGACTGTACTCACGACTTAATTACCATGATTAGTTGGGCCTATAAAAGAGTACCCCCAAAATTCCCTCACCCAGGAGGGAGAGTTTACTTGTGTCTGGGAACATCTCTGTTGGAAAACATCAGTCTGGAAAGGGGACTAGAATATAACGAATACAGGAGGAAAAAAAAAACAACCCTGTGAGCTCTTTAGAGATCTTCCCCACTTTTGCCCTTGGAATTTTTGGCAGTATCGGGGAAGGAAGCTTTTGTTTGGGGTATGCCTTGAAGTGGAATATCAGGTTTCTTCAAGGGATGATCTAAGGTTAAACTCTACCTAGTCAAAGAGAAAACGATCTGGGGTGGAAAAGTCAAGTCAGTTCTGGAGAAACCCCAGAAGGTTTATCGCGAAAATGATCACACGAGTCTTCTCTCTGCTACCCCTAAATTGGACTGCACGCCTGTGTCACTTCCGACTGTTACTCGCGAAGACGACGGATGCTTTGCTATGATCCCAGAAGTTTCTGGCCAGCTGCCCACTGACGTAAATTAGAAAACCATTCGGGGACCGGCCTGGGTGAAGCGAAGCGCCACGTCCAGCGCGGGGCTCCCGCTTCCTCCCTCTCAATGCAGGAAAAGGGACGGAGTAGGGGAGAAGGCGAGCGGAACGCCAGATCCGCCGTCTTCGCCCGTTTTCGGGGAGGCCCCCCCCGCCCCCCGCAGCGGACCCATCCCCACTCGCCCGCCTAGGCCCCGAGACCCCCGGGAGGAGGGCGGCGGCGGCGAACTCCCCCGCGGGCAGCAGGCGCACCTCCCCCGGGGCAGCTGTCGCCGCGGCCCGCCCGGCCCGGGCCTCCCCGGGAGCAATAGGCTATCGATTCAGCTGCCTGTCGCTAGGAGCCCCGGGAGAGCGAGGCCTACACCGCCCGGCCGGAGCCCCGGCCTCGATTTCGCCACTTTCCCCACACCGGAGGGGGAGCCCGGGGGCAGCGCAGCCCAGCCCAGCTGGGCGGGAGGGAGGAGGTGCGGAGACCACCTGCAACGGTAGCCGCGGGCAAAGGGGGTGCGGGCGCGGGGCTGCAGCCAACAAGTCTCCCAGGGTCGCCCACCCACCACCCCCAGCCTCCCAAGTTGCGCATTCAAGTTCAGACGGGTGCCCCTCAGCCTCCAGAGTCCTTGGCACTGCCCACACCATAAGAAAAACACGACGCGGAAGAGGCCACCACAGCGGAGGGAGATGGGGCCGGGCCCCTCAGGGCGTCGAGGGGGCGGCCAACAGCCACCCGCCCGCCCGGCTCCTCTCCTCGCTCACCCAGCCAGCCCCCGAGTCGCGGCCCGCGACCCCTGGGCGGCCAGCCCTGTCACCGCCCGGCCCCCTGGCCCCCAGGCCCCTTCTCCCGGACGCCGGCGCCGGGGACTCGAGCTCCCCCTGGCCTCCGGCGCGCCTCGGCCTCCTCCCCCTCCGAATCCCCAAAATGCCCCCCGCACCTTTGAAAGTACACCGAGGAAGAGTTTCCCATCAAACTTTGTCAGGCGGTAGTCTCGCCCCCTCCCCGACCCACGCTTCCAGGGCAGTCATCAGGAGAGACCACTTTACACTTGGGATAAAGCGAATTAAGGACCTGTCAACCATTTTAGGTCTTTTTTACAGAAGACATCCTCTCCCTCCCCACCCTCCCCCTGCAAGGGTTTGAATTTGACACCAAACCTTCCCACCGCAGAAGGGGGGTTGAGGAGGGAGGGGGTGGGGACGGAGGGCAGAAGGAGGGTAGCGAGGGAGAGCGAAAGGGGAGGGTGGAGAGGGGCCGGGAGGCGCGGGGCGGGGAAGGGGGTTGATTTACCTGAGACCAGCCACTGGCCTCCATTGTTGGAGAATTCAATGGCATTGACACAGCCGAAGTGGCCGAGGAGGTCCTTCTTGTAGAGGTTTCTGCAGCCCCGCAGGCGTCTCCTCTGAAAGTCCTGAGTGAGCAGGGGGTCCCCATGCAAGCCCCGCTGGGACAAGAAGCCCACCACTGACCTCATGCTGCCCCCCAGGCCAGCTCTCCTCTTCATGCTGGAACCGCCGCCGCCGCCGCTCGCGCCGCCGCCCCTCCCTCGGCCTCACGCGCGGCCGCCGCTCTCCCCCCACCCAGCCCTCCCCCCGCGCTGCGATCCGGATGGTTCTTTAACCAGCCATGGCAGACGGAGCGAGGTGTGCAGACACTCGGTGGCGTTCGCGGCTTCCAGAGGGTCCCCTCCCTCCCTTTCCCCCCCTAGGCTCCTCCCTCTCCTTCTCCGCCTCCTCCAGCAGCTGATCCTCAGCTGCGGCCGCGCTTCCGCGCCGCGCGGCCCTTCCGCCGGCGGCCGGTGCCGGGAGAACGCGGGTGGCGGCTGCCCCTCCCCCGCCGCGGGCTGCTGGCCGGAAGAACGCGGGCGGCTGGCCTGGAGACCGCGGGCGGCGGCGCGGCTTTCCCGCCCCAGCTCCTCCCCGCGCTGCGCCCCCTGAGCGGCCGCACTCTGTGAAGTTGAGGGCGCGTAACAAACGGAGCGGCCGCGGGGCTGCGGGCTCGCCTTCCTCCCCCGGTGGCCGGCACTCCTTCGCCGCCGGCGGGCCCGGCTCCGGGACGAGGTCGGCTGCCCGCTCTTTTTTTCCGGTGGGGAAAATGCAGCCCGGAGTGGCAGACGGGTGGAGGACAGGCTCTGGTCGCCCTCCCTCGGTTCGTCTCATCCTGGGGCCGCCCGAACCCTGTCCAAGGGAAGGGAACCAGGAGTTAGGACTGGACACTTGGGGTAAGGCCGCTTGGGGGTTTTGTGAGCGCACCCGTCCCTCCCCCACCAAGTAAATTTTTAACACTGCCCACCCCCACCTCCACCCCAGTGCAGTTCTCCCTTCCCTCAGCCATTCAGTAAAAAGGCTATCGGTCTGGTAGATATAATAATAGATAATAATAGAGCGGTATATGGGAAAGGGGGGCGGGTCCTAATACATGGGGCGAAAATTGCCCAAACTGAGTTGAGAAGCTCTGAGACACAAAGTACTGTCCATGAGTTCCAGGTACATTCGCAAGATGCAAGAAGCATTATTCGAAAATAGCAACATCCGTTATTTAATTGGGTGCAGTGAGCTCCTCTTCAAGGTCTTGAGCGTAGAGCTCTGAGGCTGTACAGCTGTTAACCAGCAGCTACGTTCCAGGCCAGAAGTAGCTGCACTTCAGCAGGTGGGGAGCCTCCCTCCGCGCGTTGACCCCAGTGAGGAGACTGAGTGTTAAGTGCTTTGGAATTCTACCAGATACAGTAAAATCCCCCTGTCAGTGTATTGTACTTTTCCTAGAACCTATCCCCTGTCGTTAAAATAAACCATGGTGAGCTACTAAAATAGGCAGGTGTCCTTTTCGCCCTTCCAATTTAGCAGGAATTCCATCCTCTGTATCAGAGATAGCGCATGGGCAGTTGAGCGCACGCAGCCATGAAAGGTGGACCGACACCCCATCAAGCAAAATCACCTACTTCTATTTTTTGCAATAAGTAATTATACCAATAACAAATATGCGAGTAAGTTAAAGGTCAACGTTTTAACAAATGTTGCTGAACTTAGAAATTCACCAGATCTCAGAAATCATTGTTCTAATGGAATATGATTTTCCTAAACAGGACAATGTGTAGTGCTTTCTGTTTTAAAAAGTTTTGTTCTCCGGATGCTTCATAGTGTTTATGCATTATAGTAGCCCCATAAAGATCAGTAACAGTATGTATACCAGCTTGATTAATGATTTTTTAGCACCCAATACCTTTTCTTCATAGCAATATCATAACGTAATTAAACACGTATTTGTGTGATTTTAGCAGAGCATCCCCAACTCTGCTGTAAGCTGAGAGCAGGAACCATGTCTGTCTGCTTACCCGTGTGTGTCCAGAGCCAGCACGTGCTGGCACTTAGTGGCCACCTGAATATTTGTTGAATATTTGAATGAACTTAGGGAGTGAGGAAGAATCTGGAGGGGAAGGTAATGACTTCAGTTTTGGAAGGATTGAGTTTAAGATATCTATGCTTCATTGCAGTGGAGATGATTTCAAGGCCAGTTTCCCATCTCACTGTTCCTTTGCCTGGCATACTCAATCCACAGTTTCAAAAGCAGGAGTCATCTGGCACCTTCCAGATTAATGAGACATCACTTATACCTACCTTATTTGCTTGGGATGGAGAAGATGGACACAGTAATGATGTGGTTGAAGTGGCCTTTACTGTGGCGATATATGACACACTCTCCTCTCCCCTCTTAGGCATATATCTCCTCTCCACAACTTTAAATGTGACTTGCTTTTCCCCAATCCCTGGAATAACTGTCCCATTTACCACAGCCTAAAAATAGACCAGAATCTGATCACAAGCCAGCCCAATTCTAGGACTTTGCTAGAAACTTCCTTAACTGTTCAGTGACCAACCAGGACAGAAATGTAGGACCACTCAGTCTGTTTATTTCCTACTGCTAGTCTGGGCAGCCTTTTGTAAGGAGAATGCATAAAATCTCTCTCCCTCTTTTCCCATAATTGGGGTTGCCAGATAAAATGCAGGATGCCCAGTTCAATATGACTTCAGATAAACAATGAATATTTTCTTAGCATATGTTTTTCCTATGCAATTTTTAGGATACACTTATACTAAATTATTCATTGTTTATCTGAAATTCAAATAGAATTGGAGCATCCTGTATCTTTTGTTAAATGTGGCAGTTCTACCTATAATACAGCCCAGCTTCAAAAGATCAAGCCCCACGATATCTATTTGCTTTTATTAAGAATTTAACATAGTCTCTTGTGTCATTTATTGCAAACTAATAATATCGTACGTAACTATATAACATTTAATCAACTACAGTGACCATATGAGCTTGCCCTTTCTGATATAGGCATTCATTGTGAAAAGTCCAGTGTACTTAGCTCAAAAATAGCAAATGAAATTGGACTTTTGAATAATCTAACCACTGCATAGAATACGCAGTGAAAAAGGAAGAAGAGTGAAAAATTCTTATTTTTCTTACCTAGGCTCAGAACCGCCTGTATATTGACACTGTTTTGAATTTCATTCTAGAAAAATGCTGTTTTGAAAATTCATTCTGAAAAAATCTAGATATGGGAATTACTTAACATGGGAACCCTTACCCTTTGCTCCATCCACCATGGGTTGAATATTGATCAAACATAGAGTTCCCAGAAATTCATTTGTTCTTTGATTTCTATTTTGTTTGGTCGTGATTATCACTGAAGGAGGAGTAAAGAATCTTTAAAAACTGACTAGATGCTAAGGAAATGCTCAAACATTAGAAATTGTTTAGGGGTAATCTGGATGGCTCAATGAGTGGAGCATACAACTCTTGATCTTGGGGTTAAGTTCAAGCCCCACATTGGGTGTAGAGATTATGTAAAAAAATTTTAAAAAAGAAATTGTTAAAAAAAACAACTAAGAAAATACTAAGACCCTTCTCACACGTTTACTAAATTTTAGCATATTAAGAGCTACATATAGAATCTACCATCCTCAGAAATGTTTCACTTAAAACATTTTTAATTCTAGGGGCATCAGGGTGGCTCAGTTGGTTAAGCGTCCAACTCTTGATTTTGGCTCAGGTCATGATCTCATGGTTCCTGAGATCAAGCCCAGGGCCGGGCTCTGCACTGAGAGTGGAGCCTGCTTGGTATTCTCTCTCACTCTCTCTTGCTCTCTCTCTCTCCTTCAGCTACCCCCGCCCCCAGCCATTCACACGCACATACATGCATGCTCTCTCTAAATAAGTAACCATTTAAAAAACATTCTCAACTCTAAAGTAAGATAAACTGCTACTCATAGATAAGAGATATTAACTCAGACAAAGATCAACGTCTTAACTATACATATAATTTGACTTTCAAATTTTAAAGGATGTTATTTATTGGTCATTTCAAATAGACAGCAGTCAATTTTCATTTTGAAAAAAAAATCTATTTAAATACAAATTCTTCCAACAAGATGTATAGAATCAGAGGATATTGTTTTATAGTTTTTGTTCTTGCATTTAAGTCTATGATCCATTTTAAGTTCATTTTTGTTCATACAGTGTGAGGTCAGGGTCTACGTTTGTTCTTTGGCATGCGAACATCCAGTTGTCCTACCACCATTTTTCTAAAAAGACTGTTCTTGCCTCATCAAATTGCTAGTGTACAGAAATGCAAGGGATGCCTGGGTGGCTCAGTCGGTTAAGCGTCTGACTTCGGTTCAGGTCATGATCTCATGGTTTGTGAGCCTGAGCCCCAGGTGGGGCTCTGTGCTGACAGCTCAGAGACTAGAGCCTGTTTTGAATTCTGTGTCTCCTTCTCTCTTTGCCCCTCCCCCACATGTGTGCTGTCTCTCTCTCTCTCTCTCTCTCTCTCTCTCTCTCTCTCTCTCTCTCAAAAATAAATAAAAATGTAAAAAAATATTAGAAATGCAATAGGTTTTTATATATTGACCTTGTATCATTCAAACCTGCTTAACCAATTTATTAGCTCTAAAGTTTTGTGTATGTTTCTCAAATTTTTTATATACAAGATCATCTTATAGACTCCTAGAAATCCAGATGCCTTTTATTTCTTTTTCTTACCCAACTGACTTAGCCAGAACCTCTATACAATGTTGAATAGAAGTAGTAATAACGGACATCTTGTCTTACTCCTGATATTAGGGCGAAAGATTTCATCTTTTAGTCACCCCCAAATAATACTATGTTAGCTGTAGGTATCACGTGATTCCCTTATCAGGTTGCAGGAGTTCCTTTTTATTCCAAATTGTAGAATGTTTTTTTGTCATGAAAGGGTGTTAGATTTTGTCAAATGCTTTTTCTTTGTTCATTGAGATGATCATATGGTTTTGTCCTTTGCTACATTATGTTGATTGATTTTGTTAAACCAATCTTCCATTCCCTATTTGGTCATCATATTTAATCCTTTATATTCATTGCTGGATTCACCTTGCTAGTATTTTTTTTTTTTTTTAAAGATAAAGGGTGTGTGTGCTAGCAAGCTGGGGGAAGGGCAGAGGGAGTAGGAGAGAGAGAATCTTTTTTTTTTAATGTTTTTAATGTTTTTATTTATTTTTGAGAGAGAGAGAGAGTGCAGGAGCAGGGGAGGGGCAGAGAGAGAGGGAGACATAGAATCTGAAGTAGGCTCCAGGCTCTGAGCTGTCAGCACAGAGCCTGACGTGGGGCTTGAACTCACAAGCCATGAGATCATGACCTGAGCCGGAGTCAGCTGAGCCACCCAGGCACCCCAAGAGAATATTAAGCTGGTTCCAGGCCCAGCTCAGAGCCCTTAGTGGCCACAGTGATAGCAGCGGGCTTGATCTCACAACTGTGACATCATGACCTGAGCCAAAATCAAAAGTTGGACACTTAACCTACAAAGCCACCCAGGTGGCCCTGGTCTTTGGTTTTCTTAGGATATCTTTGTCTGGTTTGGGATCAGGGCCTCATAAAAGGAGCCAGGAAGTCCATTCTCTATTTGTGGGAAGAGTCTGTGAAGGGTTAGCATTAACCTTTTTGAAACATTTAGTAGTGGTGCACCTGGCCAGCTTAGTCAGTAGAGCATGGGACTCTTGCTCTCAGGGTCATGAGTTTAAGCCCACGTTGGGGGGTAGAGTTTACTTAAAAAAAAAAAAAAGAAGATAAAGCTTTTTTTTTTTTTTTTTTTAAATAAACTTTTGATAGAATTTACTAGGGACATCACCTCACCTAGGCTTTTCTTTGTGGGAAGGTTTTGATTACTGCTTTAATGTCTTCACGTGTTACAGTTTTATTCAGATGTTCTGTTTCTTTTTGATTCAGTTTTGGTAGTTTGTGTGCTTCAAGGAATTCACCTAGGTTATTCAAGTTGTTGGCATTTTGATAATACTCCCTTATAATTTTTTTCTTTCTGTTGGTAGTAATATCAGCTCTTTCATTCTTAATTCTAGTAATTTGGATTTTCCATCTCTTTTTTTTTTCTTGGTCTAGATAAAGACTTGTCAATTTTGTTGATATTTTCAAAGCACCAACATTTGGTTTTGTTTATTGTTTTTCTTCTCTTTTTCATTTATTTTTTCTGTGGTCTTTATAATTTACTTCCTTCTGCTTGCTTTGGGTTTAGTCTTTTTCTAATTTTTTAAGTTGGAAGCCTGTTACATATTTGAGATCTTTTTGATATAGATGTTTACAGCTTTTCATTTCTCTTTTTTTTTTAATATTTATTTTTGAGGGACAGAGAGACAGACAGGGTGCGAGCAGGGGAGGGGCAGAGAGAGAGGGAGACACAGAATCCAAAGCAGGCTCCATGCTCTGAGCTGTCAGCACAGAGTCTGATGCAGAGATCATGACCTGAGCCGAAGTCGGATGTTCAACCGACTGAGTCACCCAGGCACCCCTATTTCTTTCATTTCTCTTTAAGCACTATTTTAACTGCATCCTGTACATTTTTGTATGTTGTCTATTTTCATTCATCTTAAGGTGTTTGCTAATTTCCCTTATAATTTCCTCCATGACACACTGGTTATTTGAGAGTGTTTATTTTCCACATATTTGCAAATTTCCCAAATTTCCTTCTGTTCATTGATTTCTAATTCTTTTTTTAAAGGGGGGATTTTTCACAGGTCTTGAAATGAATTCCCAGGCTGTGTAGTAATTGAATTCAGTAAAGTTAGAATATTACTTGTTATTAGAATTTTCAAATCATATTCCAACTTACTTTCCAGATGTTTGGTTCAAGTTTGCCGTGCATAATTCTTTATGGTGAATGAAGTCTAGTTTGAAATAAACTTTATGGAGTGAAAGTGCACAGAAATTCTCAATGGCCAGGATTATTCAGTGACATTTTCTGTGATATTCTATACTAACCATCTGCGTTTTGTATATTTGAAGTTTCCTTGACAAAATCATCATGAGCCAGCTGCTTTTACTTTTATTTTTAATTATTTTTAATTTTAGGCTTCCATATGAATAGCCCCTAGTGAGTGGTATGAGAAACTGTTAAAAATAGTTATTGTGTATTGCAATAGGTATGTGGTCATATAGCCAAGATTTCTTTTCCAGAGATGGTCCCATGGATTTATAATGTTTACTGAGCATTTTTAGTGTTCAAATACCATTTGGAAAATAAAATTGGGCAATTCCCCTTCCCCAAAGTAAAGTATGCCCAAGGAGAAAAAAGGAGATTCTCTGGTACAGAAGTCAAATTTAAATTGCCTTTATGGATTCAGTGGTAATCAAAGACAGGCTGCTGGAAAATGAACTGACAACAGCGTGTGTTTATGAAATGTTTCCCCCTTCCTTCTGAATAAACTACATGAACATAATGAACGTTCTTAACTACAGATCCCATTTAAGTTGGAGCTGGTGATGAGTTTGCTGGAAGATAATTATTATTCAAATCACAAAATGATAAAACTTATGGGATCTCAGAAATCACCTGGTCAAATCCCTTCACCATCCAAAGTTTGTTTGGGTCACCATTGAATCTACAGCATGAAGAAGAGTTCCTGGCTCACTAGTAGTTGGATGAAGGAATCTTCCTGAAATGCTCCTGCTCAAGACTCTCCCTTTTCTCTTTCATGCCAGGTCCAGACTCCTTTATCTGCCTGTGAAGTCCCTCTGTGATATGTCTCAGCCAAATCTGTAACTAGATTTCCTGTTACTGTTCATCACATACCAACTACTTCCCTATATACCTCCACGTACTCTCGACAATCCTTTACGTATCTTGAGGTCCACTTCATCCATCCAAATTCTATACATCTATGAATCCCTTCTCTGATAAATCTAACCCATATTAGTTTGGGTTTTTTTTTTCCTCCTAAGATTCTGGTCATGCTTACATTAGCATCACAGTTTACCCTTTAAATGTTTAACATCTCTATGTCCCTATGTAGTTTTTAAAAGTACCTAACGCACATTTCTTTTAGCCTTCTAACAATCCTGTGCAGTTGGACATGAATTAATTATTCATTCATTCGAGAAATGTTCATTGAACATTCACGGTGTGCCACTGCCCTGGGTAGGCATAAAGGATATAATAGCAAAAAAGAAGAACCAATGTTCAAAGTACTTACAGGACAGAAACAGACTCTAATCAGATAATCAGGCAGTAAATGTAAGATTACAACAATAACAATTGCTAACATCTACTGGACATTTATTATGTGGCTGGCACTGTTCTGAGTCTTTTACAGACTCATTTAATTTTCTCAACCACCCTGGGAAGAAAGTACTATTGTTCCATTTTGCATGTAAGGAAAATAACAGTTGTGGTACATGAAAGTATGTGATGCCTCAGTTTCCACGTGCATTCAATGGAGTTGTTATGATAAATAAATTCTTATTGGTAGAGCCCTTAGATCAGTGTCCAATTTGTATTAAACATGACTGAGTATTAGCTATGATGATGATGGCAGTGAGAGATTAAAAGAGGGAATCCTATCAGAGACATTAAAGAGAATCCTATCAGAGACATTAAAGAGAGCTGTAATCTAAAGGACAGGTAGGTGTGAATGAGACCAAGTGGATGGTTGGGGGAGGGAGGTGCTCCAAGCAAAGGTTACAGCACATGCAAAGGCTGTGTGTGTGGAGAAACCTAGAAGGCCCGTGTGACTGAAGGTGGGATGGGGACATGGTATCAGGTGAGGGTGAAGTTAGATAGCTGCTAGATTCTGCAAGGACCTGGCCCTATTAAAGACTTCAGTCTTTAAAAGTCACTGAAGGCTCTTTAACAGGGGGCTTATATGATCAAACATGCATTTTATAAGATTACTTTGACTGCTGTAAGAAGAAAGGATTGGGAGTGGATTGAAGTAGATGATTAAGAAGTTTTACAGTAATACAGGGGAGAAAATATGGTAGCTTAGACAAGACTACTAAAAGTGGAGTTGGAGAGAAGTAGACGGATTTAATATAAAAAGAATCTGGTGATGGATTCGAGAGAGTGGGGGATGAGAGGCAAGACATTAGGGAAATGCCTAGGTATTTAGAACCCCTGGAAAAAGCTGTTTTGAGGGGGAAACCATGAGTTCAGTTACATACATATTGAATTTGAGGTACCTCTGAGACTTCCAATAAAAATTGATAGTAGCCTGAGCTCAAATGCACGATCAAGGCTGGAGTTGTTGACGTGGAGGTGGTGGTAAAGTCTTAGGCATGGACAAGAATATTCAGGAGTGATACCAAGTGGGAAGAAGAGAGAAGGCTTAGTATTGAGACGTTTGGGTTTAATGCCTGGGTAGAGGAGGATATACTTGCAAGGAGGATATACTAGCCAGAAGTATAAAAAAAAAAAAAAAAAAAAGTGGAGGAGTATTGTTATGGAACCTGGGACAAAACAGCATTTCAAGGAGAGAATGATCGGTTGTGTCAATTGTTGGTGAAAAGTCAACAAGATGACTGAAAAATGTTGGATTTGTTGACACCAATGCTTCACTAGTGAGACACACAGGATCTCAGTCAGAGCTCCTTCAGGGGTATGATAATGTGGGAACCAAATGGCTGAACAGTGAGTGGAAGGAAGGAAAATGGAGGCAGTTAGATGAGTAATTAGGAAGGAAATTAGGATCCAGGAAGGTTTTGTTGTTGTTGTTGTTGTTGTTGTTGTTGTTGTTGTCATCGTCATTGTTGTTTTAAATGTTTATTTATTTTTGAGAGAGACAGAGTGCAAGTTGGGGAGAGGCAGAGAGAGAGAGGGAGAGACAGAATCTGAAGCAGACTCCAGGCTCTGAGCTGTCAGCACAGAGCTCAATGCAGGGCTTCTACCCAGAAGCAGTGAGATCATGACCTGAGCTGAAGTCCAACGCCCAACCAACTGAGCCACCCAGGTGCCCCCTTTGTTTTTTAATGGAAAAAAAAAAAGGTTGAGAATGTTTAAAAAATATTGAGAAGGACCATGTTCAGAGAGAAAAATTGAAAAAGATATACAGATGAAACCAGACTGTGCAGTCTACAAGGAGGAATTCTGAGGAAGCAGGGCAGAAGAGATACAAAGCACAAGAAAATAATTTGGCCCTAGTTAGAAGGAAGGACTGCTCCTTCACTGATGTAGGAGAGAGAGAAGACAGGATGGGTACAGGTGAAGGTAGGATTATAAGATTATAGGAAGAAGATGGGGAGTGTCCATGTGATAGTTTCTACTTTTTTCTGTCAAGGAAGACGGTCATCTACTGAGAATATAGGGCAAGAAGGGGGGAACCAAAGTTTGATGAGAGAGGAAATGATTGAATTAACAGAAAACAGGAGAGCAAGATCACCCAACCTGAATGATGTTTAGGGCTCATTTGGACATTCTCTGGAACCAATAAGCAGTATACAAACTGCCCATAACCAGGGCCATAAAGAAAACAGTTCATTTAGGTTTGGGATTTTCCAGGTAGATGAAGTGAAAAAAGAAAAAAAAAAAAAGAGGAACAATGGAGTTTAGGGTTGTTTAGGTTGACAAAACAGTGAAATTATAGATCATGGAATCTAACCTAGATCAGGTGGGAGAATAAGAGGGACGTCTGAGTGGCTCAATCAATTGAGCATCCGACTCTTGATTTCTGTTCAGGTCATGATCTCACGGTTCATGGGTTCCAGCCCAGCCCCCACAGGTCTCTCTCTCTCTCTCTCTCTCTCTCTCTCTCTCTCTCAAATAAATAAACTTTAAAAGTGAAGGAGGGAGGGGCACCTGGGTGGCTCAGTCGGTTAAGCATCTGACTTCGGCTCAGGTCATGATCTTGAGGTTTGTGAGTTCAAGCCCCGTGTCAGGCTCTGTGCTGACAACTCAGAGCCTGGAGCCTGCTTCAGATTCTGTGTCTCCCTCTCTCTCTGCCCCTCCCCTGTTCACACTCTGTCTCTCAATAATAAATAAATGTTAAAAAAAATCTTTTTAATAAAAAAAAAGTGAAGGAGGGAGAACAAGAAAGGAATTGAAAGCAAGCTGATGAGGGTCAATGAATGAAGGTGCCAATGAGGTTGAAAAAAGCTGTAGGAGTAGTTAACACACAATTTGGAAGGAGAAGAGATTGTAAAGAAGATGTTTGAATTAGTGATTCTGAAATTGACACAGTTATGATGACAGGGTCCAAAGGGTGATGGAAGGAGTAGGTGATTCCTATGAAGTCAAGGAAAAGGATATTGAGATCAAAGAAATGAGTGACCAGCACCCTAGTGGACAGATCATCTTGTTGATTGTTGAAGTCACCCAGGATAATGGCAGGGCTTATGGTAGAGGGAAATAATTGGCCAAAGTCTTTGCTTGACTGAAGGGGGAGTTACATGAATACAGCAGATAAGGAGAAGAGAAAAAGAATTAAGCAGGTGAGTGGCATGGGCCTCAGAGAAGCTGGCTGTTCTTTTTCTTTTTAAGCAAAGTGTAAGAATAATAGCCAGAATATAGCAATAAGAAGCAAAACAGCAACAATCCCACCTCTGTTAAAGGAAAACTTTTAAAAACTGTAAAAAAATTAAAATCATGGGATACCTGGGTGGCTCAGTCAGTTGAGTGTCTGATTCTGGATTTCAGCTCAGGTCATGACCCAGAGTCATGGGATCAAGACCCAAGTTGGGTTCTGCCCTGAGGATAGAGCCTTCTTGGGATTCTCTCTTTCTCCCTCTGCCCCTCTCCTCTGCTCAAGTGTGTTCTCTCTCTCTCTCTCTCTTTCTCTCTCTCTCCCTCTCTCTCCCCCTCTCAAAAGAAAAGAAATCTTTAAAAAAAATTAAAATCATGACTTATACAGATATAAAATGAAATGTGTTAAAGGTTTTAACCACTATTAACAAGTTAACCAGTGAGATGTCCAAAGGTGAATCCACATTTATAGGTCAGGAAAATTGAAATGAACTTGAAAAGAAAGCAAAATTGACTTCTACCCATATTGGAGGAGGCTAGTCCATTGAATTTCCACTGGACAGAATTTATTTCATGTCTATAGACAAGAATTATTATGCATTACTATTAGTTCTCTACAGTTTACAGAGTTGTAAAATACCTCAAAAGCAACAAAAAGCTAGGGGCACCTGGATGGCTCAGTCAGTTAAGTGTCTGACTTCAGCTCAGGTCATGATCTTGTGGTTAGTGGGTTCGACCCCCAAGTTGGACTCTATGCTGACAGCTCAGAGCCTGGAGTCTGCTTTAGATTCTGTTGTCTCCCTCTCTCTCTGCCCCTCCCAAATTTGTGTTGTCTCTCTCTCTCTCTCTCTCTCTCTCTCTCTCTCTCTCTCTCTCTCTCTCAGAAATAAATAAACATATTTTAAAAATTTTAAGCAATAAAAGGCTAGAATCAGATAACCTGAAGAATGCATAGTTTTCCATTGGAAACACCGGTTATAGTTTTTGCTTATATCAAATTCTGTCTATAAACAGCACCATTTGGGTGGGGCAACAGGAATATCTGACTGACTGAGAGTCAGTCGGATTTTATTAAAGATAAATGGAAGAGAAAGCTTGACAACACAGGGACTTTTGCAGGTTATGGATAATGAGTTCTGGAGAGCATAGTGGAAGGGTTTGGAAGGTAGGATGAGGTTGGGAAAGAGGCAAGGATGTAGAGTAACATAGACATAATAAGACTTGCCACCTGTGGTTCCCAATGCAAGAGTGGGTTTGCCCTCTTCCCTTAGGGTTGTTGCATAAAACACAGGAACCCAGTTAAATTTGGATTTCCAATAAATAGAGAATAGGATAAAAAAATAAGTACCTCCTTTTGTTTTGGTTTTTGCTTTTGTTTTGTTTTCTTTTGTTTTGTTTTGTTTTGCTAAATCTGACAACCCTACCCTAAGGGGACTCTTGTCACTGTCTGGGGGAGTTTTAGATTGTCACAACCGATTGTGCGGGGAGTACTATTGGTATTTGGTATTTAGTAGGTTGAAGCCAGGGATGCTGTCAAATAACTTACAATGTACAGGAAAGTCCCCACAAAAAGAATTTTCCAGCCCAAATTGTCAGTAGTGCTCAGCTTGAAAAACCTGGTACGTGAATAAATGATCTCCAAATTTTTTATTATCACAAACTCTCAACATGTTATAACATGAACCCACATTATCAATACATTGTATGAGTGTAATAATGCCCTAATTTGTCGTGGACATTTTTAAATCATAAAAATGTTTTAAAATTTAAAAATTAAAGGATAAGATGAAGATGAAAGAAACATAATATTTTAAAATATAAAACTGTTTATTACCTTTTTGCTTCCACGACCTTGTTTTTAAAGTAAACACAATTTGATTTTAATTCATTTTTGAAATGATGGTTTAATATACTATAATAATATTTTCAAAGTTTGTACCTATTATCTATTACTTGATTTTAATGGAAATGAAACTCACAAAGATATAAAGGATCCAAATGGAAAAATATTTAGCTGGACTTACTCAAACATGGGAAAAATATTTAGCTGGACTTACATGAAAGTAAAAAAAATTTTTTAATGTTTATTTATTTTGAGAGAGGGAGAGGGTGAGTAGGGGAGGGGCAGGGAGAGACAGAGAGAGAGAGAGAATCCCAAGCAGGCTCTGCACAGTCAACACAGAGCCTGATGCAGGGCTGGAACCCACGAACCTTGAAATCGTGACCTGAACCAAAACCTAGAGTCAGACACCTAACCAACTGAGCCACCCAAGTACCTGAAACATGAAACTAATTTTTAAGTCCCATTCAATTTTATTCAAGTCCAGCTAGTTAGTTTTTATTTTCCAGGATATCAATCAGCTGCATTTGCAAATTGATCAGAAGATGTTATATTTTTACTAAATATATTTAAAATCCACTGGATCTCTATTTTATTTGGAAGATTCTTAAACACAGTAAAAAAGTATTTCCAAAGATTTATGTGTGCAAATATGAGCATTTTTATAAGTGACATACTTCCAACAAGACACCTGGGTGGCTCAGTCCATAGAACATGTGACTCTTGATCTTGGGGTCCTGAGTTTACACCCTATATTGGGCATAGAGCTTACTTAAAAATAATAATAATTTTTTTCTATATTTTTTGGCAAAAAAAACCCACCAAAATGCTTCTTAATATCACTTTTCAAAATATTTATAGTAGCTTTCAAAAAGCAATTGTTTTCTCATTCATTACACTATGGACTTTAGCTTGAAGGAACAGTTTCAAAACATGGGGTTTTTTTTGTATTTATAAAATAGCATACTACTCACAGCCACCTTGTTGAAAAAGTCAGCAAAATTTGAATGTCTTGTTTGTTTGTTTGTTTGGTTGGTTGGTTGGTTGGTTTTTTCAGCTAGAGAGAGAAAGAGAGAGCAGGAGCAGGGGACGGGGACAGATGGAGAGAGGGAATCCCAAGCAGGCTCCGTGCTCAGCACAGAGACTCACTCGGAGCTCAGTCCCACAACCCTGGGATCACAACCTGAGCCAAAATCAAGAGTCGGACGCTCAACCAACTGAGCCACCCAGGCGCCCCAGAATGTTTTTTTTTTTTGTAAAAGAAAAGTCAGTTATTTATAGGTTCTGACAACTATTTTAATACTTTGACCAGAAATGCCTAGCAAATCTCTGAGTGAAGCCAAATACCTTTGTCATCAGTCCCCATTCCATCATAGACCACTGTATTATAAAGATTCTGCTATTTAAGTCTTGTTTCTACAAAAATGAACACACTGATGTCATCTCATAAGCACAAAAAATGTAAGATGGGCGAGCACCACTATCAGTCCATCTGCACTGTGGAACTCCTATCTCTCCCTCAAGATTCCAAAATGACTCACAACCAGCTGGCATCCAAATAAGGATACCAGTGTCCATCTGTATATTGAATAGTAGCAAACCTGAATTTCTTAAATTTTTTTTTTAGATTTAAAATGTGAATACAAATCTAACATTTTCTTTTAACATTCTGATGGACCATCATGTACACCCTGGATGTGCCCATCCTACTCCACTCTGGGGACAATTACTTTAGAGGATGGGGTAGCTTGGGACCATTTCCACATTATTGCTGAGGAACATGAGGCCTAGACAGGCTGCAGTAAACTGAAGTCAAGAGAAGCCTGGGTTAGAGTTTACTGAAATGGCTCCATCATTCATCAGCTATGCAGTCCTGTGCATAATACATAATCACAGGCCTTCTGTTTTTACATTTATAAAATAGAATAATATTGTAAAGTGGAGATAATACCTCATGGGGGTTGATGTGAGGATTAAATAAAATAATTTTGTTAATATAACCATAATACCTTTCTTAAACCCTCACAAATTAATCACATTCCCCAAACCCTTGCCCTTAGCCTTGACCTCTATCCTCCATTTATGAGGATCATGGAGGCCGTCAGTTGAGAACTCCTTTAATTTTAAGGCTCCTTATCACAAAACTCCTCTTATCCAAGCACAGTGCTTTCACTGTGCTCTGCAACCAGCTCATGTTATCTCCTCATGGACCTTGTTCCATCAATTATCTGCTTTTTCCTATGTATTAATCTATTCCAATGCTACTGGCCTTTTCCCCTAAGTTGGAAACCATATCCAAGTGTCTCCCAACACTGAAAAAATGGAAAAAAAATTTTTTTAACTTAGGTAATAAGCTAAAATCCACATTTATGCTCTTCCTTTATTTCTGAAAGGACACTATAAATAATAGCTTATTTAGTATTTCTAGATCTACTTCACTATTTTAAACTACATAACAATGTTCCATAGTCAACAAATATTTCTTGAGTGTCTACACTGTTCTATGCACTAAAGATATAGCAGTTAACAAGCTGGAGTGGGAAACAGAAAGTCAGTGAGGTAAACAAGTAAAATATATAATATTTTAGATGGTGCTAAGTACTTTGAGTTTAAATTTTTTTGTTGTTGTTTATTTTTGAGACAGAGAGAGAAACAGAGCGCAAGTGGGGGAATGGCAGAGAGAGACACACACACAGAATCTGAAGCAGGCTCCAGGCTCCAGGCTCCAAGGTGTCACCACAGAGCCTGACTTAGGGCTCAAACTCACGAACTGTGAGATCATGACCTGAGCCGAAGTTGGACACTGAACCAACTGAGCCACTCAGGCATCCCAAGTACTTTGAGTTTTAAATAGAGTGGTCAGAGAAAGCATATCTGGGAAAAGTGACATTGAATAAAGATTAAAAGAAGGTGAAAGAGAAGTCTTTATAGATATGTAGGAGAAGAACATTCAAAGAAGAGGAAAAAGCATCTACAAATGTCCTGAGTCAGGAGAATGCTTGCCATTCAGTTATAGTTAACAGTATCCATATATAAGTGATGTTAAGTACTACTCACATTCAGTCAAGGTCCTATCTGAATATACTAAACCAAAAGACTAAATTGTAAAGTTAACAGCAACCAGCAATCCTTATATAAAACAAGAGGAATCAGGAGAGAGATTCTTTTTATGTACACACAGAAAAAGTTACAAGAAAATAGGCATTGCTGTTATTGTGCTCATTTATGTAAGTGGTCACAGGTCCTAGTTGACATTTGTAACTGTTGTCTTCCACTATTCATTGATTATTTCCTTTGCACTCCACTAGAACCTTTGGATTTTTATCTGGTGGGGTGAACCAAACTTTCATTCCTGAATCTCTCTCAGGGTCCTACTTTTTTCTGACTGCTTTAATTTCCTATCAGTCTTTCCTATTAGATGTGGAAGTGCTCAGAAAATCCCCTGGAGGGGCACCTGGGTGGCTCAGTCGGTTAAGCGGCCGACTTCGGCTCAGGTCATGATCTCGCGGTCTGTGAGTTCGAGCCCCGCGTCAGGCTCTGTGCTGACAGCTCAGAGCCTGGAGCCTGTTTCAGATTCTGTGTCTCCCTCTCTCTGACCCTCCCCCGTTCATGCTCTGTCTCTCTCTGTGTCAAAAAAATAAATAAACGTTAAAAAAAAATTAAAAAAAAAAAAAAGAAAATCCCCTGGATTTCAGAGAAACTCTTGGGAAACTGTCCCTATTATGTAGCAGAGACCCAGTTCCCCCTTGGTATTTAGGATCAGTCATCTCACTCAGTGAGTAATCCATTTTTGGCTGTTGGTCCCATGGCATGAAGAGCCCAAAATGGCTAAATGACACCTCAACTTCCCATTCAATGGAACTATTATTGTGTTTGTGGTAGAAGCATTTCCCTGTTGGAACTAAGGCTTCCAAACCAACAGAACTCAAAGTTGAAGAAAAGGGAAGTAAAAATTCTGGAAGTAGATTATTAGGTGTAAGAATGGGAAAAGCCACTTCTATTTCCCACCTTTGATTTGTGGATCTGTTCATTCTGGCTATAGAAGAGACAGCATTATACACTGAAGGATGTGTTAATTTTGGAAGATAATCCCAATCTTTCAAGATGTCCTCTCCGCACTGGCATTGGCGTTGAAACCAAGCCATCACTAGGTTTTTCGAACATTACATCAGACTAGCTGCTTCTGGATAATGGGGTATGTGGGAAAGATCAATGAATTCCATAGACAAGAGCCCATTACCATGCTTCTTTTTTGGTGAAATGTGTTTCCTGATTAGAAGCAATGCCGTATAAAACACCATTATAGTAAATATGGCATTCTGTTTAAATCCATGGATGATGGTGGTGCTGGCCGAAGTACCATATGAGCAGGGAAGACACAATCCATACCCATAATATACATCTATTTCAGTAAGGACAGATTGCTGTTACCTCTGTGATATAAGGAGTCCAGTGTAATCAATTTGTTACTAATTGGCTGACTGCTGCCCCAGGGAATGTCATACTGAGGGTCTAGCCTAAGTCTTTATTGCAAGTATGTGAGGCTTCCTGGGGGCTTAGCTAGGTCAGATTTATTGAGGGGAAGCTGATGTTGTTGAATCCATGCATAGTCTTTATCCCTGTAACATGGCCAGGTTGTACTTGAGCTCCTTGAACAAACACTGCTGTGTCTGAAAAAAGGTAGAGTGACATCTATACTATGTGTCCTCTTGTCCATCTGATTGAGAGCCTCCCCTGCAATAGATGACCTTTTGTGAGCATTTTTATTGAACTCAAATATCGTTACAGCTTGCCCATTGGAAAGGTCCATTCACATACCTCTTCCCCACACCTTCTTTCTAATTATCTTCAAAGGCCTCTATTCTCTCCAAGTCTCCTAAGCATGCAGTGAAATCATTAGCAACTACCAGTTAATTAATCAGTATATATCTGTTCTTCTGGCCAGTTCACCATCCAGATAGAGTGGACAACCAAATGTATTTTTTGGAGATCTACCCACTGAGAGGATTTTGCTTCACCACTATCTTTCGAGGATTTTCCAGTTGAGGGTTGTAATGCTACAGCAGTATCTCCTATTGGGTGCAGAAGTATCTGAAAACCAGGCATGACGCAGGTAACTTACATTGGTTGATTTTCAAATGTTAAATCAACTTTCAGTTCCTCAAATAGTTTTTATCTTTTCTTGATCATTCTGACTGGAGGCTTGTGGGTTTTATTAATTCAAAAAAGCAAGCTTTTGTTTGCATTGTTTATTGCTATTTTTGTCTGTTTTCTATTTTGTTGATTTCTGCTTTTATCTTGATTATTTCCTTCTATTTCCATTGGGCTTAATTTGCTCTTATTTTCTAATTCCTTAAGGTGAAAATGTAGATTGTCGATTTTAGATCTTCTTTTAATATATAAACATTTAAAGCTATAAATTTCCCTGGAAGCACTGCTTTATCTGTATCCCACAAATATCAAAATGTTTTCATTAACATCCATTTAAAAATATCATCTTTAAAATTTTTTTTTTATTTTTTTAATGCTAATTCATTTTTGAGAGAGAGAAAAAGACAGAGTATGCATGGGGGAGGGGCAGAGAGAGAGGGAGACACAGAATCTGAAGCAGGCTCCAGTCTCTGAGCTGTCAGCACAGAGCCCCACATGGGGCTCAAATTCACCAACTGTGAGATCATGACCTGAGTCTAAGTCAGACGCTTAACCGACTAAGCCACCCAGGTGCCCCTAAAAATATCTTCTAATTTCTCTTGATTTTTTGACTTGTGGATTATTTAGAAGTATGTATACTGATTTCCAAATATTTTTAGTTTTCTTACAATCTTGTTATTTATAACTAATCCCAGTGTCAGAGAAACTGTCTTTTAAATTGTCAATGTTTAAAAATTTATCAGTACTTGTTCTTTGGCTTCACATATAGTCTATCCTGGTGAATATGTCATTTGCCCTTGAAAAGAATGTGTATAGTTGTTGGGCATTGGGTTCTATTAATGTCAATTAGGACAAAGTAGTTAATTGTGTTGTTCAGTTCTTATATGTCTTTGAAGGTTTTCTACCTGGTTGGATTGTCAGGTTAAAGACTATAAAAGAAAATTCACTTCATGTCATTACTTGTAAGTGTTGACTCCCTGTCAGAATCTACCTGCTTTTGTTCACTCTCCAGTGCCTTCAGGGAGGTGTTTTTATGGTGTGTTTTGTCCAGAGTTTATGTCTGGTCCAGCACAGGGTCTTACTAGAAATACCATAAGTGGGTAATTCCAATAACATTTTATTAAGCTATCCATTTAACTTAGGACACCAGGATCAATCACCCACTGCCAAAGATTCTTACATATCAAAACTTTCTGAACACCATTTCATTTCTGCTACTCCTTATGATAATTGTGCCTACATTGGTTTTTTTTTTTTTTTTTTACCTGTTAAATAAGCTTTTTATTTTAGAATATTTTAGATTTATAAAAAACTTGTGAAGAAGAATAAAGAGTTCCCATATATCCCCCACTCAACTTCTCCTATTATTAACATCTTATCTTAGTATGGTACCTTTGTATACTTAATGAACCTATATCATTACATTGTTATTAATTAAAGTCCATACTTCATTTAGATTACTTTAACTTTTACCTGATAATCCTTTTTGTGTTCTAGGATCTTATCAGGGATACCACTTTACATTTAGTTGACATGTCTCCTTAGGTTCCTCTTGGCTGGGACTTTTCCTTGTCTTTGATGACCTTGACAGTTTTGAAGAGTACTAATCAAGTATTTTGTAGAATGTCACTCAATAGGGATTTGTCTGATGTTTATCTCATGATTAGACTGGGGTTGCCTGGCTGGCTTAGTTGGTAGGACATCTGACTCTTGATCTCAAGGTCATGAGTTCAAGACCCACAGTTAGGTGTAGAGATTCTTAAAAAAGAGAGAGAGAGATGAGGGACAGAAGCAAAAAAGCCTGGGGCTATGTGTTTTGGGAGGAAGGCCACAGAGTGCCATTTTCATCAAATTATATCAAGGATATTGCTATGAACTGGATTGTGTCCTTCCTTAGCTCCACAAATTCATATGTTGAGCCCTAGGCCCCAATTTGACCCTATTTGGAGATAGGGCCTTTAGGCTGTAATTAAGATTAAATGAAGTAGTAAGGGTGGGGCCTTGACCCAATAGGATTAGTGTCCTTATACAAGAGACACCAGAGATCTCCCTCTGTCCATCACCTGAGGACATAGTGAGAAATGGGCCATCTACAAGCTAGGAAAAGAGTTTTCAACAGAAACAGAATTAGCCATCACCTTGGTCTGGGATTTCTCAGCCTCTAGAACTATGAGAAATAAATTTCTGTTCTTGAAGCCACCCAGTCTATGGCATTTTGTTATGGCAGTCCTAGTTTTTTTAGGCAGTCCATACATATGACTTATAGCCTTGATAATGTGGCTGAGGTAGTTTTGTCAGATTTCTTCAGTGTAAAGTCACTTTTTGGGCACCAACCCAGATGTCATCATTCCAGTTTCAGTGTCATCCCCTTCCCCATCATTGCCTTATCTTTCACTAGAGAGTTCTGGCATGGCTATGAAATCAACTTATGTTGTAATTCTGAAATCTGCACAATTAAATTCTATGATTTTCAGCAATATTAGATTGTAAGTATAAAAAATAAGGGATTCTTTAGGACTGCCAAAGAAGCTTTCTCTGTCTCTTGAACTGAATGTTTAATGACTTGACCTTTTCCATTTCTTATATGAGTTCTTTGTGGGGAGCAAATGAAGCCACTCCCAACATAGAGTTGTTACTGTCTACATTACCATCAAACAGTCATACGTGACTTCAAAGCGTTTGCTTTAGTGGGCACTCCAACACAAATGACTAAAGGTGATAAGTTGATCATTTATGATGCCACTACATCCCATTTCCCACTGACAACTTGCTCAACATTGCATTTGAATTTGAGGATATAAACAAATCAACCCCAAATCCTATAGCTGAAAGTCAGCCTCCTAGAACTATTCTTGGGACCATTTCCTGTATTAGTCAGTGTTCAACAAACTACAGCAGTTACCTTAACTAAGAAAATTCATATAAACAGTTATTGGAGATATCATAGGCATTGGAGAATTGAAAAGAGAAAGTGGGACTAAGAAGTAGTAACTGCAAGTAGATGGGGAAATAAAGAGTCAAGGTTGGGATCGTTGGGATTAAACACTTGAAGGAGGGGCCCTCGGGAGCTGGAACCCAGACCTTAAAAACACGCTACCTGACTTATACTGGTAGCTCAGTAGCTTAGCGGTGGGCCTCTTCGTGACTCAGACCTCTGAGGGGGTTGCTGCCTAGCTGGTACTGGTCCCTCTGAGGAATGTGATAAGGCTAGTTCTGGGAGTATGGAAAGGAGTCCAGGACTGCTGCTGGCATGTGACTGGATAGAAACAAAAAGCGAACAGGAAGGAGCAGCAGTCCCTTCTTCCTTCTTCCTGCCTCTCATCTCCCACTATTGACTATTGGCAGGAGCTAACAGAGAGCCAGTCTGGTGAAGGAAAAGTGTGAAACGCAAAGACCCAGCCTCAGCACCACAAAACTACGTATAAACGGCTTGAAGCTGAGGAACAGCTTCTTTATTATCAGTACAGTTAGACAATCATTGCTCAAATTATATACAAAAAGATGAAGGGGAGGCAGGAGTCTAGGACATTTCACCGATTTCTAGTGTTCGTAACTGAATGAATAGTGGAGAAAGGTAGAATAAATGTGGAGTTGAGAGTTAGAAAGGAGCTAGTTTGCGGCATGTGGAAAGATCTGCTGGGGTTGATAAATTTAGTTTGAGAAGCCTGGAGTCTAACATAGTACAATTCAAAGTGTAGTCTTTGGACTAGCTGGTCTGTAATGTAAACAAAAAAAATTGCAATAAAGTATGTATAACTTAAAATCTATCACTTTAATCATTTTACAACTGTGGTAAAAAAAAAAATATATATATATACATATATAATTTAAAATTTACCATTTTAACCATTTTTTAATGTACAATTCCATGGCATTAAGTATATTTACATTGTTTTGTAACTATTACCACCATCCATCTCCAGATTTTTTCCATCATCCCAAACTGAAACTCCGTGCCCAATCTCTCCCCCCAGCTCCTGGTCACCACTATTCCACTCTAGTCTCTATGAATTTGACTCTTCTAGCAACCTCATGTAAGTGGTATCATGCATTATTTGTCCTTTTGTGCCTGGCTTATTTCACTCAGCATAAATACCTTCAAGGTTCACTCCTGTTGTAGCACGTATTATAATTTAATTCCTTTTTAAAGCTGGAAAACATTTCACTTTCTGCAATTTGGGGGGTTTTTTTTTTTTTCAACGTTTATTTATTTATTTTTGGGACAGAGAGAGACAGAGCATGAACGGGGGAGGGGCAGAGAGAGAGGGAGACACAGAATCGGAAACAGGCTCCAGGCTCCGAGCCATCAGCCCAGAGCCTGACGCGGGGCTCGAACTCACGGACCGCGAGATCGTGACCTGGCTGAAGTCGGACGCTTAACCGACTGCGCCACCCAGGCGCCCCTGGGGGGGTTTTTTTAAATGCATTTTTATTTATTTTTAAAGTAGACTCTACTCCCAATGTGGAGCTGGAACTCATGACTCTGAGATCAAGAGTCACATGCTCTATGACTGAGCCAGCTAGGTACTCCACAATTGGCTTTTATCAGTCCTCAATAAGATAAAAGTTTGCTCCAGAATGTGAAGTATCTATGTCAGCAAGCACAGTTTTGTAGGAAGAATTTTTCAGTGAAGGAAACAGTATGGTGATTTACATTTTGGAGCAAGGTCCCTTTTTCATTGCTTAGAGTAGCACTGGGAGTAGGTATTTAGAGACAGCTTTTGACTGGAGATTCAGAAATCATTATTGTGTAAAAGAAAAAAAAAATTCAAACTAGAACCAGAATGCATTTTTTTCATGTTGTAATTTACATCTGCCTTCGAGGGAGAAATGAGAATTTCTGATAAAATGCCTACACAAAATCCTAAAAAAACTAAAGGGATTAAAACTTCCAAGAAGCCAGTTATGCACCCAGTCACCTTTCAGTTCAGAGTGTAGTGAATTTCACCAAATATTCTTTTTTTTCTTGTAACTAATCTAAAGTGATTTTTTCTTTTTCTTTCTTTCCTTCCTTCTCTCTTTCTCTCTCTTCCTCATTCTTTTCTTTCTTTCTTTCTTTCTTTCTTTCTTTCTTTCTTTCTTTCTTTCTTTCTTTCTTTCAAAAGATTTTATTTTTAAGTAATCTCTACACCCAGTGTGGGGCTTGAACTCACAACCCAGAGATCAAGAGTTGCGTGCTCCATGGACCGGAAACAGCCAACCATCCCTAAAATGATTTTTCTAACCAATCTCTTTTCCTCCCAAATATCCCTACCAAAAATAAATCTTTGAATTGGACTTTTCTTTTTTTTTAATGTTTATTTATTTTTTGACAGAGACAGAGTGTGAGCAGGGGAGGGGCAGAGAGAGAGGGAGACTCAGAATCTGAAACAGGCTCCAGGTTCTGAGCTGTCAGTACAGAGCCCAACGCGGAGCTTGAACTCACAAACCATGAGATCATGACCTGAGCTGAAGTTGGACGCTTAACTGACTGAGCTACCCAGGCACCCCTGAACTGGATTCTTTTTTTCTTTCTTTCTTTCTTTCTTTCTTTCTTTCTTTCTTTCTTTCTTTCTTTCTTTTCTTTCTATATTTATTTATATTTTTATTATTTTTTTAAATTTACATCCAAGTTAGTTAGCATATAGTGCAATAATGATTTCAGAAGTAGAATCCAGTGACTCATCCCCTACATATAACACCCAGTGCTTATCCCAACAAGTGTCCTCCTCAATGCCCCTTGCCCATTTAGCCCATCCCCCACCCACAACCCTCCAGCAACCCTCAGTTTGTTCTCTTATGTTTTGTCCCCTCCCTGTTTTTATATTATTTTTGCTTTTCTTCCCTTTTGTTCATCTGTTTTGTATCTTAAATTCCACATATGAGTGAAGTCATTCTGTGACTAATTTCCATAATACACTCTAGTTCCATCCATGTTGTTGCAAATGGCAAGATTTCATTCTTTCTAAATGCCGAATAATATTCCATTGTATATATACACCACATCTTCTTTATCCATTCATCCACCAATGGACATTTGGGCTCTTTTCATACTTTGGCTATTGTCGATAGCATTTCTATAAACATTGGGGTGTGTGTGCACCTTCGAAACAGCATACCTGTATCCTTTGGATAAATACCTAGTAGTGCAATATCTGGGTCATAGGGTAGTTCTATTTTTAATTTTTTGAGGAACCTCCATATGGTTTTCCAGAGTGGCTGTATCAGTTTGCATTCCCACTGAATTGGACTTCTTAAAGGATAATAGTAAATAAAAAAAAAAAAGAAAAGAAAAGAAAATTATGAATCAGATGCAGATATGAAATAAATACATGTCAAAGATTTGACTTAACTCATTATTTAATGAAGGATCTGGAAAAGATGTTACAATCAGTTCAAAGGAAAACCCAAAGACCAAATATCTAAGCCTATCAAAAACGTTGACATACATTTTCTCAATATACACAAAGCTGGCTTATTAAGAGGTGTGGGGGAGTGGGGTTGTCAATAGAAGCTTCACCTAACAGCATTTATTTGCACATCTAAAGACAATAATTATTTGCATTATTATCAGCTTTCTACAAATTAACATATATCTCTTCAGCAGTGTAAAACAGCTCAAAAACTATAGAAGGCAGAAACCCCATAGAATCTGGTAAGTGGGAAGGGTATGCTTAGAACAATGCAGTTTTCTATTTCCTGATAATCTTTTCGCCCATTTAGAAGTATCCTACTATTGGCCTTCTTCGTTGTTGTAAGATACTAAAGAAAGTTTAATGTATGCTCATAACAAAATTATCTGAAAATTTTTCGTATACACTTGGCTTCTAACGTTGGTTGCTGATGTGGGAAAGTGAGGCAGGAATCTTGAAAGTATGAAAGTAAGTAATTTTCACTGAATCCTCATGTTTTTAGTATGACACCCCATTCTTTTTGTTGTTGTTAATTTTTTTTTTAAGTTTATCTTTTTATTTTGAGGAAAAGAGCAAGCAGGGTAGGGGCAGAGAGAGAGAGAGAGAGGGAGACAGAGAATCCCAAGCAGGTTCCACACTGTCAGTGCAGAGCCTGATGTGGGGCTCGATCTCATGAAGCAGGAGGTCATGACCTGAGCTCAAATCACAAGTCGGATGCTCAACTGACTGTGCCACCCAGGTTCCCTAGTTCCCAGGTTCCCTAGTATGGCACCCTTATTCTTAACTAGACAAGGTATCTTCTACTTTATTGTCTCCAGGGAATCAATCCTAAACCTTCTGCAGGGTTGGCAGCTAGGAAGGAAATCAGGTGGTCCAACTGCTTCTGAAATAGACTTTTAACCAGTTATTCTGCTTTTCGTCCCAACTTTACCCCTGCTTCTTGAGGTACCTGGTGCTTCCAATTCTTGAGGCTTTTGGTGGTTTTGTAGGGCAAACCAGGCTTGCTTTTGGCCTGTCCTTTGATAGATGAAGAAGAGTCTGCTAAGTCAGTTCCCACTATCCGTCTGCTTTCCAGCTTCCAAAATGTTAGTGATTTTATCTCCTGTTCTCTAAGAGACTGACTATACAAACAGAAAATAGCCAGGTCTCATATGACAGTAGAACTCTGACCCATGACTTCTACAGCAACCACCAGCCTGGGAAGCCAAACCACAGCTTCTGAGTCAAACAGCCCAGAATGGTTAGAGCTTGTTGATGGGTCTGCTTCTTTATATTTTGCTCCTACTTCCAACACAGGACCAACCAGAGAAAGCCAAACCAATCACATAAGAAGCCTGGCTTCTAGTCAGCCCATCTCCAGTTTCCCCATTACAATGGCCACCAACCATATCTGAAGCTGCCCCTGTTTTCATTATAAAAGTTTCCCACTTGTCTGTCTGCTTTTGAGTCTTTGCCAATTGCGAGTGATGGTGGCTGACTCTCTGCTAGGTTTACTCTCATTTTGGTCGTCTGCTTTTTCTATATCTTTTTTACCTTGAAGTTTCGTTTTTTCCCCGTTTTTACTTATTTTTTTTATTTTTTTAAAATTTTTAATATTTATTTATTTTTGAGAGAAAGAGAGAGCACGAGCTGGGGAGGGGCAGAGAGAGAGAGGGAGACACAGAATCCGAAGCAGGCTCCAGGCTCTGAGCCCGATGCGGGGCTTGAACCCATGAACCATGAGATCATGACTTGAGCTTAAGTTGGACACTTAACCGACTGAGCCACCCGGGCGCCCCTTGTTTTCAAAGAGAGATTTCAGTAGGAAGTAGAGTTACATGTGGCTCACTCCATCATCTTAAACTGGCATTCTCTTTGTGTGTGTGTGTGTGTGTGTGTGTGTGTGTGTTTCTGACTTAGATGTCAGGAATCCACTTTTACCCTCCGGCTTCAGAAGGCCCACACATAACATTTGCTTTTCTTCTTGCAAACACGGATACAAAATTCAACACCCATTCAAAGTCCTCCAAAGAATCTACTGGAACTAAAACATTAGAGGATGATACACAATTGACTTTCCTGAGCCTTACCTATGAGAGATAGAGGATGAGGTTACATTATGTGTACACATCCCACACCAAAGAACTTAAACTCAACTCCCCAAATGCTTTAAACGTTTCTTTCTCCCTCAAAGTCTCTCCTCTGAGATGTCTTTCTCTTTCTCCCAGGAAGCTGGGAGCCTTGCTGACTCCTCCCGTTATCTCTGATTGCTCCCTGAATTTTCTAATTCCTCACCCTTTTACCCTAGGAAGCAGTTCAGCTCAACCTCCATGAGCACCACTCACTACAAAACAAAAGGAATGCTGATTCACCAGCCTTTGAACCCCTATTGTTAGGTGAACTTGTCCCATGGCAGTGAGAGTCTCACCCTCATTTCATTTTATTTCATTTAAAAAATATATTTATTTATTTTGAGAGAGAGAGAGAGAGAGCCCGAGCACAAGGAGGGGTGCAGACAGAGAGAGGGAGAGAAGAGAATCCCAAGCAGGCTCTGTGGTGACAGCTTGGGGTGCTATCTCACAAATTGTGAGATCATCACCTGAGCCAAAATCAAGAGTTGGACACTTAGGGATGCCTTGGTGGCTCAGTCAGTTAAGCATCTGACTTCAGCTCAGGTCACAATCTCATGGTTCGATCTCATGGTTCGTGAGTTCGAGCCCTGCTTCGGGCTCTGTGCTGACAGGCTCAGAGTCTGGAGCCTGCTTCAGATTCTGTGTCTCCCTCTCTCTCTGCCCCTCTCCCACTTGTGCTCTGTTCTCTCCCTCTCAAAAATAAATGAGCATTAAAATAATAATAATAAAAAAAGAGTTGGATGCTTAACTGACTGATACACCAGGTGCCCCAGTCTTACCCTTATTTTAAAGGGCCTTCATGAATTTCTTCTTTTCCAAGAAGTAGTTTCAGTCTAGCTCTTTAGAAGAGAGAAAAAAGTTCCATATATCTCTAAACCACCAAAAAAAGGATACCTTTTCTCATTTGATAACAAATCGTCTTTTTGTCTTTCCAACTAGCTTGTAAGCTTCTTGAATGCATAGCTACATATTTTTATAATCTGTATAGTACCTAATAATATTACAAAAGTTTATAGAAGGGATCAGTGGACAGAAAGGATAGATAGAATTTTGATGGAAGGAAATAGGATTTTCAGAAAGAGCCTCTTTAGTGGTTCCTCTAAGCTTTGACCTTTATCTCCAACACACTAAACAAATCCAATAAAGGTGTTTTGTTTTCACCTTTATTGTGTATCTTCAAGCCTGGGCCCTGTATTCAACAGGGTTTTTGTTTGTTTGTTTGTTTGTTTTTAAGATGTTATTTTTAAGTAATCTCTATATCCAATGTGGGGCTCAAACTCACAACCCCAAGATCAAGAGCTGCATGTTCTACCGACTGAGCCAGCCAGTTTTAGTCAACTTGTGTGGTATGCATTCAGTATTAATACCTTTCATTTCATGTATCAGTTAGGGATTGGGTTTCATTGCTGGTAACAAAGACTTCACTGTAGTGGCTTAAAAAATTAGTTTATTTTTTGGGGCACCTGGGTGGCTTAGTGGGTTAAATGTCTGACTTGGGCTCAGGTCATGATCTCACAGTTGATGAGTTCCAGCCCTGTGTCGGGCTCTGTGCTGACAGCTCGGAGGCTGGAGCCTGCTTCGGATTCTGTGTCTCCCTCTCTCTCTCTGCCCCTCCCTCACTCACGCTCTCTTTCTCTCTCTCTCTCTCTTAAGAAATAAACATTAAAATTTCTTTTGTAAAAATTAGTTTATTTTCTAATGTAAAAGAAATCTAGAGGTAGGTAGTTCAGGGTTAATATGGAAACCACAGAAGGCATCAAGGATCCAGGTTTCTTCTCTCTCTCCACTCCACCCTCCTAGGCACCTGGCTTCCATCTTCAAAGTGCCACTGTGGTGGCAGAGAGCTGTTGGAGCCCCAGCTATCAAGTCCTAGTCTTAGCAAGAAATAAGTGGAAGGCTAACAACAAAAAGGCCTGTGACAGTTGTCTGTCCCCTTTTTAAGAACTACTGAAAGTCTAGGGGCACCTGGGTGGCTCAGTCGATTGAGTGTCTGATCTCAGCTCAGGTCATGATCTTGTGGCTCGTGGGTTTGAGCACCACACCACATAGGTTGTCAGCGGGGAGCCTGCTACAAGTCCTCTGTCCCCCTTTCTCTCCACCTACCCTGCTCACGCTCTCTCTCAAAAATAAATAAACACTAAAAAAAACCACAAAAAAACAAAAAAAAAAACTACTGAGAGTCTAGTGCAAAAACTTTTGTTTAGACCTGACTGGCCAGAACTTAATCACATGGCCATATCCATTACCAATGAAGACAGAAAAGAAATTTTGGGGAAATGCAATTTAAGTGCATTTTTTTTTTTTAATTTTTTTTCAACGTTTTTTATTTATTTTTGGGACAGAGAGAGACAGAGCATGAACGGGGGAGGGGCAGAGAGAGAGGGAGACACAGAATCGGAAACAGGCTCCAGGCTCCGAGCCATCAGCCCAGAGCCCGACGCGGGGCTCGAACTCACAGACCGCAAGATCGTGACCTGGCTGAAGTCGGACGCTTAACCGACTGCGCCACCCAGGCGCCCCTTAAGTGCATTTTTAAATGCAATTTAAAAAAAATTTTTTAAGACACATTTATTCAACATCATGATGAGACTATTACATTTAGCAATCAATAGCATGGGCACAAAAAAACAATCTACGTTAAAACCGTTTGTTGGAATGCTTTACACTTTCCATAGAACAGAAACTAAAATAACCTGTTATACAATTAGTCACAAATACAGTCTTGAGTTTTTTGACCATACACATGAGTATTGTCTAAAACATGTCTTCTTTGTAGCAGTTAGGCCCTGCCACCACTGTGCTTGGCTGGGTTCACAAATCTGTTATAACCTGTAGCTTCCCTGTCACTTCTCTGGCTCTCCTCTCCTGCTAAGCTTTGTTTCCTGGCCGTAATTAAAACCTTCTGCCACTGCTATAGCCACTGCTGCTGGAACCACCGTAGCCACCTTGGTTTCATGGTTTGACAAAGTACTGGCCTCCACCACCATAGGGGCCAGGGCTTCTGCCTCCAAAATTTCCTCCTTTCATGGGTCCAAAATTTGAAGATTGATTGTTGTAATTGCCAAAATCATTATAGCTTTCACCACCTCCAAAGTTGCTTCCATCGTTACCAAATCTGTTATAGCCATCCCCACTGCCACCATATCCACTACCCCTTTGATTGCCACCAAAGCTACCTCACCCACTGAAGCTTCCTCCATGACCAAAGTTATTCCCACCAAAACCACCTCCACGACCACCACCAAAGTTTCCAGAGCCACTTTGACCTCTTTGGCTGGATGAAGCACTAGCCATCTCTTTCTTAGAGTTCTCCTGACTTCACAATTGTGACCATTCACAGTATGGTATTTTTGAATGACAATCTTGTCTATAGAGTCATGGTCATCAAATGTTATAAAAGCAAACCTCTCTTTTTGGGTTAGTCATGATTTCAGTCACTCCAATTTTCCCATACTGTTCAAACTAATCTCTTGGATGATGTTCTTAAATTTTTTTTTTAACATTTACTTATTTTTGAGAGACAGAGAGAGACAGATCATGAGTTGGGGAGGGACAGAGAGAGGGAGACACAGAATCTGAAGCAGGCTTCAGGCTCTGAGCTGTGAGTACAGAGCCCGACACAAGGCTCGAGCTCACAAACTGCGAGATCATGCCCTGAGCTGCAGTCAGACGCCCAACCAACTGAGCCACCCAGGCGCCCCTCTTGGATGATGTTCTTCAGTGTCTTCTTCAATGCCACCAACAAAAATCTTTTTCACAGTTAAGTGGGCACCAGGTCTTTGAGAATCTTCTCTGGAGACAGCCCTCTTTGGTTCCACAACTCTTCCATCTACCTTGTGTGGCCTTGCACTCATGGCTGCATCCACCTCTTCCACAGTGGCATACATGACGAACCCAAACACCCTCTGGAGTGCTTGGTGTTTGGAACTCTCATAACCACACAGTCCGTAAGTGTTCCCCATTGCTCAAAATGGCTCCTCAGACTCTAACCGGTTGTTTCAAAGCTCAAACCTCCGATGAAAAGCTTCGGTAGTTGTTCAGGCTCTTTGGGAGACTCTGACTTAAGACATGATAGTGGTGGGAGGGGAGACTTTAATGATGCTTCCTCAGCAGTGTCCATGGGCAGAAAGCTTAAATGTATTTTTTTTAAATTTTTTTTTAACGTTTATTTATTTTTGAGACAGAGAGAGACAGAGCATGAACAGGGGAGGAGCAGAGAGAGAGGGAGACACAGAATCCGAAACAGGCTCCAGGCTCTGAGCTGTCAGCACAGAGTCCGACGTGGGGCTCGAACTCACGGACCGTGAGATCATGACCTGAGCCGAAGTCGGACGCTCAACCGACCAAGCCACCCAGGCGCCCCTTAAATATATTTTTTAAATGCCCCCTGACTTTTGCTACTGGGCAGAGGGGAGAATGGAGATATTGGGTAGGCCACTGGCATTTCCTGCCATCATTCCTCTTGAATTTTCTGTCTATGACATCCCAGGGTTTGGAATTAAGTTGTCCTCAAAATCAATGAATAAATGAATAAAGCATTTTTAGAAATGCAGCTCATGTCACAATATTCTAAATCAAGCAGCTCATGGCACAATATTCTAAAATGAATTGACTTTATTTCTAGGACAGTTTTAGGTTTACAGAAAATTTGAACAGAAACTAGAGTGTTCCCATACACTACTCCCCCCACCCCAATACACACATACACATACAGTTCCCCCTACTATTAAATTTTGCACTGGTGTGGTACATTTGTTTCAACTGACTAACCAATATTGATAAATTATTACCAACTAAAGAATATAGTTTATTTTAGTGTTTTCCCTTTGTGTTGCACAATTCTATATGGGTTTTGATACATGCATAATGTCATGTATCCTCCATTACAGTATCATACAGAATAGTTTCACTGCCCTAAAAAATCCTCTGTGCTCCACCTATGCACTCCTCCTTTCCTCCCCAGGAACACCTAGCAACCACTGATCTTTTTACTGTTGCCACAGTTTTGCCTTTTTTATAATGTCATATAGTTGGAAACATACAGTATGTACCCTTCTCAGACTGGCCTCATTCACTTAGCAATATGCACTTAAGATTCCTCTATGTCTTTTTGTGGCTTGATAGCTCATTTCTTTTTATTGCTGAATAACATCCCACTGTATGGATGTGGCACAGTTTGGTTATACGTTCACCTATCGAAGAACGTCTTGGTTGCCTTCAATTTATGACTAAAGCTGCTATAAACATTTGTGTGTAGGTTTCTGGGTGGACTTAAGTTTTCACTCATTTGAGCAAAAACCTAGGAGCATGATTTCTGGATCATATAGTAAAACTATATTTAGCTTTGTAAAAAATTGACAAAATATCTTTAGAAGTGGCTGCACCATTTTGCATTCCCACCAGTAATGAATGAAAGTTCCTGTTGCTCCATATCCTCATCACCATTTGGTGTTATCAGTGTTTGAATTTTAGCCATTCTAAAATGATTTAGCCATTCAATGAGATGATGTTATCTAATTGTTGTTGTTGAGAGAGACAGAGAGAGACAGAGAGGAAGAGGGGCAGAGGGAGAGGGAGAGAGAGGAAGAGGGGCAGAGGGAGAGAGAGAGAGAATATTAATCTCAACACAGAGCCTGATGTGGGACTTGATCCCATGACCTTGGGATGATGACCTGAGCGGAAATCATGAGTCTGATGCTCAACTGATTGATCTACCCAGGCGCCCCTCTAATTGTTGTTTTAATTTACAATTTCCTAGTAACATATAATGTTGAACATCTTTTCATCTGCTTATTTGGATAGCCTATATCTTATTCAGTGAGGTATCTATTCAAATCTTTTGATCACTTAATTTTTTTATTTTTTATTTTTGAGAGAGAGAGAGCACGCACAAGGGTGAGTGAGGGGCAGAGAGAGAGGGAGAGAGAGAATCCTGAAGGGGTCGAGCTCACCTGATATGGGGCTCAAACTCACAAACTATGAGACCATGACCTGAGCTGAAGTGGGACACTTAACCAACTGAGCCATCCAGGAGCCCCACTTTTGGTTACTTTTTAATTGGGTTGTTGAGTTTCAAAATTTCCTTGTATATTCTGGATAATAGTCTTTTATTAGATAAGTGTTTGCAGATGTATCCTCTCAATCTGTGGCCTATCTTTTCATTCTCTTGTCTAATCATTTTTTTGGCATAAAGTTGTTCATCATATTTTGCAGTTTCTTAAATCTCTGCTTATTTTATATCCCCCCCTTAAATAAACATTATTTATTTGTTGCTACTTCTCTTTTATCTAGATCAATCTCACAGGAACTTGTTTTATTAGTCTTTTCAAATATCTAACTTTAGTTCTTTTGTTCATCTATCACATCTTTTTCTATTTTATTAATTTATTCTCTGATCTTTATCTTCTTCCTTCCTACTATTTTGGATTTATGTTTTTTGTTTCTTCTACTGTATTAGGATGATCACTTATATCTTTAATTTTTAGTTTTTCTTATTTTAGAGTGTAAAAGCATATAAGGTTATTAATTTGCCTGCATCCTATAAATTTTCATATATAGTATTTTTATTACCTCTCAAATCTATTATTATAACTTTATTTCCACTGGGATTTTTTCTTTGATCTTTCAGTTATTAAGATTTTTTTAAATCTTCAAATATATAGAGTTTTAAAAATAATTTTGTTATTGACTTCTAGCTTAATTGTACTAAGATCAGAGAATGAGATCTGTATGATAGCAATTTTATGCAATTTGTAGTAAATTGCTCAATGGCCTAAATAAAAGTTAATTTTCTTAAGTCTTCTTTGTAAGTTTTGTTTTGTTTGTTTATTTGTTTTTTTGTTGCTGCTTCATTGTCCTTTATTTTTTTTTAATTACTTTATTTAAATTCAAGTTAGTTAACAATGTCCTATTAGTTTCAGGAGTAGAACCCAGTGATTTGTCACTTACATATGACACCCAGTGCTCATCCCAACAAGTGCCCTCCTTAATGGCATCACCCATTTAGCCCATCCCCTTCCTGATAAGTTTTAAAAGTATTTGTGTTCTCAAAATGCTGGATGCAGAGTTCTATACGTGTTCCTTAGAAACTGTTAATTAATGGTTTTGGAGATACTCCAGCAATGACTGGTGATTCTTGGATATATTTATCTATGTAGATGTTATTGGCTGAATGTTTTGTGTCTTCTCAAAATCCATATGTTGAAAACTAACTTCCAGTATAATGATATCAGAAGGTGGGGACTTTGGGAGGTGATTAGGTCATGAGAGTGGAACCTCATGAATGAGATTAGCGACTTATAAAAGAGGCCCACAAGAGCTCCTTATCTCTTGGCCAAGTGAGGGCACAATGAAAAGACAGCAGTCTATAAACTAGGTGGCAGGCACTCACCAGACAAAAAAAATCTGTCAGCACCTTGATCATGGACTTCCCTGCCCCAAAACTATGAGAAATAAATTTCTGGTTTTTTTTCAATGTTTATTTATTTTTGAGAGACAAAGCATGAGCAGGGGAGGGGCAGAGAGAAAGGAAGACAGAGAATCCGAAGCAGGCTTCAGGCTCTGAGCTGTCAGCACAGAACCTGACACAGGGCTCAAACTCCTGAATGGTGAGATCATGACCTGAGCTGAAGTTGGACACTTAACAGACTAAGCCACCCAGGCACCCCTAAATTCCTATTGTTTATAAGCCACCTAGTCAATGGCATTGTGTTACAATAGTCCACACAGACTAAGACAAAGAATGAGGTACTAAAAAGCTGACTGGGAATCCTTTATGCACAGATGGGGCTTGTTGGGTTGGAACTTCAATGTAGGACCCAGACAATTTATTATGGTGTAGGGGAGGAAAATTTTTTCCTCTACCCTTCTAGATTCTTCTAGCTGGTCTATTAATTAAATTGACATAAGACAGATTAACAGAAGAAAACAAATTGAGAGTCCTATAAGAATGAGACCCAAGGACAAGTCAGGCAATTGAGGCTTAAATGCCATCTTAAGTTAAAGAATAGAATAGAATAGAATAGAATAGAATAGAATAGAATAGAATAGAATAGAATAGAATAGAATAGGCCTGGGGATTCAAATGGGAGGAGGGGAACTCCCAGGACAATAAGAAGAGCAGGTATTTGGTAATTAGATATTTGCCCTGCCGTACATTAAAAGTTATTAAAAGTTATCTCTGGTAATAAGTCTCTTTCTGAGCCAGACCCCCATTTTAAATTCTTTATGTAGTTAAAAGACAGGTAAAACTGTTCCTTAAACCTGTTGGGTCTTAATTGCCTTTAGTTCAAAATAATCCACATGTCAAAATGGCATATGTTGGTGTCATGTATTCTGCTCCTCCTCAATGGGATTCCTCAAATGTCAATATTCTGTCATTCCAATCAAATTTATGTCTTATAAAATTACACTGAGATTTGTCTGCTATTAACTCCATTCCTATTCTTATTTTTAAATTCTTTTTTAATGTTTATTTTTGAGAGAGACAGAGACAGAATGCAAGTGGGTTGGAGCAGAGAGAGAGGGAGACACAGAATCTGAAGGAGGCTCCAGGCTCCAAGCTGTCAGCACAGAGCCCGGTGTGGGGCTCGAATTCACGAGCTATGAGATCATGACCTGAGCTGAAGTCGGATGCTTAACCAACTGAGCCACCCAGGTGCCCCTCTCCATTCCTATTCTTTTTCTTCTTTGGGTTTATAAACTTTTCACTCCTTTACTTTCATTTTTTAAAAAAAAAAACCTTTTTATTGAAGTGTATATGCATCCAGGAAAGTGTCCACAAATATGTAACCTGAACACACACGTAAACCAGCACTCAGATTAAGAAACAGAATGTTATCAGCACTTCATGAGCCTCCTCATGCTCTCTTCCAGAGTCATTACTCTACATTGACTTCTAACAGCATGGATATTTGGGTAGTTTCCAGTTTAGGGCTGTTGCCAACATGAGTATGGGTTTTTTTGTATATGTCCGTTCAGTGAACATATGTACACATTTTTGTTGGGCTTATACCTAGGAGTGAAACTGTTGGGACAGAGGCTATGCATATATTCAGCTTTAGTTGATCCTGCCAAACAGTTTAACAAAGTGATGGTACCCATTTATTTACCCTCAGAAGCATATGAGAGCTCTGGTTGCTCCACAACCTTGTCAATCCTTGGCATTTTGTGTCTTTTTCATTTTAGTCTTTCTGGTGGGTATGGTCTCTCATTGTGGTTTTAATTTGCATTTCCTTTTAACTTTTCTGTTTGTTATTTTAGATGTTTCTGGATGGAGCAGATTAAAATGCAGGGAGTTAATCCTCTACATCTGCCATAGATTTCCCCCTTATGGGTACTTACCTAAAGGAACTTAGAACTTCTTTTCCTTTACAGGAGGCAATATAATCTAGAGAATGAGGGCAACATGCTTTGTAAGAAGATATACCGAGGTTTGATTCACAGCTCCAATTCTTACTTGCTGCTACCTTGAGAAATTTATTTAACCTTTCTCCATTTTATGTAAAATGTCACTGATAATAGTACTGTTTCAGGAGGTTGTTGTGAGGATTAAATGAGATAAAATACATGAAACAATTTGCAAAGTTTCTAGCACAGTGCATGTACACAGTCAACAATGGCATCTATTATTGTACTTTACATTGTTTATGCACATCGCATTTCTCCTTCCGTTACACATTCTATGACAAAATAACAACACAGAGCACACGTTAGCTTCTTCACATATAATAGTTGCTGATAAAGACCGGTTGAATGAATGATTTTAAATATAAACATAAGGTATTGTGGTTATTGTTATACAAGATGGCGTAATTATTGTAATGGCAATGGTATAAAATGCACTGCTACTCAGGAATACATTATTTAAACAAGTGTCTGTCTTATTTACCTTTATCATTTAACAGTTAAGAAAATTAGAGCAGTAGAGTAGCATTACTGGAGCTAATTAGTAATAACAATTAGATGTTCCATATTGCATTTGAGAGGGTTCCAGAGGCCACTCCTTTCAAAACCCAAATCAAAACAAACAAAAATACCACCCCAGAAACAAAAACACAAATACCCTTTTCTGAAGAGACGATAAGCCTTTCCAATTTTAACAGATCCTTTGTTCAGCACTGGAGAAACTGGGGCGGGCACAGCTGCCCTGGCAGCTACCGTACAATATGGCGTCGCCCATTTGCACGCACCGGCTGGGATTACATCCTCCTAGCCCGTCGCAGGACCGGAAGTGGCTTCGGCCCTAGTGGATCCGGGTGGGTGCGCGCAGGTGGCGGTGGAGGGTTCCAGCTCTTCAGCGTGAGGTGCCGCAGGTGTTCGGTTTGGGTCCCGGTCGCAGGTGAGTGAGAATCAGGGACCCGCGAGGCCTTTCACCCGCCTCTGCGAGGGAAGGAGGGGGTTTCCAGTGCCGATTGAGGGGAAGGGTTGTGGAGCCGGCGATGTCACTGTCTGCGGGGGCGACTTATTGCGCGGACCCCGCCGTCCCCAAGCGACTTGGCCCAGCCCTTCCTTCTTCCCCTACCCGGCGCGGCCTCCTCGCTCCCCTGCCCCGCGGCGGTTCAGCACCCAGGTGTGCGACGAGGGCTCTCGTCCCGGGCCGCGGCCACCCACGCGCCCTCTCGAACTCCCTTCTTCTCTCTTTAGGAGCACGTACCAAACCTTCATGGTTTCTAGACCCAGTCAGCTCAAAAGGAGGCACCGCCCACAGCACCTGGCAACTCCTTGGGCGCCGCTGCGTGTTCCACGCGGCCACAGTGACAGTTTCTCCCCGAGGTTCGTGGGGACCTGCCCCCGCCTCTGCTGTTACCACCCCTTTCCTCCCAGACCACACCCGCTGCTCTGGGCCTTGCTGGGAGCCACCTCTTTTCTCGCATCGCTGGGATCAAAACTAGAACCCTAGTGGTTAGTGCACAATTGATCCTTGCTCATTAAAAGAAAAGCAAACCCAGCCCTTTCTAAGCTTTTGATATACTGATTGGACGCAAACTCTCTTAGGTGCCCATGCCTTGAAAACATTACATTACTTTTACCGTATTTTAAAAATTGTATTACATGGTTAGAAGGAACCTCCCGGGAAGATTTTGTTAATTATCAGAATTAGGAAGTGCGGGAGACAAGCAGTTTATTGGGGGAAGTAATGATTGGTTTTGGTCAAGTTCAGTTAGTTTTAAAAAATGTATTTATTCTTTTATATTTATTTTAGTTGCAGTCCATGCATACGGTCCTAAAAAAAAAAAAATCATGTAAGAAATTTAAAATGGGTATTTGATCTCTTTCCATCTCCATCTTCTTTAATTTCTTAGCCCTAAAGTAAGAACTGTTACCAGTTTGGGATGTGTGTGTGTTTTTCTCTTTCTTTACATTTATTGACAAGTGTTTGTTCATATAAGTTACATGCATGTAAGATTTCATGTTAAATTTTTACTGACATACTTTACAAATACAGCATATTGTACCTATTCAGCAACTTGATTTTTTATACTTAAAAATGGGCCTTGGAACTTTTTATTTGTCCATTTGTAGAGAGACCTACCTTATTCTACTTGCTCTGTAAATTCCATGGTATATTAAGATTTCACAGTATGAGAGTTTCCATAGATTGTTTACAGTTAGACGCAGTGAGGCAGAGAACATCCTTCCAAATGTGTCTGTGTGCCCATGTGAACATTTCAAACCTGCAGATTGAGTTGCTGGGTGGGAGGGTGTGGACATCTAAGGCTAAACTGCCCACCACCAGTGTATAATGATGTCTGTTTCCCTGGCTCTTTTAAACATGTGATGCTATCAATCTTTTTCATTTTATTTCATTTCATCTAGTGGGTGAAAAATGATTCTAATTGGTGTTTTAATTTGTACTTACCTAGTTACCAGTGAGACTGGGAACCTTTTCATGATTGTTGGCTATTTGCATTTCCTCTTTTGAGAAATGCCTCGTTTTTATTGTTTTGTTTTTTTTAAAATATATGGTAGAGTTTTATGTATTCTGGATATCAATCTTTTGTCATTTGTATCTGTTTTAAGTATTTATTCCTAACTTAGTGCTTTTTAAATGTTGATTCTTGCCTTTTAACTATATGGCACCTTTGTCGAACCATAGACATTTGAACGTATCTGTCTTTCACTATGTGTATTTTGTATTTTGTGGCTCTCATTCCCTACCTGAGTGGTTCTCCAGTGGGAGATATTTTGCCTTCCAGGGACCATTTGGCAATGTGAGGAGACATTTTTTGGTTGTCTAACGAGGGTCATCTACTGAGCGGAAACTACAGATGCTGCTAAACATCTTACAATACACAGGAAAGCCCTCCATAACCTGGACTAAAATGTCAATGGTATTGAGGTTGAAGAGCCCTGTTTTACCCTAAGGCACAACAGGGTTTTCTCTCTCTCTTTCTCTCTCTCTTTTTTTTTTAATGTTTATTTTTGTGAGAGACAGAGTGCAAGCGGGGGAGAGGCAGAGAGAGAGGGAGACACAGAATCCGAAGCAGATTCCAGGCTCTGAGCTGTCAGCTCAGAACCCAATGCGGAGCTTCAACTCGTGAACCATGAGATCATGACCTAAGCTGAAGTCAGATGCTCAACTGACTGGGCCACCCAGGTGCCCCTAGGTTTTCCTCTTATGAGTATATTCTCTCCTATAAATTCTTGTATGTTTGAGTTTTTCTTTAATTCCTCACACACATCCAGTGTGTATGTGTGTGTGTGTGAATGGTGAGTGCATAATTATCATTTTCCCAACAGTATCACTCTGAATATTAAATCTGTCCTTGACCCATTAATCTAAAATGTCACGTTTATCATTTACTACTTTCTCACACCCACAGTCTGTTTCTGGACTCCCTTCTGCTCTGTGACCTGGTTTTCTGTTTTGCAGGACCAATTCCACAGTATCCTATGTTCAATACATATTTTGATATCTAGTGGGATAAACACTCCCTTCTATTATTACTGTCATTTTATTGAAACTCATATACTTTTTCATTTCACATACTCATTTAAAAAACATTTGTGGGGCTAATCTTAGAATTTCTTTTCCTGACTTTTAGAATTAGCTTGTCAAGTTTTTTTTAAATGGCTTTATTGAGATGTAATTTATATAACTCATTGTTTAAAGTATACACTTCAGTGGGTTTTGGTTTTTTTGTGTGTGTCTGTGTTCACAGTTGTGCAGCCATCACCACAATCTGATTTTGGAACATTTTCGTCACCCCAAAAAGAAACCTGTGCCAGTTAGCAGTCATTCCCCATTTCATTCCCCAGTACCCGAGCCCTAGGCAACCACTAATCTTTCTGCCTTTATAGATCTGAATATTTTGTATAAATGGAATCATACAATTTGTGGTATCTTGTGACAGGCTTCTTTCACTCAGCATAATGTTTTCAAGTCTCATCCATGTTGTGGAATGTATCAGTACTCATCATTTTTTTTTACCCCTGAATAGAATTCCATCCTATGGTGTGCTTGTTTCCTAGGGCTACAGTAACAAAGTAACACAAACTGGGTAGCTTAAACTAACACAAATGTATTCTCTCACAGTTCTGGAGGCTAAACGTCCAAAACCAAGGTGTAAGGAAGGCTACTCTGTCTCTGAGGCTCAGGGCGAGAATCCTTTCTTGCCTCTTCTTAGCTTCTGGTAGTTGCTGGCAATCCTTGGCATTCCTTGGCCTGCTTCTGTCTTCACATGGTCTTCTTCCCTGAGCGTCTATCTTTACATGCTAAATCTCTCTGTGGGAGCCTGTTTCTGTGTCTCTTCTCCATTTAAGGACACCAGTCCTATTGGATTAAAGGCCCACACTACTCCAGTATGACCTCGTTTTAACTTGATTATGTATGCAAAGACCTAATTTTCAATAAAGTCACATTCACAGGTACCTCTGGGACGTCAACATATCTTTTTCAGGGGCACAATTCAACCCATAACATTATGGATATGGTATATTTTATTTATCCACATCAGCTGAAGGACATATACACTGTTACCACTTTTTGGCTATTATGAATAATGCCCTTAAGTATGTTTTCATTCTTCTTGGGTATATACCTAGCAGTGGAATTGCTGGATCATATGGCATCCCTATTTTTTTTTTTTTAATATTGTTATTTATTTTTAAAGGAGAGAGAGAGAGAGAGAGACACACACAGAGCATGAGTGGGGGAGGAGCAGAGAGAGGGAGATACAGAATCCAAAGCAGGCTCCAGGCTCTGAGCTGTCAGCACAGAGCCTGACACGGGGCTCAAACCCACGAACCGTGAGATCATGACCTGAGCTGAAGTCGGATGCTTAATTGAGCCACCCAGGTGCCCCAAGCATCCCTACCTATGTTTAACCATTTGAGGAACTGCCAGACTGTTTTTCAAAGCAGCTGCACCATTTTATATTCCTACCAGCAATGTGCGAGCATTCTAATTTCTCCATATTATTGCTAGCACTTATTATCTGTCTTTTTGATTAGAGCCATTCTAGTGGGTGTGAAGTGGTATCTCATTGTAGTTTTGATTTGTATTTCCACAATAGCTTTTCAAGTGCTTATTGTCCATATGTATGTCTTCTTTGAAGAAATGTCTGTTCAGATCCTTGCCTGTTTTTAACCGATTTGTCTTTTTTATTATTGAATTGTAAGAGTTCTTTATATATTTGAGATACATGCTTTTGCCAGATATATGCTTTGCAAATATTTTCTCCCATCCTAGGGTTGTCTTTTCATTCTCTTGATGGTCAATTCATTTTTTAAAGAGTTTTTAAAAATTAGGTTGGCATTGCATTTATATGTTATTTTGAATATTTCTGTGAAACAATCTTCTCCTTATGAAAAAAAGTAGTTATAGTACTTTTTGCAGGAAGTTGATGAAAGGATTACATGAGCAATGTATACTTGATTGTGTATAATATGTGGTACTTAGCACACGATACATGCTCTGCATATGATAGCTACTATAATATATCTCTGCTCCTCCAGTCTTCTATATCTTCAGTAAAGTTTTCTATTTTTCTTCATATCAATCTTGCACATTTCTTTTGAGTTTATGCCTAGGGTTTTGTGTGTGTGTGTGTGTGTGTGTGTGTGTATGGTTGTTTTGTGTGTTGTTTTTAAAAGGTGTATGTTATTATGAGTGAATTTTTCTTTATATTCTTATAGTGGGTTTGGAAAGCTATTGATTTTACATTCATCAAACTTTCAAAATGATAAGTTGTAAAATTTATGACTTTTCTCCTTATGTAGGTGATACTAATGCAGTCATTCTGTTAGGATACATGGTTCCTTTTCTTTTTTTTTTCTTTCTTTCTTTCTCTTTTTCTTTTTCTTTTTAATGTAAGCTCTACCTCTAGTATGAGGCTTGAACTCATGACCCTGAGATCAAGAGTCGTATGCTCTTCACGTGACTGAGCCAGCCACGTGCCACCCCCCACCCCCACCATGGCCCTTTTTCGTTCTGCCTTCTTCTGCACTGATTTGGATCTTCTTCCCTTCCCAGATCACTGTTGAGTCTCCCAGAGGTCTTCCTGTCTCTTGCCTTACTCTTTTCCAGTCTAGTACCGACAGCCACCATGGTGTTCTTTGAAATATGAGTCTGATGCTGACACTCCCCTTATAAGTCTGTTACTGGCTCTCCATTACCCATGAGGTTTTATCTTGTAAGGTAATTTTAGGGCCCTCATGACTCAACCTGTATCTACTCATTCCAGCATCATCTGTCTCTGTTTCCTTATATGTACATTATGCTCTGGCACAGCACTGCCCAAATATAATATGAGCCCCATAAATAAAGTTTTCTAGTAGCCACATTCAAAATGTAAAAAGAAATAAAGCAAACTTAATTTAATAACATGTTTTATTTAACCTAGTACATCCAACTGTTATTTCAGCATACCTATGAAAAAGCAATGTAGAAATCATATAAATAGAAATTATAATAGAAGTTCCTAGGGGTGGGAGAGATGGAATGGGAAGTTGTTGTTTAATGTGTACAGAGTTTGTGTTTGGGACGATGAAGAAGTTCTAGAAATGAATAGTAGTGATGCTGCTCAACCCTGTGAAATGTAGTTAATGCCCCTGAGTCATACGCTTCAAAAATGGTTAAAATAGTAAATTTTGTGTTAAGTATATTTTACTAAAATAAAAAAGGTCCACCTTAAAAACTCGGTGTGAAAATTGTCAATAACATACTTTTACTTTTTTTGTACTGAGCCTTCACAATTCTCTATTTTACACTAACAGTACGTGTTAAATTTGCTTGAACCTTTTCACCTATACTGCGCTGCTCTGTGCCTTCCGTGTCCTTGCACACGCTGGGCCCCCTGCCCGGAGTGCCTGTCTGCTGTGTGTGCACCTGGGCAGTGTGTGCTCATTTTTAACACCAGCACCAATCTCAGATGCCCTCTCTCCCAGCGAGTGTTTCTGTTGATAATGCCTGCACTCCTTCCTTTTGGCCATCCCCGTGCTGTGTGTGCTTCTGTTGTTGGTGCTCTCTCACTGCATGGCAACTTGCTCACCACGTGAATGTCTCCTTTTCTGAATCCTGCATTTCTGGAAGCAGACGGTGCCTTTTAACTCTTTTTACCTAGAGTCCGGCGCAATGTGTGGCTTCCTGAAAGCGCTACATACACGTTTGCTGAACGAATCGTTTGGCCGGGAAAAAACCTGCACAAAACCTCTCCGTGTAAAAATGGTTTTATACGTTTTTTGAATGTTGTCAAGAGTTCCCTCCTGCTTGCTCCTTCCAATTTCCCTGTGAGGCCTTTCTTTTACGTGGGCCACACATGACAAAGAATAAGTCGGGAATCTTACCATATGCCTGGGAACTTCATATCTGAGGGGGTCCTTCTCAATGGAAGCAAATCAGTAATATTTTGTAAAGCTTTTTCTACTTTAATGTCACCTTACTTTAATGTCATGAAATACGGAGATAGTGTGAAATGCAAAAGAAAATGAAAAAAATGAGTAAAAACACGTGAGAAGATGTTATTTTCTTTGAAAACAAAAATTCACTTATCTATGCAAAATGATGTTTAAGTTGAGAGGGAATGCACAATCAGGATGCAGATTGGTCTCAGAGGATGAAACATTTGGAAATTTGGCTGAAACAAACGATGAAATTTGAAAGAAATGTAAAGTTTTGGATTTCAGTGCAAAATAGAAATCATAAATACATGAAGTGGGGAACTCGTTTTGGTATCCGTGAATTTTAATTTACCACAAGCTTCATGTGACCCGCCATTGGGTTTCTTGTACTCAAAAACAAATCATTTGGTACAGCATCCATAAAATATAGGGCCCAGACACTAGGAAGTAATAGTACCAGTGTCATTCACACCAATTGGACCCTATCTCAAGTACTGAGTACTGACCTGGGTGCCACATTTTAAGAGATCCATTGACAAACTTGGAGGTGTTCAGAGGTATCTGCCCACAACGATGACCTTCCCAGGTCACTGGAAGGCTGCTTAGATTAAGAAGAATGTTCTAAGGGGAGTCCTAAGAGCTGTCTTCACGTATTTCACAAGCTCTGAGGAGGGAGTAAACACTGTCGTCACTGAAGAGGCTGGACTGAACATCAAAGAGAGCAATTTCTAAGTAGGGAACTTTTGCAAAATACAAGGACTTTCAACAAAAACTCCCCTTAAGGTATTGAACTCTGTTCCTAGAAGTATTCAGGTAGAGACCAGGTCAAGATCTGTTAAGACTAGCACGGAAAGGATTCTTGACTTGTGCAAGAGCTTAATTTGCCTTCTAAATTTTAACTCTATAATTCGTTGATTTCCTTTAATAGGAGTTCTGTGGTATCTAGTAAGAACTGACATTTATTGAACCCTAATGTCCTAGCCAATCCTGTGTTGTAGAGACTATCTTTCTCATTTTGCCAATGAGGAAACTGAGACTTAGAGAAGTTCAGCTGACACTTAGAGAGGAAGTTTGGGGAATTGCCCAAGTTCTATAGCTAGCAAGTGGCAGGGGCTGTGTTCGAACCCAAGGTATTTGACTCTAGGGCCCATCTCCTTACCCCCTACCTGAAGCTGCTCCCTGAATATGTTAACATATTTGTTTCATTCATTAAAATGTGATTTATTTCAGGAATATAATCACGTCTTAAGTGTTGAGTGGGATATTTACACAGCCTATCTCTGAAAATCATGACTTAAAAAAAGTATTTTTCTCATTATGAATAAATATACATACTTGCATAGAATTTGAAAAACCAAAGTTATTCATAAGCCTACTACCCTTCGGTAACTACTGTCATTAATTTGATGTTCAATTACTGTGTCCAGTTTTAAAAAAATAAAAGCAGCAGATTGTTTCAGTCAGGGGAAATGTTGAGGCACTGAAAGCTTTGGATACCAGAGCGTGCCCTTAGAGAGGTATCTTAGTCTGTTTGGGCTGCAAAACTAGAATACCACAGTCCGGGTGAATTATAAAAAACAAAAATTTATTTCTCACAGTTCTGGAGCCTGGAAGTCCAGGATCAGGATGCCAGCCTGGTCAGTCCTGGTAAGAGCCCTCCTCCAATAGGCAGACTCTCCACTTCTCACACTGGCAGAGATCAGAGAGAAGCAAGCTTTCATAGGGTACTAACACCATCCACGGGGGCTTCAGCCTCATGACCTCACCGCATTCTCATCAGCTTCCAGAGGCTCCATCTCCTAGTACCGCCACACTGGGGGGGGGGGGGGGGGGTGAGTTTCAACATAGGGATTTTAGAGGGGCGCAAACATTCCGCTTATAACACAAGATTTGATTTTTCTCACTTCTAGCCCAGTATTGAACCATAATGCTTCTCTGTGGCACCAAGGCTCACTCAGTAAGGGGAAAAATACTTTTTTCACTGGAATAAACAGATTTTTGTAATATGATGATTGAAATAGAGACATTTATCATAAAATACAATACCTGGAATTGAGTTGTATTCATTCGATGAATATTTATTGTTATCATCTCTGTGGCAATTGTTGGATATACATATACATGTAGTATTATATATAGTATAATATATATACTATATATAGTAAATATATAGTATATACTATATAGTAAGTATATATATATATGGGTGTGGGTGTGCATATATATGTAATATTGAAGAAGCCAGGTAAGGTCCCTGTTTTCATGGGGTTTACAGTCTGGTGGGAAAGATAGACAATGAATAAATCAACAATTATCAGGCAGGCCAACAGGAAAAAAAAAATTTGACAAATATGTACACCTGGGTAACCCAAGCCCCCATCAAGACATGGAATGTTACACAATTCTGGAAAGTTCTCTCTTGCCTGAAATGCTCTTCCCTAGAATTTTTCCTGACTGGCTTTTTTTTTTTTTTTTTTGATACTCAGTGTTCAGCTTAAATGTCTCTGTCTCTTCCCTGTAACTCACCCTACCCCCCAGAGGCAGCTAGTGTTCAGATCTTTTTCTACCATAGATTAATTTTAGTTGTTCTGGAACTTTGTATAAATAGAACCATACAGTAACTCTTTTGTATCTGGCTTCTTTCACTCAGCCTAATGTTGAGATTCATGCATGTATCAGTAATTCATTTCTTTTTGTTATTGCCAAGTAGTATTCCATTGTATGGGTGTACCAACTGGACTTTTTCTAGGGTTTGGCTATTATGAATGAAGCTGTTATGAACATACTTATACAAGTCTTTCTATGGATAGATTTAATTTATGCAGCTTGGGACTCAGAGGACTGTACTAAATCTGATGACCTCCATCTCAACTCTTCATTACATGGATGTCGAGATTCTCAATCTGTCCCCCATGTCTCTGCTATGTTTTCTACATCTTTCTCTCTGTGCTACATTCTGGGTGAGTTCCTCAGATTTATCTTCAATTCACTAACTCTCTCTGTCTGATCTACTATTTAACCTGTCTATTGAGTATTGAACTTTTAAACAATTTTAGCAAGTATTTTTTTGTATGTAGAATTTCTACTTTATGTTGTCTCCTGTTCATGTTTTAGATTTTATTTTCCTTAATTTCACTGAGTGTTATTTAAGTTCCTTTCGGATTTCAGATATGGATGTTTTTGTTTGATTCTTATGTGAAATATTTTTATTGGCTGTAGGGTATTTTAAAATTTTTGTTTTGTTTTGATTCATTTGTGAGTACTCTTCTAGGGACTCCTGTTGTTGGAAGTACTGCATGTTTCCTGGGTGGTAGAAACACACACACACACACACACACACACATTCCAACCGAATTCACAATTTCTAACCATTTTCGCTTTAGTTTCTTTGGTTTTCAATTTTTTTAACGTTTGTTTATTCTTGAGAGACAGAGAGAGAGACACGGGGTGAGTGGAAGAGGGGCCGAGAGGGAGACACGGAATCCGAAGCAGGCTCCAGGCCCTGAGCTGTCAGCACAGAGCCTGACATGGGGCTTGAACTCACGAACCGTGAGATCATGACCTCAGCCAAAGTTGGACGCTTAACCGACTGAGCCACCTAGGCGCCCCTTAGTTTTAGTTTCTTTAAAACTAGTTTCTTTAAAACTTAGAGTTTCCTTTTGTGAGGATAATGTGAATTTGGGCCCTCTACTGCCTCACAGTGCAGGCCTGAGAGTCTGCCTCCTCATGAGGAGTTCTGTTCATACTCTCAGCCTTGGGCGGGTGCTTGCCTGGACCATGGTAGTTGAACCCTTTCAGTTTCCTATTCATGGACAAGGCAGCACTTCCCGGGTCCCAGCTGTGCCCTGGGCCTGTGGCCTAGACTTCTGGCCATGGACTGGCAATAAAGCCCAGCACTGAGGCTGCTATGAGTTCTGGTCTGTGCCCTCCCCCCACCCCCACATATCTCCCACCCACTGTGGGTTCCCTGTTTCCATTTCTGGCAGCTGATGATTTCTCTTTCTTTTGAGTTTAACTCTGTATTAAACATTTATATTTTTGATGTTTTCTCCAGCATTTTGTATTGTTTAAAGTCGGGAAGGGAAGAGTTTTTTTTTTTTAAAACGTCTTTTCAGATTATTTTAACTAGAAATTTGTGCAAATTCTTGAATCTCATTAAGCCTTCAGTAAAAGTACTGGAGAAAGTACATGAGTACTTAGCACTTAGTACTTCTGCAATAAAGTAAATATTTTAAAAATTACACAGCTATTTTCTTGTTTTCATTAGCAGTGTAATAATTGTGTGATTTCATTTTTTATCCCCCCCCCCCCCCGGTTAATCCATGCCCTACATGATTATAGCCCAGGGTTGTTGTAACTATTAAATTATTTAAAAAATAATTGTTATTGGAGTGCCTGGGTGGTTCAGTCAGTTAGGCATCCAACTCTTGATCTTGGCATGATCTTGTGGTTCGTGTGTTCGAGCCCCATGTTGGGTTCTGCGCTGACAGCACAGAACCTGCTTGGGATTCTCTCCCTGTCCCTCTCTCTCTGCCCCTCCCCTGCCAAAATGAATAAATAAACTTAAAAAAATTATTGAAGCTTTGAAAAATGATAAAAATAGTACACCTTCAGTGGGAAACTCTCGGCCATAGAAAAGTGTAGGCAGCGTCTAGCAGGTCACTGTGTCTTTGGGCAATATAGATTGTAGGCCAGAATCCACAGGTGGGTGGCACGGAGCCCAGAGTGTTTTTGTTTGGGTGGCACAGTGAATTTGTTGCTAACACTTAAAAATAGTGACATTTCACATAAAATTTAGATACCTGACTTGCCTTGCATAATGGCATTATATGACTACACCGGGCCTGCTTCCCAAATGGGATCAATTACTTTGTGCCGAACGGTGTCTGCCTCATGATCGCTCTGTGTGACTGAGGCTAACAGCCACTTACCATTTATTGTTACACATTTACTGTTGTTATGTAAGTAGTACAGAAACAGCGCTGTATGTCCATTTCTCTGTCAAAAATAGGAAAACAAAAGGTAGATGGAGAAAACCGTGTGCTATAGGAGAAATGGAAGAGAGACTGTTATGTGGAGTTCCCCTGACTGAAATGATCTGCCGTTCTTATTATTTATTTAATTGCATGAAATAATTGAACATCACACTGATAACTGGTTACCTAAGGGTAGGAGGATTATAATTAATTTTAATTTTTCAAATTCCATACATGTATATATATGTTCAGACACCCTGTTAATGCCTGATTGAGGGAGCCCTGGGCAGCTGGTAGAATGCAGGGGCGTTTTCTTGGCTGAGAATGAAGACCGAGAAAGTACAAAAGTGAAAAAGTTAAATATCACTTTTTCCATGTGGAAATTTGTAGCTTTTTCTTTCTTTCTTTCTTTTCTTTTTTTTTTTTTTTTTGTTGTTGTTGTTGTTGTTTAGTTTGTGGACACATGGATTATAAGTGGAGCACTTTTTAGGGGAAAACATGTTTCCATATAGGTTCAAATTCTGTATATAAATATATTGTTGCCATTTGTTTTGCAGATTGTGGGATTACTGATATGCTTTCCTAAGCCGCAAAAAAGTTGAAGATGTCTAAATACTTAACGGCTTTGACAGTGACCACCCTTGTCGGTGTGGCTGTCGGGGGGTTTGTCCTGTGGAAGGGCATCCGGTGCCGGAGGAGCAAAGCGAGCCTTGACCCCTGGCAACGGCGGAGGCAGCAGCAAGCCCCAGGCAGGAGGGAGCAGCCCCCTCCAGCAGACGACCAGCTGCACTGCGGTGCCCCCAGAGCCTCATGGGAGGAGAAGATTCTCGAAGCAAAGGTGGTGACTGTGTCTCACGAGGCAGAGTGGGACCACATCGAGCCATTGCTTAGGAGTGAGTTAGAAGATCTCCCAGTACTTGGAATTGACTGTGAGTGGGTAAGTTAAAGAGCAAAAATAAACCATGTAAATCTTTTCTGCTTTTCTAACTAGGGACCTTGAATAGTCAAGTAGAGGATAAGACTAAAGGAGAATTAGCTTGTTCTCAACTAGCTCATAAATAGAATTTAGCAGACGGAGAAGCTGCTTCTCTCGTCAGGAGAGGAGAGTGCTTAAAATCATGGGTTCTGGAGTGAGACAGATCTGTCCGAGTCCCATTTTGACCGCTTATTCTGTGAACTCAGACAAGCTACTTACCTTCTCAGAGGCTCATGAACTTGTTTGTCATAGGACTGTAATGGTAGCTCCCTCCCAGGGCTTTTCAAAGGAGTCAAATAGATAAGCCCTATAAAGGGTTCAGCATGATTTTCACATATAGCAAGTACTCATTAAATATTAGCTACTATTAATATTTTAAATAGTATTTTCATAAGGATGCCATGGAGAAGTTAGTTAAGGAAGTCTATTTAAATGGGAATTATTACACAAAGTAGCATTTAAAGAGATAACATTAAAATCTGAAATACTGTTTGCTCTCAGCCAGGTACTTTACTGTTTGTTTGCAGCATCTCATTTAATTTCCACAGTAAATCCCGTGTGGGAAGGTTCTGTTGTTACCTTCACTTTACAGATAGGAGATGGGAGGCATAAAAAGGTAATCGCCGTTTGAGCCCAGGGCTTTCCTAACCATCTGGTTCGTTTTTCTAATAGGTCTTCTTCGGGGAGAGTCGTTACATAGTTGTGATGAGGATCACAGGGTGCGTCTGTTCCTCTGTCATTCTGATTCACGGAGTGAACTTTAATCTCCTTGAAACAGAAGATATTACATAATTATAAATAAATCATAGTTATCATTCCTTGTTGATGTATGTCTTACCCGACATATGTCTTTTGGATGTGTAGAATATGGCCTACGGCCAGGAAGTGTAATCAGAAGAGGCCCTAAGTAGAATAGCTGCCACCAAATCGGGTCCCAGATTTGGTAAGAGGTCAGCCAGATGCCAGGGATGACCACGAACGAGAACACTTGACAGCGTCCAGAAGGGTGTAGTAGTCACCCAAGACCTTACGCCTGCTCAAGGGATTTCATCGTATCAGCAACAATAGTTGTTTCTGCCAGTGAGCATGGGTCATCAGGACAGCATTGGACACCTCTGGTCGATTCTGTGTACGAAATTCTATCATTTTAGAAATAGTCCAACAATAATAGAAGAAAACATCACTAAACAGTGAGCTGTAGTAGATTAGGAACATTCACTTTTGCCAAGCGCCTTGATTTTCTAACTAAATGAAGTATAACTGCAGCCGCAGGGTAGTCTGAAGTGAGTGGTTAGTAACAGCGGTTGATTTAATAATGTTTAATTACTGTAGCAGAGATGTGGATAAGTTAAAGTGGCAAATAACCCCAAACCCACTTCATTTTGGCTTTGGATAAGTATTGAATTCATGCTGGATGCCACATCTTCAGGTGTGATTGCATTTCCCTGTTTGCTGCCACAGAAAAGCTTTATGAAGAAAATGATTCTTCCTTGGTGTCGCCATTCTTCCATTTCCCTTTCTCTTTCTAAAAAAATTTTTGTTTTAAATGTTTATTTATTTTTGACAGAGAGGGAAACAGAGCATGAGTGGGGGAGGGGCAGAGAGAGAGGGAGACACAGAATCGGAAGCAGGCTCCAGGCTCTGAGCCATCAGCACAGAGCCCAATGCGGGACTCAAACTCACCAACTGTGAGATCATGATGTGAGCCGAAGTCGGATGCTTAACCGACTGAGCCACTCAGGTGCCCCTCCCTTTCTCTTTTATTCACTTTTGTGTGCTTGTATAGTTGACATTTTTGTTCTTGTCTAATACAGTGAGTATTTGTTTGGATTTACCAAAATGTTTACCTTTTTCTTTGCTCATTTTTTCCTTAGGATCATTTTCTTTAAGGTCATTCTTAGAAGTTTATGTCTTCAAAGCTCATTAAACTAGTTGTCATTGTTCTTGTTTTGAAAGTGTCTTTAGTTTGCTCTTAAGCTTGAAAGAAAGGTATTTTACTGGATACAAAATTCTAGCATGGCAATTTATCATCATTTTCAAGACAGTATTCCATTGTCTTCTGGCTTCTGTTGTTGCTGTTTAAAATGACTATCAGTCTAAGTGTTGATTCTTTGTGGGTAATCTAACTTTCTGTAGCTCCTTTTAAGATCTACACTTTGAGTTTGTGGTCCTGAAGATTCAGTATGATGAGGCTAAGTGTTCTTTCTGTATTACCAACATGGGATTCTGAGAGATAGATAGAAATGAGGATTGATATCTTCTATCAATTTTTATTTATTATTAGTAGTATTTTTTAAAGAAGTCATTGCATTTTATTTCTTTTTTTTAAAGCTTATTTATTTATTTTTGAGAAAGACAGAGAATATGTGTGTGAGTGGGGAAGGGGCAGAAGGAGAGGGAGAGAGGATCCCAAGCAGGCTCCATGCCATCAGTGTGTAGCCCGACACGGGGTTCGAACCCACGAACGGTGAGATTCACCTCTGAAATTGAGAGTCGGACACTCAACCGCCTGAGCCACCCAGGTGCCCCTCTTTTATCAATTTTTGAATTCTCTTTGCAGATTGTCTTTACCCTGTTTGTTCTTCTCTCCACCTCCACCCCCCCCCCTTTTCTTTCTCATCTTCTCCCTCCTCTTCCTTCTTTCTTGCTGTAATTTGATCAGCTCTATTCTCAACTTTTTATGTTATCCTACATATCTGGTAATCTCTTTTATATTTAACATATTGTAGTCTCTATGGATTCATTCTGCGCGGTTTCTTTAGGTCCCTTTTACAGTCCCCTTTTTCTTTATTTAGTTTTGTCTAATCTGTTTTACTTGCCCCTGAAGTCTTTTTTTTTAACCTTTTTATTGTAAAATAAAACACATCAAGAAAAGTGCCTGAACCGAAAATAGCTAAATGATTTATCTAAAGAGAACAGCTGTGTAACTAGAAACTAGGTCAGGAAATAGAAGATTGCTAGTACCCCAGAAGCTCCGCTTATAATCATTGTCCCCCAACAGTTATCATTATCCTGATTTTATAGTATTTACATTCTTGTTTTTCTTTATACTTTTACTACTCATGCATGCATCCCTAAGCACTGTAATTTGGATTTGCCTGCTTTTTAAATTTAATATATGTGAAACTGTAGAGTATGTATTCTTTTGTGTCTGACTTCTTTTGCTCAACATTGTGAGATTTATCTATGGTATGTGTGACTGTGACTCTTTGCCATATAGTAATCCCTTGTATAAATATATCATGATTCACTTCATCCATTCTAATATTGATGGGCATTTGAGTTTGTGGTTTGGAGCTCTTACAAATAATGTTGCAGTAAATTTATGGACACAATATTATTGGGCATACGTATCTAGGAGTGGAGTCCTACATCTTAGAATTGTGTGTATGTTTAACTTACATGGATAATACCAAACTGTTTGCCAAGGAGGTTTTAACTAATATACCCTCCGGTCAGTATTGTATGAGTGTAGCCATTGTTCGGCTGTTTTCAGAAGTGGTTATACTGATTTAACCTCCCACCAAGCCTGTCTTTGTCTGTATCTTGTCAACAGTTGGTACTGTCAGATTTTTATTTTTAATTTTTGTTTATTTTTTGGTACTGCCATATTTTTATTTTTATTTATTTGGGACTGTCAGATTATTTACTTTTTTTACTAAGCCATTTTTTAATGTCTCTTTATTTTTAGAGAGAGTGCATGCATGCACAAGTCAGGGAGGAGCAGGAGAGAGATGGAGAGAGAGAATGGCAAGCAGGCTCTGTGCTGTTAGCCCAGAGCCTGACATGGGGCTCCATCCCACAAGCTGTAAGATCATGACCTGAGCCAAAATCAAGAGTCTGACACTTACCTGACTGTGCCACCCAGGCACCCCCACGTCTTCTTTTTCCATTCATCAGTTGATGGGCACTTGGGCTGATTCCATAATTTGGTTATTGTAGATAATGCTGCTATAAACATTGGGGTGCATGTATCCCTTTGAATTAGTATTTTTGTATTCTTTGTGTACTGCAGTTGCTGGATTATAGGGTAGTTCTATTTTTAACTTTTTTGAGGACCTCCATACTGTTTTCCAGAGTGGCTGCATTGGTTTGCATTCCCATCCACAGTGCAAGAGGGTTCCCCTTTCTCCACATCCCCTTTCTCCACAAGCCACCGTGCCTGTTGTCTCTTGTGTTGTTGATTTTAGCATTCTGATGGGTGTGAGATGGTATCTCATTGTAGTTTTGGTTTGCATTCCCCTAATGATGAGTGACATTGATCATCTTTTCATGTGTCTGTTGGCTATGTGTAAAAAATGTCTATTCGTATCTTCTGCCCATTTTTAAATTGGATTATTTGTGTTTTGGGTGCTGAGTTTGTAAGTTCTTGATGTATTTTGGAATCTAACCCTTTATCAGATATGTCATTTGCAAATATCTTTTCCCATTCAGTAGGTTGCCGTTTAGTTTTGTTGATAATTTCCTTTGCTGTACTATAAAGTTTTAATTTATTTAATTTATTTTATTTTTTGATTGAGCATCTTTTTACATTTTATTGATCATTTAGATATCTCTAAGTGGCAAGTCTCTTGCCCCTTTTTCTTTGATTTGTCTTTTTCTTACTGATCTATTATAGGAGTTCTTTTTATATTCTGGGTATGAATCCTTTGTGAGTTAAATGTATACCTTGAATGTTTTCTCCCATTCTGTAAATTGCCTTTACATTATTATTTTTTTAAGATTGTATTTAAAAAAAAATTTTTTTTTAATTTTTATTTGTGAGAGAGAGTGTGAGCGGGGGAGGGGTAGAGAGAGAGGGGGACAGAGGATCTGAAGTGGACTCTGTGCTGACTGCAGGAAGCCTACTGCGGGGCTCGAACTCACAAACCGTGAGATCGTGACCTGAGCTGAAGCCGGGAGCTCAACCAACTGAGCCACCTAGGCACCCCTTAAGAATGTATTTTTAAGTAATCTCCACACCCAGCATGGGGCTCGAACTCATCACCCCATGATCAAGAGTTGCATGCTCTACCAACCGAGCCAGTCAAGCACCCCGCCTTTACATTCTTTTTAATATTATCTTTTGATGATCAGAAGATCTGTATGGTACAGTTTAAGAAGTCTTATCCTATTCCTATGCATAAAGATATTTCCTGTATTATTTTCTTGGAGTTTTATGGCATTAATCTCGCACATTTAGATTTATGATTCACCTGAAATTCATTGTGTGTGGGGGTGGGGCTGCGAGGTAGGGTCAAGTTTTATTTTTCCCTCATATGGATATCCACTTGTCCTACCTAGTACCATAAATTGAAAAGATAAACCTTTCCTCACTGCTCAGCAATGCCTCTTTACCTCAGAACATATTATCTGTATGAATAGATCTGTTTATGGGCTCTCTAATAGTCTGTTTTCCTATTCTTGCACCAGTGATCACAAACTATCTTAGTTACTGTTGTTTTATCATGACTCCTGATACCTAGGACAGTGATACTTGCTATCTTGTTCTTTTTCCAGAATGTCTTCATCTTAGTCCTTTGCATTTCCTTATACATTTTAAAACCTGCTTTTCAGGTTCTACAAAAAAAATTCTTGATATTTTGATTGAGATTGTATTGGCATCAGTAGATCAATCTGTGGGGAATTAACTTCTTAGAATATTGAGTTTTATAACCTAGGAATATTTATTTAGATCTCTAATTTCTCTTAAAAATCAGTAGTTTTCTGTGATTTTAAAAATTCTGTTATAAATGAAACCTTTAAAATTTTTTTGTGTTTCTGGTATACGGAAATGCAGTTGATTTTTATATATTTCTCTTCTATTAAGGACCCTTACTAAACTCATTAATTCAAATTACTTGTAGATTCTTTTGGATTTTTGTGTACACTCTTATATCATTTGAGAAGTGACCATTTTCTTTCTTTCCAGTCCTTACACCTTTTGTTTCTTTTCTTACCTTACTGTACTGACTAGGATCACAGTGTAAGTAGAAGTGGTGACAGTAGGCATCCCTGACTCATTCCCTATCCCAAAATGACAGCTTTCAGAGGTGCCTAGGTGGCTCAGTCAGTTAAGCATCCGACTTCGGCTCAGGTCATGATCTCACGGTTTGTGAGTTCGAGCCCTGCATCAGGCTCCCTGTTGTCTGCACAGAACCTGCTTTGAATCCTTTGTCCCCCTCTCTCTCTGGCGGTCCCCCACACTTGCTCTTTCTCTTTCAAAAATAAGTAAACATTAAAAAAAATTAAAAGACTAAATAAATAAATTTTTAAAAATGACAGCTTTCAACATTTTCACGTTGAATACGATATGTGCCATGTTCGGCAATGCCGATGTTTGTCTGTAGATCCCTTTACCAGATTAAATACATTGAATTCTATTCTTGGTTTGTTAAGAGTTGTTTTTTTCTCTTCATTATGAACAGTTGTTGAATTTTATCAAGTACTTTTCTGTATTTCTTGAGATGACTATGTAGTTTTTCTCCTTTATTCTGTTTTTGTGGTGAAATACATTGGTGTTTTAATTTCTGGAGTAAATCCAGGTTGGTCCTGATGTCTTTATTCTTTTTATACATTGCTGAATTCATTTTGCTAATGCATTTTAGAGGATTTTTTTAAAACTATGTTCATGAGAGTGATATTGGCTTATAATTTTCTTTTCTAGAAATGACCCTGTCTGATTTTGAGTAAAAGTTATATTGGCCTCACACAACAAGTTAATGTTGTGTTCTCTGGAAGAGTTTCTATATGATTTCATTCTTTTTTGGGCACCTAAGTGGCTCAGTCAGTTAAGCGTCTGACTTGATTTCAGCTCAGGTTGTGATCTCACAGTGGTGAGACCAAGCCCTTTGTTGGGTTCCATGATGAGCATGGAACCTGCTAAAAATTCTCTCTGCGGGGCGCCTGAGTGGCTCAGTCGGTTAAGTGTCCGACTTCGGCTCAGGTCATGATCTCATGGTTCATGAGTTCAAGCCCCGCGTCGGGCTCTGTGCTGACAGCCCAGAGCCTGGAGCCTGCTTTCGATTCTGTGTCTCCCTCTCTCTCTGACCCTCCCCCCATTCATGCTCTGTCTCTCTCTGTCTCAAAAATAAATAAACATTAAAAAAAATTTTTAATAAAATAAAATAAAATAAATAAATAAAAATTCTCTCTGCTTCTCCCCATCCCCTGCTTGCATGCATGCTCTCTCTCTTTCTCTCAAAAAAAAAAAAAAAAAAGATTGTCATTCTTTTTTCCTTAAATATTTGATTAGGATCTACTGGTAAAGCCATCTGCAGTTATTTTTTTTTAAGGGAAGTGTTTGAATTATGGATATCATTTTTAATAGTTTTGGGGCTCTTCAAATTTTCTATTTCTTCGTGTCTTTAAAAAAAAATTGTTTATTTATTTATTAAGTAAGTAATCTCCACATCCAACACGGGACTTGAACTCACAACCCTGAGATCCAGAGTGGCATGCTTTCCAACTGAGCTAGCCACGTGGCCCGTCTTCATGTCTGTTTTGATAAATTATATTTTTCATCAGAATCTGCTTTCAAATTTTAAAATTATGAGCATAAACATGTTTATAATATCTTCAGGTTTTTTTTCCCCAATAAGAAGGATATGTAGAGTTGGCTTCTTTTTCCTTCTTGACATCATTTATTTATGCTTCTCTCTTTTTTCTTGATTACTCCTTCTGTGAGCTTATCAATTTTATTAGTCTTTTCAAAGAATCAACTTCTCACTTTGTTGATCTTCTTTATTGTATGTTTGTGTTTTATTTCATTGATTTCTGCTCTTTCTCTCATTTTTTTCTTCTACTCGCTTGGGTATAATTTGTTCTCCATTTATTCCTCAAACTACTTTATTATTTTTTTTTTAATTTTTTTTTCAACGTTTTTTATTTATTTTTGGGACAGAGAGAGACAGAGCATGAATGGGGGAGGGGCAGAGAGAGAGGGAGACACAGAATCGGAAACAGGCTCCAGGCTCCGAGCCATCAGCCCAGAGCCTGACGCGGGGCTCGAACTCATGGACCGCGAGATCGTGACCTGGCTGAAGTCGGACGCTTAACCGACTGCACCACCCAGGCGCCCCTCCTCAAACTACTTTAATCTGACTTCCTACTATACTACTCCACTGAAACTGATCAAGTTGATGGCTTTCTTGTTTTCGAATCCAGTGGACACTTATTTAATAATCCAGTGTTATTCCAGCTGTCAAAAGCACCTGCACAGTTCTTGCATAAGACATTCTTCTTGGCTTTTGTGTCTTCATACTTTTCTGTCTCCTATCAATATCGTTCTTTCCTCTTTTCCTTCTTTTTTTTTTTTAATTTAATTTAATGTATTTTTATTTATTATTATTTTTAAAAATTTACATCCAAGTTAGTTAGCATATAGTGCAACAGTGATTTCAGGGGTAGATTCCTTGATTCCCCCTTACCCATTTAGCTCATCCCCCCTCCCACAACCCCTCCAGTAGCCCTCTGTTCTCTGTATTTAAGAGTCTCTTATGTTTTGTCCCCCTCCCTGTTTTTATATTATTTTTGCTTCCCTTCTCTTATGTTCATCTGTTCTGTGTCTTAAAGTCCTCATATGAGTGAAGTCGTATAATATTTGTCTTTCTCTGACTAATTTCGCTTAGCATAATACCCTCTAGTTCCATCCACGTAGTTGCAAATGGCAAGATTTCATTCTTTTTGATTGCCGAGTAATACTCCCTTATATATATGTACCACATCTTCTTTATCCATTCATCCATCGATGGACATTTGGGCTCTTTCCATGTTTTGGCTATTGTTGATAGTGCCGCTATAAACATGGGGGTGCATGTGCCCCTTCGAAACAGCACACCTATATCCTTTGGATAAATACCTAGTAGTGCAGTTGCTGGGTCGTAGGGTAATTCTATTTTTAATTTTTTGAGGAACCTCCATACTGTTTTCCAGAGTGGCTGTACCAGCTTGCATTCCCACCAGCAGTGCAAAAGAGATTCTCTTTCTCCGCATCCTTGCCAACATCTGTTGTTGCCTGAGTTGTTAATGTTAGTCATTCTGACAGGTGTGAGGTGGTATCTCATTGTGGTTTTGATTTGTAGTTCCCTGATGATGAGTGATGTTGAGCATTTTTTCATATGTTGGCTGGCCATCTGGATATCTTTGGAGAAGTGCCTATTCATGTCTTTTGCCCATTTCTTCACTGGATTATTTGTTTTTTGGGTGTTGAGTTTGGTAAGTTCTTTATAGATGTTGGATACTAACCCTTTATCCGATATGTTGTTTGCAGATATCTTCTCCCATTCCATCGGTTGCCTTTTAGTTTTGCTGATTGTTTCCCTCGCTGTGCAGAAGCTTTTTATTTTGATGAGATCCCAATAGTTCATTTTTGCTTTTGTTTCCCTTGCCTCCAGAGACGTGTTGAGTAAGAAGTTGCTCCGGCTGAGGTCAAAGAGGTTTTTGCCTGCTTTCTCCTCAAGGATTTTGATGGCTTCCTGTCTTACGTTTAGGTCTTTGATCCATTTTGAGTTTATTTTTGTGTATGGTGTAAGAAAATGGTGCAGGTTCATTTTTCTGCAGGTCGCCATCCAGTTTTCCCAGCACCACTTGCTGAAGAGACTGTCTTTATTCCACTGGATATTCTTTCCTGCTTTGTCAAAGATGAGTTGGCCATATGCTTGTGGGTCCATTTCTGGGTTCTCTATTCTGTTTCATTGATCTGAGTGTCTGTTTTTGTGCCAAATGTATATTTATTTTTGAGAGAGAGAGTGCAAGCAGGGGAGGGGCAGAGAAAGAGGGAGACACAGAATCCGAAGCAGGCTCCATCCAGGCTCTGAGCTGTCAGCACAGAGCCCAATGTGGGGCTTGAACCCATGAACCATGAGATCATGACCTGAGCTGAAGTCAGACGCTTAACCCACCGAACCAGCCAGGCGCCCCTAAAGAGATTTTTTTAAAATAGACTTTTTAATAGTGTGAATTTTACTAATTTTTAAAATTTGGTACAAGTTTTTAAATATGTGGAAACCAAAATAATGGTAATATTAAACATGTCTGGGGATCAACAGATGTGTCCATGGACCACAAATTTATGTCCTCTAATCAACATTCTTTTCTTAAGTGATCTCGTCTGCCTTATAGCTTTAAATACCATTGACATGCTGATGACTCTTAAAATTAGAACTCTAGCCTTTTATGTCCACCTGTCTACTTGGCATCTTCCCTTCAAAGGCTAATAGTCATCTCAAACTTACCATGTTCCCAACAGAACTTTTGAGTTTTCTTCCCAAACCAGTATTATCCTTAGTCTTCTCTACCTTTAAGATGAAAGTCAGGGAGACATTCTCCCCACTAAGGGCTGACCAACAGAAATGATAAGATTGAAAATCAGACACAAACAGGCAATTATGGTATGCTCAGTTTCTTCAGTGGCAACATATGTAGAAATTCATAGAAATGGTTGTGGAAATAACATAGCATTCTACCAGATAGAGGTATGGGTTTCCAGATCCCCCTGAATTACTCATGGTAATATATAATTATATGTAAATCACATGTACAAAATGAGGTTTCTGCCATGTTTGAGAAGCCAAAAGATGCCTTTCTCTTGGGAAGGTGGGGATGGACATGTTAAATATCTTTCTGGCCCCTGGCTCCTGCCTGATGTTTTCTAGAGTCTCTAGCTACAGATGTCGTCGCTCGATGGATACAAGTAGTGCGATGGCGCACTAGAGATTGAATGAAGTGAAGGTCGTTTTCCAAAGAGCATTGTTCTACAGGCCCAGGCTTCAAGCCTGCTGGAGGTCTACATCCTTTTCCTTACTATTAACCCTTTTCTGGTAGTACTTCCTAGTGCTGTCTCCAGAATAGATGTTGCATCCATGTACTTCTCTGCCTCTCCTCTGCTTCCTCCCTAGCCTAAGCTTCAAGGGTCTCTTCTGTAGACCTTTGTGGTACCCTCCTGAGTTGCCTCCCAGCTTGGACTCTTGTGCACCTACGGTCCCCGCACCCTGTATGGTAACCAAAGTGAACTTTTAAAAATGAAAATCAGATCATGTCAGTCCTCTGCTTAAAACCATTTCATTGCTTTCAGTAAAACCGAGATATCTTAATTACTTACGTTTACTTAGGGACTTACATGCTCTGGCCTCTCTCAGCATGTCTGATTTGTCTCCTATTCTCTTCCCACCCTATTTTTTTTTTTTTATCCTCCTATTGTTACTTTCTAGCCTCATTAAGCCTTTATTGTGTCACTTAAACAGGATAAGCTCATTCTTATCTCAAAGCCATGGTCTAAATTTAACTGAAACATAAACTCCACAGACTAAGAATGCTTATTAATCTGTTCAAGCCCAGAAGATGGTCCCAGATCATTCTTTACTCTCTGCTGCCACCATGGGGTCATTTGAAGAATTGTGGGCTTTTCCAGAAAGTTGTACAGCTCTGGACTTTTAAGAATCCTGAAGCCCAAATAGATTATCCACTGGCCCTCAGGAAAGAGACTCTTTAAACCAGTGCTCTCTAAGTGAATCACTGGAATACAGAAAAAGTTTCCATACAAAAATTTTGTCCAAACTTTGATGCTTCATGGCATCATTCATTAAAAGTTTTTACTTTTGTGTATGTTTAATATTATCTGTGACATATTAGTATAGTACTACATGTTTATAATGTATAAATGCATATGTATATATATGTTATGTATGTCACAGACATTTTTATGAGTTGACTAAAGAACACTGGATTAAATAATGCTAATGAAATTTAAATGTGTCTTTTTTTGTTGTTTTATTAAATATAATGTTGGTAAGCCAAGGATTCCATTGTTTTCCATAAGTAGTCAGTGATGTCAAGGCAAAAAGATACTAGGAAGCAAAAGGGGGGAATGTGAGAAATAAAGACTAGATTAGATGTCTTATTCTTTAAGCCAAATTGACTCTGCTAAAAGCATTATTCTTCCAGTGACACATTCCACATAAATTGGGTACCTATTTGAATCATAAACATTTGAATTCCTAGTGGAAAAACTGTATGTGATCCATTGGATCTTAAGCACAATCCCGAAACAGTATTAAAAAGACAACTTACTATCTAGTTATTTATTTAAAGTATTTTAGACAATGGAACACTACTCAAAAGATGTACAGAGATCCAGCCTTAGGAATTTGCAGTGAGTATTATGTCACATTAACAGTGCTAAATATTAGAAGAAGAGATGTATAGCTTTTTCTTGGAGAGTTGGTATATGGAGGAAGGGAATTCTTCACTGATAAAAAGCCACATCTGGATGAATTGTTATAGAACAGGAACCAGTAGTCAAGTTTCTTGTAGGTCTTTTTTGACCTTGGCTAAGCCCTAAGAAATAGACACCTTAGAAGTCAAACTGGCGTGCTTTGTTTGAGGATATGGAAATAACCCTCATTGATAAAGCACTGCCTGAGGAAGGAGATCCCAAGATTTTGTGAGTTGGGCCATGATTTTACTTAGTGAAGTAGAAGTCAAAGACAAGGGCTCTCTGGATTTTGTTTTTAACAGAAGCTCTGTGATCTTAACTATTTCCTTTCTGTGGTTTTGGTAACCTCAACTCTGAAATATCCTACCTCTGATTACTTGTAACACTTTGAGTCACTCCTTTGGTATTTACCATGCAATTTGTGTGGATTGTACCCTACTAATAAGGCTCTAATCCCTAAGGCAGGTTCCATCTGTTACATAACTTCATATCCACGGGGGCACCTGGTACAATGCCTAGCCCTCTGATACATAGCAGTGAGAGAACTGCATTGCCCAGAGCAGCGTTCCCCGCTGTGAATATTTTGGGCGGATGACTGGTTGTCGTGAGAGGCTATCTGGTACCTTGTAGGATATTTGGTAGCATTCTGGCCCCTACCTGTTAGATACTTGTGCACCGGCTCTCCAAGTTGTGACAACCCAAAATTTCTCCAGACATCATCAGATGCCCCTGGGATGTGGGAGGGGGGGTGCAAATGAATCTTGGTTGAGAACTGCCCTTCCAGATTTGGGAATTTGGGTTCTAGTCCTAACTTTGTCATTATCCCTCCTCGTTCAGGCAAACTGCTTCACCTGTAGGTCCTAAATTCCCTGTCCCAAAAAATGAGAAGGATTGGAATTTATTGGATGTTTAACCTGGGTTCAGTGGATAGCTTTAGAGGACTTTTCATTAATGTGAATTTTGCATGTAAATTTTTCTAGGAATGACTTCTTAGCTGTCAGCTCTTTTCTCCAACTTTGAAGTAACTATCCGTTACCTCAAAAAGATTAAAACTAGATCATTTAATATAAAAAGTTATTTCCATCTCTTAAGATATAAGGATCCTAGCTCAGGCTCAGTATGCATTTTTTTTTTTCTTAGTGAACACCATTTGTGATCATAAAATGCTGAGAAAGCACCTTGGGCTACCAGGATTTATTATATTGGCAGGTACCGCTTACTTCTGGTACTGTATTTCCTACCTCTTTTCAAAAACTGGATCTTGAGGCAGTAACGATAAGGTAAATGAGTAGAGTTGCTAGCGTGCGTGTTGGAGAGTCTGGGTAACGAAAAGGGTGTTTATCATTTGGCGCTCTACCTCTTAGACTTCTTTCACTTAGACTTTTAAAGCCAGTATGTTTCACGTGACTCAGCCACCACTCCTCTGTGTCACCATTTATGGACTGCTCACATTTCAGGCTCACATTTGGGGCCCTCAGTAACCTTTGTTTAGGGTGCTGCTTCACAAAGTCCATTGTGCTTGCTGGCATCGGCTCATCCTTCGATTTGAACCAAAATTTGGCCAGCCACTTCCCTTGGGAAGTTAAGGAATTACTTCTTAGACTTTTTCTTGCCAGTTTCATGTTGTACTTGGTGCGGTGGTAGGGTATGAACTGTGGCCCTGTTTTCCTCTTGCAGGTGAATTCGGAAGGCAAAGCCAGTCCCCTGTCACTCCTTCAAATGGCCTCCTCGAGTGGCTTCTGTGTCTTAGTTCGCTTGCCAAAGTTGATCCGTGGCGGAAAAACACTACCAAAAACATTATTGGATATTTTGGCAGATGGCAGTATTTTAAAAGTTGGAGTAGGATCTTCAGAAGATGCCAGCAAGCTGCTGCAGGACTATGGCCTCGTTGTTAAGGGGTGCCTGGACCTCCGGTACCTAGCCATGAGGCAGAGGTATGGTTTGTATGAGTGCTTCGATTCCTGTAGCTGCGGGGCAAATACTTTAGCAAGATTTGTAGATTACTGAAAACGCTAATGAAGCATCTAACATTTTTTAGAAGCCTAGAGGCTTCTGAGATGCATATAAATTTGTGAGGAAGAATTCCAACTTCTGAGAAGACTGCAGTTGTCCACGGTTGGTTTTTTCAGATGAAACATCGATGAGGTGCCCACCATAAGCTACAGGTTGTAAACTGATGGCCCCACCAGCTAAATTAGGACCGCAGGTTTTGTTTTTGTTTTTTTCCCGTATGATATATTTGGGGATTTTTTGTGTAAATCCAGAAGATTTAATGTAAAAGTCTGTATTTTGGACTGCTTTTGAAAGATCAGATGGTTTGACTATGGGAGGTCAAATGGTTCTACATGGTGACAATTGCTGGGGAGCAGTTGGCCTCTTCAGAGGCGCATGTTCTGTTCAATTTGCAGGAGTCCCACCTCTCCCTTTGTAACCCCAACTCATCCTAATAAGCATTTGAGTTTGCAAACCCTGCTTTAGGCCAAAAAATTTGGTAGACCTAATCCTTTACTGGGAGGAGGAGAGATTTCCCTTTTCCTTGGAATTCTTACAGAAATTCTTACAGAATTTCTTACAGTAATTCTTGTAAGAAATACTTACAGAATTTCTTACAGTAATTCTTGTAAGAAATTCTTACAGTTCTTACAGAAATTCCATCCTAACTTTTTTTCTCAGGGAGTCGGAATTACCTTCTCATGTATAATTACAGGTCCTCATTTCAGTAATGTGGAGTGAAGCAGCCTCTCTCCTTGCCTCAGATGACACTGACATTAAAGTTTGGAGGATTTGATAAACTAAGAGGACTGATTAAAATCTCTTTTTATCATAATTTTTCAGCATAAAATGAAATTTTAGTTTAGTATTTTGGCTTATGTAAATAAGACTTGTGGTTTTTTTCAAGAAATACATTAAAGTATTTACTGTAAAAAATTGTAAATCTGTAGAAGTATTTGGAGTGTAACAGCAAAAGCCACCATTCACCGGACCTTCCTCCCTGGGCACTGCCTCCCCAGAGGTGCCCACTGTTACTCTCTGCTGTGAGAGGTGGTGGGTATAGTAGCTAAGAGTTTTTTGTTGTTGTTGTTGTTTTTTAAATAAATTTTTAAAAATAAATTTTTATTAAAATTTTTTTTTAATGTTTATTTTTGAGAGAGAGAGAGAGAGAAAGAGCACACAAGCAGGGGAAGTGGGGAGGGAGAGAGGGAGGCAGGGAGTCAGGATCTGAAGCAGACTCCATGCTGACAATGCAGAGGCCGACTCAGATCTCAAACCCACGAACCAAGAGATCATGGCTTGAGTGGAAGTCTGACACTTAACTGAACCACCCAGGTGCCCCTAGTAGCGAAGAGTTGACCCTGGAGCGGGCTGTGTGCTAGCCGCTTAGCAGCTGCGTGGCCTCGGGCAAGTTACCGACCCTTGCTGTTCCTCACTTCCCTCTTTTGCAGCAATGATGACCTATGTTCCCTCCTCCCAGGATTGGTGTGACGGTTACATGAGTGAAACTATGTGAAGAATCTAGAAATAGTGTTTCACACAGAGACAGTGCTGTGGAAATTTCAGCCATTACTGTCCATCGTCATCGCTGCCGTCTTCAGTGCTATCGTCCGATTGGCTTGTCCTTCCAGATCTTTTCTGTGTGATTACAGTCCTCTCTGATACTTAGAAATTAGAGGGGCACCAAATTCTCTGTTTGACTCAGCGCAGAATGGCCACGTCAAGATGCGAACTTGGCCCAAACTGAGTATTACCATGAACTCCTCTGGAGATAAGAATGAAGTATTTATCAGGCCTTGCAGTTTTTAATGGAATTTTATTAAAATTTAAAAATTATTATTTTATTATTAAACATGTTAGTAGTAAAATTAAAAGTTTTTGACATCATAGTTTAAGAAATTTCACATTGTAGTGCAAGGATTCTACTTTGCACCATTAGTTTGCTCCTGATGTTTGCCATAAGTAGTTGTTATTTTCAGTTGACTTTGGGAGGAGCACATTTCTTTTTTTTTTTTTTTTGGTAATGCTGTCTTCTTTTCTTCTTACTCTTCTTTACATTTTGTATTTTATGTTAACCAAAGATAATTTATTATAAAGATAAATTGTTGTATGTAAAGACTTGGGAATCTTTCGTAGTGAAATTTTGAATTGGCAAGGTAGCATCTTGTTTCTAATTCATCTTCAAGAAATGTGAAACCTTTCCAAACAGGACATTTAAAAAAGACTAATGACCTAAGTGGAATTAAGTAGCTTAAAAATTAAGTACTGTCCATCAGTGAGGGTAATGATCTCAAGAATTGTGGAATATCCGTGCTTGAAAAATTACACGGCTATCAAAACGAATGAAATAAGTACATTTGTACTTATTATCGTGGATGGAAGTCTCTGATACATTAATAGAGCAAGTTTCACAGCAAAAACCAAAACAAATACCAAAAAACTGTATCTCCTCCTCCGCCTGACAATCTGTTTATCTACTGGTGCACAGAAACAGTCTGGAGGGGCCACAGCACACTGTGAAGGGTCATTATTCCTAAGGAGAGGAAGTGTGGGGTGTAGGCTTTCACTTTTCACCCATTAGGCTTCTCTGTTGTCTGAACTTTTAATAATAAGTATTCATTACTTTTATAATTTCTAGTAAAACAAAAGAGGTTCATGTCACCCCCAAATCCTTAATTTTCACTAATTGAATGAAGATATTATGTATTTTCCCTCGGTATGTCTGGACCTGCTTTTGCTTTTTAATCAGTGCTGCTTTTGGGGAGTAATGAAATCTGTCAATTACTGCTTGTTTTTGTAGGGAAAGGCTTTCTTTTCTTCATCATCGTAATGATTTCATTTCCTCCAGTACCTGAGGGAGTCCTGCATGTGTCGTAACCGTAACTGTAACCGTAACCGTAGCGTGAACCCCCACCGCCAAGCTTCCTGCTCTAAAACTTCTAGTCTCTCACTTGGTAGCCAGGATGTCAGCTCCGCTTGTGTAGACCAGTGTGTTCTTAACTTCACATTTATTTCTTGTTTAGAATCTCCAATCCTTGAACAAATTGATTTTTTCCACCATCCTGCAGCTATTTTAATCAGAAAGTGTTTGAAGGACTGAAAGGTTATTTGGTTTTTTTTGTACTTTCATCTGCTCAGTGAAAATAGCATTATCATTTTTTCAACTTTGAAAAGTAATTACGTGAACACTAGCCAATTCAAATACAGAAAAATAGAAAGAAGGTATATAATCACCATAAATCCCATACCCAGAGAAAATATCACTAACATATGATTGATATCTTTCTAGTTACCCCTTTGTGCCCTGTCTGTCTCTTACCTAGAATCACACACACACCTGTTATGTGGTATGTATATTAACATGAACCACAACATATTTTCTCCCACAGTCTCTTTTTACTTAATATGTCATTGACATCTTTTTTTTTTTTTTAATGTTTATTCATTTTTGAGAGACAGAAAGAGAGACAGAGCATGAGTGGGGGAAGGGCAGGGAGCGAGGGAGACACAGAAACCAAAGTAGGCTCCAGGCTCTGAGCTGTCAGCATAGAGCCCAATGTGGGGCTCGAACTCAAGAAGTGTGAGATCATGACCTGAGCTGAAGTCGGACGCTTAACCTCCTGAGCCACCCAGGGGCCCCATTCTTTTTTTTTTTTTTTTTTTTTTTAATGATTTAGTTTATTTATTTTTGAAAGAGAGAGGGAGCGTGAGCAGAGGAAAGACAGAAAGAGAGGGAACAGAGGATCCAAAGCAAGCTCCATGCTGACAGCAGTGAGCCTGATGAGGGCTCAACCGAATAAGCCACCCAGGTGCCCCTGTCATGGACATCTTTTCACATCAATATAGATACACATCCTTTTTTTTTTTTTTTAGGTCTATTTATTTTGAGAGAGAGAAAATGAGCAGGGGAGGGGCAGAGAGAGAGAGAGAAGAGAGAGAATCCCAAGCTGTGGGGCTCAGACTCCCGAACAGTGAGATCATGACCTGAGCTGAAATCAAGAGTTGGACGTTTAATCGACTGAGCCACCCAGGCGCCTCCCACTACAATCTTTTTTTAAATAGCTATATGGAATTTAATTCCATAGATATTTAACTAATCTTTGGTTGATGGGCATTTAGGTTTTTTCCAATTATTTACTACTATAAATAGTGCTGCAGTGAAGATCATTTTATGTACATTTATTCTTAGGATAAATTCCTAGAAGTGGAATTCCAGAATCAGAGGGTTTTTATGGTCAAAACTTTGATAGTTATTTATTGCCAAACTATTTTCCATAAAGATTGTAAAAATGGACAGTTCATGAATTTTAGATCAGACTACTCCATCAATAGTAGTTATATATATTTTTTTTAATCTTTGCAATATGATAAACAAATTGTATATAATTTTTATTTTGTTTGATGTCTAGTAAGATTGAGTATCTACCATCTGTTTTTGGCCATTTATATGTCTTTTTTGACTTGCCTGTTCTTCTTTTGCCCATTTTTGATGCATGACTTTACTTATTTCCTTGTAGAAACAATTTGCTCTGTAATGGGCTTAGCCTGAAATCACTTGCCGAGACAGTTTTGAACTTTCCACTTGACAAGTCCCTCCTGCTTCGCTGCAGCAACTGGGATGCCGAGAATCTTACTGAGGACCAGGTACTTCTTTTGTTTGTTTGTTTGTTTTAAGTTTTTTAGTTTATTTATTTTGAGAGAGAGAGCACAAGTGAGTGAGCAGGGGAGGGGCAGAGAGAGGGAGAGAGAATCCCAAGCAGCTCCATGCTGTCAGCACAGAGCCTGACGTGGGGCTTGATCTCATGAATGGTGACAACATGACCTGAGCCAAGATCAAGAGCTGGACGCTTAAGTGACTGAGCCACCCAGGTCCCCTGACAACCAGGTACTTCTTATCAGAGTAGTTGAAGAATGGAAGAGCCATTGCTTATGACGTATAGTTGTTTTTAAAATTGTAATCTTCAAATGTAAGTATTGGGTGGAAATACTTTAAAATAGACTCATTGAAGGTAACTGTTCTATAGTATATAAATAGTACTTAAGTAGCAGAATAAGAGTGCCTATTCTGTTTTATTTTTTTGAGCATTTACTATATGGCAGGCCTTTTAGAAAATGTAATTTTTAAAATGATGAATACAAATGTAATTAGAAAAACAAAGTGTTATAAGACTTATTATATAAGAATTAGTAGTTCCCCGTCTTCCTCCCCTCAGTGGCAACCGATTTCATGTATTTCTGGTAATTACTATTATATTTTTAAATTATGTACATATATTATTCTTTCTTATTTTTATATTGTCTTTGACTTCTTACTGTGGAAGACATGATTTAGTACTCATGTGTTTCCTCTGTCCCCAGACAAATACTGAGTTCCTTTTCCATCGTCCCAATGTAGGTAAATCATCATTTTTATCAGATTCATATCTACTTATATTGGTATTATTTATAGCTGAGCCACATAGTAAGCTGCAATTAAGTTTTTCCTTACACAACTTTTTGCTTTCCTAGGACTAATAATTGTACTTCTGTTTGCTTTGTTTTCTATAAACCTGTTAACTCTTTCAGCCCCAGACTTTTAACGGGACCGTCCATCTTTTCTCCAGTGGTTCAGACACAGGAGGTGACTTATTCCTCTCGCTTTCCCTTGGAGCCATCCCTTCTAGAGCCCTTTGTCACCCTGCTCCTTTCAGGAGCCCTGCTGCCTAGCTCTGACCCTGGAATCTGCATTTACCATCATCCTGGGGATTCCCTTCAGCTTTCTTCTGTAGTAGATCTTCTGTCTTCCGAACTCCATGTCTTTTCCCTTTCTTATCTGGGGTACTTTAAGAAAGGGAGCATGGGAAGTTAATTTATGATGCCTTGTGTGTCTGAAAAGATACTGGCTTCCCTCTATTAACTGATGGTTTGGCAGAGTACAGCATTTAGGGTGAAAATCATTTTCCTTCAAAAATTTGAAGGTACTCTTCCCTGTCTTATAGCTTCCAGTATTGATGCTGAGTACGTCACTTGTTTTTCTTTCTGGAAAATCTTTACTTTATTCTTAGTTATTAAAATTCATGATGATACTAATTAGTGTGGGCTATTTCTCATTATAGCATTAGAATTCAGTGGATCCTTTCAATCTGGAAGTTCGTGTCTTTTAGTTCAGGGAATTATTTTCATAATATTTCTTTGAAAACATCCCTCCCTTCTGTTTCTAGAACTCATATTATTTGGATATTGGATCCTTGAATTGATCAGCCTACTTCCTAAGAAAAATATTTTCTCTCTGATTTTTCTATCTGTATTTTTTGTTTTATCTTCTAGGAAATTTTCTCAAATTTGTCTTCTAACATTTCTATTGAATTTTTAATAATTCCTATCATAATGTTAAGTGACAAGAGATTCTTGGCCTCCTCTGAATATTCACGTTTAAAACAACTTTGTTTTTGTTTAATGGATGTAGTATCTTCTGTTATCTTAGAGTATTAAAGATTTCTGAGGTTTTCTTCTGCTTCCTGTATTGCTTTGTTCTCCTCTGAGTTCCTTATTTGAAATGTTTGATTTGGTCTTTGAACTTCACATTAAAGATTTTTCTTAAATGTTTAGATCCTTGTCTGTCCATTCATAGTTAAGGACACATTAAAAAGCTGATTGGGCACATCAGCTGATGAATGCATAAATAAAATATGGCATACCCTTACAATGGAGTATTACTCAGTACTAAAAATGATACATACTATGACAGGGATGAGTCTCGAAAACATTATGCTACTGAAAGAAGCTAATTGCAAACACATTTTGCATGACTCCATTTTTGTGAAATATTTCAGAATATACAAATCTATAGAGACAGAAAATAAATTAATAGGTTGCCTAGGGCTGGGAGAAGTGGAGGATGACTGCCAGTGGGTCAAAGGTTTCTTTTTGAGGTGATGAAAGTGTTCCAACGTTGATTATGGTGAATGGTTGTACCATTCTGCAAGTCTGTTAAAAATCCTGAATCTTGGACCATCTGTAAAAGACATTTTCGGAACAATTGGAGACGTTAGAACTGTATATTATTGTATTTTGCCACTGTTAAAGTTCTTGGGTGTGCTAATAGTATGATTATGTAGAAGAATGTTCTTCTTCTTAAGAAGTACACACTAATGTATTTAGAGATGAAGGACTATAATAGCTGCAACTTAGTGTTGCAATGTGTTCAGCCAAAAAGAAAAAAAAAAGTGTGTGGTGTCCATATCATAAAGAGATAAAGCAAATCTTGACAATTATGAATGTCAGGTGGCATTATTATTTAACTTCTCTGTGAGCTTGAAAATCTTAAAAATAAAAAGTTGGGGAGAAAAAGTTAATTGCTATCAAATTTGAAACCAGATTTGTGATCCTTATTGTGAGAATTCAGAATTTCCAAAGTTTCTTATTCATGCTTTATTTAAACAGTGTTTATTTTTTGTTCTAATTATGAACATAATGCTTAATGAGATTTTAGAAAATACAGAAAATGATATTTAAATTTTAATTTAAAAAATGTTTAATGTTTGTTTATTTTTGACAGAGAAACAGAGCACAAGTGGGGTGGAGGGGCAGAGAGAGAGGGGAACAGAGAATCTGAAGCAGGCTCCAGGCTCCAAGCGGTCAGCACAGAGCCCGATGTGGTGCTTGAGCCCACAAACTGTGAGATCATGACCTGAGCCAAAGTCAGATTCTTAACCGACTGAGCCACCCAGGTGCCCCTTAAATTTGAATTAAAAAAAAATGGATTGAGAACACAGCAAATATGGCCAGTGCTTTTGGGCCAGTGGGCTTTATTTTCAGTACCTACAGATTATAGTCACATGTCAGTAACTGGAACTCTTTTTTCTCAGGCTACTCAGTGTCTCCAGAAATGAACCATCTAGTCTTCTGCCAAAGGGGTGTAAGCCCCTCTGCTTATATTCTGGTAGCTGAGTGGGAAAAGGTGCTGGTAGTTTTACCAGTCATTATGTAAACTTTCCCATAATCCCTTTTTCAGATGACACTTTGCCCCCACCCTTCACCAGACCTGTTGTTACTGGATCCAGATCCTCTGGGAGTTAGCCCATTATATGACTTAAACTTTTACTCTTTGGGGGGTTAGAGAAGGAGTAGTTGCCAGCCCTGTGGTGTAAAGGAGAAGATCTAGGGTTTGTTGTTTTTTTTTTCAAGTTTATTTTTGTTTATTTTGAGAAAGAGATAGAGAGCAAGCAGGGGAGGGGCAGAGAGAGAGAGGGAGACAGAATCCCAAGTGGGTTCCGTGCCATCAGTGCAGAGCCCAGTTCAGGGCTTGAACTCACCAACTGTGAGATCATGACCTGAGATGAAATCAAGAGTTGGACGCCTAACTGACTGAGCCACCCCGGTGCCTCTGGTTCTAAGTGTTCTTTTTGGAGACTTTCACCTTATCCTATTGTTCTCACCCCTGCTTGTACCCTTGCTTTCCCAGATTCCTGGTGCTTCCCATTCCTTATGCTTATGTTCTGTGGCTCAAATTAACTTAATTCTTGGATTTTTGGCTTCCTTTAGGCCTAGGTTTTAGCCTTCTCTTGTTTGCTGAGTCAGTCACTGCTTGTTCACCCTTCCAAAATGTTGTTATAGAAAAGCTTTAGCACAGCTGATACCTTAAGGTTAACATCCTTCCTGAGAGAGAGTTTTGGGAGTCATACTATCTGAATTTGTTTTTTGTAGCTGTTTCTGACTTTCTGTGACCCTGAGTAAGTCACTTCTTTGTGCCTTGGTTCCTTCCTTCCTTCCTTAACAATTTTAAGGTATAACTAACATACAGCAAAATTCAGCCATTTAAAGTACACAAAATGAGGTGCCTGGCTGGCTTAGTCCGTAGAGCATGTTACTCTTGATCTCAGAGATGTGAGTTCAAGCCCCACATTGGGCATGGAGCCGACTTAAAAAAAAAGTATACAAATCAATGGACTTTAGTATTTTTACAGAGTGGTACAACCATCACCACAATCTAATTTTAGAAGATTTTTGGGGTGCCTGAGTGGCTCAGCCGGTTGAGTGTCTGTCTCTTGATTTAGGCTCAGGTCATGATCTCACGGTTTGTGAGATTGAGACCCTTGTCGGGTTCTGTGCTGACAGCCTGGAGCCTGCTTGGGATTCTCTTTCTCTCCCACTCTCTCTGCCCCTCCCCATCTTGCACCCTCTCTCTCCAAATAAACAAAAAACATTAAAAAAAAATACTTAAAAAAAAAAAAGAACATTTTTATCACCCCAAAGAGAAACTCCATATCCATTAGCAAGTCACTTCCCACCCTATGCTCACTCCCACCCTAGCACTAGGCAGCCATTGATCTACCTCTTGTCTCTATAGATTTGTCTGTTTTGGACATTTCATATCAATGGAATCATAATATGTGATCTTTTGTGGGCTTAACTTACCATGTTGTCGTGGGTCATTCACATTGTAACGTTTATTGGTACTTCATTTCTTTTTATTCTAAACAATATTGTATGGATATATAGTACATTTGGTTTATACATTCATCAGTTGGTGCATTGCTTTCATTTTTTGGCTATTATGAAAAATGCCACTATGAATATTTGGGCATAAAATTTTGTGTGGACACATGTATGTTTTTACTTCTCTTGGGTATATACCTAGAAGTGTAATTGCTGGGTCATGAACTTTATGTGTCACTGAGGAACTGCCAGACTGTTTTACAAAGTAACTACATCATTTTATATTCCAATTAGCAATGTATGAAGGTTCTAATTTTCTGCATCCTCACCAACGCTTGTTATTGCCTATCTTTTTGGTTAGAGCCATCCTAGTAGGAATGAAATGGTATTTCGTTGTTGTTTTGATTTACATTTCCCTAGTGACTAATGAGGCTGAGCATCTTTCCATGTGCTTATTGGCTATTTAAAAATATGTTATGGAAATTATATATTGTAGAATATATATTACAGAAATATCTATTTAAATCCTTTGCTCGTATTTTGATCGAGTTGTTTGTCTTCATATTGTTGGCTTTTAAGAGTTCTTTATATATTTTGGAGACTAGTCCCTTATTAGAGACGTAATGTGTAAATATTTGCCTCTATTCTTCAGGTCATCTTTTCACTTACTTGGTGGAGTTGTTTGAAGCACAAAAGGTTTTAATACTGATGAGGTCTAGGTATCTATTTTTTCTTTTATCACTTATACTTCTGGTGTCATAGCCAAGAAATCATTGCCTAACCCAAGGTCATGAACATTTACCCCTACGTTTTCTTCTAAAAGTCTTAGGTTTTAGCTCTTACATTTAGGCTTATAATTTTTGTTTGGATCCAACTTTATTCTTTTACATGTGGCCATCCAATTGTCTTAACACCATTTGATGAAAGTGCTTGGGTTTTCTTATCATTTGAAAACAGTGTTAAAAAGCACTTTAAGCTCTTCACATTGAAGCACACTCCTTTCCTTTGAGAAACAGCCTGCTGATCCTGCTGATAGATGTGTAGATTGTTGAGTCTAGGTGGAAAATTTTACCCAAATTGTTTTATTCTAAAAGCATAACAAATCCTTCCTAGTAGTATTATTTACCAGGCTTGGTTATTAAAGGTAAATTAGAGGAATTTTAAAGTCTTTACACCCTTTGTTGGGAAAAGCTATTGATTATAGATTTGACTACTTTTATTTATGATCAGCCTTCCTGTCACCAGTGGCTTGGGAGAATGACTTACCATTTTTAAATAAATAAATTCCAGAAATGGGCCCTTTTGACTTTTGATTTGAGGCCCATGCTTGAAACCAATTTGTTTCCCACATCTTATTAATAATGGCAGGTTGTTTCTGATTGACAGTCACATAGGCCTCTTAATGAATCTTGCTTTCAGGTGTTCTAGAGGATGACCACCTCCAAAGTGAATTTCGTGTTCTGGTTGTCAAACTTGTGGTAACTGGCCTCACCTAAACTTGACAAAAATCTGTCCATCAGGTTTGGTAGCAGATAGAAAGAAACCTCACTAATTTATATATTGAATAGGATTGTTGAGCCTTTAGAGTAAGGCACTATTTTAGCTATTTTAGTTAAAAACAGAGACAGGAAAGAAACATGAAGATTCATTATACTATTCGATTTACTGTTGTATAGTGTGAAATGTCTCATAATAAAAGGTTGTTGAGAAGTACATCGTACATCTTGAATTAGAATCCTAAAAGTTGTCTGCATCTTTGTGATTGAGTTGGAAATTGCTTTCTTTGCTTTGCCTTCCAGATTCCACTGATCTCTGACTTTTCTCTTCAGGTAATATATGCTGCCAGGGATGCCCAGATTTCAGTGGCTCTCTTTCTCCATCTTCTTGGATACCGTTTCTCTAGGAATTCAACTCTAGATGAGAACGATGACCACATGACCTGGAGGGAAGTCTTGGAGAAATGCCGGGATGTGGTAGACATCCCGTTCCGAAGCAAAGGAGTGAGCCGATTGGGGGAAGAAGTTAATGGGGAAGCAGCAGAAGCCCAGCAGAAGCCCAAAAATAAGAAGTCTAAGATGGATGGAGTGATGCCAGGCAACCACCAGGGGAGAGACCCCAGGAAGCACAAAAGAAAGCCCCTGGGGGTGGGCTACTCGGCCAGGTAACTGAGCTGTACCCTGTCTGCTGAGACTCAGAGGCCCAGCCTGCAGCAAAAGGCACGATGCCTCATCTTGGGTCTGGGGACAAGGTTGTATGCTAGGACAGCAGAGGTGCTGTAGGGGTTAATTTTATTTTTCCTTTCCTTCAAGGACATTTGGAGCTGTTTTTTGATCTATTTGTGTATTTTCCTCCTTTCCCCCTTCTTTTGCTTTTTAAGTTTTAGACAGTTGGAGTAGAAATAGGGAGAACTTAACCGAGCTTTGTCACTGATCCTCATATGACCTTAGACTTGTAACTTCTCCAGTTATAAATGAGGGTATAATTATTACTCCTTCCTTGCTCGGGATAGCTGCGAAAATGAATAACATGAATTGCCTTCTACATTGCAGAAGAAATGCATCATCTGATTTCCTGTTCATTTGGTATTTGATTATTTAGAATGGCATCCAGCTCTAAGCCAATATTATTCTCTAACCAGTGAGAGTTTCTCTGTACGACTTATGCCTCTATTGCAGAAAGATGACTAATAAGTACTTTGGAGTGGAAGCTTGGTCCCTGTAGCAGAGTGCCTTTAGGAACTGGATGATTAAATTGAAGCAAGTATTGCGTTTGAGCCAGAAATAAACTCCTGTGGCCCTCATTACTTCAGCCTGAAATTCTTTAATTTTGATTTACTTTGTTTAACCCAGTGATTACTCTGTAGAGCAGTTTCTTGGTGCTTGCTCCTGTTCACTTTCACAACAGAGCTGTGTAAATACTACCCAACTTACTTCCTGTCCATAAATATAAAGACTAGCTAAATGAACTCATTTTTAGTTCCTAGCCCCATGCAGATGGAGGAACAGACATGATTTTTTGCCCTACTTGTTTTTTCCCATAAACGTAATGTTTGACCCTAGTATCGAGAGTAGCTGGGGTCACTCAGAAGACAGCATGGGAAGGCAACTGATACCTTGACCCATGGTTAGCTTTCAGTCTTAGATTAATCTCTGCCTTCCCTGCAGAAAATCACCCCTCTATGATAACTGCTTCCTGCATGCTCCTGATGGACAGCCCCTCTGCACTTGTGACCGAAGGAAAGCTCAGTGGTACCTGGACAAAGGCATTGGAGGTTTGAGACTCACCTGTCCTATTTCATCTACATTTAGGTGCATGTGTGTCCTGGCAGGAGTGGGGAGAGGGACACGGGGCAGGGGGAGATAGAAGAAGGCAGAAAGAACTTGAGACAAGTGAGACGTGGCTGTTCAGTTGTGATTTCTGTCTGCTTAGAGACTCAGGCCCAGCCTCCAGCAAAAGGCATGAGGTCTCATCTTGGGTCTGGAGAGAAGGTTGTATGGTAGGATAGTAGAGGTGCTCTAGGGGTAATTTTATTTTTCCTTTCCTTCAAGGACATTTGGAGCCATCTTTTTATCTATTTGTGTGTCTTTTTCTCCTGTCTCCCTTCTTTCACTTTATAATTTTTAGACAGTTGAAGAACTAACATAAGGAGAAGTTAATCTAGCTTTGTCACTGATCCTAATATGACCTTAGACCTATACGTCTTCAGTTATAATCGTGATCTCTGGTGGATACAGCAGAGAACAATTCAGGTGGAGCTTCCTTCCTGAGGGAGAGGTAGGCAAACACTCACCCTTTTTCTTTTTCCTAAGAGCTGGTGAGCGAAGAGCCTTTTGTGGTCAAGCTACAGTTTGAACCTGCGGGAAGACCCGAATCTCCAGGAGACTATTACTTGATGGTTAAAGAGAACCTGTGTGTAGTATGTGGCAAGAAGGACTCGTACATTCGGTGAGTGTGGGGTCTGGCCACCCAGATTCTCTGCCTCTGATGGAATTTGCCTTTGTAGCCACATATGGAACCCTCGGGGGCCTTGGTTGAATCTGTCCACTTTGGCTGAAAGACTTGTCCATGGCGGTCATCCCAGTTTTCCTGAGAGCTTCTGAACTCTGTGTGGCCTTGCTATAGTGTCCCCCACCTATCCTGAGACCAGTTCTTGGTTTCCGGAACGTAACACTCTTTCTCAGTGACAGTTTGCCATGAAGAGAGTGATTCCCTTTTGCTTATAGAAAGATCAGAGACCATTTCCTTCTGAAGCTGCCTTTCTCTGTGTGTTCTTATAATCCTTCCTTGAGTGGCTCACAAGCTGCACCTTGGTACTATTCGTGGAATACAGGCATACCTCAGATATATTGCAACTCTGGCTCCAGACCATCATAATAAAGCGAACACCACAATAAAGTGAGGCAGGAGCGCCTGGCTGTCTCAGTCAGTGGAGTATGCCACTCTTGATCTCGGGGTTGTGAGCTCAAGCCCCACGCTGGGTGTACAGATTACTTTAAAATAAAATCTTAGGGGTGTCTGAGTGGCTCAGTCAGTTAAGTGTCTGACTAGCTCAGGTCATGATCTCGCAGTCCATGAGTTTGAGCCCCACATTGAGCCTCTGTGCTGACATGACAGCTCAGAGCCTGGAGCCTGCTTCGGATTCTATGTCTCCCTCTCTCTCTGCCTCTCCCCCACTCACGCTCTGTCTCTGTCTCTCTTTAAAAAAAATAAACATTAAAAAAATTTAAAAAAAATCTTAAAGTGAATGAGTCAAATGAATTTTTGATTTCCAGTGCATGTAAAAATTACATTTACACTGCACTATAGTGCAGTAACATTATGTCTAAAACAACAGTGTATATATTTTAATTTAAAAATACTTCACAGGCACTTGGGTGACTCAGTTGGTTAAGTATCTGACTCTTGATTTCAGCTCAGGCCATAATCTCACGGTTTGTGAGTTCGAGCCCCACGTTGGGCTCTGCACTGACAGTATGGAGCCTGCTTGGGATTCTCTCTCTCTCTCTCTCTCTCTCTCTCTCTCTCTCTCTCTCTGTCCCTCCTCCACTTGCATGCTTTCTCTCTCTGTCTCTCTCTCTCTCTCTCTCTCTCAAAATAAAGAAATAAACATTAAAAAATATGTTAAAAAATACTTTATTGCTGGGGTGCCTTACTGGCTCAGTAAGTAGAGCATGTGACTCTTGATCTTGGAGTCATGAGTTCGAGCCCCACATTGGGTATAGAGGTTATATACATACATACTTAGAATACTTTATTGCTAAAAAATGCTAACCATCTTCTGAGCTCTCAGTGAGTTGTAATTCTTTGCTGGAGGAGGGTCTTGCCTCGATGTTGATGGCTGCTGACTAATCAGGGTGGTGGCTGCTGAAGGTTAGGATGGCTGTGGCCATTTCTTTTTTTTTGTTAAATTTAAAAATTTTTTAATGTTTATTATTTTGAGAGAGAGAGAGAGAGACGGAGCTTGAGTGGTGGGGGGAGGGGGCAGAGAGAGAGAGAGGGAGACACAGAATCCGAAGTAGGCTCCAGGCTCTGAGCAGTTAGCAAGAGCCCGACACGGGGCTCAAACCCATGGACCACAAGATCGTGACCTGAGCTGAAGTTGGTTGCTTAACTGACTGAGCCACCCAGGCGCCCTGACAGTTTCTTAAAATAAAATGACAATGAAGTTTGCTGCACTGATGGGTTCTTCTTTCACAAACATTTTCTCTGTAGCATGTGATGGTGTTTGATAGCATTTTACTCACAGTAGAACTTCTTTCCAAATTGGAGTCAGTCCTTTCAAATCCTGCACTGTTTCATCAACTAAGTTGACATAATATTCTAAATCCTTTGCTGTCATTTCAACAATCTTCACAGCATCCTCACCAGGAATAGATTCCATCTCAAGAAACCACTTTCCTTGCTCATCGATAAGAAGCAACTCATCAGTTAAAGTTTTATCCTGAGATCACAGCAATTCAGTCCCATCTTCAGGCTCCACTTCTGATTCTAGTTCTGTTGCTATTTCTACCACATCTGCAGTGACTTCTTTTGCCCATGGGCTGCAGAATAGATGTGCTAGCAGACATGAAAACAATATTAATCTTGTGTATCTCCATCAGAGTTCTTGGGTGGCCAGATATACTGTCAATGAAGAGTAAAATGTTGAAAGGAAATTTTTTATTTCTGAGCAGTAGTCTCAACAGTGGGCTTAAAATATTCAGTAAACCATGTTGTAAACAGATAGGCTGTCATCCACACTTTGTTTTTCCATTTAGAGAGCACAGGCAGAGTAGATTTAGCATCATTCTGAAGGGCCCTAGGGTTTTTAGAATGGTCCATGAGCATTGGCTTCGAGTGAAAGTCACCAGCTGCATTAGCCCTTAACAAGAGAGTCAGCCTGTCTTTTGAAGCTTTAAAAAAAATTTTTTTAACGTTTTTTATTTATTTTTGAGAGAGAGAGAGAAGAGAGAGAAAGCACGGGAGGGACAGAGAGAGAGAAGGAGACAGAATCCAAAGACAGGCTCCAGGCTCTGATCTAGCTGTCAGCACAGAGCCCGACACGGGGCTTGAACCCACGAACTGTGAGATCGTGACCCGATCCGAAGTTGGATGCTTAACCATCTGAGCCACGCAGGCACCCCTCTTTTGAGGCTTTGTAACCAGGTGCTGACTTCTCTCTAGCTATGAAAGCCCTGGATGGCATCTTCTTCCAATAAAAGGCTGTTTCATCCACATTGAAAATCTGTTGGTTAGTGGAGCCACCTTCATGAATCATCTTAGCTGGATCTTCTGGAGAACTTGCTGCAGCTTCTACATATGCACTTGCTGTCTCGCCTTGCACTTTCATGTTGTGGAGATGGCTTCTTTCCTTAAACTTCCTGAACCGACCTCTGCTGGCTTCAGACTTTTCTTCTGCAGCTTCCTCACCTCTCAGCCTTCACAGAATTGGAGAGGATTAGGACCTTGCTCTGGATTAGGCTTTGGTTTAAGATAACATTGAGGTTAGTTTGATCTTCTGTCCAGACCACTAACCTCTCTCTATGTCAGCAGTAAGGCTGTTTCACTTGCATCCCATTTATGTGTTCACTGGAGCAGCACTTTTAATTTCCTTCGAGAACTTTTCCTAGGCATTCACAAGTCGGTTAACTGGTTCCAGAGGCATAGCTTTTGGCCTGTGTCGGCTTTCCACATGCCTTCCTCACTCAATGTAATCACTTCTAGCTTTTGATTTAAAGTGGGAGACGTGCAAGTCTTTCTTTCACTTGAACACTAATAGGCCATTGTAGGGTTATTAACTGGCCTGATATCAATATCATTGCATCCCAAGAAACAGGGAGGCCCCAGGAAAGGGAGAGAGAGACAGTGCAATGGCCAGCTGGTGGAGCAGTCAGAACACACATAACATTTATTTATTGTTTTCACGGTCTTATATGGGCATGGTTCATGGTGTCCCCAAAACAATTACTGTAGTGACACCTGTGCTCACTTATCACAGATTAGCATAACGAATATAATAATAATGAAACAGTTCGAAATGTTGCAAGAATTACTAAAATATGACACAGAGACAGGAAGTGAAAAAATGCTATTGGAAAAATAGGGCCAGTAGACTTGCTTGATGCAGGGTTGCCACAAACTTTCAATGTGTAAAAAATGTAAAATCTGCAGAACACAATGACATGAGGTGTGCCTGTATTTGGATGACCTGAAGGCACACTTTGGGTTTTCTCCCTGGCTTCTGTGGAATAATTCACTTTCCTACGTTCTCTTCTTACAAAGTAAGACAAATAATTGTTGCTCTTAAGAGTTTTTCCTGAGAGCTTAGTTCTCCTTAGAAAACACTGCTGGGCCTTGATGAACCATGGAAATAGTCTGAGTGAGGGATTTCTCAGATAGAGGAAATTGGTTTTTTTCGGTCACCAGGCTTCCAGAATTTCAGAAGTAGAGGCTGCCTGCTACATGCTTTGAGAGTTATTTTCTAGATATTAAAGGCCATTAGTATTTTTTTTTTTCATTTCTCTGATACTCTTCCTTCTGGGAATACAATCATGGCAAAGGTGGTTATTAGCCTCCCTCTGCCATTGGCCCTCTGCTGGCTCTTGAGGGCAGGTGGTATGAACCTACTTCTAGGAGAGAGGAAACTAAGGCACAGGTAGCTAGGCAGGCCGAGAGTGGAATAGGTCGTACTGCCTGTATGTAATCTCTGTTGGATTGTGGTGCCCAAGGCTTCTCAGTCATGTTTAGGCCCAGATGAGACTCCAGTAGCCCGCCTGCTAGCTCCACAAGTGTTCCGTGTCATCTGCTAATGAGCGCTGCCTTCTGGGTGGGCTTGGCAGGAAGAACGTGATTCCACACGAGTACCGGAAGCACTTCCCCATTGAGATGAAAGACCACAACTCCCACGACGTGCTGCTGCTCTGTACCTCCTGCCACGCCGTCTCTAACTACTACGACAACCACCTGAAGCAGCAGCTGGCCAGGGAGTTCCAGGCCCCCATTGGCTCTGAGGAGGGTCTGCGGCTGCTAGAAGACCCTGAGCGCCGGCAGGTACGTTCTGGGGCCAGGGCCCTGCTCAACGCGGAGAGCCTGCCTGCTCGTCGGAAGGAGGAGCTGCTGCGAGCCCTCAGAGAGTTTTACGACACAGACACAATCACGGATGAGATGCTTCAAGAGGCTGCCAGCCTGGAGACCAGGTACAGAAAGGGTGGAGGAGTGACCCAGAGCACTGACCCTGACCACTCGGTGAGGTTGCTTGCCAGGTGGGGGGCGTGCATAGCCTGTGTCATCCCGTTACGTGTGTAATGGCTTAAAATACCACGGGACTGGGATAGTACAATCTGTTTGAGAATTGCCTTTCCATAGGAGACTTGTCTTCTGTCATTAACCCTTCCTTTTAAGGTCATATATGTCCGGTCATTTTCATGATTAGCAGGTGAGTTCAAGTGCGGTGGAGTTGTGCCTTAGAGATTCTATGCAGAAGGAAATCCTAAAGTCAGCACAGAAGATGAAAATCATACTCAAAAAATACCCTCAAGTCTCTGAAGTTGCCCACGAGTACGGTGTGTGTGGGGTTTTTTTTTGTCTCTCACCGTATCCAGATCGGTGGGAACTGAGACCAGGGGCTTCATGTTTGCTGTCTCACCTGGACTCAGGGTACTGGCCCATTGAATGGAATATTGGCTCTAACCATTTAAGTTACTTTTCTCCTTTTCCCTTCCTTCTTTGCTCCCTCCTTCCCCACGAATACATGGTTGAACTTACAGGACTTAACTCGGTGTTCCCAAATGAGAAGCTTATGGTCCTAAGAAATGAACGGGTGCGTGGCTGAGGTGAAAAAAATTCTGCATCACCTGCTGTAGTTTTGCTTACCAACTGTCTCCTTTCCAGTCAGGGATTGAAATAATCGAGCTGATAAGTTCACCAAACAGAAGGCGATGCTGTTTGCCTATAGAGTTTTGTTACCAAAAAATCTTAAATATAGCAGCAAGTATCAAACAAATATTTCTAGATATCTTAATCTGTTTAACCCAGCTAATAAACTTTCTATAAATTGCCTTAATTAGTTCTTATAACAAAGCTATGAAATAGGATTTAGATTTCTTACTGGTAACTGCTCACCTTGTATCTTGGCATTTTTTAAATCTTTCAAAGTTAATAAAACATTACTGAGTTGTATTCTTATAGCTACCTTGTGAGTCTGTAAAGCAGATGTTATTTTCCCAGCTTTATGTTAGCTGCCCTGAGGTAAAGTCAAATAACTTGCCAGGGTCCTATGAGAAATTAAGGGGACGGGTTCCTTTAACCGGTTCCCAGATGCATTTGCTAAAACAGGCGAACTTCCCCTTTCACCACAGACCTTTCTAACAAATCACCTGCTGACTTGGATAGAAGGATGCTGGACTTGGATGTCTGGGACTGGGAAGAAGAGCTGTTTGGGGAAAGATAGGCTAGTTAGTGGCACTCTGGTGAGCTAAGCAATAGTGTCTGCAGACCCCCGGAGGGCACCAGCACTGCTAGGATGGGGAGGGGGTCTTGAGAGTGGGGCGTGCATGCGTGGAGGGGAACTGAGTCCGTGGGGTACCAGCTTCCTTGAGAAAATTAGCCTTTCCTCACAGGAGGTGAACACACTGTTCGCATGGCAACAGAACAGTTTTTAAGGCCTCCGTGCTTAGGAAGGAGGCAGGGATTCATTTTCCCATTAAACAGCACCAGCTGCACAACTGAATATTTCATGGGACTGAAACAGGTCTCTCATGGATGTGGTTTGGCATTCTTTTTTTTTTTTTTTAAGATTTTATTTTATTTTTTTTAAATGTGTTTATTTATTCTGAGAGAGAAAACAGCATGAGCCAGGGAGAGGAAGAAGGAATCCCAGGCAGGCTCGCTCCATGCTATTTGCACACAGAGCCCGGCGTGGGGCTCAGTCCCATAAACTGTGAGATCATGATTTGAGCCGAAATCAAGAGTAAAATGTTTAACCAACTGAGCCACCCAGATGCCCCTAAGATTTTATTTATTTATTTATTTATTTATTTATTTATTTATTTATGCATGCATGAATGCATGCTTATTTATTTTTGAGAGAGAGCGTGAGTGGGGAGGTGCGGAGAGAGGGGGACAGACAGAGGATCCGAATCAGGCCCTGCACTGAAACCAGAAAGCCTGACGCGGGGCTCGAACTCACAAACCGTGAGATCACGACCTGAGCCGAAGTTGGATGCTCAACCGACTAAGCCAGCCAGGTGCCCCAGGATTTTATTTTGAAGTAATCTGTACACCCAACGTGGGGCTCAAACTTATAACTCCAAGATGAAGGGCTGCGTGTTCCACCCACTCAGCCAGCCAAACACCTCCATCTTTTTTTTTTTTTTTTTTAATTGAAGTGTAGTTGATACAGGGCCACACAACATTACATTCGTTTCAGGTGTACCACAGTGATTCAACAAGTTTATACGTTATGCTGTTCTCATCACAAGGGTAGCTACCATCTGTGACCATAGAACGCTATCACAACACCAGTGACTGTATTGCCTATGCCGTATGGTTTGGCGTTCTTTCCGTGAGAAAGAAAACACTAGAGAAATGTACCACCTTGCATTTAACATTCAGGTATTACAGTGTTATGAAAACTTGGAGCATGTGGGGTGATGTATGGTTCAGAATGAATAATTAAGATTTTTTTTTTTTGATGTTTATTTTTTGAGAGAGAGAGAGAGAGAAAGAGACAGAGCACGAGCAGGGGAAGGGCAGAGAGAGAGAGGGAGATACAGAATGTGAAGCAGGCTCCAGGCTCTGAGCTGTCAGCACAGGGCCCGACGCGGGGCTCCAGCTCACGGACCAAGAGTTCGTGACCTGAGCTGAAGTTGGACGCTTAACCGACTGAGCCGCCCAGGCGCCCCCAGAATGAATCATTTAAAAGAAAGGCGAGTAACCGTGGAGTTAATAAAAGACCAACATTCTTTACTCGTCGTCAGTCAGACACTAGGGCCCTGTAGTGGGGGCTGAGCCTCGTGCAGGGAGGGGCCTCCCCACAAATGTAGCTCAGCCCCTATAATACCTTCTGTTGGATTGTGTGCAATATGTCCAAACCACTTCTTTCAAAAGGCAGGTATAGGGAAGATGTTTTTAAAAACATTAAAGTAACCAATGCTTTAGAAGCCCAGCCACCTCCTCACGTGCCCTTGCTGAAGCCCCTTGGCCCGCAGCATTTGGAGCCGTCTGTGAGACCATCCTGTGCTTGTTTTCCTCAGACCCTTGTACTTTGTGTCTTGCCAGGATTTCCAATGAAAACTACATTCCTCACGGGCTGAAGGTGGTGCAGTGCCACAGCCAGGGCGGGCTGCGCTCCCTCATGCAGCTGGAGAGCCGCTGGCGTCAGCATTTCCTGGACTCCATGCAGCCCAAGCACCTGCCCCAGCAGTGGTCAGTGGACCATAACCATCAGAAGCTGCTCCGGAAATATGGGGAAGACCTTCCCATCAAGCTGTCGTGATAGCTGCTTTCCTCCCAGGTTAGGACAGCTGGGAAGCTGAGCCAAGGTGGGAAAGTCACCTCTTCCCATGTCATTCATTGTCAGAGCCTAGTGTCGCAAGTCAGAATGCTAACCCACGCTGATCCCAGGATGCTTCTGGTGGAGCAAGGCTGTTGCTTCCAGGGGAGCTTACGGGTTTGAATTTTAGTCGGGCAGGGTGAGAATTCTTTTTCCCTCCCTCTTATTTTATTTTTGTGGACCAAAGGGCCTTGGCCTTTATTTTACTTTCTTTCTTTTGCTTTCCTTGTACGGACAGCAAATGAAGGATTCTTCCCTGAAGCGACTTGTCAAGTTGCTCAGGTTTTTAATACATCTCTTCCCTGTGCAGTATGTTGGTTTTTCTCAAACAGGGGCAGTCAAGGATTTTAATCTCATCGGGTTAGGAGGGGAGAAAACGTTCTTCCAGAGGTTGGAGGGTCAGATTTGTTTTTCCCAGTTCAAGCACATCTTCGTGATAAATTCCTTGGCTTTATGCTCTCCCACGACTCACCTGGTTGAGATCCATCCCATCTAGGTCACTTTGGTTTATTTCCATACTTGAGAATGCTCCCGTTTCCACGTCCAGGACCACAGCAGCGACTTCCTGCCATATGCTTCCACCCGAACACTGGAGGAAATCCTTTTCTGGAAGTAGGCCTTGAAGCTGGCTGGGGCAGAGAGAAGCATAAGCAACCATCTCTCAAGAGAACTTTGATACCTGCTCAGCTTTCCCTTTCATGCTGTTTGTTGTCTGTTTGTTGTAGTCCTCTTGTCCAGAAGTGCAAGGTTTTTAGCTTAATCCCTTTCTGAGAGGAAGATTATCTTCTGTCAGAATCAGTGTCAGGCCCCTTCCGTGTTCTGTGTTCCATCAGATTTGTAACACTGACCTCTTTTAAGCACTTAATTCTCTCCTGGAGTCCTTTGGTCAGGTTGCCTTGTGAGGATTTGTCCACCTCCCCTCATGCCTGGGACTCAGTTAATACGTTCAGATGTTCAAAACGGTGGCGTTTCATCTTTTTATGTGAGGCCACCACTTTGAGCATGAAATAAAGTTTTAGTAGTGATTAGTATTTTTTCTAAAGTTTTAGGAAAACTTTTTTACCTTACAAGATCTTAGAAATTTGAAAAAGAATTTTATGGCCAGAATCCAACAGGAGCTGTTTTGAAATCGTGCCCGAGTTGGTGATGGTTGTTCTAACACTGATAAATAAAACCTCTTCTAAGCACAAAGCTCACTGATGGTAAATGTAAACCTTTTTTCTTCACAGCTTTATAGAATTGGTAACTATTCTTGGGGGAGGGGATATTTGCCCTTCAGGTCCCTGCCGTGTGGGGGCAGGGTGTGCCCAGTGTGTGCCCAGACGCACCACATACAGTGCGGCCGCAGCCCATCCCCGAACGGTCTGCAAACGAGTGAGCACATCTTGCACTTTGCTCCTCTGCCCCTGCATTCCCCTTGTCCTCAGACAGGCATTCCTGGGATCTCAACTGGAAATCCTTGAAAATGAACAGTACCTTGGGGACGGGATGTTCGGTGCGGTTATGATGGGTTATTATGGGGCATGCGTGGCAGTGGCTGCACCCCATGCTCGGGAGTCCCAGGGGGTGGAGAACCACAGAGACTGAGGGGTGGTCGGCAGAGCAGGCAGTCTTGCCACAAGGTGGCACTCATAGATTTTGTTTTATATTCGTTCTTGAGAAATAGGGCTTTTATACACAGTTCCTGAACATAACTGATGACTTAGGTTTCCAAATTTGTGTAGCTGATTTGGGGTCATTTTGATAGGTTTACCAGAAAAACTTCTTCTTCTGAAACAGGGAGGAGGGCGCTTTCATTCTCTTTTCCTGGGATCCTCATGCCAAGAGGAGAGAAACACATACGAGGTCATTTAGGTGCAGCGGTTGCTGTGGGAAGAAGGAATCGATCTTGCCAGCAGACCTTCCTGCGTGGGCAGCCAGCCTAGAGGGAGCAGCTAGCCCGGCAAACGGGATTTCTGCTCCTTCTCACAGGTTACAGTGTAGATCTGACTCTTTGTTCTCTGAGTCAGCCTTGGACTGCAGCAGACTTTGCCTAAGATGGTTGTGATCTCAAATGAGATATCTTATGGTAGACATATTATAGAACAAATATTTATTGGTTTTTGCTGATAGAAAAGTAGTGTATGTTCGTTACAGCTGAGTCTAAAGAAGGAGTAAAAATCACGCATCTTCCCTCCGTCTAGAATAGAGCTGACCTTTGCTGGTATGTCCGTGACTTCCCTTTCACTAGTTAAAAATGCAAACGATAAAAGCAAAATTCAGAGTTATATGTATATACAGCTTGGCATCGTGTTTTTTCCCTCTCACTTAACATGGCATCACAAGAAATTAATTTCCTGTGAAAGATTCCTGGTGGCTCTACCTTACTTTAGTTGTCCATTCCCTCACTGTTGAAAATTATGGTTGTTTGAGATCCTTTGTTAATGGCAGAGATACTGGGATGAGCTGTCTTTTGTATAAACCTTTGACCATACCTTTGATACTTTCCTTAGGATAGAATCCTAGAAATTGGATGGGGAGGCAAGGGCTCACATTGCTGGAGTGAGGATCAATCGATACCACCTTTTAGGAGTATATATCAAGGGACTGCTTCTCTCTGACCCTCTAGCTCGTGTCCCAGGGCACTTGCTGTGCTTCCATGAGAGCAGTAGTGAGAGGACAGGGTCATGGCAGGGGCAGGGCCTCTGTGAGTGTGCCGTGATGGTTGTATTTCTAGGCTCAGAGCCTTTTCTCTGCTTCCCCTTTGTCTCCCATCCTTTACTGACTCATTTCCCCTTACAGTCAATATTTTTTGGAAACGCTATTTATTTTAAAATAAAAAAGGTAAAATAAAATTTACAGTTCTTTTTTGGTGTGTGTGAAACACAAGCAATCAGAGATTTGCTCTCCTAAAGTGAACAAGGTCCAATACTTAGGGATTTGTTGCTTTTTAAGCGTGCAGCCGTAAGTTACTTATTCTATCCACATCACGGATGGAGATCCGATGACAAAATGTGTTCTGTTGAAATAAAGCCGTTTTAATCCCTCATTTTAGACTCTTAGGAACCCAGCAGGCAGAAAGAGCTTTTGTTCAGCATCCTTTACTACCTGTTCGTTTGGAGCCCTAACATCTGACTGTAATTCAAGTTCTTGGTTTACTTTACCTCTCTGAGTTTTTCATTCATTCATTTATCCTTTCCTCTTTTTTTTTCCTTCATTATGTCTCATCCTCATGAGAGGTATCATTTTTTACTTTTAAAGAAGATAGTTTCTCGGTACGCTAGTTTACTGATTATTACATATTTTAAAAGGATCCTTCTTTCTGATCTTTTGTCTTTTCTGTTGAGTAGTGGCCATTTTTAGAGTACCTAATCCTTTGGGAATACAGTGAGAATCAGTCTTTCTTGGATGAAATAAGCTGAAAGAGAATGTAAGAATGACCTTGTTATGATTGAACTCTTGGTCCAAATAACATACACATAATGCATAGTCCCCTGAATACTTTTGCTTTGGAATTCTGTGATACACTGTATGTATTCACCACGTTGTCTCCTCGTGCTGGAGCCTCATACCTTCTGCTTGTCCCCAGTCCTGCAGCGGTTTCACGTCAGGTGATGGAGCAGGGCTTATATACAGCCGGATAGCTTACTTGTTCAAATTACCTATCCTGCCAGCCTGCTAGGAGATGTGTTAGTCACCCCCTTTGCTTGAGGCACCAAGGCCCTTGCTTTAATGCCAGGATGTTATTTGGGAGGGTGAGAAGCACATTAGACTGTTATTTCCATCTAACTGGCTCTGTCTGTGGCCCACTGTTGTTGGAGGACCCTAGATATGGTGGGTTACTGGACCAAGTGGGTAATCATTTGGGGGATAGTCAAGAACTGACTTCCTTTGCATTGGAATAGGGAATGTCAGAGGACCTAGTTCACCTATCCTGGGTTGTATCCTCTTCTAATGTAGTGCACGCTGCCTTAAAAGGTCATTCTCTGCTCTGAATGGAAGTAGTTAATCTCCTACCCTCCAGACTGAACTCAGAGCATTTGCCTTCCTTCTGACTTCCTTATTCATTACTCGTTCTTCCATTTTCCTCTTGCGAAATGGGTAGTCTGTTGCCTTTCTGCCTGCATAAGCTCCAAAAGTTGCTGAGTTTGAAGTCAGCATTATTATAAGCATGATGTGTGGTCCAGAATATTCCTGAGTTAGAGAGGCTAGTTATATTCTATTCTAGCTTCCCAAAGATCTTCCTTTTCAGGCTTCAACATGCTGGGGCAGAGTTGTGATTCTGACTATTCAGGCCACCAGAGTATCCATTAAGTCCTGGATAAGAACCAGACATTTGAGCTTAGTAAGCTAACAGCTGAAAAGAAATGGGAGATTAAGACATGGCCAGATTTAAAAGAAGTATGTTTATTTGGTTAGTGGGTTGATGGGGGTGTATCCCATGGACTTAACTTTCTCTTTTGCTTTTCCCCATACTCAGTTCTGTCGTGCGTTGGCAGGATCAGAAGAGTGGGCTGGTGACCTGGGGTTGGGTTCTGGCCATTAGCCATGTATCTTTGGACTAATCGCTGGACTTTTCTGGACTCCTTTCTTTGCCAATAAAGTTAGAAATTGAAATTATATGTGCTGTAAGGACCCTCCTCACTGTAGCATCCTGTAACACATCCCCCGTTTCTTATGTGGTACTTTCCTTTGGGAGCTGTGTACCTTCTCCTTCGTTGCACACCCTCATCTTGCCCCTAGCTCTGGAAATGGAGACTGTGCATGGAAAGGGGGGGGGGGCGGGATGAGGAAAGCAGGATGCTACGCCGTGTCCTCCTGGCCTCACTGACTAAAGAGAAGCCCGCTTCCTCCATCTGGTGCTCCCCCCTGGAGCTGAAATACATTTCTCACCAGAGATGTGCTGTGTGCAGCCTTAGGGAACTCACATTTCTACTTAGTTCACTATTTAACAATAAAGAAAGAAGAGAAAGCTTTATCTTCAGTCGCATTGCTAGTGCTGTAAAGTTTAATAAGAGATAAGCACAGAATGGAAACGAGGCAACTTTGTCAGGTATCGTAGATGGAAAGATAGTGAGAAAAAAGGAGCTAGTGCTTCTCATTTTAAGGATAGGAGAAATTAAGGCTATACTGTAGAGGATTGAATAGAATTAAGTACTTTAAAAGGCAAACATTAAACCAATAAGTTAAAAATATTCTCTCTTCTTTTATGTTGTCATGACTGCCTAAGAAAATTTGAGGGATCCAAAATGTTAACACATTGTTATCCTTCTGTACGTCCTAAGACGTGATCAACTCACGGGGAGACTGCAAAGTTTCTGGGGCCTGAATCTTGTATAACCCTGACTTTCCTTGGACTTTGTCCCTCTTACCTCTGCCTGGCCATCAGCAAGACAGACATCTGCAAAATGTGAAGTTTATATTTAATAAGCTTCTGGAAGACATTTCTCTCTATATATATTCGTTCCCTATGACCTGGCAGAAAATATATTTCCCAGTTCATCCTTAGTGCTTAGTTTCAGTCCCAAAGAGGGTGTTGATATATTGGCTTTTCTTTATGTAGCACAGATTTGGACCAAATATGCTAGACTTGCTCTTGTTACAATAATCACCCAGATATAGACATGAACCCCCATGTTTCTACCAAATTAGGGTTATTTTGCTGTTGTAGTTCTGGAAAAAGCAACCAGATGGGAGGCAAAAGTATATTTCTCTGCCCTGACGAGCCCTAACTTTATCTAAAATTCTGACATCTTTTGTTATATCCCACAGAGCCAACTAGAGTCCCAGTCTGCCAGCTTCATTTGTTTGCTTTTATGTTATGTTATGTTATGTTATGTTATGTTATGTTATGTTATGTTATGTTATGTTATGTTATTTTATTTTTTATTTTATTTTACTTTATTTTATTTTATCTTATTTTATTTCTTTCAATATTTTATTTACTTATTTTTTAATTTTACATCCAAGTTAGTTAGCATATAGTGCAATAATGATTTTGGGAGTAGAATCCAGTGTCTCATCACCTACATATAACACCCAGTGCTCATCCCAACAAGTGCCCTCCTCAATGCCCCTTGCCCAGCCCACCCCCACCCAACACCCCTCCAGCAACCCTCGGTTTGTTCTCTGTATTTAAGAGTTCTTAGTCTTTTTTTTAACCAAAGTATGTATGTCTGGCCCTAGGGTTTGGTTGGCCTGAGCTGTAGCCACATACAGCTTCCTCTGAGTGCTTGGATACAATGAGCAGGACTAATGTTGGCTTGGAAAAGGAGCAGGAGATGGCTTGGGGTTCGTTTTTCTTTTTTAAATGTTATACAAGTGCAGAGCAGTTGGCTGCCGTCCCCCTCTCAAACCATCAGCAGAGCTTGACCTTGGCCAAGATTGTGCCTCATCCTCTCGGCATTTTAGCATAGAGTTGCGTTTCAGCCCTGGAATGCTTAACCAAAAGCACATGCTGTAGTGATGGTTTCCAAAGAACGAGTTTTTACAAAAGGTCTACATCATGTTGTCTTCTCAAAACAACAGTTTTCTCTGAACCACCAACCCAATAAACCCCCAAATGGTGATTCTTTGACTCATTTGTTCACAAGGGCTACGGGGTTTTGTTGTTGTTAATAATACTTTATTGAAGTGCAGCATAATGAACATACAATAAAATACAAATCTTAGGAGTAGAGCTCGTGAATTATGACAAATTGTATGCATCCATGTAACCCTCCCCTCCCTTCCCTTCGCCTCCCCTCTATTCCCTCCCCTCCCTGTCCCATCCCTTCCATTCCCTTCTTTCTCTTCCCCTCCCTTCCAACTTCCTTTCTTTCTCCTTTTCTTTTGTTGAGCAACCACTCATCACAGCCCTTTACTGGCTTGAATTAGCTAAGCAGGACCATCCTGCCCAGACTTGGGGCCATGTTGCTTGGGGACTCCCTGTTCCTGGCCAGGGACAGCCTGGCTCTTGTGGGCCCCTCAGCCTGCCCACAGAACATGATCTCCTCTAGGGCCCTCGGCCAGGCCTGAAGCTGGAGGGGCAGCTGGAAGCACCAGGGCAAGGGCCCTGCCTTCTCCCGCTGGCTGAGGCAAGTTTCAGAAAAGGCCGTTCACTGCTCAGTGGTGCTGGGCTAAGGAAAGGGATGAGTTGGGAAGAGAGGAGCCAGGCAACGAGTGAACGGGGGACTTGGGATTGGAAACCACTCAAAAGAGGAGAGCCCCATCTCCTCCTCAGTGTGAGTCACTTGGTGTGCAGACACCACATCAGTGTCTGGCCCACCTCTGTTATGCTCAGCACATGGGAGCCTTTGCATTCCAGCTTGTCCAGGGCTGTGTGAGGAGGGTCATTGATGAAGTACTCACAAAAGTTGTTTCCCAAGATGCTTTTCTTTGAGGCCCCCAGATCAACTCTGGATCACAGTGCTCGTTGCCCACCATAGTGGGGCCCACCTCCATGTGGATCGGGGTGCTGATGAGCAGGTGGGGCATGGGGTGCGAGTCTGGGCCAGGGTCCCACCCAGGGCTTTGGGCTCAGCGCCGGTGCCAGCCCCTGAGGTTCCCGGACTGTGACTCCTGTCGCCCGCCCCCCCCCCAACCCCTCCCCCAAGTCCAGTTACTCCAGCTCTCAGGACTGGGGTTTCTTGTATCACATGGAACATCTATTCTGACGATGTACAGCCTGGGATTGGAAGGTTGTGCATTCATCTACCTGAGCAAATTACCATAAGACAGCAAATCCAGGTCAAAATGGGATAAAGACTTGGCATCTGAGTCTGGGCAGTTTGTTGTCACATCTACTTGATGTGGTTGCTGTAAAGCTTCACGATACTTGTTTTTTACAAGTTACTTTTGAAAATAGGTGATATGTGCACATAGTACAAAAAACATTTTTTTTTTTTTAATGTGTAATGAAAAGGGAATCTCTCCATCATCCTTTCCCTCGTGAAGGTAACCACTCTACCTGTTCAGCCTGAGGGTGGAGGCTGGAGCGGGGTGGGGGTGGGGGGTGTTTTTTAAGTCCCAGCTCTCTCCTCTGGTTGTTAACCAAGAATATGTTTCTCTGCCTTCTCTTTATACTCTAGGCTCTGATGTAGGGCATTTATACAGAAACTTGGACCTACAGCTTCAGGATGACTAATCCTGTTTGTCCTGTCCTGTTAAGTTCATTTTCTGTATCTGCCATCTGGCTCAGAAGTCCAAGTTTCTCACCGGATTGGCCATGAGTTGATGATTGTTGGAGCTGGGTTTTTTAATATTAGGCTTGCTTCTTTTAAAATACATATTTGAAATTCTCCATAATCAATTTTTTTTTAATTTGTATTTCTTTAGCAGTGGCTCCTGCAACACGTTTATCTACGTGTTTTTTGTTTGTTTGAAAGTAATGTTTAATCGCAACCTACAAGCAGACTATAGGTGGATCTCTAGACAGTCACCCCCACCCCATAGCCACCCAAATCAGACATTGATAATTCTAAGGTTACAAACATGAACTGGGGTAATTATTCACCTTCACAAGCCATTCTTCTTTTTAAACATAGGATTGACCTCAGATTTATTTTGAAAAGCCAGCTTCTCTGGCAGGCAAAATTTGACTTGATTTGTACACTAAATTTTTCAAGAATATAAATGTCATGCAGAGCAGAGAACTTATATTCAGCCTGGAACAGTATTTTACACAATTTACGGGCGCAAGAGCCAGGGAGGGAAGACTTCTCGTTCCCAACCCTCTCAATTGGAGAGAAACCAAAGCTTGATGGATGGATGGCTTCCCTTAGCCAGTTTTAGCTCCCAGCCTTATTTTGTATTCCTCTGTGGCAAGTGGATGAGAAGTCAGGTCTTCCCCGGATTAGAGCTTCCCAAAGATACACAGTCCAGGGAAAGGAGCGAGGCTGTTGGTGTTTTCCAATTCAAGTCCCATATGGTTTCCCTGGGGCCATTTTATCTTTGACATCCTTTGGTGCTCTCTTCTTTGTCTTGCTGCTATCCGATCACCCAAGGCCTCTTCAGTCCCCATTGCGACTGTTCCCACTGGTCAGGGAGCTCCCTGGGAGCAGCCCTTTAGAGCAGCTGTCACAGTTGAGCCGCATCTGCTTTCTGACAAGCTTGAAGACAGAATGAAGGAAGTCATTGAGACTTTCCCAGTGGAAGCGGAGCACACAAGCAGCCTTTGGGACATGGATCAATATGCTGTGCGTTTAGGGGGCCTGGCAGCTCGTGTCAGGGGAGAGGGGGCTGATTCCCAGAGGGGGCAAGGATCCCATGGTCTCAGCTCTGTCATCATGCAGGGTCCTAATGCCGGAATGGTTCCCGGAGCCTTTGGTTCCAGCCTTTCCTGGACAGGGAAACAGACCGAGGCAAAATGCCTGCTGTGTCTTAAATAGATTCTGCTCGCTGCAGCCAATAAGCCCAACAGCTTGGGAGGTGAACGAGCCTTCCCGAGAGATTTCTGTTGCACCATTCATTCCTCCTGCCTCCTGCCCCTCACATACTGCCCCCTCCCAGCCCTCCTGCTCCTCCTCTCTGACCTGATTCTTCTCACAGTTCTCCTGGTGGTTTCTTTTCAGGCCTGTCTGGTTTTGGTATTCATTACACTTTTATTGGTTTTCGCTCTCTGCTTTTTCCTTCCCTGAAGCTGTTTTTCCTCATACTCTGTATCTTTTCATCTCTTGTGTCCACTCTGTCAAGTGCACGTCTCCATCTGCTGCTCTTGTCTGACTCTGCCATGGCTTCTCCATTGTCCCCTTGCCTGCACCTTCCCGTGGCCTGCTGGCTGACAGCCTGCCCTCACCAGGGCTTCGTTGACCCCAGAGAGAAGTCGGGTGCAGGGATTTTGAATGGACGGTGGAGGAGCCTACCTTGAGCAATCCCAGTTACGGGGCAGGTGACACCGCCAGTCTGGGTAGTGGACCTCAAAGATGGTGGCCGTTGCCGGGCAGCGTGGCAGTGAAATAGGTAAGTCAGAAGAGGGGAGGTAGGGGACACAGGAGTGACGGCCTGCACCCATCGAAGGTGATAAGAACAGGAGATAGAAGAAGAAGGCCGGGTGGTAGCTAGACGTCACAAGGGAAAGCTGAGCAGGAGCTACACTAGGGGAGAAAACCAGGGGAGCGAGACCAGTGAGAGAGGCCAGCTCTGCCAAACAGAGGCCAGCAGCATGAGGGTGGGGCCAGGAGAAAGGGGAGCCTTAAAGACCCTTCTCCCCGTGCATCTCTGGTCCTTTTGTTCTTTTTCCTTTCATGTTCCTGCCCTCATGTTATATCGGCAGAAAACAAAACAAAAAGCAGTCTGTCTTTGAAAGGGAATGGCAAGAGCTGGAGAATTTAAAGCTGGATTCTTGCACTTCCCCATTTACTGGACTCTTGGGCCCCTTTGCGCATCAGGCTGCTGGAGCCATGAGAGCCAGCCCCTTACTGGAACCCCTTGAATGGAGTCCCTATACCAGCCCGACAGCCCAGCCAGAGTGGCGGCAGCAAGGGCAGCCAGCTGTGGTGCGCACCCACAGAACCCTTCTATGAGCATGGGGCAGCCGGGGGGGGGGCAGGGCTGTCGGCCAACCCAGCTGGAGGGCTGGGACTTGGTGTTGGGCAGGGCCTGGGCTGAGGGGTGGCTCTTCCAGGGCATGACGCCGGTCCGTCATGGTCTCCTCTACGCCCAGGAACTAAGCTGCAAAGAGGCCTGTGGTAGAAGAAAGAGAAAGGAAGACTCTTGCTTTAAAAAAAAATGTTAAAACTGAAGAGGTAATAAATGCATGTGGCAAAAAATTCAAAAGATACAAAAGAACGTGTGATGAAAAGTCTCCCACTTCTGTTCTGAAGTTCCCTCTTCAGGCATCCTGGATGTACCAATTTCTTGCACATTCTTCTAACTTCTCCTTTTTAGGTCTGCTGTTAATCTAGTAGTTTTTAGATTTTTGATCCAATGGAACATTTGAAACTGGATGTATATGTATGTAATGTGTGTGGAGGGACTAAACGATAATAAAGAAAATTGTATCTCGGTTTATTGCCAATAATTCTTGCTGGGGCAGGAATGGTTTAAAATATTCAAATAACTGGGGCGCCTGGGTGGCTCAGTCGGGTAAGCATCTGACTTCGGCTCAGGTCATGGTCTCGCTCAGAGCCTGGAGCCTGCTTCAGATTCTCTGTCTCCCTTTCTCTCTACCCCTCCCCCACTCATGCTCTGTCTCTCTCAAAAGTACATACACATTAAAAAATAATAATAGAGTCTTAAAATGCTAGCACTAGAAAGGACCTTCCAAGACCCTTTGTACCAAAGCCTCACTTCAAACATGAGAAGAGGCCCAGAAAGTGACTTCTCCAGGGTCACCAAGTGAGCTAATGGCACTTTTTAGGTAGTGGCCTCTGGAAAGATACGGATTCCGAAATGAAAGACAAATGGTGGGGCACGGATTTAGAAACTTCCTCTATTGGACACAAATACAGGGAAAGAAATCAGTCATTTCCGGGAAAACCCCGAAGTCAAATTTCACACTGAAAAATAGCACGCATATGTGCGTGCACGTGTACACACACACACACACACACACACACACACACACACAGGCTTTGGCAGCAGAAAGAAAACAAAAGTCTGCAAAGTCTACTGTCTGTTGTCTGTCCCGCTGAGCTGGGCAGAGGCTGTGAGGGGCAGCGTGACCTGGCTCCTCTACTGAGGAACCTGCATCCCTCGGACCTCGTGGGAGGACCTCCAGCCTCGTGGCTGGAGGCAGAGGCAGAGGCAGAGGCAGGCACTTTTTGTTGGGCAAGAGGGAGGCCTGCCCACCCAGAGTCGAATAAGAGGACAGCCCGTGCATGGACCCCAGGTCAGAAACGCCAAGGGGCGTGTGGAAGTGTGCCTGGCCATGCCACTATGGCGCTCTGGCACCACTGGATCCGTGAGCACAGACAGTCCTACTGTTTACCCCGCCTCCCAGGAAGAGACGCCCCAAGATGTATATGCTGACAAAAGGGCAGCATAATTTTTAAAAATACTCTCTGCTTTGACATTCGCTCCAGACATCGTGAACGATTTCAGTGTCCAAGCCAGATTGATGGGCCTTTTGATGGCTTCAGAGAGAGGGGACATGTATGACTGTAAACACTGGCAGTAAAAACCCTCAATTGCTTTGAAATGGTAAATTTCCAGGCAATGTGGATCTGATGTTACACGCCTCCTGCATTAACAGCTTTTTCTTCCTGTTCAATTATTTTGGCTGGTAAGGGAGTGGAAATTACACTTCAAAATATATCGATGGATATTTTCAGTCTTGCTGAGAGCTTCAAAATATGTACCAATCCCAGGAACATTCCCTTAATTTCCACACCCCACTCCCCCCCCCACCCCCAGTTTCCCAGGGAAAATGGAGATATCAACTACAGGCACAATTAGACTAAAGAAGCTGCAGGAGCAGGGCTTTTTTCACTTCAAATTCTCTCTGGTCTTACTGTGTAATCTCTGAGCCAAATTTTGCTCCAGCCCTAAGTCTAGGGGTCCATCCTAATATCCACCAGGTGATGGGGTTCTTGAAAAAGAAATGAGCATTCCCAAGAGCTTGGGCCCAGGGTCTTGAAACAGGGCATCCAACGGAAGCAGAAAAAACTGCCAGTTCTCCGTGGCATCATTTTCACCCGAGGGATCCAGAAGTCCTAATCTCACGCACATGGTCCTCTCCTATGCCTAGGTGCCGGGCACATGGGCAGCCACCCAGCAATGCCCCAGTTGTGTTTCTGGTTTTCTCCTCTCTACGTGACCAGCTTCTTTCACTCTTCTTTCTAAGCACCAGACCTGGATTTACGGCTGCCTTTCTGGACAGACCACAGAGAAATCAAGTTCAGTTGAACATACCTCCCAAATCTGCTCCTCCCACACTGCCCATTTCAGTTAATGGTTGGTTACCTTACACCAAAGCACTTGGCTCCTACGCTAGAAATGTACATGCTGTTCTTAATTTCTTTCTCTATCCCCACTTCTAGCTGATCTCCAAATCCTTTGAGTCTCTCCTCCAGGGTTTCTGCCCTAGTCCAGGCCCACAGCACTGCTTGCTTGGACTATTGCAGTATCATTGTGACCCCGTGCCACTAGGCTCCAGCCTCCTCACTAAAATGTATACCTGATCATGTCACTCCCTGTTTTAGAATCTTGGATGGTTCCCCACAGCTTACCAGAGTAAGTTCAAATTTCCTATAAAGACCTGGAAGACGTCTGTTAACTGGTCAACGCCTACCCCTCTAACCTCACTGCCATCACCACCCCCTCCCCCGTACACCCAACCCCCTCACCGTTTCCTGTGCTGCCATTCACTTGCACATCTTAGCGCCCTTTGTTTGCCTCTTCCTCTTCCCAGAATGCTCTTCCACCTCTTGCCTACCTGCCTGTCCTTGAACACAGCTCTCAGATGACTTCTTACTTGAAGAAACCCCCTTTGTGCTTCTATAGAGTTCCATTATATCGTCTTGTGACAATCTATGTGTATCTCCCCATGGTCAGTTACTGGGCTCCTTGGAAGCTGTGATCAGCTTTTGTTCATTTTTGTATCCCTGGAACGTAGAATTGCCTGGCATGGTGAGCCCTCAAGCAGGAAAGGAAGGGACTGGGAACACCCCCGCGCCCCCCCGCAGTGGGTAAACAGGCTTATTGCATTTTCGTGCGACAGAAGGGGGAGTAGCAGCAGCCGGCCACCCTAGGTATTTATTCACTCCTTCGCTCACTGCACAAATATTCAGGGAGTGCTGCCGTGATGCCCAAATACTGTGCTAGAAACTGGTGACACAAAAGAAGGCTGCCAGGCTCTGCTCAGAGGAATTCCCATTCAAGGGTGAGAGACGGGCATGTGACAAAGACTGCCCTGGCATTTGGGGCCATCTGTTCTGCTCTGAGGACCTTTGCCACTCATCTCCCAGGAAGCCGTGCAGAGAGAGAAGGACTGAAGGAGAACGTGATAAGAGATGGGGAAGGTCAGGGAAGCCTTGGAAAGGGCTCTGCCTCCGGGACCAATTCTGCTGACCAACTGGCTTTACTTATGCATCTCTCCTTTGTAGAAATTCCTTGCTGTTAAGAAAAAGCATCTGACACATTTCTAATTAGCGCTCAGCCTCTGCAATCTTATTATTCCCAAATGCAACAGCTGGCTCATTCCATGATCAGTAATAATATTCGGAGTTCCTGCAGTTAACCCCCAGAACCAGGGTCACTCCTCCCAGCTTCTGATGGAACCACAGAGGACCTCTCACCCCTCCATCCTGGCGCAGCAGCGTTCGGCCCCCGTCACCATGATTGCAGGGTGGGGCAGCACTCCTGAGGAAGCCCTGTTGGGCAGCCCAGGTTACTCACTCCGCTGGCCCGCACTGACCCCAGCCAAGTCGCTTCCTTTCTCTGGGCTCTAGTCCTGCATCGTCTCTCAGGTGCCGGACTCAAGAGAGAACTGCAGGCTGCATCCAGCTACTACGTCCTTCCCTCCCATCAACCCGTACTTAATGAGCGTGTACGTGCGGCTATGTGCCAAGCGCTGTTCCAAGGGCTGGGGAGACCATGGTGAACAGGACGAGGACTCCTGCTCTCATGCAGCTTACGGTCCAGTGGCAGAAAACACAGTGAAAAGCCAAACAGGAGAATGATGATGGAGTTCCTCTCAAACAGCCAGGTCCTCTCCTTGATGGTTTATGGAGACTTAGAAATAACATTCCCTCAGGTACAGCGGTGCCTTGAGTGTGGCCAGCTGGCAGTGGGGAGCACATGTCCCACTGATTGCTGGGTGACCTCCGAAGGCACCGGCCTGAAGAGGGTCCCGCCTTCCTCGTGGGGTCATTGTGAGTTTTCTGCGATCGGGCTTCGGCACCGTGCCTGTTGCGTGGTCACACACGTTCTGTCCCCTGTCTCTGCCTCCTTTCCTGCTTAGAGCAGACACGGGGGTCTAACCAGTCTCCCTCACCCACCGTCTGAGTCCCCGCTGCAGCTGCAGACAGGGCAAGAGGCTTCTAAGCCCACTGACTCTCAAGGATACTGGGTATGCTGGCGAGAATGGATGCAGCTGGGGCCCTGCACTCGGCCTCTCCAGGCCGCTCAGCACAGGCTCGGAAGGGGTGGGCAGGCACGCACTGGTGGGGCAGGACGGTCATCGTTGTTCGGCCTCTCTGGGGTCTGTTCTTCATAGCCCTGCTGAGCAATCTCTTGCACGAGCCCCTCGCCCCAGCAGCCAGCAGCAGTGCCTAAGGTGGGGGGGGGGTGGTGGGCTGGGGTAAGAGTTTGCCCAAGCCACTCTCCTAATATGTGACAGAACCGGCATTTGAATGCAGGTTGTCCGACTCCAGAGCTAGGCTCTCACCTGAACTCTACTCCCTTTCCCCCCCTCTGTTATCCACCCCGACATCAAATGTACACGGGCAGAGTTCCCTGGGGCCTCTGGGAGCGCCAGGGGCATACGGCTCTCCCAGCTTACCTGAGTGCTGGCTTTGCCCGCTTTCACAGAGACGGGGACCATGCCGGAGAGTAATGCCACAAGGGAGAAACTGTCCAAGGAACCAGAAGTCCAAAAAGGGCACAGTTAGAGGGACCTCAGAGGTCATCTCCCTGCATGCCTCCTTTTCTGGAGGAGAAAATGGAGGCCCCAGCGGGGAAGTAAGTTCCCTGCGTACAGAACTTCTGATCACCCTACAGACTGCCCAGTGTGCTCAGAAGCCCTGTACTGGGACCCAGGCAGTAGCATGGAGAATGGACTCAAACCCAGCCCCACCTCTTACCTGCTGTATGGCCCTTTGGCAATCGAGAGTGTCACCAAGTCCCGGCATGCTGGTTGTGAGTGCTCCAGAGATCACGTGTGTGAGGGGCAGGCACCTGGTGGGTACCCAGTGAACTGCAGCTATCATTATCACTCTTGTTTTCCAAGTTCAGTGCGTGTTGGGCAACACCAAGTCTCCTAGGTGTTGCTTTGATCCTAGGATTCTGCTGGAATCCACTCCTAGGACCAGAGAGGAAACAATGCTTACTCTTATCTCTGAACACTGAAATCCATCTCGTGGAGGGCTAAGCCTCGGCCCGCACCTATTTAGGATCCAGATCTGGAAGAAAGACCACGGGCTGTAGCTGAGGTGACAGGTGATAGCTCCCGGCTCTTCCCACTGTGCTGTGGCTTCCGGCCCATCACTTAGCCTCCGCCTATGTCAAATTTCTGTTGGCCAAATGAGCATGGTCGTGACCCGCCTCCCTATCCCCCACCCCACCCGCCCCACCACCGTGGGAAGTTTATTATGTCCATCTAAGGAAGGGCTGGCTCTGAAGTCTAACATCATCCAGAGAGGCGATGTCTCTATGGGGTTTTCCTGGTGGTGGGTGGAGCGGGGGCGGGGGGCAGGGAAACAGCCTTCTTTTTGGGACAGAGCTACAAGTGACAATTGCTTCAGAGGTGTAGCATCCTCACCACTGACCCCTGGAGAGGAAGAGGTGAGACATGTAGAAATCCTGCCAAATTCTGCATCCTCCTTGCCTCCCTCTCCTCATACAGCCCTCCTTCTAGAGCCATCAGAAACCCCATCCGCCTGATTCTGGGTTCTAGCTTCATTCCCCAGGCCTAGGCGTGAGTTTGGAGCTTCTCACTAGGGGTTGGTGCGATGTCTTTGGATCCCACATCCTCTCACCTGGTTTTCTCAAGACCAAAGGCAACTAGACATGCACAGGCCAGGCTGGGCTGAGGGAGGCAGCCTATGGCAGCAGAGGGCCATTGCCCAAGTCTTTCCACCTGGTTGACCTGAGAGCCTGTGTGGAAGTGGGGACACCAGAAGGGCAGTTTCCTTATGTTTTCTTGTTGTTTGGAGATGTCCGTGGGCCTGACCCTTAAGCAACAAACTTTTCTTGGCTTCCCACAGAGGACATGACTACCGGGTCAACCCCATGGCTCCCGTGGAAACCAGGCTATGGCTTGGCAGTGGATAATGCTATGGCATTATCTGTGGAAATGGATCCTGGCCCCTACTGCAACCTAATTAAACTCCCCAGGTGAGAGACACCTGACAGCAAGGCTGGCCCACTGCTCCAGGGCCAGTGGCCCCTTCACACCCACCTCCTGTTGTCCCTGACTGCTGCATGGTTTGGGCCTCAGACTCCCTGCTACTCTTTGTGGGACTCTCTTTGTACATTCTCTTTCCAGGGTCATATTCTTGGTAGGGCCATTTTTGGACTTGTGTATGTGTCCTCATGGTTAGTTTTCTGAGTCAGGAGGCGGGCACTGCAGTTGCAACGATGATCTTTCTGCAGCAAAAAACTAATTAGGGTTTTCTTTCTTCATTTTACTTCATTCCAACAGAAATGCACTAAGCATCTATTACATGCAGGGTTCAGTCCCGCACACTGGAGAAACAGGGGAAAATGAGTGGTGCTGATGGGGGGTGGTTGGGGGAAGGCATGAGCTGTCTGACCTCCCCTTTCCTAAGGCAGCTTCATTTAGAGGCCAGGACCTTAAGTGGGTCAGGACCCTATGTGGGAGCCAGTGTCCAGTAGCATCGGCAAGAACTAAACCCCCTGCTAACTCTGACCGTGGCATTCAAGCGCCCAGCCTGCCCAAAGTCGACTCCCACCAGGCCCTTTCCAGCATCCTGGCCCCAGCAATACCAAGCAGCTCTTGTCCTTGAACACATCAAGGACTGCCATCCTTTGGACCTTTGCTCTGGCTGTTCATGAATCTAATACCTCGCCCTGCCCTCCCCCTGCCCTCCCTCTTCAGAATTTATTCAAAAGTTTATCCAACTTCTATGAAAAGCCTTCTCTAAGACCCCCCTTGGAATACAATATTTCTTCCTCCGTGATCCCTGCTTGGTTTAGGCAACATCTATTCACTGCGAGTCTGCTCTGTGCCCGACACTGTGCTGATCTGCTAGCCCACCTTTCCTTCTGTTCTGGAGGACAAGAGCATTCCACCCGGGATTCTCCATGCCTCCAGGCCTGGGGCAAAATCTCAGTGATGTCTGTGTCCGTGTCTCACCACGGTGTTTGCACTTCGTGGAAAGTGCAAACGGACAGACGGCTTCTAGACTGGGCTCTGACCACTAATTAGTCGCGTGGCCTCTGGCCAATCTTCCAGCCTCTCTGGCCTCCTTTCTTCCTGGTGAAATAGTGGTAAATGATATCTCACGGTTGCCCAGGGGACAGGGGAAGGTCTGGAGGGAAGCCTTATGAAAGCTGGAAGCCCCAGGCCAATGGAAGATGTGGAGGGGTTGTACCCCCATTCCTCTTTCGCTGGCTGTGAAGCAGAGTCGAGTCCCCTTCGCTCTCCTCGAATGTCAAGCGCACCAGCTTCCAATCCCTCCTCGGGGCCGGCCCTCGCGCGGCTCGGAATCCCAGGCTGCGGAGGATTCCCGTGCAAACTCCACTCTCCTCCCGCCCAGCCATCCCTTCCCAAGGCCTCGCCGAACACACCTTAAGCCCCGCGCCAGAGCGCAGTTCGGAGCGCAGCCCAGAACCGCAGCTTCGCGGCGCGGGCCCGGGCCGGGGTCGCGCATCTCCAGCCGGTGACTCAGGGCCGCTCGGGCGGGGGGTGGGTGGAGGTAGGCGGGACCGACCAGGGCCGCGCGGGGGCAGCCGCCGGGCGCTCGGGCGCTGAGCGGTGGGAGCGGAGTCTGTCTCTGGCCCGTCGCCATTCCACCGCGGGCGTCTGGCTCGCCGGGCCTCGCTCTTGCGCCGCTTCGCACCCGCCGCGCTCCCCTGCCGGTGCGCCGCGGCCCGGGCAGCCGGCGGGGACTGGAGCGCGGGGCGGGCTCTGCGCGCCAATGAATGGGCGCCCGGGGGACGCGCGCGCTCGGGGCTGAAGGGCATTAGGACCGTGAGGATCGCTCCGCGCTCCTGTCTCTCCCTATCACCCCCCACCCCCCACCTCTCTCCCTTTTCTGCTCTGCAGGACTGAGCAGCCAGGCGCGAGCGAAAACAAACAGCTGGGGCTGCGAGCGCCCTCACCCCGGCCCCGAGAGCAAGCCGGCCGGGCCCCCCACTCGGGGCTCCCGCCCGCCCACCATGAGGAAGATCCGCGCCAATGCCATCGCCATCCTGACCGTAGCCTGGATCCTGGGCACTTTCTACTACTTATGGCAGGACAACCGAGCCCACGCAGCATCCTCCGGCGGCCGGGGCGCTCAGAGGGCCGGAGGGAGGCCAGAGCAGCTCCGCGAGGACCGCACCATCCCGCTCATTGTGAGTACGCCCTGCGCGCCGGGCGACCGGCCGGGGAGCCGCGGCGCGCGTCCTTAGCCCCGAGCGGCTGCAGAGGGCGCGGGGCCGGGGGCGGCGTGCCCGCCGCGCCCTGCCGGCTTTGTATCTGTTGGAGCATTCCTGCCCGTTGTTATGGCAACCTCTGTCGGGCCAGCGGGGCCGGGGCGCACGGATGGAGGGAGGGTGACAGCGGGTGGGGGCTGGGAGAAAGTGCTGCAAGTTTGGTGGGCCCGGTGTGCGCGCGCGACTGGGAACGTGGCTCTCTCGGCACTGCGCCGCCGGAGCCGGGGGCCAGGGGTCGGGGGCTGTCCGCACCTCGCCCGCCCCAGAAAGGCGACTGGACCGTGCGCGCAGAGAGCCGGCAGCTGGAACCTCGTGTGGCTGAGCGCGTAGGTGGCCGTGCGCACCCCCTCTCCAGTCTCCTGGGGGCAAAGGACGTGGGGTGGGGGCGCTGGGTAAGGCAGGGTGTCTAGGGGCGCAGGGGGCTTTGCGCCCTCTTTTCAACAACGGATCAACTTGAAACTTGCTTCTTTGGCACGGAGGACTCCCCACTAACACCCGCGGCGTTCTCAGGGTCCGGGAAAGGTCTCTGTACGCGCCCCTCACCCCAACACGAGGGTCCATCACGATGCGTTTGCTGGCAGCGTGTGCTCTAGGGCTGGAAGAGCCCCTCTCTCTAGGTCAGCCCCGCGACATCAGAGCGAGCAGGGAAACAAAGGTGGCGGAGCACGGCGGGGGCCTCCGCGGCGCTGCCGGGGCCCTAGGCGCTCGGGGGACTTAGGCTAAGGCGTGCGGAGCCCCCGCCGCCCTGCAGGGGGCGTGCCTGTCGCCGCCTCCGCCCGGGCCCCGGGTGACAGCTCGGTGTGGCAGGGGCACCTGTTGAGGCGGGAGGCTCTGGGACCCGCGGAGAGGCTCCGTCGGGCGGGCCGCGTTCTTCCGACCGGGCCGGTGGCGGGCGAGAGACTTGGACGACCCCCGGGACGAGCGGCTGGGCTGGGGCAGCTTGGCCAGAAAAGGAGCCAGGGGAGGGAGAGCAAAGTGCGGGGCTGAGGGTGGGTGGCCTTTCTGATGAGAAATATCTGGGCCTGGGGAGGGAGGGTGTGGAACTCCTCCGGGAGGTGCAGGTTCAGGAGGGCGAAGGCTTGCGTGGACCAGAATCTGGGATATTTGTGCAAAGGCAGCTGAGCCCCAGGAATATGGTGGAGGCGGGTGTTAGTGTGGAAGTGTTCTCATATTCCCATCCTGCCCCAGATGCCGTGTCTTGTTACCCACCCGGGAAGAAGTAAAAATCTCCTGCAAAGGAACCATATTCCCAGCTTTGCCTGAGGAGACCTTGGGGTTTATGGGTTTTCCAGCCCCCGCCCTCAATTCCCAGATCCCTGTCGGGTTGAACTCTCTGGGGGTGAGTCTGATTAGGTGGAGGGTTCCCTTCTAGGCTGAGGGTCCCTGTCACTGAGAACTGTTTCCGAAGGACTTGAGGATGTTTGGGCCGAAAGGCTGATGAGGATAAAGCCTCCAGTGTAAAGACCCCAGAGTGTTGGGATCTGGGCAGACTGACAGGCTGGAGTGGGAAGTGAACAAATCGTAGTGGCCCCAGACCTGCAGGGAGTTTGCACAGCACTGACCCACATAAGCTGCCCCCTTCTCACACCCGGGGAGGGCCAGCCTTGGTCTCAGGGTAGGTGGGCTTGGAGCACCAGGGGAGAAGCAGGCTGGCCGGATGTTCTGTCCTTCGCTATGGTGATGTGTTGGGAGGAGGGTCTGAGCTGGAGGGGGAGGGTCTGACTTGGCAGGGGGAGGAGGAGGGAAGAAGGGAGAGGAGGGGGAACCCAAGGGAAGAAACTGCTGCTGGAGCAGAGCCTGAGGCTGGGTCTTCTCACCTTTGTCTCCACTTCAGAATCCTGACCTTGCTCTTGGACCTCTCCCCACTCCTCCTTGCCTTCTGAGATCAGCCGGGAAGGCCGCTCAGACTGAGAGCCCTGGAATGGTGTGCCGGGCTCTGCTGGGGGCACATGGCACTTGTTTTGAGGGGTGGAAATTGGAGGTCATGGGGGGCTCCAGTGAATATCCCTGCTGGCCCCCTCCTTGTTCTCTTGGGGTTTGTTTTGCTGCAGATTAGGAAAGGGCAGTGAACTGGAAGCTAAGTTTCAAGTGTGAAGGGTTATCAGGTAGATCCCAGGGATCCAGGGAGTCGGGGTGCAAGAAGAGAGGGAGAATGGGGGTTTCCCGGGAGTGAGCCACAGACAGTTCTCTGGCCACCTACAGGCATGGCCAGCTACCTCTCTGCTCTTACATTTTAGCCCTGGGTGTCTGTTTCGTAGGCCTTGGTCCCCAGTCACACACCTCCCTGGACACAGCCTTGCATTTTCTTCCTACCTTCCAAGCTGTTTCACTCCAGGGGGGTTCTTAGTCATATATGCCATCATGCAGGGACTATGCTGGAAGCTTCTTACATCCCGGCATCGATGCACACAGCAAGATTTAAGTACTTGTTAGGCAAATCAAGCAGGATTTCTGCCCATCTCTGGGAGCAGCCAAGCCTCACACCCTCCCACCCCGCCAATATTTTGTCCTGAGCTCCAATCTGACTATACCTAAGGAGATGGGGGAATGCGTGTTGGTCTATGAACCCTATGTCCAGCCTGAAAGGGGCAGGTGCAGCTGAGGATTACTCTCCACCCCCCCCCCCCAAACACTGTGGTGAACCTCTCACAGGTCTTCCTGCCATTCCAAAACATGTCTCTGTGTACTTGGGCCAGGACGCTGCATGTGGATTTTCAAATTCTTAGCGGATGATGTGGCCAGCCCTGCCGACAGAGGCTGAGAAAATTCAGACAAACGTCATCATCACTCCCCTGGGGAACAGAGAGCAGAGCTGGGAAAGGGAGGGTCTGCATAACAGCCTGGGCCAGGGGGTAGTTCTGCCTTTACAACGCCCGGGCTATTCGAAGCCAGCCAAGTTGTTTCTGGACCTTGGAGGCGCTGTTTGGCATTGTGGGGTGTCGGCATGGCAACCGTATGGCCCGGATTTCTCCAGGAGGTCCTGATTTTTAATATTCTGTCCTGCTGTCAGCCCATGTGTCACAAATTGTGATGTGAAAAATTGGTAATGGAATGTGTAAAACTATAGGGAGATACCGACTCCATCCCTCAGTGGCTGCTTGCGATGTGGCTGGGTTTGTGATTTCTTCATGCTGTGTTTTATGGGCAAGGCAGTGGATTTGAGGAAATCCACTCGAATCTGCATTGATGCAGGCTGGCATTGGGCGGCAGCTGAAAAGCAGGCGGTGGAGCAGACACGGCTGGCCTTCAGTCTTCAGACCTCACGGTCAGGAAGAACGTTTGTGATTGACTTGGCACCTAGGTGTTCCATATGCCAGTTCTCCAAGAAGCCTGGGTAGGATGCTAAGGTGTTTCACGGAATGTCACTTTACAGACATACTTTTTAAAGGCTGTCCGTTATGAAAATTTTCAGGGTAGGGGTACTCATTTGCGACATGTCCTGTTTGGAACCCTGGAAGTTTTAGGCAAGAGTTTTCTTAAACTGGAGTTTCTCATCCTACGCTTGGAATACTGCTGATGACCGTGGACAAAGTCCTTCTACCTCTGGACCTTGATTATTTTCTGTTAAATTGGGGTTAAATGATTTGTAAGGTTTGTTGATCCTTGGATAAGCTGATGAGAGCCTCATTTCTAGAAGCAGATGAATGGCTTTAAGGGAATTTTCCTGATGCGTGTTGTGAGGTTTCTTGCTTGTGGACGGACATGCCCCTGTCCGGAGGAGGTCCCGCGGTAACCCTGAGGCCTCGCAGGGATCCCTGCTTACCTAGCGGGAGGGGACACATATGATGGCCGTTCTGGTGCCGTTCCCTGAGAGCAGAGGCTTCAGTCAGATCTGGAGGAGTTTATATTTTATTTATAATGTGTGCATTTTGGAACTTTGGGAATACGGTTTGCCTAAATCACAGAAAAGGATTTTATATTTCATTCATCTAGGTGCCACACACAAGGAAGAGGTTGAGGAGGGAGACGCACAAATACCCACAATTCCCTTTGCCAAAATGTTCAGATTGGAAGGGCCTGGTTTCCTGCCCCGGGGGTCCCATCCTGGGTCATGTTGAGACCTGCTCATAGGACTTGGGGACAGCATAGAGGCACCAAGACTGGTAAGGGCCTGACAGCCCAAGGGTCACCTCCCTGGGAAGCCTGAGGTCCCAGGATTTGTAGTAGGGAGCTGCTCACTCTCCTCGTGGGCCCTATGTTTCTGTGTGGTATCAGTAGTTCCCCCACTGGCTGCTCCAGGCATCGGGCCTGGCTTCCTTCTCTGGTGGTTTATCAGCTCTGTGAGCAGAGGAAGCCCTGAGGTCTGGAAATGCCATTTAAGTAGACATGGAGGGGCAGCGATAGGCAAGGCAGGGCTGAATTGCCCAGGGAACTGTCTTGCAGTAATGGAGGAAACCGCCCTGGGGTCAGAGGTGAGCCTGTATCCGAGCAGTTCATTACAGTTAGAAGATTGAAGATTTATCCCCTGTTGGCTTCTGGAGGAGACCTGAAACCTTCCCTGTGACCGGAGGGCAAAGACACAAGGAGGCTAAGTAGACAGGAAACCGAGGGCTTCTGAAAGGAGCGGGGAGCAGATGATGTCAATGATGATCACACTTGGGCAGCGGTTCCATTCACTGAATCAGACAATTTGGTACACTCGCAGATGGTGTGCGACTAGCTCTGGAAACAGTTTCCAGGGGCTTGATCTCTCTCCTCTAAACGGACTCTTGTGGTCTTCGATCTGTACCCGACTGGCCTCTGTAATGCCCCTTACCTCCGTATGATATTTCTAGACGCTCCATTCATTGGACACTTTGACACTGTGTTAGATGTCTCCCAAACTTTAACTTTTCTGACTCCCCTCAACAACCTAATAAGTGGGTGCTGTTATCAGGTCCACTTAACATATGAGTAAACTGAGGCTTACTTACCGATGATCAGGCAACTAGGAAGTGCCTTTAAAATTAGGTGTTTCTAGGGGCACCTGGGCGGCTCAGTTGGTTAATTAAGCATCTGACTTCGGCTCAGGTCATGATCTCATGGTTTGTGGGTTCGAGCCCTGTGTTGGGCCCTGTACTGACACTTCAGGGCCCGGAGCTTGCTTCAGATTCTGTGTCTTCCTCTCTCTCTCTCTCTTTCTGTGCCCTTCCCCTGCTCATGCTGTCTCTCTCTCTCAAAAATAAATAAAAAATGTTTAAAAATTAAAAAAAAAAAACCTAGGTGTTTCTAGGGGTGCCTGTGTGGCTCATTCAGTTAAGCTTCTGAGTCTTGATTTCGGCTCAGGTCATGATCTCACAGTTCGTGAGTTCAAGCCCCGCATCAGGCTCTGTGCTGACAGCGGGGAGCCTCCTTGGGATTCTCTCTCTCCCTCTCTCTCTGCCCCTCCCTCATGCCCTCTCAAAAATAAATAAATAAACATAAACCTAAAAAAAAAACAAACCACCAAACCCTAGGTGTGTCTGCTTCTGAGGCTCATGCTGTATCTTCTTTCCCCTTAGGGCAAGATTCAAGTCTGATGCATCCATCAGTGTGTCTTTCCAGGAGCACCTAGGTCAGCACTATGCATTGTGTTTACTCCTTAAATATTTGTTGGGGGAAGAATGCAAAAACCATATAGAACAAAATGTTAGCGGTAGGCAAGTAGGAGTATGAGTAATCCCCCCATCTGTCTTTTGGCTTTTCCTACATTTTTTATAATAAACATCTATTAACATTATAATAACAAAGCCCATCAGGATAATTATTTTAAAAAGTATTCAGGGGCTGAATAAAATCACTGTGGACCCCTCAATGAAAGTAAACATCTTAAGCATGTCTCGCACTTCTGAATCTCCCATCAGTGCTTAGCGTTGAGCCAACAGAAAAGGCACGAGACACAAGGGTATTGAGGAATAGAACTGGGGCCAGTGGGTAGAAGTTGCAGGGGGAGAGAAGAAGGAAGACTTTGTCACTGAACCGTCCATCATTGGAATAGTCCAAAGGCTGACCACACCCCTCTTCAACTGGTCAGCGCTTCCTTCCCGCCGCAGTTGTGAGGGGGTGAGAAAAGGCTTGTTGTCTAGCCTGTCTCCTAAGATGTCAGGCAGTTCCGCAACCTGGTTCGAAATAGGCTCCAATTAGTGCGCCACAAGAGACCTGGCACCCTGGGAAGCAGGGCTGGCTGAGCACACGGAGGCCAAGGAGGAGGATGACTAAAGGACCCATAACTGCCGCTGTGTTGTCCCCTCCCTGTTCCTTTGAAGCCGCCAAGCCGGGAGGGAGAGGGCGCCAAGGCTGGTCAGAGGCAAAGCTGCGGAGTAGGAAACGCTCCTCTGTAGTGTCTTTTCTGCTCCTCAGAACGAGGCCCCCACCAAGGTTTCCTGCCTGCCTGAAGCCCAGGCCTGCCTGTGTCCCCCACACCCTGAATTTCAGCTACACCCTGTAACAGTATCTGCCTAGAGACAGTGAGGCCACCCCGGAGGACTTCTGTGAACATATCAGAACACGTAGGCGTGGCAGGCTGGGGTATTTTGAAACAGAGGAGCAAATGGAAGAAACTTTTCGGTTATACTTCTTAGGCAGGATAAGGCTCAGGCCACCTTTGGGGAGACATTAGGGCAAGAGTGCCTCAGATGTAGCCTTTCTACTTTCCTGGACCCATCAGGAAGAGCTTCAAGTGTAGCTCAAGGGCACGGGTGCCTCTTTCCTGCCATTCCATGAAGCGAGGTGTGGCTCAGGGTACATCAGACACAACATTGTCGCCGAGCTCAAAGGTGGGTGGCATCTCTTAACATGCTGAGTGTGAGACTTGCCATTATGGGCCTTAGCAGGGCCAGGACTGAGCAGGACAGAGTGGCCCAGGATGGAGACAGATGTTGGCTGCCAGGGATCAAGGTGTGAGGGGATGGGGAGAGGATGTAGAATGAAAACCAAGCGACCCGCATCTAGCCCTGCCCCCGAGGGGCTGTGTTTTCTCGGGCGAGTCACTTGCGCTCTCCGAGCCTTAGTTCCTCATCTGTCGGATGAGGGTTGAACTATAGCATCTCTGAGGTGCCTCCCAACTGAAACCATCTTTGACTTTGTTGACCCACTTCTGCACCAGCGAGGTGGCCCCAAGCCAGGGCTCAAGGTCTGATGGTGCTTAGATGAAGGAGAGTAAGGCTGGGGGCTGAGGTGTACAAAAACCCAGACCACTTGTGTGCAAAAGAGTGTGAAACCTTTAACTTCTCACAACGAATAAACCGGACCTACCCCCCCCCCCCCCCCCCGTTCTCTTCTCTTAAAACACTGTCGGACGGAGCTACACGGCTCTCCTTCTGCTAAATCGGAAGTCTGAGGTATTTGTGAGCGTGTCTGGGGATGCTCACAGACACCTATGTAGGAGTGTCCAGTGGGTGGACTTCAGACATCTCAACAATCTGGGAAGATCAGAAGGAAGCCACAGAGAGCCCTGAGCAGAGAATTAATAGTCAAGCGCCCTTGGACGTGACTCCGAAGACAGACGTGGAATTGCCCTGAGGCCGCAGCCTGGAAATGATCATTGTTGGCGATAAAAATCAGTTTAAGGAGTTCGGGAGGTTGGCCTTCTCCCACAATCTTCCGCTTTTCCTGGGTTACAAATACAGCAGATTAGAAGCAGCAGGATGAGAGAATTGCTAGGAGTCTGCCACTGCACTGAGAGGTGACAGTTGGCAGCAAAGGACCAACCAGGAAGGGGCGTGGGAGATTGGAGCAACCCCCTCCCCCAACAAGCACACACTGGTCCTCAGTGCTGACGGCATCATTTGTTCCTTCGCTTGACAGTTATTTCCTGAGCGCTTACTATGTGCCCGGACTGTTCCAGGCCCCGGAGATCACAGAACAGGTTAAAAGCCCTGCTCTTGAGGACCATGCATCCTAGTGGGAGAGACAGACCACAAACAGATAAATACACAGTGCATTAGGTGGGGGCGAGTCCCATGAAAATCAAATAAAGCCACAAGAGGGGACAGAAAGATGAGAGAAGGGGGGCCAGGAAAGGCCTCTCCGATTAAATGGCGTTTGAGCTGCCTGTGAATGGAAAGGGTGAACCAGACAGGCATCTGGGGGAGACTGTTCCAGACAGCCAAAGCCCAGGGCACAATGTCCACAGGGCGTGTGCCCGGTGCGCTTGGCTGGGGCAGACTCAGCAAGGGTAAGAGTGACCCGAGGTGAAAGTCCAGATCGTTAGGCCTGTGGGCCATGGTGAAGAGGGCTCAGAAACATGTCCCTGAGTCATCAGGAAGTGATAAATTACATTCAGTGTACGGGCTTGGTACGTCAGCGGACCGTCAGTCAGTTCAGAACGTTTTCCAGAAATATGATCAAATGTAATAGGAAGTGTTGATTCTTAAAGAGGTAAACCTAAGATACTCTTCGGCTGGAACGCTTCATTTCTTTATAATGTGAGATCAGTGAGGTACTTGTGTGTGTGTGTGTGTCTGTGTGTGTGTGTCTTATGTGAGGGGGAATGGAGGGTGCTGGTGCCTGAAGAGATTTAAAAGACAAAAGATAATGGGGCCCTTGTTGAAATACTGGAGGGAAGCAGAGTGGGGGAGGGCTCTGCCTCCAGAGAGAGAGTTCTGTGTGGGAAGGAGAATTCCTCTATACGGTGGTCCCTGATCAAGTCCCCCTTTGTTGTTGCCGGGTTCATCGCGTCCTCCTCAGGTGCATTTGGGACTCTGGAAAGGAAGTCTTCTGGCAATGCAGGAACTTGGAAGTCTTGTCCTTCTGTGCAAGCGGTTCCCTTTCCGCCCTCAGTCGGCAGGTTCCCCTTCTGTACAACAGAGCCCCGAAGGCAGAAGCATCCAGGCCCTTCCCCCCGGGCACGGAGGTGGGAGGTGGGCACCGGAGGCCTGGCAGGATGGAGGACCCTGCACAGCTTTTTTTCAGGCAGGCAGTGGATGAAAGGGGCTGCCTTCAGGAGCAAGATGGCTGTGCCGGGGCCTGCCTGGGACCGTGCCCACTGCTGTTCAGCTGGCTCGCCCGTGCCCCAGTGACGGGGACCACATGGCTTCGTGTGTCCCCGGAAAGCTGCCGCTGCTCTCTCTTTGTGGTTCAGGTCACACGCGCTCAATTCCAGACCGCTGTCAGTCATGCCCTTTTAGATGCTGCTTTTCAGAGTTCACATTTTCATCCCTTTATCTTCTCACAGCAGCCCTGGCTTTTAGCTTCTTTCAACCAACTGTTGGGGAGTACTTCTGACATTTCAAGGCCTTTCATTTCACGGGGGTCTGGCCCCGGGAGGCCACAGCCAGAGGGGACCGTGTTGCCAAGAATGCAGTCAGTTTGGGGGCGGGGGTGGGGGGGTAGCTTCTGGCGTCTCACAAGTCTGTGACCAGATTCTTGGCTTAGAAGCCAAATCTTTCCCCCTCCATGTGAAATTCCTCACTGGGGGGTGGGACTGGAAGAGGCTGAGGGGAGTGGGGGAGGTGGGGGGCATTATCCCAGGGCTTGAGGTAGAAGAACCCTGCCTGAGGCTCCAGAGACAGAACAGAGTGATCAGTTAGTGATGTCTGCGGTGGTGTGGGTGCCTTGGAGGAGTGAATTAATAGGAATGAGCCACAGCCCCCAGATAGTTCACCAACCCGAGGCGAGAGGGAGAAAGGGAATCAAGGGACGGAGAACACACACTGCATGGATCAGGGAAGGTGATGGAGGGCTTTTTGGAGGCATCAGCCAAAAGGCATTTGCCAGGTAGAGAGCAGAAGCTGCCCATGGTATGTGTTATTATAGCCTTGGTGCCACCTTGTGGGGGCACGAAAATGGCAGGGGCCTTCTCCCAAAACATGGAGAGAAAATGTCTTGCCCCTGGGTGCTCCCCAATGTTGCCAACCCTTGTTTTTTTGTTTTTTGGTTTTTTTGGGGGGTTTGTCTGCATAGCAGAGTATGAAGCATCACTCACTCAGCCCTTCCAGTCCAGCAGGGTCCCTGAACCATGCCTGGGTGGGCTGGCCCGAGAACTGCAAAGCACGGAGCCCGGGTGAGCTGAAGGCTGACTTGACCAAGTCGGGGGGCAAACCACGCAGAGAGGGTTAGAAAGGGCCTGGGCCTGGTCAGAGAGAGAAACCGGTTGTGAGGTGACAGTTCTGAAGAGCCGGGCCAACAGGTACCCTGAGCGTCATCACAGGGGCTCTGGTGGAGGATGGCACCGGCCCACGGCCCAGGGAGAGCCCTGCAAGGTCCAGACGGGCAGTGACCGATACGTGGCCACCAGCCACACGTGCCACGAGCGCTTGAAGTGTGGCCAGTGCAACAGGAGGAGCTGGGCTTTTTGTTTAGTTTCAATTTAACTGATTGAAATTTAAAAGCAGACACTCATTGCAACTCTCGCTAAACTGTTGGGAGTGTTTAAAAGAACACTCTGTGTGTGGAATCTGCGTTTTCAGCTGTAAGCTTTATGAAGTCTCAATACAAATCAGGTATTTCTGGTGAAAATTTCGTGTCTAAATTGAAGCGTGCTGTAAATGTAAAATGCACACTGAATTTCAAAGACTTAGTACAAGAGAAAAACAATGAAAATATCTCACAAATAATTGAAAATATTGACTGTGTTTTGAAATGGTAATACTTGGACGTACTGGGCTTAATAAAATACATTACTGAAATTAATTTTGCCTGTTTCTTTTTACTTTTTGAATGTGGCTACCAGAAATTTGGAAATTCCTTATGTGGCTTGCATTCCATTTCTTTGGGCTGTGCTGGTCCTTATGTGTGTTCGTGACCCCTCTCCAAAGGGCTACAAGGTTGTAGGCAGAAGGTTTTATATAAAGCAAAGAATATGGCTACATTCCCAGTTTACCTTGACTTTGGGGTAAGTCCTCTCCAGTCCAGCTGCTGCTGAGGCGTTGGTTCCTAACACACCATCGTCTACGGGCATGGGACACCTCCCAGCGTGGGCCTTTGTCCTCACACCATCATTAAAACCAAGGTCAATGTTTTCTTGCAGCCTCTTCTCTTTTCAAAATCCCTTCTAAGCTCTCGCTGTGATGAAAATGGGTTTTGGGGTAGGAGGGGTAGGAGGGGCAGGAGCTGTGGATGCAGGGAGCCTTTTACTCCCTTGGAAAGTAGAGGGATTAGTTCCGGTCTGTTGCTTTTGGTGTTTCGTCTTTATCCTGTTAGAGCCAGAATGATAAATAGGTCTCAGCTCTACTGGCAGCCCAGAACCTGTGGAAGTGGCAGCCTGCAGCACTGTGGTGAGAAGGATTCCCAAGCTGTGTGCAGACTGAGCGGGAAAGAGGCGATCGATTAGCCACGTCTGTAAAGGGCACGGGCTGGGACTGTAGAACATGGGCTTTGTATAGAGTGATCCTGCCCTGATGAAGTTGTCTTCTTTGAGAATTCCACCCCCCACCCCCCACTTTCAAGACCTGATATGTTTTAACAAGTTGGCCACTTTGAAGAAGCAGGGAGGAGGCTTGCACTGTGTCAGGAGATGTACGGAGGGGAAGCTGGTCATCTCGGTGGAGCAGAACCCTAACCAAGGGGATGGGACAAGAGCTTTAAACCACTGTGCAAACGTTCAGTGGCACTTTTTCACTTACTCGGTAGAGCTGGGTCGGCTCTGGTCTGGGACCAGTCTACTGGCAGCAAAGAGACAGGGCTGTAAACCCAAGGAGCAGGGTAGAAACCTGGAGGGTCTGAGGGAAGAGAAGAGGGTTGGCTCTTTTCCTTTTCCTCTCCATCTTCCCTCCCTTCACAGTGGGCTCTGTGAACTTTGGAACCTTTCCTGCTTCTTGGTGCCACATTCCTGGTTGTGGCTTTGCTCAGGACGCAGCTGGAGAGAGGCCAGGGGCACAGCCACTGGAGCCAGAGTGTCAGCGTTCATGTTCCAGCTCTGCCCCTTACTAGCAAGTTATTGAAACATGCCGTGCCTCAGTTTTCTCATATGTAAAATGGAGCCATTCATATGACTGCTTGCTCTGAAGGTTAAATGAGTTAATCCCCATAAAGTGTGTAGAATCATGCCTTGCACATAGTAAGTGCTATACGAGTGTTAGTACACGAGTTAATAATGACACTGTAAGTTCTCATCATTTGTTCATTTGCATGTTACTAGTTAATGCTGCATATCAAATCACCCTAAAACCTATTGGCCGAAAACAACAATAATCGTTTGTTCTCTCCCGTTGTTTCTGTGGGTCAGGTATTTGGAAGTGGCCTGGCTCGGGGTTTCTCGGTGAGGTTGTAACCAGATGTCAGCCACCGTCGTCCAGGGGACCGAGGGTGGCTCTCTCCCGTGGCTGGCCGGCTGGTGCTGGCCGTAGGCAGGAGGCCTTGGTTCTTCTCCGTATGGGGGTCTCCCCATGTCTGCTCGAGTGTTTTCACGGTATGGTGGCTGGCTCCCCCTGTGGCAAGCAATCCAGGAGACCAAGGTGGATATGGCAGAGACTCCCTGACCTCACCTGGGAAGTCACACAAGCAAAGAAGTGATGTGGTCTGACTTACATTTTGAGAGACCGCTGTGGCTGCTGGTTTGAGAAGAGACAGGAGGTCTGAACGGGAGGCTTCGGCAAGGGCGGAAGCACTTTTGACCACCTGGCATGTGCCAGAAACCTGCCAGTTGTGTTTCATATACTTTTCCCTTCATCCGTCACAGCAGGCTGGTGGCCCGAGTGTTACAACCCCCCTTTTACAGGTAGGGAACCTGACTCAGAGAGGGCAGGTTATCTGCCAACAGAGCCAGGATTCACCCAGGGTTGCCTGGCACCAAAGCCTGGGGAGTCGCACAACCTCTCAGGATGCCCACCTCACGATGGGACGACTTACGAGGGAAAACAGACTTTGTGAGGGATCTTAATTTCTGTATTTCTCGAAGTCAGGATGGGGAACCCGAGAAAGCCAAGAAACATTCACAGGTCAGACAAGGGAGAGGAGCAGGGCCCTCTCAGCACCTGCCAGCGCTGGGGGGAAGATCAAAGGGCTGGGGCAAGGTTTGGAGGGTTGGCTGGACCAAAAGGTATGGGCTGGGGAGATTCCCTGCACTTGGCTCAGGATCTCCAAATTAACGGAACTTCTGAGGTCAAGGGAAGCCTTCGTGTTACCTGCGCCCTAGAGAGTTCCATGCAGAGGGATCAGGCCCACCCACCTGGAATGGAGTACCTGGGAGTAGTAAAATAAATGAACTAGATCAATGTGTATCTGCACAAATGGTGTTTAAAACCATGATGTTAGAGGGGGATTGCAGACGATTCTGTAGGATGCAGTTGTGCAAATTCGAAAAATATAGTTGTGCCTATTGTTCCTGGATGTATGTGTGTATGTGTGCGTGTGTATCTCAAAGTGTAACAACCGACCAAAGAGGATACACAGCACACTTAGAGCAGTGAGTGTTCCTGGAGAGAGACGGAGGAGGGGACCAACAGGGAGTTTGACTTTATTGGCAACATTTTATTTCCGTTGTTTTTTGAAAAGAGAGGCTTGCAGCCAATCTGACAAAATGTTAACAAGTTGTTAATTCTGGTAGCAGGGCAGGTGATTCCTAGTCTTTGTACTTTCTGGAATTGAAAAAAAAAAAAAAAACACCAAACAAACCTTGAATCTAAAAACACTTTAAAAGGAAAGGAAAGAAACAGCTGGTCCCCCAAAGTCGATGAGTATCAGCTGCATGAAGAAGGAGAAGAGGGCTGCCTGGGTGGCTCAGCCCTCCCACACGTGCTCGCTCGCTCTCTCTCTCTCTCAAAATAAATAAACATTTATTTATTTTTTAATTTTTTTTTAATGTTTATTTATTTTTGAGACAGAGAGAGACAGAGAGAGACAGAGCATGAACAGGGGAGGGTCAGAGAGAGAGGGAGACACAGAATCTGAAGCAAGCTCCAGGCTCTGAGCTGTCAGCACAGAGCCTGACGCGGGGCTCAAACTCACGGACCATGAGATCATGACCTGAGCCGAAGTCAGACGCTTAACCGACTGAGCCACCCAGGCACCCCAATAAACATTTTTTTAAAAAGATGGAGGAGGGTAGTGGAAAACTGAAGGCAAGATTTCTGCCCCCCTCCAGGCCCCCAGAAAGCCTGTCACCCATGCAGTGCTGTTTTCACTTGCCTGGAGGACAGCAAAGTGATTCTCAATCATCTGTGCTCAGGCGTGTCTTCTGTACCTGAAGATCAGCCGAGGAGGGGCTGGCAGTGAAGGCGGCGGTGGTGGAGACAGCACGTTCTCCAACAAAGCCCGAGTGTTGAGGGTGCAAGGGCCGGAGGAAAAGAAGGGTCAGGTGCCGGGAGCCCAGGCCAGGAGGACTGAGAGCCAGAGCCTGGAAGTTCCATCTGTGAAAGGACATGACTAGTAAAATGGGTGTCTCTCACCCTCTGTCAGGGGTGAAGGGATTGGAAAAGTCTTTTGATATAAAGGTATGAGACCAAAGGTATGAGGTTTTTCTTCATTATTCTTTTTTCTCCCTTTAGACATAGTACATGGTTAATATACAAAAGACAGGAAATTGAAAAGGAGATGAAAATCACCCCAAATCGTACCATTATTAACATCTTGATGAATAATCAATTCAGATCTTTTTTGGTGGATTTTTGAAAATAAAATCATGCATTTTATGCTGTTTTGTAACTGGTTCTTTTTTTTTTTTTTAATGTTTATTTATTTTTGAGAGAGACAGAGACAGAATGTGAGTGGGTTAGGGGCAGAGAGAGAGAGGGAGACACAGAATCCGAAGCAGGCTCCAGGCTCCAAGCTGTCGGCACAGAGCCCGACGCGGGGCTCGAACTCATGAGCTGTGACATCATGACCTGAGCCGAAGTCGGATGCCCCACCGACTGAGCCACCCAGGCGCCCTGTAACTGGTTCTTTTAACACTGTATCATGAACACCTTTCTATGTCATCGTCTTCCAAATATTTTTTAATGGCTGCCTAGATTTTCGATGGGTGAATATTCCATAGATTATATATACCATCACAGTTCATGGACTCTGAAGATTAGATTGCATAGGATAATATGAAATCGGGTTGTTTTTGGGTCAAAAATGGTCACTATTGGAAGTTTCACAGCGTTCAACTAAATATGTTTTCCAGTTTTTCTTTTCTTTTCTTTTTTTTTTTAAGGTTTATTTATTTTTGAGACAGAAAGAGACACAGCATGAACGGGGGAGGGGAAGAGAGAGAGGGAGACACAGAATCGGAAGCAGGCTCCAGGCTCTGAGCCATCAGCCCAGAGCCTGACGCGGGGCTCGAACTCATGGACCGCGAGATCATGACCTGAGCTGAAGTCGGATGCTCAACCGACTGAGCCACCCAGGTGCCCCCAGTTTTTCATTTTCATAAACAACACAACAATGAACCCTTTGTAGGTGCACCTTTACACATAGCCTTGATTAATTCCTTAGATAAATCCTGGCAATGGAATTGTTGAACACAGTATCAAAAATTCCAATAAAGACAGAATCGGATAGGGCTGGGATTAGGAAGAGGTGAGTGGAATGAATGGTGTAAGTCAGGGCCAGATCTGTCTGTATCTCAGATGTTAGTTTCTGTTCATTCTGGATACTTTGCATTAATTTTGATTTTTCAGAATATGTCTTTAAAATATCTATTTTGGGGCACCTGACTGGCTCAGTCAGTACAGCCTGCAACTCTCGATTTTGGGATTGTGAGCTCATGCTCCACATTGGGTGTAGACATTACTTTAAAAAAAAAAAAATCTGTCTCGATTCCTGAGTTTGTTTGGTGCCCCCTTACATTTTGCACCCAACATGAGTGCCTCAGTCCTTCCCCCTGCTCCTGGCCCAGGATAGCACTAGTGTTTCCCTCAAGGAATTGTCATGGTGAGTGAGGCCTGTGAACCACTCAGAATGGCATCCAGAATAAGTGTGCTCAATAAGTATTATGTTTATCTCCTCTCAGAAAACATTTGTCGTCCAGCACGTGACAGGTGCTGAGCTAAATGCCAGGGTGAGTAAGACCCGGTCCCTGTGCTCGAGCTGCTTGGGCATGTCAGGGAGCCCGCCAGCGTTGGGGAAGGTGGAGGGTGCCGTCACAGGGCACGTCCTTCCTGGGTACAGTGAAGTCTTTGCCTTGTGCACTGGAGGGATGATAATGTGGCCCGAAGTCGTTAATACAAGCACATGCTGGTCGCACAGGAAGCAAAAGGGACATCAGGCAGGAGGTGTGGCCTGAGCCAAGATGCAGTGTGGGAGGCCCAGCTCCAAGTCATTCTGTTAGTATGGGAGGAGGACTGGGCCAAGAACAGGTGGCAGCTGGGGATCCTGCTGGGCCAAGAACGGGTGGCAACGGGGGAGACACGGGGATCCTGCCCTGAGCCCCATGTCCACTTGTTCCCAAGCCACGCTGACTGCAGGAAGGCCAGCCTGCGACGGTCCGTTCACACTTCCAAGGGTGCTACCTTCCTGTGTAACGTCAATCGTGACATTGATGCCTAATGTTGATTTCTTCTTGTTGTCTTATTTTTAATCATGGCAAAATATACATAACACAAATTTTACTGCATTAACTATTTTTTTACTAATGCTTTTTTTTTTTTAAGTTTATGTATTTTGAGAGAGTGTGAGAGTGCATGAGCATCGGGAGGGGCAGAAAGAGAGGGAGAGAGAGAATCCCAAGCAGGCTCTGCACTGTCAACTCAGAGCCTGACACAGGGCTCGATCCCACGAACACTGAGATCATGACCTGAGCCGAAATCAAGAGTGGGATGCTCAACCAACTGAGCTACCGAGGCACCCCTTTATTAACTATTTTAATGGTACACAGTGCCATTAAGTAGCATTAACCCTCACACTGTTGTGCAGCTTACCCCCACCATCCATCTCCAGAACTTTTTCGTCCCCACCATTCTACTTCCTGTCTCTCTGAATGTATCTATTCTAGGTGCCTCACAGAAGTGGGATCATACAGTACTTGTCTTTTTGTGACTGGCTTGCTTCGCTTAGCTTGATGGCCTCAAGGTTCATCCGTGTGGTAGCAGGTGTCAGAATTCCCTCCCCTTTTGAGGCTAGATAATAGTCCATTGTATGCCTAGACCACATTGTGTTTATCAGTTCATTCATGGACAGACGCTTGGGTTGCTTCCAACGTTTAGCTATTGTGAACAATGCAGCTATGAACACGGGTGTACAAATATCTGTTTGAGACCCTGCTTTCAATTCTTTTGGGTATATTCCCTGAAATAGAATTGCTGGGCCATAGGGTCATTCCATTTTTAATATTTTGAGGAACGACCATACTGTTTTCCTAGTCTTATTATTTTTTTTTAATTTATTTTTTATTTTTTTTAAATGTTTATTTACTCATTTTTGAGAGAGCGTGAGTGAGGGAGGGGCAGAGAGACAGGGAGACACAGAATCCCAAGCAGGCTCCGGGCTCCAAGCTGTCATCAGGGAGCCCGCTATGGGGCTCGAACCCGTGACCCATGAGGTCATGACCTGAGCCCAAGTCGGAAGCTTAACCAAGGCACCTGGCCCAGTGCCTGCCCCTAGTGAACCCTGGTTGCCCGGATGAGGCTTCTGGAGGTTGAGTAACTTGCCCAACATCCCACAGCTGGAGGGGAGGTGAGGGGAGGTAGAACACATTCGAACCCAGGCGCCAATCCCAGGGGCCAAAGACTTTATCTCTGGGCTGTACGGGCTCTCCGAGATGGCCTGGCTCCCATCAGTCCTGGGAGAAGCCTCACCATCCCTACCCTTCCCTTCCCTCCTCTTGGGGTAGAAGCTGAGGATACAGCCTTCGGGAGCCCCACCCCACCCCCCAGCTTCACAACAATCGGTTGCAAAAGTTGCCAGTGACAGTCATGACTCTTAAGAAAAGAAAGGGGCAGACAGATCCAATTTCGGTCACCCAAGTTCAGGAGGAAATACCAGCTTGGGCAGCTCACGACAAATAAAAAACTGGGAGTGTTAGGGGCGCCTGGGTGGCTCCATCAGTTAAGCGTCCAACTCTTGATCTCAGCTCGCTCAGGTCATGATCTTATGACAGTGCAGAGCCTGCTTTGGATTCTCTCTCTCCGTGTCCCTCTGCCCCTCCCCTGTGCATCTCTCTCTCTGTCTCTCAAAAAATAAAAAAATCAAAAGTAAATAAATAGACATTAAAAAAAAAACAAAACTGGGAGTGTTCGCCACAGGCCGACCCTACTCCCTGAGCGCGGGGACAGCTGCTGCTGTGTCTCAGCCCAGCTGTGCTCTAGATTGCTTTTCTTTAGCTGTTCCTTGCATGCCAGGGGACAGGGTCATCACTTGTACCTGACCTCTGCAGTGTCTGCTCCACAGTGAGCACTCAGGGAGTCTGTGATGATTGAGCCTACAGGGCCTGGAAGACCTTGGATTTAACTCTGTGAGCCACGGACTGTTGACATCTCCATTTGACAGATGAAGAAACTGAGGCTCTGAAAGTGAGTGACTTATTGATGTTTTCAGCCAAACAGTCACAGTGCTGGGATAAGAAGCAGGCGCTGGGCTCATCTAAGGAGAGGGAAATCCAGAAATCCGTTTCAGGTCCAGACCTGGTCAGGTTTTTGAGGCTGCCCTGAGGGCACCTGCTTGGCTCCCTGGAGTGGGCGGGAGGAGAAGTGTGAGAGGAAACGGCGCAGTTCCAAAGCCAGTGGACCCCAGCGCCCGGCTTGTCTGCCCTCCCAGTTTTTCAACCTTTTGTGAGCTCTGGCGGTGGAAATCCCTCTCCTTTGTTGCCAGCCAACGGGGCTGTGTGGTCATGACACCAACCCAGCCCTCCATCCCCCTGGGCCGCACGTGCTCATGGGACCCGGCAGAGACGTGGCTTGCTTAGGAACACTGACATCTCTCTCACTTCTCCCAGGACACTGGCCTGTGGCGTTCGCGACACCTGGTGTTTTTCATGCCTGAGGACCGACATAGTCTCCCTTCACTCCAGATACAGTCCTCTGCCCAGCGTGGGGGTCCTGGGTAGGAGCTGAGCCTGTCCAAACCCCACACCACTACGATGGTCATTGGAAAAACGATATTCATTCTGAAATTACTTCCCGCCGGTGACTGCTCGCATACAACGAGCACTTCAAAGACCAAGTATTTGGACTATAACTTTTCATAAGTTAGGTGTTGGGGTTTGCCCCAAAGGACCTCTGAGAGGTGTCAGAATTGACAAAGATTATATCTGCCCTAGCCGATTTGTTTTTTCTTCGCATGTGGACAGCTCAAGCTGCAGGGTGAGGTTTTATACCCTCTAGAGGGCCTTGGAACCCCCGACCGCCCTTGTCCTCTAGAGATGAATTCTACGAGGTTCTCTTGCACCCTGCCTGCTGTGCATCGGAGCACACAATCGGGCCAGGTTCGACACCCCCACTTTACTGGTCTCTTTGGTTCCCTCTGTTTGCTGTGCCCCAGCCACACTGCCCTCCTGTCTTTCCGTGGGTGCATCAAGCTGTCCTGCCCCAGGCCTGCAGGCTGTCCCTCTGTCCGGGGCCCCCCCGCTCCCAAGCTGACCATGGCCGGCTCCTCTCTCCAGCCCTCTCCAGCCCTTTACCTTGTGTCATTGCCTTCCACACAGTTGCCAGTCCTGGAGATGACCTTGCTCTTTGCTGTTCTCCATCTCACCTCCTCCCCTGGCCCGTGCAGCCCATGAGAGGAGGGACGATGTGGGGTGCACCTCCCTACACTAGATGGCTGTTAGTATGTATAGTTACCACGGGACAAGTGACCCGACCTCTCGAGCCTCTGTGTCTTCATCTGTGCAGTGGGCATCACTAGTCCTGAAAGCCACATTAAAAGAGCCCTACCATACACATGGCTTGTGGCACAGAGTAGTCACATCACCAATGACGGATCACTAATGTCATTCCTCCGGGGCTCCTGGAGAGCCAAGAACATGTCTGCCTTGTTGTGCCGGTGACTGGCACCTAACAGATAGGCAGCAAATGTTGACGGACTTGGAGGGAGGCTGACCATTTTGGGGATGGCTGCTGTTTCTTTGCTCATGACATGGCCCTTGTGGGCTGCACCACACGCGTCTGGGTTGCGAGGACGTCAGCGAGTTTGCTAGGTTCACACTTGGCCTCAGGCAGGTGAGGAACTCGGCGTAATATGCCAGGAAGCTTTTCCAGGGGAGGAAAGATAGGGTGATGGGAATCACAGGAGCTAAGACCACGGACTCTGCCAGGGTTCAAATCTAGCTCCACTGCTTACAAGCTGTGTGATCTTGGGCAAGTTACTTAACCTGTCTGAGCCTCAGTACCTTCCTCACAGGGTGGTTATGAGGATTTGATTACTCACTGTGAGTGTTCTCTTAGAATGCCACCTTACTTTTGTTATTATTATCCCTTTGCTTTCTCGGCTTCCCCATGTCATGTCTTCGTTCATTTAAGATATATTCATTAAGCACCTACTATGTGTCACCAATTGTGCAGGGTGCCAAGGAATCAAAGGTGAACAAGACATCCTGGCCTGTGTCCTCCAGGTATGGGAATGGGTGATGACAGGGGCCTGGATAAATGCCAGAGAAGGACATACCTAAGAAGGATTCAGCTCAGCCGTGTTGCCGCTCCTGCTTTGGAAAAATGGGTTCCTGCCTTGGGGTGCTCACTCTTGCCCTGCTGAACGATCTCTGTGGCCTTTTCCTGGGACTAGAATCATCCTGACTTCTCGGAGCTGGCAGGGGCCCTGGAGACCCCGCACCTCTTTCTTATCTTCCACCCCAAACACCTGCTGTGGTTCCTCTAGGAAGGGGTGCCTGCTCTTCAGCCACAGGGAACAGGGGGCAGAGTGGCCTCTTTGATGCTAGCAGTGTCGCTGTCCTGTCACCATCCAGCGTCAAGGGGTCCCCGGGCCTGTCACCATCAGCGCGGACAGATAAACACAGGTGTCTTGGGGATGGGGTGGAGTGGCAGTGCTGTTCTGGCAGGCACAGTGACACACGATGGGCATAACCGAGGGAGGCCCAGCCCTGGGTCGGCTCCTAGGCGGTGGGGAGCTCTGCTTTCACAGCTTACAGCGAACTTGGGCAAATTATGTGTTCATCCTGTATCTGTTTCCTCAACCACAAAATGGGGACAGTGAAAGCAGAGTGCCTCTACTTGAAGAAGACTGCTTTGAGGGGCGCCTGGATGGCTCAGTCGGTTAAGCATCTGACTTTGGCTCAGGTCATGATCTCGTGGTTCAGGAGTTGGAGCCCTGCATCAGGCTCTGTGCTGACAGCAGGGAGCCTGCTTGGGATTCTCTCTCTCTGTCTCCCTCTGCCCCTCTCCCACTTGTGCTGTCTCTCTCTCTCAAAAAAAAAAAAAAAAAAAAAAAGATTGATGTGACGATCAGATGGGATTACACATTAAAACCTGTCCTGTTGGACTTGGCTTTATTATCACTTATTATCCTGCCATCATTTACTATTGTTGTTATCATTTTTAGGGACATTTAGGTCATACCTACAGCCCATGCCACACAGAAATAGAATGGCTGTCATGTAAGAAAGATCCCTCATTTCTTTTTTTTTTTTTAATTTTTTTTAACGTTTATTCATTTTTGAGAGACAGAGACAGAGTGGGAGCAGGGGAGGGGCAGAGAGAGAGGGAGACACAGAATCCGAAGCGGGCTCCAGGCTCCGAGCTGTCAGCCCAGAGCCCGACACGAGCCTCGAACTCACGAACCACAAGATCGTGACCTGAGCCGAAGTTGGATGCTCAACGGACTGAGCCACCCGGGCACTCCAAGATCCCTCATTTTCAAAACAAACCATTTTATGTGTCATCATTTGCATTCCTCTTTCAGGGGTTCTGTTGTAGTTGCACAGAGAGACCCAGAAGGAAAACTGAGGCCTTCCCTCCGGTCCCTCCCTTAGGGACTATGTTGTCCTTTACACAGAGGGTCTGTGTCTCCTGGGTACAACCCCGTGTTCCTCACTAGCCCTGCCTTCTCTGTACTTCTGCTGGCATGTGGCTCATGACCATTGTGACTCCAGCCCCAGATCTACCTTAAGCTCCGTGTCTTTGCCCAGCCAAGGTAGCCTCAGTTTCCCACCTCCTGAGAGAGACTCTGATTGGCCCAGGTTGTCCTGCCAAACCTGGCCACAGAGGTTAAAGGTCACTAGTTAACACCCAGGTGGACTGCATTTGGGTCAGGTGCCCACCCTGGGCAAATGGCGTCATCAAAGAGCTCAGATTCCCAGGGCACAGAACACACAGATTAAGGCAGTGGGGGATACGGGGATGGAGTGGAGAGAAGGCAGAGTCCTTTAGGAAAGGGTGGACAGGGGTGCCTGGGTGGCTCAGTTGGTTAAGCATCCAGCCTCAGCTCAGGTCATGAGGTCATGGTTCGTGAGTTCGAGTCCTGCGTTGGGCTCTGTGCTCTCAGTTCAGAGCCTGGAGCCTGCTTCGGATTCTGTGTCTCGCTCTCTCTCTGCCCCTTCCCCACTCACACTCTGTCTCTCGAAAAATGAATAAATGTTAAAAAAAATTTTTTTAAGGGGGTAGACAAAGGAACTCTCTGGAGTGATACTGATGTTCTGTTTCTTGGTAGAGATGTGGATTGCACAGGTGTATGCATTTATCAAAATTCACTTAAAGCTATTCTTAAGATTTTACATCCACACACACACACAACCTTACACAAATGTGAACTCTAGCGAATGATATGCGTGCTGGAAGTATTTAGGGCTGAAATATACTGAAGTGTACAGCTTCCTTTAAATTCACCAAACCATGAAGATGGACTGATTGACAGATGAAAGGCTGGATGGAAGGACAGATATATGATGAAGCTAATCTAGCAAAATGCTGATGGTGGAAACCAGTTGGTGGGTGTGTGAGTGTTCACTATACAATTTTTTCAGCTTTTCGGGACGTTTAAAACAATTTTTTAATGTTTATTTATTTTGAGAGAGAGAGAGAAAGCATGAGCAGGGAAGGGGAAGAGAGAGAAAGAGAGAGAGAGAGAGAGAGAGAGAGAGAGAATCTCAAGCAGGTTCTACACTGTCAGCACAGACAGTGTAGGAACTCACTGAACCAGGGCAGGAACTCACGAACCATGAGATCATGGCCTGAAATGAAGTCAAAAGTTGGACGCTTAACTGAATGAACCACCCAGGTGCCCCACGTCTAAAAATTTTTATGATGAACTGTAGAGTCTTATTTATTTCATTTATTTATTTATTAAACGTTTATTTATTTTTGAGACAGAGAGAGACAGAGCATGAACGGGGGAGGGGCAGAGAGAGAGGGAGACACAGAATCTGAAACGGGCTCCAGGCTCTGAGCCATCAGCCCAGAGCCCGATGCGGGGCTCGAACTCATGGACCGCGAGATCGTGACCTGAGCTGAAGTCGGACGCTTAACCGACTGAGCCACCCAGGCGCCCCATTATTTATTTATTTGAGAGAGAGAGAGAGAGAAAGAGAGCATGAGTGGGGGAGAGGGAGAAAGAGAGAATCTTTAAGCAGGCTCCACACTCAGCAACGCGGAGCCTGGCTCGATCCCGGGATGCTGGGATCGTGTCTTGAAATCAAGAGTCAGACACTGAACCTACTGAGCCACCTAGGCGCCCCGGATGTAAAAGCTTTAATAGAGAAAGGAAAGGAGCATGAGCAACCAGGCCCTGCCTGGCATCTCAACACAATTTGCTCCTCCTCCCGGGCACTCGTGCCCCAGGCCTGCTACAGAAGGCTCAGCATCACTTAACCAGCACCTCACTCCTGTCAGAAGCTGAGAGGAGTTGCTAATTGAGAGAGTCCCTAGGACATGTGTGAGTCACCCACCACTCCCGGTTTTCCAGACCAGGCCCACATCAAGCCAAGTCCCTGGAAAGGGACATCCCTGGAGGTGATTGGGGATCTTGCTCCCTGTTGGCATTACAGCTGTGCCACACCCTCAGTTTTACAGTGAGCATCTTTTGTGCCATCACTGTTGACATCATTGCCATATTTCCATTGTGTGGGGGTCCCCGAGATAAAATCCTCCCTGTCTCCAGGGCCTCCGGTCTGGTTACTTTTGGAGGCCCAGCGCAGTGAGCTCTCCCAGCTGCTCAGTAAATGTTTACTGGTTACATGCAAGGATGGGTGAGTAGTAGAATTCAGCGCAGGAAAGAGGCGTCTCTCTGCTGACTGATGGGTAAGCTTTCTTTTAGCAAACAGTGACGACTAAGCAGCTCCTAGTGCTTCCCTTTTGGTGTGGCTAGAAATTCAATACAATGACAGCTGTTCTGGTGGCCTGGGGTCCCTCACTGGGAGTGGGAGGGCTACCCACTCCCTCCCTCAGTGACTCTGGATTTTTTGCGTTCCTATGTCAAATGCTGCAGGGAATACATAATAAATGAATAAAATCAAGTTCAGTTCTTTCATTTTGCTGTTGAGGAAAATGATGCAGAGAGGTTAAGTGACTTGCCCGAAGGCAAACAGCAATCTGCCGCGCAGCAGAGCCAACACAGACCCCCTTCTCCTGCCTCCACAGTTCTTTCTCCTGGACCACCCTGCCTCTTGTGCTCGGGTCTGAGGCAAAGCCACAGCTTGGAAATGATGCGACTGCCTCTGAGCGAGAGGTGCTAACCAAATCTCCTAACTGCAGGGCCCAAATCCAGTAGAAAAGTCTCCACTTAATCCTTGCCTGGGTATTGAGTAAATAATTCTGAGGACTCAGACAAAGCCCTCCGTAGTACGCAGAGCTCTGAATTGTCCCTGAAGCTTCCTGAGTCCTGAAAGACTCTGGTGCTAAGAAACCAACATGTTCCTTGGAATTAGTGACCCTGCGAGTCCAAAGCAAACTAGCCGAAGTATCTGCCACTGCCCCTCCCAAGTCCTGGCACCCTGTTTTCCAGCAGGGACTGGAAGAAGGGTCAGTAGGAGGATCTGAGGGAATGACCTGGAAGGCCACCTAGTGATGTGATTTACAGGGGAGGAAACGAAGAGGGTCCCCTGTTTAAAGTCACACAGCTTGTTTGGGTAGACGAGGGCTGGGACCCAGGCCTCCCAGCCTGTGGCCACAACTCTTCCCACTACACCAGGCTGCCTCTTTAGAAAGCCACAGGACAGTTGTTCTGCATTAGGCCAAACCAGAAGGCAGTTGGAACGGGTTGACAGCCAGCTGCAGAGAAACCTCTGAGGCAATTGCTGGTGAATGGATTCAGCAGAGATTCTACCAAACCCAACGCACACTAACATGTCAGGCCCCCGAGACCGCGGCATCCTGCCAGTAACCCTGGCACCAGAGTGTCCCCAAGGCCCAGCAGGGCCAGCGGCACTGCCTCCATTACTTCTGCATTTAATGAACTCCTAGCCTGGCCCAGTGAGTGTGGCCCCAGGAATTACCCAGACATGATGAGATTTGTAGGCCTTTCACAGGCTACATCCTCCAGGACCAGAAGTTTCCAGTGGGTTTCCACCAACACAGAACTTATGGATTGGAAGACAGTCAGTCTCTACAGCATCAGAAACTTAAAAACTCATCCCAGGGTCTGGAAAAGTCAACACCTAGAGAGTGAAAGAATGCATGGGTGACTCAGGCTCGTGGCTGGGTCTGATGTTGACATGGGCTTTCTTCTTGGCCAGTGGACAGGGGTCTTTAATTACTTTTCCTTTGGGGCCTCTGAGGGATGCTGAGGTGCTGGAGGCCTGGGAGAGGCTGAGAGTGTCTGAGCCCGTGTGGAAGTCATTGCTTTGATGAGAGCCCCGTTTTGGAGTCTCTGGTGGTAAGCGTGACAGACTTAAGTCATGGGGGATGTATTGCTAGGATACCTGGAAGGCTGGGAACCAGCCATAGCAGGTGGTCAAAACCTCTGAAGGCTTCACCCTGCTAGAAGACTCACACTACAATTATATCGTTGTGGGGCTTAGGTCCTGTGGTTACCCTTTGGCAGGAAGAAGTGGGATGTCTCCAAAAGAGCCTGCAAGGACCCCTTGGGTTTCCGTGGTGATGTTGGAGAGGGGAGGGGAAAAGACCCTTGGATTTACCGTCCCAGTGAGGTTGCGCTCAGAGACAAGAAGCAATTCCTTACAAGGAAACCAGAGACCTCTTCAAAAGGGGAAGTGGATACTGGCCTCCCCAAACAGACTGTCTTCCACGCCCAGTGTGGAAATTGTTCTGAGCTATTTTTGTGAATTAACTCAATTGACCATATGCTTTGTTGGTCAGTGTCAATGATGTAATATGTCGCATTCTTAAAAGTGAGAGACGTGCCACAGTGCTAATTATTGTTGCACGCACATATGTGCATCTTTATTGTCAGAACTCACAGCTGCAGGTGCTCTCAAGTTCATACTTTGACCCACCCCATCTCGCTCGATCTTTGCAAGGTTCTTGGGAGGCAGCTGTTTTATTGCACCCAGTCCTCCCAGGAGAAGGACGCTTTGCCTCAGGAAACCAACATTTTGGATGGCCTTGCAGGCAAACAGGAAGGTGGGGGAAGAGGAAACTGTCCCAGGACATCAGCAAGGAACCCAGGCGGCCTGTGCCGGGATCAGCTCGGCAGGGGTGGACTGCACAATCATCTGTTTTTGGTGCCTCCCCAGAGGAGCTAAGACAAAACATGAGTGTGGACTTTTTTCCTTTTGGTTTCACTGTGGATGATTTGAAACTGACAGAAGCAAATAAAAAGGTTACAAAAAGACTAAGGTTCTCATTGACCCCGAGATGCTATGGTGGAAAGTGACTGAAAGAGTCACATTAAGAATGTGATTCCTGAGAGCACTTTCCAGCACTCAGACCTGCTGAGGAAAATTCCCTGCGCACTGCACCTCTGGGCTGGGGAAGAAAACAGCAGCCCAAATGGTAATGGTCTCAGAAAATTACCAGCCCTTGGAAATGAGGGTGGGGAATGGAAATGCTATTTCAGCCCTGTCTGGAAAGAATTAAACGCCAAAACCCCCCATCTCAGTTCCATTATTGATGACAGTTAAATGGGGTCAGAGGAAGCAAGCGTCACGTGGGAAGGCTTCCCAAAGCCTTCCCAGGACACAGGGAGCTCCCTGGCCACCTATGATTCTCAGAGGAGGTGGGAACTACAACCCACAGGGCAGGAGAGGCGGTTGGAGGTCTTCCAGACCCACTGGGGCTCGGTGACCCACTTCTCATGTTTAAATTCTCAACTTCAATGCTCTTTCCCTTACGGTTAAGGGATAAGGGAGATTCTTTTTGAAAGGACGGGCTTTTGGTTTTTCGTTATACTTAATATTTTCTAATTTTACATAGAAATGTTTGAAGTTTGTCTCCAAAGACTCACGGGGGACTCAACTCTAACTGTCCCACGTTTCTACACCGGGTGACTCCAGGTAGATCAGCGGCACAGACAGCTGGGTTGGCGCAGATATAGCTTGGTGGGGCCAGGGCCTGATCTACCTGTCCTGTTCTTTTTATTTATTTATTTTTAGTTTTTTAATGTTTATTTATTTATTTTTGAGAAAGAGAGACAGAGACAGAGAGACAGAGAGAGAAAGAGCGTGAGTGGGAGAAGGGCAGAGAAAGACAGAGACACAGAATCTGAAACAGGCTCCAGGCTCTGAGCTGTCAGCACAGAGCCTGAAGCGGGGCTCGAACTCATGAACCGTGAGATCATGACTTGAGCCGAAGTCAGATGCTTAACTGACTGAGCCACCCAGGCGCCCCACACCTGTCCTGTTCTTTATGGCCAGGGCAGTGGAAGGGACCGCTCTTTCCACAGGCATATACCAAGCCCGGACCTTGACCCTAGCCTGCCAGGCCTGTGTTTGCTGACTGCTGGGGCCAAACCCTGGCCTCTGCCAAGAAGGCCCAGAATGGTGTGGGACAGGAGCTTGATGCTCTGGGTTTTGGGCTCTCTTCACTAGCTGTGGAGCTCCTCTTGAATCTCTCCATTTTTAAATCCGTAAAATCACTATTATGATAATACACAAAGGCTTATCAAATGAGACAGTCACATGAAGTTACTTTACAAACTGGCCGGTGCCATAAAAGCATAAGGAACCACAGTCGTTACTGTAGTGGGTTCCCCAAGGCCGGCAGTGGGCGTAATGCCACAGGCACTGCTACCTAGGGAAGGTTCAGTTTGGATGTCCCTCCTAGGCACAGAGCAGGTGGTGTCCCGATGGGTTCCTCTTTTAGGCAGGAACCCCGGGGTGGGGGGGGTGGTGGTGGAAGGGGACCTGTTGGTGGCTTTGTCTCAGCCTCCACACTAGCTTCATAACAGCTGCGTTTTGTGGAGCATTCACTCTGTGCCCAGCACCGTGCTAAGCACTTTACACACACAGTGTCATTTTCTTCTCCCAACATCCCTGTGCGGTAGGTAGCGGGGCACCGAGTGGTTAAGTAACTTGCCCAAGGCTACACAGCTAGTCAGGGACAGAGCTGGGACTCCCTACCGGGTTGTCTCCTTCTTAAGTTAGTGCTCTTAGCCTGTGTGCCAGGTTACCTCTGTATTTCCCACGATGACCTCTGTCCTGGGACGGAGGGGAAAAGGTGGGTCAGCTGCTTGATGGTGTTGCGGGTGCTGGGCCCTGCTCCTCCTGGGAGAAGAGACGAAAGCCAAGGCATGCAGGGTGGGGAGTGGGAGCACCATCCCCGAGCCCGGGGAAACATATCTGACTCCTCCTCGTTCATCCCCTGAAGACACGAAGGTGGGGCCTCCTCCACACCTTCACTGGTCTTGTGGCCCACAAGATGTCCTTTATGCCTAACCCTCCCAGGCTCCTGCCCCTGCCTGGACCCAGCCACGCTCTCTCTGCTCTCTGGGGAGGTGGAGAATTACTCCATCCCACCCATAACAAGATTTCTTTTTCCAAACTCACAGATCTACTTCAATCCCTCTCATCCTTTGTCCTTACTGTCTAGACGCCAGCTTCCTCTCACCTGTTTGGTTGGCAGGCACCCTGTGGGGAGGCTGACAGATGCCTCCTGGGGACAACAACGGATGCAGTTCCTAGGCCCCTCCAGCCTAAGGACAGGGTTGGCCCACTGGGCGGCCTTGACCCAATGTGGAGAGTCGGATCCCAGCGCTGGGAGGCGTAAGTGGGTAATCTTCCTTTACGAAGAGCAATGCTTTCCTAACAATCTGCAAGAGAAATGTACCTGCAGGTGACAAGAAATTTAGAAGACATCCCCTCCATTCGTTAAGCACTAAGTACACGCTACGAACCTATGTTGATCCCTGTACACGTATTGTAGTCCTCACAACCCCCAAGCTGGTACTTTTTTTCCCTAACCCGTTCTGCAGATGAGGAAGCTGAGACAACAGAAATTAAGTGTCTTGTCACGGGTCAGATGGCTAATCAGTAGAGGAGCCAGGATCAAACCCCATTCTGTCTTGCCCCAAAGTCTTTGCTCTAAACTCGCCAGCACACTGTTCCACTGCCTTGCAGAGAAACAGACACTGAGGTACACAAGAGGGATTGCACTGACTCCTTTCTGCTGCCTCCACCCCTTAATGTCTAAACCAGATAGAAAAAAGGGGCGCCTGGGTGGCTCAGTCGGTTAAGCGTCCGACTTCGGCTCAGGTCATGATCTCACAGTTCGTGAGTTCGAGCCCCGCGTCGGGCTCTGTGCTGACAGCTCAGAGCCTGGAGCCCGTTTCAGATTCTGTGTCTCCCTCTCTCTCTGCCCCTCCCCTGTTCATGCTCTGTCTCTCTCTGTCTCAAAAATAAATAAACGTTAAAAAAAAAATTTAAACCAGATAGAAAAAGGATTTCTTTATGGCTACTCTGTAGGGTGTAGCACTTTCCTTTCAGACAGACTATTTCTTAAACAGCTTTGGCTGTTTACTGCATAAACATTTCAAAATACAACTGGACAACCCCAAGCCATTTGAATCAATTAGACAGTGGTTTCTTCCTTGGCCAGCATTTATTGAGTACTTACTTTAGATCAAGCATTCTGTGTTAATTATTTTTATTTAGTTCTCATACTAACCTGAGTTAGGTGGTGTTGTTGTGAGTTCAGTACGTGGTTAAGCACCTTGCCCTTAAAATCAGGCTGCCTGCCCTGCTTCTTGCTAATCATATGACCTGTGTGACCATGGGCAAGTCACTTAACCTCTCTGTGCCCAGTTTCCTCGTTTGTTTTTTTTTAATCTTTTTTTTTTTTTTTATCGTTTATTTACTTTCGAGATAGAGACAGAGTGTGAGTGAGGGAGAGGCAGAGAGAGAGGGAGACACAGAATCTGAAGCAGGCTCCAGGCTCTGAGCTGTCAGCACAGAGCCTGACATGGGACTCGAACTCACAGACCGTGAGATCATGAGCTGAAGTCTGATGCTTAACCGACTGAGCCACCCAGGTGCCCCCAGTTTCCTCATTTGTAAAATGGTCACCACAGGAGAGTCGTGACGCTTAAATGGGTTAACAATGTAAAGCACTTGGAAGAGTGCCTGACATTCTAGTAAGCCTCGGTTACTGCAGACCATTTTACAGATGAGGACGTTGGAAGGCAAGTAGTTTGCCTAGCTAAACTGGGAGAGCTGACATTTTAATCCAATGAGTCTGATGCCAGGACCCATACACTTAACCACTACCACCTCTTAGTGGCCCCAATTCCTTTCCTTTAAACACACACACACACACACACACACACACACACACACACACTTTACTGGGGCACCTTGTTAGCTAAGTAGAGCATGCAACTGTTTTTTGTTTTTTAATGCTTTATTTTTGAGAGAGAGAGAGAGACAGACTGTGAGTAGGGGAGGGGCAGAGAGAGGGAGACACAGAATCCGAAGTGAGCTCCAGGCTCTGAGCTATCAGCAGGGGTTGAACTCATGAACGGTGAGATCAGACCTGAGCCAAAGTCGGACGCTTAACCGACTGAGCCACCCAGGCACCCCTAGAGTGTGCAACTCTTTATCTTGGGGTTGAGAGTTTGAGTCCCATGTTGGATGTAGAGATTGTTTAAAAATAAAATATTCAAAATAAATTCTTTTTAATTCCAAAACCCACTTTACTGAGGTATAATTTGCATACCATAAAATTGACTCACTTAAAGTATATTTCAATGACTTTTACTAAATTTATAGAGTTGTGCAGCCATCACTATAATCAAGTTTAGTACATTTGTATGATCCCCCAAAAGATCCCTCCTGCCTATTTGCAGTCCCAGCCCCATCCCAGACTGGGGCAACCACTAATCTACTCTTTGTCTCTATGGGTTTGCCTCATTTGGGCATCGCATATAAATGGAATCCTCCAACAGGTGGTCATGTGTCTGGCTTCTTTCGCTTCCCAGGATGCTTTTGAGGTGCTTTCACATAACAGTTGATATTAGTAGGTTGTTTCTTTTTATTGATGAGTAGTATTTCATAGTATGGATAGACCATATTTTGTTTATTCGTTCTCTGGTTGATGGACATTTAGATTAATTCTACCTTTTAACTATTACGAAAACCTTTTAAAGTTTAATAATTTATTGTGACAAATGTCAACCATGCAGTGAGCCACGACAGACCCATCAACCAGCTTCAGCAGGAGCACTAACATCCGCCATTATTCTTTCATCTAGACCCTTCTCAGACACCCTATCATCTCAGTCAGTCTTTAACTTCTTCCTTTAGGCAAATGAGTTTTTATTTAATTTTGAATAGGTAATGTATTCATAAGATTTGAAGAGTATAAAAGATATACAGTGAAAAGTTTCACTCTGGAAACTTCTATCCCCCATCTGCTCAGTTTTCACTCAGCGCCTTCCAACTACTGTTATTTTCATATATTTTACCAGAAGGCGTATATAAGAAGATATGAATATATAGTCTTTGCCCACTTTTCACACAAAAGGTAGCATATATTATTATACTGTTTTGCACCTTGATTTTGTTCACTTAATAATATAGTTTAGAAGTCTTTTCATATCAGAAGATAATTTCCTTACCCTTTTTTTTTTTTTTTTTTTTTTTTTTTTTAGAGCTTCTGTTATTCCATGGTGTAGAGGTACCTTATTCAGCCTGCCACCCACTCTGGACATTTGGGCTGTTTCTGGTCGTCTACAGCCAATGCCATGGTTCTTAAACTTGTACCTACATCATTTCTCACTTATACCAGCATGTCTGTAAGATAAATTTCCTAAGAAGGAGTTGCCGGGTCAGAACATATGCATTCATAGCATTTGTAATTTTCATTGATTTGCCCTCATTGGCAACGGTACCAAGTTACACCCACACCAGCAATATGTGCAGGCACTTGAGTCTCCATTTTCTCGCCAACAGTTAGGACTTTTTAACTTTTGCAGAATAGTCCAGATCTTGCCTCATTTTCTCTCCCTCTTTCTTTCTTTCTCTTCTTATTTCGCTTTAGTTTATGCATTTTTATGTTCAGAGTCTTTGAATGGGTTATTCCCTGCCCACCTTGGGTCATTTTTTAAAGCATTTTTGTGAACAGCTCTTTGGCGACATAATTCACATACTATCCAATTTACCTGCTTAAAGTACACCCTTCCATGGTTTAGTCTGTAGCTCATTTTTAATGCTCATCTCTAACCTTTTAAAACAGTGTTTTTTCTAATACAGAAGCCATACCTGTTTAGTTCAGAAAACTTGGAAAAAAAAGAAAGCCCCAAGAAAAATAACGTAGTGCCATCACCCAGAGGTATCCATTGTTAACATTTCTTTTTAAACAAAAATGGTATGGGGAGCCTGGGTGGCTCAGTCGGTTAAGCGACCCAGGATCTCACGGTTTGTGGGTGTGGGGCTCGGGACGGCTCTGCCCTGACGGGGCGGAGCCTGCTTGGGATTCTCTCTCTCTCCCTCTCTCTCTCTGCCCCTCCCCCACTCGCACGCTCTCTCCCGAAATAAATAAATTTTTAAAACTTTAAACAAAAATGGGACCTAACGTGTATGCTATGCTGAGGTTTGCTTTTGTCTTTCTCAGTTCCTTTATGTCTCTCACTCTGGTCCTCAACCTGTAGGGCTGCAAATCAGCATAATTACCATCGTGATGATAACAATTGCAACACTGCTGAGAATACGCCCCACTCACGGTGAGCTTGCTGGGGGCCAGTGGCTGTGTGCTGCACACTTTATGCGCTCGATCTCAACCAACCCGTGAAATAATTTAGCAACCTTGGTACTGCGCTCACCCCATTTTACCGCTGAAGAAACGGAGGCTCAGAGAGGTTAAGTAAGCTGCCTGATGTTAAACAGGTAGCAAGCGAAAGGAGCTAAGGCTTGAATTCTCATCCGTGTGACTTCAGAAGTCCTGGCCACTAAACTATACGTCATACGAAAGACACTCAGGCCTGGTTCAAAGAAACCAGCCCCTCTCTCAGGAAGAGAGAGGCCTCCAAGTGACCAGATACGATCCTTAATTCCTGGTCCTCATCTTCCTCTTCTATCAGCCGCTTTTGACACTGCTCTCTCAGGAGGGCCCGGGGGTTACCGCCCCTCGAGAGCAAGCTTGGGGCCCACCAACACCACCTCCAGAAGGCCCGCTGTGTTTGGGGGCAGGGCTGCCTCAGGGTCAGCGCCCTTCTGCATTTGCAGGATTTTCTGGCTGCGTGTGGACCCTCTCTGTCCCTCTCTGCTCCTTTAGCCTGCAGAAAGGGAGTAGAGGGAGTGGGGCACCTGTTGCTAGAAGAGTGGCCTACATCACAAAAAGATGTGGCGACCCCTCCGGCACCAGTCAGTTTATAACTGTCCCAGCCCCAACCTGTTGGTGGAGAATCACAGGACAATGGTAAAAGCACTGACCTCTGCCCTTCATGAACACCCTCCGGTTCCCCTCTCTCACTTCCCACGTCCCCCCACCATGTTCCACCCTCTCCAGCACTTTGGGGGTATCTTGCCCTGAGTTTGCTAAGCCAAATAGCCAGCGGGAGGCCCATGGCTGTTAACCGGAACAGCAGGCTGGTTGCTTGGTTGCCATGGCAACAGCTGTTGTGAGTAAGTGGTCCTTGTGGCAGAAGACAATGTAATAAACCAAATTTGGGGCCCCCGTGGGCATCTGCTAGAGGCTTTATTGGGTGCCTTCTGTGGTACTGGGCTGCACGCAGGGGCTGTGACTGAGGAGGTGCCAGCCCAGAGGTGCATCCTGTGTCCCGAGACCCAGCTCTAGACATCACCCAAGGCCAAGGCCTTGCACTTCTGCTCCCAGCTATGATGTATGAGAGCAGCCCTCCCGCTGAGAACAGCCGGAAAATCTGGACAAAGCATTGAAAATTCTGCACGAGGTTGCGAATGAGGTGGATAGGGCAGATGCCCCCCCCCCCCCCCCAGGGACCCATTTTGGCTTGGGCACAGTGGCCCTGTGCTGCTGTTAAAATAGCAAAACTCCTGCCAAAAGCTGTCCAGGCTTGCTGCATGCCTTCTCTCCTTCCATTCCTCCTTGATGCACTCCAGCCAGGGTTTTGTCCCTACCGTTCCTCTAAAATGCTCTTGTCAAGGTCACCAGTGACCTCCAAGTGACTAGATGCCATCCTTAATTCCTGGTCCTCGTCTTTCTTTTCTATCAGCCGCTTTTGACACTGTGAGTCACTCTCCAGTCTCCTGTCACTCTTGGCTTCAGGGAGACCAGACTCACCAGCTGTTCCTTCTCCTTGTCTGTGCTGGGGCTTCCTCTTCCCTGACCCTGGAACCTTGGAGGGCCCAAGAGCTTAAGGCTTGGTCCTCCGGTTTGTTCAGTCTTCACTTGCTCCCTGAGGGATCTCACTTAGACTAGGATCCCAGGAAACAGGCTCTAAGCCGGAGATTTGCCTCGGGATGAACACCTGTAAGAACACAGAGGCACCAGGTGACCTGTGATGCTGTTGCACGAAAGGCTTCAGCCCACAGTGCTGGGATCTGGGGAGTGCCAGACACAGTGCTGTGCAGGAATTAGCTCACTAAAGCCCTCGCGGAGGAGGTTGTGTCATCGTCTCCATTCTGCAGGTGCAGAGGTGGAGGCTGGATGAAGTTATCCAGCTTGCCCACCATGAGGAGCTGGGATCCGACTCAGTCTGGTTGCCTCCCAGCACCCTACCCTCCTGCTGCTCTATAGAGCTCCAGCAGAGCATGCTGGGTAAACTCCAGGGCCAGGTCCCTCAGAGGCCCCCTGGAATGCCCACTGCAGGGCTCCCTGGGCCTGTCCTCACCCTGCTTAGAGGAAACGTGTCCCTCCGGAGGTCTGGGCCAGGGCTGGAGGCCATACAAAGCTGTGGCAGTCTCTTGTTTCACTCAAAGATGCATGAGAAATTTGTACCTGCTTCTTGATCATTAGAAAAGTAATATCCAGGTGCACCTGGGTGGCTCAGTCAGTTAAGCCTCTGACTTTGGCTCAGGTCATGATCTCATGGTTCTTGAGTCCGAGCCCCGCGTCGGCTTCCGTGCTGACGGCTCAGAGCCTGGAGCCTGCTTCGGATTCTGTGTCTCCCTCTCTCTCTCTGCCCCTTTCCCACTTGTGTTCTCTCTTTCTCTCTCTCTCAAAAATAAATAAATAAACTTAGAAGCCAAAACAAGAAAAATAATGTCTGATCTCCCAAATATTTGAACAAAAGGAAGAAGCACTGTGGTTACCTCATGTCTTTGTGTTTCCCTGAATGGATTACCTCATATCCTTGACCCCTTTCTCCAGTAGATGTGGGCACTGAAAATGAGGACAGAGGAACAGATTCTGCTTTCCCACCACCTAGGCCCGGAGCACACCCCCTCCATCTTTCTTTCCTTTCCTGCATTTTCTCCAGGTGCTATGACTCACAGCCCCCTGGGCTGGCGGCCGTCAGGCTGGGGGTGGGGGTGGTGGAAGGTGCTGCTAGGGAGGCCCCCCTCGGATTCTGTCCCTATCTGCTCCTAATACACCAAGGCTGCTGCGTTTCAGGATCTGACAGAGCTGTTCTCTGTTGGTGAAAGAATTCAAGCAGCCCCAGAGACAAGATGAAGGGATGAGGACCCAGAGAGCCAGACCTCTCTTTTCCCAAGTCCCCTAGTGCCCCCTCTCAGCATACAGCGTGCGCACCTCAGGGAGCCACGCGGCACAGATGCTCCTGGAATTTGAAGAAAAAAAAAAATCAGTGACCAAATAGGCAGATCTCTAACCTTCGGGGATGAACCCCTCTGCCTTTCTGAAGAACTTTTATATGTAAAGTGTACGTGTGTGTGTCGCACACACGCATATATGCTCCATACTCACGAGCATGGCCCTGTCCACACAAAAGCTTGTACCCGTGTGCAGATGTAAGCACTTTGGCACTACCCACACGCGGGCCCGTGCACACACACACAAGTGCACCCACACACTCCTGCAAGCAGCCACACCCAGAACTGGAAACCCTGACGAGGTCAGGACTGGGATGAAACCGTTCTCACCCTTGATGTTGCTGGAACCACAGCTGTTGGCTGCTGCCATGGCTGCTAGGGCCACCTCCAGAGTTGCTGTTCCCCAGGGGCCGGGTGGCAGTCTGTGGTCTCTTGGAAAGCCATTCTTGCCTTTGCTAGTCAGAGCCCAGGGTGATGTTTAAAGCGTGCAGGAGACGCTTCGAGTGTAGGTTTGGGGGACAGCCATTGAAGCATCTGCAGAATTTTCACAGCATCCACCCTAAGGCTGGAGGGAGAGTAGAGTAGGCTGGCTTTAGACGTGACCTCCTGGGTTTCTCTGACTTTTGAAGTGCTGGGCATCAGTTTGGGGCCCACAGGAGGAGGGCTGAAGACGGGGCTTTTAATGGGTGATGGGAGTTGGAGGCGGAGGAGGGGCACTGGTCTAAGGTGGAGTCCCTGGGGTAGGGTCCTGCCCAGACAGGAGAAGGAAGGAATGACTGGCCAATGGCAGAGGCCAAGGACATTGGTTGGTCAGTACCTGAGAAGGCCAGCTAGCAGTGCTCAGTGTTAGGGCTGCGGCCGTGCCCCTAGCCTTGGCCCAGCCAGACAACTCAGGAAGGACTGGAGCTTGGCAGATCCCTGAAGGGGAACAAGGGCCGCGTGGCAGGCATTGTCCCCATTTTACAGTGAAGACATCAGGCCAGACAGCTCATGAATGGCAGAACCAAGAAGGAAAGCCCATGTTCTTTCTTTAAAAAAGATTATTCGATTTTTAAAAATCACAAAAGCTACACATGCCTGTTTTAGCAAATGCAATAATACAGAGCTATCTAAAGGAAAAGTGAACACTGTCCTTCTGCCCCTTCTCCCCACCCCACTCCAATACCGTCTACCCGAGCTAAACATTAACAGCCTGCCGTGCAATTTTCTTTTCCCTGTGATCACAGAAATGCACACACACACACACACACACACACACACACACAGCTAGCTCTCTCTCCCTGGCTCTCTCCTTACACACAGAAAATGGACTCTCACCCTTATAAATGATCCATCCAGTGTCCCTTTCCCCTTAAAATACTGGAGACATCTCTCCAAGGCAGGGTGCTTAGGTCTACCTCATTCTAGAGGACGGCCTTACCACAGTTTGTTTAATGGGCCCCCACTAATGGACACTCAGGGCGTTTCAAGGCTTTGCCAACATAATACGCATGCTAGAAGAGACAGTCAGTCATACGTACGACTTTATATACTCATGCTTTCTTTCTGTTGTGTAAAGCTCCCACACTGGGATTACTGCTCAAAGCTCTATATGTTTTATTTCTTTTTTTAAATTTGTAAAATATTTATTTATTTTTGAGAGAGAGACAGAGTGCAAGTGGGGGAGGAGCAGAGAGAGAGGGAGACACAGAATCCAAACAGGCTCCAGGGTCTGAGCTGTCAGCCCGGAGCCCGACATGGGGCTCGAACCCACAAACTGTGAGATCATGACCTGAGCCGAAGTCAGACGCTCAACTGACTGAGCCACCCAGGTGCCCTGTATGTTTTAAATTTAAACACACTTGGAGCGCCTGGGTGACTCAGTCGGTTGAACGTCCGACTTCGGCTCAGGTCATGATCTCACGGGTCATGGGTTTGAGCCCCACGTCGGGCTCTCTGCTGTCAGCCCTGAGCCCGGTTTGGATCCTCTGTCTCCTTTTCTCTGCTTTCCCCCCACTAGTGCACGCATGTACACACTCTGTCTCTCAAAAATAAACATTTTTTTTTTAAAAAGGATCTCTCTTAATGTTCGGTTATTCTACTGAATTTTCTTACAATATTTTTTTCATATGTATATTTTAAATTCATCTGGAATTTGTTTCAGTATCTGTTGTGAACTAGGGACTAATTTTGTTTTCTTCCATATGATTAGCCAGTTATGCCAACACTAATTATGCCAAACTATCTTTTCGTCACTGAATTAGAATGCCGATTTGTCATATACTGAGTTCTTGTATATATTATTTCTGGATTATATCCTGTTCCTCTGATCTTTTTGTTTTTTCTTCAGCCAGCACCATATCGTTGTGATTACAGAGGCTTTAGGTTAGGTTTAATAACTGGTGAGGCAAGTCTCTTCTGTTGTTGTCTTTGTTGTTGTTTGCTTTCTTTTTGGGGGGAGGGGCTGGGAGAGAGAGGTCAGCGCCCTCTTCAGATGTTTGTTCTTCCAGAGGAACTTTCCAATTTTGTTGTCAAGATGAAAGCAAAGGTGACTGGTATCCCCACTGGGAACGGCATCTGTGTCGGCCCTACATGTGTTTGGAAGCCCATGGTCCTGTCGCCGTACGGGGCTGTCGTTGGCACCTCCCGGCCTTGTGATCCCTCGATCACATAGGAAAGCAGTGAAAAAGGTAAAGGCAGCTTCAACCTGAGCTTGGAACTTCCCCTCTGCAGAATATTGTTGTGCTTTCCCTCGGAAAAGAGATGCAAACTCATATTATGTTCATCGGGTTTGGGGATTCCGTCTTGGTTTAACAACAATAGTGGCTCGGAGATAACTTTGTGCTGCCTGACATGCTGCAAAAATACCCAAGACCAGTGTTTTGGGGTATGTAGGTAAGTTTTGTTCGTTCGTTGTTAAGAGATGCCAAGAGGCAGAGTTGCTAGAAAGGAGGGCGTGCGCATTTAACGCGGCACTAGCTCCATTCGGATTGCCCGTGGCACCCCCCCCCCCCTTGGGGCTGTCCTCCTGGGCTCCCAGCTGTCTCTCCACCTTGTCGTTGGCCCCTGCTTGGTTCTTGGGGGAGCGCGTAATTGGGGCTGGTTCACTGTGCAGCTGCTTAGGAGAGCTACTAAAGGGAGTGGGCAGCAGACCCAGAGCCGACACAATACTCCTTTCTCCGCTGCCTCCTCCCTGCCCCTTCAGCCATCCCGAAGGCCCAGATCACACAGGTAAGAGGCACCGACTCTGGATTCCCTTCTAGTTCTTCTCCCTGTCCACGGGACCCCCGCCAGCTCTAATGCTTTCTTTCTCTGCGTCACATGAGATGAGACATTTCAGCCATTCTTTCTCTGCATCACATCCCCCTCCATTCCCCTCCCCACCCCCCCCACCCTCCTCCCTCCCACCCCACCCCCCTCCTGCCCCATTGCTTTAGAAGTGCTTGCTGTGTGGCAGTGCCCTGGGAGTGCTGAGCTAGATTCGATCCCTGGCTTTGTCTCTTTTTTAAAAAAAATCTATATTTAACCAGTTTGTCCCTAAAGGGAATTAGCCAAGTCAGGCCTTCAGTGAGTGCCAAAGGCTTGGGATTGCACTAGGAGTTCTGAACCTGGAGTCCAAGAATGGACCTCAGGGAGTTTGTGCAAGTCTGAAGCTGCCCACAGCAGCACGTGGGTCTATGCGTGCTTTATTTTCTGAGGAGAGTCCTTAGCTCTTAACAGGGTCTCAGGACAGATGTGTGACCACTCCCCTCCTCCCCAAAAAGAACCACTGCCAGGAAGACAGGGTTAAGTAGCTTTATAGGCAAGCAGGGTAAAGGAATGGCATTCTAGAAATCGAGGGAAGGGTCTTAACAAGAAGGGATGGGAGGGGGAACTGTATGCAAAGCTTTGTGTGAATATACCTTCCGAGACTAGGATACAGAGCTTTCATTACATCCCCAAAGGGTTCATAAGTCCCATATTTAAGAATCACAGATACAGAGGCTCAATGACATTTAAAGCATTAATGTTATCTGAGAAGATAGATACTTCTAATAGAAATTTTTTTCAAAATGTAAATGCATTTAATTCATCGTAGAACATCTGAGAAACTCTTCAGGGAGTCTTCTAAAATTCATTTATAATCCCAATGCCACTTTTTTTTTTTAAGATTCTTCCAGAATGTCTGCTCTCTGTCTTTCATTCTCTCTCTCCACGTATGTGTGTGTGTGTATGCAAACTTAGAATCACAACGATTTTTAACATGATTCTTTCTACTTATTTTATGAGCACTGTCACCTGTTGTTAGTTTTCTAAGAGTGTTTTTCAAACTTCTCTTCATAATAGAACACTTACTTTCAAACCAAATCTTATGCAGAGGTCCAAAATATGAAGTAAAAGATGAGTTCTAGCTAAAACACAGGGAGAGAAGAAACCATTTGAAAGCCACTGCTTTTAAAATGAGTTTTAATGGCTACCTAGTATTGTATCATATGCATGTGCAGTGTGGCCATGGCTGGATTTAGCAAATAAAAATACAAGACATCCAGGTAAACTAGAATTGCAGATAAACGTTGAATAATTAAAAATTTTTTTTAATATTTATTTTATGTTTTGAGAGAGAGAGAGACAGAGAGCAAGTGAGGGAGAGAGAGAGAGAGAGAGGGAGACACAGACTCTGAAGCAGGCTTCAGGCTCTGAGCTCTCAGCACAGAGCCCGGTGTGGGGCTCGAAATCACCAACCACAAGATCATGACCTGAGCCAAAGTCAGACACTTAACCAACAAAGCCACGAAGCGCCCCTAAACATGGAATAACTTTTTAGTGTAATTATATTCCAATTTGAATATCAGAGAAACAATGAATACTTTTTTAGAATAAGTATATCCCATGTAATATTTGGGACATACTTACACTAAACAGCTTATTCATTGTTTATCTGGAATTCTAATTTCACTAAGCACCTGTATTTTACATGGCAACTTTATGTGCCCTAGTTTATCTGACCAAGCTCCCATTGTTGGACATTTAGATCATTTCCGATGTTTTGCTAGCTAAAAATTACTGAGCAGTATATCTTTGTACCCACATCTTCATAGACTTACTTTATAACATCCTAGAATCAGAATTGCTAGACCAAAAGTGGTAAACAGTCTAAAGGCTTTTTATTTATTTTATTTTTTATCTTTTTATAGAGAGTGCAAGTGGGGGAGAGGGGCAGAGAGACAGACAGACAGACAGACAGAATCTCAACACTGGGCTCGATCCCACGACCTGGGATTATGACTTGAGCCGAAGTCAAGAGTTAGATGCTCAGCCAGCTGAGCCACGCAGGCGCCCCTAAAGGCTTTTGACACATTTGCCCTGTTGTTTTCCACCAAGGAATATATTCTCAAGAGCCCTGCATGCAAGCACCTGTTTCTGGAGGAGTTAAATATGCATCAACCCATTATTGATGATTAGTGTTAGGTGTTGTTCTGCCCTGTCCAGACCCTGAGGCAGTAAGCTTCAAGGGGGACAAGTTTGATCCTTGGGGTCCAGGATAGCCAGAAGGGCCTGGTTAGTCCAACGGCATCTAGGTGCTTGGGGTCAGGAGTCGGGGCTGATAAGAAATGGGGTAGGGGTGCCTGGGTAGCTCAGTCGATTAAGCATCCGGCTCTTGGTTTTGGCTCAGGTCGTGATCTCGTGGTTCCTAAGTTTGAGCCCCACATCCGGCTCCATGTCGACAGTGGGGAGCTTGCTTGGGATGCTCTCTTCTCCCTCTCTCTCTGCCTTTCTCTCTTCTCTGCCCCTCCCCCACTTGCACGCGTGCAGGCGCTCTCTCAGAAAAAATAAATAAACTTTTTAAAAAAAGTGCAGTAAGAAATAGGGTAGCAATGTGCAGGCCATAAAAGGAGAAGGGGTCACCGTGACAGACTTGACCCAGGAGAAGTAAAAGTAAGCTGTAATGAACGAGGCCTGTTTTAAGGCATTATTTTTAGTTAGCAGGCTTGCATTCCATAAAGACAGCCATTCCAAGGAGGGGAGAGGCTACAGAGGAAAACTTCTCAAAGGAGGGTTTTTTCCACTTAACAAATAAAAATTACATAAACATAGTAATAATCGAAAGGATAGAAAAATCATCCATAATCTCCCCATCCAAATAGATCACTGTGTCCATTCTTAGGTTTGCCTTTCTGGTCAAGCTCCATAATTTTCACAAAGCTGCAGCCACCCAGCGTATATGATTTATATCCTGCCCCTTCCTCCCCATTACCATGCGAGCATTTTTCTGTGCTGCTACAGAGCTTTCAGAGCGAGGACTGTTGACGCTATTTTTTCTTGATCTCACAGGTAATAATTATTCATCAAGACAGATTAGAACATCCAGAAAAACAAAAATGGAGTCACAATGCACATATTAATTTGTAGCTTGCTTTTTTTTCACTTAGCTTTGTATGGTTAGAGAAAATACATTTCTACCATCGTTTTAAATAATCGCAATGTGTTCTATGGAAGGACTATACAAGGAGTTATTGAACCAATTCTCTGTTCCCGGAAGTCTAGGGTGTTTTTTTTTTTCTCCACAATCTTTTGCTATTATAAATGGAGCCTATTTTAATAATTTCCTTAGGACAGATTCCTAAAATTGAATCATATGTATACATCATTTTCAGCCCCTTGATACATACTGGTAAGTTTACCCCTAGAAGATTTATACCAGTTTATATTCCCTCTAATAAAGCATGAGAGTTACACTCATTTCCCCACAGACTCGAACAATTATTCTAAATGGCTGCTAAATATTCTTTTCAATTGATGGGACATAATTTACTTACTCTTTTCGCTGATGCTGACATTTAGATTGTTTCTAGTTTTCATTCTTATAAATAAGCCTGTTGTGAACATCTTTGTGCCTAAAATTTGTCTATGACTAATTAAGTGATTAAAATAGGAATCCTGGATGAGAAGACATATTTACACAAGTTATTCCCTCTTTCCAAAGGTTAAATTTAAACCTTCTGGATATATGGGAGATTTGGGGCCCAACTGGCACCCTGCCATGGCTCGGGGAAGATAATGGATAGAATAAACCAGAAAAGGCTGTGCGCCAAAGGATATAGCACTAGAAATGTACCGCCAGACTGTTTTCCAAAAGGGTACCGATTTAATAACCATTCTGGTGGCTTAAAAACAATTTAATGTAATATTCAAAGATATTAGTCAAGAAGAAAAGCACTATCTACCATTAACCCACAACAATGTCATTCCCCACAGAGGACTCTTCAACTGCAATAAAACACACATTTCTGTCCCTCCTGGCCCCAGAGCTAGCGTGCCCATCTGCCTAGCTCATGCACTTGGCAGGAGCCACTGGTGGGGCTCCAGGTTAACCCTCTTCCTGCAGCTTCCCCATCCTGGGGAGCCTGTGCCTTCTTACCTCCTGTGCAGAGCTCAAGGAGGAAACACTTTTATGCCACTCAGAGCTGCTGAGCACTCCTGCAGCTCTGGGGCACCATGTACACCCCTTCTTGATGTGACAGACATCTCCTGAGCACCTACTGTGTGTTGAGAACAGCTATAGGTCACGTACAAAGAAGCTCTTGGCTCTTTAGGGGTGCCCAGGATCTGCAATAGACATAGGGAAGAATGATGGGGTGAGTAGATGGATGTTACAGATCATTTAATGTTCAAGAGGGAAGGGGCCTCAGAGAGCCTTTTGCTCAAAACCCCCTCCTTCTTAAAAAAATCGTTGAACCTTTTCTTTTTAAGTTTTTATTTAAATTCCAGCTAACATACAGTGTGATATTAGTTTCAGGTGTACAACATAGTGATTCAACACCTCCACAGGACACCCGCTGCTCATCACAAGTGCCCTCCTTCATCCCCGTCACCTATTTCACCCATACCCACTCCTCCCCGCTGGCGACCATCAGTTCATTTTCTGTAGCTAAGAGTCTATTTCTTGGTTTGCCTCTTTTTTTTTCCTCCCTCTTTCGCTCACCTGTTTCAACCCCCCTCCTTTTACGCAGTCATCCCCGGTGGATGTGGTGCCATGATTATTTAAATGCACTCACAACCCCTGGGTGGTAAGCATCATTACCTCCTTTCTGCAGCCTTGGAAACTGCTGTTTGCAGAGGTTACCTCAGGCCTCAAGAACGGCTTGTGGGCTAGCCTGAGGGACTTGACTGACAGCACTTTTCGGCTCCCCTTGGCCTGCCCGCCCCTTTCAACCAAGTTACTAAGTTAAGCACTCCATCCAAAGCACTTTACAAAAACGTTTTTTTAAAAAAGTGAAAAGTGGATAAAATGGCAGAGGAAATACCTGAGTACCAACCCCTTCAGAGTATTCTGTGGGCGGTGCCTAGAGTACAGGTGAGGTGAATGGCCCTGGACCAGCGCTTGGCTTCTTGGCTTCTTACTCCCCCTCCCCCCATACCCCATTTTCAACTGTGAGGCTCGTGCTTTGGGGAAGAATCGGGAGCCATCAAGCTGGGCCTCCCAGCATTCCCTGAATGTTGAATTCACCTGCCACAACACCCACCCACACACTCCAGGACTCAGCGGCCCTATACTGCTCCCCTCCGCCTCCACTTTGAAGGGTAGCACAAAGGGCCACCTCAAAATATGCCACTTTGGTATATTGATTATTTTGAGCTGTGGGCATTTGAAAACCAGCAAATGCAGGGAGAGGCTTTCTCTGAACCTCCATCATCTGCCTAAACACAGATCCTCCAAAAAGGTGAAAGGGCGGGCCTACGCGGCCGACTCCATCTTGTTCTGTGTCCTTCACCTTGACCACACCTCCTCCCCTTGAGTAACCCCCCCCTCACCTGCCTAACAGGACTCGGACCCTTCCCCAGGACCCTTCCCCAGTCAATCGGCTGAGGCCACAGCCATTACCTCACCAACTGCCCCTAGGCCCCAATAAAACCTTTGTCCTTTTGAAACTCGCTCTCTCTCCCTGGTATCTCACCGCTGCGTCGGTGCAGGTAGGGGATTGAGCTCGAGCTAGCTCGAATAAAGGCTCTTTTGCTTTTGCATCGGACTCGGCTCCCTAGTGGTCTTTGGGGATCTCGAATTCTGGGCATAACAAAGGAACTCGTTGGTCTTATTTATTATTTATTTATTTAACTTGTATTTGAATCCAAGTCAGTTAACGTACAGTATAGTAATGGTTTCAGGAACTCACTGGTCATAAATCCCCTTCCCGTGAGTTTCAACAACCAAGGAAGACGGACTGTTATCATGGGAGAGGAGACTAGAAGTCAATACCACATCCAGACAAACTGTCACAAACCATCATACCTCCCATCTGTTCTTCCAAGGGACCATTCATCTTCCTAAAAGCCCTTTACTTTCCCCTAAGAGAACCACGTCCCCACCCCCTTTCCCTATTAAGATGGTGTATAATCCTGAATTCTAAGCGCCTTGGGGAGTTACTCATTTTTCCTTGGGCATCTTCCATGTATGCATGTTAATAAACTGTTTTTCTCTTGTTGACCTGTTGCTATTTATAAAAAATGCAGCTTTGGTCTTAATCCATGGTGCCTGGCTCATAGCCCTCAAACCCTTGGAATTTCCTGAGTGATAAGAGCAATTGGAGCATTTTTTATTATAATATTGGGTCTCGTGTCCTCTGTTATGTTAATGAGGTGACTTTGGGACGGGGGGGGGGGGGGGGGGGGGCGGCGCTGGTTGCCAGGGGAGTGAATATTTTGACCTGTGAATAGAGGGGTGGACCTTTCAGTCCCATCCCCTGATTTCCAGGGAGGGGAGAAGGGGCTGAAATTTGAATCAATTGCCAATGACCAGTGATTTAATCAATCATACCTATGTAATATGAGGCCTCCAGAAAAGCCAAAAGGAGGGGGTCTGGAGAGCTGCCCGGTTGGGGAACCGAATGCCTTCATGTGCCACCCAAGTTCCACTAGAACAGAAGCTCCTTTGTTCCGGATTTTGCCTACTGAATCTCTTCATCTGATTGTTGATTCATATCCTTCAGTAGCCTCTGTAATAACCCCATCATGGAGTAAGCTCTGAGTGGCTCTTGCATATTAATTGAACCCTAGGAGGGGGTCATGGGTTTTTAGCCAGTTTGTCAGAAGCACAAGTGACAAGCCTGGGCTTGTGGCTGGCATCTGAAGTGGTGGACAGTCTGGGGGACTGAGCCCCCGACCTGTGGGATCTGAGCCTCTCTCCAGGTAGACAATGTCAGAATTGCGTTGAACTGTAAGACACCCAGTAGGTGTCTGAGAATCACTTGTTAGTGGTGTGGGGGAAACCCTGCCATATTGGAATTGGGTCCCAGACCCTTTATCTGTCTTTTAGTGTAGGAGTCTCAGCTAAGAACTCAGAAAGGTAGAGGGAAAATTATTTTTCTTTCCCATAACTTCTCTTCCCCTCCTCTCCAACAGGAGTAACCCGTTCCTGGCTGGTACTTCTGCCCCTAAATGTTACAGATGAGGAAGGGCTTACTTTTCATCTATTTATTCATATCTGAGATTCATCTGGGAGATGATGATGTTGAGGATGACAATCATTTAGCTCAATTCTTTTATCTTAGATAGAAAAGTATTAAGGCACATGTTTTTAAAAAGAAATTTATTGTTGGGGCGCCTGGGTGGCTCAGTTGATGAAGCGACCGACTTCTGCTCAGGTCATGATCTCGCAGTTTGTGAGTTCGAGCCCTGCGTCGGGCCCTGTGCTGACAGCTCAGAGCCTGGAACCTACTTCAGATTCTGTGTCTCCCCCCTCTCTCTACCCCTCCCCTGCTCACACTCTGTGTCTCTCTATCTCTCAATAATAAACAAATGTTAAAGAAAAAAACTTTTAAAGAATATTATTGTAAAATAATACTTATTTATAAAAAAGAAAACAGGCTTGTATAAAAGAAAAGGTAAAACTCTTCTGTCTTCCAGCCTACCCCTGTGCCACTTTTTTTTTTTAATGTTTATTTAATTTTGAGAGAGAGAGAGACAGAGACAGAGCACGAGCGGGAGAGGGCAGAGAGACAGGGAGACACAGAATCCGAAGCAGGCTCCAGGCTCTGAGCTGTCAGCACAGAGCCTGACACGGGGCTCGAACCCACGGACCGTGAGATCATGACCTAAGCCGAAGTCAGACACTTAACCGACTGAGCCACCCAGGCGCCCCACCTGTGCCACTTTCTGGAGGTGACCACTGTTTACCGGCTTGCCGTGTATTTTTCCGGGTATATCTGTGCATTTACATATGCATGTATTATGAACTGTTTGTACGAAATGAATCATAATAGACATACATAACTTATTCCTTCTAACATTTATTTAGAACTCTACTGTAATGATAAGCTATAATTTAGGGATCATATAATCTCTTACCTAAACAAAGACAAATTCTAATTCACAGGGGCTCCTGAGAACACAGGTATATACTGCGACTGTCTCAGGAAAGCCAGGTTTATGTTAACCTACAAATGGAACTTCTATTGAGTTGAGAGGTAGTATTTAAAATGAGGTAGAATTTAAAATTGTGGGGCGCCTGGGTGCCCCAGTCGGTTAAGTGTCCAACTTCAGCTCAGGTCATGACCTCACAGTTTGTGGGTTTGAGCCCCGTGTCGAGCTCTGTGCTGACAGCTCGGATCCTGGAGCCTGCTTGGGATTCTGTGTCTCCCTCTCTCTATGCCCCTCCCTTGCTCACACTCTGTCTCTTTTTCTCTCTCAAAAATAAGTAAGTGTTAAAAAAAATTAAAATGATGTTGTTGAACAGTCTTGGTCATACCAATTTATAATCTACTGACATATTTCTTCAAACTTTCAAAATACTGAGCATTATACATATTATTCTTGAGTTTGCCAAATCAGTAAGAAATTGTATCTTACTTTAATCTGCATTTATTTAATAATCAATGAAGCTGAACATCTTTCATTTCTTATTGGTCATTTTATTTCACATTTCTATGAATTACTTGTTCATATCCTTTGTGTCTACATTTCTGTTGAATTATTGGTTCTTTCTTCTTGATTTGTAAGAGCTCTTTGCATTTTGGGTTTTTAAAATTTTTTTTTAAGTTTATTTATTTATTTTGAGAGAGACAGAGACAGCACAATTGGGGGAAGAGCAGCTAGAGAGGGAGAGAGACTCCCAAGCAGGCTCCGCACTGCCAGCACAGAGCCCGACGTGCGGCTCGAACGCACAAAGCCATGAGATCATGACCTGAGCCGAAATCAAGAGTCAGACACTTAACCAACTGAGCCGCCCAGGCGCCCAGCGTTTTGAAGGAATTAGTTACTTGTTTGGCCTATATTTGGCTAATATTTTTTCCCCAGCACGATGTTTGTATCTTGACTTTGGGGTATTTTTAGACTTATAAGAATCCTAAGTCTTTATGTAGTTTTTGGTCTTTTTTGGTGACATTTGGATTTTATATCCAAGATTGCAAAAAACAAGAACAATGGGAACAAAAAGTAACTAACTTTTTCTGCATACTTTTTAATTTCCTTTTTAAATTTAAATTTTAGGACTCCTGGGTGGGTCAGTTGGTTAAGCGTCCGACTCTTGGTTTCAGCTCAGGTCGTGATCTCACCATTTTGTGATTTCGAGCCCCGTGTCCATCTCTGAGCTGACAGTGCAGAGCCTGCTTGGGATTCTCTGCCCCTCCCCCACTCACACTGTCTCTGTCTCTCTCAAAATAGATAAATAAACTTAAAAAAAAAAAGATTTAAATTTAAATTTTGAGCCGCCTAGAATTTATTTTGGTTTAAGAAATGAACTCAGTTTTATTTGTTTCCATATCGTCTGGTCACTTTTCCTAACATCATTCACAGAATAGCATATCTCTCCCTTCTCCCTCCCATTGGAAATGCAACTGTATCTTGTGCCAACCTTCCATATGTACTTGGTTCTATTTTTAACCTCTCTGTTTTCTTTTATTGATTTGTTTGGCTTTATACCAATAGTATCTTGCTATATAAAGTCTGCAGTCTTTCATATGTCTTAATATCTGGTAGGCCTATTTCCCTATCTTCATTTTTCTTTTCTTTAGATTTTTCCTGATCACTCATGTTTAAATTCTTCTGGTTGAATCTTCCTCCCCTCCCCCACCTCCCCCCCCCCCCCCCCCCCAGCTGCCAACACACGGGATTTCACTGAATTTATAGATTAAGTCAGGGAGGAGTTATACCTCTGTATTACTGAGCCTTTTTCAAGAATGAGCCACATCTTCCCTTTAAGGTTCTGTTTAACCACAGGGTGGCCGTCAAGGAAAAACATGGACGGACATATATTCTAAGTGGTTTATTTAGATTACGTTACAATGCATGACATGGTCATTGTGTTGTAGCTCATTAACAACGTATGGTTTGGTGCACTGTGCGAAACTGCAACGAATGAGGTGCATAACACTACATTTCTATTGATCTCAGCCACGATCAGATTATTTGTGTCTCTGATTTCTGCTTGAAATCAGAGCTGCAGCTTTAGCATATCCTAGCAGAACTAATCAAAAGAACTCTGTCCATTAAAAAATTTTAGGATTATCCCCATTTCCAGATTTTTTGGCCACGTTGTATATTGCACCTGGGTAGAATGCTGGGCTGTGGGGGAGGTGCCCATCTAGGCGCACGGTGCTGCTGTGGAGACATGTACTTGCCCCAGCAATGGAGTGCCCCTTAAAGAAAGTCACACGTGCTTTTTGTCCCAGTTCCCCTTCCCCTCCTTTTTCTTTTTGCTTAATTTGATTTTTAAAGTCCGCCTTTGTGTAGAACTACCTTACCATCCAGCAATTACGCTATTAGGTATTTACCCAAAGGATACAAAAATGCAGATCGGAAGGGAAAAAAGCACCCGCATGTTTATAGCAGCACTACCAACAATAGCCAAGCTACGGAGACGGCCCAAATACTCACTGACTGACGAAATGTGTAAAGAAGATGTAGAATACATGGAATATTACTCAGCCATCAGAAAGAATGAAATCTTGCCATTTGCAACCACTTGGACGGAGCTAGAGTGTACTATGCTAAGCAAAATAAGTCAGTCAGAGAAAGACGAATATCATACGATTTCATCATAGGTGGAATTTAAGAAACAAAACAGATGAACATATAGGAAGAGGGGGGTGGAGAGAAGACAGGGAAACAAACCACAAGAGACTCTTAATGATAGAGAATAAACTGAGGGTTGATGGAGGGAGGTGGGTGGGGGATGGGCTAGATGGAGGAAGGGTATGAAAGACGGCACTTGTTGTGCTGAGCACTGGGTGTTGTGTGCAAATGATGAGTCACCGAATTCTACTTCTGAAACCAATTATGCACTGTAGGTCAACAAACTAAAATATAAAAAAATAAATAAAAGTCTGCCTTTATAATGCTCTCTCCTACTGGTGGGTATAACCTAGTTATTTAATTCTATTAATTAGAGTATATATGAAGCACAGGTAATGTACCTCTAAACTTGATCTACAGTGTCAATAATGTACTGTGCCAGCTCACTACTCTAATTTGGTTTTTTGTTCCAAAAAGTGTTGTAAACTGAGGCACCAGCCCATGATCAGGGCCTTGCTGAGTTCTAATGGGTTGGACTTGAACCTGGCCTCGCTTTGAGCCTCAGTGGGTGAGGCAGGAGGCCGTTGACCCTCTTGAAATAGTCGTACTGGATGTGTTCTGTGTATTATATGGCCCATTATTGCTTTTATTTTTCTAGTTAATATCTGACAGGTTCAAGTTCAATGGTTTCTGAATATGAAACACCAGAAGTGCAATGGTAGCTCACAAACACTGACACATTACACTTGTGTGATCTGCACCGTATGTTGGCCAGGAGTGTGTTTGTGGGGGCCCGGGGAGCCCTGAGGTGGCCCTGTCTTGGCCATTCGTTCTGCTCCCTTCCTTTCTCAGTCGCAGAGCTGTGTCGTTTGGGGGCTTGGTATGGTCAAGCAGACAAGAACCTGAACAGGAATCGGCTTTGTCCCCCTTTGCTGTGACAGCTGCTGAAGTTCACTGGGGCCTTGAGGACGTGCCTGGCCGGAAAGACTGAGGAGGGCCAGGACTGACCCAAGGAAATTTAGTTATGTGCTGTTTTGGTCTGAGTAATACAAACTCTTACACTTTTCATTTTTTCCATGTCCTTTCTAGCCAAAGCAGAGAAGTGTTTCCATGCCTGTGTCAGGCCAACAGATGACAGCACTGGGCAAGTCCCCATCTGAGCCATGAGCTGATGCTCTGAACCCTGAGCCCAGCGGGGAGGCAGCCTCCAGCCTGCACTTGTCAGGGCCTGGTTGTGTTCCGGGCACCAGAGGCCAGCTTGTTTGGGAGCTGAGGGACTCAGTACTGGAAGGGGCCGCCAAGCACATCTGCGCCCGGGAGTAGTCTGAAGACACACAGAGAAAGCTTTGTGCTTAGGCTCCGCAGCCAGACAGCCTCAGTTCCAGTCCCAGCCCAGCCGCTCAGCAGCTGTGTGACGCTGGCGTGTTATTTTATCTCTCTGGGCCTCGGTTTCCACTTCTGTAAAATCAGGATCAGAGGAGCACCCACTCGGCAGGACGACTTGAAGCTGGAAATAAGCACCTAGTATAGCATCCAGCTCATAGTAGGCCCTCAGAGAGCTGTTGGTATCAGCTCATTACTGCAGCGGAGACCTAATTGTTCCTCACTCTGCAGCAGCTGCAACAGACTTGGGGGGGGGGGTGGCTGGGGACAGTAAGGCAGGGTTCTGGGACCCTTCACAGACCCAGGAATGCTCTACTCAAGCCAAGTAAACGGGTAAGCAGCTGGGAACAGAGCTATCCCACCACGCGTCCCTAGCATTGCCCACCCTCAGAGTCCCTCCATCCCTAGATGACCTCTGGGCCAAGCAGAGAGTGGGAAAGGGGACCCAGGGAGCTTGGTTGGACCTGGAATCTCCCTGAACCTGAACAGAGACCATCTGGGGAATGCACTCCCCTTCTTTCTTGGTGAGACCGCGGGTGCCGTCAAACTGCGCGGTCATCAGCGCCCTTGGAAAAGTCAGGTTGTGACGGGAAATCTAAGTGGAAGCCCAAGGTGGGCTTCCCAGGCGGCCCTTACCCTGTGCTCCTTGGCATGCAATTGAACTAGAGCCTCCAGGGCATGTGGGCATGTGTTTCAAGGTGGTGGTTTCTATAGTAACAGTGAAGGTTCCAGCTGAGTTCCAGTTGGCTCTGCTGATGATGAAACAGTACAAATGGAGGCCAAAACCCAGACCCATGACGAGGCTCCTTGGAAAGAGGGTCAGGGGGGATGACCTCCAAGTCCCTCCTAGTCCTCCGTCCTGTGATTTCACCAGCCCATGACTAGCGCTGGTTCCGTCCTGCCTCGATATAAAGCGACGTCTGAGCCTTGCTAGCACCTTGGAACACCTGGAGAGCTTTAAGAACTCCTGATGCCAGGCTCCCACCTCCAGAGTGTCTGATTTAATTGGTCTCGGGTAGGGCCTGGGCATCGGGACTTTTTAAATCTTCTGATTCTTCTGATTCTAATGTGCAGCCAAGATTGACAACGACTGGTAAAAAGGCAGGTGAGCTAATAATAATGAATAATTACAATGTATGTGCCAGACACTGTGCTAAGCACATTATCTACATCATCTCCTTTAATTCTCACCATAATCCCCATTTTCCAGGTGAAGAAGCAGGCTCAGGAAGTGACTTCCCAAGGCCAGACAGCAGTCAACACTGGCATCCTAGCCCAGAGCCCTCAGATTTCCAAGGCCAGGCTGGTAACCCTTATGTAACTGCCTTCGAGGTCATGTGAAAACGGAAATGGGGACGTGTCTGGAGCAGGCCCCTGAGGGACCCTGAACACCCTAGGCGAGTTTCCCTGTGCCCAGGCTGAGGTCCCCGGCCCTGTGCCACCCCAGCATCTTGTCTGGTTGGATAGGGCCAAGCGGGGGTTGGCTGCTTCCCCAGAACCCAGCGGCTTGGGTTTGCCGGGAGGGAGGCCCTGTGGGACCCGCCTTTTCATTTGGGAGCCTGACACCTTGCACTCAGAGCTGGTGAATCATGTGTTTGGTTTCCCAGCCCTCCTGATGAATGGCAGTCTTTCAACTTAGGACACAGCATCAGATGAGATTTTGTTCCCAGGGGAGTGGGGAGTGGTTGGGAGCACAGTTTGTTCGCCAGGTGTTTTGGGTTTAGAGCAGACTCAGACAAAAAGTCAGGAGCCATCCATAATATAGAACCAGAGGCTTTTTATTTGCAGTTTCCCTGAAATTTAGTGAAAGGCAAGCCCAGCAGGTACCTGTTTTACTGGCAGTAAAAGGAAATTAGACAGCAGTTATTTAAAAGGAGTTTGAGTTGTTCAAATCTTCAATCTAGGGGTACATGTGTGCTTTAAAAGAAAGTTTACAAGGCCTGGGGATTGGGGGTTGAACTGTTTTTTGCTAAAAATGATGTGGAAAATATTTTCCTTTCTTATTTTCAACCTCCCCCTTTGCTGTTTGTTTCCTAAATTTAGCAGTCAAGAAGAAGTAAGCAAATCTAGCTGGAAAAAAACCTGAAGCAGGTCAGGCAGGATTCAAAGTTTAATTGAAGTGATGGACTGAAAATAAAACTCTCCAAAATGAGAAATCATTCTTCCCATTTTATAGAGCAGACTCATTATTTCAGCTTAAACAATTTCAGATGTGGTTGACCTTGTAGGACGTGGAAGTGCTGGGTTGGGCACTTCCCAAAAGGACAGACTGGGGAGGAGGCCACCGTCTAAACGTCAGCCAAGAGCTGTTGGAGGAGGCTGGAGGGCTGTGGGAGGCCCAGGAGGCTGTCACTCACCATCTCCCAACCCTCCTTCCTCACCCGGGCAACTCCAGGGGGCTCTTAAGTTATTGTCCAGATGGAACGCCCACCCCCTACCCCAAAGCCTGACCACAGCCCTGCCTGCTGGGGAAGGCTGGGCTTACCCCTCCTGACTCTGGGCTCAAGTCACTCGGCCAGATTCCAGGGACCAGCCTGATGTCTTGGAATGGATGGCTGCCACCAAACTGTGTCATTGCCATTGGTGGCTCGTTTTTTGGTTTTGGTTTTTGATTTGTTTCTTACTTTTGGAGAATGGTTTTCTATCCATCGAAATGACTGAGGGACTGACATCTCTGGATTTTTGGTTATTAGAGAAGGACAGTCAACTCAAACTAGTTTAAGCACACACACACACACACAAACACACACACACACAAACACACACACACACACACACACACACAAAGGGACAGATAGGTAGTAGATAGACAGGTAGGTAGGTAGGTAGGAAGGTAGATAGGCAGATAGATATAGACAGATACCAAAAAAAAAACCCCAAACCCAAGGTGAATTTGAATCAGATATGACTAGTCCTAGGAACCCCAAACAACATCACTATAGAGCTTTCTTTCTGTCTCTTGGCTCTGATTGTTTCTTCTTGGCTTCCTTCTCCAGACAAAATTTCTTCATGTGGTAGGCAAGAAGACTTTGCCTCCCAAGCTTAGCAGTGATGACGAAAAGAGCTCATCTTTTTGTTTTAAACCTGCCTATTGTATGAATGCATGTATGTATGTATGTATGTATGTATTTTAATGTTTATTTATTTGAGAGAAAGAGAGCACACATGCACACGTGCAAGCAAGGGAGGGGCAGAGAAAGAGGGAGAAAAAGAATCCCAAGCAGGCTCCATGCTGCCAGTGCAGAGCCCAGCGTGGGGCTCGATCCCATGAAAGACCATGACCTGAGCCCAAATCAAAAGTCGGACACCCAATCAACTGGACCACCCAACCAGGCACCATAAGGGCTCATCTTACAGAAAGTTCTCAGAATGGGGGCACCTGGGTGGCCAGTCAGTTAAGACTCTGACTCTTGATTTCAGCTTAGGTCACGATCTCACGGTTGGTGAGATGGAGCCCTGCATGCATCTCTGTGCTGACAGCGCAGAACCTGCTGGGGATTCTCTCTCTCTCTCTCTCTCTCCCCCTCCCCTGCACTTGCATGTGTGTGTGTGTGTGTGTGTGTACATTTTTTTTCTCTCTAAATAAATAAATAAACTTAAAAAAAAAAGTTCCAGGATGGATTCTGATTGGCCCAGATTGAGTCGAGTGACGATTCCTTCATCCATCCCTGTGTCCGGGAGTGCACTCGCCTGGGCCTTGTGCCCATCCCCGTGGTGGAGATTGAGGTGTTGGTGGGGCAGGAGGACAGTGATTAACAGCTCAGCCAGGAGATAGGAGTGGGAAGGAGATCCCCAAGGCAAGCAGAAACTACCCTGCCACCCACTTTGGTCCATCTCAGCTCCAAGTAATGTGTTAGCCAAGTACATGTGTGTGGGAGGGGGAAGGGGGACGAGTGAGGTCATGACAGCTCATTGCTCATGCGTTCATTAGCCATTGATCTTGAAGCCTACCTTCACACAGGCACTGTTCTGGGCTTTGGGGTCCAGCACTAAACAAAACAGATGGCCCCTGCCCTTGTGAAGCTTCTATTCTCGTGGGGAGAAGCCTTCAAGAAGATAAAATAAACAGAATACACACGTAGAGCACCAGATGACACTAAGTGCCATAAGGAAATATAGAACAAGGAGGGAGGTTAGGGGGTGTGAGCGTGGCGCTGAGGTCATAGTGTTACCGGTAGTGGTTGGGGAAGGCTCACCGGAGAAGCAAAGTTTGAGCAGAGCCCTGCAGAAGGGTCAAGGAGGGAGCCATGCAGAGACCTGGAAGAGCCTTCCAGAAGGAACGGAGGGGCTGAGGGGAAGGCTCAAAGAACATGAGGCTAGTGTGACCAGAACAGAGCCCGGGAGGAAGCAACGGCAGAACCCGAGTCCGGTGTTAACTGGGCCCCCACTCACACAGCGTCCTGGGCCACTGCCTGGGGGGAGAGCGAAAGCCACTGGAGGTCACAGGATGCGTCAAGGAATCCCATTTGTTTTCTGTGTTTTTCTCCCCTGTTGATTATACTTGAGACAGGGACAATATTTAGGTATTCATTCCTTTGCTCATTCATTCGTTCCTTTATTCAGCAGACATCCGCTCAGTGCCTACCACGTGCGAGGTGCTGGGAGCCCAAAGGTGGGGAGCTCACCATCTAGTGGAAAGGAAAGAGAAGGAAAGCACGGACATCAGTGTCACGTGATGCAGGAATTGCACAAAGAGCTCCAAGTGCCTTCGTCCCCTCCAGAAAGGGCAGCAGTACGCCTCCCATCCAGAGGCTCCAACTGGCTCCAAGCCCAGGATCTTGGGTCTCTCGGGCTGATCCAGATATAGCTCCTCATAGTCCTGAAGCCTAGAGCCAAAGGATGCATTTACCCCTCGCCAACGTGCTTAGTAAGCAGTGTGGGTGGGAAAACAGGAGAACAGCTACACACTTCCCCTTTAGAAGAGGGGAGAAGGGGAATAGCATTCACTGGTCACCAATCCGTGATGCATGCGCCATCTCTGGACTGTTCCAGCTAGGCTTGGGATGGGATGAAGTTCCTTGGCCCATTCTCCAGCTACCCGTGATCTGATTGAGGGTGGGGATATCTCTTCATGGCCATGTCTGGCATGGAGTGGGGAGCAAGGAGGGGTGATCTGGACTCCTAGATTTCTTTTCTGGGGTCCATACTGCTTTTTGTTGATTTCTATCTTCCCAGCCTCTTCCACAGTGTCTGCACGTACTAGACTTTCAGGAAATATTTGTTGACTTAGCACTAGCGGTACGCCCATAGGACACCACTGTGGATGCGCAGGGCAGGGGTCTCAGTCAGGCTGTGGAGCATCAAGGGGAGGGGCACATCGGGGATGACCCCTGGATGTGTTGCCTGGAGGACCAGGGGTTTCGCCCTGCCCCCCTCTGCAAAAGGCAACGCAGGAGAAGCAGCAGCTTTGGTGATCAGTGAGGAATTTGTTTTGAGGTGTTGGGTTAGAGGTACCCATGGGACATTCAAAGGTCTGCAAGTCTCAAGATCAAAGAACAGGGCCACAGGAAATGAGCTGTGGGTGTGGGCGTGTAAACGGGGGGTTAGATACCAGGTAGAAGAGTTCTGGGTGGTGCCTGCCGGGTAAGGCCAGGGAGGCGCTGGATAGAGGAAATTAAAGCCCCGCAGAGGTCACATCCTACCCTTCCTCAGTGTCTCCTCCACTTCGGCTGACTCAGGGCCAACTAATGTTTCAGCTCCCAACCCCAGAGATGCTAGGTCAACGTGAAAGCAAAGCTAAGACCTCTGGGAGGGAGCAGGAACTGTGTTTCCACGGCACCCGTCTTCACAAGGTGGCTCACAAGTGAAGGGTCTAACCATGGAGGACAGTTGGAGGAGCAGAGGCTATGGATCTGCTGAGGCAGCAGCAGGCATTTCTGGACATCTTTGAGGGGGTCTAGCTTAGTTTTGAGGCCCTGAAGGGACTAAGCCCTTTAAGGCAGGAAGGCAGCTGGCTGGGGATGGGGGAAGCACCTCTTCCTTCTGGCACACGGGAGTGCTCAGTGGCGCTCTGCTGAATGAATGGGTGGCTGGATGAAGGAGTGAGTGAAGTCAAACGTTCTTAAATGAATGAATGATCAGATGGGCCTTGGAACTTGCAGAGGGGTGTCCCAGTGCCTGGTAGATGGGGCACTCTTAATCAATGTTTATTGGGCGATGGGTGAGTGTGGGATGAGGGCTCAGAGGTTTCCTGAGCCCGCAGAGTGGCCAGAAGTCCTAAATAAATAAACACGGTTATTTCCCACAGTTGACTTGCAGGATAATAAAGCGGCATCCTCTCCCTTCGGGAGCTTTCTGCACTTCTTCTTTTATTTTGCCTCAGCCATCAACTGGAGGCTGCTTTCCATTTCTCTGACCTGTGCTGGGAGGGATGCGGGGGGAGGGTGGGGGGGAGGCAGAGTTAGCACCCCACCTTCTCCCAGGTGGGAAGGACCCAGAGGACCTCTTGTGTTCACTCTCAAAGTTGGACATCCTTCTAGCAATCCAAGACTCAAGTCAGAACAGTCTCCCCTGCCCTCTCCCTCCCTCCTTCCGTCTTTCCTGAAATGGATTTCTAGTCCAGGGGGGCTGGGCCACATCTGTCCAGTCCCTGGCATGGCGCCAACTCCAAATACAGCAGTGGCGCAGCTGTGGTCACCATCCTGAGCATGTGTGCGTAGCGTGGGGCTGGGCCCAGTGGACGCGAGGAAACCTCCCTCACTGGCTCTGCCCTTAGGGGGCTCAGGGACTGGCTCCCAGGACAGGATGCAGCTGGAGGCTGGAACCCTACAGGGCGGCAGCTTTGATGGAGATACTCCTGGAGCCTTCTGCACTCCTGTGTCATGAGGCTGGGGGCTAGGCTCCCAGGGGGACACGGAGGCCCCGGGCCACTGTGGATGTGCTCCAGAATCACCCAACACCTCGCTCTCCTCTTCCCCAGGTCCGGCTGCCTTCCAGGGACCATCCCTCTAGAGCTAGACCTGTGACGGGGTCCTCATGCAGAGGGTCTATGTATGGGCGATCCTCACCCACCTTCCTGCTGCCTCTGGGGGCCCACAGCTCCCGCCCAGGCTGCCGGTCAGGCAGAAGGGTTGTAGTTGGGATGCCTCACGGTTGGTGATATTTCAAAACACGCTGGGAAACATCCGGCCAGCAGCTTGGTTCAAATAATGAGATGTCAGTATCCATCTATCTATCCATTCATCTCAGATGTGTCCTTCCCCCAGGTCTTTCGTGGGGGGACTTTGGGACCACAGAGTGGGGTGTGGCTAAGAGGAGAGAGGCTGGGCCATGGCATCTGTCATCCATCACTCCCCAGCTCTTAGCACCTGTGAGCCAGCAGCTCTGACACAGGGCTACTCCAGCAGCACCGCACAAGTCCCTGAGAATATGCATCATTGTCTGCGTTTGCCTTCTAGCAGCTCTGGCACGAGCCTGGAGGGGCCTGATGGTCCTCACAGGTAGTTCTCTGTGCAGCAGCTTGTCCGAGCTCTGGGCGTTTCACCGATTAGGCACTTCCTACATGCCGAGCCGGTGTCAGGCCCAAGTTCATCCATAGGAGGCCACAGGCTGCTTGACAACCTCCAGCTTGTTTGGTGGTCCCCTCAGGACCCCTCATCTTGGGAGTCGCCTTCTCCAAATCCCGCAAAGAGCACTGGTCAAGAGAATGACCTTCAGGGTCAGAACAACCAGTTTGAATCCAGAACCTGTGACTTACTAACACTGACCTTGGGTTTAGGAAAAAAAAAAATAGATTTCTTTTTCTTCCTAGAGCAGTTGTAGGTACACAAAATTGAGAAAAAGTACAGAGAGTTCCCGTATGCTCCCTGTACACATGAGGGTACTATTTTTTAACTTCTTGAGCCTCAGTTTCCTTATCTGTACAATGGGGGAAATAACGATCTCCTGCTCACAGAGTTGGGATAAGGCACAAATAAGGCAGTTAGCTCCTGCCTACTAGTAAGTACTTTGCACACAGTGGCTGCTTTTTACTCCTGCCCGGGACCTCTCTGATGCTGACCTTTGTCTCAGGTGACAGGAACACCCTCCAGAGGCTTTGATGAGAAGGTGTACCTGGCAGCCAAACAGCTGAAGGCTGGAGAGGACCCTTACAGGCAGCATGCCTTCAACCAGCTAGAAAGTGACAAACTGAGCCCCGACCGGCCCATCCGGGACACCCGCCATTACAGGTATGGCCTCCATTGTGCCAATGGAGAAAGAAACGTGGAGGGAAGGGCCAACACCACTTAGCTTGCTTCCTTTTGGTCACGTGGATTTAAGAAATGAGAAAGATTTTGGGTGCCTGGGTGGCTCAGTCGGTTAAGTGCCCCACCTCAGCTCAGGTCATGATCTCATGGCTCATGAGTTCAAGCCCCACATCAGGCTCTGTGCTGACAGCTCAGGGCCTGGAGCCTGCTTCAGATTCTGTGTCTCCCTCTCTCTCTCCCCCTCCCCCGCTCACACTCTGTGTGTCTCTCTCGCAAAAATAAATACACATTTAAAAAAATTAAAAAAAAAAAAAGGAATGTGAAAGATTCCCTCAGACACTCAGGAGACTCAGAAACCCAGTCTAGTTACTGAGACACTCAAACCCTCACCCTCAGTTGTTTCCCTGACTCTTCTGTTTCACTGACCTCCTGAGGGCCTGAGAAGGCCAAGAAAACTCAGCTGGGGCCGGGGAAGCCCTTCAGCACCTCAGTCCAGCGTCCCAGTGAGAGGGACCTGCCTGGGGGCCGCAGGGAGGACTGAGGGGGTGGCCGAGCCTGCTGGTGGTGCCTGAGGTGGAGAGGTGCCACCAACCGTGCCCACACTGTGCAAACAGTGCAGTTCTGTGCACTGCCCCATCGACATCCCTTCCCTCCTCCTCTGCCCGCCCTGCTGCCCCGGCTTCCACAGCAGTGGAAGCATTTCCCAGAAAAGCTTCCCAGCCTTGCTCTTGGTTCTGTCAGTATGGTAGGTGGGAGAGGCCCCAGAGCAGACCAAGGACGCCTTCCATGATGAATCTCGCTCTGATTCCACCCTGTGTGAGTGACCGACCTTGGGGAAGTCATCAAGCCCCGCTCCTTGGTTCAGGTCCTTGACGTGTCCTGTCTAGATTATAGTCACCACCTCCAGCGCCCTCTTCCCGCCCTCACCTATGGGAACAGTCTGAGCCCCTCCGCCCGAAGTGCAAGCCACCCCTGCTGACCCCCAGCCTCTGCTCCTTTCCCCCAGCACTTAATGCTCCTGCAGTCTGATACCCTCCTGCCCCTCTCCCTGTCTATGCACACAGGCTGTTTCCTCCACCGGAACCCCCGCCCCCACCACCCGCACCTTCACAACACCCCTCAGTGTCCTCTCCTCCGGGCAAGGCTCCTTGCCGACCCAGGCTGGTTTGGGGGCTTCCTCTGTACTCTGTGCAGACAGGTCAGCAAGGGCCTGTTGGAGCTGACCACTCACGGGCCTGCCGTTTTGAGTGACCATCATGGGCTGGGCTGGACCTAGCTGTGTACCTAGGGCCAGGCTGGTCCTGATTTGAGGGTAGGTGAGGATGACACGGGCCAACGTTGCTTTTCCTTCTGAAGCGGCTGCTCCACAGCACAAAAGGTGTATGAAGTAAGGGTGCAGAAGGGGACAGGCTTCTAGCACCTTCCTTGTCGGTCATGGAGAGGCGCCTGAAATCCAGTGGGCTTACAGCCTGTCAGAGCGAGATGGATGTTGAGTTGGGGGGCGGGGCCCAAACTGTCCTCGCTGTCCTGGAATCCCAGTGCTGCCAGCCTCCAGAAACTCACGCTGCCAAATAGGACAATAATCCTGCTACTTGGGGAGACCCCCACCCAGGTCCAGGGGCCAGCTCAGGTCTCAGAAGCTCTTTCTTGGTCCTGGTGCCAAGAGTCTACCTGCACTGTGGGGTCTACGAGGCCATGTCCACACGGCTCCACTTGGAGACCTTCCTTGGCAGCCCTGGCCATGGCCAACCTAGACCCCAAGGCCTAGAGGTTCTGCAGACCCGAATCTCTGAACTGACCCAGGGTTAGCCTGGATCACCTCTGTCCTCCCTCCCACCAAGCCCCCAACCCCCACCTTCTCAGGTGTTCACTGAAGAACTTAAAGGAGGAGTTCCTCTTGGGACGACGCATGTTTTAAAATGAGACTCTTCAAATCCAAGGCAGGGGTGGGTTGGTGAGGTCAGCCTCCCCTCCTGCCCCAGGGCTGCTGCCCGCCCTCCCAGAAGCCCAAGGTAGATTGGGTGTGTGTGCATATGAGTGCACGCGTGTGTAGGGGGAGCAGCCAAGGTGCTGGCTTTCGTGCACTGGGGTGAGCCACGCTCTTCTCCTGGCCCTCCAGACTGCAGCTCCTGCTGGACTCCAAACTGTCAGGCTAGTTCTTTTTTTTTTTTTTTTTTTTTTTTTTTTTTTAACGTTTATTTATTTTTGAGACAGAGAGAGACAGAGCATGAATGGGGGAGGGTCAGAGAGAGAGGGAGACACAGAATCTGAAACAGGCTCCAGGCTCTGAGCAGTCAGCACAGAGCCCGACGCGGGGCTCGAACTCACGGACCGCGAGATCGTGACCTGAGCCGAAGTCGGACGCTTAACCGACTGTGCCACCCAGGCGCCCCCTGTCAGGCTAGTTCTTAGCCCAGCCTGGATCTCCCTCAAGGGGAGCAGAGAGACCAGGCAGGGCAGACCTACTAGCATCACAAAGAAAACCCCACCAGCCCCAAACTCAAAACGTAGGCATGGAACAAACCTCTTCAGAGGCTCTTGGCTCCTGGGAGCCAGATTAATCCCCATCCTCATAGTTATAAATCCCAGAGAAATGCAGAGTGGAGAGGGTTGGAGGGGGCGGGTGGGGAGGGGGTCAAGTTCACCCCCCCAGATGGGGTATGGGGAGGTTCGCCACTTTCAGGTGAAGAATGGGCATCACTATCCAGGGTCTCTGCTTCCTGGGCACAGGATAGTTAGGGTTCACAGTGAGAGACCTGGCCCCCTAGAGGTCAGTGCCGGGGGGGGCTGAGCTGGGCACCCCGGAGGTGGCTACTTCTTCCAACACTCCCCAGCTCAGCAGGCCAAGCCCACCCCCAACCCCAAATCCACATGCCTCTGGGAGGATGCACTTGGAAAGTCTGGCTTCTCAGGGGGGCAGGGGTGAGTCTCCCTACCCCTCCACCCCTCTTACTCCCCGCATTGCTTCTGAAGGAGAATTATTTTAAAGCCTCACAGGATTCCTCCCAGGGGGGTCCCAGGCTGGTGGAACTCCTGCCTGCCTGACCCAGTCCGCTCCGGCAGGGCAGGAAATGGGCCTGGGAATTCGACTATAAGCTGCTGTCAGTGGAATGAATGCTGGAATAAAAAAACAGTCACTGCCGAAATAGTCAGAGAGCAATTGTAATAAAGAAGAAGATTGCCATGAAAACCAACTGCCTTCCCACCGGCCCCAGGAACACGAAGAAAAGCATTCGCAGTAGCAACAGGGATGAAGGCTGGCAGGAATGGATTGTTTTAATTCCTTTTCCTGAGGAGGGGGAAGCCAATGCCTAAAAATGTGGGAGAAGGCGAGCCCAGAGCTGTGCGGGGAGGGAGCAGTGTGGCAGGAGCTGCTTATGGTGTCTTCTCAGAGACTTCTGTTTGCTCCAGAGGTCCAGGGCTTGGGAGGAGGGAGGCTGCTCCCCTGCCGGGTGTCACCGGCCTGCTGTCAGTATTGGGCAGTAAGTAGCGGGAGTCACATGCGGGCAGAATGGGGGTGATTCCTCTCCAGATCCTACAAATGTCATGAGCCAGGAGAAAGAAGCGACAGGTTCCAGGCACAAAACAGAGGCTGTTGCCTCCTGTCCCCCATGTCTCTGTCTCTATCGGGCGGGGAGTTCTGTCTGCTGGCCCCAGGCTGGGGCCTGGAACGGTACCTGCACATGGTGGGCCAGAGCCCTCCTAAACGCTTCACTCCTAGGTCTTTGGCAAAGGTGACTGGGCCTGGGAAGGTGCCCCAACCTGTGGCTCCAGGGTGGGCTGTGTGGGCACGGAGGGGCACACCGTGGAGGGGCAGGCTCGCACCCTGGTTTTGGCTGGCCTTCCCGATCCCGCAGTGGTATTCCAGGGGGCAGCAGGCTGGACAGAGAGAAGCCTCAAGCCTGCCCTGAGGAGGCTCTCACAGTGCCTTCTGACCTCTGTGCTCCATTCTCAGTTGTCCCTCTGTGGCCTACTCCGCCGACCTGCCAGCCACCAGCGTCATCATCACCTTCCACAATGAGGCCCGCTCCACCCTCCTGCGCACAGTGAAGAGGTAAGCCACCCCTTGGGACCCTCATCTCAGTAGTGCTGCTCCCCGAGGCCTCAGGGAGTGCTGCCAAGCCCCTGGCAGGGGGGCACGGGGGCAGGGGGGCACACTGGGACAAGGTGCTGGGCCAGGCAGCATGAAGACCGCGGCCACTGGGAGGGGGAGTCCACTCCTTCTGAGAGGCTGGGGCTGGGAGACCCCGGAAATCCAACTGATATTGGGATGCACAAACATAATGTCAGGTCCCCAGGACAAGGGCAAAAATTCTAGGGTCAGGGGCCGAGGGAGGCAGGAATGGACATGAAGCCTCAGGTGGATGGGTGGCAGGCCAGTAGGTGGTGTCAACGATTCAGAGGGAGGTGCCCCTCTGTCCTCCTAAACTTGGTCCTGTGGTCCAGTACAACTCCTACTTACCCCATTTCTTTAATGAGAACAGGATGTGGAAAGGAATGCCCAGTGGTATTCCAGGGATTAAGGAAGCATGGGTTTCTTTTACCAGGGAGTGGAGGAAGAAGGACGGTGGGAAGGAAAGCGGGAAAGGGCTTCCCTGGGAACACCCCTGCTAACCCATCGGGCCAGGAGACTCGTTAGCCTTCTAGGCAGGCGGTTTGGGGTCCAGCTGTGTATTGCCCCCGGGCAGGGCTTGTTAAGCCTAAGCAGCCAGGGCAGCTACAGGTCCTGTCTACACTGGAGCAGTTACCATCACCTGTCCGGCACAGGTCCCCGCAGGTGCAGGGGCGGCCGGGTCTCCGGAAAAGCCCGGAGAACACATTGTTCCTCAGCCGCTGCTCAGGGCCCAGGAGGTTTGCAAGCAGCTGCCGGTGGCCAGTGTGCTGGCCCTTGAGCTGGGTGGTGGGGGAGCTCTGTGGCAAAGAGAGGTAAATGGAAGGTGGCCCCTGAATCCAGGATCCTCTGTCCCCATCCTTCTAGTGTCCTGAACCGAACTCCAGCCGGCCTGATCCAGGAGATCATTTTAGTGGATGACTTCAGCTCAGATCGTAAGTTTCCACTTTCTGTTTTTCGCATCCCTCCAAACCCTCCTTCCCCCAGAATGTGGAGGCCAACTCTCCGGAGGTCATTCTGGACCTCACAGGCAGACCTCTGCCCCCGACCAGATCTTCAGTCTTTTATGGGTGCCCTCCCTGACTCTGCTCCCAGGTGCCAAAGGAGGGGAAAGAGTGGTGTTTTGTTTTGTTCTGTATTCATTTATTTATTTATTTATTTATTTAAGTCATCTCTACACCCAAAGTGGGGCTCAAACTCACCACCCCGAGAGGAAGAGTCCACGCTCTTCCAACTGAGCCAGCCAGGCATCCCAGAGTGGTGGTGTTTTTGGATGGGACACCCCAGAGATGACCTTTTTAACAACTGAAACAACACCAGTAGCCTCCTTTGTTATTACAACATCCATATGCTGAGGATTGTCCCTTCAGTGTGGCTATGCTGGTGTTGGCCTCGCGCCCTACTAGTGCTCTCTGGCGCCCCCTGGGGGCAATCCCATTAGTACAGGCATTCCTCCGTCTGGCCTGGGAGTGGGGCACAGGGCAATCCTTTGGCCATTAGAGATGACCGTGCTCCTGCGTACCTCCCCAACCCCAGCCCCTTCCCTGGGCTCGCCATGGGACACCTTCTGGGCAGTTCCAGGGGCTACCGAACCCGTTAGGGCCTGATGCCCCTGTCTGAATGAGCTTGCTTCCTTCTTCTCACCTTCAGCTGAAGACTGTCTGCTCCTGACCAGGATCCCCAAGGTCAAGTGCCTACGCAACGATCGGCGGGAAGGTAAGTTCTTGAACCCGAGGTGTCACCGCAGACCTGTTTTGGCCTAGACCTCCGCCCCTCCCCACTCCCTTTTGGAGCAATGTCACGGTAAGCCAGCACGCGCCTGCCGCATTCCGGGTGGCCAGGAGCAAGGTCTGTGGAAAGACGCTTCTTTCCACAGCCACGGCATGACTGTAGGCGAGTTGCTCTACTTCTGGCTGCCTCGGTTGTCTCTTCTGAGAAATGGAGTCAATAATTGTACCCTTTCTGCCTTGCATGGCTACTGTAAGGATTAAATGGGATAGGCCATGTGGAAATGCTTTGAGAAAATCAAAGGGCACTATCAAGCAGATGTAACCTCATTTCCAATCAAGAAGAGTTTTGGAGCATCGTCCACAGCACAGGATTGTACATGGCACTCTAGGAGGCACTTTATACTTCTTCTGAAGTATAAAATGTGGTCCCTGCCCTTGGAGAGCTTATTGTAAGGCCAAGGAGTCCGAATCTACCGCAGGGACAGGCTGGCCATGATTATGTGGGGGTAGAATGGAGACCGCAGGACAGGGGAGGGACTGGGGAGTGGGCCTTGACTGGGTGAGGACGTTGTGAGACAGGGGAGCCGGAACGGGCAGGGGAGTCCGTCCAGGCTCGAGGACACTGCAGGCACTGACATTGGTCTGGCACAGGTACACATGGGATACTAACAGCCCTTTTCCTGAGTCCTCCCCGTAGCAGACAACCACATTGCCTGCTTGCGTTCTCACGTTCACTCCACATAACAGCACATAAGAAAATGGGGCTTAAGGAGGTTTAGGAATGCGCCCAGGGTAATGGGTAGAGGAGCCAGAATTCCAACCTGGAGGAGGGACCCCACTCTTAACCTCCCTTACCTCCTCCCTGCCAGGGAGAATCTGGGCCTGGTCAGCAGGGGAAGTGGTGGGGTGAGGATAGATGGCAGAGGACCTTGGAAGCCAGAGAAAGGCATTTGGACTTGATAAGGCAGGTAGGAGGGAGCCACTAAAGGTTAGAGAGAGAGGTGAGAGGTGTGATTAAGAAAGAACTGTGAGACTAAGGAGACCTTCTAACTGGCGTGGAAGAGGCCAGAGAGAGACTTCTAGCAAGCACAGGGCTGTAGGTACCTTTAGGCCTAGGAATATATTGTTTCCTGAGGGATTTGCCCAACACAGGTGTCAACTTTTGATGAAGCGCTTTCTAGCTTCCTGTGGGATGGAAGGAAGGGACAGATGGATATTTGCACATATTATGGATAATCAGATGGACAGGGGCAGAGTACAGGGCAGAGGTGTGGCCAGGGAAACCCCTCCAATCGGAGCTCTTAGAGCAAGGCCCTTCCGTCTTCACAGCTCACAGGGCACCAGTGGCTGCTCTGTCGGCAGGACCAGCCGGGCCCTTTCTCTCCTGACCAGGTCAGTCCCCAGCCCTGGCCAGGGAGCTGCCAGAAGCAAGGCCACTCTCTGACAGTTGGTGAACCATTGGCAAGACTGTCGGGGGCGGGATAGAAGCAGAGCAGAATCTAGCATGTGTAGGCATCCCAGGCACCAAGCACTCTTCCAGACGGGCAGGGATCAATCTCTCTGAAACTTCTAGATAAGACAACCAAGGCTCAGGGAGGTTAAATAACATGCTTAAGGTGAATGAAGGGGCTGCCATACCAACTCCAGCCTGTCTTAGTCTAGAAGATTCTAGCCATGTCACACATGATGGTGCAACTGAAGGGGACTGCCCTGAGGTCCCCGGGGTTAGGTGGGGAAAGGGTTTTGGTTTCTGGTTTTTCTTTGGATACTCAAACGCACTTCATTGCACTTGGCATTTACTGAACTGACTGTATCAGTGTGTTCCCAGAGTCCCGAACAGTGTCTGAGACATCGAGGGTGCTCAGAGAATGACCTTGAGTAGCGATGGTTGACAGGTAGATGAGAGAAAGGAGAGTGAGGAAGGAAATAAACAAATACAAAGTAAACCTCAATCACAGTAACTCAGAGGAAGCCTTGACCCCTGAAGGGTGCAGAGCCCTGAGACTTTTGAGGGACGGGGGGAAAGCAAATCGGCCCAGTCCCAGTTACCAATCCCTGTCCATTCCCATTGCAGGGCTGATCCGGTCCCGAGTCCGTGGGGCAGATGTGGCCACAGCTGCTGTCCTCACCTTTCTGGACAGCCACTGTGAAGTGAATACCGAGTGGCTACAGCCTATGCTGCAACGGGTAAAGGAGGTGAGTCTGTCTGTCCCTACAGGATCTCTGTCCCTTGGGATGTGCCCGCCATGTTCTTGGCATGAGGGCGTGTGAATAGTCTTTGAAGTTGGACAGGCAGAGTAGGGGCCTAAAGGGTCTGCCCCCTCTGGAGTGACTCCATGTTATGGAGCTTTCTCCTCCGAAAATGGGGGTAATTGTAATATTTGTCTCACGAGGTTGTTGTGAGAATTCATTTGGATGAGAGCTTGGGTGAGCTATAAAGCTCTTATTCCTAATGGTGTTGTTTTCCTCCTGGGGGAGGTGGGTCCTGTGCTGGGGCAGGGGGTATTTTCAGGTCAAGGCTGGGAAGCCTGAGAAGGAAGGAGAGGGGGATGGTGTCCTCAAGGAGAGATGAGGGCAGGGAGCCCTTACTACATGCCAGTTTTATGCTAGAAGGGCAAGGGTAGGAGAAATGGAGGATAGGATGAGGTGATTACAGATCAACCATAAAAAGACCACCCAACTTAAAAATGGGCAAAAGATTTGAATGGACATTTCTTCAAGGCAGATACAAATGGCCAACAAGCACATGAAAAGATGCTAAAAAGAAAAGAAAAGAAAAAAGAAAAGAAAAGATGCTTAACATTAAGCCTTGAGGGAAATGCAAGTCAAAACCCCAGTCAGATACTACTTGATACGTACAGGATGGCTGTAACCAAAGGATGGACAGTAACAAGTGCTGACGAGGATGTGGAGAAGTAGGAGCCTTTTCACTCATTGCTGGTGAGGACGTAGAATGGTGCAGCCACTTTGGAAAACAGTCTGGCAGTTCCTCAAAAGTTTAAACATGGAGTTACCACGTGACCCTTGCAGCTGCTGGGTGTATACCCAAGAGAAATGAAAACATACTCCACACAAAAACTTGTACAGGAGTGTTCAGAGCAGTATTATTCAGAGTAGCCAAACTGTGGAAACAGCCCAAAGTCTGCCAACTGATGAATGGGCAAACAAATGTGAGGCAGCCATACAATAGGATATTAGCCATAAAAAAGAATGAAGTCCTGATACATGCCACAATAAGGATAAAAACATTTCCCTAAGTGAGCGAAGCAGGTCACAAAAGGCCACATATTATACGATTCCACTGATACGAAGTGTCTAGAATGAAACAAAGCCACAGAAATAGAAAGGAGATTAGCGGTTGTCAGAGCAGGGAGAGGCGGTTGGGAAGTGACCGTTAACAGGTACAGGGGCTCTTGTCGGGGTGATGAAAATGTTCTGGAATTAGGGGCGATGGGTGCACAATGTTGTGAATATATTATAAGCCACCAAATTGTATACTTTAAAATGGTGAATTTTATCACATGTCAATTATGGCTAATAAAATTGTTATAAAAATGGGAATTAGATCTCAGGACAAAAAGGTCTTTAAAAAGGAGATGGCGAGGCCCCCGCAGGGCTCTGTGAGAAACCATGAGTGGTCTCCCATGCTCCGCCGTCTCCCAGGCTCTTGTGGTCCTGAGATGGGATGTGAACTGAGGGGCAGAGCTGGGTTCCAAGTTGCGGACAAGAGGATTTTGAGGGTCCGCGCAGAATGCGTGGAGAGAAGAGACTCTGTTCTGTGTCCCTCCACGGAGAGAGAGAGAAGAGAAGGCTGATGGCAGTTGATAATTTTGCACAGGGTATATGACATGATCCACCAACACCATTATCCCCCCCCCAAAAAAAAAAACTTGGATAAAATTAACATTACCCACCAATGGAGGTGGATTTGTGTCTTGGGGGATGAAGGGTTCCTTGAAGTGGATGTGTCATAAGAGAGTGACACCCTGTTGCACAAGGACCGCAGAGTCCCTGCCCTGAAGCTGCTGGTGGTCCTATTGGGAAGACTCAACGCAGACGTGTACAAAGGTGGATGACAGTTAATAGAACCACAGTTCAAACCAGCAACAGAAGAGCCACGTCAGTGGCTCAGTGCCCCAGGAATTGTGTGGACTGTAATTGTGAGAACAGCTCAACAGAGGAAGAAATCCCCAGCCTGCAGCAGACAGGGCTTCATTGAGGAGGTGAGATCCCAGCAGGGCTCAACCTGGTGTGAGAAGAGGCTGGGAGAGCACTGTGCCCAGGGAACCCAGGTGGACCTTCCGGGAGCCTGGATGTGGTGCTGCAGGACAGGCTTCCAGGACCCTGACATGTCCTGCAGGAAGGGCTGGGTGCCCCACGCCTTGAAGAGCAGGCGGCTGGGCCTTTCTTCGAGGAGTCCCTGGCCTCACGCCATCTCTCGTTCCTCGCCTAGGACCACACCCGCGTGGTGAGCCCCATCATTGATGTCATCAGTCTGGACAATTTTGCCTACCTCGCTGCGTCTGCGGATCTTCGAGGAGGTGGGTCTGGCCTCCTGGGGGGAGGGGCCGCAGGCTTGAAAGAGGCAGGTGAGGGCAACCTAAAGCCCTGGGTTTGGTGCTCTTCCTCCTGGTGTGCAGGAGCGTCTCACTCCACCCCCTTACCTCCAGAACATGGAAAGGGATAGTGTAGAGCCCCGAGGTTGGGGACAAAGCCCTCTGGCACAGTCAGTGATAGCTCCAAGCTAGTCTTTTGTCTTTCTCTCCCTGCAAACACTGACACATCCTTCCCCAATGCTGCCAGCCCCGGGACCATGGCCACAGGTCCTGGCAGAAGGCATGATTACGACAGTGTCTTGGGGGGTGGGAGGGGAGTCCTCAACCTTGCATGACTTCTAATACGTATAGCTGGAGGTGGTGTGGACACAGGCTGTCTGATACGGTAGCTATTAGCTCCATTTGGCTATTGAGCTCTTCAAATGTGGCCAGTTTGAATTGAGATGTGCTGTAAGTGTAAAATACGCACCAAGTTTCAAAGTCTTAGTACGAAAGAATGTAAAACATCTCCTCACGGGGCGCCTGGGTGGCTCAGCCCATTAAATGACTGATCCAACGCCGGCCCAGGTCATTATCTCGCGGTTCATGGGTTCGAGCCCCACATCGGGCTCTGTGCTGACAGCTTGGAGCCTGGAGCCTGCTTCGGATTCTGTCTCCCTCCTTCTCTGCCCCTCCTCTGCTTGCCGTCTGTCTGTCCGTCTGTCTGTCTCTCTCAAAAATAAATAAACATGAAAAAAATTGTTTTAGTATCTCCTCAGTGATTTTGTGTATTGATTACATCTTGAAATGAAAACATTGGATATATCGCACTAAATATATTATGCAAATCAATTTCATATGTTCTTACTTTTGAATATGGCTACTAGAAAAATTTCAATTATGTATGTGGCTTGCATTTCTGGCTTGCATCTTATTTCCTTTGGACAGCTCTGGTCTAGACTTCAGAGCGGTGCTGTTCAATAGAATAGCCATATTTGGCTACCTAAACTTAAATTAATTAAAATTAGGTAAAATTCAAATTTACTTCCTAAGTTGCACTAGCCACATTTCCAGAGCTCGGTAACCACGTGTGGCGACTGCTTACCATATTAAACAGTGCAGATACAGAACATGACCATCATTGCAGAAAGTTCTATCGGACAAGCTGCACTAGACAATCTGTTGCTAGGAGCTAGTGGGCAGAGTGGTTTTCCTATTTGGGGCCCAGAGTTCCAAAAAATGGATACAGCAGTTCCTTAGATCTTGGGAGTTGAGTGGAAGTCTGAAGGGAGCCAGGCATTTCTCCTTTAGGAAAACCACCTCGGGGCCTTTGCATTTGCTGTTCCCCCAGCTAGAATTCCCTTTCCCCAGATATCTCCATGAATCAGTCCTTCGTTCAGGTCAAATGTGACATTAGGGAGTCTTTCCTGACTACCCTTACTAGAATAGCATGGATACCTTTCTTTCTTTTTTTTTTTTTTTTTTTTTTTACTTTTCTTTTTAGCACTTTCCCCTTCGACTAGCAGATCATGCTTTTATTAATTTATCTTTGTAGTCTCTGTCTTTCCTAGTAGATTGAAACTCAATGAGGACAGGGGCCTGTCTCATTCTGAGTGAAGGAACGACTGCATGAATTGCCCAAGGCCCTCTATGAGCTGGGCTCTGATCAAGGGAGACACCAAGGGCTGGCAAAGCGAGGGAGCAGCCACCGCCAGCGGGCTCTGCCCAGAGCTCTGTCCTCACTCTGCTCTGTCCCTTAGGATTTGACTGGAGCCTGCATTTCAAGTGGGAGCAGATCCCTCTTGAGCAGAAGATTGCCAGGACCGACCCCACCAAGCCCATAAGGTCAGTGCAGCTTTGGGCTCTGCAGAGACCCCATCCTTCCCTGGGTTGAGGGCCTGGGAGGCTGCTGGGGGGCCGTTTAGTTGCTGGTGCTCCTGTGGGTGCACGACCTAAGTGCTGACTCGGTTCCGGGTCCCAGGGACAGAGAGGACAGAGGCCAGGGAGCTGGCCAGATATCCTGCCCCTGTGACTCTGCAAGCAGGTGATTGCGGGGCAAATGGCCCGGGGTTCTGGAACCATCTAGAAGGGCTCCCAGCTTCTCCAGCTCATGCATTGCCTCTCTCCTCTCCTTGCTCCTAGGACGCCCGTCATAGCTGGGGGAATCTTCGTGATCGACAAGTCCTGGTTTAACCATTTGGGAAAGTATGATGCCCAGATGGACATCTGGGGGGGAGAGAATTTTGGTAAGTTGGAAAATAACAATAGCAATAATAACAATAGATAACCCGCTCGAGCACTTTCTATGCCCAAGGCCCTGTTCTAAACATGTATTAATGTGTTTCATCCTCACCACCTCACAACAATCTGAGGTAAGTACTATTTTATCTCCATTTCACTGATAAAGAAACTGAGAGAGAGGTTAAGTAATTTGTCCAGAGCCACACAGCTAGCAGCCAGAGAGATTTAGGTGGTCAGGGGGAGACTGTGGCCGCATGGCTAGACGTGTGTGAAAGAACATACAGACTTGTAGCCTGGACTGCAGCTTAAACATACGGCAGCTTCTCTTCCAGAAGAGCCGGGCGGGGGCAGAGTGGACTTTGGTGGTCAAATGTAAGTAATGGGGTCAGATGGCCTGGGTACAAATACTGGCCCTACTACCTGAGAGCTGTTTGGCCCTGGACAAGTTAAAGCCTCCCTAAGTCTGTTTCCTCAAGAGGCCAGTATGAATACTAAATGAGAGATGAGTTAAAAATGTTTGGCGTGGGGGCGCCTGGGTGGCTCAGTCGGTTGAGCAACGGACTTTGGCTCAGGTCATGATCTCGCGGTCCGTGGGTTCGAGCCCCGCATCGGGCTCGGTGCTGGCAGCTCAGAGGCTGGGGCCTGCTTCGGATTCTGTGTCTCCTTCTCTCTCTGCCCCTCCCCCACTCGTACTCTGTCTCTCTCTCAAAAATAAAGAAATGTAAAAAAAAGATTAAAAAAATATATGGCACGGTGCTGGCAGCCATTATCATTACTTTCGGGGCCATGGGAGCCCTCTCGCTCCAGCAGGAAAGGCAGGAGCCCAGCAAACCCCCAGGTCACCCGTGAGGTTCAGTTAGATAAAGGCCCGGTACAGATGGAACACCCAACATGGGTAATTCAAGGGGGGTTACTAAAGAGCCAGTTCACACAGCGCAGGCAAGATACAGACAGCCGCAGGGACAGTCCTGGGCTGGGCTGGTGGCTGCTGTGAAGTGTAGCCACCCTAGGTCTGAAAGTCGGGGAGGGAGTGCCCTCTGACAGGAGCTGTGGTCTCAGGGCACCTGTAGCCAGCCCACAGCACCGAGGTAGAGGGTGTGGGGGGATGAACATCCACCCTCACTCTCCCCTCACCTCGCTCTGACCGACCCTGCCAGCCCACAAGATGGGAGCCTGGTGGTGCGGCCCACGCGGCAGGGAGTGGGGTGAAGGATGGGGAGTGAGTGCTCGGGGGTTTCCGGTTCTTGCTCCTGTGGTGACCCAGTCCTTTGCAGAGCCCTCTGTTTCCTTCTTCATCCTGACCGGGTTTCTTGCAAAGTAAATATGGCTGGTGGTATTGCACCCATTTGCCAGGTGGGAAAACTGAGGTGGACGCCGCCTTCCAGATTTCAGTCAGGATGCTCCACGTCTGACGGGGGTATGGAGTGCCTCTACCAGAGCCCTTGAAATGTTGTGAGGTGTGATCAAAGCAAATGCTGGGTTTCTGAGAGGTGAGGAGGGGGTCTTCCTTTACTCTCCCTGGTCAGGACACGGATGAGCAGCGGGGCTTACAACAGGCCTGATCCCAACTCAAAACCAACTAGAGTGGAAACAGGCGTGGAATGTTCTCCCCTTTGTAACTTACTCTTGGAAACCGTTTCCAGACAGGCCTTTAGAGGAGTAAATTCTGGGAACTAGGGTGCGTTGACCCTTCCGTTCTGACCTCCTTTGCACATGTTTTTGGCTCAAGTGGCCTCCTGTGTGTTCCTGGGAGCTTTGGCAAAGCCAGTTTCCTGCAAAGATTCTGAGGACTAGGAAACTAATGGTCTCTCCTGCATCCAGGAGCCTTTTTCTTTTGTCTTTTTTTTCTTTTCTTTTTTTTAAGGCTGGTGATTGACAGAGAAACAAGTGACTGATCAAATAGCTAACTTCAAACTCTGCCTGAGGCAAGGGCTCAGTGGTTGGGGAACTTGAAAGGTGAACCACAGAGTGTTTCTGGGAAGGGTTTTGTTTCTTAGAAGAAATTCAAAGAAATTTCTAGGCTAGCCATGGTGCTCAGATGTTCAGCTGCTGGGAGCAGTTTTGAGCCAGGAGAGGCCTGCCGCTGGTGGGTTTGGGCCTTTCGTTTTATTCCTTTGTTGAAGGAAGGGAAATGTCCAAACTGAGACTCATTCCCACGTCCCCTCAGAGAACCAAACTCAGAGCCCAGAGGCCACCGTAAGGGCAGGCGACAAACATGAAAACCTTGGGATTCCCATTAAAGAGCCTTTCATTATTTTTTCTTTTTTTTTTTTAATATGAAATTTATTGTCAAATTGGTTTCCATACAACACCCAGTGCTCATCCCAACAGGTGTCCTCCTCAGTGCCCATCACCCACTCTCCCTCCCTCCCACCCCCCCATCAACCCTCAGTGTATTCTCAGTTAGAGATCCTTTTAAAAGACAGTCCCATCAAGCCAGTCCCCTGCTCCTCTGCTCGCGACCCTGCAAGGACTCCCTCAACACTGACAGCAAAACCCAAAGTCCTCGTGCCTTGGGTCCTTCCCCCACAGCACACTACCAGCTCTGCCCACATCTCCTGCCTCTCTCACCCGGCCTCACTCCACTCCAGCAGCTAGCCCTGCTAGGCCTCTTTCCCACCACCTGCAACTTGCCACGCCTGGGACTTGCCGCCTACCCTAGCCTCTACTTCTTTTCCCTTGCTGGTCCCTCTGCCTGGAATGCTTGTCCCCTAAAAGCCACACGACTGGCTTCCTCACCTCCTTCAGGACTTAGCTCAAATGTCCCCTTCTGAGTGATAACTTCCCAGTCAGTCTAATTAATACTGTAGCACCCCCCCCAACAGCTCCCCCTTCTTCAGCCCCACCTGCTTCCTTTGTCTCCATTGTACTTACTACCGCCAGATAGACTACGTATTTTATTCATTTTATGGTCTACTTGTCGTTTTCTTTCTTATTTTAGTGAGTCCCTGTCTCCTACCCATCAGTGTAAGGATTCTAGAACAGCATACAACACATAATAAACAGGTTCCCAATAAAATTTTACTGAATGAACGAAAGAATCTGGTTCAAACAGTGCAGCTTGCTGGACAAAATGTGAACTTGACATTGTAATTCTGCAGCAGAGTGTTTGGGTGATCTTGGAGAGGTTAAGATGTTTGAGCTTCCCAGTCCTGATTAGGAACATGGGGATAGGGGTGCCTGGATGGCTCAGTTGGTAGAGCGTGTGACTCTGGATCTCAGGGTCATGAGTTCAAGCCCCACGTTGGGTATGGAGCCTACTTAAAAAGAATAAATAAATTTACAAAAATAAAACAAACAAAAAGCCCATGGGGATAATAATACTAGCTTCATCTGCTTGCTGTGAGAATTAGACCTGGCATGGCACATAGCAAGTGCTCAGTAAATGGGTGATGCTTACTGTTCGTTACCGCCTTGTGGATAATGACAATAACAGCATGGACAGTACGGCCTGGTGGGATGAAGTGACTTAACTAGCCTAACCAAGCTAGTCTGGCAGAAATGGAACTAGAAAGTAACTGTTCTGTCCCCCAGTTCTGCCCCTAGTTCTAAATCTCAGTTGTTGAACCAGTTGCAAAGCTCATCCCGGGAGAAGGGACACAAGCCCGGCAGTCTACAGGCCTACCTGGGAAGCCCATTAGCATACCCGACCATGAGCATGGGTCCGGATATGCCACATGTCCAGTCCTCGCCCCTGGCCTGTGTCTGGAAGCTGCCTGCTGCACACAGTCTAGCCAGAGGTGGGTGTTAGTCACAGCAAGGGGGCTTGGGCCCTGACCATCTGTGCCAGGTGAGAAGCCCCAGACCTGGCCAGGGACCAGTGTCTGTATGGCCAACTGGGGAGTGGGAGATGGACCAAGGCTAGAGCTCATGAGAAAACAGTCTTCCTTTTTTTCAATTAAAAACAAACAAACAAAAAGGGATTATGCATTTTCTGGGACAGGAAAGAGGTGTTTTAATGTCACTGGGTGCCCACCTGCAGGGTTAATATGAAAGAGTAATCAGAAGAGATGATGTGAGGTCCAGCAAGCTGCCAAGATGGGTCCTTGCCAGAAGTGATGACTGTTGAGTGTAGAGTAGAGTAGGCAGGGGCTCCTGAGTGGCTCAGTCGGTTAAGTATCCGACTTCAGCTCAGGTCATGATCTCACTGTTGGTGGGTTCAAGCCCCGCGTCGGGCTCTGTGCTGACAGCTCAGAGCCTGGAGTCTGCTTCCGGTTCTGTATCTCCCTCTCTCTCTGCCCCTCCCCCATTTACACTCTGTCTCTCTGTGTCTCTTGAAACTAAAATAAATGTTAAAAAAAAAAAATTTGAGAATAGAGCAGGCAGCTTGTGCTGTTCCCTTCCGGGAAGCAGAATGGCCACCTTCTTGCATCTCCCAGCACTAAGAGGGACCACAGTCACCTGCAGAAGCTCATTCAGCATCCCAACCACTGTCAAACAGAAGTGTGTCTCAAGAGGGCCGGTGGTAGCCTGTGCATGGAGACCACCTGCGCCAAGAGGGAGGTCCGGGGCCAGAAAGAGTGGCCTGTGGCCTGATTGGTGGTGGGTTTCCCAGCCTCATGGGTGTTTAGGACTGACTGACGAGCAAATGCATTCTTCCTTAGCAATGTCTGGATGGGGCTTTGTAGTCAGAGGCTGGAAATGATGCCGCATTTGATTCGGTTTTCCTTCTGCTCATGGTCTTGGTGTTCCTTCAAAGCTTTCCCACCTGGGCACCTGGGTGGCTCAGTCTGTTGAGCCTCCAAGTCTTGATTTCAGCTTGGGTCATGATCCCGGGGTCATGGGATCGAGCCCTGCATTGGGTTTTGCCCTGAATGTGGAGCCTGCTTAGGATTCCGTCTCTCTCTCTCTCTCTCTCTCTCTGTCTCAAAAAAATAAAACAAAACAAAAAACCTTTCCTCTCCTAGGGCTCAGATATGGGCAGTGTGTATGGGGAGCATGTAGGGAGGGTGTGTATGTGTGGTAGGTATGGAGGGGACGTGTGTGGAGGGTGTGTGTTTGCGGTGTGTGTGGAGGGGGGAATGTGGGTCAAAGGGGTGTATATGGAGGGTATGTGTGTGTGTGGTGTGGGTAGTGGGGGTGTGTGTGGAGGGGGCGTGTGTGTGCTGGGGGGCGGGGGTATGTACATGCACGGAGCGAGCGGTCAGGAACATGTTCAAGGTTGGGCATACCCCATGTAAATGGCCCCAGGAACCCTGAGCCCAGCACATGCCTTCAAAGAGACACCAAAGGCAAGGGAGGCTAGCTCCTCCCGGCCTTCACTCAGTGGGGACCTGCCAGGGGCTCTTCCCTCCTGACGGCTGCCATTTCCTGCAGAGCTCTCCTTCAGGGTGTGGATGTGCGGTGGAAGCTTGGAGATCGTGCCCTGCAGCCGGGTGGGCCACGTCTTCAGGAAACGGCACCCCTACAACTTCCCTGAGGGCAATGCCCTCACCTACATCAGGTAGGTCACAGTGCAAAGGGCACCAGGCTAGGAGCTAAGACACCTGGCTTCTAGACCCCAGCCCAGTCAGTTACTCGTGTGACTCTGGGCAGCCACCCCACCTCTCTGGGCCTCAGTTTCCCCATCTGTTCCCTCCAATTCTGGGATTCCAGGTACTTTCAAGGGTGGAAGGATGAAACCGAGTGTGGACGCCAGACCTCCCTTGTCTTGACTCTCTTTGCCCTGGAGTATATTGGAAAACTGACCCAATGCCTACCTGGGAGCTGCCCCCCACTCACTGGGCCCCAAGTTCTGGTCATGGATGCCATGTCCTGACCCTGACTTGGTCAGCATCTGCCCACCCATGTCCCCAGCCCCAGGATGTGCTTGGTCTTGAGGGGGAGTGGTCAAGGTCCTAGAGACCAGCCATCGCCCGCTCTCCTGGAGGGGGTGGAAGGGGAGGCGAGGACGAGTGTCATGAGCACCCCCTTTGAGGACAGTTTTTTGGCTTGTCAGGCCCGTGCTCCCTTGTTTGTAGCAGTGGCTCCCCAGTCTAGCTAACCGAATGGCTTAATATTTCGGTGTGCTTCTCCCCCACCCCTTTTTGCGTTGTCTCTATAATGATAAAAGTAACACGTGTTCACCGTAAAATGCAAGATATTATATATACATATCTGTCCACACATGTGCTTTTACTCTTTACATCACATGTGGAGAAAAAAGCAAAAGTCCCTTTTACCCAGTCTGACTCCTATCCCCCTTGGCTCTCTCGAAGTAACTACTGTGTATAGATTTCTGGTCTCTCATTTCGGCCCTTTGACTCATTTTCATGCACGTACTTTAGGTGGAGGGAAGCACACATACCACAGCTTTGTGTTTTACGTAAATAGGGTCAAGCTGTGTGTTCTTTCTGCAACGTGCTTTCCTGCTGCTCACACTAAATTCTAGACATCCTTCCACGGAACATACTCCATCCTGGAGAAGTAGGGGTCATTATGCTCCTATTGGTGGGCGTTTAGGTTGCCACCCATGTCTTACTAAACAAATATTTGGTACATGTCCTTTTGCCCCCATGTAGGTATTTTGGCAGAACAGATGCCTCAAGTGGAGTGTCAGGGAGCACACAGACATGAGCTGATGGACGTTGTCAGATTACATAGTCATTTATACCATCAGTATTATTTCACGCACACTCCCGAGGTCCTCAACACCCTGTGCTGCGCAGAGCTGCTCTTGATCCTAACTCTGTGACCACCCTGGTGACTTCGTTTTGTTCCTTCCTCCCCTTTTAGGAATACCAAGCGCACTGCAGAGGTGTGGATGGATGAATACAAGCAGTATTACTATGAGGCCCGGCCCTCGGCCATCGGAAAGGCCTTTGGCAGGTGGGCCCCCTCGACCAGCCCCGTTTGCCTCCCTCCGCCCACGTTAGCACAGCCATAGCAAAACACAAACCGTGGACGCCAGGGAAGAACTCACTGTCTCCTCGGCAACTGAGCCCCTCCCCACTGGGCTCTTGGGAGTCGGGGGATATGGTAGGATATGCGATGTGAGATAGGACTGGGTTCTTGAGGGGCATGCAGCCTCTTGGGGAGAAATAAGCAGAGAGGGCTCGCTTACGAAGAGCTGCCCGTTCACAAGCTGCCTGCAGGAAAAAGGACATCTGTGGGAGTACTTAGTGCCCTGCCCGGCTGTCTGCGGACAACACTTGGGGTTTTGCCGCCACCCCCTGCCGTTAGCCTGTTTTCCTGTCCTGGACTCGTGTGACTACCGTCTAGTTAAGCATTTTCAAAATGTAGATTGGTTATAAAATTGATTTCGTGGGTTGTGACAGTCATTTAAAAAAAATGATAGACCTAGAACACTATAGATTAGTGCAGAGCAGACTAGAAAATAGCACTTGATTGCAGTTAAGGCTAAGTATTGTTCGGTGAAATTTATTTCAGTTATATGTGTGTGTGTGTGTTTAGCCGTATTTGCACATGGGAATACTCGATCACAGTATAAGATGTATTTATTTCTTACTTAAGGTTGTGGTCAGAAGACTGAAAACATTAGCAATCATCACTGAATCTTCTCGCCTCTGTTTACGCATACCTAGCCCTTTAAAAAAGAAAAGCTGTGTCACTATTTCTGTTAGTGGCAAACTGACATTTACTGACTAACTACCCTGTGGTAGGCTCTTATGCCCTCTTAATTCATTTGATTCTCCGAAAACCTTCCGAGATAGGTAGTCATGTCCCCAGTTTACCAGAGAAGAAACCGAGGCTCGGAGAGGCAGTGAAGGTCATCTGTCAGTGGCCATTCTGGTCAGTGAAGCTGAGGAAGCTGGGGAGATCAAACTGTGGATCCATGGGCACATCGGAGGGTTCTTATTTGCCAAAATTCCCCAAAGATGTTTAAAGCGTGCTTGTCTTATTTTGACCCTTTCTGCTAAAACTGGAATGCAGGAAAGGAAAGCTTGGAGTTCACTGAGGCTCTGCTCTCTGTGAAAATAAGGACTAGGGAGGGGGCACCTGGGTGGCTCAGTCACTTAGGCATCTGATTCTTGATCTCGGCTTGGGTCATGATCTCACAGTTCATGAGATCGAGTCCTGCATCAGGCTCAGAGCTGTTAGATTCTCTCTCTGAGCCGGGATTCTCTCTCCTTCTCTCTCTCTCTCTGCCCCTTCCCTGCTCATGCACTCTCTCAAAGTAAATACATTAATAAACTTAAAAAAAAAACCCAAAGGACTAGGGAGTGCTGAGGTGTCGAGGAGTGAGAAGCCAGGGTAAAGCAGGACCCTCCGTGGGCTGCCCTGATCCTGCAAAGTGAGTGGGAATTTGAGGAAAGAAATGAGGAATCGCCGGGATACTTGGAGTGACCTTGCAGGTTGCAGAATGATTTGTGGCTGGAGGGCAGGCTTAGACAGCCGCTGGTCCTACCCAGCCTGGGGGTAGGTGGACAGAGGGGGCTGGCCTCCTGGGGCTTCCTCCCTGGGCCCCCTTGCCAAAGCCTGAGCCTTTCTTACTGTTTCAGTGTAGCCACACGGATCGAGCAGAGGAAGAAGATGAACTGTAAGTCCTTCCGCTGGTACCTGGATAACGTCTACCCAGAGCTCACGTGAGTATAGCCCTCAGCTGGTACACCCAGCCTGGGTGGGGCCAGCAGCTAGCTTGGGGGACCCGCACCCTGAGATCTCCTCATCGCGGGCAGTCTGGCTCTTTCTAGTTGTCAGTGTGTATCTTCACACGAAGGCTCTGGGTGAATAGGAAGGACACCACTAGGAGTTAAAAGTGAGATGTGGTAGGAGCCAAACTTTTAAGAGACTGGGTCATAGCGCCAGAGATGGGCTTTGTCCCCATAGGAAAACAACTCTGCATTACGTAGCAAAAGCCACAGAAATAAAGATTCATCCCCTTCGACTCTGTTCCCTCCCTTCTGGGAGTTTATCCTAAGGAAATAAGAACAACCAAAGCAAAAAAAAAAAAAAACAAAAAAACAAAAAAAAAAACTATTGACAAGCAGATGTTCGGTTGTAGGCTTCTCTGCTGCTGTGAAAAATCGAGAGACAGCTAATAATAGGGGATTGGTTTACTGAGTCCCAATTCCTGGGTCTAAACAAATACTATGCATCCATTAAGACTACAACCATAAAGACTGACAAAACACTGGCAAATGTTTGCTCTGATAGACTCAAGGGAGAATGCAAATGGCGTGCCCGCTGGAGCCCTAGGGCATCTGAGTGTGTGTGTGTGTGTGTGTGTGTGTGTGTGTGCACGAGCTGAGCTCCCGGACTGTGGGTGAAGCTGTAAGGCAGGGGTGGGGCAGTGAGGATTCCTTTTTTCTCGTTGCAAAATCCTTTTCAGCAGCTTAACTGCATCCACATGGCTCATGTCCTCACTTCCTTCAGGTCTTGACTCCAATGTCCCCTTCTGAGGGACACCTCCCCGAAACAGTCTTTGTTTGCAGACCGCCCCCTCCCCCCAGCATCCCCTGCCTAGTTCACCCTCATCACCATCCAGCGCCTGTGTGGCTGGTTAATTTTGTCATCACCTCCCCACATGTGACAGTAAGCTCCATGAGGGTAGAGGTGTGCATCTGCTTGTTCACTGCTTTAGCTCCAGCCCCTAGGACAGTGTCTGTCACAAAACTGACACTCAGCTCGATAAATATTTTTAACTGAATAAATTGCATGGTTAATAAGCCTTAATAGTAATAACTTGGAAATTAGCATTCTCCCTTCTATATAACTGTCACCTTAGGGAACAGGTTATTCCATTACTGCCAGCTTTCTCCCAAGGATGCTGCTTTGCTTTCCAGAACACTCCACCCCTCAGAGCCTGCATGTCCTTGAAAAAGGCAAGTTGTTGTTCCTTGAGTGCAGATTTGATTTTTGGAAAACAGCTATATTAGGTGTCGCCAAGTGCAGTGAATAAGACGATTACCCCAGATAATGGATCCTGGGTCCCACACAGAGCATGACAAGGACTGAATCAAGTGTCAAGAACGAACTGATTCTGGGGCACCTGGGTGGCTCAGTTGGTTAAGGTCCGACTTTGGCTCCAGTCATGATCTCGCGGTTTATGAGTTCGAGCCCCGTGTCAGGCTCTGTGCTGACAGCTCAGAGCCTGGACCCTGCTTCAGATTCTGTGTCTCCCTCTCTCTCTCTGCCCACCACCCCCACCCCACCACCAGCTCACACTCTGTCTCTCTCTCTCTCAAAAATAAACATTAAAAAATTTAAAAAAAAAGAATGAACTGATTCTGGGAGCAGATTTAAAAAATTTCAAAACAATTTGAGCAACAGCAGCATCCTTGCAAAGGGTCGGCGGCCTTTCTAGAAAACCCAGCTCTCCCGACGATGGCTGTGAAGGGAAGAACATTAATTTATAAAAGTATAATAAATGAACCGCTTTTTCCAGTGGCCACTCTTAAGGGGAAAGTTTCACCCAGACGTATCATTTCTGAGGGAAAAAGCACAGTCATCCCTTTACCTCCTGTCAGGGTTCAGACCACACTGGGCTGGAGCCATGGGCTCTAGGCCTCGCACAGGAGCTGGGAAGCCCATGGGATGCATCGGGGAGGAGCCGGAACGTGCCTTTCCTCCCCACGCCCCGTCCCCACACACATTCTCCCATGTCATCCCCGGAGGAGCAGGAGGAAGAAGGATTTTCTAACACTCAGAAAGCTGGATCCATCACGAGACAGGAGAGAGGCTGAAACCAGCCATGTTAAATGAGGAGCATGAGTCATCTGTTTGTTCTGGCACTGCGGGGACGTTTTAAAAAGTAGTTTCGTTGGTCAGATAGAAACTGCGCGCCTCCTTCCTGTCCAGGTTACTCACCCTCGGTCCGCTGTTCGCGTCCTGCCTCGGCTCTCAGGCTGAGGGGCCAGGAGCGCCTCGGGTTGGTTTGGAAGGCCATGTGTACGCCCAGGGATACCAACGTTCCTCCAAGCAGGGGACCCTCATGGTTGCCACACTTGCAGATGGTCAGTGGGGAGACCAAGGAGACTGAGGAGGCCGAGGGCAGCGGCCTGTGCTTTCCTAGGCCCGCCTGTAATCCCAGCACAGCCCTGCCTGTCCCCTCTTGGATCCGAGCTCTGCAGCGGGACTCAGCAATTGCTAATTTATGACTCTTATTAGGATGGTCAGGAAGAGTTGTACAACTGTGCACACCGCGTTTGCAAGGGTGCCAGTCACACAGTAGAGATTGTACATTTATCACAACACTTCCTGGCAGATGGTGGCAAAAGTCTTCCAACAAAACCAGTATATTATGACAGTTTTCTAACAGATGGAAGGAAAATGTCTTGAGGAAGGGACGCCTTTTGCTATTTCTGCAAGGGCATCTTAAGGGCTAATGGCAGCCCAGCTGGGAGGAGACCCACAGAGAGGGAAGCGGATGCTGACGTAGCTGAGCCTGGCTCGGCCAGGGAGCCGAGGAAGGGTGCTGAATGGTGAAGGTGGCCATCCCAGCTGCTCCAGGGCTGTTACCACACACACACACACACACACACACACACAGGAGCCGCATCAGCTTTGGAGATTGTTGCCCGTGCTCCCGGTTTTCTCCTTTGTGCCGGGGCCATTGCCATGCACGGCGGTGCCCACCTCAGCTCTGAAAGCGGATCGCCCTGCACATGTCCCATTCCTTAGCACAGCTCCAGTGGGGTCTTTGCATCTCAACGCCCTTGCACCTGGCAGGGGTTGCAAGTTCAAATCCTACACTGATTCTATGGGTGATGCAAATCAATCAGGTGGGCAGCAATGAGACACTAGGGAGTTGTAGGGACTGTGGCAAACTGGGATGCAACCCCACCCCCTGCCATGCGGCAGCTCCTACCTACCACCGTGAAGTGGCACCTCTCTGGAAGGCGAGCTCAGTGTGGCCTGATCTTCCTATTTTCTCAAGAGAAGCTGGATTCAGATTTCTTTGTGTAACCCTCAGGGTTTTAATATTGCCAACTAATTAACAGCAACAACAACCATACTATACAGGTCAGACAGAACACGTTTGGGGCCAGATTCAGCTTGGGGGCCAGTGTTTTTCAACCTGTGGTCTAGAATTATGCAAACTCTCAAGAGGGGCCTCGAGGAGGTGGATGCTCCTGCCAGGGGCGTGCGAGAGAAAGCGAAGGTGTCTTCCTGACGCACCGAGGGAGTAAGTCACAGTTTGGGGGTTCTGGGAGCTTCCGGCCAGCCCTGAGGAAGGGAGACTTGGTTTGGTCAAGATCCTGCAAGTGTCCACAACAAAGAATGCCGGAAGTGTTATGATGCCCCCCTCCGCTGCCCACCCGGGTTCTCTTCGGACAGAAGTAACAAGAGGTGGTTAAGATTAGGCCAGACTCTAAGCCCTCCTGGTTCCCCTAACCCTCTGGGGCCACAATCCAAGAGGGTATGACATTCCGAACCCAGGAATATAAGCCTGCATCAGCTGGGGCCAGCAGTCTCCTTAGGTTTATTGTCCACAGAGTAAGACGATGTGTCATTTGTGTGTGTGTGTGTGTGTGTGTGTGTGTGTGTGTGTATAATGTGTGTATAAGCATATTTTCCTGGGCATAGCAATATTTCAATAATACAATATTTTGAACTATGCCTGTTTTACTTAACAGTACGTTATAAACATTTTTCCATGTTATCAGATACTCATTCAGTCATTTTTAATGGCTACCGGGTTTTCATTACTACAGATGAATCAGAATTTATTTAGCCCGTCCCTACTGGGGGATATCTATGTTTTCAGTATAAGCAATCACTCAGAGATGGATGTCTTTTAAATTTAATCTCTGCAAACATCCGTAATTATTGCGGCAGTGTAATAAATTCCCAGGATGAGGATTGGGATCGTTAGGTCAAAGGTATGCACATTATTTTGGGGGTGTTTTTTATTATTGGAGTACAGTTGGCATACAATGTTGTATTTATTTCAGGTGTACAACACAGTGAGTCGATAATTCTGTGTACATTATGCTGTGCTCCCCATAAGTGTGGTCACCACACCGGCCACCATACAACGTTATTACAGTATTATTGTATTATTGACTCTATTCTCTATATGCTGTACTTTTCTTCTCTCTGACTTACTTTACAACTGGTAGTTCATACCTCTCCACCCCCTTTATCTGTGTTTGCACATTTTTAAGGCTTTTGGTACATCATGCCGCATTGCCCTGCAGAACCATTGGGCTAATTTATGCTCTCGCCCACAGGGTGTGAGGAGATCCAATCCCGCAGCAATTGCCAACACTGGGGATTGATATTGATTGGTGTTGATATAATTGTGGGTACATAATACGTTTTATATAAATCGATATGTTGAAATAATACATATTTATCACACATTATATTTTATGCACATATATATGGTAAACAAATACTGGTAACTCTCGAATACATATTTCCTTGATCGTTAGTGAGATCGAATGCATTTTTATATTTGTGGGTGTTAAATTTGCCTCTCCAAAGTGACTTCTTCCCTGTCATTTTGAGATGGCCTTTTGAGTCTACATTTAGACCCTAGCTTCTCCCCACACTTTCTTCTTTCTGGACTGGGGAGCCCTGGGTTTCTGATCTGAGCTCTCTCCCGAGGGTCCTTCCAAGGCGTGGCTTCTGGGGCTCCCAGAGCTGCTCAGACCCAGTGGGCGAGGCTCAATCTTCCCAGCGGCATCCCTGCTCTTTCCCTGTCCCCTGCCCTCCTGCCCCTGCTGGCGAGGGCTGCTCCCCAGGGCCCCTTCCCGTGAGACTGAGGCCAGACCTTGGTGCCTGGGGAGCTGACCAAGCGCTGCCCTCTGGTTGAAGGAGGAGCGAGCCTGGAGGGGGCAGAGGACAAGCCTGACCATTCGCTTTTCTCTCAGAGTCCCAGTGAAGGAAGTGCTCCCTGGCATCATTAAGCAAGGGGTTAATTGCTTAGAATCCCAGGGCCAAGACTCAGCCGGGAACTTCCTGCTTGGAATGGGGATCTGCAGAGGGTCCGCCAAGAACCCCCCAGCACCGCAGGTAAGCTGCTTAGGGCCTTGAGGTCCAGACCAGGACGGGGAAAAGAGCCATGGTCATCATCCAGGAGTGGGGTGTGGGGCTTCCCTCTGCTCCTGCTCATTTTCTCTCTGCTTGCTCCCTCCACAGGGGACCATGCACGTTATCCCCTCACACAGCTCCTTGGCTCTGCTTCTGCCACATTCCCGTCCCCTTTCCTACACTTCGCACAGTTGCCCTCTGTGAACCACCCACTTTCTCCTTGCTGAGGGAGAAATGCTACCCAGCAGCACCCAGTTCTCCCCCGGGATGCAGCCATGGCCAGCATGTATGATGGGCAGCAGAGCATCCCGGACTCCTGTGTGTGCATGCGTGTGCCACCTACAAGTGCGGGTGCACCTATGTCAAGACTAGTGCAGGTCATGGAAACCCCCCGGCTGCCCTGGCCCCATGTCCTGTCTTTCTCCCTATCCCCCCAGCATCCCTTGGTACATCCTTGATTGCTATTCTGGCCATTCCAGCTAAGCTCCCCCCTAATACTTTATTATGAAATTTTTTAAACATACAGAAAAGTTGAAAGAATTATACGGTGAATACCATGCACTCCTATTATTTGTAGAAAATTCTACCAAAATACACAGTATATTTGTTTTATTACCAATCTACCCATCTATCCATCCATCACTGAGCATTTTGACTTGGCCTTTGATGTCCCTGCCTTGTAGGCGTGGCTGTTCAGTGACCATCTCATCCAGCAGCAGGGGAAGTGCCTGACTGCCACCTCCACCTCCATCACCCCGGGGTCCCTCGTCGTTCTGCAGGTGTGCAACCCAAGAGAAGGCAGGCAGGTAAGCCTCCTCACCCCCAGGGGACATGCAAGGGGGTGGCAGCTCCTAGCAGGGGAGCCCTGGGTTGAAACAGATAGACTCAAGTAAGCCCTCCAGAGTAAGAGTCACTGTAAGTCAATATCTAGGTCAAATCTCTTGTTTCACTCACCGGGAAACACTTCTTCAAGTAAATGTCTGTTAAATGCCAATCCTGCCAGCCTGTGAGCTCCATGAGGGCAGGGACTGTCTGTCTTGTGTCCCTACAACACTATCCCTAGCCCCTGACAAGCACCACAGTCCAACTCGTGTTGGCTTTTACCAAGAGCCCATGCTCGGAGTTTTACAGATTATCTCATCTAATCCTCATGCAGCCCAGGGACTTGGGCCCTAGTACTATCCACATCTTATAGGTGAGTTACACTGAGGCTCACTGAATTTAAGGGACATGTGTCAGATGAAACACAGCTGGGAAGGGGTGGAGCCAGGATTCAAACCCAGGTCAGTGTGACCCCTAAGCCCACAGTCTTAACCCAAAACACAGTAGATGCTCGATAACTACTTCCTTTCCTGTCTTTTCTTTTCTTTTCCTTTCTTTTCTTTTCTTCTCTTTCTTTCTTTCTTCTCCTTCTCCTTCTCCTTCTCCTTCTCCTTCAGAGAAAAAGAGAGTGCAAGCAGGGGAGGGGCAGAGAGAGAGGGAGTGAGGATCCCAAGCAGGCTCTGTGCTGTTGGCATGGAGCCCCATGCTGGGCTCTATCTCATGACAGCGAGATCATGACCTGAGCCGAAATCAAGAGTCAGACACTCAACCGACTGAGTCACCCAGGTGCCTTCAATAAATATTTCTTGATTGTGGCTGTTGGGAAACTGAGATCCAGATACACTGATTTCCAGGCATGACAGGCTCACAGGAGCACTGCTTTTTCCATTTGTCAAACACTCACCCACCCTGTTTCCATTAATCCTGGGAGACAGGCCAGGCCCACCTGTTGAGGAAGAAACCGATGTTCAGAGAGATGACATCACTTGCTCAGAATACACAGCAGCCAGTGACAGCCGGCTCCCTTCCTGGCTGAGAGGGTGCCCCTCTGCCCGAGGAATGGGACACAAAGGCTGGTGGCCTGCTCCGGCCCTTTCTCTGCCCACCAACCGCCTCCCCTCTCCCTCTCTGTGCCTGACCCTGGCCAGCCAGCGGCACAGTTCAGGGACGAGGAGAGCGCCTAGCTCTCTGACTTGGCCTGCAGGGCTTCCTCCCACCTTTTTCCTGTTTGCCTGGGTCAGCTCTTTCTTTAGGGATGACTGGCAGTTTGCTATTCCATTCTGGAAAAGCAGCCAGATCCTCTCCTCCAGCCTCTGGGTGTATGTGAGTGCGTGTGTGTGTGTGCATGCACACGCGTGTGAATTGTGTGCCATGATCTGCTTGCTGAGCCCGAGGGATACTTCTGAGGAGTTTCTGATTGGCAGATGTAGTTTGTCCTGCCCCCTCAGGCTGCCCGCCCTCTGCCCCTGCCCCGCAGGGAGAGAGGCCCTCAGGCTCTCCTTCACTGGGAGTCTCAGACCTTTCTGAGGATCAGGCATTGAGCCCACTCCCATTCCTCCTTGCTGAGGCCGAGCTAGGAAGTAGCTCCCGGGGCAGCTGAATATTTCTCTGGAGCTGAAGCATCCTTTCCCCTCCATGCTGACCCAGCCCCAGGGGCTTGTGGGAATTTCTCTTGGCCCCATTCACTCTGCTCCTACAAGTCTTGCCAGGCCCCCAGCAGTGCCCTGGGCCACTGGGGCCTCTCCTCCAAGAGGACAGGATGAGCAGGTCTCCCACTGCTGGTGCCTTCTCAAAACTAGGCCTCCCTCCTTGCTCCCCTTTTGGCCTCCAAGGCCACTTGGGTATCATGTATCTAAGAGGCCCTATATATTGGAGCCAGTATGATGGCATTGGCAGACCCCAGCCCGACCACCCCTTACCTCTCTGAGCCTCTGTCTCCTCCCTGCCTGCCTTGCAAGGCACCTGTAAGAACAGAGGCTGAAGAGATGGGAGAGTGCCCAGGGCTGAGTGGCCAAGAGAGTTGGAAAGACCCTGTAACTGCCCGATGACAGCATGGGTAAGAAGTGAGAATCCTGCAGTTTGAGGACCACCTCCAGTGATGGGTGATTCATTCCTTCATGCGCACATTCATCCTTTGTAAACACTGTGCTAGGTGCCTACCTGTGCCAAAGGATATCCTTTGCCCAGTAGGGGCGAGTGTGGCCAGCCCCTTCCAGGAGGTCAGGGACTAGAGGGGTACAAAGCAACCGATGCTGGGAGTTCCAGAGGGACCAAGGCCTTGTCCTACCCACTGCCCCAACTTTCAGGCCAGGGACCCCTCACTGCTGGGGCCGCGTGGGCACCCCACAGGCATACATTCCGAAGGGGAGTCTGCAGCCCGCAACTCCCCCTGCCCCCCCGCCCCCGGTCCACCTCCCAAGTCAGTTCCCTTCTCTGCCCACCTCAGGCCCTGCAGCCCTAGACCCGGCCCTGTAGCTGGGTACGGCTCAGGCCTTCTGCTGGCACTCCAGCTGAGTGTGTGACCTCACCCTTCAGAGCCCTGGGGGCTCCATGTGTGGGCGAGCATTCCCTACCCCCTTGAAGCCTGGGCCAGCCTCTCTCCCCTTCTCCTGATTGTTCCAAAGGACACACCATCCTCCTCCCAGGCACCTCCAGATGTTCCACAGGAACACCTCTTTTCCCCTTTGTGAAGCCTGGGGAAAGGGAGGCACAGGGTGGGCACTGGGATGGGGACCCCAGGCCTCCTACCATCCTGCTGGGCTCACTGAGTCATCACTGCAGAGATGGTGGCCGGTTCCCACTCAAGGGTGTCGGTCACCCACCGCACAGTTACAGGCCAGGTCAGACCCTTAGAGCCGCAGGGAGAAGAAATCTTGTTTGAAGAAGCAAAAGATGCACCAGGCCAGGCCCCACAGACTCAAACGCCAACAGGGAGGGGCAGGCTGTGCTGGAGGAGAACATAGGGACCGGGCAGGACCTTGGTCAGTGGACAGCAAGAGTCCCAGCTGCAGCAGGGGGCAGCCGCTCAGCCCCAACCGCCTGATGCCACATGAGAAACTGGGCCCACATCTAAAGGGAAGCTGGAAACACAGAGTTTCATGTGACGACCAAGCCAAAGCTTAAACACTATGCAGGCCAAACAAAATACATCCCTGGGTTTGATTCATTCAGCCCGTGGGCCTCTGATCTAGACTGCTGAATGAGGCAAGAGTGCATCAGAAGGGGAGGGGGTTAAGGAGGCGTGCGGTGTCAGGGAGCTCTTGGGTAGGGGACAGTCCGCTTCAAATGAGGAGGGTGTGTCCTAGGTATATTCAGGCCACTTACATACATGTGAAATGGAGTTCTGAGCATTGTTACTATTTTTAATCATTGTGTTTTCGTCATCCTCCTTCCCCCCCCAGAGATGGAGGAGAAAAGCCTCTTTCATCCAGCACTCGGTCAGCGGCCTCTGCCTGGAGGCCAAGCCCGCCCAGCTTGTGACCAGCAAGTGCCAGGCCGACGCCCCGGCCCAGCAGTGGCAGCTGTTGCCCCACACATGACGGTAGCCTGGGGCCTCCTGTACCTTTTGCATGAGACTTTGGGACTGGAAGCGGGTTAGGGTGGGGGAGTGTAAAGCAGGCCGTTCCCATCTCCTCGCATTTCTGCCGGAATCATCAGCAAACACCCCCTGCCACGACACACGTTTCTCCAAAGCTTGTTCCGGGGGGGCCACAGGGGAGCAGGCCCCGACGCCCTGGCTGCCGTCCCGGCCTCGCCCCGGAAGAGGAGACGGTCAGGATGCAGGACTGCTGCTGGGCAGAGACTGGGCAGGCCCCCTGGCCCTCTGTTCCCTCCCTTCGCCCTCCTGGGGTTCCGGACCGTGTTTTGGGGGCCCTCGCCTGTTGGCTGGGGAGAACAAGGACAGAAGCCCACACAGGGCCCCTGCTGGGTCACAGGGCCCGCCTGTGGGGTCAGCGTGAGAGGCGAATGTGGGCGGCGTGGATGGGGAGGGCAGGGAGGGGGCAGCCTGAAGGCAGGGAGAGAACAGGGAGGAGGTGAGAAGCTCAGTGGCCTGTCCCAGGCAGGTGCTGGGTTGAGTGCGGGAGGGATGGGATCTGGAGCAGAGGATGATGGGTCATTTGCAGAAGGACATTGATGGAAAAGCAGCGAAGCACCAAAAGAGTGACTCTCCTCCCGACAGCCCATCCTTCCTCCCATGCTGTACCAGTCCCCGGGCGCCGTGCCCTGCACTCTGGTCTTCATGCTCTGCACAAGAGGCTGCAGGGGGCTGTTCAGGGGCAGCCTTGGGACACAGTTTATTAAACAGATCCCACTTCTGGTTGGCCGTGCGCCAGGCCAAGACCTCTTTCTTGGACCTTAAGACCAGCTGATGCCCTGTCCCCTCTGCCTGGGTCCATGGTGATGATCCTGTAGGGACAGGCGGCCGCCCCGCACCGCTGAGCAGCCCCATCTTTATTCAGACCTTTTGACCCCTGCCTTCTCAAAAGCCTTTGCCTCTGTAAATACTGTATCATGGCATTGAGGTGGCTGGGATGAGCAGGACCTACCTTCTGGAGCTAAACATTCCCTAAGACATTAGGGAGGAAGTCGTACAGCCTAAGCCTCATCCCCACCCCTCCCCACTGCAAGAGGGAGGCCTGAGAGGGTCAGTCCCCGCAGTGGGCCAGGAGGCCGGCTGGCAGCTCCTGTTTGTGTAGAGAGCCCCCTTCTCACAGCCACTGGGCCATGGCCTAGTCTCAGAAGGGCTTCTGCTATTCCCCATCTCCTCTTGCCCAACCCCACTGGCTCAGGCAGCGTGATCTTCAGCAAAAGACCAGTGGTACAAGGACCCCTGGGAATCCCCCCTCCCAAAGCAAATCAGCCTGGGCCCCCTAGAGAATTCATGGATTCCAGAGGGCCTAGGAATCCTCTGAAATTGTCCCCCAAATAGTGCATGTGCGTGCATATATGCATTTTCCTGGGGAGAGGGTCCGTGGATTTCCCCAGCTTCTTACAAAGGTACCCGATCCCCAAAGGATCTGAACTTCTGCTCTGGATTGGCACGACCATCCAGCTGAGCTGCCGTGTCCCTTCTCCCTCCCTGGCGTGCCTAAACTGCTAGTGTCCTCTTCCTTGCTGTCCTCCGGCCAGCAGCCCCACGGTGGGGGGTTCTCAGTGGCTTCCTCTCACCTCCTGGCTCTCACCGGGCCCTCTTAAGCAGTGCTTCTGTGCCCCAGCAAGGGGCCCTTGGCCCCCAGGGCCACTATCTTCCGTCCTCTGCCACTATGTTTCATCCACCCCCATCTCTGTCGTGTGAGTCCACCCCACAGGCAGCGAGAACCTTTGGGGAGGGGGGCACGGCTTCCCTTGTTGAATGTAAGAGGACTGCCGCTCAGGGAAGCCCCTGAGAAGCCGTTCCTTCCCTGTGGTCAGGCTGCACTTGTCAGCCGTCCTTTGTGGGACTCAGCCCTGTTCTGGTTTTGCTTTTCCTCCTCTTGACCAAAGCATGTGCCACTAGCTGTCCCCGAGGGCCTTGTCTTTATGAACCACACATCTGGAATAAAACCACTTCTCACACGTACACGTGCACCAGTGCCTTCCTTTCTGATGCCAGAGCTGCCCTCCCCTGCCTCATGGAGGGGAAGTTGAGGCATCCATTCTGCCAAGATGAAACACACGGGGGTCTAACCCCCTCCTGCGCCTGACAGCTTGCTTCTCGGCCTACGTGCCCCCTGGTACCCCAAGGAGTCCTGGATGACAGACTGGCTGTTCCAGGGGAGCTGGCAGGTGGCCCTGCTTCTGGAGCAGGCTGGCACCAGAGGCCAGGTTCCTGTGACCTCGTGGGCCCTCCTTGGGGCCCTATGTGGGGCTTTGGAGTGGAAACCAAGGGGTTTTTTTCCAAATTCTTGCCTTTTACCAACCCTCTCTCCTTCCCTGGGTGATAGCCCCAGCCCCTCAGAACTGCTCTTCCCCACCCCTACCACATAAGAAGGCAGCGGTAAAGTGCAGGCAGGACATCTCCCAAGGTAGGCACAGCAAAAGAATTCCAGAAAGAGCCCTACCAGCCTAGCCTTGTTGATCTGATGGCAGATGCTTGGCCTAATGTTTCCATGGAAACCAATAGAAAGCCCCCACCGCTTCTGATCACAGAAGCCGAACCTACCCAGGTAAAAAGAAACGCCGCTTCAGTGCATAGATGAACCGTGGTGGGCAGGCCAGTGTGCAACTAAACCTGTCCAGCACACAGCCATTTCTGCTCCCACACCCACTTCACCTCGGGGCTGCTCGTCCGGGGCCCCCCAGAACTGTGGACCGCCATGCCCGACGGGCCCTGAGCAAAGCCCTGGCTGGTGAGTGTGGCTGCAGAGCCCAGCTTGGGCTAACTGGGCACAGGGCACAATTCACTGCAGAAGTCTCTCTGTCTGTCCATCCTCTCAAGGAGCACATCCCACTGCCCACTGCCTTCTCCGGCCTCTCTCCTGGCCAGGCTGGGCCAGCTTTCCACCTTCCGTCTGTTCTCCTTCCCAGCCTCAAAGGGCTCTGGTGCTGCTTCTCCTGAGTCGTGCTTTCTTGCCCTCCTCCAAACCCACCTCTCTGGAGGCCCAGTCTCTCTGACCCTTTTTTTTTTCTTTTTTTTCTGGAAAGTAAGACTGGTAGCCTTTAGCCAGCTCTTGGAGGGGTGAGCAAAAGCTCTCAGGTTGGCCCTTAGCAACAACGGACCTTACAGAACCCAGCAGAAGAGTCTCGAAGAGCACACAAGTGGGGAGGGCAGGAAGGACGTGGCTGTGAGGCCAGCCTCCCATTTGTTCAGCAAGGAGGGGTTCCTCCATCCCTGAGCCTCTGTGACTTGGCTTCAGTTTTCTCTTCTTTTCTTTTCTTTCTTTTTTAAAATGTTTATTTATTTTTGAGAGAGAGAGCACAAGCAGGGGAGGGGCAGAGAGAGGGAGACACAGAATCTGAAGCAGACTCCAGGCTCTGAGCTGTCAGCACAGAGCCCAATGCGGGGCTTGAACTCCCAAACTATGAGATCATGAGCTGAGCTGAAGTCAGAAGCTTAACCGCCTGAGCCACCCAGGTGCCCCTTGGCTTCAGTTTTCACAGAGGCTCTGTCCTGCGTCCCTCAGGAGGTGTCTCTCCATCCGCAGTTGGGAGAAATAATGTGGGCAATACCTGTCTTCCAAGGGGTCTGGCAGCCCCACGCCTGTGGAGAATCTTCCAGCACCAAATGGGGTTCGAGGGAACAGGTAAGGAAAAGCTACAGGTCATGATACCCACAACTTCATTCCCGACAATGTCCCCAGTGTCCCTGGTATTGCTGTATGTCCCCTATAGTGGTTGAGTCCATTTCCTCCAGAAGGTGAGGGGCAGGACAGGCAGCTTCTCATCTTAAAAGGTCTTCACTGGTGGGCACTTAGCAAAGACCTCAGGTGTGGCAGGCCGGGGCCGCCCTCTCCTGGGCCCGCAGCCGGGCTATGAGGTCACCAAGCAGGATGGAGCCTCCAAAGCCATCTGAGGACAGCCCTCTGTTGTGGGACTCGATCCCTCTATACTACAAAGAAAATAGGAGTGTGGGCCTGAGGCTCCTGTCAGCCAGTCTGTCCCCGCTCTGCCACTTACTGGTCATGGGGTCCTGAGTCCCTTACTTCATCTCTCAGCCTCGGTTTCCTCACGTGGAAGTTGGGGGTACTCCTAGCACTGGAGGGGTTTTGCGAGGACTGATCTACCTCACGAGTGCAAAGCATCTTTCTAAAAGCTTAGTAAACGTGTGTGAGTGCTACTACTAATAAGCAGTGCCTTTCGGGGTGCCTGCTACATGCCAGGCACTTTGCCAGGGGTGGGGACACAAACGTAAAAAAAACCAGAAATATTCTAGCAGGGGACATGGCCACACAGGCCATCATAAAAGCCCCAGGGAAATATGGGAGCAGCAAGGAGGGGCCTCTCGCTGTGGCCTTCGGGCCAGGGAGTCCCGATGCACTCTGGACCATGCCTGCCTCGGCTGGGCAACGGGCTGGATGAGGCCTGGCAGACCCTAGCCACGCCAGCCCGGCTCGTAGCTCGGCAGGAAGTGGTGAGTGGCCCAGACTTGTTACCCCAGTGCGCACAGCATCGTAGTGATGCAGACCAGCCCGTAATCATAGAAGGATTTTAGAAGGGAGCTATGGCAGCGGTTTAACCCCAACAGACAAACCCTTTGCTTCTTAAGCTACTGGCCATTCCTCCAGGGCTCACTTTCCTTTATTTGGTGAGGGCAGAAGAAAGGACGGGGAAATAGATGGCCTGAAAATTTTAATGACTCTCATCTGGCAAGAATGAACACAAATGACCAGGAGGTGTTCCAGAAAGACTTGTTTTCTCCTTCCTCCTCGGTTCAGGTTATCTCTGATACACTCAAACCCCCTGAAACCCAAGCCTGTCTTTCAACAGATTGCCTTTCAAATAAGTGTGTCTCAAAGTTTGGCCCAGATCACCTGCTGGAATCACTCGAGGTGCCTCGTAAGCATGTCGGTTCCCGGGCTCTGACCCAGACCTGCGGACTCCGAATTTCTGTGTGTGCCCAGTGGCCTAGGTGATACAAATGCACCTGAAGTCTGCAACCCTCTGAAGCAGGAAGGAGAACTGGAGGCCCGGGGAGGAGAGGCCATGCAGGGGAGACTCAGGACGAGCCTGAGCTCTTCGGGGATGCCTCTCATGGATCATGCAGTCTCTCACACCTGCGGTGTATTCACCGTGAACATGACCGAGCCCAGGGTGATGTGCTGAGCACCTCCCCCAGAGGACAGACAATGGGCTCAGAGAGTCCTGCAAACCACCAATGGTCAAGGCTGTCCATTGCCAGGCACCAGACCACCAGGCCAACCTCAGCTCCCACCCCGTGTCCTTCACCCTGGGATCCAGCCACATTCACCTATGTCATTTCTTGAAGTTTCTTTCTGCCCTCTCTTGACTGTGCTTGCTGTTCCTTCCACTCTCTACCTTATTGTCTCCATGGGTCACTGCTACCCATTTTTCCAGACAGATGCCACTTCCACGAGCAAATGTCCCTGGGTCACCGATGTGTCTGAGGGCACCTTTCCCACCTGTCTCTTCAATGTCTTGAATGTTCCTCTCCAGCCATGCTGGCCACCTTCCTCCATGTGCTGCGACAAGGACTTGTCTTCTCTCGTCCTTCTTTGTCCCCTCTTTGCCGTGGGCTGTGGCTCTTGGATAACAGGACCCGTGTCTGCTCCCCATAGCCGCAGCACAGAGCCTGGCTCTCCGAATCACAGTAAAGTCTGGCTTGCCCAATGAATGAGCTCACAGATTCCAGCGGGGCTTTTTATTTTGTTTTGCTTTGCTTTGTTTTGTTCTGTTTTGTTTTGTTTTAGTGACAAGGCATTTCTACCTTTAGGAAATAGGACATTGCATACGGAAAGCACTCAGTCCATATTTGTTCATTTTTCCTCTCACTTGTCCCTAAAAGCTCAATATCTTCACAACTCCACCCTTCCTACTTGTATTTTCAAATTGTCATTTTTATGTTTCGTTGTCTCTAAGCCCTCAATAGCAATGCGTTGGTAATGCCGAGGGCTGACATGGATCATTTCCCGGGTGCCCTGAGCTTGAGATGCCAAATGTGCATTCTTTCATGGCTCCCCAACACCTCTCGTGAGGTAGGTTCTGGTTTGCCCACTTCATGGATGAGGGATAGGGGTGGCTCAGTCAGGAGAAGAAACTTGCCCAAGGACACATAGCGAGGTTTAAACTCAGTCCCAGAGAAGTGTAAGTTGAGTGGTCCCACGGACCAGACGCGTCTGGGAACCTACTAGAAATGCAAACTCTCGGGCCCCACTCAGACCTTCTGTGGCGGGGCTCAGCGCTTGCCCTCACGCACTTGCCCGGAGTGTAACCGGCCCCCAGAGGGTTCTGATGCTCACTCAAGTTTGAGAGTCACTGGTTCGGTGACTGGGATGGGTCCTGGTCCCCTGACCGGAGGGCATGAGTCACCACCTGGCACAGTTGGCTCGGAGAGCCGATGCTTGGGCTGCGGGCCGTGCTCTCTCTGCTAGGCAGGCTGCCTCCCACAGAGCCCTGGGCTGTGATGGGTCTCTCTGGGGCAGAGGCTGGGTGGGTATGAGACTGAGCCAAGGTTTGCTGCTGAGCCAGATGCCACATGCCAACCTCGCTCTGTGTGATTGATGAGTTTCTTCCCCAACACCAGCCACAGATGGCTGACATGGTTATAGAAGAGCTCTCAGCCTAGAAGACTCATTAATCAAGGAATCAGTACTCCACCCCGCAGCCTGCGGGACAGGCATGCGTTTTGCCACGAGTTATGCGGCCAAGTCCTTCCTACGGATCATCTGACTGATGACATTCATAGCCAATCCTACCACTTAGTCGCCAGTCACCGAGCTTCGCACATTTTAGCTTCTTGAATCCTCGCAGGAACTCTGTCAGGTAGGTGTTTTCATTATCGCTCCATTTACAAACTAGGAAACTGGGGCCCAGAGAGGTTAACACGCTTGCCCAAGATCACCCAGCCATTAGGGGTAGAGCCAGGATGTAAAATCACAAAGTCTGCAGGGCCTGGGCGGCTCAGCCAGTTAGGCGGCTGACTTCAGCTCGGGTCACAACCTCACAGTTTGTGAGATTGCGCCCCGTGTCAGGCTCTGCGCTGAGAGCACAGAGCCTGCTTGGGATTCCCTGTCTCTGTCTCTGCCCCTCCCCTGCTCATGCTCTGTCTGTCTGTCTGTCTCTCTCTCTCAAAAATAAACACTAAAAAACAATTTTTTTTAAAGAAAAGAAAATCATGAAGTTTGAACCAGGGTCCATATTCTGCACTGCCCTTTATCGCCCTTCACATATGACTTCATATCCTCCTACCAACACCACAAATAAATAATGTTGATTTATGTTGAGAGAGAGAGAAGGAGAACAAGGGGGGAGGGGCAGAGAGAGAGGGAGACAGGGAATCCCAAGCAGGCTCTGTGCTGTCAGCGCAGAGCCTGACACGGGGCTCGATCTCACAAACTGTGAGGTCGTGACCTGAGCGCAAATCAAGAGTCTCAGCCACCCAGGCGCCCCCGACGCCAACACTTTTGCATTGTTCTTTCCCCATCTTGCACATAAGGAAACTGAGGCCCCATGCAAAGCTCTCAGTCTCAGTCCAAGGCCCCAAACTTGTCCCCCGCCAGCCAACATCGCTTCATAGCTGATTCATAGAAGCCTGAGAGGGAGGGGTGGCCGGGGTTGACTCATCATCTACAGATGTAGAAAAGGCTGAGAGGCCACGAGCCCCAAGCCACGGGGCAGGAAATGGGAAGCACCGGGACTCAGTAGACCGGAGAACAAGACGGTCCACATCACGGTGACAGAAGCACTTGCTGATGGCTCTGCCTGGTGCCAGCTGTCTTCTCTGGAGCTCAGGAGGGTGAGACCTTCTGAATGATCTGGCCCCACAGGCAGAAGGCTGCTTTGCTGTGTGGTCTGCTTTCTCCCTGAATGCCGGCCAGGGCTAGTGTTTTCCAAAGGCATTATTTTTCCTCAACAGCTCGCCTTGTGCTTGTTCGGGTGGAATCTTCTGCAGACCTGCCGCTCTGGCTTTGTCCAGCTAGGCGGGGATTTGAGGATGCTTCGTGGAGCCCAGGGGATCACTCTCAGTGTGAACCAGAAGCCTGGGTCTTTGCATGCTCATCAAGCGGCTGGGCTTATTTTAAATGTATCATAACCAAATGTGTCCATGCCAGTTATTTGCGGGCTGGTTTACTGTGTGCCGGCAAGGGTGGAGGAGGAGAGCTCTAGCCTTGCAGTAAGAGCCTTGCTCCAGCCCTGGCCCAATGATTCTGTACTGGGTGACCTCTGGCAAGCCACTTAGGCTTCCTGAGCCTCAGTGTCCTCCTCTGAGAAATGGGAGTGACATAGGGAAAGATCAGATGAGAAAATGTGCCTTGTAGATGGGAAAGCATGTGCAGCAGCCTGGAAACGGGGAGTGTCTCTGCCCCTGGGGCAGGCCAGAGCTACTAGACCCCCAGGCTGAGGGTTTTCCAGATGCTAAGGACATGCTCCAGCCATCAGAGCTCAGTCAGGGGGACCCAAGGGGATGGGAAGCTGCCTAGGAAAGAAGGGGTACGGCGTCCAGGGTCCCGCCTTGTTCCTGCTAATGAAAAAAGCCTATGAAAACTTTTTTGGTGGCACTTGCTTTTCCCTTTGAGAACCAAGAGTAGTATATCCAGCAGGGGACTTGATGTTACAAGAAGGCTTTGAAAACCTTCAGACTCCTGGGGTAAGCCAGGACGGGAGCCGGGAGGGAGGCTGAGGCAGGAAGCGTAGCTCCGTCTGGGGTCCCTCTCTCATCTGCATGCCTCCACCCCACCCCTGATATGGAGTAGGGTTCACTGGGCCTGCCCCAGGGAGCAGAGGAGATGACTGTCCTAGGCCAGGAGCCTCTGTCTGTGGGAGGACACACAGGATGCGGCCTTGCCTCTCTCAGAAGGCCTGAGGGGCGATGCCCAAGCCACACCATTGAGAAGGCCCCAGAGATACTTAGTGACACAGAGGAAGGCATGGTTGGGCGGCCCCTTCTCGGCCCAGGCTTCACTCTGCCTGGCAGGGCACAAAGAGCACGGGCTGTGGAGCCAAACCTAGAGCTGAAGCCTGGCTGTTTCTCTTAGTACCTGGGCGGCAGGTGGCAAGTTACTTGACCCCTCTAAACCTCAGTCCTCTCACTGGCAAAGCGGGGATAATACCGCCTACTTCTTAGGGATGCTGTAAAATCTGAACGGGCTGACATTTGTGGAGGGGTTGGCCAGAGGAGGGCCCAGACTCTTTGAGGGGCTGTTTGTCTTGTCGCAGCTGGACCATCAGACCTTCACACAGAGAATGGGATCAAGAGTGTTTGTGAGTGAATGAATGAGTGAGTGAATGAATGAATGAATGAATGGAGCTCTGTGTGGGGCAACTGAGTCTCCCTGGGAAGCCCTTGACTCCAACCTTAGTCCCAGCGCTAGCTCAGGGTCCCCAGGACTCCCAAGGGGGGCATGTGTTCAAGATAGATACATGTTAGGCTCATTAACTTTGTGGACAGAGGAGACTGGCAGGCATGGAGCTGAGAGATGGGCAAATGGATGTAATTTATGGGCAAGAATGCCCAAGAGCAACCCTGAGATTCTCCACCTCCATCCCTAGTCCTAGGGGTTCCCCGAGTGCCCATTCTTTCCCCTTCTACTGTGAATCAGGGTTGTATTGGAGTTGCCTGTACTTTTCTATGCTCCCACTAGATTGCAAACTGCATGAAGAAAAAGACACGTCCACAGCACCTCGGACAATGCCTGGCACAAAGATGTGTGTCAAGGGAATAAAGGAGTATAAAAAAACTGCTATTCTCCCTCAGTTCTGAGAACGTCTGGTCTTGGAACACAGGGTTCTCGGCTTTCTTTTCTTTTTTAATGTTTATTTATTTATTTTTTTAATTTTTTTAAACGTTTATTTATTTTTTAAGACAGAGAGACAGAGCATGAACAGGGGAGGGGCAGAGAGAGAGGGAGACACAGAATCCGAAACAGGCTCCAGGCTCTGAGCTGTCAGCACAGAGCCCGACGCAGGGCTGGAACCCACGGACCATGAGATCATGACCTGAGCCGAAGTCGGACGCTTAACCGACCAAGCCACCCAGGCGCCCCAAATGTTTATTTATTTTGAGAGAGAGAGAGAACATGAGCCGGGGAGCGGGGCAGAGGGAGAGAGAGAAACCCAAGCAGGCTCCACACTGTCAGCACAGCACCCCACGCGAGGCTTGAACCCACAAACCATGAGATCACGACCTGAGCAGAAATCAAGAGTCGGGCGCTTAACTGACTGAACCACCCAGGTGCCCCTCAGCTTTCTCTTCTAACCTGGCTGTTGATTTGGGTTTTTAAGCAATCAGATGAGGTCTGACCAGGAAAAATTCCTTTTCATCAGGCCCAGGAGACCCAGCATTTGCAAGTTAATGCCAAATCAGTGCCTGATTAAACAATGCACGTGAGAACAAGGGGAGACAGCAGAGATGGTGCAGCAAACACAGAGGGAGAGGCACCTGCCTGGTGAGAAAACTGCCTTACATACTAATGAATGTGTCCAAGGCTAAGGCAGCGACAACTACAGCTTTGGGATGATCTGAAGTTTTAGTTTAAACTGGCAGCAGAAAGGACTAAGGCTTCTCTGTGTACTAAGCTGTGGCCTTGCAGCGTTTGTCCAGGGCCAGGTCTTGGCTCAGGATGCAGGAGTCTTTATTTGCATACAAATTACTAACATCAACAAAGTCTTTGCTCAAACAATTTTTAGGTAAGACGTTATTGTTTCCCTGAAGGCCATAATTCCTTGGTTTTTCTCCTCAATATTCTCCTCAGAGCCACTCACATTGACCCAGATCTTCCACCCCAGGAGCGTGGAGGGAGAGTGGAGGGAGCCAAAGGAAGGGAGCACGAAGAAGGGAACAGGTGGTTGAGCAATTGGACCCACTTTCAGGATGCTCAAAACTTGACCTAAGGGTTTTAAGTATTTAAAAAAAAATTTTTTTTTTAATGTTTATTTTTGACAGAGAGAGAGAGACAGAGCATGAGCAGGGATGGGGCAGAGAGAGAGGGAGACACAGAATCCGAAGCAGGCTCCAGGCTCCGAGCCATCAGCACAGAGCCCGACCCGGGGCTCGAATTCACCAGCTGTGAGATCATGACCCGAGCCGAAGTCAGACGCTCAACCCACTGAGGCACCGAAGCACCCCTCCTAGAATTATATTCTTAAACTAACTATCTCTGTAAATCACTTACTCTTTACATCTCTTTAAATATAGTAGACAGTCCTGTTAAAATTATTGACAGTGTGCAGGGGTTACTGGCTTGTCCTTGAACTGTTTTCAGCTCTGAGAGAGCTGGGGAGCTTTCTGGAGTTATCGCCAGGGTAGGGCTGGCTACGTAATTTGCAGGGCTCAATGTAAAATGAAAATTATGGGTCACCTAATTCATAAATTATTAAGAATTTCAAAAATGACAACGGCAGAGTGGGTCCCTCAAAGCCCGGGGCCCTGTACAACTTTTAAGTGCATAGGTTGTATGCCTATGAAGCTGGCTCTGAGTCAGGGTTCTGGGTAGAAACATGTCTGCTTTGTCCTGGAACTTGCCATTAGGTCTGGCACGTGATAACCATTAAAAAACTACTGGTTACGGGGTGCGTGGGTGGCTCAGTCGGTTAGGCGTTGACTCTTGATCTCGCAGTTTGTAAGTTCGAGCCCCACGTAGGGCTCTGTGTTGGCAGTGTGGAGCCTGCTTGGGATTCTCTTTCCCTCTCTCTGCCCTTCTTTCGCTTGTGTATGCTATACTCACTCTTTTCTCTCTCTCAAATAAATAAGCTTTAAAAAATTTTTAAAAAAAAGAGCCAGAGAGATGAGTCTAAACTGGTTTAAAGACTCTGCAGACAGCCGTGTTGCCCACTAAGTGGAAGAAGCTGATCTTTGGGACAAACGGAGCTGACACATAAAGGGGGACAGAGACCAGAACTGGTAGGCATTCCTGACTGCCCATGTTTCTGGTTTTGTTTGACCCGGAGATTCATCTGTGTTCTGGCTTCTCCTGCAGTTTGACATATGACCCAATAAGCCACACCCCCTCTATTGCTGCCCGTGCAATGGCTGGTTGGCAGCCCTGTTTAAGATGGGAAGGGCTGTTTTGGATGGGGTCAGTGGGGAGGGGTGACGAGTTCCCTCTGGAACTGGCCTGTGTTTTCAAGATGAGTGTCTGCTCTTAGGGAACAGAAAAGTTAACCCATCTACAGGAGGGACATTCATGTGTGGGCCTCCTTCGCTCTGACCATGTAACCAACTGATACAATTACCTGCACTCGAAGCATATTTACTCTGTAGAGAAAGACCTAATTTTGCAAACCGGCAATGATCACAGTCTCCTCGGGGACTGGTGGTCCTCACTTAGGAAGGGACTGAAGTTAGCAGGACAAAATCAGCTCTCAAGTGTCAGCCTAACGAGTCCTTCTGACTCCTAGCACATGGTCCCCCTGTATGACAGCTCACCTCCCAACCAGACTGAGGAAGATTACGGAGAGGGGCCGAGAAGCTTGAAATTGGGTATTCAGAAAACACATTTGCTTTCCTCTAACAGGAACGACGTGCCAAGTGCAATTACCCACACTGAGGCTGGGCGTGAGTTGGCAGCTTTTTAAAAACTGTCGTTGTAAAGCTGTCAGAGGTGGGAATGCCTCCTTTCAGACTGGCGCGCTGTGTCCGGTCAGAAGCAAACTAGGGAGATGGTTAAGCAAAGGTTGTTAAATTCTACCAGAATTCAGTTTGAAGTGCTGACTCTGTTTACATCCCGGAACGCAGCTCATTAGCATGTGTCAGAAAGGCAGCTTCAGTGGCTCCAAACATCCGCTGCTGCTCTCGGGCTCCCAGAATACCAGCCTGACACAGCACACTAGCTCGGTTTCCGTGCAAGTTCCTCCCGCCCGAGTGGCCAGGTTGTAGAGCGAGGCTTCATTTGTGACCCAAATATGTCCTGCCTTGAGAATGTGGCGTTTCCTCTTCCGGGCTCGTGATGTGTGGGAGCCGGGCAGGGTTCCGGGCTGGATGGGGCAGAGAACACGAGGCACGGTGCGGTACAGGCGCAAGGGACAGGTGCTCGTCGCCAGCCCCAGAGACGACCAGACTGGCTGCAACACCATAGCTATGCAGTCGTCAAGACAGGATTGTCATTACACTCTCAATTTTTTTTTTTTTTAAACTTTTCATTGTGGAAAATTTCAAGCATGTAAAAAAGCAAGGAGATGAATACCCACCACCCAGCTTCAACAATTATCAATGTATGACCAATCTCGTTTGTTTCATCTCCATTACTCGTACTGGATTATTCTGAAACAAATCACAGATACGATGTCATTTTATCTGACAATAGTTCAGTACAGGCTCTAAAAGATAACCAAAAAACCTCATAATAATTCCTTAATGCTGATGGAATCTACACCGGTGATGGGAGGTTCCCGCACGCCCTTCGTTTTCAACCCTGATTTCTAACAGGAACAACACGTCAAATGCAAGACAATGAAAAAGGCATGGGATCAAGGTGAGACACGGTTATGCCCACACTTGGATCACCACTGATGTGCTTGGCAACTTTAGTAATTTCATTTTTTGTTTGTAAAGATTTTATTTTTTTTTAAAGTGATCTCTACATCCAACACGGGGGCTCGAACTCATGACCCGAGATCAAGAGTCCCATGCTCCACCGCCTGAGCCAGTCAAGGCGCCCTGCAACGTTAGTAATTTTAAAACATTTCTTGAAAAGGCTTAATAGAGAAGGGAAAGAAAACAGCAACCCCTCGCATTTTTATCAGGTCTTCTGATATTTCCCAGTGTTACAGGACAGCCTGTTAGAGAGCCAGCAGGTGTTGGAAAAATCTTTGATCAGCTGGGGTCTGGACTGCCACGGAGTCCCAGGCCTCTAGAGAGGTACAGGGATGATTATGGTAACATGACTTTTCTTAGACTTCTTTCTGGTTGTTTGTTTTAATAACAGTATTAAATATGTCTTTAGAATAAACTTTATTAAAGTGTAACATATACGTATACATATATACATATACACACACATATATACACATATACACACATATATACATGCACAATATTCTTAGGAGTTTAATGGTTTTGTAGTAACAGTTACAAAGCTTTACATTTGTCCTAAGGAGTAAGATAAACACTGGAAATGCGATGAACAGCACAACTGCTATTAGGGTAGCGTTTCTATCATATGGCCATGTAAATGTTTACCACGTGAAACCATCTTTATGGAGAAGCAGGAGAAGGGCCCGTGAGGGGTGGCATGGAGCGGGAAGTTGGGCTAAGTGGGGAGAGATGCCCATACAGAAGGTGGCCAGATGGGGGGTGCTGTCAGAGCCCGGGGGGCGTGAGGAGGCTGTCCTTGGGGGGAATGAGTGATCCTTCCCTATCCACGGACTCTCAGGACAGCGTGCTCCATGTTGAGCACCGACACCGACTTACTGTTGGGTGGTCCACTGAAAGGGGGATACAGAATCCTTCATACAAACCGTACAATCCCAGTATCTAGGTTGTCCAGTTGCAGGGATTGCTGGGATATGTTAGAGATGGTCACTGTTCACGTAACAGGTCACACGGGATTCAAATACTCTAGCAAGTAGTTACCATTAGCCTTTTGCTTGAAGGGAAAGTGTAATTTCCCCATCCAAGTACTTGAACAGAGGCAGAGAGGACCTGGCTCGGAGATGCCACCCAATCACTGGAGTATGAAGACTTCCCACCTTTGGAGATCCCGAAGAGCTGCGTCGGGACTTCATATGAATGAGCACATGCACTCAAATGGCCTTTCGGTACCCGTACTTTTGAATCCTTTTTAACACTCCTCTGAAGGGAGTATGAGGCTAACCCCCCTCCCTCACTACAACTGCAACCTCCTACTGGGACTTGCTTAATAACTGGAAGGGCATTACAGTAATCCTTCCCGGAGTTGCATGGTGGGTGAAGAAAGTGGGTAACCATGCTTCCAACACACATCTGGGCCCGCTGTCAGTGTCAAGGACAAAGCAGTCTCTGGAAGGGCCAGGGCCACTGGGAAGAAGGGCCCCAGCATTGTTAGATGCTCTTCAAAATTGTTCACCCTGGAGCAAGACTCAAACATACTCTTTTTCTCAGACTAGAGAGCCACTGTAATTGGCCAGGCCTGGGGGGTCCTGGAACTGAGTAGATAGTCCACAACTAACGCCAGTAAGTGAGTGAGTTAGCGTTACCATGGCAACCCCTCCTCCCTCAGGCTTCCAAGGGAAAAATCATGCTCTATCCCATTTCTCTTCCAGTCTAGAGACTTTAAATTCAAACATCTGTTGACAAGGACAGAGGGCCTGTCTCAGTTAAGTGATCTAATCAGTCCTCATTAGCCTTCTCCCCACTCTCTTGGAAAGCATAAAGAAAATTACCTTTGGCACAGAAGAGACTTTTAAACCAAGCTCTGCACAGTATGCCTCAAATCGAATACCTAGTTAAAGCATGTGATTGTAAAAAAAGAGTGTGCCAGGTAAGTTGACACGGGATCTCTAAATGTAGCTGAAAGGACTACTATTGTCTTCAAAGGGCAAATATCTTTCTTAGATCAGGCTTCCAGGTAGAATTAAGTAGTGGAGGAGACAGGAAAATGAATCACCGAGAAATTATTCCCTTCCAAGTTTCTATCATTGAAATTCCCCTCGGACTATCATCTAGCCTCTTATAACTTCTCTCCCAAATGTCTTCATGATTTCAGTCTCTCAGCCCCTCATCTCTTGGCCCATCCCTCACTTGCCTTTCTGTGTAGCCTAGAGCTTGGCTGTTTTTTTTTTCCAAGTATAATCGCCATACAATGTTACATTATTTTCATGGTTAGCCTTTTGATGTGCTTGTGACCTACGATTATGGATGTATTATGATAAATTTTTTAAATCTTAGATCCTTCCTCTACTTATATACATGAACAAATTACCTGTATTTAAAAAAAAAAAAACATGTGTCCTTCCAACTCCTCATTCCGTATTACCACTTTCTTCTTTCAAGTTTCCAGTGGACTTTGCCTTTCTTGCCTATGCTTCGTCATTTCCTGTACTTTTTATCTGCAAGTGGTTTTTGTCTTCACGTTACACTCCTGAAAAAATTTCCTGAATTCCAAACCCAAGCCTTTTTATAATTCCTCATCTTACCTGTCTCACTGAAAAATTCTCTTGACTTGGCTTCTGGGACATTATAGTCTCCAGTTCTCCAATCTAGTCTACACAGAGCAGTGGATTTAATCCTCCTAATGCAGCTTTGACAGGTTTGCCTTAAAAATCTTTAAAGATTATTCACAAAAGCCTACGAAGTTCAAGTCTGCAGCTTTATGTTCAAGGGGTTCGACTACTAGCTTTCCCGGCCTTTATACCACTGCTCACCTAAATACGCACTTTACCTACCCTGGCCATGGCTTCCTTGCTGTTCTTCAAACGTTACAGTGCTTTACTACCTTGTTATCACTTCTGTCCTGTTGTCCTATTTTCCAAGCTCAGCCGTTTCTCGAGGCCCAGCTCAAGTGTTAGCTTCTGCATGAAAGCCAGCTAGGTGTGTCATCTCACACTTCTTAAACACCTATGGATAAAGAATTAGCAAAACTTCTGCTCCATGGACAAATTTGACCTTGGGTTAGGAAAAATATGGTGGACACATTCTTAAGCAGGCCCCACACTCAGTGTGGAGCCAGGCACAGGGCTCGAACCCACAAAGCTGGGATCACGACCTGAGCCAAAATCAAGAGTCTCGGACATGCAACCAACTGAGCCACGCAGGCGCCCTGTCCTGTATGCTTTTGATTCAACTGGTGACAAATGGGACCTTATTCAGGTCTTGTGAATCTAAATACTCGAATCGCAAAAGCTCCCTTTGAAAAGTGTCAGAGATCCATTATTTAGCTCACAGCTATTCATTTTGTGGGGGCTTCCTACTTCCCTCAAGATCTGAGGTTAAGACCATGTCTTTTACACCTAGCAAAATCTTTGTGGTTATGCTGTGTGACCTGGGTGAAGGATTTGAACAATCTGAACCTATTTTTTCGCCATTAATAGAGGAACAATTATCTCCAACCTCAAAGGGCTGCCATGATGATTAAATAAGATCTATGTAGAAATGTTTCCTTAGCCGTAAATGCTATGCCTAAGTGCTATTGCTAGGAGCTTTACACTAACACATAAATTAATGGCCTTTCTTCTAAATGTATCTGAACAAAGGTAATAATATTTTCCCACCCCAAACAATAGGAGTAAGATATGTATCTTGTCCAAATAATGCCCAAGGCATTTAATGAGTTGCTATAAATATTTTAAACCAGAGAAGCACAAGTGAAGTCAAACAGTTAAAATCTTCCTTTACACTCCTACAACTTCTTAGATCGAATGCTGAGAGAAGTAGTATTGTCAAGAAATATTTTAGAAATGCTCAGGTATATAAAATAAGGTACATTAGAGAATCGGGAACTTTGTAATTGGTCCGGTGCAGGTTTCACTTTTAGGTAGCAGTATAAACGATCGCTATATGAACAGAAATCAAACCTGTTTTACTTGTGGTTGGGGAAAGGCCACACAATCAATACTCCAACCCTTGAACAACAGGGGAACAGTGGCTGTAGCTTGGCCAAACCGCTGAAGGTTTTATCGAAGACTTCACCTCAACAATGAGTCTCCCTCTGCTCCTTTTCTGTGTAATGCTGGACATAGTTAAATGTGTATTTCTCCACATTTATTCCAGTCCTACTCTTCCTTAAGCCTTATAAAGTATCATCCAAAATACTGATCTCTTCCTCTTTGCTCTCATTATCCAACATCTAGGACCCGGATGTCTTCCACATTCCTTAGGAAAATCGTATTTTCCTCTTTAAGCCCAATACCAGAAACTGTATTGTCTTTGAGTAGCAAGGGGTCCCATTCCTCCCAAATGTGCTCTAGAGAATTTTTTCAAAAAAGGAAGCCAAGATCACACCTGTTACAAAAATAAAACTATACTAGCAGCAGGATAGGCCCAAATGAAAAATAGGACAATTGGACTCACTTTTGGATCTATTCCTTTTTCAGTGAGAACATTTTCATTTTAATATCTGGCTGATTCACAGTAAAACATTAACCATAGCTATACATAAGTTGGTAAGGCACCCTAATTTTAATAATCCTTTGATACAGTGATGATACTTCACTAATAGAATCATTATTCTACAGAAAAAGTGAGCACATGTAACTACTAATTCAGAATCTGGTTCTGCATAAAGTAAGAAAAATATTTAAGGCTCTAATGTAGAAGTAGGAGTGGGGACATGGGGAAGGCCAGTCACAAAGCCTCCCAAAAGACTGCCAATCTTAGAATGTGTCAAGATATTGGCTATCGGTGAAGTATGAAGACAGCAGAATCGGGGAATGTACACGGACTTGATGACTGGAGGTACAGAACAGCGTACGTTTGAGTCACAATGTGATCATAGTTCATTAAAAACAAAATTATCTTGTCCTTTACTGTGGTCTCTCCAAGATCCTCCCAGAGAGTACGTGACCAAAACTAAGGACTTAACCTGGCAGCTGCTGCAGACAAGCTATGTCACCAGGAAATCTTTCATCATGTTTGCAGCAATGTCAAGTACAAACCTTGGAGTTGCAACTGAGGTTCAACTTACAAGAATGGAAAAATTAGGTAAAAGCTTGTTAGCTTCATATAAACCACAGTGAAATGTATTCAACACACACATAAGCTTTCTTCAAATTCTCTGCGTGGCAGCCTACCGGCTCTGAGACCGATAATGCTTTGCAAGAAAATGCAATTGTTCAGAGACCCTCCACCACCCCCCCCCCCGCCAAAAAAACAATCACTCAAGGGGAAAATATAGCTAAAGAACATTTATTCATTTTTCACTAAGACTTTATCTGTAGGACATTTAACTAAACTGTCACCACCCCCCCCACCCCAACCTGAAGAAGGGTTAGTATAGTGAATGTTATAAAGAAGATATGAACACTTTGAAGGATTGGAACCAACATTAACTGACAAACAACTTCCATCTAAATTATCATAAAAATGTTTAAGTAAAAAAAAAAAGGGGGGGAAAGGGGGCAATGGGGGTTTCAGATTGAACAAGATCCTCACATTTCATCTAATACATTCAATCCTGGCTAGAGTATACCAAAATGGAAACAGGGTTCCTATAATACAAAACTTCCACTACAGCACGCTGTACACACCTGTGTTCCAAGCCCACCCCTATCCCCCTACTGCTTCCAATTCAACTATTTCCCGGCCTGCTGGGCCTGCCGACGAAGGAGCACATAGATCTTCTCTTTAATCCAGTCTTTGTTATATGGCTGGTATGTCTGGGTATCAGCTCGGTAACTGAGGAACAGAAAAGTAATAAGCAAAGTTACAATGGTCAATTATCGTCGTGTTTTTAAAACCCCAAATTATAATTGCCCAATGATGGCACAGGTGTGCCATGTATATGTTTAAGCTCATGTATATGTTTATACATGAACTTAATGAAAACATAAAAGAGCTGCTTACATTATGCTGAATTTTAAGCGATAGGAACGTTAGACCACCTAGTGCAATCTTCTAGCAGAAAAAAGAAACCAAGGTCTAGAAATCTTAAGTTAAATGCTTGCTGTGTTACACATCTACTTCTTGACACAGTATGACCAGAAACTGTGTTCTTTCTCCTATAGAGTTACAAGGTTTATTGTTTCTTTAGTGATTAAATAAGACAAAAACCAAACACTGGTACAAACTTGAGATTTGCTATATACGTTACAATTAACTAAAAAAATCTTTGAAAATCTTTGTAAAGGATTAAGAGAGGAAAATCTTTTAACCTATATTTCAGGATTTGCTTCTTAAAATAAATCACACTAGAGGCTGGTGGAGAATTATTAGAAGGTGAATGAGCTTCTTATCAGCCAGGAGTGCAAGGATCGGCATTAGCGAAGAAACTCCAGTGGGACGCCAGGGTTTCTGAGGCCAAGGTATCGCTTAATAGACAATCACTAGAGGTGTATCCTTAGAAGACTCCAATAGCACAAACATTCCAGGTGACCTACCACTGAAATCTAGCTGGGTAAGCAATACAATCATTTTTGGGGCTAAAAAACTAAGGCCTAGGCATAAAAAAAGCAGACAATAAGGAACCACAGATTGGACAAAAACAAAGCACTTCAGCATTTCAAAGCCATGTGCGTCATGTGGTAGAAACACTATAAGGGATTCCAGAGAGGCAAAGATGGAGTTTGCCTAAAAAACAACAAAAACCCAACAACAACAACAAAACAAACCTTAGGGATACTTTAGAAAAACAAACTATCTAATTTACCAATTATCGTTTTATTTGAGCCAGAAGTTTCATTTTTTAACTTCTCAGCAAAAAATTATATACAAATACAAGTGATAATAACGATTAAGAAGTTACCAATTGCTGGGTATTACTTTAAGTACTTATTTGAATCAACTCACTCAATCTTAATTACAACCCCTGAGTAGATACTATCACCTCCCCCCTTTTTTTAATAAGGAAAAAGCAAAGAACAAGCAACTTATTAGTTAAGTGACTTGGGCAAGTAGTAGAAGCTTAAAACACTCTTGGACAGGAGTCCTCCTCACTATGAAAACACTAAGTTAGAAACCTATGCTCCAACTTTTAGCAAGAGAGACAAACTCCAAAGTCAGAATGTTTTATACCAGTATATTCTTCCCCTGGATAGTAAGGTCAGAATCTGGTTTATTAAAAATGTATAAACCTTCTACCTTAATAAAACGTTTAAAAAAAAAAAAAGGACATTTTTCATTTTTATTAATGTCCTTTTGTTACGAGAAATATTCAAAAAAAATTAAACAATTTTCTTTGATTATTCTTTATTCATGCTTCCTAATTAAATAAGGGTTAATCTAGCCTAATTCGGGTATGGTACAACAGACTACAATATTTACATCAACACTGGGAAAGAACTAAAAAAGGAATCGAATTTTTCAGAACTATACCCAGGTGGGACTTATTTAAACCATCTCCCCCAGCAAGATAACTTTGGTTTGTGAACATTTAGGAATCCATCAACTTGCACGCCATTTTTCAACTGAAGAAATAATAATGCCTTTTTTTGTGGCAAGTTGTGAGTTGACAGCTGTTTACTGGCACTTGAAATCAGACAATTAGCTGTTAAATTCATTAACAAAATCCCTAGCTCTTGGTACAGATGAATCTTCTGTGTTATGTTCTATGAATGCAGGTTTATCCAAGAACAGAAGCTGTGGGTCTGAGCAGTGAAATTAGCCAGCGTCCTCACTGATACCAGGTTGTCTCCTTAATTAGGAGTAGTACGTCTGCATTCCAACAACTGAGGATGAAAAGACGTCCCTTTGTCTTTAGGCAAACAAGGAGAGCCTGTATATTGAAAAGGCCATTATTTTAAACTTAAAAAGCTTATTTAAAAAATCCTAACCACTCTCCGAACTGTGAAGAAATTTGTATTCTGATTTCAAATATATGAAGTACCAAGCCTCCAGGCTTAAATTTTACTATTAATGCAGTCAGTTTGTCCAGGGTTTAATTATGTCACAAAGTATCAACTTATTTATTGCTCGTTTCCTCCTATATGGTTTAAACAAGAAAAATCAGAAAAAGTCCTATGTCGCTGCCATGTAAATTTGATAGAAGCAATAAGCTCATGACAATTTACAAAAATGGACTCAATTCCTGGTCTGAGGAGTAACAGCCCAAGTCACAACCCTGATTAAGGAAAGGAGCAGGATGTGCTACCATTGGAAGCACCATGGCAATAGGTGACCTCTTTGGAAAAACACCTTATTTCTCCTGAATATTCAAATAACAAAGTCATATGGGCAAAATGGTTTTAAAACCTAAAGTTGACTCAGAGTTTTCAGAGGGGCGCCTGGGTGGTTCAGTCTGTTAAGCATGCGACTTCCGCTCAGGTCATGAGCTCGAGAGCCCAAGTTGGGCTCTGTGGTGACAGGCTAGAGCCTGGAGCCTGCTTCAGATTCTGTATCTCCCTCTCTCTGCCCCTCCCCTGCTCACACTCTGTCTCTTTGTCTCTCAAAAATAAATACACATTAAACAAAATTTTTTTGGTAAGTTTTCAGAGACCAAAAAAGTTTCATTAGAGATCGAATCCTAAATAGCTACAGTTTACAGTCAAAAAACCCAACATAACACCTCTTTAAGTTAACAGTATAGTTTAACTCCCATGTGGAATTTGAAGCTCATATCATTTTACTCTTAGCTAATTTTAAAGAATTCATCTACTCATTGAAACATAAAATAAAACCTGCCCTGACTTGGTCAAGCTAGTTAAAAATGGAGTTTCTGCTATATACTCAATACCACCGTGCTAAGCAAGTATTAGATCCCCTCAAGTAGTCCTGTGGGTAGATTTCTCTAAATTTTACAAACAAGCAAACTGAGGATTAGCAATATTAAGCTCATCTGCCTGGGTGAGGTGCGGCGGGGGGCTAGCTAATGACAGAGCCAGGGTTCAAACTCAGCTGTGTCTAGTTCTAAAACTCCAGCTAGCTCTTAACCCACAATCTCCTGAGGGGAGTAAAACATGATCCTTGGCTTTAAGTAACTCCCCATCTGCTGAGAATGTGTGCCACATCCCAAAGCATCAGCATTAGGTACCTGATGTCTCAACAAGTAGTTGTTATAAAATAAGACAGCTATTCATTTTTAAAATAAAATCAGTAGTTCATTTGAAGAACAAGGTGAGGGCACGCATGTGAACTCTATTAAAATCTTTAAGTTCCAACTGAAACATCTAGTGTTCAAGCTCAAGTGTGAAAATGTCCCAAAACAAACACACCTGGAACAAAACTGTATTAAAAACACCATATTTTCATCAGATAAAAACCTTACGATTTCTCAAAACGTAAGACAACTTCAGCATGAGAGAAGTCACATTAGATTCTTTCACTTTTATTGAGACCATCCTATCAATTCCAAAGATAGCTCTGTAAATGGGAAGCTCTGTAAATGTAAATGGGAAAAAAGGAAGATTACCAATAATTTTAAAAAGCTACACCTCAAATCATATTATAAGGGTGACGTGCATTTGTACAACCGATATTTACTCAGTACCAACTATGTGCCAAATACTATTCAAGGCACTGGGGCTACAGCAGTGAACAAAAACAAACCTCCCTGCTCTCAAAGTCTACAAAGTAAATGTATACATTATTGGTGATTTCATCCAGTAGATGATTCTGCCAACATCGGGGTCTCTCAGTTCCTTGAACTCCTCTCTTCCCAGAGCTCATCTCCCACCCTCCCTTGGCCAGATAGCTTTCCAGCACCTTCAGTCTCCCAAATTCAAGCATCTCATTCTTGCACTACTTCCCAATACCCCAACTTCAACAACTCCGTGACCCCACTGGGACCTATAACAGATCCTACCTCTGTCTCCACCCCACCCCAACCCCCACTTATGTTTCACAGTCATTCAGTCTCTTGCATGATACTTCCTTACAAACACCCTAAACTTATAGCAAAATCTTTGCTGATTCTCTACCTGTAGAGCCTCACCTGTAATCCACCCAGGCTAAGATTGACTAGGAAAAAACCCAACACCATAATGACTAATAATTCCATCTTAAATTCATTATCAGGTACCTCAGAAATCACAACTTGCCCTAATCCCTTCACCCTCCTAGATTATTTTGCACCTCTTTTCACAAACCTCCAACATCTTCCCCCTCATCCTTAATTTCAAATGATTCCTTCCTGTTTTCCTGAGATAACTAAAACAACCATAGTAATTTCCCCAAGCTCTCCACATCTGCCTGCCCTCCCTACTCTATTTAATGAAATGTCTGATATCCTATCTAAAGCCATCAATTTCTCCCCCTCTACTAGATCATCCCAACAGCCTGCAAACTTACCATTATTTCTCCCCCCTTTAAAAAAACAAAATTAAAAAAAAACAACTTCTTCTTCCAGCTATAATCCCATTTCTCTGCTTTCCTATCAAGCTAAATTCTTCAAAAAAGTTATTTGTGTTGGCTGCCTTTTATGCTTCCCATTACCTTCAATTCCCTGAAACCTGTGAAGATTTCACTCCTGTCTCTCTTCCAGAACTGCTTTGGAAGTCATCAAAGACTCCCACTGCTGAACCAGGGGTCAATTCTCAGTCCTCATGAATTTGGCCTATTAGTAATATGAAATACTTTCAAGTTGGCTCCTAGGACATCACCACCCTCCTGCCCCTGCAATTTCATGTCCTGTGCTCTCCCCCTCACGCCTCTGTAGCCTCACAGGCATCCTTTCCATCTCTATTTACTGCTCAATTCCCAATGCCTAGAACAAGCACGGTATACAGTCAGCACTCAACCAACGTTTGTTAAATGATTATGTGTTGCTTTTTCTGTATGTCCTACTATAAGCAAATTAACTATAGATAATACAAGCCAACACAGAAGAATACCTACAGCCCTGTTGGCCTCTTATATGAGCTTTTTATATTGAAATAGTTACAATAAAACTTTCTTATTAATACATTTCACTAAAGACCAGACCTGAATTACTGGACTGTTTTCAGGAAGCAAAATAAAACTCAAATGTTCCAAGGAAATGCGAATTTTCCACAGGAATCTTTGGTGAGACAGCAAGTCCTGGCCTGGCCCCAGTGGTAATCCAGGAATCCCAGGAAGTCCCTGTGAATAAGACCTATATATTTTTCAAGAGCGTATTTACTTCTAGCACAGTATCTGGCATGTAATTAATATTCAAGCACCTGATGACTGAAGATGATCTTATTATAAGGTACTCTCATTTTCCTTTGTCATGAAAACAGCATCATCTTAGCCAAAGCCAACTGCTTTAGGACAAAGACTTTAAGGGAAAAAACAAACTAAAAAAAGACTATTTGGTTCAAGAAACAAAGAAGCACTTTGAAGGACTTTGAACTTTTTCTTCAGCATTCTCTCTGCATATTGATGGCCACCAATTAGCAAAACTATTAACTTTTCCTGTGCCATTAGCTCTATGTTACCAACTTAACTTACAAGCCATACGTAGATGAAATATTACTACACAGTAGTCAAAATGCAAAGATCAATGTCAGGCACACAGTGAGCTCCCAATACCAAAATCAAACAAATGGATAAACAACAGAAAGATACAACTTAAGAGATATGGTGGCCGATACTTACACAAGACAGCTGAGGTCTGCCAGATCATCGATAAAATCAAACAACTGACTGATATCATATGTGATAGAGGGGCTGTTGGGATTCATTCTCTTCAGATGTTCTTCATACATTTTACAAACGCCTAAGAGAGAGGAAAACCAAGATCTTACAGTTGTATAAACTTTAGGCATGAGTAGCAAATATATAGCAATACCGTAATATTTTATTTTTACAAAGTTGGGCTGGGAAAAGGACAGTAAGTTGACCACTTTTAATTTTTGTCACTAGTGGATTTCTTTAAATTTCATACATTTGCCAGAATGTTAAGTATATTATGCCTTAACAATAAAATGATTACTTCAAGCCACTAGATCTAAAAGAACTTTAAAGACCTGTCACAGAAAAGTTCAAACAAGTGATGACACTGTGGGTCTGCTTTCCAATTTTGATACAATGCAAGAACAAAAACAAAACTGGCACCAAGGAAGAGATTATTGTAAGAGCACCTTTAAAAAAATTTTTTCTTGGGCGCCTGGGTGGCTCAGTCGGTTAAGCGTCCGACTTCGGCTCAGGTCATGATCTCACGGTCAGTGAGTTTGACCCTCTCCCATTCATGTTCTGTCTCAAAAATAAATAAACATTAAAAAAAAAATTAAAGAAAAAAATTTTTTTAATGTCCATTTATTTTAGAGAGAGAGAGAGAGAGAGAGACCAGGGAGGGACAGAGAGAGAGGGAGACAGAATCGGAAGTAGGCTGTAGGCTCCGAACTGTCAGCACAGAGCCCGATGCGGGGCTCGAACCCACAGACCGCGAGATCATGACCTGAGCCGAAGTCAGACACTAACCAACGAGACACCTGGGCGCCCCTTTCTAAATGTATTTCAAAGTGCATATACGGTATCTATTAAAAAGCTAAATTATATCCGAATTAGGGCTTTTGATTGGTTCTGGTACACACACTGTGATCAAAGAATATCACTCACGAGTTACTGAACAGAAAGATGAAAAGTGCAAAGGAAATAACCAGGGAAAGAAATTCACCATTTATCTTAAAAAGGCACTGACCCACTTCCACCATCATACTTAATGGTGAAAGACTGGATGCTTTCCCACTCAGATTAGGAACACTAGAGTACCTACTCTTGTCATTTGTATTCAACATCGTATTGGAGATTCTAGCCAAAGTGATCTGACAAGAAACAGAAATAGCAGGAACTCGGACTGGAAAAAAAAAAGTGCAACTATGTCTCTTCACAGATGACATGATCTTATATACAGAATATCCTAAGGAAACCACACACACACAAAACCATTAGAACTAATAATAAATGAGTGCAGCAAAATTGCAGGATAGAAGATTAATATATAAAATTCAACTGTATTTCTATACCCTAACAATAAATGAGCTGAAAATGAAATTAAGAAAACAGCTCCACGAACTTACGAAAACAGCATCAAAAAGTAAAATTCTTAGGAATAAATGTAATTAAAAAAGCATACGACATACACTGAAAACTACAATGTCACTGAAAGTAAAGACTTAAATAAATGGAAGATCTCGTGTTCATGGATCAGGAGACTTAACATTAAGATGGTAATGCTTCCCACAATAATCTATAAATTCAGTGCAATCCCTATCAAAATCCAACCTATTGTTGCAGAAATTGGCAAGCTGATCCTAATGTTTGATACAGAAATGCAAGAGACCCAGAATAACCCAAAGAATCTTGCAAAATAACAAAGTTGGAAGACTCACACTTACCAATTCCAAAACTCACTATGAAACTACAGTAACAAAGTGTGGTATTGCTTATGTATAGGCATACAGATCAATGGAATAGAAAAGAGGGTCCACAAAGACAACTTGATGAAGAAAGAATAGTCTTTACAACAAATGGTGCTAGCACAACTGGATAGTCACATGCAAAAGAATAAAGTGGGGCTTAGACTTCACACCCTATACAAATATTCAAAATGGCCCAGAGACCTAAATGTAAGAGCCCAAACTATAACACGCTTGGAAGAAATTATAGGCACAAATCTTCATGACTTTGAATAAAGCGATCAGTTCTCAGATATGACAAGACCAAGAACAACAGAAGAAAAACATATATAAATTAGAGTTTATCAAAATTTAAAGCTTTTGTGCTTCAAAGGGCACTATCAAGAAAGTGAAAAGACAAGCCACAGACAGGGAGAAAATCTTTGCAAAACACAGATCTGATAAAATACCGTCATCCAAAAAATACGCAAAGAAGTCAATACTAAAACTCAACAATGAAACAAAAAACACACCCAAACACCTCAATTAAAACGTGGGCAAGAGATCTGAACAGATACCTTACCAAGGAAGATATACAAATGGCAAATAAGCATTATCAAGATACTCAACATCATGTCATTAGAAAACTACAAATTAAAACAAGACGTGTTGGTATATACCTATGAGAATGACAAAAATCCAAAACACTGACAACACCAAATGCTGTGAAGGACGTGGAACAGGAATCCTCATTCATTGCTGGTGAGAATGTGAAATGGTAAAGCCACATCTGAAGACCGTTTGTCAGCTTCTCACAAAGCGAAACAGTCTTACCATATGATCCAATAATCACATTCCTCACTGTTTACCCAAAGGGCTTGAAAACTCGAGTCCACACAGAAACCTGCACGAGTGTTTGCAGCAGCTTTATCATAACTGCCAATACCTGGAAGCAATTTGATGCCCTTCCCTAGCCAAATGGATAACCAAACTGTGGTATATCCAAACAATGGATTATTCAGCAATAAAAAGAACTGAGCTATCAGGCCATGAAAAGACATGGAAGAACCTTAAAAGCACATTGTTTTTTTTGAAAGAGCCAGTCTGAAAAAGCTATATACTGTTTAATTCCAACTAGATGACATCTTAGAAAAGGTGAAACTACAGAAACATTAAAAAGATGAGTGGTTGCCAGAGGTTTTGGGGGGAGAAAAAGATAAAGCACCAGAGATTTTTAGGACAGTAAATGGTGGATACATGTCATTGTACGTAAGCCAAAACCCCAAAAAATGTCCAAAGCAAAGACTCAACACGAATGGAAAATATGGCCTTTATTCAATAATAATAATAATGTATCAGCATTGGTTCTACAATTTTAACAAACGTATCACATTAATACAGGATATGTAAGTAACAGAGGAAACAGGGAGGAGGGGGTAAGGGAAGAAGGGGTGTGCTAGAATTCCTGTACTTTCAAGTCCGTTTGCCTGTAAACCTACAACTACTCTTTTTTTTTTTTTTTTTTAATATTTATTTATTTTTGAGACAGAGAGAGAGACAGAGCATGAATGGGGGAGGGGCAGAGAGAGAGGGAGACACAGAATGGGAAGCAGGCTCCAGGCTCTGAGCCGTCAGCCCAGAGCCCGACGCGGGGCTCGAACTCGCGGACCGCGAGATCATGACCTGAGCTGAAGTCGGACGCTCAACCGACTGAGCCACCCAGGCGCCCCCTACAACTACTCTTAAAAAAAATTAAATCTATTAATTTAAAAAGAAATGGAAGAACCTTAAATGCATACTAAGTGAAACAAACCAGTCTGAAAGGGCTACGTACAGTAATGATTCCAACTCTATGACATTCTGGAAAAGACGAAACTATGGATGCAGCAGGAAGACCAACAGCTGCCGGAGTGCAAAGGGTGAAGTGGGGAGGGATGAACAGGTGGAGCACAGGGGTTTTGGGGTTAAGCGAAAATGATTCTGTAGGATATTGTAACGATGGGTACATGATGCTATGCATTTAGTAAAAGCCACAGAACTGTACAACATCAAGAACAAACCTAATATAAGCTTCAGTTAATAATTTTAATAATGGACTTTAGTTCATAGCCGACTTTAGTTAGTAACAATAATGTACCAGTGTATCAATAACGGGTTCACCAACCTTACCAAACATACAACTCCAAATGCAAGGTGTTATTAATGGGGGAAACTGTGGAGGTGAGGGGTACATAGGAACACAGGAGTATATGGAACTCCTATAGGAGTACATAGGAACTCTGTATTTTCCACTGAATTTTTCTGTAAACCTTAAAGTGCTCCTAAAAATAAAGTGTATTGGGGTGACTGAGTGGCTCAGTTAGTTAAGTGTCCGACCTCAGCTCAGGTTATAATCTTCTGGTTCATGAGTTCTAGCCCCGTGTTGGGCTCTGTGCTGACAGCTCGGAACCTGGAGCCTGCTTCAGATTCTGTGTCTCCCTCTCTCTCTGCCCTTCCCCTGCTTGCACTCTGTCTCTGTCTCTCTCAAAAATAAACATTAAAAAATACATTAAAAAATTTAAATTAAAAAAAATAAATAAAATGTATTAAATTAAAAAAATAGGCTTCACTAATATCAGCAAAGATTGGCAGAGTACCGCAGAATCAAAGACCAAACATGATAATATAAGGTAAAGCAATAATGTGCTAAGGCAGCATGTGCACAAAGTTTACCATGGTCAGAAGAGGAAGGGTCCTAAAGAGGGGGAAGAACAAGAGCCTCCTCTTCTTTTAAAATTAAGAGAATCTGCAATCAGGAAGGCCTGGTGCCAACTATCTAGAAGCTGTCTCTAATTATTACCAGTAGCTTTCCCCCCCCAGATCTACCCACTGTTGGCTTTAAATGGACAGATTTTAAGTCTAATCCAGTTAGCTCTGGATAATCAACAAATTCGGGGACATGCCCAGCAGCAAAAACAGTGACTATAAAATTTTTACAGGAAGAAGTGAAGAATGGACAATTTGCAAAAGGGCTCGGAATGTCCACACCTGGCTTACTTGATGTAATGATTAAACGTAAGGATGAATCCAATTTGTGACGATCCGATCTATGGGCTCTCACCTAACGGTTTATGGAGTAAAGACACACTCACTATTCCCTTCAGGGTGGTGCCAATTTATCAAATGCACAATAAATTATACTTATTTGGTTCCATTTGCCTTTATTCTCTGAGATAATTTTTATTTTCTAACACACTGATGGACTGTAACCAAACCTCAACAGCTTTTAATGTTTATCTGTTCAATGAGCGGACTAATAGGTTCTGAAGGCATCCCTAGAGCCTGCCTTACCGCTATAGTGCTGGAGTTTAACCAGAATACTTAAAGAATACCTGTAAGATATTTACCTAACATAACAAAGAACATCAACATAAAAATGGGAGGCTTCAGAAAGTCATTCATTGTAATGATGAGCTGGATAAAAAAAAGGTAAAATAATATTTGCAGCAGAAAGACAATATGTATAATCAGTGTTTCAACTTTCAACAAATATGGTCCTTAATATCTTCCTTCCCCGTTCAAATTAGTAACTCAAGAAATGTGGAGGAAAAATAAGCCCAGTTCCTAAATGAGACACGGTCTACAGTGAATGTCAGGAAAAAACAAGCAAACTCTTGACTAGTGTTTAAACTCACCTTCCATGCACTCATTCACAGATTCATAGTCAGCGTAAGTTCTGCCTTCTGGCCTCTTGGTAGGCTGTACCAGCAAAATGGTGTGAGACTACAGGGGAAAAAGTGATATCAACGTAAGTTTCTAACTCATATTTGAGAAATTCATAGTATGATATAAAACCCTCAGTCATGACACAAATGGTTATTAAAACACTATTAATAAAATTTTTAAAGAAACCCACTATTAATTAGGGTGCTCTTCCTACATTTCTGCCTTTATACAAGTGCAGCGTCAGAAGATGGACAGCTTTGGGGCGCCTGGGTGGCTCAGTCGGTGGAGCGACCGACCTCGGCTCAGGTCATGATCTCACAATTCATGGGTTGCACCCCATATCAGGTTCTGTGCTGACAGCTCAGAGCCTGGAGCCTGCTTCTGATTCTGTGTCTCCCTCTCTCTCTGCCCCTCCCCCACTCATGCTATGTCTCTGTCTCAGAAATAAACATTAAAAAAAAAAAAAAAAAAAGGAAGATGGACGGCTTCTCTGTAAGGTCTCTTCAGTCTCTCAGTCCTTAATGGCTGCTTTCTTGAACTCCTGTTGTACTTACTGCCTGTAAGCATTCAGCTTAAGCTACCCTGTACTGTTTTTTCTTTCCTATCTTTCTTCCCAACTAGATCACTTAGGTTTTCTATCTCCACTGGTCACTTTCTATCTTTAGCCCTATTAAGTTCCTTAATAAAATATCAGATGTGGGCTGATAAAAGGAGAGAAAAAGTGAAACACTATTAGTGATTGCAAGCACTGTATCGATCTATGTTCTTTTTCCAATCTCAGCACAACAGTGGAGTTACATCTTATCTGTGGCTTAGACTCCAACGTGAAGGCAGAAGATAAACTGGCAGCACAAAATTAATATATATAGTTAACGTTACCCTAGAGAAACCACTGAACTATTCACCCAGTAGGTGACTCACCTTAAAAGCCTATGCTATCTCAAAATCCTGTATTTTTAACCACTAGGATCACACAAAATAGATGATCACACTGTGACAAATGTGAATATGCCTGAAGAATAGCAAATAGACTTAACATCTTCCACCGCATGCTCACTGAGGGGACATGTTTTCGTTAGTGGGTCTATTTCAGTTTCTGTGCTATTACAACTTGGGCTGGAAGGGTCCTTCTTGTGGAAGTAGTCCTGTGTACCACAGGATGTTCAGCAGCATTCCTGGCCTATTCCCACTAAATACCAGTAGTACAGGAACCCCCTGTCTCCTCCTGGGCAAAATAATGACAACCTTCTCCTCTGCTGTACTATTATTTTTGGGTCGCAAAAATACTTTATGACAGGCCCCCCAAAATGTTTTGAAATGATAATTTTTAACAATCAACACCGAAATAGACAAGGCCTAGAGTTTCTGGATAGGCACCCCCCCCCAAAAAAAACAAAAAAACAAAAGAAAACAAAACAAAACAAACCCAAAAACCAGTACTCTGAACACTACATACACAGCAAAGGAGGGGGGTGCCTGGGTGGCTCAGTCGGTTAACACTGGACTTCTGATTTTGGCTTGGGTCAAGATCTCATAGTTGGTGAGATCAAGTCCCAAGTCGAGTGGAGCTTAGGGCTGACAGTGCAGAGCCTGCTGGGGATTCTCTCTGCCCCTCCCCTTGCACCTGCATACACGTGAGCTCTCTCAAAATAAATAAATAAACATTTGAAAAAAAGGAAAAGAAAAACATCATTAAAAATAAAAAAAGCAAAGGGGGGTGCCTGGGTGGCTCAGTCGGTTAAGCATCTGACTTCAACTCAGGTCATGATCTCATGATTCGTGAGTTTAAGCCCCACATCCGGCTCTGTGCTGATAGCGCAAAGCCTGCTTTGGATCCTCTGTACCCCTCTCTCTCTCTGCCCCTCCCTTGCTGGTTCTCTCTCTTAAAAGAAATAACTTAAAAAAAAAAAAAGGTAAAGGAATTGCTCATAATCCTCCCTCTCCATCAAGAACTCATTCTTGGGGCGCCTGGGTGGCTCAGTCGGTTAGGCGGCCGACTTCGGCTCAGGTCATGATCTCGCGGTCCGTGGGTTCGAGCCCCACGTCGGGCTCTGTGCTGACAGCTCAGAGCCCAGAGCCTGTTTCAGATTCTGTGTCTCCCTCTCTCTCTCTGACCCTCCCCCATTCATGCTCTTTCTCTCTCTGTCTCAAAAATAAACGTTAAAAAAAAAATTTAAAAAAAAAAAAAAAAAGAACTCATTCTTATGAAAAGTTTGAGGATTTCAGATAAAAATAGAACTTGGTGACAAGAAATGAAGGGTAATTCTGACCTATAATGACCATAACAGTCAAGGCCTTTGTTAAATAGGGATTATAAACCAGAGAAAGCAGTTTATTAGATTATTTGTTACATAGAAGTTTTTGTAAGCCACCTACTCAAAAAAAGTAGTTTCAATGGGCCACATGTTGAGAAGAAAATAATTTTATAGAAACCACATTAGCATTCCTGCAGTAGCACCTGCTCGGTACATTAGCCATACTAATGGCTACTACATTAATTTTGTTCTTACTCTAATGCAAATTAAATGACTAATTTACTTAAGAGAATAAAAATATGGAAACGGCTACTCAGTATGTTACTTCTTACACCTTAAAATGAACCTCTGACAAATCTCACTATTTTCAATACTTACTACCCAAAGACAAGGATTAAAAACTAAGAACAAAAAACTGTATTTACAAAGCTGTAGTCAAAACAGGTATTATTTGGGGCCCCTGAGTGGCTTAGTTGGTTGAGTGTCCAACTCCTGATTTTAGCTCAGGTCATGATCCCAGGGTTGTGGGATTGAGGCCCCTGTATGGCTCTGCGTTGAGCGTGGGGCCTGCTTAAGATTCTCTCTCTCCCTCTGCCCCTCTCCCCTGCTCATGCCCTCTTAATAAAACAGGCAAAATGGGTATTATTTTTAAGCGGTAGTGCCTTCCTGTCAACAGTTCAAGATCATAAAACTTCCCAAATCAGTTTTAGTCACATTCTTTTTACTGGAGCTATTTTCGAAGCCCTTTTGTGTTATTAAAAAACAAAGATAAATATATATGCAAAATATAAGCACATAAAAACAAATATATATACATATATATATTCAAACTTGCCACAATAGAAAAATAAGATTATAAAACCTAAATCAGTAAAAATTATGCAGAATTACCTTAATAAAATCCTTATTCTAATTACCAAGCACAGGTGAATCACTTTAATGAATAATCTGGCCTTATTAACTTTTTAAATGTTTATTCATTTTAAAGAGAGAATGTGTGCAGGGGAAGGGCAGAGAGAAAGGGGGGACAGAGGGTCCAAAACAGGATTTATGCTGACAGCAGAGAGCCCAATGTGGGGTCTCGAACTAATGAACTGTGAGATCACGACCTGAGCCAAAATTGGATGCTTAACGGACTGAGTCACCCAGGTGCCCCCGGCCTTACTAACTTTTTCAAAGTCTCACACACATGAACTCTTAAGAATCATTCTCCTGCTACAGAAATATTATGTACGACTTGCTCATTAGCTTCAAATGCTCCTCCCAAACGAACCCCCCAAAAAATCCAAAGCTGAAACTTGTATCCTTGATAAAGCAAAAGTATTTAAGATTGTTGAACCAATAATTGATTCATATACAAATTCTAATTTTTAATGCTACTTGGACTGATAAGGAATTATCACTGATATCTGCCCAACAGAGAATGGGTTGTTGATATTAACTGCTGTTACTTTCTCGGATTTTAATCTAAGTATTTGAACACAATACCAAGTAGTGACTTAAAAAGCAGAGAATGAAAACTCAGAGTAAAAGATCTAAGGTCACATTGATAGTATGACAAAACAAGAACTGGAAACCCGGTCTTCTAATTCCTAGTCCTCTCTGGGAAACTATGTGGAATCAAACACTAAAACATCTCAATTTAAAAAAGTACAACCTTAAAAAGCTGTTAACCACAGCTCCATAACTTGTTAACAGTAACTGCAGCAATCAGAAAACGAAAGCTGAAGTGTGGAAGTAACCATGATTCCTCATAATCCCTAGGAGCATCTCCTTTTTGGTGGAATAAAATATAAAACACAATCAAAATACCCACTTACTCCACTACCACCCTGATTAGACCCCCAGCTGAGCCTATCTTTTTTCAGCCTTCAGTCCCAAGAGATTATGAGTAGTAAATTACGAGTAAGTACAGGATTGAGGGCTGCGAGAAACGCCAAATCGGGCATCTGGAATCTTGGAAAAGAGAAAAAACGTTCTATGTGTACTTAAAGACAGAGCACAGAAAAACAAAAGGAAATAGCCGAGAAGCACATTACAAAGCAAAGACGACCCCTCCCGGCCCACACGCTGGGTGCAGAACGCTGCATCTGTCAGCTTTGGGAACTGGTTTGTCATACATCCCTCGGCCATTGTTCCTGCACTCGGCCAGAGAGTCCGGTGGGACAGAGCAGCATGTCCACGCCTGCCTCTATCAAGCAGCAATTGGGAGAAAGTGCATCCTCCACACCGCACGCCTCGCCGGAGCCTACAGGCGGGCGCGCAAACGCAGGGCGGACCCGGGCTCCGGGGCCTAGTGCCAGGCCCTGCCTCTCCGCGGCGGGAAGGGGAAAGGTCGAACCACGACCAGGAGGGCCGTGGAGCTGCACGCTCGCTCTGGATGAGACGAGGAGAAGATGTACAGGGCTGGGATCGCCCCAGAGGCCGGGGGATCGGGGAGCCGCGGGGGCCTTTCTCACCATCGCGCCAAACTCTCTCGCTGCAGCCGCTGCCGACACTGCCGCCGCACACGAGCTTAGCTGCAAAGCCGCCAACAGCCAATCCCCGCGAGAGGAGCCGCCGGAAGTCGTCAGAAACGCACCGCGAAAGAGCATTTTGGGCCATAGAGGCGCACACATTTCCGGCAGCTAGAGTGGATACTGACTCTGTCACAGCCATCTTGGATAAGGGCGATGGGGTGCGCAGGGAATTGCTGCAGAACTTGAAAAATAATCATTTCTTTTCAAGACGCTGTCTTCCTTACTCTTGTTATTGGACAGGCGCCTAGAGTGATCACCGATATAGACTGTGACTCCAGATATCTTTCAATGGCCCTATTCAAAAATGGCGGTAGCGTAAGACTCCTGGGCCATAGGTCGGTTGTAACCCGGAAGTACTCTTCTAAAGGAGGGGGCGGTGAAGCAATCCGGAAGTGGATGTAATGAAGAGGTGCCACTTGGCGGCCATGGCAGCTGTAGTATCGGTGGCTCTGGGTCAAGGCCCAGCGGAGTGGAGTAATATGGGCAGTATCGGGTATAGGGCAGAGACAGCTTTGTATCACCTTCGCTGCTGAACCCCTAAGCCCATCGGTAGAGACCTGCAGGACTCTTTCCCCATTCTAGACTCGGAGGAGAGTTTGCCGGGACTGGTGGGCTGGTCCCAGGCTGGCGAGAACCGCCCCAAGGAGGTAGGGGAGCCGGGAGGACGAACAAGTTTGCTTGGGTTTTCCTCCTTTTCCTGCTGCCACCTGGGACGTTGTGGAGGGAGTGGGTCCATTGTGCCACCATTCCGACGATTGAAGAAATCGCCCTTTGCATACCTTTAACTGTTAACGCTAGGGAATCCAGTGACTGGCGTCTGAAAACAGGGATCGGGACCTGAGATTGCTGAAAGTTCTCTCTGGTGCTAATATCAGCAAAAAAGGACTGTTTTCAGGTGCGTTCCAGAGAAGGGTTTCGTGAACACATCTGTTGGTGAGGAGAACGAAAAAACTGGAAAGTCCACTTGTCTTGGAATCACCACACGCGTTTAAGAACCTAAGCACCCTTTGAAGCCTCTGAAAATTTGTAGTCTGGTGGCGGTGGGTAAATAAAGGAGGACAGAATGGATGATTTCATCTCCATTAGTCTGCTGTCTCTGGCTATGTTGGTGGGATGTTACGTGGCTGGAATCGTGCCCTTGGCTGTTAATTTCTCCGAGGTAAGAAATTCTCAATTTTCTGTCAGTTGTCAGGATGGCTGCTAGGAAGTACTGACAGTTGTAAAGGGAAGCGGTTTCCTCAATTAAGCTCAGAGCTAAAGATCTTCGTAGGAAAGACTATCTTTTTAAAAGATGCATAACATTTCATGGGGCCCCTGGGTGGCTCAGTCGCTTAAGCGTCTGACTTCGACTCAGGTCATCGTCTCACTGTTGGTGGGTTGGAGCCCCGCGTTGGGCTCTGTGCTGACAGCTCAGAGCCTGGAGCCTGCTTCAGATTCTGTCTCCCTCTCTGCCCCTCCTCATTATCACTCTCTCTCTCAAAAATAAACATTAAAAAAAAAAAAAGATGCATAACATTTCATAATAGAAACAAACCTCATTTTAGGCACTAGAGCCCTTAACTTGGGGTGGGTGGATCCACTGAAGATCCTGGGGTACTCTGAACCTTGTGAAATTGCATACAAAAATTTAGGACTCTCTGCACACTTTCCTGGAAAGAGGTACCATAACATTCTTTGGATTCCCAGAGGTTCCAAGGAATCAAGTTTCCAGATTGCTATCAAGGAACATAAATGGGGAATATTATTTGTCTGTATGCATTGAAATCAATATACTTTATCTTTTTGAGGAAATGAAGCATAGTTTTTTGGGGGGAGAGGTAATTTTTTTGGATTAGAATCCAAAATTTTCTGGTTTTTTGAATTAGTTTTTTGTTAATACAAAAATGAATTCATGCTAACGAATGAAGATAAGAAAACTAGATTGTTCTTAACTCACATTTCCTTTTAAAGAAAGAGAGCATTGGAATGCATATTTGAAGTTGTTTCAGATCTTTACTTAGAAATGAAATTTTTGTTAATATGTTTTGACATTTTGGTTAATTTGTACATTTGTCCTTATTTGCACAAACATTAATGAGTGGGGAAGAAAGGTGGAAGCATTGTTCAGTTAAAAGTGCGGATAAGTTCCTCATAAAGAGCTCACAGCATGCACAGTGCTCAGACATCTAGGGGAGAAAACCCATTACATTTGGAAGGAACAGGATTTCATGAGTATTTGGGGGTTCAGCAGTAAAATAGGCCCAGTTTCACCGCCAGTCCTGAAAGAGCTTCGTGAGAGAGCAAACTGATAGACCAAACCTAACCCACAGACTTAATTTGTTAGGTTAGCACAGTATTTAAGGTTGTTATTGCTTTTTTTTTTTTTTTTTTTTTTTTTTTTTGTCTGTATTCCCTCAAGGCAGTAGTTGGCTAGAGCTGAGCAGTGGTAGATTGTTAAGGTCTTTGGCTGTGAAGCCTGCTTCACTCATTTGGGCCACCTGCTGTCCAGTACTTTGTAAGCCTGCTTTATTCTGCCTTGAACCATATTTTCTATTAACTGCATTAGAGTTGAACTGGCCTTATGAGGGCTAATATTTGTGAGATTTAAGTTGGCGTATGTATTTAAAAACGTAACTGAGGTAGCATTTATCAAAAATTATAATGTCTTCAAATAAGAGATTAATGAAACTTTATTTGTATAAAGTGCTGAGAACTTTTCCAGTTTCAGTATCTTCTTGAACCATTTTGAGTGGTTTTTGCAATATGCGATCTGCTATCTTCTTTTTCACTGAAAGGAAATGTGTACATGAGTGGTGTAATTAACCAAGCCATTAATAAAGATAATTAGTATGACATGTCATTTATGGCTATCTGAATTGATGGTCAAGTGGTCTTTTCCAGCTGTAGGCCTTAAAATGCTATAAATCACATTCATGATATTCTTTTATTATTACAGCAGGCACAGTCCATTTTGAGCTCGTAGAATAAAAATGAAAATTATATATAACTTAGACATGTTAGAATTCAACTGATGTTTTTTATCTTCTAGAAATTAAGCATTTTTTCTAGACAGATTATACTATTATGTATTGATGTATCATGAAACTAGTGAGATGATAAATGTGTAAAAACTAAACTTCATTCATGGAGACTGGGAAGCAGTTTCTACCTTTAGAAAATAGTTCCTAAGCTTCTATACTGGCTAAACAACTTTCCTTTAAAAATTTTTTTTAAGTTAATTTATTTATTTTGAGAGAGACAGACAGCATGAGCAGGGGAGGGGCAGAGAGAGAGGTAGAGAGAGAGAGAATCCCAACCTGGTTCCGTGATGCCAGCGCAGAGTCGGACGTGGGGGCTCAAACCCACGAACTGTGAGATCATGACCTGAGCCGAAATCAAGAGTCAGACACTTAACAAACTAAGCCACCCAGGAGCCCCTGAACAACTTTACTTTTTAAGGAAATCTGGCTTTTTTTAGAGACTAGCATTATTATAAATAAAAAGACCAATCTAATTTATTTTACAGTTCACTTTCATCTATATGGAAACATATGCTTTTTATTCATGTTCTTAATCTAGCTGCTGCTTTTATTCAATACAGTATTTTCCCCTTAGAATTTCTCAGACAGGAATAAAAGTTCAAAAACCCATTAATTATGGCAAAATTAGTGTTTAGAAATGAGTTAAAATTAAGTAACCTGAAAATTGCTGCAGCAGTGGTGCCTACCTGCTGTATCTGACCATCCGGCTTTATGTGACAGTGATCTCATCACTGTCTTCGGCATTCCTTGCCCCCAGACCAACTTTCTTGATGCTTTTCTAACTTCTTTCTTGCTTCCTTTATGTCTAAGTGATTTCTAAAATGAAGGAAAGGAAAATCTCTGATTCCTTTTTTTTTTTAATGTTTACTTATTTTTGAGAGAGAGAAAGAGAGACAGAGCACGAGCGGGGGAGGGGCAGAGAGAGAGGGAGACACAGAATCTGAAGCAGGCTCCAGACTCTGAGCTGTCAGCGCAGAGCCCGATGTGGGGCTCGAACCCACAAGTCACGTTCTCATGACCTGAGCGGAAGTTGGATGCTCAACTCACTGAGCCAGCCAGGTGCCCCAAAATCTCTGAATCTTGAAAATACTTATGAGCAACTGATGCTGAAGATGCTCTGTTCTTCAGCGTATGGGAAGGAGAAAAACTAAAGTTGTAAAGAAGGCCAGAGCATGCCTTACACAAATGAAATCCCGTCTGGTAAAGGAGTTGGAACCACTAGGTTAGTACTATCTTACGATGTTAGATTCAGTTGGTAACGAGCAGTTTTCTTTGGCTCTAAAGGAAAACGCTACGTAAGTAGGTGAAGAGCCTACAACTTAACGTTACCTGGAATTAACCCAGCTTAGCAAGTGCTCTGACTGATGACTGAAGTTAACAGCCATGACCGAAGTGAGATGTTAGATGGGTTATCTGAGGATTGTTACTTACCTGAGCACGTCTCCTCTTTGCCACAGAGCTGGTAACAGAGAGCAAGCTGTTCGCACCAGAGCTCTAAGGCAGTGCTCCTCCAGCTATCTGGTAGATGACTAGTTTTTGGTCTTGTTTAATTTCCATTCTATTGCAGACCAATATATTTATAAAAATTAAACACTGGGGCGCCTGGGTGGCGCAGTCGGTTAAGCGTCCGACTTCAGCCAGGTCACGATCTCGCGGTCCGTGAGTTCGAGCCCCGCGTCAGGCTCTGGGCTGATGGCTCGGAGCCTGGAGCCTGTTTCCGATTCTGTGTCTCCCTCTCTCTCTCTGCCCCTCCCCCGTTCATGCTCTGTCTCTCTGTCCCAAAAATAAATAAAAAACGTTGAAAAAATAAAAATAAAAAAAAAATTAAACACTAAAAAAATGAAATGGAAAAAAAGGCATATGAACTACAAGCCCAAATGCAGTGTAATCATATTGAAGAGGCATACGATTACTTATATAATTGTAATGTTTCTATCATATACAGTGTGCTGAAGGCTTTGTCTCAGTTTCACACTTCTCTTTTGCAGACCGGTTTGGGTTATAATGCCATCTTCTTCCTGTGTTAAAATCGTATAAACCCATAGGTATGCAGCTGAAAGTAGTGCTGCTCTCACTTCAGTAAGGGATTCAAGATGACCAGTAATGCGCTCAAGCCCCGGGAACTGTCTGGGACAGGTAGTGTAGTTCAAAATCAGTGTCGCTTTTTGAACAAGCTCTTTTAACAGCCAGATCTTTCCTTTTAAATGACCTTATAGGACTGTTGTGAGGATGTAATGCATTAATATAAGGGCGAGGCTGTATTCTAGGCCATAATAAGAACTTTAGAAAATGTTGAGGATTATACTCCTTAGATTATGAAAACTTCTTCAAGGTTTTCATTTTTAGAACTTTGTTCTAAATTATAATTTTTTCTAAAGTTTATTTATTTTGAGAGAGAAAGAGAGAGGAGGGGAGGGGCAAGGAGAGAGGGAGAGAGAGAATCCCAGGCAGGCTCCACACTGTCAGCGCAGGGCCCAGCACAGGATTCGAACTCCTGAACTGTGAGATCATGACCTGAGCCGAAACCAAGAGTCGGATGCTTAACCAACTGAGCCACCCAGGAGCCCCTTAAGTTATAATTTTTAAGACTTTATTTTGAAACAGACTCCTAATAGAATTCCTCCATCCCATTCTCCAGTTACAGAAACTTCTCAGCGTTTTTGTTTGGAATCTGAAAGGTCTTGTTTGGGGATTGGCATTCCTATTCACCATGAATGTTCCATTTGGAGAGACCAAGCCTTCTCTAGTCTGCCTGCCTTATAGTATTTTTCTTAGTATTTGCCTTTTTTTTCTTCATTAGTTCTCATTTTAAGCTTTGTTTTATTTTTCGTGTGTTTAAAAGTTTTATGTCTAATTATCATAACTCATTCATGATAAGTATCTTTGGGACTTTGAGTCACCAACAAAACAGACATTTGTGTCTAAGGAATAAATTTGTTCAGCATGCTTTTCTGACAATTGGTTCTTTTTGAAATAGATGTGACAAAGTGGTATTTTTAGAGGCTTTTGCATTGTCTGGTATATTAACATTTTATTCTCTTCAGGTAATGCAATAAATGTGATGCCTGTTTGGAATTTCATTTCTAAATTCAAACAGTTTACACTTTGCTTTCTCTCTACCCATACCTGGAAAACAATTATGTCTTAGAAGATTATTGTTTCATAAGTGTCTTTGCTTGATAAAAATGTTTGGATCAAATAAAAACTAGATAAAATCTGGTCCAATATTTTCCTGAAAAGCTTTCTTTTCCCTAGGATATTATGTGGATAAGTGCTATTGAAACTTATCTGTTTAATAATATTAATAATAGTTAATGCTTATTGAGCTCCTTCTGTGAAGTGCCAGGCACCTATACGCGGTATCTTATTTAATCTCCAAGAGGAGACAGATAGGTACTGGTATACCTCACTTTACAAATGTGCATACTCAAGGCTTGGAGAGTGTGGTAGACACTGGTAGAGGTGGGATTTGAAACTATGTCAGTTTGACTGCCAGTCCAAAGCACTTGACCGTTAGATATTTTCTTTTCTGATGAACACTGTAAAGAAGGAATGAAAGACCATGGGTCTAGATTGGCACCTTAGCTCCCCAAATTAGGAACATCATAACACCACTAACTTTACCTCCATTAGGAGATATCCCCAAGTTAGGAATATCTTTCACATCACGGACATTCTACCTTCCACAGTACATCTCCTGCCTTGTGCTTTGTCAGTGTAGCAGAATTGAAACTACAGAGGTAAACCACCTTCAAATAGCATTGAAACCTTTAAGAAAGAGCGGAATATATCCTAAATGCCCTTAAATTGACACCTGCCAACTTAGAATCTGAAGCAGTTCCCATTTTGAACTGTCCAAAATTAATTTCATACTTCGTAATCAAGTCAATTGTAAATTGTGATATTCAAGAATTCGCATCGGAGGCGCCTGGGTGGCTCAGTCGGTTAAGCGTCCGACTTCAGCTCAGGTCACGAGCTCGCGGTCCGTGAGTTCGAGCCCCGCGTCGGGCTCTGGGCTGATGGCTCAGAGCCTGGAGCCTGCTTCCTATTCTGTGTCTCCCTCTCTCTCTGCCCCTCCCCCGTTCATGCTCTGTCTCTCTCTGTCTCAAAAAGAAATAAACGTTAAAAAAAAAAAAAAAGAATTTGCATCGTTTTTGAGGGAAGAAGACCTAAAATGAATTCAGAATGCCTCTGTATGAGATAGTCTTAACCCTTCCTGTTATTGAAGAATTTAGATGTGCAACTTTGTTGAATGATAACAAGATTTAAGATCCTCTGTAGTTCAGTTTGAAATCCCAGGTAATAAGTAGTAATGCTAAATGTAGTACAGGTATTTCTTAAAACCTGATGGAATTGTGGAAGTCTCAGTCTGCCTCAAATACTAGTATTGAATGTCTAATTTTATTGAAATAAAATAGAACTAGGTAGCAGTTGGTCTGGAAATTCTTCTGCCCCAGTTATATGGATTTTTAAGTGATGAGGCCTTGGGGTTAACTACTGGATAATTACATCTAAGTATCTGTTGCAAGCCCTGTATGTCACTGGGGGTCAGTTTTCTAGTAACCAAAAAATATACCCTAGCTTCTACACCTTACATATTCCTTTCATTAATTCTTCATGCATTTGACAAAGGCAAATTGGGGAATCAAGATGGATGCTAAAAGCAAAAAAAAAAAAAAAAAAAAAGAAAGAAAGAAACAATGAAATAGGTTTTGTGTTGAAGCAGTTGAGCATAATGTTTAAGAGTACAGATTCTGGAGCTAAATTACTAGATTCAGATAGTGACTCTGCCATTTGCTGGCTGTTGTGAGCCTGGGCAAATTACTTGGACATTTTATGACTCTTTTGTAAGATGAGTATCTATCTCATAGGATTGTTGTGAGGACTAAATGAATTAGTATATGTAAAGCAATTATAGTAGAACATGCTTAACATAGTACTTAAAAAATATTGGCTATTATGATAGAGATGAAGGAGAATATTGGTAGCACCTCTGTTATATAGAAATTGTCCATCCGGAAACCTCATTAGTCTAAAGGATCAGAAAAGTCTCTGATTAGCTAAATAGGTAGACTGACTGTCCCTGGCTGTCACTTCTGTGTATCATTTTTTGTAATTCTAGTGGGTTAGTATGCCAGTTATCAATTTACTGCCTCTCAGCTCCAAATTCACTCTCCGTTGACCACTCTGCAGAAATGGATCTGGGCCCTTTAAATATCTTTCCTTTGCCAGCTGGCACAACATCGTACTTTGTCAATAGGGGATACTGGAGAGAAATTTAAGAGGAATGGCTTTTCCTTCTTGGTCCATGCTTGCCCAGCAGGCTCCTAGGCAACTATTCTGGCAACAATTCTTATAGGCCAGGCTGCCCAGCTTCCCCTGCAGGCTCCTCGCAGTGCATATGTTTGACTTCTCAGGCCTCTGGAAGGCTTCTCCAGGGCCCAGCTCCTGCAGGCAGGTTTTCAAGACCCAGACTCCCGCTGAGCACATACTTCTCCGGCACCCAGCACCCAGCAGTTCTCACTGGCAGCACTTCCCCTTGGCAGTGTTGCCGGAGAGCCTCTCCAGTAAGACACTTTCCCATAAACGGCTTTCCCCAACAGCCAAGAGTGCAGATTTCCAGCAAGTTCCACCAGTGTAGCACCACAGAAACTTCTCTGCCTGTAATATTGTGACTTATAATCAGTATATATTTGGTCTTCCTGTTTCTGGCACAAAGCTCTTAAAACCCTTGGAATTTCCCAAGTGATGAGAGCCATAAAGGTATCTTCTGGCTGTGAATGAGATGATTTTTAGAACGCCCATGGTTAACGTAGGGTTGGAGGCTGGTTGCCAGGGGAACCAACCAACTGAGGGATTGGAAGGTTGGAACCTTCATTCCCAGCTGGGAAGAGAGAGGGGCTGGAGGTGAGATCAACTGCCAGTGGCCAATGATTTGATCAATCTTGCCTAGGTAATGAAGCCTCCATAAAACCCCAAAAAGACAGGGTTCAGAGAGCTTCTAGGTCGATTGACACATGGAGGTGCTGGAAGAGTTTTACGCCTGGGGAGGGCATGGAAGCTCATCGCCCTTTCCCCATACCTTGCCCTGTGTATCTCTTCCATCTGGCTATGTCTGAGTTCTGTCTTTTTACAAGTAACTGGTTAATCTAGTAAGTAAAATGTTTCTTTGAGTTCTGTGAGCTGCTGTCTCAGGTTAACCAAATCCAAGGAGAGGGGATCATTGGGACCTCCAGTTTATAGCCAGTCAGACACAGCTGACAAACCTGGACTTGCACCAGTGTCTGAATGTAGCCAGGGCGCAGGGGTGCAAGAGCACCCCGTTTGCCACTGGCCACTGACCAAACCCAAAGGCAGAGAGATGAGAGGTGGTAAAACAAGAATTTATTTCAGCGAGGCCAGCGCTGGGAAGACAGTGCACTGGCATCTCAAAACTGTCTCCAAAGGGCCAAAAATACTTTCAGGTTTCTATAGGAAAATGTCGGGCAAGGCCTGATGGGTAGATGCAGGATAATCAGGTCAGTCATTGCCTTGGGGTCAGTTATACAGGGTCTTGCTGGCTCTAGGCAGCCCTTTATTGCTCTCAAGGGGGTAGTTTCAAAGGGGGTGGTTTCAGTTCCCTTCAGGGGATGTTTGGCCCTCAGGGTCTTTTGTCTGAGTTAAGAGATAACCTGGAAAGAAGAACTTGATCAGTTAGAAAGTTAGAATGGAGGTAATTGAAGTCCTCTTTCATGAAGGTGAGGGGCAGTCTTGTAGGACTGAACCCTTAACCTGTGGGAGCTGATGTCTCCAGCAGATAATGTTAGAACTAAGTTGGATTGTGGGACACCCAGCTGTGCCCCAGCATTGCTTGATGTGGGGAACCCCTCACCCCCCAACACACACACACACACCCCAAAATTGGTCCCAGAATCTTTAACCTCTCTTCACTGAGCCCCAGCCATGCCCCTTCCAGCAGGGTTTGGATTTCAGTCCACATGGGACCTCTTTGACCACCCTTACCTCAGTCTTACAGTAGACACTCCTCCTTTTATCTGCTATTCTTACATTCTTTAGAGGTCTCGTTTATTAGCTCATTTCTCATTATTCCATCCCCAGTTTTAAGCTTTCTCTGTTCAAATTATGATTTTTCTTTCTTGATTGGACCCTGACTAATACAACTGTGTAATGGGTGATAAAAATCGAATAACTACTAAGACTGAACAGTGAATCAGGCCTGGAGGAAGATAAGGCAGTTCAAGTGCCATGATGTGAGGTAGCTGACCTTCAGTGTCAGTGTCTGGAAGTCATTAGGGAGTAGTGGAAACTGTGGTCATCTGAAGAACTTGGGCCATTTGACGACCCCTGCCTTGGTGTCACCAAATCTTCCTCCTCTTGAGAAGCTGGAAGTCAGGATTTTTCATGAAATTTTCTGAATTTTACATTTTGGCTACCGAATCAAATATTGTTACATCACTGTGTGGGCCAAACAGCCCATGTTTGTGAGTTGCCAGTCTAGAACTTCTGGGCTGGACTGATTTCTAAGCTCTTGGAAAACTAGAAGTAGCAGACTAGGAGGTGTGGGGGAAGCAAGGAGAGGAGACACATTGTAACACAATAACCAGAGGGGGAGACTGGAAAACACTTCGAACTATTACAAAACATCAAAGTGCAGTCCTTTGGAACCATTTAATAAAGGAGAAAACATCTCCCTGTTCACATTAAGGGCATTGTGCTTTCTAATCTGACCACAGTGCAATAATAGTAATAATAGCTACAGTGTAAGTTTATGTGTTAAGTTCTGTGTTGATTTTAATAGTAACCTTGAAAGGGAAGAATTTTTGTCCTCTTTATAGATGAGGAAACTAAGCTCATACTGATTTTACAAAGTTCAAAGGGGCTATTTATATAGCCGCTAAATAAATGAACAAAAATTCTTTCCTTGAAAAGAATGGCTATATAATACAGGCTGTCTGTGAAAATTTAGAAAATATGATAATCTGTAAAAGGAAAATAAAATCATCTATTATCACATTGTCCAATGAGAATCACTAGTAACATTTTTTATTTCTTTCCATTCTTTTTTTTCTACTTGTCTACATTTTTAACGTGGTTAATTATGTGGTTTATGTATAATTTTGCATTCTCCCTTCTTTTACCTGGTAGTATAACATAAGCATTCTATTACTAAAATTGTGTTCTAGGCATTTTTTAATGTTTTCATTACGTTCAGTTATTTTATGCATAGAATTTTTTTTTAAATTTTTTTCAACGTTTATTCATTTTTGAGAGGCAGAGAGAGACAGAGCACAGGTGGTGGAGGGGCAGAGAGAGAGGGAGACACAGAATCTGAAACAGGCTTCAGGCTCTGAGCTGTCAGCACAGAGCCCGATGTGGAGCTCAAATCCACGAACCATGAAATCATGAGCCAAGCCGAAGTTGGACACTTAACCAACTAAGCCACCCAGGCGCCCCTGCATAGAAATTCTTATATATTTAATTTGTTCTCAAAATTTTGCCATGGTAATAGTGTGGAATAAACATTTTTGTGTCTAATGCTATGAACATAGTTCAGAGTATTTCCTCAGAAGTAGAATGACAGGATCAAAGGGCATAAATGTTCTTAAGGTTCTCAATCTGTATTACCAGGTTTTTTAATGCATTTTTTTCCAACAAATGCAAATGACACTGTATTCTCACAAACATTGAATATTTTTATTGTTAAGTTTTAAAACTTTGCTAATTTAATAGAGAAAAATGTATCTTTATTTACTTTTTCTCAGGTCAACTGAACTTCTTATCTATTAATAATACATATATCGCCAGGTTCTGGTGTTTTCCCAGGTTCTTTCCCAACAGGTTTTGGTTTGTGTTTGTTTTTGTAGTCACACTGAACAGTCTTACGGGATTTCCATTTATGTTTAGTTATTTTATGTTTGAAAAGACTGCTCAAAAAGAAAAACAAATTAGTCCTGTCTTCCAAGGTTGGAGGAAGCGGCATTAATAAAGTATTGCTTGTTCTTACCTCTATGTCAAATGAATTAGGACAGGGGAAGCCTGTATGCCACTGGGAAAATGGCAGATTTGGAGCCTCGTTTGCTTGAATTTTTACCCAAGTATCCAGGTTTTGAGTTCTTATTCTTGCGAAGGAGGGGCCTAGGAGCCCTTTATGCGTGCTGCTAATGATGTTGGAGATAAGTGCCCACGGTCCTCTGTGCTGAGTGAGCTGATGTCATGCACCTACGTGGTGATACTGGCAGTGCCATGTGCGCTTCTAACAGAGGAGGACACTGAACTTGCTCAGGGTCACGCTGCGGCAACTTAGAAGCAGGAAACCTTTGGGCGTCTAGTCTCGGCTGTAAGGACTTGAAGGACAAAGTTCATATTTAAGTTTTCTTCATCATCTGTTACTGACAATTAAAAGCAGGTAATATAGCAGTTAAAGTGAATATCGTAAAGTTAAAGGAAGTCCCTCCTTGAAGTAGGTTTGTGTGTAAGAATATAAAGATGGCCTTTGTTGCTTGAACAGTAGTACTTTGCACTTGGGATATTTCATTGCTGCAGTGCCTAGAGCTTTGAAGGGAGTAGTCTTATAATAAGTGACACATCTTGAATTTTTTCGGAGACTATAGTTGATGCTGTCAGTACTAAAATGAGCATGGTACAAGGGGCATTGAAATAAACTTTTAAATGCTAAAAGCTTTAAATTAGTGGCTTATATTTCATCAAACCAAATAATTTGACTGTTTCTATGAGCAGTGAAGAAAAACCATTTAACTATGTTGGTGTCTGCCGAGAAAATTAAACTGACTTCCAAGCTTTACACTGATAGTTAATGGCATTCAATACAAGCTGTTTTAATTAATACATCTGGTCAGTCCTTTGGCTCAGTCAGGCTGCAGCTGTGAAACTGTAAAATGAAATAACGTAAAGCCAATGGCATTGCATGGTTCCTGCCTCTCGAGCAAATACGTCATTTCTCTGACAGAAATTATTACTTTGGGCACTCTCTTTTTATCTTGAACCACACTTGGAATTTGTAGTTCTTCATTTAAGTACATCCTAACAGTGATTTACCAAAAGCAAAGGAGAGAACCTGTTGGCATTTTAACTTTGACATATATACAATTTTGAGATTGAATCTCAAGTTGTGAAGCTCTGTGAAAAAATAACAGCTATACAGATAACATGGAGCCACGTCTCTAGTGCTTGAAATAAATCAGATTGCATCTAAAATAGTTTAGGTAGTTAAGAAATTAGTAAAAAATAAAACTGGAAACTATAACCAGTGGCAGTGATTGACTACTGGTTCTTTTTTTCATCAGAAGTGTTACCTCTGTAGTATTAGTCACCCTGAGAAGGTTAGCAGACATTTATCAAGCTCATAAAAGTTGTGGAGGGTAAATAATCTCTGTATTGCCTGGTTGAAGATTGAAATGGTGACTAAACAAGGTTTTGAGCTCCTTGGGGAAAAAAAAATAAGTGTCATTTCAGGTAGTTGTATTAATGAGACAAATGACAACATTACCTCACGTTCGCTTTGATGGAATCCTGTTATGGTTCTTTATTATATGTACTTGAATACCCTTTGAGCCGAAGCATAAATTCTAAAGCAGCTAACCACTGAAAATTCTTGACATGGTTACACTTGTAAGGAATATGTTAGGCCTATTTCCCAGGCCTGATGAAGCTCCACTGCATTTGTGTATATGTTGATATTAGAGCCAGTGACATGGGGGGTACCAGTCCCTAGTGCTTTGCATGGTGCCGGGCATTTAATTCATTCTTCCAATAAATTTTTAGGGAGAATCTGGTATATGCCAGATTCTGTCCTATAAACTGCTGAACGTTGAGCAGTAAATTAAAAACAAAAATCCCTTCTCTCATAGAACTTACAATTTTGGGAGGGAAGGACAAACATAGTACTCAGTGGATGTTTAACTTCATTTGGTAAATGTGCTTTACTTAATTTCAAAAGGAACTAAAACATAATGCAGTTATTTTAGCTTGCTTGGTCTTTCCTCTAAGAAAGTACTATAAAACTAGTTGACTTTACTCATGTTTACCTTGATCTCTTCTCACAATTTCTCAAATTCTTTGTTTCTAAATTTGCTTATGTATTATAATACAGACCTCATGTTTACACTGCAAGTCAGGGTTTTCCAGGCTTTTGGGTTTCATGGTCCAGTAATATATATATTTTTTAAGTTTTTATTTATTTATTTTGAGGGAAAGAGAGAAAGGGAGAATCCCAATCAGGCTCCGCCATTTTGGCACAGAGCCTGATGCAGGGCTTGATCTCATGAAACTGTGAGATCATGACCTGAGCCAAAATCGAGAGTTGGACACTTAACTAATTGAGCCCCAGGCTGGTAATACTTTTGAATTTAGGGAAGATTGACACAAGATTGCTTGTTTTTAATTTTGCCAAGTGGAGACACTAAAAAACAAAAACTATTGTCACCAGATGGTTTTTTAAAAGAAAGGACATTTTAAGACCAAAAAGTAGGTAGGGCATAATCTCAGAAGAAAGAATAGTCCTCTACATTGAAGAAATAAAACCTTAGGAAAAGCTTGCTACGTTGTCCTCCTCTTACTTTGCCCTGGACCTTTAGAAACTGTCAATAGAGAACAAATATGACTATAATTTTGGTTTTCCTCTTGATGTTGCTGAGGGATTCTTCCGGCTCATACTGTTTAAAGAGGTTGTACAATTGCATGTTATCTTTTTTTCAGATAATGGGTTGTATGGTTTTTTTTTTTTACATATTTATTTTGAAGGAGAGAGAGAACACACACACATATGCACACACATGGGAGGGGCAGAGAGAGAGAGGGAGAGAAAGAATCCCAGGGAGCCTCCGTGTTGTCAGCGCAGAGCTCACCTCGGGACTCAATCTCATGAACCGTGAGATCATGACCTGAGCCCAAATCAAGAGTCTGATGCTCAACAGACTGAGCCACACAGGCGCTCCCAGACTGTATGTGTTGTGCCATGTGGTGGACATTGTCTTCGAATGTACAGGGCAACAGTGTGCATTGTCAAATCTAATCATGCTCCTGCCACTAACTAGCCCTAGCCGTGTGATCTTGAGCAAATTATTTCTCACCTTTGGCCTTTGGTTCTTCATCCGTGTTATCAAGAGAGGATCATTTTTTACATTTTCTTTGAGTTCTTAAACTTGGATTCTATGTCAATAACTTTGGTAGCTAGTATCCCTCTTTTTAAAGTATGCACCTAAAGATTAATAAAATAAAAATAAACAATTTTTGTTGTGTCTTTCTAAAGATTTGGACCAAGTTCCCTTTCATATTCTTCCAGCTGAGCGTTTAATTGTTCATACGTGATTAAAAAAGAGATGTAATTTCATGACTATGTGCTTTAAAGACTTACCATGATTTCTTGTAATGACATTTTGCTGCACATGGAAATGCAAGTGTTTTCAAGCTTACTAGGGCCTTTGGGACATTCTTACGAAATCTATTGCAATATATTTAGAAATATGGTCCATATAGGGTTGCCTGGATGGCTCAATTGGTTAAGTGATTCTTGATATTGGCTCAGGTCATGATCTCACGGAGTGTGGAGCCTGCTTGGGATTCTCTCTCTATCTCTCTCTCTTTCCCTCCCTCCCTCCCCCCCTTCTCATTTCTTCTCTCTCTCAAAATAAATAAACATTAAAAATATATATATATATTGTCCATAGAAATAAGTGAATGGAATTATGGGTAATTTCACCTTGGAGAGAAGAATATCTAAAAATATTAGATTATTTTATTTATTTATTTTTTACTTTTATGTTTTATTTTTTAAAATTTACATCCAGGGACGCCTGGGTGGCTTAGTCGGTTAGGCGTCCGACTTCGGCTCAGGTCATGATCTCGCGGTCCGTGAGTTCGAGCCTCGCGTCGAGCTCTGTGCTGACAGCTCAGAGCCTGGAGCCTGTTTCAGATTCTGTGTCTCTCTCTCTCTCTGACCCTCCCCCATTCATGCTCTGTCTCTCTCTGTCTCAAAAATAAATAAACGTTAAAAAAAAAAAATGTAAAATTTACATCCAAATTAGGGTTAGCATATAGTGCAACAGTGTTTTCAGGAGTAGATTCCTTAGTGCCCCTTACCCATTTAGCTCATCCCCCCTCCCACAACCCCTCCAGTAACCCTCAGTTTGTTCTCCATATTTATGAGTCTCTTCTGTGTTGTCCCCCTCCATGTTTTTATATTATTTTTGTTTCCCTTCCCTTATGTTCATCTGTTTTGTCTCTTAAAATCCTCATGAGTGAAGTCATATGATTTTTATCTTTCTCTGACAAATTTCACTTAGCATAATACCCTCCAGTTCCATCTACGTAGTTGCAAATGGCAAGATTTCATTCTTTTTGATTGCTGAGTAATACTCCACTGTGTGTGTGTGTGTGTGTGTGTGTGTGTGTGTGTGTGTGTGTGTGTGTATGTGTACACACATACCACATCTTCTTTATCCATTCATCCATCATTGGACATTTGGGCTCTTTCCATACTTTGGCTATTGTTGATAGTGCTGCTATAAACGTGGGGGTGCATGTGTCCCTATGAAACAGCACACCTGTATCCCATGGATAAATGCCTAGTGGTGCAATTGCTGGGTCGTAGGGTAGTTCTATTTTTAGTTTTTTGAGGAACCTCCATACTGTTTTCCAGAATGGCTGCACCAGCTTGCATTCCCAAGATTATTTTATTTTTTTAAAGTTTGTTTATTTTGAGAGACAGAGAAAGCACAGGTTGGGGAGGGGCAGAGAGAGTAGGGAAGAGAGAGAATCTTAGGCAGGCTCTGAACTGCCAGCAAACAGCCAGACATGGGCTCAAACTCAAGAAAATGTGAGATCATGACCAGAGCTAAAATCAAGAGTCAGAGGCTTAACCAACTGAGCCACCCAGGCGGCCCGCATTAGATTATTTTAAATAGGTTAAAATTTAAAAGGCAACATTTTAGGAGAATTCTTTGTTTACTTTATTGATTTGAAGGTCTTTTTCTTCATGCCCATAGATATCTAAGTTCTTCTGGATGGCATGTATCCCTCAGTTATCTTAAATTTCACCTGCGTCTTAATTTTGTAGTATGCGAGCCTCAAGAACTCACCTCTGCTCCTGCTTTTTATAACTTGTCTCAATGTAGTACTTCATATGAGCCAATGTAGAATATTTTAAAGCACTTGGTAAATGCCTAGTAAATTTGTGGATTGGTCCAGAATTGTGAATACTACTGGGTTTTCCATGCAGTCATTGACATAAAATTGTGATGAATGATTTTTAAGAAATGTTTGAATGACAGATGAATTGTTTAAGAAAAAATTTTGGGGACGTGCCTGGGTGGCTTAGTCAGTTGAGTGTCCAACTCTTGGTTTTGGCCTAGGTCATGATCTCACAGTTTTGTGAGTCCCAGCCCCATGTCTGGCTCTGCACTGGCAGTGAGGAGCCTGCTTGGGATTCCTTCTCTCTCTCTCTCTCTCTCTCTCTCTCTCCCTCCCTCCCTCCCTCCCTCTCTCTCTCTCTGCCCCTCCCCTGCTTGTGCTGTCTCTGTCTCAAAATAAATAAATTTCAAAAAAAAGAAAAAGAAAAAAATTTGGAAATGCCTTTTAGTATCCCACATAGACTCTGAGTTTGGTTTCAGAGAGTTGCCATGAAGAAGCTTTGTTAAAATTGAATGGTTCTAAAATGAATCCTTTCAAGGATCCTGGCTGAGTAAATTACTACCTAGGTAATTTTTATAGATCTGTAATTTTGTAGAGTAAAAGGTACCAATCTTAATAGTTCGATGAATTTTGGCAAATGTGAACAAATGTACCTAACATTCCAGTCAAGATTTAGAACCTTTCCATCATCCTAAAAAAGAAATAACCTGGTGCCATTTTCTAGTTAATCCCTCCTGCCACTGTATTTTCCCAGTAACCCCCATCTGCTAGGGGCAACCACTGTTGTGATTTCTTTTGCCAAGGCTTAGTTTGGCCTGCTTTTGAATTTCATATAAATAGGCTCAGTAAGTAACTCTTGTGTAAGACTTCTTTCATTCAAACATCAGGACGTGTTTTTGAAATTCATTCAGGTTGCTGTATGTAGCGGTAGTTTATTCCTTTTTGTTACTGAGTTCCATCGTATGAATATATCACAGTTAGTTTATACATTCCCCTATCGATGGACATCTGATCCAGATTGTGCCTAGTATTGAGAAAGCGTCTACGAACATTCTTGCACAGGTTTTTTTGTGAACATTGTTATGTCTCCTGGAAAATACCCAAAGTGAAATTGTTGGTTTAACTTGATATGAGACTAATGGTTTTCCAAAGTGGTTGTACCATTTTATGGACCCACCAGCAACGCGTGAGTCTTCCAGTTGCTCTGTGTCTTTGCCATTACTTAGGTTTGTCAGCCTTTAATTTGAGCCATTTTAGTGGCTGGAAAGAGGTATCTTGTAATTTAGATTTGCGTTTTCCTGGTGACTAAAGATGTTGAGTACTCTTTCATGGGCTTATTGGACATCCCTATATCTTTGGTGAAGTGGCTGTTCAGTGTTTTACCCATTTTTTGTTGTGTGGGTTTTTTTGTTTGCTTTTGCCCGTTACTGAGTTGTGGAAGTTCTTTATCAGTATCTTAGGTTGGGTTCCCCAGAAAACAGACTCTGAGGAGGAGATTTGCACACAGGAAGTTTATTGGGGGATACTGTGGGGAATAACACCTGGGGAAGAACGAGCAGGATTAAGCAGATGGAGAAGTTGAACTGTTACTCGGTTATATTAGAGGCCTCAGCTCACCTTGCAGCAGGCTCTGAAGCTGGATGGCCCTTCAGAGATTTCCTGAATGGAGACAAGGAGACCTGGCTCTGTACCTCCCTCCATACAACCCAGTGGACTCGTCATGGGACATGGACTGCCCTGGGAGGGGTTTGTCAGTACTCTTTGGCCCAAGGTCAGGTCCTCACAGGGACTCAGCTGTCTCATCAGACTGCAACACTCCCCGTGGCTAGGGGAACAGGTGTCTCCAACCTGAAGGAGGTTGATGTGGACAGTGTGCCCACAGCGTCTGTTACAGGTGTATGTATTGTAGCTATTTTCTTCCTGTATATAGCTTGTCTGTTCATTTTCTTAGTGGGTCAGCAAATGTTTTAAGTTCTGATGTGGAATTTTTTTGTGTCCTTGATAAGAAAATTTTGCCAACACCAAAACTGCACAGATATTCTTCCTTCTAAAAGTTTCTGAGTGCTAGATTTTATATTAAGGTATAATCCATCAGGAATCAATTTTTATGTATGATGTGAGCTGCCACCCAAGTAATTCTTGAGGGCGATCAGCTCTTTTAAGTACATCAGTTTCATTTCTTCTCATCTTCCCTTAATTTGCACTACAGGGGCGTCTTTCATTTCCATTTCCCAGAGTCAACCATGGTCAACGTCAAGATGCTGACAGGACAGTTTTCTTCCCCAAGCAATGTATTCGCTAGTTTGATTCGTGGAGTTCTGAAAGCAAGTCCCTAAAATGAAATGGTGTGCTCAGTGCAGTTCAGTTTACCATTATTCTTGTCCTTCCTTAGAAGTAAAACTTTACATTCATGAACCTTTTTTAAAAAACAAAGGTGACTTTTAAGAATTTGTTGGAGAAAATGAGAAGACTGACTCACATAACCATGTCCCCTTCTACACAGAATAGAGCTGTTTTTCTGTCTTGTGTTCTCTGTGCTCTGACAGTTTGTCTCAAATGAATGCTGTGATTAACAGTGCTTTGATGAGCTTAGTAACTTGTAAAAGACAAAAACTCTTAGAATAGCTCAGTATTAAATATTAAAATAGTAACACCAGTTGTTTGGTGTCATTTTTCCAAAATGCTTCAGTCACTTTCTCCTGTTGCCTCCTATATAAGACATGGACAACTGTTCTTATTTTACAGAAGAAAAGCTGAGGTACTGAATTATGAACCAGTTTGGACATGGGGCCATTTTCTGCCTCCCAAGCCAGTGTCCCCTACTACTGGATGCATTCAGAATGCTGTATCTATAAGTAGCTAATAACGGCCATCCTGAATGTATGAAGGACCCACCTGGCCTGTGTGCTGGGAAGCAGGGGGTTTCCCCTCTTGCTACATAGCAGGTATTAGCTGGTGCTCACATTGCAACTGTAGTTTCCCCGTTTTCACTGGAGACACAACGAGATCTAGATTCCTTCCTTCCTCCCAAACAAGGAAGGAGTCTTAATGCTTCAACCAGCCTTTCAACTAAGAACCCATTTTCCCACAGACACAGTATGTATACGTCTGTACGTGCATATGTTTGTCCCCCTAACCTCAGAGTCACAGGTTTAGTAGGAGAACAGAGATAATACAGATGGTTATTTTTCTTCACCTCATAAAGGAAACTAAAACAGAAAAGTGAAGCATGTACATGACACACCACTAATTATTAAAACATTTTCATGAACAACATACATACTACCCCCTTTTAGTTTTTTAAATCATTTTTCATACTGCTAAGACTCCAGGAAGCCATATAGGGCACACCACTGCTTCAAGACACTTTGAAATGTAATCTTACATATCTTGTATATTGGGAGGCAATCTCTCAAAGAAAACTGGGTGGAAAGAAAAAAATCGAGATTAGGTTGGATTAAAACCGTAGATCATTTATGGCATTGATTGTGATGATGGTTTAACAGGTATATGCGTATCTCCATACACATCAAGTTGTATACATTAAATATCTACAGCTTTTGGTATTTGAGTCATATCCATAGAACATTTTAGTACTGAATTAATTAAGCACATTTTTTTCATCGTACTACGTGTTCGTTGCAGCTCAATTATGAATACGTTTTACAAATTGTATGTTACATATTATGTTTATAAAGTATAAAGTCAAAAATTTGTTAATGTTTAATTTATACTTAACTCTACTTATGTATACTTGCATTACAAATAGGAGATTATCGTTGCATATTGTCTGCCATCAGCTTTTTCCTCATGGCAGTACATCATGAGTTTCTATATCCATGAATAGAATCATAGTGGGGGTTTTTATTTTGTTTTTTTTTTATTTAATTTTTGAGAGACAGAGAGAGACAGAGCATAAGTGGGAGAAGAGCAGAGAGAGGGAGAGACACAGAATCCAAAGCAGGCTCCAGGCTCTGAGCTGTCAGCACAGAGCCCGATGGGGGCTCGAACCCATGAGCCACGAGATCACGACCTGACCCAAAGTCGGACGCTTAACTGACTGAGCCAGCCAGGCACCCCTCTTTTCAACAGTTTCTTATGTTTTCTTTCCAGGAGCGACTAAAGCTGGTGACTGTTCTGGGTGCTGGTCTTCTCTGTGGAACTGCGCTGGCGGTCATCGTGCCTGAAGGAGTACATGCACTTTATGAAGATATTCTTGAGGGTGAGAGAGAGAGAAGAGGGCCTTCTTTGAGAGATGTTGTTGACGTGGAGAGTTGAAAGGAGAAGCCTAGTGGGGTTTTTTTTCCTGAACATAGTTCATATTTACCATACAATTCTACCCTGAGAAGAATTCTTAAAACTTCTCTTCTGACATCTTTGACATTGAACACACCCTTAGTAGTTTGTGAATTGGATGCCCCAATGGCTAATGATGTTAAACACTTTTTCATCTGCTTGTTTATCTTTATTATGTGTTCTTTATGATTCAAATTTTTGCCTATTTTTTAAATTGTGTTTTCTGGGGTGCCTGGGTAGCTCAGTCAGTTGAGTGTCTAAGACTCTTGATTTTGGCTCAGGTCATGATCCCAGGGTCATGGGATCGAGCCATGCTTTGGGCCCTGCACTGAGCTTGGAGCCTGCTTAAGATTCTTTTCTCTCTCTCTCTGCCCCTCTACCTGCTCATACTGTCTCTTTCTCTCTCTCTCTCTCTCTCTCTCTCTCTCTCTCTCTCTGTGTCTCAAATTAATTAATTAATTTTCTTATTATTGATTTTTGAGAGTTCTGTATATATTCTAAACACAAGTTGTTATTTTTTTGTTTTTTGCTTTTTTAAGTAAGCCCTAGGCCCAATGTGGGGCTCAAACTCACGACCCCAAGATGAAAGAGTCACATGTTCTACTGACTGAGCTACCAGGCATTCTCTGGATACAAGTCTTTTATCAGATAGGTGATCTGCAAATATTTTCTCCTACTCATTGGCTTATTTTTTCATTCTGTTAACAGTATCATTCACAGAGTAGTTTCTAATTTTGATGAAGTCCAATTTATCAATTCCTTCTTTCATGAATTATGCTTTGGAGTCATATCTAAAATCCCTTTGCTAAACCCAAGTTCACAAAGATTTTCTCTTTGGTTTTCTTCTAGAAGTTTTATAATTTTAGGTTTTACACTTAGATCCATGATCCATTTTGAGTTAATTCTGAATATGGTGTGAAGGTTTATTTTTTTGGATATGGATGGATGTCCAGTAGTTCCAACACCATTTGTTGAAAAGATTATTCCTTCTCTATTGAATTGTCTTTGCAGCTTTGTCAAAAATCAATTGACCGCACTTGTGTTGGTCTATTTTTGTACTCTCTATTCTGTTCAGTTGATCTACATGTCTTTCCTTTGCCAATACAGCATTGTCTTGATGACTATAACTTTATAGCAAATCTTGACATCAGATAGTGGAGTCCTTCTAACTTTGTTCTTATTTTTCAGAATTGTTTTGGTTAAACTAGTTCCTTTGCCTTTCTAAATAATTTTAGAATCAGCTTGTCAGTATCTACAAAATATGGTGAGACTCTGATTGAGTTGAATCTAAGCTTAATTTGGGGAGAGTTGACATCTTAAAAATACTGTATTTTCCAATTCGTGAATGCAGTATAGATCTCCATATTTTTTTAGGCCTTTGATTTCTTTCATCAGTGTTACAGTTTTTTGTTTTTGTTTTTTTTTATTTTTTTAAACATTTTATTCATTTTTGAGAGAGAGAGAGAGAGAGAGAGAGAGAGAAAGTGTGAGCAGGGTAGGGGCAGAGAGAGAGGGAGACACAGAATCCAAAACAGACTCCAGGCTCCGAGCTGTCAGCACAGAGCCTGATGCGGGGCTCATACTCCCAAACCGCAAGATCATGACCTGAGCTGAAGTCGGCCGCTTAACCAACTGAGCCACCCAGGTGTCCGTTTTTGTTTTATTTATTTTATTTTTTTTTAATGTTTATTTATTTTTGAGAGAATGAGAGAGAGAGAGAGAAGCAGAGTGTGAGTGGGGGAGGTTCAGAGAGAGAGGGAGACACAGAACTCGAAGCAGGCTCCAGGTTGTCAGCACAGAGCCCGATGCGGGGCTTGAACTGAGATCACGACCCGAGCTGAAGTCGGACACTTAGCCAACAGAGCCACGCAGGTGCCCCTGTTTTGTATGGTTTTTTTGTTTTTTGTTTTTGTTTTGGGGGTTTTTTTTTTGGGGGGGGGTTGGTTGTTTGTTTTTTAAGTAATCTCTACACCCAGCATGGAGCTCGAACTCAAAGCCCTGAGATCAAGAGTTGCATGCTCCACCAACGAGCCAGCCAGGTACCCCCAGTATTGTGGTTTTTAGCATACAGATCTGCAGGTATTTTGTTAGATTTATACCTCAATAATTCATGTTTTTAGTATGATTGTAAATGGTACCGTAAAAATATTTTGATTTCCAGTATTCTAGTATATAGAAATTTGCTAAACCTAACTTGTTATAGGAGTTTTTTTGTAGATTCTTTGGGATTTGCTAAACAATCGCATCGTCTATGAATAGAGACAGTTTATTGTTTTCCTTTCCAGAAACACTTTAATGTTTATCTTTCCAACAGTCTTTTAAATTTTTTTTTCCTTTTCTTATTGCACTGGCTAGACTATCTAGTATGAGGTTTACTAGGAATGAAAGTAGTCAGCCTTGGCTTATTCTCATTCAGTCTTTCACCATTAAGTATAGTGATAGCTTGGGGCACCTGGGTGGCTCCGTCAGTTGAGCGTCCGACTTCAGCTCAGGCCATGATCTCACACTCCGTGAGTTTGAGCCCTGCGTCAGGCTCTGTGCTGACTGCTCAGATCCTGGAGCCCACTTCAGATTCTGTGCCTCCCCCTCTCTCTGCCCCTCCCCTGCTTATGCTCTGTCTCTCTCTGTCTCAAAAATAAATAAAAAAATACTAAAAAAAATTTTTTTTAAAAGTATAGTGTTAGCTATAGGTTTTTTTAAAGACTTCCTTTTCAAGTTAAGAAAGTTTCTCCTTTTGGGGCACCTGGGTGGCTCGGTTGAGCGCCCCACTTTGGGTCAGGTCATGATCTCACAGTTCGTGAGTTCGAGCCCCATGTCGGGCTCTGTGCAACAGCTCAGAGCCTGGAGCCTGCTTCAGATCCTGTGTCTCCCTCTCTCTCTGCCCCTCTCCCGTTTGTGCTGTCTCTCAAAAATGAATAAATGTTAAAAAAAAAAAAAAAAAGGAAGTTTCTCCTTTTATTCCTAGTTTGTTGCAAGTGTTTATCTAGTCTCTTAATGTTGTGAATTACAGTGATATTCAAATGTTGAACTAGACTTGTGTATACCACCCCCCTTGATTGTTAGTAGATTATCATCACTGGATTCAATCTGCTGATATCTTGTTGAGGGTATCTGTATCTTTGTTCAGTCGGACTATTGGCCTGTGGTTTTTCTTTCTTAAAATGTCTTTGTATGGTTTTGTTGTCAGAGTAACGCTGGTCTCTTAGGGTTGGAAAGTGTTGCCTCTTCTGCATTTTGGAAGTCTGTAAAAAAGCAAAAAATATTTCTTTCTTAAATGTTTGCTAGAATTTACCAGTGATACTATCTAGGCCTAGAGTTTTCTACTTTGGAAGGTTTTTAGCTATGAATTCAGTTTATTTAATAGACATAAGACCATTCAAATTACCCATTTTTTCTAAGTTAAAGAATTAGTCAGGGGCGTCTGGGTGGCTGTGTCGGTTGAGCGTCCGACTTCGGCTCAGGTCATGATCTCGCGGTCCGTGGGTTCGAGCCCCTCATCGGGCTCTGTGCTGACAGCTTGGAGCCTGGAGCCTGCTTCGGATTCTGTGTCTCCCTCTCTCTGCCCCTCCTCCCCACTCATGCTCTGTCTCTGTCTCTGTCTCTCTCTCTCTCTCTCTCTCTGTCAAAAATAAATAAACATTAAAGAATTTTTTAAAAATTACTCATAGTTGTTCATAGTAACCTTTTTTTCTAATGTCTTCATTAAATTTTTTTGCCCCAAAGAACCATGTTTGATTTCATTTTTTTTCTGCTTTATATTTTGTTGATTTCTGTTTTGCCTTATACATATTAAAGCTTTTTGGTCAGGTACCTACTACACATTTAGGATTTCTAGGTCTTATTGGTGAGTTGACCTTTTTTCATTATTATGTCCCTATTTATTCCTGATAAATGTTTCTTGTTCTCAAGTCTGCTTTATTTGATATTAACAAAGCCACTCCAGCCAGGTTCCTTTTGAGTAGTGTTTACATGGTATATCTTTTTTCATCCTTTTACTTTTAATTTTTTTAACGTTTATTTATTTTTGGGACAGAGAGAGACAGAGCATGAACGGGGGAGGGGCAGAGATAGAGGGAGACACAGAATCGGAAGCAGGCTCCAGGCTCTGAGCCGTCAGCCCAGAGCCCGACGCGGGGCTCGAACTCACGGACCGTGAGATCGTGACCTGAGCCGAAGTCGGACGCTCAACCGACTGAGCCACCCAGGCGCCCATCCTTTTACTTTTAACGTATATCATTCACTATTTTTAAATTGGATTTATTGTAAAGAGCATATATTTGAATTATATTTTTTAAAATCTGATTTGACAATTTGTCTGTCTTCTAATTGGTGTATTTAGACCAGGGGTCAGCAAACTTTTTCTGTAATGGGTCAGACAGTAAATATTTCAGACTTTGTGAGTCATGTGGTCTCTATTGATACTATTGAATTCTGCCATTGTAATCAAGGGTACTGATTCTTTCCTTTGTGATCACCACTCTTCTGTTGAGCCATCCAGTGAACGTACTGTTTCAAATATTATATTTGTCAGTTTTAAGATTTCTACTTGGTTTCTTTTTATAGTTTCTATTTCTTCAAATGACATTCATTCATTTGAAGTGTTTTTTTACCTTTACCGATGAAAGTGTAGTTATAATAGCTGCTTTAAAGTCTTGAGTATTCCAGTATCTGAGTTGTCTTGGAGTTGGGTTAATTGTTTTTTCCCTTCATAATTGGTGAAATTTTTCTGTTTCTTTGTATGTCAAACAAGTTTGGGTTGTATTCTAGACATTTTTAATAATATATTTTGGGACTTTGAGTCCTTTCAAAATCCTCTAGAGAATATGTAATTCTTTTGTTTTAGCAGTCACTTAGCCTGGTTGGTTTCAGACTGTGAAACCAGTGGTGCCTTTTTGGGTGATGGTTTTAATTTTAGTTCAGTTTTCAAAGCCTTTGTAATGCTGCTTTGGGTATGTCCCATCCCTGCAGAGCTCAGGGGTGAGTCTGGGACTTGTGCCTTTATACACACTGTGAAGGGAACCCTTCTTAGCTCTTTCCTCTCCCGGATTCCTCTCACACTCCCTGGCTTCCAGGGGCCCATTTACTTCATTCTCTGGCCAGAAAGATGGAGTTTTTCTAGGAGTTTTAGCTGCCTCTGCTGTCACTGCACACTTCTGTGTAACTTGGGACACCTTCAGGCCAAAGTGGCAGGAGAAAAGAGAGAACAGAATAGCCAAATCTCCCGCCCCCCCCCCCCCCCCCATGCTCTTCAGACCACTCCTGCCAGAAAGATGTGGTTTTTCTGGGGCTTGTAACTACCTGGCTTGCTGCCATGCCGTTCTGCAACTGGGACCACCTTCAAGGTAGGGCTGGGAAAGAAAAACGAGGGGTGGTTTCCCTCCGTACCAACACCTCTCAGCAGCCCCTTTCCCTGGTCCTCTGGCCAGAAAGACAAGGTTTCTTTTGAAGTTTTTGCTGCCCTCTCTCCTCTTGCTATTGTTTACATTTGTTAGTCCTTAGGTAGTTGTTCTTTGTGTGTTTTGTTCCATTTTTGTAGTAATCATTGTGTAACTGAGGCTATAATAGGTTTACTCCGTCTTAGCCGGCTCCAGAAGTCCCTGTCATTTTTAAAAAATTTTTATTTTAGTGTATTTATGAGACAGAGACAGAGCATGAGTGGGGGAGGGGCAGAGAGAGAAGGAGGCACAGAATCCCCAAGCAGGCAGGCCCCAGGCTCCGAGGTGTCAGCCCAGAGCCCAATGCGGGACTCGAACTCACGAAGTGTGAGATCATGACCTGAGCCGAAGTCAGACGCTTAACCGACTGAATCACCCAGGTGCCACCCCCATCATTCTTTTTAAAAAGTAAAATATTAATACCCGATTCTGTGAACATTTCTTGAAGTAGCTTAACCATCATGCTAACTTCAAACTTTTAATCTCCAAATTTCCCACATGTCTCTGCACTCTGGTGAGCTTGCTCACATTGCTTTATTTTCTGCTACTTTATCATTTTCTTCCCCCACCCTTTTCTTCTTTTTCTTTTTGTAGATCAAATCAACTTTTCTCCCAACTTCAAGAAAGGAGTTTGTGTACATGTTTACCACAGCCTATAGTTTAGTTCTTCTGTGGACCTTATAATTATGATAATTAACAGATATTTTTTCAGAGCTCAGTGTACTGTGTTAACCAAGTGCCAGGGTACTTTAATAAGCATTATTAAATACTAATTAATGTAAAAAGGAATCTCTCACATATTTTTCTATAATTATAGCTCTAAAATCACTGGAATTAGATCAGCATTTGTATGAGAAGACTGTCTTTCTACAGAAACAAGTTTTAAGAAGATGGTTTATGGAGGACTTCAGTGCTTGCTTACTGTGGGGCTAGATTTGAAGCCACCGTAATTTTTTGGAACATGAGAATTGGTACATTGAGGAAGGCAGGCTATGGGGTCAAAAACCTAAATATAAACCTGATACATTATTCATAACTGTTAGGATAGTCATCGGAACTGTTACCAGAAATGGCTCAATGTAGATTATTTTACTAATTTGTCAGTGAATGCCACATACCAGATTTTTTAGAGAAATACAATCATCTTATGGTTTTGTCATTTTGCTCTACGTTTAAATAAAAGGAAGGTAAATCTGTTATATTTAATTAACTCTTGTTCTGTCTCTTTAAAACTCTTAAACTTTATCCTCAGGATTCTGAAACATGGATGATTGTGGACTGGTATCTGTCTCTTCTACTTCTTAGTCTTTCTGCTAAAGTGTCTGATCTCTACTTTTTCTCCCTCCCTGCCCCCCACATTGTTTTATTACTCACTATTGTTTCTGACCAATATTCAGGTCAACTATGTAACATAAGATGTTTAAAAACGAATCTCCCAAATTCCATTTGATATATACCTATGTTCCTGGATATTTACTGAGCACTTAGCATATGCCAGGTGTTAATGTGAAGCTCTTCAGATATATTGTCTAATTATCACAACAACCCTCTGAGACAGATACTGTTTTGCAAACGAGGACATTAAGCCACAAGGGAATTGAACGACTTGTCCAAGGTACTAAGCCAGTAAGTGTCAGGATCAGGATTTGAACACAGTCTTTACTCTGAACCCTACACTTTTTTTTTTTTAGCATAAATTTCCCCACAGGGAGAATTTAACTGATGGCACTAGTTTACTTTCCTCTTAAAAGGCTAATTGCAACCAAATGAAGCGAATGTAACCTCATGATTTGATTCTCTTCATAATATAACAAAATATGAAGCTTAGAACTGGACCACGTGGCCCTTTCTCTTGGAATCGCCTCCCAGTTCGGAATGCTTGCCCCTCTTAACAGCCAGCATTTTCTTAGATCTGCAGTTGGACTCAACACATCCAAGCCTCTGCACAAGCTTCTTTGTACTTTTACCCTTTTTCCAGAAAGTCGGCTTAGTCTGCCCACCATAGCCGCTCTGCTTCCTGTCATCATGCCACTTGCCCTGGGCGTAAAGAGAACCTTTGCCTTTCTTGTACTGTGTCACTCTGTGGGGTTAGTGCCTGCCGCACCTCTTACAGCAAGTCCAGCGCGTTTTGGGAATGTTCACCATGTTTGCAAGAGCACTATCAGCACGGGAAAAAAATTAGGCCTACCCTCTTAATGATGATGCTGTGCTACATGGGGTACGTCGCGAGGAATTTAAAATCACCATTGCAGCGTTTATCTGCTGAAGAGTTCTTATAAAAAGAGATTTTTTTCCTTTTAAAAGCACAGTAATATTTTGACCAAAGATACGTTAACTAACATCCCTTTAAAGCATCAGCTGTATACATTTGATTGTGATCAAGTTTTCTCTTTTACATGAGAAATAGAACATGTCACCAATAAGCAGAAGCTATTCTGCCCTTATTACTGAAAACACATCAGGTGTAATAACTATTTGTCTTTGCCAGAAATAAAAAACTATATAATATAGATCTATAAATATTGCAAGGCATGAGTAAATGTTAGGAAATTAAAAACAACAAAGGCCAAAATGAAAACTGGAGATCATTTCAAAAAAAAAAAAAAGCCAGATTACCTGAAAATTTGTTTCTTTTGTAGAAGTACATATTAATCTGAAGAAGGAGCTTCAACGAATCTCCTTAAAGGGTGAATTGATTCTGTTAACCTTTAATGCAATGAATGTCTGTGACAAAGGACGGCTACAGGCTACAAATCATACAGATGGAACTTACTGGAAAGATTCCTATATAAATATCTAGAGGAAGAAGCCCATAATGATTTGCAGAACACTTTTTTAGTGGCGTGAGAAATATGTGTCTGATGTGCAATATACAGGGATAACACCATTGGTTTGCGTACTTTGCAGCAAGGAGTATGATGTGGAACAAGTCTCAGGCTAATCAATTACCAGCCAGTGTCCTGAGTAATGAGACATACTAACCTGAAAGCTCATTCATGAATAACATATAGATACAACTTAATATATTTTAATTAAGTTAAAATTAAACTATTTTGAGATCCCAGTTTTTGTTAGGTTCAGTTTCATGTCCAGAGTAGAAGGAGGAATGAGTGTATTGATATTCAGTATCTGGATTCCATTACTAATTTGTGTATGTACCAATAAGGTGATTATCATTCACTTTGAAAAGGGTTTATGAAAAAGGTTGTTTTTTGGTTAATGTTTGCAAATAAAACCAATAATGCCTACCATTGTATATATTCCAATAAGTATTTCATGTTTTTATATAAAGCTAAATTCCACGTGAATGATAAGCATTCAGATCTTTTATGAGAAGCTCAATCAATAGCACATTTATTTCAAGCAATATTTACTATATGTTGCTGATATTTTACTTATTTGCTAAATTTTTACATCAAAATAAGTATTAACCCCTTCAAAATTATAACCATGAAATTAGGTGCTTATAAAAGTGATTGCTCAAAAAATGTTGGAAATCTTTCTCTAATTTACTTCCAGAGTGTGTGGCACGTTTAGATGAGTATCATCAGCGGCAGCAAGATTTTCCTTGAAAGTTGTTTTGGTTTGGGGAAATACAAAATGTATTCAATGCCAATCTGCACAATAAGATAGCTGATCAATTTATTCACTACTACTTTATATCAAAAACAGGTGATAACTATAAAGACAGTTTTATTAGGATTCATAAACTTGACTCTTAAGCAGTAACAAAAGAAAAGTTCCAAAATTATTTTAAGAAAGCATTGTTGGCACCTTACACTTGTCAAAATGGCTAGAATCAAAAAGATAATCAAAAGACAATGTTGGTGAGGATGTGGAGAAAAAGGAGCCCTCGTATACTGTTGGTAGGAATGTAAATTGGTGCAGCCACTGTGGAAAACAGTATGGAGGTTACTTGAAAAATTAAAAATAGGAATACTATATGATCTAGTAATTCCACTACTGGGTATTGACCTAAAGAAAACTAAATCAAAAAGATACATGCACCCTTATGGTTATTGCAGCATTATTTACAATAGCCAAGATATGGAAACAACCCAAGTGTCTATTGATAGATGAATGGATAAAAAAGATTTTGTGTGTGTGTGTGTGTGTGTGTGTGTGTGTGTGATGGAATATTACTCAGCCATACAAAAGAATAAGATTTTGCCATTTGCAACAATGTGGATGGATCTGGAGGGTATTCTACTAAGTGAACTATATCAGACAGAAAGACAATACAATATGATTTCATTTATATGTAGAATCTAAAAAACAAACCAAAAAAAAACTTCTTATTTTTAGAGAGTACAAGCAGAGAAGAGGGAAAGAGGGAGAGAGAATCTTAAGCACACTCCACACTCAGCACAGAGCCTGATGGTGGGACTCAATCCCATGACTCTGGGATCGTGACCTAAGCTGAACTTGAGTCAAATGCTCAACCAACTAAGCCACCCAGGTGCTGCCCCCTCCCCCCCGCCCAACCCCCGAAAGAACCCAAACAGACTCTTAAATGCAAAGAACAAACTAGTAGTTGCCAGCCGGAAAGTGACTGGGGTGATGGGTGAAATAGGTAAAGGGGATTTAGAGGTACAAGTTTCCAGTCATAAAATAAGTCACAGGGATGAAAAGTATGGCATAGGGAATTTAGTCAATAATATTGTAATAACATTGACAGATGGTAACTGTCTTACCATGGTGAGCACTAAGTTAATATAACATTGTATGTTAATTATATTTCATTTTTTTAAAAACATTGTTGGAATAAGATAATGAAGGGTCTTATACTCACCTAAGTTTTAAAATTCTGATATAGTTATACCTCATAAAATAAAATGATGTTGGCTATCCTTTGAACGTTGTAATTAGGCTTGACATTTCAGGGCTATGGACACCCCAAAAGTAATTGCCTTTAAAAATTATTATGCAACTGTTCACAAATAATAGTATGACTATACCCAAACTCTTGGCACAACCTGTAACCTAATTTAGTGTATTTATCTCTTAACCTATTACAGCTGGATTTATAAAGACACGTGCATAATTATCTTCAGACTAGAAGATTATATTTTATTTCCATTAAAAAATATTTTTATCTAGGAGCGCCTGGGTGGTTTAGTCGGTTAAGTGGCTGACTTTGGCTCAGGTCATGATCTTGTGATCCATGAATTCGAACCCTGGGTCGGGCTCTGTGTTGACAGCTCAGAGCCTGGAGCCTGCTTCGGATTCTGTGTTTTCCTCTCTGCCCCTCCCCTGCTTGTGCTCTTTCTTTGTCTCTCAAAAAAAATGAATAGATCTTAAAAAAAAATTTTCAATCTTTTTATCTAAGAAGTTATTAATTGCCATAACTTTTGTTTTTTTTTTATTTTTTGTTTAATGTTTATTTATTTCTGAGACAGAGAGAGACAGAGCATGAGTGGGGGAGGGTCAGCGAGAGGGAAACACAGAATCCGAAGCAGGCTCCTGGCTCTGAGCTGTGAGCACAGAGCCTGACACGGGGCTCGAACTCACAAACTGTGAGATCATGACCTGAGCTGAAGCCGGATGCTCAACCGACTAAGCCACCCAGGCTCCCCTAATTGCCATAACTTTTGAAATGAAATGCCACATTAAAAAAATATAGAATTGAAGGCCATTTTTTGCCTTCAGCACTTGTTTGTTGAGTATTTGCTAGATTTTTGGCCTTCTATTGATTTTTAGCAGTTCAGAGATCTAAGATATAGCCCCAGCCTTCAAGAATTCACAGCCAATAGAAAATGAATAACAATCAATGACAGCAAGGGTTAGCTTACTTTTTCTGTAAAGGGCCAACTAATAAATATTTCAGGCTTTGTGGGCCACATGATTTCTGTTGCAGTTACTTAACCCTGGTGTCATAGCATGAAAACAGCCATAGATAATCTGTGAACAGATGAGCCTGGCTATGTTCCAGTGCGATTTGTATTTACAAAAATAGGCACCAGCCCTGTACTATAGTTTGCTGATGTCTGAATTCTGGTATCGTGAGGTAGGACCTGTGGTAGAGAGATGCCTAGTGTGCTACGTATGAATGAAGAGAAGAGGACATAAAATCTCAAGGAGGAGGAGATGATGAGCTGAGTCTCCAAAGACAAGGGATTATCCAAGAGAGGCAGAATGGAGAGCCCCTGGATTCACTAATGTGTGCAGAGTACAGGCAGAGGCAGAGAGGAGAGCCCAGTTAGGTGTTAAGTGGGCACCTTATGAAAGTGTAATCATTCAGATCCTCGCCAGTAGCATCTTTCTAGATAGTATTGTAAATTGTCGCTACGTAGCTTTTTTTTTTTTTAAGATGATTTAGTTCATATTCTCGAGGCCATGCAAAACTAGTCTCTCAGCTTGCAAAGAAGACCTACTTGAAAAATGATGAGGGCAACCATCTCAGTATTGGCCTCAGAGTACTGCATTTTGAATTTTTTCGTTTTTATTGAAATATCGCTTACAAAAAAGTATGTTATACACATATGGGCAGTGTATGGCTCAGTGATTTTCACAAACTTAATACAGTCATGGTACCATGAGGCTACATTTTAATTGTCCACCATTACTAATTCAAGAGTCTTAGACTGCTTCTCAAACTTAATTATTTTTCCTCTCTGAATTTTCAGTCACTTCTTTGGCTTAAAACCCTTACTGCTAACAAGTTTGTTTGTGTAAGGAACTGAGTGGTTCTTACACAGCCTGCCCACCTTTTTCTCCTAGGCCTGTTTGACGTTCAGCTCTCTTTAGTTGACCACTGCAGCCCAGGCTTCTGATTTCTAGAAAATGCTCCTTATTCCAAAATCATCCATTTCTCCCCTGAGTCTCTCCACCTCCAGTAGTGCTTTCAAACTAAAAGTAGCAACTAAGTGAGTCTTCAAATACATTCAGCGAGTTGGACTTGTAACCAGGATTTAAAAAGAGCCTGGGGGCACCTGGGTAACTCAGTGGGTTAAACATCTGACTTCTGCTCGGGTCATGATCTCACGGTTCGGTTCGTGAGTTTGAGACCCGCATCAGGCTCACTGCTGTCAGCACAGAGCCCACTTTGGATCCTCTGCCCACATCTCTTTCTGCCCCTCCCCTGCTCATTCTCTCTCTCTCAAAAGAAATAAATTTAAAAATAAAATAAAAACCTGATGGAGGGACAAAGAAAGAGGGAGGGAAAGACAAAGAAATGGAAGAGTGCGTTAACCAGTTGAAGCTTCGCTGTTTTGTGAAACTTTGTAGTTAGTTTTTCATGTAAATAAAATTTATTTTTGGGGCGCCTGGGTGGCTCAGTTGGTTAAGCGTCCGACTTCAGCTCAGGTCACGATCTCGCGGTCTGCGAGTTCGAGCCCTGCGTCGGGCTCTGGGCTGATGGCTCAGAGCCTGGAGCCTACTTCCGATTCTGTGTCTCCCTCTCTCTCTGCCCCTCCCCCGTTCATGCTGTGTCTCTCTCTGTCTCAAAAATAAATAAACGTTAAAAAAAAATTTTTTTTTAAATAAAAAAAAATTTATTTTTTACTATGGGTCATGGTCTTAAAAGTCTAAAAACCATCATAAACCTCAACTTAGTCATTTAAAAATACGACTTAACATTAATATCAGAATAACAATTGATAGTCAAAGACCTTGTTTAAATCAATAAAATGGAAATGTATTGGCCGAAGTAGAACTTTTCCGTGTCTTGGAAGAACATTCCATCTCATTTTTGAAGATGACACAACCAGTGAGATTCAGAGATGTTACAGGACAACAATCACTCATGAATGTATCCCTCATGCATGTACACGCAATAGTCTTTTACCAAATGGTAGTAAACTGAATCCAGCAATATACAAAAAGGATAACACATCTTAACCAGGTGGAGTTTATCCCAAGAATGCAAAGCAGGGTTTAGAGTAATATCCAGAAACCGGTTTCAATTATTATATTAACAAAATAAAGTAGAAAAACCATTTGATCATCCTTAACAGGTACAGAAAAGCCTTTGACAAAATTAACGTTTATTTATTTTTGAGACAGAGACAGAGCATGAATGGGGGAGGGTCAGAGAGAGAGGGAGACACAGAATTGGAAGCAGGCTCCAGGCTCTGAGTGGTCAGCACAGAGCCCGATGCGGGGCTCGAACTCACGGACCGCGAGATCATGACCTGAGGTGAAATCGGACGCCTAACCGACTGAGCCACCCAGGCGCCCCGTCAAAATTAAACTCTCCTGGGGCACCTGGGTGGCTCAGTTGGTTGAGCGTCCGACTTCAGCCCGGGTCATGATCTCGCGGTCCGTGGGTTCCAGCCCCGCATCGGGCTCTGTGCTGACGGCTTGGAGCCCGGAGCCTGTTTCGGATTCTGTGTCTCCGTCTCTCTCTCTGACCCTCCCCTGTTCATGCTCTGTCTCTCTCTCTCTCAAAAATAAATTAAAAAAATTAAAAAAAAAAAAATTTAAACTCTCCTTCGTGAAAAAAAAAAAATCACAGCAGACTAGGAAAGGATTTCCTTAGTGAGAAAGGGCATATTTGAAAATCCTACGGCTAAGACACCTAAAGTTTAGAACAAAGCAAGGCCATGTCCTCCCAGCCATTATTTAACATCGTATATGGGGCTTCTAGCCAGATCCTAGCCCACAGTAAGGCCAGGGAAAGAAAGAAAAGGCATAAAGATTGGAAAGAAGCAAAACTTTGTGACGATGACATGATCATGTATGTAAAAATGGTTGAAGTTTTAAAGCCTCACAATAGCAAATGTTGCCAGTGGCACAGAGCACCTAACACTCCTACACTGCCGTTGGGCATGGAAGATGGTACAGCCACTGGAAACTGGAAAACGGACAGTTTTTCATAGTTAAACCTACACACAACCCATCAATTCCAAGCCTGTGTATATACCCAAGGGAAAAGAAAACGTGTATCCACAGAAAGACTGGTACCTGAATGCTTATAGCAGCTTCATTTATAGTAGACCAAAATTGGAAATAACCCAAATGTCCGTCAATAGGTATATGGGTAAACAAATCGCATGTGATACATGCAAAGCATAGGTAAATCTCAAAACATGCTAAGCAAAAGAATCCTTACCCAAAAGAGTACATCTTGTATGGTTGCATGTATACGAAATCCTAGAATAGGTGGAAAAAAAAAACAACAACAAAAAACCTCTGGGGACAAAAGCGTATCAGTGCTTGCTTGGGACCAGGAGTGATATACTGACTTCAGAGTAGCATAAGAGAACTTTCCTGGGATTTTTAAATATTTGGTATCTTGTCCTGGTGGTAGTTACTAGAGTTTTGGCACTTGCGAAAACCCATGTGTCTTATTGTATGTAAATTATATCTCAGTAAAGTTGTTGTTGTTGCTGCTTTTTAGAGAGATTTTTTTAATTTTTATTTTTTAGAGAGATTTAGACGTTTAATTTAAAACAAGTGGGCAAAATCAGTGTTAGAAAAAAATCTCCAGCTTAAAAAATTACCGTGGGATGATGAAAATTTCTGGAGATAGATGATCGTGATGGTTGCAGAGCAGCGTGAATGTACTTAATGCTGCAAATGGCTTAAAAATGGTTAAGGGGCACCTGGGTGGCTCAAGCGGTTAAGTGTCCTACCCTGGATTTTGGCTCAAGTCATGATCTCACGGTTCAAGGGGTCGAGCCCTGCCTTGGGCTCTGTGCAGACAGCAAGGAGCCTGCTTGAGATTCTCTCTCTCCCTCTGTGTCTCTCTGCCCCTCCCCCACACTCACGCTCTCTCAAAATAAACGTTAAAAAACGGTTAAAATGGTAAGTAAATTTTACATTACGTATATTTTATCACATTTTTTAAAAGGTTAAACAAAGAAAACAGCTATGAAAACCAAAAAAAAAAAAATCCTTCAGGAATTAGATGGATATGTAGGTGGGTTTTTTTGTTTTTGTTTTTAATCTTAAGATAGCATGTGCTTTGTGCCCCTCAAAAATATATTTTAAAGAATTAAGGCAGGGATATGCATGGGTGGCTCAGTCAGTTGGGCGTCCAACTTCAGCTTGGGTTGTGATCTCACAGTCTGTGAGTTCGAGCCCCGCGTCGGGCTCTGTGCTGACAGCTCAGAGCCTGGAGCCTGCTTCGGATTCTGTGTCTCCCTGTCTCTCTGCCCCTCCCGTGTTCATGTTGTGTCTCTGTCTCAAAAATAAATAAAAACATTAAAAAAAAAATTTTTTTTTCTAAATAAAGAATTAAGGCAGGGACACAGGGGTGGCTCAGTCGGTTAAGCATCCAACTTTGACTCAAATCACGATCTCATGGTTTGTGAGTTCAAGCCCCACATCAGGCTCTGCGTTTACAGTGCCGAGCCTGCTTGGGATTCTCTCTCTCTCCCTGTCTCTCTGCCCCTCCACCACTCATGTGCGCACTCACGCACTCGCTGTCTTTCAAATAGATAAACTTTAAAAAAGAAGGCAGAATCTAAAATATTACAAGGATCTAAAAATTACAACGAGTAATTTCTTTGATCAAAGGTAAAAATGCTTAAGCCAAGTATGAATGAAGAATGTCTAATGTGTTAACATGAAACACAGCAAAGATCAGGATTCTGGCCTTGAAGCATTTACGCTTTGAGTGTCATATTTGAATATAAACTAGGAAGTATTACCTGTCCAAGTGCCACTTCCTGTAATATGGAGTATCTCAGCAGTTGTATTTCTAGAACTGAATTTAGACTGAAGGATGTGCCTCGTAAACTGCTCTGCCCTTTTGGTTTCTAGTTAGTGATTGCCTCCTGATATTTTTTTATGAATATATTATTTTATATTTTAGAAAATATTATATTTATATCTTATAAATATATTTTCATAAAACTTACACAATTTTTATACTCAGTTTACTCTTCATTTGCAATTTCTAGATCAACCTAGGTGTGAAACCATTTTCACACCTAGGTTAAAATTATTTTCGTTAAATTTATTTTCGTTATTTTTTTCGTTAAAATTATTTTCGTTAAAATTATTTTCGTTATTACTGCTCTTCATTCACCTGTTTTCATCAGAGTAAAACTCACTGTAGTTTCTGATGATATTGGCAGGAATTTCTCAGCCAGGAAAGAGGACAATATCACTTGGGAATATGACTGCTTTCTTGCTTGGTGATTTGCTTCCACTTCTAGGTTTTGAGAATAATGGGCAGTTAAAAGGTCTACATGCCAAAAGGAGTTTATGATTAGCTGGATTACGATACAGGAAGTAGATGTCTTTGCAGTAAAGTAAGTAGGGCTTGAAATGCAGAGGAATGGAAGCTTCTATGTGAAAATGTTTCAAGGGGGGCAACCTTTTCTCTTTATGGTTCATTCTACTCTAGGTAAGCACCACCAAGCGAGTGAGACACAGAATGTTATTGCATCAGACAAAGCAGAAATACCAGTTGTCCATGAACATGAGCACAGCCATGACCATACACAGCTGCATGCCTACATTGGCGTTTCCCTCGTTCTGGGCTTCGTTTTCATGTTGCTCGTAGACCAGATTGGCAGCTCCCATGTGCATTCTACTGATGGTAAGTGGCCCCAACGCTTTATGGGCAGTGCAATAAATTTGCAGTTTAGAAAGTCACAGATGATTAAACAATTCAGTATGTACCAATGGGCTTATTTAGTGCTGAAAACTCTTGTCTTTCTTGGGTTCTGGTGAACATTTTATTCAGTTGGGGGAGCTAGTGAGTTGTGACATGGCACAAGCGAGTGCTCAGTGGGTTATTAATCTTAAAACTGTCTCATTGAGAGTCTAGCACAGAAATTCTTAACTTTTTTTGTGCCGTGGAGCCCTTAGGCATTCTGAAGCCTGTGGACCTTTTAAATGTGTAAAGCATAATGCATAGAATTGCAGAGAAAGCCCAGTTATATTGAAATATAGTTCTAAAACGTTAAAAACAAATGTATGATATAGTAATGTGTATCTTCTTTATTGATGCATTAATTAACAAGATATAATATATTTAAATCATATGCAAGGTGGAGTTAAATTTTATTTTTTAGGACATCAGCATGACAGCTTTTGTTGCTTAGCTTGCTAAAAATCTTAAATTGTGAGATGGGCTTTAACAAGGCAACAGAGTGTCATGTTGAACATTCAGTTGATTTGGTTTTCTGTTTTAATGGTTACTAGTATAGAGAACCCTGATTCACAAAGATATTTTCTTACAAATAAACACATTCATAGCTTGCTTTCCAAAGAAAGCTAAACTTCTCTTAACTACAGTTCTCTAAGACTTTAAATTTAACTCCAGATACAGTAACTTTTTAAAGAAATTTTTAAAATAATTTTTTAATTTATTTTTTAAAGTAAACTCTACCCCTAGCATGGAGCTTGAACTCACGTCCCCAAGATCAAGAATCACATGCTCCACCAACAAGCCAGCCAAGTAACTTTTTTGTCTTAAGATCAATGAATTCATCTTTGGCTAGGTCAGCATCTTTGATATGGTTTGTATTAAATAAAAAAAAAATTCTGATCCATGACAAAAATAAATTTGGAAGAGTTGCATCAAACTCTTGGGGTTTGGTGATATAGGAATTTATAAATATCTCTTTTCAAATACACTGACAGAGAACTTTGCAGATAGGAACGTTTGGAAAGCAGCATAGATATCTTGGTCCCCAGTGAGAGATCCCATGACTTTTGCTGTTTAGTTGCCTGAATGACTGTAGGTGAAGAGTCACCGGAGAGTTGCCCAGCTTTGCCACATGAGCATCTACAGACAAGAAGACTGTAATCATGCAATGTGGAGGCATTATAAGCCCTTAAATTTAAAATAGTGATGAGTGAAAGCAAGAATATGAAGATATTTACAACTGTAAAATAACATGAAATTATCTGATTACTATTGGCAATAGAGTATAGGTAGTGCTGATCTTGTAGCATATTGTCTATGTTCACAATTAAAGGAAATAATAGATTTCAGTTAGAGGTTAGTAAAAATTAAAATGCAGGGTTTTTTCCACGTTAAGGTCACAGGCATCCCCTACATTCTACCTGTGTTCTTCTATGTGGGCCCCAGGTTAAGAATCCTTGGCCTACAAAAAAATCAGTGGAAAAGCAGGCAAAAGACATGAACAGATAGTTCATAAAAAGTTATTAAAATGGTCCTTAAACATATGAAAAGATGTTCAATTTCACTTAAGAATGCAAATCAAAACTCTGCCAAGATCATTTCTTACCTGTCAGGCAAAACTTCAACAGCTTGACAATACACTCTGTTATCAGAGCTCCGGTGAAACACACTCTCGTCTATTGCTGTGGGAATGCAAAATTGTACAGCCCCTGCAGAGGAGAGCTTGGCAATATGTAACAAAACTGCACTTGTATTTACCCTTCAACCCCAAAGTCCTATTTGTAGGAATTGCTCCTGATAATATAGCTCCACTATGAAAATACACATGCACAAGATTATTTAGTACAACATTATTTACCACTGTAATACCACTTAAATGTCCAGTCACGGAAATTGGTTGAATGAAGTGTGATGTGTGCATATAATGGAGTTCTAGGTAACTGTGAAAGAGAGTGAGGAATCCGATCTCTGTGAATTGATAGGGAGAGGTTTCTAGGAGATATTGTTAGGTGGGGGGGAAAAAAGCTGAAATGTAAATGAGTTTCCATCATATACTACATTTTGTGTAAGAAAGAAGGGGGAATAAAACAAGACCAGTTAGACAACGGTTAGTTACGTGTAAGAAGTGGGTGCAGGGTAGGATAGGGTAGCAGAGTTTCAGGAGGGCATGACACTTCCCTGGGCAGGCCTGTTTAATATAGCTTTGACTTTTAGAAACATGTTGATATTTCCTATATTCAAAAAATAAAATGAAATTAACAAGGATAGGGGAAGCTAACTAAAGCAGATGAACTGTAATTTGGATGAATAACAATCACACTGAAGGGGTTTAAAACAAACGAATTTAAGTGACTTATGAATGTAATGTTTGACTATTTTTAGTTTGGGATGGAGTTGGGGGAAGAAGCATTAAACAATTACTGAACTCTTTATTAGGCTTTGCTTTTTGTAATGGCATAGGTGAAAACAATTCTGAAACTATTTTAGGTGTATTCTAGGATTGAGCAAATGAGTAAGTGTGTTGATGTTGGTGGAACCAGAGTTCTCACTGTGGAAGAGGGGACATACAAATATGAAATGGGGGAAGGCCAGAAAGAACCTCTGTAGGGATGGACTGGAATTGGAGCTATTGGACTCATGATTTCTAAAATGTATATGTGTATATGTGTGTATATGTGTACATATATACGTGTGTGTTTATGTATACATGTATGTATGTCTTAGCTCTGTCTGCAGAGAGGGCCTAGAAGTAAAGACACCTCACTAGCAATGAGCATACCAGGGCTCTTCAGAGAAATGGCTGATTCCAGGACAGGGGCAGGGTAAGTACAAAATGAGCTTGGAACATCTAGTGCTCATAAAAAAATAAAAATAAAAAAAAATAGGAAGGAAGAAAATGGAAATTTGTCACGGAATATAGAGCCAGCTTGAAGGGGCTCCCACTGGCCAGATATAGGACAATTTGAGCTCCAATATAATTAAGAATAGTAACGAAGTATAAACCATTGAAAACATGAGGATCAGTGAGCACATCCACATGAGAGAGAGAGAAGGAGAAGGGAAGATGCTTGTTTACAGTAGGTTGCTAAAGGCCAACTTGTAAATGTGGAAAGGGTGCTGGCATTAGAAAATCATTTTTGCAATCCTCATAGTAAAAACTGGCTCAGGCCAGAATCACCAATGAATATTGCATCTAGGAGATGAATTTTGATTTGCTTATTAGTTGCAAAGGAAAAAGAAGTAACTAAACGAAGAAATCCAATAATACCTTGACCAGATGATTAACACTAATGTCACTGGCATCTGTTTTCAATGTGGGCAAATAAGTTCCCATCAGACCAGCCTCCTTACAGATAATTATAAACTCTGGGCATATATATATATATATTTTTTTTTTCTTGGGCATATATTTTTTAAAAACTACCTAAAGACACTGGAGAGTGACCCAAAGCAGGAAAATTCTGGAGGGGAGTCAACCCGTGGAACAGGGTGAGTTCCTATTTTTACTGCTTTTAAGCAGCAATCAGTGCCCAGTGAGGTAGCTAAAACTGATAGAAAACTCAGTCTCTCAGGCCTAAGGAACCAGAGGACAGAGTTCAGGGTAACTACAGCCACTGGAAGGTACAACCCCACATTTTATGTATAAATTCTACCCAAGTCTGGCAAGGCCCTGAACCATTCTTTTGTGGGCAGACTCAGCTAAAGATGAGAGAACTAAACCAGGATTTGAGCAGCTGCCCAGAAGACAGACTTTGCAGTTTGAGCTAAACCAAGTTACTTAAAGCACAACACAAAAGCAACACTCTTTGGAGGAATATAATAGAATTCAGAGTGTCCACAAGATAACGTTCACAGTGTCCAGGATATAATCCAAAATTCACTCCACTAGTAAGCAGCAGATGTACATTCTGTGCGTCTAGATGTGACATCCTGAGAGGCAGCATCTGTAGAGTATTCAGCGTGCATATTCAGCCTGTATTCAGAATGCATAATCTAAGGACACATCAGACAAACCCAAAAAGGAAGGATCAGTCTGTTAAAAAACAAGAAAGGCTGAGGGAAGGGACGTGTATTCTTCAAAGATACCAATGTCGCAAAAGTCAAAGGCAGAGAAAATGGTTCAGATTAAAGGGAACTACAGAGAAACAAGTAAGTGCATATATGATCCCAGACTGGATCCTTCCTGGGAGGGAAAAATGCTCTGAAAGACCTTCCTGGACAGCTAACAAATTAGAATATGCAAGAGAGATTAGAAAAAAGTATCAATATTAGATTTACTGAAGTTGATAACTGTGCTGTGATTATATGAGAAAATGTCCTTTCTCTTAAGGAAATATACTTTGAAATATCTAGGGATAAAGAGTTACGATGTATGCAACTTACTTTGAAATGGTACAGAAAACAAGTTGTGTGTGTGTGTGTGTGTGTGTGTGTGTGTGTGTGTGTGTGTGTAGTATGGATAGAAAAAGAACATGAACACAAATAATGAAGCAAATGGGGCAAAATGTTAGTAGGTCGTTCTGAGAAAGGAGTGTGTGAGTGTTTTTTTTAACATGTCAAAACTTTCTGAAGATTTGAAATTATTTCCAAATAAAAGGTTTTTTTTCAAAATTCATGGAATTGAATTTAGCCTTTTTAGTCCAAGGATATTTTTTGTTTCATTTGTTAATCTTGCATTTACTGTTTCTTTTCAGTATTTTTCAGCACTTTTTTTTAATGGTCTTATATGTATTGGGAAGTTGATTTAGAAGTAAATGCTTTTATTTGTGTGCTTTTTTACCAAATAGCAAATGAGAAACACCCTCTGGTTGGATGGGATCTGATTCCATCTACGTTACATAGTTGCCCACAGTGGCCTCGGTGACATTTTTGCGATTCTTGTCAGTTTCGATTTTAAATGCACTTAAAGGCCCACTAGTGCCCTATGATACTATACAAAGAATTAAAAATAGCATGTGTTCCTTTATTCTTCTTCCTGTTTTATCTTTGAAGTCACTGTTTTTGCTGGCTTTCATGTATCTAGTAATCTGGTTTTACCAATTATCTGCAGGGTTTTATCTATTGTTAAATCTCAGTAAAAATTCATTTATTAAATTTATGCTAAAGCAGTCTTTTCCTATAGATTTATAAAAACTGCGTTTTAATTGTAAAGCCTCTAATTTTTATTTAAGATGCTATTTATAACTAGAAAAGTCAAAGCAAACTTGTCACACAGTATAATATGATATTCTTCACATTTTGGGGCGATATTGAAATATTTGTTGTCTCAGACCATCTGGGGCTTTAGCTTCCCTTCCTTGTAGTATTTTAATTAAAAGATAATTTTATTTTTAGTAAAAAGATAACATGTTACCTTACTTGTATGTGTTTTTTCCCACTGTAAACCATTCTTCCTATGTGCTGGGTTCCCCCAGAAAATTAAATCCCTTGGAATTTATTTGGCCAATGTCCATCTGTCATTTCATCTGGCATTTTGATGTCCTCATCTTTAACTTTACATTGTTTGGACATTATTGACTTGCTGGTATATTTCCTATTATAGCAGTAACATTCATACAGAGAAATGTTTTTCTTCCCTCTCTAGTAAGGATTTATTAAGCAGCTATTGGGTTTCCATTGCTGTGCGACATTCTGTAAGACATGTGAAAAGGGAATGGAGAGAAGTGGAAAATTCACTTCTGTGCAGTTTACAGTCAGTCTGGGGACATCAGACCTATCTGAGTGAAAACAGTTTTGCGTATCTCAGGTGGTGATATAGAAGAAACTGAAGTAGTATGTGCACTTAGAGCTCTTGGTTTCTAGGCAAGGGGAGCCTTTTGAGCTGGAATTGATCTTTAATTCTTTCTTAAGGGAAGTAGTCCTAGAATTGACTTTGAACAATGGCTATGTTTTGGACTGAGGAGCTGAGAAGTTATGCACATGCCAAGAATTAAAGACGAGAGATTTGAGGAAGGGAGAATGAGAATGTTTTGTTAGAAGGTGTTAAGGAAGCTGGTTTAACTGGACTGAATAGTGAGAAATAAGATGACACCAGTTAATAAAGAGCTTAAGAACCTATGAATGGAGCAGTTTGGACTGAGTTTGATAAACAGCAGATTCTTAGCTAGTTAACTGGCACGCCAGAAGGGTGGTGATTCAGAGATGAGCATTCCGACAAGGATGTGTAAGATGAATCAGATGAGGGAGAAATGAGAGCTAGGGGAGACCAGCTGGGAGCCTGTTGCTAAGTCAGGTTCAAGTTGATGAAAGTTTAGGTTAGGATGATGGCGATTAAGTGGAGAAGGGCAAGCATGATAGACATTTTGGTCTTGGAATAAAGCTAAAGTTTCAGGAGGCCGGGGAGAGGAGCAGGTAGGCAGTGACAATTCAGTTGGTCTGGAGAGAAGTGAGGAGAGGCCACAGAGTACTTTCCAGGGAGAGCCGGAGCGCTCAGCGGTGCAAGGCAGCTGAGGCAGTTAGGGGTTACGTATTGTCTGTTCAGGGAAGGCTGGGGCAGATGAAGAGTTCCCTCCTGCCCACTTCTTTCAGGACAGGAGAAACTTCTAAGTGTTTGAAGCCAGTCGTGAGGAAAGACAGGAGGAAAACAATCTACTTTAAGAGCTTTCAAAGAATTCTTCCACCTCCAGGACAGTGTTCTAACAGTTTCTGTTTCACATTGCTTAATGACTGACTCGCTTATTTTTACTTCAGATCCAGAAACAGCAAGGCCCAGCAATTCCAAAATCACCACCACGCTGGGTCTGGTCGTCCATGCTGCAGGTAGGGTGGGACTGCAAAGAGAGCCCTTTCTCTTCTGGTGCACCATGGGGAGTTTAGTGTTTACATCCCAGGGACCACCCCCATGAAAGCTCTTGGGCTGGCCTTCAGGGAGAGGGTCTCATGATGAAGTTCTCCAACCCAAGTATAAACCCTGGCATACTCAGTGTCAGGGTTTTGCGAGCTAAGAATGGTTTTTATATTGTTTAATGGTTGAAAATATTTTGTGGCACCTGAAAATTACATGAAGTTTAAAGTTTAGTGCCTGTATTGAAAAAAAAATAAAATAAAATCCAAAAAAATAAAAAAATAAAAAAAATAAAGTTTAGTGCCTGTAAATAGTCTTTTTGGGAACACAACCATGCCCACTTGTTTACATCTTACCTGTGGCTCTTTGCACAGTAATGGCAGAGTGCTGCAAGAGAGCAAATGGCTTGCAAAACCTGAAATATTTCCTCGTTGGCCCTTTAAGAAAAAAATTTGCTGACCTCTGCCCTAGAACCTCATCTGGAAAAGAGTTTTGACACTTTTATACTGAATAGCCCTCTTGCTTAGTGTATACCTAAAGCGCCAGTTGAGGCAGAGGTGGGCCGTAGAATGCAGAAGGCTCAGCATTGCTAATTGGGCATGCCTTAGAATGATCACCAAAGACCAGTCCCAGTAGTGGGATTCTGGAAAGGACAAAGGCATGTGAAATGTGGCATGCTATTACTTGGACCTGCTAACAGAACATGCCTATCTGACAAAACTTTAGCCAGCCAGCCAGCCAGTGTTTACTTTTGACGTATAAATCATCTCTGTAAAGTTGTAGTGTTCTTATGTTGTGTTTTTTCATCTACAAGATGCAGAGTTGCTTTCTTTATAATCTTTGCTATTTCTGCTATTACAGTTTGATTAATCAGTGGATTATACCTTATGATACTTTATACTTTATATACTTACATACTTTATATACTTTCTGGCATCATACTTTTCTAATAACAGCTGATACATTGAATATTTGGGGCCAGGTGCTAAGCAGCTTACAAATGTTATCTCATTTAACCCTCATGAAAACCCAAAGAACACATACTTCACTGAACCCATTTTAGAGATGAGAAGACTAAGGTTGAGAAAGGTCAGAGAAACTTCCCAGAATCAAATGCAGGTCTACTTGACTCTAAAACTCATATAAGACTAGGACACTAGTATAAATGCTGTTGTTGTTGTATTTATAATGTTTTATGTTTCGTTTTTTCCAAATTTAGCCGACGGTGTTGCCTTAGGAGCGGCAGCCTCTACTTCCCAGACTAGCGTCCAATTGATTGTGTTTGTGGCAATAATGCTACATAAGGTAAGGGGAATCCTAGTGAAAGATTTGATATTGAATATATTCACAATTAAAATTTCTCTTTGGTCATTAACATTTTCCTGGAATGGGGAAATATTTTTAGCTATTTTCATAATTGCCCTTCGTTTGAGACAGTTGACTAGATGGAAGGGATTTTTTTTTATGGTCCTATACACAAATTATTAAATTCTCTACAGATTTCTGTATTTTATAATAATTTTTGTTGGTAAATATTCTTGTTTTTTTATACTCTTTTCTTGACTATTTCTCTCTTCCTACTGTCTAAAACACACACACACACACACACACACACACACACACGCATAGGATATTTTCTTAGCTTAGAACATTAGTTCCTAAAAGGCAGAGTTCAGTCTTGGTACCATGCCTCTTTTTTTCGGTGAGAATTCAGTCCAATGACATATACTTCATAATATAGAAGCAATCCATACTTTAAGAGTATTTAGGACTAATTTTTTTTTTCCAGGCACCAGCTGCTTTTGGGCTGGTTTCCTTCTTAATGCACGCTGGCCTAGAACGGAATCGAATCAGAAAACATTTACTGGTGTTTGCGCTTGCAGCACCAGTCATGGCCATGGTGACATACTTAGGACTAAGTAAGGTACGTCTTATTCATTTCTAGTTTATCTAGACATATCCAATTTTTTTGTGATCTACCAGAATCTATGGTCTTTTATGTTGAGTTTCTCAGTTAAGTTACTCTCTCAAACTAAAAATGAAATTGGGGCTCCTGGGTGCCTCAGTTGGTTGAGCATCCAACTTCGGCTCAGGTCACGATCTCACGGTTAGTGAGTTCAAGCCCCAGGTCAGGCTCCTCGCTAACCATGCGGAGCCTGCTTGGGATTCTCTCTCTCTCCCCCTCTCTCTGCCCCTCCCCTGCTCGCTCTCTGTCTCAAAAATAAAATGATAAATAAAAATGAAATTACGAGTAAAAACCAGTACAAGGTAAACATCTCAATTCCAAGGCATTCCCTTCATAAATTTACATCTTCCTGTTCATTTAATTTGAAAATGTCTTCCCCTTCAATTCCGAAAACATTTGCACATATACGTGATCTTTCAAATAACGTAACTTAAGCCTAACCAGACCCACTAATTTTATTTGACAGATGTATAATAAGCCACGGTACATATTTAATGTTTAAGCAGGCACGTGAAGAGTGAGGGACAAGCAAATGGCAGCTTTGAGGAGAATAGGGGATGAGCAGAGATGTCTATATTCTCATATCACCGCATACTAAATATCCAGTTACCATTGCGCTGAACATAACGTCAGACTTGAAGTAACGTGTCTGTCGCTTGTCAGTTCTGAGCCTGGGTATTCTTCCCCTGCTGTTCAAGTTGGACCTTTCCCTGTCTTCCAGTTCCGTCCACTGGGGCTGCGGGTCTCATTGACCTGTTGTATTTCAGTGTCAGCTGGCAGGTGACAGGAGGAGAATCTTAGCACCAGACTGACTTAGGGCTCGTTCATGGAACTGCTTTCCCATACTCTCTCTGAAGGTCACTGATTCTTCTGAGTGTCACTCAGTTCATAGCTGATACCGCAAAACTTATATTAAATTCTTTTTTAATGTTTATTTATTGTTGACAGAGAGCGAGAGCAGGAGTGGGGGAGGGGCAGACAGAGAGGGAGACACAGAATCCGAAGCAGGCTCCACAGCAGCTGTGGAGCTGTCGGCACAGAGCCTGACATGGGCTCGAACTCACCGACCTCGAGATCATGACCTGAGCCAAAGCCGGACGCTCAACCAACTGAGCCACCCAGGCACCCCCCAAGAAAACTATATTAAAAGGAACATATGAGAAACGAGGTGGTCAAAACATGGTTAAGTTCATGTTAATCAAGTTTGTTGATCTGGATTGCTAACAAATGAGGTGTCATAAAAACCCTCTCTGATCGTTTGAAGAGGCTTTTCTTCTTTCAGTCAGTATATAGTTCCTTTTAAGTATTACCCTATATATCACTTCATTGATCATCGATCAAAGACTTTAGAACTTTAGACAGAAAGGTGTAATTCTGGAGGCATGGGGTTACATGTTACATTATGGCGTGCTCCTTTCTTAAATTTTTAATTGTTGTAGTCCATGGGTCCACTTTTTTAATAGAAAAAGTTGAAATTAATTGTGTCAAGATTAGCTTATAAGATGTGCTCTGATGGCAGGTGCTCGATGTTGATTACCACTGTATCTCAACAGCTGGCCTGGAGCCTGGTGTATAGGGGATGTTTGTTAACTATTAGTAGAATAAATGAGTGAATGTACGAAATTTAATATCTGCATTAATAATGCCGTTGATTCCATTGTAAGAATAATACGTGCCAGACCTGTTCATCCAGACTTGATGTTTGCTTGAAGAAACAATTGTGTACAGTATCAATAGTCTTAAACCCTTATTTGGAAGCTTCTCATCAATCACAAAATTGCTCTGATCTCAAGATGTCCCCAGTGTCCCATAGTGCACCAGTTGTGAATAGAGTGTTTTTTTAATTGGAACTTCTTCCTGACTCTGAATTTTAATTGTTCTTCTCCTTCTTCTCCTCTCTCTCTCTCTCTCTCTCTCTCTCTCTCTCTGTCTCTGTCTCTCTGTCTCTCTGTCTCTTTCTGTTTCTCTCGATTCACAGAGCAGTAAAGAAGCCCTTTCAGAGGTCAATGCCACTGGAGTGGCCATGCTTTTCTCTGCCGGGACATTTCTTTATGTTGCCACAGTACATGTCCTCCCGGAGGTGGGCGGAATGGGGCACAGTCACAAACCTGACCCCACTGGCGGGAGGGGCCTCAGCCGCCTGGAGGTGGCAGCCCTGGTTCTCGGTTGCCTCATCCCACTCATCCTGTCAGTAGGACACCAGCATTAAACGTCAGGTTCCAGCCTCAGTCCGTGGCTGTCCAGCATCCGGTGAGAACAGCCAGCGCGTGACAGCTGCTCACTTCCTCGGTGTCTTGTCTCACCTTGCCCATCTCCACCTGTGTTCCTAGAGTCCGGAGGGAGGTGAGATTAAAACCTGGAGTAACGGAAAGCTTTTAGACGAGAAACGACACACCGCGGCTGGATGTGGACATTCCGTTGTGTTGTTTTTTAAAGGGCCCTTGGCGTTTTGAGTTTTGATGTTTCTCTTAACCCCTATTCTCAGGGAAGATGGAATTTCATTTTAAGGAAAAGTGGAGAACTTCATACTCACGATGAAATAGTAATTACGAAAGTACAGTGTTCTGTAATTAAGCTAAATCTCTTTGTTAGTTTAGAGGCTCCGCCGCTTACTTTATCCATTGATTTTTAACATGGTTCTCACCGTGTAAGACTGGTGCTTTAGCATCTCTGCCACATGCCTTGATCAAGGTCATAATGTCCACTGTCTTAGATGCTAAAGAGAATTGTCATCTACCTGGGGCAAGAGTCAGGAAAATGACGGCAAGACACCTTAAAAGCTGACTTTTTACTCGAGAGCTGTCCATTGAAAAGGGGGTGTCTGGAGAGACTTAACACCTCCTTTCACATCTGCCTCTTTAAAGAGGGCCCGCCCTTCCATCAAATGGAGCCACAGAGATGGACTAGCATCGGAGGAGGTGACTAGTATTTCTTCTTAAGTTCTCTTTTGCAGCATACCTGCCTATAATGCATTCATACAGAGGAGCCAAGTTCTGGTAGGTTCAGGGCCCCGCCCCCCAGCCATTCCTTCAAGAGCAGTCAGATCCCAAAGTACCTTTTGAAATTGAGGGGTATTCATTTTAAGTGAATTTGGATAGTGACTGACATCTTTGTAGTAATCTTTTTAAAATTGAGATTACCAAAACCTATGTTGTCCCTTTTTTTTTTTTTTTCTTTTTAAGTATTTATCTTAGCAGACCGGCAGTCCCTCCGGCAGAATACTCGGTGTCCCGTGGGAAGTGCTAGGTCAGCGTCACATAAGCACCTGCAGCAATGAAGACGGTCACGATGTATCACAAGTGGGAACTGTTTGCCTCTTGATTTAAAGCTTATTGAAATCATGTCTCTTGTCTCTTGTCTCTTCATCTTTTCCGTGCTTTCCTCCTGACTTTCCCCTCCAGCACCCCCTCCCTCTAATGTGCTGCTCACTGCTGACAGCGACGTTAGGATTTGTGTGACTTGAACTCTCATCAGGACAACCACTTCTTGAACGGTGATGATGAAGATGACATTGTCTCTTTACTTTATTCCCTTCAATGAAGTCACTTTTGTGTCAAATGCAACTCTGCTAAGCCCTTAAAATGTCACTTCCTCATACGTGAGATGATGCGGTCACTAATATTCTGGTAATTTAAACAATTGAGATAGTAAAAGCGTTTAACAAACTAGGATGATTTTTCCGTGTTTGCCAAAGTCCCTGTAAAACTTTGTGTTATCAACTCAGTGTATAATACTGTGTCATTAATTTATTTTGATTTTCTGTACCATTTCAAAAACACATTATAGAAAGAGGGAACCAAGACCGTGTTCTTCAGGGCAGTGGGTTTAGGAGTCCGTAAAATGTTTTATATGACGTATATGCCAGCATGCCTGTAATTTCTTTATTTCCTTCCTAGATTTGTCAGTGGGTCAGCAGCTATGGAAATAGACCTCGAGAGCCCCCTGCTGGCTGTAGACCAAAGTAGCATAAATAGGAGGCGGTTTCGTATAGTGGCTGCAGCCATTGCATATGCGCTTAAAACCAGCAGAAGGTACAGCATGGAAAGTCTGAGTGACTTTTCCTGATAGCATCTCTGACTTATGAAGAGTCTTGGGGCTTCATGTGGTCCTTCAAGATGTCATGGTTGCCTTGATTCTCCCTGGACATTTACTTTGTTAAATAAATAGTACATTTTAGTGTCTGGCCTGGTGTGGATGGCAGCACTCTCTGCCATACTGTTGTATGAGAAATGATGAGAAATTCGTTCTGCTGGCCAAAGCCTCTTGCAGCAGTGCCCTGCCATCACTAAAAGTGTGGCTAGAATAGCTTGCTGGGTAGGTGGGGCCTTGAACTCTGGCAAGGATCGAACCATCAGACTTCCAAATTTGCCTTCCCCTCTGGACCTCACAGTAACAAGCAAACCTTTCAAGGCCTGTCAGCTCTCAGAAGCTATGGGCTTCCCCAGATTTTAAAGCTGCTGCCTCAGGAACTACTCCTGTGTCTCCTGGTCAGCAGGCAGAAATAGCCATACTAACCTTACAGGGCTCAAATGCATCTTCAGGCAGCAGGGGACCAAGCAGCATGGCAGAGGCCTTCTTCACCGGGGGAAGAACTTGCTCGTGGTGGGCAGTGTCCCAGAAGAGGCCACAGCAGTGGTCGCTTACTGGCACACTTCAGTTCTGTTTTCCTCTTGTTTAAAACTGCCTCCCGCTTTAGATGTAGATGCCTTAACGCTCTCACACATTTGAAAACGTTGGCAATACTTAAGCTGCTGCCATGATTACAGATGGAATTATTGGCTACCAGAGAGATGCAGTTGATGAAAAGCATGGTCCTTCCTCATAACCAAAGCTAATCTTAATTGCAATTTGACTCCATTTCCTTGGTAGGGATCAATTTATTCAGATTCCAGATGCACTCTTAAATGGCAAATTAAATTGAAAAACACTACTGATCCATTCCCCTCACTTGTTTCCCAGTGAATTGCATATCAGTCCCCATTTCCCCGAAGCGGCGATGTTCTGGGTCTGGTGGCTTTCCTGCACCGGAGTGTAGCGAGTTGGAAACGGTACCACCTGCAGAGGCTCTGTGTTCTCTCTTCCCCCCATTACCTTTTTACTTCCTTATTCAAAACAGCCGAGTCAGCTGTGTTCCTGTATAATGAATTATTAGAAAACGGAGAGAGGTGGTCATTTGGAGGGGTCAGTTCTTTGTAAAGAGGAGACCATGGAAGTGTGTTTCTTACCAGCCTACTTCTAAGGGTCACTTCCTGGTGTTTCTCTTGTTGGAGGATTAGAGCCACGAGGACACCCCCACATCGGAGTATATTATGCCCCTCAGACACATGGTAGCCAGGTACTAAACACGGGAGCTGTCTGCCAACAGCACAAGCCCCCAGAGAATGTTCTTGCCTACATGGCTCCTGGGCCCCTTGGGAGATTGAGAATAATGACCAGATTCTTCTAAAACCACTGCAGCGCAAGGTGATCTACGGGGGAACCGTCGAAGATTTCTGGTCAAAACAGAATGATCCCGAGAGCACTGTTGGGAGATGCCATGAACTTAAAGCCAACGATGTAGCCCCCTTTGTAGCTGAGACATCTAGATCGATCGCCTCAGGAGACTTGAGGGAAATTTGTGACTTGTAGGAAAGGAGACAACCATTGGGAATTCTCTAGATATGCTCAGCCTAAACACAAGGAACTTGGCTTTGGTCTTTTTTCTGATAGCGTCTTCTAGCAAGTTGGAAGTCTCATGGGATAAAACTGCAGTTCCCCTGGTTCAGTAGCCTGAAGAGTGATTTTAAATGTCCCCTTTTCTGGATCCTTTGTAAACATGAAATCATTCCATGGATGGCTGCCTTATAATTTTGTCTCTTTCCACGTTAATTGTGAATGGTTAAAAAAAAAAATTTTTTTTTTTTTTGCTGTTTTCTGATTTGTTTTATGATATTAAATTTTTATTAGTGCATACCTTATGTGAGTGGCTCATTACTTCCTCTCTTGGCAGTTTGCTTCTCTGTTTGATGGCTAGACTTGACCCACATCTGAACATCAGAAAAGGTAATGAAAATCTTTGAAGGCCAGAGAAAGATGTGCCCACTATATGATATCCTTAAGGAAAGGGGGAAGGGAGATGAAGGACTCAATACACCAGGTGCCCCCAGACATACTAATTCATTGACTTTTATTTTTGCTTTGCCGTGGTTGTTAGTAAATATTACTTAGGAAGGTAGCTGCCTGCTCCCAGAAAAGAGAAGCAGGCAACAGATCTCAATCGCAGTGGGTTCATTTCAAAGGGCAGAGCTGCTCTATGAGAATACAGAGGCTGAGACCAACTGGCCCTGGAAATAGAGATTTTAATGGAAGTGCAATTTGTAAATTCATTTCTAGTTCTTCACAAGCTAGGGCAGCATCCTACGGTGTAGTTTTTATAATGTCAGAAATAAGCAACCTTGTGTCCCGTCCCTATGTCTAAAATGCCCTTTCCCCTAGCTCTCTCGCATCCTTCCAGTCTGGGTCTAAAGCCTCCTTCAGTTAGGCCTCTTGTGACCACCCTGCTTAAAACTAATCTGCCCACCGTGTCCCAGTACTTTTTACCCTATTCTATTATTTCCTTTCCTGTAGCACTGGTCATCTCTTAATCTGCTTTATAATATATATCCTTACTGTGTCCTTCCCTGCCAAAATACAAGCTCCAGGAAGCTAGGTTCTCAGTAGATACGTGTTGTTAAATGAATCGGTGTGCCAAGGAGGCACTTTCTTTCTAATCTGTGGTCCCCCCGCCCCCCATTTCCCTGGCACCAGCTGTCTCCCTAATCGGTGGCAGGACCAGCTGCTGGCCTTACTTGCAGCTCTGCCCTTGCTCACACGGAGGTGAGGGTTTGGGAGTCAGCAAAGAGGTGAGGAGTCAGTGCATGGGGCTGAGTGTACAGGTGGGAAGTTAACTGGGTTTGGGTTCCTAATCCACGACCAGCTAATGTTAGTAAGGTACTGTGTGACGGATGGGGGACCGGAACATCTGGATCCCACTTCTGGCTCAGCTACTGATTTCTGTTGCGATGTTAGCCATTGCTTCCCCAGTTTGTAAATTTGGGTCAGAACATGAGGGACAACGTGTGTCCCATTCTGACTGCCTTATTTATAGAGGGATCCCGACAAATACAAGAGCCATGAGAGGAGGGAGCCCAGTGGAGACAGGATGGAAAGCCAGGGCATGTGAGGAGGTGTCGAAGGAACTGGATGTTTGCCTTCGTCTGGAATGTTCTCGGGGGCAGAACTTGATAGCCACTGTCAGACTTCAAGGGCTGTCATGTGTAGGAGGGCATAGATCCTATATTCTCCAGAAGGTGGAACGGGTTGTAAGCTGAGCCTTACCTCTTCATTCAGCAGCGTCAAGTGAACCCTTCCTACAGACGGGGGCCCTCACGAGTGCCGAGTGTTCAAAAGGGAGGAGGGATGGCTCCCGGTCCTTAAAGAGCGTGTGATTCAGAGAGGGATTCAGACAAGGAAACACGGTTGCCAAGAATGAGGTGGGTACTGGGAGGCTGCGAGAACGGGGGGCGAGGAACCCAGAGGGAGGCTTTGGGACAACAGCCAGGGGGAGACGAGGCCTGCGCTGAACTCACAGGTGGAGCAGAATGAGCCGTGAAGCGTTGGGAACGGTTCTCGGGGCAGGAGGACCTTCGTGGCAAAGGCCTGGTGGCACACGACAGAGAACGTGGACTCTTCACAGAAGGTGCCGCTGGCTGACAAACGGGAGGCAGCCGCGGGTGGTGCGCGGGACCTGTCGGTCCCCTAGTTGACATCTGTGCTTCCAGATTTAAAGTCCCACAGATAACGGGGCCCAGCCGGGGTCTTTGTGATTGCAGCCTCCCCTCCAACCTTCCCAGGCGCAGTCCCGGCTGGCCTCTGACTTCCTATCACCAGGCGGAGGGTTCACGGGCACGGTGGTCCAGAGGTTCCTCCGGCATCTCAAGGTGGGGCTTGGCGACTTTTCCTCCCTCATCCCTGCTTGTCTCCCCCACTTCCTGGCTGGGGCTCAAAGACCCCACCCCCATTTCCACACATCTGTGTTAGTTACAGTTACATACAGAGGACCAGGTAAGTGCTCAGTCTTCCTTCTAGCCTGTGGTTCTCCCTCCCCCAGAGCCCTGTCCCCTCTGCTCCCCAGTTGACTCAAGGGGACATATCACGGAACACGGAACCTCTGTCGTCACCCTCCACCTCTTCCAGCCCTCCAGCCCCTGGGTGAATCAGGTGTTCCCCTGTCCCGAGGGGGCAGGTAGGAGCAGGAGGGGCAGGCATGTGAGTAGACCCTCCCTTCTGTTCTCTCGCTTGGTATTTGGAGAAACCAGAAAAGAACATAAGCTCTTGGACCTGGAGAAAACATTCCGAGGGTAGCACGATGCTGAGAGTTGGCAGGACCCCTTTTTGATATACGAAGCCTCGGGGGTTTCTAAGTCACTTGCCCAAGGGCTTTCATCAAGTAAAATGGAGCTAATGCTGGGGCCCAAGCCTCTGACCCAATGAACTGCTAATTCTCTTCCAGATGAAAAGCCGGCACGCTGGCTCTTGCTCACACGTTCTGGGAGAGTGTGTGCGATTCTAACAATAAATGGCCTTAGGCCTATTGGCCAGACTGAACACATCCCCTCTCCTCCAATGAAATGAACTTCCTCTTGGAAGCCAACTTAATGTATACATTTTAATCCACACAGCACCCACGAGGGGGAGCATTGAATACCTTCAATGTTCCTGAGCAGTGTGCGATGCCTTTGGATGCCAGGGGACCTTGTTAGTGCTGTGAAGCAGCTGGCAGGCTGGCAGGGCAGCAAGGCCTTTGGGCCACCCCCAGAAACACTTCTACGTTGGCAACCCTGGGTGTGAGCAGTTGTTAGGCAGAGAGAGGGCCAAAGCCTAACAACCGCTGATGAGAACAGAACTATCTGGTCAATGTAAGAAACTCCCAGCTGAGGCATCTCAAGTGCGGGGTGCCTGGACACAGGGCGGTTGGTCTGCGCCCGCACAGACTCTCCTTTGGCTCCCCACCCCCTTAGACCTTTGGCCTACTGGCTTCAAACATGCGTGTGGCGCCCTGTACCCCACCTCCCCCTTCCTGGGTTCCCTTGGGGGCAGGGGGAGGGGTAGCCAAGCCCCAGGCAGGTAAAGGAGCCTAGGACTCATGCCTGGCCTTAGAAAATGCAGTCCAAGTGGAACACGATTCATGCGGCATCCCTAAAGATGAGTCATCTGAGCTGAATCTTAAAGCAGGAGTTGGGGGAAGAGGAGAAGAAAAGCATTCTGGACTGAGGGAACGGCAAGTGAAAAGGAGCTGTGAAAATTTGGTGGCTTCTCAGAATATCAGAATGGGCGTGAGGGCACTGGGGCCGAATGTGGGGGGAAGAGAAGCGGGAGCCCGGACAGCAGGTTGGGATGAAGGGATAGACATCCAGTGGGACTGAGAGAACACTGAGGCCCAGAGATGCCCCGTGATTGCCCTCAGTTCACACAACGGATGGCAGGGCCTGGATTTAAACCCGTCTTCACACTAAAAGCAGGCAACAAGCCTGCCATCTAAAGATTGCTTTCTCAGACATTGTCAACCACACCACAGATTCTGTTTTGTTCTCACGAGGGAAAACTGAGGCCCTGAGGGGTTGGGGCTCCATTTGGTTTGCAAACAAACAAGAAATCACAGCACCTGAATGGGGCCGAGGGAAGACAAATCGCTTCAGTAAGCATTTGTTGAGCACCTTCTACATGCCCTGGACTCTGTCCTCAAGGAGCTCACAGCCCGGAAGGGACACACACACACACACACACACAGAGGACAACTCCAAACAAGGCAGGCAGACAGCGCTAGAACGGGAGGAGAGGCAAAGGTCCACAGGAGTCAGGCCAAGATAACCCGAGGGATGGTGGTGTCGTTTAGGCTGAATTAGTGCCATAACCTGTGGAATCCAGGACAGGAGCCCGAGGGATGGAATTAGGGTTGGAGGAGGGAAAGAGATTCCATGAGAGAGACTTGATGCTACAGCAGGGCCTGGCCTGGAGCCCAGATCTTTCTGCCTCTTCTGCCTCTTGGCCCCTTAGGGATACTTGTGCTGGGTCCAGCCATCAGGCTGACACCGGTGTCAGGGCAGCTCAGGGAACCTAAAATAGGAACATTCCTGGGTCCTTCCCCTGGCACCTGCCTGGCCTGCCTGCCTGAGAGTGGGGTCGGGGACAAAGAGGGCTGGGAACTGAGGGGGTGGCGCCATGGGAAGATTCGCTCTTGTCCGGGTTGCTGGGAGCTTTGGGGGCCCAATCAGGATGTGATTCCAGGGAGGCCCCTGTCGCCGTTTCCCATGTGAGAATGCCTGCCCATTCCTGACTAGAGTGGGTTAAGGAAGACTGTGGCTGGCTCACTCTGGCTGAAGTGTAAGATCAGAGAGCTGGATCCCAGTCAATATTCACACATTTCCTTACCATGGGCTAGCCATGTGTGATGGGTACACCTGTCTCGTGGAACAATGGTGACTATCCTATGAGCCTGCAGACTGTGGATAAAAGCAACGCATTATGATAATGTATGTTCTTTCATACAGCAAAGGAAATAAAATGAAAAGGCAACCTAAGGAAAGGGGGAAAATGTTTGCAAACCATATATCTGATAAGTTAATATCCAAAATATATAAGGAACTCACATAACTCAATATAACTTGATCAGAAAATGGGCCAGGGACTGAAATAGACATAACGGTACTGAGGTAGGGCTGTTAGTCCAGGTGCCAGCTGAGGTGCTTACGTACAATATAAACACACCCTCTGGTGATTTTTAAGGGGCAAAATATATGGTATCATCCCTCAGGGAAGATACCTAAGCCAGGAGTGGTATTGTCTCGCGAGGACCAAACCACCACTGTGTCGTTACGAAATGAAGATTCACCGAAAGATACCAAAACCAAAGGCGACGAAAGCAAAAATAAACACGTGGGACTACCTCGAACCAAAACCCTGGCAAGCGAACCATCAACAAAACGAAAAGGCAACGTGTGGAATGGGAAAGGACTATCTGTAAATCGTTGGTCTGATGAGGGATTAAAATCCAAAGAACACATAAAACTTGATAGCAAAAAAGTATAATCCAATCCGCACTTCTGGATATACATCCAAAGGAAATAAGTATCTTGAAGACGTGGCATTATTCACAACAGCCAAGATATGGAAACAACACAAGTGACCGTGGAAGGAGGATGAATGGATGAAGACAATGCAGTGCATGTAGACACGATATTATTCAACCGTAAAAAGAAGGAAATCCTGCCATTTGCAACAACATGGGTGAACTTGGAGGACCCTATGATAAGTGAAATAAACCAGACACAGGAAGACAAATACTCTACCATCTCACTTATGTGTAGAGTCTTAAAAAGTCAAATTCATAGGGTGGCTCAGTCGGTTGGGTGTCCGACTCTTGGTTTCAGCTCAGGTCACGATCTCGCAGTTTTGTGGGTTCAAGCCCTGCATCGGGCTCTACGCTGACAGTGCGGACCTGCTTGTGATTCTCCCTCTCTCTCTGCCCCTCCCCCACTCTCCCTCTCTCAAAATAAATAAACTTAAAAAAAAAACAAAAGTCAAATTCATAGAACCGAAGAGTAGAATGATGATTATCAGGGACTGGGGGTGGGGGAAATGGGGAGGTAGTGGTCAAATGGTACAAACTTTAACTTATAAAATTAGTAAGTTCTGGAGATCTGACGTACAGCATAATGACTATAGTTAATAACACTGCATGGGGAACATAATCTCACAGCCACAGCTGATACCCCCCCCCAATGGTAAGCATTTTCCAATATATACATGTATTAAATCATGTTGTACTTCTTAAAAAAACATGTTGGGGCGCCTGGGTGGCTCAGTTGTTTAAGCGTCCGACTTCGGCTCAGGTCATGATCTCACGGTTCATGAGTTCGAGCCCTGCGTCAGCTGGGCTCTGTGCTTCAGATTCTGTGTGTGTGTGTGTGTCTCTCTCTCAAAAATAAATAAACATTAAAAATAATAATAAAAATCATGTTGGGGCGCCTGGGTGGCTCAGTGAGTTAAGCGTCCAATTTCAGCTCAGGTCATGATATCATGGTTCACGAGTTCAAGCCCCCGGCCTCAACCACCATTAGCTAAGGTCTGTTCAGGTGTCCTGTGTGTAGAGGGCATGGGCAAAGACTGCCTTCTCTTCACCACTGAAGACACTTGTGCTCTCTTTCTTCCAGTAAAAACACCAAATCTTTCCCGGACACCATCTGGGCTCACGCTGCCCTTCTCCTGGGGAAGGGTTTCCTTTAAGGATGATTCCAGGTACCCTGCCTTTCTCCCTCCTATGGCTCATGAGCTCATCACTGGTCCTTCATGAGCAGCCAAAGCTGGTCCTGACCTGATTAAGCAGAAAAGGAATTAATATATTAAAAGGATATTGGCAGGGCTAGAGAACTAGGCCTGCCCGGAGGTAAAGCCACCAGGAATGCCGCCCAAAACCATGCTGAGGAAGCACGCTGATGAGAGAGCTAGCTGGGGCCGCAGAGCCCTTGCCGCTGCTGTCTGTGTGCCCCCTTCCCGCCACGGCCACTGCAGCCAGTGTGGATACTGCTAGCTGCACGGCAAACGCAGTCTCCCAGCCGCAGCTCGCCCCCAAAGTCACATGCCCTTGGTACCACCTTCCCTTGAGAAACCGATGCCTACGCAAGCTTTTTTCTTCCTGCTTGTCACCTGCATTCTCGAAGTCCTGTCCTAGTACCCCTGACCCATGAATTCCACCCCACGGGCTCCTAACACAAGTTTTCTTGATTCCGTCTGGGAAAAAGCAGGACTCCCAAAGTCAGAAATTTTTCGTGCAATAGCACAAGTGTCCCAAAGAGCCCCAAAGCGTGCGAGATATCCACTCTGCACTCTCCACGGGCTTCTGTCATCTGCTTGGTCCTGTCCCACTCCACCTGGTGGACCCAGGCCCTGAGCCCTGTATTAAGCCTGGACCTGAGATGTTCTGCAGGGGCATGTGAGCCATGAGGGGCCCAAGGGAATCCGGATGGGCCCCTTCTGACAGCCAGCACCAGGGGGTGCTGCCTTGGCTTGGGAACTCCAGAGTTCATTAGGGGGAGGGTGTGGGCGCCCTTTGCGAGGCCCCTTCTTAAGTGGACTCATGGACTGCTAGACCTGGGAAGGCCTTGGGGAGCATCTACTGAGGATCAGAAAGTCAAATGGCTACAGGGAGGAGCCAGGCAGGTAACGAATGAGAAAAGCGAGTGAGCAAAGGACAATAGGGGGCGGTGGGTCTGTGGAGAAAAGCATTTTAGGTGGTAAAATTTAAAAAAAAAAAAATTTTTTTTTAAGGTGTAGAAATGTTGGCAAGAGAAAGTAGTTGCCTGGGAGGGGGCGAGAGATGGCAGTTGCCTGGGCAAGGTGCAGGAGGGATCCTTCTGGAGTGAGGAAAATGTTCTGCATCTTACTTTGGGCGCTGGTTACTCTGCGTACACAGTTAACAAGGAAACTTCCTCAGATAAAGACGAAAGATAATTTTTTACTTGGGCAAATTAATAAAGTATATCCATAAACCAGCGTGGCTCTGAGGCCACCCATTCGCAAACTTCCGTTCCAAACCGACTTCTTTCTCTAACAAAGGAGGAATCAGAGCCCCCTGAGGGGGGAGAGTGGTCTTCTCCAGGGCGCGGAGGTGGCTCGTCGGCCTTGGGGAAGGGTGACCGCAGGGCTGTCCAGTGGGCCGACTGCGCAAACTCACTCCCCCGCCTCCCGAGCGCTGCCTTTCCGCCCGCGGTCCCCAGGGGCTGGGCTGCCGTCTGCCTCTGCGTGAAGGCGAGCCGGTGGCCCAGAGCGGAGACAGAGAGGAGCGGATGTGATTGGAGCGCCGGCGCCCGGGAACACCCGCCCGGCGCGCAGATTAATCACGGACACAAACTGCACTGACGCTCGGGACTGGCACTGAATTCCAAATGCCGACGCAGACGACCAAGTTCTGGGAAAAGGAATCTGATCCCGGCAAGGCGGAGGCGGCGGTGCCGAGCGGAACCCACCTGATGGGGCGGGGAAGGCAGGGAACCTGCTCTCCGGGCGGGCGCTTCGGGCACTTACTGAAGTCTTTCCTGGCCAGCGCCCTGCCCGAGGAGGCACTGGCATCCCTGCTTTACAGGTGCGGGAAGCAAGGCTCTCCGCAGCTTCTCGGGGCCGCAGGACTGAGTTGGGATTCGGAGCCCGCTTGTCTGACACCAAACCCTTGCTCTTTGCTCTCCTCTACCCAGACACCGAGTAGGTGTCTCCAAGAGAGACTCCAAGCCCATCACAAAGCACACGAGTTCCCAGTTTCTGTGTAGGCCCTGTCTGCACGCCAGAGACAACGGGGGTGGAGATGGGGGGGGGGGGGGGGAGAGCCGGGCGCGAGGGGTGGGGGTGGGGAAAGGCTGCGGCCGCATCCCGGGCCGAACGACCCGCCGGGACCTTCCGGACGCGCGGAGCCCGGCCCTCCAGCCGGCGCCCGCCCTGATTGGCGCTTGCGGCCGGCCTCCAGCTAGCTCACCTGCCCCTCCCAGCCAATCGGGGCCACCAGAATTGGGGCTGTCGCGGGGAGCCGGGGGAGATGCTGCCTGCTGGAGGCTGAGCGGCCCTCCCCGCCGGGTTCCCGCCGGGCCCGCCCCAATCTCGAGGCCGAGCGGCAGGCTGCGCTCCCCGCGCCCCCTCCGCGCCGCGCTCCCCCCCCCCCCCGCGCGCTTTCCGGCGGCGGGTCCCGGCCCCCGCAGCTCCGCGTCTCCGCTGGCCGGGACGCGCCCCGACGGCGCCCGGAGCCCGGAGCCACCGGCCGACGCCGCCTCCCCGCAGCCTTCTGCCGCGCGCCCGCCCTCGCCCGGAGCCCCAGCGTCTGTGCCGGCCCGGGGGAGAGGGTGGGCCGGGCCCGGGGCAGTCCTGCCGAGGCAGGATGTTCACGTCCAAGTCCAACTCGGTGTCGCCCTCGCCGTCTCTGGAGCAGACTGACTCGGACGCGCTGGACATCAGCACCAAAGTGCAGCTCTACGGTGTGCTGTGGAAGCGGCCCTTCGGGAGGCCGTCGGCCAAGTGGTCCCGGCGGTGAGTGCGCCTTCCGCGCCGGGTGAGGACCGCCTGGGGAGGGAGCCCAGGGCCTAAGGACCCCGTACCGGCCTCTATATTACCATCCTGCTTCTGACTTCCTTTGTGACCTTGGCCTCGCCCCATTTCACTCAATCCTGGCTCTCCCTGGAAGATACTGATCTCGGTCGGGGTTGGGGTCATTCTGTCGGTTAATGGTCGAGCTGGCCTGGGGGCGGTGGGGAATTCTCCGTGGAATGGATATAAGCCCCAGTGGGCACGTAGGGTGTGGGCGGAAGAGATCATGGCCATGGTAGGAGACCATCTGTGTCAAGGTGGGCTAGATTCTCCTGGGGAGGGAGAAGCCCTGTCTCCAGCCAAAGATATCCTCTTGGGATCCCCACTGACAATTCCATCTCCACAACCTCCCCCCCACCCCCCACCAGGCATCTAGCATCCGGCTTAGAGGTGGGGTTCCTGTGTCCTACCCCTCTCCCCTACTTCACCTGTGCACACTGCTAGCTCCACCTATGGTCCTGCGGAAAGGCTCAGGCCAGGGGAGAGAGGAAGGGCCAGGAAGGGTCTGTACGTACTGGTGGTGGCATAATTTTGGCAACCCCTCCGACTGTCCCTTGAGCTAATTTTTAAAAATCTGGGCCCAGGGAAAAGAGTGCCCAGTGCTTCAGACACAGGGGCCTGAAAGGAGGGACTGAGCTGCGGTAGAGAGGCACAGAGACTGAGGGGGGGAGGGGAGGGGATTGATCTGTTGGAAGGGGTGGTGGAGAGGGTCAGAGCAGCCCCAGCCCTGTCTTTCAGACCAGCTTCCCAGTCCCCAACTCAGAGGGGACTCACCAGATGTCAGTCAGTAGCCACTTTCCACTTATAAATGGGCCTAGAAGGTACTGGAGGAAGAAGGGGCTCCTTATTGGAGGAAGGTACTGAGGGAATGGCTCACAGCCCTAAACTTGCAGGAGGCTCCCAATGCTGGTTGCAGGAGCAATGGGCTACCTTCTGGACTGTCTCCACCCTCAAGCCAATCAATCTGAGTTCTGAGACTTGCTATTAGAATGGTTTGTAGAACTCAAATCCTGATCCAGCCTCTCCCTGAAGGCATGACCCCTCCAGGAAACTAGGAGTGTGTCTAGATTCTCTTTCCCATCCCACTACGAGTCTGTCCTGAAGCAGAGCCTTAGATGTTTCCAGAACTACAGATCACAGATCACAGAGATGTGGTTGGTTCTGATGTTCTATTTGGATTAATAATTTAATATTTCTACAAGACCATACATAGAACGAAAGGAGGTGTGTGTGTGGGGGGGGGGGGTGTGTTCCACGTTTTCCATAGCTAGTTTCACATACCTTTGTTGGTTCTGCCAGGTTTCTTTCTGGGATTTAATGAGATATAGGTTACTTGCATTCCTCCAAAGTTAAACTTATGTCTCCTCTCCTAAAAGGAGGCCTGGGGGAGCTCGGAGGGCATCTTATGAGGGGCTTCCAGGGCTGTGCTAAGACACACTTCCTGAGTGCCAGGAGCAGCCTTGTCTCTACCCGCACAGCCTAGTAGGGTGGGTGGGGTGGGAAGGCTGCTTGTAAATTCAAGTACCATTAGCACGAAGCTCCCCTCTCCAGCCTCCAGGCAGCCACTGCTCCTTCTCCATTGGGTCTGGTGGCTACACTGAGTCTGGGTCTTGTCCTCCAGGATTCTTCTTGCCAGCCAATTGCACCGGATCGCATCCCTAGTACATGCTAGGGGCCTGTGAACTCCAGGATATGTCTCCTAGCCCTCCTCACCCACAGTGGTGGGGACCTAGGCCCTGTACCCACAGTTGATTCCAGGGCTGGGAGGAGTCAGGGGCAAAGGCTCCCAGCTCAAAGCAGGGTAGTGGAGCCAAAGGAGGCTTGGGAGGTTTTAGCCCCCCGCCCCCCACCTCCACTCCATACTCTCCATCAGCAGCCCCCAAAGCCACTCAAAAACCATCCAGTCTAAGTCAGAACAGTGTACATGCTCTGCAAAGCCAGCTTCAGGTCAAGTACTCCAGCCCCCTTCTGAGGAGACTGTCACCTTTCCCCCTTCTGTAATTCTGGAGCTGCCACTGGACAGGCTCCCCCTCCCCTGGGGCTCAGGAAAAAACTAACAGTCATTTGGGGTGGGGGAGGCATGATGCTAAACTTAGTCCCCTCCCACTTTCCAACAGGGCCCCCTGGGCCCTGCCTCCCCATTTGTGAAATGGAGTCTCTGGACTTCAGCTAATTAGCGGCCACAGGAAGGCTTGGGGAGGGGGCAGCCCAGCCCTGCCACTGCAGAGCCTTGCCATTAGGGCGATCGATGCCCTAGCTGGGCAGCTAAGGGGAGGGGGCCTGGAAAGTCTCCCGAGCTGCATAAATAACGGATGGGCAAGATGGAACCGGCTGTGGCCAGCTGGGTTCTGTAAAACCTCTTCCGCTCAGGCTCAGGGCCCATCTCGGGACCTGTGCCTTCAAACCCTACTGCCTGAGCAGCCTTGCCCTTCCTGGGGTGGGAAGATGCCCTTGAGCTAAAGGATCAGCTTTCCCCCTCCCTCCCCGCCCCAACACACCGTGGGGATCAAAAGGGGAAAGGAATCAAAACACTAGTTAGAAGAGATAAGAAGCTGGGAGAGGTGTCTAGAGGGTAAGATTGATTGATGACTCTGTCCTCCTTAGTTTGTGAGTGGGGGAGATGCAGAGGCCTGGCCGCTCAGTGACAGGGAGGAAAGGCATGGAGGGCATCTCAGCCTCAGCCAGCATCAGCTCGAAGTGGGGCCAGTCCCTCAGGCAGGCCAGCCTTCCCAGGGTGCAATCTCTCCCTGGCCTCTGTCCCTCCCCCCAGTGCCCCCTGAACAAATGCCAGGGCCAGAGACCCTGATGAGGAAGGCCCAGCCAATTCCTGCAGCTTCTGCGCTCCTCCCTGTTCCTGCTTTCCCCCATGTAAGGTGGCCAGCGGGTCCCGAACCCGGCCCAGCAGCAGCTCACGTGCACGCTGTCCTACCAGACCAAATGCTCACGCTCCTGGAACATTGGTGGGTCTGCGTCTCAGGGAGCTAAGACTCACTTAGTGTCCACTAAGTGCTACATTTCCCACATCTCAGGTTATAACCAGCCCGGATGTAGAAAGATCATCTGTGCAGATGGTGGTCATCATGCCAAAAAGATCCAGGGAGACTTTCTTCCCACGGGGAATTGGGATCTGGGAGTTTCATCCGTGGTTCCAAGATACCGTTTTGTAGAGGTGACGTGGCAATACCGAGCTGTCCCCAAGGGCTGAGGGGAAGAGCCTTGTGTGTCACCTCCACGCACCAGCCTCAGCCTCTAGTGACGCTGGGATTTGCGCTCGCTTTCTGGCGCACATGGAATTCTGCACAGCCGTGGGAGGTGTCCCACGAACACAGCTGTAGCATTTCTGCTTGTTTTATCACAGCTGGAAGGTGCCCGCAGACTCCTCTTTTTATAATCAGTTTGTGTTCTCCACACTTCTTCCAGTGCGACAGCATGGTGGGAGGGGGCAAGCTGGCAGCTGCGGGATCTCCCCAGATCCTTCTGTCCACGACGCTTGCCCCTTTTGAGGGGGTGACATCGAGGTTCCACTGAGTCCTTAGGCTAAGGAGATGGGCACAATCTCACAGCTGTACAGTGAAACTATATTAATTCAGGCTTCACTGAATTAATGATTCGCTGGGACTAAGCCTCCCAAAGTTAAGCGAGTTCATACAAACAAGTCATATATCCCCCATCCCCAACCCCAGGACCAGTCCCTAGTGGCTGTTGATGTCCTGTTTGAAAATGAGTCCCACCTGCATAGGGGTCAGGCCTCAAGCAGGACACTTCAGCTAACTTATGTCAAGAACTTGGAAATAACAAAGTAATTTCCTTTGAGAGCAGATGGGGCTGTGCCGGAAAGTAAACCGAGGCTTGGCAGCAGGAGCTCTGAGTTCCAGTCCCAGCTCTGCCAGTGACCAGCTTCATGGGCCAGGCTGAGGGATGACAACATCTCCCCTCACTGGCCGGCAGTGTATCTTCTACAAAATGGGGGTGGATCACACTGAGGTTTCTCAACTGTGTTCCATGGATGACTCTAGAGATGCCTTGACTTTAGCACAAGGGAGTGGGGAGCACAGGGAGGGGCTCCAAGGCTCCGCCCATTTCACCCAGTGCCTCTGCACTAGGATCTGTTTTATAGATTAACCCTGTCTTTACTGTATTGTCTGAAGAATTGCACTAGCATTTTTTAAAAGTCCCTTGGGCTTGATGCTCTGCATAAACCCTAACTTGTCATCACTCGTGCCCTTCACAGGTAGGATTCCTGTTGTCCTACCACCTCAGACCTAATGCCACACAAGTGGCCGAGGCCAGGATGAGCACTCCCTGAGCATACCAGGCCACCCGGAATGAACAAAAAGGGACACACACGGGGGGGGGGGGGGGAGGGCTGTGTCATTTCTACGACCCTTCTATCAATTCTGAAAAGGACTTCTGATAAGCTGTCCTTTCCCAGCTCCAGGATTCACCTGGCTCCAAACCCACACTTGTTCTCAATGCCTGAAAGGCTGAGGGATAAGGGAGACTGGGTGCTGGTCCTCTTCCGGAAGGTTGTATCTGGGGAAGAAGGGGCAGCCACGCTAGATAGCCACCTTCCTGAGAAATGTAACCCATGGGTGGCTCTCACGTTTACTGGACTCTCGCTGCCATCCGGAGAGTGAGTTAACTTTATCCCGAGGAACTCCAAACCAGCACCCGGGCTTCTGTGTTCCTCACGAGGCTCTAAACTCTTGTTTCCTTGTTTATGGAGGAACGTGCCGTCCACTGTAGGCAGTCCTTGTTGCACGAACTCAGCTGGTCCCTCTCTCTCCCCCACCCTACCCCGTGGCCACATGGCCACACCCGCCTCTCACACAAGGTATCTGTGAGTCTGGTGGACTATGCTGAAGAGAAGGTTTGGCAGTGAGAAAGGCGGAAGAGGCATTTAAATCACCGAAGTGTGAACGCTGTCTCATTGAGTGCTGGCGCCCTGTTTTCTCAAGCTTTCCAGGCACCCCATCTTGCCATCAGCGGAGATGGGATTGTTCACCACTGTCTCTAGACACTGTAGGACCCAGACTCCCACATCTTCTCTGGGTCCTCTCTCCTCTGCGCTCTCCCATAAGCCCTCCTCCCCACAGCCCTCCAGGATTTCCCCTGACTCCAAATTGCTCTCTGTGCTCCAAGACCCTTTCCAGTCCCCACTCCCATGCTTGGCTTCTGCATCTCCAAAGAATAAGTTCAGCAAAGTAGATCCCTTTCTGTCTTAAACAGGACCTGCCCAACTCAGGAAGGACCCGTGGGCCTAAGCGGCATGTTCTCTCACTTTCAGCTGGATTGATCGCGAGGCCGGTGTTGACCATCCAGCTCTGGCTGAGCCTTTGTCACTTTCAGAGCACCGAGGAGGGGAGTAAAAGGTAGAGGCAAAGCTTAGGAAATCCCTCCAGGGTCCCCTTGTCTGTGTTGGGTGGCACCTGTCTCCACCTTGTCCACCTAAGCTGGCAGCTCCCCTCATCAGCAAGAAGCAGCCCCACCCTGCTCTGGTCCCCTTACTGCCCCTCCCCCCACACCACTGCCCACCCTGTTTGCACTTACCTGCCGGTAATCCCAGACATATTTTGATAACCTTGAACACACTGTTCTTTACATATGCTGTTCCTTCTGCCTGGAATGCCCCCCTCCCCCTTTGGCTTCCTCCCAGATTCCTAACACACTCCTATTCATTCTTCAAGACCCTGCTCAAGCTGTCACCTCCTCTCCGAGAATGCCCTTGGCTGGACACCTAAACCATTTCATTCCTCCCTGGTCCGCACCCTTCCTGTACCCCATACAAACTTGCAAGTCACTGTGTCTCCCGGTGCTTTATGGTGTCCCAGGGTATCCTGGTGCTTTACAATGTCTCAGGGTATTCCAGTGCTTTCCAATGCTGTAGCTTCCTCTGGTGCTTACAGTGTCCCAGGGATCCTGGTGCTTTACAGTGTCACAGGGTACTCGGTGCTTTACAGTGGTGCATTGCATCCTGGTACTTTGTAATTATCCCAGCTCCCCCATTTACCAGCTGTGTGATCTGGGGCACATATTACTTAACGTCTCTAGGCTACAGTTACCTCACCTAGCTGATGCGAGGAGTGAATGAGTTAACACACACAACGGTGCCTGGCACAAAGGAGGAGCTCCATTAGCTGTTCGTTTTAATTATTGATTTCTATCCTCTCTCGCCTGCATTTGACTTTAAGCAACTCGAGGGCAGGGAGTCATCCAGCCCCAGGGCCCCGCCTGGCCTTACCAGGTGATTCGTGAATGTTCGCCCCACTGAGTTGACCAGCGGCTTGCAGTCTCTCCACGGGGAAGGGCTCCAGGAGGACCAACAATTTCAGGTGATGAGTGACCGGGAGGGGCCATATGGAGTGGAGAGCAGGGCCGGGCGTCCAGAGCACCGCAGTTGAGAACACAAGCTGCGTCTGTGGACCGAACTGAGTTCCAAGTCTGCCTCTTACTAGCTGCTTAATCTCCCTGTGCCTCCATTTCCTCAGGCTACAGAAACACAAATACCCCCATCTCTTAGAGTGGCTGTGAGAGATTTAAAAAGATAACGCAGGAGCGCCTGGGTGGCTCGGTTGGTTGGACTTTCGGCTCAGGTTCGGTCCCCGAGTTCAAGCCCCGCTTCGGGCTCCTCGCTGATGGTGGGGAGGGAGCCTGCTTGGGATTCTCGCTCTCTCCTCTCTCTCTGCCCTTCCCCCACTCATGCTCTCTCTTAAATAAGTTAACTTAAAAAAAAAAATGACAATGAAACACTTAGCAAAGTGAGCGTCTTGGCACCTTGCAAACGCCCCTTAAGCTGGACGTGAAAATACTATTCTTTAGGGCCTGAGAGAGAAGGCAGCCGGCCCTGCAGACCCCTGCCCACGCTCACACTCTCTGGGCTGCACTTCAGCCTCGTGGGGCTGCCGAGGAGGGGCCTAGGGCTGGAGACAAAGCTGCACCCAGGACTGTAGGTGGCCCTGGACGGAAGGGCCGGCTTCAGACAGGAGGGAGCGGCAGATGCAGGAAAGTGCCCGGTGCCTGCAGGACAGGAGCAGGCCAGCCGGTAGGAGCCTTGTGAGTGCAAATGGGAAAGGAGGCCAGGGGAGGTGGCTGCAGACACCAAACGTAATAATAAATAATAGCAGTAATAAAAGTAAATGTTCACTGAATACTTACCACATGTCACACAATATTCTAAGTCTTTGTGAGACCAAACTGATTTAATGATCCCAACAACCCTAAGAGATATAGCTACTATTATTATCCTCAGTCACACCTGGACCTGAGGTGTCGCGATCAGGTGACCTGCCCCGATCACACAGCTGCTATGTGGCAGAGCACTGACTCTTGGCTAGCCCCGCCATGGTACCATGGCCCCTGGCCCACTGGTTTGCTGCCCGGGTGCCGGCACGAACGAACGGGGAAGCGGCTCCACATGCAGAATAGGAGCAGGGACTGTGGTCTGTGGGTTCCAATCCCAGCCCCACCTCTGCCCTAGTTGGGTGACCTTGTACACATTACTTCACCTCAGTTTCCTCATCTGTAAAATGGGAACAAGAGTCCTGCCTTCCAGGATTGTTACATAGATCAAATACTCCGGTACATGTAGAACACTTCGCAGGGGAGCCAACATAGGAGAACAGCTGAATAAGTGGGGATTACCTGCAGCCCTTGCACAGCCGGCCAACTTGTAGGGCACAGAAGGAGATGGCTTCTGGCTTGCAGTCAGAATGAGATTGTCTGGGAGCAAGGGGACTTTGACGAAAGGGACAGGAAGACGAGGTGCCCTTCTGTGCAGGGGCACTCGGGTCCTGGGCCCCCACCTGCTGAGAGGAAGCTGAGAATCCTGGAGCAGTGAGCTGTCACTGAGACAGGTTTATGAGGAAAGGTGGCTCTTTGGGACCTGGAAGGCTGCCTGCCAAATGTGCCCTTTGTTGGGCGATACTCATCCCTGCCAGCCGGGGAGTCACCCTCTTCCTCCAGGTTCATGCCAGCTCCTCTCCCTTGACCCTAACCCCCACCCAAACCAAGCTGAGAACAGCTGGAATGAGGCTGGGCTGGCATGCATGGTGTGTGGGCCCTTGGTGTTCCCGGTGACCTGATCCTGCCGCCTTCTGCCTGGCTCCTGCTGCAGCAACACCATAGCCTCGCAGTTCCTTCCAGGGCCTGACACACTTCCCACCCCAGAACCTTTGCACCTGTGGCTCTTCTGCCTGGAACATCTTTCTTCTCCTCAAATGTCACCTTCCTAATTAGGCTTTCCCTGACCACCCTGTTTAATATTGAAACCTGAAACCTACCCCCGACCCCGCCACCCCTTACCCCATTACTTACTTAACCCTGCTTTATTTTTCTCTATAGCATTTATTAGCATCTGGTAAATGGCCTCTCTCTCTTATTTATTTACTGCCTGCTTCCCCACCACACATACTCAGGTATAAGCTCTATGGGGACAGGGATTTGTGTCTCTCTTGCCCACAATTCTATCACTAGCACCAAGGACATTGCCTGCTACAGAGTAGGAACTCAGCGATAAATCTTCACAGCAGCCCCCAAGAGACATATACATGCATTCCTTATTTTATAGAGAAGCTTTGAAAGGGAGGCTCAGCAAGACTGGGAGCTTGCCTGAGACCATGGCTTGAAGGATGGGGATTGTTTGACTCCAGAGCCCCTGTTCTCTCCCTGCCTGTGAGTCATGTGATCACCTACCGGTCACATCCTTCCCTTCCCCAACCAAGTCCCTGGCACAATGCTTCACCCTCAGTGGGGAGGGGTCTCCAGAAGCGTCAGGAAGGCAAGAAGGTATTTGTCTTTATTGGGTTCCCATAACAAAATACCATAGATGGGGATAAACAGTCTCTTAAACTGTTCAACTGTTCTGTTAAACTACAGAAATGTGTGTTCTCACTGTTCTGGAGGCTGGAGATCAAGGTGCCAGCACAGTCAGATTCTGGTAAGGACTCTCTTCCTGGCTTGCAGATGGCTGCCTTCCCCCTACGTCCGCATGTGGCAGAGCGAATGCAAGCCCCCTCTTCTTACAAGGCCGCAGTCCTATTGCATTATGGCCCCACTCTTTGGGCCTCACTTAACCTTAATTACCTCCTGGAGATCTCCTCTCCAGATACAGTCACATCGTGGGTTAGGGTTTCAACATATGAGTTTTAAGGAACACAGTTCAGTCCATCACAGTATTTCAGAAGCCATTGAAAGGAGGGGAGGAGGGCCCTAGGAGGCAACCCTGTGCTGGTCTGTCTCACGCTTTCCTAGGGCGATGCATATTCAGAGCATGGGAAGGCATCACTCAGCCCTGTCCTGGGCCCTCTGGGAATTGGCAGAATGATGAGCAGAACCTCATTTCGTCCTCAAAATAACAGACGAGATAGGTGTTCTCATCCCCATTCCATAGGTAAATAAACTGAGGCTCGGAGAGGTGAGCTTACCCGCCTAATGCCCCTCAGCCAAGAAATGGCAGGTCGGTCTGATGCCGAAGCCTATGCTCTTAACTACTTTGTGAAGTTCTTTGAAACAGGCAGGGGGCATCTCCCTTGGCCCATGGGTCACAGGGGGCGTGGCCCTGCCCCCCGGGAACCCAGCATCTCCTCAGGACAAGAAGAACACCTGGATATGTTGGTGCTGGGTGCCAAGTGCACCGCCCGGTCAGCAAGTTCAGGAAGAGCTCAGACGGCACTGTAGGCTGGACTGGTCACCAAGGAAGGGCTCAGCCAGATGAAAAGCGACAGGGAGGGCTTTCCAGGGACAACTGCAATGCAAAAAGTAGTGAGATGGGGGTGGTGAGTTTGGTATTGGCTCGGGACAGAGAAGCTGAAGGGCAGAAGTGGTGGGAAAGCTGAGAGGATGGGCGGGGGTCAGGTGCTGGCCGGCCCAGACTGTCCCCGCAGCTCTGCAGAGGGTGGTATCTATGTGTCCTTTCTCCCTGGGGGACAGAGAGACCTGGGGGAAGAGCTGGCATGAGCAGAAGTCCGCAGCTCCCTCCGGTATCCGGCTGGGCCGAGAGGGTCGGTGCAAATAAAGAACAAGGGTTGGCTTGAGGCTCGCGCCAAAGGACAAAGCTGAGCTTCTCTTTCCTGGGGGAGGTGAGGTGGCAGCTGTCCCGGGGACCCTCCCCCAGCAGCTGTGGCCTCAGGAAAGATCCCGGGGCTGATGGACTTCCGGAGATAAACCGGCTTTCTGTTACCTCCGGCAATTTTTCTGGCCCCTGACAAGAGGGGGCCTCCAACCAGTAGTGTGCCGGTAAATGGCTGACAACTGGCTCTCTCGGGGGTGGGGGGAGCCCTGTTTGTATCATTTGATGATTTTCCTGGTGTAACTGCTCCCATTGTGACTGATATTAAGCTACCGACGCGATGTTACTGAATGCGGAGCAGGGGAGAGAGTCACCCTGCCGGCTCCTGTCAGCCCTTCTGAGTGGCTCTGGTGGCCACCCCTTCCCCTGATCCTGCCTCGATAACAGCAGTGTTCCCGGGGGCCCTGGGAGCAAGGGGCCAGTCGCCGTGGTTGTCCCTGAGCCTCAGGGTTTTGAGACCTGGTTGGATCTTTTCCTGGAATTGTACTTGGTGTTTCATTCCGGTCAGCTCCGATCATCAGTCCTAGGAGAGCCTCCAGGCTGGGTCCAAGTGCTCTGCACGTTGGCATCAGGCGGTCGCCTCCACAACAGTCAGAAAGCACCAGGTCCCAGAAGTCCTAAGTTAGACGTGAGTCCCAGAAGGAGGCCATGAAGCACGCGGACAAAAGGGAGTGCTGGCGTCACATGGAGGCTGCAGGCCTGCCCTCGCCAGCCTGGTCCACACGTTGGGTTCAAGTGTCAGTTTCACGATTCCTTGTCAGAAGACCCATCCTGGAGTTATGCACAATCTCTTAGTGAGGTGGGGGTGGGGGCGGCTTCTAGGCTCTGTTCTCCTAGGGCAGAGAGGCTGAAGGGCAGATGCGGTGGGAGAGCTTTCTTCTCTCCCTTCTCCCCCTTCTCCTGGGGTGGACCCTAAGGGACTGGAGGTGATGGCTCAGGGGATGAAGGTACCCGAGGGGAAGGACTACAGATGCCCTCCTGTGCCAAGGGTGGTGGTGCGGCAGGACGGAGGCAGTGTGGGCTTCCCAGTCCAGCTGCCCACCGGTGTGAGGGTCAGGCTGCCGATGGCGGCGGGTGGCTGGCCGGCAAGGGCCTCTGCGCAGATGTGGAACACGAGCTGGTGAGGATGAGCCTGAGCTGGTGAGCCCACGGGCTCTCTACGTGAGTGCTGGGCCCCCCGAGGCCTTTCTGTCCCAAGACACCTCACCCTTTTCCTCCTTATTGCCCCTTCTTCCCCACCACCCACTGTAGGTTTTTCATCATCAAAGAGAGCTTTCTTCTTTACTACTCTGAAAGCGAGAAAAAGAACTTCGAAACCAATAAATACTTCAATATACACCCTAAGGTGAGGCAGCCTCTCCCCAGGGCCACAGTGGGTAGGACCCCATGGGGACAATGAGGGAGGGTGTCCTGCAAGGGTGGAAGACAGTCTCTTTTCTTGCTGTGGTCTAGCAGAGAGTCTGGAGAATGAATCCTTCTTGGGGCACAGGACTCTTGCCCCCTACGACTCTTCCTGGGCCCCGAGCCTGCCCCAGTCCTTCCTCTTCCTTCTAGGAGTCAGTTCTGGTCTGGCTCCCAGCCTGGGGCCCTTGGCAGGACCTGGATTTGGCTGAGGGCTCCCAGAGGCCTTAAGTGATGTGTGGGGGGTGGGGGGGGGGCTGCCTGTTCTCATTCTTTCTCAGGGAGTCATCCCCCTGGGAGGCTGCCTGGTGGAGGCCAAGGAAGAGCCCAGCATGCCCTATGCCATGAAAATCTCCCACCAGGACTTCCATGTGAGTAAAGCTCTCCTCTCAGCCTGGACTGAGCAGGGCAGACCGGCTTCCCTGGGAACCTCCAGGCTCCCTGGGGGCAACCGCTCCGGTGGCCTGGCCTGGGAGGGTGTCAGGGTCATAGAGATGCGGGACGGTGGATGGAGGAGGAGATGGAGGAGCAGACTGCAGGCAGCCTCTGGCATCCCAAGAGTGGGCTCCTCTCAGGTACACCCGTGGTTCCTCTTCCTGGCAGGGGAACATCTTGCTGGCTGCTGAGTCCGAGTTTGAGCAGACCCAGTGGCTGGAGATGCTACAGGAGTCCGGGAAGGTGTAAGTACTCATAGGCGGGGGGGCACGTCCAGGAAGTGAATGGTTATGGGCTGGGCCCACCCTGATCACCTAGTGGGAACTGAGGACCCCAGAAAAGGGCAGGGTGAGGGAGAAAACTGTCTGGGCCGTCTTGGAAACAGTCCATCCCTCCAGCCAACCTAAATACTCCTGCTTCTCCTTGGCCAACTGCAGCCCCTGGGCCTCCAGGCTTTTGATCATGGCTTCTCCCAGCTGGGCATTCTTCCAAGTCCTGGGGAGGGAGGGCAGATGGGACAGAGGAGAGAAGAAACACAAAAGGCCAAGGAAAAGCAGGAGTATTTAGGTTGGCTGGAGGGATGGGCTGTGGGAGTTGGTTAGAGTGGGCAAGAAAGAACAGGCCAGGTTGAGAGGTCTGCCAGGTGGGCTTGGAGCCCAGTGACCTTTGCTTGTCTGGAGTCACAGGTGGCAGACGTAGACCACTTGTCTCCGACTCTTGGGAGCAAATCCAGCACCGCTAGGAGGGTTTGGCTGCCTCCTGACACCCATCTCACCTCCCCAGGTCCACAGTGAATCCTAGCATAGATTGGAGCGGGTGCTTTGTAAATCAGAGTCCAGATCATAGAAACCTCCGGCCCAACACGGTCCATTTACATGTGAACCCCTGTCCCGGCACCTGCTGGGTCATGCTTTTAGCTCAACAAATAACACTGCGCATGCCCCATACGAGGCCTGGTGCCAGGTAGTGGCCTGTGGTGGTAGAGAAAGCAGCCTGGGAAGCAATCTCTTCCCTGCTCCGAAGCTGCTGGCCCAGTCCTCGGTGGCCCACTTTGCGGCCTGGGCTGGCCTCCGGGGACTGTAACTGATCGATGCTGGTGGCACGGCCAGAGCCACGGGAGCCAGAGTGAACGGGGCTGCGATTCTGGAGGAGACAGGATGGGCGAGTACACGCCATGCACGGTCTCCCTCTCCTCTCCCCTTCTGTTGTAACGATTTTGTGTTTCTTCTCTCCTCTGTCCCATCTGCCCTCCCTCCCCAGGACTTGGAAGAATGCCCAGCTGGGAGAAGCCATGATCAAAAGCCTGGAGGCCCAGGGGCTGCAGTTGGCCAAGGAGAAGCAGGAGTATTTAGGTTGGCTGGAGGGATGGACTGGAAGCTGAGGCTCCCTAGGTAGCACTTCAGGGCCGGGGTTATAGCTGGGGCTCGGTGGAGGACGGAGGAGGGGAGCTGGGGCAGGGCTTAGCAGGCTACCAGGAGCCGTAGGTAGAGGCTTGTATGGTGTAACCTGTGTCCTCTTGGCCAGCGTGGCAGGAGGACCTCTGGGCCAGCTTTGTCACTTGTCTATCAGCTGCGTGTCTCCAGACAGGGTAGCCTCTGTAAGCCTTAATTTCCTCATCCTGAAAAGGGTCACGAGAATAGTCCCTAGGTTTGGGAGGTGGGACCTGGGGATCAGGGGAAATGAGAACGTGCCGGTAAGCATTTGTTTCAGGCACACAGTAAGGGCCCCATGAATGGAGTTGATGTTATCCTGCCCTGGGTTCCCGGGTCCTGGATTTGCCCCAAACTTCCACCCCCTTGGCCCACTTTCAACCTGACCCTGTGCCCCTGACTGGCTGACAAGTATGCTCTGTTTGGGAAAGAAGAAGGTGAGACTGGGGCTTTGATCCTTTGCCTGGGATCTTTTCCCCTGCTACCTCCTTAGACACCCAGGGCCTCGGCTCTGGGTCCCCTCTGCCTGCTTCAGAACCCCCCTATAGCCCCAGAACCTGCACCCCCCACCTGCCAGACACTAGTGCAGGGGAGCAGCACAATTAACAGCACTTCTAGGGGTGCAGACACCCCCCCCCCCGAGCTTCTGAAGATGAAGCCGTCCCTGTGCGGGGACAGGGACCAGAGAGGAAGGTAGTGGCTGCGGCCGGCATGTCAGCTTCTATCCTCAGGAGCTGGCTCTGCCTGCTGGCTGGCCTGGACATGACAAACCGTTTCCCTGGGAGATCCTGGAAGTGAAGGAGGTTACTGGAAGGCCCTGGCCCCCTCCAGGCCGGAGCCGGACTGAGCTTTCCGTGAGAGCGTGCGCACTTGCTTTGCAGACAAACTGATGGAGGAGACCGAAGAGCTCTGCCTTCAGAGGGAGCAGAGAGAGGTAGGCACACGGAGGCCGAGGCCGCTCAGAATTGCTGCCCCTCCCCCGCGGCCCCTGCTCCGGGGGCCCCTTAACAGCCAAGGTGTACTGGCTTGTGTTCCTGGCATTAGGGATGCATGTAGGGGAGCAAGGCACCCAGAGAACTCTCCAGGAAGTCAGACGGGCAGAGCAGGGGCACCGTGAGGTGACCGTGCTTGGGACTTGCTGTGGCTTCTTGTCAGAGAGCATTTGTTCTTGCCAGTCGCCAGAGACAAAAGTAAAAAGGGTAGGTGACCACGTTCTCGAGAAAGCCATCCCAAAATTGTATAAGCTGTATCGGTAAGTAGTGAGCTGCCGATCACCGGTGATCTTCACAGGAAGCTGGGATGGCCTCCGTAGAGGGACTTCTGCACCACGAGGGTGATTGGGTTGGATGAACTCAGGGGTTCCTTCTTCCTCTAAATGACACAACGTAAGTTCCAAAAAAGCCAAGCATTAGCCAGAGGCAGCCTGCACTGGGGAGCCACTGAAGTCCACTTCATCTGGAATCTCCGAGCGGCCTTGGGCCTTGCCTGTTTCTGAAGTGTCATCAGCACCCCTGAAAGGGCACAGTAAGGTAGGGGATAGCACGGCAGACTTGGGAGCCAGGCCGCCTATGTTTGTATTTGACCTTCAACGCTTCTAGCTGTGTGACCTTGGACAAGTTACCTAACCTCTCCGGACATCAATAGTCTTTCTTTTTTTTTAAGTTTATTTATTTATTTATTTTGAGAGAGACAGAACAAGAGCAGGGGCGGGGCAGAGAAAGAGGGAGAAAGAGAATCCCAAGCAGGCTCCACGCTGTCGGCACAGAACCCGACGCAGGGCTCGAACTCATGAACTGTGAGATCGTGACCTGAGCCAAAACCAAGAGTCGGCTGCTTAATCGACTGAGCCACCCAAGCACCCCTGAACATCAATATTCTTACATGAAAAGTGGAGACAATGGAACCCGTCTTATTAAGATGTGAAGATTAAGTGAGATGTTATATATAAAGCACTTGGCACATAGTATGTGCTCAGTGAGTATCTGTGTTTGTTAGCGTCACAATCATGTTATTACTCATTATGGGCCCATTCTACGTGTCAACTGCCTGAGGCCTGAAGCTGCAAAGTGCCTTTCCCATAGGAGAGCCTGATTCAGCCCACTTCTCTTCACCCAGTCGGCTTTTTCTTGTGCCCGTAGGGCTGGGCCCATCTGCCTGGGCTCAGTGCCTCCCTCTGTGACTTTTCTCTTGCGAACCACCTTTCCCAACCACCCTTCACTGGGCTCTGAGACAGGCCCTACTGTCAAGAAGCATCCTGTCCCTGCAGCACCCCGAATATCCCCAGGACCCAAGACCGTACCTGGCCCAGGATGAGTGCTTGACAAATGTTTGTGGAATGATTCACGGAGCGAACATTTTTGATTCTTGTCATTTCACATCACATCTTGATTTGAATCTAGTAGGACGATCTGGCCTCATTTTCCTTCTTCAGACTTTTACCAGATCTTCTTGCCCGTGTATTCTCCCAGCTGGACTTCAGACTCATTTCGTCATTTGACGACAACAGGAAAAACCAAACCCAAACAAACAAGAAACACACCCCCAAAGCCATGGAGGCTTTGCGTTAGGATTCCATGGATTTGAGGCTTGGCGTGGTGACAGCACTGAGCCTTCTCACAGCCGTGCCGTCTGGGCGTCTGTGCCTCCACGCTCTCATCTGGGTCCCGCATTAAAGTCTTGGCATTTTCTTCACACGGTTCTGCCATTTTGACAAGGGAGCCTTCTGGTGGCTTGTCAGCAACCTAAAGACAGGTAATTGAGGAAGCCAGGGGGTGGGATGGAGTGACAGACACAGCCACCGGCAGGGAGAGAGACAGACTTATCCATCAGAGAGGCTAAATCTGGGGCAGCGGTCAGCCGGAGGAAAATTTAGACACTCTATCTAGGTCTTTAGCCAGGAAATGAGGCCAGCGGAGACCCACCGCACGCAGGCCTCACTTAAAGCCGTAGCACGTTGAAGGAGCGAGGCCTGTCAGCTGTGAGCTCCCTGGTCTGGTGCTACAAGATCTGAGCGAGACTCACTCGGGCCCAGCCGATCCCCCGTGAAGGCTGCTGTGAGCGGGCGGAAAGGGAGAGGGCCGTGCCCAGGTCCGTATTCCCGCGTCAGCTGCGCGCTGCAGATCGGGAACAGAAATCACTGCTTCCCTGACTTGCTCATCCATATGATGGGTCTTCCTGTCCCCTGCATCTTTCCCATCTCCACTGCGAGGCTCAGAGGTTGTCTGGGTGTGCGTTGGGCCGCTTAGAAAGGCCTCGGGTACAACAGCCCAGTGATAAGATGAAGATTCTCTGATCTTTAAGAGGCAGTCTGGCCTAAAGAAAGACTCAGGGTCTGGATCCCGGAGACTCATATTGGAGTCTCAGCTCCATCACTGACTGTGTGGCCTTGGGTAAGTTAACCTCTCTGAGCCTCAGTTGCTCTATCTGTGATGCTCTGATAAGAGTTGATGGCTGTGGCTGCCTAGTTCCTGGGTCGCTGTGAGGCTCGATGAAATCAAAGGCAGCAGAGTGCTTTGTGGACGGGCAGGGCCCGTGCAGATGTGCACTGTGCGGTGATGCGGCCCCGACCTCCTCCATGTGGAAGGGAGGGCCTGGGACTCTGGAGGCATGAGCAGAGAGCACGGGGTGAGCCAGCCTGGGGTCATCTGCCCCGGGGCCAGAAGGCCATGCCCTTCCTTGAGCCCTTCCTCAAGTGTCCCTGGCTCCTTGTGACCTCATCTCTCATCCCTGGAGGAGGGCAGCCCGACTACCTTTCCTTCTCTCGCCGAACTCAGAGAGCTCAGCCTTGTATGTGGGTAGGCACCTAGGAAATCGAAATGCCCAGGGCCCATTAGGCAGGCATCTTGCCCCCCAGGCTGCTCCCGGTCAGAACATAGACCCTTGGTGTTGGGAAGAACCTGTCACTTCAAGGGGAGGCTCTTTGCTCACCTCCCTGATGGATGTTATCTTGCTTCTGTGATGGGCAACTCACGACCTCTGGCGGGATTCTTCACCTTGTTGCTCTGTGGCTCGAAGACTCTTCCTTTCCTTGAGCAGGAATCTGCCTTCTAGTGACTTCTTCCCAACCCCGTACTCCTGCAACTTAAGTCAGGCCCAGGAGTCAGAAGAACAAGCACTAGATGGTGGAAGAGGCTTTAGCTGCAGCGGGTCCTGGCTGACCTCAACCTATGACGGGGTTGCCGCAAGCTCTCGTACCGTCTTGGCCACAGGAACAGAAGGTTCTGGCCGCTTCAGGTTTTCAGGTCCGGCTATCATCAGTCTTCTAAGGCTCCACCTGGACATCAGTGTTAGCTAAGAGTCACACAGGGAAATCGAAAGGTAGAAAAGAAGTGAGCGACTGGAAAGAAGGTTCTCTTTCTTTGCCCTCATCCATGTGTAGCTTTTTTTATTATTGTTAATGGTAGAAATCATGCTCTTTGCAGAACACCTGGAAAACAAACTTTATTCTTAATCCCACAATTGACACAACTGCTGCCAACATTTTGGTGTTTTTCTTCAGTCTTTAGAGAAATATATATATATATTTCTCTATATATATTCTAATATATATATATATTTTTTTTATTTTTGTGTTTGCTTATTTTTGAGAGAGAGAGAGAGAGAGACAGAGACAGAGCACAAGCAGGGGAGGGGCAGAGGGAGAGAGAGACAGACAGACAGACAGACAGAATCCGAAGCAGGCTCCAGGCTCTGAGCTGTCAGCACAGAGCCCGATGCGGGGCTTGAACTCACAAACTGCAAGATCATGACCTGAGCCGAAGTCGGCCGCTTAACCAACTAAGCCACCCAGGCGCCCCTATATTTTAAACAAAATAGGATCACAGCAGATATTCCATTTTATGGCCTGCTTTTTCATTATACCTTCATTAACATTTGTACCTTCAGCAATTTTTCATGTCATTCAACATTCTTTGAAAACATCAGTTTTGATGACCATGTACTGATACATCCTACGTGATGTTTCATTTAACTCACCTTCTGTTTTTGGACATCTAGGCTGTTTTCTTTTCTTCTTATTATTATAATTTTATTTGTATAAGTTTATTTCTTTATTTTGAGAGAGAGAAAGCACAAGTGGGGGAGGTGCAGAGAGAGAAGGAGAGAGAGAGAATCCCAAGCAGACTCTGCATTGTCAGCATAGAGCCCGATGTGGGGCTCAAACCCACAAACCGTGATATCATGACCTCAGCTGAAGTCAGATACTTTACTGACTGAGCCAGCCAGGCAACCCTAGGCTGTCTTCACTATTATAAATTATGCCACAGTGAGCACCTCTGCACACATGAATCGTGGCCTACTATCTAATTGTTTAGGAGAGGTTCCTTCCTATGGGCAAAATCATGGAGTCTGGGCAAGAACTTTTAAGACTCCTGATGCATATTGACAAATTTCTTTCCAGAAATTTTGTACCAGTTTCCACTCTCAGCCGCTGTGCGTGGACATTTCCATCTCGCTCTACCCCACTGCCCATGTTTGAGTCCCTCCATCACCGACTAGCTACAGCGTGGGGAAGAGGGATGAAGACATGTGTAACTTTGAGCAAGTTCCTTGACCCTTGTGTACCTCTGCTTGTCTCATCTATAAAATGAGGACAAAAATATTATTCACTTTCAGAGCTGTTGTAAGGATTACACGAATTAATACATGTAAAGTACTTAGAACAGGAAACTCACAGCGAGTGCTATCATTGTCATTATCATCATATACCAAATCTGTTTCAGAATTCTCTTTTCCATTCCTTTGAATTGCTGTCTATTCTTGAATGGATACTACACAGCTTCAATTTATAATACTATCCATCGTTTATTAAGCACTTACTATGCGGCAGACAGTTTGCGTGGATTAGCCCAGATTATCCTCCCATGAACCCTACAAGGTGGTATTGCCCATCCCAGAGAGTACCCCCCCATACCCCTCCTTCTTCCTGCATTGGATCCAAAGGCCATCTAGACCACACCCCCAGTTTCATTTACTATGTATGTGCAAATGTCTCCCCCTTGACAGGTGCAGTCCCTTCTCTCTGCTGAGCTCCAGCCCCTTCTATCCAACCGTTGGCTTCACATCTCCAGCCAATGTCTCAAAGGTACTGCAAACTTAACACGTCCAAGGCCACTTACGATCTTCCCCAGAAGAGCTGATGGTCTAGCGCTCCCTATCTCAGGGAATTCACCTCCTCCCATTGTTTGTGCAGATTGGAAACCTGAGAGTTGTGCCTCATCCTGTCCTCCCCATCTCACCCTTTCCCACTCCACCCCCAAGTTCTGCTAGCTACCCCCAAATCTCTAGAAGCTGTCTGGCCACTTCTCTCCATCTCACCGCCTCGCTCAAGTTCACAGTACTATTAGGTCTTGCTGAACTAATGCAGTGGCTTCCCCCCACCCCCTGCCGGATTCCCTGTATCCCTCCTGGCCCCTTTTCATCCTTTTTCTCCTCACTGCAGCTGGAGTCATGGTGTTTTTTTTTTTTTAATTTTTTTTTTTCAACGTTTTTTAATTTATTTTTGGGACAGAGAGAGACATAGCATGAACGGGGGAGGGGCAGAGAGAGAGGGAGACACAGAATCGGAAACAGGCTCCAGGCTCCGAGCCATCAGCCCAGAGCCTGACGCGGGGCTCGAACTCACAGACCGTGAAATCGTGACCTGGCTGAAGTCGGACGCTTAACCGACTGCGCCACCCAGGCGCCCCTGGAGTCATGGTTTAAAATGGAAATCGGATTGCGTTGCCCGTCTTCATCCCCTACTTTCTGCTCAAAACCTTCATTGTTTGTTCTGGCTCAGGAAAACCACAAAATCCGCAGCATAGCCCAAGGCGCTGTGTGGTCAAGCTTCCCTCCTGCTGTTCACCCTCACTGTGGGCCCAGCGGTGTGGAAATATCTTGGTTCTTTCAGGTTCTGCAGGTTTCTGAAGGGCCTTTGCACATACTGATCCTTGTTCCTGGAATGCTGTTTCCTCTTCCCGCTATTTATGCACCTTCACATGTTGGCTCAAAAATCTGCTCCCCACCCCACCCCCCAATCGTTCCCTACTTCTTGTCCAAGACAGCTTTACAAAGAACCGTGTTCCCATCCTGCACTTCACATACTTTGGTTTGTAATGATACTCTTGTGTGTGATTATTTTATTAGTTTTTGATTCTTGCACTGAGCTGTAAGCTCCATGAGAACTGAGACGTGCCTGGGTTTGCTCATTCTCACATCCTCAATGCAGAGCCTGGCAGGTCCTTGGTGCCTATTAAACACTCAATAACTATGTGTGGCATGTGTGAATGAATGAGACTATTTTTTAAAAATCCCATTGGGGTTTTTATTGGGATCACATGAGCCTGTAAATTAATTGGGAAGAACCTCCACTGTATTTAGTCTTCCAATCATTCAGGAGCCTGCATTCTTTTCAAAAGCATAATTGCTTTTATTGGGAACTTAGAAATAATGCAGTGAAGCATGGCGAACAGGGATTATTTGGCTCAGAGGAGAGGAGACTTGGGGACAGAAAACTGTCCCCAACACATGAAGGGAAAAAGGATCAGTCTTGTTCTGTGGCTCCAAGGGCAGAAGGTCAGCCCACTGACGGAGGTTATAAGGAGGCAGATTTGGGCTCAGATGGAACAGGTGGATGAAACGGGCCACCCCCTCCCCTAGGTGGACCTGGGACACTCAGGCTTCGCCTGTCCTTGGCTTTGCCAGTCGTCTGTTTTGCTAAGAGCTGTTCACTGGCTCTTACTTTGCTGGCTAGGGGTATTCAGTCTTCGTGGCTGAGGAGAAGAGCTTAAGGGGACACTATGACCAAGGACAGCAAGTTCCAGGCAGCAAGGCAGCTGCCAAAGGGAGAGTCTGTGCAAAGGACGGAGGTGGCTACGGGGGTTTTGAACGGAAGTTTTGCTCCATAAATGAGATTCAGCCCTCTCATCTGAGCCCCACAAAACTTTCGGCAAAATCTGCGGTCCTTCATCCATGTTTTTGTCTTTGTTGCTTTCAGGGAGGGCTCATCTGAGGTCGGACCCGGAAGGAAGAGTTTTGATCAGGTTGTTCTGGAATGAAATGGGCTGTCTTAAGAGGGGGTGAATTCCCCGTCATGACAGCCATTCAGGCAGAGCCCAGGCCATCTCTTGGCAGGAAAACTGATCCCAGGATTCAAGTGTCTGATGAAGACTGAAGTGCTTTCAGGCCCCTTTGACCATAGACGGCTCTGATTCATGGATGTCTGTTCTCTTACTGCCACACAGCATATGTGTTGCCCAGACACATGCAGTTATTGACTTAGGTGGGAAAAGCATTTCATCACACATACCTGGGCCGGACATGGGGAGGAAGGAGAGGAAAAGCCAATTGATTGTTTTGTCGTGTTATTTTTAGGAGCGTCCGTTTCGCTGTCTGGTTCTTGGAGGCATAGCAAGGGCCTGCCGGCACCTGAGGTGCTGGGAATAATATCCTCCCACAGTGTGTAATGTGGAGGAGCAAAGCGGGTGTCACAAAAATGCTGCCAGCTAAGCTTCGCCTGAAGGGTGCCCTGCAACCCCAGCTGCCATTGCAGCCCAGGAAAACCGGACCCTCGGAGGGCACATACCTGTGCTTACCAGCCCTCCTGACAAAACTAGTCTGGCCCTGGGGCCCCGCCCTGGGCTTTCTGGCTCTCCTGTTCCCTTAGGGCTGAGTATAAGGGAAGCTGCAGGCACCTAGGCTGGCTGCTTCCTAGAGCCTTGAGAATAAAATTTTCTGATTGTTTGGGTCGGGACTGGCTTTTCTTTGCCACCTTTGACAGATGTCACTCTAGGGATCTTTTTGTTTTTTAATTTTTATTTAACGTTTATTTTTGAGACAGAGAGAGACAGAGCATGAACGGGGGAGGGTCAGAGAGAGAGGAAGACACAGAATCTGAAACAGGCTCTAGGCTCCGAGCTGTCAGCACAAAGCCTGATGCGGGGCTTGAACTCACGGACCGTGAGATCATGACCCGGGCCGAAGTCAGACGCTTGCTTAACCGACTGAGCCACCCAGGCGCCCCATAGGACTCTTTAATGGAAATACACACCCACCACGTTTTCCTCCAGGGCTTGAGAGCCAGCCAGCCTACCTGAGGGGGTTAGTGACTGGAGTTGCCCAGCAGAGTAGACACCTAGAATTATCATCACCTCCAGGCACACGCCACGGTGTTGAGCATGCTCAGTGTGTTTGAGAAGGCCACACCCATCGCAGACTGGGGATTTGTTGAGACTGTGTATCGACTAGTGGGACCAGGGCTCCTTAGGACTTAACTCCAAGTCTGTGACAGCCTATGGCCCAGACTGTACCACATCACATAGGGGCCCCTGGACTAGAGGGACGCTTCCTGACCTCAGGAGCCCTTTGCTGCCCATGACTCTTCTCTTCCCCTCTGGTTCTCTTCAGGAGCTTGAGCGCCTGAACCAGGTGCTGGAGGCCGAGAAGCAGCAGTTCGAGGAGGTGGTGCAGGAGCTGAAAATGGAGCAGGAGCAGATCAAAAGGTGGTGGGGGCGGGAGGAAGGTGCGCCTGGGGCAGGGCATTAGGACCCGCATTTCCCATCGGGCCTGGAGAGGTCTCGCCCAGGAGAGTCTCGTTACTTGATGACTTGGTTTGGGTCTATCTTCCCAGTGCTCCAGGCCTCGGGGCAGCCCAGAAGGAGCTGTAGACCCCACACGAACTGGAGAACTGGAGGTGAGGCACCAGCAGGTGCCGACAGGCGTCCCCCGCAAGCAACAAGCCCCTCTTGCCTCTGTCAAGCCTTCCTTACCCAGAGGCAGAGGGGAACAAGCCGGCCTGGAGGTGCTGTTAGCCAAGACCCCCCAGCATCGCCTGCACAGTCCCGTCACGTTCTGGCTAACGATGTCCCTCGGGATCTTTAGTCCTGTGTATGCTTTGCAAACCAGTTGCACATTATAATCATACACCAGGATTAGAATCTCTGGAAAGTAGGGCCCAGAGATCTATATTTTACAAAAGCTCTTTGGGTCATTCTGATTCAGCCGATCCAGGAATTTGGAGACCAGTGCTCTGGGTGCTGTTGATGGCGGTGGTTGTCCTCGTCGTCGGCATCCTCCTCCTCATCACTACTGATAATCAGTGTTAGCCCACAAAGGTTTTTCTTGCAGCAGCCTTATAAAAGGAAGTCAATTAGACAAGCACTTTGGGGAGGGAGAAATACTGAGGATCTTACCAAGTAAATAGCCAAGCACCTGCTTATCTCCAGAATTGTGCCAGATACTGGAATAGAGGATAAGTCCCCTTATCTTACCATGCAGGATCTTACACTCTTGTTGGGAAAATCAGACTAACACCCAGGAAACATCCACACGATAATATATAGTCAGGTACTAGGGACCACAGTGCAGACTCCCTGTGTCCTAGGAATTAAGGTATACATGTGATCCTTGTGGGCATGAAGAGGGGTTCAATTGAGCGGGGCCTTGAAGGATGGGTAGGATTAGGAAACTGGGCAGGAGAAAAGGGAAAGGCATTTCAAGCAGGAGGAAGGGAAACCAGGGGTAAAGGCGTGAGGTGGCCCAGGCTGGTTAAGAAAGCAGCAAAGGGGTTGTCACCCCAGAGAAGGGCCTCAGCCATGACCCATGTGAGAGGAGTAGGGATACTGGCAGGGTCTGTCCAGGGAAGAAAGGAGGTGGGGCCAGGCCCCCTCCCTTTGTTTCTCCACTGCTTCCCTCTGCCTGTGGGGTCCTGGGTTTATCCCACCTGACAGATGCATGTGTCCCTGGAGCAAGTGACGTCAACCCCACTTGGCCGGGATCTCCTCCTTTCAGCCCCAGGTTCCTACAGCTGCTGTCAGGACCCCGCCATGCAGAGAGGGGCTGGCCTTCCAAGGCCCCCTGTGAGCCATGTCGGGAGGTGAAGCAGAAGCATTTCTGTGTGCAGAGGGGATTGGGAGGGGTGGGCCCTGCCATACCCAGCCTTCTGTCCCTGCAGGGAGCTAGAACTGACCGCAAGATGCCTCAAGGGTGTGGAGCAAGAGAAGAAGGAGCTGAGGCACCTTACAGAGTCCTTGCAGCAGACGCTGGAGGTGAGGGGCCACTGGTGGGCTGGTGGGCCTGGAGGCAGGCTGCTTGGTTGGACCACGTGATACTGTTTTTCCCCCAGAGGGTTCTCCACAAGGGGAACGGGGCCCGATGGAGTGATGATCTAAAAGGTCTCTTCTCTGTGGACCAGAGAGCACGGGAGGCCTAAAGCAGGACCCATGGAAGCAAACTCAAGTTTTGCCTTGCTGTGACTGTGCCCTTGGGAAATCCATCTTCTTCAGAGTTTATATCTTTATACCACATGGAGGGTTGATTAGGGTGGGCGGCGGGACCACCCACCTCTTCCTTCTTGTGGCTCATTCACTTAGCTGCTACTGGGTGAAATTGAGCATGAAGGGAAATTAACTGTATGTCACCTGCCTCTGATACCACAGAAACTGTGAGGGGGAGAGAGGCAGTGGCATGTGTCAAGGACAAAGTACAGACTGTTCCCAGCCCCTCTTTCCCGGCTCCTCCTGAGTTGCCCCTCTGCACCTTGCACAAAGACACCCTGACCCCTACTCCAAACCACTGAGCTCGTCTGTCCTGATGAGGCCAACCCCTTTCAGACTCAACATTTTTGCCCATGCTATTCCTTCTTTTTTTTTAATTTTTTTTTAACATTTATTTATTTTTGAGAGACAGAGCATGAGCAGGGGAGGGGCAGAGAGAGAGGGAGACACAGAATCCGAAGCAGGCTCCAAGCTGTCAGCACAGAGCCCGATGCAGGGCTCGAACCCACGAACCGCGAGTTCATGACCAGAGCCGAAGTTGGACACTTAACCGACTGAGCCACCCAGGCGCCCCGCCATGCTATTCCTTCTACACAGAATGTTCTTTCACCTCTTCTCTGCCTGGAGAACTCATCCATCCTACTAAGACTCAACTCCAACAGAACTGTAGCCAAGCTTCCCTGACTCTTCTAGGCAAGGTTTTGCTGTGAGCTCCAGGCTCCGGCAGCACTTTGCACGTCTTGTTATGGGACACTAGGTTGTGTCTTCTAAGCGGTGAACTTTGCTAGACTGTGTCTTAAAGTGTCTCCCAGCCCAGCACCTAGCGGCAGCCTGGCACAGCGCTAATGTTTACTCTGAATTCATGAATTGCCTTGAGGGCTGCAAGGGTTTCTATTCTCTCTCCACTGACTAGAGGCTTAGTCTGTGGTGCCTTTATTTGTTTTTCTTTTCAGTTCACATCATGAGAGATGGTTCTCATGGAGAGTTTCAACTCTAGAATTTCTGGGTAGTGCAAGACCCCAGCCTGATAAATGACGAGGACATCTAAATCTGTTCTAGGGCTGGCTCCTTTTGAGTGTTTTTCATATGAGCCCAACACATGCCCTCACTCAGCCCTTGGGGAATAAAGACCCCAGAAGGTCACGGTGCCCTTGGATGCCGGTTTCAGTAGGTGCCACTTCCACTGGAAGCTGCATTGAGCTCCTCCCTGAGTCCCTCTGTGGAGGAGTAACCTTGCCTCTTTGTGAGGAAGGAGATCTTGGTTTTGGCCTTTTACCTCCATGGAAGAAGGAAGATATTTGGGGTGTCTTTTTTTTTTTTTTTTTTGGTGGATATTTTATTTCTATTTTTTTATTTTAACTTATTTTTTTTTTAATTTACATCCAAATTAGTTAGCATATGGTGCAACAATGATTTCAGGAGTAGATTCCTTACTGTCCCTTACCCATTTAGCCCATCCCCCCCCACAACCCCTCCCGTAACCCTCAGTTTGTTCTCCATGTTTATGAGTCTCTTCTGTGTTGTCCCCCTCCCTGTTTTTATATTATTTTTGTTTCCCTTCCCTTATGTTCATCTGTTTTGTCTCTTAAATTCCTCATATGAGTGAAGTTATATCATTTTTATCTTTCTCTGACAAATTCCACTTAGCATAATACCCTGCAGTTCCATCCACGTAGTTGCAAATGGCAAGATTTCATTCTTTTTGATTGCCGATAATACTCCATTGTATAGATATACCACATCTTCTTTATCCATTCATCCATCCATGGACATGTGGGCTCTTTCCATACTTTGGCTATTGTTGATAGTGCTGCTATAAACATGGGGGTGCATGTATCTCTTCGAAACAGCACCCCTGTATCCCTTGGATAAATGCCTAGTAGTACAATTGCTGGGTCATAGGGTAGTTCTATTTTTAGTTTTTTGAGGACCCTCCATACTGTTTTCCAGAGTTGTTGCACCTGCTTGCATTCCACGGGTGTCTCTCTCTTTTTTTTTAATGTTTATTTCTGAGACAGAGAAAGACAGAGCATGAGTGGGGGAGGGGCAGAGAGAGGGAGACACAGAATCCAAAGCAGGCTCCAGGCTCTGAGCTGTCAGCACAGAGCCCGACGCGGGGCTCAAACTCACAGACCGCGAGATCATGACCTGAGCTGAAGCTGGATGCTCAACTGACTAAGCCACCCAGGTGCCCCCCCCCAACCCCCAACGGTGTCTCTTATAGAAGATTGAGTGATAAGGACATCCCTCCCTGAAACTGAAAGGCAGGTGAGGGCAGCCATGTTGGAAAACCTAAACTAGGTTATTTCCCTTCTTCCCTCCCCCCATCCATGCCAGGAACTCTCCATAGAGAAGAAGAAAACCCTGGCTATGCTGGAGGAGAATGAGAACCAGCTGCAGACACTGGCCAATCAGAGTGAGCAGCCCCCTCCCAATGGGGGTCTCCATAGCAACCTGAGGCAGATAGAAGAAAAGATGCAGCAGCTTTTGGAGGAGAAGCTCCTGGCTGAGAAGCGGTAAGGGGGCCTTCAACCCCTGAGTCCCGTTTTGATAACATCCCTTGAACTGCACATCCAGACTCTTGGGTTCTAGCTGGCTTTGACCAGATAGGTCACTTAGTTCCTTTTGCCTAGGACTCAGTTTCCCCACCAGGCAAATGGGAAGAAAACTTTCACTACCTAGAGCCGACCTGATCATGGTCTCTTGGACTGGTATGAACCATACAGACAGACATTAGGTCGGTCTAACAATGCTTTGTGGCAGGCGGGGCAGGTCCTCCAAGCCCCTTTGCACAAATGAGGAAACTGAGCCTCCGAGGATTTGTAGGACTTTCTTGAGGTCACAGAACTAGCAAGACCTGGACCCAAGACTCCAGTCTTCAGGCGGGGGCTCTCCTCGCTTAACCACACCACCCCTCGCATCCCCAGAAAGTTCTGGGTCTCGGGGTTTCTCCAGCCGGGTCTCTAGGAGGGGCTGCCCTCCCACTGGAAAGGCCCGTTGGCGAGTGAGCACTGAGCACCACTTCTGCCCCGGGCAGGATGAAGGAGAACGAAGAGCGCTCTCGGGCCCTGGAGGAGGAGCGCGAGTTCTATTCGAGCCAGTCCCAGGCGCTGCAGAACTCGCTGCAGGAGCTGACGGCAGAGAAGCAGCAGGCAGAGCGGGAGCTCAAGGTTGGCCTGGGCCTGCTGGGAGCAGCCTGTGCGGGTGGACCTTCCCACACATCCCTTACCGGGCAGCTACCTGAATGATCTGTGCCAGCCTGACCCGCCAGGGGCAGGCGATGGAGCCACCATTTGGGGAAGCAGTGAGCCTGCTGCTTGGGTGGGGGGCATCATTGGTACACACCTGCCGGGTGCAGGGACTGAGTCCAGGCCACCTGGTCATGGGCGCAAGACACGGGGCAGGATGTGCTTAACTTCCATCCGAGTCCGCAGGCCAGAAAGCCCGCTTGAGCCAGGGGTGATCAGGGAAGGCTTCCAGGGAGACGGCAGCTGCCCCCCAGGACCCCACTTCTCTCTCTCTTCTCTCCCCCCTCAGGCTGAGGTGAAGGTCCGCATGGACCTGGAGAGGCGTCTGCGGGAGGCAGAGGGGGCCTTGCGGAGTCTGGAACAAGGGCTTAACTCCAAGGTGCGGAACAAGGAGAAGGAGGAGAGGATGCGGGCTGACGTGAGCCATCTGAAAAGTAAGCCCCGGCCCCGGGTGCCCGCCCCCAGCCCTAGGGCTCGTCCCCTGCGGGAGTGCAGGCCCCGGGGAGCCCGGAACGGGGTCTGGTGTGCATTAGGTGACCCATAGATAGGGTTGGAGTTACTTGCCCAGACCCCCGCCGCCGGCACGTCCCCGGCGCTCGGCTCCCTCTGGGCTGTAGCCTCCGGTGGGGGCGTGGCTCGAAGTCCCGCCCCTTTGGCAGGGGCTGTGCCGGGTGGGCGTATTTCCCACGGGGGCGGGGTCGGGGTCGGGGCGGGGCCGCGCGGCGGGCGGGAAGGACGCAGCCAGACTGCGCGCACAGGGTTCTTCGAGGAGTGCATCCGGAACGCGGAGCTGGAGGCCAAGATGCCGGTCATCATGAAGAACTCCGTCTACATCCACAAGGCGGCCACTCGCCGCATCAAGAGCTGCCGCTTCCACCGGCGCCGGTCCAGCACGTCCTGGAATGACAGTGAGTGTGGCCGTCCGCGTGCCCTCCCGGGGTGGGGGTGGTCAGAGGCCGAGGGTGACAAGGCAGGAAGGTGGGCACTGGGAAGGGCTGGTCCAGCTCAGAGGCCGGCAGTGCGGCCTGGAACTGGCTGCAGCAGCCCGCCGGACGGGGGCCTGGGGCGCGAGGGAGGCGGGCTGGGGTTGGGGCCTGGGCCCAGCCTCACGGCCACCGTCTCCCCAGTGAAGCCGTCCCAGTCTTTCATGACCTCCCAGCTGGATGCCAACAACATGGAGGAACTAAAGGAGGTGGCCAAGAGGCTCAGCCGGGACCAGCGCTTCCGAGAATCCATCTATCACATCATGGCAAACCAGCCAGGAGCGCCCTCGGTGGTTCCCCGGGGTGGAAAGTGATGGGCGCTCCACCCCTGCCTCCCAGGTCTTTTCTCAGTGGATAGGGGCGGGAGGAGGTGGCAGGGGGAGGTCGGACTCTACCTGGCACCTCTCTGCTCCCCTCTGCGCTCCCACCTGGGGGCCGGCCTCACCTTCATAGGACAGGGATGGCACCTCCCTCACCCCCACCCGGAAACCTACTCTTGGGTTTACGTCAGGCCCAATCAGGCCCAAATTGGGTGCTGCCTGCTTGTCACCTGGTGCTTATCTGGTGAGGCGAGGCGGGGCCTGGCCTGGCTGCACGTGGAGACATTTTGGTTGGGGACTGGGGTGGGCAGGGCCCATAGCTGTCACTTGTGCCCACTCCAACTCCCTGTGATGCTGCCTCCCTGTCTTTGTGTATAAAGGACTCCCCTCCCCACCTTGATACCTGCTTCCCCCTGAGGTTCCTAACCCTTTCTTTGCTTCTGAGACCCATAGACATCCCTCAGCCAAGGCCCCTTACTTTTACCACATCGTGGGGCAGGGAAGAGAGGGACCTAACACAGTGACGTTTGGGTTTGTGCATACTACATTTGCCACGGTGTCTCCTCTCCTGAGGTTGGGCCCTGGCTGACGGGCTACCCACTCACTCCCATATCCCTCCTGCATGTGTGCCTAGGGCCCTGGCTGGGATCTTGCAGCCAGCAGCCATTTTGAGGGCTCTCTCGGAGGACAAGGAGTAAGCTCAGGGTGTGGGACAGGGTGGCCCTGGCTACTGCATTGTCCGCTCCTGGTTGGGTAGGAAGACAGCTGCCTCGGGCTGTGGTGGCCCTTGGTCCGTGGGATCACACGTGTCTCCCTCTGAGCCGCCCCCGCTTTAGCCACCTTGCTGCCTCCTCTCCCTGCAGAGGCTTCATCCAGTGAAGCAATGTGACCCTGGAAGATGGGGGCCTGGCCCTGCAATAATGCCAGTAGCCATTGGTTGGCCCTGTGTCATCTAGGGTGAAGCTGAAACACACTGTGGGTCGTCTGTGGGGTGTGTCCCTCACCCATAGTCTGCTCTGCTCTTCTCCTCCTAGCCACATCCTCCAAAGCTGCCTAAATCCATTCGTCCCTCCAGAAAAGGAGGTCTGCCTGGGATCAGGGTGCTCATAGATGCTGGTGGTATTAAAGGCATTGATTCTCTGCTGCTTGGCAAACAGAGCGAGGTGCCCAGTCTGGAGTGGTGCACAGATGGCTGCAGGGCAAACTCCGGCAGAGGTGCTGGCCTCCCCCTCAAAATACATGCGTGTCTACTGGCCATCTAGCCCAGGCCGGCCCGGGGTGCCCTGCTCGGTGCTCAAGGCTGCCTGGTGAAGCTAAGGGAGACCCAACTCAAGTCCTGGGTGGACTGTGATGGCTTCAGCCAGTCTGTGGAATCTGGGTGGAGACAGGGACAGAGGCACTTAGAAACAATGCATCTGAAAAAGATGAGTTTAAAAATAAAAAAAAAAAAACAACTTTAAACACGTAGGAACCTGCATAAACTTGGAACTCATTTATCTGACATGTATATAGGGTGGACTTTGAAATGAGGAAGATGTATAAAATCCAGATTACCATTTTATTTTTTGTTTGTAAAGGAATTAGTTTAATAATGGTTTGCTCTTGGAGAAAGACCTTTTGGAAATTTTCAAATGCATTTTTGCTCCCAGGCAGGCTATTAACCAGGAAGGCAAGTGCTGTTCCACGCACATTTACCTATCCCTAGTTTCTTTCCTACCATCTCACCCTGTACTTTCCATGCCTTGGGCAAGTCTGGGTTATTGTCAACAAACTGATCAGTCCATAAGTATTTATTTGTACCTAACACTGTAAATAGAAAAAGAGAAACATCTCTGTATGAAAATATATCACAGTGGGAATTACTTATTGGAAATGTATTGATCTGATTTTTTTTTTTTTTTTTTTTTTTTAATAAAACTCTTATTCCTTGGCCAATTAAATGTGTTTCCTGCAGGAGGGCTTGTAGTCTGGTCATTGCTAGAGAGATGTTGCCCCCTGCAGGCCAAACGTGGAATTGTGCAATTCCCTGCGTGTAGTCTTAATAAGCAAGCACGTTTCCCCTACATAGAGGGAAATACTCCCCACTGCTGCACCTCCTGGAAGTGGCTTCTTAATTAACTGAAAAATCTGTCTTCCCACCCCGAGGTCCTGGCTGTTCCCATGTAACGAGGACTATCAGCTGGATTTGGTTCTGATTTGAGCACTGACCAAAGGGAGTAAACCACATGGATGGGAATGACTTCAGGGAGACAAAGCACACCTAGTTTTATGACTTGCTGGTATCAGTACCCCCACTGGAAATTGACATCATGCCTCCTCTGAAGAGGAGAGGTTAATGTTTTGTTTTGTAATCATGTAAGAGAGAGCAAGAAATGGTAATGACAAGATTCTCCTCCTATTTGGTATATTTCCTCACTGGGGATGGTTATTTGTCATCATGCCCAGGAGTGTCCTGGTTTGTATTGTTTCCCAGCATAATTATTAATGACTCCCCTTTCTGTTGTCCCTGATGTCCCAGTTTGTGTGATAGTTCTGTGGTCATCCTGGTTGTAATGCTGTTCCCCAACAGTATGTTAATGGACGGGGTAAGAGATCTGTTAAATACTCAGGTCCTGACCCACTGCCCAGCTCCCAGCTCCCAGCTCCCAGCTCCTGAGAAGGATCTACTGCCTGTATTTGTCTCTGGAGAGATGTAACTGTTGCCTCCTCCCCCCCCCCCCCCCCCACCATCCTATTCCACCCACCTCACCATGACCTGGGCAGCTTGTGGGTGATCCAGGTACCATCTGAGTAAAATTTGGAGCACACAGTAAATGATGATGGTGGAACTGACTTGCTCAAGTCTCAGGGAGCCAGCCTGTGTCAGATTTGGTCTAACTGGAAGATAGTCATTAAACCCACCAGACAAAGGGGGCTGCTCTGGAGCCCTCAGATAAAGGCCAGCATCCCTGGGGGATCTTCTGCTTCTGTGGTGAGCCAGGATGGGGCTGCTCAGACCCCCAGGCTGCTGCAAAGGGCTCCCCAAATTCAGAAACCTTATGGCTTTGACTCTTGGTGGGGAAGCTACTGACTTCTTTTACTTCCCTCACCCCTGGAGAGCAAGGAGCAGGGGGTGTTCTGTCTTTGCTTCTGGGTGAGACTCTGTGATCAGGTGGAGAAGGTGAGTCAAGACAGGTTGCTCAAAGGCAAGAGGCCCGAGGCGCCTGGGTGACTCAATCAGTTAAGTATCTGACTTCGCCTAGGGTCATGATCGCAGGGTATGTGAGGAGGGCGTTGGGCTCTGTGCTGACAGCTCAGAGCCTGCTTCGGATTCTGGGTCTCCCTCTCTCTCTGCCCGTCCCCTGCTCGCACTCTGTCTTAATGTTAAATAAACATCAAAAACTTATTTTATGTTAAATAAACATTAAAAAAAAATTAAAAGGCAGGAGGCTCCACCTCAGGTTCCAGGAGAATGCAGAGCCACACAGAGCCAGCTGATAGCGCATTTGGGGGCTCATTCTCTGCGCTCTGTCTTACTTTCCCGAAAGGAGGATCTAATCCTTGCCTCTAGGCTGAGGGTCCTGCTATGAACAGACTCAACCTGTCCTGTTATCCTGGCAAGAACTGTGGCTGATGGGCCTTGGAATGTCACTGACCACAGGAGAAACTTTCCTCTAGGGACTTGTCCCACAGGCTGCTTGCTGTGGGGGGTTGGGGATGGGGGTCTCCAATGGTGAAAGGTCAGGTCTCAGCTCTGTAGCTTTGAATAAGTCACTATTTAAAACGTTTTTAATATGTATATATTTTTATTAGGTAGGAGAGAAATCTCACGAGGCTGCTCAGAGCCCTCGCAGTTCTCAAGCTCTACGAACTGGGAACTTGCAGCCTCAGAATCAACAGAAATATGGCTGCTGCCGCCACCAGCACTGATCACAAAAACACAGTTCGCAGGAAGGAAGGATGTTCTGGCTCATGTTGCACTTGATGCAGTGCCATTGTCAGAAGCTTTTAGTGTTGAGATGAGAACAGGAAAGACAGCTAATTTATCATCCCAAAGAAAAGGCAATTGTGACTAATTAGTCGCTGGGAAGGCCACCCTGGGAAAGGAAAGATGTCTATTCTCATGCTTATCCTGGTGTCTGAGACCATCTGTCAGCATCACTTCTTTCCATCTTCATTCAACAAATACTTGTTGTGGTTCCGTTGTGTGAAGTCAAGCACTTACCTTGTGCGCTTATTATCTCTGTTACTTACTGTTATTTTTTTCATTGTGGTAAAATGTACATAACATAAAAGTTACTATTTTCACCATTTTTTAAAAAAAAGTTTATTTATTTTGAGAGAGAGAGAGAAAGCATGCTGAAGGGGCAGAGAAAGAGGGAGAGAGAGAGAATCCCAGGCAGGCTCTGCACTGTCAGCAAGGAGCCTGATGCGGGGCTTGAACTCACGAACCAGGAGATCATGACCTGAGCTGAAATCAAGAGTCGGTCACTCAACCAACTGAGCCACCCAGGCGCCGCCCCCCCATTTTGACCATCTTTAAGTGTAGAGTTCATAAGTGTTAAGTGTATTCGCATAGCTGTGCACCCAATCTGCAGAACTTTTCATCTTGCAAAGCTGAAACTCTGTGCCTTAAACAACTCCCTGTTTGCTCCTCCCCCCAGCCCCTGCGACCACCATTCTACTTTGTCTCTATGAATTTGACTACTTTAGATACCTCATAAAAGTGGAATCATACAGTATTTATCGATTTGTGACCATCTTATCTCACTTAGCATAACTGTCCTCCAGATTCATTCACAGTGTAACATATATCAGATGTCATTCCTTTTTAAGGCTGCATTATATCCTAAGACTCACTTTTAAAAAGAAAAAAAATGGATTGAAATCTTACTTTTCTGAGAAACTGTTGGCCAACGATGAGGGCCCTGACTGTCATAAAGGATAAGAGAGTCGCAGCTGAGGGGAGGTTGAGTCCCTGTGCTTCCCTTTTTTTTTTCCAGGTTGTTCCTCAGAATGGCCTGGTAGGACAAGACGCTTTGGAATTCACTTCCCCTGTCTTCCCAGCAGGTGGCAGCATGCTCTGTGCTGGGCCTGCAAAATCTGGTGGGAAAGTGAGCTAAGCCTCCCTGAGAAGGGGGAGGGCATTACTGGTGATGAATCTCCTGGTTGTTCTCCCCTTTAAGATAGGAAACAAAAGTCTCCGCTTGAGCCGTCATTTATTAAACCTGTAATACATCACGTGCTTTCACACTGATTTCTCCTTTTTGTCCTCACAACATCCCTCTCCTTGCAACCCACAGAGGTTAAGGGAGTTTTGCCCAAGGTCACACAGCTTCTAAGTGGAAGTTTAGGCATTTGAGTTCATGGCCAGTATTCTTTCTAGCATATATGGAGATGTAAAATATTAAAGGTAAATATGTAAATAATCACATGTAACTTATTTTTAGTGGGTTTCTTTCTTTCTTCCTTCTTTTCCCCCTCCCTCCTTCCTTCCATTTCTTTCTCTCTTCTTTTTTTTTAATTTTTTTTTTTAGTCTATTTATTTATTTTGAGAGAGTGAGCGGGGCAGGGGAAGATAGAGGGAGAGAGAGAGACCCAAGCAGGCTCTCCACTGTCAGTGAGGACCCCGATGTGAGGCTTGAACCCATGAATCATGAGATCATGACCTGAACCAAAACCAAGAGTCGAATGTTTAACTGACTGAGCCACCCAGGTGCCCCTCTTCCTTCTTTTCTTCAGCAAATATATTGAGCTCCTCTCTGTTCTAGACCCCAGAGTCTGCACTCAGATCTTTTCTTTTATAGGTTCTTAAGGGATTGACTCAGCTGCTTGGTAATGGACAGTTTCCCGAGGATTTTTCCATTCTGAAGGGCTGGCTAGTCAAAGATAGCAGGGCCTGAGGGTTGGAGCTTCTCATCCTAAGAACTTTGAAAAGTAACCAGGCCTTTGCTTGCCGCCTCCAACCGCTTCTAGGCCGGCAGTCTCTTGCCCTTCATTCTCCTTTGCCCTCCCCCACGCTCCCCAGTACAGTGTCCTCTGGAACAGAAGCATCCTCCCTGGGATGCAGAGGCAGCCAATGGGAAGCCCCTGGGCTGGGATTCTAGAGGCCAGGATGATGCTATAGAAACAGTGATTCATCCTAATAGAGGGGCAAGCTTTGTACAATGAGGCGTGGAATTAGATGCTCTCAAAACCCTTCTGTAATTCTGGGGATCACACTTCTCTGTGGGGGATTGCGTTAGGCGTGGACATGTGACCCAGGGTGGCTGATGAGATGAGAAATTTGCTGGAGGACTTCTGATACAGGCTTTTCTACCTTTAGAGTCATAGAGAAGATGTAATCCTTTTTTGTCCACTGGACATTTGATGTCTAGATATGAAATTGAGAAATAAGGCAGCCAATTTGTGACCATGATGGCAGCTGTGCCTCTAGAAACATGGCAGGGAGACTTGGTCCTTACTGAGTCGTCACTGAGTTAACCAATGCTAGATCTGTCCTATTTCAGGACTCCTTATTATGTGTTCTAATTTATTTTATGTTACATTATTATTTAGGACTTTTTTTTTTTAATTTGAGAGAGAGAGATCACGAGTAGGGGAGGGGGACACAAGGAGAGAGGGAGAGAATCTTAAGCAGGCTCCATGCTTAGCATGGAACCTGAGGTGGGGCTTGATCCCACGACCCCAGGATCATGACCTGAGCCAAAATCAAGAGTCAGATGCTCAACTGACTGAGCCACTCAGGTGCCCCTGAAATTGGGATATATTTTATTTTATTTTTTAATTTTTTTTTGACGTTTATTCATTTTTGAGAAACAGAGACAGAGTGTGAGCTGGGGAGGGGCAAAGAGAGAGAGAGAGAGAGACAGACAGACAGACAGACTCCAAAGCAGGCTCCAGGCTCTGAGCTGTGAGCACAGAGCCTGATACGGGGCTCGAACCCACCAACCATGAGATCATGGCCTGAGCCAAAGTCAGACACTTACCTGACTTTGCCACCCAGGCGCCCTGGGATATATTTTAAATTGATAGCATCTCGTGATTGCTGCTGACCACAAGACAATCTCAGTGAGGTTGTCATTGCCTTTGCAGACATCAGACATCCCATCATCAAAATGTGTAGACTGTATGCCAATAGTTTGGTGAAAAAAAAATTCCAAAATACTCATGGAGCATGGCTTTTTAAAAGAAAAATGTTTATTTTATCTATTTTGAGAGAGAGAGATCTCACAAACTGTGAGATCGTGACCAGAGCATAAATCAACACTTGGCAGCTTAACTGACTGAGCCACCCAGGTGCCCCAGAGCATGCTTTTTTTAAAAAACATTTTTTTGTTAGCGTTTATTCATTTTTGAGAGACAGAGAGAGACAGACCATGAGCTGGGGAGGGGCAGAGAGAGAGGGAGACACAGAATCCGAAGCGGGCTCCGGGCTCTGAGCTGCAGTGAGCACAGAGCCCGATGCGGGGCTCGAACTCACGAACCGTGAGATCGCGACCTGAGCTGAATGAAGTCAGATGCTCAACCGACTGAGCCACCCAGGCGCCCCGCAGAGTGTGCTTTTAGTAAGTAAGAGTCACATGGTTGTCGGGAAAGTGGTGAATCTGACATGTTTGGGGGCACTTGTGATACAGCTGGATCCACAGAATTTATAAAGCTGGCCGCAGGGCCCAGTACACATGACACTTAGTTCTTTTATGGATTCTTTTGAGAAATGCTGCATCATCAAGACTCTTGAAGCCTCAGAAGATAGCAGCATGTGAGAAAAGATGGTCATTGTGATTTTCAGTCAACGAGGTGTCAGATTTGGAATGAGAAGGAACTCTAGAAATACCTTAGCCCATTTTTTCACTGCTGTTTCTCATTTTTTATGCACAAGAGTGATTTACGATGAAAATCTATGACTCATCCAATCTAAAAGGACTTTTTCAAGAAGTGTAAAATAAAAAGTCTGAGTGAAAGCATAGCGTCATCGTTTGATTGGCAGCACTTTTCATTTCTTAGTGGTGTATAAAATAATGGTATGCCTTATACTCCATGATGTCGTAAATTGGATAATATGTACTATGTGCCCAGCTCTGTCCTGTGCCAGGGAGATGACAGGGAATAAGAGTCCAGAGCCTGGTTGTTCAGCTTCGTTGTGGAGAGTCCTTTAGATGTCATTCAGGGATCTCTATGACAGTCACCTTTCGCTACCAACCGGAGGCTTCCAAGGTTGCCCTGGGGTTACAGTCTCCATCAATCCATACGAATTTCCATTGTGCCTGGAAGTAGCCCAGAGCACCTCTGTTCTCATTTAGTTGGTGGAAACTCAGTCACATGGCCTCATCCCCTGCAGGGGAGGGACATGTCGTCTGGCTGAGCACCCAGGGTGAGAGGTGAATATGAACACTAAGGAGCAACCAGTAGTCTTGCTATACATGATGAGCAACCCTGTAGAAATGGGGGAGAGTCCCAGCAGCCCACAGCCTCCCCAAAGAAAACAAAAACACCAACCTGCCTGTCCTGCCATCATGTCTCTGGGGATGCTGACCTGAACATCAGGCCCATCACAGGATAGGAAGATGCTTCATGACTCAGAATATTAGCCCCCCTGGGAATCAGTGTTTGGTAGACCAAGTGACCCATGGGCGCTAATAAGTTAAAGGAGTTGTGGTGCTTATCCTAAACCGTGAATTTCAACTTGAGATCTTTTTGGGAAGAAGAGATTTTTCAGGAGTGCCTATAAAGCCCGATCACTCAGCACTGCCGATTCTGCCTCTCTGCCTGCTGGGGCGGGGGTGGGGTGGGGGATGGGGACGGGCTTGTTGGCTCAGTAGACTATGCTAGTGATGAGGAATGCACAGCTCCAGCCTCCAGGGTACAGAACAGAGCAATGGTGCGGGGGCAGTTGAAGTCCTGTGCAGGAGTTTGGGTTTTACCAAATTACAGGCTGTGTGACTTGGGCAGATTACTTAACATTTCTGGGCATTGGATCTCTCCGTTGTAAATGTACACGCCTCAAATGTAAACGTAGCCGTCATGCTTGTCCTTGCGACCTCACAGGTTGTGGGGAGGACCCAGAGAGCAGAAGTAAGGAAGAGCTCTGTGAACTCTAAAGCTTCGTACAAACACTATATCGTGTTGATGAAGAGGGCACAGGGTCTGCGCTGCGTGAATGCTCCCTGAGTGAGTGACAGTGGTTGTGCTCATGCTCACTGCGCTCACTGTGTCTGATGGGACATTTCTAAGCCACTTGTTTGAAAGCCTCTCCCTCTCCTTCCAAACACGTGCACATGTGTGTGTGCGCGCGCGCGCACACACACACACACACACACACACACACACAGCTTGTTCTATTTGGTATTCAGGGTAAAGCCTGTAAGTCAGGGCTAAGGAACCGAGGCCTAATATTGGAGGGAAATCCTTAGGAAAGGGAGGGACTCTAGGTCCATGCCTGCCTCTCACCTGAGGGGAAACTGAATGCATTTTTTGTTGGCAGCAGCCCCGGGGGTGGCTGTGAGTGCCGGGAGGAGCCCTGATGCCCAGTTTGGCACAGCACCCCACTTTGTCTCCCCTCTCTGGCCACCTTTGTGGGCCGGCTCCTTTCTGTCTCGCTACCTCTCTTCCATGTGAACCATGTCTGTCGGAGTTCTGTGAGGTATTCCTGACTTCCTGGTATGCCTTGAACCCCCACTGTCTCTTGCTTCTCTAACGTTTCCTAGATGAACAGAATTTGGGAGCAACGTACATTCTCTCCATTTTAGAGCTCTGCAGATCCAGATAGAGAGGGAAAGGCGTTTCTTCAGATGGGGCTGGAAAAGAGGACGGGAGGCAGCTGAGAAGAATTCAGCGGCAAAGAGGGAGGGCCCATCAGGACCCTTCTTGTTGCCATGACAGAACGTATCGGCTCTCATGAGGCTGGAAAAGACTCTGAATCAGAGTTATTAGCCACAGGGACCGGGTCTCGGGGCTTAGAACTGGAGACCCTGCCACCGGGATGTTGGTCCTCTCTCTGCTTGTCTTTGCTTGTGTGTGTGTGTGTGTGTGTGTGTGTGTGAAGTGCTACCTGCCAGGACTGTGGCATCATGGGGTGAGCAATGTCGAGGAGCAGCAGGGGCAGGAGGACTACATCCTTCCTCGGCTCCCGTGGCTTCCTGAAGGCGGGTCAGCAACGGTTGTCATGGCAACGGGCTGCCGGGAGGCTCTTAAGGAAAACATTGAGGCTGGAATGTTTTGAATATTCGCCTATAAATGAGCCCTCTCTTGCCAAGAGCCACAGAAAGACAAAGCCCAGCTTTTTGGGTCATTTCAGCCCCAGCGGAGTGGTTGGCAAAAGTACAGGTGGGGTCATGGTTGGCAAAAGTACAGGTGGGGTCAAGTTTGAGTTTCCGGGCTCGAGATGAAGGAGGAGGCCAGGAGGAGGAGGAGGCTATGGGACTCTTCTGAAACACACATACAACCACCTCCCTGCAACCACCTACCGGAACCTGTACCAGATTGTCTATCATGGAGTGTTGCTCCTCAAGGGGTCCCAAGAGGGTGTTTCGTTCCCAACAAGCATTTAGGCAGCTTGCAGACAGGGACTGATTTCAAACACAGTGTGCCCCTCCAGGGAGCCCGCTGCTCCCTGGATCGGCTCACTGTCCATCTCCAGTCCAGCAAGGGCTTGCCGAAGTGGAGACTGGCTGCCTCAACGAAGATAACCCCTATTAATGAGACTCCTTGCCATTGATGTCTACCTCCATTGGCTCAGCTATTGAGCCATGAGGAATAGGGCTGGTGCCTTTACAATTTTCATTTCATTTCATTTCATTTCATTTCATTTATTATTTTTGAAAGAGAAAGGGTGCAAGTGAGTGAGGGGCAGAGAGAGAGGGTGAGAGAGAGAGAGAAACAGAGAGAAGCGGGGCTCACCTGAAGCAGGACTCAGATTCACCAACCATGAGATCATGACCTGAGCCAAAGTCAGATGCTTAACCAACTGAGCCACCCAGGCACCCTACAATTTTCATTTTAAAGATGAAGAAACAGTGGTCAGAGAATGCTGGTTTCAAGAGAAACTTGAAACCCCACTCTGCCTAGCCCTGTCTACTCTCCTCTCCCTTCCCTAAGGAATAGGGTGATGGTAGGCCTGGTTGGGTATCCAGGGAAGGAGGTAATGCTCTAGGCCTACATGACAGGGAGGGGTGCCTCCTTGGACTCCTCTTCATGCCCAGAGACTTTCCTCCTTGGGTAAACATGAAGGATGGAGAAGGAACCTCCTTTGCATGAATCTTGGACAGAAATTCTAGCTCACTTTTCCTTGGCATGCTTTTTGTGGAACTCACCTTTCTTTACTATGGGAATGCTAAGTCATTCTGGGATTTAGGAGAAAAGAAAAACGGCTCCTTAAGTGAGCCCTCAGCCTACATTAAGGGCCCCCTTACACGGGGCAGCCTGGTCCACCAGAGCAGGTACACTTCAGTAATAGTTTGCATTTTGTCTGTCTTCTGATGGTTTGGGGTTGGAGGATATGAGATCTCTAGCCAGATCCCATTATCCTTTCATATCACACACCAGTGAATCACCCAAGGTCCTACTGCCATGAAAGGTAGAACTGGGACTGGAGCTCAGCCTTTGGACCCAAGTCCCCATCTCTTTCCTTCCATCCTTTCTAGTCTTGGGACAATGCCAAGCCAAAAGGGGAGATGGTCCTGTAGCCTTGGGCATTCCAGGAGGAGTTTTGCACATTGGTTCTGGGTTCCTGCTTGGGGTCACCACTCCATGATGGATAAGCTCCATACTCAGGCATTATACTTCTGCAGCTGCCCTGGGAGGCAGGGTGCCTGTCACCCAAGAGCTCCCACAACCTGACTACAGCTTTTCCCCCAGAGCCTGATACCGGGCATGAGCTAAAGTCCTTGGTCTAAGATTACTCAAAGGAGGAAATCTGTTCTATATCTAACTTTCTTTCCCCCTCCTCTCCTTCCCTCCCTGTCCACCTTCCTTTTATCCTTCCTTCCTTCCTTCCCTCCTTCCTCCCATCTACTCACTCAAATTTAAGCAGATGCTTCCCCAAGGCGTGCTATCTACTGTCTCCTGTAGGTTAAAAAGCATCAGAAACCGAATACTTCCTGAGTTGAGAGCCTTGCTGAATTATTCATAGACCAAATCTATTGCAAATTTCAGAGTGATTTTTATTCAAGGTTGAGGTTGTGAGGCTACGGGTGAAAGGATTAATGAACATGCCTAACTTTCCTGGGGGTTAGAAACACTACCAGACATCAGTTCACAGTCTCTATCTCATGAGGCCCTAGGACAAGGACAGTGAACAGAAATGCTCTGTGTAGGAATTCACACAACCTTGGCCTTGGGTGGATGGAACCCTGTTCTCCCTGAGTTCTTCTGTGGATTGATGGATTAAACATACCAACAGCTAGATGGGCCTCACCCAACCTCTGCACCTGTGTGGAATCCATCTTCCTATTGGCTGGACCGTTCAGAAGGGGACCAGGTTTTCCTGACAGATGCGCTGACTGGAGGTTGTGAGCTCCCTACCAAACTCAAAATATTTGAGTTGGTAATGATGCACAGCCATTAAGCATGCCGTAGCAGGGATCCTGCTTTGGGGAAATTGGACTAGATGTCTGTGGATTATCATCCAATGTTGGGATAGAGATCATCCTCGTATCTGGGCTTCTTGATTCTAGGGTTCAACTACTCAGGATAATTTGATCTCAAAGCAGAATCTGAACACTGATTCCCTTAGACTCAAAAAAGGTTGGCTTCATCAGATGTTGCTTCTTGGATTCACCTGCCAACTGTTGTCAATCCCCTCCCTGCCCCCTGGTCTTCATTCACTCCCTACAGGGCCCCACCGTTGGCAATATTCTGCCAGTGACTCCTGGAGTCTTCCATAGCCTCTGCTACCTACTAGGTAGCTTTACAGAGAGGAAATATAGCCTCAGGGAGAAACCAGAAGGTCTGGAGCTAGGTGGACTTAGATTAATATCTTGGCTTCACCCTTACAGCTGCATGACTCTAGGAAAATCCCCTACCCACTCCGACCTTCGTTTTCCTCTTCTGTAAAATAAAAATGGCAACACTCTTTTCAGTAAGACTGTGAAGTTTATTTTTTTTTAATTTTTTTTAACGTTTTTTATTTATTTTTGAGACAGAGAGAGACAGAGCATGAACAGGGGAGGGTCAGCGAGAGGGAGACACAGAATCTGAAACAGGCTCCAGGCTCTGAGCTGTCAGCACAGAGCCCAACGCGGGGCTTGAACTCACGGACCGCGAGATCATGACCTGAGCCGAAGTCGGCCACCTAACTGACTGAGACACCCAGGCGCCCGGAGACTGTGAAGTTTAAATGAAATAATGTTGATAAGGTACTTACTATAGTGCATGGCACATCCCTCCCCAAGTCCATTGTGCCCTCTTTTGCCTCTTGCCCTTGACTGTGGTATATGCATAGACCATTCTCTCTACGCTGTGACAGAAGCTTCTAATTATCCACTAGTGTCCATTCTCTTCTTTTTCCTCTTAGTTTTAGCTTGACAGATGGCAATTTAGAGACTATATTCTCCAGGCTCCCTTACAGTTAGGAGTGGTCATATGACTGAGTGCTAGTGCTAGGTGCTAGTAAGGTGGAAGCAAAAGTGATGTATGCAACGTCTACAAGAGGGATTTGATTGCCTTCTGTGTCTTCTTTTTTTTTTTTAATTTGGAAGTGAATAACCTTCATTTTTTTAATTTTTAATTTTTTAAAATTTACATCCAAATTAATTAGCATATAATGCAACAATGATTTCAGGAGTAGATTCCTTTAGCCCATCCCCCCTCCCACAACCCCTCCAGCAACCCTCAGTTTGTTCTCCATACTTATGAGTCTCCTGTTTTGTCCCCCTCCTTGTTTTTATATTATTTTTGCTTCCCTTCCCTTAGGTTCATCTGTTTTGTCTCTTAAAGTCCTCATATGAGTGAAGTCGTAGGATTTTTGTCTTTCTCTGACTAATTTCACTTAGCATAATCCCCTCCAGTTCCATCCACGTGGTTGCAGATGGCAAGGTTTCATTCTTTTTGATTGCTGAGTAGTACTCCATGGTATAGATATACCACATCTTCTTTATCCAGTCATCCATTGATGGACATTTGGGCTCTTTCTGTACTTTGGCTATTGCCGATAGTGCTGCTATAAACATGGGGGTGCATGTGTCCCTTCGAAACAGCACCCCTGTATCCCGTGGATAAATGCCTAGTAGTGCACTTGCTGGGTAGTTCTATTTTTAGTTTTTTGAGGAACCTCCACACTGTTTTCCAGCGTGGCTGCACCAGCTTGCATTCCCAGCCTTCTGTGTCTTCTTATTCCCTGGGATGTGGAGGTAGTGCTGGTGAGTTAACTTTGATCATGCAAGTGATGAAAACATCCTAGAAGATGGCAAGGTAAGGTAGAATTTTTGTCTACCAGGGCAGCAAGGCCCTGGAAAACCTGTGCCACGGGACCATCTACCCAGCCTGGACCACCTGGCTGCTTATGCATTATGACATAAGAGAAAGAAAATAAGCCTCTTCTCAGCCTTGTGCTCCGCTCTAAGACCTTGGCTTAGATGTCACTTCCCTAGGAAGCTGTCTGTGATTCTCCCTGGACCAGCACTTCCTGTGAGCTTTCACCCATGCTCTCACTGGAGCCCACATCCAAGAATCCTATGAAAACTTGTTGACTTGCCTGCAACACACACACCCCACCCGGTCCAGCCTAGGAGCGCTTTGAAGCAGGGACCACAATCTTACCTGCTCCTTTTTTGCATCATCTAAAATACAGTAGGCGCTTGGTAAATGTTGACTAGATCAACGGTGGTGTCATACACTTTCATTCGGCCCTGGTTCTCACCTACAGGGATTTTAAGCTCGTCTTCATGCTTCATCCCAACCAAAACTGAAGAACAATCCCCATTCTCTCCATCTTCAAACACAAGTAGTACTTTCTTCCTTGTCCAGTGAGCCAAGCCAGGCCCCAGGAAGAAGTACTTCCCAAAGTGCAGCCCAGTGCTAGATCCCAGTCCGTGGCCCCTGTCGTCAGGTGACCTTCACCCAAACATGAGATGTGGTGGTGTTTTGGGTAGGTCTGTGAGGTATAGCAGGAGTTACCCTTCCTGGATTACCTTTACTTTGAAAACCTGGGCAAAAGGGGTAGGGGGTTGTAGAAATCTACACATCGAATTTAATTGGGAAAGTGTGCAAATTCTTTTATAATTTATTTTCAATTTCCATACAGTTATGGTGGTCTGTTTACAAGTCTGGTGGGAGCGGGGCAGCCCTGGTGGATTTCTCTGGTCACTGTGTAGACGGAAGCATGCACTGTCCAACAGACGAAGCCTTCGGCAGCTGCTCTGAAAGCTGGGGTTGTGGCCTCCAGCCAGCCTTTCCTTGAAGACACTTCCCAAGAGCATTGGCCTTGGCAGCACTTAGAAGCTGCTGCTTTTATTAGTGCTTTCTTTTCTTCCTTCCTTCCTTCCTCCCTCCCTCCCTTCCTTTCTCTCTCTCTTTCTTTCTCTTTCTCTTTCTTTCTTTCTTTCTTTCTTTCTTTCTCTCTTCCTTCCTCTCTCTTTCTTTCTCCCTCTCTCTCTCCCCCTCCCTTTCTTTCTTTCTTTCTTTCTTTCTTTCTTCCTTCCTTCCTTCCTTCTGTCTTCCTTCCTTCCTCTCTCCCTGCCTCCCTCCCTCTATCCCTCTCTCTTTCTTCCTTCCTCCCTCCCTCCCTTCCTTTCTCTCTCTTCCTTCCTTCCTTTCTTTCTTCCTCCCTCCCTCTCTCCCTCTTTCTTCCTTCCTCCCTCTCTCCCTTCCTCTCTCTCTTCCTTCCTCTCTCTTTCTTTCTCCCTCTCTCTCTCCCCCTCTCTTTCTTTCTTTCTTCCTTCCTTCCTTCCTTCCTTCCTTCCTTCCTTCCTTCTGCCTTCCTTCCTTCCTCTCTCCCTGCCTCCCTCCCTCCATCCCTCTCTCTTCCTTCCTCCCTCCCTCCCTTCCTTTCTCTCTCTTCCTTCCTTCCTTTCTTTCTTCCTCCCTCCCTCTCTCCCTCTTTCTTCCTTCCTCCCTCTCTCCCTTCCTCTCTCTCTTCCTTCCTCTCTCTTTCTTTCTCCCTCTCTCTCCCCCTCCTCTTTCTTTCTTTCTTTCTTTCTTCCTCTATCCCTCTCTCTCTTTCTTCCTTCCTCCCTCCCTCCCTTCCTCTTTCTTTCTTTTTTTCTTTCTCCCTTTCTCTCCCCCCTTCCCCCTCTTTCTTTTCTTTCTTTCTTTCTTTCTTTCTTTCTTTCTTTCTTTCTCCCTCTCTTTTTGTCTCATTCAGACAAAATAAGATGTCTGAATGTCTGTCCCCCTCCCCTTCCTTCCTTCCTTCCTTCCTTCCTTCCTTCCTTCCTTCCCAGAGCAGAGGAATGTATCCTTGAGCCAAAGAGGAGTAAGAATGGTACTTTTGAGAAGAAAGAGAGAAGCTCAGAGTGGGGCAACAGACCCCACATTTGTCTCAGGCATGTCCCCTACTGTGACAAGGAGATTATAGTGGTTTACTGTCCCTAGTGTTTGAGCCAGAATCCCACACATTTGCGGAGGGCTATAAAGGGCTGAGCTCCCTGAGGGGCTATGCTTTCCTTTCCTCCCTAGCGGAGCTTGGAGTGAGGCGGGAGGGGAGGCCACCTTCAAATAAGCCATCAATCAGGGGAGTCCTCTGGCATCATTAATCCCCTGGGCACACCCTCAAGGTTTCACAGTACCTGGCATAAGGTCACCATTCCAAAGTTCATGTTCACCTTACTGAAAGGTGTTCAGGCGTCTTATCACCTTATCAGGCTGAGTCTTATCACCTATATCTGATGGTCCTAGAAAAACACTCCCACTTCTTCTACTCCTGTTTTGGGAAGGATCTGAATGGGAATTAAAGAAAGACCACAAAATAGGATGTCTGAATTTCTTTCTTTGGTCTAATACAAGTCTGGTTTTGCAGCTCTGAAAATCCTAATCATCCTCTATGTTAAAAACTTCAGAAATTTTGAGGCACCTGGGTGGCTCAGTCAGTTAAGTGTCTGACTCTTGATTTTGGCTCAGGTCATGATCTCATGGTTCTTGAGTTCGAGTCCACATCAGGCTCTGCACTGACAGCATGGAGCCTGCTTGGGATTCTCTCTCTTCTTCTCTCTGTCCCTCCCCCACTCACGCTCTTTCTCTTTCTCAAAATAAGTAAATAAAATTTTTTTAAAAACTTCAGAAACTTTATCTCCCAGTGTTTGGCTACAGCGTCTTCTATAAGGTATAAGAATTCAGCAGAGCTGGCTTCATGGGGGAACAACTCATGGGGTCACACAGGGCCCTGAGCTTAGAAAGGCCCATGTATGGTTCAATGTTCTGCTTTGGCCGTCTTGAAATTGTTAATAATTTTTAATTTTTTTTAATGTTTATTTTTTGCTTCTGAGAGACAGAGCACAAGCAGGAGAGGGGCAGAGAGAGAGGAAACACAAAATCTGAAACAGGCTCCAGGCTCTGAGCTGTCAGCACAGAGCCCAACGTGGGGCTTGAACCCGCAAACTGTGAGATCATGACCTGAACTGAAGTCTGACACTCAACCGACTGAGCCACCCGGGCGCCCCTAAATTGTTAATAATTTGTAAATGAGAGGCCATGCGTTTGACATGGAGCAGCTGCGGCCAGAGCTGACATGCCTTGGGCACTCCCTTGTCAACTCCCTCTTTGTGTGGAGAGTAAGTGACCACCGGAAGCCACACAAGGGAAAGGTCCACTCCCCTGCCCTGCAGCAAGAACTGGTGTTAACAGCAGAGCAGGTGGGCCTTCACAAGAGTAGAGGGGAATTGAGAAGGGGGGGAACCCTGATCCTATCTGAAAATCCCAGGAGAATGGGGAGAGAGGGCTCGGGGTTCCCCGAGTTTGGGTTTGACCGATGCCCTCATTGATGGCAAATGGTCCGATTTCAATACCTCTGACACGAGTATGTTCTGATCTCAAGTAGCAGTTGGAAGCCTTTGGTACCCCGTGTTTTGAAGCTAAACCTTTGTAAAGGCTCTGCTTAAACAGGTGGGGGAGGCTGGGGCGGGGCACAGTACACACCGGCAGGGGAAGCACCTGGCTCCTCGCCAAAGGCTGCCAAGAGGTCTGGAGGTCCTGCCCCTGGTTTAGCCATAGAGAGGCCAAAATCGACAGGCAGAGTTGCAAAGGAGAACTGATGCCATCTGGTTTCATTTCCGTCTTCACCCCCAGTTCCAACTCACAGATACACCCCTGCCTTGCTCGTTTGGCTTTCTCACTTGTTTACAATTTTTCCTGATGCCCTGACCCCCCCCCACACACACACACACACAACTGCCAACAGTAAGATGTCTTCTAGAAAGCTGCTCTGTGGATGCTGGGCCTTAAGGAGCCATCATCCCTATCCTGCCCCCAGGTCAGTGTTGTCATTAAATATTCGAGAGGGGAAGCTGAGATCCTGGTCCTTAGGCTCTGGCCACCATGCCATCAGCTGGAAATGGGGATGAAATGGGCCGGCTGGGGAGGCGACCTCTGTGAGACACATCATTTGGAGAACATTGGAGATTTATAAAGAATTTGTCCAAAAAAAAAAAAAAAAAGTTACAGAGAAGGAGGGAGGGAGGGAGGCAACCCATAAGAGATTCTTGAGGACTGAGAACAAACTAAGGGTAGATGGGGGGGTGGGGGAGAGGGGAAAGTGGGTGATGGGCAGGGAGGAGGGCACTTGTTGGGATGAGCACTGAGTGTCGTATGGAAACCAATTTAACAATAAATTATATTAAAAAAAAAAGAATTTGTCCAATCACAAAGCAGTGGCAGCCCATTTAAAAAACCAGGTCCTTCTCTGCTGGATTCTCACGATTTCTCTCCTCTTGTTCACCTGTAACAGGAAGAGAGGAAGTCCACGCTGCCCTGGACTAAAGTCAAGGTTTGTGAATGGTCACTGCTAGGCATCTGGAGACATTTGCTCACGGCTTCCCCAGACCCCTTTCCCAGAGTTTGGGACATTAAGCCCCAGACTGCTCAGGCTGACTTTGGGCATCCCCGGCTGCCCTGTGCTGTCTCTGTGCCGTCTCCCCCACAGCGATCTCCCCCCACGGCCCTTCTCTGGCTAACTCTGAGCCGGCAGTCTGCTTATGGCCCTGCGTTGTCATGGAGAAGGTTTTAGAAACATATTGTTGGATTGCGGGGTGCATTTCTGCCACCTGGAAACAAGTGGGTTTGTAGAAAAGCCACGGTGGAGGGAGGGAAAGGGCTCTTGGAGGGCAGAGCCGGTGCCAGCGTAGCGGGCTGTGGCAGAGGGACGGGAGCCCGCATTGCTGTTTGGTATTCTGGACAGGCAGCGGCATGCTGATCAGCTTGCTTCGACAGGACTCCTGGGAGCGCGCATCAGACAGAAGGCCACCGACTCTGCAGAAAACTTTGCAGATTCTAAGGGAATGAACTGCCTGTGCTGCCCAGTCTGTGGTGAGGGGGGCCACCTGAGCTCCCATTTAGATACGCCGATGTAAATTTATGCTTCCTGCAGGCACAGTGCCCTTTGCCTGTGCACACCAGCAGGCTGCCCTTGACCGTCTGGGACAGCTCCTTAAGGGACATCTATTCTTGCATGAGACCCGGACACCCCAACCATCTGGGCATCTTCCTCCCGCCCCACGCCCAGTCCCTGAGGGGCTTCGGACAGCCCATTTAGGCCACCAGTCACCTTGCTGTTTGCGGCTTTATAGGTCAAAAAACAGTTGAATTATCAACAATTTTGTATCGTTCAGCCAAACTGAAAGCTGCAGGGGCAATCTGGCACCTGTCATCAGGATTAGACAATAAGAACAGTAAGGAAAGTCAGTAGCAGCTTTCTCTTGCCCAACAAATATAATTGGTTACTTTCTAAATCATTCTAAACTCTAGCACTTCGGGTACATCTCAGGACTTCACCTACCAAACGATGTACCTGCTACCCGACACGTGCACAAAGTTCCCAAGTATACTTTCCCTTCAAGGCTTGCTCTTGAGCTTGGTATACTTTTTCTTCTGCTACTTGAGGTAGGAACTAGATCAGTTGTGGTGCCCACACAGAGAAGACACATCTCAAAAGTACTTTCTAACAGATTCCCAAGATTTGTTAACTGGTGTACTCACTGGCAGAAGAAACTATACGATGTTTTCATTCCTTGTACATTCTTTTTTTGCTAGAAGTTTTGGCAACGTGTGGAAAATCCCGTAGAGTCAGCTTGCCTACCCTCATCTATGTAGACCTGACGTCTGTGGACTATGAACACATTTTGAGTCGGGACCCCAATAGTAAATGATCAGTTTCTAAAGCACCTGCTCTCTCCTTTCTCCTCCTGGGTCTCATTTCGGCTGTTTTAAGAGGGTCCCAGTGAGGGGCCTCTATTCCCTTCGCTGAAACATTGACTTATTTAGCCATGCCCAGACTCACAAGATATATATCCTGCCTGAATTGTTCTGCCTACAGCTTCATTTTAGAGTTCTCTGGCCTCTGCTCCCTTCTTTTTATTCTTGTCTTTTATATCTAGGCTCTCACTGCCTTTTCTCCTTTCTTGAACGTAGCGATGCTTTTACTTAATAATCCTTCGTAAATCAGCCTTTTCTCTTCCCAAAGCAGCTCACTTCTCTCCCTCCCTGTCATTTGTTTCCATTTCTTCTAGTGGCTGCCGGGAACGGGGGTCCACACAGAATTCTCGACTCACCTATGGCAACAGAGGCAGGCTATGGAAACTAAGGCCAGAGCTTTTGGCTGGGGCCGTACCAAATAATTAAACTGCTTTACTCCTAATATACTTTTGTTGTGAATCTCAAGACGCAGGAAGGGCTGGTCTGGCGGATGATATGGGTGTATCAGGTGAGGTTAAGCCCACCCTACTGGATTCCCCTTTGCAGGAAAGAAGCAGGTGAACCACCAGACTTTCTGACTCAATCCCCTGGCTTCACAAGATAGTGAAAACAAGCACTTGTCTATGCATGAAGGAGTAGCCAGTTATAATTGGGAATTCTAAGCATAGGCAATACCTGGAAAATAAAACTTGCAGCTGGCAGGCCAGAGATGGAAAGAGCAAAGGAGAGATTTTTGTTAAACTGCTCTAGCGGGTAGCTTCCCCCCCCCCCCCCCCCGGCTTTCATAAAACCACATACTTAGGGTTAGTTAGGAAGCCAAGTCCTTGACACCTGCAACCGTCCCAATAAGATCAGAATGAGTGGAGTGTGGGAACCCCCAGGATAATGTCTGGCCAGGGGAGGGCACTTATTCATATCATTCAAATGGAGAGAGGGATGGGAGGTGTCTAATTTCCCTTTGAGTTGTGAAATATGATCTGGTGGCCTAGGAAGAGGCAGCCTAGCCCCAAATGATACACATTTGTCAGGAAGGAAAGAGTTGCCAAGAAACAAGAAGATAAGGTGGTAGGGAGAATTTACCAATGGGAGTTAACCACACATGTAAAATGAACATTTAGGCTTGCCTTGCAGAGCAGTGGTTTTCTAACTTTAAAGAGCAGCACGCATTACCTGGGTTTCTGGCAAAAAAGCAGACTCTGAATCAGAAGTTCTGGGATGGAGCCTGAGTTCTGCATTTCTAAGCAACTTCTAGGTGATGCCAATGCTGATGTCTGTGGACCACAGGAAGTAGCAAGGTTCTAGAGTATCACAACCCGATCGAACTTTCTGTGATGATGGCCATGTTCTAGATCTATGCTGTCCAATTGGGTAGCCACTGAACATTAGAAAGGTGGCTGGTGTGACGGAAGAGCTTGAATGTTTAGTTTCCTTTAAATTTGACTAATTTAAATTGAAACAGGCTTATGTGGTTAGTGATTCCTGAAAGCACAGGTCTTGAGCAGCGCCCTCAAGCTTAGGGGCACATTGGAATCACCTGCAGGGCTCGTTAAATCACAGATTGCCAGGTCCCACCCCTAGCATAGCTGATGCTGATCCTGCTGACCTGTGACCACCCTTGGAGAACTTCTGTTCTAGAACAGGCACCAACCCAGCTGTGGTAGCTTTAGGATCTGTATAAGAACCTCATCTTTTCTCTAGGCAGTGAGCCTCAGGCTCACCCTCAGTCCCAGCACGACCCACCAAGTCCGGATGACGTCTGAGTTTTCTCCCTGCAGGCCTTACATCTGGGCAAAGTGGGTGGTGATTCAAATGGCTGGCATTGGAAGGCTCCAGGAGGGCACTGCCTTTTTAAATGTTTATTTATTTTATTTTTGAGAGGCAGGAGGAAGGGCTATGGAGAGAGAGAGGAAGAGAGAGAATCCCAAGCAGCCTCCTCCCCCAGGAGGGTCCCCTTTTAAAAAATATCTTTTCTGGGGGCATCTGGGTGGCTCAGTTAGTTAAGCATCTGACTCTTCATTTCAGTTCAGGTGTTTGTGATTTCAAGCCCCACGTCGGACTCTGTGCTGACAGCTCAGAGTCTGGAACCTGTTTCAGATGCTGTGTCTCCCTCTCGCATTGCTCCTCCCCTGCTCATGCTCTCTCTCTCTCTCTCTCTCTCTCTCTCTCTCTCTCTCTCTCAAAAATAAATAAGCATTTAAAAAAATTTTTTTAAATATATCTTTTCCTGGGCACCTGGGTGGCTCAGTCAGTTAAGCATCCAACTCTTGATTTTGGCTTAGGTCATGATCTCACGATTTGTGAGTTTGAGTACCATGTCAAGCTCTGTGCTGGGAAAATAAGTAAATTTTAAAAATTAAAAACAAAAATCTTTCCCGGGCACCTGGGTGGCTCAGTCGGTTTAAGTGTCCAACTTCGGCTCAGGTTATGATCTCTTGGTTTGTGAGTTCGAGCCCCATATCGGGCTGTCTGCTGTCAGCACAGAACCTGCTTTGGATCCTCTGTCTCCCTATCTCTCTGTCCCTCCCCCACTGGTTCTCTCTCAAAATAAATAAACTTTATTAAAAAAATAAATGAAATAAAAATATTTTTAAAAAATCTTTCCCACTGATTCCTAAGAAGTGACAGAACATACTGGTTAGGAGCATTTGCTATAAAGTCAGACTCAGTCCAGGTCCGATTATGCCCGATACTAGCTGTGTGACCTTGGGCAAGTCACTGAAACTCGGTACCTCAGTTTTCTCATCTGTAAAATGGGGAAAATAATAGTACCTACCTCATAGAGACCTGGCAAGGACTAGGTGCTTAAAACAGTTGCACAGTGTAAGTGCTCGGTATGCTTTAGTTATCACTACCTGTAATCCTGGCATTTGCAAATTGTTCACGTCGGCTATGCATTTTGCTCACCCTGCAAGTACTTGCCAAACAAGCAGATGTTCCTGGGAGGCACGCTGTGCCTGCTCTACTATTTTTCTGAGGGCTCGGGAGGACTCTAAGGCCCACAGGGGTCTCCCTCTAGGGTGTCCAAGGGCAGAAGAAATGTGACAAAGCAGGAGGGCACCCCAGTTCCTGATGCACAAGTGAGAGCCAGCAAGGGCCACTCAGTCAGTGCCCTGATATACGTCCAGGACAGGGACTCAACTTGTACAAGCCCAGTCCTGCAGCTGTCCTCCAGGTGGCTGTCTGCAGGGCCAGTGGGGCAGGGAAGGATAGCGTTTTCTGGGCCTTCTTAGGAAAAGTCATTTGTTGAGGATGATGCAATGCTAACGCACCCAGCTCTTTCCTTCTGCTCCCACATCTGTTCCTACAATGAGCCCATCAGCACTTCCCCAGGCTGGGCTTGTCCCAGACCCTGTCTCTCATTCCCATGTGACCGCAGCAGAGACAGTGGCGTATCCCAGAATTTCTGCCAGTACCAGTGTGCCTCCCACAACCTCTTCCATGTGGTTCTGCTAAAGATACGACTGTAGAATTTGGCACCACGACAGGAACATCCTTTTCCCCCATTTTAAAACATTCTGTCATCTTAGCCATCATTTAGGAAGCCTTAAAATAAAATTTTGAGAATTACCATCAGATGTCAATTTTATTGCCAAACGTTTGGTAAACAAGGTAATCCCTCCCACCCCGACCCCAGGCTACAGCACATTACGGGGGAACAATTATCCCAGAGCCCCTTCCTTTGGATCGTTTGGGGGATTGCCAAACAGCAAGGGATACAGACAACTGCAAAGGGCTACCATCAAAGCCTGGCGTCCACCAGAACGACCTGGCTGATGTGCAGTCTACCTCATTCCTTCCTTCTCTACCCTCCCAAGTTCAGAATAACAATATCCACGAATTGAGTGCTATTTCCCAGGGACTGTGCTGCTTTCCAAGCATCAACTCATTTAACAACTGCCTACCATGTGGGATCTATTGTCCTCCTTTTATAGATGGCAAGAGGGGCCCATGGAGTAGTAGGTAACAGCTGGAAAAAGTCAAGATACTTGCTTCTTTGCCAAACTCTTTGCCTTGAAGGTATGGTAGCCACATCTGTAGGAGTGTGTGTGTGTGTGTGTGTGTGTGCATACACACACTCAAACCCAGGAGCAGATATGGACCTACTGTCTTTCTGACAGTCCTGTGAAGTGTGCACATGTCTGACACAAAAACATGCCATCAATACTGTGCTAGTGGAGAGGAAGAAAGGCATGAACACTTCAAAATGGCAGGTAATTTAAAAATCACTTCACACTATGTTTGTGCTCATGTGGGACGTGACAGTATTTGATGAGTCAGGAAGTAACAACGATCACTACTGTTCCTCAAAAGGAAACCACCCTCCCCTTCTATACACTAACGTGTGATACTGACTCCACTCCACCCTCTGTCCCAGCCCTGACTTAGGGGAAGCCAAAGCACCAGGGCCCAGTATGAAGGGGCATGTGAAGGGATGTACGGGGCTGGGAGGAGGTGCATATACATAGAGCACCAGAGCTCCATGGAACAGAGTACATAGGTGAGCAGGCCAGGTGCCCTTCTACAGTGTCATGTAATTAAAGCACGTGATGGGTCGTAATCCTGCAGGTGCCGCACCAGACACCCGAAGCCAAGTGTACCACATATGAGACCTCAACAACATTTCTAGAACTGAGAGTTATCCGCTGGGTCCCTGAGAGTTATCCACTGGGTCCCTGAAAGTCGCGTCCCAGGTTCTGTCAAGAAATGCCAGGTTTCTTTATGCTCACCTGCCAAATGTTTCCCTGGGACGTGCAGAGTGGAGCTGCCGTTCAGGTCCACGTAGCAACCTGTGGGGAACCTCAATCACCCGGAAGTCTTAAGAAATAGGATATTTGCTTCACTAAGCTTTCTCATCAATTTAGTATTGATCAGAAATCTTGTTGGAACATTGAAACTGGAAGCGCTTCTGGAAGGTTGAGTTTCTTGTCTTGAACGATGAAGCTGGTACCCTGTTTTAGTGATCTGGGACTCTGCATAGCCTGAGGCTCATTCTCTAGGTTGACGATAATGACCATTTTTTCAACGGTCACTATTTATTCTGTCTCTGTTAACATCGCGACAAACAACACCCTTGAAGGTATAGTCTCTCTTTTTACTGGAATTTAAAGCTGATTAAGTACATGACCTTATGCATTTGACCTGATTAATCAAGGCTCCTGATTAATCAAGGGAAAGAGAACAACAGTGACTGAATGATGATTGGTTGGCAGATGGTGTCTCCCTAGAAAACTGGAAGGCTTGAAGTTAGTGCTTCAAGGCAAGACCTGCCTGTGGATGGATATCAGGGTGGGAAGGAAGGTAAGCCCAATGGGTAAATATAGATGTCTGCTCAGGACAATGAAGCAAAAATGGTCCCCAAGGTCAATGACCAGACTTTGTCTTCCCAGTATCAAAAGAAGTGCCTGGCACACAGCAGATGTTCGATACAAATTCATCAAAAGTATGGAGGCCTGCCCACCCGATCTATTCTTCATAGATTTCCTTAGAACTGTGAAGTGTTGATTGATCTACCACCCACCCACTGTCTATCCCTCTCTCCATCTAGTATTTATGTGCTTACTATACGTGAAGTGCTAAACCGTAAGCTATAGGGGATTTGACAGTAAACAATATACAGCCCCTGATACAAAGTCAGGCACCCCTTTGTTTCAATGGACTTTTTAAAGGAGAGGGAACGATAACTGGTGGACTTCATAGAGTGGCCTGAACATAAACCGCATTCTCATATGCCAGCCCTACTCCATACACTCTTCACCTTTGGCGAATCCTGGTTACTGCTCCCTTGAAGGTTCAGTCTGTGAGCTTCTGAAGGGAAACTTCCATCTTCCTGTCCAGATGTGAAGGCATTGGTCACTGCCTGAGCAGGACACTGGGCTAGCTTCACTGATGATTCCGTCCAAAACAGTTTTGTCTTGCTTGCTTCCTTGGTAATGGACCAAACCAAAGTTTCTTCCAACCCTTCTCATTCCTCCTTACTCCACTTCACGTTCTCTCTTTTCAGAGCTGGAGGATGCTCCAAGAGGGCAAATGTGAAGGTCTGAGGCCACTTCAGGGCTGCAATCTTCCAGATGGTAGGAAAACGTCCAGCATGACACTCTGAGGTGAATTCCGGGCACTTGTTAGGAATGTTTACATCAAGAGAAGTAAGCCTTTCTTCACCTACCAGCCCCACTGCCCCACACTCCTCCAATTTTCCCTTGCTGTATTTCAGAAAAAAAGACACTTCTCTCTGGTGTCACTTCAAAGAGAAGAATATAAATAAAGGGCCCAACAAAGGATTCTGGAAATCACTCCTCCTCAAAGGGCAACAGGACCACTTATTCTAGAATACAGAGATGGATCTATATTCTACAGACAGAGTGGTCTGAAATTTGGAAGAACCATTCTTTACCATTACTAGGTTTGGCTTCTGTTTTTGATTTAATTTTATTTAGCTTTATGGATTTTTTTTTTTAATCCAAAGGGTTTTTTTCTCCTTTACACAGTGTTTTTCTCTAAGTGCAAACCTCTAATTTGGTGACATTCAGACCTGGGCCTTTGCATCACATGCGACACTATGAGCTGCAATGTGCTTTTTTTTTTTTGTTTTTCTTGAAGGACTCTTTATTTTCTTAAAGTTTTTATTTAAATTCCAGTTAGCTGTAATGGGGCTTTTGAGACCATTCTTTTCTGCCCCAGATCGCAACAGTACATTGTACTCTCTGGGCACGGTACATCAGAGGATCCTTTCTGTTTATGGCAATTGCACCTGCACTTCTAAAGTCATAGAACTGAGAGACCGCTTTGACTCTGATTCATCTTCACAGTGCTGAGGAGGGCCAAAGACACGACCCTCTCTCCACAGGTGGGGAAACCAAGGCACAGAGAGATGATCTACCCAAAGTCACTCAGTAAGTCGGAAAACAAACTGAACAAAGGGCGAGGTAAGATCGCCTGTGTACCTTTCAGTGTCTCATCCACAAAACCAGACTGTGTCCTTCTCGAGTGAATGTACATACTTGAGAAGAAAGGAGTTTTAGGTGGAACTTTCTATTAAGGTTTCAAAGGCTCTCTAGGAAATCAGGGGCCACAAGGTAAGAACCAGTAAGTATCCAGTTAACCCTTTAGTTAAATGCCCCTGACTCACAGACAATGCCAATTGTTATAGCTAGCTACTGATAACCTGGTTACCGACAAGAAAATTTGAGGGAAAAATCCACCCCTTCCAGAAATAAACCTTGGCACAGCTCTCTTCCCGGTGTTACACCTGAAGTGTAACACGCAAATACTGCTCCCTTCTACACAATGCTTTTGTATCTGCTGGCATGCAGTTGGGGGTGGGGTGGGGTACAGATGGAGTGTGTGTATATGTGTGTGTGTAATATCAGACATTTTAGGGACAATTCTGCGCAGCAGAATATACATGAAATATGTCCAATATAGTAGTTCTCTACCCTGATTCTTGCTTTTGTTTGTTTTTGGTTTTTTGGTAACTTTTATTTCCTGGTCCCGATTTAATGAAAAAAGTAATGTTTTCTGTGATGAAGGCAAGAGTCAATGGGTAGATATGGGCGGCGGCTGATTTCGGCTTCATGGAAAGGAAGCACTCGAAGGGTTAAAGTAGCCTGAAGACAACTGAATGGGAATTTGTTAGACTTGCAAGTATTTTCCCCCAGAAGCTAAATGATCATCTGTCCTGACACGCCCGGCCCCCTCCAACACTAGGAATCCATATTCCCAGAAACCAGCTAGGCCAACAGCAGCCCTCCTGCCTCCCTACTCCAGGTCAAGAAAGGCACAAAGAAGACCAACAAATAATACTGAGGCGGTGCTTTGGATCCGGAAGACCTTGAGGTACCTGGAAAAGAGTACTGATGGCCCCATCTGGCCAATGGGAAAGGTGAGGCACGGAGAGACTGATTAAACACTTTAAGTCACAAGTGAGAGAGAACCAGGAACTTAAGGGGGGGGGGTGAGGGGGACATTCTCTTTTTCTTCTGTGGGGGAGGACGAGGGGGAAACATACCACCAACAATAGCAAACACAACTCTCAACAGCAAAGCGGCAGGATCCCAGCCACCCCAGGAGATCACCCTCTGAGCAGCTGTGAGGATTCCTCCGCAGAGGAAATCCTAGCTCCAGACTCGCTGCGCCCACCCTCGGGGCTGCATCCAGGGCTGGAGATTGAGGCAGGATTGGCCTGGGCAGGCACATAAGGTAGCTCTGCTTCTTAAGGCATGGCTGCTGTCTTTCGAGGAATGGGCTCACATCCACGTTGGGAGGTGGGCGTCAGACCGCTGCCTCCCCTGAAACTACCCTGCAAGAAAGAATCATTTGGTGGAACACTGCTGCCTAGGGAACTCATCTCCCCCGGGGCTGGGGGCTTCCACTAAAGCCAAAACAGCGTCACCAAGCCAACCAACAACACATTTCTTGTGTCCCTTGGAAGAATAAGAAGAGAGAGAGAGACAGAGAGAGAGAGAGAGAGAGAGAAAAAAGAAGACACAAATGAATCATAAATTTGCAGATGATTGTCTAACTAGAAAGCCGAGGGGAATCAACCAAAAAACTATCAGAACTAAGATCAGAGTTTGCTCAAGTGGCAGATTAAAAGTCAAGCATACAAAGAACCCATTGCTTTTGGGGTCACTTGGTGTGGCCTAACACGCTGGAAGAGCTGTGCTTTTCTGCGTGGCCTCCACGCTTTGTGCAACTTGCCAGATTTAAAAAGATGGAGGCGAGCCGAGGGGATGCCTCCTCCGCTGTCACCTCAGACACCAATGTGCGACAGGTGCCTGGGCTCACTGCTGCAGAAGGGGCGGTCACTCCCAGGGGGGCCCTCCCTGCAGGCCCGACCCAGCCTCTTTCTCCCCAACTCTTTTTCTATTCCAATCCCAAAGACACATGGGGAAGCTTGGCAAGGGTAGCTGCGGGAGCCACCAAGGGTGGATGTGGTCAAAGATTGTGCTCTGTCATTTCCAAACAAAGTCCGTTTTTAAAAAGGCGGTGGGGCTGTCAGGTCTCCTATCTGTCCTCTCAATGCCTCTCTGATCGGAAGCCTGGCGAGGCCACTGTGCTGAGCCCCGACGGGGGACTTCCACGGTCTGGTCATAAAGGCCAAGGGAGGCCGCCCAGGGCTGAGCGTGGCAGGCTGGCCAGCCAGGGGTGGCGGTCATTTGCGGTCCAGGTTGGCGTGCAGCTGGGCTTCCCGCACCATGCGGTCAAAGGAGCGCGTGTTGGTTTCCTCTCGCACCTTCTCCCGCACGTGGAAGGAGGCCCGGGCTGTGGAGCGGGCGCTCTCCAGCGCGCTCCTCCGCTCCCGAGACAGCTGCTCGCTGCGCTCCAGCTTGCGCCCGATGGCCTGCAGTAGCTCCCGCCGGCGGCAGTCTTCGTCCCTCTCCACCTTCTCCTTATTGGCGCGCTGGGCCCGCTCCTTTTCCAACCGACTCTGGCCCACACGCCGCGCCTTCTGCTGCACCGCTTCCTCGGCCGCCTGCGCCGCGTGTTGCAGCCGCCGCTCTCCGGCCCGGGCCAGCGCCTCCAGGTGCGCCTGGTGCTCGCGCTCTTTGCGCTCGGCCGTCTCCTTGGCCCGCCGGCCCTGCAGCTCCTCCCGCCGGGCCCGCTCCCGCAGCTCGCGGGCGCGCTGCTCCACCAGCTGCTCGTAGTTCTCCTGCGCGCGGCCCAAGCTGGCCTCCAGCGAGCTCCGCAGGCCCTCTCGCTCCGCGCGCTCCTGCCGGACCCGGCCTTGCAGCAGCGCCTCGTGGCGCGCCCGCTCGGCCCGGCTCAGCTCCCGCTTCTCCCGCTGCAGCTGGCCCTCCTGCCGCTGCTTGGTGCGGGCCGCGCGCTGGGCGCGCTCCCGGCGGGCCTGTTCGGCCCGCTCGCGCCCTTCCTGCAGGCCCTCCTCCCGCTGCTTCAGGTTCTGTTCCTGCTGCAGCTTGCGCAGCCTATCCTCCCGGGCCGCGCGCTCCGCCCGCTCCCGCCGCAGCAGGCCCTGACGCTCCGCCAGCTCCCGCCGCCGCTCCTCGCTGCGCTCGCACTGCCGCTGCCGTCGTCGCGCCGCCTCGAGCTCCTCGCGCCCCCGGCGGCCGCGCCGCTCCTCCACCTGCGCCGCCCAGGCCCGGCGGCCCTGCTCCAGCGCGCGCTGCTTCTCCCGCTCCTCGCGTTCCCGCCGCTGCTCGGCGCGCACGCGCTGCTGCTCCCATTGGCCGTGGGCCGCGGCGCGCTGCTCCAGCAGCAGGCGCTCCTCCTGGTGGCGCGCCAGCATCAGCGCCGCGATCTTGCGGTCGCGCTCCGGCACTCCCCGCAGGCCCCGCTCGGCGCGCACTTGGCGCACTATGCGCTCCACGTGCTGAGCCGTCTGCGGCGAGTGGCTCAGGTCGCCCAGGCTGAAGCTGCGGCCGGTGAGCGGCACCAGGGCCAGGGCAGATGGGCGGCCCAGAGGGTTGGGGGCGGAGGACGCGGAGCCCGCTGGGCAGCTGTTCCTGGCCGAGGCCCGCGGAGGCCAGCGCAGCTCCCGCAGGCTCTCCCCGCTGTAGGACGACGACGACGCGCCGGACTCGGAGCTGAGGGCGCCCTCGCGCCGGCGGGACAGCGAGTCTAGCGAGTGGCTCTTCCTACCTGCCCGCGAACCCGCGGGCGGAGGTTGCGTCCGAGCAGGGGACGGGCTGGAGGAGGCCTTGCGGGCGGCACGCGGCGCGGGCGAGGCCGGGAGGCTGGCGCTGCTGCAACTGCTGCTGCTGCCGCCCGCGCTGGCGCCCGAGGCGGCGGCGGCCGCCTGGCCCAGTGGCGTGAAGAGGCGCCGTTTCTCCTCGCGCACGATGCGCTCGCGCTCGGCCCGGCACTGCTGCAGCTTGGCGCGTCGCTCCGCTTCGTAGGCCTCGTACAGGCCGGTGGCCACTCTCATGGAGCGGCCCGGGGCCTCGCGCACCAGGTCGGCCAGGGCCCTTGGCAGCAGCTCCACTGGCTTGACGGCGCAGCGAGCGCAGGCCTCCAGCGAGCGAGGGCTGGTCAGCACGTAGCGGCTGCCCTCGGCCTCCGGACAGTCGAAGTTGAAGAGGTCGAGATGCAGCAGTGGAGACTGCTCCCGCCTCCCGCCTTCTTCCGCTACGCTCGGGACTTCAGCCTTGCGGGGCGCCGCCGCGGAGGCCGAGGCCGAGGAGGCGGCGGGCTGCTGGGCGCCCTGGGCGTCAGGGGGCACTGACGCGGCGGCGCCGTCCCCTCCTGAACCTTCAGGCTCGGCTCCCTCCTTCTCCTCTTCCGGCACAGGGTCCACCATGGCTGAGCCCTGTCCTTTTGTGGAGTCTCTGCGGATGACAAGGTAGGGACACCGAGGAATACATGAGAGCGGTTCCGTCTGCCCCATTCATATACACCCCCTCCCAACTTAATCCGCTTTGGGATTAGGCTCAGAGGCCCCGGGGAACGTAAATCATAATACCGCTGTCCTGAAAACCCAGGCGGGGGGTGGGAGGGGGCGGGTACTGGTGCAAGGAGAAAAGCCTCAACCTCCGTCAGCCCCGGTGTGCAGGGCAGGGTCCTGGGGCCCGGCTCCCCAGGACATCTGGCCCGCTGGATGCATCTCCTTCCTGCTGCAAGTTAAAATGAAAAGATCGCGGTGCAGCCAGTGGCCGGCCAAGGAGGCAGTGGAGGATTCCCGGGAGGATTAGTGTATTTGTTTGTAGCTTAGGCGGGGACCGGGGACGCAGCTTTGCAGGAACAAAAAAAAAAAAAGAAGAGGCCTGTTCATCCTCAGAGCTCATTGCTGCGAGGACCCCATTTGCCTAGGGAAGAAGTTTATTTGGGATTAGGCCCAGAAGCCCTGTGATTTGTATGATAAATTTACATGAGATATACCATACGATTTCCCCCTGCCAAAGGAGACCCGGGTCCGGAGCTGATGGAAGGGCAAAGCGAAATGCCTCAATTACAAAAGGCCTCCCCGGGAGGGGTGTTCGATCCTGGCTCTGCCTTTTGGGCAGGGCTTGCTAGGAGCTGTGCCCGCCCCCACCCCCACCCCTCGCGGGTGTTTGCTGGGGATGGGGAAGGCGCCTGGGTCCTCTCAAATGCACCCGATGCCCTCCAAGTCTGAATGTGCTAAAGGCACCAATCCACCCCAGTCTAGGCTCGGACACCTGCCCCTGGATATCCTTCCGAGTCCCCCTACCGTATCTCAGTGAGGTGGGCTCCGGGAACTCTGCCTGCCCAGCCACGCCAGTGCCCGCTGCTCCCGGGTCTCCCGGCCGGTTCACTCACCACACGTTCCGGGCTCCGGCCCCGCGCGGAGGGCTTTTGTTCGCAGCTCGCCGCTCTCCCCTGCGCGTCTTCAATCCCCGCGCCGGCGGGGTCGGGTTACTAACGGCTGCAGCCGCGGTAGGAGCCCCAGCTGCCACCGCAGCCACCGCCAGCGTCTCTCCATGGGGCCCGCACACATCCCAGACGCTACCTACACGCGGGAGGGGGAGTGCGACAAGGCCTCCCTAAAATAACGCAGCGCTGCTCCCTTCCCTCACGCTGATTCTTTTAAAAAAGGAAGCCGGGTTCCATCGCTGCTGCATCCCTCGCTGCCTCTCCAACCGGGAAGGTACCGCAGGTCTGGCGACGCCCTCAGCGCCTCCTGGTGGACATTCAATGTTGGTTTGTTTGCTTAGAGGGCGAAGAGAAATTATATATACATATGAAATATGTTTTTATATATGAAATATAAATATATACATATGTAAAAATATATGAAATATATTTTCTATATGAAATATAAATATATATGTATATTTGGTAGAGATGGATGTATATACATATATATACATATATATACATATACATATATACATACACATATATACATACATATGTGTGTGTATATATATATATATATATATATATATATATATTTGGGGGAATACATATTCCCCCAAATACATATTCCCCCAAATAAATATATTCCCAAATATATATTCATATCCCAAATATATATTCATCATCCCAAATATATACATATATATATATATATACACACATATACACACATATATACACATATACACACACACACACACACACACATATATATAGGTGAATACACACACACTTACTTGGAGCATATGTCCACTGAGAAACTAATCTTTAAGCACCTTCACTGGGTAGAATGAAGGAATAGCTTGGCTTGCTTCTCAAGGGAACCCTGAGAAACATATAAACTTGATAGTAACTAATTGAGTAGAAATATGGTTCCTAATCCAAATTATTAATGTTACTTTTTAAGAAAAACTAAGCACGCTCAGATTGTTTTGAGGCAAGCAGATGTGTGACCAGTGTTTAATGCAAATTTAGGGGACTTCCTGGTTCCAGATAATACACATTAGAACCAGTTAGCGCTGTTTAATGGGTGTTATTTTGAGACACCTCCTCCCCACCTTTTTTCCATTTGGAGTGGTTTTGGCCACAGGAAGCAGAAGGGAGGCCTGGAGGGAGCTTGCTGGGTGCGTGGGACATAACATTAGAGAGCATGGTAAACTATGTTGTCAATAATCTTGATGTTGTCAGATGGTAATGAGGAGCAAGTGAAGGATTGAAAGCAGAAAAATGACGTGGGTTGATTTATATTTTCAGAATGTAACTCTAGCAGCAATGGAGTGAGGGCTTTAGGGGAGGTCAACGGGAGGCCAGAAGCCCTATTAGCTGTACCATCGCCCAAGGCAGGAAAGGTTGGGACTTGAGGGGGAACAGCAGCAGGACAAGTAGGTCTGGTTGAGCTGGGGGGTATACAGATTCCTGAAATAGACAAAGAATGTTCAAAGATAGCTTGGCCCTGGGGGTGTGAGAAGCAGTGAAGGGTCAGGGATACTTCCTGGAGCAGTGAGGTAGCCGGGTGCACCCAGTGAGAGTACGGAGCCAGAGCCAGGAGGGAGGAGTAGATGATGAGGAGAGCCTGGGAGAGAGGCGTTTCTTCTTGGACCACTTGCATGTAAGGTGGAGCTGCCCAGCAGGTGGCTGGGAAGTTGTGTCAGACGTCTCGACTGGAGCTAGAGTTTAGGACATCATCACCACATACGGTGTTCCTAAAACCAGCAGTGGGAGTGAGATCACCCAGCAAGGGCAGGAGGAGTGACAAGGGAGGCAGGCAGGGCATGATGAGGCTGCTAAAGGAACAGGAGTCCATGAAGGGGACCAGTCAGCACTAGCACGAAAGTCAAGGTCCTGTGAGGCTAACAACAGAGCACTACAGGAGGGGGTACCCTAGTGTCGAGGCCACAGAGGTCTAGAAGGATTTCCCCTGGCATCAAACACCCACTGAAATTGGCAGTGACGGGGTTTTTGGTGACATCAACAAAAACAGCTTCAGTATCGTCCTGGGGGTCAATGCCAAACTGCAGGAGGTTGAGGTTCGGGGGAGGTGAGAAAGTATCACTGATTCTTTGACATTTGGATGAGAGCATTTGGAGCTGTGAAGGGCTTGAGACCTCATCCCACTGACATGCGGACACGTTAGCCTGCCAGTTTCATAGATGCTGGACAAGCATGTCCTTGGTCAGAAACAAAGGACTTTGTTACTTCCGGCACAGCAGACAGCAGGAGGTCCGTGTTTCCGTTGCCTCCCCTGTGCCCAACTCCCTCGGAGCCATGGGGAGATGGGCCCAGATAGCTATTTTACATACAATGGGTTTGTGTCACAGGTGAATGACCCTACTAAATTTAGTAACTCTTCATCTTTTCAGGGCGGGGACTAGCAGACCTGCTCAACCTTTGCCCCAGAGGGAGGCAATATTTTGGTTATCTGGGACCGAGATCAAGTCTTCTCTCTGACCTGGAGGGAGACTCCTTCTCTCTCTGCCTTCCAGGGATGTGGGCTGTACACACATCCTTGGAAAATAGTCCAGAATAAAAGCCTGTACAAGATATGCAGAAATGCCATGGAGAATTGCTCTCAACAGAGAAAAGGAGCAATTGATCAGATTTGCTAGTAAGAGTTGGGGCTGGGATTCGGACCTGGCTCTGTCTGATTCTGAAGTGGATCTCATGCCTTGTAATGCATCTAGAAGTAAAGTAAAGGATCTATGGATTCAGATGAGTGGACTAGTTATAGTTAGTGGACTAGGGGACTACAGTGGGATAGTAAATAGTTACTATTCATTTGGATAAATCTCATCTTACAGGTATGGTCAGAATCAATCAGGAAACATCTGTAGTATCTGTAAGTTTTAAAGGGGAAGCCCAACAAATGTCCCACCTTTGATTAAGGAATGATTCACCTACGGGAAAGGTCAGGGAAGGAGAGGGCATGGAAAGGGGTCCCTGAAATAGGACACTGATCTCTAGCCAGCCACTTGAGCAGAACTGACTTGGCAAACAGTGGGGGTACTACTGAGTTATCTTGGATCTCTCACCTCTCATCTTTAGGTGCCTTGGACATTTCAGGAGCTGGGTTTCAAACAAGTTAAGTACTGGCTTCCTTCAGGTTGGGAGTCCTAGCCTGCCAAACATCAAAGGTATTAAATCCAGTTTTACTATGGCAGCCAGTAAAGAAAGCAGCCCAGTTTGGGAACATGCATCTGCCCCTTGTGAGTGAGGTTGCGGACATGGTGATGAGGAAGGTGACTCTTAGAGTCATACAGACTACTCGTTCAAACGCCCGCTAACCAGGCTGTATGATTTCAGGCAAGCTTCTTAGCTCCTCTGAGCCTCAGCTTCCTCAAAAGAGAAGCCACAATATGGACTGTTATTTTGCGTTGCACAGGCCTTCAGAGAGGATAATTTACTAAGTACCTTGTTAGATCCCTTAATAGAACAGCTCACTGGCAGCGTGGGAGCTATAACAAATTACCATGAACATAAACAACAAACATTCTCACAGTTCTGGAGGCTGGGACGTCCAAGATCAAGGTGTGGTGTTTGGTGAGGGCCCCACTTCCTGGTTTGCAGATAGCCAGCCTCTTGTAGCCTCACCTGGCGGAGAGCAGAGAGAGAGCAAGTTCTGTCCTGTCTTTTCTTATAAGGACACAAAGCCCATCAGGAGGGCTCCAACCCCATGACCTAGTTACCTCCATCTCCAAACACCATCACACTGGGGGTTAGGATTTCAACATTTGAATTTGGGGGAGACACAACCATTCAGTCCATAACACTCACTTAATTTGGACCAAAAGACCCTCCGACAATGTAGACACTATTATCTCCATTTAAGTTCATTTTTCTCAGTCCTCACCACCTACCTCAGCTCCGTGCACTTGTGTTTCTTCCCTCTTCTCAATATAATCCTATTCATAGAATGGAGATTATTCCATCTAAAGCTCTAAATCAAGAGTTGGTAAACTATGATCTGTGGGCCAAATCTACTCATTGACTGTTTTTGTAAATAAAGTTTTATTGAAACACAGCTATGTTTATTTGTTTGCATGTTGTCTGTACTACCTTTTGGCAACAGTATCGGAATTGAGTAGTTTTGAAAGAGACTGTATGTATGACTCACAAAGTTTAAAATGTTTGCTGTCGGGCTCTTCGGAGAACAAGTTTGCCAGTCCCTGTTCTAATGACTGATGATAGCTTTTGCCCAGCTATCAGTTTATTGACTTGCACCTCCAAATTCACTCTTCCTGCTCTGGGAGAGTGGACTGTGTGCATTTTCTACTTGACAGTAAGCACAATGCTAAGGTTAGCCAGTAGAGGGAGCCAGAGGGACGTTGCAGGAGAAAGGGGCTTCTCTTCCTGGTTCCTTTGTGCTGTGATTTCTGCTTTTTCTTGTTCCTGCTGCCTGATGAGTGGTGTGGGTGTGGGGGAACATCCTGTGACACTTTGCTCCAGCTGTGTCCCCAGAGCCGTCAGTGACTCACAGCCCCGGCCCAGGTCTGGTGAGCACCTTCCTGGGCCTTCCTGAGGCAGACACCACAGATGCTAAACCGCATGCCCCATAGTGGTTCTCTGACTCCCTTTCTCCAGTCTAGTCCACCTCTAAAGATGATTTCCTGTTTGCCTGTGGAGCAGCCCTGCCCCAGACAAACTTCTCTGACATCCAGGTGGCTGCAATCACACCTTTCCCAATGAGCTCTGAATCCCAACCCCCAGTGGGGGGGGGTCCCCTTCCAAGTTGTCCCTTCTGAGTACTCTCCCTCAGCCTTAGGGAACCCTTGAGAGTTCTCTGTATATCTATATTTATTCTCCTTTTATAGCTTAATGCCTCCTTATATGAGCTTCCTCTGTAGATTACTGTCTGGTTTCTGCCTCCTGACTAGATCAGTGTAATGCACAGTGCAAAATGTAACCCATTCCCAGTTCGTGGGACTAAGGCCATCAGAAGAAATTCAGGACACAAACTAGCATGTAAAAGGTAATATTAGTTAAAAATAAAATGTTTAGGGGCACTTGGGCGGCTCAGTCGGTTAAGCATTCAACTTGTGGTTTCGGCTCAAGTCATAATCTCACAGTTCATGAGTTTGAGCCCTGCTTGGGATTCACTCTCTTTCTCTCTCTGCCCCTCCCTGGCTTGCTCGCTCTCTCTCTCTCTCTCTCTCTCTCTCAAAATAAATAAATGAGAAGAAATTGTTTATTTCGTATTTTGTTGGAGTAATATGTGTTTGTGACAGTAGGAAAAGAGAAAATACAGGAAGGGAAAAAACTGTAGGAAAAGAATCACTCAAAGACTACCAGCTTGGTTCCAACTTGGTGTGTAGGCAGTGGGGACTTGTAAAGCTGCAGGAGGACACGTTCCTGTCTGTTTTCGCTCACAACTGCTTAGGGCCTGGCCCATAGTAGGTCCTCCTGCTGAATGGGTCAACAGGAGTGCGTGAACGCGTCTAATTGGTGTTACTTTGCTCACCATATATACAAGGAAAGTGGCCTTTGTCAAAGTATTTTTGAGCTATTAAGCCACTTTGATGACTTTTTGGGAGTTCGGTATGATAAGCAGGTGGTGCTCATAGGGACAGGAGAGACCAACCTGCCCTAGACCACGGAGGTGCCTCAGCAAGGGAATCTAGGAGTCTTACAGTTCATCTGATGGGGTTTTCTCTCACTTTAAGAAGGGCCACACCTCATTCCATCCACCGCCCTCCCCTGCCATGACATTGGAGAAGTGTCCTTGTTCCTGAGTATGACCATGCACGGGGGGGGGGGGGGGGGGGGGGGGGGTGGTGTCCTGCCCCATGGCTGTTTTGTCTGTGAACAAAATGGATCTGCTCAAAAGAGCGGGCTGTTCTTCAGGAGCTGGCCTTGTTTCCAGCCCCTCTGCCTCTCTCACTGGGTTGTCTGTCTCTGGCATGAAGCCGCCTGCGTGATCAGCACTTTAGGGGCCTTCCTTTTTTTTTTTTTTTTAGGTTTATTTTTGAGAGAGAGAGAGTCAGAGCGTGAGTTGGGGAGGGGCAGAGAGAGAGAGGGAGACACAGAACCCAAAGCAGGCTCCAGGCTCTGAGCTGACAGCACAGAGCCTCGACAGGGCTGGAACTCACAAACCTAGAGGTCATGACCTGAGCCGAAGTCAGACCCTTAACTGACTGAGCAGCCCAGGAGCCCCGGGGCCCTTCCATTTTGAAAGTGGCTACTCTGAAGTTACAGCTTCTGTTCCCCACAGGCCACTTCCCCCACTGTCTGCGACACACACGCACACACACACTTACTAATTCCTTTTTTATGTAATGGACAGTCCTAACTTCAAATGTTGTGCACCGTTACTCTCATAATGTCTTAAACCAGTCTTTCTGATGTTTATAGTTGGAGATTCAGAGATGAATCATATTCCATTACTGGAGATTGTGGCCCCTGTTTGCCTGTTCGTCTTGGGAATCAGGAATCTGCCATCAGGCTCTATTTTACCCATCCAGATGTGTCCATCAATCACACAAGAACAACAACAACAAAAGCAATGAAAACTTGCTATTAAAAAGCACCAAGCTTGGCCAGGAAGCCTGGGGGGGGGGGTACCGAGAAGGTTGAGACTGACCCTCCCCCTTGAGTGCCAGTTGAAGTAACAATACCCAAATATGCAAGAAGTTCAATGATAATAGGGTTCAATCAGTTACAAGAGTTGGTAAACAACCTAAGAGTAACCACAAGGCAGAATGTCATTAATGCATTGCTAACTAGCGCATGACTAATTACCATACAGTGTTAGGTAAGTTCTTCAACCTCTCTGAGTCTGATTTCCTTTCTGGATTGTATTTGTTTGCTAAGGCTGCTGTAACAATCTCACACACCAGGTGCTTCAACAATGGAAATTTGTTGTCTCACAGTCTGGAAGTGCAAGATCAAGTTGTGAGAAGGGTTGCTTCATTCTGACATCTCTCTCTTTGGGACATCTTTCTTTGGCCTAATCTCTTCTTATAAGGACACGAGCCCACCAGGATGACCCCACTTAACCTCTTTATAGGCCCCCATCCCCAGTCGCATTTGAGGTACACGGGGGTTTAGGACAGCAACGTGGAGTTTTGAGGGGACACAATGCAGCCCATAATACTGATAAAATGGAAATAATGGTTCCTGGCTATCTGCAGTCATTCAGATTTTGATCGAGTGCCTATTGTTTGCTAAGCCCTGAGATCACTCTCGTGGGGCCCTATTATTAAAAGAAAAGGGGAGATGGTTATAGATCAGTCCCAGCAGTGCTGGGAAGGAGGACTATCGGGAGTTCATTGAGTCAGGCACAAGACTGCCACGGCCTGAACGAGGGCAGCCGCGGTGAGGACAGAGGACAGAGGGAATAGAAAAATGTTAAAAGATATTTACTGTTGCACGATTAGGTGTGACTCAAAATTCTTAGGTTTCTGGCTTGGACAACTGGATGTGGGGGGAGGGTTGTGGCATTTGCTGAGTTGGAAAATAGAGTAAGAGGAAGAAGTTTGGGCAAAGATGATGAGTTACACTTTAGACCTGTTATTTATTTATTTATTTATTTATTTATTTATTTATCTATCATCATGGTAAGTACACTCTTTAATCCCCATCCCCTATTTCCCCCATCCCCCACCCACCTCCCCTCTGGTAACCATTAGTTCCCTATAGTTAAGAGTCTGTTTCTTGGTTTGCCTCCCTCTTTCTTTTTTTCTTTCCCTTTGCGCATTTGTTTTGTTTCTTAAATTCCACATATGAGTGCAGTCATATAGTATTTGTCTTTCTCTGCCTGACTTATTTCGCTTAGCATAATGCTCTCTAGCTCCATCCGAGTCATTGGAAATGGCAAGATTTCCTTCTTTTTTGTGGCTGAGTAATATTCCATTGTGTGTATATACCACATCTTTATCCCTTCTTCAGTCACCGGACACTTGGGCTGTTTCCATAATTTGGCTACTATAAATAATGCTGCTCTGAACGTCTGATAATGTATCTTTTTGAAAAAAAATTTTTTTATGTTTTTATTTATTTATTTTTGAGAGAGACAGAGACAGCACCATCAAGGGAGGGGCAGAGAGAGAGAAAGAGGGAGAGAGAGAATACCAAGCAGGCTCCACACCGTCAGCACAGAGCCTGATGCCAGGCTCCAGCTCCCGAAACCATGAGATCATGATCTGAGCTGAGACCAAGAGTCAGAGGCTTAACCGACTGAGCCACCCAGGCACCCCACCCCGTGTGTATCCTTTTGAATTAGTATTTTTGTATTCTTTGGATAAATACGCAGTAGTGTGATTATTGGATTGTAGAATAGTTCGATTTTGAGGACCCTCCATGCTGTTTTCCACAGTGGCCGCACCAGTTTGCATTCCTGCCAATAGCATATGACAGTTCCCTTTTCCCCACGCCCTCGTTCAAGCCCCACATTGGGTGCGGGGCTTACTTAAAGATAAAAAAAAATTTTTTTTTAATAAGGTTTTTGCTGAGACTTAAAGGAGATGAATATGTTCAGCACATAGCACAATATGCCCATGTACCTGGTGCAGAGTAAGCCTCAACAAACAGGCCATCAATAGTTAGTAGTAGTTTGGATGAAATGAGCAAATCCAAGCTTTCTTTTGGTTGATTTCCCTTGCACGTGTAGAATGTGTCTCTAACTTGGCCTTCAGTTCCTCTGCTCCATTTGGAAACCTTGCCCTCTACTTATTTTGCCTTTTGTTTCTGGGGATCGGAGGATTTGCCTGTTGCTCTGAGAGAGCTGAGTAGCAGGCGGGATTGTTTTGGGTTGCCCAAGGCAAATTTCCAGAGGGGACCTCGAGGCTCACTTCACCTTTTGACCTCCAGGTGGCGCCACGCCGCCGCTTATCTCTTGGCTCTGGCGCCAATCTTCTAAAGTGAGAAACCGGGCCTGAAAACACCAAAGGTAATCCCTAAAACCCAGAGAGGTGCTGAGTGCACCTGAGAGACAATTTCACAAGGCAACTTTGAAGACAATATCTTCTTCATTTTTGGCCTTGGACTTGACTTGTACCCACCATTCCCTAAGGAGGCCCTGCTGTTTGATGCTTCTGTGTCTCTGCACGTACTCTTTGCAGTACTTGATCCATGCTACTCTGTGTCACCAACTCCCTCTTGCCTCACAGAACTCGGCTCAAATGTCGCCTCCTCAGTGGAGCCTTCCCTGATTAGATCTCCATTCTGGGTTGTGCTTTTACCACACCCTGAGCATTGCATTTGGATGGCATCCCAATGTATATTTTTAGACATTTTGTTATAGAGAACTTCAAATACCAAAAAATAGGGGGAGCCTGGGTGGCTCAGTCGGCTAAGCGTGTGACTTCATCAAAGGTCATGGTCTCACCGTTCGTGGGTTCTGGCCCCGTGTCGCGCTCTGTGCTGGCAGCTCGGAGCCTGGAACCAGCTTCGGATTCTGTCTCTCTCCCTCTCTGCCCCTCCCCTGCTCGTGCTCTGTCTCTCTCTCTCTCAAAAATAAATAAACATTTAAACAAAATGGAATTAAGTGACCTAATAGCATCAGTCTTGCCGAACTGTAATTTCTGAATTTCTTACATGGTTCGTGCATTAGACAGTGGCCTCTGGGGGCAGAGGAACTGTATTTTATGGCATGTGTCCCCAGCCCCTGTGCCTGACATAAATATTTAATAAAGATTTGAGGAATAAGTGGAAGCACGTACACATGGTCCTGTTTCCCTACTCCACTGTTCCCCGTTTTTATCTTTTTTGGGAGTCTCTTCCCATCCTGCCTTTGGTCTTTGAGGCAAGCAGAGAGGCAGCTGTGGGCTGCCGCATACACATGTGACCACATTTCAACTCTGTCTTTTTTTGTGAACATGACAAAGTGGTTAATGTTTCTGAGCCTCAGTTACATTATTTGTAAAAAAAAAAAAAAGAAAGAAAGAAAGAAAGAAAGAAAGAAAGAAAGAAAGAAAAAAGAAAGAAAGAAAAAAGAAAGAAAAGAAAAGAAAGAAAAAGGAAGGAAGGAATTATGCCTGCTTTGCAACACTCTTATGAGAATCAGAAAAGATACCCCCTTGCTTGGCACATAGTAGGTATGCAGTAAATGCTACTTTCCTTTCCTGTGGGTTTTATGTTGGTTCCAAGGAAATGACTTCATCCTTGGGGGAGAATGGCTGTTATTCATCACGCAGCTGGAACAATGACAACATGTATCTTCGGGAAACACCGGCTTCCCCTGCCTGGCATAGGAAGTGAAATGTCAGCCCCCTATGTGTCCACGCCCACTGTATCTGACAAGGGAAGCCAGACTGGCCAAGCCAAAACGAGAAGGGGCCGCAGGGTCTCTGCACTGCGCCCTCACCATTCGACTTGTCTTTTCTTCCTCCTTTATTCATTCAGCAGACGCTCCATGGTCTTGAGTGCCTTCTGTGCACAGACCCGGGGCTAGGTGCTAGGGCTGTGGTGAACAGACGGACTTGGCCGTGCCCTCACAGAACCTGAGCTGTCTGTGGGTGGGGTGGAGGTAGAGACAGGTGCACCTTGCAACAAGGGATAAGGGTAAGGAATAAGCAGTGTGGGCTATGATAGGGAATGACAAGGGGATCTCACCTAGTCTGGGGAATAAGAGGGCCCCCTTGGGGAAGTGACAGTAAAGCCAAAATATTAAGAACAAATGGGAGGGGCGCCTGGGTGGCTCAGTGGGTTAAGCGTTGGACTTCAGCTCAGGTCTTGATCTCAAGGTTTCTGAGTTCGAGCCCCACATCCTGCTGTCAGAGAGGAGCCCACTTCGGATCCTCTGTCCCCCTCTCTCTCCACCCCTCTGCCACTCATTCTCTCTCACTCTCTATTTCTCTCTCTCTCTCTCTCTCAATAAATAAATAAACTTAAAAAAAAACAGGAGTTAGCCAGGCCAAGCATGTGGGGAGAAAAGAACCCCTCCCTCCTCCCACCTTGGGTCGTCCTCTTTCCCTTCATGCAGTGCCCTGCGTGTACATGCAACCCAGAGCTCTACCTGGGCCCCCCTCCCAAGCCTCCTGGGCTAGAGTCTCCTTCTCACCGAGTAAGTCACTCTAAGATGGTAGCTGAGAAATGTGTTTTCTTCAAGGAGCACTTGCCTTCTGCTCAAGGATGCTTACAGAGGAACCATCTTTAAAGAACAAATTCCAAATACTGAGACTCTCAGGCACTTTCTGGCCAGTTTTGGGGAATCCAAGTGGCTGTAGGCTCTCTCCTGAGTACAAGCTTCTGCCTCACGGAGCGATCTTTCTTCTTTCTCTGTGTCACTCCTCCCCTTAGCCTCTCTGCATCAGAGCAACCTGGCAATATCCAGAGCCCACGCTTCCTGACCGGGCACAGCTCGAAGCCAGGGCCGGGGGGTGGGGGGATCTGGGAGGGCACGCAGGTGTTCTGTTGCCTGGCAACAGAACCCAGCCCCCGGGGCAGAAAGTGAACTTGACGCAGCCCAGGGTGAGGTCAGCCCACAGATAGTCTGTGGACCTCAAAAGGAAATGAAAGTTCACCAAGAATGGAGCCAGTCTGTTTTCATTTCCTTTTCTTGACTGAGCTGGCAGATGAGGGCAACACTGGCAAACAAAGGTGAGATCCTGGATGCCCTCTGTGGAAGGGGTGGAGAAGCCTGTTCCTAGTCAGACTATAGCCATATGCTGTCCTAAATGCTGTGCTGTTTGGGGGTTTTATGCACAGCTTGGATATAGACAATGCTATCAAAGTGACACTAATCTGGGCAGAAAGACAATACAAATAGTTGTTGCTAAGATTCATATGCCAGGCACTTTTCACTTTGCCACATACTTTTTGCTTTTTAGTGAATGCTCCTGGTGACCCTAAGATGTGGGGATTAGCCAGTTGACAGTAGACACATGAACAGATTTAGAGGAATTAAAATGCCCAAGGTCACACAGCTGGCGTGTGGTGGGACGGGCTTGGAAAGCCATCGAAAGCCCTTCTCCAGTACTGAGAGACTCTAGTCATTCATTCATTCATTCACCCATTCAGTAGAAATTTCCTGAGCTCCTTCCACGTGCCAGGCAGTGTTTGAGGTAAGGCAGACCAAATCCTGCTCTTGTGGAGGTAAATCCCAATGAGGAGAATGGGAATAAGGAAGGAAAATTAAAAAGATAATTTCACAGAAGTGCCATGCAAAATAAAGTGGGGTAACAGAGCCGTGTAGACTGAACGGTCAGGGAAGATGTCCCTGAAGAAGCAACATCTGGGTCAAAAGGAGCGGTGGTGGGAATGTTCTGAGGGAAGGCAGGGGAATGGCTTTGGCACCTTTGAGAAACAGAGTACTGGACTTTAATGGTTTCTAAGGGAACTGTGACTCTAGACTGACTTTCTTTTTACATGTTTATTTTGAGAGGGGGAGGGGCAGAGACAGAGAGAGAGAATCCCGACTCAGGGCTCGACCCCCACGAACCCATGAGATACTGACCTGAGCTGAAATCAAGAGTCAGAGCTCAACCGACTGAGCCTCCCAGGTGCCCCTAGACTGATTTTCAAGATCTTGATTGGGATAAATGTCCTGTACTTGGGCTCAGGGCAACTGCCTAAACACAGGACATGGTGGATTGGCCTGCACCAGCCTGGCTGACGGGCGCTTCAGCTTCGGTGATCTGGCAGGGTTAACGTAGTCCAGAGTTACTCTGATAAAAGTAGGGTCCAGGGTGGAGTAGGGCATTGGCCCTCTCCCTGGAGCCTCCACCTGGAGACTTGAGCATACTCTGGGCACTGACTTGCACTTTCTTTTAAATTTATTTATTTATTTTGAGAGAGAGAGAGGGCACAAGTCGGGGAAGAACAGGGAGAGGAGAGAGAGAATCCTAAGCAGGCTCCACACTGTCAGTGGACAGCCTGATGCAGGGCTTGAACTCACAAACCACAAGATCATGACCTGAGCTGAAATCAAGAGGCGGACGCTTGGGGCGCCTGGGTGGCTCAGTCGGTTGAGTGTCTGACTTTGGCTCAGGTCACGATCTCACCGTTCGTGGGTTTGAACCCTGCCTCGGGCTCTGGGCTGACTGTTCAGAGCCTGGAGCCTGCTTCTGTGTCTCCCTCTCTCTCTGCCCCTCCCCCACTCATGCTCTGTCTCTCTCTGCCTCTCGAAAATAAAGAAACGTAAAAAAAAAAAAAAAAAAGAGGCGGATGCTTAACGGACTGAGCGGCCCAGGCGCCCCAAATCCAGGCATTTTAAGGTTACTTGATGCGTATCAATGAATTGCTTAGAAGTATGCTCTGGTTAACACCTAGCTAATTAGTGGAACCAGGATTAAAATCCAGATTGGCATGGGGGTGCCTGGCTGGCTCAGTTGGTAGAACATGTGACTCTTGATCCTGTGGTCCTGAGTTCAAATCCCACATTGGGTGTAGAGCTCACTTTAAAAAAAGTCCAGATTAGCTCAAGCCATGAAATCTCTGTAAAGATGTTCAAAGACTAATTAACATGGTTGTCTCTGGGGAGGGCAGCTAGTTGCTGAAGAATCCCCTCCCCGTGCCTCTCAGAGAAGACCTGATCGAAAATGAGCTGGACTGATTCATGAGATAGAAGACCCTAGCTTTTGAACTGCTCGGACGTCAGCCAGATAGTTGTATCCTCTGCAGCTGGTTGTGGCAATTCTGAGTAGAGGGACCGTGGCTGTGTGAGAACCCACACACTCCACCTAAAGACGCTCAGTTTGAACGCCTTTATACATGGTGCTGGGCACACAGCAGTTGGAGTCCTCTGAGGCCGCCCAGAGGTTGCTGGAAGGGCTAAGCCTGTGCTCCTGTGGCTGGCTGGCTGGGTAGGTGGACGCGGCCTCCATCTGAGCCCCGAGTCTCTTCCAAGGCCTGATTCTTCTGGCCAGTGCCCTCAGGTATGGTAAGGAGAGGAGGCAACCCTGAATGCCTTACCTAAGTGACAGGGAGGAGGTGACCCACAGAGGGCCTTCCTGTGGGGACAGGGCATATCTTGGCCCCCTATCCAGGGCCAGCTGCATGGGCAGAGACCTGCACAGTCTCCCAGGGCCCCGAATTCAGTAGAACCCTGCCCTTAGTTTAATGCTCTTCTGCTCTCATCTTGGAATTCTTTTTTTTTTTTTTTTTTTTTTAAGATTTTATTTTTAAGTAACCTCTACACTCAGTGTGGGGCTCAAACTTACAACCCTGAGATCAAGAGTTGCATGCTCTACCGACTGAACCAGCCAGGCGTCCCTCATCTTGGAATTCTTAATTTTTAAGCAAGGGGCCCCATATTTTCATTTTGCACTGGGTCCTGCAAATTATGTAGCTAGTCCTGTCTCTGTTGATTACAGGAGAGCAGTGACGCTGTTTTTTGCTGCCTTAATGCTACAAAAGCAAGACCCTAGATTTGCCTGGAAACCTCCTGGGCCTCTAGTCCTGAAGCGGAGTCCTTTGCCTAGAGGAGAAGGAAGAAGAGGGCAGGGGGAGGGGATGAGAACTCTGGAAAGGTTTTGAGGCCTGCCTGTCCTGACATGTCACCTATACTTCCTCATTGCACAAGGGTGGGTCCCCGGGGGAAAACATCCAGTCAGCAGCCAGTTCATACTGGTGCGCTTAGAGCCTGGGCCCGGCTATGTTTCAGCCTGACCTATGATCCAGAGGGGAAGAGATTGGGTGTCTGTTCAGGGCTGGACTTTGACATAAGCACATTATCTACACATGCTACAACGACAATATTATATCCCAATATATATGTCTTGAGACTATGTATCTATAAAAATATTATATATTTTACCAAAGATGAAACTGAGTGTTAAATAATTGGTACAACACCACCCCCCCCAAATGGAACACAGAAGGAAAAGGAATCTTTTATTTTTTTAAACAGATGGCTTCTTTTTAAGCTTTTCCCTATTTGTTTCTCTTCCTTCCTTCCTTCCTTCCTTCCTTCCTTCCTTCCTTTCTCTCTTTCTTTCTTTCTTACTTTCTTTCGTGGGGCAGAGGGGCAGAGAGAAAGGGAGAGAGAGAACCCCAAGCAGGCTCCCCACTGTCAGCGCAGAGCCCCACGCAGGGCTCAAACTCACAAACCAGTGAGATCATGACCTGAGCTAAAAATCAAGAGTCGGAGGCCTAACCGGCTAAGCCACCCAGATGCACTGGAATCATTTTTAATCCTATTTTCCAGAGGCAACCACAGATAACATTTGGTAATTTCTAAATGAGGAGCTAGCTCTGGAACGATACACAAAAAGTCACTGCAGTTGTCTCTGGGAAGAATTGGTGGGAGACAAATTTTACTTCTCACTTCGGTACATTTTGAATTTTGTGCCATGTGCGTGTAATATAAAGATGCATTGGGGCACCTGGGTGGCTCAGTCGGTTGAGCGTCCAACTTAGGCTCAGGTCACGATCTCGTGGTCTGTGAGTTCGAGCCCCGCCATCTGGCTCTTTGCTGACAGCTCGGAGCCTGGAGCCTGCTTCCGATTCTGTGTCTCCCTCTCTCTGCCCCTCCCCCACTCATGCTCTGTCTCTCTCTGTCAAAAATAAAATAAACATTAAAAAAATATAAAGATGTATCATTTTCTGTAAATAATGGTAAGGAGTAGTCTCTTTGGACTATACGAGAAGCTGATACTCTAGTTATCTGGACTGCTTGGAGAATGTCACTTATGGTTTCTTTACAGTTAAGCTTATCCATAGTGCATTTAAAATGTATTTATAAAACTTTGCTTTAGATAGAACTTCCCGGGGCACCTGGGTGGCTCAGTCGGTTGGGCCTCCAACTCGTGATTTCATGATCTCATGGTTCGTGAGTTCAAGCCCTGTTTCCGGGCCTGCTTGGGATTCTCTTTCTCTCCCTTTCTCTTTGTCCCCCCCCTGTTTGCACTCGCTCTCTAAAAATAAATAAACTTAAAACAACTGTTTTAAAAACAAATAGAATTTCCCTGAGACAGACCCTGAAGCAGGCACTCTTGTGTTCTCTCAACATGGCTCTGGGCATCAGCATAGGAAGACGTGTTCCCACACGCCTCTTTTCCCCATGTATTTGCTTTGGAGGTGGGGTGCCTGGGTGGCTCAGTTGGTTGAGTCTCCCACTCTTGATTTCGGCCTAGGTCATGATGCCAGGGTTGTGGGAGGGAGCCCGGCGTCAGGTTCTGCACTGAGCGTGGAGCCTCTGTCTCCCTCTAAAATAAAGTAGGGGCACCTGGATGGCTCAGTTGGTTACGCGTCTGACTTTGGCTCAGGTGATGACCTCACAGCTCATGGGTTCAAACCCCGTGTCAGGCTCCGTGATGACAGCTCAGAGCCTGGAGCCCACTTCAGATTCTGTGTCTCCCTCTCTCTCTGCCCCTCCCCTGCTTACACTCTGTCTCTGTCTCTCTCAAAAAATAAAGTAAACAAAACAAAACCCATATTCTAGTTTTAACTCCACCACTAGGAGCTGTATGACCTTGAGTGAGTTACTTAACTTCTCCAAGGAAGAAGAGCCTTGCTTTCTTCCTCAATAAAATAAGGATACAGGATGACCATTTCTTCTTCATAACTGAAATCCCAGAAGTTCTAAAAACTGAGTTTTTTCTCCCTTAGTTTGGCATAAAAACTGGTTAGGCGACACAATCTGACCTGAACTAATGTGAGGTCATATATAGTTTTATTTATCGTGTTTCATGTGACTGTGTCAACATTTCACCGCATAAAAGTGAATGTGTGGGCTGTCCAGTGCTGTAACCAGACACCAGGAGGGATGTTATATAATTTGCAGTAATAGGCTCCTTATCACTCTTATAAAATCCAAGGAATTCAGACTTCCAAAACACCTCTAGCCCAAGAGTGACAAGAAAGATAAGGTATTAGAAAGCCAAAGGACAGAGATTACTAACTGCTTATCCAATATCCATTCTTACCATCTTGCTTAATATAGAACTCTGAGTGACTTTATTGAGATTAGAAGCATGCCCAGCTAAACTATTCCACTTCCCAGACTTCCTTGCAAGTAAGAGTGGCCAATAACATGTAAGTGGTTGGGTGGGGCTTCCAAGAAAGCACCCCCTTTTCTCCCTGCTCCTCTTCTTACTACTGGAATGCAGATGTGATGGCTGGAGCTATGGCAGCTATCTTGAGTGTGTTTAAGCCACAGTAGTTAGATCTCTGTTAAAGGTAATACTAACTGGGACACTTGAGTGGCTCAGTTGGTAAGCAACCGACTTTTGATGTCAGTTCAGGTCGTGATCTCACAGTTCGTGGAATGAGCGCTGCCAGTGCAGAGCCTGCTTGGGATTCTCTCTCCCCCTCTCCTCTGCCCCTCCCCCACTCGTGCTCATGGGTGCTCTCTCTCTCTCTCTCGTTCTCAAAATAAAGACATAAACTTAAAAAAAAAAAGGTAATACTAACTGAAACAAAGCCCCGGTAAAATGCCTGAAAACCAGTAAGTGTTGTAAAAGTCGATAAAAGTTTACAAAAAGAGATGTGATGCTCATGGAGATGTTCTGATGATGTTAAGGACACTCACGACAGGAAGGAGTGAGCTGGCAATCCCTCAGCTTCCTTTAGAGCCCGAGTCCCTGACGTCAGAGAGAAGCATTCAGGAGATTTAATGGTGTTCAGTTCTCCAACCAATGATGTCAGTGTCAGGGAGAAAGGGAAAAAGGCCTCTAGGGTGTGGGTGTAAGAGCCCAGGAGGGCCTTTGGCCCCCCGGAAGGTGTGTAGAAAATGATCAGTCAGTGGTGATGGGCTTTCACTTACTCTTGTTCCTGAACCCAACATGTCCTGAGACAGTCAGTCCTATGAGGGTTTGGATGGGAGGGGGTGGGGGGTTGCTGAGAACCTTGCTCTGAGGGGCCCTGGGGTGGACTGGACATCTGGAGGAGAGCTAGAGTCAGAGGGCTGAGCCTGGGGCAGGGCAAGAGGGCAGTGTGTTTGGGGTGGGCGGGGAGAGAAACTTGAGAGATCCTTGGATGGTTTCACAAAGTGAATGCTCAGTGCTTCTAGAAAGACCACAGAGGGGCCCACTGGGAAAGGGCAGGGAGCTGGGATGGGGGAGGGGGTATCTGGAGGATCTGCAGCAGGGGCTCAGGGGCCAGAGAGGCCATGGAGATCCTCGGGCCCTGAGTTCAGTTGTTTGTCAGGTCCTGGAATTCATTAGATCATTTGTTATGTGTTTTTCTGTGCAAAATTGCTGTGACCTCCATCAAAATACTAATTGTGTTTGAGCTTCTGTGTCATCACTTGTTGCAAGAGCCTTGTCCTCTTCCAAGGCATATTATAGAACAACACGTTAGAATAATCTGAGAAGCTGGGGAACCCAGACAGCAGTGCTGCAGAAAGAGTGTCTTTGTGAATATGATCACCAAATATTTAAATGCCCTGCAACTAGATGAAAAGGTGCATTCATAGACACTGCTCTGAAATCCAAATTCCACAATATACTGCGAGGACCGACAACTATTTCTGCCTGACGGTTGGTATCAAAGTTGAATTCGAATCATGTAAGCCACCTCTGTGGGCTCCTCGGGGTTTGTGCTGAGTCTTTACGTGCTGGGTGGAAAGTCTGGATCCTGAGCGAGTGGGTGCGGGCCTTCGTGTCTTCTCAGCTTTGCGCCTCCTCCCTCCACCCTCAGCCCTTCCCCACTCCATGGACATCAAAGCCGCTCCCTAGACCGTACAAAGCCATTGCTGGAAAAGCCACATAAATGCTGCAGCTCTTTGCTGACTGGGGCTGGGCATGGTGCCAGGCCAGAGATTTCGGAAGGGAGCCCTTCCAAATGCTGGATTAAGCCTCTGGAGCAGATGTTGCCTGTGGCTTGCCAGCATTCAGAGAGCTGGGCAGGCAGCAGGCTTGGACTGGGATTTGGATAGCTCACAGAGCTGTCGAACAAAGACATGTACACACTGCCCTGATGGAGAGGCCGGGCGAGGGTCAGCTGTCAGGGGTCCCTGGGGAGCCTGCTCATTGCCCAAGAGACTGAAATCGCAGTGAGTCATTTCAGGCAGAAAGAAAGGGCACAGAACAAGTGTTCCCGGGAACACTTCCCCGACGCCTCGCCCACAGGGTGCTCGATGGATATTCCTCCCTCCCTCAGCTCTGCGCTCAACCTCCCTGTTTTAAAAATGGGAACAGCTCAATGCCTGACATTTGCAAAGGAGTCAGGCTTTGCAAAACGGTAGAAATAACGTAGGCATTAAGTCCGTAAGCCACGTTTTTGCACACAAAGTCCAGCTGCTGCGACAGAGCTGATGTTACCCCCTCTTGGAATTTGGTGATTTGAGGCACCAGAGAGGTATGCCAACCGGAGGACAGGTCTCTTCATGGATAGGTTCCTGTGCCTGAAATGCCACACTGCCAGCATGAAGCACCGGGTAGCTGAGTCAGGGCAAAGAAGGGAACAAATCAGGAGGCTTGAAAAGACATGGTGAAAGGTACCCTTTGCTGATTGTGTCCATTTGCTGCAGGGCGGTGTTGGGGCAAAGACATGTTGTGGAAGAAAAGAACACTGGATTTGGAGTCAAGTGGCCCGGGGTTTGAATCCCAGCTCTGACGCTTACCGGCTGGGTGGCTCTGAGCTATTCACCTCTGAGTCCCTATTTCCTATCACTAAAGCTGGCTAATGATTCCTGCCTCACAAGGTTGTTGTGAGTGTGAACGTGCTCTTTTGCCGAGACCTTGTGCGCACATGTGATTTATTGGAAGCCACAGCCCCAGGGTCATCCCTGGCAATGGATGTCTGGGACCAGGATGCTCCATCGGCCGAGCGAATTCTCTGTTGTCACAGCTCGTCTCAGCCCAAGACCCGGGCTTGTTCTTGGGCGGTTACTTCAGAAGCTGCAGCTGTATTGCAAGCCCGTTGAGAGGCCGGAGGCTTGGATTTCACGGAAGCCTTCAAAAGGTATCTGCATTTTGAGGCCCGTTTTCCCCTTGTCATGTTTTTTCCATTTGTTCTCAGCCTTTGGGAGAAGTTTCGTCTTTCTAGCTGCCCTGAAATTAATCTTGCACTGGAAGTGTTTCTTACCACCGAGGAAGATCTGGGCCTGCCCCCGGACAAATTTGCAAAGGGAGGGGGCAGGGCAGAGGATGGAGAGGAGGGAAGAAGTTGGAGTGAGGTCAGGAAAAGGAATTGGTGTGAGAGCAGCCAAGAGAGAAAGTAGGGGAAGTGCAGCCAGCAGGGACAGGAGGGGGCCTTGAAGTTGGAGGTGCGCTCCCTAAGAAACTGTGGGAACCAGCCGGCCCCAGGGCGGGGGCTTGCTCTCTCCAGGCACTCCAGTCCCCTCCACGGTGCAGAGCAGCCTGTCCCTCGGATGCCTAGTTGATTCTAAAATCAGTGCCACACTGCCTTTGCCCTCAGTCTCTTAGCCCGGCTCCCCTTTCCACTTGCCCCCTGCTGCCTGTGAGAAGCCCACGGGTTCTCATGATAAATGCTGTCACCAAGCCCCACCTCATGCACTGCCTGTCACTACCCAGTGCAGGGCAGGCTTCCTCGGAGAGTCGTCTGTGTAGCGGAACAAGGTCCCGTGTGCAGAAGGACCCTGCCTCGATTTAATGCTTTTCTTCTGGGAGCACCCAGGTGGCTCCGTTGGTTAAGCATCTGACTCTTGGTTTGGGCTCAGGTCATGATCTCATGGTTCCTGAGTTTGACAGCAGACAGCCTGCTTTGGATCCTCCGTCTCCCTCTCTCTCCGCCCCTCCCCTGTGCTTTCTCTCTTTTCTCAAAAATAAACATTTTATAAACGTTGGCCGTTGTTGTTGTTTTTTTAAATTTTAATGTTTTATTTGTTTTTGAGAGAGAGGAAGACAGAGTGCCAGCAGAGGAGGGGCAAAGAGAGAGGGAGACACAGAACCTGAAGCAGGATCTAGGCTCCCAGCTGTCAGCACAGAGTCCGGGGTGGGGGGGGTGGGGGGCTTGAACTGACGAACTCAAGATCATGACCTGAGCTGAAGTCAGATGCTCAACCTACTGAGCCACCCAGGCGCCCCAAAAATAAACATTTAAGAAAGACAATGCTTTTTTTCTGTCTCGATCTTGAAATTCTTAGTAATTTTATCTTTGAAGTAGGTAAATGTTTTATAAGTGCGGGCGGCCAAAACACGGAGCAATGGGCCTCATGTGTCTGCACACGCACGCATTCCTGGGACAGTCTGGAGCACCACCGGCCCGGAGGGGGCCAGGCCAGACCCGGGCCCAGACTGCTGCCGGTGACAGTGGCAACAGCAGCAACTGTGGGAGAGAGGAGGGGCTCTATAGGAGGGCAGGGACCCCTTGTGGGTGGCTCATTTGCATCCCTGGAGTCCCTCCCTGCAGCATCTTGTTCAAATATTAACTTTCGGGTTTTTGCTGGCATCCAGGCTGTGAACTTTGTCAGTAAATCATTACAAAATAAAAGCATATACACAGGCATTGCAATAGAGCTTATCAGGGAATTGTTAGGATTCTTCAAGGAGTTTAGAATCTACAGTTTGGAAAACTGCAAAATTCGCAAAGCATATATTCACAAGCCTAGGAAGAGAAACTAGATGTAAAAAAAAAAAAAATGTTTATTTTTGAGGGAGAGAATGTGAGTGGGGAAGGGGCAGAGAGAGTACCTTTAGGGGCACTATTTTCCTGCTCTTTGATCAAGAGCTTGCATGTTTTATTTTGCACTGCGCCCCACAAATTATGTTGTCTGCTCTGCCTCTGTGCCTTAAAGGTAAAACCCATAAACATATAAACTCTTACATTTTAAGAGTCCATGTAGACTCTAGAGCAGTGGATCTTAACTGAGGCCAATTTTGTCACTGCCCCAGGGGACATGTGGCAATATCTGGAGGCATTTTTTGTTGTCAAGATGAGGGGCTGCTATTGTCATCTAGTGGGTAGAGGTCAGGGATGCTGTTCACCATGCTGCAATGTATAGGGCATTCCCCCCACAACAAGGAATTGTCTGGTCCAAAATAAAAGTAGTGCCACCGTTGAGAAACCGTAAACTAGGATCTCCAAGTGTGATTTTGGACTCACAGAGCAGCATCCCTGCTGGGTTGTTTGAAATGCAGACTCTCAGGCTCCATCCCAGACCGGCTAATTCAGAATCTTCATTTTAATGAGATCCCCATGTTAATGATCTGTGTGCACATAACATTGAGAAGCACTGAGTTAGGCCATGTGAATGGAATATTTCAGACAAGTGAGAAGAAGCCCTTCTCTGCCCTCCGGTCATACCACGTTAGGCCAGCCCTGCAGGGACCCCAAAGACCACACTGTTCCCGCCACTGGTCGCACATCTCCCAAGGTCCCCCAACCCCCCAGGCATGGTGCAAGGACGCTGTGGACAATGTCTGACAGCACCTCAACCTTGGCGTTCATTTTTATGTTGAACTTGTACCTCTGTCGAGCAATATGCAGAGAAGGCAGGTTGGTGTCAGACCTGAGAAGCTCAAAGCCCTGGCCTGGCTCCCAGATGGTCCCAGGCCTCCCTCTGCTGCAGTGTGCCTCCGTGTACTAGGGACGCGTCCTCAGACATGCTGTTTTCAGAGCCCGGCCTTTGAACATGCTGTGTCCTCCCCATGCCCTTTCCCACTTTGACTGCCTCCCACTGAGCCTTCAAGGCTCACTCATCTGCCCCTTGTGGAAGCTTTTAAGTTTTCCCCAGCGTTTACCAGCAGATGGATCTGTGACAGTGGCCCCAAGCTCCAGGATCTTCAAGGGAGGGAAAGTCTGGGTGTTTTATGTGAAATCTTCTCATCTTCAAATACTGGCAACTAAATAAAAAAATGAAAGCAAACCACAAGGCAGACCAAACCCCTCTGCAGAAGGCGAGGGCCAAAGGTGGACAATGTGCGGCTGCTGGGCTATGCGGACACTTGTCCCAGCGTGTTGTCATTATTTGTGGACATCTTTGTCTCCCCACACAGCCTGGCAGCGACTGGAGGTTGAGCCTGGAACACAGCGGTCCTCGGCGGTCCTCGGCACGTGCTCGGTGAAGGCGTGAGTAAATGAAGGAGTGAGTGAGTGAATGACCCTGCCCTTTGTTAGATGCTGTGGTGCAGTAGGTTTCTTATTTATTTTTATTTTTTTAATTTTTATTTATTTTGGAGAGAGAGAGAGAGGTACAGAGTGCGAGCGGGGGAGCGGCAGAGAGAAGGAGAGACACAGAATCCAAAGCAGGCTCCAGGCTTTGAGCTGTCAGCACACAGCCCCGCGTGGGGCTCGAACTCCTGAACCGTGAGATCATGACCTGAGCCAAAGTTGGACGCTTAACCGACTGAGCCACCCAGGTGCCCCGGTGCAGTAGGCTTTAAACTATGGTTTACAGTGGGCAGCGTCACCCCCTTGGGGTTGTTTGGACACGTGTGGGGGTGTTTTTGGTTGCTACAATGGTTGACAGACCCATTGGCATTCAGTGGGTGGCAGTCAGGGTGATAAAAATAGTATCAAGAACTTATTTTGTGCTCACTGCTTGCCAGACTCTCTTCCAAGCACTTTATTGACGTGAACTCACTTAATTTTCACAGCAGCCTTACAAGGTGCATGCCATCATCCCCATTCCACAGACAGAGGTGGGGACACTACTAGTCCATCAGCAATGGACAGGGAACCATCCACAAGCTCCACAAGACTCTTGTATGCCCCGCTGGATGTCTATGCAGGGAAAAAAAAAAATCCTATTTATAATGATCAAAAATACAACTATCATGTAAATTGCAAAAAAGAGTGGGTTTTATTTTTCAGCATTTTACTAGGAGCTCGCCATTTCAGAAGAATCACGCAGCGGGCGCATACATTACACAGGGTATTTGAGTCTCTAAAACTGTGCACCTACATCCATCTGCATTTATAGTTGCCAAAGTCATGGAGATTCTAGGTGCATGTACTGAATTCATTAACTGATTTTGCTTGGTAAACTTTTTATCGAATAACTACGTACTTTAAAAAAGTGAACTAGGCAGCCCTTCCGGCCCATGGGTCCTGTCTCCATGCTTTAATAAACTCATCTTTTCGCACCAAAAAAAAAAAAAAAAAAAAAGTTAACCAATCATAAATATACATTCTATGAACTTTGGCAAAATGAACACACCTGTGTAATCGGCACTCAGATCAAGAAACAGAACATTCTCGGCATCCGGAGAGTCCCATCCTACTGCCTTCCTATCATAATTTTCCCTAAAGGTAACCACCATATTGACTTCTAATACCCTGCACATTAATTTTGCCCATCTTTGAACTTTATATAAATGGAATCATATGGTGTATACTTTTTTTGTGTCTAGTTTCTTTCAATAAAAATAATATTTGTGAGATTAGTCAGTGTTGTACAGACTGCAGGTTTGTTCTTTCCTGTGGCTGAGTAGTATTCCACTGTATGGATGTACCATAATGTATTTATCCATTCTACTGTAGGTGGACTTTGGGGTTGTTTCCAGCTTTTTGCTGTTGTGAATAATGGTGCTGAACATTTGTGTTGATGTCTTTTGGTGAGCATATGAATGCATTTAATTTTTACAACTACGTATGTAGGCAAATTACGTGTGATTTTCATTTCATGGTAATAAGGGGGTGATATAAAATACTTGCTATCCAAAGGAGGCACAGGTTCTGAGGGAGTAATTGAAACCCTTTGGTTTGAAGCAGGTGCTTCTGTCCAAGGTCAATTTGTTTGTTCCTCTGTCCTGTGCCCCGTGCTGGGGAGCACCAGGGCTGTGCTTTGTGGAGGGAGAGATTGGAGAACCTCCTCATAAGGTTACAAAGCAGAAGCTTGCATTCTCATTCCCACCACTAGAGGTCAGGCATTCACAAGGGACTGGGGACTGGCCCACCCCCCCCCCCCCCCCCCCCCCCCTTCTTCCCTGCAGGCTTCCTCTCAGGTTCCTCCTGCCCCTTCTTCTCCCTTGGTAACTGGAGATCCAGCTCTACCTGGGGAAATTAAAACAAACAAACAAACAAACAAACAAACAAAAACCTTCATAGTGCACCTCACAGGGGGCAGATGGCAGATGGAACTGACTCCCTTTTAGGGTATTAAATATTTTTCACCCACCTTCCCTGTTAAATGGAGAATCTCTGGGGTCTGGCTGTCTCCTAGAGGTACCCACAGGCTCCCTACCCTCACCCTACTGGCTTTGTTGGTGAGTTTATCTAGCACTGGGCCACCAATGCTGGATTCTCTATTCCCACACGGTGACTTCTACAGACACAGGTGTTGATAAATGTTTAACTACTTGTTTTGTGAGTGGGGTCTAATTTGTAGCGTTTGCTAATTTCTGTGATGTAAAAAATTCCACCATGTCTGATTTCAAGCTGTCAATGAAATGTTATTGAACGTGGAGCTGGGAAGAGATGTTAAGTACTATTATATACAGCACTCCCATCATGTATAATAGATGTAAATAACTCGAAAATTATTTGATAAGGATACAATATAGTAAAATAGTTGGGAAGTGATAAGATTTGAGTACTTATTACTTAAAAAATACAATTTACCGGGGTGCTAGGGTGGCTCAGTCATTTGAGCATCTGACTCTTGGTTTCGGCTCAGGTCATGATCTTACGGTTTATGGGTTCGAGCCCTGCATCGGGCTCTGTGCTGACAGTGCAGAGCCTGCTTGGGATTCTGTCTCCCTCTCTCTGCCCCTACTCCACTCATGCTTTCTCTCCCTCAAAGTAAATAAACAAACTTAAAAAATACAATTTATTTAATTTTCCATATATAATTTAATTTTTATTAAAACCCATATTTAACAGCTGAGTCACAAAAATCTTGGCAATTTTACAGTTGGTTCTTGAAACACAGTACAAGCAGGCTTCAGCACTGCAGGTAACCGACAGTGATTTCCCTTTAAAAATCGCATTTGTCTTTTGCAGTGCAAATTGCGGTTGGATTCTCTAAGAGGTAGGTAGGCCTTGCCCCGATACTTAGTAACTGTGGCCTTGGTCTTATCTTTAATCTCTCTGTACCTCAGTTTCCTCACCTGTAAAATGGAGATAATAGTATTAATACCGACTTCACCAGGTTACCGCAAAGATTAAATGACGTCACGTATGTAAAGCCGTGAGCATAGTGCCAGACAGACATTGGGACGTAAATTAGCAGTGGCTACCAGAACTTCTGCAGCCCTGCAGAAGCCCTCTGCCTCTTCAGACAGTCTGAATGAGGGGGGCCCTCCATTCCTCCATCCACCTGCAGCTCAGAGCTAAGCGGAGCCAATCCACCATTAAGTCACCTGAAACTGACGCCCAGGGCAGCTTTGAGGAAGAAAGCCATCAAGGGAATGCTGGGTCAAGTGACCCGGAGCAATGTGGGTGGGGTCTGTGTCTGCAAGAGCGTCAGACCTTGGGCTGCCCCGAGTGCCTTCCTTCTTCCCAGCAGGTTGACTCCCAGAGTCACTGCCAGCCCTTGGGCAAAGGGCAGAAAGTAGAAACAAGGAAACAGGGCGACTGGAACCTGTGGAGGGAGGATTGGGGCAGTTCTCCTCTGAAGACATAGCAGGTAAACACTCCCTTTGCTACCTGGGCTTTTCCTTGAATGTAAAACGGGGCTAACACTTTCCCCCAGTTTACCTGGTTTGCATCAGAGATAAAAATGTCAAAGACTTGTCAGTGCTTCAGAAAAGCAGGAGGGGCTGGGTCACCCTCTCACACACGCTCATGGACTGGGCCGCATCAGGTGCATGCTGCCTCAGGTGTACATTTTCCAGGGCTGGGCTCAGGGTTGGGGCAGGCAGGGAATCGTAGTTGCTGTTCTGAGCAGCCCTGCTCTGACCTCTGACCTCTGCAAAACCCCCCTGACTAGAGGCCAACAGGACCTGGGTCACCGAGCCTGGCTCTCAAAGCTTCCTGACTTGTCAGGGGTCACAGGCTGCTAACATAACAGAGGAAAGGTACTGGCAGAGGCCTGCGTATTCAGACCAACCACCTGAGCGGATGATCCTCCTCAGGCTGGGAGCTGCCCCTCAACGCTGCTGGCTCAGCACTGCCTGGCCCACCCATCTTGGACTCTGACTTTCTGTGAAGACATCCTCATGCTCTGGGGTCAAGTGGGTTTTCTTACTTACTGTCATGGGGCTTTGAAATCTGCCCAAGGGATCTTGCATCAAAACAAGAAAACCTCAGGGCACCTGGGTGGCTTAGTTAAGCGTCCGATTTCGGCTCAGATCATCATCTCACAGTTTGTGAGTTTCAGCCTCGAATGGGGCTCTTTGCTATCCTTATGGATCCCTCTTTGGATCCTCTGTCTCCTTCTCTCTCTGCCCCTCTCTCTGTCTCTCTCTCTCAAAATTAAATAAACTTAAAAAAAAAAAAAAAAGAAACCCCATGCTAACTCCTGTGTGAGGTCAGACAAACCAGTAATCCGCTCCGTGTCTCAACTTCTTTATAGGTGAAAGTACGGCATTAATAATGTCTCATTTTATGGGGATGTTGTGTAGATAAAATGAGCTGGTATGCAAGAAAGCATTTTCAAGAAGATCAAGAGATATGTAAGGACGATTTGTGTCATTATTTGCTATTTTTATTGAGGGAGGAGGGGCCATATATGATGTATTTGGAAAAGTATAACTTTAGGAACAAACACAAATGAATTCTTGTTTTGCAACATACATGCTATGTAGTTTTTTTTTAATGTTTTTATTTATTTTTGAGACAGAGAGACAGAGCATGAGCAGGGGAGGGGCAGAGAGAGAGGGACACACAGAATCTGAAGCAGGCTCCAGGCTCCCAGCTGTCAGCCCAGAGCCCAACGTGGAGCTTGAACCCACGGACTGTGAGATCATGGCCTGAGTTGAAGTCGGACGCCCAACGGACTGAGCCACCCCGATGCCCCTATGTAGTATTTGATGTTACAAAAATGTCTTCTGAGGCTGTTTCCTCCTGTGTGAAATGTTAATTTGGAGGGTTGTTGTCAAAATTAATGGCTACATGAATAAAGTCTTCCCTACTAAGTACCTAGCACACAGTAAGTGCTCAATTAACAGTAGCTGTCATTCCTGCTGTTAAACAGATGACGATAGCAACACAGATCCCAAGTACTAATTCCCAACTTTTTCCTCTCCTTTACTTCCTGCCCTTTAAGTGGTAAAAGCACAAGCTCCTAGTCACATTCCTGGAAAAGGAAGAAAACCATGCCCTCTGACTCATACCACAGGAGTGACCAACTCCTCTCGATTTGACAGGAGGACTCTCCTAGTTTTAGCCCAGAGGTCCCAAGTCCCACGGGCCCTCTGGGCCCCAGCCAAACTGGGACAATTGACTACTCACCACCAACCCGGGTCCAACTCCGAGCCATCTTCCAGTACCTAGGCTTAGAGTATTAGGATTTGTACTGGAAATCTGGAAGGACCCAGGAACACTACCAGCTCAAAGAGCCACTTTAAGTCCTTTTAGAACAAGACAGGGTCTAGATAAATAAATGAAAATAAAAAATTAGCTCTGGTCCTAGAAGTCATTATGGTAGGTGTAAGATACAAACAATTAATTCTGAAGACCACGTATTATATAATACCATTTATATAAAATGTCTGGAAGAGGTAAATCTATGGGTAAAGAACGTAGCTTATTGGTTGCAGGGTAGAGGTGGGGAGTGACTGCTAATGGGTATAGAGTTTCTTTTTGGGATCATGAAAATGTTGATTGTGGTAATGGTTGCACAACTCTGTAAATGCACTAGAACCCATTGAATTATATACTTTAAATACATAATTATACATTTAAACTGTAATTGTATGGTATGTGAACTGTGTCTCAATAAAGCTGTTGAATTAAGAAAACACAAAATTTGAAAACAATATTTTTGGGGGCTTATTTATTTTGAGAGAGAGAAAAAGAGCAAGCGGGGGTGGGGCAGAGAGAGAGAGAGAGAGAGAGAGAGAGAGAATCCCAAGCAGGCTCCATGCTCAGCAATGAACCCAATACACAGGGCTGGTTCTCACTAAGGTAAGGTCAGTCATGACCTGAGCCGAAATCCAGAGTTTGACACTTAATGGACTGAGCCACCCAGGTGCCCCTAAGACAATTTTTGACTTAAAAAAAGGGTTCTTCCACATTAGAATCTCTAAGTCTAAATTATTCTTTTTTTTCTAAGCCTATATTATTTAAAAAAAATTTTTTTTTTTAAATTTTGGAGAGAGAGAGTGCACAAGTGGGGCAGCGGGGCAGAGGGGGAGACACAGACAGAGAGAGAGAGAGAGTCTTAAGCACACTTTATGCTCAGCACAGAGCCTGTAAATCTAAATTATTCTTAACCCTCATTTTAAGAATTATCTTTTCAATGGCATAATAATGTTTAACCTAGGCTGTGAAATACCACCCCAATGTTGCAGGTAAGATGAGTAAGACCCACAGCAGAATGTAAAGAGGCTTTTGCTCAGTTCTGTAGGAGGCCTGTGGAGCCTCAAGCAGGAGGGGAAATGTGGGAGAGGAGAGGCTGGGGAGCCAGCATTTACAAAGGAAGAAAAGGGATTCACCCCGCATCCTGTAATAGAAAGCAGAAAGAAATACATGCTAAACTGAGGCTTGTCCAAGATGCCATAGAATGGAAGAAGGAGAGCAAAGGTGGCAAGGGTACGTGGGAAGGACATTCCAGGCCCAGGGAATAGTGTGAGCACAAGTTCTGAGATGTGAAGTAGGTAGCATATTTGAGGTACAGAAGGGGTATGTAGGGTGTATGGAAGGATGGAGAAGACTTGGGACAGATTGTGGAGAGCCCTGGACACAGTCCTTGCTTGGGAGTTTGATTTCATTCTGTGGACACTGGGGGCACCCAGGGGACGATTTTTAAGAAGTGAGTTACAGATCTGCAGAGGGTCTAGGAGCCATTTTACAGTGTGAGAGGTGGTGAGTCTTGCATGAAGTCACTGAGCTGGTTAGTGGCCAAAAGCCAGGGGATCTGATGGCTGGCCTAATCCATCTTCCGTTACACCAAGCTGCCTTTGTAGGTAATCTGCCCACCTTTTTTTCCTCTCCATTTGTCTTCTCTAATTCTTCCTCCACCCTTTCCCTTGTCCCCTTCCTGGGCCTTGGGTGTGCCTGGTGTGTACTTGCAGCCCACACAGGGTTGCTGAGCTCTGTTGCAGATCCAGGCCAAGCTAATACTTGCTTTTCAACCCCCCTGGTGGTCTGGGTAGTGCAACCCCAGTAGAGAGGGAAAATGAGGAGGAAGGGAGGGATGCCCAGCAGGAAGGCAAGAGAGAAAGAAGGCAGAGCAAGGACAGACATAATGGAAAAGGTAGCTACAGTCACAGGTTCTGCGGGGCCTAGAAGGGGAGGGTTCCCTTGGGGATGGGTGCCTGTGCATGGGGTGGTGAGGAACACTCTGCTTGTCTGGTTTGAGCTACCTCAAGGACTTGCCCTGTTAATTCACAGCATCTTCTCAGAGCACCTACTAGAACTAGGTTTGCTGAGAGGTCCTGTGGGGGGAGTATCCTGTCCAAAGGGCATCTGGGAGAAAGGGCTTGCCTGACCCAATCTGCAGCTGGAGCCTGAATTCTCAGGTAGGAGAGCTGCAACATTTATTGAGCCAGCGAGCATCTCTGAACAGGCACTGCATGAGGCCCTGGGGCACAAAGACAGTAAGTCACCATCTTGGCCATGAACGGGCCACAAGCCCTGTAAACACCCAAACAGAGGACTTATCTCCCAGGGTTGCAGTGAGATCACCAACAAATGATGTAGTGATACAGTGCACAAACTGTTGGCATAGTATATGCTGGAAAACAGCCCAAAGGGGCAAGGCTCAGGATGGGAAACAAAGTTAGGAGTATGACAGGGTCCTAGCCCTGACTCTGCCAATTCTTGCTTTTAACCACTGTTTTCTCAACCTTGAGATCCATTGAGTGCTTTCAGTATGCTGAGAAATCACTTCGGAATGCTTCTTAAAATAGATCCCAGAATCCGATCCTAGCTTTACTTAATCAGAATGGCTGGAGACTATCCCGAATCTGCATTTTTCAAGCTCCCACCCCCACCCCCCGCCCCCAACCCCGGGACAACTTGGAGCTTGTTCATCTACGCTACACAGTCTGGGAAGCACTTCTGAATAGGGAGATAATGATCTGCATCAGCCCTAGGTCTGGCAAGCGATTCAAGACCTAACAAGGCAACCAACGTGCGTGGAAAGTGCCCTGTGAACCTGAGAGCAAATTATTTGCAAATAATAGTAATCCAATAATCCTAGTAACATCCCAAATATCTACAAAATAATGATAGTAAAAGAATTGGAGAGCGCACTGCAAACGCGGCGCAGGCTAGGTCGGTACCACGGCCTCGGCCACTCCAGCGCAGTAGGCGTGACTGTCCCTTTAAGCAGTCCCCCGCGCCCGCCTCCCCCCGTCACGGCTCCAGGCTCGCCTCCCGCGGGGCGTGCGGCCCCTCCGGCGGCGCGTGCGTGCTGGCAGCGGTCGATCTGCAGGGCCTCCCAGCGGGGCGGTCCCGGCGGCGCGACGCCGGCGCTTGTTGCGTGCGCGCCTGACCCCGCCCCTTGCCCGCCCCTTCCCCTCCCCCCGCACTCCGCGGTCCTCCCCCGCCCGCGCGGTACAGCTGGGCCAGTGACGCGGGAGCTACCGCCGCCGCCACTGCCGTCGCCACCGCGTTCCATTCTCCTAAGCCGGCGACAGCGTCGCCCCCAGCCTCCCACCGCCTTCTCCCGCAGCGCGGGCCAGCGCCAGCCAGACCAGGCACGCAGGGCCTCGCCTAGACCCGAGAGGGTTACGGGCGCGCGCAGGCGGCAGAGCGGATCCCGGCGCTGCGGAAGCTTCGAGCGCCCCCCTCGCGGAGGTCGCGGTGCCGTTCCCCGGGTGAGTTGTCACTGCGGCCCGGGGGCGGCGGGGCCAGGCATTGTGTCACTGGCGCGCCCCGCGGGCTGTCAGGGGCGCCGGGCTGGTGCGCACTGCTCTGGAGGGACGTCGGGGAGCCCCGGCCGGCCGCCCGGCGTCTGCTGCTGTGTGCGCTGGCCCCGCTGTCACCCGGACGGCCGCGCGAGGGGCCGGGAGGGCCACCGGGGAGGCTGACCCGGCGGCGGCGTGGGCTGCGCCGAGGCCGGGAGGAGGACCGGACTGCCGGTCTTCGGCTGCGAGCTGGTGGCCGGGACCGGGGCGCGCCGCCTGGCCTCGCCCGCCGTGGGGGTCGTGCTCCCTGCCCGGGAGTCAGGGCGGAGACCACACTTTGCGGGTCGCGGGAGAGAAGGTAGGCGGAGGCCCTCTTTCTTATTGCTGTTATTTTCCCCTCGGGCCGACCAAAGCCGCCGGTCCTGCGCCGGGCAGGGTTGGCTTGGCGACGGTGGATTTCCTGAGGAAATCTTGGAGCCCGTGTGTGGGAGCATCGGAGCTTTCTGGAGCCTCCGCGCCTCGTCTGGTCTTTAATCTCAAAAACTTTACTTATTATCCGGGCTGAGACTCACCGAAACCACTTCCTGTTTATATATGTAGACTTGCTTTCTTACTCCTGGCTTTTGGGGACTCCAGATATTGGTGGAGGTCTGACTCTCCCGCGTCGTCCGGCTGTGAGGCTGTTGAATTGGAAAGTTACCTGTAACGAGGTTAGCATGGGGTGGGGGTGAGGTGGGACCACAAGACTCGGGAGGAAAGAGGAGTCACAATCAAGTCTTTGGCTGGCTAGGGGGAAGTTCATGTCTTGGCCCAGAGGCCTGATACTGCTGTTCCCACAGAACGTACTCTCTGTGGCAGGCGGCTCGCAGGGCTTTGTTGCTCTTGCTAACTGGGCTTGTGTCAGCTCTGTGCAGAGGTGCAGTGAAACTACCCAGTTCACTTAACTGGAGGAGGCATTTACTCCCTTTCGAGACCTGCAGCGGTGGGAGTACGAAGTGTCTTTCCATCCTCAGCAGTGGTGAATTCATTTCTTGCTCTTTTCATTCCTCTGGTTTAAAACATATGTCTGAAGGATGCACACACCTTTTCTCTTTGGGGAATTCCACACCCAAATTGTCACCATCTAGTGGAGGCTAGTAGAGACATGTTCGTGGCATTGAGTTTTGAATTTTCTGGGCTTTGCATTTTTAGCTAGATGCAGATTCAGCCTGAAATGAAAATTTTCAGTTGGTTGAGTGGAGAAGCGGAAGTAGGTTTACCTCCCCCTCCGTAAAAGAGGTGTTTAATAAAACAACAATAACAGCAACGATAGGAAGAGTTCTTGAGGACTGTATACCAAGCTTTGTATCAAGAACTTTCTTGATCTCATTTAATAACAGACTTTTGTGGTAGATATTGTTTTATATATATATGTATATATATGTATATATATATGTTTATTTTTGAGAGAGAGAGGCAGAGCACAAGTAGGGGAGGGGCAGACAGAGAGGGAGACACAATCTGAGACAGGCTCCAGGCCCTGAGCTGTCAGCACAAAGCCCGACCCGACGTAGCCCTTGAACTCACGAACTGTGAGATCATGACCTGAGCCCAAGTCAGACGCTTAACTGACTGAGCCACTTAGGCGCCCCTAGGTATTGTTACTGTTCCCCCCTCCTTTTTTTTTTTCAGTTGAAACCAAAGCCAAACAAATAACTTGCCCAGAGTCATAAAAGTAGCTCATGGTAGAGCCCACACTTTAACTGCTAGATTCTACTGTTAGCTTCTAATTTGCTTGCCATTTGGTAAAATTAAAAATGGAGTATTTCTAGAACTTTTTCAAAGCACTACTTCTTCAGGCTCTTTCTCATGTCATGAGCATCCATAACTCTCCCAGGTACACATTTATGGTATGTGCACAATAATCATTTGCTTATTTATTCCTTCATTCAGTATTCACAAGTATTTATGTGATACAGAATGTATGCCCGGCACTGTGCTAGGTTTTGGAGATACTGCAGTGAGTAAGAATCCAGCCATGCCCTCATGGAGTTCGTGGTCTTTAAGTCCGTGTATTTTGATTTATGTTGTTAATTTTCATTGGCAACCATTTGCTGCTTAAGGAACTTCTGTCCGGTAAGTTAAATTAGAGGAGACTACTGGTATGAAGCCTGATAGATAGGACTTCCTGTCCACAGAGTGGCTTTTTGGATACTGTAGTAGACAGGGCATATGAAACAAATCCTCACCTATAGCTAGATCGGGGGGGTATCAGGTCCCTGGGTGCTCAGAGTAGGACTGACCCCCTCCCCCCACCCCCAAATGTGTAAACCCTGAGAGCAAACCCGGTGTCACATGGCAGTGTTCATCTTATTTGCTGAGGCCTGCCTTCTCAAAGCCCAGAATTTAGGCAACAGAAAGAAGAAGAAAGGTAGAATGAGGTGTTCCAGATGCAGGCTGGCAGATGAAGAGACCTCAGCACTTTGTTTGGTTTCCTGGCAGGTGTCCGTTGTGTGGCGGCTGAACTTGTGCTCTTATGTAATGGTGCATCTCCTGGCAGGGGATTTCCTCCTTTGCTGTTGCCGGGGCAGCGATTTCTACAGCTACCCTCCCATTCCATACACACATAGGTACTCTCTGAAGGTAATAAGGCATCTGGCTTTTTAAAAGTAAGAGCTTATTTCAGGTTTATTGCTCCTAAGCATTATTTCACTCCCTCTGTACTTTTCTGTCCTCCTGATAAAAACTTGCCTTATGTTTTAAATTTTTCCCGTGCTCTTTTCCCATATCCTTAGCTGTTTTGACAACCAGATAACTATGCTTGCTACAGTTGACTCTTAAAGAACACGGGATTAGCAGCACTGATCCCTATGCAGTCGAAAATCTATGTATAACTTTGACTCCCCTCAAACTTTGCTCATAGCCTACTGTTGACAGGAAGCCTTACTGATAACATAAGCTGTTGATTAACACTTGTTTTGTATGTTACATGTATTATATACTGCATTAGTACAATAAAGTAAGCTGGAGAAAAAAGTTACAAAGAAAATCACAAGAAAGAGAAAATAACATTTACAATACTGTACCGCAAAAAATCTGTGTGGAAGTGGACCCACACAGTTCAAACCAGTGTTGTTGCAGGGTCACCTGTGCTGGTGCCTGTGTCTGGGCTCAGAGAATGCTATCTTTAAAAAAAATCCGAGTCACTTAATCTAACTCATTTCTGTACTAAAACCAGTGAAACTGTGAAGTCTTTAGCAGAACTGCTTGTGGGCTGAGAAGGAAGACCAGAGAGCGGATATGCCGTTTTTTTCCCCTCTAGTTCCCCTGAGAGGCAGCCCGGGACTGTAAAGCCCACCGGGAAGCCTGAATGTCAGCAGACCCCCCCGGTACTGGTTGTGTAATTGCCACGCAGGAAGCATTTTACTGAGTTCCTGACGTGACATGTGGTCTCCTAGTTGAAGCTGTTCAGTGGGATTCACTTTCCTCCTTCTGTCTTCCTGGACAGTAGGAAAGTCTTGTTGTTTAGAGGCATTCCTTTAAGTAGTAGGAGGAAGAACAAATAGAGGAGAAAGAACACATATTTGAAAGCAGACTTGAGTGTTGAGGATTAGGACAGTTGGGTTAAGGGTAAGCATTAGGACAAATACGTATATGATAATAGAGACTCTTTTCCCTGGTTTCTCCTCAAGAAGGCTTCAGTCTTGGGGTCACCCACATATTCCACGATAGTGAGATTTCATTGAGTGGAATGGTTTTTAAAAAAATAATATATATTTTTAAAGTTTATTTATTTTGAGGGAGAGAGTGCGTGGGGAGCAGAGGGGCAGAGAGAGAGAATCCGGAGCAGGCTCCACGCTGTTGGCACGAAGCCTGACGTGGAATCCAAGCTCATGACCTGAGCCGAAAACAAGAGTCAGACGCTTAACTGACTGAGCCACCCAGGCACCCCTAAAAAATTAACATTCTTAAGTTTTGGTGCCACATTGCAGGAAAGTTGGAAACTAGATCAGTGAGAAAAAAAATGCCTGTAGTGTGGGAGGGCTGTTTTCATACAGGTAGAAGTAAAGGATGCAAATTGAGGTTGGGGCTGAGGGTTTTGTGATGGTATTTATTTGAAGCTGTTAACAGCTGTGAATCTGAGACCAGTGAAGCAATTTCAGGACAGCGTTGGGGTGACTGTCCTTGAGCATCAAGATCTGTTCACTCCCACTCTGGCTCAGATTCAAGGCAACAGCCATTGTTCCCTTATAAGTTGCTTATAAGTTCGTGTCTTTGTGTAAAACCTTTATTTGAAAAAGTAGAGGTGCGGGGGAAAGAGGTACCTCTTATAAGGCTTAGATTTTAGCAGTAAAACCTGTCAGGCACCTGTGGACGTTTCCTTTTTTTGTGTGCTCATGTGTGTCTCTGATGGTGTCCTTTTTCTTTCCCTTTTAGTCCTTTGGCCTAGAAACCAGCAGGGTGTCTCCATTTGCTCTCTCATCCTCTGATTCTTACCTGAGTGTGGAAGTCTCCACTCTGCTGGTAGACCTCCAGTGGTGCTGAGCTGGGTCACTTTGGCTGTGAAAGGCCACCTGTGCTTCTGTCGGGGCTTGGGGACACTTGAGTCTCTGTGAAGGTACTGGTATGGCAACAGTAGAAAATGTAGCAACTGTAGTGAGAACTGGACGGGTTTCACAGGCAGGCTCTGCTGTTGTCTGTGATGTATTCTCTTTCCTGGGCCCTTACATCTCAGAAAAGGAAAATAGCACCCTTGAAACATCTGAAGGCTGCATGCCAAGAATTCATGCAATACTCCAGAAACAGGATATTATTGAAGCATTTTTCTCAAGCAGAAACATATGTAGTTCCCAGTTACTGTCGCCAGTGTTAGTAGATCCTGAAAATTACCTGATAGCTGTGTGTGCCCTTAAACGTACTCTCCCGTCTTATACTCCCCCTCCCACACGCACGTGTACAAGTGCTAGACTGGTTTTTTGTTTTTTTGTTTTTTGGTAGAGCTCCATTGCTTGGTTTGAGGAAAGTTAGCCTGGGTTCCTGAAGACAGAAATAGGTTCTCAGGGGTTTGCAGACAGCAGAGTTGGTGACTGACAATTCTTTGTTACTCAGAAGAGGAGGATCTTTTGTGGTGAAAAATTCAGTGACTCAGGATTCTTTTCTCCTGTAGTTGGAGATTGGACGTAAAACCTCAGAGAGGAGATATAAATAGGGGCTCTTTCCCAACCTCCCCTTTCTTAGCATCCTTTCCGAAGGAGGGGGAAAGTTTAATCTTTCCAAATCCACCCTCCTGCCAGCGTTGACTTGCCTTCACCCACAGAAGTGTAAGATCAGAGCATGGAGTTGGCCTGTGTGTAGACTGTCTTTGCTAGGTTTTTGGCTAGACTAGGCTTGGGCTTTTGACAAAGCCAGTAAAATGAAAGCGGCTTCTGGGAATGGGATAGGACTGTTTATCCCATTCTTCCTTCTTTGGGCTGTTCTCAGTAGATCTCAATAAACTAAGTGGGTGGAAGTTTAAAAAGGGAACTTGAAAAAGAGAACAAGGTGATTTTGCTTATTCATTTTAAGTGGTAGCCTAGGCAAACTGTCAGGGAGAAGACTGGGGCTACTTTTTTTTTTAATTGTTAATACACTGGGATAAGATTACCGAAAGCTTGGAAAATAGAGGGGGAGAAAAAATCACCGTGATTCTACCATCCTACCACAAACATCATTTCCATCTATTCTGCTTTTTCTTTCAGTTGGGAATCCTGGCGTGCATTTAATTTTGTATTCTGTTTTTTCCAGTTAGCATTACACCATAAATATTTTTCTGTAACAACATATAGGCTTTATAATTATTTTTATTTTTAATGGCTTTATAATATTCCATCAAATAGATCAGCTGTGATTTAAATAGCCTCTCATTGGGGGGACCGGGGTGGCTCAACTGGTTAAGGGGCTTACTCTTGATTTCAGCTCAGGTCATGATCTCAGGTTCATGAGATTGAGCTTGAGTCTAGTCTGTTTGGGATTCTCTCATTCCCTCTCTCTCAAAATAAATAAATAGGGGCACCTGGGTGGCTCAGTTGGTTAAGCATCCAACTTCAGCTCAGGTCATGATCTTAGCGATTCGTGAGTTCGAGCCACCCATTGGGCTCACTGCTGTCAGCGTGGAGTCTGCTGCAGATCCTCGGTCCCCCTCTCTCTTGGCCCTTCCCCTGCTTGCACGTGTGAGCTCTCTCTCAAAAATAAATAAACTTAAAAAAAATAAACTTGAAAAAATAAAGAAACATGAAAAAAATAAATAGCCTCTCATATGTCTAGACTATTTTTTTCTTTCTTTTTTTATAATTTGTTTTGAGAGAGAGCGTGCTCATGTGTGCACACACACGTATGGGGGGGTGTTGCGTGGGGCCAGGCGCAGAGAGAGAAGGAGAAAATCCCAAGCAGGCTCCGTGCTGTCAGCTTAGGGCTGACTCAGGCTCGATCTCAAGAACCAGGAGATCATGACCTGAGCCGAAATCCAGAGTCAGATGCTTAACCACCTGAGTCACCCAGATGCCCCTGTCTAGATTATTCCTAAGGTTTGCTCAAGGCGATTTTTTTCCGAGGGGTCATTTCATTTGTCATAATTTTTAAAAACAGCTTTACGGAGACGCAATTTATATATCATAATATTCACTCATTTAAAGTTTACAATCCAGTAGACTTTAGTATATTTACAGAGTTGTACAACTGTCACCATATTCTAATTTTAGAACACTTTTATCACCCCAAAAAGAAACTCCATTAGTGGTCACGCCCAGTTCCTCACAATCCCTGTAGCCCACAGCCACCACTGATCTTTTCTCTCTACAGTTCACCTGTTTGGACATTTCACATAAACAGAATGTGTAATTGGCTTCTTTCGTTTAGCATAATGTTGTTGAGTTTTATCCATGTTTTAGCATATATCAGAACTTTATTGATAAATGATCTGTTGTATAGGTATATCACATTTTGTTTGTCCATTCATCAGCAATGTAATGGACATCTGAATTGTTTTTCTGGTTATTATAAATGTTGCTGTGAACACCGATTAGTATAAAATTTTGTGTAGGCATATGTTTTCATTTCTTAGGGAGGTATTTTATTTTATTTTTTAAAAGATTTGATTGATTGATTTTTAAAATCTCTGTGCCCAATGTGGGACTCAAACTTACAACCCTGAGATCAAGAATTGTATTCTCTACCAACTGAGCCAGCCAGGTGCCCCTCTTAGGGAGATATTTTAAAAGCTGCATCCATATTTCTACTTTAGAGTTAACATTTTACTTGGTTATACAGTTTGTTTGGGGAAGAACAGTGTTATTGCAGAACCTTTTGGTCCTGTGTTGTTGAGGATATTGCCCTGAATTCAGAAAAGATGCTACTAAGAAAATGAAAGGAAGAATTATGTGTAAGAATATAGCATTGTTTCTAGGGGTGCCTGGGTGACTCAGTCTGTTAAGCTTCGACTCTTGGTTTTGGCTCAGGTCATGATCTCATGGTTCGTGGGTTTGAGCCCCACATTGGGCTTTGCACTGGCAGTGTGGAGCCTGCTTGGGATTCTCTCTCTGCCTCTCTCTCTGCCCCTCCCCTGCTCACTTTCTCTGTCTCTGTCAAATAAATAAGTTTAAAAAAAATATAACACTGTTTCCAAATCTTCAGTGCAGAACTTTAAACAGTAGTGGGAGTTCACAGATGCAGTAGTGCCTAAATTCAGTGCACATGTACTGCTGCTTAAAAAAAAAAAAAAAGGATTTTCAGCCTGAAGTCTCAGTTCTAAATTGCGTCATTGTGTTTTATGGAGTGAACTTTACCATGAACCCCACAGAGCATTCCTTATCAAATGTAATTTATAGTTCTCAGAAGCTTTTCCTTTTCTTATGAAACATTCCATGCCGGGGCTGTGTGCACCTGCTTAGAGGCTTCTGGTAGGCTGGAATGGAGAGCCAACCATCAAGGTAAAGGGGAGGGAGAGGGGCTGTGAGTGTGGTTTAAATATAGGTCTGAGAAAGACTGCTCTTTAGAGCAGCTCTTACAGGGCTCTTGCTGGTGGACCTCAGTTGCACCTGAGGTTAAAAATATAGCTCATGCCAGACACAAAGAGGAACAGATGGTACTGCTGGGAGTGTCGTTTCCTCTACAGGACCTACCCCTGGGTGGTTTCACACCATACCAGCCATATGACTGAAATAATGCAGTGCCTCCTTTCGCCCTTGTCCTAATTGGAACTACTAGCATTCATGATCAATAGCTGTTCTTGCTTTCCTGACTCCTGGTTCACTACCAAAAGCTCTTGAAAGTATGTGTATACAGGCCACCTAATTTTTTTTTCTTATCAGAAGATCAAGATGCTTCCACCCCAGAGAAATGTGGGGCACAGGGCACGTGCCTTTTGTCCAATAAGCCAGACAAAAAGTAGGAACTTGAATTATCTTCTCTTGGACCTGTATTAGTTTCCTGTACCTGGAGCCAAGCTCAAGGATCTATCCTTCCAGAAAGTTCCTGGGTGTATATGTGTGTAAATGTAAATGTATGCAGCCATAACTTCCCTGCCACAGTTTTAGAATTTTTTGAGTGTTCTCTACCTGGTAATGCAAATTCTGTTCCCAAGTCCTGGGGGAGTAAGGTAATACAAAATTCTTACCTGAAGGTTAAAATTCTTGAGTATAGTATCCAGATATTACCAAAACTTCTTGAACACCAAACCAAGTATGTGATGAGAGAGACTCTAGGTTCATTAGATGCTAGAGTTGGAAGAATGGGACTTTGGGGATAGTCTCCTCCTACCTCCTCACTTTATGGAAAGGAAGAATGGGAAATGCGGTGCTCAGCGCCGACCTCCCTGAGTGGTGACGGGGCCAGGGGAGAACCCAGGCGTCCTGATCCCGAGTCTAGTGCTGTTTCTTCCCCTGTACGATCAACTTCTCTCTCCTCTGGGCTTGTCTCAGGAAAGGGCATTGGAGCCCAGAACAGTGTATGGCTCATACTGTTTGGAACAAATTCATCTCCTTTTTGTGATTGTGGTTTTGAATCTAATAGTGAAATTACAAAGAGGAATGAGTCGTTAAGTTCAGTTGCGAGGAAGAAACTGGGCATTGTTGTGCTTAGGTCGGCCCTGCTTAACTATTTATCTCTGTACTGTGCTTCCTTGTAATTAATAAAACACCACCTGCTTTAGACCAATGGGATGTGTTCTCTGAGTCATTTTCCCCTTTGGGTCCCCCTTGACCAGGTGGGACAGTGGCAGGTGCTGGTGGCATCCTAGATGTGGTAGTTGGGAACATGCTGTCTGGGAGGGCTGATGCTCCCTGCCCCCACCCCATTAGCAATCCAGAACCCTTCATAACTGTGATTCTGATTGCAGTGTGAACACACATCTCTAACTGTATCCCTAATCAGTCTGGAAGGAACCAGGCTTCTTGGGCTGAGGTTATGTATGCTAGCTTTCTCCACCCTAGAAAGCCGGTGAGCAGTTTTATGCTCAGTGGGTACAGCTTTTTCAGTTGGCCTGCTCAAGACATTTTTAGAGAATTGACAAATGGTATGTTAGCTGGTCCACACCTTTATCAGTCCTTGATTCTCATCTACCTGCTAGGTAGAAACTGTGCTGTGGGAAGGCGATCTACCTCCTCATTTCAGTCCTGTGGGGATTTTGCTTATTACACAGTGGGATGGCAAGAAAAACAGGCTCTGGGTTTCATAAGAGTTCATTGGTCCATCTTTTTTTTCCCTTTACATGCACCTTCAAGTCATAATAATTTGTCAACTGATAATCTGGTTGGGCTGTGATGTCGGGCTGGTGGGAGTTAGGTAGGTGGTTGGTGCAGAAACCAAAAGGAAGTAAGTCTGGTTATTTGCTTGACAAGTATTTAGTGAATGCCTGTGGTTAGTGTTAGGTATACAGTTGTAAACAAAGAACAAAATGGACACAGTTCTTGCCATCATGGCCTTAACTGTCCTGGAGAATACCCATTGGTTATTTAACTTGAAGTATAGCATTGGAGGAATCTGTTGTGTAAAGTAGACTTTCAATTTGATACTCTGAAAGAGTCACTCTTTTTCAGTGACCTCTGTGCTCCCATCCAGCAGTCATCCTGGAAGAGAGGTAGGCTTGAAAAAAATATCCTTGGAGAATCCTCCTGGCATTCCAGGCAAGAAAGCAAATTGCCTTTCCCTGCAGAGTAAGTTAGGTCTAGGAGTTTGGTCTGCTGTGAGGATTCCTGTTTACAGGCTTTATTTAACTAATCATTTTTTATTGTGCAAATGTTTTCTGACCCTGAAATATCTTCTTTTTAAGTACTTTATTTTTTAATGTTTATTTATTTTTGAGGGAGAGCATGAGTGGGGGAGGTGCAGAGAGAGAAGGGGGACAGAGGATCCAAAGTGGGCTCTGCACTGAGAGCAGCGAACCTGATGCAGGGCTCATACTCAAAAACTGGGAGATCATGACCTTAGCTGAAGTTGGGTGCTCAACTGACTGAACCATCCAGGTACCCCCCCCCCCCCCACTTTTTTTAAATGAAGGGAGAAAAGCGGGTCTGGATTCCACAGTGAGAAATTGGAGGAAGGGAAATAGATCAATAGTGTGAATTCTTTAGGGAATCTTTTTTTCTCCCATCTCCCACAAGCCTCAATTTTAGATGTAAATATTGACTTGTGATACCTCTTTTCTTGATCTTTCTGTGGCTTTATAACCTGCTGGGGCATTAAAGGACCTAACACAATACTGGCATAAATAAAGCTCCCAATAAGCACACATCCTGTATATATTTTTTAGCCATCTCTGTTGGCCCAGGTTTCAGGCTTAGACTGGGAGTCTCCGGAGGTCATTGATGGTCTTGTCCACTTCTTTGTACTCAGCTCCTGGATTACTTGGTTGATAAGTGATGGACCAGGTAGAAAGGATTAAAGTCAAAAAAGTGTGAGAGGGCAAGGTGACTTTGAGGCCAAGAGCCCTGATGACAAGGAGTCAAAGAATGGTATTATTGATGAAATTCTAAAAAGAGACATTTGGAGGGGGACCTCATTTGAGTGAAAAACAGATATAAACAAGACGATAAAAAGCGGTTAACATTCACCAGCTTTACTCTGGTGGTAGGAAAAGAAGACTGCTCAGAAACCATGGAGGTGGGAGGAGGTGAAGGAAAGAGATGGTAATGGAGGTTTTCCCAAATGTTTTAGCAAGACCAGTGAGAACCAAATTACAGGATCCTTTAAGAATTTGGGCCCAAGGGGCACCCAGGGGGCTCAGTTGGTTGAGCGTCTTGATTTCAGCTCAGGTCATGATCTCATCATTCTTGAAATCAAGCCCCAAGTTGGGCTCTGCGCTGACAAGGGAGCCTGCTTAAGATTCTTTCTGCCTCTGCCCCTCCCTGCCTCAAAATAAATAAATAAACATTTAAAGCTTTAAAGAAAAAAAAAAAAAAAAGAACTTGGATCCAAGACCAGAATTACCCTGCTAATTTTTAGGCACAGGTCTTTATTTCTAGAACTCTGTCCATCTTTTAAAAGCCTCAGGAGGCATTAGTCATGCCCTAAATCCAACCTACAAGTGTTTACAGTTTGGCCTTATTTACTTAATGTATTTTTAGCATCCACTGTGAATCCTGTTATAGTCAAGGAAGTAGTTAGTAGTGGGACACCTTGTTTCTGTTTGTTCTCCAGAACCCAGCTCTTTTGGGGGTGGTTCTGTTACTTCTGGAATTATAACATGTAGTTGTATGGGTCATCTCCTTTGAAGGTCTGTGCATGCTTTGGAAAAATCACATCTTTGGGGCACCTGGGTGGCTCAGTCAGTTAAGCATCTGACTTCGGCTCAGGTCATGATCTGTGGTTTGTGAGTTGGAGACCCACATCTGGCTCTCTGCTTAGTGCAGAGCCTGCTTCAGATCCTCTGTCTCCTCTGTCTCTGCTCCTCCCCCAATCTCTCATGCTCTCTCTGTCTCTCAATAAATAAACATTTTTTAAAAAGTGTAAGAGACTATAAAAAGAAAAATCATGTCTTTGAAAGAAGGGTTGCTCTCTACAAATGCTAACTGCTTTTCTTGGATATATGTGAGCAACAACAGAGTAACAGATTTCAGAGCCTTTGGTGTTCCTAGAACTTTCTGTGAATAGCAACAAGGCAGGTATTTTTCAAGCAGTGCGTCTGACTTTATTACGTGAACAAGTATTTATTGAATGCTCTTTCCCATTTAATGATCTCCCCACAGGGATTCTTTTTTTTTTTTTTTTTTAATGCTTAACAATGTTTAGTGTTTTTAATGTTTAATAATTTTGAGAGAAGAGACAGAGCACGAGCTGGGGAGGGGCAGAGAGAGAGAGAGAGAGAGAGAGAGAGACAGAGACAGAGACAGAGACAGACAGAGACACAGAATCCAAAGCCGGCTCCAGGCTCTGAGCTGTCAGCACAGAGCCCGGGGCTTGAACCCACATAAGAGCAGTAAACAGTGATCAGTATGATCATGGCCAGAGCCGAAGTCGGATACTTAACCAACTGAGCCACCCAGGTGCCCCCTCCTCATAGGGATTCTTTGCAGCACATAGCCCAACAAATGTTTTGTATTGTTGCTTCAGTATTTTGATTTGTCTTTTACACGCAGATTTTAAGCCCCTTGAGGATGGAAGTGCTGGTTTAAGTCTCCTCTGTGTTCACTCTGCAGGCTGGGCATCTGTATTAATAACAATAAAAATTTCTTCATTTTACAAAATGCTTTCATGTGAGATGTCATATAATACTATGAGGAAGATTATAGTCCCATTTTACAAATGGGAAAGCCAAGGCCTTCGGTAACCAGTAGACATTTAACATCCGCTATACTTGTAATTAGTGACACCAAGTCACCTAGGGGCTCAACGGACTCAAACGTTGGTACCTCCTGCAGGGAGAAGGAAACCTCCTGGAATTGCAGACTTCATAAATTTCAACTTTCTCATGGAAAACATTATAACAACCCCTCTCCCTTTCCCCTACTCAATCTCGGCATAGGTACTCTCAAGGTCAGTATGTCAGTATGTTTTTCTGTACCGATGGGACAAAAATGCGGAAGTGTATAAAATTTGAAAGGCAACTTTCATCTCCTAACTAAGGAAAAGCATTCCCATATTGGCCGAGGGACCTTTATTTTTATTTTCTGGAGGAGGGGAGAGGCCATAGAGTTAAAACCCTGGTATATAGAAATCCATGCAGTTTTGGTGTTAGAAGTTGCGTTTGGGGGTAAGCCAGAGAATGAATGCTGAGTTCTTTGGATTCTAAGGACTCTGTGATGGAGATTTTGAGCAGCTCTGTAAACACTGTTTCCAGAGGAGGACTGTCTGTGCCTGAGAACTCATGAGGGCTCCTGAAGGAACATCTTTGCTTTTTCTGCAGACAAGGGAAACGACAGTCTCCTATAGGTGAGGCTTGAACCCCTTTTCCCCACTGTCCTGCCCTTGTTTCCAGAGGCAAAGATGAGTCTGTGTGGGTGGTGAGGAGGTTGGAAGTGAAGGTCCCGCTTCACCCGTGACAGCTTAGATTCGGACAGACATAAAGCAGTGCTGATGTTCCTGAGGCAGGGTGTGCTTGGACAGCCCTGTTTTTTCCATTTAGTTTAGGAAAGTGGAGGAGTAAGACTGGCTGTGGGCCAGGCATGGTTTCTCCCTTTCCTGTGGTGAATGAAAATGGACGATTGTTTGAAGAAGTGGGTACTGAGTGGGAGACAAGTGGAGGATAGCAGGCCTTGGACTCAGAATGACCCTGCTTTCACTGTCAGCTCAGCCATTTTCCAGCTGTATGACCTTGAGCAAGTTTAACCTCTATGGTGCTCATTTTCATTATCTATAAAATGGAGATGATATTATTAACGCTATCTCCAGAAGGGTAGCTACCAAAATATTAATTACTTGCTGTGGGAATTTTGGGGTGGTGAATCTTGGGATAATAGGAAAACTGTAACTTGTTAAAGTTTCTTTTTGTATCACTTGAATTTTTCACTATTGGCACATAGAACTTAATTAAAAGTATCCCCTCATGGGATTATTAAGAAAATCAAATAAATTGGGGTATTTAAAATACCAGGTGCAGTGCCTGATAACTAAAAAATACTCAAATGGCAGTTTATTTGGGGAAGAAGTGATCATAATTCGTGGTTGACCCTTGCTTTTATAGTGTTAAATTTTCCTTTTGCCTTGTGTGGCTTTGGATAAGTCTCTTTGTTAAGCCTCAGCTTCTTCAACTGAAAACGGGGGTTTATAGTAGTATCTACCACATATAGGGGGTGGAGGAGACCTATCAAGAGGTTAGCCTCGTGCTAGTAAAGGCGTATAGTTAGTGCTCAGTAAATATTAACTGTTATCAGCTTTATCCTCACAGCTACGCTAGAAGTGAGGTGGGAGTTATGCCTACTTCAGAGTTACAGAAAGTGAGGCAGAGTCATTTGGTGACTTGTCTTAAGGTCATATGTTGAGTTAGCAGCAGCAGTGACCTTCTCTGTTAACTGCCCTCCTGCCGGAGTCCACACTGACGGCCTCACAGCCCTGAGTCTGCTCATCTCCTTCCTTCATCCCGGAAGGCCTGCACAAGGACGGGCTCAGCCTCTCTAGGGGAAGGCCTCTCTCCATACCACTTTGGTACTGCCTGTGACTTCCCACCTGCTCCATAAAGACCTGCCTTGCGTGTTTGTGGTACTGATTGGGCTAAAGTTACTAGACCTGGTGGGAAATAGCTTTTGAGCTTTGTTGCTGTGGGCTCCTGTTCTGTGTGTTCACACTTTGAGGAAACCCCCCTCCCCCCGAAACAAAGAAAACAAAACCCTGAGTGATTTCTGCCCAGAATTGTTTCCAGAAAGTGGGAGATCCTCATCCCCAGACTTAGGGGGTCAGAGCTGATGCCACCAGTTTCTCACCTTGGGTTTGTACAGTACACTTCTCACCCTTCTTTGGTTTTCTCTTCATCGGACTTTACGACATTGGCCTCGCTCCCTTCTTCATAGAGGTCATGAAATACTTACCATTTGGTGAAAAATACAAGCAATGCAATGTCAAAAGTTTTATCAATCTAAATTTGCCTAGTGGACTGGAAGGAGTATACGTATTTGTACAGACTCTTGCACTTTATAGTTTTTATGTTGTTTTTGTGTGTTCCAAATAGATCTTTTTCCAAATTTGCATTTAGTGGTGGCTAGCAACTCTTGTCATCTGTATTTCTTTGGAATATATACTTGCTGTGTAGGTATTGCGTTCACATCATATAATTCCACAGCAGGATCTGAAGGGCAGTTACTTTTCAGTACTTATCACCAGTCCGGTCTCTGCACCTCTAGACAAGTCTGCTCTGATTCCCAGACTGGTTTCTTTTCCTTATTTGTGGCTGCCTAAAGGCCTTCAGTGAAGTACATCAAAGTGCTTCCTGTTGGCTTGGCAAAAGGAAGATCCTTGGAGGAGCTTAAAGGCCTCGTGGAAAGGACCCTCTGACTCTTCGCTAATCGCAAAATGAGACTCTACAGTGGAGAAGCCGCGCGCCCACCCGCTTTGTGAAAACTCCTCTAAAATACAAGTTTTTCAGCTGTTTATCATGTTTCTGTCGTATTTATCTGGTTTTTGGAGATAGACCTGCTTAAATGAATTCTGGTTGATGCATGGGGTGCGGGGGACTAATGCCCCTTCACAGTTACAGGCAGTGAGGCACAGAGAGATCTGGTGACTTGTCCTAGGGCCGTACGTGGACTTAGCCAGGGTGGTGCCTGGAAACTTTGGAGGACATTCTCCAAGACATAAGAGAGCCAAGCTCCGGGTTTATCTCAGGCCTGATCACGAACCTGCAGGAGCAGCTTCCGAGCACTGGGGAGAGAGGAATGGCACACTGCCTTGGAGCTGTCATCGAAGATGCCACCTTTTGGGAACCATATTGTAGGCAGTCTCTGGCCTACGTGAAGTCGTGCCTGGGCCTTATCAGAAATGAACCAGATGGTGTTTCTAGTAAAACTGGCAGCTGTTCTTGCTGTCAGAATTAATTAAACATTTTTATATGTAAATGTGGAATTATGGGAATCTTTCTTTTGGGGTTTTAGTCGCATGTGGAAGTGCTGCCTTTACCTTACAGAGGCCTTTACTCATCCCTTGCTTCTGGTCAGAAGTGACCCTCAGCTTTATGTCTTCCTATCCTCTCTGGTTACTTTCTTCACCAAATGGGCCATTTGTGGTGATGGTGGTGAGGGGCGGATAATAAGGTAACCAGTCCTCTCTAGTGTAATTTGAAGGTTAGTGATGGGACCTTGTGCCCAGAATGTACCTGTTACATAGATAACATTGGTGGCTAAAGTATTCATAATTTGAGTGACTTCTTTGGGTTAAGACATTTGGATGTAGCACACATGATACCTAGGAACAGTGACAGTCACGGAAGCCAGAAAAGTTTTTCTTTCTTTTTTTTTTTTTTTTCGGAAAAGAAAGAAGAAAAAGGTGGAGAGCGCGTGCTCTGTGCCAGGCACCGTGCTAGGTTCTGTATTTTTGTGGGTTTGTCTTCACTTTCTAGATCAAAAAACCAAGCTCTGAAAAGTTAAGTACTGTAACTTACTCTGTTGGAGCAAGAACCAAAGGCGGGGTGATTCTAGAGCCTGTGTTATTCAGGGCAGATAAAGTAGATGTGGGTTAGGAAGCTGGAGGGGAGGACAAGGTGGTGAGGGAGACAGAACAAAAACCTGGAGAGAGGAGGTCAGTCGGGGCCAGGTGGGAGCTGCAGCGCAGGGACTTAGCAAGAGAGGATGGCCCTGGGTGACGGTCTGGGAGGGAGAGGCTGGTGAGCAAAAATAACCCGAAGTGGAACAAATAAAGGTTGGGGTATCACTTGGAGGGGGGTATACTGTTGGATGATGGTGGCTTTTCCCTCAGGGAAGCTCTGGGGTCTGTTTGGGGTAAGGAAGACCAGATAGTGTCTGTATTTAGGCAGGTGGCACTTGGCCACACAGGAAGCCTTTTAATCCCTGGTATTTATAGACTGGCCTGTACTCTAGTGAAAGACAACTCCCATTTCAGTTATGGAAGGCAGCATTATCTGCCTTTGAGATGCCGCATTTATGGATCCCCATTTGACCCAGCAGGAGGGGCGTGGTGATATGCCCCTTATATTATCCTGGCTCCCTCCTTCTTCAGAGGCTGAGCAGAGACACTTCTGTCATTTACCTCTAAGTGACCTCTGGCTGCTCCCTCTTCTGCAGTGCTTCTATTCCTCTCAAAGATGAGTTGGAGTCAGGACTGGGAAAGGTGGCCCTCTTGTCTCTCTCTTCAGGGTAGCTAGGAATTCCCTAGAATAATGATTCTGATTTGTTGCCCAGCTCCTTGCCTCAAGGCTAGGGTTGCTCTGTTTATACATACCATGGCCAAACCCTACATTCAGTCCAATTCAACACTGATTTATTGATACCTGCTAGTATGTATGGGGTGGAATACAAAGGTGACTGAGATAGGTCTCCAGTCATGAGGGGGATAGTGAGTAACGAGCTCCCGTGGTCAGGCTAGTTCCTCTTCCTTATCTCGGGAAATGCCCATACATTTTCGGTCTTGTCTAACTTAAGTCGTTACTGTGAGGACTGATTGTAGCAATAATGAATTGAGACTGCCTTGAAAAGTATAAAGCTCCAGATTCGTGTAAAACCTTCTTAATATTATAAGGTAGGCTCATAATAAAAGATAACACGTATCAAGTGCTTTCTACATGTCAGGCACTGTTCTAGGTGCTTTATTTGTATTAGCTTATCTAATCTTCACAGCAGCTGTGAAGTAGGTTGCTTATACCCATTTCACAGTTGTAAGAATTAATGCCAAATTGGATAAATACAACAACAACAACATTTCTAGGATGGCATGGCTGGTAAGTGGCAGAGCCAGTTAATCTGAACTATAAACTGCACTGTGTGGCCTCTGTTAAGACCCTGTGGAAATCTGGGAAGAGAGGAGTCCCACCCCAAGGGAGGCGGCAGCCAGGACTTACCCTCAGAGACTAGAAAGGAGCAGGGAAAGGTCAGCCTGGTGCCCAAGAAAGCATTAGGATTTCTACACAACTTAATTAAATTACCGAAACTGTTTCTGAACTTGGAGCCATGTTTCTTGTATAGTAATGCAATATTCAAGATAATTTAAGCCAAGGAGGAAGGACAGAATTGGTGAGTGAGTTTACATATGCTCATGGGCACTTACTGACAGACTAAATAAAACACAGAGAGGCAAACCTTAAAGTGAATACGTCTTTATTCAATTTACAAATGAGGGCAAAGACTCAGGCAGCGTGTTTGCTGCTTTGCGTTGGGACTTCTAAAGAACACACTTTAAAAAAAAAAAAAAAAGAATTCTTCCCCTCAGCCTTTCTCTGTTGAAGTTTCCATTAAGGGTATCAGAGTCTGACCACTAATATGCAGTGTATCCATCTTTAGCAGTTATTTTCCAGAGAAATCCAGCTCATTTTTTGAGGCACCCTCTAGCCAGGTTATCTCAGATGTGGAAGATTGGGAGCAAACATATACACATCGTGGGGAGGGCAACCTCTCCGTTAGATGTATGTCTGTAAAGAGAGCTTTGGGAGTTAATGTCTCTAAATTCCTGTTTCAGTCCACTCCACTCTTTGAATAGCTCTTTTAACATGCCGCGCCTGTCTCGTTAGCAGTTCAGGGGAATTAGCCATCAACATCTAATGACCTAGTTCCCAGATTTCCAGCAGGTTCAGAAGTTTCTAGAATGCCCCAAAGGAATGTTTCTCAAAGTGTGCTTATACCTTATACCTTGGGGTCAGTTCCCTTGTGGGTGTGGTCCTGGCGTTCACACAGAAAACGCTTCCCTCTGCTCGGGTTCTGAAGCAGAGCTGCAAGCCAAGTCCAAGCCCATCTCCAGAGGGTATGCAGCTGCAAGTAGCAGTATGGACAGTCTTCGAGGCTTCCTGTTTTCTTCTTATAATGAATGAGAATTTTGCCTCCTATTCCACAATATATCCAGGATAATTTTAATATTTAAAATGAGTTACACTACGGGTGTGTGGGTGGCTCAATCAGTTAAGCATCTGACTCTTGATTTCGGCTCAGGTCATGATTCTCAGGGTGATGGGATTCTTCACCACTCCCCCATCCCCCGCCTCCACTGCTCTCGCCCTCGCTCTCAAACACACACACACACACACACACACACACCACACACACACACACACACACATCTAACATGGAATAAATTTGAACCTTTATCAAGATTGTGTGCTGTGAGGTGAGACTGCTTAGTTTGTAATCTTGGTGTCATGAATTGCTAACTCTATGACCTTGGGCAAGTTATTTAACTTCTCTGTGCCTTGTCTAAAAATGGAGATAATACCTACCTTTTAAGGTTGTTATGAGGATTATATCAAATATTAGAAAATGCTTGGATCCATGCACAATGATTAAGCAGTCAAGTGCCAGTTAATGATGGTATTATTATTGTCCTGAAGGTCTGTGTCCCTGGGAGTATGGCATATGACAAACATCCCTCTCTCCATTGACACAGCCAGGCTATAGGCTTATAAAAAGGCCTTTTGCCACCTATAGGAACCCTAAACAGAGCACTGGGGAAATGCTTTGTCATAACATATTCTCAGGTCACACTCAGTTTTATTTTAGTTGTTTGAGGTCGCTGTGTGAAGCATGACTATGCTCAAGCAGTCAGAATCTATCACTGGTGGGAGGGAAGTGCTTGTTTAGAAAATGTCAGAGAATCCACCAAGTTCCTTTGGCTGATAAATGTTCTTCAGTCTGTACTCTTTTTTCTTGTTTAATAGTTAGGAAAGAGGGCTAAGTTGTACTTTTCCTTTATAAAGTACACATCTCAAAATTTGAAAAATCTCAAGTCATACTTGTTTCTTGAAGAAAGTTCAGGATGTACAGGTTACTAGCAGTCACGGAAGGAGAAAAGCACCTGTGATTTCCCTTCCAGCCGTCACCACTGTTCACCTCTTACTGTGCTCCTTCCTTCTGTCTAGGATGGTCAGGGATGGCAGAGTGGTTGGCAGGGTCTTGGAGAGAAGGACCACATTTCTGGCAGCCAGGGTGGCCCTCCTGTGGCTCAGCCTTACAGTGGACAGTCCCACTTTGGGACAAGCACTTGGCAACACCCTTGTCCCTAAGTGCCCTCTCCTCTTCAGAGAGGTTATGTTGAAGGCCAGCTACTTCTTTCCAGTGATGCTGCATGTTCAAGCATTTTTGGCCTGGCTTATGTTGATCCTGCTCTCCTGATTTTGTGCTCATTTTCCACATAGCCAGGTGGTGAGGGTTCTTGGGCCTCTTCTCTCTTTTCTCATGGTACTGGCTCTCAGGGTTGATGCTTCTCTGTCTCATCCCTCCTTTTCACTAAATGCACCTAGGGGGTTCTGCCACAGAGAAGAACTCATGGGGTGAGGAGAACACTGTCTCAAGGCTTTTTAAATGTAATGCTTCCTCCCCCTTTTTTTCCTCTGCCCAGAATAAAAGCTGCCAGTAAAATTTTAGTGCAGGACTATTGAGATATATTTATCACTGTTGTGATGGTCAAAAGAATTGTCAAATCTTCTCCTTATCGATCCCCTTCACTCCTTGCAAATGGGAATTACAGGAAATCACAACCAGCTTAAACGACCGTGGGCAGATGGGAAGGATGGAATGTGTAACCCCCATTCCCAGAAACAGGAAGAATGGCTGAGCTGATTGACCTCAGTATTTGGCAGTCAGGGGAGCGAAAGCATGGCCTGAAATAATGTCACCATCTGGGAATTGAAACCCAAGTCTTCCTGCGCTCTGACTTCTTTGTCATCATGACTCCCCTCTCTGAGCCCCTCCTTTCTGGTCAGTAGACAGGCCCTGCCAGTTCTTTCTTCAGTAGGTTTCTGTCACCACCACACTGGCCAGACATCACCCTGTCTAGCCTCTTAGGCTGCTTTAGTCTCTCTTGCCAGGTTCATCTCCCATGAACGTTGTTCTCATCTCAAGTGTGATTAGGTAAGAGAAAGAAGCCTGATGTGTGTGGGAGGTAGTATTACCATCCTTTTCCATGGTGGCAGTGCCCTTTGGCACTAAGTATTCTGGTGCCTTTCACATAGTAGGCCTTTAGTGAACGTTTAATTGGCTTAGGTCATGTTTCTTGCTCAAGAACGTTCATTGGCTCCCACTACCTACTCATCCAAAGCAGAAGTTTCTGTTTTTCATGGCTGTACAGACTGGTTTCACTGTAAGTATTCAACTAAATGCTTAATACTGTGGAATAACCAGAGTCTGCAAGGTGATAGATACTAGAGAAACCATAAGAATTGTCCCATGTCCTGGAGGACCTCAGATGGAATTTTTTTTTTCTGTTTTTCCCTGATTCTTGGCCTCTCTCCCCCTCCTTTCCCCACCTCCTCCACCCCCCCCAGTGTATCATGGTTACTTCAGCCTTCCAGCCCCAGCAGTTTCCTTTTTCTTTCTCTATATTTATTCAGCTTTCTAAGTTTTCAGGTCAGATCTCCCTTCCTTCCTTTTAAAGGTCCTCTTTGATGGTCTTGGTTCAGATCCTTTCTGATTTTTGTTTGCTTTCATTATTTTGTCCTTAATTTACCAGAAGTGGCTGCTTGTTCTTTCTTATTTTCTAAATATTCATACCTCACGATTTAGTATTCTATTGCATCCACATAGAGTAATGCAATAGATACTCCTGCCTTATTGTGTACCTTAATTGTTTGCTGTCTGGGTTTGTAGCCTCCCCAACTCCCTTGAAGGTTCCAAATGGGCTGGGGCCTGTGCCTTCTGTGCATGTTACAAGCAAAATATAGAGGACTGTCAGGAAATGATGCTACATGGGGTAGACAGAGGTAACCCATTAGAAGTGAGAGGTGATCTCACAATGTTTTGAGAGTGTGGTTCCTAGCAGAATTCTGGATGGCCTAGAGCAGAGCAGGGACTGGAGGCCCAAAGACCATCGAGGAGTAGTTCTAGGATTCTAAGACCTGAGAGAAAATGGCAAAGGCAGAAGGGTCAGGCTTGTCCCCCAAGAGTTTGTCTCATTCTGAGATTCTCTTGAAATCCTAGTTCACTTGGAAAATGTGTTCATACTAGAAGGCCACCAGGGTTCTTGGGGAATTCTGAGGCCAGATGCCTGTGTGGTGAATCTTCCCAAAAGGAGGGTAAAAGATGCTGGGCCATAGGGAAGCTTATGGCTTAAGGAAACAGATAATTAGGGGCAACAATGAACAAACCTGTTGGACTCAGCGTTTGATTTATTTGTGGTTAATGGGATTTGTATTGATTTCTCTGGGAAATTTGGGGATATGAATGCATTCTGCAAATATAAATATTTTGTCACTGATGGGGCTTACAGGGTTATGTTGCATTTTTTCTGCTAATATTCGAATCTTGTGTGAAATTGAAAGCAGTGTCTTCCTTTTCCAATTTGGGCAGAATTGTAAGCATAGTGCTGACCCCCTCCTCAATCCCCAGTTTATTTCTCAGACCCACCCAGGACTGTGAAATAGGCTAGTAAATAACAGCTATGGACTGGGACCAGTTTTAGCTAGCTGAATTCCCTATAATCCAGTTTAAGTCTACAGGGTACATCTAAACTTACTGGAATTCTAGGTAGGAAGTGCGGTTGCAAAGGCAAAGCCATTTAATTGTAGCTTATATGAAAATAAAACCAGCTTGAATTTTCTTCTCACAAACTTTCTCTGAAACACCTCTTTAGATCTTTTATTTTTGGCAAATGGGCTTCGAGGTGGCAGCCTCATTACTGTTGTGATGGAGGGGTATAATAAGCCAGTGGGCAATTTCCCAGAATTCTGAGCCTTTGAAAACTGCTATTCTTTTTGGAAGGTAATAAGTACAGAAGCCGGGCTGCCTGTCTCCGATTTATTCCTTCTTCCCATTCTGTTCTCAGCTATTAAATACGTGGTCTCAGTCTGCGTAAAAACATAATGGCTTAAATTTGCTTAAATTTCTGTAGCAGTTTGGTAATGAAATTTAGCCCTTTGATGGTGGTGGTGGTGGTGGTGATAGGCATTCGGTAGCAGGTACACTGATTGTGCTGTGAGCTGGTTCTTTCCCAGTCTCCTGGGAAGAAAATCACTAACTTACTTTATATGCGAAGGTCTTCGTGTTGAGTAGAGGAGGAAACAGCCTTGGAGTATAGAGAAATCATCTGCCCGAAGTTTATATTTTAGAGAAGTACTTCGAATGAAGTTGTATGTTTTCTGTTTGGATTGGGTGTATTGTTTCTTTTGAGAATGCTTTTTACAATAGTATAATGGTTCCTCTGGAACTCATAGCAGGATTCTTTTTCTACCCTCTCCTGTATTTACAGCTGCTTTTTCCCTAGGGGAGTATTCATCTGTTTTAAAAAGCAGAGAGAGAAAACAAGAAGTTCTCTCAGTGATGTTTGGAAACAAACTGCATTTGTCTTTCAGGAAGGCAGGTTCTTAAGAGTTGCTGTTTGAGTGGACAAAAAGGAAGTCTGGCTACAGACCCCCCCAAAACACACATGCCCCCCCCCGCCCCCCTCCACCCAGAGGTTCCTTGTAGCAGATATGAAAGAGTTTAGGACATGAGGTGCCCGTTACGGTCCCTTTGTTGTACTAGACCAAACATTTCTTTTCAGCTCCTGAGAAAGTCAGTTTTTCTGGCAGCCCACATCCTTGCCCTGAATATCTGTGCCTGGGGTCCTGGGCTGGCACTGGCACTCAAGGCCAGGATCGTACTTGGGTGTGGGTTCAGAGGCAGCATCCAAGGACATTTGGGACAGGAAAGAGATCTGATCATTAGAATGTTTTCATTGTACTGATGTTTCAAGGCCTTGGAGGTGAGGTTTGCCAGGGTCTAGATGAGGTTAGTAAATGGGCATAACCCTAGTGCCGCTTAGCCTCTTTCCACACTTTTCACCAGCTAGCTGGTCCTTGGCATGCATCTTTGTTTTGTTAGAAGAGGAGGAATTCTACTTTGCAGTTGAATAACTGTGCCTTCTATTCAAATTCTATGGAGGGTTACACTCGAAAAGCTAATAAGTACTTCCACTCTGCACACACTGATCCACAGTGGGTGGGTGGCAGGCTGGAGGCTGGGGGACCTTCATAGAACAAGTGTTATTGAAGGCAGATACTGAGGTGACACTGAGGGCAGCTGTGCCCTGAAGTTCCAGTGGCTTGGCCCCCTGGCTGATGACCTATCCACCACAGCTAGGCCAACGGGGAGGCCTTCAGCTTCCCTGAAATGACTACTACTCACAGCTCATTTAGTGTGACCAGCCAGAGGGATGGGCTTCCTCTGGGAAAGGGTAGGAGAGTCCTTTTTTTTTTTTTTTTTTTTTTTTTAAGTTTATTTATTTACTTTGAGAGAGAAAGAGCACATGCACAAGCAGGGAAGGGGCAGAGAGAGAGGGAGAGAAAGAATCCCAAGCAGGCTCTGCACTGCCACTTCAGAGCCCAGTTTTGGGGGCTTGAACCCACAAACTGATATCATGACTTGAGCAGAAATCAAGAGTTGGATGCTTAATCAACTGACCCACCCAGGAGCCCTGGGTAGGAGAGTCTTTGTTAAACTTGCCTGGTTTGGCAGTCACTCAGACTCATCTCCTGTTTCTGTGTTGGCCAGTAGTCTCCTCCAATTTTCCAAACAACTCTTCTTCATTTCCAAAGGGGGGCCCATTTTTGCTAACAACCACCCCCCTAAAAAAAACCCACCAAAAACTGCAACTTACCTTGATTGTTACTATGTGTGCCTTCTCTGCCTGTTTTCCGGCAGAGGCAGGCAGCCACTCTTGTTTTCTCTTGAGGTGCTCCTGCCACATTGGAGTTCCTGGAGGCTGATGCTGCTGAACTTCCTCATTGGGCAGAGGCCAGGATGTGAGCCGAGCCCCGAGTGCTCTGAATGGACAGAGCACACACAGTGGGGAACATTTCTGGGTTGGTATTGTGGGAGCCCATTGGTTGGATTCTGACTGGGGGATATTTGAGAGAACTCTGTTTAGTGAAGAGGTAGGGGAACTGAGTTCTGGTTCAGCCACCAGCAAGCCATCTCCCCGGGCAAGTCATGGCCCCTTTCTAGGCCTCAGTTCCCCTCCTAAAATGGGTAGATTAGACTTAACAAGAGGACCCCAAGTTCCTTCAGACAATAATGTGTTAGGATCCCCAGGACCCATGAGTCTGCTCCTGGTGAGGGTGACAAGAGGCCAAAAAAGGCTGGGACAGAAAAACTTGCACTTCTCAGTTCTCTCTCTTCCCCCCCCCCCATGTTTATTTATTTATTTTGAGAGAGAGAGAGAGGGGCGGGGGGAGAGAGAATCCCAGCAGGCTCCACACTGCCAGCACAGAGCCCATTGGCGGGGCTCAGTCCCATGAACCGTGAGATCATGATCTGAGCTGAAAGCAAGAGAGGGACGCTTAACTGATTGAACCACCCAGGTGCCCCCCCCCCCCATTCTCTTTTTGCCTCCAGGCTTTTGCACATGTTGCTCCTCTCCCTGGAATGTGCCTTCCTACAGTCGGTGTTAGACCGCTGCTTGCCCCAATACTGGTGGGGTGCCCCTCCTCTGTGCTGCCATATCTCTCTGTGCTCAGCACTTAGCCCCACTGTCTTAATGTCTTTTTCCTTGTGCTTCCTGAGGGCAGAGACTGTCTGCTCTCGCCACTGTGCCTCAGTTGGCTGGTGCAGTGCCTGGAATGTGGTATATACCCAACAAATGTTGAATGATAAAATGACCTCTCCTAGGCCAACACACCCAGTGCACTCAGGTGGGCTTTTCCCCACCTCACCAAGCTCTCTTTCTGATGTTGTATGTGGATACAGGAGAACCTTGTATAATGCTGAGAGTTGAAGTTTCATCTCACTGTAGCAAAGCATTAAGTGATGTTGCCACCCCACCCTGGGGGTGCTCCTTCTAGGTGTTGCTTTGACCTGGGATGGTTCTGGACTTTGTCCTGCTCTTCCCCATCTGCATCCTTGAAGGAGGGGCAAGCAGGCACGTGCAGATTGCTGTCTCTGCCAGCTGCCTGGGGCTGGGCCATCTGCTGCCGGTGACAGGGGGTGGGGTGAGGGGTGCGCAGCAACCTAATCTCCTTCGCTGCACTGACTACATGGCCGAGTCCAGCCCCCCTTCTCTCTACACTCTGTCTTCTGTTCAAGCTCTCTGTTATACTACTCTTCATCGAGGTCTTGCTTTTGTTCCAGCTGCTGCCCCCACCACTCTGCTGGGAGAACCCTTGCTGTGTTTCTGTTTATTCTGTGTGTGTGCCTTGCCCTTTAGCCCGAGCCCCCAAGAATCTTTATGTAATATGAGACAGCAGCAGCAAAAAGAAAAAAGCAAAAAAGGGGGGCCTGGATGGCTCAGTCAGTTAAGCATCCGACTTGGGCTCAGGTCATGATCTCACAGTTCGTGTGTTCGAGCCCTGTGTTGGGCTCTGTGCTGACAGGTCAGAGCCTGGAGCCTACTTCGGATTCTGTGACTCCCTCTCTCTCACTGCCCCTCCCCGACACATGCTCGCTCGCTCTCTCTCGCTCTCTCTCTCTTTCTCAAAAAATAAATAAATAAATGTTAAAAATTTTTAAGAAAAGAAAACAAAAAACAAACTTTAGAAATGAAACCTTGGACTCCTGTTGGCCTGTGTTCAGATGTAAATGAGGAGACTCTTACCTTTGTTTTTGCTTTTTTCCAAATGTTTTTAAAATTACTTTTGAGAGAGGGAGAGAGAGAGAGTGAGCAGGGGAGGGGCAGAGAGAAGAGAGGGAGACAGAAAATCCCAAGCAGGCTCCACCTGAGATCATGACCTGAGCTGAAATCAAGAGTTGGAAACTTAACTGACTGAGCCACCCAAGTGCCCCTGGAGTTTGTACCTTTGGATTCACCACCCTGTTTTCCATCCCTCTTCCCAGGGAATCTTTGAACAGCAGGGGTGGGCTGAGTCACTTGCAAAAGCTCTAATTTTGCTTGTGCTGTAAGCCTTGCCTCTTTCTGGCCTTGTGTGGACATAAGAAAGAGGCAAAGAGAAAGTAACCTATCCTCATCACTCTTGATGACTCTGGGTTTGGACGTTCAGAACTGGTTGTGTGTGTGTGTGTGTGTGTGTGTGTGTGTGTGTGTGTGTGTGTATGCACACATGTGCACAAGCTGTGCCAGGAGGAGGCATTAGGAGGGAATGTGGACAGAGTTTTAAAGTCGTCTTTACCAAGTGAAGAGGTGACAGAGCAGAGAACAGAAGGGTAATATACCGTAAACTAGGACTTCTCAAACTTTAACAAGTGAAGGAATCACCTGCGGAACTTTATTACAATGCAGATTATGATTCAGGAGATCAGGGATAGAGGCTGAGATTCCACCAGTGCTGCTGTTCAAAGACCCATAATTTGAATAGTAAGCCTCCTCCTCCTCCTCTTAACACTGATTAAAAAGATTGACTTGGGGAAGGCAGGAGGGAGGCTAGTAAGGACTTTCAATTTTAAACCTGAGGGCCTGAGCTGGCCTTCCAGCCAGTGTTGACAGAGCCCTTTTCCACATCCCTCCCTCCTTCATGCCTGAGTTCTTGGCTTCTCTGGAGCTTCCCTTGGCCCAGTTTGGTTTCCACAGTATAAGAACCTCTGTCCTTCGAGGGTGGGTGTGCATACTCACAATAAGACTGGATCTTTCCCCTTTCTCTTCGGCTCATTATAAATAGGTAAGGCTGAACCTAGCATTTCAAATAGAATTTTAGAGCTGAAAGAACTCTTAAATTATCTTTTCCAGTCCCTCTATTTTACTGAGGAGGAAATGCGCCCAAGAAAAGTTTTGTGACATGTTCAGAATTAGCTAGTGGCAGAGCTGGAGTTAAAAGCCAGATGTCTGGACTCCTAAGCTCTTCTTTCTGAGGCACTGTAAGCCCAAGTTAGGGACTGTGGGAGGATCAAAATGTTGTTCTGGGGACAGGTGTTAAGACAAGAGGCTTTGTAGTGGTGTGAGGGAATTTTACACTACATGCACAACTAAGGCAGGTCTGCTGGCATCTGCTACAGCTCAGCATTCACTCACTTAGGCCAGGCTTCTCAGCTGCAGCACTGTTGACATTTCGGGCCACGTAATTCTTTGTTTTCTTTAATTCTTTGCTAAACATCATAGGATGTTGAAGTGGCATCCCTGGCCTCTACCCACTAGATGCCAGTAGCATCCCCTTACCCCCAAGTTATAACAGTCAAAAATGCCTCTAGATATTGTCACATACCCTCGGAGGGGGGTAAGATTGCCCCCAGTTTAGAACCTCTAGTTCAGGCACTAAGTATTTTGGGGAGGAGGGTCCCCTTGGGCACCTACAGTGGTTTTTTTTTAGTGTATGTTGGTCTCTGTGTTACAAAGAAAGCATAAAAGGGGACCCACCCTTCCTGTGCACTTACAGTTTAGTTTACAGTTTAGTGGGGAGACCAGACCAGCCAATGCATGGGTCAGATAAATTGCCATCGTAGTGGTCCCTCCAAGATGTAGGGCTGCAGGCTGGACTCTGAGGAATGTGGTGCCAGCCCAGGGTACTTAATGAGGGGATTTTGCTGCTCTGGGAAGGATTACATAGCTAAGAATTTAGTAACTCTCATTCATATCTTTAGTTATCCTTACCTACTTCTGCTCAAGCAGCATTCTTCCATTCTGAAAAAGCATTTCATCTGATCAGACACATTAACCAGCACATATGTATACTTGAAGGGAGGGAGGCCTGCTCAGGCCTGATGCTGTTAAAGTGACCCATTCCTTAGTGAGATTTACTTTTTCTTTCTAGTTTGATTTTCTTTTGCTTGGGATGAATGCTCTGGTAGACCTTTCTTGCATCTTTACCATTGTGTTAAGCAATATTGACATAAGGCTACGTAAGAACTGTCATGTTCTGAGTACATAGGTAAAAAACATGGTTAAATGCCCCTTTGTGAACCTGAGAAAGAGTCTTTACCTCTTTTCGTTTTTCATAGGATACTATACTTATGTTTTTAAGGCCACTGAGTACCTTCCCTCCCCATCTTGTGCTTAGCACAGGCCTCCCTGAAAAATGTTCCTCCAGGGCACAAAAAGCATTGGTGATGGGAAGCTCATAGTTCAATGAAGTCAATATAACTTGACCAGTGCGAGACTGCTTTTTTCCCATTACTTTTTTGGATGCTCCATTGCCTCCTGGGTTGCATTGTTTCTAATAATAAACCTGCTGTAATTCTTTGTTCTTCTTTTTTTTTTTAATTTTTTTTTAATGTTTATTTATTTTTGAGGCCGAGAGAGACAAAGCATGAACAGGGGAGGGGCAGAGAGAGAGGGAGACACAGAATCCGAAGCAGGCTCCAGGCTCTGAGCTGTCAGCACAGAGCCCGGCGCGGGGCTCGAACTCATGGACCCTGAGATCGTGACCTGAGCCAAAGTTGGATGCTTAACTGACTGAGCCACCCGGGCACCCCAAATTCTTTGTTCTTCTGAACGCAGTATGTCCCTCATTCCCCTACCTGCCATGGCTGCTTTTAACACTTTCTTATCTGTCTATCTCTCTATCAATCAATCAGCCATCAAGCAGGAGAAAGGCAGGGGTTGGGGGGAATCCCAAGCAGGCTCTGCTCTGTCAGTGCAGAGCCCGATGTGGGGCTCGAACCCACAAACTGTGAGATAATGACCTGAGCCAAAATCAAGAGTCGGTTGCCTAACTGACTGAGCCACCCAGGGGCCCCAAAACTTTCTCTTTATCACTTGTTTCAGCATTTTGATTATGTTGTGCCTTGTGTTTTCTTTTTGTCCTTCTTCTTGGTGTTTGATGAGCTCTTGGACCTGTGGGTTTATAGTTTTCATTAAATTTGGAAAAATTTCTGGCATTTCTTGAAAATTTTTTTGTGTCTACCTACCCCATCCCCAATAAATACACACACACACATGTTATGTGATTATATAGTCTGTATACATACGGATACATATCTATGTTAGGCTGCTTGATAGTGTCCCACTGCTGTGTTCTATATATATTATTTTGGATAGTTTCTATTGCTGTGTTTTTGAGTTCATTAATTTTTCTTCTACAGTATCTAATCTGTTAATCCCATCCTATATCTTTTTCTTTCAGATATTTGTATATTTTCCTTCTAGAAGTTCAGTTTGGGTCTTTTTTATGTCTTCCATTTCTTTCATCATGCTCATGCCTTCCTCTTCTCTCTTGAACACATGGAGAATATTTATAATAGAGATTTTAACATCCTTTTCCACTGTCATTGGGTCAGTTTTATGCCTGTTTCTTTTGTTTCATTATTCTTCTAGTTATGGTCATATTTTTCTGCCTCTTTGCATTCCTGTTAATTTTTTTTATTTGAAGCTAGACATAGTGAGTTTTATTATTGTGGGTGCTGGAACTATTTATATTCCTTTAAATGCTTTTGGGCTTTGTTCTCAGAAACAGTTCAGTTACTTGGAAATTGTTCGATCCTTTCATTTCAAGGCCTGCTTTTTAGCTTTGTTAGATTGGGTCCAGAACAGCCTTTAGTCTGGGGCCAGGATGGCCCCATTACTAAGGCCAAACCCTTCTGAAGATTCCATCTGATGCCCTGTTTGTTAGGACATTTTTCCACTTTGGCCGGTAGGAACATGAATATTTCTGTCTCTGTGTGAACTCTGGGGGTTATGCCACCTACTTCTTTCCGTTCATTCTTTCCCCAGCATTGCTAATTTCCTCATACACATGCACAGATGAGTACTCAGCCAAAGTTTCAAGGGGTTCTCTCTTCAGATCTCTGGGGCTTTTTCTCTTTATGGCTCCTTATTTTTAGTTACTTTGCCCTGCAAATTCTAGCCACATTGGTCTCCCCACACTCCCAACTCTGTCTCTAACTCTGAGATTGTTGAACTCTTTCATGTTTCTTCTTTCTGCTTTGTGTTCTGGAAGCTCCTGAGAGAGTTAGGGCACTAGTAGGGTTCACTGCGTTTCAAGGATCACTGCCCTGTGCTGCCTATTGTTAAATGTCTGAAAGCCATTATTTCATATATTAAATCTGGCTTTCTAGTTGTTTAAGGAAAGAGAGTAAATCTAGTCTCTGTTATTCCATCATGACTGGAGGTAGAAGTCCCTCAGACTAATTTCCAACCTTGGATATTTTTTTCCCTCCTGTGTTTGCTTGTTGAAAAATGGATCCATCAAGACAAATTCTACTCAGATTTAGATCTTGTTAGTTTGCCAAACATTTATTGAACACCTGCATCCAGAGAATAGCATGGTTCAGTATTAGGCTATACATGGCACAATCTGTAATTTTACCTGTGCTGCACTTTCTAGCAGAAAGCTGGGGGTGCGCTTCTAGGTGTTATCCTGGCACAAACATGCACATCTATACACACTTTGAGCCTCCTTCCTGTGCCTCCTGACCATGCTCCCATTTAACCTGGGCAGCTAGTTGAACTAATAGGCACAATCCATGAACAAACAGTAGGTGCCCAGCCGTGTATGCATGAGTTAGCCAGATAGCCATCTCCAGAGAGCCTTGTGTGGGGAAGGGAGGAGTTTTAACTCTCTGTGTTCAGTGGCTCTTCCATCTTACTTAGGCTTACTCTGTGCCAGATCCTATATGTGTGAATCATGGACTCTTTGAAATTCTGTGAAGCATTCGGTGTTGTTTTCCCCATTTTCTATATGACAAAATAGAGACTCACAACAGTAAAGTGGTACCCCTAGGACCTGTAAGAAGCAAGAGGCAGAATCAGGATTTGAACTCACTTTTGTGTAACTCTAAAATCCACATTGATTGATCCTGTAACTAACAGTTTCATTTCCCTCTTCTGGGCTCCAGCTTACTTCTGTGTTTTGTTTTTGACATTTGGGCTGTATATCGCCTATGTGTTCTCACTTTCTACCTCTGTATGTGTCTTACCTCCCCCAGTAGACTGTTATCTCTTTTAGGGCATATGCTTTTCCCCATCTTTGTGCCTTTCATGGAGTCTAGAATATGTAGGTACCCAATATAGGTGTTGAATGAAGTCAGTAAGTTCCTTAAGAAAGATATTTGTTAGGAATGAGTCCAGATGCCTGTCTGGAGGGAAATACCAGATTCCCTCCCTCATTAATTTACGATATTTCTTTCTGTCTGCTGTGTTTATCATAATCCCTCTTAACATCTTCCAGGATGTAACCTGGACTTTATGAAGTTCTTTGTTTGGTACCTCTGCCTGAATTTTGACTAATTTGAGATTACTTTTGGAGTCTGTGTTTGGAGATTTGAGGAAATATCTGTTGTGAATTAGATTCCTTTCTTCTCGGGCTGTGATTTAGAGCTCCGCATGTAGAGAACCAGAAGTATGGCTGGAGCTAGAACTGGAGCTTATAGGCCTTGGTGGAGGGTATAGGTGGGGGCAGGGGTGTGGGACTAATCAAAGGGGAAGGAACAGTAGGCAGGTTCCTGCTTCTTGTTTTTGCTTGGAACCTCACAGTCTAACCTTGACAGCTTACAGGAAGTTTGGGTAATTTGTGAGGGAGAGGACAGGAAGAGTCATGGTTTGGTTATAGATTCAGAGGCTTCTTGGAATTTACGCAAGATGGAGAACATTTGGAGTCTTGTACAGCTTAAGTGTGTACCTGATTGGGGCTGTTAAGCTTTAGTAGATGGAAGTGAAGAACATGTTCCTAGAATCCTGAGCCTGCACCAGAACCTCAGGGGAAAATACTCAGGTGGCATGTGAGTAGAAAAGAGGAAAATGGCAGAAAGTGGGACCATATTTATGCAGAATCTTAAGGCCTGAGAGACACTAGGAAAGGTTGCTTCTGACTCAGCTACTAGGTAGACTGTTTCTCTCACGAATCTTACAGATGTAGCAGTTTTGGGGTAGAAGTGGAGAGGCTCTTTTGTTGCAGTTGAACATTAAGGAAGCAGGCAGCTCTTTAATATTCATCCCCAGTGTCTCCCTAGCTTTGGCCAATCATGGCATGCGGGAGTGTTAGTTCAGAGACCCTCTCTGTGGGAGTTCTCCAAGCTGTCTGGGCAGTTCAGGAATTTTAACTAAAATCCTTGGGCTAACTGAGAAGGTACAGCTTAAAAGATATAAATTCCTTCTAGCTGTCCTCCAGTCTTTCTTCTCCCTTCTTTTCCAGCTCTTCACTCAAATATTTTTGCCCTTATTGTGTCCACTTTGTCACTTTGAATTCATGTTAAGATCAGCATGATCTGCCCTCACCACTCTAATGAAACTACTCTTGATGAAGTCACCAAGCATCTTGTGACAAGACCAGTCTTCATCTTAGTGGACCTTCACTGCCAACTCCTCCTACATCCTCCTTGAATCTCTCCCTCCCTTGACATTTTGATGCATAGGCCCTGGTTTTCTCGTACTTTTGGAGTGTCTTTCGTGGGCTGTCCTTCCTTGACATGTTCCTTTAAAAAGTTAGTGTTCTTCCCAGGATTCTGTCCTTGACTCTCTTCTCTTCCCACTCAGCTCTCTTAGGTGAGTCCATCTATTGTGCATGTATTCAGCCGTCACTTATAGGCTGCTAACTCCAAGCTCAAAGCGCTCTGCAGAGTTTCATGCTCATTTCCTGCCATTCTAATCTTCTCTGTATCATTCCAATTTTTTTTTTATTATTTTTTAAAAATGTTTGTTTTTGAGAGAGAGCACGAGCGAGCAGGGAAGGGACACCAAGAGAGGGAGACACAGAATCCCAAGCAGGCTCCAGGCTCTGAGCTGTCAGCACAGAGTCCGACGCGGGGCTTCAACCCGTGAACTGAGATCATGACCTGAGCTGAAGTCAGACACCTAACCCAACTGAGCCACCTAGCCGCCCCCCAGTTTTAATATATGTGCTGCCAAAGCGAGCACCATGCTTATTTCCAATTTGCCTGCTAGACCTTTCTACATGGATATCCTTGAAGTGTCTAATTCAGCATATCCAAGAATTACCTGAACTCAGTTCATTACATTCGTCCCCCAGATCTGCTCCTCCACCTGTGTTCTTTTTCTCCTTTGCTGGCTTTCACCAGTCACCCCATCACTTAGGCCAAAAACCTTGGCGTCATCCTTTATTGTTGTTTTTACTCACCCCATCCTATTTTTGGCATCTTCTACAGCATTTGGCACATCATGAAAATTGAATGAATAAATAAGAGAAAAAGTTTATTTCATCTGAATTTAATTATAATTTAGCTAGCACTTTGGCCTTCATGAAGCTGAATACCTCTGATTACACTCTAACTTTTGGGAAGGGCATCTGACTTTTGGCCACATTCAAATTCTATTAAGGAGAAGGCAGTTTTTAATTTAAAACAGGAACACTTTGTGGAAGGGTTAGTCATTATTAGAAATGGGTGGATTGGCCACTGTGCTATCTTTTAGGGCTGCTCTAAGGAGCTGCTATCAGTTAAAGATGAGGTGGGTGAAGTCAGACTGTAACTGGCTCATGAGGGCATTGTCCTTGGTGTTCATGGGAGTAGAGGCAGTGTGTTGTGGGTGAACTTGCCACATGCTATGGGTTTAATGCAGGAATAGGTAAGACTTTTCCATTGGGGAGGGTAGTATGCCTCCTTGCAACTCACTGATGGATTTCCTAATAGTATCCTAGTGTTTGTAACATAAATGCTGAGGATATGTTTGTAACTATAATGCTTTACCAAGTTTATTTTCTTTTTCATATAGCCCCTTAAAAAGAAAAGAAAAGAAAAGAAAAGAAAAGAAAAGAAAAGAAAAGAAAAGAAAAGAAAAGAAAAGAAAAGGTGGTGCACCTGAGTGGCTCAGTCAGTGAAGTGTCTGACTTTGGCTCAGGTCATGATCTCATAGTTCCTGAGTTTGATCCCTGCATCTGGCTCTCTGCCGTCAGCACAGAGCCCACTTCAGATTCTCTGTCCCCCTTTCTCCACTTCTCCCCGACTTGCACTCTCTGTCTTTTTCAAAATAAATAAGTAAACTTTCTTTAAAAAAAGAAAAAAGAAATGGAGACAATGACTTAATCATATGGGGCTTAGTCGGTTGAGTGTCTGCCTCTTGATTTCGGCTCAGGTCAGGAACCCATAGTCATGGGATCAGGTCCTGTGTTAGCGTGGAGCCTGCTTAATAAGATCTTTCTCTCTCTCCCTCTGCCCCACTTGGGCACCCTCTCTTTCTCTCTCTCTCTGTCTCAAAAAAAGAAATCATAGGATGTTGGAGCCAGAGAAGCTCTTCAGGTAGTAGTCATCTAGCCCAACCCTGACATGTTTTCAAAAAGTAGCAATAGTAATAATGATAGCTGGTAATAATTAGAATACCTAACATGTTTGACAGTTCACTAAGTTCCAGGTATTATGTTAAGTGCTTTACATGCATTTCCCCATATAGTACTTACCCATGAGGTAGCTGTTATTAGTGCTATTTTATAGATAAGGAAACTGAGGTCCAGAGCAAATGAATAGCTGTATTGGAGTTAAGTATGCTGAAGCAGCTATTGTGCAGAAAGATGAAGCATCTTGCTTACTGAAGGTCAAATTTTCCAGTTACAGGCAGAACATGAGTAGAATGCAAATCTCCTGACTCTGAACTCAGCATATATTTTTGTTTTGAGCTGAGAATTCATTCTTTGTGGTCATTTGTGTCTCGTTTCTTATTCAGTCCCTTTTAGTTTTAGTGAAATTGAACGAAGTAGAGGAAAGGATGGTTTAGAGTTAGGGTTTTGGTGAGTTTTTTAAAGTTTATTTTTAAATAGGCAGCCTTCCCAGACTGACTGGGAATGTAGCAGAAGGCCTGAGAACCAGGAAGTGACACAGACCTGTTTATACCATCCCATTTGGAGGCCTTTGGGAAGTGATCCACAGAGATGGTAAAAAGTAAATATAACTGCATCAGGCATTTCTCTTGGGTTTGCTATTTTTGACCTGGAGGAGGTGTTTCCTGCACAGCTATGAGTACTTTGGAAACTGCAATCCTAGAGCCTAAATATCTTGATTGAAGGTATATACATAGGTATTTATTTCTCATTACCAGACAGCAGTCAGTGGGGCCTGGCAGACAAAATTACCACTTATTTTTTTTTCTTTTGGTCTTTCTCTCTCTGCCATCCTTTTGGTGAATTGCTCTTCCATTTCTTTGTCTTTCTTTATAATTAGCACTGCGCATGCAATCTGTCCTGAGAGCTCACTAGGTATGTGCATGAGCTTCACGGTCCAGTTCAACCTTTCTTTTCCCCCTCCCCCTGTTCCCACTCAGAAGTCACTGTTCCTACCTCCTCTGCATTCTCATAGCACTTTTGATTTTTATTTATTTTGTTCATTTTTTTAATGTTTATTTTTGAGAGAGAGAACGAACAAACAAGCTGAGGAGGGGCAGATGGAGAGGAAGACACAGAATCCGAAGCAGACTGTAGGTTCTAAGCTGTCAGCACAGGGCCCGATGCAGGGCTCGAACCCATGAACTGTGAGATCATGACCTGAGCTGAAGTCAGACGCTTAACTGACTGAGCCACCCAGGCGCCCCCTCATAGCACTTTTTTTTTTTTTAAATAGCCATTTTATTGGGCTCTTATAACACTTCCATGGTGTTATATAGATAAGCTTATAATTCCTCTCACGTAGACTGTGAATTCCTTGAGAGTGGGGAATTCATGTCTGTGCTGCACTTCATTTCTGTGATCACCCAAGCCTTGCACTGAAGACAGCCAGTAAATATTTGCTGAATTGCAGTATAGTCACTGCAAACACCGAGCCGTAAGAAGTCAGATTTAGCAGATCAGCTTCCCAGACTTTATTTGTCCAGTGGGTATTGAAGCCTGCTCCACTTAGCTCTGATAGGAACCAAACAGAGGGGTATGATGACACATAGATATGTCTCTGGGGTCTGTGAACCAATTACAGCCCCTTCTGCCAAGCATTTGTTTTGCTACCTGGCCCAAACTTCAGGATTTATGCCCCTTTCCCCTCCTGTTTTATGTCTGTTGAGACTTTGCCATCTTTTATTTCCTACACAAATTATGTCTTTTGGGTTTATCTTTTTTCCTCCTTCAGTGAACAAGTAAATGTTGAGTGCTTTGAGGCACAGAAAGAGGCAGAGTTGGTGGTCTCTGCAGGAATTTATTATCTGCAGTATATGCAACATACAGCAGTTAAGTAACTGAGCAGGCCTTGGGGAGGGATATGATTGGTTGTCCCGTTCATCGCTCAGGCAGTGATGCTTTGGGTTCAGAAGGGCCTTCCATGTTTATGGGCTCAATTGATGCAACTAAACTTTATCTTGTATTTGGACAACAAAAAAACAGGGAGCCCTTTGCAGTAGGAAAGCAGAGAAGGATAGGCTTTTGGCCCCTTGGATTTCATTTATCTGTAGAAGAGGGGTAATGGCACCTATTTAATGAGGTAATGAGTGTGTGTATATATGTAATAAACATGTAAGCTTGGTGCCTCATCCTTCCCTACTACACGCTCAGACTAGAAAACTCCTGTGTCCCCCTGGACACAAATATTGCTTTAGTATAATCACATACATAATTATTTAATTTTGCAGGAAGGAGTGCTAAGTTCCTTAAAAGATACATTTTTTATTTTTTTATTAAAAATTTTATTTTAATGTTTATTTTTGAGAGAAAGAGTGAGACAGAGCGTGAGTGGGGGAGGAGCAGAGAGAGAGGGAGACACAGAATCTGAGGCAGGCTCCAAGCTCTGAGCTGTCAGCACAGAGCCCGACGTGGGGCTCGAGCCAGTGAACTGCAAGATCATGACCTGAGCTGAAGTCAGACACTTAACCGACTGAGCCACCCAGGTACCCCCAAAGATAGATTTTTAGAACTTCATGGAGGAGAACCTTGGAGGTTCACCTGTTGGCAGTTCTTTCATCTAAACTAATTTGTGTTTTGAGCGTAGTCTCAGGACATATGTTTCCAGCCCAGCTGAAACAGTGCCCTTTAGGAATCCAGTGGCTGCTCAATCAGAGCTGGTCAGAGCAGGAAGGGGCCTTAGCCAGCACTGATTTGAGTGCCCACTGTTCCATACACCATCCTGCATCCTTCACATTTATCTCATTTCCATCTCACAACAACCCAATGAAGTGGGTATTGTGTATCCAGTTCATAGATGGGAACTGAATGATTTGCCCTAGATCACCCCACTAATAATATCCAAGCAGAGCAGAGATTCTGGCCCAGTCTGCTAGAATCTTTCCACCATCCCAGTCTGCCTGAGAAATATTTAGTTGAACTGTTTCATTTTACTTATGAGGAGACAGAGGCATAGGGAGGTGGTGTGATTTGTCCTAGTTCAGCCCATCAGTTATTGGTGAAGCTGGGACTAGAGAAGCAGCGGTTTCCTGCCTTCAGGGTCGGAAATTTACTGACTGAGCCAAGTCCCTGCTCACAGCCACTCTGCCTTCACTCTCCTTTTTTTTCTGTCCTGAGTCTGTGTGTGTTATTTTGTTCTCTTCAGTCCTTCTCTCTTTTCTCTGGGCCCCTACAGCTCTGCAGTGGTCCCTGTGTGTGACGCAGGCTGTGTCTCATGCGCGCGCACGCTTGTGTGTGTATGTGCGCATGTGTGTGCGTGCACGTGTACACGTGGAGGCTGGGTTTTTTTGTTGTTGTTGTCAGACATTTGTTATTTTTGGAAAGCACTTTAGGAACACTGTGTACAAATGGCCTATACAAATGTGCTGATGGATTGATTAAGCTCTAAATGGGAAAGTGGAGTTTCCTGAGTTTGCTGCAGTGCAGAGGGAGACAGATGCTAGGATGGGTCTTGGAAGATGAAGGGGGAGAGGACTCCTCATGCAGAACATAGAGGAAGGATTTAACATTTGTTCCTTCCAGTTAGTACTTTTGTTTACTTATGTTTTTGGAGAAAATATTCCTGGGCCCCTCCTATTCCCTAGAAGACATTCCAGATTCCTTAGAACTGAAAGGGCATTCGGGGATCATCCAGGCCCACCCCCTGAAGACCAGGAAGAATGACTGGTTGGTGGAGCTGGGACCTAGAGCTCTCTTATGCATTCAGGTCCATGCTGCAGTCCTTCTGCTGTTAGGTTGGAGACTGTTAAAGAGAAGGCTTAGGATGGGGGTGGGGGCAGCTTGTCTGCTGATGTCCTGCTGTCTGCAGCCTGATGAATACGGTAGGGGGAAAGTGTGACAACAAGAGGATGTAGCTTCTGGAGAAGCCAGACAAGGATACAAAGAATATCAAGGTGATTCAGAAAAACTGCTAACACCTACCCTATTCTGGTTTAGGTGGCTTATGAGGAAAGCTGAGGGTTATTTTGGTATTTCTAGGAGGTGAATTTTAATGAGTTTGACTGTGTCTTTTGGGCTTTGGAGCTGGAGATGAAAAGGAAATGGATAAGGTACCGTTCTGGCTGTCACGGATCTTCAAGTCCAGTAGAAGAGTTTGTGCCTGTTGAGGCCCTCACATGTTAGTGGCACAAAAGGAAGGGGAAGATACAGGGGTTAGCAAGATTGGAAGGAGTCACAGGGGGGAAAAGTAAACTAAAGACATCTAGAAGTAACTTCATTTTTTCATTTTGGAAGCAAGAGTGGGAAGCATTAGGATCTGATAAACGTTTAGATGTCTTTTGCTGCCGTGGCCTAGCTATTTCAGGGTGAGTGGGAGGGAAGTGGGGGAGACATGGAAGAGAAGAAAGGGAGCAGGAAGAGAGGCCTTCCTGGCACGTTAGCCACTTCTCTTACCAAACCCTCTGGGAGACTTTGGACTTTGCAGAGTTAGGACTTCCTATCTTTACACTCTGAAAGGTAATTAACTGGTTAAATTCTGGTCACATCTCATGAACTATTCTTTGTCTTCCACCGTCACGTAGCAGCACTGGGGCTGGTGAAGTCGGTTCATGGAAAAAAACCAGACTTTCTTGTTCCAGACTGTCTACTACCACCATCTTCTTTCCCGACTAGATCTGAGGCAAGAAAAGGATTTTGTTGGTTTTACCCATCTAGTTTCCTCTCTTAACTAATGGAGAGATGGGTCATAGTTTAGGAAATAATCAGTCCTGACAATTACATGGAGACTGAGGCTGATCTCCTAGAACTGTAGAGAAACCTACTTAGCACCTGGGAGCCAAGCTTGACAGAGTCAGGACCCTTGTCTCACAAAGGAGAGATCAGTAGAGTGTGACATGACCCTGCCACTCCAGGAGGACTGTGACATTCTCCAGGGGTAGGCCCCAAGGCAACCAGGCACATGGGCTGAGGAGGTCTGGGCCCTCAGCTGTCTTGGGGACAGGGTGCTGTGGTGGTTTCATGGCTGGCCCCACCTGGTGCTGCTGCTTCCCTAGTCTGTGAGCCATTTTTGAAGGTGACTCTGAGGACACCTTTAATCTTTTCAGGCTCTTTGGTTAACCTGGAAGCATCTATGGCAACGATACGCAAACCACGTGAACTTTGGGTTCATGTTACAGGTTGTCCTTTACTCCAGAAGCCTGTCCTGTTTTCATCGTCATTTTTTATGAGCAGTTTCTCAGACCTCTGCTGTGTTGGCTTCTAGGCCAGAACTGTAGATAGAAGGACCTGAGTCTTTTCAGTTTATAGAGCTGTCCTTTGTATTTTGTCCTTTTTGAGCCTCATTAGAGAGTAGGGAGATATTTAAAGCAAGCAACAACCCCGTTTTATAGATGAGGAAACAAGGCAGAAATGAGGTAACAGAGGCAAAAATGAGGTAAGTGGCTTCCCCAAATCAGAGCCATGGATCGTCACAGAGGATCATTTTGAACAGGAGATGAGTGTTCATGACGTTCAGCAGAGCACAGTCACCCTGCTTTTAATGTTCTGAGTTCACTGAGGGGGAAAGACCAGACACTGACCTTGAGGGGCTGACATTCTAGCTCATGGGGTCTCTTTCTACCACACACTGTTGGGGTGCAGCCATGGTCCCAGGAAAGATTATCAGAAAAGGATGAATGCAGACTTTCCATGACTCCTCTACACCCCATGTTTTAGAGGGGAAACTGGCTGCTGGAGGAAGGGTTGTGTGATACACAGAGAAGCTTGGATGTTTGGAGAATTCTGTGGCTGAGAGAGACCGTAGAGCCTTTCTTAGATGTGCAAATGGAAGCCAGGGAGACCAGTCAGCTGTTTAGTGGCAGAGATGGGACTGACATGCAGCCTCAGGCTTTCTCTTTTCTTTCTTCTCTCTTCTTACCTCTAAGTTTAAATGTGACATGCCTTGTGAGGGTGGATAAGTGCCATCTTTAAAGACGAGGCTTAGTTCCAGGCTCCTCTTTAATCATAACTTTTTCCCAATATTTTTTGTGGTAAAATACACATAAAATGAAATCAATCATCTTAAACCAGTTGTAAGTATGCAGGTCAGTGACATTAAGCACATTCCCACTGTTGTGCAACCATCACCACCGTCCGTCTCCAGAACTCTTGGCATCTGCCAAAAACGGAACTTTGTACTTGTTAAACACTAACTCCGCATTCCTTCCTCCCCCAGCCCAGACAACCAGGATCTACTTCCTCTTCTCCTCCTTCCTCTTCTTCCTCCTCTTTCCCCTTCCCCTCCTCCTACTCCTCCATGTATTTCTCTAGGGATAATGAATATCTACTTAATTTTTTCTGAAATGTTTTTCTTTTCACTTGCTCTAAAGCCACAGTTCAAGTCCAGGTTTTATTTTATTTTTTAATTCTGTGTTTAAAGCAGATGCCTTCTTAAAATGATAAGATATGTATAGTGTGACCTTTTCTCCACAGTAGCCAGGTTCTCCCATTCTGAGCAATACCCTGGGGTCACAGGGCTTCGCTTTTCTCTCTATTGTTTCTGAAGCACTAACTCTTGGCCTAGCCTTGCAAGTAAACACTGCCACTGACTACCCTCTATTCTCTATTCATCTTTTCTCTCCTTTGCAAAGCCCCCATCGTCACTACCCCATCTGTCATGCACTTGATCAGGTGTTAGGCTTCGTGGTGGAATTGGTCCTTTGGCCCAGGGAGCTCCTTAAGTCAGGGGGAGGAGTCCGTTGTTTCTCTCAAATAAGACAAAACAGGAGCTCCTATTTGTGTATCTTTTTCCTAATTCTATATTGGCTCCTCCCCACAGTATTCATGAGTTTGGCAGGCATTTGTTCACTGCCTTCAAGGAGCTTTGAGTCTGGTGAGGTGAGACAGATAAACATGTAGACGCATTAACCTGTTAGAGGTACAGTCCTAGCAGGGTGCTCAAGACACTTTGGGAATAAGAGGGGGTTAGTCCTACTGGAGGTGGGTGTGGTGTGAAGTGTCAGAAAAGAATTCCTCTAGGCAACTCTTGTGCTGAGCCCTAAGAGTGACTATATTCCTGGTAGGAGGAGCAATCAGGTTTATTTGAACATCAGTCCGTATGTTGAGGGAGGAGACAGGTGGTCTACTGGAACACGTGGCTACATTAATTTTACTTTACATTTTATCTGTTTGAATAGGTAATGCATGCACAAGGTACAGTATACTCAAGGACATTAAAAAGGAATACATATGGCGAAAAACGAGTTATTTCCCTATTAATTGCTCACTTCTCCACCCTGAAGGCAATTATTAGCTACCGATTTCTTGTGCATCATTCCAGGCAGAGATTTTCATGGCATGCAAGAGTGTGTGTGTGTGTATCCCCTTTAAAAATACATGCAGCCTCGCAAGTGGCTTTCTTCATGTACTGATTGTGGAAGTCATTTCACATATGAGGACAGACTAGACCTGCCTAGTTCTTTTTAATTTTTTTAGTAGGCTCCACACCCAGCATGGAGCCCATCACGGTGCTTGAACCCAGGACGCTGAGATCAAGACCTGAGCTGAGATCAAGAGTTGGATGCTTAACCGACTGAGCCACTGAGGCACCTCCTGCCTAACTCTTTTTAGACCAGTACGTGGTATTTTGTTAGGTGTGTGTATGACCACTTGTTTAACTTGCCTCACTTCAGTCTTTTGCCAGTACAAAGAATTCAGTGACTGTCTTGCATCTATATCATTGCTCATGCGATTTTTGAGGACGGATTCTAGAAGTAGAACTGATAGGTTAGAGAATATGTGACAGATATTGTCAAATTGCCCTTGAAAGAGCTCCACGTTAATGATGCTAAATTTAAGATCCTTTACCACTTGATGCCCCCCACTTCCCTTCCTCTAAAATCCTTGCCACAGTGCTCTTCCTAAATGAATTTGGTCTTATAACTCCTCTGTTTATGATCCTCTAAGCTGTACATGGTTTTCAGGGTAAAGTTTGACCTCCTTGGCCTAGCCCTTAACTCTAGCCTCTGCCAAGCGTGCTGTGCTCCCATTGTTCTGTTCCACTTGTATTTGGTACCTTCTTTTTCACTAAACATATGCACTAGCAGTCAGCATCACCTCCTCTGGGGAGTCTCTCTTGGTTACCTTCACTTGTGCACAGAACACCTAAGCACCACTCTGATCCAGCCCCATCCATTCACTATAGAAATATTTGTTGTGCACGTGCTGTAATGTGGCCCAACCACGTGTTATTCTCAATGTTGCCTTCAGGGGGTGATGACTGCCTGGTACAAATACCTGCTGTGGATGAATCAAAAATGACAGCACCCATTGCTAACTGGACATATTGTTGAACCTCTTCTGACCTTGGGTTTTGGCATCTCCTGAATGAGGAGGTAAAGCCTGATGACCTCTAAGGTCTCTGCAGCTCAGCCTTATTACTAATTACAACAGCAACAGCAGGCAGTATTTACTGAGTACTGGCAAAGTGCCAGGAACTGCCAAGTGCTTTGTCTGATCCTAATCCTTACATCAAACCAACGAAGACATATGGTTACTGCTCCCATTTTACAGATGAGGAAACTGAGGCTAAGAGAGTGATTTGGCCACATGGTCATAATAGAGGACACAGATTGGAATTCTGGCATTCTAACTCTGCTGTTCTTAGCCACATAAATATATACACATTCCACACATTTACACACACACGGTTTTGCGTACTGTTTTCGGTCACTTACAGACTCCACCCCTAGACCTCCTCATGAACCATCCCTTTTCTACAGCTTTAAAGGCTCAAGTTGGAGTCTGGGTAAAAGCTGTGGACAGAAGACTGCTATAGTCACAGCTACTTAGGGGTAGTGAGTAAGGACCCAGTGGCTAGCTCATGCTCATTGAAGGCCCTCCTAGCTGCTTTTCCTTCATGCTGAGGTAGCTCATGTTGCTGTTTGCAGTAACTCTCTTTAGAAGGGGATGTAGGCCTGAGTCAAGGCTTCAGACATGGATTAAAGGCAGGTCTGTTTAATATCCCTGGCAGAGTCTCAGAGGCATCCTTTATTAGGGTTGTAGATGGCAGGCTCCCTTATCTATTTACATAAAGCCTTATTAATGGAGAAGGAGGTGTGTATGGAATTTAAAAAGGGAGTATAATCTTATTATTTGGAATACTTGTTATAAACTAGGGTAAATAAAATCAAATGACTTAACTAAAATATAATAGGCCCATATCATAGTGTATCATCATCAACTCAGCTGCTTCTCTGAAGGCTTATAGAAAGTAATCCCTTAAAGTCTTAACCCCTGATACATATATTTTTTAAAGACCCTGGTTCCTACTCTTCTGAAGTCATCGTCTGAACTAGAGTGGGTGGGGGTGCTAATTAACAGTCACAGCCCGTCCTCTCCCAGTCCTTGTCAGGGACACCCAGCAAGTGTGGCCTCTTGGGGTCACAGGTGTGTCAGGTGAGCCTGGAGTAATTGGTCCATTTTTGAGATTCATGGCTGTGGAGTCAGCGTCAGATCCTCAGGGGCTCATCCGGCCTCTGGCAGCTGAGCAAGCGTAGCCGTGGGCCCTTGGCTCCCGCAGCTGCATTCCTTCTCTAGGCGGTGTATTTCTCCCTTTAAGACACGTGTTCTCTATTTTTTTTTCCTTTCGGTCGGTTGAACTCGCTCTGAGTCCAAATGGCAAAGGCAAAGCCTGACTCAGGGGTGTAGCATCTGTGTCAACAGCTGCCTCTCTCTCCTCTTCTCTGTTGGAGGCGGTGGGGGCAGAGCCTGGGCAGTTGCTGAAAGTTCTGCCATGCCTGACAGATTTCCAGGTGAGCTTGTGTTGGTCTCCTCGTCCTAGAGCGAGGATCTGGCTCCTAGATGCTGACACTGATGGCAGCTTGCTGCAGGCCTCGGCATTTCCCCACATAGGAGTTGAAAAGCCACTTATGTGCCTGTCCCTTCTGGCAGCAGGAATTCAGTTACTAGCATTTTGTATGTGATTATGGCTTCCTTGCTACAGTGCCTACTTGCAGCTAACTTAGGGCCAAAGTTTTCACTTATGTCCTTGTTTTCTGTTTTTTTTTTATAGGTAAATCTACCCGTGGCTGACTTTAGAATTCTTCTGGCTTTTAAATTTTTTCTTTTTAAAATAACTTGGACGGATAAAAGATGTGCCATGGCAGGATAACACCAAAGAGCACCTCAGCGTTGGCCGTGGTCTCCGCGGGACATGGAGTGTTCCTTCCACTGTTGATCCTTAGCACCCTCCTTGGAGACGGACTTGCCTCAGGTGGGTCCCCGACTGCCCCTGTGTGGGAGGGAAAAGACTCAGTACCATTGTTTCTCCCAAAGGCTGGGATAGGGCACTGTCCATCTAGCGGGAAGTTGCAGGGAGAGAAGAGGGTGGAGGTGGGCTTTTGTGCCGTGGTATAGCTGGGGGGGGCCAGGCCTGGGGGTGTGGCATTAAGGGGCCTCTTGAGTCACCTGGGAGACGGGTGTGTAGGAACCTGCTGGGCTGACATTGTCGCCCCTTTCCCCCGCAGCTGGAGTCACCAGGCAGGATGGAGGGATTCAGAACACGATATTCAGCAGGGTGCACGTTTTGGAATCAGACTGCCTGTGTTCTGAGTCTAGTCCCATTGCTGGCTCTGCGACCTGAGCAGATCTCCTTACCTCTCAGCTACAGAATCGGATAAAAGTAGTACCTACCCTGGGGGGGGAGGGGGGGTGAAGATTGTCTGAGATAACACAGCAAGCACTTAATGATTGTTAGCTTATTGTGTGTTTCTTGTCTTTTTATGTTTTTTTCTCAGAATAAGTACAAAGTTGAGGTGTTGTAACTTAATGAAAGGAGGACCTGGTCACTGACACTATAAACTTCGTGATCCTGGACAAGCCACTTAGGCATTCTGTGGCTTAGTTTCTCCATTTATCAAATGAGGGGGGTTGACCCAGATACCTTTAAGGTCCTATCCACTTCTCTCAGTTTATACTTTCATAATTCTACGGACTTTTCTGGTTGAAGCTGATGGGCTGCAAGAGCTGTAGCAGTGGCTAGAGATGTAGCCATGAGCTTGATCCTTGTTGCCTTCTGCTGTGCTCTGAAGACCCTTCTTAGGTTCTCTTCATGTGGTCCTCTCGACCTGGCGTCCTTTTTAGAAAGCACATATTCTGATGTGTACCATAGGCCTCTGGGTGACGCTAGAGAACCTGCCTCTGTATCTGCAAGTACCAGTAGGGGTCTCAACTAATTATGAATGAACTCAACAGTAGTGGGGCCCCTACCAGTCTTCATTAGATACATTTATACGGCAGTTTTCTTTGGACAGCATTCCCTGGAGAGGGATCTCAGGTAGATTCTGGAAGGGGACTTGAAGGATGAGAGCAGTGTGGTATAGTGTGGCACGTAGAGTCCCCATACAGTGCTCTTTCTCATTCTTTCTTTTGAACACTTGATTATTTTTTCTAAGTTTATTTATTTATTTTGAAAGAGAGAACGTGAGCAGGGCAGGGGCAGATAGAATCCCAAGCAGGTTCTGTGCTGTCCGTGCAGAGCCCATGCGCCATGAGATCATGACCTGAACAGAAATCAAGAGTCAGGTGCTTAATTGACTGAGCCACCCAGGCGCCCCCTCTCATTCTTTTTCTATCAACCCCTGCCACCCGCTTACGTGACACATGAAGATAATGGTACAGTCTCATCTAAGCTTTTTCTTCTGAACTGTTGAGAAAAACAGTTACCCCTTTGTTGTTGCATTATAGTCTTTTCCACCACGCACGTGCAGATTTCCTCTTCTGCTGCCTCTTCTTTACTCTGTTCTGACACTTAAACCTTTCCCACAAAGCATAACACCTCTTTGGCTGTGAGGAGCCCCTGGCACAACCAAGGAGGCCACTACTAATGATTGAGACCCCACAATGTAGGCCTCATGACTATATATGAGATTTCAAAGGAAAAGAAGGCCAGACTACACCAGTTGTGCAACCAGATGAAGCAGGGCTTACGTTTGCAGGGCATATAAGCCAAAGCCAGAGGAGGCCTCTAGAAGCTGTAGTCACAGAGCCATAGAATATAGAGATCCTGCCTTATTCACCACTGTATCTCCAGAGCAGATGTTGGCAAGTGACAGTCCATGGACCGAATCCTTCCTGCTGCTTTTGTATGGCCTGTGAGCCAAGAATGGTTTTTATATTTTTAAATGATTGGGGAAAAAAATCAAAAGAATAATATTTCATGATACATAAAAATTGTGAGCTCACATTTCAGTGCCTATAAAGTTTTATTGGAAGATAGCAGTGTTTATTCTTTATATTTATGAATATAAATATGGCTGTATTTGTGCTGCAGTGGCAGGTGTTGGATGGTTGTGACATAGACGGTTTCACCCCAAAGCCTAGACTTTAAGATATTTGACCCTTTCTAGAAGAGATTTGCCACCCTACCCCTAGACGCGAACAAATAGTGCTCGATAAGTATGTGCATGAATGGAGTAACTGTCAGAGCTAGGATTTTAGAGGTCATGCACTTGCCTAGGGTCCTAGGGCCCAGGCTCCAGAACCTGACCTAGTGCCTAGTATGCTACCAAGACCACCTTCTTCCAAGGCTCCACTAGGGGAGCTGTCTGGTCGTGTGACCTGGCAATTTTAAGGCAGAAGGTCTGCCTTTGGTGTCTGAGGCCTCTAACTTCCTTAGCTTCATTAAGCCATTCCGCCTACTGCCACCCTCCTTTTTATGGGCTCCACCTCTGCCTCCTCCCATTTCCCACCCCATTTTCCAACTACCCACACCTTCCCAACTTTCCACCCAAGGTCTGAATTCAATTATCAGGAACTGATGGTTTCAGACTGGCTGGATAAAGGGATTATTATTCTCCAATGTGGAAAAATGTATGTCTGTAGTGTGGGCTCAGAGCAGGATGGAAACGTTGGCTCTGTAGCTTTTTTTCCCCTCCCCCATCTGCAAAGAATCCTCCCTTCCCTGCAACCCCCAACCCCCCAAGTCTTTTCTCCTTCCCATAAAACATGTGTACTGGCACAGAGCAGGATGCAGGCAGTGGAAGGGGTTTTACCATTATTTAGATCCAGTGCACCAAGTTGCTGCTGGTTTTTTCCCTCTCTGGAGTGGCTTCTCGGTGAAGAAGGCACACACTCCTTGGCCTGAAACCCATAGCACACCTGCATGGCTGTGCCTGCCATAAGCAGCTTGCCAAGAAACCAGAGCTCTCAGATACCCTGAAGTTGAGGAAAGGCATGCCAGTTCAAAAAAAGTCCCCTCTTCCTCTTCGTGCCTACCTTACCTGCTCCTGTGGCTGCACTTGAACACTTATTCCAGAGGCATTGTAAAATGAGGTGCTTATAAAATACACAGCCTTTGTTACCCAGTGGGCTGTAGTCTTTGTGTGTACATACACACTCGTAACTGTGAGACTCCCACCAGACATACGTAAGTGGGTGTCTTCTGGGGGGCAGTTCATCTGTAGAGTCTCTGGTTATAAATTCCACAGTCACCCTTGGTCATAATTGCTCAGGTCTAGAAGAAAAGAATCATGTAGGAACAGGCACTTGAGAGTTCTGGGGCAGAGTTGTGCCATGATCGAGTTCAGTTTTCCATCTTGGTTTCTCTTATCTACAGTTTGGGATTTGGAGTTATAATGGAGAAGGTGTTAGGGAGGCAGTGGGTCCAGCTTCCCCCTTGGTCATTCCTTAAGCAGATATGGGGAAAATCATTGGAAGTTTCCTTTCTTGGAGTAGCAGAAGGAAGAGTATCTTACCTCTTTACACTTGGTCACACCATACAGGCAAAAGACCAGAATTGAAAATAAAATTATATGCATAGTACACAGCTTGCCTCTCTTCTTGAACCAGAGAGGAATCAGGGTCTCAGCTGTGCAGCAGCCTTTCCCAGATCTCACACAACTCCTTCCCTTTACCCAGGATCTTAAGAAACTTGCTTTAGGACCTTAGGCAAATCAGTTGACCTCTTTGTGTCTCCTTTAAAACAGAAATCGAATCCTTAAGGATGTTAGGTTGGTGTTGTGTAGACTAATAAAAATGATTGGAGGGCACCTGGCATATAAAATGTGTGGTGTAATTCCCAAATAATAACAACAACAGGGTTGGTATGTGACCCACTGTTGAGTCATGCTGGGCAGGAGACTTTATGCAGATGACATCCTTTGCTGTCTTTAAGAAAAAAAAAATGAAGATGCAAAGTCATTGTGTTGGGGATAAGGAATTGGGAGGAGGTGTCAAACTTGACCAGTTGAGGAAGTTTTGGTTACTTCTGGAAACCCCTTTGCTTTCCAGAAAGCTCATGTTTCCATAGTCTGATGGTCTCAACCCAGCTGGCTTGCTGACTCATGTAAAAAGCTTTTGATTTTCATTCTCTCCCTTTCCTGAGCATTTGCTGAAAAAACTCAGTATTTTACTTGTTTCTGATTTCCAACCCCAACCCCTCGCCCCAAGAGTGTTTCCATGACACTTTAGGCCATGTTAAACATCACACAAGCACCTAAAGCCATTTTAAAATCTCATCTGTATTTCTATGCAGCAGAGTGAGAAAGCATGGCAGTTAGTGTTCACTGAAGAGGGAAAACCTTGAGAACAAGGCTCTCAGGGGTGTGATACGGCTTTGGCTCTTTGTGTTGATGTGCTGGAGAGATGTTGACAAGTGGCCCTGGCTCATCTTGCATCTCTGAAGGGACCTGGAGTCAGAGATAATGTACACTGAGCTGAGAGGTGAGAATAGGCAGGAAGTTGACATGTACAGAGCATCATTTGTGTGTCAGGCTCTCTGTGTGTCATCCCATTTAAAGCCCTTAGGAAAGCCTGTGAGCTGCGTGGTCATGTAACCATTTTACAGATGAGAAACTAAGGCAGAGAGAGGTTACATAACCTGCTCAGAGACAGGCAGTTGTCTGTGGGGAAGCTGGCTTGGATTTGTGCCGAGTCTGTCTAACTTTGCTGCCCATGGTCTGCTGAGAACCACACTGCGTGTGCTGAGTGGCAGCAGGCTTCTCTGAGACCCATTTCTTGTGTCACCCTGTTGGAGCACTCGGGGCAACCTTCGGATGATTCTTTTGACAGAGGAAGAAAGACTCCATCTGTGTTTCCTCCCCTGGATAAAGGATGCAGGAGTCATCTCTGGGTTACTGTGTTTGCCTCTGTGGTGGTTTCTGTTCTCGTGTACTGGGACCCTTGATTGTTTGGTTCCCAGTTTAGGCACATGGTTTACCAGGGCGGTTCTATTCTTGGAAAGGAACAATAGGGACCACAGCAAATTGTTTGCTAAATGAGGATGTAGTTCCCAAAACATCCGCAGAGCATCTTCCTGTCGGTTGTAAACACTGCTGACAAAGTGATGTAATCTCTCCGTGGTGTAATTACCTGTGACTATAAAAAGACTTGGGGATTGTGGGAGGAGGCTGGATGGGTCATTATAGGGCTTGCTGAACCCTGGCGTCTCAAAAAGACATTGAGAAATTACCCTCCTCAGGCTAATTGTTGTGCCATGTTTAGAACATTGCAAACACATGGTATCAGCTTTGCACTGTAACTTTTGAAGAACAGAAACCAGGAGTCCACCAAACTGAACACCTAAGTGGGTCTCAGTTGGGCTAAAGCTCTCAGTAAGCACAGACTCCACCTTTTAAGCAAAGGTGCCCTACTACCCTGGCCTAATTTGTGAGCTAGGATGTTATCCTTACCTGCCCAACTCCTGCAAAAGGGGCCACAGGGCACTTAAAAAAAACAACACAACAACCTAGGGTCAGCTTCCAGAGTTCTTAATTATTCTAGTAGGTTTGCAGATGAATCCTTTCATCACCTCTTACCCGCTGGGAGATTCCTTTCCTTTGCATCACTCAGGAATGTGAGCCTGCAGAGGGCATGAGCAGCCCTCACTCCCATTCCAGGTGGCTGGTGCTAGTATGACTGGCTCCCTGGAGTGTGGCCAGATCAGGAGTGACCTTGGCAGGCCTTGTGTTTAGTGTTGAGGCCCCGAGGGACAGCAGCATTTAGAGACAACCTTTCATGCTGCTGGGTGAAAGAGAGGGGTGCTGGCTGCTGATCTCTCCTAGCCCTGTTCGTGCACCTCACCTGAAGCCAATGTAAAGCATGAAATCTGAATGTACCAGAAGATAAGGGTGAGATTATAACTATTTATTTAAAAAGTTTATTTAAGTAATCTCTACTCCCAATGTAGGACTCAAACTCACAACCCCAAGATTGAGAGTCGCATGCATGGTCTTCCAACTGAGCCAACCAGGAGCCCTAGATTATAACTATTAAAAAAGGATTGTCCCCTAGCATTTGTTCACATAGCTGTCTCTTGTCAGGTGGCATAGGATTCAACTCATAAACACCTTAAAATAGTAAATACCACCTGCAGTTCTCGTGGTGGCACTGAGGTCACTCATGCAGCTCAGGGTAACATCTATCTGTTATCCTTCAGGTCTGCCCCTTGCTTGTTTGTTGCTTTTAATTCCAGTGTAATGAACATGCAGGGTTATATTAGTTTCAGGTGTACAATACAGTGATTGACAATTCTGTACATTCATTGTGATCATCACAGTAAGTGCACTTGTAATTCCCTTCACCTCTTTCTTTTTAATTTTTTTAAATGTTTTTATTTTTGAGAGAGAGAGACAGAGCGTGAGCAGGGTAGGGGCAGAGAGAGAGGGAGACACAGAATCTGAAGCATGCTCCAGGCTCTGAGCTGTCAGCACAGAGCCCGATGCAGGGCTTGAATTTGTGAACTGCAAGATCATGACCTGAGGTGAAGTCATGATCAGCTAATGGACTCAGCCACCCAGGCGCCTCCCCCTTCACATATTTCATCTATCCCCCCCACTCGCCTCCCCTCTGTTAACTGTATGTTTGCTCTGTATAGTTAAGAGTCTGGTTTTTGTTTTTGTGTTTTGAGGTTTTTTTGGGGTTTTGTTCTCTTTTTTTTCTTTGTTTGCTTGTTTTGTTTCTTAAATTCCACTTACGAGTGAGATTATATGGTATTTGTCTTTCTCAGAAGACTTATTTCACTTAGCATTATATCCTGTAGATCCATCCATGTTGTTGGCAGAGGGCAGCATTTCATTCTTTTTTTATTGACTCCTTGTTTTTAGAGAGGCAGTGTAGTCTGATCAAAAGCGTGGACCTTGGAGTCCAGTTGCCTGGGTTTGAATATTTTGAATACGGCCCCTACTCATAGCTCTCTGTGTTACCCTGGATAATTTTTCTGACCTCGCTGCCAGTGTTTCCCTAAAATGGGCATGATAATAGTGACTACTTCATAAGACTGTTGCAAGAATTAAATAAGAATGTATATATATAAAGCAGTTAGGACATGGCCTGGCATACAAAGACGTAATTTCCAAGTTGAAAGATCAGATTCTAGCAGCAGTTGCTACAGTCTGCACTTCTGCTGCCACACAGCTAGTTAATTCAGACAGACTCAAGGTTGGAAGGTGCACCTTGTTTCTTCTGTAGTCTTAGATTCTGTTTGATTCAATTCAGTACATACTGAGTAGAGTTGGCTGCATACTGCCTGTGTTATTCATAATTCATAAGTCCGTAATTCTCAAATACTTCCATGTTGGCATCTTGCATATGAAGACAAGGAGAAAAGGGCAGCAGTACCCCTTAGCAATGTTGTTGCTGGGGTAGGGGTGGGGGATCAGCTAGGTAATCTCACAGTAAGCCATTTGCTTCGGAGAGGGTCTCTTGTTGGCATTTCAGAGCCAGAGTTCCTCAAAGCTGCTGTTTGTTAGGAACCTTGGGAGTCATTTTGCAAATTAAAGACATTTTTCCTTTTATCAGCACCATGATGTGATGGGAGGAGGATTGTATTTTATTTTATTTTTTTTTAATTTTTTTTTTCAACGTTTTTTTTAATTTATTTTTGGGACAGAGAGAGACAGAGCATGAACGGGGGAGGGGCAGAGAGAGAGGGAGACACAGAATCGGAAACAGGCTCCAGGCTCCGAGCCATCAGCCCAGAGCCTGACGCGGGGCTCGAACTCACGGACCGCGAGATCGTGACCTGGCTGAAGTCGGACGCTTAACCGACTGCGCCACCCAGGCGCCCCGAGGAGGATTGTATTTTAAAAGATTCTTGGGGCGCCTGGGTGGCTCAGTCGGTTGAGCGCCAACTTCGGCTCAGGTCACGATCTCGCGGTCCGTGAGTTCCAGCCCTGCCTCGGGCCCCTGTGCTGACAGCTCAGAGCCCGGAGCCTGTTTCAGATTCTGTGTCTCCCTCTCTCTGACCCTCCCCCATTCATGCTCTGTCTCTCTCTGTCTCAAAAATAAATAAACGTTAAAAAAAAAAAATTAAAAAAAAAAATAAAAGATTCTTAAACACATCTGGGAGAATACAACATCAGAATTAAGTAAGAACTCTCTTGTCTCCTCTCCCATATGGTAATCCTTTTGCCCCCTCCTACTTTTCTTAGCTATTTTGACAGCATTTCTTCTTTTAAGAGCCCTTTTCTACCTAGATTCATTTGCTTCCCCAGAGATGGGGATTTTCCCCATGTTTAGCTTCTTTAACTTGTTAACTCTGCCAGTAGCAGGTCTCCTAAAGTACAATTGTTTAATCGTTCAGAATTCTGGGAAGTAGTGCAGGGCAGATAAACAGGTTCTCTTCAAGATTTCTTCTTTGCAAAGCCTTTTTTTTTTTTTTTTTTTTTTAAATTCACAAAAGTATTTTAGGCATTTCAACCCAAGAGGGGAAATGTGTTTCAGGAAGTTATGGCCAAGTAGAAACAGGGTTATAAAATAACTGTGCTGTAGCCTTTGTTATTCTGAGTAACAAGCAACACTTTATGAAATATGAAAGGGCCTGACAATCAGTTCTTCACATGTAGGAGACACATGTCTCCTTGGGAGAGGACAGGACCTGTGTGTCTGTTGTCACTGGCTCGAGTTCTGACAGTTGGGCCTTGTTGACTCTGGCAGTGGTGGGAGGTACAAGAGAATGTTGTTGGGATTGTCACCCACCAGATGAGGAATGAGTGGGCCTGAGGAGCAGCCCAATAATGTTTACTGAGCACCGGTCAGGGAACAGTGAGGTGTGGCAGCAGATGGGAGAGAAGCCTTGGTTATTTCTGCTTCCCAGTTGATCTTAATACTTTGGGAAGGCCTTTGCAAAGGATCCTGTGGTGTCTAGAGCCGGTGTAGCCCCACTAAACCTCCTGATGACCATGCGTGGCTGCTCAGAATTGCTGCTTAATGGCCAATGAAGTTAGCTGGTGACTTCAGTAGGCTGTGTGGCTCTCAGCTTCATGACTCCTGGACAGTAGACCCCTTCGGCCTCTGATCTTTGAGGTCTTCTCCTATCATGACTCTCCAACTCAGATCTTGGTATGTAAGTGTTTGCACATAAGCTCCTTGAAGGTAAGGACAAAGTCCTTTATACATTTGCTTCTTTGCTGTAACCAGGCCAGTGATCATCCCAGGTGGACCCAACCTGGGAAAGGTACTCTATGGGGTGAGGGTCCCTCCCAGCAGGGCTGTGCAGAATCATGGCTTGTCCTGCACATGAGGAGAAAGCAGCCAAGTGCACAGCCCTGTGAGCTGCAGTACCCTGTGGGCCTCTGCACTGATTTATGGTTCCCCATAAGATTCCATCCCTAGCTTTCTGGGGAGTTAAGAACGGTGTGAAAGTGCCTCTGTGCCTTAGGGGATGCAGGTGGTGAGGCTCTTCTGAGGAGAAAGGGTGGGACTGGGAAGGCTGCCTAGAAGAGTTCATTGCAGTGTGCGGACTTTCAACTTGGGTGAGGAACTTTGAACCCACTGTGGGTGTGGGTCCCCTTAGGTGATGGGAGGGAGGAAAGGTAGGCTCTCTCCTGGGGAGGAAAGGTCAGGAGGAGGAATGCGTGCTGACTCTGAAACATTCCCTGACACTGGGGAGGGACCGGGAGGAACAGCTTGAATGGGTTTGGCTCCCCTTTCCCACCCATAACTCCGTCTACTCTGTACCTCAAGTCAAGGCTAAGGGGACTCCTTTTCCCTCTTTACCTGCACAATAGCACCTTCAGGCCTATTCTCACTCTTCTTCCAGTGGCTGCATTCCTGTGGCTGGAATCCTGCCTCTTCCCCTCCCTCCCAAACCTCTCATCATCCTTCAAAATCCAATTCACTCATCTTCTCTATGAGGCACCACTCATCCCCTTACCAGTAGGGTTAATAGGGCCTGGGGGAAGGAGAGTAGGCTTTGTGTATGTTTCTTGAACGAACAGGCACTCCTAGTCCTTTCTCTTGAGGATGTCAGAGAGGTTTTCTGATGATGGACAGGATTCCAATTCCTAGAACCTCGACTATCTTTGATTTGAAGGAATTGGACAGTTTGTTGAGACTTCTGGGAATTGCAGCTTTGGGAAGCCCAAATCCTTTGTTCTGCAGATCATGTTGCACATACCCTATAGACCTGCTGCAAGGCCTCCCGACTCAGGGTTGCCGGGGCACATGCTGGCTTTGGTATTTTCCTAAGCACACTACCTCATTTAGCAGGCATGGGTTGACATAAGGTTGGCAGGGAATTCTAGAATGCCATGGAGGGCTTTCTGGGGCCAGGTACTGGACTGGATCGTGGTGGAAGTTCTCACGTGCAGTTGGGTTCTCAGGGTAAGCTGTGAGGAGGGCACCTGCAGCCAGGAGCAGTGCTGTAGACCGGGAGGAGCCCGGAGCTGATGGTTTGGCACTCTGCTGTGCTCACAGGCACTTGTCGATGCTCCTGCCGAGCGCCAGGACTATGCCAGCTGCAGTTCTGCATGGTGCGTGTCCTGGCCAGGGAAGTCACTGTACCACACGGGATGCACATGAGAGGGGTTCCTGGCTCAGATTAGGGGGGCCGTGGTAGCCTTTTCTGAGAGAGAGAGAGAGAGAGAGAGAGAGAGAGAGAAGTCTACACAGAGAGCTGAAGGCAAGTAGAAGCTAGCAGGTAAGGAAGACAAGATGGCAGAGTAGAATTAGGATTGTAGTCTTTGGGGCCAGAAAGCCTGGTTTGAATCCTAGCTCTGCCACTAACATGTAGTATAACTTTGAGCAAGTTTCTCAAAGTGAACATCCCTCAGTTTTCCTCTGTGTGACACTGGGATGAGAGCACACTGACTGTACAGGGCTGTGGTGTAGCATCATCGTTGCTGTTCTGTGGCACCTTGCCAGTGGCAGGGACAGCCAGCATGTTGGGGACATGTGTAGGGAGGACAGGGAGAGAGTCAAGTGTCGCGTCTGCTCGCTTCCCTGACCTTTGCTTTGCAGCTTGCTGTGACACTTCTGTTGAAACTTCGGAAGTCCAGTATACTCTGTCCTCCAGACTGGCATGCCTCTTGCCCTGGTGGATGAAGGAGTGGTCTCTGCCTTGGTGAAGGAAGTTTGGAAGCTAAGGTTTCAGAAGGAAAATCAAGTCTAGCCTTAGTCTGAGGGGCCTTAGTCTTAGTCTTAGTCTTAGTCTAGCCTTCAGATTGGGCTGAACTTCACCAGCAGTGCAGTTTGGGGGAAGCATCTGGGAAGTGAGATGCTGCTGGTGGAGCACGTGCCTTTCCTGCTGAGTTGTTCCAGTTGAGGACGGGAGGAGAGGGAGTAGGAGGAAGGGCAACAACTCTGTGCTGGAGTGTCTTCATGATCAAAGGGTTAAAGAGAATACAAACACCAGTTAATGGATTCAGGGTTGAATGAGTCTAAACAGGGAAATAGGGCTGGAGGAGGGTATTGGTTTGGGTACAAATTGTGGAGAAGATTGGGGATGAGAAGAATGGCCTTTACGTTCCTATTTGCCCATAGGAACCGGAAGTGACCAGCTAAGTAAGGCCTGTTCCAGCCTGCTGGAGGGGTGGGGTCACTCAGGACAGGCCCCTCGTGCTCTGCCTCAGCCCAGCCAGCGGGTGGGAGGCGTGTCTGACAAGGACCCCTTATTTCAGCCAGTCTGCCTCACAGCACAGGGTCCCCTGGGGGTCTAGCTCCAGTCTGGGAGGACTGTGGGAGGCTCCTAATTGATTTGGAAGGGAGAGGAGGGGAGGAGCGAGCAGCTGGCATCTGTGGCGTGCGGATGTTTTCCAGGCCTCTTCAGCTTGGATCAGAGCTGGGGTAATTGGAGACGTCGGGGTGAGGCTGTCTGTGATTTGATGTGTTTGGGGGTGCAGAGAACTGTTGTGACTTCCAGCAGAGAAGTGTCTCAGGTTTCTTCAGCGTGGCTGTCAGTAGAGGAGCTCCTTCTCCACATCGTTGTTCTCTGTACCTTCTGGTTAGGCGGTTCAGACGCTTTGAGGTCCCAGCCTTGGCGTTCAGAAATTCTGTTAGCGGTAATGGCAGACCCTGGCCTTGCAGGAAAAATGAAGATTGTGAATAATAGGATTAGATGAGCTAATATGTGTACAAGTGCTGGGTAAACAATAAAAGTCTGTTCTAATGGAAGGGATTATTATAATGTTCCTTTTTTTAGTCAGCATCTCTTCTCTGAATTGCTCAAAGCACTTGGTTGACACTAACTGGTTAATCCGTCATTTATCCCTGGATGGGAGGCTGGTATTTAATAGCCCCCTTTGTATACAGGATCAAACTGAAGTTTCCAACAGAGCCCCAAAGTTTGAAGCCCAAATCTATGGAGTCTGAATCTAAAGCTTGGGCCTCTGAATGTGATAATGCCTCATTTCTGGGAATAAAAGAAGGTGAAAGGAGAAAGGGAGAGATCATTAAAAACATCTAATGTTTCTTTTCACAGACAGCTAGTCAGGTCAGACAAGGTTGCCACAGTCAGGATTTTGAGAGACGTGGAAATCTGACATCCATTTTTCTCTGAGAAGCCACGGAGTCCCCGTTGAGAATTAGGCCTTGGTATATGCTAGAGAAGCAGCAGGCTAGTCAGTGTAGGTTTGGGACAAGGGACACAGAGAGGGAGCTGGCAGCATTCTTAATTTTGTTCTGTTCAGGTTGTGCTTGCAGTCCTTGAAGTGCCAGGCTCTGCACAGCGGTTCCAGCTTCCTGGCACACACCAGTGCAAACCCACTCACTACTCCATCGTGTCCTGGGAGGCGTCAGGGCACCCATAGCAGGTGCTTGTTGTATTTTGCAGGTCTCAGGGGGAAACCCCGGGGAGGTGGGTTCAGAAACCTCCCTGAGTGTGTGGCCCAGGCCAGTTTTACTGCAGAACAAATGCCTACAGCCTACATTTGGTGGCATGGCATCTGGGCAGATCAGCCTGGGGTCAGTGCTGCAGTCAGGGAATAGCTTAGGCCTGCTGGCCCACCTTTCTCCCTTCTGAAAGGTCTCACTAGTCAGGAGCTAGTGAAGACAGGTCCCATTTTGTTCACATTGCTAAATATGGTCCCACAGGGTCACCTTTCTTCCCATGCCCATGCTTTCCCGCCTCTGGTGAAGGCTTAAAGACAGTTTGTATATTTTCTTGCACACGGTCTTGAACCCTGGAAGCAAGAGAAGAATGTGCTGAGTTGGGAAGCTCCTTCTTCTAGTGGCAACTGCATGGTCTCCTAGGCTTGAGATTCTAGAGGTCATTCAGGTATGTCAGTTAAAAGTCACATACTTGTGAGAGAACCAGCAGGCTGAACCTTACGGGTTATATGCACCATTAGGTCTCAGATTTGAGCGTGCATTAGAATCTCCTGGAGAGCTCAGATTGCTGGGCTTGCCTCCAGAGTTTCTGATTCAGCAGGCCCAAGAATATGTATTTCTGCTGAATTCTTAATGCTGCTGCTGGTGATTTGGAGACCACACTTTGGGAACCAGTTTACACTTGGGGCGAACAAGCCCATCTGACCCTTTTCAGAGCAAATTTGGTAAGGTGGGAACAGGGGAATAGAGAGGTCTTGAACCCACTGTGAGGAGAGGTGGTGGTTCAGAAATAGAATGTTGCAGGCAGACCAACATAATTTAGAACCTGGAAAAAGTTAAGTGAGTAAGGGAGGAAGCTTACAGGGCTGTCACTTACCTTCTCTGAGCTGGCCCTGGTCCTTACTGACTGTCCCGCAGAGAGTGGGGGCCAGACGTGGTGAGCCTCTGGTTAGATCACCTTGGGCATCCTCCCTCCACTTCTTATTCTGCCCTCCTGGGCAGCAGGCAGCTCTCAAAGTGTGCATTTTAGGAAGTCTCCACAGCTTGAGTTCTGTGGTATGAAGAGCAGGGCCCTAAGCTGGGGGTGCCAGGCATCAGCCCAGCAGTGCTTCTAAAGAACAGTAACTAAAGGCCCATATTTTGCTCAGGAGTGACGTGAGGGTTGGACTAGCTTTCCAGGGCCCTTTGAGCTCTGGGATTCTCTAATGTCTCTTCTGACAGCTTCTGCCCTCGCAGTCAGGAACTTCTGCTTGTTACTTTTTTTTTTTTTTTTTTTTTTTTTTTTTTATGTTTTATGTGCGTGAGAACTTCTGCTGATAAGCAATATTGATCAGATGCCTATCCAGAGACTGGCTTGCCAAAAGTGAAACTAGAGAAGAGTTTGGGAATTGGATTAACTTCTTTCTAGAGAGTCTCTGGGCCTCTGCCATTACTGTGTTGCTTCCGTAAGACCTGTGTCCAGAGAGGAATGACTTAGCATCCTTGTCCAGTCCTGATCCTTATATTCCACATTGCCACACTCGACTGCAAGGTCTCACAGGCTTTCTGTTCAGTTCCCATTTCCAGGGTGATCAGGATTGCTATTCCATATCCTCCACTGCCCGGCACGGTGCTCGCGGTCAGCCTGGGTAAATATTTGCTGGGTGGACAGAATAGAGGGTTGTATCCCTGTACCTCATTTCTTTCCTTCTATTTCTCCCCTCCTTCCAGCCTGGCAAAATTGTCTTCCTTTGCCCTTCCGCCTTTCCTTCCTCTGTGCTCATTTTACCTCCCCTGCACTCTGGCAGAGCGAGCCTTCCATATTTGTGTGTTGAGTGTGGTAGGGACTGGGGTGTGCCTGAGATCATGGAAGGCCCTACAGAAGCCATCTATATGAGGGGCACTTCCAGAGTGCCCCAGCCTTTGCCTTTTCCCTTTTCTCTTTGCCCACTTTTCTAGGGTAGCTATAAGTTACAGAATGTTTTCACCATCCCAAGGGGAATTTGTTGTTCTTCAGATCGAATTTGACCCCGTTCTCCGCCTTTATTTCCTGCTGTTTGTATTGGCAAACTAAAGGACTCCTGGCTTGGAAAGAATTAGCTCGTCTGCCTCAAAACCATTGTCTGGCCCTGTCTCTCCAGCCTCTGTCTGAAGGGGCGAACAGAAGATTTCTCAGCCTTGGCTAATTGTCACTTAGCCCCTCTGATCCTGCCCGGGTGGCTTTCAGGAAGCTCAAGCACTGAACAGCCCAAGGTTTTCACTGAAGCAAGGAAAGATCGAGATTGCTTTCATTCATTTTAAGTGAAATCACCGGCCTTTTGATGATTCCATTAATTTCCTCCCTTCTGAAAACCCTCCTGTTAGTAGTAATTGGAAATCCTGCCCCTGTTTCTCATTTCCCCCCACTACCCTGCTTTAATCTGAGACAGCTGGCTGCTGCACTCTGCTTTTTCATTTGCTAGAAGAGTGGTTTGAAGATGATTTTAATGACAGGCTTCAACAGTACTTGCAGAAGCTGAGACTGTTTCTGCACTTAAGTTCTCACCCACTCGGGAGCCTCAGTCTTGCTCACCTGCTCCTATAAAATTTTACTTAGTTCTTGGTGTACAGATGGGAAGGAGTCCCCAAGGTCTCTTGTCCCAGGCAGTCTATGCAAACTTTTTATCACTCAGCGTTTGTAGACCACCTGTGGTGTGCCAGACACGGTTCTAGTTACTGAGTGTTTCCCTGGCACCTCCTTCCTGCCCTGGTGGGAGTGCAGAGGCCTAAGGAGGTGAGGTTGTAGCAGGTCGCTGGCTGCCCATACACCTTGGGAACTGTAGTCTCTGAGGCTTTATCTTTCTCTCTCTCTCTCTCTCTCTCTCTCTCTCTCTTTTTAACGGTTGCAGTCTCTCTTTTTGTGGATTAGGTGTAAAGAAGAATAAATAATACAAATCACCTCTTAAGATTAGAGAAATAGCAGGGAGCAGTGGTAAAACAGCCTACCACTGTTGGCAGTTGACAAGACGAAAAGCACTTTATTGTATACCACGTCCTGTTGGTGTTCTCACAGTAAACTTACCACAGCCAGTAAAGGATAAAGCTGGGATCTGAACCCAGGTCCTCCCATTTGTAAAGCAGATACTTTTTGTACTGATTATGTGAGTGTATGTTTTTAACATGACTTCCCTATGCCATTGTCTTTAGCATTATTTCAGCCACTTCAGCTGTTATATATACCCTGGGCCCTCTGCCAGGAACGGAGGGCCTCACATCTAATTGGGGGAAAAGGTAAGACCGAATACATCTTCATCCCCCTTGAGTGGCTCAGGTATTGAGTGCTATTGGAAAGAAAATAATGCTGATATCATCCAGGAAGATTCCTAGAAGAGCCAAGACTTCCACTGGGCCTGGTGGGGAGAGTTGGGAAAGGAAGTTGGGTTGGTATTTGTCTGCCTGAGATTCTGGGATGCGGAGAAAATGGTGAGATTTTGGTCCCGCTTTTCCAACTGTACTGTGCTTTTAAAATCTGATTTGCACACCGCATGCCCACAAAGAATAATTTGGTCAGAATAATTGGTTTTTCCGCAAGACAAACAGTCTTGCAGCCCTTCAGTTCTCCCAGAAGAAAAGAAACCAAGGGTACATTTGTTTCTTTTATTTCCCTTCCAGAGGTAGAAACTGTTTAACCAGCTGCCCCCATAGTTCTGTAGCAGGTGGTGAGGGTGGCCCACACTTTGAGAAACACTGTACCTCAGGGCATGCTTGTGCCATCCATGTTGCCCAGAAGGGACCTGGGTTTTGGCATCATGGAGGTATCCCACTCCTGTGGACTAAATACATGTTTAGGATAAACTGAGAAAGAATGGGAGGGAGTGGATATTAAACGATGTTAAGTTGACTCTGGCAGCAGCTGGGGTAGTCTGACTGCTCCCTTGACTTGAAGGCAGGTGGTGGGGTTGCTGAGGCTGAGTAACTTGAAAACGAAGACCATGCTCAGAGTTCCTGCATGTTCCTCTATTGAGTAAACATTTTTACAGATGCTGTTTGGTAGCTTAACTTTCAGATGAGTGTATTGGGGTTGGGAGCGGTGGTCAGGAGTCAGTTAGTGGGTGGAAACAGGTCTGGGATTCGGGGCCCTGTATGAGAGCTCAGGTAAAGAAAACCCCAGGTCTTTGTAGGACTTAGCAATCTTGGTGAATCTTAGATTGCTGTCTGTATTTGGGGACCAAATGGGGCATAGGGTAGTTAGGAAGATTACAAAAGTTACCAGGTTACCAAATACCCGGTTACAAAATGATATATATACCTTAGTTTTGGGGTATTTGTAAAAATATGTACCCTATGGCGAAAGTATTAACACTTAAACATGCAGTATGTTCCAGGTACTAGCCATTTTAAATCTATTATCCCATTTTCAGTTTTTCAGTGAAAATTTTCAAACATTAAAAAAGTAGAGACTAATATCATATGTGGGTACTTGCTGCCCAGATTTATTATTTTGCCATATTTCCTTTAGATCTTTTTCTCTAGAGGTAACCAGTGTTCTAAATTGATGTGTATCCTTCCACCATGTTTGTATGTTATTACATACACGTGTATTTATGTTACATACACAGGTTTTACATACTTACACTTGGATTGCTAAGCAATATGGAACATTGTTTTAGGGGCACCTGGGTGGCTCAGTTGAACATCCGACTTTGACTGAGGTCATGATCTCACGGCTCATGAGTTAGAGCCTGCATCCAGCTCTGTGTTGTCAGTGTGGAGCCCGCCCGCTTCAGATCCTCTGTCCCCACCTCTCTCTCTACCCTCCGCCCCCCATCCCCCGCTTTCTGTCTCTCTCTCAAAAATAATAAAACATTTAAAAAGAGCGTTGTTTTAAAATGTTTGTAATTTTCTATAGCCCACCTTTTCACTCACACGGTTTTTGAGATTTTAGCTATGTCGATACGTTGGTTTTACCTGGAGTATGCCCTTGCGTTGTGTTAATATACCAAAATATGTGTAACCATCCTCTCATTGATGGATATATAGGTGACTTCAGTTTTTCACCGTTAGGAACAGTACTGCAAAGAGTATTCTTGTACATGTGTCCTAAGCATGTATACAAGGCATATAGATCCATCAGTAGAGCTACTGGATTATTAGAGGTGCACAGCTTCAACTTTCTGCATATTGCCACATGACTCTCCAAAGTAGTTATATGGGTTTACAACACTAGTGATGTGTAGGAAAATTCTTAGTTCTCCATGTGCTTTGCAACAGCTGGTATTGTTAGATACTAGTTTTTGCCAGTTGATGGACATAAAATGAAATCCCCATGTGGCTTTTATTTTATATTTCCTTGATTATCTTTTCCCAATTTGTAGATTTTTTTTTTTAAGACTTTTAAGTAATCTCTACACCTAGTGTAGAGCTTGAACTCAGGAGTCCATGATCAAGGGTTGCATGCTCTACAGACTGAGCCAGCCAAGTGCCCCATAGATTATTTGAACTTTCTCTATATCAGTGGTTCTGAAGGGTCCTTAAGATCCTTTCAGGAGGCTGACAAGATTGAAACTATTTTCATATTAATACTAACATGCTATTTGCTGTTTTTGCATTTTTTTCACAGGTGTGTAGACTTTCTAGAGGCTACATGACGTGTTTACATGATTGCTGAGATGCTTTTGTTATTTTTTAAATGAATTTATGAATATGCAATAAAATTTTTTAGTTTTATTTTCAACTATGATATATATTGATATGTAACACAGACAAATCTTTGGGGGTCCTCAATAACTTGTAATAGTATAAAGGGACCTGGAAACAAAGAATTTGAGAACCACTGCTGCTTTACAATGTCAGCTTTATTAATATTTTTTCCCTTTTTGAATGTGAGGTTTTTTTTTTTTAACTTAAATTCTTTCCAAATTTCTTAAGGATGGGCTCTTATATTTTCTTCTAGAGGTTTTGGAATGTATTTTTGTGGGTGGCATGTGCCATTTCCCAGGCCCTTCAGCCACTAGGAATAGTTTTTAAATTTCACACCCTCTTAAGAAACATTTTACACAGCTTGGATAGAACATTTCCACATCAATCCTTACAATGGAATTTTTTTTTTTTTTTGAGATTTTTTTGTGTGTGTTGGGAGGAGGGAGAAGGAGGGGATGGGAGAATGATAGGCAAGGGTTTAGTCACCTTCTGCAGACCCCTGTTATTCAAGAGAGTCTCCTAGCATTTTGCAGAATATAGCAGTCCTTCACTGAGATGGTATACACTCTCATTTGGATCCTTGTGTTCATTGTTTCATTGCAGCTTGCCTCCCAGAGGACCAGAACTTACCAGTGACAGAGATTCTGGAAGCACACCTTTTTTCCAACCCTCCCAGTTTCCACTGGACGCTTTGGGTTTGGGTTAGCATGAAGCAGCAAGCTTTTCTTCCGGGTTGTATCTGTGCTGGGTGCACGGGCAGGCAGCTGGCACGTTAACTGTAGTCTGAGGTATAAATGATGGCCCCTTACAAGAGAGAACACTGCTAACATCCAAGTCCTCACCATCTTTCTGCAGACTCTTACTGGTTTCTCTGTCTCCAGTGTCTTCTTCACCTCCCTCTCCTCAAGTCTGTCTTCTGCCCTGCCGCCAGAGTAACCCAAAATTTCAGACTTAGAATGAGCCTTCTGTCCTTAAAACAAAAGAAAGCAAACTCAGGGCTCACTGGAAAGATGTACAGTAAGGTTCATACTCCTTAGTAACATCACCCTCATCTGTGCTTTCAGCTTTCTCTCTAGCCACTCCCTGTCCGGTGCTCCGTCCTGTGTTTTATCATTCCCATAATACACTGTAGAATATGCCCCAGGTGCCCTGTGCTGCTCCCTCCAGCTCAAATGTGACTCCCCGTTTGTGTGTTGGAGGAAAGCCTGTTTGGCTCTCAGACCACAGAAAACTCAACAAGTATGAATTCTGAGAGGATGCTTTTGCTTTCATCGTAGTCTCCACACTGACTCAGCCTTTCCAATTAAAATGAAGACTGGAAGTTAATTTCTGTTAAGTCTTTGTTTCACTTGTGGCTTTGTTAAGGCACAGCTGCTATGCTTCATCCCTTCCCTAGAAGTTCCTTCCCCATAAATTCTGTTTGCAGGATTGGCCCTTGTCGTTTTGCAGCCCAGTTGTTTAATAGCTATAGGAGAAGGGGATTTCTTCTTGTGGTTAAGGAGCCGATGCAGACACCCTAATAAATTGTTTTCTAGCACATCTTGCCTGCATGAAGAGGACGCAGTGAACAAATGGATGGAAACACCTAGTCCCTCACTTTCCCTCCCACCAATTCAGCTATTGCTTATCTTGAAAAATATAAATTGACATTTATTTTAAATTGACTGGCATATTTAAAAAGTGGTACATGAGTTGCATGTATGTGTTAACGCTGCTGGCAGAAGGGGCCTCCTCAGGGATGGTGCTGGATGATGCTATTTTTCCCATGTAGCCACACCCAGCCTCCCACCTCCCCTTCGACAGCCTAAAAAATAAAATTTCATGAACCCTAGAAATCTGTTAGAGATGCAAATTAGGAAGATTAACTTTTATTTTCTGAAAGAGTTTTATGGCAGGAGTCCACAAGGTACCAAGAAAAGGGGCTCCTTCTGCTTTGAAAGACTGCAAGCCTGAGTGGTCTGCTAGAAGAGGGCTGGAGTGGGGACCTGAGACGGGGAAGGCCCTGCAGGGGGAACTCAAGGCAGAGATTATAAAGTCTCAGGAACCTTCTTTGTATCATCACTGCATCTGAAAAGAAGCGGACTTTCTTTGGCAGCTTGTTTGTAGCCCTTTCATTAGATCAGTCACTAGGTAGGTGAGGAAAGTAAGATAGCAAAAGGGGAAGAGTTATTCTCTGGGTTATGTTGCTGATAAGGACAAAGCTAGGCTTTGTTTGCTCCATTGTACACTGCCTCCTAATTTATGCAGACATTCACAATTTAGGTGGATAGGAATTCTCGGGTTCAGGAGAAGGAGCTTATGCCACAGAAGTGAGGTCTGAACACTCATAAGTCCTGCATTGCTAGCTGTGGAAACATTAGGTCTTCATATGGACGTGGACCTTAGAGATTCCCTTTGTGGGTAATGGATGCTTTTCTTTCTTCTTGAAGAGTACTGCTGATGTTGCTGTCGTGTTTGAGTACTAGTAGTTCTGAAAGTGAAATACAAGGAGTATTGCAGATAAGCCTTGCAGATGAAGCAAAATGATAGAAATTTTTTCCTTCTACCCTAGTTTGCCTGTGCCCCCTTGTCTTGAAACCCAGGCACTCTGGAATATGTAAGAAAACAATCCTTATAATCAATCCAAATTATGAAATACAAAGTCACCTCCCCCAGCAAAAGTGTAGTTCTTGCAAGAAGATTTTGCTGTCCACCAAAGCTGTCATTGTGCAATTGTGTTTAAAAGAAAGGTGTTTGTGGCGTATGTAAAATATGATTGCGTTCACACCCAACTTTTAAGGTCACATTTGGTGTTTCAGGCATCTAAGAGAAAGAGAAGGTAGAGGAGCTCCCAGTGGCACCTTGGGCAGGATCAAATGAAGCATTAGGTTGGGCCTCCAGCCCTAAACACTGTGCTGAGTTCTACATTTGGCCATGAGGAATTGCCTTCTTTTTCTCCCTGCAGTTCTTGTCTCTCCTGTTCGCTGCAAGACAGGCTCCCTTGCCAAGCATGAAGAGCCTGGATGTCAGATCCTTTCTCTCTGTCCTGGCAGGAATGCTGTTCTGTTTGTTTTCCAAGAAGGCTTTTTGCACTTGGGGAATTTTTTCTTTTCTCTTATGGGAAGTTGCTTCATCGTTTCCCAAAAATATACCGCACCTCTTGTTTAAACAGGGTGCCCTCGAAGAGCTTTGGAGCCTGAAGGGGGAGGGGGGTGTTGTGAAATCCTTTGTTCGAAGCTTTGATGCAAGCCAGAATACTGGCTGGTTGCAGGCAGAAGTCTCAGAGTTTACCAGGACCCGGTCCAGGAGTGGGATGCGGGCAGGAGAGACTCCCAGGGAAGCAAGAGCTGGGGGTCTTTTAAAGCATTTAATCAGTCCATGTTGTAAGAGGTCTCAGCCGTTCCAGCCACAGGCTCCATCAGGCTTTTGTACAGTGCCTTAAATGTGTCTAGGCTGGTGAAGGCAGATACTCTGCCCTTTTGAGATGTTCGTGATAACTTGGAGGGGCAGTACCGACTCACATGTAGCAACTGAACAAAATAGTGTGTTAACTGTGTCCTACATTGGATAGCCATGAGCGCTTTAGCCCAGAGGAAGGCAATTCCTGTAGAAGAGAGCACTAAGATCAGGTCTTGCACATCGGGTTGGTTTGAGTTGATGGAGGGAGAAGTGGAGGAGAGTGAAGAGAGGGGAAGAAGTTGAGAAGAGCCAGAGGGCTGATCTGAGGCTACAGCTGTGGGTGAGTAAGGCCGGTGCTGGTGCCCTAATGGGACTTGGTATTGGAGAAATGGGACAAGTCAGATTGCAGAAAGCCTGGCATGTCCAGCAGAAACATTTATACTTGTAGAAAGAAATTGGCAGGCTTTTGACTTTGGAAGATTCTAAGAAGAGAGCATCATTGGAAAAATGTAGTTTTTTGGAAGATTAGCCTGCTATAGGGTAAATTGGAGTATGCCTCCAGGTGGGCAGTAGGAGGGATTCCCAACCCCATCCATAGTTCTTGGAACAAAGTCATGCTGTTAGGTTTTGGGAGGGAGGAATGGCCTGGTAGAAAGCTTCTATCTTTCATGAACACAGTCCCACAGGTCCTGTGCCCGTGGCCCTCTGCACCTCCCCCAGCAGGGCACAGCAACTCAGGCCATCAGGTTGTTGCTGACTGAGTAAGTAAGACCACCTGTTGGGTGCCACCCTGAGTAAAGCTCAGTGTAGAAGTGATGTCCCCTCGTGGGCCCGGGATTATTGCTCAGGTTCAGTTGACACCAGTCACCTCATGCCTAATCAGCAGTAGAAAAGTGCTGTTTTCAAAACCCTGGCCAGTGCTGAGTACTATTACTGTTCTCTGTGCCATGCACCTTCTTAACAATTTTAAATAAGGAATTTGGGTAACTTTGAATTTTAAGTTAAAATCAAAGAGGACCGCGGGGCGCCTGGGTGGCTCTGTCGGTTGAGCGTCCGACTTCGGCTCAGGTCATGATCTCGCGGTCCGTGAGTTCGAGCCCCGCGTCGGGCTCTGTGCTGACCGCTCAGAGCCTGGAGCCTGTTTCAGATTCTGTGTCTCCCTCTCTCTGACCCTCCCCCGTTCATGCTCTGTCTCTCTGTCTCAAAAATAAATTAAAAAAAAAAAAAAAAAAAAAACCAAAGAGGACCAAAAAGTGGTCCTTAATCTATCTAGTAGTTGCTCTTAGAGAAAAATGGAAAGCGGGGAAAATAAATTTTTGTTGCGAGATTGTAGCAGTGGTATGCTTATCACAAGATCTGTTAATTTCCAGTAGGAGGGACAAGTAAATGGTTGCCAAGGGAGGTACTGCCCAGTTCTCTTAAATCAGAAAATGAATGACAGTTCCAATACCAGCTGCTGTGCCTGGGCTGGGCCCGACACTCCCAGCCGACCCACCCCAAGCTCCCTGGCACAGACCCACAGCGTGGCCAGCATAGACATTGTGTTTGCAGCCCTGGGAAGCAAGTGGTTCCTCTTTGGGGATCACCCCAGCTTGTTGCTAGAGAGGCTCCACTGCCAGCTTTGGTTCTCTCCACCTGTGGGTTTGGGCCCCTGGTACAGGAGAGGTGCTGGGGGAACACTTAGCTGGAGCCTTGAGTCTTCAGCTGTCGCCTCACATTACTGCCTTAAAGACCAGCGATTTCTTCCTGTTCTCTAAAACTGCGACGCCCCAGATACTCTGCTCAGGATTGCTGGTAGATAAACTGCTAAAACCATTCTGAGTAATCTCTTCATTAGAGTTGAGTAAGAGGGTGCTCCCCTAAAACAGGGCTTGACTTTGAGTGGCCCGGCCCCACATTTGCAAAGGGCCTAGTTGTCTTTGTATTTGTTTTTCTCGGTCCCTCTGAGACATGAGGCTAGATGAGAAGATTGAGGGGGGCAGAGAGGAGGAGAAGGCAGCAGGCCCAGAGTTCAAAATCAGTTGCCCTGCAACTTCTGTGTAGTTTTGGGGTATATGGTTTCATTTGATTTTGCAGAAGGGCTGCAAGTACAAATGGGCCAACCCCAGAGGATGTTACCCACCGGCATGGAGATTGTGAAGCACACTGATTCCATTTCCCGTAGGCCAGGTTGCTCCCTGTTGGGGAAGGAACCATTGTTCTACCAACTTATTCCACTGCAGGGTCTGGCGGGAGGCATCTGCCGGGATTCTGACTAAGCATCCCTGATTGCACGTGCGACAAGCCGTTTCTATCAACAAGGCAGAGAGGCTGGGGAAACCCAGAATGAGCTGTCATCCTGAGTAACAGGCTCGTGGCAGGTGCTGACGAGCTTGACTTCCCTTGGTGCTGCGCAAGCCTCTGAGCCCTGGCTGCAGTCCTGGCTTCTTTGTAAAATGCAGGTGTGTGTTTGTTGCCAGGCGCCAAAGATCCTTGATCCTAGACACATTCCTCATTTGTATCTGGGCCTACCTAAGAATTTACTTTCTCGGAGTTCACCAAAATGATCTGGGGCCAGGGGAGTGAGGAGGCAAGGAGTCCAAATCTGATACCTTGTGAGGTGGTTCTGAAGTTCTGCTGAGGAGCCAGCTTTTAAACATGTGTCTTCAGAACAACCTGTACCCTGGTGTGTCGTAAATGGACGCCTCAGTTGCCTCTCTGTGATGAATTTGGACTTTTGTACTGCAGTTGGGGGAAGAACTCTCGAGCGGCCGTGAGCCGTGGCTGCCTGCCAGCGCTCCGTCTGTGCCGCCGTGTGTGTGGAGCAGCACCTTGGATTTTTGGAACTTTATTTTGTAAGGATGAGTCGGAAATGGAAAAAAGACATTGCTAATGGTAGATCAAAGAAGGGTGGTTCTTCTAAAGTTGATGAAATTGAGGAAACGATTCTGAAATTCAGTGAGCGTGCTGGAAGTGGCGAATCATTAGTGTCAGTTGAACACTTGCTGATTGTAAGTCAACAGCCCTGCTCAGTTGTGAAGAGGAAGAACCAGAGTTAATGAATAATGTATAAAATTGCCAAATTATATTGTCCGAGGTTGTATCTAAAAGACAGAGTATAACTAGGCATTTTATGACGTTGTTTGGCTCTGAGAGCATGACTTTCTTATAATACGTGTACACCTGTTATTTGATTTTGGAGGGCCTTTTCAGGGAAATGAGGGACTACCTGTAACCAGCTTCTGGTATAAGTAAGAGTCGTGCAAAAATAAAACCCTCTTTGTAAGTGCGCACGGCCCTTCCAGAACTGTGAGAGTCTGTCCTTCGGAATCCAAACTGTGTTGACCTACTCTCTGATCTATGAATGCCTTTACCCCCTGCATTGTACCTCGTTTATATGCTCATTTCTACCATCCCTTTTCCACTTAGATACATTATGATTTTAAGCTGTCAGGTAGGCTTCTATTTTAAAAGGCTGAGCTGCTGAAACACTGCTAGCCTTCTCTAACTGGCAAAGCCCCAAGTTCCAGGAGGTTACAGGAAAACCACCACCAAAAGTAAACCAGCTAGCTCCTAGGCTGTGGACTTTTTCATATTCTCCAGTCTCAGCCTCTGTCTTTGTGCGTGTAGAATTGTATGTGTGTGCTTGAAGCAACTAAGTTTTTAAGAAAAAATAACCAGCATCCCACCCCAGAGTACCATAATAGAAAGAGAAAAATCTCTTTAATTATAGCAGTGTTGCGGGCTTCTCCCGTGGCTGGCTGGCCACGGCATGGAGTTGATAAGCATACAGTGTCTTTCATACTTGCCATTACAACATGTTAATTAAGAGAATTCAGCTGTGGCACCAGCTGGGGATGTCTGGCTTTGTGGAAGATTGCAATTAGATGCTTTATTTTCTATTTTCTTCTTCCCCTTTCAACTTTGGTGGAATGCCTTTGAGTAGGGGCTTTTAGTCTCAGCAGTATAAATACTTTAATGTGCCTAATTATGTAATCGTACACTTATACTCCTCTGTGTACACACACATGGTTTTATGGATTTTTATCCCCTTTTTTCATACGTGAAACATCCTGCCTGCTTTTTGGTTGGTATGGTGGAGCCAGATTCCTCCATGCATTGAGCAGGAAGAAGAGAGGGATCAGAGGCAGTTTGTGATTTTCCTCTGATTATGATCTACCCCTCTGCCCCCTCATTGACCCACTGGCCCTTTTATGGGCAAGTCCTTTATCTGTCAAATAATTAACATCTCAATAGCTTCCTAGCAAAGTCAAGGTAATTTAAATAAAATTGAACTTTATAATAATATATCTTTCAGTTAATTTGCAAGTGCTGTCTTCCAAAATGTGTTGTGTTAGTTTTCCCAGTCCTCTGTTCCAGGCAGGCGTAGGGCATTAGCCTGAACATGAGAGCTCATGCATGCAGGCACAATGGAACCCATTGATTTCTAGCATGCAGCTTGTGCAAAGAGGTCCTGTAACCCCAGCTGTTAGAACCAGGACCTGGGAGCAGCTGCTTTCTGAGATCCAGTCCTCCAGGGATAGGCCATCTGCTGCCATGTGAGTGAACCCTGGGAAAGAAATTGACCACAGGACATCTTTGTGTTCCTTTTTTCTGCTCCAATCCCTTCAGTTCTTTCCCGGCCCCCCTCACCTAGGCAAGTTTAAGAAGCATGATGAATCTGCGCTGGAAAACTCACATGGTTTTCCTTTCTGTCCTTCCCCTGTCCCACACCAGCATACCCTGCTCTGTTGAAAAATAGTTTCCAGAATAGGCAGGCACATTTATATGACTGCCTTCTTCCACTGGATTAGTTCTAGAGAGCAGACTTTTGTTTTATTATTAGCAACATGACTGCATTTTAGAACTGGAAGAGTTCTTAAAATCTCATTTTATTGAAGAGGAACCCAATATTTTTCATTCCTCAGCTCTGGTTTTTTAAATTTCCATCTATCTCCTGTTAAACACGAAATCCTTTGCTGCTTTCCATGCACACACCACCTCGTCTCGCTTCTCTGCCTTTACTGGTGCCCTCATCTCCCCCTTGAATATTCTTCCCATTCTCCTTTATCCCACGGTCACAGTCCTGCTTCCCCAAAATGTCAGAGTTCTAATACCATTTCTTCCATCTTTTCTGATCTCTTCTTCATTGGATTAGTCCTTCTTCAGAACTTCCTGTTGTAGGCCATGTTGATTTCTAATGTGTGTCCTTTATGGTTTCTTACTAGGCAGTAAGCTCCCAGAGAGGAGAGTAGGGCCTGTGTCTTTTTCAACTTCTCCCATTGCCTGCCACAGTGCTTTTAGAACTTAGTAAAAACTTGAAAGAGTAAATGGATATACATAATCCTTAACATGAACTCTAGGAGATAGACAGTAAATATTACCATTATTATAACCTGGTTGGGGCTCCTCTATAACTCCAAAGAGTCTGAAGTCTCTTCAAGGACAGAACCACGTACTATTTATTCTTAAATTTCTAGCACCAATTGGCAAGTTGGTGTTTAATAGTTATTTGTTAAATTAATGAAGTAATTCCTACCAGGAAAGTGAAACCCAGGGAGGTTAAGAATCAACACTTACAGGAGCGCCTGGGTGGCTCAGTCGGTTAAGCAATCGACTTCGGCTCAGGTCATGAATGATCTCACAGTTCGTGGGTTCGTGCCCCACATTGGGCTGTGTGCTGACAGTTCAGAGCCTGGAGTCTGCTTCCGATTCTGTCTCTCCCTGTCTCTGTCTGCCCCTCCCCCACTTGCAGTCTGCCCCTCTCCCTCCCTCCCTCCCTCCCTCCCTCTCTCTCTCTCTCTCTCTCTCTCTCTCTCTCTCTCAAAAATAAACATTAAAGAATTTTTTAAAAAATAACACAAATGTCTTTCACTCTCTTCTGGGTGAAAGTTATTAAACCTGTTTTTTGGAAGACAAAAAGTTAAAGGGTATTTTCTGTTCACCTGTGTGACATCTGGACATAGTTATCTACACATAGAATGGGTGAGGCTGCAACAGGCAGTATCTTCTGACCAGGAATCTTGGGCTGGTCAGTCAGAAAGTGGCTTGGCAGGGTCACAGGTCCAAAGACCAGGAGAAGCAGGGGAAGCGACAGGAGCACAGGCCTCAACATCATTAATAAAAGCACAGTTGAGACTCTACCCCTGACTCTGACCTGGTCTGGGCCCAGACTGCCCTAATCCGTTGTGAGGTTGGTCTGTTTAATGATCAAGGAGTCTCAGCACTGTGCTAAAGCCAGACTGGCAAATATACAGGCTAAATCAGAGGGGAGGCAAGTCCCAGTCTTGTGGAAAATCACCTTGAGGGCCATGTGCCCTGCTTTAGACCTCACAGTTGGGTTTTAGTGGATTCTTGTTTTTAATTTTTTTTTACACTTATTCTTTTTTTTTTTTTTTTTTTTGAGAAAGAGAGCACAAGCTGGAGTAGGACAGAGAGAGAGAGAGGAGACACAGAATCTGAAGCAGGCTCCAGGCTCTGAGCTGTCAGCATAGAGCCCGGCACGGGGCTCAAACCCACAAACCGCGAGATCATGACCTGAGCCAAAGTCAGACGCTCAACTGACTGAGCCACCCAAGGGCCCTGAATTCCTGTTGTTTTTAAAGTTTCTTAAAAGAGGTTTAAGTTTGGCCTTCTCAGAAAAAAGCAAGTGGGAGGGATTCACCTCCTCTGCCTGGGAGGAGGAAGGAAGTGCCCTGTCACAGGCAACCTCATGATTGACCTCCGTGGCTCCATCTGGTCCAGAACTTGAGAAAGACCCAAATGTTGAAAAGTGGGGAAGAACCAAAAAAACTCTTTGGCGAGTTTGATTCCTCATTATCCTTGATCAGCTGATGGTAGCACAGGGTGATAAATTCCCTTTCTAGGAGGTACAAAGGAAATCAAGAAGGCTTGACAAGCTGCTTTTCCTGTGGTGGCCATGTGAGAGAGTGGTCTAAGATTGTTTCAAGAGAGTCCTATTCCCCACAAGACAGAGGAGGAAGAATATCAGATCAGTGGACTTTGTAACTGTGGACTCCCTTCTACCTATGCCCACTTGTCACCATATTCCTTATAACTGTTGGTTCAGAGGTTGTAAGAGCTTCATTCCCCCTAAAAAAAACCAAACTCCTTTCTTTTTCCTTTTATATCTCCTATCCCTGTGTCATGGTAGGGTCAGGCCTGACTTGAACCCCCACAGAATGTACAGGGCTCACCTCATGGCATGTCTTTGCTAACCTTAAAAATAAAAGTCAGTTATTTTACCAGTAAAAATGGGTTTACTCAGTAATAACAGAATTGCATTTTGGGACATGCAAACTGTGGTAAAACCGCAGACAAACCTAACAAAGGAGAGGAACTTTGTTTTATTTTTATGGAGAAGGAGGAAGTTGGGAGGGCTTTTTTTTTTTTTTAATTTTTTTAATGTTTATTTTGTTTATGAGAGAGAGACAGACATAACATGAGTGGGGGAGGGGCAGAAAGAGAGGGAGACACAGGATCCAAAGCAGCCTCCAGGCTCTGTCAGCACAGAGCCTGATGCAGGGCTTGAACTCACAAACCAAACTGAGAGGTCAGGACCTGAGCTGAAGTCCCTGCTTAACTGACTGAGCCACCCAAGCACCTCTGGGAGGGGTTGTTTTGAATGAAAGTTCATTGGAGAAAAGCAAAAGTTCCGGGTGATGATGATTTCTCATTGGCTGAGTTACAGGGGTAATCAGTTTCTTGTAGGAGATGCAGTGTTCATCTTTTGGGGCCTGCCATTGAGGATTCTTTCCACTGAGATGTTCTGTTAGGGGTCTGTGATTGACCGTTCCTCCTATAATGGACGTGGAGTGGTAGGGCTCTCCCTTCCATCTGCCCCTTCTACCCTCCTGAGTGTACTTTAGTGAGGCTTCTCTTAATTAATTTTCACACCTCAGACTCACAGTCTGTTAGTTACACCTTGTGTGTCACAAGGACCCAGTCACATCTTTCTTCAGAAAGACCATTTAGATCTTTACCCCTCAGTTACTGGTGAGTGTTTTTCAAGGAACTGTGGTGTTTTGGTGGGTTTAGGCCATCACCTCGGCTTCTCTCTGCCACCATCCATAGCTAGAAGTTGACAACAATTATTTCCTTTCGGTATTGCAGTTGGATAGTGCCTCTGTGAGTAGCAGCGTCCCGTCGAGCACCTGGGAGAAGGACGCTGCCTGACTGCTGTTGGGTGGCACATGGCAGAGGCTGATTATTTGGGGCTTGGGCAAAGACACCCCAGTGACCCTGTGTGTTCTGGGAGCTGGCAGAAAGTCAGCCCACTGCCTAATTCTAGGTCACATCCCCATTCTGCATTTAGTGACAACCTTCCTTTCCCATGTTCCTCCAGGAAGATTTTCAGTCTTAGCTGAAAATGCCTCTGACTACTCTTAGCACTCAGAGATTAGTGAAGGAAACTGTCTGTCTTCCCTTCCCCCTGCTGCTCTGGGAAAACGTGGGCTCACTTGAGATATGAGCTGAGTCCTCTGGGCACCGGTAAACTCACCAGTCCACACTCTTCTCCAGACAGGAATCGCTGCAACTTTTGTCAGATGTATCCCACCCCCATGTTATACTTTTGTAGGGCTTGGGGTAAATATTTTCCTGCAGGCCTCGGTAATCAAGGAGCTTTGTAAGAGGGGAAGGACAAACCAGAGTTTGGAATCCAGACTCCTAATGCTTAGTAGCCATGTAACCCCAGACCCATTACTCAATTTTCAAAGCTTCAGTTTCTTCATCTGAGCAAACCGAGTATTTTACCACCTTCCTGGTAGAGTGAGAAAATTAAATAGGATGGCAGCTTTAAAGTGCCCACGGTGGTGCCTAGTGATACATGTTAATTCTCTTCCTCTCTTCTACCCTGTTGAACAACAGAAATCATTAAATTTGTTTTAAATTTAAATTTGTGTTTCTTGGAGGCCTACTGTGTGTGCTTGGCACTGGCCTTGGCATTAGGAGTTACCAGTAGAGTCTGAAATGAAACCACAACTTGGATCTTTGTGCCCGAGTCCAAGCCAGACTGCTAATTACTGCCTGCTTATCGGTTTCCCTTCTGGAGTTGGACAGTGCCTTAGGCCGCAGGCTGGGGCCTTCCTGCAGAGGACTAGCATGCATCCTTCTTGGAGGTGGGGAATTCTGAGGGGGGGAGGGCAAACATATGTGCAGTTTAGTTAGGTCATAGGATGAAGGAGGTGAGACCAGGAAGTAGTGGTTGCTGAAAAAAAAAGAAAAATAAACATCATCCACTTTCCCTTAACTCTTTCACTGCCACTCTCAAGGAGTGCATAGTCACATTTGTTCCTGCACATGGAGTGGCTTGGCTCCTAGCTCTGCTGTCATCCCACTCTCTTGTGGGCTCTGCTCTGTAGGTCACCGCACTGGGTGGGGCAGTTCAGACACCAAGTGGCCCAGGCCTGGAGGGAGTAGGATGAAGGCCAGTGGTCCTCCAGGCTGCCCTCTTTTTAGCAGCCATGACAGGAATTGGAGGGGGGGGGGCACGGTGTGCAGCCACAGCTGGCAGCCTGTTCCCCTGTGTCCTTGAGCTGCGAGAACAGGAGGAGGTAAAAGGGTAACAGGCCATATGGAGGCCATTTGTCGGTCAAGAGCAGCCCATGGGGAAAGGGGCTGGTGTTGCTGAGCTGCAGCAAGGGGAAAGCAAAGACCCCCCAAAGTGCTTGTCCTGCTCTGTTCTCTGCCTGTGCTCTCTCCGAATGGCCAGACCGTCCTGAAACAACCTTCTTATCTTTGCTAAAGCTTTGCCCTACCCCATTCTGAAAATTGGAGGTAAGGGTCTGGTTAGCTATGTGAGAAGGCATGTACCTCACATGTGCCAGTTATCGTGCAGGCATCTTGTAGGTGAGCAGTTCTATCATGCCTCTAAAACACTACTTGGAGGTGCATATGCCTCTCAGGGACTAAGGCTCGAAACAGTTTAGGCATTTGACAGGGTTGCAGATGGGGCCCCTGGGTCAAACGTAGATTCATCTGGCTGACCTCCAGGACCATGCTCTGACCTGTCATGGCCCTAGTCCTGTCAGGCTGAGAGTATATTTTCATGGAATACACCAGATTTAGAGAACATGAGAGGCACCATGCAGAGGGCTCCTCTTTGCTGTTGTCTGTTCTTGCCTCATGTCGAATCAGAAACCACATGGCCCTTTGCAATTAAAAACATGACAGTGCCTTGAAATGTGGGCAGAATTTTGCAAGTCAAAGCAGTTTTCTACTAAGCATCTACGAACTGCCAGATTCTATGCCAAGATCTGGGGATACAAAAATGAGCGGAACAAATGCTTGCCCTACAGCTTGGGTGGGTGAGTGGGTAGGTGGGGATAGTGGAGAGGTGGGGGAAGGACTGACCTGTGAGAAAGTAATTGTTGCAGAGACAACGATGTGGTGGTAGTTTATAGAGAAGAATGAAGATGTTATGGGAACACAGAAGAGGAATAATAAAGCTACTGTTTATTGAACACTGAGTGTGTGACAGACCCAGTACCAGGCGCTTCACCTGTGTAATTGTGATTAATCTGCTCAGCCACCCTGTGAGGTAGACACCTGTACTTTAGTATCCCTATTTTACAAGCAAGGAAACTAAGGAATGGGCAGATGTGCCCACGCCCCACACGGTGGGTAGCCGTCGGCAGCGTGACTCAGTGCTCCCGCTCTAGGCCCATGTTGATAGTGCTACCCTGTGCTGCTTTGTCCTCCCTGGCAGTGCCCTTTGGAATGGTTTTCTAGAGTAGGTGACCTTCGAACTGAATCTTGAGTGGTGTGTGGCATTCCAGCTGAGCCATGTGCTTTCAGGTCAGGGTTTAGAGGAGAGAAACAGCACTTCTTTTGAAATGACTGAGGGTTTGCTGGCTGCTTCCAGGTTACGGGAGTAACCTGCAGTGGGCTGCAGTGAAGAAAACATTCCCCCTCATTGGCTCTGAAGCCGCTGGCTGGCATTTCCCCTTTCCTGTGAGGCGGAGGGAGAGAGTGAGGGACCCCGACCCAAGATAAGACTGACAGGCTCTGAAGCCAGACCCATTTGTGAGTTACTAGTCTTCCGGAGCAGGGCTTCCCCTAGGTCTCTGTGGGGTTGGGGTGGGAGGGTGCAGTGGGGGTGGGGGATACGGTAGGGGAGTAAGGGGGGGCCTGGGAGGAGCAGTGGGGGCAGCCTAAGCCATGGGCGGGTTCCCCCTTTCCTCTAACGCCCCAGCCCCAGGGCCACACCCTGGGAAAGGCCTGAGCTGTGGCAGTCTGGCCCTCCCCCAGTGCGTGGGAAGTTCTCATGAGAAAAGGGATCCTGGCTGGACAATGGCTTCCTGTCTGACTGCTGGGAAGGTTTGTCTTAGAGGAGAGGAAGGTTGCAAATGGCATGAGAAATTGTCTCTCCCCTCTCGCTGCCGCCTGTTTTAGACTTCTGACTATTTGAGTGGGGGGTCAGGAAGGCGGAAAGCCAGGGAAGTCCATGGACAGAAGCAGCCCTTGGGTATCTCTTAAGTAAGTGAACTCCTCCTGCCTGTTTCCCTGTTCCCACTACACACCCAAGGCAGGAATCTGCCCAGATGGATGCAGGAGCTTCTGTGCAGACACGATGCTTTCCTCAAGCCTCTCACGCCTTGTGCTCAATTTAAAGCCTCCATGGCTACATGTAGGACTTTGATGAAGGAACCTTGAGTAGGTGGGTGAGGCCAGCAACTCACCCAACTCAAAACAAATTTGCAAATGTCAGAAGAGACCTCAGAGGTCATCTGGTTCAGTACCATCATGTACTGGAACTGAGGCTCGGAGAGGCCACTGCCCACAGGCAGTAAGTGAGTACCCTTTGTCACTGGCCTCCCTTTTCAGGATGTGGATGTGGGAGGAGAACCTGGGCCTGCAGACCCTCTGTTTCTGCCCAGTGCCGTGGAGAGGGAAGTCAGCCTTTCGGGTTCACACGTGACTCTGCCCCTTTCCTGCTAGGTGGCCTTGAGCAAGTTTCTGAACTTCTCTCACTCTCACTCAATTTGCCCATCTGTATAATGCTGTAATAATATGTTTCTTACAAGGTCTTTGTGAAGCTTAAATGAGTTACACATGTAAAGTGCTTGGAATGGCACTTGGCATTTATAGTAGATGGTTAATAAATATGAGCTGTTAGTACTGAGATTTTTAAAGGAGGCTTCAGAAAAAAAAACTTTTCACTATAGTCAGATGTGATTATTACCCTGCACCCCTGCCTCTTTGCATTTGTCTGGAATGCCCAGTCCCAACATTCTTGGGAGGTTTTCATGAGGAGAATCACCTTCTCTTTGAGCCTTTTCACACTATAGTATGACTTTTCCTTTCACATATAGAGTAGCCAGGTGTTCCAGAAGCTCCAGGCCTAGTTTATCAGGGGATGAGCCACAGAATGGAACCTGGTGTCCTGCCCTCCCCTGCAGGCCCAGGTCAGCTTAGTGGTCAAGCCTGCAGCCTAAGAACCAGAGTAGAGTGCCTGTTGAATCCAGCATCATTATTTACAAATGTGTGTTTTGGGGCAAATTACTCAACTCAGCTGAGCCTCATTGTTCTTAGGAGAAAATACAGTCCCTGCTTCATGTAAAGAGAGAACTCACAAGAGTGCCTGGCACATGTAATAATCTATTTGCAGTAATTATTACTTTCCTTGTTTTATGTCCAAAAAACAAAAACCCCAAACTGCACATTTGAATACCCTTTTTTGTCTGTTTTTACCTTGCTTTTTTCTCTGGCTCCGCTTATAATAAACCGTTGAGGGCTACAAGTAGAAATTGGACCTTCACATATCAAGAAGGGATTTTGAGAGCAAGCACATAAACAGTACCTTTTAAAACAACCTTCCGGGGGGACGCCTGGGTGGCTCAGTTGGTTGAGCTTCCAACTTCAGCCCAGGTCATGATCTCACAGTTTATGAGTTCGAGCCGCGTGTTGGGCTCCGTGCTAACAGGCTCAGAGCTTGGAGCCTGCTTCAGATTCTGTGTTTCCCTCTCTGTCTGCCCCTCCCCTGCTCATTCTCAAAAATAAACAAACATTAAAAAAAAAAAGTAGAACAACCGGCTAGGCCCCTGGGCGGGGGGGCGGGGGGGGGGGCCTCCTGCCCCTGTGGCGTGCTTCTGAACCTTTCCACTGCTTTCAGATCGCCAGACTCCCCCTCTGACTCTCAGACAAGGACTCTTCTCCTGGATCTGTGCTGTCCAGTACAGTGAATCCAAGCCCCATGTGGCTACTGAGAACCTGAAGTGTGGTTAGTTTGAGTTGAGATGTGCTGACTTAACTATGGAAAAAAAAAATTAGATATCTCTTTAAAATAGAAAAATTTATATTTTATATAAATTAGGTTAAATAAAGCAGATTATTAAGATTAATTTCATGTGTTTCCTTTTACTTTTTCACCATGGCTACTAGAAAATTTTAAATTACCCATGTTGGGGTGCCTGGGTGGCTCGGTTAAGTATCTGACTTCAGCTCAGGTCACGATCTCGCGGTTTGTGGGTTCGAGCCCCGCATCGGGCTCTGTGCTGACAGCTCAGAGCCTGGAACCTGCTTCAGATTCTGTGTCTCCCTCTCTCTCTGCCCCTCCCCCGCTCACGCTCTCTCTCAAACTCTGACCCTCCCCTGCTCACACTCTGTCTCTCTCAAAAACAAACATTAAAAAAATATATAAAATTACCTATGTGGCTGCATTATATTTCTGTTGGACAGTGCTGCGCTGGATGTGTGATATCCATCCATTCCTTCCTCCCATCCTTATTTTTTCTGATCCTATTTCTCTTCTTTGCCACTGGTTCTTACCTTCCTCTGGTTGCCAGCAGTGCTCCTTACCGGAATTAGATGGTCTCTGACAAGGACGGCCCAGGCTAATAGAAGAGTTCACCTTTTAACACTTCCTTCTTTGCTTTGCATTAGAGTTGGCCGTGTGTGAGTCTGTCCTCTCTAAGCTTTCTGAGGGCACAGTCTTGTCACATTTACATTTATGGCCTCCTAGAGCAGCCTGTGGAGAGATGGAGGCTCTGAGTTACAACCAGAGACATTTACAATTCTGCCTCCGTGGTGTCCCTGATTATTACGACTGCTGTGTTGGTATGCTGGGTTTAGGGAAGCCTTTTTCTTCTCCCCTTAATTCCCAGGAAAGCTTTTCTCCAGCCATCCTTTCTTTGGATGCTTTGATTAAGCACCTACTTCTCTGTGCTTAATGTTATGTTCTAAATGCTACTGCTCTGATTTTAGTCTAAAACTACATTATTTCAAACTTGTGCATGAACACTGACCAGTTTCTTAAGCCCTCAGTCAGTGTTTTAGAGCATGGTGTTTTCTTGATAACTGACGTCAGCCAGAATCTCTTTTGTTGAGTCTTTTTTTAAATGCACCAGGTATTTAAATGTCTATTTGCCTTCCTCACACTGACCTTCACACTCCCTACTCCTCATACCTCATTTTGAAGGGGCTCAAGTGCTCGTTCAAGTGTGTTACACTGAACAGTTTGATCCGGGGCCCTCTCCTGGAGCTCATTTTGATTTGCTTGTTACGGAATCTTATAGAGTTGGTTTTGTTTATTGCCTCCTCCTTCTAAAAGGCTGGTCCTCAGGACACAAAAGCAAAGCCCATTTAGAAGGGCTAATCAAGGGTTCTTGTTTTCTACTGAGGGTTGTAGGCTGCAGTGACTTGGAGGTGGAAGGATCAGCCAGCTTATTTTGCATCTTCTCTGTCTGCATCCTCCCCAGCTGGCTGAATCGTCTTTCTCTGAGGCCCCTGAAGAACTACTTTGCTGCTTCCTGTGCTTACTGGAGGCCTAAATGGTTGTAGGAGATAATGGAAAGCAGAGAAGGAAGCTAAGGAGAAATAATTGATTTTTTTCCTGTAAAATTTCTATCTTCTGGCTTTCTCCCTCTCTTTTTACAATTACGCGGCTTGACCAAATCAGATGAGTTCATTGTCTTCTTGCAGTTTAGAACAGAGCTTAAAACTCCCTCTGAGAACCTTGGGTTGTCAGAGAGAGAGGCTGAGATTAAGATTAAGGTAGCTTCTTGCCCAGGATGGTGGCTTCCAGAAGCCTCTGGATGATTATTTGCTCTTCCTGATGTTCTTCCATTTCTTGTTAACCCAGGCATCACTGAGAGGGTCCTTTTGAACACCTGCTCTTTTATAAAACTTTTTTTTTTAATTTTTTATGTTTATTTATTTTTGAGAGAGAGAGCACGAGCAGGGGAGGGGCAGAGAGAGAGGGAGACACAGAATCCGAAGCAGGCTCCAGGCTCTGAGCTGTCAGCACAGAGCCTGATGCGGGGCTCGAACCCACAAACCACGAGATCAAGACCCAAACTGAAGTCGGACGCTTAACCAACTGAGCCACCCTGGCGCCCCGAACACCTGCTCTTTGCCACAACTCTCCCACTCTGCTGTTTGCCTGGGCAAGAAGGCCATATTTTTTTCTTGTGTTCTTGGTGTCTTAACATGACCTTGCCCCCTCCCCCCCCCCTTTTTTTTTAACCTCCATAGCCTCCTTACTTCCCTGGACCGGGGGCAGCCTCTTTGCAATGCTGAGCCCTATGCATTTGACTGGTTTCCTTTAGCCTTCACAGATAATGTGAAAGAACCTGTGTGCATGTATTTGACCGTACTAGGGTTGCTGTACTGTTGACAAACTTTAAGGCTCCCTCCAGCTTTGTCCATCTTTGATCAGATTCAGTTCTTCTTATAATTCTCCCCTTCTCAGGACCCCTCAGAAGCTTCCCTTGTCCTTTGAACATGTTACAAACACCTCCTGTTGCAGTCAAGACTGTCTGCAAGATGGTCTGCTTGTCACTTTTTTTTTTTGCACTAAACTTTCCTTATGCTAGGTGATCTCATAGGTTTTCTAGATTTGGGCTTTACCGGCAGGAATACCAGCAGCAGGAGTGGCTTTAGAATCTGCAGCTTTTCCTCTGAGACCATCTTTCCCAGCACATTGGACCTGTGAGTGGGTCCTGCCTGCTTTCGGAAGCTGCCCTGGGGTGCTCAGCATTAATTATGCTGAGGAAATGACCCAATTAGACACAGTGCTAGGAGAGCCAGGGGATCTGTGGCAGCCTTGTTGCCCTGAACAAAAGAGGGAAAATGTAAAGAGTAAAGCAGTTTACAGAGGTTCCTTTGGAAATCCAGCTGGACAGCTTTTTGAACTAGTTGGCCAAAGTTGCAAGAGGCACCAGGAGTGTGGTGGGTCTGTCTTCCTCCTGTTTAAGACTTTGGGTGAGGTAGGTGGCGTGGGAAGAATCTGGAGAAGGCGTGTCTCTAGAGGGCACTGGGGCACTTACTTGGGCTCATCTGCTAGTTTCAGAGAAGCTGCCCAGACCTCTTCTGTGCATCCCTTTGGCACCCACCCTGGCGTTATTGTCTGATAAATCTTTATAGATGAGTCTTTTCTCCCCATCTCAGCATACACACCTTGAAGGCAAGGAGCCATCATCTCTTTTTCGACATGACTTACCCCCCAGCCTGGCTGGCAGTCTGCCTGCTTACTGGCAGTCTTTAGGTTGAAGGGAAGTGGTATTTGATAAGAGGCTGTAAGGGCATCTCTGTGCAAGGGAGCGGTGGGCAGTCTTGTGAGCGGGAGAGAGTTCAGTCAGGCTCCAGGTCCGTTAGAGGAAGTGGAAAAAAAAAAAACCCAACAGTTCTTATTTTCATACCGATGTTCTTGTGATAATCAGGATGGGGGCAGAATATTTGTCAGCAAAATCAAATGTCCTTTGGAATTTTCTATCTTTTATATTAGTAAGGCTTTTGGAAAGTTGAAGTTCATCGTACCTGGCCATCCTGCCAGCATGTCTTCTCCCCCAGCCTAGCCTTCCAAACAGAATTTCCTTTAGTGCCCCTGCTGTGTATCTCCTGTTAGGGCTAAGCACACCCACAGTCCATTGCCTGACTTTTAACTCTGCAGCATCAGTCTAGGATTGGAGGTGCAAGCCATGGAATCAGAGGTCACCCTTCTCATCAGGCCGCTTAGACCTTCCTGTTCCTCTGACTTACTGCTACAACTCATCTACACCAGGGTTTTCACCACACTTGGACTCCGTTTGCCTAACTGACCTGTTTGAAAGGAGGTGACCAGGACATGCATACTTCTTAAAGGCCCACTCAGCTCCTGGGGTAGAAGCAGTGTCTGCTGGTGGAAAGAGCACAGGTTTTAGAGTCAGAAGACTCGACCCTGCTCTCGGGTCTGCCCTTTACAGTGCCTTACGATTGGCTAAAAGTCATTTAACTTCTGTGGGCCAGTGTCCTCATCGACAAAGGGGAGTAATGATAACTAGGTCTTGGAGCTGTCAGAATAAAGGGATAGAAGGTGAAGATGCTTTTAAAGCTAAATAGTCTCGCCTGAGCGAAAGCTGTGGGCTTTACTGTGGGATGGAGACCAGTGCTGGCGGGGACTTCTCCAGTCAGGAGGAGGGCAGTACATGGGGGCTTGGGAAGGCCAGGAAATCCATCAGAAATCCCCTCTCAGGCCACGAAGGCGCATTTTTATCACACCATGGCGTCTTTTCTGGTATTGTTATCAGAAATAGGGCTAACGTTTCCCTTGCACAGGTTGACAGTGTTTTACCACCTTTCACTCTGATTCATTGTGTGTTTCAGTAGGTTTTATCAAAACCATATGATGTGCTAGGTCTCTGAGTTCACGACTGTCAGAGTCTGTCACTCCCTCATGGGTGTGGTTCTCCCAAGGCACATACAGAGCAAGAGGGGAAATGTTGCAAGCAGCCAGACTTTCCCTGCAGCCAGCGTGCTTCCTTTTGTCACTGGCAACCTGAATTTCCAGAGTTTGGCCAATAGCCTTTCTAAGAGAATGGCTCTCAGATCCTTCTGCATTTCCTGTCCTCGTCAGCAGCATGGACAGGATCCCACTGGGAAACCTCACTGCTGTATCCCCACACACTCTCTCTCTGTCTTTGCAGTGTGTTCCCTACCCCCGGAGCCAGAGAATGGTGGCTATATCTGCCACCCCCGGCCCTGCAGAGACCCCCTGAACGCGGGCAGCGTCATTGAGTACCTGTGTGCTGAAGGCTACATGTTGAAGGGTGATTACAAGTACCTGACGTGTAAGAATGGAGAATGGAAACCAGCCATGGAGATCAGCTGCCGTCTCAATGAGGGTTAGTCTGGCAGATGAGAAAGGGGGGCTGCTGGGGTCCTGCTTCCTTTAAGCTGATGGGAAGTGGCGCCCACTTCCTCCAGAGCACCTGTGCTGTGGGCGGTGTAGCTCCTTTGATGCCCCTCAGCCTCCCTTCCTTTGGGATTTCATGTCTTTGTAAAAGACGTTTGGGGTTGCTGGTGCGTGTCCCACTGCATTTCAGCTGAGCCACCGAGGGGCTTGGTAGCTTTATCGAGGCATCTGTTCTGCTTTGTAAAGTCTCTTTGATGCTTAGGATCTCTCGTTTGCCCAGCCAAGTGCTGGTGACCTTTGGCCATGTTCTGCTAACACCTTCTGGAGTGTCTCTTTTATATTATTTTTCTTTGAATGGAAATGGACTGTTTGTTATAGAGCTACAGTCCAGCTGGACAGAAGACCCCTCCTGCCTCCTCCTGTCATCCATGACAGGAAAATCCAACTGTCTGCAGGAAAGTATGTGTCCTACAGCTGTCTTCGTGCCTCACACTCGGGCTCCTAGACCATGACACCCTAGAGATGGATGGGGACCAGCCTGAGATTTGCAACTGAAGTTACAGGGTCTTAGAACAGGGGATCACAGCCCAGTTCTTACCAGTTTTCCTGCCATATGTGGGGAAACATGGGTGGGACCTAGGATGGTGGAAGGCTGTGTCCATGCACATGGTTGATGCCTACCAACCTGCTACTGAGGACAGGATCAGAAGTGGTTAGTAAAAGCCAGATCTCTAGGGGCATGGGAGGTTAGGTGTGAGATGGTCCTCAAAGGTCTGAAGTGAAGAGAATTTTAGATTCGAGAACAGGATGGGGAAATGACCCCTTACCTTATGTGTAAAAGCTGCTCCACACTTAGACTTCCAAAATGGCCATGGCCATGGCACCGTGCAAGGGACCTTTGACGAGATCAGCTATGGGGCTCACATGTTATGGGTCTGGGCACAGCACACTTCTGATGATGGTTTTATTTCTGTAGACAAAGATGCCCACACATCACTTGGGGTCCCCACGCTGTCCATAGTTGCTTCCACTGCCAGCTCCGTGGCACTCATTCTCCTCCTCGTGGTGCTGTTTGTGCTGCTGCAGCCGAAGCTGAAGTCGTTCCATCACAGCAGGTGAGGCCCGTGGTCGGGGGCAGCGGGCATTGCCATGAGGCCTGGCCTTTGACTGCAGAGGGGTGCTTGTGGGCCTGGCAGCCTCTTCTGATGTGTGTGCCTAGGGGAAGGGGAGGGCCCTGCCATGTGTTCAACTCCTGGATATGCCTGGCACTGTGCTTATCATTTTGCTTATCATTAGCTTAATCCTCATTGGATCACTGCAGATAAGGAAGCTGAGGCTCAGAGAGATTCAGTCAAGGTCGTGACTCCTCTAGATGATGACCACCTGGAGATTTGAACCCAGACTTGTCCAACCCCCAAGCCTTGTCATTTGCCCTATACCAGTGGCTCTCAAAGTGTGGTTCCAGCAGCATCAGCATCACCTGGGGACTTGTTAGGAATGAGAATTTTCAGGCCCCATCCCAGACCAACTGAATGAGAAACTCTAGGGCCGAGACCCATCCACGTAGTTTCATAAGCCCTCCAGGTGATTCTGAGGCAGGCTCTGTTTGCAAGCCACTGCCCTGGCCCCCTAGTTCCCAATCCTGACTGCACATAGAGGCATCTGTAGGGAATTAAACACAAATACCAACACCTAAGCCTCTATCCCCAGACATTCTGATTAATTTGGTTTGGAGTGGGAGCCTAGCATTAGTGTTTTTTGTTTTGTTTTTTATTTATTTTTTTTTTAATTTGTTTTTTTAATGTTCATTTATTTTTGAGGGAGACAGAGCGTGAGCACAGGAGGGGCAGAGAGAGAGGGAGACACAGAATCCGAAGCAGGCTCCAGGCTCCAGGCTCCGAGCTGTCAGCACAGAGCCAGATGCGGGGCTCAAACTTACAGACCGTGAGATCATGACTCGAGTCGAAATCGGACGCCCACCCAGGCGCCCCTGTTTTGTTTTTGTTTATTTTTGAGAGAGAGAGAGAGAGAGAGAGGGAGAGAACGAGCGGGGGAGGGGCAGAGAGAGGGGGAGACAGAGGCTCCAAAGTGGGCTCTCTGCTGTCAGCATAGATATGGGGCTTGAACCCATGAAACGTGAGATCACAACCTGAGCCAAAGTTGGACGTTTAACCGACTGAACCATCCAGGCACCCTGTGGCATTAGTGTTTTTTAAAAAGCTCCCAGTGGTTTTAATGTGCGGCCAGGATGGCAACCACTGTGCCATACTGTGCTAGAAACAGAGGAAGTGGGGGTTTTTGCCCACCTTTGTCACTTTCCTTTTTTCAGTTAAGTGCGCTGCCCACAAGTCGTCCCAGACTGGGTAGATGGGGGAGGGGGTGGCAGTGGTGGGGGACTGGCCCTGAGGGTATCCCTTAGGGGAAACTCTGCCCCGGGGCTGTCATGGCCCCCTGCAGTTTTTTGGGCTGCCCCGGCAGCTCCTCATTCCCCTGAGAATAGTTGATGTGCACTCACAGCCCTTTATCAGTCACTGTCGTCATCCACAGGCACAGAGGAACAAGCTAAGTTGTGTTAAATCAAACGCTTCCTGGTCTGGAATTTACAGACCAGGCTCAGGCTAAGTTTCATCTTTGTGTAGTTGTGTGATTTTTCTTTCTTCTTTCTATTTTGTTTCTTTCGGGGGCCGGGGTGGGGGGGCAGGTAGTAGCTATTTGTTTTTTCAAGGTTGTTACACAGTTCGTAGAATGAAGAGGAACTACTTGAAAGAATTGGCTATTTCCATGTAAAGTCAAGCTGATCTGTTTGTTGCTTCATCCAAATTAGGGAGTATTTTCCCTTTGTAGTTACCTGGTAAGTGTGTTAAAAGTAATTGGCTGATTTTGCCTGACTTGAGTGGAAGAAAGATTTGTTTGTTTGTTTGTTTGTTTGTTTGTTTATGGGCCCTGTTCAAATTTTGTACTGTGTTACACATATTACTTTTTTTTAATTAAAAAGTTTTTTTTTTAATGTTTATTTACTTGAGAGAGAGAGAGACAGAGAGAGACAGAGAGTGAGCAGGGGAGGGGCAGAGAGAGAGAGAGAGACAGAATCTGAAGCAGGCTCCAGACTCCAAGCTGTTAGTTGGAACTCACAAACCATGAGATCATGACCAGAGCCAAAGTCAGATGCTTACCCAACTGAGCCACCAAATTAAGGCACCCCTTAATTTTTTTTTAATGTTTATTTATTTTTGAGAGAAAGAGAGACAGAGCATGAGGAGGGAGGGGTAGAGAGAGAGGGAGACACAGAATCTGAAGCAGGCTCCAGGCTTTGAGCTGTCAGCACAGAGCCCGACATGGGGCTCGAGCTCACAAACTATGAGATCATGACCTGAGCCAGAGTCAGATACTTAATCGACTGAGCCACCCAGGCGCCCCCACGTATTATATTACTTTTTAAACAACAACAAAATGCATTTTGAATAACAGAAGCTAAGCACGTACCAGAATGCACAGTGCTTTCTATGTGACCTTGCCATCAGTTTCCCTTCCTTCCAGAAACCTCCAAGCACTTCTGAGTACCCCTTCTGTCATCCTCACAGTGTCTATGCCATTTGAATTGGTAGCATAGATTTTATCTGCAAGTACAGATGAGGAAATTAAGAGCTAATAACAGTCTAGCAATAGTAATGTGGTCCAGTCATGGAGCTTCTGTGTGTTCTGGTGTAATACCCTGAGGAGAGCACAGCATCACAAATGATACAGTGTTCCAGGCAAAAATTGACTGGAATCTTAATCCCAAGGAAACAATTAAGTCCGGACTGTGGGCTGTGGGACATCGTAGGAGACAACTGGCCTGGATTCTAACAAAAAGTATCCTTGTCATGAAGGAGGAGCTATCGTGGACTGTTCTAGAGGAAAGGAGATAGAATAGGACTAACCGCAATGCATGAGCCAGCCCTAATTGGGTCCTCGAAAACAAACGAGACTGCAGCCGAAACAGATCTATTTTGGGGTATTTAGGAAAATTTGAATGACAGTATTATACCATTGTTAAATTTCAAGGAGGTAATAATGTTGCAGGTATGTAGAAGAGGTTCTTCGGAGGAGTGTGCTGCTGAATAATGTTCTATTTAGCCATAAATAACTTACTTTCAGAATGGTTCAGGACAAAAGTGTGTTCATATCAAAAAGTGATAAAAAAAAAAAAAGGTGTTTGCATAAATAAATCTCACACAAAGTTCAGTAAAAGAAGCCAGATACACATACACATATGTACACACACATTCATTGTATATCTCATTTATATAAAGATCAAAAGTACGCAAAACTCAACTGTAGTGTTGAGGGGTTCATTTTAGGCAGTAAAACTATTGAAATAGAAAGCAAAAGCCTGATTGTCATGTAAGTTAGGATAGTGGTTACTTCCGGTGTGAGGAAGTAGGAAGTCATCGGGACAGGAAGCAAGGGTGTGTGGGGTGCTGGCAGCATGCTCTTTCTTGACCTCGGTAGGGGCAGTACCTTTGGGATAAAACAGTAAGCTGTATATTTTTCTATTTTGTGTGTGTGTGTGTGTGTGTGTGTGTGTGTGTGTGTGTGTGTGTGTTGTAATTCACATATAATTTTTTAAGTTAAAGGTAAAAAGGCAAGCGGGGCACCTGGGTGGCTCAGTCGGTTAAGCGTCCAGCACTTGGTTTCAGCTCAGGTCATAATCTCACGGTTCGTGGGTTCGAGCCCCACATCGGACTCCACTCTGGTGGTGTGGAGCCGGCTTGAGATTCTCTCTCTCCCTCTCTCTGCCCCTCCCCCCCCCACATGTTGTCTCTGTCTCTCTCAAAATAAATACACTTTTAAAAAATTGAATAAAATAAAGGGCAAGTACAGTAGCTGAGTCACAGAAATAGAATTCTTCACATTTTGACTCCGGCGTCCCAAGACCACAATGCTTCTTTTCCCTCTCCTTTTTTTAACCACTGCTGCATGGAAATTTAATTCACACACCACACAGTGTGCCCACTTAAAGCGTTCAGACACTATACTCACAGATATGTGCAAGCATTACTCTCTTACTTTCCTGTCCTCCCTGTGCTGCATAATGGCTTTATTTCTACGTCTCTAGGTTCCTAGTTTTTACACCGTATGAGAGGGCTGGGTGCCTGGGTACCCAGAGGGTAAGAGCCCAGGAACTGGATTCACATCCCAGCTTCTTCCCGCACCAGCTGTGTGACTGGGCAGGGTACTTGACTTCTCTAAGCCTCATCTGCATTCTTGGTGAATCTGTACCTGAAAGGGCTCACCTGCGGGTTCAGTGGGATAAAGCGCTTAGTGCTGTGCCTGGCACGTTGTAAGTGCTCAAAACTGGTTGGCATTGTTGGTGTCGTGGTTGGTATCTATTTCTTTGTGTATTTTCATTCTTCCTTTGTCTTTTTCTCTTCTGGATGCAGGCGCGACCAGGGAGTATCTGGCGACCAGGTTTCCATCATGGTGGATGGAGTCCAGGTTGCGCTACCGTCCTACGAGGAAGCTGTATACGGCAGTTCCGGTCACTGTGTGCCTCCTGCTGACCCCAGAGTGCAGATCGTGCTGTCAGAAGGGTCTGGGCCCGGTGGGAGGAACGGACCAAGGGAGCAGCAGTTGCAGGACCAGGGGGCCTGTTCCTCTGCAGGCGGAGAGGAGGAGGCCCCGGGCCAGTCTGGACTATGTGAAGCCTGGGGCTCTCAGGGCTCAGAGACTGTGATGGTGCATCAGGCAACCACCTCTTCCTGGGTGGCCGGCTCAGGGAACAGCCGAGTGGCATACAAAGAAGCCCCAGATTCAGAGAACAGTGACATACAAAGCCTTTTATCCCTCACATCGGAGGACTACACAGATGGTAGGTGGTCTGCACTGATTGTGAATTATGAGCTGCTCGGGGGCCTTGCTGGGAGTGAGGAGGGACTGTGAGCCTCTCTCATAATTGGGTATTTGGAGGCAAAGGAAGATAATACCTGGGGGATTAGCCTGCAGAATAAGGCCTCACCCTCAGTTCCCGGCAGGGCTTTGGGCTCTGTGTAGGAGACTTTTGACTGTTGTCTGTGAATCTTCGTAGTTTAGAGTTTCCAAAACTATTTGTGGTCACAGGCCTGTGCTAAATCAAAGAGAGGACAGCTGGCTGGAGGCGGGAGTAGGGTCTGTTCTCTTGTGATGATTTTTATGTTCCTGAAAGGACAGGAGTGACAAAGAGGTATGGGGTCATGTTACAGAGAAAACTGGAGCCAGTCTTTCTTGCTCGGGATTCAGCAGTTTCATTTTCAACAGGACCGTGCAAGTCCTGTGCTAGTTGGTTTTCTTGCACTGTGTCAGTTAAACCTCACAGCGATCCTGAGAAGTAGATACTATTACCATCCCTATTTTACGGATCAGGATACTAAGGCCAGAGGAGGTGTCACTTGCCCATTGGTAGTAGCTGAGCTGGGATTAGAGCCCGTGTTTATAACCCCACAGTGCCATGCTACCTCTCAGGTGACTCTGGGTTCTTGGTGGCAAGCCAGCCATAGAAGGAAATTGCCAACTCCTGACCTACCTGCCTCTTCTGGGGCCTGGAGAATTGAATATCGGGATTGACTCTGTCACTTTAAAAAATATCTTTATATGAAACCCCCGTGCTTTTCAGGATGCAGGCTAAACCTAGAGGTTTCCCTTTTGACAGTAGGTTTCTGCACTTACCAAGCCCCTCCGAAAACCAGTGAGGAAGACTTATGTGCCCTGGAGGTCCTGGGTGCCATTAATGTCTGAGTTTGAGAGTATCTGAAAGCAGAGAGGTTGGAAATTCTTGAATGCAGATCATATTTAGGAGTTTCCTGAATCAACAGCATGCCTTCTTTCCTCTTGGTGGGATATAGAGCTGGGAAGGGGCCATTACCTAATTGACCTGCGTTTAAAGATGGAAGCCAGTGACCCAATGGACAGCGAGCTATGCATGTTATGTGTCTGTACATTTTTTTAAAAAATATTTATTTATTTTTGAGACAGAGAAAGAGAGAGAGCATGAACAGGGGAGGGTCAGAGGAAGAGGGAGACATAGAATCTGAAACAGGCTCCAGGCTCTGAGCTGTCAGCACAGAGCCCGACGCGGGGCTCTAACCCACAGACCGCGAGATCATGACCTGAGCCGAAGCCGGACGCTTAACCGACTGAGCCACCCAGGCGCCCCTGTGTCTGTACATTTTAAAAAAAGTTTTTTTTAATGTTTATTTTTGAGATAGTGAGAGACAGAGCGTGAGCAGGGAAGGGGCAGAGAGAGGGGGAGACACAGAATCTGAAGCAGGCTCCAGGCTCTGAGCTGTCAACAGAGCCCGACTTGGGACTTGAACCAATGAACCACAAGATCATGACCTGAGCTGAAGTCGGACGCTTAACCGACTGAGCCACCCAGGCGCCCCTGTGTGTCTGTATGTATTGACACAGGTCCCAAGTGTACTTCTCAGCCCTTATCTTTGCTAAGGAGCCCTGATGGTGCTTGCTCCTCTCCCTTCTTCTCCTCAGTACCTTGCTTTGTTCCATTTATTGAACAAACATTTTTGAGAACCTATCTTGTGTCTGGTGCCAGTTAGATTTCTGAGATGATAGAAAGTAATTTGAAACATGCTGTCTGCCTGCATGGATTGTCTTGGGAAGATCGGGCCTATATTCAAGAAATATGGAACCAGGAGTTGTAGGGTCTGTGTCAGTGTGAGGGGCACAGAAAACAAGATACATCGGTCATTGCAGACTGCCTGTGCTGTCTGAGGCTGACAGCACCGTAGGAAATCAGGACCATGAGGCATCCGTGTAACCCAATGGACGTAAAAGGAGACCCGAGACCCAGGGAAGGAAGTGAGTTATTCGGTATCACACAGCTGGTGATTGGCTCTAAGGAGGAGGTAGGACCTAAGCAGGGCTCAGCAGCCTCATAGGGTGAGATTAAGGATAGAAAGAGAAGCAACTAGACCAGCAGAGTCAAGGCAGACAGGAGATTCAAGGTGGTGGGACCAGAGGGGGTTTGAATACTAAACATTCAGAGTTTATCACACAGGTAGGGGGAGAGATGAGCAAGGAAGGCCTAAAGAAGGGGCGAAGGGGTAGACTCCTCTAGAAGGTATGAGTGAAACATTTTGTTTCTTCAGACCAGGGCCTGCATGGGAAGCATGCAGTGGGATCGATCAGACGTGCTGCAGAGAGACCCAGCAGGGTAACCACTGTGCTTTCCTTTCTTCTCTTCCTGCAGATATCCCGCTGTTGAAAGAAGCATGAGTGCTGCCACGGGCCTCTCCTCTCTGCAACGGTCCTCTCTGCCCCTCTTCCCTCTCCCTGTGGGTTTGAGTACGCCATACTCCAGCCACCCTGCCCGGATACCTGAGCTGCCACCTGTGTATCTGTGTATCTCTGTATCTCTGAGGGCCTCCAGGCCCACCTTGCTGGAAACTCAAGATGATTCTCGCCATCTGCCCGCTGGACAGCTGGAGGAGCTGGCATTTTGCCTACTCCAGCCTTCCCATCTGTGTCGGAGACATTTGAATGTGCTGGACTGAACTCTTCCTTTCCCTGAGCCCTCCGGGTCCCCTCCAGCCAGCTCTTTGGCGGCAGACCCCACCAGCCTGCGTGGGCCTGAGAGCCGCTGTGTTTACTCGTGCCTTCCCCCACCCAGCCCATTCGATTTCCCTGTCATGCAGGCTTGTTGCTGTCCTACAAGCCTTGGTGGCTGCACTGCTGCCCTCCGGCACACAGAGGGCCAGGTCTGGGTCTGGCCTGTCACCTTTAAGGGCTGGCACCACTGCCCTTAGCAGGAGCAGATCCAAAAGTGGCTCTAATTAGGGCAAGGATGTGGGTGCCCGGGCCTGCCCTGGGTTGACACCCGTGGCACATTTCTTTGGCTGAGGTTGGAGGATGTGGAAAATCACGCCAAAGCTATCCCAGCACCCAGGTGTCCAGCTCAGAGGTTCTGGCCCCTGGCCCTGTTGAGTTTCTGAGAAGCGTTGAGAAGATCCTGAGGGAGGGAAGGAAGGTGGCTGATGGGCGATTGTCTTCCTAATATGCAAGTTCTCACTTCCTACTTCTAGCACCAGCCTTCCTGGCCTTGGTCTTTTCTGTTTCACTGGAGTGTGAGGGGAAGTGGCCTGCTGCCTCCTGGGTTTGGTCCTTGGCAGCCCCAGCTTCCTTGCTGCCCACAGGGGCCCGAGGTGAATCATCGCTGGGATGGGAGAGTTGCTGAGGTGCCACGGAAGGTCTGTGTGGCCAGTGGCATTTGGGGCACTTTGCCCCGTTCTGGGTTCGTGGTGACGGAAGGGAGCCCGAGAGGCACAGACCGAGTCCCCAGGCAGCTGCAGGCAGCTCCAGCCCCGGTCCTGAGGGTCCTCGTCACCACAGTCACGTGCCTTAGTAACTGTGCCCAGGAAGCGTGCTGCTGCTTGCTGCACTGCTGCTTTCCCTGCTTGTGTTTCCCCTGCCACCCTTCCACACGCCAGCCCACCAGCGAGTCCCTGCTCTCTCCCCTGGCCCCCCTGCCACCCTTCCACGCGCCAGCCCACCAGCGAGTCCCTGGCACCTGGGGGAGGGGCCGACACTCCTGTGCATCCCCCTTGCTGGTCTGCAGCGGGTGAATGCTTGCGAAGCAGCCTGGCTCCGGGTCCTGGAGTCGGAGCGGGTGGGCTCGGTGCTCCCAGATGCTCCTGCTGGAGGCTCTCGCTCTGCCACGTGTGAATGCTGACCAGGGCTGGGGTGGCAGAGCTCAGCCAGGCTACTGTCATCCTCAAAAGACGTGGCATTAAAGAATGCTTGTTTCTGTTTTGTTTTTGAAGCGCTGGGGCCGGGAGACTTGTAGCTGAGCCCACCTGCACCTCTGCTGCTCCCCAGCCGCTCTGTTTGGGATGGTGAAAACAATAAAGAACCCAGTCTATTTTCAGTACCTGACCTAACAGGGTAGCTCTAGGCGTGGTTGGCCGCGAAGATTAAGAGGAATGGCCTCCTCTCAGCCTCCCTCGCCACTCTCAACACGCACTTTACCACCTGCCCGCTTCCGGCCTCCTGGCGCCACTGTAGTCTTCCTTCGCTCAGGGTAAGGGCAGTGCCTTCTGGGCCTGCGGGCAACCCCACACCTCCCCCCTTCCCCACCCAGGAGCCCTCACGTGCTGTGCGCAGAGCCCTGGCTGGCGTGTTTCCATGCAGAGCAGGTTGGTGAAGGTGCTGGAACACAGAAGCCTCTGAGGGACATGCAGCAGACCAGGGGGCCTGCCCTTGCCTCCAAAGAGGCCATTTCCGGAGATGTGCCTGTCAGCGGTTGCTGGCACGGGGCCCATCTGGAGGGTAGGGTCCCTACAGACCCTAGTTGCCTCCTTTACCCACAGGGGTGCCCTGTCTTCCTCCAGAAAAGACAGCAGGGACAAATGGCGGTGGGGGGCGGGGGTTGGGGGCGGAATCCAAAGTCTCATTGTTGAGCCTGCAGCCTGAATTCTAGTCTAGAATATTTTTTAAAATGGAAGATCTTACCCTTTTTTATATCATTACTCTGGATCTTTCCCTCCCTAAGAGATTATGCTATTTGAGGTTTATTCAGCCGAGTAGGTGACGAACTTAGCCCTTGGGGGAAAAAATGAAAAATGAAAAGCCTTTCTTCTGAAGCCTTCTTCCACCTTGCTCACCATTAACACTGTCCTGCGGATCACAAGCCCAGACTTGCCTACCTGGTAGGAAAGAAAGTCTGGATAAATGGGAACCTAGCATACACACACCCTTGCCACCTCTCTCCCGTCCCCTCTGTCCCTGGCTTTGCTGAGGCCCAGCTCCCCCCTCCCACCTCCCACCTCCCCCCTCCCACCTCCCACCTCCCGGGGCCTGTCGGGGGAGGATCCAGGCCTCCCATTGCAGCTGACATCCTTGCTGGCTTCATCTCTCGCAGTTCTCTTCTCTGAAGCAGTTTCTTAGCCATCAGCCAGGTGCTGCTGTTTCTAGAGCTTCTGGGGTTTGTCCCTTTCAAGGGATTAGGGACTCCACAGCTGCCTTGAAGTGGGGCCTGGCTGAGAGACCAGCGCAGTGGCAGGTGGCAGGCTGTTGGGCAGGAGGCTGCCAAAGGATCCCAGAGCAGGTGGGAAAACCACAGCCCTGGCTTTCCTGGGCTCACCTCTAGGGGAGTCCAGCAGAGGGCTTGTCCAGGAGGGTAGCCAGCACCAAAGGACTAAAAGTGTCTTTTTGCACACATGAGCTGACTCAGTGGTTTTCTATCCTGCTGACTTGCCAGCGACTTTCAAGGGCCAGTATGTGGTGAAAATCACTTAAGGTTTCCGTCCCTTTCAATGCCTTAGTTTAGCAGATAGGCTCTCTCTTTTGCCATTTCTGAATGTTGTGTGCCGTGTTCCCATCTCACTGGTGTGAACTGTGAAATGGACTGAGTCCCAGCCACTTTGTGAGTTCTTTTGGCTTTATAAGGCACTTCAGTGTGCATTCTACTAACACTCCATTTGCAAACAGAACTTAAGCTAATGTTGTCTTCTCCATTCATCCTCCCCCTCCTCTCCCTTCTCCCCCCCCCCCCCCCCCGCCAGCTTTAAAGTTCTGTGGAGAAGCCTGATGGCAAGACAGACAAAGGTAGACTTTTCCTGCTTCTTTAGTGCTGGCACAGGGATCCACAGGCATTCGGCATTTCCCCTCCCTCCCAGTTCTGGCCACATAGCAATGTCTCCTCCGTTCACAGGGATATCCTCACATAGAGAATGGGATATGCTGCAAACACTGCTACATCCTTGCCTTTCTTTCCTCCTGAAAGAGAATAAAGGGCCCGGAAGGGAAGTGCTACACAGGCTTAAGTCCCCGTGTGCTTGTGAGGACAGTGAGGCCAAGGGCTTCTGGGACTCCCGGCTCTCAACGTAGGGCCAGTCTTTACTGGGGCCCGGGGAGGGGCTGAACTAGACTTTGGCCGAAGCACAGACTGAGTGGTAGAGTAGCTGATTCCCTGAACAGGGAACGGCAACAGGCTCAGCTTTGCTGGGAAGCTGCCGCTCTTAATTTCCAGTTGAAAACCTAGAAGAATCTTGAATGGAAACCCCGAGGTTGAGCCCTCTGTCTGGCAGCAGAGCTGGCTGGAGGGAACGGAGGGGCACAGCACTCAGATTGCCAGGCCGGAGGAGAGATGGACGCGGGTTGCATGGTGGCCTACCACACCCCGCCCTGGCTTCTTTTCACACCACTGTGGAATCCTTTGTAGAATGGTACTCCTAGATGATGGTTTCAAACGACACATGCATCATTGACTCTGTGCAGGATGTCCCTCAATCAGTTTGGGTTTGCTTTATTTTATTTTATATATTTTTTGGTATCCTGTACATTGCGGTGGGTGTGAAGATAGTATTTTAATATTTGTACAAAGTTTAATTTAATTTTAATTGTTCTATGTATATAACTGCATTTCTAAATAATAATTAAAAAGGTTCTTATGAAGGTAGTTGTGAGCGATGTGATCCTTCCAGGAAGTTTTCATAGAAACCCTCGAGCAGGAAAAGCCTAGGTGGTAGGAGTTCCTGAAGTGGTGATGCACCAGCTCTGGGGAGGGGCTGCCTAGCAAGAGACAGGACAGGGAGAGGCGGACGGTATCAGGGAGAGGCCCCAAACCAGAGTGGAAACACACTACCGGTCTTAGGCGTTCTCAGTGTGCCAGTCCCTGTGCTGCACTGGGACTCGGCAGCGAGCAGGCCCCTGCGTTTGGGACCCGGGCACAATTACTGCCCTGGGAGGGCGGGCCGTCCCCACAGCGTGCAGTGCTGATCAGGGAAGCCACGCTGGGTGGGGCACAGGAAGCATCTTTTGGATGGAAGGGCAAAGAAGCTGTGATGGGAAGGGCCGTACCGCCAGGCTAAAGGGTGGGACACCACGTGTGCGTGGACACCAAGGCAGCAGAAGGCACATTCAGTGGAGGAAGGGAAAAAAAAGGAGCACAGGGCTGGGGGGACAGTGGCTCAGCACAGGGCAGGAGAGGGCAGCGGGGGCTGGGGCAGCGGGGGCTGGGTCCTGGAGGCCCTCCAAGCAAGGAGTGGAGAAGTTTGACTTCATCTTCAGGGTAGCTGGAAGCACTTGGACAGTGTTAAGTAACAGAATGATGTAGTAAGCTCCACTTTTCTGGGAGGACACTCTCCCCCTCGCTTAAGACTGTTCAGGGGGATAAAACGTACTTTACCTGGAGACCACTAAAGAAGTCAGTCTTTGGAGGAAGGCACCTTGAGCAGCTAGCCATCCCCTTCCCTGAGGTGGAGAAGCAGAAGACACAGTCTGGGGCGGGAATGATGGAGATCTCAAGACCAGAGGGCAGAGCACACAGAGGTGGAGACGTCATTGCCTGGTAGGAGAGGCCAACAGTGAACAATCACAAACAACAGTGAACAATCACAAAAGGTGGTAAGGGCGTGAGAAGAGGGAAGAGCAGGGCACTGTGGGATAGAAAATCAGGCCACTTTTTTTTTTTTTTTTTTTTTTTTTTAGATCAGGCCGCTCTCAACGTTGTCCTGGGGTAACGGTCAGGATGTGTTTCTCTAATACTTAAAAGTGTCGGGAAAACGTTTTAGGAGCATCTGTGCCAAGTCTCCACCCCAGTCCTCAGTAGGGTCCGCACAAACATCACTGCCATTAGTTGTAAGGAGGTGAAGGGAAGAGCACTTTGCCAGCTTTTGAAAGTAAGGGTGGTAACAGCTAATACTTACTCGCTACGTACCTGGCAGAGTTCTACGCACTTGGTGTGTGTACCCCCAGGGCCACAGAGCAGCTCTACGAGGCAGGTGCCCTTATCGCTCAGAGCTCCAGGCCACATATAATGAAACTGAGGCATAAAGAGGGGGATTAACTTGCCCAAGGTGGGGTCAGGATTGAATTCAAACCCAGGTAGTTCTGCTGAAGTGTTCCCCTCCCTGTCCCATTGTCCCATTCCCAACCCATCTGACACTGCCTGCCTCCCAAGGCCCTTACTGCCCTCCTTCTGCTTTTCAGTCTCTGTTCCAACCAGTGAGCTTCAGGCAGAGGAAAAACTAATTTCATGGCATGGCAGGGAAATGGCACACCCTTCAGTAGGATAACAGATGACCTAAGGGTCAAAGAACGGCAGGTGCCCAGCAGTGTAGGGAGAGGGGGCATTTCAGCTCCGCAGACCATGATAAATACGTTCACAAAGCGGCAGGAATTGTTCCTCCACGAGAAAAAAAAAACATATGAAGAGGAAAGACTGCTTATTTCCTTGATAGATAAGCCTTCTTTGTCACTGGAAAACCGGCAGAAACGTGTCCCATCAGGTAAGGAATGCTGGGGAAGGGAGACTTTCCAACGTGGGGTCAACCTGGAGTTGTTACCTTTCTCTTAAAAGACAGATGAGGGAGGACAAAGGCAAAAAGCCACAAAACCTGCAGAGCCTGGGGGGGTGTTTGGGGGAAGGGCTGGCTTTGAAGTGGTTGCCACAGGTGGGGAAAGGTGGTGGGAGGAGAGAAAAGGAATTTCCTACCCTGCTGCTGAACCCCCCACCTCCCCGTCTGGAAAGCGGAGAGCCCTGGACAACAACAAAAGTAGTAACCTCTCAGGTAGGTCTTTCTCCTATCGATCGCGTAGAAGTATTTTAAAATATGCGAAAATAACACATACTTCAGAAAATTGAGAAAACCTACCACCTCCTGGTAATGTTCTTTTTTCTATGCCTAAATATAGTTTCCTCTTTTAAAAGGATCACTTTTATGTTTTGTTTAATGTTTATTTATTTTTGAGATCGTGGGGGCAGAGGAGGGGCAGAGAGAGTGGAGGCGGGGGATGGACACGGAGGATCCAAAGCAGGCTCTGCGCTGTCAGCACAGAGCCTGACGCGGGGCTCCAACTCACAAACTGCCAGATGGTGACCTGACCCGAAGTTGGACGCTCAACCGACTGAGCCCCCCAGGCGCCCCTAAAAAGATCATTAAAAACATTATTTTTTAAGTTTATTTATCCTTGAGAGACTGAGAGAGCACAACTGGGGGAGGGGCAGAGAGGGAGGGGAAGCAGGCTCCAGGTTCTGTACTGTGAGCACAGAGCTCAGTGCAGGGTTTGAACCCACGAACCGTGAGATCATGACCTGAGCTGAAGGCAGACACTTAACCGACTGAGCCCCCCCAGGCCCCCCCTAAGAAGATCATTTTTAAATAGTATTTTGATTTTTTAATCTTCACAATCTACTTTAATCTCATAAAACATCCATCTACATAATTTTTAATGGTTGCAGTTTTCCATCCTATTGGTAATTTAGACATTTGGATTACCAAAACTTTTAAAAAATTCTAATAACCAAGGGTTTGATAGTATTTTATTTTATTTATTTATTTTTTTTAACGTTTATTTTTGAGACAGAGAGAGACAGAGCATGAATGGGGAAGGGTCAGAGAGAGGGAGACACAGAATCTGAAACAGGCTCCAGGCTCTGAGCTGTCAGCACAGAGCCCGACACGGGGCTTGGACCCACGGACTTCGAGATCATGACCTGAGCCGAAGTCAGCCGCTTAACCGACTGAGCCACCCAGGCGCCCCGATAGTATTTTAAATTATTTCCTTGAGATAAACTACTGGAAATGGAATGCTAGATCAAAAGAAATCCACATTTTAGTGGCTTTTGCTATATCTCAAATTGCCCACTAAGAAAGTTATCCCAAATTATACTCTCATTGGCAGTGTGTGTTTTCCCACAGCCCTGCTAGCATGGGGGATTATCATTTTAAAAAATATGCCAATTGAAAGAAAATGGCATTGTTTTGATTTACACTTGTGTCATTATTCCTGAAGTTAAAGTATGGTTTGCCTACTCTTTATAACAAGACATAGAAGACATTGAAAATTGTGCAGATTTGGCGTCCAAGAGGTCCGTGTTTGAGATGAAGTCAAAACTGTGATTTCCCCTCTAAATAATGCATGATAGATAGATGATTGATAGATGATAGACAGACACATAGATGATAGATACACATACATAGGTCACTCTCCTAAGCTCCCTAGTGGTAGAGGAACATGGCAGGGCTTAGGGACCATCCCATCCCATGCCAAGAGGTGAATAGCTATTTGGCATTTCAGATTTCCCATGATGCCCCAGGGGACCCAGAAAATTTCACAACAAAGGAATGTCCTGTGCAGCCCATGTGGGGCAGCTTGACCTATTCCTGAGCCCGGGGTAGTAGATGATTCTCCATTTGGCAGGGCACTGCAGAGGGCTTGGCAAATATGGACTTCCCCACCCACAGCCTCCCTGGAGGAGCAAGTAACCCGGCCTCCAGCAAAGGCAGCCCGTTCTCAGGTTAATCCTGGGGGCCAGGGCTGAACATCTGGGGGTGATCTGGGGTGTGTGATGGAAGGACTATGGCTCAACACAACTACCAAGCATGAGGGCTGCTGTGGCTTCTGGGGTGGTCCCAAAGCCCTTGAGCATCCGGGGTCCAAACACTTGTAGGGACTTTTGGTGTAACCTGTCTGCAGGATGGAAGACTGTCCTCACTCATGTTCCAATCATTTGTTCATTCGTTTAATAAAATTGGGGGGGGGGGGCGGGCACCTGGGTGGCTCATTTGGTTGAGCGTCCAACTTTGGCTCAGGTCATGATCTCACTGCTCATGGGTTCGAGCCCCGCGTGGGGCTCTGTGCTGACAGCTCAGAGCCTGGAGCCTGCTTGGGATTCTGGGTCTCGCTTGCTCTCTGCCCCTACCCTGCTCATGCTTTCTCTCTCTCTCTCTCTCTCTCTCTCTCTCTCTCTCTCTCTCAAAATTAAATAAACATTAAAAACAAAATTAAAAAACTTTTTTTTTTTTTTTTTTTTTTTTTTTTTTTTTTTTTTTTTTTTTAGGATCTACTTAATACAAAGCCTGGTACTAGATTCCAGGGGCACAAAAATGAGCAAGACTCAGCCTTTGTCCTCAAATAGCTTGCAGACTAATAGGGAGAAAGAGACCAAACAGGTACCTAAAACTTCATTAAAAAAGTCTAATGGAGCACCAGCACAGTGCCTGAGTAGTGAGAAGGGAGGAAGAGTTCATTTCTCGGGATGAGCGAAGATTCCCAGGGAAGGTGCCATTCACTTTACATCATGAAGGATGGATCATGTTTTGACAACACAGGTAAGGAAGTAAGTGGGAAGGGGACTCGTTAGGCCATAGATCAAAATACCAGCATATAAAATTAGAATCATCCAAAGTTGTTGTTTTTGCAGGTTAATAAAAAAGGTCAGCTATGGGCAATTTCAACCTAATACCAAAGATCTGCCAAAATAAGGGGCACCTGGGTGGCTCAGTCGATTGAGTGTCTGACTTCAGCTCAGGTCATGATCTCATGGTTCGTGGGTTCGAGCCCCATGTTCAAGCTGTGCTGACAGCTCAGAGACTGGAGCCTGCTTCAGATTCTGTGTCTCCCTCTCTCTCTCTCTCTGTCCTTCCCCTGCTCATGCTCTGTCTCTCTCTCTCTGTCTCTCTCTCTCAAAAATAAATAAACGTTAAAAAAAAAAAAAAAAAAAGATCTACCAAAATAAGAAATGCCTTTCTTCTTTGGATTGACTAAAGTTTAATTATTTTAATCACAAGAAAGGAATTTCAGCACACCCAGAGACAAGTATCTAGAGACTTTCTGTCCCAGAGTCTATCCTGAACAAAAACAGAGCATAGCAGATTTTCTGTCACAATCCACCAGCTCCTGGCCCCTGCCAGCAAGGGGAGTCTTCAGAAATGACAGGACCAATTCAAGTTTCCAATGCAGGGCCGATTCACTTGCTCTTTGGGATGGGCAACAGAAGGGACACCCACTGCTTGCAACCAAGTTTCTGCCAGCAACGACCAGGCATCAATTCCAAAGCCGAGAGGTGTTTTTTGGTTTTTTGGTTTTTTACCCCTTCTATTGTTTTCTTTAGGGCAGAAGTGGAAGGACAGTAGTTACATCCAACTACAACACTCTTGCCAAGTTTCTTGATTTGTCATTAGAAACATTCAAAAGTGGGGACACCTGGGTGGCTCAGAGGGTTAAGCATCTGACTCTTGATTTTGGCTCAGGTCACGATCTCATGCTTCATGGGATCAAGCCCGGCATCATGCTCTGTACTGACAGCACAGAGCCTGTTTGGGATTCTCTCTCTGTCTCTCTCCTGCCCCTCCTGCCCCCTCCCCAACCTCTCAAATAAATTAATTTAAAAAAAAAGAAACATTCAAAAATGAGCAAGCTATCTTATATAACAGCAATACATGTTAAAACATCAGAAATAGTATTTTCCACCTATGATACCGGCAAAAGAAAAAGCTTAAAAATATCTGGTGGGGGTATAAATGGGTACATTCTTTTTGCAGGGCAATTTGGCAACAACCATCACATTATAATGCAGTTCCTCGTCCCTCCTATTACTGAACAAGTCCCTTCTGAAACCGGTAAGTGGGAGCAGAGTTACAAAATCAGAAAGGGAAACAAAATAACCAACCCAGCTGTGTCAGATTGGAATTGGAGGTATCGGTGGGGACCCATGATATACCATCTACTCAAATAGATGCAGAAATAAATACACACAGTGCATGTTCACATGTACACATACACACAGATATTCCCTAGCTGTCCCCAGAGGGCTTGGGAGCAGTGACGCCTCGACTACAGAGAGCATACCTAGAGTTCAGATCGTGGCTTTTATTTATTTATTTTTTTAAGTTTATTTATTTTGAGAGTGGGGGAGGGGCAGGGAGAGGGGAGAGAGAATCCTAAGCAGGCTCCACGCTGTCGGCTCACAGCCCAGTATGGGGCTCGAACCCACTAACCATGAGACCATGGCCTGAGCCGAAATCAAGAGTCAGATGCTTAACCAACTGAGCCCCTCAGGTTCCCCTAGATCTTGACATTTAAAATATTGTTTGCCACTAAAAGGAACCAGGAGTCCTTGGAGAAATGGCTGATTCAGAGCTGGGGAGGGAAGATCACAAGATGGGCCTGGAACATTTTGTTGTAGCATACGATACATCCAAATACAAAGTGGATATGGAAAAGCAAATATAATAGTCCTGAACGAATCTTTTTTTTTTTTTTAAGTTTATGTACTTATTTTTGAGACAGTGCGTGCAAGCAGGGGAGGGGCAGAGAGAGAGGGAGAGAGAGAGAGAGAGAATTCCAAGAAGGCTCTGCACTGTCAGTACAGAGCCCAATGTGGGGCTGGAACCTATGAACCATGAGATCGTGACCTGAGCTGAAACCAAGAGTCAGATGCTTAACTGACTGAGTCACCCAGGTGTCCCAGCTCTGGACCAATCTACAGAATCCACTGTCATATGGGAAAAGCCAAGTGCAGAACAAGTGCATGAATGCTATCATCTGTGTACAAAAAAGAGATGATGAGAAATGTGTCAATGTGCACGTTTTTCTATGTGCAGAGGACCACTCCTGATACAGGAAGCATGAAGTGCCTCTGGGAAAGGAGAGTGACATGGGAGGAAGGATCATCTTTTACCCCTTGTGTGACTCTGGGTTTTGAAGCAAGTGACTATAATACCTGTTCAAAAAATTATTTCTTAAAAAGCAAAATGTGTATTACCTAGGATCAGAAGGAATATTCACAAGAAGTTTTGCAAATTTATCTGATATTTTTCTCTTGTTCCAAATTAGTAATCTGCCTCCTGGGAAGGAACACGCAGCTCCCTGCAGTGCCTTGTTTAAGGACAATAAACCATGCTCATTGCCCGTTATTTCCATCTTCTTTCCCTGAGAAAATAATTATTTCCTGGGATCGTTGGTGTTATGAATTGGATTGCCTCCCCGCTAAAATGCATATGTCGAAATCCTATTTGGAGATCAGGTCTTTAAAGAGATAATTAAGTTAGGGGCGCCTGGGAGGCTCAGTCGGTTAAGCGTCCGACTTCGACTCCGGTCATGATCTAGCGGTTTGTGAGTTCGAGCCCCATGTCGGGCTCTGTGCTGACAGCTCAGAGCCTGGAGCCTGCTTCGGATTCTGTGTCTCCCCCTCTCTCTGCCCCTCCCCTGCTCATGTTCTGTCTCTCTCTGTCTCAAAAATAAATAAAAACATTAAAAAAAATTTTTTAAAAGAAGTAATTAAGTTAAAATGAGGTCTTTGGGTGGACCCTAATCCAAACTGACTGGCGTCCTTATAGGAAGAGGGAATTTGGACACAGACCCATTGAGAGGGAAGAGGATGTGAAGACCCAGGAAAAAGATGGCCATCCACAAGTGCAGGAGACAGGTCTGGCACACATCCTCCCCTCATGGTCTTCAAATGAAGGGTCCCTGCTGACACGTCGATCTAGGACTTCTGGCCTCCAGAACTATGACAAAATAATCTCTGTTGTTTAAGCCACCTGGTCTGTGGTACTTTGTTACAGCAGCCCTAGCAAACTCATACATCCAGTCTCACGATAGGGTGTCTGGCCAAGGCTCTCCCCCGAAAACACTGACCTATCCAGGCAATGGACAGGAGTCTAGGGTGGAGGGAGCCAGTGAGGGAAGCAGCTCAGGGGGTATGCCCACACCCAGCAGGAGTTTGTCACACTAGGGATGCAGACAGGATTCCGCAGGCAAGTGGGAGCTACTGAAGGATTTGGAGACTGAATGGTGTGGTCTGAACATAATATATTAGAAAAGAAGCTGGTGGACAAGGGGTCGGAGTGGAGAGCCAACCAGGAGACCCCTGCAGGTGTCCTGGTGGGAGAGGGGGAAGGGCAGCCCTCTGGGGGATTAGAGCACAGGGGGGCTTGAGCGAGTTGGAAGAGATGAGAGAATTGCTCGGGTGTTTGGGGAGATCGTTCAGGTCAAGAGAGCTGAGCTCTGTGGCTGACCGTGTGAAGAAGAATAAGAGAAACGGACAAAAGGGTCAAAAAAGACTGTACGTCTCTACGGCAAGAAGGGGGAATAACAGAGAAATGAAAGAAAGCTTTGATTGGAAAGAGCAAGTCAGGGGCCAGTGCAGAAGGTCAAGAGGTCTTGGAGTGAGGGGCCAGGACCCAGGGAAGGGTCCTCGCCCTTGTTTGGGTGTGGGGGACAAAGCCAGGGGATTGCTTTTGGGGTGAAAATAGAAGTCTTTGGCCCCCACTGGAACTTGTAGAGGAAGTGGGAGGAGCAGAGGACAGCCTGCCAGTGAGGGCAGAACCAGGCAGTCAGTGAGTGCTCCGCCCCCTCCTACTTCTCCCCACAGCAACGGCAACACTGAGGTTGCAGAGGGCAAGTCGGGATTGGCAGGACAATGTGCAGAGAGGGGATCCGGTATCTCGGGGGCACAGCGTCCATGGCTCTACCAGATCTGATGCTGGCCTGGTCCTTATAATCCTGGGATGGAGAGTCACAGTAGCTCCGGAAACACAAGCACTCACACCCTCATGGGCCTGCTCTGACACATCAGTAATTAGCAAGTGTGTTGAGCACCTACTAGGTGCCAGGCACTAGGAATACAGAGGAGCACAGATCCACGCAGTCTCTGCCTGTGAAAACTGGTCTGGTCAGCTGGACCCCGTTGGTGTGGTCCAGAGCTTCCTTGAGGAAGTGATGGTTGAGACGCAAAAACGCACAGGGGTTAACTAGGTGAGGAAGGTTCCAGTTAGAGGTCCAGCCTGCCGGGAACTCAGAAGGAGGAAGGGCTGGGAGCCAGAAGGAGAGTGGGGTGAAAGCATGCTGCAGGAGTAGGCAAGTCTCATAGGCCATGATAAAGACTTGAACATCATCTAAGAGCACTGAAGCCACGGAAGCCTTTTAGCAGGGGAGTGGAATCATCTGGTATGTCTCCAAAAGGTTCTTCTTACTCTGTTCAACTGGGTGGAGGAGGGTAAGAGCAGGTGCGGAAAGACGAGTCAGCACCGTGCCTCAAGAATTCCCTGGTCACCCGAGAGGAGCTTACCGAAATGTAGATTCGGGTCCAGGAGGTCTGGGGCGGGTCCTGGGACCCGGCGTCTCTAACAAGTTCCCAGGTGGTGCCCATGCTGCTGATCCACAGACCACACTGAGTAGCAAGGGGCTAGTCCAGGTGAGCAATGTGGTGGCCTGGACCAGGGGGTGGCAGGGGCAGTGGGGAGAAACGGACAAATCTCAGATGTGCTTTGGAGGCGGGCTCTTCAGTGCGCAGCAATGGGTAGGACACGGGGAGAAAGAGAAGAAAGTATCAGAAATGGCTCTCAGATTGTGGAGTGGGCTCTCTGCGATGGGAAGGCTGGAGGAGGAGCTGGGTCTAATGGACGTTAGCCGTTGGAGATGTCAAGTTGGGAGGCGAATACAGAGTCCCAAGAGCCAGAGTGGATGCACACCCTGTCTTCCCTCCCACATCCACGCCGTCTGCGGAGGTGGTAGTCGCCACACCTGGGACACCCAGGCCGGCTTGCCCCAAATCACGATTGCGAATCCTGTGCTCAGGGCCTCATGGGCATGGCCTGCACTTCGTCCGCTCAAATTCTGAGGCTGAGAAGGAGGAAGGGCGAGATTGAGTTGGCAGGACAGTTTGCAAGGGAGAGGATCCAATTTCCTCTCTGACAGAACAAAAGCCACTTTCTTTGGAAAGAACTTAAAGTTGGATGTCTGATCCCCATCTTGGATTTGCACGGAGTCCCTTTACCAGCCCCTGGGGGCCCGGAGAACCGGGAGGGCTCAGTCCGCTGGCGCCATCTAGTGTCTATGGGGAGGTAGTCCTCTGGTGGTCACAGAGCGGAGGCCTCGGCCAGGCTCGGGGTGGGGGGGGAGATCCAGCCTGCAGCAGAGTTTGGGGCAGCTGCAGCCTTCTAGGGCAGTGGGGGGCGGGGGTGGGGGGGAGGTGACTCAGGAGTTTATGACTCCGTATTGGTCTCCTAGGGCTGCGGAAACAAGTTACCATAACTGGGTGGCTTAAAGCAACAGAAATGTATTCTCTCACAGTTCTGGAGGCTACAAGTTCAAAGTCAAGGTATCAGCGGGCCATTCCCCCTCTGAAGGCTCCAGAGGGGGAAACTTTCCCTGCCTCCTCCTGCTTCTTTGTCTCTGGCTGGTTTGTAGATGGCTTCAGTCTCTGCCTCCACCTTCAAGGCCTTCCCTGTATGCCTGTGTCCAAATTTCCTTCTACTTAGGAGGACACCAGTATTCAGATTAAAATCTACCCAGTCCAGCGTGACCTCATCTTAACTTGATTTCATCTCCAAAGACCCTATTTCCAAATAAGGTTATGTTCACAGGTACTGGGGAGTTAGGATTAGAAAGGATCATTTGCGGGGGGGGGGGGGGGGGGGGGGGGGGACACATTTCAACACAGAACAGACTCCTTTCAACCAACAGCTGTTCCCTGAGCATCTGCAAAGTGCCCACCAGTGCCGGAAGCTGGGCTGGCTGAGCTGACTAGCAGACCTGCTCCAACCTTGAGGTTTTCCCATGTGGTTCTGTAAGTCTTGTCACTGATCTGTGGCCTCCTGATTCACCCTGGACTCCTTAGCACCCAGAGAGTCAGTATTTCATTGATGTAGGACGAAGAAGGGCAAGAGACAGGAAAGAAAGACTGCAGGAATGATGAGGAGGGGGACAACACAGGGGTAAAGGGGTGCAGAGCACATGACATTTGAGCCGGGTCTAGAAGCAATAGAAGTTTGCCAGGCAGGAAAGAGATAAGCAAGGGTGAGGGGCCTTCTAGGCAGAGCTGAAAGTGTGAGCCACGGCTCGGTTCGAGGGGTGACAGTGGCTGTGATGCCGGGGAGCGTGGGGGAGTCTGGTATGGTTGCAAACGAGGGTGTGTGGGTGGGGGTGTGCTGCCCAAGGGCCGTAGCCCAGAAGATGGTGACTCAATGGGGAAGAGTTTAGAGGACCATTCTCGTGGCTTTAAATATTATCCTTGGAGGGATTTTTTTTTTTCAGTTTATTTATTTACTTAAATAATCTCTACACCTAACGTGGGCTCGAACTCACAACCCTGAGGTCAAGAGTCACATGTTTGACAAACTGAGCCAGTCAGGTGGCCCCCACCTTGGAGGTTTTAAAGCCCACTCTAGGTGTCATAATTACCAGTAGAGATGGCAGCAGGCAGAGAGTCACGACAGGCGGGGTCCAGAGGGCCTCCTCGATAAAAATGGAAATATAGTGGGGCTCAGTTGCTTGTGTCTGACTCCTGATTTCTGCTCTGGCCGTGATCTCACAGTTCGTGAGACTGGACCTCTCATCGGGCTCTGTGCTGACAGTACAGAGCCTGCTTGGGATTCTCTCTGCCTGCCCATCCGCTGCTTGCTTTCTCTCTCTCTCTCTCTCTCTCTCTCTCTCTCTCTCTCTCTCCCCTCTCTCTCTCTCTCTCCTCTCTCTCTCTCTCTCTCTCTCTCAAAATAAATAAACTTAAAAAAATTGAAATGTAAATCTGCCCCCACTTTCTGGCAGCACTGAGTCCAAAATAAAACCATGTTGTTTTGAAACTTACCCAAAATACTTCACACAAGCCCCTGGCAGTACTTTACTGAGGGTGTGCAAGCCACCCCATGGCAGCAAGTACCAAGAAACTGGATCTGTGTTAGTTTATGCGTGTCCCTCACAGTCTGGCTGTGGGCATCACCGTAGTCAATGCCTCCAATCACTAGTGTGCCGAGTGTTGTTAAAAATGAATGAATGTTTAATTTTACCAAATGCCTCTTCTGCATCTCTGAAGATGGTAACACATTTTTCTTTAATTTGGTAATATAATGCATTGTGCTGAATATTGACAGAAGTGTTTGCTGTTAAACTATCCTCATATCCTTGCTAAACCCTACTTCATTGTGATAAGAGCCTGTGGGAGTGTGTGTGTGTGTTAACTTTTTTTAACGTTTATTTATTTTTGAGACCGAGACAGAGCACGAGCAGGGGAGGGGCAGAGACAGAGAGAAGCATAGAATCCAAAGCAGACTCAAGCCTCGGAGCTGTCAGCACAGACGTAGGGCTTGAACCCAGGAGCCATGAGATCCTGACCTGAGCCAAAGTTGGACGCTTGACCGACTGAGCCACCCAGGCACCCCTTAAAATACAGCAGTTTTGGGGAAGCCTGGCCGGCTTAGTTGGGAGAACATGCAACTCTTGCTCTCGGGGTCATGAGTTTGAACCTGGGTTGGGTATAGAGATTACTTAAATAAATAAATACATACATACATACATACATACATAAATAACTTTAAAAATGTATACAGAAAAATAAATAAAATACAGCAGTTTTTAAAAAATTTTATGCATCTATATTCCTTAGTGAAAATGATCTGTAATTTTTCTTGTACTTATTTGCTATCAGAAAACTATACTAACCCCATAAAACAAAATAGCTTGCTCACCTTTTTAAAATTTTCTGAAACACTTTGTAGGATATAGAGTTTATTGGTTTCTTTAAAACTTTTTTTTTAACGTTTATTTATTTTTGAGACAGAGAGAGACAGAGCATGAATGGGAGAGGGTCAGAGAGAGAGGGAGACACAGAATCCGAAACAGGCTCCAGGCTCTGAGTGGTCAGCACAGAGCCCGACGCAGGGCTCGAACTCACGGACCGCGAGATCATGACCTCAGCTGAAGTCGGATGCTTAACCGACTGAGCCACCCAGGCGCCCCAGGAGTTTATTGGTTTCTTAACAGTTGGATAAAGCTGACATATAAAATCATATGTGCCTGGTGTCTTTTTGATGGGAGATACTTTTGATTACCAGTTTAATTTCCTGAATGATTGTTGATTTAGTTAGGTTTTCTGTTTTATTAATTTTGGTGGTTTTTTTTTCTATGAAGTTACCATTTTATTTTATTTTTTTTTAATTAATTTATTTTTTTAAATTTTTTTGCAGTTTTATACCTTTATTTGACAATCAGCAGTTAGTTCTCATCCACATTAACAGTCTGTAGATTTTTGGGGCGCCTGGGTGGCTCAGTCGGTTGAGTGTCCGACTTCGGCTCAGGTCATGATCTCACAGTTCGTGGGTTCGAGCCCCGCATCAGGCTCTGTGCTGACCGCTTGCTCAGAGCCTGGGACCTGCTTCAGATTCTGTGTCTCCTCCTCTCTCTGCCCCTCCCCCGTTCACGCTTTGTCTCACTCTGTTTCTCAAAAATAAATGTAAAAAAAAAAAAAAAATTAAAAAAAAAAAAACCCAGTCTGTAGATTTTTGAAAGTGGTGACAGGTACATAAGTCACCAACGTACAGAGCTTGTTTGGTGAATCCTCATCCTTGTTACGTTTTCTGATCAACCGCACATGGATACGGTATGGAACATTCCTTGTTCCTTTGGCCCAGACAGCTTTGTTGAACCTGGTGTCGATGCGCACATCTGGGGTTCCCGTCTCCTTCATAGCAAATTTCCGGATCTCTCTGAGTGCCCGAGGGGCATGCTTCTTCAAACCCACTCCGTGGATGTGCTTGTGAATGTTGATGGTGTAGTCTCTGGTTACTACCTCGCTGATGGCAGAACGGCCCTTCTTCTTCTCTCCATCCTTCTTTGCGGGAGCCATCCTGCCAGGCCCGGGTTGGAAAGCGAGCTACCATTTTAATATATATTTTCGAATTTGTTGGTGTAAAGTGTTTTGATTTTTAAAATTTTATTATCTGTAATCAGGTCTGTAATTATATTTCTCAATTCCTAAAATTTGTTTAAACTTGTGTGACTTTGTCTTTTATCTTGAGCAGTATCACCAGAAGATCTATTTCCTTAGTTTTGTTTATTTTACTCAGACTTATTAACATATCGTTTATATACAGTAAAACGCACTCCTTTTTAGTTTTTAGTTTTGACACTCATATGATCACGTAACTGCCAAAAAAAGAAAATCATGTAGGTACTGCCATGATCAAGAAATGTTCCATCTTCCTCCAAAACTCCTCTGTTTTTCTTTGTAGCCAACCCCTCCCCTGCCCCAGCTCCTAGTAACCACTGATCCGTTTTCTGTCTTTATAGTTTTGCTTTTTACAGAATGTCATATAGGGGTGCCTGGGTGGGCTCAGTTGGTTGGGCATTGGACTCTTGATCTCAGGTTTGTGAGTTCAAGCCCAGTGTTGGGCTCTGTGTTGGGCTCTGCAAAAAAAAAAAAAAAAAAAAGCAAAAACTAAAAAGTGCACTTTCAGAATGTCATATAAATAGAACCATATATGACTTACTTTTTGAGACTGGTTTCTGTTTAGTATAATGCATTTGATTTTATCCACATTGTTACGTGTATCAATAAGTCCTTCCTTTTTGTTGCCAAATAGCATCCCATCAGATGGCTGTACCAGTTTGTTTATTCATTCACTAGTTGAAGGACCTTTGGGTTGTTTCCATTGTTGACTAGTGACATTGAGCACCTTTTCATGTGCTTCTTTGCCATCCAGTTATCTTCTCTGATAAAGTGTTCAAAGTTTTTGCCCCTTTAAAAAATGTGGTTGTTTTCTTTGTTTTCTAATTAAGTTTTCAGAGTTATTTTCTATTGTAGATACAGGTCTTTTGACGATGTGTGTTTTGCACATATTTGCTCCATTTTATTTTTTTATTTTTTTAATTAAAATTTCTTACTTTTTTTAATAAAAAAATTTTTAATGTTTATTTATTTTTGAGAGAAAAAGAGACAGTGTGAGCGGGGAGGGGCAGAGAGAGGGAGACACAGAATCCGAAGCAGGCTCCAGGCTCCAAGCTGTCAGCACAGAGCCCGACACGGGGCTCAAACTCACTAACCTCAAGATCATGACCTGAGCCGAAGTCAGATGCTTAACCAACAGAGCCACCCAGGCCCCCTGTTGCTTTTTAATTTAATTGCATTGTGTTTAGTAGAGACAGTGGTTAGTACAACAGGTTATTTGAAATACATTGAGATTTTCTTTGTGATCTTATAACTGGTCGATATTTGTGGTGCTCTTCGATATTTGAAATTATGTATGCTCTCTATTTTTTGGTGCAAGTTTCTATATCCAAGCAAAAATACTTTGAATGGTGCTCTGCACCTAAGTTCTCAGTAACTATGAGCTAACAGTACTACGATCTTCCAACATGCTTACACTTTTTTTCTGCACGATCTATCCATATATGATAGAGGCTGTTAGAATCTGCCACGAGGCTTAGGGATTTGTCTATTTCTCCTTGTCACGATGGCTGTTTTTGCTTTCCACAACTTGAGGCCATTTTATCAGTTGTGTGTTCCTGCATAGCAAGTAACCCCCCCAAACTGAATGGCTTAAAACAACAATATAATCTCACAGCTTCTGAGTCTGAGATTCAGAAATGGCTTAGCTTGGTGGTTCCGGTTTGGAGTCTCTCTGTGGGGCCGCTGTCCTCTGCAGGTGCGGCCCAGGGCTGGAGGGCTGGTTCCAAGCTCACTCCCGTGGTTGGCAGCTTGGTGTGGTCTCTCTCCCTGCCCAGAACCTTCCTGGGCTGCTGGAGTGTCCACATGGCACGGCTGCGGGCTTTCCCCAGAGCGGGCGATTATGTGCAGGGCAGAAGCTGCGAGGTCGTTTCTGATGTGGCTTCGGAGGCCACATTCCGTTACTTCACCACATGCTGGTCATTAGAAGTGAGTTGCTAAGCTCAGCCCATTTTCAAGGCAGAGGAGTGAGGCTCCATCTTTTGAATGGAGGAGGGTTAAAGAATCCGTGTGCATATTTAAGGGACTCAGCTATGTTATTCGATCTGCCAAGGTTTATGATGTCCTCTTTTCTTAATGGCATATTCTTTTATTATGTACTCTTCCCCTTCATCTATTATTCAGGTTTTTTTAAATACCATATGGTTTATTTGTCTCTGTTATGCTACTAAGCCACCCTTTCATCCCTTTATTTCCAATTTCTTTGTTTTTGGTCTTTGTTTTGGTTATTTCCAATTTCTTTGTTTTGTTGTAGGTCTCTTTCGTAAGTAGAATTTTATTGGATTTTTAGGACTTTGATGCGATAAATTCTTTCAATATCTGAGTTTATTATGTTTATCTTTCTGACAATTATTAATACCTTTGGTTTTATTTCCACTGTCTCATTTTGTATTATCTTTTTAACGTTCTTCCTCTTTATTTCATTCTACTTTCATTTGGATTGAAAATGCTGCCAATTTTCTATAATCTCTATTTTTTTTTTTCTTGTCTGGTTGGGAAACCATGAGATTGTATTTCCGTTCTTTTAGAGGTCACCAAACTTTTTCTTTAAAAAAAAATTTTTTTGTTAATGTTTATTTATTTTTGAGACAGAGAGAGACAGAGCACGAGTGGGGGAGGGTCAGAGAGAGAGGGAGACACAGAATCTGAAAGAGAGTCCAGGCTCCGAGCTGTCAGCACAGAGCCCGACACGGGGCTCGAACTCATGGACCTTGAGATAATGACCTGAGCCCAAGTGGAACGCTTAACTGACTGAGCCACCCAGGTGCCCCAATCACCAAACTTTTTCTTAAAAAATTGAAGTTATTATCTCCACTACCCCCCCCCAAATATTTCCTAGACTTTTGCCTGTCTTTAGATTTTAAAGTCTCTTTTGTCATACATTTCTAATTTTATTGCTTTGTCATCAAAGAATATAGTCCGAATGGTAAGGATCCTTTGGAATCTGTAGATTTATGAGCTTACCATATTGTTTTAAATGTTGCATCTCTCAAAAAGAATGTGCATTTATTTGTTCCGGGTATGAGGGTTATAGACATCTAATAGCTCAGTCTTATTAATTATGCTGCTTGACCATGGAGGAGGGTGATAATATTTCAAACCACAATTGTCGGCCTACCTATTTCTCCCTGAAGTTTTGTCAGTTGCGGCTTGCCCTATGCTAAGATGCCCCCCTGCACTATCACAGACACATGTTATATTGATTTCTCGGTGTGTTTATTTAATGTTAATGCCAAGCTCTGTTCTCACTGGTTCCATGTGGATAGTTTGTTGCTCAGATACATAGTCCTCTTTCAGATTACAATAAAAACGTTGGTAGAGGTTAGAAATGGATCTGGGCTCATACATTTGTTAGAAGCTTAGAAATGGATTCGGTAATGAGGGACAACACCTGCTTCAGAGCATTTGAACAGCTTTCTGACATCTGTGACCTGTCTCAGCTCTAGAGACTGCGTGCAATGCAACTCGACCACTGGGTGGCGCACTAAGCATATACTTCGGTGCTCACTTCTACTCATCCTCCTCCGGCAAGAAAATATCCCGGTGATAAACGTAAGGGGGGCGGGGGGTCCGTGAAAATGAGAGGTCTGTATCCAACAGTGTGTGTGCGTGTGTGTGTGTGCCTGCACCAGGAACTTACAGTAACAGAATATGAGACTTTTCTTTTCTTTTTTTTTTTTTTTTAAGCAGAGATAATCCAGAGGATACAACAAATGGACTGGTTCATCTGTTCATGTGCTTGCTCATTTATTCATTCAATCGGAAATATTTCTTCATGTTTTTTCCCTTTTTGTAAAACAAAACAAAACAAGCAAAAACGTATCCAAACGTTGAAGAAATTAAAAAGTACTTCATCTATTGTTTCCTTCTGTAATGTCATATTTATGTTTTTTTACGTTTTATTTTATTTTATTTTTTTTAAATTTTTTTTTAACGTTTATTTATTTTTGAGACAGAGAGAGACAGAGCATGAATGGGGGAGGGTCAGAGAGAGGGAGACACAGAATCTGAAACAGGCTTCAGGCTCTGAGCTGTCAGCACAGAGCCCGACGCGGGGCTCGAACTCATGGACCGCGAGATCATGACCTGAGCTGAAGTCGGACGCTCAACCGACTGAGCCACCCAGGCGCCCCTTTACGTTTTATTTTAAATTTCACAAAAGTGATTTTATATCTCTACTACTGAGCAATGTGACGCATTGCTTTAGTTGTTGAAACAAAAAAATACTGAGTCGTTATGTTTATGTTATCACCCCCACCACCCTCACACTGTTGTTCATTTGGTACACTTCTAATTTGTTCCATGCAGCCGCTTTGAACCATCATTATAAAGATTTTATTGCCATGTTGAAAATGCTTATAATATGGCAGGCAACAAAAAGAAGGCATAAAAATAGAAGATTTCCTGTCATTAGAGCCATGTAGAGATATGTGCACATATGGTTGGAGGCTGGCAGTGGATGATGGAGAAATAAACATGTGGTTTTCTTAGGGGACTGGATCTGTGTATGGTTTTTCTCTGTTACAAATCATACATTCTTGGCGTGCCTGGGTGGCTCAGTCGGTTAAGCGACCGACGTCAGCTCAGGTCATGATCTCACGGTTTGTGGGTTCGAGCCTCGCGTCGAGCTCTGTGCGGATGGCTCAGAGCCTGGAGCCTGCTTCGGATTCTGTGTCTTCCTCTCTCTCTGCCCCTCCCTCTGCTTGCAGTCTGCCTCTCTCTCTCTCAAAAATAAATAAACATTAAAAAAAATTAAAAACAAATCATACATTGTTGCTATAATAATTTGATAAGGAGTAAAAAAGTGAAATCAAATATATATATATCAATACGCTTTATGTATCAATATAATTGATATACGAAGTTTAATACAAGAAAAACTTCACTGTCTATGTTTCTCTTCTGGCCATTCTTATTATTTGTTTCCTTCCACGATTCTTGAGGAAAATACTTGTTGTGGCGAGAAGGATGCTGTTAAACACTGATCTGCTCTGATGGTCAGATGTCCTGGGTCTGCTGCTGGGGGCCACCTGGGTTTCTCCTCTGCCAACTGGGACTAAGAAGGACAGGACTGTGTGAGGGTTAAGTTAACGATTTGCATTCATTAGTTGAAATAATCACTTTACATTTATTCAAACTTAAACGCATTAAATTAAGAAAGCCTGCCAAAGCAGAGGGGCGCATCTCCAGTTTGAAAGCATGACTCAGAGACCTTTCACCGAATGGCAGCCTGTAGCTGAAGCCACCTGCGGGAGGGTGGAAACAAGGACGGCTTTGTCGCTGGTGCCAGGGGTGGGTGGCGGGGGCGGCACCTCCTGGTCCCCCCCCCCCCCGCCCCATCACGCTCCCTGCAGCTGTCCCAGCAAAGGTGCTGGGTTGTCTGCCACCTGGGGCCTGGAAACACCAGGAGAACTAACTCCCTGTGTCCTATAGCTTGGAAGTCGAAGCTGGAAAGGAAGGACAAAGGTGCAGGTTTCAGAGGAGGGATGGCTCAGGGAAGCGTCTCCCTTCTGGACAGAGACAGGTCTGGGCAGGGGGTTGCCTGCTGGTGTTGGCCAGGTGGGCTGAGCGGGGCCTTCGGGTTTCCCACCCGGTTGTTTCATTGGCCATGCTGTCCTCCCTCTGCCAGATCCAGCCAGGTTCACTGGGCTTCTCCCGAGGGAAAGCCGGTGTGGGGTTCTGCTCCCAGGACTTCTGGTCCCCACCAGTGCCACCTTCACGGAGAGCTTCCCTGTCCTCTGCACACGGCCCATATACGCGCTTCTCCTCACCCTGAGAATGGAGAAAGCCCGTTTTACAGATGAGGAAACTGAGGCAGCTTTATTATCTACCGCGTAGGGAACACCCTCAACCAGAAGAGGTTCCTTTCTGTGGTACAAATAGTTTCTTATTCTGGAAAACGAAGTGGCACAGTCATTGAATCATTAGGAGCAGGAGCCTTGGTTTGAAGAGGAAGGATTCAGTATGTCACTGGTTAGACTGTGAGCTCCCTAAGGAGGAGGACCGGCTGACTCATCTCTGCCCCCCAGGGTTCAAAACAGTAACTGGTTTGTCATCCTTGGGAATTAAGAGGGAACAGTCACTACCATTATGTCGGAAATTGTACGCGAGCCCTTCTGCGCATTCCTGCAAAGCGGTGCTCTCACGATTCCCTTCTACAGGTGGGCAACTGGGGTCTAGAGAGGTCAGATGGTTCGCCTAAGGTTAGTAAGGGGCCGAGGCCAGAACTGCATCTTTCACGAGCATCCAGGCTGATTATGGAATAGGTGGTCCCCCACTTTGACAAATACTGTCTTAAGGGAGGGTGCGGTGGGAACCTGGGAGGTTTTCCCCCCGAGTAAGTCAGGAGGATGGTCTTGAGCCTCGTTTGACCACAGTTGGGTCCAGCGGTCCCAACCCTTAGGCAAGGCTGGTGGCCTGGGGTCAGGAGCTACAGTTCCTCCTCCTAGCTCCCTGACAAGCAGCTGTGTGACTTTGGGTCAGTTACTCACCTTCTCTGGCCCTGAATTTCTTTCTCTGTACAATGAGAGGACTAGGCCAGGTCAGCCATTCTTGAGCCTTCTTGACTGCCCTTCACTGTAGTCATACATCTTACACTGTACCTACGGTGTCCTTTGAGAGCCTAGAATCTTCTCTCATGCTCACTCTTCCATTCTAGTTCATTAAAAATAAAGTGATCTCAAGAGCCACTAGTAGGTGGAGACCCACAGTTTGGAAACCTCTGGACTAAATGGCCTCCTGACATTCTGTGGATCTATAACCAAGGGTTCTGAGCTCAAATCCCTGGGGCCGGGCAGTGGGGTGAAGGAATGATGAGTGGTTGGAGGGGGTGGTGACTTGGTCAGTACCCACAGCCAACCAGTTGGAAGGCATATCTCCAGACGCTTTTATTTTATTTTATTTTTTTTAAAGACTTTAAAAAAGTTTATTTTCTTATTTTGAGGGTGGAGGTGGCAGACGGAGAGAGAGAGAGAGAGAGAGAGAGAGAGAGAGAGAATCCCAAGCAGATTCCACACTATCAACGCAGAGCCCAATTCAGGGCTCAATCTTACAAACTGTAAGATCAACACCTGAGCCGAAATCAAGAGTCAGATGGTCAACTGACTGAGCCACCCAGGCACCCCAATAACTTTGGTTTTAGATAAAATATTAGGAATTTATTATTTTGGTTTTTAAATACTGCACAAGCAAAATAAAACGGAAGGAAGCAAAACCAAAAAACATGCAAAAAAGCCCGCAGGGCCAGAAATTTTACTTCTGTGTGTAGATGATCAATCCTTGTTTTCTCTGCTGTTGTTGTTTGTTGGTGCGTTTTCACCTTTGCCGGCCTGTCCTACAACAAATTAACAAATTAACCAAAAACGCTCCCTGCAAAAACATTCTCCACCTCATCCCCATTGCGGAGCATGGAACACCCTGGGGACACCAAGGGCCTGCCTCCAGCAGGTGCACTGTAGGCAGCTGCTCCCAGAGGGCCCAGTGCTGATGACAGAGAGGCCAGGGCACCCAACGCCTGAGCGAGAGGCAGGAGGAAGCCAGCCACGCGGTTCTCCAGGAAACGGACCAGGCGTTTGCACAGAGCAGCGGGCTCCCCCTCTGCTTCCCCTCCGCAATGCCCTCTGCCTCCGGGTCTGTCACCTTACAGCAGCTTTTCTAGAGTGAGTCCTGCCCTAGATCTCCTTATCGGTCTCCTTGTCCAAGCTGGCCGCTCACCTCACATGAACTTGAGTATCTGTCAATCTCCACAGCCCTGGGGTGCAGTCTCAACTGAAGACAGCTGTCCCATGCTTCGAAACCTTTTGCAACCTACTGTTCACCTGCTCAGGGTGGTATTTCTGGTTTTGAAGAAAACATCCCAAGGAGGAAGAAAAAACTACCAGGTCTTCGAACACTGCAAATCCAATTCATAAATGATAAGCAGTCACTTAAAATCACGGTGCCAAAACCTATTTGAGGGGCGCCTGGGCGGCTCAGTCAGTTAAGCATCCGTCTTCGGCTCAGGTCGTGATCTCACGGTTCGTGAGTTCAGGCCGTGAACCCGGCTCTGTGCTGATAGCTCAGAGCCTGGAGCCTGCTTCGAATTCTGTCTCCCTCATTTCTCTGCCCCTCCGCACCCTTACACTCTGTCTCTCTCTCTCTGTCTCTCTCTCTCACAAAAATAAACATTAAAAAAAATGTTTAAGAACCCCAAAATCTATTTGAGTATGATGTTTGTGGTATATTCTTGCTAAGTGAAAAAAAAAAGTTATAACCCTGCCAACAGAGTGATCCTAATTTTGGGGTGCCTGGGTGGCTTAGTCAGTTAAGTGTCCAACTCTTGATTTCTGCTCAGGTCACAATCTTGAGGTTCATGGGTGAGCCCTGAGTCGGGCTCTGTGCTGACGGTGTGGATCCTGCTTGGGATTCCCTCTCTCTCTCCCTCTCTCTCTCTCTGCCCCTACCCCACTTGTGTGTGCTCTCTCTCCCAAAATAAATAAATAAACTTTTTAAAAAATGTTAAAAAAAAAAAGAGCGATCCTAGTTTTTTGTTTTTTGTTTTTTAACGTATATTTATTTTTTGAGACAGAGAGAGACAGAGCATGAACGGGGAGGGTCAGAGAGAGAGGAAGACACAGAACCCAAAACAGGCTCCAGGCTCCGAGCTGTCGGCACAGAGCCCGACGGTGGGGCTCGGACTCACGGACCGTGAGATCGTGACCTGAGCCGAAGTCGGACGCTCAGCCGACTGAGCCACCCGGCTGCCCCCAGTTTTGACTTGACAAAAGAACACACATGTAGGGAGAAAGCCAGAAAGAATGCCAACACGTTGGTGACATATGCGGGGTCTGCTTGTGGAGATATTTGGATTCTTCTTCTTTGCAGAGTTTTTTTTTTTTTTTCTGATGAGATGCGTGTAGAAAAATAAGCAGTTTGTTTAAAATGAATTAAGACACTCAAAATAAATAAAATGTTATGTTATTAACCCCAGTATCACTGCACTTGAGAGCAAGAAGGGCAACCAGGTGCTCCCGTCAGAGAAAGAAGGTCATGGAGCTGGAAGAACCCGTCTGACAAAGACACTGAAAACGACTTTGTTTCCTCAGGTGCGAAGGAGAGTGGAGGTGGGGGTCCAGGTGGGGGTGTTGTAGAAGAAACAAAAGAGCCAACAGAACCTGGGGAGCCTTTGATAGTCTGTGTGCGTGTGTGCGCACGTGCGCGTGTGCGTGCACACATAAGTGGTCCGGGCAAGTGACTCTGATCTAGTGCGGCAGGGTTGACACGTGTGCTTGGCTCCTGATAAAATAAAGTTCTCTTCCCCCAAGGAGCCTTTAGGCAAATTGTACATGAAAAACAAAACACGGTCCAGAAGCGACACCTTGACGGCAAAGACAGAATTCTCGGAAAAGGAAAGCAGTCGGGGCACCCGGGTGGTTCAGTCGGTTAAGCTTCCAACTCTGGATTTCGGTTCCGGTCGTGATCTCACGGTGCAGTGAGAGGACGGAGCCCTGCCTCCAGCTCTGCTGGAGCCTGCTTGGAGTTCTCTCTCTCCCTCTCTCTCTCTGCCCCTCCCCCACTTGCTCTCTCTCTCTCTCTCTCTCTGTCTCTCAAATAAATGAATTTTAAAAAAAAGAAAGCAGCGATCACTCATAAAAAGACAACCTCTGCTGTGGACAGTGTTAGAACACGGCAAGTCCTGCCCCAGGAGCCTTGGCGATGCTTCTTTAAGGAGCAATCCAGCGTGGGCTAAGATTTCAGTTAAAAACTGTCCCCCTTTAAATAGGCAGCAACCTGCGTGGCCGAAGGAAAGGAATGGTCTCACAGGAAATGTGGAAGAATAATGCTGATGCAAACACTAACGCTAATACGAACACCGATCCTATTACTAACAGCAGCTACATTTGTTGGGCCCTTATTATGCACCAGGCACTTTGCATGTATGATCTCACTTAACTCTTGTTATGACTATGAACCATAAAAATTGATGGCGATATTATTTAACGTCAAGACACAGGGCTGAGAAATCTTATTCTCTAAAATCATAGACTATTGGGGAGCCTGGGTGGCTCAGTCGGTGGAGCGTCCGACTTCGGCTCAGGTCATGATCTCGCAGTCCGTGAGTTCGAGCCCCGCCTCGGGCTCTGTGCTGACAGCTCAGGGCCTGGAGCCTGCTTCGGATTCTGTGTCTCCCTCTCTCTCTGACCCTCCCCCGTCCATGCTCTGTCTCTCTCTGTCTCAAAAATAAATAAACATTAAAAAAAAAATTTTAATAAAATCATAGACTATGAGAAACTTTGCTACTTGGGATCTTTTCCAGAAAAGGTCCTGAAGGTTCTGAGCAAGGCAGGTCACCATAACACAGGGCAGCTTTGACCTCCAGCCTAAGCGCAGAGTTTCCAGTAAAGGGTTTCGGGATGCAACGTTCCACAGTTAGCTTCATTTTTTTTTTATTTTTTATTTTTTTTACATTTATTTATTTTTGAGAGACAGAGCACAAGTGGGGGAGGAGCAGAGAGAGAGGGAGACACAGAATCTGAAACAGGCTTCAAGCTCTGAGCTGTCAGCACAGAGCCCGGCACGGGGCTCGAACTCAGAAACCGTGAGATCATGACGTGAGCCGAAGTCAGGCACTTTACCGACTGAGCCACCCAGGTGCCCCTAGCTTCATTTTATAGTGAGGAAACAAAGTTCTGAATTCACTCCCTAGCCCTGAGGGTCATCAGACTTCAAGTTTCTAACAGAGCCTAAACCAATGCTCCAAAGGCCCAATAACCCCTCTTTTGAATCATTACTACTTTGTTACCAGTAACACTCTTGTTCCTCCTGCCTCCTGGACAAAGATTCCTGCAAAACTCAGCTACCAAACTGTCCTTACTTCACGATGGCACTCAGTCCAGACCTGCTCCTGCTTACCCTCGTTCGTTCCCCGAACCATTCAGCATATGCCCCAAACTCTGTGAAAATCCCGTCCTACTTTCTTTGGCTGAGATGCCCGTGGTTTGCCATGGTATATGGGCTTCTTTAACATCTGCCCTTTTGGGGTAAAGGGATGGTCCAGGGGACTTGACCTAATGGGTCCAACTGTATGAAGTAGGAGCATTTTTATCCCTATATTTAAGGATGAGTGGCTCATTGGGATGCCCAGGTGGCTCAGTCGGCTGAGCGTCCAACTTCGGCTCAGGTCATGATCTCATGGTTCGTGAGTTCCAGCCCCGCGTCGGGCTCCGTGCTGACAGCTCGGCCTGGAGCCTACTTCAGATTCTGTGTCTCCTTCTCTCTCTGCTCCTCCCCTGCTCACACTCTGTCTCTCTCTCTCAAAAATAAAGATTAAAAAAATTTAAAAAATAAAAAAAGGATGAGTGGCTCAGTAGGTGAAGCATCCAACTCTTGATCTCAGCTCAGGTCTTGATCTCAGGGTCGTGAGTTCAAGCCCCGACTTGGGCTCCAAGCTGGGCATGAAGCCTACTTAAAAAAAAAAAAAAAGGTAAAAAGTGAAGATGAAAACCTGAGGTTCGTCATGTGTCTGAAACACATGGCTTTTGAATGGTAGAACCTGGTTCTAAATCCAGGCTACCTAAAAATAGCAGCCACCATTTACTGAGCTTTTCCACGTATAAAGCACATGCTCAAGACCTCTGGGACATGCAGCGGGGCCTGGAGTCAGAAGTCCGATATCCCCTTGTTGAGGTCAATAACTCAAGAGAAGGGGTGCCTGGGTGGCTCAGTCGGTTGAGCGTCCGACTTTGGCTCAGGTCATGATCTCACAGTCTGTGAGTTCAAGCCCCGCGTTGGGCTCTGTGCTGACAGCTCAGAGCCCTGGAGCCTGCTTCAGTTTCTGTGTCTCCCTCTCTCTCTGCCCCTCCTCCACTCACGCTCTGTCTCTGTCTCACAAATAAAAACATTAAAAAAAATAACTCAAGAGAAGAACTCCATTGAGCAGCTGTATCAGTCATTGCTTCTGGAGTAGGAGAGAATTTGGCCAACAGACAGGTTGCCGCAAAGGTGGCTGGAGAAGGATTGGCCGCCTGTGACTAGAGTAGGTGTGGACTGCTTGGGGGAGTGATCTGGAAACCAAAGCGTGCACAAGAATCACCTGCAGCAGTTGTGAAAATGCAGATTTCCAAACACCTCCCTCTCGTTAAATCAACTTTCCAGACGCATTAGTTACAAGCACGTCAAAGTTTCTTTTTAAACTTGCTGCCAGGGAGGAGGCTTTCTAAAAGAAAAACAAGAAAAGAAAAACCTAATTCAAAGACTTCTTTCTTGGTGGAGACATTTTAAAAGGAAATCTTAAGAGTATTTAAATCTCTGCTCTCCTGGGGCACCTGGGTGGCTCAGAGGGCTAAGTGTCTGGCTTCAGCTGAGGTCATGCTCTCGTGAGTCATATGGTTCATGAGTTCAAGCCCCACATGGGGCTCTGTGCTGACAGTTCAGAGCCTGGAGCCTGCTTCGGATTCTGTGTCTCCTTCTCTCTCTGCCCCTCCCCTGCTCGCCCTGTGTCTCCCCAAAATAAGTAAAATGCTAAAATTAATTTTTTTTAATTAAATCTCTGCTGTCCAATGTGAGTCACAGCCACACGGGATTATTGAGCACTTGAAATGTGACCGGTCTGATAGCGACATGCTGTAACTACAAAACACATGCCAGCTTTTGAAGAAGTAAATATGTAAAATATCACATTAATAATTTTTATATTGATTGCATATTGAAATGATAATATTTTGCATTTCTTGCGTTAAACTGTTATGAAAATTAATTTCACTTCTTTTATTTTAGTTTGCTTTATTTGAGTTAATTAATTTTTTAATTTACATTTGTTAGCATATAGTGCAATAATGATTTCAGGAGTAGATTCCAATGTTCATCCCCTATGTATAACACCCAATGCTCATCCCAACAAGTGTCTTCCTTAATGCCTCTTGCTCATTTAGCCCTTCCCCCAACCCCCAACCACCCCAGCAACCCTCAGTTTGTTCTCTGTATTAAAGAGTCTCTTATGTTTTGTCCCCCTCCTTGTTTTTGTATTATTTTTGCTTCCCTTCCCTGTGTTCATCTGTTTTGTATCTTGAATTCCCCATATGAGTGAAGTCATATGATATTTGTCTTTCTCTGACTGGCTAATTTCACTTAGCATAATACCCTCCAGTTCCATCCACGTAGTGGCAAATGGCAAGATCTCATTCTTTTTGATCGCCAAGTACTATTCCATGGTATGTATTTACCGCATCTTCTTTATCCATTCATCCATCGATGGACATTTGGGCTCTTTCCATACTTTGGCCATTGTTGATAGTGCTGCTATAAACGTTGGGGTGCATGTGTCCCTTCGAAACAGCACCCTTGTATCCCATGGATAAATACCTGGTAGTGCAATTGCTGGGTTGTAGGGACTTTTATTTTGCTTTTTAAAAGAATTGGCCACTGGCATTATACTTCTGTCACACAGTGCTGGGTTAGATGGTCATTGTTAGACTGTGGACAGCAAGAGATTTGAAGAGTGTCTGGTTGAAGGTTATTAGAACCTCCCAGCACTGGTTAAATCTCCGTAGGCTTCTCCCAAGACTGTTGTAGGCTAGGTGAAGTTCTCAGAAAAGGTTCTTAAGCCAGTTAAAGTCCGTCAGAAAATTGCTCAGTGTTTTCTCAGGAATGCCAAGTTTTTCTGGGAGGAAACAGCTGTTCATACCAGACCACATCATGCCATGCCAGCTTGGGTTGGGAACAGTTTCTTTCTCAGCCCCAGAAAACATGATTCCATGGGTCTGAGGAGGACCCAGAAATCGCATTGTTAACCAGACCCTTCGATGAGTCTAATTCTGAGGTTCAGAGCTGTTGACTCTGAAGGCGATTATATAGGCTTGGCAACCCCACAAGAGGGAGGGGGAAATGGCCTTTTAGAGAAGCCATCTGCGTCACAGAATGCCACCCGATGGGGAAGCAGGGGACAAGATTCAGCACGAGGCCAGGCTCCAGTCTCTCCCTGAGGTGAGGTCACTCCCACTACACTTAACTCTTTTGGATCTACCTCCCCACGTGCCCGTGTTGAGTGTCGCGGGGCTCCCGCCTGTGGCCTTCCAATCTCACTGTGCATTTTGCTTTTAAAAGGAACTTTGAAAAATGATGGACTTGTCCCCGCATTTTTAAGTTGACAGCGGAAACTTTTCATCATCAGTTGACATCATCAGTTGACATAGTTACAGAGGGTAGAATTTCTAGTGCATTTTCAGTATTGACATTCCAAAACGAAATGATTACATCACTCTTAAATAGATCCATTGAGATCTGCATACCATTGCAATTTGCTACCCATCCTGATCATTTTATTTTGTTTTAAAGTTTTATTTACTTAAGTAATTTCTACACCCTGAGATCAAGAGTTGCAGGCTGAGCCAGTCAGGCAGCCCTCCTATCCTGATCATTTTAAAACATGGAAAGCAGCTCTTCTAAGACAGAAATTTGTATCATTCCTTTCCTTTTTAAAAAAAATTTTTAATGTTTTGTTTTATTTTTGAGAGAGAGACAGAGACAGAGACAGAGTGCAAGCAGGGGAGGGGCAGAGAGAGAGGGAGACACAGAATCCAAAGCAGGCTCCAGGCTCTGAGCTGTCAGCACAGAGTCCAATGCAGGTCCTGAACCCACAAACTGTGAGATCATGACCTGAGCCGAAGTCGGAGGCTTAACCGACTGAACCACCCAGCGTTTAGAGGCTTCTAGTGATGGAAATTTGAACAAGGCACAAGGGCCCACGGTAACCACCAGCCACCAAGCTGATGCAGCCAGGTTCATTAAGCCCTAGGCCCTCACCAATCAGTGGGCTACTTACAACCGGGCACAGTTCTTAAGATTACCAAAAAAAGGGAAAATTCCATACATCCCATATTCCCTCACTCTACCCTATTGCTATAGTCCCTCACCACCACCTCCTGGCAGACAGAATCTCTGTGGTTGTCCTGCCCACTACTCTGTTGCAATGTATTCAATAAACTTCTATCTCTTTTGTTCTGCCTTGGGTGAATTCTTCCATCTCCCGCATCACCAGCTCCCACCACAATAAATATATTACAATTTTTGACAGTTATTCCATTTCAAAAGTAATTTTACTGGAAAGACATCTTTTAATGAGGTGGGTCAGGCTGCTTTTCCCATATAACCTTGGATGAATAATAGTCATTGCAAGAAAGAGACATTTATGTATGTAAGTGCTAAGAATTTTGCTTATGCAGATGGGAATGGATGCAGTTTTGTTAAAGTAATGTCACTCAATTTGTAAAATTCCTTATGAGTTAATATGTCAAAAATGATTTTATGACTGATTAAAATTATACTTAGTAAGTTGTTGGCTGGCAACTTGGTTATAACCTCCTCCAATTCAGTTAAAAGCAAAGGATTGGCAAGGAGAGCTGTTGTGGATTGAATGTCTGTATCTGCCCCTGCCCCCCACTCCTTCAGATGCAGAGATCCTAACCCCCAATGAGATGATGTTTGGAGGTCGAACGTCTAGGAGATGATCAGGTAATGGGATTAGTGCCTCTATTAAGGAGACCCCGGACAGTGCCCTCACGACTTCCTCCAAGTGAGGACACAGCAAGAAGATGGCTGGCTCATCTATGAACCAGGAGGTGGGCTCTTGTCTGACAAGGAATCTCTTGGTGCCTCGATCTTAGACTTCGTCTCCAGAACTGCGAGAAATAAATTTTATTGTTTATGAGCCGCTCAGTTTATGGTATTCTGTTCTCGCAGCTCAGACTGGCTAAGACAAGCATCTAGAATTACAGGTGGGTCCCTTAAACGGAATCTAATGCCCAGCTATCCCTTGGAAAGTCTTGGTGTGTTCCCAAGGGCTCACATACTCCAGGTGGTCCTGCACAGGCAGGCGGGGCAAGCGGCTGATGCAGCTTCAAACTCTAAGTAAAGATAACCTTGGGCCGCCTGGGTGGCTCGGTTGATTGGGCATCTCACTCTTGCTTTCGGCTCAGGTCATGTTCTTATGGTTCGTGGGATGGAGCCCTGTGTGGGGTTGTGTGCTAACAGCACGGAGCCTGCTTGGGATTCTCTCTCTCCCTCTCTCTCTTTCCCTCCTGTGTGTGCTCTCTCTTTCTCTCTCCCTCAAAAATAAGTAAATAGACTTTAAAAAATTAAAAAAAAAAGATAACCTTGACCGTTGGCCTCTCGGGGTGCTCTTCATGACCCATCACACCCAGGGCTGCCTTCCCTTGGCCTCGCCTTCCCTCTTGTGTGATAGATTGCTTTCTGAAACATTTCTAGGTGTGTCCCTAAGTTTTCGTTGGGGACGTATCCAGTATGCACTTTTTGTCACGGCAGAGTCAGTTCGAGCTCTTTGAGAGAACTGGCGTGGGTCCCTCCACACTTGCCGGTTGTGTGACCCCCTTGGACGTTACTTTCTTAAAGTCTCAGTGTCAGTCACCTCTGATGAAAACCTGGTTTGTTTTCAGGTTTACGTGGTTGAATGCACACGAGGTCTGGGCAGCACAATGTCAGGAACAGTAAACGCTCAGTAACTGTAAGCTGTTATTATTATTATTGGCATTGCCCTAAATTCAGCCTCTTTTAAACCTTCCTGGGACAGGTGATACTCGTAAAATGCTCGGAGACTCGAAAGATAAATGACTGCACAGAACCTCAGGCCTTGTTGCTAGTGTCATATTACTGTGTTCCTCGTTAGCCCCATTTTCCTAGAGGAGGTTGGGTTGGGGAGGCAGTTCGCTGAGTGAGGGCTGTGGGGAGTCAGTGCCCGAGCCGCAGAACAGGACAACAGACTCAACGGGACAGTCCCTCAGCCAGAGCTCTGTTTCCCTCTCAGCCTCTGTTTTCTTTCCTTTATTTAAAAAAAAATTTTTTTGGGGGGGCGCCTGGGTGGCTCAGTTGGTTGAGCGACCAACTTCAGCTCAGGTCGTGATCTCACGGTCTGTGAGTTCCAGCCCCTCGTCAGGCTCTGTGCTGACAGCTCAGAGACTGGAGCCTGTTTCAGATTCTGTGTCTCCCTCTCTCTCTGCCCCTCCCCCACTCATGCTCTGTCTCTCTCTGTCTCAGAAATAAACATTTAAAAAAAAATTTTTTTTTAATGTTTGTCTATTTCTGAGAGAGAGAGACAGAGACGGAGCACGAGTGCAGGAGAGGCAGAGAGAGAGGGAGACACAGAATCCGAAGCAGGCTCCAGGCTCCGAGCTGTCAGCACAGAGCCCGACGCGGGGCTCGAACTCGTGAACTGTGAGATCGTGACCCGAGCCAAAGTTGGACACTTAACTGAGCCACCCTGGCACCCCTTATCCTCTGTTTTCTAAGAGATGTGGCCCCACTCTGCTGGCCTCTCCATTCCATACTGAAATTGACCTTGATCCAGTGGAAAGAGCAAATGGGCTTTGAGTTTAGACAAACTTGGGTTTGAATCTTCGCACTGTCGCTAATAGTTATTGAACTTGGGAAACAGGGCTCTTGGAACATATTTCCTCTTCCCTAAAATGGTGTTAACAATACCCACATTAGGTATTGAGAAAGCCAAATGAGCTAAGTCTCCAAAAATCCTTGCATGATACTTGGCACATAGCAGGCCTCCGACAATTCCTGAATGTCACCAGGTACGGTAGGTAATTACTAGGGTATCTTCCTACATCAGACATAGTGAAAAAAATACGCATGACTCAGGCAAATAAGGTGGTTTCACACATCTTTGCCAAAGCAGAGCCTGGTGTAGGAAGACAGATAAGCCGGTTGGGCCTGCTCGGGTAGAAGGGTGGTGGGTGGTTGTAAGTTGGATCTAAGGCAGACTGGGCCATTTTGAAGTTGAGTGGCTCATTTGTCCAACACGTAGGCGGCCAGCCTCGTTCACCATGACCCTGTTTGCACTTCGTCCTCACCGAAGAGGCGGGCTCTCTGATAGCTCTGCTTGTACCATGTGACCTTATCTCCTCTGCCAGGATGAGAATAGACACCATGCCCAAACTGGACTAATCTGATTTCCCTCTCCCTGGAACTTGGAATTGGGACTAAGAGATTCCGCCCTCGTCCTGAGATCTGCTTTTGGATGGAAAAGATATAAAAACTGGGGGACATGGTGTGGCCAGCTTCTGCCATATGGATCGTGAGGCAGGGAAAGCCAGGCGGCAGGGAGAGAGCAAATGAAATTAGAAAGAGAGAGAGAGAGAGAAAGGAAAGAGAAAGTCTGTATTTCTGGGTTCTTGACAGTTCCCACTTCCTGTTTCCAGATGCCTTCCTAGACCCGGACACATCCTGGCCCCGGGATTTCATTCGACGCTTCTGAGTACTTAATGATAAACACACCTCTCGTTGCTTGCACCGGAAGATGTGTGTTAGGCTATTTTGTGCTCAAGTTACAGAAGCCAGTTCAAGCATAAAGAGGAAATCAGTGGAAAGTACTGGGGATCTCATGAGATCCAGGAGGTTGGAACAAGTTCATTTAAGGAGGAGCCAGCACCAAAGCCTTTCTGAGTGCTTCGGCCACAGACTGGGAAGCCAGCTTCCTTCTGGCGTGCTGCCATTAAGATGCCTCAGCGTTGGGTCTCTCCGTTCCAAACTCAAAGTTCCTAAGGTAGAGAGAACCTCGTTGAGCCACGATGAGCCAGTTGCTAATGGCTACGGGATGGCTTCAGGCAGCAGCAACATATCTGCCCAGAGAGTCTGATCAGGAGGACAGGACATAACACTCCTCAAGAACAAGGTGGTGTTCCCTGTGGGCTGGTTTGTGTGGCTGCCTACTGTATATGGGGGACTGTCTTCGTGCTGAGAGGGATACAAGATTTATAAAACAGGGTCTTTAACATCAAAGAATTTATAATCTAGCCGCTAACAATCCTGTTCCAGGGCAGCCTGTGACAACTGCTAGAAGAGACAGAGAGCATGGATGCCATGGAATTTAGAGAAAGGCAAGATGCCTTGGAAGTGTGGGGACGACAGCCCAGATTCCAGACTAGGTCAAGGTTGGCCAATGGCTTACTGAACAAAACACTAAAAATGCACTTGACATGCCTTATAATCATAACCAGAAGAAGCATGTATTTAAAATCAAATGTGAGGGGCTCCCGGGTGACTCAGTTGGTTAAGCGACCCACTCTCGATTTCGGCTCAGGTCACGATATCATGGTCTTGAGATTGAGCCCCGAGTCAGGCCTCTCTCTCTCAAAATAAATGAACAAATTAACAGCTTAAAAAAATGTTCAGTGCAATAGAGTAAGAACGTGTTCTTTGGTGGACAAATCCAGAGTGTGTGAGGCACATTGACATTTGCAAATGCACCCAATGAAGAGAAAATACACACTGATTGCACCAGGGTCCTGCCGGAATTGCCAGGCAAGTCGATCATATCCCTGAAACCCAGCCCTGATTGTAAGCCACTGGTCAGCCCGTTTCCCCTGAACTCTTGTCCCCATAGTGTTCATGCTTGGAATCTCCAGGGCTCACTGGTCACTGGAAGCCTCCTCCCAAGGCAAATACATTTTTTAAAAAAATTTATTTTTATTGCTATATAATTGACATTTAACATTATATTAGCTTCAAATGTACAACATAATGATTTAACATATGTATATATTGCTAAATGATCACAACTCTGCTCACCACATATAGTTAGACATTTTTCTCCTTGTGATGAGAACTTTTAAAATCTGCTCTCCTAGCAACTTTCGAGTATGCGATACCGTGTTATTAACTGTAGTGACCATGCCGTACGTGACATCCGCAGGACTGATTTATGTTATGGCAAATACATTCCTAATCTGTTCTTAGAATCTTGGCCTCAACAAAAACCTGGATGACTTCATCAATTTCCATGTCACGTCTATGGGGGTCCCTGTCAACTTAAAACCTTACATCTACTCAGTGTTCACTGGATAAAGTCTGAGCTCGTTAACATGGTAGCTAGCTTACCGTAATCCCGTCTATCTCCATCCACCTCCAGCCTCTTCTTTCCATGCTTCCACCTAAAAAAAAAAATTTAATGTTTATTTACTTTTTGAGAGAGAGAGAGAAGAGAGAGAGTGGGGGAGGGGCAGAGAGAGTGGGAGACACAGAATCTGAAGCAGGCTCCAGGCTCCGAGCTGTCAGCACAGAGCCCAAGGCGGGGCTCGAACCCACGAACTGTGAGATCATGACCTGAGCCAAAGTCGGACACTGAACCGACTGAGCCACCCAGGTGCCCCACCATGCTTCTGCTTTGAGGAACACTCAACTATTTCTACCATATGCCCTACTGTTCTGAAGAGGGTCCTTGGCTGGGAGCACATGAGCCTTCATCAGGAATTAGGGTGGTAAAAAACATAGGAGAGAACTAGGGTCAGCCTAACCAAGATAGCCTGGAAGCCCCAGACCTACCAGAAGCTGCACTGGTTCTCCTGTGCTAACCCTGGAGATGCTGGGCTTCTGGTTTTCCATCAGGCCCCCAGTCTCTGCAGCTCTGGGTTCCTTGCAGTGTCTCACTGCGGATTCAACCAGATCTCTACGGAAGCTCATTACACATTACACCCAAGCCATGGGCATTGAATTTAACTTAAATACTCAGTACCCAAGCTCCTAAAATAGGAGATTGTTTACTTGAGGTACAATGATCAGGAAGAAACACACGGTAGAGCTTCTCATTCCCCTCTACAGCTCTATAGCCGAAGCATCCATTTCTTCTGGCTAAACTTGGCCACTAGTAGGCACGCTGACTTGTCAAAGAGGCAGATGTCAATTGTGCAGCACTGGATTGGCCCCCTGTGTCTCGACCCTAATTGTCGCATTAGAGAAGGCATAATTTCCAGTATTGGGGCTGATCTTGCGGGGGTTGGGGCGTGTCCCTCTCTGGGGGATCTCTCCTGTGTGCCCTGCCACAATGGCTCTGTTATAAATGGGTATGGAGAGTTAATACTTTTGAGGCTTCCCCCTTGATGTTAAAGATGGAAAGAGCTCGGCGATTGGTTGGTCCCAGTTCCTGACAGCTTGGAGGATGGAGTGGGTGTAGGAGTCAACAAACAATGGTGGGCTCTTGTCCAGTTCTCTCTGGTTTTCATAAACCCCTTGAATGGTTTGGTCTTTGGGACGTTGCAATCTTTTATCTTCTACGTACAGAGGATTTGGGGACATGAGAAAGAAACGCCCATGGTCTTCAACTCAGTCTTGTTGGTTCTCTCTGTTAGAGCAGCCTAACCTCCTCTACGATTTTTGTCCTTTCTGAATGAGGAGACATTGTTTACTGTATGACTTACTACCGCTGAAATGTGCTGAATGGACCAGGCTCTGGATCGAATACATTACACACGCTGCCTCGCTGAATCCTCATGACAACCCTATGAATTAAGTACTATTACTGACCTAATTCGGACACGAGGAAACTGCGGCTTAGAAAGGTCCAGCAGCATGCTGAAAGTCATAGAGTCACTCAACAAAAATTGTTGGATGCGCCAGGTCGTAATTCAGCTCTGGAGCTGCCAGGGTAGGCGTTGGGACCGAAATTCCAGCACACACGATTGCAGCTCCTGTAGGCTTAGCCGATTGGCTCAGGGCTTCGCCCGCATGTTTGGCCTGCGGGTGTCCCGTGTGACACAGCCTAGATGCTTCGGTCCTTACTTGCAAGGGCTGCAACCACTGGCACATTCGAGCTCACACATTTGTAAGACAGAGACCAAAATGCGGCCAGGGTGACTTACCCGTGATGTGAAATGTTCTCTCCTGATTTAATAATGCTATGAGGTTATAGATTTCCCCTTTGGGTAAACTTTGGAAAGGAAATCCTTTGGAACCACAGAGTTGGAAGAGGCGTGCTGGGTTCGGTTCAGGGTTCCACCGCTTCCAGCTGTGTGACTTTCAGCTTTGGGTTCCACATATTTTTTTTTAAACGAGGGTGTGAATTGATTTTAGTGAGTTGCATGAGGACGGAATTGGCTACTTAATCCGAAGTCCTGAGTGCTATGCTTGGCGCACAGTGAGGGGAGGGTGAACATCGCTTTCATTGCGGAGGATGAGAGCTGCTAACAGGCCACTGGATTTTGCAATCAGGTGAATGGTGAATGTCTCGAGGGCAGTTGTGGGGGTGGTAGGGAGGGGAACGGGGCGGGCGGGGGGAGTCTGACTGCAGGTGAGTGAGAGCTTGAGAAAGTGGCACCTCGTGTATAAAGACTACCTGCTCTGTAAAGAAACATGTTGGCTTAGGAAAGGTGAGATGGGGCAGGTTGACAAGTGACAGAGGTTCAGAGGAGGGTTTCTTGAAAAACAGTTTTAAGGGGAGGGGTGCCTGGGTGGCTCAGTCAGTTGAGTGTCCGACTTCGGCTCAGGTCATGGTCTCGGGGTTCGTGAGTTCTAGCCCCTGCGTCTGGCTCTGTGCTGACAGCTCAGAGCCTGGAGCCTGCTTCGGATTCTGTGTCCCCCTCTCTCTCTGCCCCTCACCCACTCAAGTTCTTTCTCTCTCTCTCTCTCTCTCAAAAATAAATAAACATTAAAAAGGGCGGGGGGAAACTTGGACACAAGTTCAAACAAAGACAAATGTGCACAGGGGGAAGATGGAGAAGACGGCCATGTGACTCCATGGTGACAGAGTGCTGCTGCCACCAGCCAGAACACCAAGGACCAGTCACTGGGAAGAGGCAAGGAAGGATCCTCCTCTAGAGCAGTTCGAGTTGGGGACACTTCGGTTTGGGACATCTGGCCTCCGGAACTGTGACCGAATCCATTTCTCTTGTTGTAAACCACCCAGTTCTCGGTATTTTGTAACGGCAGCCCTAGCGAACGAATACACTATGGGGTGTCATTGCCAAGGTGGGTTTGTAAAAAGACTGTAGCTTCCACGTGAGGTGCACGCTGTCAGATCACTCCCTCTTGGGATACTCAGCTGCCGCGTCCTGAGGATGTTCAGGCAGCCTATGGGGAGGCCCACCTGGGAAAGAACCTAAGTCTCCAGCCGACAGCCAGCAAGGGTCTGGGGTGTGTCAAGAGGTGTGGGAGTGAACTTGGAAGTAGATCCCGCCCCCCCCCCCACCTCCAGTTGAGGCTTCAGAAAAGACTGTGGCCCCAGCCTACGGTTCGACTACAGTTTCAAGAGAGACTCTAAACTGGAACCACCCGGTCAAGCCACTCCTGAATTTCTCAGATCACAGGGACTATGAGAGAATAAATGCTTGTTGTTTAAGCGATTCACTTTTAGGGTAATTTGTTATACAGTGATATTTAATACACCTGCTAACAAGGAAGGAGGCGTGGTTGCTTGCAAAGAGGAGACAGAGCACGGAATGGCCGCTGAGATCACGAGAAAGGGAGCAGTGGACCCACAATACAGTTCTGATTAGTGGTTGCAAACTGTAGCTCAGAACCACCTGACTTGGGTACCAGTTAAATATTCAGATTCCTGAGCTTTGCGTTCCTGTTCCTGAATCAGGCTTTTCGCTGGGAAAATGGCACTGGCGATCTGCATTTGAAAAAGTGCCCAAGTGATTCTTTTAAAGAGCCATTGAGTTCGAGAATAATTGCCAGCAGAGGCAAAAAGCTAGAATTTAAACTGGGTGTTAACTCACAGCACAGGCTGGCATCACATAAGCACTACGCTGCGGACATAGAAAGAATTGCTAAGTTTCGCCAACAGTTCAGCAAATTCTGAGTTAGTGGGGATTACTTTGTATCCCCAAGAAAACATTCTCAGGAGTCCTTATGCTAACCTTCTCTTCCCTTTCTTTGTAAAGAGACTGCCCTATTTCTCCTTCAGTTCACCCTGTGTGGAGAAAGAAGCTCTCCCTGTTCTGATTTCGACCTCACTCCAACCTTCTCTGGTCTTGGCGGTCAGGACTCTGCAAAGTCCTGCAAAGTGGGCCAGAAGTGCACAGAAGTGCTTCCTGTTTCTGGGGTTTCTGGGGCCACCCTAGTGCACAGAGAGGCCTCACATGAGGGTCATGCTGCAGCTTTTGTGAGAAGGGCCTTGGCAGGAAAATCAGAAAGTGGGATGTTCTCGGCAGAAGAGATCATTGGATTCTGTAAGCCTCAGTTTCTTCATTTAAAAAATGTTATATGCCGGGGCACCTGGATGGCTCAATCAGTTGAGCGTCCAACTTCTGCTCAGGTCATGATCTCACGGTTTGTGGGTTTAAGACCCACGTCGGGCTCTGTGCCGACAGCTCAGAGTCCGGAGCCTGCTTCGGATTCTGTGTCTCCCTGTCTCTCTGCCCCTCCCCTGCTCGCACTCTCTCTCTCTAAGATAAATAATTATAAAAAAATTAAAAATTAAAAAAAATTAAAATGTTATACGGCTACATGAAGGGTTGTGTGAGGAGTGACTGAGGTGATGTGTGCAGTGTCCCTAGCACAATGCCTGGCACACAATAGCGGCCCAGAAAATGGGAGCTGCCAATATTAAGAGGTGTGGTAAGGAGGCTATGCTTGGTGCTCTGAATTTAAGTTTATCTTGGTGTTATGATCGTTTCTGTCCCAAATCTGCTTCCCCATGACTGTCCCAATCAGGGCTCCAGCCATAACCCGAGTGAGATATGGGTCCTCGGAGGAGGAAAGATGGAACTAGATGATAGGTGGATTTTATGGAGAACAAAAAGTGAGTTCCTAGACCTCGGGCAGCATTCCTCTAGGTCTCCTGGTTGAGTATTAGAGCCACCTGCAGCCCTTACTAACTAACTAGGACTCTAGTCCGGACCAATTACATTAGAATTTCTGCCAGTAGAGACCCAGGCAGTGGAATATTATGAACACTTGTCAGGTGATTTTAGTGTGCATCTGGTGTTGAGGTTAGAGCACTCAGGTTAAAGCAGAAGGTTCACAGGACTTTTGGTTATTATGTACAAAATGAAAACAGCGACAAAAAAATCACAGTGTGGCAACTGAAAGAAGTCAGACAGGGATGTAGGGGTGAATCAGTAGAAAATGGAGCATTTTTTAAAACCATACATTTCCAAGAGAGATTTAAGAAAAGCCTTTCAAAAAATATTTAGAATTAGCTAGGAACAAGGAAGCAATACTTTTTCTTTGTGTTGGAAAGTATCTGGTGATCTTTAGGACATTTTCAGAAAAACAGAGTTACCGGTCAGAATGAGCATTTTCCCCAGTCACGTGGTTGGGTCATGTTAAGTGGAAAAACAGCCACAAATTTGAATATACACTTTTGATCATAAATATATTAAAGAAACATGGAAAGTGCCCATGATTATGTTTTATGAATAAGAAATCTTCATGCCAAATGATACCAAATTCTATATGTGAAGATGACTCATATTTTAAAAATGCATTTGTATATATAGAAGAACACTACAGAGAAATTATTGAAAAAGCCAAGTAATTATCCTTCGGGGTTTGAAAAACAAGGATAGCCTTTTGACATCTTTTTAAAAATATCTATGGTTTTTTTTTAAATGACGATGTATTACTTTTGAATTGGAAAATAAAACATATATTAAACACCCAGGAAAGAAAACACGAGAAGGAAATACAGGAAAACATAATCCAAGGTTGATTTGGTGAGATGGGATTCTGAGTGTTCTTCTCGTCTTTCAATTATTTCTCCTGTTGTATATTTTGTGATAATGAGCACAGGTATTTTTCTCTCTCTCTTTCTTGTAAACATTTATTCATCTTTGAGAGATAGAGCACGAGGAGAGGAGAGGCAGAGAGAGAGGGAGATACGGAATCTGAAGCAGGATGCAGGCTCCCAGCCGTCAGCACAGAGCCCTACGTGGGGCTCGAACCCACAAACTGTGAGATCATGACTGAGCCAATGTCAGGCACTCAACTGACTGAGCCACCCAGGCGTCCCAAGCGTATGTGTTTTTTAATAATTGGAATACCATAAACTCTATTTAAAAATAAAGATTGAATCCTCCGTTCTTGTCTACAATTTTATTATCTGATGGAGGGAGCTGGATGGAGCATTCGTAGAACAGTTTAAAGTTTAAGAATCAGTTAGCTCAGGGGGTGGCAAATGTTTTCGGTAAGGAGCCGGATAGTAAATATATTAGCCGGATAGTGTGGTTCATATGGTGTGTATTACAACTATTCAGCCCTGCCCTTGTAGCAGGACAACAGATATAGACGCTAAGTAAATGAACTGGACTGGCTGTGTTTTTAAAAACGTTATTAATGGATACTGACCTTTGAATTGAATCTAATTTTCATGTGTCATGAAGTCTTCTTTTGATCACCTTCCCCCAACCCCAACCATTAAAAATGTAAAACCACCCTCAGACCATACAAAAACAAGTGGCAGGCTGAATTACCCCCCAGAGGCCATAATTTGCTGACTCCTGAGTTAGAGATCAGGAACGTGGTGAATGAAACATCCTATAGTTAGGCTGAAAGACCCCCAAAAGAGATGGCCAATAAACTCTATTTCCTTTCCTTTCCTTTATTTTATTGTATTTATTTAAACCTGTGATTTCTCTGCATCTTCTTATTCCTTTACTAAAGAATTTGCTACTTACTTGGGTGTCTGAGGAAAAAGATGCCGTACCATTTGGTTGAAACACTAATATAGGAGCAGGACAACCTGAAAAAAAAAAATAGTAATGAAAATCCAGGTCTACAGATACTGAATCTTTGCTGTGCCAGGTATTTCTGGGAAACAAAAGCAGAAATAAGGCGTATCATTATGCAGGAATTATAGGGGCACATGCAGAATTTTGTAGGATCACACAGGAGGCAGAGTAATCACGCTCACGGAAGACGACTGTGTTTATTGGAGGAACTGGTAAGAAACAAGCTGGTAGGAAGACTTACTAAGCGAGTGTCATGGAAAAAACAAATATTGCAAAAAGTCATTTAAAAAAACCAGTAGATTAAGTCACTAGGCACTAATGAAAAATTACCTTTGTGGAGATGATAAACGTTTAAGCACTAAACAAATCGAGAAAGGCCTTGTGAAAACTAACGAAGGGAAACCTCACTAGAGTCTGGAGGGAGGCAGTGGGAGTCAAAGCATTCCTCTGCAATTTCCGGAAGAAGTGTCAGTTACAGACCCCAACAGAAGAAACCTCGAGAAGAATCATCACAGTCCCTCACACAGAAAAGACGCACACTGCATCTTCTATAAGAAAACAACTACCCCTGCAACTTAGCTGCTGAGAAACCATGCTTTTCTCTAACGAACTTTAGACTTGCCTTCAAAACAACCCATTCCAAATTCTTCCTGCTTCTCAAAAAACATGCTGTTCCTCTTCTTTGTTGGACGTGCCTATGGTTTTTCAGCAGCTTCTGTGTCCCAAATTACAACTCTCCACTATTCCTGAATAAACCCATTTTTATGGCCAAATTACTGTTTTATTTTTAAGATTAAAATTTTTTTTAATGTTTATTTATTTTTGAGAGAGAGAGAGAGAGAGAGAGAGAGAGAGAGAGACAGCATGAGTGTGCGAGGAGCAGAGAGAGAGGCTCCAGGCTCTGAGATGTCAGCACAGAGCCCTATGTGGGGCTCGAACCCATGAACCGTGAGATCATGGCTTGACCTAAAGTCTGATGCTTAACTGATTGAGCCACCCAGGCGCCCCTTATTTTTAAGATTCACAGGCTTTGTAAAAAAAATTAGTCCTGGGGTGGCTCAGTCGGTTAAGCAACTGACTCTTGATCTCAGCTCAGGTCTTGATCTCAGGGTTATGAGTTCAAGCCCCATGTTGGGCTCCATGGTGGGTGTGATGCCTACTGAAAAAAAAAATAGTCCTGAAGAAAATCAAATGCTGTGGGCTGAAGACAGCAACTTTTTTCATGGTGTACAGCACCAACATTCTTGTTTTTCACTCCCAGAAAACTTTTTCTAGATTACTTTGTTATTGCAGCAAAAATAGCATTTAGTGAGTAAAATCACAAGCAATTGCTTCCACACTCAACTGAAAATATAGAAAATAACTGGAAGACCATTTTTTTTTAATTATGCAGAAAGTAAACAAGTGTAACTAAAAAATGCTGGTTTGGGACAATTTGTACATTACAGGATTCCAGTGTTTATTAGGCTAGCGGCTAAAGGTATTTTCTTTTAATCAGGCTTCGTGCCCAGCATAGAGCCCAACATAGGGCTTGAACTCACCACCCTGAGATCAAGGGTCAGATGCTTAACCCAAAGAACCACCCATGCACCCCTAAAGGTGTTTCCTTTGAACAAACTCATTATTTTCTTTTAAATCCATTCTCATTACCCATACCATAGATAACTAAGTTCACAATTTTGCTATATACTGACTGAGGCTTTTTATTTATTTACTTATTAAAATTTTTTAATGTTTATTTTTTAAAAAAATTTTTAATGATTATTTATTACTGAGAGAAAGAGAGAGAGAGCACAAGGAGGGGAAGAGCAGAGAGAGGGGGAGACAAAGAATCCGAAGAAGGCTCCAGGCTCTGAGCTGTCAGCACAGAGCCTGATGCAGGGCTCCAACCCACCGGCTGTGAGATCATGACCTGAGCTGAAGTCAGACGCTTAACCAACTGGGCCACCCAGGCACCCCTAATGTTTATTTATTTATTTTCCTAATGTTTATTTTTGAGAGAGAGTGCGCGTGAGCGAGTGTGAGCGTTTGTGAGCGGGGGAGGGGCAGAGAGAGAGGGAGGCACAGAATCAGAAGTAGGCTCCAGGTTCCCAGCTGTCAGCACAGAGCCCGACGTGGGGCTCGAACTCACAAGCTGTGAGATTACGACCTGAGCTGAAGTCAGACACTCAACTGACTGAGCCACCCAGGCGCCCCCAAGGCTCTTTTTAAAATAAACAAATGTTTAAATGGTGGAGCTCATCCCATACAAACTATCTAAATTCGAACCTACAGTTTCTAAGGGCTGGGAGATCAGAAAAAGCGTCAGTAGCTCTTCTCCTTCTTTAACTTCATCTCTGTGTAACTTTAGTTGCAAACAGCAACCCTAGATACAGGACACTCTGAAAAATGGCATGCCTTCGTTTCCACCTAAAAGCATTAAAAAAAAGTAACCTTTCACAATCATTGTATTTATGCCTCAATTTCTCAACCTGAGTACTTCGCTGGGAAAATGTGGAGTTAAAGATGCCTAAGGCTATTTCACCCTCATTTTGAAAACACAATCTTTTCTGTTTCCGAGTAATGGTACACTTTATGTGTTACATTACGGAAACCTGAGCAGGGAGGGTTAACCAAATACCATTTGGACTTTAAAAGTAGCTTGAAACATCTCCCAACCGGTTCAGTTCTAGTGCAGAAATCTGCATTCTGACCCCAATTCAAGATGGCCTGCTAGCTGCAGTCCCAATTTTAGTATTTCATCATGCAAAAAACTTCCATTTAAAAAACACTGCAGTTCTTTAGTCTTCCTACTATAAACCACACGTCCGTGGTATGGTATGGTTAAGATATTCACTTGTGCACTAAGCAGCCTCCTCCAAAGTACAAGCATAAACTGCAGGAAGCAAGGACTCAGAGATGGCCAAATATTTTTGCAAAATGTGAGTTTCTTTTACCCAGTACTCTCCGGAGTATCTTAAAAAAAAAAAAATTCAGCTAAAAAAGAAGTGCCATTTGCTCTAGCAATGACAATGCTGGAGAGACACTGACGAGCCCCACTCAAGGAGCAAACACCTTCATCCGCGCCCCGTGCAGCTTCTGGCACCTGACGACCACACCCACGCCAATTCCCGCCCCTCGGCCCCGCCCATCGCTGATGCAGGTCGCCGGCGCGGTCACCGTAAAGCGGTCCCTACTGCACGTAAACTTCCGGCTCCGCGGAAACGTCATCCCTGGATTCAGTGGGGAGGTCCCCGGGGCGGTACCGGAAGTGACGCAGGGGCGCGCCCTCCATTTTGTGGAACGCAGGAGCAGCTAAGTGCGTCAGTTTTGGAAAGACGTAGACGAGTTTAGTCCTGGTTTGCGGGGAGGCAGACGGCTCCGTCGCAGACTACGGACCTCTCTGGTCTCTCAGCTGCCAAAGATCCTGTCCGGTAGGTGAGTGACTCACTTTGAGGGAAAGGCTTCTCGGATCGAGGCTTCTTCATGGCCGCTCAGATCGTGAGTGGCCAGGGCTGCTCTCTTTGCGGAGGACGGCGTCCAATGAGCGCAGTTTATTCGAGGTGGGCGCTGGGGCACGTCTCCCTTTGGGTACTGTTTGAGGGGAACTGAAGGTGGAAGGGCGGTCGTGGTTATGGTCATTTTTACACAGGGGTCTATGCTCCTCCCTGCCTCCTTACCTCTTTACTTCCCGAACCCCCCGAGTTTGGGCGGAGACCTTTGCTCGGGGGTGTGGCTAGGGTTTTCTGCGGGAGGGCACAATGACTCCGGAACTATGGAGTCGTGGGAGGCGGTGGGAGGAGGGCGTTTGGCACGCGCGGCTCTCCCCCACCGCTGTCTCCGCCGCCGCCATTTTGTGGCTGCCGGCGTCCGCCCGCCGCCGTTTGCGCAGGCGCGGCGGTGGCGTCGCGAGAATCCGGCTTCCACCCGCTGTGACGCTCCTGGGAGGCGGCGACGTGCGCGCGGCCCGTCACCATTGGGCTGGCCTTGCGGAGGGCGGGGTCGGCTCCGCCCGCACTTCTCGGCCTTTCCTAACTGCGGCAGATGGGAGGGGGCCAGAAGAGCCAGGGAGAGAGTGCGGCTGCGCAGTTCCAGAGGCGGCAGTGGGCGTTGCGGTTGCTGCGGTCTGGGCCCAGGGAAGGATCGTGTTGGGAGCCGAGTTTTAATTTTGTCTGCAAGGGACCTGGCCTAATAAGAGGCACTCTTGGCAATCTTGTTTATAACATCACCGGGTAAACATTTTATTTTATGCCGTTTATGTTTTTGGCCCCTTAACTAGGCATTCTTCTGACATTCACTGGTATTGTTTCAATCGAATCATTTTCTAACAGGAAATACTAGCCGGATATCATGAGTGGCTGTCGAGTATTCATCGGGAGGCTAAATCCCGCGGCCAGGGAGAAGGACGTGGAAAGATTCTTCAAGGGGTATGGACGAATAAGAGATATTGATCTGAAAAGAGGCTTTGGTTTTGTGGTAAGTGTTTTAGAACTACTGTTAAGTCGCTAAAGATTTTGATGAGCAGTGTGTTTTGATTTTACTGAGTTCAGGTAGGGTATCTTTGGAAAACTTTGTATCTTCTCAGAGCAGTGAATTTTCTTGAGGGATAACCTCGCTGTTGGTTGGAGGGAAACCACTCCTGATCACTGTCTTTAAGATAGTCATTCTATCACACGTTTGCAGTGCTCTTACTATGTTGTAGAATATATCTTAGAGCCACATTAAGCAGGGGGTTGGTCTGTTTGTTTTTTTTTTTTTCCCCCATGTTTACATTTTAGGAATTTGAGGATCCCAGGGATGCAGATGATGCTGTATATGAACTTGATGGAAAAGAACTCTGCAGTGAAAGGTGAGAACGTTAGTTTTGTAACCAGTGAGCACCGTAAGATGGACTAGATCAGCTGGGATATTTTTCAAAGTCGATCTCTTGTGGCTTGTGTGGAGATAACGGAGTCTTTTTTCCCCCTTCCTGTAGGGTTACTATTGAACATGCTAGGGCTCGATCTCGAGGTGGAAGAGGTAGAGGACGCTATTCTGACCGTTTTAGTAGTCGCAGACCTCGAAATGATAGACGGTATGTGATAGATGGTGGATGGCTGCTTTGAACAATCTTTACCGCAGGAGGAGCTTTTAATGTTTAAGAACCATTAGCAATAAGTGATTCTGGTACTTACTGAGTAATCGTTTCTCCTTTTCATATGTTAATCCACTGTTCCTGATTAGTGCGTGTAGTAAGTCCTGTAAAATAATGTAGAAACTTGATGGGAGTCCTTTGAATGACTTGTTCTGTCTCGTTGCTTGAACTTGTCCACAGTCGAACACAGTAGGTACACACTGCTGCATTTCTTCCATTGTGAGTACTCATTTTCTTCCTCAGAAATGCTCCACCTGTAAGAACAGAAAATCGGCTTATAGTTGAAAATTTATCTTCAAGAGTCAGCTGGCAGGTTTGTTGAAATACAGTTTTGAGCTATTTTAATGTGGCTTTTTAAGAATTAATGGGCAGTTAATGTTTTATTATGTTTTATTAAAAGTAATTTTATCTTTAATTAATTTTAAAATGGATTTAATTGTAATTTTAAAATTTTAATTAAATGTAATTGGGGGATATTTCAAACTTTGATAATTAGTGATCAAATGTTTAATGTTTTGAGGATATATTTTCTTGTTTATTAAAATCAATTTTAACCAAATATTAAACCCTTTATTTGCCAGCCTATCTGTGTCGTTGGCCTTATGACGAGGAGTGCCTGTGGGTTATCCTAATCGTTGTCTTGGTCACTCTTGGTTGGGCCTGGTTGACTTTGCCAGTCAGCTCCTACAGTGATCAATTGGCCACCTCTAGATCTGTGTTTGCCGGTCTAGACGTAATCGGTGCACTTAAACTTGAAGTGCCAGGTTGCAGCGATCCCAGAGCCTTGATAACGTGATCTGATCCCTAAGTTGAGAGCGGTCTTCCTGTAACGCTTCCGAATAAGAGGTCCTGGTCGAAAAGAGTTGAAAGATACGAAATTAGGTGGTCGTTGGAATCCTGATCGCAGTAAAGTGTTCCTTGGTAACTGCACAAGAGTAGAACATGTCTGCATCCGCCTGTAGTCTGCTAATAGGGAGGGCTGTGCGATTAAAGGCTTCCATCGATTGGGTAGTGTCCTTCAAGTGGGTGGCGAAGAGCCAGTCGGGCATATGTCATGAAGGTTTCTCCGACCGATTAACGGTTTGCTGCTTGACTAGCCTAGGGAAATAATAATAAAGGTAAAGTAAACTTTTTTAATGACATATGGGGCACAAAATAACTGGTGTCTTGTAAATGTTCTGTTTTGTTTTTTTTAATATAAAATTTCTACTTTAGTCTTTACTTTTAAAATATGTACTGTTTCTTTTTGTTTCTTTTTGTTTTGTTTTTTGTTTTGCTTTTTTTCTTATGTATTGAGCTCAGTATAGACTAATACTACTTTAATGTTAAGATCTGAATTTCCTCTAGCATTTTGCTTAAAAGCAATATGCTTTTTTGCTTATTTCGTGCCCTGACCTAGATAATTTTTCAATTCTGATAGAATACAAGTGTGGTAAATGCCATGTTTGTACTTTATCTAACATCTTCTCTTCCAGTAGTCTTGTTTTTTATACCATGTGGTTGTTTGTGTGTCACGTCGCCTTTTCTTTGCTTGACACGATTGTCTTGTGTTAAGGATCTCAAAGATTTCATGAGACAAGCTGGGGAAGTAACCTTTGCGGATGCACATCGACCTAAATTAAATGAAGGGTGAGTGTGTATTGGAGATCATAACCGCCTTTTAAAACATACTGAAAATTTTACTGGGGATTTTTTTTAGAGAACATAAAATTTGGACATGCTGTAGTGCAGTGGTTCTCAATCCAGGAGGAGTTTGCTCAGTAGGGAGCACTGGACAACAGTTTTGGTGGTTGTAACTGGTTGAGGTCACTACTGGCACCTGGGTAGAGGCCAGGGATGCTGCTAAACATCTGATGGTGCATAGGAAAGCCTTCCACAACTGAGAATTAACAATTTCAGTTGTTTGGAAAGGTTGAGAAACCTTGTTGCAATGCTGTTCTCCATTAAGATCTCAGACAATGTAGTATTAACAAAAGGTGCACAGAGAAGGTATTTTAGTTTGCTGTGTGTAGTGTGAGACTAGGCTATAACATGTATGTACCTTTATAAAGGGCTTTTTTTTGTTTGTTTTTTTAATTGTAGGGTGGTAGAATTTGCCTCTTATGGTGATTTAAAGAATGCTATTGAAAAACTTTCTGGAAAGGAAATAAATGGGAGAAAAATCAAATTAATCGAAGGCAGCAAAAGGCACAGGTATCTCTTTAACATTTTTAAGACAAAGTTTTAGTTAATAGGTTTGTAGGGACTGCTTCTTATGTTGTATTTTTCCTCCCTTCCTAGTAGGTCACGAAGCAGGTCTCGTTCCCGAACCAGGAGTTCCTCTAGGTCTCGTAGCCGGTCTCGTTCCCGGAGTCGCAAGTCTTACAGCCGGTCCAGGAGCCGGAGCCGGAGCCGGAGCAAGTCCCGTTCTGTTAGTAGGTCTCCTGTGCCTGAAAAGAGCCAGAAACGTGGTTCTTCAAGTAGATCTAAGTCTCCAGCATCTGTGGATCGCCAGAGGTCCAGGTCCCGATCCCGGTCAAGGTCCAGATCAGTTGACAGTGGCAATTAAACTGTAAATAACTTGCCCTGGGGGCCTTTTTTAAAAACACACACACAAAAATTCCCAAACCATACTTGCTAAAAATTCTGGTAAGTATGTGCTTTTCTGTGGGGGGGTTGGGGGTGGGATTTGGAGGGGGGTTGGGTTGGGCTGGATATCTTTGTAGATGTGGACCACCAAGGGGTTGTTGAAAACTAATTGTATTAAATGTCTTTTGATAAGCCTTCTGCTCACATTTTTGTGAATGTCTGAAGTGTATAGTTTGTGTATATTGAGAGAGCTCTTTTATAACTAAAGCAAATTTAATTTTTTTGTACTAGAAAAGATTTGAACATTTTAGTTCTTGGTTATTCAAATATGTTAATTCAGAATTAGTTTAATGCCTCAATTAAACTAATTAATAGCTTTGGACACTTAAAAGAGCTCTAAATTTGCTTGTACATAAAGGCTTGAGTTTTCCTTGTTAGGGTCAAGGGTGTCCTCCCACCCACCCTTTAACAGCTGCCTGACGACACGTTAAAGCAGCTGTTTGTTATTGATAATAAAAGATTATAAAACTGCTTTTGTCTGTCTGTCTGAAGGACGAATGCGGTTTACTCCTCCCTCCCCATCTACATTCAGCACATTTAAAATGCCTTTATAGAGAATCCTGGAGTTTGGTGTGGTGGGTTTTTTAAATTTTTTGAAAATTTAAATCTTGCCATTTCAGGGCTAGTCAAAACTGGGGCAGAGAAGACTGTGAACTGTTCAAAATAATGGTAACTGTTGTTTTGGTTTCCTGTGTGTGACCTTCCATGCTCTTTCTCTTTATTACTGTATTGTATTGACATCAGGTTGTTCAGGCTTCCGTAGCCAAGAGAACGATAATTTGGGAAGGAAATTATAAAAATTGTTTTTATGTGTTGTATGTAATTTTGAAGGTCAGAGGTGATCACAGCTTATTTTAATTCCATGTACAAGAGTGCTTTAAGAGGTTTCGTGTTTCTTGCTTTCAATGCTGTGATGTGGGTGTGACCGTATGTTAAGGGGAAAACAGTTTACTAGAGAAAACTGCTGAAGGTTCTACACCCGTTTTTGTTCTGGGAGCCTATATGTGTAGATGATGAACGCTGTTAATAGTCTCTTCTAGGACTCTCTAGAGACTACTTAGATTATCTTGGTCCCATGCAGGAGTGCTGAGTTAGATAAATGGTAACAGTGAGTGACACGTAGTAGCCAGATACTCTGACAGTTGTCTTCCCTGTGTGTTCTTGAATCTCAGTTACTTCCTACATACAAGAACGCATCTTCTAGGAGCGAAATAGGGGCCAAAGAAGAGCAAGTAAGTGGTGAACTAGTATGGGCATTGGAGTCCAGTTCCCCAGAACCCAAGCACCACGTTTTCTTAGTGTAGACAAATCTGCCTTAGCCTTGCAGGGGTTTTCTGAGGAAAACAGTTGGAAGTACCAGTTGGCTTTCCAACCAAAAGTGTGGGCATTGGGTAGTGGGACTCCATTTGGGGGGATAGGTTTGAAAGGTTTTTGGTATACATTTGCTTCTCGTACCCCAGACTAGAAATTGAGGCCAGAAAATGGGGAAGCCGAACGTTCTACCATGAATGAGATGGATTTTAGGGAGAGTTTAGTATGCTTGTTTGTTTACTGAGGTGGAGGCATGTGGAAAGCAGTGGAACCTAGGTTTTTTTTTTTTCCTTTTTTTTTTTTTTTAAAGATTTTATAAGCAATGTTTGCACCCAACGTGGGGCTTGAACTCTGAACGAGGTCACGTCGTGTGTTCCACCAGCTGAGCCAGCCAGGCGCCCCAGGTTTTTTTATTGGGTTGCTTCGGAAGGCTGCAAGTCCGCCAGAAGTTAATGTCAAATGGAAAGAGACAATTTTTTTGTTTTAGGTATGATAGATATAACTGGGTAGTATGGTGTAGATACTTTTGATATTTTACCAGTTGACTCTATTCTGATAGTTTTTCAGTAAATGATATCCGTGGCTTACCATTTTAATATTAACAAACATTTGTTACACGGTGAAGCAATAAAATATAAGGCCCTTTGAGCAAATGGGAGGTGACTGGGAGTTAATTTGAACCAGCAAATAAACCTGAATTCCCAGATCCAAGACCTGAGAAATAGAGGAGTGTGTTATTCTAAGCAAATTTAGGGCCAGAGTTTGTGGGACATGTGTTAACTTTTCTCTTTATATGTTCCTTTTATCTAGTCCTCAAAACCTAGTCCTTTAAAAGGACAATTTGAGGGTAGTAGGTCCCAAGCCCAGCCTTCCTTTCATGAAAAAACTATTCTGCTTAACCAAGTTTCCTAGCAGGTGATGTCGGCTGGGTGGTAGACAAAATCATTTGAACAGTTAAGTTTAAGAGAATATGTAAAAGTGGTAGGTGCGTAGACCTTTTCACAGATTAAGAGCATGTTAGTGACCCAAACTGGTGATTCTTAAACTTACTGTGGTATTGGGAGTACTGGTGGTCTTGGACATTGGCCAGACGCTGCCTTAAAATTAACTTGGGTTTACGGTCAGTTGAACTTATACTGAATGGCATGAAAAATCTTAATTAGGCACGGTCTGCTATTTGCAAGGATGAGATGTTCATGAATCTAACGATTGTATATGAGCATTATGTAAAACATTTCATAGGAAATTTGAAATTTTAGAAATGTAATTTAAATGGAGAAACCACCCCTTTTGCAGTAGCTTGCAGCTCTCTGAGTTTTGAGGGGATATAATAGGAAAACCACTGATAGCTCATGAATTGATGGGCTAGACTTTTAGGTTAGTGGACATTTCTGTTGGTTGTGTTTTCTTGTTTCCTGGCTTTCCCCCTCTACTTACGATGGTATTCTCCAGAAATGTCTGTTCATTTCATTACGAGTGAGATTTTGAGCCAGTCTTGTTTAATTGCATTTGCATTCTGTGTCTGTTTTTTGTACATGTAGTATCACGTTGGTGTTTTTAGGAGCTTTAACCCATCCCCAAATAGGGTTTCAAAAGGGAAGGAATGAGAAATTTTAAGGTTAGAAAGGACTTCTGAAGTTTAAATCTGGGAGCACTGAGCATTTATTTCCCTCTTCTGTCACAAAAGTTGGAACAGGATTTGGATATTTGATTTTAGGTAAAAGTTCCTATTTGTTGCCTAGTTGAGAAATTGAGTGCCTTTCGTATGCCTATGGAACACTTTGGAGATGCAGGGGCAAAAGGCAGTTTTGGTTTTTGCCTTCATAGGACTGTCATTGAAGAATTCTTTTATTTATTTTTTAGTTTTTTAATTTTTTTGAGAGGGGGTGCCACAGAGAGAATCCCACGCGGGCTCTGTACTGACAGCATGGCGCCTAATGCCAGACTTGAACTCCCAAACCATGAGATCATGACCTGAGCTAGCATTAAGAGTTGGATACTTCACTGACTGAGCCACCCAGGCACCGCACAAGTCTTTATTTTTTAAATAGGTATCAACTTTTAAGCTGGGGCTAGGCGAGGCTCTTCAGGTAGACTCCCTCTGTGTCCTCCCACCAGGCGAGGTTTGTCAGTTCTGATAGTTTCTGCTGGCAGTGCTGGAGAAAGACTCTCATTTCTGGTGTTCCTTTCATCTTTTTACTCTATCACACTGGCTTTCTGAAATATCCTCTGACCAGAATCCAGTCCCCTGGGGGAGCTAGGCTGTGCAAGGGGAGCATTCCTCCCCTTTGTGGGTGCCATTTCCTAGAGCTCCTGGAATCGTGTCTTCAGTTGGAGCAGCTGTGTAGGTCATTTTTGTTTTATCTGGAAAGTTGAAGAGGGTCAAGGGTGGGGAAGGAGAGTAACTGTTAATAAAAAAACTTATTCAGTGGAAGACAGCACATCCTAGGGGTTAAGTTGTATTCTATATGTTTTTGTGTGGTTCCCCCCCCACCCCCATCTCTTTTACCATGCATCCTTCCATTACTTTAATTTTTTTTTTTAAGTTTTGTTTATTTTGAGAGCATGAGCAGGGGAAGGGCGGAGAGAGGATTCCAAGCAGGCTCTGCACTATCCACACACAGCCTGATGGGGGCCTCAAACTCAAAAATCTAGAGATCATGACCTGAGCCAAAATCAAGAATCGGACACTTAACTGACTGAGCCACCCAGGTGCTCCCTCCCATGACTTAATTTTGCTTTCCCTTGAACGTTCCTAATGGTAATACTACCTATCAATCTAATAAATTATTGACTCTTAAATCACTTCCTCTCCAACTTCTTGGTACAGACAGTGCAGTGGGAGAGTTTACGTTCAGCAGAACGGACTTGCGTTCTGCAAGGAAGCGCAGGGAGGAGATAGCTTTAAGAGGTCTTCTAAGTGTGGAGTTTCCATGGCCCCCTCATTGTATTTGGCCTAGCCCTCTTTCTGCCTGTATGGAGGTGGTGAGGAGTCGTGGTCATAGGAGTCGGGATTCACCTATCTTGTCCCCATTTTTGTAGTAGATACCGGGCTCAGAAGCATGAAAAGTTGTGCATCTCCCCCCTCAGCACAGCCGCATCAACCCTTACAGTGCACTGGCTCTGAAGAGGGTCTTAAGTGTGTTGTAGCCCTGCAAACTTGGGAACATTGTTGGTTAGTTTAGAAAATTCCACTTCTCACTGCTTTTGCAAGAGGGTGGAGATTTCAGACTTCAGGGGCAACAGATTTGAGTCACTTTCAGGTGAGCATTAGAGGGGATTCTTTTCCACAACACTGTAGTTTTGAACAAAGTTCTGAAGTATGCTCAGCTACTTACTGGTTTCTTTTTGGCTGCTTGATATGGTTATATGCTAATTGTTTGTTTGCTTTTACTACCAGAAGATAATCACCAGGGGAAATTGTCTCCTATGGTCTAAGTCTATCCCCAGGGTGTAGAAAACATCTTGAAGGAGCCCTCAAGTTCATGGGAAATGAAGGATTTGAGTGGTTAAGAATATACTTTATAATATGAATATAATACGTTTAGAATTATAAAATACTGAAAATGTCATTCCAAATAAAGTTTCCTGACTTGAAAAAAAAAAAAGACATTAACGATCCACTTAAAGGAAGGGACTTAGTGGGTTTCCTGGAGGTTTATTATAGTTTAAAGAGAATGCAAAATGCTCTGAGCATCTTAGAGGAGGTGCTGTTTAGAAAGTAATTCAATAGTGATCAGGTTTTAAAGTATCAATTAAACTATTGTGATAGCTATTTAATAAGCTTATATTTAAGTTTTATTTACTGTGTAACCAGAGTTGGGAGTCTTTTTTTGGATTTTGGCTAATTCGATTGCATTGCTTCAATATGTTTTTCTTCATAAAGGAGTACCAGTGGTACTGTGGTCTGACCTGGTTCTAGGACCGGAGAACCTAGTCCTAGGAAACACTGCATTTTCCAGATTGTGAATAGGGGCATTTCACACAACTAACACCTCATAGCTATTTAATATCCAAGACCATTTCTTCATCCTGAGTCTTCCATGGCCTCCCCTTTGCCTTACTCCCAGAAGTGCAAAGTCTGTCCACAGTTGATTCTCCTAGCTAGAAGGCAGAGATGGAGTGGAGTTATAAGAGCCTTGGCTCTTAGAAGTCCCTTTGTACTTCTTGGTGCTACCTGGTTCCTAGTGACTTGATAGGAGTTGAAGCCCCTTGCAAAGGTCCCTGCCAGAGACTAACTTGTCACTTGCTGGAAAGGATCAGGTCGGATATGGGAGAACTCAAAGGAGAAGGATTCAGTACTCACCTTTGGAAGGCTTGATTTTCTCATAGCAATGAAAGATGGAGATGAGAAGAACCCCTTCTCCAAGCTGGAAAATCATGTAGAGGAGAGGGAAGAAGAAAAGTGGCCCAATGACTTGAGGGGGGAACGTCACATTGAGAATGGTAGAACAAAGTTGAACGTTTTGGCATCCAGTTTCCATGCTGACAGTGCGCCTGCACCTGTGTTAGGTTCAAAACAAAGCAACCTTATATGCCCTCAGAAGGGACAGGAGGGTGCGACACTGGCCCTTCTCCCTCCCAAATCACCCAAGACCCTTTGAATGAATATGGAAGTCAGTGGTGACTAGTAGTTTTGTGGCCGGGAGTTTTCGTGAGAATTTTTGAGCAGCTTGGGGGTTTCACCACTTGCTTCTGCAGGCCTACCAGATTAAAATTTGGAGAATGGCTGGATGATGAGGGATGAAGGGAAGATGTGAGCCACTATCATTCATTGGCTTGTATGTTGGGTTTACACACAGGGCAGTTGCAGTGTGAACATACAGAAGATGATCTGAAATGCTTGGGCCCCTTGTCCAGTTCCCTAGTTTCTGGTTTGGGTATCTTTGAGTCCAAAACACTTAATGATTAAAAACCAAACTTGGTTCAGCCCCAATATCTTTGGAACATATTCATGGTTTTGCTTTCGTTTTATGGACTAAAGAACGGGCACCTGGGTGGCTCAGTCTGTTAAGCATCTGACTCTTGATTTTGGCTCACGTCATGAACTCTCGGTTCGTGGGATCAAGCCCTGCATGGGGTCTGTGCTCACAGCGAGGAGCCTGCTTGGGATTCTCTCTCCTGCCCCTCCTGTCCCTCTTGCTCTCTTAAAACAAACATTAAAAAGGGGAGGCGGGATGGGATGTTTACATCTAATGAATACATACTGAATTCATGGAGTTGTGGTCAGTGTCTTACCAGAAATTCTGAAAACACATTTATTAGGGGGAGACTACTGTGATGGTCCTTGATTGTGTGGCCATTTATTACCTGTCACTCTTAATGTACAGTAAGTCATTGACAGCCTTTTGACTCAACTGTATAACCACATGCTACGTATGTTCTATAGTAATTTTTTTATTAGTATGTTTTTTAAAATGGGTAACTTTATAAGTTGTATTTTTAAGGCAGTGGTTTTTTTTGGGGGGGGGTGGTGTACTAGAGTGCTACTAATGTTCAGACTCCAGCAGCATTTGTCTAGGGCTGACAAGAGGCAAAGTTCCTGAAATGTGCTACTCTAGACAGGGTTTCTTTATCCCACACCAGATTGTCAGGCCGACTGTCCCTGCAAGTAGCCCCTGAGTTTGTGAAATTGGATTAGACTCAGCAGAGGTCCACAACCACTAAAACTCTTAGGGTCACTTAGCAGAGCTGTCACCCAGTGGTGTCCTTGTCAAGACTGAAGCCTAGGCAGAAAGGGCGGAAGAGTGGGGAAGGAGGAATATTAACACATACCACGATGGCATGGAACTGCTCCAGTGTTGTTACCTACCAGATTTCAGCAGGAGGTGGAGCCTAGGCTCTGGAGGGAGCACTTTGTCATGAGCTCTTTGGGGTATTAGATGCTCTTGTTCCTAAGCCATTCGATACCTTCTCTCCAATATGTCTCCCGAGTCCAGGGTTCCTGGTTCAGTGGGTGCATTTGCACATACTGCCAGGAAAATGCCTCCTAGGTTTTAGGTCTCCTTTTCCTGGGAGACCAGGACAAGAATGAGGCCGATGGAACACAGAGGTCTAAAACAATACTTACCGTCCATTGAGGCGGAAGAGAGCAGAGAGGATGTAGCCCAACAGGAAGCCGATGAAAGGCATCAGGGAGGAGGTGGCCAGCAAGTGTGGTGTCATGACAAACATGATACTCTTGCCCACATTGATGACCGAGAGCGCTATGATGGCCACACTTAACAAAAGCATGGTGATGGTCCCTCCCTGTAAATGAAGACAGGAAGAAAAGGCAATTAGGGTGGTGGGGGATGGGGAGGAGCAGAGTGACGGAGCATGGGTGGTGGGTATCAGAGGTGGAAACCAAGGGAGTGCAAAAAAACCTTTTATCTCCCATCTATTTGGAATTCCTAATCAGTAGCTAGGAAGCTTCTTGGAGGACAGAGACCTAATAATTAACATTCTTGTTACTGTTGACTTAAAGCCAGATGTTTACCAGCAAAATGAGTTTATTTGGAAATAGAGGAAGTTCAGTTTGGGACAAGCAAGCCAAGGCGAACCATAGGCAAGTCCTGAGTACACGGGACAGGGACTTGCTTTTAGAGAGGAAAAGAAGCCGAGAGGGTCTGTTTCATGCAGTTCTCCTTGGCTGGGCTATTGCTGGGAAGGAGAAATACTTCCTCGTGCTGGGGAATGTAAAGTAAGCTTTCCATTAGGCCAGTGGTAGTGTATGAGAGCTTTCCCTTCAAGACTTCCAGGCTCCATTTCATAAGAGATTTTCTTTGCACGTTTGTTCCCCCCTTTTTAAGTTTATTTTGAGTGAGCATGTGCATGGGGAAGGCACAGAGCAAGGGGGGGGGGGGAGAGAATCCAAAGCAGGCTCCTTGCTGACAACGATGGGGGGCTCAAACTCCCGAACTGTGAGATCATAACCTGCCAGAGTCCGAGGCTTAACCGACTGAGCCACCCAGACACCCCACATTGCTCCCTTTCGATCAAGATCTTTCTTCAGAAACATCGCTGATCAAGAGTCCGTTTATCCACTAAAGTGGCTTTGTCCCTCGCTGTCAGGAAGGGTTTTTCCTGGTTGTCCTGTCCCACGTTGGAAAGTGCTTAGATTGGGAACTGTTGAGGCCACATGAGTACCAAGGAAGGGTGTGAGGGGGAACTCTGAGGCATTTCCCTTCTGAGGTCTATATATTGTCAAGATCGAAGGCTTTGGAGAGCATCTTGTCTGAGCTAATATCTCCCTATTGGTGTGCCCCTTCTGTAGAGAGAGGTACAGAGTTGAAAAACTTCAGTCTTGCCGTTTGTCCACAACCTGCCGGTGAGACCGGAGGCCATAGGTAGTTGCTTCTTCACAGGTCACTGCGTTTTTTTGTACCACCTGACTTAACAAGCCATGTGCTGAATGTCCATTTCGTGGGCAGCCAATCAAATCAGCTTGCCGGTGACCCAGGAGATGACCTGGCTTGCGCTTCCCACAAAGGTGGCCTCCACAGCTTGCTGAATGACCGAACAAATCAGATCCTCTCGTTGAGGGAGTTTGTGGAACTACAGCGAGGGAAGCAGGAGCAGAGGCAAGTGTTAAAAGACACAGCACCCTGGCAGCAGTGTAAGCCACAGGCTGGCAGACGCCGTGAGGCAGTTCACCAGTAGCAGCAGCTACGGGAAAAGCATAGGTGGACTGGCTGAGTCACTCAAACAGCGAGTAACTCCCTTATTTAAGGGAGGTGGATGGCTTGTAAAAGTGGCTTGTCGACCAGGTCATGCTGAGGTTCATCGACCTAGCCACATGGACTCGAATAAGCCCTTGCCTAGGTGAGTTAAAGTATTACTTGAATTGCCGTTCCAAATAGAGCATCCAAGAAATTGTATCTTGGCATTATCTACATGTGACCTCCCACTGGGTAATGTGTTTACAAGCAGATACCTTTTGCCAGAGCCAGTTAGAAATTGGGTGATTTTGATTTGAAAGTCTCTAGGGGGCGCCTGGGTGGCTCAGTTGGCTAACGGTCTGACTTGGCTCAGATCATGGATCTCGCAGTTTGTGGTTTGAGCCCCGCATCAGGCTCTGTACTGACAGCTTGGAGCCTGGAGCCTACTCCGGATTCTGTGTCTCCCTCTCTGCCCCTCCCCGCTCATGCTCTGTTTCTCTGTCCATCTCCCTCTCTCAAAAATAAATATTAAAAATATTTTAAATTATTCTGAGTTAAGAAGGAGATATATTCTTATATTAGTTGTGACTAACTATGGTCCTTGGCTTCTTCACCTATAAGATGAGGAAGAACAGAGTTGGATTAAATGATTATCAGAGGTCACTTCACATTTTTTTTCTTTTTAGTATTCCTGTACCTCCACAAACTATCTTGAATAAAATTAAGTGATAGACACAAACATTTCTGGGTTTTTCTTCCCCTGCTAATGTGGGGAGTGGTCCAGGCAGAGGGAAGGACATGTGCAAAGAGAAAAGAGCTAACACTTGAGGGGGGGTGGGGTGGGTGGTTGGCTTTAGCAAATCAAGAAGAGCCGGGAGGCTACATAAGGGGATTGAAAGTTTATCCTGCAGAGAGTATGGAACCAGAGAGGTGTTTGAAGCAGTGGAGAGACGTGACGGAGTTTGTTCTTTCCGTCTCCATCCTCAGGTTGAACCTGATCGAGGAGCCAGGTTCGAAGGCCGTTTCAGTTGTGAGAGAGGATAGTGGCCCAAGTGATGGTAGTGTTGTCACAGGTGGAGAGGAATAGATGGATCCAAGTGAGCGACAGAAAGCAGAAAAGCCAATCACCTCTTCAGGTGAATGTGACGGAATGGAGAGGACATTGAAAAAGACCAAATGGTTTTGTGGCTTAGGCAGCTGGGCACATGGAATGCCATTCTTTGAGATAATAACGGGGAGGAGATGGCTTTAATTTAAGACATACTGACCATATATAAGTGTCTGTTTGGTGTGTCTGTGGGAAGTGACTGCAAGAATTTTCTGTGCCACCATCTTGAACCACCTTTCATTTGTTATGACTTCTACAAGCTAAAAACCTTTTGCACAGTGAAGGAAACAACAAAACTAAAAGAAGAGATTTGCCAAATGACATAACTGATAAAGGATTAGTATCCAAAATCTATAAAGAACTTCTCAAACTCCACACCCAAAAACCAAATAATCCAGTGAAGAAATGGGCAGAAGACACAAATAGACATTTTTCCAAAGAAGATATACAGATGGCCAACAGACACATGAAAAGATGTTCATCACTCATCAGGGAAATACAAATCAAAACTACAATAAGATACCACCTTACACCTGTCAGAATGGCTAAAATTAACTCAGGAAACAACGGATGTTGGCAAAGATGTGGAGAAAGGGAACCCTCTTACACTGTTGGCAGGAATGCAAACTGGTGCAGCCACTCTGGAGAACAGTACAGAGGTTCCTCAAAAAGCTCAAAATAGAGCTACCCTAGGACCCACCAATTGCACTACTAGGTATTTACCCAAAGGATACAAAACTGATTTGAAGGGGCACATGCACCTGATGTTTATAGCAGCACTATCAACAATAGCCAGATTATAAATTACAAATTTTTAAAAATAAAAATAATAGCCAAATTATGGGAAGAGCTCAAATGTCCATCAACTGATGAATGGGTAAAGAAATTGTGATACACACACACACACACACACACACACACACACACACGGAATACTACTCAGCCATAAAAAAGAATGAAATCTTGCCATTTACAATGGTGTGGATGGAACTACAGTGTAATGTGATTAAAAAATAAGAAAAAAAAAAAGACATGATTCCACTCGTGGAATTTAAGAAACAAAACAGATGAACATAGGGGAAAAGAGAGGCAAACCATAACTATAGAGAACAAGATGAGGGTTGCTGGAGGGGAGGTGGGCAGGGTATGGGCTAAGTAGGTGATGCGTATTAGGGAGGGCACTTGTGATGAGCACCAGGTATTATATGGAACTGATGGATCACTAAATTCTACTCCTGAAGCTAGTATCACACTATATGTTAACTAAGTGGAATTTAAGTAACTTGAAACAAAAAAGACCTACTGAGTTTTAAATGCATGAGACATTCAGGTAGAAAGATTTGACAGTTAAATGGATCCTGGGGGGCACGTGGGTAGGTGGCTCAGTTGGTTAAGCATGCAACTCTTGATCTCAGCTCAGGTCTCCAACTCGGTGTTGTGATTTCAAGCCCCATGTTGCACTCTGCTAGGTGTGAAGCCTGCTTAAATGATGGATGGATGGATGGATGGATGGGTGGGTAGATCCTGCAGTTGGAAAAGGTTGAGGGCTGAAGATGATATTCTGGAAGTCATCAGCTTGTAGATGGTCATTGAGAAGGACCAGATCTATGGTGGAGAGACCCTGGGCTTTGGGAAATTTGGCAAGAAAAGAAAGCTTGGGCGAAGGCAGAGAAGTAACTTTTACCAGAGGAACTCATCAGGGAGTACAAAGAGACGTGCCAGAAAGATGAGAGGAAAGCAGGAGCGCCCAGCTGAGGGAGGAGGCTTCTGAGAGGGAAGCGGTGGTCAACCATGCCAAAAGTTGCTAAAACGTTAAGGATGGATGAGAAATGTCTGTTGGATTTGGTGAAGAAAGAACAGGTGGTCATCGAGACGCTGAATGGATGGGAGACCAAGGAGGAGAGAAGAGGGATTCAAGTAGCTGAGACTAACTTGAGAGCCTGTTACCTGTGAGAGCAGCCCTGGCGGGAGTGGTGGGGGGGAAGGTGTGCTGGAGGGATGTTTCCTGAAGTGTAGGTAGGGGAGGAAAGGGAAGTGTTGGAGCCCTGTAGGGATTGCTTTGTTTCTTTAAGATTGGAGAGCAGTGAACCTGTGTCAACACCAATTGTGAAAAAACATGCAGAGACTTAAGAAATGAGAGTGAAGTTGGGGGAGGCTTTGGAGGTTGGGGGCCATAATCGATGAAAGGACATCTCTGAGAAGCGAGAGTAGGGGGGGTGGATGATGCCATCCAGAGCTGAGGTGAGGTGTTCGAACTCGGAAAGGAGGAGGAATGACCTTTCCGGGTCTTCCAACGGGGTGGGAAGGGGCACTGTGGCCACTGTATGGGGACTGTGCCAGGACAAGGGCAGAACTACCCTGGATGGTGATAGTGTGAAAACTGAAAAGTCCTGAGAACCTGACTTGCAGCTTCTTTGTTCCAAGCCCCAAACTGCCGCCAAGCCTTGGGCTTCCAGGCAGCATGCCCTGTAGGTTGGCCCAAGGCATCGGACCCAGGGCAGAGACAAAAGCAGGCTCTCGGAGTGTCAGGAGTACCAGGATGAGCTGGGGCTCTGGGGGGTGAGCAGTGAGCTGGAGGGGAGACTGACTGGGACTGAGCTCCAGGGTCACAAAGTTGGTAGAGGGACCAAGGCGACGCTCCAAGAGTCTGTAATTCTTCCGAGGGCAAGGCAGTGGCATGATGTCCTGAGTGTGACCACAGTGCCCCTCCACCCCCAGCCCTCTGGGGCCCTACCCCTCTCCCTCCCACCCCACACCTGAAATGCTACGAGCACGTACGCCACCTGTTGCCCTGGGCTCTTCTGTGGCTTCTCATAAAGTCAGCCAAGTTTGCCCTCGTTCCCCCCGAGTGTCCTCTATCCAGGCTTCTCCCCAGGCTGACCCACATCCTACCCTTTCCAAGCCTGTCCCCTCCAGGAAGCCTTTCTAGACTCCCTGCTCCTCACTAACCCCACCTTCTTACATCCAACCACACCCACCTGCCCATGTGCTGTGGAGTGTTCCTCCACTTTCTGCTAGTACCCGACTCCTTGATGGCAATCAAGCCTCAGAGTGTGTAGCATAAAACTTAGCATCTGGGCGGTGCATCATACAAGCCTTTTGGTTATTAAAATAATGATGTCTGATAATCGTGTTATGAAATGTGTTACAAAGACAATTTTCCTCCTAACTTTTCCAAAGGATTCTCATGTACATTACCAGCCCACGAGGTAAGTGTACCAGTACTAGACCCTTTGCATTCTCCAACGAGGAAGGAAACGGACACAGAAAAAGCCCAAATGACTCTGTTCAAGCCACACATTGAGATGATGGTGGTGCTCTTGTTCCCTGCACGGGGCCCCAGGTTCTTACCTTCTTGACATAGGGTACATATTGTGGCCGTTTGGCATTGAGGAAGATCCCAGTGGCACAGGGAATGAGAACCAGGATTAATGATATCACAATGCCTCCATAAGGTACCTTGTCCTTCAGATCCCCGGCATAGATCCCCCTGGAGTAGACATACAGGAGGAGGGGCATCATGCCCAGGGCACAGAAGGTGGAGCAGGTGGTCATCACGATACTGGGTGGGAGAAGCAGGGGAGAGTAGAAAGAGACAGCGCCTGTTAATATAGACTATTTGTTGAGTGCCTGCTACGTGCCAGGCACCGTGCTAAGCACTTTACATACATTAATTCCTTTCTTTTTCCCAGTAGGCTTAAGAGATACAGGCTACAGGTTGATAGTCTCATGTTTGTTACTTTCTGCTTTATCTTTATTTACGACAGAGTGTGAGTTCCAAAGCCGGAGTCATAATATATCTTCTCAGCTCTAATTTGTATCCTAATTGTACTATTACCATTTCTATTTGGAATCCAGTACATGTTGGTCACAGGACCCTGTACAGGGAGAGGCCTTCCAGAAAGGCCACCTGAAAGAATGAAGCTGCTAGGGAACATTGTTGGATTTGCAGATATTCGTGTGACAATATACGACTCTGGTTTCCATTCTTGCGGGCATGTTAGTCATGAGGGCTTGGCAAGAGCCCAGGAAATCCCCACTAAGTGTGTGTTTCCCCTCCCACAGCCCTAACTATCTGCACTAATTTGTTGTTTCCACAGAGGTGAACTATAGCTTAACTGAACATCAAGCATGGCCTAGGTCAACGGGGCCAGAATGTAGCCATCAAGAACAGCAACAGGTAGAGGTATCATCATTAGGAATAAGATGTCAGAGCAAGGCACGTGGCTGGCTCGGTCAGAAAAGCATATGACTCTAGATCTTGGGGTCATGAATTGGAGCCCCATGTGGGGTGTAGAGATTACTTAAATAAGACTTTTTAAAAAAAAGACATCAGAGGTGAGGAGAGACCCTGAAAAAATGCTGAGAACTTAATAATGGGAAAATCCTTCCTCTGTGAACATCTAAAACACCTATGAACACATATTTGAGCTTGTAGGAAAATTAGGGAAGTTTCCAGGTACCAGAGACAGAATGCAAAGGAGTTGGTGGGTGAAGTCAGGCTGGAGCTGCACCGCATGGAGTGGGGAGGGAGGGGGGTGTTTGGGAATCTGGAGGCTTAGGTTTTATTGCCCAAGGGAGGGACCAGAACTGAGGTCTTATGCTTATAAAGGAGAGTTGAAACCGAGATATCCATAATAAAAGAACTGTTGGAAAAGAAAAGATCTAATTATCTCACATGTCAAATATAAAATCATAATGGAAAAAATATTTGGAAAAGCATAATGATGCCACACATGTTTTAAAACACATGGGAGCTGACCTTGGATTACACAATAATTCGTAGAAATGAGGGGCACATGGCTGGCTCAGTCGTAAGTGTCCGACTCTTGATTTTGGCTCGGGTCACGATCTCACGGTTTCATGAATTCGAACATCACGTCAGACTCTGTGCTGACAGTGCGGAGCCTGCTTGGGATTCCCGGTCTCCCTCTCTCTCTGCCCCTACCACACTCACGCTATCCCTGTCCCTTTCTATAAACTTAAAAAAAAATTTTTTTTAAATGACACCTAAAGCACAAACAACCAAAGAAAAAAATAGATATATTTAACTTCTTCAGAATTAAAAATGTTTGTGTTTCAAAGGACACTATCCAGGAAGATATACCAATGGCAAATAAGCAAATAAGCACATGAAAAGATGCTCCACATCATTAGTCATTAGAGAAATATAAATCAAAATCATGAGGAGATCACCACACCCAATAGTATGGCTACAATAAAAATGATGGATAATAAGTTTGGTGAGGATGTGAAGAAGCAGGAATCTTCCTGTGTTGTTGATGGGACAGTTACAGAACGACCCAGCAATTCTACTAGATACATACTCAAGAGAATCAAAACATACGTTGTTACGTATGTTGACACAAAGACTTGTATACTAATGTTCATAGAAGCATTATTCATAACAGCCAAGAAGTGGAAAACAGTAAAAATGTCAACTGAAGAACGGATAAGCAAAATACGGTGTATCCATACAACTGAATATTGTTCAGCCACAAAAAGCAATGTGTTAAGTACTGCTACGTGTTACCACATGGGTGAACCTTGACAACAGTGTGCTACGTGGAGGAAGGAGAAACAAAAGACCGCATAGTGTGTGATTCCACTTATATAAAATTGATAGACATGAAATAGGTTAGTGGTTGCCAGGGGCTCAGGTGAGAGAGGAATGTGTAGTGACTGCTAACTGGTTTCTTTTGGGGATGTTTAAATGTTCTGGAAGTAGATAGTGGTGACAGTTGTACAGCCTTGCGAGCACACGGAAAACTATTGGATGATACGCCCTAAGAGAGTGAACTTCGCAGTATATGAATTATAGCTCAATAAAAAATAATTAAATCTGGGGAGCAGCTAAAATAATTCTTAGAGGAAAATGTTTAGAGCCTTAAATGTTTATATAGGGAAAGCAGAAGAGTAAAAACGAGCTAAGTATCTTACCCAGAAACTTAGAGAAAAACAAAGGAAACTCATGAAAATAGAGGAAAGAAATGATGTACAAAAATTACATACAATGAGAGGATCAATTAAACCAAGAGTAGTTTCTCTGCCAAGTCCAAGAAAAGACTCCTCTGGCATGCCAACCCAGGAAAAAGGGAGAAGGCACCATTGATTGTATTAGGAATGAAAAAGGGAACATAACTGCAGACACATTAAAGATTTTAGAGAGTTCTAGAAGAAACTGAGGCCAGTTTTGTACTTTCATTTTTCAGTTTAGATTGAATGGACAATTTCCTGGGAAATATAAACTACAAAAACGAATTCAAAATGAAGCTGAAACCTTAGTATTGCTGAAGGATATGAAGGAAGTGAAAACCTACCCTCCAAACCCCACATGATGTATATGATTTTATAGCAGAGCTCGGCCAGATGTTCAAAGTACAGATGGTCTCACTATTATACAGACAATACAAAAGGGGGAAACCTTTTGTATTGTAAATTGTATGCCCCAATTTATTGTATATGAATAGTGTAATTTTAGAACCAAAGCTGCAAAAGGATATCATGAAGAAGGAAAGTTAGGGGCCGTTCTCGTGAACAAAGAAGGAAAAGTCATAAATACATTATTAGCAGATTAGCAATGCTTTTATAAAATAATACAAAAAATAAGATGGGTTTGTCCCAGCAATGTAAGAGTGGGTTAACATTAGACTAAATCCACTGACCTATATCACTGTATTATCACATTAAAGTAAAAATGGTATCATTTGATAGATACAGAAAATTGTCATTCAACAAAAGTCAATGCTCATGCATTACAAAAATTAGCACACTAGCAACAGAATAGAATTCCTTAACCTGAAAAGGGTGTCTATCAAAAAGTACAGCAAACAGTAAACTTCATGGTGAAAAATTAGAAAGTTTCCTCTTAGGGCGCGCCTGGGTGACTCGATTGGTTAAGCATCTGACCTTGGCTCAAGTCATGGTCTCCTGATTCATGGGTTCCAGCCCCACATAGGGCTCTTTGCTGTCAGGGTGGAACCAACCTGGGATTCTCTGTCCCCTTCTCCTTGCTGCACTTGCCCTGCTCACACTCTCTTGGTCTCTCAAAACTAAACATTAAAAAAAAAAAAGTTTCCTCTAAGAAGAAAGATAAAGCAAATGATATCTATTACCATCACAGTTATTGTAAATCATCCTATATATGTCTTTGCTAGCACAGCAAAACAAGAAATAGAAACTGTAACCAGACTTTCATTACATGCCAATGATTGGACTGTCAACAGAGGAAATCCAAGTGAATTCATAACTAGTAACGAAGAGAATCCATGAGTTTCTAAAAAACATTAACAATATGAAGGAGGCGCCTGGGTGGCTCAGTCAGTTAAGCATCCGACTCTTGGGCTTCAGCTCAGTCATGATCTCACTGTTGGTGAGTTCAAGCCCCATGTCGGGATCTGCAGAGGCTGCTTAGGATTCTCTCTCTCTCTTTCTCTGCCCGTCCCCTGCTCATTCTCTGTCTCTTTCTCAAAATAAATAAATAAAATTAAGAAAAAAAAAGAAACAAATATAAAATGTTTAGAAATAAATCTAAAAGAGATATGCAAGATCTTTATAGAAGAAATTATAAAACTCCATAGAAAGGTATAAAATAAAGTCCAAATAAAAAGAAAAGCTCTTATCATTTTCATGGATGGGAAGACCCAATATTATAAAGATGGCCTCTAAATTTATCTATGAATTTAATCAACAGTCCAGAAATATTTTTGTAGACTCGAGAACTAATCCCCAAATTCAAGTGAAGAGTTAAGGGCCAACAATAGCTAACATAATTTTCAGGAAGAACATGGTGTGGGGATTTGCCTTTCAAATGGTGAGACTTATAAAGTCATTGTAATTAAGAAAATTTGGTGCCCGTGCAAAGAGCCACATAGACCAATAGAGGAGACATCCCAGACACAAACCCATGCACATTTGTGAATGTTATCTATGTGAGAGATGGCAGTACAACTTACTGGAGAAAAATTCACTCAGTGGTACTGGGAATTTTCTCTGTTCATATGGAAAAGATAAAACTAGATGACACCATACGTAAAAATAAGCACTAGGTTGATTGCAAATCTCCATGTGAAAAGCATAACTTTGAAACTTGTCAAAGAAAACGTAGGGGAATATCTTCATGACCTTGAGTGTAGTAAATGATTTCCTAAAGGACCCCCCACCAAACACAAACTAAGAAAAAATATTGGTAAATTCAACTAAATTAAAATAAGCACTCTGTGTTATGAGACATCATTATCAAAATATAAAGGCCAGCCCCAAACTGTGAGTAGACCACTGCAACGCGTCAAAACAACAAATAACTACAAATCAAAGAGAAAAACACAACAGTTCATTAGAGAAATAGGCAAAGACTTATTTCTGGAAGACCAATGGTGAACCAGTCTCCCGCCAAATGGTCAATAAACCTATGACAATGTGCTAAGCCTCTCTTGAGATCACATTTAACACTGCTGTGACCCATTTCACTCTTACCAGGTGGCGAAAACTATCAGAGTCTGACAACTCCGAGTACAGCGAAGACAAGGAGGAAGAAGGATCTATCTACACTGCTCGGGAAAGTGTGACCCGGAATGACTACTCTGGAGACTCATTTGTGGATGTGTGAACCCTACGACCTAGAAGTGCTGTTTTTATTATATACACTCTCACATGGCAGCGCAGGGGCATAGGGTACAAGACTGTTCACAGCAGCAGAACGAGAAATCCCCCGAAACGTCTGCCACTAGAACAGATACATTCAAGCAAAGGACACTGCAGTCCAGAGGCACAAAGTAGCTATTTTATTCATATGCCTACATCTCAAAAAAGCAAGCTGGCAAATGATAAGGGCAGTATGGTACTGTTTATACAAATTTTAAGAACGTACAAGGACAACAATGTATCTTGCCTATGGATATATACAAGTACTGCCTGCAGCAATAGAATAAAAGGGTCTGTGCTCCCTCGGGGTGGGTAGGGGGCACGAGATTGGGGAGGGGCGCACAGGGGCTATAGGGCTACTATTGATCTCTTCTGAGGAGAAGAGCCACGCACAACTAGTGTGCTTGTTTTGATGTCCTTGAGCAGAGGAGTCATGCTTACTTTGGCTTGGTGTGTCAGGAGTTCTGGAATTTGCTCTGGGACGCGGTGTGCCTCGGGGTGTGCCTTGGAAACCAGGCCCCAAGGGACTGCTGTGCAGGTGCCGGGTGCACCTCCTACCTTGCTGGTGTCTATGACTGTCGCGATCCTCAGTTTACCCTGAGAGACAGGGAGGGGAGGTGACTTGACCAGGCTCCATTTCGGAGACTGGAGCCTGGTCCGTAGGCACATCATGGACCTGGTTGTCCCTCGGGGGACGGAGGGCCAGAGGGAAAGGGGCACGTGGAGTTCCTTACTCCTCCTTCCTGCTTAAGTTCTCAGAGCACTGCGCACGCCCTGCTTTTGGACATCTGTACACTTTCCCCCCCAATTCTGGGAAACCTCTGGCAGGTCTCTGGACTTCGGCTCCTCGTCTATAAAATGCCATGGGAGTCTTAACCGCCCCCACCCCAACTCTCAGTGGCAAATATTATCGTTTTGTACTTAAAGAGAGGTCTCGTACTGGCAGCCTTTGAGCTACAGCTGGCTCCTGAACACACGTTTTTTTGGCTTGCACGGTGTTTTAAAATTTTTTAATGAGTTGCCGATATTGAAAAATTTGGAGATTTCACTTAAAAATGGAGATTCACTTAAAAATGCCTTCTCTTGAATCGGTCACAGTGGCTCCCACAGAACACCCACAGCAGACGTGTGGCATCTGCCCTGCTTAGGGGGCCCATCAGCCACTTGGCTCATCTATACACATGCCGGGCCCTGAAAGGATTTTTAAAAAATCCTTTTTTTATAAAAAAAAAATTTATTTTAGAGAGAGTGAGCAGGGGGAGGGGCAGAGGGAGAGAGATGAGAGAGAGACAGACAGACAGACAGACAGAGAATCCCAAGTAGGCTCCATGCTCAACACGGATTCCGACACAGGGCTCGATCCCACCACCTGATCATGACCTGAGTGGAAATCAAGAGTTGGACACTCAACCGGCTGAGCCACCCAGGCACCCCATGAAGGTATTTGAGTAAAAGTGCAGGATCTGGACTCTCCCAGACCTTGGACAAATGTATTAACCTTTCTTAGGCTCAGTTTCCTCATCTTTATTTATTATTATTATTATTTAATGTTTATTCATTTTTGAGAAAGAGAGAGAGACAGAGCATGAGCAGGGGAGAGGCAGAAAGAGAGGGAGACACAGAATCCGAAGCAGGCTCCAGGCTCCGAGCTGTCAGCACAGAGCCCGACGTGGGGCTTGAACCCGTGAACCGTGAGATCACGACCTGAGCCAAAGTCAGATGCTCAACTGACTGAGCCACGCAGGCGCCCCTCAATTTCCTCATCTTTAAAATGGGACTATTTACAGCACCTCCTCACGGGATGCTGTATGAGGATTTCATGGAAAGTGCTTGGAGCAGTGCCTGGCTGTTTTTTATTATCGGTATCATTTCAGTCTAATACATGTAACATGTTGTCCCAGATGAACTCCAATTGTAATTTAAAGTCTGGCAGCCGTGAAGGTAGATGATGAGATACATATTGCACCACTGGGCTCTAAGGCATGGTTTAAGGTGCGTGGGAGGTTTGTCTGTTTGCAGGGACGATACGGCAGGAGGTGGCCATCCCAACATTGTCTTTGTGGAGTCTTGGTAGAAGTGAGAGTCCCCACGGGCCCAGACAGGGAGGCTGAGCAGGCGAGCATGAAGGCTCACGTTCCTGAGTCACCGAGGCTGGGCCGGGGGGGTCTCGAACCTCAGAAATGCAGGCCTAACTGGAGAGACCTCACTGGCACCCATTGGCTGATGAGGCTGGGACATCTGGTCACTTACACTTAAAAACGTCTCCTTGTTCTTTACATGGTCCTTCCTTGCTCTGCCGTTTCTGCAGGTTCACAGAGCCCTGAGAATACCCCTTCCCTGACCCCCGACTTCCTGCACCCCTTCTGCACCGGAATTAAGATACAGTCTGGATTTCTCAGGACACAGAGGCTGCAATGAGCCGCGTCCAAAGGGCAGACTGAAGACTGACGGTTTGCTGTGCAGCAGGAAGGACTCGGATCAGACGGAGGGAAGAATTTCCTCACAGGTAGTTGAACATTGAACGTGTTCCCAGGGAAGACCGTACGAGCCAAGTCCCCTCTTTGTGCCTCTCTTCCCATCAGCTACCTCCCTGAGGGCTGAGTCTCGTGGGTGGAGAGGCCAGAGCTCGGGTGGTGGGTCCCAGGAAGGACCAGCTCACTGTTGTTTTTTTCATTTAAAGAGCGGTGGTCTCGCTCTACATCACAGGCGGGGTTTCCTTAGTTGTCTGGTTTGCTTACTGGAGTTGGTAGGGTGCTGGCCAACACAGGCATGGATGGAAGAAGGTCTCCACTGAGGACTGAACGTCAGAGGAGGCAGGCTGGGGACTGAGCCTCACAGAAAGGCAAGAGCTTTCGCTGATGAGTTTCCCTCAGCCAGCGTGGGCTGCTGCTGGGGCTGGAGCCCTGGACTGAAATGGCCTCATTCTGGCAGGTGTTCTAGATCAGAGTCCCACCTGTTTGGAAGGACAGGTGTTCAGCTGGCCCCTGCGGAAATGAGCCTTTGCCAACTTCTGCTCGGATGCTTTGGGTGAGAGGACACTGCTGGTGTTTTCCCTCCCAGTTGGGCTGAGGTGTGGCCCAGCATGGCCTGTGCCAGTGTTGGGAAACTCGAGGATCTGCCTGGTTGTGTGTTTGCACAGATGCGTTCCTGTGCCAGATGGGCCCACAGGGAAAGTTAAAAGAACCCCTCACTGCCTGGATAGTTGGAAGGATCTTTGGAACGTCTTGCCTATTCTGCAGGGATTGGAAGTGCTCTGTGGTTCCAGGGTGGCTTGGACCATCTGCACTCCCTTTTGGACCTCTGGTCTCAAAGCAGACCACTTGCCCACCATGGTAAGTGGGCAGAGTTTCCCAGAGGCCCCTCGGGTTTAAATCACTACTCCTTCAAGACAGTCCTTGTGGGCCACCTGTGAGGGAGTCTTCAGGGGGCCCCTGGACCAGGTGGGCCCCTTTGACTTGGTGTTTAAGCCAAGGTCTACCCCAGATCCTACCTCCAGCCCTGCATAGACTCTGGACGACAATGCCCACCACCCCCTGCCCTAGCATCCACCTGGTCCCTGCTCACGCCTCATCCTGGCTTTAGCCCAGCTTTCCCCCTACACTCTGACATCTCCAATGCAGCTCCCATGCCCAGCCTGCTCCCTCCTCACCTCCAGTCCTACCTGAGGTTCATGTCCCCCTTCATGGCCAGACTGAAGATGTTGGACAGGGTCCCCCCGGGTGAGCAGCCGCAGACAAGGATGGCCAGCGCCTCAATGTTGTTGAGCTGGAAGACCTTGCCCAGTGCAAAGGCGGTGAGGGGCATGATGCCGTACTGTGCTATCAGGGCGATGGCCAGCCCCTTAGGCTTCCAGAAGTGAGCCTTGATCTTGCTGAACTCCATGGTGCAGCCCAGCGAGAGCATGATGATAAGGAGCAGGAACACCAGGATGACGCTCAATGCCTTGTCGGTGGGGCGCTTGCCGAAGTTGGGTGGGAGGGTGAAGTTGAGCGTGGCAGTCACATTGTGGGGCTCCATTCTCCTGTGTGGCGGCGGAAGGCCAGGGGCACCCGGCACACCCCTCGTTCGCTGCCGACTCCCTTCCCTGCCCAGTCTTTGCTGGGTGCCTTCTTCCGTCACCTCCCAGGGCAGCAAGCTTCAGGACAAAATGTGGCTCTGGGCAAATAGAAGGATTATGCAACTGGCTGTTCTGTCCTCTGGCTGTGGCCCCAAAGGGGAGAGAACCCAGAGCCTTATCTGCCTGGCCTTCCCTGCTTCTTCCAGCTTCTGTACCTCTGCACCCTTCCTGGATGTCACTCACCCCCCCCCCCTTTAACACTTGGCTGCCTCTGGGACAAGAGGGCCATTTCTGTCCTTCACTGCCCACCGAGCATGTGCCACAAGCATTCCGTCTCTGGAGACCCGTCCACGGCCAGCACTGATCCAGGCCAGGCCCTTCTTGTTCTCTGTTCAGTCTCTGATGCCTTGATCCTCATTCGGGGAAGACGCCCTCCCCATGCCCAGCGGGTCCCCTCCATCTGCCCCCAAACCCATGTAGTGAAACTGTCGGGTGTTGCATTTCCTTCCCGGACATAGGTAGCCTATCTCAAGGCGCTGTGGGACAAGGTAGGGGCAGGTGTGCTGCTGGCTTCCAGAAGGAGATAAGTCCCTGGATCTTCTCCTGGAAGCTGACAGGTGCCCGGGGAAGCCCGTATCTTATTCCCAAACCCGGACAGAACAGGTGCAAGGGGGCAGAGCCTGCTGGGATGGTGAGGGGCTCTCAAGAAGCCTGGGGGGCTTTTTTCCTAAAAGGCAGCTCTCAGGGAATCCTGGCTGAGGAGATTTGTTTGTGCTCCGATGTCCCAGCCAGCAGCCTCAGTGGCCTCGTTGCTTGGGCAACTTGCTGAGAAGGAAGCAGGAATGCACAGGCTTTCCTTTTTGATTTCCGGACCGCTCTACTTTTGCTCTGTGCCTGTGTGTCTCTGGCTGGGAGCCAGGCTCTGGGCCCGGATGTAGAAAGAGGCAAGCACCTGAGGCCAACACCTCAGGCGCCTCCTGAGCCTTCCTCCCCCATCCTAGCGCAGGTGTGGGACAAAGGAGCAGTCCTCTGAAGAACAATCACCTCTTCTGGGTTGGAACCCACGGGGCGGGGGGTGGGGGGGGGGCAGGGGGGGGCGGTGGGGAGGGGGTCTCGTAGTTTCTTTTTTACTGAAAGAGGAGATTAGGCTTTTTGTGTGGGACTGCAGAGGGCAGACCAGGGACCAGGGTGTGAAGGGCTGGAGGCTGGGGGGCGGGGGGCAGATTTGGGTTTGGAATGAGGAGCCACCTAAAAATGAGCTCTCTCCAACAATGGCCCCTGGGGCCTCTGGAATCCTGCATAGACAAAGGCTAGGTGACCAGATCCACACCTTTCCCACCACCTGCGTGAGAAAACTGCTTCCTGGGGTTGAGAGGCGCTGAATACCGCGACCCTGGGCCACAGAACCGTGAGGCTGAATGAGAACTTCAACTACCTCCATTCTGACCTCAAACTTTCTAACTGATCAAGTTCTTCTTTTCAGGCTATCTCTTAACTCAGACAAAAGATGTTTGGATGAGGGCCAAACATCCCCTGAAGGGAATTGAAACCACCCCCTTTGAAACTACCCCCCTTGAGAGCAATAAAGGGCTGCCTAGAGCCAGCAAGCCCCTGTATAACTGACCCCAAGGCAATGACTGACCTGATTATCCTGCATCTACCCATCGGGCCTCGCCCAACGTTTTCCTATAGAAGCCTGAAAGTATTTTTGGCCCTTTGGAGACAGTTTTGAGATGCCAGTGCACTGTCTTCCCAGCGCTGGCCTTGCTGAAATTCCTTTCTTGTTTTACCACCACTCATGGTGGTGGTAAAGCCTTTGGGTTTTGTCAGTGGCCAGTGGCCAAACCTGGCCTGTGTGGGACCCCTGGAGCCGGGTGCTTTTGCACCCCTGCGCCCCAGCTACAAAGCCCCTTTCCCTCTGTGAGTCTCTGATAGTAACGATTTCCTGGTGTTCGAGTTAATCTGGTCTCAAGGGGAGGGCAGGCATAATGTTGGGTACTGGAGGCTGATGGAGTGTGTGTGTGCAACTTGGATTGGGTGTACCTGGAGGGTCAGGAGCAGCCCGAAAGACGGTTGCTTTCTCTCCCTGGAGCTGATCGGAAGAGGCCCCCTAACAGAGTACTAGGGGAGAATGATTGATCATCAACTAAATGCCAGGTACTGTATGAGTATAAAAAACTCTATGTTCCTTTCCTCAGGGACTTTATAGTCCATATGGGACCATGGGTGGTAACAACGCAAAGGAGAAGCACTAGAAGGTTGAGTTCATGCAGGAGTTCAATGTGCAGTTGTGCAGGCTGTGCACTGCACAAGACTAGGATTATCACCCACATAGACATCCTGAGTAATAAAAAGAAAACCACAGGCCCAAAATGTCACTTGGGCCAGGCCAAGTCACCAAAGCGGGACTTCCTACCTAACCTAATTGCAGTTTTCAACCTCCCCCAGAAATGTAGTCTTAAATGATCAGTCAGGAATTTTCTGGTAAGCATCAATGAGGTAATCTGTCACATGGGCCTTCTACATCTCCCCATAGCCCCTAAAGGAAAAGGAAGATATCTGCATAATAAGATCCCAGTGCCCTTTCCCTGAGGGAAACGTAATCTTGCCTGAAACAATCCTTTCTTTTCTTTTGCTAATAACTTTCCTGCCTCACCTCCTTCCAATAAAAACCTTCCATTTTATACAAGTTCTCTGCTTGCTACATGGAGCAAGTAGAGAATCACTTAATAAACCCAATTAGATATTCCAAACATTTTTAACGTTTATTTATTTTTGAGACAGAGAGAGACAGACATGAACGGGGGAGGGGCAGAGAGAGGGAGACAGAATCGGAAGCAGGCTCCAGGCTCTGAGCCATCAGCCCAGAGCCCGTTGCGGGGCTCGAACTCACGGACCACCGCGAGATCGTGACCTGAGCTGAAGTCGGATGCTTAACCGACTGAGCCACCCAGGCACCCCTAGATCTTCCAAACATTTTTAAAGTTTATTTATTTTGAGAGGGAGAGAGAGAAAGAGAGAGAGAGACAGAGCAAGAATCCCAGGCAGGCTCTGCACTGTCAGTGTAGAGCCCAACGTGGGGCTCGAACTCACAAACCAGGAGATCATGTCCTGAGCTGAAGTCAGACGCTTAACTGACTAAGCCACCTAAGCACCCAATATTCTTTTTTTTTAACATGTGCAACCATACTTGGGACACTGAAGCGCCCCCCCCCCCCAAAAAAAAAAGATATTATTTTTTACACAGTTGTCTGATGTCCAAGGAGGGTGAGGCATAATCAATCAGTATCTGTTAAAAGATCTGTTAAAAGCAACCCAGAGTCTGGACATGTATCTATTGATCAGGTTGTGCACATAGAAAGAACAAGAGCTCCCCTTAACACTGTAAACTGGACACTAATTCACCAGCTCCTCACCTCTTCTCAGAAACCCGAGGTTCTACCTCCTCCTGTGGACTTTTCCCTTTGGGAAAACACACTTTCTTGCCCTGGCTATGCCCTCCCTCCCCGCTCTTCACCCACCCCCTCGCATCTAGTCTGTTTGCCCCCAGCAAAGTGGCTTTGCACGGAAAAGGAAAAAAATCTCGTTTAGGAAACTGACAACCTTTTCTCCATGTCTTCTTTGAACCTATGCTGATGCCATAAAATTTGGGGGACAGAAGGATTTTTTGTGCTACATTAATGATAGCCAGAAGTCACTGTGCATGTGAGGTACTGTCACTACCCTTTCACGGATTAGGAAAGTCAGGCTCAGAGAGGTTAAGCAATCAGCCCAGTTTGCATTGCTGTGAGTGGGATGCGTGTGCCCACCCAGGATTGAGAGTCTGAGTGTTCATAGCGTGAGAAGTAAGGGAGATGATTCCTTTTTCAGAAATACCAAATAATGAGAAGGAAAGCTGGTAAAAGCAGATAAAAGGGGCCAGCCAGAGGTCCCAGGCCAGATACTCCTGTTGCATGCTTTTGGCTTCTGTAATCTTGTTTGCCTCCTGCATCCGCTGCTGCCCGCGTAGCACAACCAGTAAGTGCCCCCACCTTTTTCTTTCTTTCTTTTTTCTTCCCTCAAGCCCCTGCAATCCCACCCATAGAAAGAGGTGGACACCAGGGCTCAGGGCTCAGTCTTTGGAGGTGACTGCTGGGCCGGCACCGGTGCGAAATAAACGGTCGTTCTTGATTCCTCAAGTGCATGTTACTTGTCTCTTTCTGGGCACCAAGTATTTGCTGTTACAGTAAAAGCTGTGCTGTCTAGTTAACAGCAGGTTTCCATCCTACTGGAAATATGTATGAACACCCCTCACCCCCTCAATGGAGTCCCAAACCTTTAGACACTTCACTTCCTGGATCTTCCCCTCTCCCTTTGTGGGCTTATTTTCACGGGCTTTGCAAGAAGCATGCGCCAAAGAACAAAAGAGGGACTGAAAGTCTCTTTGTCACCTTAGACTACTTTTTGTTCTAATCAGAGTAGTTTTTGCCTTACATGGGCATAGGCACTTCCGGGTAAGGCTGTAACCTCTGTAGTACTCAGCCAATGAGGAAGCAGGGGAGGGACTTGCCCGCTAGGAGATAAATTGTCTGCTGTAACTGCCCAGAGTGTGCCTGTCCGTCAGACAAGAACGTTGATTAAAGCCTCGCTTCACTGTGCTCCGAGTCTCCACGTCCCTCCTTTGGGTCAGTGGGCTTGTTTTTCACAATGGCAGTCTGGCTATGTGCCCCTAACTGCTGTGCTGTGTTGTGCTGTCACGTTCCTCGTTGCACCTCTGCTTTTTGTTGCCTTGCTTTCTGAGGTCTCAAAGCTTTGAAGGGAAGAGCTCTTGTGATGGCATAGATTTTCCAAACGGGACTGGACCAGTTCTTTCACAGGCCAGATACAGCAAGCAGCACAGCGTCAGAACAATTTCACAGGGGTAGGGGGAGCCCAGTGAATTTCCTTAAGGGGCACTGTAGCTCAGCTCTTAGCAAAACGGAGCCATTTCCCCATATTCTGATGTGGCATCAAAACCCTTCAATCAGCCATTGCCCTTGGCCCCAAAATCTGACTTGTAGAAAATTATCCTACAGAAACATTTGTTTGAGTGCACAAAGGATATAGGTAAAGGATTTTCACTGCAGCATTGCTTGGAGCAGTGAAATATCAGAAACAACCTTAGTGTCTTTTAGTAACGGATTGTGATGATGCATTTGAAAGAGCGTAGCCATTAAAAATGCAGTAGTGACTTACGGTATGAAAGTGGTTTTAAAAGAATTGTTTTTTCAACGTTTATTTATTTTTGAGACAGAGAGAGACAGAGCATGAACGGGGGAGGGTCAGAGAGAGGGAGACACAGAATCTGAAACAGGCTCCAGGCTCCGAGCTGTCAGCACAGAGCCCGACGCGGGGCTCGAACCCACGGACCGCAAGATCATGACCTGAGCTAAAGTCGGCCGCTTAACCGACTGAGCCACCCAGGCGCCCCTGAAAGTGGTTTTAGAAATCAGCATTTCCCTCTCTTTTCTTGGAAATCATTCAAAAGCAACAACAAAAAAAAAAAGGAGGGAAAACCCCGCAGACGATATTTTTGTTTGTTTTCCTAAGTTTTCATTTATTCATTTATTTAAGTAATTTCTACACGAATCCTGGGGCTTGAGATCAAGGGTTGCATGCACTTCTGACTGAGCCACCCAGGCGCCCCCCAGACAATATTTTTTAATGAAAGTAGGGGACAAATACAATTTGCAGACTCCAAAATACGTGAAAAGGCCACCCAGGTGCCCGACAGCAGGCAGAAGTCACAGAGGAGAATGTGAAGGGAAGAGGGACAAAGAGTGACAAACAGGAAGGCTCAAAGGAGACAGATGTGAGAAAGTTCCAGAACTATCTGTGCCCCCTGAACGTGAAGAAGGCAAGTTCCAGTGCCAAAGTGGTATCCCTTCTTTGTAACAGCAGTTAGGGGAATTGGGTGAACAGGGGTGACCGCAGAAGACATTTTAGATCCCGGTTAGGTTCCTTTAACCAGTCGAAGTGGGCGTTCACATTCTCCATTACTGCGTAACCAACCACCTCCCAACTTAGTGCCTTAACACACCAACTTTCGGTCTTTCACAATTCTGGGACGGCAGTCTCAAGTGGCAGTGTTTGCTTGGGGTCCCGTGTACAGCTGTTACCAGAGGGTGGCCAAGGGTGACCCACCTGAGCCTTCTTCACTCACACGCTCGCTGCCTCAGTTTGCCTCGGCCCTCTCCTTCCATGTGGCCAGGCCGGGTCTCCTCAGAGCTTGGTGGTCTCAGCATAGCCTGCCTTCTTAACAGGGGAGCTGCCTTCCGTCGGAGCAATTGCTTCGAGTGGCCTGAGTCCAAGCAACAGGGTGTCTTACGACCCAGTGTGGAAGCCCCATGATGTCATTTTCACCACAGTCTATTTAGCAGGCAACTTGCTAGATGCCTCAGATTTGAGGGGCAAGGGGAATCGGGATCACAGAAGACTATAGGAAGCAGCGTATGGGTGAACAGCAATTCTAGAAAGCCGCCTGTGTCTGTAGCTGCTGGTGGTGGGGAAAGCCAGCCCGTCTGGAAGGCTACCCTGGCCGCCTCCGCAGGAGCCTCAAGCAGATAATGAGCCCGTTCAATGACGAGTCATACACAGCAACAAATTAAATCCACTATAAAAGAAAAGAGGAAAAAAGTAGCAAAAATTTCAACGACTGAAGAATACTCATCAGGAAAACCCTGCCATAGAGCAGATGAAAGCTATCCGAACGTGCTGTTTGCTTAAAAAAATCTTTTTAATGTTTACTTATTTTTGAGAGAGAGAGAGCAGGGGAGGGGCAGAGAGAGAGGCGGACAGAGGATCAGAAGCGGGTACTATGCCGACAGCAGAGAGCCTGACACAGGGCTCAAATTCATGAACCACAAGATCGTGACCTGAGCTGAAGTCAGATGCTTAACCGACTGAGCCACCCGGGCGCCCCTGCAAACATTGTGCTGTTGAATTCTGAAAAGGGAATCTAGTCATTGCTTCTATGAAAGAAAACCACAAAATAGAAACACAAGAACACAAATAATTGTTTTGAGTCACAATTCTGGAATCCTTAACATAACAGTTGATTCAGGTAAGAATTCTCGATAGATGCTGAAGCCTTTGAGGAAAAGGTAATTGGGGAACGAGATGTTCATATGGTGACAAAATATCACCATACAGATTAATTAGTAGTTATAGAGGGAAGATATGTACCTTTACTTTGGGGAAGGTTGGTAGTTACCCACCTTAACCAAGTGATCAAACTGTGGATTACTAATAATGAGACAACCTGATACCATATGCCTCCTGATGGAATGTAATATGAAATGAATATGAAATAATTAGAGCCAAATACGTTTATTATGAATGTTAAATCTTTAGACCTAGCTGGTAGTTTATTGAAAATATAAGTGTTACAAAACAAATGAAATATAAAGAACAAACAAGACAAATCTAGACAACGGGGCACTAGACTATGGATGTGTTTTTGAAAAAGTAAGTACAACAAAAGTTGGGGGGCTGTTCTACATTAAAAGAGAATAAAGAGACATAACAACCAAATGCAATGTATGATTGGATACTGCTTTAAAAATATGTGAGAACGTTTTAGGGGATAATTGAGGAAATTTTAATATGGACTGTATATTAATGTATATATAATGGAATTATTGTTAAACTCATATTGTGGTTATGTAGAAGAATGTCCTCATTTTAGGAAATGCAGGCTGACGTTTTTGCAGATAAAGTGTCATGATGCCTGCGGCTTATTCTGAAGTGGTTTGGAAAAATGTGCGTATTGTGTGTATGTGTATAGTGAAAAGGCGGGCCTACGCCAGCCGACTCCATCTTGTTCTGTGTCCTTCACCTTGACCACGCCTCCTCCCCTTGAGTAACCTCCCGCTCACCTGCCTAACAGGACTCGGACCCTTCCCCAGCCAATCGGCTGAGGCCACAGCCATTACCTCACCAACTGCCCCTAGGCCCCAATAAAACCTTTGTCCTTTTGAAACTCGCTCTCTCTCCCCGGTATCTCACCGCTGCGTTGGTGCAGGTAGGGGATTGAGCTCGAGCTAGCTCAAATAAAGGCTCTTTTGCTTTTACATCGGACTCGGCTCCCTGGCGGTCTTTGGGGATCACGAATTCTGGGCATAACATATAGAGAGAGCCAAAGCAGATACGGCACAATGATAACAACCAGTGAATCTCTGAGGAGAGTCTGTGGATGCTCGCAAGGGGGAAGAAAGTGTTACCAAAGGGTTTTATATCCAACCAAATTACCCTTCAACTATAAAGATTACAGATAGTCTTGAACATGAAAAAATTCAGAGAATATTGATTCTATGAACTTTCTTTTTTTTTTTTTTAAGTTTATTTATTTGAGAGAGAGAGAGAGAGCACAAACAGGGTGGGGCAGAGAGAGGAGGAGAGACAGAATCCCAAGCAGGCTCTGCACTGTCAGCACAGAGCCCGACCTGGGGCTTGAACTCGTGAACCGTGAGATCATGACCTGAGCCGAAGTTGAACGCCCAATGAACTGAGCCATGCAGGTGCCCCGATTCTATGAACCTTTCTTGGGGATGAATGTCAGCCAACTCAGGGATAATTGGGGAGATTCTGGAAGGAAGATTGGCAGCCAGCTTTGAACATATTTCCTGTGGACAAAGGCTAACCTTATCCTACACATTCACAGTGACTGAAAAGGATAATAATGGTGTGTTCTGACATATAAATCACGAAACCGATATTACATGATGTTAGATGATATTACGGAATCATTGTTAAACTAGCATTGAGGTTATGTCGAACAATGTTCTCATTTTAGGAAATGCAGGCTGATGTTTTTGCGGACAAAGAGTCATGATGCCTGCGGGGGTGGAAAGTAGGTGAGAGGTAGACTCCGTTTCCTGATTGCTACATCTGCAAGAGCGGAGAGTCAAAAGACATTCCTCAAAACTGACCAAAACTAAAATCCAAACCAAACCAGACCGCCTCTGAGAAGGATATGAGGGGCTAAAACGGGGCAGAAGAGGAGAGGAAAGGAAGAAGAGAAATGTGCTTATTTTTTCATGGTTTATATAGTAAGGTAATTATTAAATAATAGAGACCTGGAGGCATTATTTGAACCTGTCGTTATAAAAGGAAAAACTGGAGCAAAAATAAAAACCTGAAATTTGAGAGGAATTACGGCAACGAAGACAACAGACCTCGGTGAAAGCTTTTTAAAAACCATAAAGTATTATATGATATTGACATGAAAGAAGTAAGGCTAACTCATGACATATCAATAAATGTTGAAACAGAGTTAACTCTCCTATGATAAAAAAGGATTCAGACTGTCCCCTAGGCAAGACCTGCCTTTATCCTGTAGCCAAATGACCCATCTAAGACGAAGCATTTCCTGAAAGGTGGACAAGGAGCCTACGTACAAAGATACAGGAGGCAAATACAAAGAAAACAAAGCACAGGTTGTAATCTTAGCACCATATAAGATGAAGATAAAGAGAAGTACTTTGTTTGCTCAAAGATGCAATTCACATCAAAGACAATGATTATGCATATGTCCCAAGTAACAAAGCCCGATATTCATGAAGCTACAATTGTAGGAGATAGAAGTTAAAAACAAAGAAGCCAGCAAGTAGTCGGAGACTTGAATGCATGCCTCTCAGTCAGTTATAGACCATCTAGAAAAAATAAATTGGGATATAGAGAACCAAATGTTGTATTTAGAGAAGCAGATTCAGGTTCATAATTTCTTATCCAAAACCTGCCATGACTTTTCAAAGTTATATAGTGCATATACTGCAGATTAGGTGACGTCCCAGTTGAGTGGTGACATCCCAGTTGGGGTATTGATATTCCCAATATTTCCGGTGTTTCTGCCGTGGATCATACAATGGGGTAAGTAAAAACCGTAAATAGCTTCACCAGTTCAGAATAGAATTTGCTGTGAAAGGAACCACAAAACAAGCTTTAGATGGCAGAATATTTTGGGTTTGGAGACTGCAGAGTTGGGAAAATGAATCTGTATCTAATGTCACACAGGGAAAACTTTTAACCTCTCACTGTCTAAAAAGGAAATGAAGGATCTTGAAAGTGCCTGTCACTGGGGCTGGGTGGGTGGAAGAGGTTCAAGCAGAGATGACTTTCTCAGGAGACTCAAACATCAATAATCAACATAACCTGAGACTCTAGGGTTAAGACGACTTGGAAGGATATAGGTTAGCAAAGGGGGGATGAATGAAAGGAGCTCACACAATCCTAAGCATTGTCTGTTACATGTTTGTTGAGATTAAAGCAAAATGGGACCATCCAATGTTCTCGTTACTAAATCAGCAAGGATGACAAACACTCTCTTTCCCACACTAAATGCACTATAAATTCACAATAAATACACAATAAATACAAAATGTGCTAAAACATAGGATAACAAGTGGGCATTGGCACATTGGCTGGAGCTTCCTGGGGCCAGGGACGGTAACCCCGCCCCAGGAGTCCTTCTGGACTCTTTCTGTTCCATAGGACACATTTGTCAATGTCTGAATGGAATAGTGCATAGCTGGAGGGCTCAGCAGGTTTGCAGGTGGTCCCCGTGAGACTGATAACAGAGACCTTGGCCTGTCTCTGAGAACTGATAGGTCAGTTGGATGCTGAGCGGATGTGGTGTGGGCAGAGGGCATTGGGCCTTTGGCGGGCCATGATTGGCCGACCTGATAATGGTGAGCTAGCACTCAGAGCTGGGGAGATAGCTCCCAGGGTCTCCCAACCTTTCCTGAAGAAGTTCTTCAATTATCCTCCGGAATCACTCAGGCAGTGGTTATTGCCACACTCCTTATGGTTTCTCTACAACTCAGCCTGGAAAATAAGAGACTGCTGGAGCGGGGGTAAGCCTCACCCCTTAAGCATTTCTCACCTGCTTGTAAATGTGAGCAAATATTCCATGGCCAGGAGAGAGCAAAGTGCATGCGAGACTAAAGTCCCGGAGGGCAGACAGCTGCAAGACTCATAGGGTCAGGAGTCCTTTATAGCATCGATTTCTTTTTGGCTTCAACAAAATTACACAAGTCACACAGGTGTATTTTAGAGTAGGAAGAAAATGAAGATAAGCACAAAGAAGAAAACAAAAATCTCACCACCTAGAGATAAGTATGGTTAATATTTTATTGCATTAAAAAATTTTTTTTTAATTTACACCCAAATTAGTTAGCATATAGTAAAACAATGATTTCAGGAGTAGATTCCTTGGTGCCCCTTACCCATGTAGTCCATCCCCCCTCCCATCACCTCTTTAGTAACCCTCAGTTTGTTCTCTATATTTATAAGTCTCTTCTGTTTTGTCCCCCTCCCTGTTTTTATATTATTTTTGTTTCCCTTCCCTTATGTTCATCTGTTTTGTCTCTTAAAGCTCTCATATGAGTGAAGTCATATGATTTTTGTCTTTCTCTGACTGGCTAATTTCACTTAGCATAATACCCTCCAGTTCCAACCACGTAGTTGCAAATGGCAAGATTTCATTCTTTTTGATCGCTGACTAATATTCCATTGTATGTATTTACCACATCTTCTTTATCCATTCATCCATCAATGGACATTTGGGTTCTTTCCATACTTTGGCCATTGTTGATAGTGCTGCTATAAACACGGGGGTGCATGTGTCCCTTTGAAACAGCACCCCTGTATCCCATGGATAAATGCCTAGTAGTGCAATTGCTGGGTCGTAGGGTAGTTCTATTTTTAGTTTTTTGAGGAACCTTCATACTATTTTCCAGAGTGGCTGCACCAGTCTGCATTCCCAGCAACAGTGCAAAAGAGATCCCTTTCTCCGCATCCTTGCCAACATCTGTTGTTGCCTGAGTTGTTAATGTGAGCCATTCTGACAGGTGTGAGGTGGTATCTCATTGTGGTTTTGATTCGTAGTTCCCTGATTATGAGTGATGTGGAGCATTTTTTTCATGTGTTGGTTGGCCATCCGGATGTCTTCTTTGGAGAAGTGTCTATTCGTGTCTTTAAGCATGGTTAATATTTTAAAAGCGGTTTCCATCTGGGTTCGTAGAGGACCCAAGACTCTGGAGGTGCTTCTAAGACTCCACAATGCTAATTAGAATTTAGTCAAGAGGGGTTACAAGACTCGGCCCGTATAACACCTGCAGGAAGCAAATGCACAGGTGAGCTTGGGTGAGCAATAACCTGGTGGAGACCGCCAGTGTAGGAACATGTGCGCCTCTCTGCCCAGCCCCTCCTGCTGTCCCTGGGCCTCCGTTTGTGTCTGTCGTCCATGTGGCTGGTGGGCAGGCTGGAGCCCTGTGGCCCCACAGGTGTGCCCACGGGCAATCCTACGGGAACCCACACTAAGTCAGCGCCAAGTGCAGTTCAGGATTAAAGGCCCAGAAGGCTCCGGGGCTGCCCTTACATTCACCTCACGGGGCAATCATGGGCTGTGCATCGAGAGGGGAATTTGTAACACATGTGACATCATATTATGGATCATTTTAGCGCTGGTCTTTTATTTTTGTTATTGAGGTATTGTGAGAAGTAAGGGAGATGATTCATTTTCAGAAATACCGAATAAAAGCTGTGCTGTCTGGCTAACAATAGGTTTACAACCTATTGGAAATGTGTTTGAGCCCTTCCTCCCCACCACCACAGTGGAATCCCAAACCCTTAGACACTTCACTTCCTGGTTCTTCTTCCCCTCTCCATTTCACGGGCTTTTTTTTCCCCAGGCTTTGCAATGAGCATGCACCAAAGAACTGAAGTCTCTGCGTCACCTCAAGGAATGGACATTTGTTCCAGTCAGAATACTTTTTGCCTTACATGGGCATAGGCACTTCTGGGTAAGGCTGTAACCTCTGTAGTACTCAGCCAATGAGGAAGCAGGGGAGAGACTTGCCCGCTAGGAGATAAATTGTCTGCTGTAACTGCCCCGAGTGTGCCTGCCCGTCAGACACCGGCTCTTGCAAGAACGTTGATCAAAGCCTCGTTTCACTGTGCTCCAGATGTTCGTGTCCCTCCTTTGGGCCAGGGGGCTTACTTCTCACAGTATGGCAAATATCTTTTTTTTTTTTTTTTTTTAACGCTTATTTATTATTGAGAGACAGAGACAGAGCATGAGCATGGGAAGGACAGAGAGAGAGGAGGAGACACAGAATCCGAAGCAGGCTCCAGGCTCCGAGCTGCCAGCACAGAGCCCGACGCGGGGCTTGAACTCACAAACCGTGAGATCATGACCTGAACCAAAGTCTGACGCTTAACCAACTGAGCTACACAGGCGCCCCGGCAAATATCTTTTAATAGAAATACCTTTTTAATAAGTGGCAGGATGATAATGCTGAATGTTAATCTTCCCCATCCCTAAACCCAACTGTCCTGCATTCTCTGGTCCCTTGTCTGCCTGGCTGGTGAGTTCTTATGCCTTTACGGGAGGATTTCAGAAATGCAGAGAGAACAGAGCATGTGGATACTCAGCTTTTCTTCTCTCAAAACAGAGAGAAGAGTCTTGATCGCTTTCACGACCAAAGGAAGGGAAGAGAATCTGAGGGAAGTAAAGTCCCTCAGGAAGGGCTGGCACCCTGCCCCACTATCTCGCTCAGGATCACAACTCCAGGTTGGGGACAGTCACCTGAATAAATCTGGGGGCTCTGAGGACAGAGAGGACTTGTACTGGGGATTTCCCTGGGGAAATCCACAGATCTAGAGCCCCCTGCTGTGGCTGGTGGCAGGATGGCACATCTGGGCACAGAGGGTCCAAAGTTGGTGAACTCCTCCTCTCTGAGACTCCGGCTGCCCAAAGGGCATGTTTCTAGCTGGGTTTGGGAAACGGAAACAGGGCATATGGATAGATCATGATGGGGATGAGTGTCCTGAGCAGAGGGAATAGCCTGTAGGGAGGCTCCGGGCTGGGGGGTTGTTGGAGAGCAGCAAGGATGGTCAGGTAGTGGAAGCAGTCAAGGGAGGGAGCCAGGAGTAGGTGATGAAGAGAGAGAGAGCACCTGTGGCTAGACCCTGCTGGTGCTTGTTGGACATGGACAGAATCCTTGACTTCATCCTTAGAATGGTGGGAAATCATGGAGGGCTTTAAAAAGGGAAGTGATGTGATCTGACAGGCATTTGTGGAAAATGCCTTCAGGAGACCAAGAGTGGAAGCAGGAAGCCTATTAAAATAATCCACACTAGATCCAAAGGTTGCTTAGACTCTCCCTGGGGTGTCCAATAGGGAAGCCGCTAGCCACATGCTGGCCGTGAGTGCTGGAAATGTGGCTAGTGGCTTCCATATTGGATGTGAGTACTGGAAATGTGAGTACCGGAAAAGGGTAAAAATACATGCTGAAATCTGAAGACTTACTCCAAAAATAAAATACCGCATTGATAATTAAAAAATATTTATTACATGTTGAAGTGGTACTACTTTGACTATGTTTGGTTACATAATATATATATTATTAAAATTAATCTCAGGGGCGCCGGGTGGCTCAGTCAGGTAAGCATCTAACTCTTGATTTCGGCTCAGGTCATGATCTCATGGTTCGTGAGTTTGAGCCCCACATCTGTGCTGTCAGCACAGGGCCTGCTTGGGATTCTCTGTCTCTGTCTCTCTCTTTCTGTCTCTCAAAATAAATAAACTTAAAAAAATTCAAAATCGTTAGCAAGGCATCCAAGGCTGTCCATGACTTGATGCATTTTCAGATTCCTCTGTATCCCCATCCTGTAGGGGCTCAGCTCTCGTCGGAGGGACAAATTTTTTTCCTCCATGGAATGTTTGTCACATCTGTGAGTACTCAGCAAAGGTGCTCAATAAGTCTCTGGGAACCCTCAGGACACTTTTCCTACACTCTTCAGTTCCTCATTTCCCTGTGTAGCTTCCCTCCCAGATGGAAAATTTCTGGAGGATGAGAGCAGAGACAGATGGGTGGACCAGTTCTGGGGCCCTCAACTGCAGCGGACAGTTTTTAGTTTTTGACTATACCAGAAGCCACCCTGCTGCCCGCTGTGGGCACAGGACCCAGGTTCAAAAAATAATTCTATTGTGAGTGAAGGATGCAAAGCCTGGGTTCCTATCTAGGGGGGCGGGGTACTCAATGTCTATGGTGGCACGACAGCCCCCAGCCTAGATGGTTCCTGCCAGTTCAAGTCTGATCCGATCCCTCGGCCCGTAAGACTTCTGTGAGAACCCCTCTCTTCTTCCAACAATTCCCTTTTTTGTTTAAGACCATCAAAGTTGGGGTGCCTGGGTGGCTCAGTGGGTTAAGCATCTGACTTCAGCTCAGGTCATGATCTCATGGTTCATGGGTATGAGCCCCACGTCAGGCTCTGTGCTGACAGTTCGTAGCCTGGAATCTGCTTCGGATTTTGTGTCTCCCTCTCTGTCGCTGTCCCTCCCCTGCTCATGCTCTGTCTGTCTCTCTCTCAAAAATAAACATTAAAAAAAAAAAAAAAAAGACTGTCGAAGTTGCTTTCTGTAGTTTTCAACCGGGCGCTCTGACTCACACAAGATGCAAAAACATTGTCAGATTGGAGTCCCCTTGGTAGGGGGAGAGAGATATAGCATACAGGGACTCAGAAGTCACTATCATTGCTCTTTCTTGATCTGGGTGATATGTACTTACGTATATATTTTCTTATTCTTTGTAACTTATATATGTGTATATGTATATGCATGTATGTATTATTTAGATGTAGAAAATATTTCTTGATAACCATACGCATCAAAACAATGACTGGAATGAATCGGAAATGGAGTACTAGTTAACTCAGGTTTCCACACGCAACTCTGTTCATATCTGGGGAAAAGTAAACAGGTCCCACTTCCATTGAGTCAGTGTTCTCAATCAGGAATAAAACAGTCCTTGGCAACACCAGACTGGATCTAGTGAGCATGTTTGTGCCCTGAAATGCACTCTGTTCTGCGCAATGTTAGGTCAGACTACCAGCCCGAGAGCCATTCGAAGTCAGCTGAAATTGTGAAACCAGTCAATAGCAGTGTTATCGCGAAGGGGTGATCTATTAGCTACATTTGAAATCCTTCAATTTGCTTTTCAAAAAGTAGCCCAACTAGGACAATCGTGAAAGAAAAAACAGAGGAGAGAAGAAGAAATATTAGAAAGTTGAAAACATTTTGCTGCTGGGGTCAGAAAAAGAATTTGTCAGTACTTTTGGACATTGTTTTATATGTATATGCTTATACATGATCTCTTGGTTAAGTGTGAATGATTAAAGCTTTATATGAGCACATGTAAGAAATTACTTATTTGAGTATAGGAATTATATACTATCTGTTTTTATTAGGATTTAAACTAAACAGATTTGAAGGGGCCCCAAGTTATCAGCAGCTGCCCAAGAACCCAAATGTCTCATCTGATTCTGGGAAGAGGTGCGTATTTGTCGGTCTTTACATTCTCGGCATAGAATGCTGTGAGATAAATGATTGCTTTGCGCGTGGTAAAATCACGTCCTGGTATCATTGGGAGATTCAAACCAATGGACAAAGTCCTGGCCGCCCTTACCAGTTCTACCACCAGATGGCAGTAAGTCACCTCTGATGGGATTGCCCTACACCTAGGGCCACTGCTGGGTTGGGGGTGAGGGGAGTAAATCTGGGTGTGTGCAGAGGCCATGGAAAGTGTAGGGGTGGTTTTTGATATGGAGAATCCTTTGTTGGAAAAGAGAAAAACCTGCCAAAAGTATAATTCAGTTTTTCACAGTTCAGAGCTTCATAAAGCACTGTGTATATACAACTCATTTTTTAAAAAAATTATTATTTTTGAGAGAGAGAAAGGGACAGAGAGAGAGCTCGCATGCTCTCCCAAACAGGCACTGTCCTGCCAGCACAGAGCTGTTGAGGGGCCTACACCCAGGAACAGTGACATCAGAAGTGGGCTGAAATCAGGAGTCGGACGCTTAACCAACTGAGCTAGCCAGGCACCCCCAGATTTCTTGTTGATTAACATAATTTGAGAATATCTTTCTACAAATCCCTGTTTCCTCTTGACTTTTCATCCACAGTAGTTCTGAAATAATATGAGCTTCTTTTGCTTTTATGGCCCGACTTTTCTCTTCCAAAGTTAGAGGCTTCTAATAGGTTCACAAAAGGCATTTAAGAATATGAAGTCTGCTTCCCTCCTCGCTGAACGGATACCTATGACATTTATTGGGGACCTACTTTGCACCAAGCATTTTACACGGCAAGTTCCTTTTATTTCTCACACTAGCCTTTGGGAAATGGTTTTTACTTACCCCATTTTACAGATGAGAAAACAGAGATACAGAGAGAGAAAACAATTGGTTCCCTAATGACTCAGTGGCAGACGAAGGGTCTGAACCCTAAATCTGTTGGTCTCCACACTCATGCATGGATCATAGGGTTTCTCAACGTTGGCACTATTGACATTTTGGACTAGATAATTCTTTGTTGGCAGGGACGTGGGGGGGCCATTGTTCAGTGGCATCCCTGACCTCTACCCACTAGATGCTGGTAGCACCCCTCTACCCTACTTGTGAGAACTGAAGATGTCTGCGGACATTGCCAAATGACCCCTGAGAGGCAAATACATCACCTCTGAGAACCACTGATGTATTAGAAGCTTTGGCTGGGCTTTGCTTGCTACAGGCTAGTGCTGCCTTAGAGCAGGAAGATGGGGTTCTGCTAGGCACGGGCTTTTCAAGAGTCCTGTTTTGCCTTCTTCCAGCTGCTGTCCTCCCTAAGAGTGAGCCATCCACAGAGCCAAGAAAACATGCCTACCTTTGGCAACCCCAACTTTCAGAACCATATTCCGTATTTCAGGGCCTGAGTGGGCTTTCTGCCAGTTTTCCTTGCTGATGGAAGGGTGGGTGGTCCCGGAAAGGTGGTGCAGGGTGTCTACTGAGGTGGGAGGGAGGTGGGTAGAGCTGGCCATGCCAGCTGGGTTGTTTGGACACAAATGGGTGAACAAGGACCTTCCAGTGAAAGACGGTGTTGGAAGAGAAGGGTGATGGGCTGTGGGCCGGGGGGCTCCATTTCTATCTTGACTCAGCTTGCAGATATCGGGGCAGTCTCTCTCCAGACCCCAGCTACTGGCAGAGCTGGTGGGAGATGTGGGTACAGGTCACACATTCTGACACAGCAGTTGAAGACCTCAGAATCGCCATGTTTGCCAACATAGAAAGGCTCTCAGGGTTCCAGGCTTTCTCCTGAATCACATTTTCTGTAGAGAGATGTTCACCATATTTACTTTTCACTTGGTGGTTATGTCTCACAAGCAGTTACCATGTTTCTCCTGGAAAAGCAGAAAGGAGTCAAACCAGTAAAAGTGCTTGGAAAAGAGGGTGTATTCAGCTCAAAATCATGGGTCCCTTCACCCCGCAAATGGGACAGTCTTCACGATATTCACATTGAAAGGACCTCCAGGTATAAATGGTCACAAGTCGTGGGAATGTTTTCACCTATTTGGAATTATTTAAAGCACAAAGTCTATCCCTAATCCCCATTACTGGATATTTATAATGTTCTTTTCAGTTTTTTTGTACATTATAAGTAATACGTGTCTGTCAGTGGAGGGACTGGTTCCATGCATCCACATGCTGGAACCCAAAACAACCATTACAGGGGCATCTGGGTGACTCGGTTGGTTGGGGTCTGACTTTTGATCTTGGCTCAGGTCATGGTCTCCTGGTTTGTGGGACTAAGCCCCGCTTTGGGCTCTGCACTGATGGTAAGGAGCCTGCTTGGGATTCTCTCTCTCTCCCTCTGCCTCTCCTCTGCTTGTGTGAATGTGCACGGTCTCTCACTCTCTCTCTCTAAAAATAAATAAATAAATAAATAAATAAATAAATAAATAAATAAACAAATAAAGAAAAAGCAACCAGTGCAATGGGTAGTAAGCGTATAAAGATGAGCCAAGATTTATTTATTTTTTTAAACGTTTATTTATTTATTTATTTATTTAGAGAGAGAGCATGAGCAGGGATGGGACAGAGAGAGAGAGAGAGGGAGAGAGAGAGAATCCCAAGCAGGCTCCACACCGTCAGCACAGAGCCCGATTCAGGGCTCGAAGTCACGAACCGTGAGATCATGACCTGAGCCGTAACCAAGAGTTGGACACTTAACTGAGCCACCCAGGCGCCCCTAACATGAGCCAAGATCAATTTCCTTATTTATTTGTGTAACAAATACATTCTGAGCACATAGTTGATGTTGGTGCTGAGTTAGGCACTGGATAATAAAAATACGCGTTTTGACTTCCAAAGAAGTCCATTATAGAACATTAAGCTTAAAAAGCCAGCTTACAGTCACATATATACAATCACATATATGCTATTATGTATTTATATAAATGTAATAGTGAACATTTCCTGAATGCTGGGATTCACCATGCCTGAAGAACGAGAGTAAGCACTCATACATGAGAACTTCACTTAACCCTTATATCTGTGAGGTAGGTATTAGCTTCTCCATTATGCAAAAGATGAGTGAGATGTAGGAAGGTTAAGGAACATGGCTAAGTCATACACACGACCTTGAGTTGTGTAGTTGGGACCAACTCTGACTACAGAGCCTGAGATCTCCGTCATTGTGCTCTATGGCTTTTCCAAAAAGGTGTACATACGAGGAGGAAGTGATCTGTGCTGTTTAGGATTATGGGATTAGTCTTTCTACTCTCTAAACTTTAAACCAATTATATAGTAAATTTGTCAACTTCCAGAAAAAAATTTGTGATTTTGATCAAGACGGCATTTAATTTATAGAACACTGGGGGCAGAATTACCATCTACATAATTTTCAGGATTCCTGTCTAGGAATACGGCAGATCTTTCCATATATATTCAAGTTATTTCTGTCCTGCCCTTAAATTAAGTGTGTTAATGTTAAACGCATGGATTTCACACCTTTCTTGTTAAATTTAATTTTAGTTCTGGTTGCAACTTTAAAATGGACTTTCTTTCCAGTTTCCTTTTCTAACTGGATATTTCTGTTCTAAGTCAAGGTAATTGGTTCTTGAGTGTTAATTTTTATTGAGCCACAGCATCAAACCATCTAATTTGTTTTTAAGTTGAGGTAAAATTCATATAACCTGAAATTAGCCATTTAAAAGTTAACAAATTCAGTGATATTTAGTACATTTACAATGTTGTGCACCCACCACCCCTGTCTAGTTCTAAAACTTTTTCCAGATTTATTTATTTATTTTGGGAGAGAACGCAAGTGGGGGAGGGGGAGAGAGAGAGAGAATCCCAGGCAGGCTCCACACTGTCAGTGCAGAGCCAGATGCGGGGCTCAAACCCACAAACCGTGAGATCATGACCTTGAGCAGAAGTTAGACGTTTAACCAACTGAGCCACCCAGGTGCCCCTAGTTCCAAAACATTTAATCACTCTGAAGACAACCTCCTGCCCATTAAGCTATTGTTCCCCATGAACTTGCTTTTTTTTTTTTTTTTTTTTTAATTGAATTTTAGAACCTGGAGCTGTGAAGCCCATGCACACCTTCGGGTCATGTGACATTGCCACTGGGTGGAAGGGGTTGCAAAAGTGCTGTGACAATGCAGACTATGGGTCTTCTTGTCTCCTGTGTTGTGGGAAACCCCACAGACACGGGATTTTTCCAGATTCTCACTCAGATTCCAACCTTCCTTCTTTGCAGCTAGCCTTCCTCACTTCCACGATAAAGCGGAGGCTTCCTCCTTCTTCTCCCATTAGGACTAACTCCTCAAATTTCCTGCACGTTGCACGGCAAGCCCTGGATGTGTGTTTTGGGATGACCCAGCTAGGGAAATGAGATGGGTCTAAGGTTTCTCCCAGTGTTAGACCCATCTCTACCTCACTTCTCGGCCTGCTTGAAAATAAATAGTTTGAGAGGTTCATGCTGAAATGACCCTCAGACCTCCTTTGGCCAGTCACAAGCCTGGTTCTTGCTGCCAAGGATAACTGGTGCTTCCGCACGGCTGGAGTCGAGCTACGTGCTGCCAGGGCCAGCCAAGAAGCCCCGGGGGCTCGGCGAAGGTGGAGGGTGGGAGTGAGGGCGACGGTGCCGAAAGCCAGCTTGGTTTGTGATTGTCAACACTCAGGGACATTTACCTGATATATGTGTATTTCTTTTTTTTTTTTTTTTTTATTTAAAAAAAATTTTTTTTTTTTAACATTTTATTTTTATTTTTGAGACAGAGAGAGACAGAGCATGAACGGGGAAGGGTCAGAGAGAGAGGGAGACACAGAATCTGAAACGGGCTCCAGGCTCTGAGCAGTCAGCACAGAGCCCGACGTGGGGCTCGAACTCATGGACCGCGAGATCGTGACCTGAGCCGAAGTCGGACGCTTAACCGACTGAGCCACCCAGGCGCCCCAATATATGTGTATTTCTTGTATAGACTGAAATTTATTCCAAATTCAATGTAGCTAAACTTTCCTCATTCTTTTTTTTTTTTAAGCTTATTTATTTACTTTGTGAGAGAGCGAGAGTGAGAGCATGGTATTGGGGGGAAGGGGAAGAGAGAGAGATTGAGAGAGAGAGAGAGAGAGAGAGAGAGAGAGAGAGAATCCCAAGCAGGCTCCACATTGTCGGCGCAAAGCCTGACACGGGTCTGAAACTCACAAACTGTGAGATCATGACCTCAGCTGAAATCAAGAGTCGAATAGTTAACTGACACCCAGGTGCCCCAAATTTCCTTCATTCTTTAAAAAAAATTCTATTAATAACACAAGTAACACATGAGAGCCTTCGCGATGTTTTTCCTGTTATTGTCAATTTCTTTTTTATTTTATTTCTATGCCTATCTCTGGGTCTGGGGTTGCTGTGTGTGTGTGTGTGTGTGTGTGTGTGTGCACGTACGTGTATTGATTTGGGTGTCACGACTTGTGCTCCGCACTGAAGACGCTAGGATAACGTCTTTTATGTCTTCAATGAGCTCCCATTAGGGAGGGTTAGAAACCCAGCTCCCTTGTTCCTTCACCTCCCTGTCATGTGGATTCTTCTTTCTTTCCTTACATGCAGCCACAGCTGGGGTTGAGGCACTGGCTTAGTCACTGCTGGCAGAGTGAACTGTGGGGTGAAGCGGGCTCACAAATGAAGAGTCAGCTCCCCGTGGGTCACACTGGTGCCAGGAAACTTGTGACTTCTGGTGAGTATGTGGAAACCCTATGCCTCCGAGCCCTCGCCTTGGCCTTTGGGATCTTTTACAGACCGAATGTTTGTGTCTCCCCAAATTGCAGTGTTGCAGCCCGATGCCCCAGTGTGATGGTGTTCAGAGGTTCATAAAAATGCCATGATCTGTTGGTGTGTTCATATTTGTCCTTGCTGTAGTTTCTTCTTTACGAAAGTGGCTGCTGTATATTAATGACATTATAGCTCCATGGTGAATTACAGGCTTTATCAATAGAAAATGCCCTTCTTTGTTTCTTTCAATGTCACTTTGGGAAGCGATTAGGATTAGATGAGGTCATCAGGGTGGAGCCCCTAGGATGGGATTAGTACCTTTATGTTAAGAGTCATAAGGGAGGCTGCTTCCATGTCTGCTCTCCCCCATGTGAGGATACAATGAGCTGGTGGCACTCCACACCCCAGAAGAGTGCCGTCACCAGAACTGCCATGATCTTTGGCTTCCGGCCTCCAGAACTGTGAGAAATAAACTTCTGTTGTTTATAAGCCACCGATTTCTGTTGTAATAGCCCAAATGGACTGAGATAGTAGCTGATGCTGGTGTTCCAGTACATGGTACTATAGACTTGCATCTAAACAGCAGTGGGTGAGGGCAGGAAACTGATCTAGAAGACATTCTAGATGATGCCTGGACGGGCCCGTTCCACTCTCCTTTTCGTCCTGCCCCCGCCTCCCCCCAGGCAACCTCGGAGTCCATGCCGAAGGCTCTTCTACCTGCTGGTTTCACATTCCCGCCTGACCTCTCCCATCCCCTCATTTTTCTCCCTTTCAATTGTGTGTTCTTTTTGGTTTTTGTTTTTAATGTTTATTTATTTTTGAGAGAGAGCGAAAAACAGAGTGCCAGCAGGGGAGGGGCAGAGACAGAGGGAGACACAGAGTCTGCAGCAGGCTCCAGGCTCTGAGCTGTCAGCACAGAGCCTGACGTGGGGCTCGAACTCATGAACCGTGAGATCATAACCCTAGCCAAAGTCAGACGCTCAACCGACTGAGCCACCCAGGCGCTCCTCAATTGTGTGTTCTTTAGTGATCGTTTAAATTAAAATTTCTGAAAGATTTAATGTGTTGATTAAGTATTCAACAATTTGCCTAAGATCTTACTATAGTGTGGAAATAAATACCAACAGCAACAGTGCAGGTCATAGAACATAAGAGTGAAACAAGGTTTAAAGTAGAATCGAGCAACAGGGAGCTGCGGGGCAGCAAGATGATCCCTCAGGGTGAGGACTGGAATCCAGGACCCAGGTGCTGAGGTGTCGCTGATACATATTACCCTCATCTTGATGTTACGTCTTAGAGCGCCACCTACACGTAAGTCAATGAAAATTCTGGGAACCTTTTTGAGAGTGATTTTACTTTGTATTTTTAAAGTAGGCTCCACGCGCAGCGTGGGCCTTGAACTCATGACCCTGAGATCAAGACCTGAACTGAGATCAAGAGTGGGACACTCGGGGCGCCTGGGTGGCTCAGTCGGTTAAGCGTCCGACTTCGGCTCAGGTCATGATCTCACGGTCTGTGAGTTCGAGCCCCGTGTCAGGCTCTGTGCTGGCAGCTCAGAGCCTGGAGCCTGCTTCAGATTCTGTGTCTCCCTCTCTCTCTGGCCCTCCCCCATTCATGCTCTGTCTCTCTCTGTCTCAAAAATAAATAAACATTAAAAAAAAAATTAAAAAAAAAAAAAGAGTGGGACACTCAACTAAATGAGCCACCCAAGCACCCCTTCCTTGATCATGATTTTAACTGGAATAGATTCACAACTACCTCATATCATGGAAGTATGGTTGTCAGAGATCTTAGCAGGCCAGTGTCCTGTCCTTCCCCTCCATTTGTCTTCCTACTTATTTATTTATTATTTTATTTTACTATTATTTTAAATGTTTATTTATTTTGAGAGAGAGAGAGAGAGTGCATATGCGAGCGGGGGCAGGGGGAGGGCGGGCAGAGAGAGAGAGAGGGAAAGAGAGAGCATCTCAAGCAGGCCCCACGCTATCAGCACAGAGCCTGAAGGGGGGCTCTATCCCACCAACCGTGAGTTCACGATCTGAGCCGAAATCAAGAGTCAGATGCTCAACCAACTGAGCCACCCAGGCACCCTGTCTTTTTTTAAACTTTTGAAATGAAATTCTCACTAGCATTCTCCCTGTAGCCTCCCCAACCCAGTAAATGGTTGTGGTGGAGAGCAATTTTCAAAGGTGGTTGCAACACTATTCCCCATCCCACGTGCTCTTCTAAAACCTTCTCCTTCATCAAGAGATGAGGCCTCTCTTTGCTTGAAACTGCGTGGGCCTTTGTAATTACCATGGCCCGTAGAGTGTGGTGGAAATGGTGCTATGTGACTTCCGAGGCTGGTTCATAAAAATGCCATGATCTGTCTCTGTCTCTCTCTGTCTCAAAAATAAATAAACATTAAAAAACAAACAAACAAACAAAAAACCTCTCTGCCCCTTCCCTGCTCATTCTCTGTCTCTCTCTGTCTCTCTCTGTCTCAAAAATAAATAAACATTAAAAATTAAAAAAAAAAATGCCGTGATCTGTTGGTGTGTTCATATTTTTCCTTGCAAAAGCCGTAGGAAGGTTTTACTTTCGTTCTAACAGCTATCTTTATTTTCAAACCTTTATATCATGCATGCACCACTCTCTCTACTTTGGTGGTGGCAGATTGTCTTTTGATGCCATAATATGAACCACGTTTGTTTGTTTTTTAAGTTTTTAATGTTTATTTATTTTTGAGAGAGAGAGAGAGAGAGCGAGCAAGCTAGCAGGGGAGGGGCGGAAAGATCGAGAGAGGGAGACACAGAATCTGAAACAGGCTCCGGGCTCTGAGCTGTCAGCACAGAGCCCCGCTTGGGGCCTGAACTCGGGATCGGCGAGATCATGACCTGAGCCAAAGTTGGACGCTTAACCGACTGAGCCACCCAGGTGCCCCCATAATATGAACCATGTTAAACTTAGGTGGTAACTTCCTCTCCCTATACCCTCCTCTTCCGCCGGTATTTGACGAAATATTCTTATTCCCAGATAACGCTTACAAGGCAGTCAGCATACTTCTTCTTCTTTCCCTAGACACTCTCCCTTCTTGCCCCACTTGTGGTGGTTACACTGTATTTATTTACCCTGTCAGAGCAGGTAAAGCATCACAGCCTATGTTGTCTCATTTATGACCAGCACCTGGTCTTAATTTTACAGGTAAATTTATATTTGATACTTACCATCAGTGCTCATAGAGATGTTTTCCAGTCACTTTGTTGTTGTTGTTGTTTTCTAAAACTAATTTTTTTGTAGATTCCTCAGGAAGGGATTACAGAAAAAATATTCTCGAGTTTTTGCATGTTGCTGAAAGCTTACCTGTGGCCTTTGTACCTGAAGTTCAGTTTGGCTGGATACAGTCTCCACGGCTCATATTTTCTTTTCCTGAGTGTCTTAAATATGTTATTTCATCGTATTTTTGGCAAAAAAAGAATTCCTTTTGGAAGGTCTGATGACAGCCTCATTTTCTTTCCTTTGTAACTGATTTATTTGGTCTTACTGCTTAGATGTTCAAATGATCCTTTTCTGTTACTACTTTTTTAAGTGAATGGAGTATTTTTGGAGACACGGTTGAGTCAGGAGAGTTTCTTCTCGGCCCTAGAACTTTGGTTGTTTTTGCAAAATGATGAAAAAATTAAAAAAAAAAAAGATGGCCTGGTATTTTTCTGACGCCTGTTTCCTCTGCCTCACTCTCCTGTTTTGACGTTTTCTGTCCTTCGCTCTTATTACTGTCTAACCCTGTTCCACGTCCATACATTTCCAGCACTTTCCCTTCAGGGTGTGGCCTTCTCTGGTAAGGGGCCGTGGCTTGTTAGTTTTGAGGGTTTATAGGAGTCAGACGTCTCTAGCGTCATCAGACATTGTCATACCTTGGCGCGACATGAGTCGGGTCACGCCAAAGCCCCTCTCCATTTTAGCTACTTTCCTTACATTGACTTGCCGCATTTCCAGTGAGTTTGGGGAATTTGGGGTTACCTAGCGGTGTTTGGGATAGCCTGTCTAATGCTTTCTGTGGGTGTTTGACTTTGCTGTGCTGGTTATTCCATATGTTTCGGGGGGACTTACAGAAGTTTAAAAACTGCTACGCTCACCATTTTCGTAGAAGCTACACTCTTACCCCCACTTAAAAAAATTTTTTTTTAATTTATTTTTTGAGAGAGAGAGAAAGAGCACAGGTGGAGGAGAGGCAGAGAGAGAGAGTGGGGGACGCAGAATCCGAAGCACGCTCCAGGCTCTGAGCTGTCAGCACAGAGCCTGACGCAGGGCTTGAACTCACAAACTGCGAGATCATGATCTGAGCTGAAGTTGGACGCTCAACCGACTGAGCCACCCAGGCGCTTCATCACCCCCACTTTTTAATCATAAACTATCCTCTAAGAATGTTTTACATTTACAGAAATATTGCAAAGGTGGTACAGAGAGTTCCCATAGACTATGCATCCTGGTTTCTCTGTTATCAACATCCTACTACATTTGTATGGTATATTCGTTTTAATCATTAAACCAGCATCAATACATTATTATTAATTAAAGTCAATATTGTATTCAGACTTCCCCCAGCTTTTCCCTCGTGTCCTTTTTCTGTTCCAGGAGGGTCCAGGATACTACCTTACCTGTAGTGAGCACGTCTCCTCAGGCTTCCCTTAGCTGTGACGGCGTCTCAGACTTCCCATGTTTTTGAGAACTGGTCGGCTATTTTGTAGAATGTCCCTCGCTTGGGATTTGCCTGATGTTTTTTCTCACGAGCAGACTGCATTTATGGGCTTTTGGGAGGAAGACCACAGAGGCAAAATGCTATTCTCCTCACATCGTATCAAGGGTATAGGCTCCCTCTGGTTCCTTGCTCATTCTGATGCCCCTGCCCAGCTCAGAGAAGCCAAGATTCACCACACTTGGATCAGACCCCAAAGGTAGAAACCGGCAGAGCCAAGAATTGAACCCAAATTCAGTCTGTCTTACATTGGAGACTGTACCCTTAACCACTCCGTCGTGCTAGGGTTGGATTAATTAATTTAGCAAAGGCCCCACACCACCCTCTTCTTTCTAGCTCCACACGGTCTCCTCTCCCCCCTCTCACAAGGGGTCGTACATCCCTTTTATCCTTGCTTTAAATGGAAGACGTCCACTCTTCCTCCCTGTCCAGGGGTCAGGCCATTTCCCCCTGGCCCACCTCCCCCCATCGGGTTGCAAAGAGGCCCCCGTGATGAATGGGAAGAGAAAGCGGAAGGAGAGGGAGGGAGACAAGAGAAGGAGGAGCAGGAGGATGGGGGGGGGAGCATGAGGGGGAGGAGGGTGGAGTGGGGGCCAGAGTGGCAGAGCCACAAACCTTAATTTAATCACAGGGCCCCATGCTCAATTTAACAGACACAAGGGCTCAGAATGGGGTCCCTGTGTGGCGGTGAGGCAATCAGCCTGCTGCAGTTCCTGGGAAAGCATTAATTGCGGATGACAATGTGTAAACAGTGGGGATGAATGGAGGGTGCAGGTGTGAGCGGCTGGGGCCAGCTGGGGCTGTTTTCACACGAGCTGCCGCTCCTTCACTGCTGACCTGCTCCCCAGAACCAGATTGGTGGCAGCAGTTGGGAAACCGTTGAGGGTGTTGGAGTTTGGCACAGAGCAAGAGGTCGGGCGCAGAGGGGAAGAAGCGGGAGACGGACTGGGGGGGCCGAGGCGTGGGAGAACTGTGGAGGGTGTGCACGCGCGTGTGTGCGCGCGTGTGTGTGTGTGTGTGTGTGTGTGTGCACCACCTGCATCTGGCCGACCCCCAGACAGGCCGCTGACTCTCTGGAAAGCAAGGCTGGACTTTTAATAACAGCTTAGGGTGTTGGACTTGGGTCAGGGCTGGGGGCTGCTGTCCACTGCTCCAGGCTGCTGGAGACCGCTCCTCGTGGTCTTTGGGTCCTAGGGTCTGAGGGCCCAGAGATGTTCCTGCGGAGTCCCCTGAAGCAGCGTGGGACGTCCAGCCTGATTTGGGTGGGAAGGCGGTAGTTGTGAAGAATTGGACAGATGCTGAGAGACGGACCCAGAGAAGCCCGGACATTGCAACACCTTTCATCTGAGCATACCAGAGCTTTTTTTCCAAAACCACGCAAAATGGCAAAGGTACATTTCCTGGCAAATGTAAAAACGGAGGCCCCTAGTGCACAGGATAGGGGTGAGTTCTCTGCAGGGCCACAGCCAGCTTCTAGCATCTGCCCGGTCCACTCAGAGCAAGCACTGCTAGAGTTTGGCACATAACATCCTGTGATAATGATAATGCTGCTTATTATTATTATAGATTCTACTTATTGAGCGCTTACTGTGTGCCAGGCACTCTGCTCAACACTGGGCTTATACAAACCTGTGGGTGTGCCTCACAGGCAGCTTCCTGTGTTTCTCTGTCTTCCTAGTTTTTTTTGTGACTCTCTGGGAACAGAAGCAATGTCCGCCATTTCTCTTGTCTCTCCCATGATTCCTGGAACTCACTTGGGCCCTCAGAAATCCCAAGGGTTCAGCCTCTATCCTGTAGGCAGTGGGGGTCCATGCCTGTTCTAGTACTCGACGGGCTTTGGGTTTTAGACAGTGCTGGCCACAGTGTGAGGACTTAGAGAGTGGAGAAATGGCTTGGTAGGAGGTTTGAAGAAGGAGCCATACAAAACCAGGTGAGGAGTGGGGACAGGCAAGGCAGTGGAGTTGGGGGAAGGCTGAATTGAGAGACCTCGAGGAGATGAATTCCCAGGACTTCAGGGTTGGTTGGTTTTGGGGTGTGACGGCCTGAGTGGAATTTGGAATGGCTTTCCTTCTGATGGTTACCGTGGACTCAAGGTTGGTAATAGTGAGGAACTGAGAGCCAACAAAGAGTCCCGTGTGCATTTGCTGAAGGCGGGTCAGCACGCAGGGTCCCCACATCTAGTCTCAGCTGAGGTCGCTGGGCCAGGCTGAGTCCCCAGCAGGCAGTGCTCTGCCCAGGAGTGCCAAGCTCCTTCTAAACACCTGCTGGGTGTCCGGCCTGGAGGTGGGGAGCAGGTGGGGTAAACTGGTTGTGCGAACTGGCTTTGGGCTGGGAAGAGGGGGAAAAAAATCAAGTTGGCATTAAAGTATCTCATGTATAAGCCAAGGAAAACAACGCACAGACTCGAATTGAACTCAAAATCTTGAATCCATGTTTTCTTCAGGTAGCCTGTTCAGTATCTCCCTGCTGCTTGTTTTTATTGCTTTTTTTTTTTTTTGAGAGAGAGAGAGAGAAAGAGAAATTATTTTTTCTCCTGCAAAGCCAGGCAACAGAAATGAGGTTAGAAACGGCAGTGACTCTCCAACCAAAGGAAGGACCATGGTAACTATCTATATCGGGGGGCCATTCTTCCATTTTAGTTTTAAAATCATGGTTTCTAGTATCGTGGTGCTGGAGCCAGAGCCTGGGATCAGATCAACTGCCAGCTGTGTGACTTTGGGCAAATTTACTTAAGTGCTCTCTGCCTTAGTTTCCCCGCTTGTAAGGGGGGGATAATAGTACCTGCTGCACACGGCACTATCAGGAAGATCACAGAAATCCCTGCACGTACTTGCTTAGGGGCGTGCTGGCTCATTGTAAGCATCACTAAATATTATTATGACAACCAGGGCTTTCCCACACTTTCCTGTTTCAGCCCAAGGAGGGCTCTTTTGGGGGGAGCTGTCTGGCTTTTATGCTCCATTGGCTCTGGTACAGGCTGTCACCTCAGTTCCTTAGGCCCTCAAGAGGAAGTCCTAAGAAAGAAGAGGTCAGGATGAACCAGAAATTCATTTTCCCACTCTTTCACCCGAGACGCTTTAACTCTATAGGTCAGACTTGAACAGTGGTTCCTCCATGTTGGGATTTCTTGAATCGGATAGAAAAAATGGACAGACAGAGACAGAGTAGTTAACCATTTTGGCAAGTGGGGATATTAAAGGAAGAGTCATCATCATCGTTTCATACAGGGACATTTGAGCAGAAGGGGACACTGGACATTGATGATTTTTGACCTTCAAACATCCATTCACCTCCTGTAGGTAACGGCTCCCAAGTTTTTGCTGCCTACATCTCTCCTCCACAGTCAGCCCCCCACTCAGAGCTGAAGCCCAGCCCAAGCCAGTCAGGGTTTCTCCTTCCTCCAGCGCCAGTAATTGAACCCTGTGGCTCAGCCAGACACAGCAAGGTACAAAGAGATGTACCGGGCTTCTGGGACAGGAGCGGCTGCTCCTTTTTGCTGAACTCTAATCTGAGAGGACGTCATGGTGGGGTGGTGCCGCCATATTGCTGTCACACAGAGCGCGAAGCCAATAGGAAGGAAGGCAGAGTCAGAAGATGAGGCTGTTATTTGAATTCCAAGTGCAGCCATGCCTGAAGTCTCTTCTTTCCTTTCTTTTTCTTTCTTTCTTTCTTTCTTTCTTTCTTTCTTTCTTTCTTTCTTTCTTTCTCTTTCCTTCTTTTTATTTCCTTGTTTCTTTCTTTCTCTTTCTTTCTTTTTCTTTCTTTCTTTCTTTCTTTCTTTCTTTCTTTCTTTCTTTCTTAAAGGAAACCTTTTACATTTAGAGTAGTTTTAGATTTATAGAAAAATTATGAAAATAGTATAGAGAGTTCCCATAGACCCCAAACCCAGTTTCCCTTATTAAATACTGGTCAGGTATTTTGTAAAATGCCCCTCACTCGGGGTTTGTCTAATGTTTTTCTCATAATTAGACTGCGGTTATATGTTTCAGCGGAAGACTGCAGAAGTAAAGCGCCTTCCCATCACAATGTATCAAAGGTACACACTGTTGACATGACTTACCACTGTTAATCACCCAGTTGATGTAGGGTTGGTCAGCTTTGTTCATTGTAAAGTTAACTTTCTTTTTTTTTAGAGCAAGCGAGAAAGAGAGGGCATGAGCAGGAGAGGGGCAGGGGAGAAAGAGAATCTAAAGCAGGCTCCACGCGCAGTGTGGAGCCCAGTGTGGGGCTCTGTCTCACGACCGTGAGATCATGACCTGAGCCGACATCAAGAGTTGGATGCTCAACCGACTGAGCCACCCCAGCGCCCCATAAAGTTACTTCTTAATCTCCCTTTCCACACTGTACTTTTTGGAAGGGAGTCAGCATGTGTAGCTCATGCTTAAGGAGTGGGGATTTATGTTTCTTCCCTTTGAGGATAGAGTAGCTACATAAATTATTTGGAATTCTTCTGCGTGGGAGATTTGTCTCTTCTCACTGATTTATTTATTCAATCATTTATTTATATAAATATGGGCTCCTGTGTATTTTTTTTATACTTGGGACATAAGCCAACAGTATTTTGTTGCTCAGAAAATTCCAACTTTGGGCATCGGGGGGAGATCTGTCAGTTGGCTCCCATCACTGTGGTCACCTGCACTTTTCAGTGACAAGAGCCATCCAGTCCTTCTTAGTTTAGATCAGGGTTTCCGTCACTTGTAAACAAAAGATTCTTTAAAAATTTCAAAAGAGGAGAGAGAGAGTCCTTGGGTCGCATTACTGGTTGAAAATCTCACACGTTTCTGATGTCAGTGCAGCTTACGTGACAATTTTACACTGGAAAGCACAGATCTTCCTTTGGGCTGTGGCAAACACTTCGCTGAACATTGTAATAATATCAGGAGGCTCAGCAGATTGGGGCTGTGTGTGGTTCAAGTTCCAGCCTTGTGGTCTTAGACAAGTCATGTAATCTCTGGGTTCTAAAAGTGGCACAGAGATGAGAAGGGATTAAATAACATCACACCATTGTGATTTGATCCAGAGGCCAAGACTGTGCCTCCCGTCTGCTAAGCCAGCTGCTGGGGAGCGTAAAGGAAGCTCATGAGAAGGAGGGCTGCCAGATAAAATATAGGACACCTAGCTAACTTCAGATAAATAATGAGAGACTTTTGTCTAAGTATATCCCAAGTACTGCATGGGGATATACTTACACTAAAAAAAAAAAAAAAAAAAAAATCATTGTTTCTCTGAAATTCAAAGCTAACTGGAGGTCCTGTATCTTTATTTGCTAAATCTGGCAACCCTATCCCAAAGGCCGTCCCATTTTTAGGTTCCTCAGGGCATGGACTGCAGGCAAGGGACTCTAGCTCCAGCCTCACTGATGAAGGAACTTGAGCCGTGTGGTGTTTGGGGAAGAGTAGGATTTTGTGGCCAGACTCTCATGAGTCCAACCTCTGCTCCACCACTTTGGGCAAGCTGCTCAACCATTCTGAGCCCTGTTTTCATACTTCATCGTTCAGGGGCTGATAGTTCATGGATGCCATCATAACACTTTGCAAGGGTTCTATGAGGATTAAATGAGCTACGGGTCTGACACCTAGCGGGCACTCAGTCAACGGTGGCTGGTACTGATGTCACTCTTATCTGGACAGATGAACAGAAAGTCCTGAGAGGGCAAGAGAGGAGATTCAAGGTCACGGAAAGGCAGCCTCCTCACTCCCAATCTGTCCCCTTCTCTGAGCCGGTGGGAAGGCCAAATCCCAGAAGTAGAGGCCAGGGTGTGGATGGGGCATAGGCACTCTGTGAGGATATCTGTGGGCCTGGGCTCTTTGTTGAGGACCAGCATCTCATCAGGGCCCAGCTTTCTAGGGTCTTGGGGTCCTCAAGACGGAGCTGGGCCTGAGGTTGAAGGCAAGAGCCTGTGTTGATAAGAGTCTAGAAGGGGCTATCTGGGGAGACAGAAGAGAAAACTAGTCCTTGGGGGAGGCTGGCCTTACTCTTCACAAGGAGGGCAGGTAGGTCCAAATGATGACAGTTACATTTATTGAACACTTACTGTGTGCCAGACACGATTTTATGTACTTCCTACTCGTTTTGAGATATAAGTGATATATAGCCTAAGGTATACAACGTAACGATTTGATATATGTGCGGATTGCAAAATGATCACCACAAATCCACGTACTGACAAGTTTTTCCCTGTGTTGAGAACTTTTAAGATTTACTCTCTTAACAAGTTTCAATACAGCTACAATACAGCATCGATAACAATAGTCACCATGCTGTACCTAACATTCCCAGAACTTATTTATAAGTGAAAGTTCTCAGCTTTTGACCACCTTTCAGCTTTTAAACCGCACCCCTCTCCTCCTGCCTGCTTCTGGCAACCGCCGGTCTGTTCTCTGTATCTATGAGTTTGGAGTTTTGTTTTGTTTTGTTTTAGATTCCACATATAAGCGAACTCGTACAGTATTTGCCTTTCTCTGACTTATTTCACTTAGCATGGTGCCCTCAAAGTCCATCCATGATGTCAGAATTTCCTTTTTATGGCTGAAAAATGTTCCAGTGTGTGTGTGTGTGTTTGTGTGTGTGTGTATCTGTCTATCTACCTTCTTTATCCATTGGTGGACATGTAGGTTGTTTCCAAGTCTTTGCTAGTGTAAATAATGCTGCAATGATCATGGGACACAGATACTTTTTTTGAGGTAGTGATTCTGTTTCCTTTGGATATATATCCAGATGTGGATCATATGGTAGTTCTATTTTTAAGTTTTTGGGGAGCCTTTCATATTGTTTTCCATGGTGGCTGCACCGGTTTATGTACCCACCAACAGAACCTGATGGCTCCCTCTTCTCTACAGCCTTGCCAAGCACTGATCTCATCGTTTTGATGATAGCGGTTCTGATAGATGTGAGGTGTCATGGACGTTTGCCATATTACTTCATTTAATTCTCACACTTCCCCACTTTTTGGTGGGGAGACTAAGCCATGGAAGGGTCAGGAAACTTGCCTGAGGTCACACAGTAAATGGGAGAGCCAGGCAGCTGTGCCCTAGCCACACGCTCTGCTCTGAGGGCCCGGTTTGAGAGCTCTGCTCACACTCGCCTTCCAGTCCCCACCAGCCTGGCAGGGCTGAGATTCACCAAGCCTTTGGCCTCAGTTAACCAGGGGGACTGCCGAGTGCCAGGCATCGGCTAATACTGTGCAGATCTTGTTTCACTCAGTGCTCACAATAGCCCTCCGAGGGGATGTGATTGTATCTTCACCGCACGGAAGACTGAGGTTTATACAAGTTGCCGGAGGCCATGATTTACAGGGGCCATGATTCACATGTGAATTTCCAACTTGCAGGTGCCTGGACGTGTCAGGGAGGGGAGGAGGAGGCCGGTGATGACCTTTCCCCTCCGTGCCAGCCCTAGGAAGAGGTGGAAGTGCCTGCCTCGCACCTTTGATTTATAGTTTAGTCCCAGGGGTCAACTGGGGAAGCCACTGGAGGATTCTCTTAAAGAAAAAAATCACCTTGTAATTTATAAGAGTGAAAACAAACCAAAACAAGAAACCCCAAGCAAACAGGAAGACAGCACACATGTCTGACACTGGGGGAACCAGTGAAGTCAATTAAGATACAAGCCCTTAACTGTGTGTATATGCTTAAAAATATTTTCAGACTTACATAGGAAAGTGCTCCAGATAAAGCCAAAGCAGGAGATAAAACTGTTGACACGACATGATCCCGACCAACAATGACAGTTTTATATACATAGAAAAAGACTAGAAGAATACACTCTGGAACGTGGGTAGTGGTTGTCTCCAGGCTGTGAAATTTTAGGGCAATTCAAAACTTCTTAATTACACTATTATGTACTTGCCGCATAATTTGCAAATCAGTTCAGTGACTCACGGACCACTGGAGCTGCAAGCCAACGAGGTGGTCTCCAACCAGGGCATTTTCACCGTGGGGAAACTGAGGCTCAGGCCTGGCCAGGTGGTTCAGGCTGGCCGAAGGCGCTGCCCAAAGCGGGGTGAAGCCCACGCCTCCAGGGGAGCTGCCGCGCGGGGGGAGCGTGGGGCGCCCCCTCCAAGGGGCCCAGCTAGAGCACCGAGGAGGAGGGGGGAGGAGAGGGGTGAAGGTGGGTGGGGGCTGGGTGGAAGCGAAGATTGGGGACCTTTCAAAAATGGAAACCAGATGAGCCTTTCAAAGGGGAGCCCATTCTCCACGGGCTCTGTCCTTTGTTGCGGGTGTGTGAGGCTGCGGCAGCTGCGCCCTCACCCCCAGTCCATGGCCCGATGGGGCGGACACGGATAACTGCATTAGATGCACTCCGCTCTTTTCAATGAAACACTCTTGTTGGTGGCACAATAGGGGGAACAGGGCAGCAACCCCGGGCCGGGCCGGGCCGGGGGCGCCCTGCCCTCCCTGCGGAAAGCGGAGACGGCTCTCATTTTTCAGGCCTAGGCTAATTGACGTTGGGCCGCCGTGTGGTTCAAAAGAAAAGGCTGAGCTCCTCAAGTCCACTTCCACCGGAAATGAGCCCCCCCCCCCCACGTCGGTCGGTCGGTCGCTGGGGGCGCAGCTGGGGACCACAGCGCAGCCTGCGCCTGCAGAATCCCTCCCTCCCCGGTGTTGCCTTGACTCTGTTGGCCCTGAATGTAAGGTGTCCCGAAGGTGTGTCCCAAAGGGCTGGGGCGCCCCGCCTTCAGTTTCTGAGGGAGAAGTACACTCCGGGAAGGGGGCAGGTGACCACTGCAAGTGTAAAAGTTTCAGGGCTGGAAGACCCCGTTAGTGATTACCAAATGCCACATTCTTTTAGTGCTTCTCATAAAGATAGCCCAGAACATTCTTTCTAAGTTGGGCGGGGGGAGGAGAGCATGGTATTTCTTGCTCCCCTGCAATGCTCTGTCTAGGAGTGAGTTTTTACAGGTGTGGAAACCAAGGTTTAGAGAGGTCATGGGTTTGCTAAATTGCACAGCTAGGTACAGGCAGAACTGGAGTTTGAGCCCAAGTCTATTTGGCTTTAAAGCAGGGTTTCCCAACCTGGACACTATTGACATTTTGGCCTTGAGAACTCTTGCTGGGGGTGCTGTCCAGCGTGTTGCAAAATGGCGGCCTCCATGGCCCTCACCTTCTAGATGCCGCATTACCCCCCTTCCAGTTGTGGCAACCCAGCATATCTCCGGACATTGCCAAATGCGCCCTGGGAGGCACTTCCTCCCTGTTGAGAACCCATTTGAAAGCAAAGCCATCTTGACGTGCTTCCTGTGCTGGCGGGGTGGTTTTCCTTCAGCTCAGTATTTCATCTGAGGATGAAAATTGGGGAAACCCATCTGGTCAGCAATGTGGGATCCCGATTTTCATACAGGTTGGCCCTGTGGTTTGTAGAGGGTATGGCAGAAGGCAAAAGAGTTGGATTAATCAGAGTTGGATTAATCAGATCAGATTAATCAGACCACATTGTCTGGACCCCAGAGCCCAAAGTCACACTGAGTGCCGGAGGCATTTTGAATCGCGGATTTGTCTGTCTGGAGTGGTCCTCAGCCCCCTTAACTGCTCTCCCCCATTTCTTTCTGCCAAGACTGTCCCACGGAGGGGGAGCCAACCTTCTTCCTTCCAGTCACTCTGCCAGAGAGCAAGAGTAGCCTTGGCCACTAGAAGAGCTAAAACATGAGGGAACGCACCCAGTGAAGGCAGAATGAGAAAAGGTGATGTCGCCTGTACAGAATAGAGCCTGAGCCTCCTTGTGAAATAAAGGGACCTTGTTGCAGTCACTGGCGCCACTGGTGGCCCACAGTGACGGGAAGGGGCTTTACCCTGATTTTTGTAAGTAAGTGCCTCACAACCTTTTTAGCTGCAACCCGGGAATGGCGTGTGTGATCCTTCCTCAACCCCCCCCCCCCCCCCCCCCCCCCCGTGTCCGGCTCTGGCGTGCAGCTGCTTTAACTTACCAAATGGCTCAACTCCCCTGTCCCCAGAGCTACTCAGGTCTCTCAGAAGCCAACCCCAGGCTCAGGGGCCACACTGATCTGCGGCCTGTTTCAGTTCAACTGCCTCCTTCTCATTAGACGGAGTTGATTAATAACTGGATGGCATCATATTTGTCTTCCTAATTCTTTTTTTTTCTTTTTTTAAAATTTTTTAAACGTTTATTTATTTTTGAGACAGAGAGAAACAGAGCATGAACAGGGGAGGGGCAGAGAGAGAGGAAGACACAGAATCTGAAACAGGCTCCAGGCTCTGAGCTGTCAGCACAGAGCCCGACGCGGGGCTCGAACCCACGGACCGTGAGATCATGACCTGAGCTGAAGTCGGACGCTTAACCGGCCAAGCCACCCAGGCGCCCCTTTGTCTTCCTAACTCTGACCTTCCTACTACCCAGTCAGCTGCATTGACTTTTTATTGGAAATGCCATTTATAAAAGGCCCCTCTGGGAAGAGTGTCAGGGTTATAGGGAAGTCAGAGACATGAGGGCCTACAGGCCTTAGGCTTGCCCCCAGCACCCTCCTGGGGCTGCAGCTCACAAGAGGGAGGCTCAGAGACTTGGGGTTGGGGCTTTTCCTTTTTGACTGAGCCCTGTCAAGAGACCGTAGAGGGTAAGGTTTCGAGGAGTTAGAAGAATAAACATCTGGAGAGAAAGGAAATGGGGAATGGGGATAGTAAAGGGCGATCAACATTTCAGATAATGAAGGGTTAGGACTTTTGACCATTGAATTTTGTCTTTGTATCTTGTTCTTTCTCTAATATGCCCACAAGCATTTGGGGTGAGTGTAAAACATGTACGTGCAACCCACGCACTCACACACACAGACTTAGTTTAGTTTGGCATAGGAATCACATCTCCTCTGCGTCCTCTTATGTCCCCAATGACGCATATTTGGTGGCCACCACTTTCTTCTGAAAGGACCATGTCAGAAATAGAAGACGTGAAAGTAAGCATGTGTGAACATGTGTGTATGTCTCTACCATGTGTAAACGCTTCTTTTCTCTGCGCGCCCCTTCCCCTGGGTGGTTCACACTTGCCCTCCTTTTGCTGAGATAATTTGCACTCTCCAACTTCGTTAGCTGCAACCCCCTCCCGCCCTGGGACAAAAAATGGGGCCAAAGTGTTCAAAAGAACACATGGAGACCCCATTAATGCTGGCCCTAATTGTGCCAATTCAACCCCCTCAATAACTCTAATTAAAACCTGTCTTGTGTGGGGCGCTGAATGGCAACACAGCTGTCATTCCAAACAATCACATAACAGAGCTATAGAAAGAAAAAAAAAATGGTCTCTACATGCAATTTTTGGTGGTGGTTGTTACGGAAAGGGTCAATGGGGAGGATTAAGACGGGGGTGCAGTCAGAGTGGGGAACCTTGAAAAAAGTTTTCTATGTCAGGGTCACAGTTTGAAATCTGAAGACCTTTAGCTTTCCCCCCAGTTTGCCCCCCTCTTCCTCCCCCCAGGCAGGAACACCTGCAAACAGACTGGAAGGGGCCATGACCACCAGACACATGGATACCACAAGTCGACTAAAACATCTGAAAGAAAAGGAAAAAAAAAAAATCTAACCAACAAAACCGCACACCAAACACTGAGAATGAGTTTTTTTTTTTCTCTGCTTCCACCCTTGTCTTTTAGGACCCAGCTGCACTTTGCTGGGCACCATAAATAACTCTGCAATTACATTAATTGGTTGCATATTTGTTGACACGGAGGGCAAAGCCCTTGAGGTTGGGGGAGGTGGATTGCAGCTACAATTTAACACTCCTCCACTCAGCCAATCCCTCCAAGGCTGATTTTCCAACCGCCCCGTTCAGTTTTTCCGGATGGAGGAAAGCAGTGCGCTGACAGGCCCATTTCTGAATAAGCTTTGACAGCCCCCAATCGGACTCGTGTCTCATCTGTTGGCTGTCCCTGGATCCATTCGTTGAAGCACTGGGTTTAGAAGTTATGTCCCACTATGCGATAGCTTGAGAGACGGGCTCCTGGCGACACTTGATGGAGTTTAATTCCCTTTGAGGCAGGGGGTGTGGTGGGCTCATTGTCAGGCATATTGTTTGGATCACATGAGAACTGGCTAGACTTTTGTCTGAATCCGCAAACCCATCTTGGACTCTTCTAATGGCTTGGCCCACCCTAGGGAGTCTCTCAGATTCCATTGCTCGGGAAGCAATAGGTTCTTAGTTACATCCTTCAGTCTACCTCGGTCAGTGGACAGGACTTGGGGAGTTCTACCTGAAAACTGGCTCTCTGTTACCCAGAAGGACTTCCCCGAGCAGGGTGGAGGGTGAGTGGGGGCAGGTAGGAGAGGCTGAGCCCCAGGTGCCAGCTCAAAGTTGGCTGAGGACCAGAGACTCAGAACTCATTTCCCCTCTGCCAGAGCTAGGATGGGGGGAATTCCTCTGGGGTCCTGGCTTAGGGCTGGGGGGGTGGGTGAGAGTGTGTCACACACAGTGCTGTTGTCTTAGAAGTGGCCCTGCTGAGTGGTCGGTGAGAACCACCCTTGGAGGAGGGGCCCTGTCTATCTTGCTCCTGGCTGTGTCCTCAGCACCCGGCCTGAGCCTGGCACGCAGGAGGGTCTCAGCTAATGTCAGATGGTGGATGAAGACCTGAAGTTCTGGTTTCCAGGTGCTCTGAGTGGTCAATAAGGAAAGAATTGTATCAGGCTGAAGTCATGTGTTCACTTCTATGTGGTACAGTGGAAAGGATACATTGGATACATTGACTTTTCAGAGCCATTGTAAGGATAAGTAAGCTCAGATAAGCAACAGGAGTTGCTTCCTTTTCCTTCCTCAACCAGTTAGGAGAAGGACTTTTTGAATCTAGTCCTCTGCAAAATAAGGATAATGTAGTCCTGCAAATTAGCAATCCCGAAAGCAGGCCAAACGGGCATGTGCTCACCGCCCACCTGCAGGTCTTTGTCTCTGTTCTTCCCTCTGCCTAGAATGCACTTCTCGGCAGATCTCTGCCGGGCTCAGTCCCTCCCTCCTTCAGATCCCTGCTCCAACATCACCCATTGGGGTGGTCTTCTTCCAGCGCCCTATCCAAAATAGCAACACCCCCCGCCCACCACTCTCTGTGTCCCTTACCTGCTTTGTCTTCCTTATGGTGCTATCAGTCCCTGACCTATAACGTATCAGTTGATTTGTGTGTTACCTATCTTCTGTGATCACATCTTGAGTTTTATGAGAATAGGAACTCATTTGTTTTGTTCACTGCTGTATCCATAGCACTTAGAATAGCGCCTGACATATAGTAGACGCTCAGTTAGTATTTACTGAGTGAATGGATGAGGTAGTGACTGATCACCTCACAGGAAGAGAATACCTGGCCCTAAATATTTGCGGGGTCGAGTTACTTCATAATAAATGCACTGTAAGAGGGTGGCCCTTCTCTCTTTGGGTCCTGACCTGGGGTTCCTAGAGCAGAGGTCAGAATCATGGTCTTTGGAGCCAGATGACTCTGGATTCAAATCTTGGCTCCACCCCTCAATAGCAATGTGAACTTGGGATAATTGCTCAGCGCTTCTGAATCTCCCTTTCCCCATCCCAAGATAATAATGGGTGCTGCCTCGAAGACCGTGGGGTGATTTGAGATGTTTGAGACGTGTTTAGGACAATTCTTGGCACAAAGTGTATGTAGGACAAATGGTGCACCATTGTCATCATGGTCGTCATCATCTTTATTATTTTGGGGATGAGATCCCCCATCACTGAGGGTGGGGCTGCCGGAGGCATGGCGATACCGTGGGCAGAAGGGACAGAAGGGAATGGGGTCTTTTATTTTGAAATTCTCTCTCCAGCCAATCACACTCAAGGGTGGTAAGCCAAGCCCCCTGTTGCCGCTTTTTATTCCTTTGCTCTCTTATGCCTAAAACTTGCACTGGTTGCCAATGGCATAGTCATGTAGATGCAGGACCACGGATTTCTCACAGAGTTCATTCTCTTGAGCTTGAACAGCTGGCGCAGAAGGTCCCCAAATGGTATGTGGGTCATTATCACCTTGGCAAGGAATCTGATTCGTATTCAAACGGGAACAGGTTTCTGTCCGAGGCCAGAGTAAAGGCCATCCCTTCAAAGAGGCCCAACAGACGAGTCAGGAACAAATCTGAGTCTTGTTTTTCAGTTTCCCCAGGAGGTTGTTAAATGGGCACACCCTCGTTCTCTTACCAGCCACCAAGAGCTGTTCATAGATGCGGACGAAGGAGATTGCTTGTTCTGGGGGCTCTCGAACTGTCAGTCCATACTGACTTCTTCTGGGATAAATGTCAGCATTTATCTACCCATGCCCCCCCGTACTCAACTATATTGTATGATTATATTACATTTATATGTGCACATGGAAACACATGATACACGTAGAAACCCTAGTCATCCCCCGCTTTTGGGGAGTTGGAAACAATGTGGGTTTTGGAATTATCTAGATCTCACCCTCAAATTCTAGTTTTGCCATGTGGTAGCATTGTGACCCAGGTCAAGTCACTTACTCTCTGTAGAAGCATAGCTGGTTAGAAGGTCCTAGGGGAAAGCCCAGTGTTGCTCCATCTGTGTTAATACCTTCTGCACATCAACAGGAGCTCTCCTCACCTCTCCCGGCAGGAGAAATGGGGCTGGTTAAGCAAAACCTGGGTCGTGATGCCTTGCACTGTTTGTGCCTGTTCACAATAATTTATAAACCGTGCTGTTTAACTAATACCTACCCTCACAAGGTAATCAGGAAGCCGAAAGATTCCGGCAAAAAACTGAGTTTTAACGATAGTATTGATAACATACCCTAAAGTAATCGAATATTGTTTTTCAAGCAAAAACAGTAACAGTGGCCGAACTGACACTTCTCTCACTTTTCTTGTGGGTTGTACTTTTCAGCCGGCCACATTACAAGGTGAAAACAATGATCTGGCAAGAAATCAGTGACAAAAGCAAACGGAGATTCTCTTGGAGTCTACTTAAAATATGAATTGCTAGCAACTCTCAGGGAGAGTCTTGTCCTAAGTAAATATTTTGCCTTCAAGTATTAGCGAGTGGTCAATCGAAGCCGTCGTGGTGAGTAAAACATAAAAATATCAGTTATTTCGTGTTTCTCTTTAACATATTCTATGCGCTGTGTACATAATGTATCAGCACAAAAGGGTATATTATAACTACATACGTAAATATATATAGTGGGGATGCATACTTATAATGTTTTTACCGATAGAGGCATTCAATATAAAAAGTTAAGAGCCCGCCCATGCTCTTCTGGTTGTGTAGATGAAGCAAGGGAGGGCAGAGGACTAAAGGCATGTTTTCCGGGTCTTCCTGGGAGCTAGTCCTGAGGCACAGGCGCTGGGAAGCCGGTGTCCAGAACTTTTTAGCTGTATAGGATTTTGTTGTTGCTAAGGATATAGATACGGCACTTGCCAGCCATTTACTATGCATCATGGAAACAGCTTAGATTGTTTTCTTTTCCTCTGTAGTTTAGCTGTATCTGTGGAAAAAGAAAATGGGGTGGCAGTGCCGAGGCCCAGACTGTGTCCAGGAAATGTCAGTCACCTCAAGAAGGAGGGCCTTAAATGGCAACACTTGCACACTAATAACCTATAGACTAATTATACTTAATTCACGTCTATTAAAGATTGTGGGTGTGAATCCTAGAAGTCTCTTAGTAGGTAGTGTATATTCTAGAACCTGATAAAATGGAGTTTCTTGAGAAACGTCTCGTTCACCAGGTATTTGGTAATATTCCGTTCATCGGGGTTGTAAGTGATGAGGCTGCTCTTCCACCAGTTGGGGAAGGAAGAGAAAATTAATTGTAACTGGCGCTCCGAAAGTGCTGGGCCCCGAGCAGAAGAGCTGGCAGGGAGGGAGAAGGGGAGTAACGGGTGGGAAGAGAGCACAGAGAGGGGGGAGAGGAGAAAGTGAGTCTCGAGTCTCCGAAGAGTCGAAGAGTCGAAGAGTCGGAAGGAGAAGGAGAAGGGGTGAGTGGAAGGGGTGGTGAGGAGCATCCTGGGGAGAAAGGGCCAGGGGCGCACTACACTCCCTGCTCCTATTAAATCCAATTAAAGTGTTGAAAATCAGATCACATGTGAAGCTTTGAACATGAATTTTTCATTACAGCGTTGGGTGGGGGTGGGGACGGGGAGGCGGGGAGGAAGAAGCAGGGGCAGGGAAAGCACCAATAGTCCCCACGGGGGGGGGGGGGGGGGGGGGGATGGGAAGCCTCTTCCGTCTCCAGGACACTCAGGGCCCAGGCCTGTTTCTCTGGCCTCCTCCCTCAAGTACCTTCTGCCCTGTTTTCATTTCCTTTAACCCCACATAACCCCATTCTACGGGTAGGGCACTTGGCAGCTAGGGTCAGAAGGAGGGGGGTGGTCACCAAAGGCTCCCTGCTGGGGTCTCAGAAAGGACACCCCTGCCGTGTCCCCCATGCCCTGCCTTGACGCTGCTGATGACTACACGGCTCCAAAGGCAAAGGAGAGAGGGGTAAGATACGAGCACCCAATACCACGTACTTGACTGCCATTTGCTTCGGGACTTGGTGTGAGAAAAATTGCTCAGGAACCCTGAGCAGTCAGAAAGATCCCCTTCTGATCCCAAGAAAACATCACAGGGAAGAGATAAGGTTTGCTCAGGTGGGAAGGGCAGCTCTCGTGCCCTGCACTCCCTTCCTTGATCAGTGCACCTGCCGTTCTTTATTCATTCGACCAGAACTACTTATGGAGCCCCAGCTTGGTGCCTGGCTCTGTTCTAGCTAGTGTGTCTCCAGCCCAGAGCTAATGAATTCTGCTGGGTGACACAGAAAATAAACAAGGGAGCAAACACATGCTTTCAGGTCGCACGTTTTATCTGGTTTTCGTCCCGGTTATAGCCTCCGGCTGGAAAGCATGGCCACGCTCTGGCAAAGGGCCCCGGGTCCCCCATCACCTGGTGGAGCTGGGATGAAAACCCAGACTATGTCTCCTTGTGGTTCCTCCTCCCCCTCTGCCCTTGGACATCTTGCCCAGTGAAGTTCGACGTGGAGTAAATAAATCTGGTTAAGTTCAAAGAGAAAGTCAAGATGGCGGAAGGCATGTTGGGCCACGTTCAGTACAGTGCTGATCTTTTCCTGTGGACTTGCCTTTGACCCCTCTCTTGTGTGACTGCGGGAAGGACCAGAGGCATGGCTGGGGTGAATGGGGATCCAGGTGGGCAAGGAGGGTTCTCTCCTTGAACTCCGCTCTCAGGGCTCAGCTCCCCTCCTGCACAGGGGGCCCTCCCTTGAGCCTGGGGTTTAATCTCCGCCAGGCCTCTGCACCGCTGGGCCTGCTGGTGTGTGGTCTGTCACACGGATATGCCTCAGCAGCTGGAAATACTGAGGAGGGAAGGGGGTACCTCGAGCATAAAACCCTGGCACTTCTCAAAACAAAACGAATGACTCCAGCTTTTAATCAGTTTAGGGCTGAGGCGGGAGAATCGTGTTTGGTTTTTCCAGAGACAAAGCCCTTTTTAGGTCTCTGCTTTCAGAGGAATCTTCGACTGCGCTTTATGCAAATGGCCACGGCAGCCTGGGCAGGAGGTGCTGGGGCTCAGCCAGGCCTGGGGGAAAGACCAGACCCTCTGGGTGCAGGATGGCGATTTGGCTTTTATCAACCGGACCTCTGTCTGCAGTGGGCCTTAGTATGGCTTACCCCCCTCTCCGGCTCTCAGAAGCCAGAACCACAGCTTTTTGGGACTGTGGCTTGCTGGGTGGGCTCTTTCAAAAGTGGGCCTGCAAATGTAAGTTTTAAAAATTAATTTCTATGTTAAGACAGTTAAGGGAGCTTGCTATTTCTAGGACCTCAACTGTGAAAGAATAAATTTGCAAAGCAAAGAATCCTGTCCCATCCTCTGCTCCCCAACAGTTGTCCTGACCAGATTTTTAGCTACCAGGATACTCTAGAATCTATAATCATCTTAAAAGCGACTTAGTGTAAAGACTGAAGGCTGAGCCATGCCTCTGGCATAGGGTTGCTAGATTTGGCAGATGAAAATACAGGACACCTAATTGAATTTGAATTTCAGACCAACAGTGAATAAATTTTTAGCATAAGTATGTCCCACGCAATAAATCAGGGTTATGTGGTATTTGGGACATACTTACTACAAAAAAATGATTCATCGTTTATCTGACATTCCAATTTTAACAGGGCACTCTGTGGTTTTTCTGGCAAGCCTGCTGTGGCCCTCTTTCATACGAGCCCCTGAAGATTCTTTTCTCTGTTGGTTTCTTCTAGGTCCTTCTCTTTTTTGTCCTGGGATGCTTTGGGCACTCGGTCTCCCTGGGCCCTGTGGTCCTTCTACTTTTCTGTCAGGTTAGAATCCCCTCATATCTCACTGGGAGGTTCCTCATCTCCTCTCCCTCATTCAGTCCTACTTGTAGGTCCTGAGTTTGTCACGACTCAGCCACTGGTTCTGAGGACTAAAGCCAACGATAGCGACAGCAACGATGGTAACACGCTGCTCTTCGCCAGGCACTGCCCGCGGCTCTGCCGATGATGTTGATCCATTCAGCCCTCGCAACGAGACTACCGGGAAGGCACTTTTTTTGGGTGGTAAAATACAGACAACATAGAAATTACCATTTAAAAAAAATTTTTTTTTAACGTTTATTTATTTTTGAGACAGAGAGAGACATAGCATGAATGGGGGAGGGGCAGAGAGAGAGGGAGACACAGAATCGGAAGCAGGCTCCAGGCTCTGAGCCATCAGCTGAGAGCCTGACGCGGAGCTCGAACTCACGGACCGCGAGATCGTGACCTGAGCTGAAGTCAGACGCTTAACCGACTGAGCCACCCAGGCGCCCCAGAAATTACCATTTTAACTCTTTGTAGGTTATACAGTTCGGCATTAAGTATGTTCACCCTATAGCGTAACTATCACCATCATTTATTTCCAAAACTCTATCTTTCCAAGCAAAAACTCCAAAACCATCAAGCACTGCCTCCCCCTTCCTCGCCCCCTCCAGCTCCTGGGAACCAGCATTCCCCTTTCCGTGTCTGTGAATTTGACTACTCTAGTTACCTCATAGAAGTGGGATCTTGTAATAGCTGCCCTTTGTGTGGGGCCTCTTTCGCCTAGCGTCACGCCTTCAAGCTTTATCTATGTGGCAGCATGTGGCAGAACCTCTCTTCCACGGCAGCCACACCACGTTATATCCCCACCAGGCACGCGCCAGGGTTTAATTTCTCCACAGGCTTCTTGACACTTATTTTTGGATTTTTTGCTGTCGTTGTTTTTTAATAACAGCCATCCCAATGGGTGTGAAGGAGGAAGGCACGTTGAATTAGCTTCTCGCAAGTGAGAAAGCTGAGGCCCAGAGAGGGCGGGTGGCTTGTCCGTGGTCAGCCAGCAAGTCACAGAGATGGAATTTGAATCAAGGCCTGTCTAACTCCCAGGTTGGAACTCTTAACTGGGATGTTGTATTTTCTGCCTCTAATCCATGCATCCAAATGCAAGTTGTTCTGTCTTCGCACAGATGTCTCATGGTGCAAGACATCTGGTAAAGGCACAGACGTCGGAATGAAGTACGTCCAAAGACTTTTACATGGCCTTATTAAAAATACACTTCTCCCACGGGAACATAGCAATAGAAAATAATTTCTCTTAATTTGCATTTCATCCTAGTTAATTTTAAAGGGATTTATTCAATTTGGCTCACCCGTAGTCGCTTACCTCGATGTCATCTGGCCATTTAAATGGTCAAACTAACAAGTGTGATCGAGCATGAATTTTGACCTGGTGGGAGAGGATAGAGAAGCCAGAAGAATAGAAGCTAAGGGTCCCGACCTCAAAGTGTCTGTGGTCTAAATGGTCAGAGAGTTGTGGCTTTCTGAGGGGCATTGTCCAGCAGCACAGACACAGGACCCCAGGAAGCAGCGGGTTGTTGGAGGACAAAATTCAGAAGGGGTAGGCCAATGGCAGTGCCCCTGTGGGCAGTGGAGGGTGTCTTTGGCTGGATGTGAAGCCCCGTGTGCCTCTGTGCAGTGCCCCTGAGGGAACGGGGTTGTGTTTGCTGTTGCCTTACCTCTCAGACCCAGATCGTTCCCGAGTACCGCTTTGTCCAGAGGCTAGAGCCCTCGGGCCATACCATTAACCTTGAACCTAGGTCCCATGGACCCCATCTGGCTCCTGCCTTGGGTGCCAGCCGGGCCCTTAGACTGTCTCACAGGAGCAGCTCCAACTAGTTGCCTAGTTCTTATAGCCTAGTGGTGAAGAACGTGGCTTGTGGGGTTAGACACGTTCGGGTTTGGAAACAACTTTGCCACTGGGGTCTGTTTAACCCCAGGGTAGTGCCTTAGCCTCTCCACATTCAGTTTCCTGATCTGAAAAACGGGGAAAATATTGGGGACAATAAGTTTGTCGTGAGGACAAAATGAGTTGTGTTTATAAAATGTTTCATATGTTGTAAATGCTCAATAAATGTTAGCCATGAAAATACATACATATGTAGGGCTTGTGGGAAAAAAACCCCCACTGGGTTCATGTTTATGTCTTCTTGTTGGCCAGTTTTGTCAGTTTGGTTACATCACCGCCGTTGACCTCTGCGGGAGGTGGTCTAGGTGAGGATGTGGTCTGAATTCTGAACATTTCAGTTGGGCCGGGGGTTCCTGATGTGGGGCCATGGGAGTGAGGGGCATGAAAACATTGGACAGCTGTGTGGTGAGAAGGGAGAGGGGATTGGATTGGCTCTTGACATTTCCTTTCCTTTTCTTTCTTTTTTTTTTTTTTTTTTTGAGAGAGAAGGTGCAAGTGAGTGAGGGAGAGAGAGAGAGAGAGAGAAGTTGGGCTCACCCAAAGTGGGACTCAAGCTCCCGGGATGCATGGCTCAAACTCATGAACTGTGAAATCATGACCTGATCTGAAGTCGATGCTTAATAACCGAGCCACCCAGGTACCCGGATCTTTCCTTTTTCTGTTTGAAATAGCACTTTCCCCTTGCCACGGATACAAAGCTCATTATAGAAAAAATAGCAAATACAGATAACTAGGCATCTGCGGGCGGGAGAATGGTGTGATGAGGCTAGCGAGTGATGGCACTACAGCTTGGGAAAATCAAATGGCAACACAGATTCCGCGGATGCAGTGACTGCAGAGCTGAAGGAGAGTGGCGGGGATTGGAGGTGGGTGGTGGGATTTTGAGCCTGCAGGGCCGGGTGTCTGGAGGCAGTGTGGATAGCTGCCCGGGCGTGGGCCCGAGGTGGGTGAACAGAAGCCCCGGAGTTAGTGACGCTTCAGTTAAAGAAAAGGTGGGAGGGGATCAGAGGGGAAATGAGGTGTGTGGGAATGCGGTAGGCTCAGTGCTACTGACCCCTGAAGATGCCCACATCTGAACCCCCGAAACCTGTGAATATGTTGCTTTCGATGGCAAGAGGGACTTTGCAGATATGATTAAATACATGTCTTGAGATAGAAAGATTATTCTGGATTATCCGGTGGGCTGCATGGAATCACAGGAGGCCTCACGAGAGGAGGTGGGAGCGTCGGATCAGAGAGAGATGGGAAGATGCTATACTGCCGGACGGAGGGTGGGGCCATAGGCCAGGGAATGCAGGCGGCCACCGGAAAAAGGCCAGGAAGCAGACTCTTCCCCAGAGCCTCCAGAAGGAATGCAGCCCTGAGGAGACTTTGGTTTTAGCTCCTTGAGACTGCTTTTGCACTTCTGAGCTCCATACTCGACAGACAGTAAATCTGGGTTGTGTTTAAGCACTGTGGTGATTTGTTACAGCAGCAATAGGAAACTGGTCCAGGGAGGGGACAAATGTACGGAACGGTGCCCAGGCATGGTGCACGGGTTCTGCTAGACAGCTGGCATGCACATCTTAGTACAGCCTGGCGTGTGGAGAGCATGTTCGAGGCTGTGCCGCACAGGCCTGCACCTGCTGGAAATGGATGCAAGTCTCCAGGGCCGGTGCCCCCCTTTCTCCTCATTGTGCATCAGGCATCCCTTGGTGCTTGTGACCTTTCCATGGAGGACTCACATCTGCCTCTTTTATGTCTCTCCGTGGCTGATAGTGACCAAGCTGCCAGGATAGCTAGGACCAACCTCGGTGAAGAGGGTAAGTTCTAGATGCCCACATTGGTCAAGTTCCCAGAATGCCACCGTGGGAGGTTGCCCATACCGCTGTGAGGTGGCTTATGGACAGGACATGCCTGCGTCCTTTCAGCAGCCAGACAGAAGGGACACAGTAGCTGAGCTGGTGAAGGAATCCTCTAAGGTGGGAGGCAGAGCCGGGGTGGGGTTGGGGGGGGTGGGCGAATCCTCTGATCTTGGGGCTGTTGCAGGTACTGAAATGCCTCAAGGGATGGTGCCTGCCCCCCACCCCCAGCCACAGGACTGAGCGGGCCTCGCCCAGGTCCGAGCCCCAGGATCCCAGCTCACCCCTGCAGCCACTCTCTGGGTGCCGCAGCTCCAGGCGGACTCCAGCCTGCCACTGCCCAGAGGTAGAACCGATCCCTCTGTCTCCCGGGTGACCAGACTCCTCTAAAGGAGCAGAGCTCACAGCACAAGAAAGGGCTTGTTTTACTCTTTCTCCCAGGACACCGGTGCCTACTGACCCTTCATTTACATGACTAAAGGGACTCACATGGCTTCTCCAAAATAAGGCCATCTGCTGGAGGCCAGTGTCTGCCCCAGCCTGTACCCCAAGGGAGCTGGCAAATTATCTTGCCAAAGAAGATGAAAACCACAGAGCATTCTACTACAACTCATGGTTTCACTCATTCCTCACGGCAACTCTGTGAAGGGTCCATACCCCTCTTTCCTCTTCCGTGGCGGTGGTGACGGGAATGGCTACGGAGGTCTGGATTGGAATCCAAGTCTCCTGTCTCCATGCCCAGGGCTGGTCCACTGCCCCAGGATGTTTCTTAAATGAGATCAGACTGTCCATCTGCCACCCCTGGGAGCCTATTCCAACTTTTTGTCAAACGGATAAAGCATTTCTGATGGTTTTAGACAGCTTCTTATTCTAATGACCTCTAAAGGCATTTCTCCTAAACTGCAATCTGCCGTCATTAGCCACTCTCCTCGCTGTTTGGGTTGCTTGGATCAGCCCACTTTTCTCGTTCTGCGTAGGTAGCACCCGGGTTCTGGTAGAGCAAGGATAGCGCTACCAATGATTTTTGGAGCTGCGGCTGCTCTGTAGTGATGTGGTTTCACCTCGTGTCCTGGCTTAGGTTCTCTCAATGGCAGAGTCTGAGACAAGGAATTTTGGTCGAGTAGTTTGTTTGGAGGTGATCCAAGGAAGCACAATCAGGGAATGTGGACGTGCAACAGGGAAGGGAGAAATGCCAGCTAATGGTTCATTAACGAGAGGGCTACTGCTGTGGGCAGCTGGGACTTAACCCTGTGGGGGACCCACTGAGAGACTGTGGAGCACGCCTCAGAGTCGTCTTGCTGGGCGGTAAGGAAGTTGAGGAATGTGCCCAGTAATTCTGGGTCTCCATTGGGTGAGGGCTGCTCCTGGGGGGATTACCTCCCAAGGCACTTCTGGCTGCCCTCTGCATCGGATGAGCAGGCACCTGCAGCCAGAGGAAGTCCTCAGGCAGAGAGAAGAGGCATCTGCAAGGAGACTTCTAGGCTGGAAGGATGGGGGTGGGGCATGAGGAGTGCCTGTTTGGGTCACTTCAGGGGTGCTACTTCTCCCAAATCCCCTAGATGAGTTGTGTCAATCCTGCCTGGGGTCAATAGGACCCAATTTTAGTTGATTTTAAAAAGCACTTGTACCTTTTGCAAAGCGTCGACATTCCTTGGTTTTTAGTCTTTTTTCAGATGTCTTCCAAAACACAGAGATAAAATTTACTTTTTTTTCCATAGAGACCAAAACTCATTCTATCTTGCAATTATGATATGGGTGCCCTGGAACCCTCTTATAAATGTAAGATACATTACGAGCTCTTAGTGATCCCAGGTTTTCCTATGTCTTGAAACATTTATTTTGTCATCCTAGGAATTATTTCATCATTGCTCATCATTTATCCCCAACTATGCTGAAAAAGACTAAAATAAGAAAGCTGAAGAATGGCGGAATTACCTAGAAGGAGAAGGTAGCAGTGTCATTGATCACTGGTATTTTATCATCCTTTGGTTTTCTTAATTCATTGCCTAAAGTATTATATCATTTTCCAAGATGATATACAGGAGGAGGTACTATCTTTGTGATGTGCTTTTAGTTTCATTGCATATAAATGAAAATTCTGGATTTTTAATTTTTCCATCGTTAGTGGCAAAGAGAAGTAAGTTGATAAAGAGGTTTCGTTTCACGGTTCCTACATAAATCAGAACATGAATGAAAAGAGGTGCTAGCACTCCAGAATATAAGCAAATGACGATGGTGAAATTGATTATGTAAGAGAAATCTTAGCCTAGGAATCTTTGGACAATGAGATCTTGGTGGATTTTTCTCCAGCTCAGTTATCAATGAATTAAGAATATGTGTTTTAAAGACAAAAAGGAAATATCTTTTCATTCAGTTAATCACTCAACAAGATGGGCTTGATTATACAATATTTACTGAGAAGAGCCTGCACCTTCCTATTTTGCTAAAAAAAAGGCTGACAATATTCTTTAAACATTTAGATTCTTTGTGCACCAACATGTATTTGAGGTGGTTTGTGAGTGGATAGACTTTGAAGAGAGGTATAGGTGCAAAGAGGAAATAGACGGTGAAGAAATGGAAATATTAACTGGGTTGAAGATTTTATCTTTATTTTTTCCTTTTTTTAAAAAGAACGTTTATTCATCTTTGAGAGACAGACACAGAGCATGAGCAGGGGAGGGGCAGAGAGAGAGGGAGACACAGAGTCTGAAGGAGGCTCCAGGCTCTGAACTGTCAGCACACAGCCCGACGCCCGGCTTGAGCTCACAGACCACGAGACCATGACCTGAGCCAAAGTCGGATGCCCAAATGACTGAGCCACCCAGGCGCCCCATGAAGATTTCAAATTATGTTTGTAAATCTGGAAATGAAAATGTTTTGCAATTGTGGACCAAAGAAGATGGCCATACTCTCTTCAACAAAATTATGAGCCACCAAAAGCAGCATAACTTTCAAAAGGGTTGCATTTGTGAAGAAGGACCATAAGGAATAATAAGCTAGGTCATTCAGAGATACTTTTGAAATCTGGAATCACTGTTTGCATGATGAATATGTTCCAAGCTCATGACGTTTGACGTATGGAAGTTTTTAGTCACTTCAGTGTGTTACTTTTAAAACTAGGAAAATACGAAATAAAATTTTGTCATATTTGTTATTACTAACATTTCTAACAAAGTTAGAAACAACAACTAACAAACAAACAAACAACAACAACTAACAAAGTTTTTAGCTACCTGTGGTAGCCAGCCTCCAAGATGGCTTCCATGGATCTCTGCCTGCTGGTATTCACACCCCTGTGTCGTTCCCGCCTACATTGTTCCAGGGTTGATCCATGTGACCCATAGAATATGGCAGAAGTGATGGTATGTCACTACTGAGACTAGGTTATAAAAGACTGCAGCTTCCATTTTGGGCTCTTGTTCTGATCACTTGCTCCGGGGGAAGCCAGATATCCCACTGTGAGGACCCATGTGGAGAAGAAGGAACATATCTGGCCTATAGCCAGTGAGGAACAGAAGCTTGCTAACAGAGAGTGAGCTAGAAAGTGGGTCTTCTAGCCCTAGATGATTATAGTCCTGGCTAATAGGTTGACTACAACCAGAACTGGTTATATAATTTATAGGGCCAGTGCAAAATGAAAATGGGGGGCTCCCTGATCAAAAATTATTAAAAATTTCAAGATGGCGATAGACTATGAAGCATGGGACTTTTCATGATTGTACAGGTCAGATGCCTGTGAAGCTGGCTAACCCTGACTGCAACCTCCTGAGAGACCCTGAGCCAGAACCACCCAGCTAAGCCACTCCCAGATTCCTGACCCACAGCAACTCTAAGATAATGTTTGTTGTTTAAGCTAAGTTTGGGGAGTAATTTGTCATGTAGCACTAGTTAACTAATACACTCGCCTTTTATTCATACTTCTGTAAATTACTTGTAAAATGACTTAGAAATGTAAAAACATGAAATGAGTCCATCAGCCCCAGATGGTGAATGATGATAACTATTTTTCCTGGGCTACTGAGAATTAAAGAGGTAAGAATGATCCTGAGCCCGTAGGGGTGGCTCAGTCGGTTAAGCGTCCAACTCTTGATATCAGCTCAGGTCATGATCTCAGGGTTGTGAAGTCAAGCTCCTCTTTGGGCTCCACACTGGATGCAGAGCATACTTTAAAAAAAAAGAACGATCCAGTTAGTTGTAAATTTAGTTCCACATTTTCTCCTGCCTTGGTGCCTTTGCACATGCTGTTCACTATGCCCGGTATGTTCTTCCCCTTCTCTTTGTCCAGCTGAAACTGGACATCCTTTAGATCTCAACTTTTCTCAGGAAAGTTGACCCTCCAGCATGAGTTAGACACTCTTTTTTATAACTCCCCAAATACCCTGTACATCTTTGCCATACTGTGGACACTGGAATTAGTGAATTGATTGTTGATAATCAGTTGCTTAATGTCTGTCTTCCTACTAAACTGTAAGCTCCGTGAGAACAGTCATTCTCTCTCTTTGTTCTCACTGTATACCCAGAGCCTAGTGCAGCGTTTGGCGCACTGTATGAAAGCAATAACATTTGTCTGATTGACTGGATTGTTTCTGTCAATAGATTAGGACTAAACGGTGATGATTTGCAATGGAGTCTTAAACCCCAGTCTAAACAGGGTCCTTGTAACAATGCTTTCTCTGGAGTACCGAAGCATGGCGGTTATGGGTTTGAAGACATTACAAAGGCTCCTTGCCTCATGGGTTCCAGTGTAAAAAATACAGACCAATAAAACAGGCAAATGAAAGATAAAGTAGGTGAGTGGGGAAAACTCATACATGTGGAAATAACCTTCACTAATACACAAAATAGCACGTGTGAATATAGCATGTACTTCCGACTCTTAGGACTAACAGATTTAAGAGGATGCCAAAACTTTTGATGTGCATGTAAAATGTAAGGGCCATCTTTGGTAAGGTTAACTTTTGTGGTTAAGCCTCAGCTCCTCATCTGCATAATGAGAGCTAATAATGCTGTATCGAAAGTTGCTAACAGAATAGATCCTAAAGGTTCTTATCAATAGCCAAACTATGGAGAGAGCCCAAACGTTCATCGACTGATGGATAAAGAAGATGTGGTATACATACACACGGTGGAATATTACTCAGCCATCAAAAGGAATGAAATCGTGTGCAATGACGTGGATGGAGCTAGAATGTATTATGCTAAGCGAAATAAGTCAATCAGAGGAAGACAAATACCGTATGATTTTACTCATATGTGTGGAATTTAAGAAACAAAACAGATGAACATATGGGAAGGGGGAAAAAAGAGAAGAGATGGAAATAAACCACAAAAGACTCTTAATGACAGAAAACAAACTATGCGTTGACAGAGGGAGTGGGTGGGGGATGGGCTAGATGGGTGATGGGTATTAAGGAGGGCACTTGTGATGAGCCCCGGGTGTTCCATGTAAGTGATGAATCGCTGAATTCTACTCCTGAAACCAAAATTGCACTGTATGTTGACTAACTAAAATTTTCATTAAAAAAAGAAATAAAGTTCTTAACATAAAAAAGAAAGGTAACTCTTTGAGGACATGGATGTTAACTTATTATGGTAATCATTTTATATACATACATATATCAAATCATTGTGTTAGCACAATACTATTCATCAACTATATTTTAAAAGAGCCTATGTGTCTGGCCCTAAGCCTATTAATATTTTTCGTCATGACAGAGTCGGACATGCAGAGGTAGAGGAAAGGCACACAACCGAACACTCTGAACTCTCTTGCATTGTCCATGGTTCTTTTGGTTGGCAACTCCAGGTATCACAATGATGATAGCCCCTGTTGTTAACTGTCTCCTGGATTCTTCCTTGGTCACATAAACCCTGAGTTTTAGCCGGACAGCTGTGCCCACCTCAAATTAAGATTACCTTTTTTTTTTTTTTTTTGGTAGCTAGATGTGGTCATTTGGATACAATAAAATGTGAGAGGGGCATTCTCTTCTTTTACCCATTTTCCTCCCCGCTGACTAGAAAAGAGGTGTGATCGCTAGAGCTTATGCAGCCATCTTGGACTTTGAGGCAGAAGCTGCTTATTAAGAATGACAGGGATGCTAGAAGAAACCTGGGTTAGAGGGAGCTACCCTCGACTTTGAAGGGAGTTTGTGTATGAAAGAGATAAGTAAGCTTCCAAATTGTTTAAGTCACTCAATTCTTTTTGACATGTCTGTTTCTCCAGCTTCATTGAGGTATAATTGGCAAATAAAATTATAAGATATTGGAAGGGTACGACATGATGATTTGTTATATGTATACATTGTGAAGGTTTTTTCCCATCAGCTTAATTAAACATATCCATCACCTCACGTATTTACCTTTCTTTCTTTAAACCCAAGATTCTTGGTGTCCCAGGTTTCTCGGTGCAGCAGTGTATGTGAAAAGAGCCCAAGACCTCGGACACAACTCACCTTTTCCTGTTGGTAGCTGTTGCCACAAGGGAAGCAAATATAAATCAAGGTATATTTATATTACAGAAGCACTTTTCTCCAAAGCCCCGTTCAAGACCTACCTTCTCCATGAGGCCTTCCCTGCCCGCTAGGTCCCCCAAACACATTGCTTTTAAATATCTGTTTCCAAGTATCTGTCTGCTTTGTGTTTTAAATTAGATTGTAATTTCTCAGAGGGCAGGGCGTGCGTCCAAAGATTCCTCATAATAATGAGCATGGTACAGGGGCACAGGAGGAGAGGCACCAAACTGCTTGTTAAAGTAAATGGAAATGAGGCAAGGCAAGACTCCTCTGGATTATACAGAAACACAGATAGACTTGATAGGCATCTGTAGCTAGTACTAAATATTTGAGGCCCTCGGGCTTCAATATGAGATATAAAGTATTATTTTTCTTCTACTGAAATATCCCCTTGCAAATAGAAGTCCCAGGGGCAAGGGGTATGGCTGAAACTGGACAGACCAGATGCCAGAATAGCTAGATTTATTTTTGGACCATAAGCCTGGCCTCCAGGGAAAGAAGGAACTTGTCAATTTCACTTTTTGCTTGGATCAGAAGATTGAGCCTGGCAGAGAGACGCTGTTTGGGACTAGTAGTTCTCTGGAATTTCTAACCTTCTCTGGGGTTGGGAGGAGTCGGGAGAAGAAAATGCATCATTTGAATGATGGCCATGGTTACGACAGGGCCTGCATGCCAACCGGAGGGAAAGAAAATACTTGCTGAGCAAAGTAACTGGAAAGCAGTTGCTCATATTTTAAACTGAGCTACATGGTTGAAATCCAGAAAATGTAGACTTTTGGACCAGCAACCGCTTGGAAATAGGCTTTCTGGCTGGAAAGCAGCATGTGGTGTTATGGATGAAAAGGACGATTGCAATGCCTTTTCCCTGGGTGCATTGTGCTGCCAGATACTGGGGGCCATTGCAGGCGTATTTACTTACTCCAACAGATTTCTCAATAATTCCAGCAACGGAAAGAAGTTGACCAGCTCGATGGTGCACACAAGGCCAGGTGGTAGAGTCAGAACAAACCTGTTGGGCCGCTGAGCCCAAAGATAACATTTCCACCCTGCCGACCCCTGCTGGGCAAATACATGGGGCACACGGAAATTGATATAAGGGCTGCATGAGGCACAGCAGTACTGGACAAATGTCACAAGTCCAGCTGGGGCCAATCCCCAGGATGCCAGGTCAGAGAGGCTGTTTCCAGGCTCTTCCCCAGAAGCTCAGCGAAGCTCAAAAGTGTCAGGTCCTTTGCAGATCGCTCAAGAAATTCCCAGTGTGCACACAGGGAACACTGAGCCCTATGGCATTTGAGACTGGACACTGTAGTCACCACATGACAGAGACAGGATTAGAATCTGAACACCTGGCCTTGAATCGTGGATGGAATTTAGCAGCCAAATGAGGGAAGAAAGTCACAATCTCGTGGCGTATCAATTTACTCACCTGTAAAGTTGGATCTATCTCACAGGATCATTCTGAGGATAAAGTGAGACGAGGCATTTGTCTTGCCCTCTTCTTACGCTAGATGCGCTATTTCTCACTTAACCATCTCCTTAGATCCCGACAACTCATGAAGTAGGGACTATTTTCATTCCCATTTTACAGAGGGGAAGACTGCACCCCAGACAAGGAAACTGACTTGTGCAAGGTTATGCCACTAGGTGGCAGACCCAGGATTTGAACCCATCCTGTCGGAAAGCCTGTCTGACCACTGTGTTATTTCTCAGCAGAGGAAGACAGGCAATTCTCTTAGAGATGTTCTTCACTTTTGTTTGGAGAACCACGAGCACTCCGTTACAGTTCCAGCATCCAATCTGGGCTGTTTTATCTGAGGGCACTGGGGAGAGTGTAAGTCTATTAAGTAGGGAGTGGTATATTCAGGTTTGCTCTTTGGAAGGATGCAGGGTGGAGGCTGGATGGGGGCAGGCAAGGGGAATGGGCAAAACTGAACGCAGGGGCTGGACGGGAAGCATGTTCACACAGTCCGGGAGAGAAGGTGTAAGGGAGCAGAGCTGACTCTTGTTAGGACCTCTAGGCGCAGACAGGGAGGAGGAATTAAGCTCTGTTGGTGCCACTTCCCGTCTGGTAAGAGAAAAGATTCCCTCCTCGTGAACGGAGTGGTCTATACCAATGGAAGTAAACACTAAGGGTTGTACTCCGCACAAAAAGAGAAACCGGGGTTCTCTTGGGTTGAGGGTAGTGGATCATCAGGCTCCATTCGAGGAGCTGGTGTGAAGCAGCTGGAACTGTTCCCAAGATGGCCCTTTGGGGACCACCCTGGGGAGAGCCCGCCAACATCCGCTGGACCCTGTGTTGTGCTATTATCTCCAAGTGGGCTGGGCACCCAGGAGAGGTCTCCTCTCCCCACTCTGACCCAGCCGTGGGGTCTTTGCACCCACAGACCCCTCCCCATCGATATTTTTTTCTTCTGCTCCCCCACAGAAGAGCCCTCCTCTGACTTCCTCCTTCAGGACTCCTAGGCCACAGAGTGGCTGCCCCTTGGCCCTCCAGTCCAAGGCGGGGAGCCAGGAGGCCTGGAGCCACCACAGGGCCACAGGTGGGCATTACCCCATACCCACAGGGGCCCTCCCCAGCGGGCAGATGCCTAGGACCCACTTCACCTTATATCCTCGACACTTCTCTGGGGGAAAATGCTGTAGGACATGGGGTGTCACCCCCTCGAAGCTTCTCTGAAATAAATGAATGCACCCATTCCCCACTCCCAACGCAAGTCACAGCCTGGCCTGCGTGGGCCACCTTCTCGGTTGTTCTTGGTGTTGATGCGGCGGGGAAGCAGATTTCTCAGCTCCTCTGCGCCCTAGTATCCTCATCAGAAAAGGGGGGCTAGGAGTATTTTTCCTGCTTATTTTACAGGCCTGTTGTGACAACTCGTGGGCTTATGATGAAAACTACACGTGCTTAAGGCACGATTTTTAGCCGGGTGGGCATGCTGGGAGTTGGGGCTGCCGGAGCTCTCCGAGGCTGCCTCAGACAGAAGGGCCGAGAGAAAGTTCCTCTCCCTCCCAGCCTCTCCGGGAGCCGACTCTGGCACGGCAAGCGGGTGTCGCTCCTCAGTGGGGTTGACCGCAAGCCGCCCCTTTTCCCGCTCTCTCATTGGCTTTCACCTGCCAAAGGGACGGTGGCTACGGGCCCCTCGGCCCGTCAATCAGGGCCGCCGGGCTCCGCCCCGCCCCTCCCGGGGGTTTATAACGGGAATTCCCATGGCCCGCGCTCTGGCGTCCAACCTGCTGCCGCCGCGGCCCGGCCGAGCCGAGCGAGCGAGCGCTGCGCGCAGGGCACACGCTCGCGCTCCAGCTCCCCTCCCGGGCGGTTCATGACCGCGCGCTCTGAGCGCAGCCCCGCCAGCCCCGCCGCCCCGCCGCCCCGCCGCCCGCCGCCGCAAGGGCCCCCGAGGGAAGGAAGGCAGGAAGGCAGGCGCGGCCGTGCGCCCCGCGGAGCCCGCGCCCCCCGCCCGCAGCCGGCTGCCCGGCCCGGCTGGCACCATGCTGCCCGCGCGCTGCGCCCGTCTGCTCACGCCCCACTTGCTGCTCGTGTTGGTGCAGCTGTCCCCGGCTCGCGGCCACCGCACCACGGGCCCCAGGGTAAGTGCGCCCCCGGCCGCGCGCCCACCTGCGGAGGGAGACTGAGGTCCCTGGCCCACAACGCTTGGGGCTGGGGGAGGGGGGAAGAGGTATCGCCCCCGCCCCCCCCCCCCCCGCACCTACCACCTAGTCATCGCGGGTCTCTGGGAGAAGTTGCTGAAATAAAAATTTCTCCCGTTCTCCCCCACCCCCATCCTTCCTTGCAGCGCCGACTCTGCCTCCCGCCTCCCCCCGAACTGTCACTCGTGGGTTTTCTTTCCCGGTCTCTTCTCCCAGGGCATTTTGCTCCGAGCGGGTGCCTCCTGCGTCCGAAAGAGGCTCGCTCTCTGCTCCAGTCGGCTGCCCTGTGGTCTCAAGCTGCGCCCGGTCCGGGTCCCAGAGCGCTGGCGTTCTTGGCAGGCGGCGGGGGGGGGGGGGGGGGGGCAGCTCTGCCTGCAGAGTTTTAGGTTACCCGAGAGCCACACAAGGACCTTGTGTTGTTGTTGTTTTAAAAAGCGATCGCTGCTCGTAAAACCCACAGCAGATAATTTTAATGTTCCCTCCTGCTGGGCACAGCCCGGGAGGAGGGGTGGAGGCGCGGGGGGCGGGGTGGGGGGGCGGCTGTGGAGAGGAGCCGCGCAGTGTTCGAGAGTCTCTTCCCCTGGCTGCGAGGCTGGGAGGTTGAACTACTTGTTGAACCTTGGTCTGATTGGAGTCTCTGAACGAAACGTGCCAATTCTGTGCACAGGACAGGCTGCCCAGGGCATTGTAGAATCTCCTGGAACTGACCGCATTGTGTTCATTGCTGGCCTCGATTATTGCCCCCCTCTCCCCCCAGTTGGTCTAATGATGGATTCCGTTGCCTTAAAAAATGTACTATTAAACCCGGCGGCTCATTTGATCAAACTTAATCCAGGGGATCTCTGGCCAAAAAGCAGTGTATGTCAGGGCGGTCTCTCAGGATAGCTGCTTGCTTCCACGGGTAGCCTGAGTGTCCGTGTGCAAGTAGCCGGGATCTTTGTGAAAACAAGGTTGGCTCCTTGACCAGCGCGTGCTTTCCTGGATATCTCCGGGCCTAACCCCCTTCCCACCTGTTCAGATTGCAGGTTCTTTATTCGTAACTCTTGCTGTATGAGAATCATCTTTATAGCTGTCGTGTGTGGAGGAAAAAAAGCCTTGCAAAGGTTGACAAGCTTTAATGACTGCCCAGATGCTGGCTTGCTGAGGTGGGGAGCCAAGCTATCACTGTGAGATCAGATTTGCAGCCACTTAGGAAAGAAAAGTGTTTGTCCCCGTGTTGGGCCGGCCCTTGCTTTTATGACCAGATGTGCAACAGCAGCAGTTAAGGTGCGGCAGATTAGATCCAGGGCGTGTCATAAATCCTCGACAGCAGGCATTCCCGAAGCTGGGGCAAGTAAGGGCTCCGGGAGGGACTTTTATGGATGCAGATGAGGATGCCTTTTAAATGAAGCTGCTTGGTTTGATATTAGGGCTCGCAGCTCTTAAACTCCGAGGTCAGGAGAGCCACAGCGTTCCCTCCAATAATTAGGAACAGTCAAGACAGAGACGCAGAGCAGAGCGCCCCGACTGAAATCTGGATGCCCGCCCACATGAGAGGCCCGGAGACAAATGGTGGGGGGCTGGTTTGCTGCTGGGCATGTCTAGCATCTCAAGCCATATGGCTTTCCTTCTAGAACTGCCTTCTGAAATTGGAGGAAGCAACTTTTAGGGGAAAGCTAGGGACTTCAGGGGAAAATAGGGACATTGGTTAGGTTTCCCTCCAGCTTCTTTAGTTTACGAATTTGATAGGCATGATGAAACAAAGCAAGAACTGTAAATAGGCTTATGTGTGTATCCCAGCTGCATTCTCTGTCTCTCTGTCTCTCTGTCTCTCTGTCTCTCTCTCTCTCTCTCTCTCTCACACACACACACACACACACACACACACACACACACACACACGTTTAGAAAGTACCAAGGGGAAGCTGTTGTTTTGATCGTGTGGTTACTTGGGTACATTTATGGGCAACAATAAGAGCTGTCATTTAGGAACGATGGGGCTGGCACCTTCCATGATGGCTTACGCTCGTAAGAACAAGAAGGTAAGTCTTTTTAGTGCCCTTTTTGCAAGTGAGTCTCGGGGAAGCTCAATGGCTGGCTTGAAACACTCGTGGTGCATATGTAGTTCTGGAAACCAAATCCCAGTTTTTTATGGATTTACAGGTGGCGTGCTTTCCCTGCCACGGAGCAGCTGCAGGGAGTGCTCAGGGAGTGCTCTCCTGCTCATGGTGCCCTTCCTGTTAGAGGAGGAGATGGCTCAGTGAGACAACACTGAGCCCAGAGGCAGCAGGGGAGTCTGTAAGAAAATGCTGATAGCATTTCTTGGTGTCCGAATCGCTAAAGGGTGATGTCTTTGAGTTTCAACCTAGCCCCAAAGTCGCCAGCTCCCCTCTGTGGCTTCTCGGTGGCCTGAGAGGTGTGGCTCTGGTTGCTAGTGGCAGTATCACAGGAGGAGCAGAAACATCTGGCTTGTTGCAGTATTCCCTTGGGCACCCCTGGGTCTCTTCTGTTAATCTTTTGAGTGACAGAGGCTTAAGGATTGGCATCTTTTCCAGCTGGTTTTCTAGGAAACCGAGAGCATGCCCTTTGGGTTTAACTTTATCTGGCTCACTAATTGAGCTCCCTCGAGGCCTAGACCCCAATCCTTGTTCCCTTATGTGCTTCCTGCCTTCATAAAATTCCTGACATTTGTTTGACTCTGGAAACCGACAGCTATCAAGTATCAGATTGGAGGCTATTATGTAGGAAGCACCTGATTTTTTGGTCTCTGACTTCTGAGCAGCCCCTTGGCTACCTGGGACGCTGGTCAGGATCCTTTTAATTACCAAGGAGGCAGCCATTTCTTTAATCCTGTACAATTTACTGAAAATGTTTCAGGGCAGGATGGGATGGGGGAGGGGCTCTCCCAGGCTGAGAGAGTCTGGCTGATGGTCAGGCCAAGTCAACTGCCTGTCTTTGTCTAAGCCTCTGTCTGCCCTGGAAGACCAGGAGCTGGGTGAGGGTGGGAACCGGGCCCATCTTCTCTGCCGGTGCATCCCCAGAGCTCAGCACAGGGCCAAGTGCCTGGTGGGGATGAGCTCTGGTGGTGTTGATGGAAAAAACAAATACATTCAGATAATGCATGTTAAACAGCATTCTACGGGTTCCACTTTCTTAGCGCTTAGCATGACCGGAGGCAGGGAGAAGATTTAAGAAGTTTGAAAATAGGAAAAAAAATGGGAAGGTCCAGAAGCCTGAGCAAGGAATTTGATTTCTTAGTTGTTTTATGTATATTATTTGTTCTCTCTGCCCTCGCTGGCTTGTTTTGACCTTCAACACCTGACTCCTGCGTGACTCTTCAGGCACTTTACCGCAGACCGCCTTTTGGTGAGAATTGGTCACTCTTACCTTCGACCGACTCCTGTATCTGGTTCACTTGGGTGAACCAACTTTTGCCTTGCTCTCATTGAAACCTGAAATTGGTTACTTCGCAAATGATTTCCCCCCATTTGTAGGCTTTTGTGCTTTGTTTAAAAATTAGTAAGTGTGGTGGATATGGGAGGTTTGGGGGAGGAGAGACTGAGCAAACAAACTTGGATGGGGGCTTTGGCTCCACCCTCATTCTCTTTTCTATCTTGCATTTGCCAAATGTGAAGCAGCTTCTAGACCATTCCCTTCCATTTGACTAGTCTGTCTCGGTGTCTGGACCGGGGTGGGTCCTTGTGTCTGTGTAGACACCCTTCTTATTACTTGTGTGCCTGACAGGAACCTTTCTTTCCCAGCTGGAGGATTTATCCAAGATGCTACTCATGTGGTAGGCAAAGAACATGACAGAAACATTTTGATAGAGCTGACATGGGAAATTTAAAGAAACCAAATTGAGAAGGACAGGAAGAGGAAATAATCATCTTAGAAACTATAGGAAATGTTATCAAGTGGAAAGCATTTTGATATTATCTCATTATCTCCCAGGGTTGAAATTCCCATTTCTTAGGGCCCAGCAATTCCACTCCTAGGTACATATGCCCAAGAGAAACTCGTGTCCAGAAGGGGACATTTGCAACCTTCTTCATAACACTATAAGCCTGGAAAAAGCCCAGATGCCCATGAGTTGGAGGACAGATGAGCTGATGCCCGCACACGGTGGAGAATTACGCTAAGGCAAAACAAATGAGCAACAGTGACGTACAAAAATATGGACGAACCTTGGGAATATGAAAGTAAAGTAAAATATACCAAAAGATGGAGCATGTTATGTTTCATAAGCTCAAAAAGAGCTAAAATTCAAGGAAAAAAAATCTCTTAGAATACTTAGAGCTACAATACTGCTCTATGAAAAGAAAACCAAGGCAATGCTGGACATGGGGCTCCGGGTGAAGTTAGGGGGGGCAGGGGGTTGGAAACCGTATGGCCGGGGAAACCACACAGTGAGTGTAAGTTAGTGTCAGTAGGCTACCTTTAGGGGGAGGGAAGGATGGGTTTGAAGGTATTTGTCCATTAGTAAAGAGGAGTGGCTGATTAAATGAAATATGAAAGTGGTCCCTGTGTAGACCAGTGCTGAGTGTCATGAACCAAACTTTATGATTCATTCAATTCTTGGCACCTGTGATCAGACAAACAAACAAAAAGTTCCCAGACTAGGAACTCCTATCTTGCCTCCTTCTGTTCCGCACCGCCCCCCTCCGCCCCCATCACTCCAGATGTGCATGGCCCTACCTAAAATACCACACTGGGGAGTGATTATTGGCTTTCGTTTCAATTTTTGGCCGGTTAGACCCAGAGCAGGCCCAGGCCCTGGCATCAACATCTCCATCAGCTGGCCAAAGGGCTCATTTGTAAGGCTGAGTCGGCAGTGGGCAGTCTTCCCTCTCCCTTGCTCAGGGGGGATCACCCCTGTACATCTTAAGTCCTCAGCCCCGCAGAGGAGAAAAGTTCACTAGCTGATGCTTGGGTCAGAAGCCTTACTTGCCAGTGGGGGGCTGGGGAGGTGTGTTTCTGGTTTGATGCCTGTCTGCATTCTGGCCTCCTCCCTCACCCCCCTGGCAGAGGCTGGGGGAGGGGGGGCATGGCCCTGCTTAGCAGGTACAGGGCACCCTTTCTCTCCCGACCACATAGAGATCTATTGTTTAAGCAGCCAAGTTCCTGGCATTGCTGGCGGGGTGGGGGTGGGGGGGTGGTGGTTGTTGGAGGGGAGGGAATGTCCGTGTGGAGTCTCCCTCCTTCCTCGTTTGTCACTGCGGGGCTGTTTGGGAGAGGACAAGGGTTGAGTTGCGGATGAGAAATCGATCAGAGCTGCTTGCGAGGCCTGCCAAACAGGGTTAGCATTGTACATACATGCTCTGCACGCATCCAGAGTCGCCGAGGGGATAGGAAAATCGGATCTCCAAGAACATTCCCAACAGCCCCATAAAGACCCCAAAGCAACATAGGTCATTATGGCAATTAATTGGATTTCCCTTTGCATCTGACATCATTCTAAACTCAATTGCTAGATCACAAAATAATCTTACCTTTGGCAGAAATCTAAGCTTGTTAGGTGTGGAGCCCTGCGTACTTCCCAGATGTAGATTTCAGCCTCCTTTTTTTGGGAACCAGAATGGGGCAGCCTCTGTGGAACAGGAAAGGCCCCTGGGGCGGGGGGTGGGGGGGGGAAGCTGGAGCTTCGGTACAGCCCCTCCCCTGATTGGGGAGGACAGTACTGAATGAAGTTGGGGGGGTTGGGCAGGCAATGTGTCAGGTGCTTTGTAATCTGACAAATACACCATACATGTGAGCGGCTCTGTCCCTCCTCCTTAAAAACCATTTCACAGGGCAGCGTGGATCTGATTCAGAAAAGGGCTGAGTGTTCTTTTTTTTTTTTTTTTTTTTTTTTTTCAAGTATTGACAGTGGAGAAAAACTGGACCTACTTCCCAGAATAGTTTATTTTTAGGACCAGATAAGCATCTCTAGGGCAGTGCTGGGAGTTTTAAGTAGGTTTGTGGATGTTTATTGTGTATCTGTTCTTGAAGAAGTCTGCAGAGCTTCTGGGGAGAGGGCACAAAATAAGATAGAGAGTAAGTTGAGGGGTGAGGTGGAGAGTGTTGTGGCAGCCCACGAATCGTTCCCTCAGGGGCACAGTGCCACTGACCAGCTCGGACACAAGGACTTCCCACTGTCAGCAGCCCTGCCCAGTAGACCTTTTTGCCAGGATGGTAATGTTCTGTATCCACACTGTCCAATATTAGACACATGTGGCTGTTGAAGTTTTAAGTTTTTTTTTTTTAACGTTTATTTATTTTTGAGACAGAGAGAGACAGAGCATGAACGGGGGAGGGATAGAGAGAGAGGGAGACACAGAATCGGAAGCAGGCTCCAGGCTCTGAGCCATCAGCCCAGAGCCCGACACGGGGCGCGAACCCACGGACCGCGAGATCGTGACCTGAGCTGAAGTCGGACGCTTAACCGACTGAGCCACCCAGGTGCCCCCGTTGAAGTTTTAAATGTGGTTAGCACAACTGAGGAACTGAACTTTTAATTAACTTGGTATCAGTTAATTTAAATTTTAATGTTCCTAGCCACAGATGGCTAGTGGCTATCCCGCAGGAAGCGTATGGGTCTCTAGCCATCGTGCCCAGCCTCGCGTCCTGCTGGATACTACCACGTGTCCCAAAGTGCGGCCTCACCGAGCTCCATTGCATTTCCTAACCTTTCCTTTCCTTCCCATCTCTGTCAAAATTCTGCCTGTCGTTTGAAAGGCTCAAAGGGCTCCACACAGCCCTCCCAGGCTGGCCCCAAGCAGAGTTCTGTATGCACCCTGCACTTTGCTTTCCCCAGGGGCAGTGCGTGTCCCCATCTGCCTTGTGTTGCAGCCGGCCACAGGCAGGAAGGTGGTACGGCAGCCTCAGGGCGGGCTTTGAAGGTAGACAGACCCAAGTTTGACTCTGGCTCTGCCACTGTGATCCCGAGCTAGTAATTTAACTTCCTGGGTCCTCAGTTTCCTGATTTGTCCTGTGGAGGCCATAGCATCTATGTCCAGGGGGGCAGGGAGGATGCTAGTGGGATGTCACAAATACCACAGACGTTGGCTTAAGTAACACTCATTTCTGGAGCTCGGAAGTCTGACGTGGGCCTCAGTGGGCTAAAAAGGCAGCAGAGCTGAGTTCTTTCTGGAGGCTGTAGGGGAGAGAATTCATTTTATTGCCTTTTCCAGCTTCTGGAAAGTGCCTGCATTCCTTGGCTCATAGCCCCTTCTATCTTCAAATCCGGCAATAGATGACCAAGTCTTTTCCATGCTTCCATTTCTCTGGTTGTGACTCTTCTGCTTCCCTCCTCCCCACCCAAGGACTCTTACAATTGATTGCACTGGGTCCCTGGGAGAGTCCAGATGTTCTCCTTATCTTAAGGTTAGCTGATTAGCAATCTTGATTGCTCTTTGCCATGTAAGCAATCTTGATTGCTCTTTGCCATTATTAAGCCTAGGACATGGGCATCTTTGGGGGGCCATGTTTCTGCTTACCGCATTCATTAAGGGTCAAATACAGTGCCTGGCTTACACAAGGTGCTTGATAAACAGGGTCCCCTTACAACGATCCACGGGTATTAGTTTCTTTCCTTTTAGAGTGGGAGTCTCTTAATGGTGGAGTTGTTTAATTTTCTTTATAGACTCCATCCTGCCCAAGAACACGTGCTTGGTAAATGTTCATTGAATAGTAGAATTTTCGATAAATGTAGATTGTTTCTTTCCCCGAAAAGATATATTGAACAGTAGAAAAAGTAAACTGCAAATCAGAATATTTGATCCTGTTTGTGCAAAAAAAAAAAAAAAGTTGGTTTGTGTATAAAAAAATCACATAAGGGGCGCCTGGGTGGCTCAGTCAGTTAAGTGTCCGACTTCGGTTCAGGTCATGATCTCGTGATCCGTGAGTTCGAGCCCCGCGTAGGGCTCTGGGCTGATGGCTCAGAGCCTGGAGCCTGCTTCCGATTCTGTGTCTCCCTCTCTCTCTGCCCCTCCCCCGTTCATGTTCTGTCTCTCTCTGTCTCAAAAATAAATAAATGTTAAAAAAAAAATAAAAAAAAAAATCACGTAGATTGTAAGTCATGTGGCTAACGGTGACCATCATAGAGATGTTACATTTCTATGAGATGTGTTTTAGGAATTATTTAACTAGTTTTGTTTATAATGAGCATTTTTTAATCTTAGAGGACAATAATAAAGATGAAAACATGCGTGATTTTAAAAAAGTTCCAAACCTGTCTCAATGCAGCCCAAATCCCCTTGGATTCAGTATACATCTGACAGTCAGTCTGTGCTCATTTGGGGCTGATTTTCAGGTTTCGTAACTACTAAGACCAGGCCTCCTATTCATTTTCAGCAGGCTTTGAACTCAATCTGCTTTAAAGGAGAGTTTCCAATTAACCTTAGCAGGACATAGGTATAAAATGTACTTATTGCTGCTGGTGGGAATATAAATTTGCACGATCACTTCGCAGCACTGACCTTTTAATTTGACTCTAATGTATGCCCTAGAGAAATGTGCTTAAATATATACCAAGACCCATGTGTAAGGACGTTCATAGCAGCGTTGTTTGGCAACAATAAAAAAATTGGAAACCAGCTAAATGCCCATCAACAGGAGACTAGAATTATGCTATGTACAAGGGGTAGAATACTACACAGTACCAAAAATGGCTGATCTGTGCTCATTATTGTGGATCGATTTCATCATCAAAATGTTGAGTGAAAAAAGGCAAAATGTACAAGAACACATGCATTATGTATTTATATAAAGGACAAAGCATGCAAAAATGATACATTGTTTAGGAGTGCATGCCTATGTAACAAACGCATGAGAAAATTAAGGGCAATGATAACTTTGAAGCTCAGGTTAGTGATTACTTAGGCGTGAGGCCAGGAGGGTGAGTGACACATTGGAGGGGACATGGAAGGCACCCGTTGAATTGGGAATGTTTTCCTTTTTTTTAATTAAAAAAAATTTTTTTTAATCTTTATTTTGAGAGAGAGAGAGAGAGAGAGAGAGAGCACCAGAGTGCGAGTGGGGGAGGAACAGAGAGAGAGGGAGACACAGAATCCGAAGCAGGCTCCAAGCTCTGAGCTGTCAGCACAGAGCCCAACGCAGGGCTCAAACTCACGAACCCATGAGTTCATGGCCTGAGCCAAAGTTGGATGTTTAACCCGCTGAGCCACCCAGGTGCCCCAGTGTTTTCCATTTTTAAAGTAGGAGGGAAGTACATGGGTTTTTAAATTCTGTTTTGTATGCATTACATGATACATAATAACGTTTTCCAGAAAAGATAAAAATGTATTTGGATACATCACAACAAAGTTTTAAGAGCAAATAATAAAAGTGATGCTTCTCTAAGGGGTCCTCTGTTCCAGGGTGCTGATCACACTTTTCCTTTCCCCTGAAGAACATGTTCGGGGACATTGAACCAAGCATACAGCCTCCCCTGCCTCCTTGTGTTGCTGGCCACCTCCCTCCTGCCCTCCCGGGGCCCTGAGGCCACGCCTCCCCACAGCCCAGGGCCTGGTGCCTGTGTGGTTCCTTCTTCCTGCTGGTGCTTCCTGCTGTTCTGCCTGTTGTCCTTGCTGTCCCTGGATGATTGGAAATGAGGTTGATCATTTTCTCAAATTTACTGGTCATTAGCTTAGGGCTGCCAGAGTTGACAAATAAAAATACTAATATAGGATTACCTAAATTGTAAATTGCATAAATTTGAATAATGGAATTGAATAATATAATGTAAAATAATATAAATTATAGAAATTTGCATTCAGATAAATAACAAATAATGTTTTAGTGTAAGTATGGCCCAAATAAAAACTTATTATTTACCTGGAATTGTTTGTTTTTAAATGTTTATTTATTTTTGAAAGAGAGAGAGAGAGCATACACATGTGTGCACAAGGGGCAGAGAGAGAGGGAGAAAGAGAAAGGGAGAGAGAGAAAGAGAGAGAGAGAGAATTCCAAGCAAGCTCCATGCCAACACCACAGAACCTGATGTGGGACTTGAACTCACAAACCATGAGATCATGACCTGAGCCGAAACCAAGAGTCAGATGCTTAACCGACTAAGCCACCCAGGTGCCCCTGGAATTGTTTGTTGTTCATCTGAAATTCAAATTTAATTGGGTATCTTGCATTGTTATCTGGCAATCCTACATTAAGTTCTTTTCTTTTGGGAATCATCTGTCCAGATCTTTTGCTAATTTTAAAAACAACAGTGGTAATTTTTTTCCCTGCCTCACTGGCTGACTTGGAAGAGATTTTTTGTTTGTTTGTTTTTTAAGTCTAAGGATATTAATCTGTTTTTCTGTCATGTCTGGCAAATGCCTTTCATTGTGGTAAGACTGTGGTTTCAATCTACTAAATTTTACATCTTTATGGTTTCTATCATCTTTGGGATCAGGATGAGAAAGGTCTTCCACTGCTAAGATTGTAGAAATTAAGGTGAATAAGTTTCTAAAGATGCACAAGCAGTGTGAAATCCATCACACTGGTCATCGATTTAATATTTGATAGGGCTTTATATAGTATTTTCTGTGAACTAAACTTCTTTATGTAAGCCTATAGAAAGAGCATTCATATTTCAGAAATTCCCTATAATATTTGGAAAGAAGATGTGTCATCTGAAAGTATTTTATCCAAGGTAATTACTTGGGGAAATTTATATAAAAAGTGTTACTTTGGGTAAGCAGACTATCCTGGAAAAGACAGCAGGGTTTTGGCAAAGACTTTGGACTCTCCTTCATCTTTGGATTTATTCCATTCATTTAAAAAAACTTTCCCTTATTATGAAGACTTTCAAATATACACAAAGAGGAGAGAGTAGTATAACGAATCCCATGGAATGTCCACACGGATTCAATAACGCACGACTCCTGGCCAATCTCGTTTCTTCCACCCATCCCCCAGGCTCCTGTTCAGATTATTTTGCAAGTCCAGTCGTTATATTTTTATCATCTGTAAATATTTTCAAATCTATCTGTAAAAGACAAAGATGTTAAAAGAAACCTACCCACATACCATATCACAACCAAAGAATACTAATTGCTTAATACAGGTATTTCCCATATTTGGACAGTGGGCATTCGGCCACTTTGCTTTTTGAAAGACTTGCAGTGGTACCGGTTTTTGCTAACCGACAGAAATCCCAGGAGGATTTTTGTCCTCACAAAAAGAAGGCAAAAAGCAAAAGTAGCATTTAGCGTTTGTTTTGCAGCCAACCCTTCTAGAGGCAGGGTGCAGCTCCTTCCCCGGCAACCACACTCAGCATCTCGGCATCAAGCCACCAGAGCTTTGAACTCTGTCTGTGAGCATCTTGCTTTATCTCAGTTTATTCTGTGCATCCGTTAGCATGATGTGTCCTAAGGTATCAGAAAAGCCTGAGAGGTTATTTTTTTGGGTCTGGGAATGCTGAAGAACTTTTCCACATAAATTACTAGTAATTGCTTCTCCACTTTTTGCCTTTTCTGTTTATGAGATGTTTCATAGGAAGGCTCTACTTTGAGATAGCAGGGGAAACCTGTATAATATAATCCAATCAACATTCAAATCTCCCTGATTATCTCTTAGATATGGTTTTGTATTTGTTTGCATCAAGATCCAAAGAAGGTCCACATATTGGTTAATCTGTATCGTAAATCTCTTTTAATCTGTGAGTTTCCCCTCTGTCTCCTTTTAATTTGTAATTTAGTTTTGAATCAATAGGTTGTTCTAGGGTTTTCTATACTAGATTTTATTGACTGCATTCCCATAGTGCTGTGTAACGTGTTCCTCTATCCCTTATATTTCTTGTCCTGTGATAGGTAGATCTAGAGACTTGATCAGGTACAGATTTGATGTATTTTTTTGGCACGTATACTTCATAGGAGTTGGTGTGCACTTCCATCAGGAGGCATATAAACATCTGTGTTATTAGTATCATTCGGGGGATCCATTAATTTATTAGGAGTTGTCACTGATTTTTAAAAAATTTTTTTAAGTGTTTATTTTTGAAGGAGAGAGAGAGACAGAGCACGAGTGGGGGAAGAGCAGAGAGAGAGGGGGACACAGAATCCAAAGCAGGCTCCAGGCTCTGAGCTGTCAGCACAGAGCCCGACATGGGGCCCCAACTCACAAACTGTGAGATCATGACCTGAGCCGAAGTCGGACGCTCAACTGACTGAGCCGCCCAGTCGCCCCGAGTTGTCACTGATTTTTAAAAAATGTTTATTTACTTATTTTGAGACAGAGAGAGTAAGAGGGGGAGGGGCAGAGAGAGAGGGAGAGAAAGAGAATCCCAAGCAGGCTCTGCACTGTCAGCCCAGAGCCCGACATGGGGATCAAACTCACAAACTTGAGATCACGACCTGAGCCGAAATCCAAGAGTCAGACGCTTAACCGACTGAGCCACCCAGGTGCCCTGAGTTATCACTGGTTTTTAGACAAATAACAGGTTAAGCTGAAAAAGGCTTCTAAGTTTTGTGTGGCATTGCGATCTCTCTTGGGTCTGGTGTTGCCTACAGAGAAAGCGGCTTAGGTGCCAATGTTCTCTTTTCAGCACTGACCTGACAGGGAGGCTGTGTGTGACTGCAGAGCCCTGAGAGGGATACTCTGCCCTGAGTTCTTGGTCGGTGGTCTAGGAAGGAGAATCTTCCTGGTTTCTAGCAGAAGCAGTAAGAGCATGAGCTGGTTTTACTCTCTAGTGTCTTTAAAGTGTAATTGTAGATCAGCTTTGTGTGTGATCATCGGTATGTACACATCAGTAGTAAGAACTGATAACTACGTTTTGAACTGGCTTACCCAATGAAGGTCCAAGGTGGGTTTCAGGATTGGTTTGATTCAGCAGCTTATTAATGCTGTCAGACGTTCCCCTCTGCCTTTTGTGTTGTCTTTGTTTCTCCCCTCTGCCTTTTGTGTTGTCTGTTTAATTTCAAGCCTAGATTTTCATGGTGGCAGAATTGCTGCAACGATTCTACACTTCTTATCTAAACATCCTACTTTTTAGACTACAGAAGAGAGAATTGACTTCAAGTAGCCCTTTCACAAAAGGGACAACCTTCATTCCTAGATGATGTTAGAAAATTTTTGCTGTTAGCTTATCCATCTAAATTGGATCGAATGCCCATTCTTTTCACCAGTCCCTTCTGCCGGGAGATTGCCATGCTGTGCGTGACTTAGGTCTAGGTTCCTTAGGGCGGTTACTGTGGAAGGGTAGGAGACAGTATACCCATTTCTGGAGCTGGGGTTCAGGTTTTTCCTCTTCCGTCCCCCTGACCACATGACTGCACAAGTGGGGGAGTGAGGGGGATGTGAGGGCAGCAAGCACAGTGTCCACTTTGGGATTTGTAGCATTTGGAACCAGCAGAGTGGTGGGGTAGGATGTGTGGTGAGAAGTGTGCTGGGCACTGATGGTCACAGCCCAGCAAACGGGGAGCTCTCCTATTACAGTGGGATCAGTTCCTTCCTCTATTATAGGGAGATTAAATGACTACGGGCACAGATGTTCTGAGATTAGGAGCTGATAGGAAAAAGGGAACGTAGGAAAAATTTGGACACTTCCAGGGTAGGATAAATAGGCCAAATGAAGAGGATTCCAGAAGGCCCCCCAAATGAGGTAAGCTTGATGGCTGAGTCCTACAGTGGGAAGAAGTCTCAGGGACACCTTGCTTTTATGCATGGGGTGAGACCTGTCCTCAGCCCACACAGCCAACCAGTGTGGCAGAGCCAGAGCCAGAACCCAGATCCCTGCCTTCTTGCTCTGTGACTTTTGCATTTAAAGATGCCCTGGAGAACTTGGGAAAGTGGAAAAGGTCCAGCCAAGGGGAAGAGGTAGTTTGAATGCCAGTAGATGATTGTATTTCTTTTTTTTTTTAATTTTTTTTTTAACGTTTTTATTTATTTTTGAGACAGAGAGAGACAGAGCATGAACGGGGGAGGGTCAGAGAGAGAGGGAGACACAGAATCTGAAACAGGCTCCAGGCTCTGAGCTGTCAGCACAGAGCCCGACGCGGGGATCGAACTCACGGAGCACGAGATCATGACCTGAGCCGAAGTCGGCCACCCAACCGACTGAGCCACCCAGGCGCCCCGAGGATTGTATTTCTGAGTTGCCTCTGGCCAGCTCACCGATTAACATGTGGCCCCAAACTCAGGACAGGTGGCAACTTCACCATTCTTGCCATCTGACTGTTGGCGTTATCATATCTTCCAGTTCATAGGGCTCTGGGTTCTCAGCCCCTGAAAGAGATGCATTCCTGGTTTCAGCAAATGCTGAAAGTTTTAGGTAGGAATGTGCAGCAGAGCAGACAGAACAAGTAACCAGTGATATAATGTGAAGAAGTAAAGGTTGAGCTTGGTGTAAGACTCTTAATGCTTGTTAATAGCAATGCAGTCAGTGCAGACATGGACGGAGTTAAAGGGCAAATGGTCTGGAGTATATAGGAAGCATGTTTTATGGTTGGCACAATATTTTCCTGGGAGGCCTTTTTAAAATCAATATCCAGTTTGAGGGTTGAAGTGGAAATCCTTTGTATTTGTTGAAGAGGGTTTGAAGGTGCCTAGACACTTCGATGGACACGTTCTCCTTGCCTCTTGGGCAGTGACTTCAGAAAACCTTAGGGCAGATCTGGGGCTGCACTGGCCCAGGCGACCTGAAGGTATGGGGTGAATGGAAGACCGGATGCTTCATTACCTGACTTGACTTCTCTTTGGCTTTGAGGATCACGTCCTCACTTGTGTTGGTATGTTGTTATAAATTCTCTCCATCAAGATAGAGGCCTACTGAAAGATGGGGCCCACAGCCCGGGCTCCATGTACTGCTGATTCCCAGCTTCTAACTTTTCTTTCCCTCGAGCTACATCTACCTTGAGAATGAAATGCATCGCCCATATCGTTGCTAGGTGGCGAGAGAAGTCTGAGCCGTGACCATCCCATGAGTTGTTGGGAGCTTTCTTGCCCATCGAGAAGGCAGCATAGCACAGCGCTTTGGGGCCAAAGAGACCTGGATTAAGTCCAAGGCCCAGTGCTTTCTTGCCGTGTATGCTTGGGCAGAGTAAGCTCCGACCTTCAGCTCCCTCAGCTGTAAACTGAAGATTTTATCTGCCTCGTTGGGTCATTGTGGAGCTTAAATGAAATAATGGCGGATGCTCAGGAGATGTTAAGTATTCGTAAAAATAATGGCTGTAATGGGAAAGTGTGAGAGATTCATAGAAGGACCCCAAATTGTTTTGTTTCCCTTAGCTTTCCTCCTTGGAATGAAAGCCATAAAGCCCATCAATATGTGGAAGATTTCAAATCTGTGGTTCTATTATCTTTTGTTTAAAATGAAACTAGTTTGCTCTGTGACCGTTTCTTCTCCTGCCAGCAACTGGACACACTCTGCTTCCTAAAGTCTTCCTTCATTTTCTCTTTCTCTGATTGGGAGGTTGTTTTCCTGGGTTTAGCATCTGAAGGAAGCTTGAGTGAGCCTGATCACCTGTCCTATTTTCTCTAAGACCGTGGGAGGCAGTCTTGCTGTTAGGAGACAACTGGAGGGCTATGCCTCTGTGCCCTTCTTGTACCTTCTGGGCTCAGGGGTCAGGCTGGTGACTGCCCAGGATGTTCCCAGATTGGGTCCCTGAGCCACTGCCCCCAGGATCCAGAGGAGCGGTGCCAGATTTCTCTGGAGCTCCTCTTCCTCTATTTCTGGGCCAGCCTTTTCCCTTGGCCTGAGTTGGAAAGCCAATCCCAGCAGGGCCTGTGGGTGGGCCCAAACCCGATCCCCCAGGCTGCTTTTAGAACAGCATTTCAGAAAGGAAAACTCCTGGCTGTCAGCATGGCTTCCTGGAGGGATAGTTCCAGATAAGGTGGCTTAGGCCATTGGCATACACTTTTTCTCCCTTCTAAATAGTTTAATTTATGTAATTATTATTTTTTTTATATTATTTTAGAGAAAGAGAGAGAGCGAGCACATGCATGAGTGGAGGAGAGGGGCATAGGGGGAGAGAGAAAGAATCTCAAGTGGGCTCCACACTCAGTGTGGGATCACGACCTGAGCTGAAATCAAGAGTCACATGCTCAACAGACTAAGCCACCCAGATGACCCTCCCTTCTAAATAGCTTAAATTAATATATTTGGACCATTGACATTTAAAGTGATTACTGGTATAGTTGGGTCAGTATCTACTATATTTGTTTAGTTTTCTATTCCTTCTTCCTATTTTGGGTTCCTATTTTTGTCTTCCACTTTTTTTCTACCTTCGTGCTTGTAATTGAGTATTTTCTGTGATTCTTTTTTCACTCATTTTTTAGCCTATCAATTATACTTCTTTTTTTTTTTAACTTTTTTTAGTAGTTGCCTTAGAGTTTGCAATATACATTGGCAATGAATTCAAGTTCACTTTTTTTTTTTTTACAAAACATGTTTGCTTATTTATTTTTAAAATTCCAGTATAATTAAACTTCACTATTATATTAGTTTCAGGTGTACAACATGAATCAACAATCCTATACATTACTCAGTGCTCCCCATAGTAAGTATAGTCCCATCTGTCACCAAACAACCTTATTACAATATTATTTCTTGACTGCATTCCCTGTGTTGTACTTTTCATCGCCATGACTTATTTATTTTATAACTGGAAGTTTGTACCTCTCCAATTCTTTTTAATGTTTTTATTTATTTTTGAGACAGAGAGAGACAGAGCATGAGCAGGGGAGGGGCAGAGAGAGAGGGAAACACAGAATCCGTAGCAGGCTCCAGGCTCTGAGCTCCGAGCTGTCAGCACAGAGCCCGACGTGGGGCTCGAACTCACGGACTGTGAGATCATGACCTGAGCTGAAGTCGGACACTCAACCGACGGAGCCACCCAGGCACCCCTGGAAGTTCGTACCTCTTAATCCACTTTATCTATTTCACCCTCCCCCGCCTGCCTCCCCCTTCTGGCAACCACCAGTTCTTTCCCTGTGTTTAAGAGTCCTTTTGTTGTTTGTTTGACTCTTTTCTTCTTTGTTCATTTGTTTTGTTTCTTAAATTCCACACATGAGTGAAATCATATGGTATTTGTCTTTCTCTGTCTGACTTATTTCACTTAGCGTAATACTCTCAAGGCCCATCCAAGTTGTTGCAGATGGCAAGATTTCACTCTTGTTTATGGCTGAATAATATTCCATATATATATTATATATATACCACATCATCTTTATCCAATCATCTGTTGATGGACACTTGGGTTGCTTCCATATATTGGCTATTATAAATAATGCTGCAGTAAACACAGGGGTGCATATTTTTGAATTAGTGTTTTCATTTTCCTTGGGTAAATAACCATTAGTGAAATTGCTGGATCGTATGGTAATTCTATTTTTAATTGTTTTGAGGAAACTCCATACTGTTTTCACAGGGACTGCATCATTTTACATTCCCACCAACAGTACGCAGGGTTTCTTTTTCTCCACATCCTCACCAACACTTGTTATTTCTTGTCTTTTTGATTCTAGTCATTCTGACAGGTGTAAGGTGATATCTCATCGTGGTTTTGGTTTGCATTTCCCTGTGATAAGTGATGTTGAGCATCTTTTCATGCTTTGGTTGGCCATTTGTATGTCTTCTTTGGCATAATGTCTATTCAGGCCCTCTGCCCATTTTTAATCAGATTGTTTATTTTCTTGGTGTTCAGTTGTTTAAGTTCTTTACATATTTTGGATACTAACCCCTTATCGGATATATCATTTTCAGATATCTTCCATTTTGTAGGCTGCCTTTCCATTTTGTTGATGGTTTCCTTTGCTGTGAAAATCTTTTTATTTTGATGTAGTTCCAATAGTTTATTTTTATTTTTGTTTCCCTTGCCTGAGGAGACATATTTAGAAAATTTTTTTCTAGAGCCAATGTCAAAGAAATTGCTGCCTACATTTTCTTCGAGGAGTTTTATGGTTTCAGGTCGTACATTTGGGTCTTTAATTCATTTTGAGTTTCTTTGTAGGTGTGCTGTAAAATAGTGGTCCAGTTTTATTCTTTTGCATGTACCTGTCCCGTTTTCCCAATCCCAAAATCCACTTTTAAGTTTCATTCTACTGCTTCATGGGCAGGGTCAGTACCTTAAAATAACAAAATATCCCTAATTCTTCAATCCTGGCTTTTGTGTCATTGATGTAATTCATCTCACTTATACATAAGGTATAATCATTGAATACATTGCTGTTACTGTTTTGAACAAAGTTACATGTTAGATCAATTAAGAGTAAGAAAAAAAAGTTTTCCTTTTTTAGTTTTTAATTTATTAATTTTTTTTTTTTTTTTTTAGAGAGAGAGTGCGTGTGAGTGGGGTAGAGGGGCAGAAGCAGAAAGAGAGAGAATCTTAAGCGGACTCCACGCTCAGTGTGGAGCCCGATGTGGGGGCTCAATCTCACCAGCCTGGGATCATGATGTGAGCTGAAATCAAGAGTCAGATGTTCAACTGACTGAGCCACCCAGGCACCCTGAAAAAATTTTTTCCTTCTTTAATGCTCTTTCTTTCTTTATGTAGGTCTGAGTTTCTGACCTATATCCTCGTTCTTTTCCCTGGAGAACTTCTTTTAACGTTTCTTATAAGGCTTGTCTGCTGGCAACAAATTCCCTTAGTTTTTTTTTGTCTGGGAGTCTTTACTTCTTTACTTTTGAAGGATAATTTTTCAGGATACAGAATTCTAGGCTGATGGATTTTTCCCTCTTAACAACACTTTAAATATTTCACTATGCTATCTTCTTGCTTGCGTGGTTTCCAAGGAGAACCCCAATGCAATTCTTATTTTTGCCATTTTATAGTTAAGGGTTCCCCCCCCCCCCCCCGGCTTCTTTTGAGAATTTTTCTTTATTTTTGATTTTCTGCAGTTTGAATATGACATGCCACGGTGTAGTTTTTTTTGCATTTATCCTGTTTGCTATTCTCTGAACTTTCTGTGGTTTGATATCTGACATTAATTTGGGGAAAATTCTCAGTTATTACTGCTTCAAATATTTCTTCTGATCCTTTCTGTCTTTTCTCTCCTTCCTGTAATCCTGCTACATGTATGTTACACCTTTTGTACTTGTCCTATAGTCATTGGATATTCTGTTTCTTTTTCCCCTGTCCTTTTTTCTCTTTGCTTTTCTGTTCTGGAGGTTTCTCTCTCTCTCTCTCATTCTCTCTCTCTCTCTTTTTCTTTCTTTCTTTCTTTCTTTCTTTCTTTCTTTCTTTCTTTCTTTCTGTTTATTTTCTGAGAGAGAGAGAGAGAGAGAGAGAGAGAGAGAGAGAGAGAATGAATGGGGGAGAGGCAGATAGAGTGGGAGACACAGAATCTGAAGGAGGCTCCAGTCTCTGAGCTGTCAGCACAGAGCGCGATGCAGGGCTTTGAACTCATTACCGCAAGATCATGACCTATGCTGAAGTCGGACGCTCAACTGAGCCACCCAGGCGCCCTCGCAGTTTTGGAAGTTTCTGTTGATACATCCTCACGTTTAGAGATTGTTTCCTCACCTGTGTCTTGTCTACTAATGAGCCCACCAAAGTCATGTTTTGATGTATGTCTAAACCAATATCACATTGTATGTCAGTTATACTTCAATAATAACTAAAAAAGGCATTCTTCATTTCTGTTACCGTGTTTTTGACCTGTAGTATTTCTTGTAGATTCTTCTTTAGAATTTCCACCTCTCTGCTCACATTACCCGTCTGTTCTTGCGTGTTGTCTACTTTTTCCCTTAGAGCCCTTAGAATATTAATCATAGTGCTTTACAATTACTGATATCCTAATTCAGACATCTCTTTCATTATCTGAATTTGGTTCTGATGGTAGCTCTGTCTCTACAAATTATGTTTTTTGCTTTTTAGCAAGCCTTGTAATTTTTTTTATTGAAACCAGACATGATGTATTGCATAAAAAGAACTGTGATAAACAGACCTTCAGTGAAGTTGTGGTCAGGTGTAGGGAGTTGGGAAACATTGTGTTGTCCTATGATTAGATCTGTCTTTTAGTGAGCCTGGACTTCTGGACTGTGAACTTCATATGTGTGTCTCAGTGTTTTCCTCCCATTAGATGGGGTAGGATGGCTAGAGCAGGCTGGAGTTGGGTATTTATTTTCCCAACTCAGGTTGATTAGGCTCTGATAAAACCCCAATAAGTTAGGCTCTGATTAAATGGTTTCTTTTGATGGTAGGCCTTGTCAAAAAGAACTGAATGCTCTGGCTATTTCATAATGGCTGTGCTCCCTGCTGGAAGCACGGGAGATTTTTCTTTGATAATCATTGAGACCCTGCTACATTGTTCTTGCCTCTCCCCAACACCCAAAGGCTCTTTCTTCATGTTAATTGTGAAAAAACCAATAACCGGGTGCTCCCCAGTGCTAACATGAGTTACACATCCCAGTGAAGAGTGCTTGTCTGTCCCTGTGCTCACCATGCTTCCTGGGCTAATGACCACATACCACAATGGCCTGGTCCAGTTCATGGAACCTTCAGCCACGTCAGCCTGTAACTGGGTGTCAGTAACAAAATCTTGGCTTCTTCTCTGAGGAGCCGAGACCCAGTGGTTAAGAATCTTGTTACATCCTCAAAGAGAATATTTCTCAAAGAGTCTATTTCCGAAAGAATAGTCCGTAGCTCACCTGAGATGTTGCAGGGTCCAGGAATGTACATTTCTAAAAAGTACTGCAGGTGATCCTCATGCATACTCTAGTTTGGGACTTCTTTAGGCTAAAATTATAGAAGGGAATAAAATCTATCAGGCAAGGCCTGGACCCAGGGCCTATGCGAACTGTGACTTTAAAGAACGTAAATGGATTCAAATTCCACTTGCTTTCACTAATGGCTACTTACATATATCAAGACAAGCTCCCTTGGAAGGAAGGGAGCCTCTTGAAGCCTCTGGCCTCTTCTTTCCCAGATGTTTTGCTCTTATTTGAGGGTAGAAAAGCATCTCGTTTTGGGGTTAGAGCCATTTGTGTACTGACAAGAAGTTGAGCATTGTAACTGGGTAGCTGCAGTTCTAAAAGGGTGACGTCCAATTCCATGGAAGACCAAGTCTTTAGGGCCATGTGAACCTGCTATACCATGAGATGAAATTTAAAATGAAATTTCTTTCCCCAGCCCCCTGTCCCATACTCAGGAGATATCCGGTGAGAGGAAAATGAGCGCTACAATGCAAATTAGTACGTTGGAGTCCAAGAGCTTCCAAAGAGTTGGATTGCTAGTTGGATTGCTCCATTAACCATCTCTGCCTCTCCTGTAGCTGGGGGCTTTGGATGTGAGCACAGCTCTAGGCAGGGACATTGTGATTCATTCTCTCGGCCATTTATTCATTGATGAGTTGGCCTTTGAGAGGGCTGTAGGAGGCAGGAAGGAAATTGTTTGCATCTGATCTAGAAAAACCACTAAGTTAGAAGACAAAGCATTGTGATTCCTATCAGGGAGGGGTGTCTTCAGGGCCAATGTGACAAATGTCGGAGAAAGGATAGCTGTGGCCAGATGGAAGAATTGTGCAAGTGCTCATTGCAAAAGGCTTTGTCCTAATTCTTTGTTTTTCAAATGCACAACAAACTGTTCAGTGGTCATGTACCACCCCGCCGGGAAGCTGGGGCTTGTCAGCTGGCAAAGTTGTGTGATGCGTTGGGAGTGAGAAATTCAATGCATTCTGTAGTGGTTCTTTGCCCCGTCACCATCCTGAGAAGCCTATTATAGTAAACATCTGTTGTTTTGGTCTGCCTAATATCTATTCTCTCTTTTCCGGTAATAAAACCTCTACTTTCTTTAGGGGAAATGCCCCTCCCTCCCTCTCAGTCCCCATAACTTAGGTGGACTGATCCCACTTCCCAGTCGCAGGGTGGGTGTGTGACCTGGGCTTAGTCAATCAGTGTGTGCTTTCTCTCAGGTCAGGGATGCTCCGGTGACCCAAGCTGGGCCAATGAATTCAGGTTTGGGACTCTGAAGTGCAACTCCTAGGGAGGAGAATGTCTGGGGTTGGGACACTGTGAGGAGGTAGGGCCGTGGTGGTTGGCGGTCCCTTGGTCACTAGGAATGAAAAGCTCACAAAGGTGAGCGAGGAAAGAGACTGGTTTCTGATAATATATTGTGAGCATCTGGATGTAGCTATACTGACACTCGTTCGTATCTGCCATTACATGTGCCAGTAACTTCCTGTGATAGATTCAATATGGCCACAGTTTCTTTGTGACTCCTTTCATCAAGGGGTGGAGTCTGTTTCCCCATCTCTTGAACTTGGGCTGGCCTGTGACTTGCTTTGCCTCATGGAAATTGGTGGGAGCAACACTGATTTCTGGACACTGGGCCCCAAGGAGACTTGAAGCTTATGCCTTCACCCCTTTGGGCCTCTGTCCCAAGGCCACCATGTAAGAAAGTCAGTCTCCTAGAGGACAAGGGGCCATGGATAGGAGAGCTGAAGCACCAATCATGAGTGCCAATTGCCTAACATGCCCTTGAGACCATTTTGGACCTTCCAGCCTAATTGACCTTCCTGCTGAATGTAGCTGCACGAATGAGCCCGGGAGAAGCCAGCAGAGGAAACTCTCAGTCTGTCCACAGCATCAGAAGTTGGTATTTTAAGCCACTAAAGTTTGGAGCAGCTTGTTATGCACCGATGCGTAGCTGATACACTCCTCTTTTGGCTTAAGTCAGTTTGATTTTATTTTCTGTCATTTGCAACAGAGACTGCTTTGCAACAGTTCTGACCGATACACTTATGTAATATACCGAGCCTTAGCGGAAGTACACCTTTGCGGAACTTCTTCCTACCTGTGCCACGGGGGCAGTGAGAACAGCAGCCTCCACCTGTGTCTTCACTTGTCGGATGTGCACATGTGAGCTCACTCGGTGGAAGCCATTTCTTGCTCATGGTTGTATAACTTATCTGAATGATAGTACCACTGTGCCCAAAGAGGTGGCTTTCTCCAGCACATGCAAGGGCGGGGAGACCGTCCGACAACTTGTCTTTACTGGTCACTTATGTGACTTGACACTTGACATTCCTCCACCTCGTTGGAGGAAGTTGTCTCCAAGATGACTTCTTGAAGTTGTAGTTCCTTTTTATGGACTCTCACACGTGACTTCTGGGGTTCTGGTCTGTCCTTAAAATGCTTAGGCGATATGAAGCATCAGTGATTTGAGACTAAGGAACAACCTAGAGGCAGTGAAATAGCATAGTCCCTAGAGTTGGACATATGTAGGTTCAAAGGCTGCCTCTTATACCTGCTGGCCGAGGGCCCTGTGCAATCACTTCGTCATCTGAGTTTGGCTTCCTTACAGGTACAGTGGGAGGTAATAATCCTACTTCGTGGGCTTGTGGTGCCCATTCTGGGAGGGAAGGCATGGGGAGTGCCTAGCAGGCAGTGTGGACAGCCCACATTTAGCAGTGGCCTTCAACACTGTCTTTCTTGTTGAAGGCAGAGTGTCACAGAACATATTTTTTTTCCTTCTCCCTTTAGTTCATAGTTAACACTGGAAGGAATCATGCATTGTTTGGTTTGGAATCAAGGTTGTAATGGGTTGTCTCTAACAAAGAGAATTTTTCTGATAGTGTATCTGTTTGTTGCCTTTCAAATATGATGCATATAATCTCGATGATCAGAATGGTGATGATATAGGGGTGCCTGGGTGGCTCAGTCTGTTGAGCGTCCGACTCATGAGTCATGATCTCATGGTTCAGGAGTTCAAGCCCCACATTGGCTCACTGCTGTCAGCACAGAGCCTGCTTCAGATCCTCTGTTCGCCTCTCTCTCTGCCCCTCCACTGCTTGTGCTCTCTCTCTCAAAAAATAAATAAACATTAAAAAAGGATGGTGATGATATAAACAAATTACAGCATCATGTGATAAGGTATGTAATAAAAATATGATAATGGTGAGAAGAGGTGCTATGGCAACATGTAGGAAAGAACGGCTAAAATTCTTCTGGGAGCAGCATCAAAGAAGTCCCACTTGATCTAGGTATTTAACACTGAGTGGGACTTTCCAAGGCAGGGACTGGAGAGGAATTTCCAGGCAAGGGTATGGAGGTATGAGAGAGTGGTATGTTCTAGAGATTGCAGGAAGTTCAGTATGCTGTGAGGTGGGGTGATTGGGAAGGAGGGAGGCTGGACAGAGAGGTGGCAGCCAATCTTGAGGGACGATGCCTCTATCTGCTAAGGAGTTGGACTTTGTACTATGGATCGTAGGGCATTGTTGGGGGACCCTAAGCAGGGGCGTGACATAAAAGTCCAGGCAGTGAAGAGTTGTAGGGGTGCAAGCCTGGAGGTGCGGGGCCACTTATGAACTAATTACAAAAGTCCATCTAGGGATAACGAGGATCCGAGTTAAGGTTGTTGTCATGACTGTGGGAGAGATGAAGGACTAAAGAGGGCAGCGGTGCTAGGAATTGGTGGCCAATTGGATGTGGGTGAAAGACAGGGAGAAATCGAGGGTGCCCATTTGTTTTCTTACTTAGATTCCAGAAATTAGGTGGTGCCACAAACCACGTGGGGCATACAGGAAAAGAAGCAGACCTGGGGCAGGACAAGGAAGGAGTGTTTCCGACTTGTTGAATTTGAGGCATCTTGAGAAACCCAGGTGAAGCTATCGGGACAGCTTCTAGATCAGCTGTAGACTGAGCGGCTACCAATGTGTAGAGGAGTGTTAAAGTCGTGGGTGTGAATAACGTGGTCCAGGGAAAATGTGTGATCAATTTCTGGATGGTGTTTCCATTAAGTTGGGCATAGAAGAAAAGCCATGGAAGAGAACGGTGGCAGTCTGCATTTTCCAAAGATGACTGTAACAATACCCTCTATCCTACAGCGCCAATGCCGTGCCTCCTAGAGAAGGGAGGGTCTACGTCCCTTTCCCGTGATCTGGGCACACTTGTGACTCCAGTAGAGGTGATGTTGGGTGACTTTCAAGGTTAGGTAATTAAAAAAAAAAATGCAGCTTCCACTAGTTCCCTTAGGGCATTCCCCTCTGGAGCCCGGAAAACCTGAGGTTGCCATGTTTTGAAGAACCAAGGCCACGGGGAGAAGCTATGTATAGATGTTTCGGCTAGCTGAAGTCCCCAATGGCAACCAGCGTCAACTGCCAGACATGTGAATGAGGACGCTTCCAGGTTTTCCCTGGCCCCAGCTGTCAATTCACCCACAGCCTTTGAGTTCCTCATGAAGCACAGAAAGGCCATCCCCACTGTACCCTTTCTGAAATCCTGACCCACAGAATCTGTGAGCCTGACAAAGAGTTACCAACTTTTAGGATGTTATGGCCTGAGTTTGTGTCTCCCAGTAAATTCATATGTTGAAATCCTAATCTCTACTGTGATGGTATTAGGAGCTGGGGCCTTTGGGAAGTGATTAGGTGATGAAGGCGGGGCCCACATGAATGGGATCAGTGCCTTATAACAGAGACCCTGGTGAACTCTCTCTCCCCTTCTGCCATGTGAGGACACAGTGAGAAGATGGTTGTCTGTGAGCCAGGAAGCAGGTTCTCACCGGACACCGAATCTGCTAGCACCTTCATCTTGGACTTGCCAGCCTCCAGAACTGTGAGAAATAGATGTGTGCTTAACAGACAGCAGTCTGGTATTTTTGTGGTAGTAACCCAAACTGACAATGGCGTGGCACAGTATGCTGCACAGTAATAGGTGTGGGACAGGGACAACAAGGAAGAGTCAGAGAAGTTGGAAGCTACGGGAGAGGGAAAGAGAAACCTGGAAGAGGTCCAGATGGCTAACACATAGGAGGTGTCCAGCGGGTTTGGCCACCAGGAGACCACTGGCCACTTCAGCAGGAGCACTTTCAGTGCATCGTGAAGGCCCAAGTCGGATGGCCACGGAGGAGAAAAGTGAAAAGGAAGCGCACGCCACCTTTTCAACAAGCTTGCCCGTGAAGCATGGGACAGGAAGGGTAAGAATTAGATGGAGATGCAGGGTCAAAGAATTTTCTTTGGAAGATGGTAGGATGACTCCTTACTGAGAGGAGCAAGAGGTTAGAGATGCAGAATTGGAGGAAGGTCTTAAAGGAGACAGGAGGGGTTGGATGAGAACAACGGCCCTTGTGAAGAAATGGTCTTGAACAACCTTTGGTGAAGAGGGAAGGAGGTTGGATGGGTGGTGGTGGAGATAGTTTCTGAGGCTGGGAATCATAATTGCTTCTACTTTGGTGGCTGTCGTGAGGTACTTGGTGGAATGGACATTGGCTTAGAATTCAGGGATTGACCGCCACAGGAAGCAGTACTATTCCATTTAATGTCTTACTATTGAGGAATTGTGTTATTGTTTTGATAGCAAAACTTAGGTAACTTCACTGTCTATAAAAGGTGAAATCTATCAGAAGAAATCTTGCATATCTTTTTTGCTTCTACCATGATTAAGAAATTATTTCTATAACATCCTTAACTGAAGGCCTATTTTCTTAAGTGCATAAGTGATTGATTATTAAATGTAATTCTACCTTTCTAAGACTTCTACCCATTGGTCCTAGATCTCCCTTCAGAGCTACACAAAACAGTAGGCATCCAGGGTTACCTGGGTGGCTCAGTCGGTTAAGCGTCCGACTTAGGCTTATGTCATGATCTCACGACTCGTGAGTCTGAGCCCTGTGTCAGGCTCTGTGCTGACAGCTCAGAGCCTGGAGTCTGCTTTGGATTCTGTCTCCTTCTCTCTCTGCCCCTCCCTTGCTTGCGCTCTGTCTCTCTCTCTCTCTCTCTCTCAAAAATAAACATTAAAACATTTTTTTTTCAAAGAAAGTAGGTGAGTAAGTTATGGCACAGATCTATGCCACAATCTATAAAAATGGTCTTGTGTTTGTGACATAGATAATTCCCAATGGATTTAGTATGGGGAAAAAAAGGAGTTTAAAACACTGTTTGTTGTATTATAGAGTCCTTTTTGTAAATGATAAATACGGAAAAAGTACACATTAAAAAGTTAATTGTTTCTTTTCCTCTGGGTAGGGGATTATGGAGACTTTTTTTTTTTTTTTTTTTTTTTTGGTCAGTGTTTGCCAGTTCCCGTGGTGTAAATATTCCCATGGTGGCTGATTTCTTTCTTTCTTTCTTTTTTTTAAATTTGTTTATTTGAATTCAAATTAGTTAAAATAGAGTGTAGTATTGGTTTCAGGAGTAGAACCCAGTGATTCATCACTTTCATATAACACCCAGTGCTCATCCCAACAAGTGCCCTCCTAGATGCCCATCACCCACTTAGGCCATCCTGCCAGCCACCTCCCCTCCAGCAACCCTCAGTTTGTTCTCTGTATTTAAGAGTCTCTTATGGTTTGCCTCCCTCTGCGTTTTTACCTTATTTTTACTTCCCCTCCCCTATGTTCATCTGTTGTGTTTCTTAAATTCCACCCGTGAGTGAAATCATTTGATATTTGGTCTTTCTCTGACTGTCTTATTTCCTTGGCATAGTATGCTCTAGTTCCACACACATTGTTGCAAATGGCAAGATTTCATTCTTTTTGATTGCCGAATGATACTCCATTGTGTGTGTGTGTGTGTGTGTGTGTGTGTGTGTGTGTACGCATGTGTATACCACATCTTCTTTATCCATTCATCAATCGATGGACACTTGGGCTCTTTCCATAATTTGGCTATTGTCGATAGCGCTGCTATAAATCTTGGGGTGCGTGTGCCCCTTTGAATCAGCATTTTTGGATCCTTTGGATAAATACCTAGTAGTGCAATTGCTGGTCGTAGGGTAGTTCTCTTGTTAATTATTTTTGGAACCTCCACACTGTTTTCCGGAGTGGCTGCACCAATTTGCATTCCCACCAACAGTGCAAAAGGGTTCCCCTTTCTCCACATCTCCGCCAACATCTGTTGTTTCCAGAGTTGTTAATTTTAGCTATTCTGACGGGTGGGAGGTGGTATCTCATTGTGGTTTTGATTTGTGTTTCCCTGATGATGAGTGATGTTGAGCATCTTTTCTGTGTCTGTCGGCCATTTGGATGTCTTCTTTGGAAAGTGTCTATTCATGTCTTTTACCCATTTCTTCAGTGGATTTATTTGTTTTTTGGGTGTTGAGTTTGGTAAGTTCTCTATGGATTTTGTATACTAACCCTTTATCTGATGTCTTTTGGAAATATCTTCAACCATTCCATTGGTTGCCTTTTAGTTTTGTTGACTGTTTCCTTTGCTATGCAGAAGCTTTTTATCTTGATGAGGTCCCAATAGATCATTTTGCTTTTATTTCCCGTGCCTCTGGAGACATGTCTAGTAAGAGGTTGCCGCGGCCAAGGTCAAAGAGGTTGCTGCCTGTTTTCTTCTCTAGGATTTTGATGGTTTCCTGTCTCACACTTAGGCCTTTCATCCATTTTGAATTTATTTTTGTGTGTGGTATAAGAAAGTAGTGGGATTAATGAGGAGACTTTCCACTTTCCTTGTTTAAAAGGAGCATGCATTTCTTGTGTGTGTAAATACAATTAGTAAAAATGAAGCAACCACTGAATCTGTCTGTTCATTTCAAATGTGAAAGCTGGCCAATAGTGTTGCTCAGTTATCTATAGCAAGAAGGTAAGGCCTAGCTGTCAGCTTAACTTTGCTGATGTTTCACCCCCTTGAATGCAGCCATGCCGTACCTTCCTGATGGCTGCTGGTCAGAGGGTGGCGGGAACAAGACAGACTCTGACTGCAGGACCGTCTGCATTTAAACACAGAAAAGGAAAGAACACAGCTACAGCCCTGAGAATCTGCTAGCCAGGACGGTGAGGGCCTGAGCCTCAGCATCCATTCTGTCCTCTTTTTCATCTGGCCTCTGTCCCCTTTCTTTGAAAAATACGCGTATGTTGGATGCTTCTCTAATTCCAACAGTGCCTTGGGTTCTTTGGGTGCCCTGCTACCTTTGCAGTGCCCTGAGATGGTCTTCTGTTAGTGTTGGAGGTGAAGTAGGAGACCATTCTGGTGTATTGTGGTAACCTGCTCAGATACAGTTAGGAGTTGGGGCAGCTGGGCTGAAACAGCACAGGGAAGTTGTTTTTCTATGTTCCTTCTCTTTCCTTATCCTGTGACTGTCAATCCTATTGGTGTGTGTGTGTGTGTGTGTGTGTGTGTGTGTGTGTGTATTTATTTATTTATTTGGGGTGGGGAGAATTTTATTTGGGGGAATTCTTCTTTCTAGCTTGTTTCTTTGCAATGTCCCTCTCCTCTTCCTCTCTGTCCCCCGCACTTTATACTCCTGTCTCCTAAAGCCCTCGATGGTGATGGATTGGTTTGCTCACTGGCCATTTATCTTTTTGCCTACTAGATTGTGGGCTCCTTGAGGGCGGGAACCCCATATTACCAGCTGCATCAAAATAGCTCGGCAGACAGAAACTTATTTTCCATCTCTGTATTCCCAGCACCCAACACTGCCTCAAGTTGCTGAATAACCGTCTATTGGTAATGGCAGCAGCCAGCATTTCATCATAAATATGTGAGTTCCCTGTGTTCCGAATCATAGTATGCATTTACTCTATGCAGTATGTAATTTTACTTTAACTAGTGTATGAAATATTGCCTTACAGCCCGAATGTGTAATAACCTACATCTGATAGCAGAGATTGGCTGATGTTCCTCCCTGCCTGTGGTAAGCGTCTCTAAGCAAATACAAATCCTCTGACAGACTTCACTTTGACTTTATGGACTGATACATCAAATTCTGACGTACAGAGTTCCCACTGCAGTATCTGGGTGATGGAAAGTTTGGCTGTGGAGGGAGACAGCTTCTAGTTCAGGGTGTAGCATTGGGGAAACATGATTTCTGGCAAGGATTTATGTAAAAGCTTTTCAAAATTGTGACTGTATCTTTAATGAATGTTCAGTCCCTTATTTTTGTGAGGAGCTATTTTCCATTGGAAAACAATCTTGGGTTTTAAGTTCTGCTGTGTAAAAAGTTTCCAGAAAATGTCAGGGCATTTTCCAAGAGCACCCTAGGAGGTGGGAGCCGTTAAAACACTTTTGAAAAAAAATCTGTATTCTGATGGATGTTGGCCATTTAATTTGTTTTTCATTGATTCTTGGGCCAAAAAGAATTCCAGCTGGGTGTGAATAAGGATAGTGTGAGTGAGAGAGCAGTGGATTCTTGGTCTCACTCCCTGGGGAGGGAGCCACTGGGTTACTAGTCCAAGTGACACGATTGGAGACCAGATTTCTTTTCTTCACTCACAAATCAGTCACTTCTTTGAACCAGGTTTCCCAGCTTGGAGCAGATGGCTTCTTCCTGCTGTCTGATCATTTGCGTCTGCTCTGTTTTTAGCTGTGTTTTTAGGGCTGACGTGGGGTAACTCCAGATAGAGCAGATTACCTCTGGGGAAGGGGGGCTTAAATGGGTTGGGCGTGCTGTAGGAGTAAGTCCCATTCAGGTGTTTTACATAGACTCTCATTTATTTCAGCTAACAGTCCTACAAAAGGGACCAGTTATTACCCCCACTTATAGGCAAGCAAACTGAGAATTTAAGAAAAGTGCTCAGGGCCCCTAAGAAGGGACTGGATTTGTATCCAAGTCTGTCTAGTTACCAAGTCCTATGCCTTCCAGTACACGATGGTGCATTAATAGCACGTTATGGGTTCAGGTTACCCAGCACAGGTGAGTGAAAAGAAATCGTTGGGAAGAAACCTTTCTGAAGGTTTTTACTATATTTGAAGCATTAGGGTGGAGTTTGTGATGGCCAAGCGGGAGGCTTAAAGCTGGCAAAGCTTCTCTGGCACCTTCTGCCCACAAGACAGGCTCTGTTTATTTCATGCCAGCTAACGTGGAGGGTGCCTTAAATGATTTATGTTTGAAAGATTTTTTTTGTCAACAAAAATACTCCTATTGCTATAAGCCTTGGATTCTCAGTTTGTTTAATAAACCAGGCAGAGTAGTTGCATAAGGTCAAGAGAGACAGACTGTGTTTACGCTGGGGCTGGGGAGGTGTCAAGTCAAATGCGCCCCCGGTCAGAATCCCCCCCTGAAAAGATGGATTTTCCATGGCCTGACTCTCAGGGATTAACCCTGGACATTCACGGCTTCAGGGCAGAGTGTCCTCTGGGAGGTCATCAGGGATGACTAATAGGAAGCCTGAAACTGGGAACTTTGGTGGGTAGGGGCCTGTGGTCTGTATTATTACCAGGGAGTTTCCGAGGACCGAGACTCTTCTGAACTATAGGTCGAAGACCGACGCGTGGAGCTGTATCCAGACTCTGTGTTACCCTGGGCGGGTCCTCAAGCCCCACGAGTTGGGCAGCTGCAAAGGCCAGTGGCAGGGAGTCACCATGGAACTTGTTGCTAATGTTTATGCAGTGGCCGGTATGGAGCTGCATACAGTATGGCTATTGTTCTGCATTTCAGGGGTGCCAGTTAGTGGCTGGTGTTAAAACGTGTTCAGGATTCGGATGGAGAGTCTTCTCTGCCTACCACTGCATTGGATTCTGGAGGGAAGTCCAGACGGTGTCTGGTCTCAGGGGGTGGGGGGAGAATAGATTGGGGCAGACACGGAGACTGGGGCCCAGGGGGGGCATTCCAGGAAAGCCGTGCGGCCCGGGACTATTTTCCCGAGGGGCACTCATTTAAACTTTTTAAAAATTTATTTTTCAGTTTACATAGAGTAGATGAAATGCTTACTCTTTCTGGTGTGCAGTTCTATAAGATTTGCCAAATGCATGGAGTTGTAAATCACCACGGTGGAGATACAGAACAGTTCTGTCACCCCCCCCAAATTCTCTTGTGTTGCTCCTTTTTTAAAAGTTTTACTTATTTATTTATTATTCATAGAGAGAGAGAGTGTGTGTGTGTGTGTGTGTGTGTGTGCACGCACTTGAAGGGAGGGACAGAGAGAGAGAATCCCAAGCAGGCTCCTCAGTGTCAGCGACGAGCCCGATGTGGGGCTCGAACCCACGCACCATGAGATTATGACCACAGCTGAAATCAAGAGTCAGGAGTCCTGGGCACTCAACCCAATGAGCCACCTAGGTGCCCCCTGCGTTGCTCCTTTGAACTGACCCACCCTTCTTGAACTCCTGACAAACACTGGTCTTTTTTCTGTCCTTATAGTTTTCCTTTTCCAGAACGTTGTGTAAATGGAATTACGTGGTCTTTTGAGTGTGGCTTCTTTCCTGTGTTGTAATACATCGGAGGTTCATTCGTGTTACTGCACATATCAATTATTTATTTCTTTTTGTTGCTGAGTATGGGTTGTTTTCAGTGTTTAGAGATTATGAATAAAGCAGCTGGAAACATCCATGTGCAGGTTTCTGCGTAAACATGAGTTTTCATTTCTAAGAGTGGGATTGTTGGATCATGAGTGAGTGAACACCTAACTTTATGAGAAATTGCCCAGTTCTTTTCCAGAGTGGCTGGACCATTTTGCATTCCCTTCATCAAGTGTGTGAGGTTCTAGCTGCTCTATATCCTCACCAGCGCTGGATAGTGTGTGTGTGTGTGTGTGTGTGTGTGTGTGTGTGTGTGTATTTATTTTTAGCATAGGTATGTGGCATCTTGTTGTGGTTTTAACTTGCATTTCTATGTCAACGTTTTGCACCTTGTTTCCAAATGAGGTTACATATACAGCCACAATTTTCGGGATTGAAAAAAGCAAATAGCACAATGGTATTAAATTATATTTTCGTATGTGGGAAACCCTGCCCCCCCCCCAACTTGTGAAGTGTATATACTTAAAATGTAACACAATTTTGGTAACCTTGTTTTGGCTTTCCCTATTTTCATATACCCTGAGCCTGCAGCATTTAGAAATGGTGTCTGGCTACGATTACAGGTACTCAACTATAGGCGAGGTTTAATTACGTCTGGGTTTATTCTCTCGTGCGAAGGAATTCTAGACGCATGGTGGTTTTAAAAGCACGAGGGACCTAGCTTCTTGTGTCTTTCTATGCCACCATCCTTCAATGGTGGCTTCCTTTCCCAAGGTCACAGATAGTTTGTAGAGCTCTGGCTATCACAGTACCTTCCAGGCAGGAGAGAGGGAATGGGGAATGGAGAATGGCTCTTTCAGCTTTTCCCCATGCCTCACGAACATGCATTTATGTCTTCACCTTCCTCGTTGTATCCCTGCTCAGCCCTCATTGATCTGTATCCTTCAGACCTGGGAACTACTTTCTGTCTAGGAGAAATATCCAGACTTTCACCTGGGACCTGTTTATTTTCAGTTAAAACACAGTTTGAACGAGTCCTTTACTTTTGCTCATTTGGAAATTGGAAGCCTCGAATTGGAAGCCTGAGAAAATCGGAGGAGGGACGGCCAACGGCTTGCCTGTGGGGATACTGATCACTGACAGTTTGACGATGAAGGGAGAGGCAGAACAAACCCAAGGGATAGCCGAAGGCTAGCTAGGGCAGGGGCAGACAGCTGTGTGTGGCTTCAAAGCCTCTGGCACCTGGATTGTGTACGTGGAGGGTAGGCTTGCTGCGTAACAAAATAGTTTCTGTATCTTTCCTTTCTGTGAGACTGTATCTCCCTCCCCCCAACCCCAGGGCAGGAACATGGTAGCTTGTACTTGTGTATCCAACGTTTTATTTACCTATACATGAAAATTATGTACCTTTTGCCAGCTTTCTAGGAAGACCAAATAAAGTGAAAGAAGACTGGATGCTTTGCAGAACATAGAGTTAGGGCGGCCAAATGAAACATAGGACACCTATTAACTTTGAATTTCAGATAAACAATGTTTTTTGTTCATTTTTAGTATGAGTATGTCCCTAATAGTGCATGGGATATACCTGCTTTTGTTTGTTTTGTTTTGTTTGTTTATTTGTATTTATTTATTTTTTTTGAGAGAGAGAGAGAGCTCACCAGCAGGGGAGGAGCAGAGAGAGAAGGAGAGAGTGAGAATCTCAAGCAGGCTCCGCACCCTCAGCGTGGAGCCTGACGTGGGGCTCGGACCCATAAACTGAGAGATCGTGATGAGCTGAAACCCAAGAGTTGGACGCTTAACTTAATGAGCCACCTAGGCGCCCTGGGATATACTTATATTAAAAATATGTTCACTGCTTATCTGAAATTCATACTAACTAGGCATTCTTTATTTTTCTTTGTTAAAGCTGGTAACCCTACTTGGAGCACATGGGTGTCTGGAGAAGGCCCTGATTACCTTCCAGCCTGACGTAGCTGGAGGGATAGAATAGATTTTAATGAAACACACCCAGACTTGGCACAATGGTAGAAAGTTTGTTGACCTAATTTTGCTCTGAGTGTGGGACTTCGGATGCCCTTCTGGAGCGGGGAAAAGAAGTTTCCCTTTTCACAGTGGCTAGTAAGCTAATTGAGTATAGCGTCGCTCAGGTTGAAGAGACGTAGGGATGACATGGGGTTTGTTATCTCTTTGGCTACTCCCTCGCCTGTTTAGAGAATTTTTTTTTTTATTTTTAATTTTATTTATTTTTAAAATTCACATCCAAGTTAGTTAGCATATAGTGCAACAGTGATTTCAGGAGTAGATTCCTTAGTGCCCCTTACCCATTTAGCCCATTCCCCCCTCCCACACCCCCCCCATTAACCCTCTGTTTGTTCTCCATATTTATGCGTCTCCTCTGTTTTGTCCCCTTCCCTGTTTTTATATTATTTTTGCTTACCTTCCCTTATGTTCATCTGTTTTGTCTCTTAAAGTCCTCATATGAGTGAAGTCATATAATATTTGTCTTTTTCTGACTAATTTCACTTAGCATGATACCCTCCAGGTCCATCCACGTAGTTGCAAATGGCAAGATTTCATTCTTTTTGATTGCCGAGTAATACCCCATTGTGTGTGTGTGTGTGTGTGTGTGTGTGTGTGTGTATACATACCACATCTTCTTTATCCATTCATCCGTGGATGGACATTTGGGCTCTTTCCATACTTTGGCTATTGTTGATGGTGCTGCTATAAACATGGGGGTGCACGTGTCCCTTCAAAACAGCACACCTGTATCCCTTGGATAAGTACCTACTAGTGCAATTGCTGGGTTGTAGGGTCCAGAGAATTTTTTCGAGTTGTGTATGCTTTCTTTGAATATCCGTTTATGCGTTTGGACCTAGAATTAGAACAGGAAAGCTCAGTTCACTGCAGAGTCATGAATAGGACCCTCCCGATGTGAGCACAATAGGCCAATGTTGACATGTTTGGGGCTTCCTCTAAGCCAGTGGTTCTCCACGTGTGGTCCCTGGACCAGCAGCATCAGTACCACCTAGAAAGTTGTTAGAAATGTAAATTTGGGCCCTACCTCAGACCCACTGAATCAGAAACTCTTAGTGTTAGGCCCGGCAGTCCGGTTTTAACAAGTTCTGGAGGTGTTTGATGCACAGTAAGGATTGAGAAGCGTGGCTGTAAATTGAGAAGGTGGCTGTAAATCAGGGGTAGGCAAACTTTTTTTTTTTTTGGTAAAGGACCAGCAAATGTTTGCAAAGGATAGCAAATGTTTTAGGCTTGGGGGCCATAGGGTCTCTACTAACTCAACTCCGCCACGGTGGTGTAAAAGGCGCTACGGACGAGATGTGCACGGACGGGCATGGCTCTGTTACAAAGTTAAGTACAGCTTTCGATGACAGAAACAGGGAGCTGGGCCAGACGTAGCTCCCTGACCCCTGGGACAACGAAGACACCCAAAGAGTAGTCAGACTTGCTTGTCACTTGTCTCTTCTATTCATTGAGAGATGGGAAGTGCTCTTAAACAGCCAGTCAGACGTGAGAGATACCAGAAGGAGGAAACCAAACAAAACAGAGCCGCCGGGTCTGGTGAAGTCGTTGCCATCATTAGAGGGGGCTCCCTCTCAACCGGCCCGGTGACTAGGGTGTCTCTGCCCACCTGTGAGCCCTACCCTGTTTCCAGCTGGAATGCTCACTAATGAGACCGTCCTGACTGTTCTCACCGGCAGTTCGCTCCCGTGTGTCCCTAGTGCCACCTGGCAGTCCTGCTCTGTTTCTCTCACCAGGAGACTGGTCTACACTCCTCTCAACCCCCAGCACGTCTTTCTCCCTCCTTGCACTTGGCTCACGGCCTTCATCCCCTTTCATCGAGAAGCCAGAGGCAAGAGAGGAGCATTTCCTCAGGCTGCCGCCCGGTATCTCTGAACCTACTCGTTTGTGGCCTCAGGACTCTGTCCCCCTGTCCCTGCAGATGAGCTGCCGAACCAAACCCTCTACTTTTGCACCAGACCTCATCTCTTCCCGCCTCCTTGAGGACATTCCTTTCACAACCGCCTCCCTGCATTCTGTATCACTATTCACCCCCCATCATTCCCTTGGTGTCAAAACTGCTATAAGTTCTCCCACGTATCCTTCTCGCCACCCCATTTCTCTGCTGCCTCTGACAGCAAAGCTCTCGGGAAGGGTCGCCTGTACGTGCTTGTCATCTCACAGTGGCTTCCAAAGGCCCCTGTGATGCCTTCCTCTGCTGCCTCTCTGATCTGACCTCCTGATGCTGCCTCTTTGGTCCAGCTGCTCTGGCTTCCTTACTGTTCCCTGAGCACTCCAGGTACAGTCCCTCCTCGGGGCCTTTACACCTGCCCTTCCCTTTGTATGGAATGTTCTAACTTAAACTTAAACTTTATTGTAACCCCCGGTTTGATTGAGATAAAACTGACATACAGCACCGTTAAGTTTAAGTTGTACAGCATAATGGTTTGAGTTCTATATATTGCGGAACCATCAGCGCAGTAACGTTTAGTTAACATCCATCACCTCATATTGATACAAAAAATGTTTCTTTTTTCCTTTGTGATGAGAACTTTGGGGATCTCTTCCTTTAGCAACTCTCAAGCGCACCAAGCAGCAGTGTCAGCTTTGGCTGTCATGTTCACGTCACGTCTCCAGGACTTAGTTGTTTTGTATCTGGAAGCTTGTACTTTTTGGCCACCTTCATCCAATTCCCTCCATGTTTAGTTGTTTTTTTTTTTAAACTTTAAAAAATCACAATAATGCTTTTCCCAGACACATTTAGAAGGAGCCTCAGTTTAGGGGCGCCTGGGTGGCTGAGTCATTTAAGCATCCGACTTCAGCTCGTCACGATCTCACGGTTTGTGGGTTCGAGTCCCGCATCGGGCTCTGTGCTGACAGCTCAGAGCCTGGAGCCTGCTTCGGATTCTGTGTCTCTCTCCCTCTCTGCCCCTCCCCCGCTCACACTCTGTCTCTCTCAAAAATAAATAAACTTAAAAAAAAAATAAGCATACCTGATTTATTAATCATTGAAAAGTAGGATAGCAGGGTGCCTGGGTGGCTTAGTCAGTTAAGCGTCCGACTTCAGCTCAGGTCATGATCTCACCGTCTGTGAGTTTGAGCCCTGCATCAGGCTCTGTGCTGATAGCTCAGAGCCTGGAGCCCGCTTTGGATTCTGTGTCTCCTTATCTCTCTATTCCTCCCCCACTCATGCTCTGTCTTTCTCTCTCTCTGTCAAAAATAAATAAACATGAAAAAAAAAAAAGAAGAAACTACGTTTGTAGGACAGATATCAACGATATTAGAATTCATCCAATAGTAGTCTTGTTTAGTTGTCTTTCCTGTGAAGTGTTGAGAAAGTCCTGATTTACATTGCGATAGCAGAATACTCATGAGTTGAACTGACCCAGAAATTTTAAAGGAAGGATAGTCAGATATTTTTATTTCAAAGTGGAATTATTAGCAGCACTTAACAACTGGTTGTTTCTTATTGCATGAGTTCGGGAGCACACACAGGCCATCAGGGAAGAAGGTCCAGATTTATAATGTCTTAAACTGTTACTAATGGGCTGTTACTATGATGCAATAAGTTACACATTCATGGGCTCTTAAACAATTGATGCATGATGACAGTAGTTGCTGAGTATGTGCCTGAGCATTTGAATGTGGTTTACACGTGCTGCTGTAGGGAACACTACTTGATTCTAGAATTTGACAAGAACAGACATGTGCAGCCTGAATTTTAAAAAGCAAAACAAAATACATAAAGCCGCAGCTTCTTCATTAATCAACGAATGGCATATTTAGAAAACAAACATTTAAATAGACACACAGAGATGGCCTGGGAGAAGTTTTGTTCCTGGGTGTTGTGCAAGCACCTTGGGAGCACATGGCAGTGTATTTGGGAGCACGGCGCAACTCGTTGGCAGGCTGCAGCGTGTTAACATTTGGACTTGGGATGCATCAGTTGGCCGTTGAAAAAATGGTTTTAGGGGCGCCTGGGTGGCTCAGTCACTTAAGCGTCCAACTCTTGATTGCAGCTCAGGTCATGATTTCATGGTTGTGGGATCGAGCCCCGCATCTGGCCCTGCTGTGCTGGCAGTGTGGAGCCTGCTTGGGAGTCTCTCTCTTCCTCTCTCTCTCTGCCCCTCTCCCACTTGCACATGCTCTCTCTCAAAAAAAGAAACAGTAAAAATAGTTTTTTAAAACAGATTCTTCAAACTTACACTCTCTTAAGCTTTTTTTTTTTTTTTTTTAAATAGCAAATACTGTTTTTTGGTGTCTATATGAAGAAAATCTACTGAGCAGGATGCTGGAGGTCAGTGAACTCGTGTGTCTTTTCCAAAGAGCCGTTAGGAATGATTCCAAAGACAATTTCTAAGCACATGGTAGCCACTCAGTTAATGAATGTTAGATGTTGAAGGAACACAGCAGAAGTCAGAAGGGGAGCAAATATGCAGTGTCTTCTTTAAAAAATAAAACCTTGCTTCACCCCCCTCCCCCCCCCCCCCCGCCTTTCTCCCTATATGATGTGATTTTGACCATGAACCCTAGGGTCAGATGGGCTGGATTCCATTCCTGGCACCATCACTTACCAGGTGGCGACCTTGGCCAAGTCACAGAACTTCCCTGTGCCTCAGTTTCTTCTTCTCTAAAATCTATTTAAAAATACCTATTTAAAAATCTATTTTCACAGGACTGTTTTGAGGGTTAAATGAATTAACATATTAAAACACCTAGAATAATACCAGGCAATAAGAAAAAAATGTGTGCCATCATTACCATTATTATGATGATGATGAGAGATGATGGTTTTCATAGCTGCCCATCTGGCAGAAACCACAGGACATTGAGCTTAGAACGAAGATTCTCTGTCCTTTTTGAACTTGTAGATTTTGGAGTGCTTCAGGCGATTCTCAGGACATCGAACACACCCAAGCAAATGATACAAGGGTGAGGACACATCCTCTTTCTGGCAATGTGAATCAGCAGTGGTGTTGTGGGGGTCTCTGATTCCTGCTTCTCTGGAGATTAAGGCATAGATTTTCTTTGCTGTTGCTTCTCGGGGCACACCCCCCCGGGATGGGGTGCCTAAGTGCTGATTTAGGGTTATTTTTTGTAGAAGGGGATAGAACCTTCTTTCCCATGGGGCTGATTTCCCATTGGGAAACTCTGTTGTTGCCTCTTACAGCCAGGTCGGGCCTATGGGAAGAGCTGGACTAAGCAACCGTCTCCCATTCTGGGACAGAGAGGATGCTTAGAAACCTGGGTGTTTCCTGTGGAGGGTGAAGAATGGCACCCATCTGCCTGGTGCAGCCCTTCCTGCCCCCTTGTCCGATCTGGACTCTGCCTCCCTAGCATCGTGTCTCCTTGTCCAGCGTATGTCCCACCCAAGAGGCAAGTTATTTCCCACACAGACCCTGGATCTTTGCCTTCTGTACTTTTTCCCCTAATGTTTATTTATTTGTTTGAGAGAAAGAGAGAGAGATAGAGAGAGCACACAAGTGAGAGGGGAGGGGCAGAGAGAGAGACAGAGAGAGAGAGAATCCCAAGCAGGCTATGCCCTGTCAGCACAGAGCCCATGCAGGGCTCGATCCCAAGAACCGAGAGATCATGACCTGAGCCAAAATCGAGAGTCAGACACTTAACTGACTGAGCCACCCAGGAGCCTCAGCTTTCTGTACTTTAAAAAATAATGATTTTTATTTTTACCACAGGAATTATTACTATTACTGTTTACTGAGACCTAGAAGGTACAAGGCACATGCAATATCCTAATATACCTGTGATTATTTACATTTCCTGGACATGCAGAGGAAACATATTAAATGTGACCTAAGCCCAAGAGCACTTGGCTTGTGAATTTACAGCTGGGCTTGCAACTCTGACCATGACCGCAGATGGGATCCTCTTCCCTCATCGTTGTCAAGGCTGAACTCAGGATCGGGTACGCCTGAGACCTGCAGGGAGACCTGCTTTGTTCACGCTCCTGGCTTTGGCAAAGTCAGCGGAAACCTGGCAGAAGTAGATTCTTCAAAACGTGTGTTTTTATTACACAGTTACTCAATATAGGTTTGTAGAAGTATCGGGGCACCTGGGTGGCCCAGTCGGTTAAGTGTCCGACTTCAGTTCAGGTCACGATCTCGCGGTCTGTGAGTTCGAGCCCCGCGTCGGGCTCTGGGCTGACGGCTCAGAGCCTGGAGCCTGTTTCAGATTCTGTGTCTCCCTTTCTCTCTGCCCCTCCCCTGTTCATGCTCTGTCTCTCTCTGTCTCAAAAATAAATAAAACGTTAAAAAAAAAAAGAAGTATTATCCAATATAGAAGTAGTATAACCATCTGTACGAAATCATCCTATTAAGATAACTACCGTGTGTGTGTGCGCACATGTGTGCACATGCGTGCACACACACACCCCACATCCTATCTTTACCGTCAAGGTGGCTTTCTGCCACATCCCTAGTCTCCCAGGAGGTATGGGTGGACTCGGTCTCTTTCCTTGGTGGCTGCCAAGGCTGTTGGCATGGAGTGGATTCGGTTTAAGGGACCCCCTCAGAGCGAAGCCCAGAGCCTTTAGCGGGGACTGGACCCTCAGGCAGAAGGACTGTGAGCTGTGAAGGCCCCTGGGCCCTTATATGCTGTCGTGGGAAGCTCTTTGTGGGATTGGCTTCTCCAGGGCTTTGCCACGATCGACTCTTTGTGAATGAATGAACCCTGATGTGCTGATTCTGGATAAAGTGAGTGTGGTTGCTGGCTCTGTGCTTGCCACCCACCTGGCTGTCGGTTTTATGGATATGCAGATTAGACAGGTGCAGATGAGCTATGGGAGCCCTCCCTGGGAGCAGGCAGCACATCAACATCATTATTGATGAAAGGCTGTTGCTGGGACTGGGACTCACAGTCCTAATTCCTGTGCTGAGACATCGCGACAGCCTCCCGCCACGTGCACACGATGCGCCCCGCCCCAAATGCCATTGCTCTGTCCTCCCAGGTCCGTTGCACTATTCATCCAGCTGTGAACCAGACACAGCCAGGTGAGGATACAATGATGAGAGCAAAATGGACACGGCCAGTGCTCTCGTAGATCTTTGATCTGCGGGGAGGGGCAGACAATCGCACAGATAAAATCCAGCTTCAGCGTGGGCACTGCTTGGCCCTGCCGCTGTGAGCCACCTGGAAGGTCGGGGGGGGGGGGCAGCGAGGGCTTCCCTTAGGGTGCGATGCTCCAGTGGGGTGTGGAGGGGCAGGAGGAGGACTTGGGTGGGTGGAGGGAAGGGAGGCATTCTAGCCAGAGGGCATGGACGGGACAGACAGGGATAGGCTTGGTGGCTGGAGGTGAGCGGTTGAAATTCTCCCCATTCTTTTTTTTTTTTTTTAAGTTTATTTATTTATTTTGAGAGAGAAAGAGAGCATGAGCCCGGGAGGGGAAGAGAGAGAGGGAGACAGAGAATCCCAAGCAGGCTCCGCACTGTCAGCATGGAGTCTGATGTGGGGCTTGAACTCATGAACTGTGAAATCATGACCTGAGCCAAAGTCAAGAGCCGGGCGCTTAACTGACTGAGTCACTCAGGTGCCCCCAAATTCTCCCCATTCTTTCTTTTTTTTTTTAATTTTTTAGCATTTATTCATTTTTGAGAGACAGAGACAGAGCGCAAGCTGGGGAGGGGCAGAGAGAGAGGGAGACACAGAGACAGAAGCAGTCTCCAGGCTCTGAACTGTCAGCAAATAGCCTCTTGTGGGGCTCAAACCACGAACCATGAGATCATGACCTGAGCCGAAGTCAGATGCTTAACTGACTGAGCCACCCAGGCGCCCCAAAATTCTCCCCGTTCTTCAAGCCAATTCACAGTCACCATTTACATGGGGAGCCCTGCTGTATGCTCCTGAGCCCTGGGTTACTTATGGTGTTTGATATACCCAGGCTCCTGTGAGGGTCTAAATTCCTTGGGGGCGAGGGCCCACACTTGGTTGCCCGGAAGGGCCACAAACTATCCTTTCTCACACCAGCTTCCTGCCGCAGGGCTGGCAGGATGCCTCTTGAGCTCTGCCTCCTGCCTGAGTCACAGCCTGGGGAGGCCAGGGGCAGGATTAGGAGGGAGCGAGCTTGCCTGAGCAGCCCCAGCCCTGCAGACTTCTGCCTTGGTCATTCCACCATGGGCAAGATCTCGCAGGCTGGCCCAACCGGCCCTCATGCCTTGCAGAGGATGCCTGACCCGTCCCAGGGCAGGCCGTTAGGACGTGAGGCTCACAGCCTGCGCTGGTTTTCATTTCCACTTACTCATTGCAGAATTTAGAGTGATGAGTCCTCTGTTCTGGGCCAACTTTCCCAGTAGAGCGGGAGACATCAGTTCATTTAGCCAACATTTACTGCACACCCTGATGTGTCAGGCCCCGAGTCCCTGGGCGCTCCGGCCCAAGGCCTCAGAGGTGAACAGGCTCTGTCCCCTGTCCTCGGGGGCTCCCAGACTGTGACAGTGGCAGCCCCCTTCACCTCTCTCAACTAGCCTGTGAGGAGGGTGAATGAAATCCCATATCATGTAGGGCTTTGTATTCTGGGGAGGGAGACGCCTGGCAAACCCCAGGACAACCTTAGCAGTTTTCTGTGTGCTACGAAAGAGCATTCCCTGGGGCTGGGCTGGGGCCCTAACTTGCGTGGTCTCACTGCATCATCCAGCCGGACCACGAAACGGTGCTTCTCATGTGTTTCTTTCCTTTTATAAAATGGCTCCAAGGGTCTTGAAGCCCGCAGTGCTTTGCAGTGGCAACCAGAAATAGCAGGCTAGGCCTCACGGTGGGGGTGATATCCGTGTCTGCCCCAGGACCCCGGGGTGTTCCGGAGGAATTTGGCTGGCTGTGGTCATGGGATGCCCACCTGGGCACGCTGCTCCTATCAGCCACAACCTTGGAGGACCCGCAGCGATCTGTCGCAGAATCAGGCAGAGCCACCGGGCTTTATACTCAATTGGCTCATTGGAGAGGCAGCTCGTCTGTCATGGTACAGAGCCAGGCTTTAGAGTGGCATTGCCTGGCTGTGTCGTCCTGGGCTAGTAACAAAGCCTCTGGCGCTTTCTTGCTGGTATATGATAGAAGTGCGAATACCGCACATTCTGTGGATAGAAAGACCCGAGTAATGTCCTTTGCACAGTGGCTGGCATAAAGTTGGCAAGCTCAGTAAACAGTGGTGAATGTTGCTACCTGCTTCTTTTACCCTTCCCATCACGCTTTAGGCTGAACAGTTCTGTGCATCATTATATGCTCAGGCAGAAAGGCTGGCATGAGGCCCAGGGTTCTCTGAACCCTTCCTGCCACAGGAACTGGCTTTCCTGGGGAAAGTCATGCCTCGAGTTGACCTCCTGCTGTTGCCCTTGGCCATCGCTGTTGGGTGAAATGTGTTCTTTATGCCCTTGATGCTTGAAGTGTGGTGTGGTCTGCCAGCCAGCATCGTTGGCATCGCTAGGGGCTTGCTAGGAATGCAGCATCCGGGCCCCCACCCCCACCCCCCCCCACTCCCCCCCCCCTCGACCCACTGCATGAGAATCTGCATGTTAATAAGATCCCAGGTGATTCATATGCACCTTAAAGTTCGGGAAGCCTGCTTAACCTTATATCAGCTCATGGGGATAGAGCCCTCACTGTATTTTTGGTGTGTGGGGGGCGGGGGGCAAGGCTGCAGATGGGCAGAGGAGGGGAGGGGAGTGAGCAGATGAGACAACTGAAAGCCAACAGAACTTGACTGGAACTTCCTGCCTTGAGTCGGTTGCCACACTGAACCTCATTCTCCTGTTGACTCCTCCCTCAGGTGAGCTCCTGGGGCAGGTCCTCACCATACACCTTCCGTGCCAGCTCACTGCCTGGTTCACAATAGGGCTCAATATATGTTTGAGTAAATGCAGCAAAATGATTTCTAGGACGTGTGTTTCCTCTCATTGGTTCTGAAAGCCAGGCACAGGAGGTGGTGGTTGGGGGGGGGTGGGCAATGGATGTGCAAGGGGTAACTTGCTGTGGACTGGAAGGAGGCCCCCCTCTTCGTATGGCATTGCCCCATGCCTTCCTGGACTTTCTGTCTGGAGCTGTACCCTTTCCCCCAGATGGGTTTAAATCCGTGTCCTGGTGACCCTCATTTACATCTCTAGCCCTTACCTCTAGACTCCTATGGCAGCTGCCTCTTGGACATCTTCATTGAAGGGTTGTCTTTTTTTTTTTTTTAATTTTTTTTTACATTTATTTATTTTTGATAGAGAGAGACAGAGCACATGTGGGAGAGGGACACAGAGAGAAGGAGACACAGAATCCAAAGCAGGCTTCAGGCTCCGAGCTGTCGGCACAGAGCCTGATGCGGGGCTCGAACTCACAAACCGCGAGATCATGACCTGAGCCGAAGTCGGACGCTTAACCGACTGAGCCACCCAGGCGCCCCATTGAAGGGTTGTCTTAAGAGTTGCAGACAGAGCCTGAAACAGGGATTCTGGTGCATGAGATTTACTGAGAGCATGCTCTGAGGGGAAAGAGAGTGAGGGAAGCAGGATAGGGCAGGGGAACTGGCTAGCAAGATACGATCCACTCCCTTATACATGGAATCTAAAGAAATCAAACTCATAGAATGGTGGTTGCCAGAGGCTGGGGGTGGGGATGGGGAGATGTTGGCTAAAAGGTATGAACTTCCAGTTAGAAGAGGAAAATAAACTTTATGGGGATCTAATGTACAGCGTGGTGACTGTAGTTAATAATGTACCGTATACTTGAAAGTTGCTAAGAGTAGGCCTTAAGTGTTCTCACCATGAAAAAAAAAAAAAAAAAAAGATAATATGTGAGGTTACCTTATTAGCTTGATTGTAGTAATCATTTCACAGTATATACATATATCAAAACATCATGTTGTACCCCCTAAACATATACAACTTTTATTTTTCAATTATATTTCAGTAAAGCTGGGGAAAACAAACTATGTGGTGCCAGGTAATGTCTGGCCTTGGCCTGATCACCTGGGTGGGGGTGGGGGGTGGGGAAGGCAGGCACATAACCTCCCTGGTGTCTCCTGGTGGAACAGCTGCCTTCCTAAGGCATTTCTGTACTTTCAGCAAATGGGCAATGGATGCACCAGCCAGAAGACGGGATCTAAGTGGGGCATCACTAGCAGCTACTCTTGATGCCTTGTAAACATCTACAACCTAATAAGCCTTAAATTGTTCCTTCCTTGCAAATTGAGTCCTACCCAGACTTTCTTATCCCAGTCAATGGCACTACCACTCACCCATTTGCTCAAGCCAAAAATCTAGAGATCATTCTTGGTCCATTTTTTCCCCCCTTAACCACCCACATCTGGAACATCAGCAAATCCTGTGGAGTCTGCCTCCAGACTATATCCCATCCGTACTGTCTTCTCTCTCTCCATGTATACAATCTTACTTTAAACTGCTACCCCCATATCTTGGGCCTGGATAGCATCAGTAACCTCAAAATCAATTTCCCTGCCTCTTTTCTTACCCTCTTCAGAAAGCACGCCTGGGTGAATCTTTTTTTTTTTTTTTTTCCTAAGGACTTTATTATTATTATTTTTTTAGAGCAGTTTTACGTTCACAGAAAAATTAAAAGGAAGCTACAGAAATTTCCCATATAGTCCCTGCCCCCACACATGCACAGCCTCCCTCATTGTCAGCCTCCCCCTGCCAGAGTGGCACATTTATTACAACTGGTGAACCCATAATGACCCATTGTAATCACCCAAAGTCCATAGTTTACGTTAGGGTTCACTTTTGGTGTTGTACATCCTATGGGTTTGGACAAATGGTTAATGGCGTGAATCGGCAATTGTAGTATCACGTGTTTTCGCTGCCCCCCAAATCCTCTGTGATCTGCCTATTCATCCCTCTTCTGCAGTCGCTGGCAACCACTGATCTTTTTACTATCTCCTCAGTGTTGCCTTTTCCAGAATAGCATATAGTTGGAGTCATATAGTATGTAGCCTTTTCAGATTGGCTTCTTTCACTTAGTAAGTGAAAACATCCTTACTATGAAGCTAAAACATCTGAAGCAGGCTCCAGGCTCTGAGCTATCAGCACAGGGCCCGATGTGGGGCTCGAACCCACAGACTGTGAGATCATGACCTGAGCCGAAGTCAGATGTTTGACTGAGCCACCCGGGCGCCCCTCGACTGGAAGGTTCTTGAGTGGAGGAGCCATGATCCTCCCTGGATTTTGTGTGGGTAGCACATTCTTGACATTCAAGTCTGTGCTCAAGTGTTACCCCACCCCCAACTGTCTAGTCTTTCTTTGACCATATGATCCAGTCATTTGCTGTGCCATCACCTTGTTCTGTTTCCTTCTGAACATAAATTACTGTCCATAAATGGTTTGTCCTTTTGTTTGTGTGTGAGATGTAAAGCCTGTGAGAGCAGGGGCTCACTGCTGTCTCACCAGTACCAAGAACAGTGCCGGGCACATAGTAGGCTCAGATATCTGTGGACTAAGTGACTGAACCCTAGGAGAAGTGAATGAAGAGACTTGAGGCCTGCCAGTTCTCCGGAATCTTCCATTGTAGGTTAGACGTTGTCCTTTCTCCAACTTTCTTCTTATGAAAATAAGCAAAGCAGGAAAGGAAACCCAGTTTCCTGCTTATACCTCAGACCACCAGGAAAGACAGACAAATTCTGGAAAAATCTGAGCATACCCCGGAGTGGTGTGCTGGCTCTTCCCAAAGGAAGACTCACCTCCCTGGGAACGTGTTAGGGCTCCATGAGAGGCTCGTCTCAGGAACCCTCTGGCATGGAGGCCTGCGGAGCTGGTTAATATCACAGTCTTTTACATGTTTTTCCACCTCCTGGCTTGGTATTAACCAAAGCCCTGATGAAGCCTGGACATCGCACGGCTAGGGAACAAACACAAATGAACTACGTTCTCCTGGATGACAACTTCGTGTGAAGAACAAGAAGCAGGATTTTCCCCGGTGGGAGATTCTTGGGGCATAATGAAGTCAAGCCATTCAGGCCTCCGCATTGTGTTCTGAGAAGTTTCGGAAGGAACGGCCTCGATATCAGGACCAATCACTCCCCAAGGGATAGCTAGGTTGAATCTTAGTGTTTGATTTTGTGCCAGGGAGGACGGAGCCATCCTCCCTGCTTCAAGCTTCAGGTCAGGTGATGGGCTTGATAACTTTGAGAGCATAGGGAAGGGAAAGTGGAAAAAATAGGGCTCTAGGGGCCGGGCAGCGGATGCAGGAGAGATTTGGATTCCTTCTCCTGTTGTATCTCCCTCTCGTGGCCTCCAGCCCTCGAGGCTCTGCAGAGGATCAAATGGCCCTTCCTTCGGAGACAGCTGAACCCTGCTTTTGTCCTGCAGCCAGCACTCTGACCAGTCCTGTCAGATCGCTCCCAGACCAGCTTCCTCTCTTTATACTTTCTGTTCCTCACTGGGGCATAGTTGGGGACCACACTTGCCCTGCTCACGGTCGGCAGTCCTTGGGCAGAATGACACATAGGTACCAAATAACCATTCCTGGATGTTGAATGGTGGAAAGTACGTTGGAGTAAGAAGATCTCATTGAAAGCCGTGTTCTAGCACTCCTTTGTGTGGTGACCTCGAGGACATTGCTTGACCTCTCTGAACCTTGGTCAGTGTGCCCAGGATGGCTCGCATGTTGCTGCGGGAGCCAGAATGCAGTTAGGATGACGACAACAATAATGGCCAACATTTACTGAGGCCTCAGTCTGTGGCGGCCATGATTCTGCTTTCTTTACAAGTCTTCACTTTGCTTATGACATCCTCCTGGGGTGGTTCTGTTGTGGCCATCCCACAGCTGTGGGAATGGAGGCACAGAGGAGTCAAACAGCACGGCCAAGGCCGCAAACAAGAGCTAGGGATGGAGCCTGTGTGCTTATTTCGCATGACCAGTGGAGATAATATATGCAGAATGTGTTTTGTAAGTGTTGGCCAGCTTCCAGTTGTTTCAGTATTACACATCCAGGCTGGCTTCACGAGGTCCAGGCCCCGGGGCTTGGTTTTGGAGGTCACTGACATCTGAGCATTTGCCGCGTGTGTGCTGGGACCCACCAACGCCAGACAGGAAGGGCTTTGCGATTGCTTGAGAATGTGAAGGGGCTGGCAGGATAGGGAGCTGAGCTCAGTGACATGGGTAAGAGGAAACCTCTCTCCCCCGCCAGAAAACCTCAGAGGGGGTGCAGGATTGCATGGGGGTGAGGCCACTTCTCCAACCACTGCTCTGGTTTTCTGGAGGGAGGCTGGATGGGCCCGGTCCCCCCTTCCTCGCTCACCTGTGAACCAAGGGTTTGGTGGGACCGATCACCCAGCAGGACCTCCAAGCCACCTTGGCCGGGGGTGTCCTGTAACTTGAGGAGACGAGAAGTGGAATAAACAGAAGGCAGAGGTCAGTATGGGGAAGTGAAGGTGACGGGGAACTGGACAAGGAGAGCTGCGGGGTTTGATGTAGTAGGATTCCTGCCAGAAGAGAAGGGATGCCTCGAGTAAACCCAGGAAGCTTCAGACCTGAGGCCCAGACTGGAGAAGACACTTGCCCGAGGCCTGGAGGACGACGCGTCCGAGTGTCCGCAGTTGGCACCCAGTCTGGGAAACGGGAGGTCGGGCTGACCTAGAGTCCGCTTCCTCCTCCTCCTCCAGGAAGCAGGCAGGCTTCCTCCGCTGCGCCGTGCCCATGCGCAGCTCTGATTTATTTCAACATTTTCCTCGTCTGCATCAGAGATGGTTTTTCTTGGCAAATCGCAACTTTTTCAGAAAGCAAAAATGCAGTCTCCTCGTAGCTTGGGTCAGCGTAATCCCGTTTGTTTATGCAGGCTCAGTGTGTTTGAGGCCAGCGCCAGATCCAGCCAGGGGTGAGGGTCCGGCCCAGCCCAGACAGCTTTGTAGCTGGATTTGCAAACTCCAGCATGGCTCCAGGTCTGGATCTTTCTGGTCATTGGTGCATGTAGTGTGGCTGTGTGCCCTGGGTTTCCTAGGTGCCCTACTTTGTGGGGTCCTCTTCAGTGGGCCCTTTATCGGCTTCCTGGGACCTGTATTTCAGAGTGTTAGGAACTACCTAACAACAATTTGGGAGAAAATCTACGTTCATCTATTTTGTCCAACTAATGTGCTCATCGGGGTAGAGTTACTCACATTACGTATCTTCAGAGCCCAAAGGGTTAAGTCATGCATATATATATATATATATATATATATATATATATACACACATTATATAAAAACACACATATATGCATACACACATAGATACGTCTGTATGTGTATTTACACATACATACACCTACTTCCTATGCTTATATCTGTTCTCAGTTTCCACCTTTATCATAAATTCACCAAGGAGGGTCAGCAAAGTGTGCCTCTTAAACGCCCCAAGTGAAAGGTGGTGTAGGTGCCAGGATGTATGACAAAGACAGATGCCTTTCTGGAGAGGAAATGACCATCTGGAAATCTGTCTGCACTCTCCCTGGAGGGCCCGGATCTCTCCGAAGGAAGATGTGTTTGCAGGACTGGAGCCTCCCCGGGAGAGACAAGCTCACAAGTTGCACAGGAAGAGTTGAGGCCAGTGTCTGCCACCTCCAAGGTCCCTGGGGGCTCTGGGCTGACCGGTTAGAGGAGGAAGAGGAAGCTGGAGCCATTCCACGTGTTGAAGTCTTTCTCTTCCATTCCCTACGGCCTCTTTTGCCCCTATCCAATTTTGGAGTGGTCCTAATAAAGATGGCCGCCCTTCGTCTAGTGTTGCTGGTGTAGCAGGCACTGTGCTAAGTGCTTTATGAGCATCACCGCACTAGTCCTCATGACAAGTCGTGGAATGGCATTCTTATTTTATAGATGAAGAAGCTGAGGCTCAGAGAGGTTAAATGACTGCCCTGAGGTCACACAGCAGGTAAGTGCTGGAGCTGGGATTGGAAATCCTGGTCTGATTCTAAAGGTCACGCTCTTCAATACTGTGCTATATTGGCCACAGAAATGCCTGAAGAAACTGAGTGCCTTCCAGGATGTTGGGATGAGTGTTTGAGAGAGATGTTCTGGAAGCCATTTGAAAGTTAATCCCGGGACAAAGGGTACTGAACGTTGGAGCCTTCTTTAGGAATCTGAGCCCCCAGAGAGGGGGACAGAGAGACAGCTACGTGATCTCTAGGGGAAAAGTACAAGTCAACAAAGACCTTCTCGGGCCTGGCTTAAACACAGGTGGGACTTGTTAGCAGTAACTGGGAGTTTGGCCAGACTCCATGGGGCTTGTTCGTCGGTGTGGCCATGGAAAGAGGCAGGCCCATGGGTGTCAGGCTGGCAAAGGAGGAGAGAAGCCTTGCTTCAGGGAAACCTCTTTGTGGTGTCTGGACCAAGCTGGCGATAGTCTCTTTTCTGGAGGTTCAAGTGAGCTCTGGTGCACAACACGCCAGGGGCCCACAGTGGTCTTCCCCCTCAGGAGGTCGGGGGGCAGGCCAGGGGGGCTTCACAGCCCCCGAGAGAGCAGCCTGACCCCCAGGTCCACCTTGGAGACTGGGCTGCAACATGCACATGTGCTTCTGCTGCCTTGCTTCTGGGTCACCCCTGGCTCCGTTCCATCCTCTGCCTCGACCCTGTTCCAGCCCCTGCCGACCAACACCCCTGATGGTGCCCTCCCCGTCTCTGCACATCTCCAGCCAGGTCACGGGAGTGACTCCATGGTCGGTCCCAGGAGTCAGCTGCTGGGCCACATCCCTCAGGAGGTCCGCGTGGCACTTGCTTTGCTTGCTGGCTTTGCGCCAGACGCGGTTCAGAGGGTCGATGGGTCTGTGCTTGGGGTGAGGGGTGGGGGAGGTGGAGTCTTTTGTGGAACATCCGTTTAAATTGCCTGAACCAAAGTGTGGCTTTGGGGAAGGATTTTTTTTTTTTCCCTTTGGCAGCCGACAGGGTGCAGAGTAACATCACCCAGCCACTTCCCAACCCTCTTGGGTAGGAGCCAGCAGCCGGGGCCCTGGGTGGAGTTTGGAGGCTCAGGGGTCTGAGGAGGGCCCCCCACCCCCCGGGACACAAGAGTCAGAGCTGCTAGCCTCCAGGACTGGGGCTCGGGAAAGGTCCCTCTCCGGGAGGACCTGGAGAGACTCTCCCGAGAGGAGCCGGCCTGGCCAGAGAGCACTTCTGAAGCTCACTCCCTGACAAGGACGCTCATCCCCCCCACTCCCCCTCCCCGCACCGGAAGCGGAAGCTGTGCTTGGCCTGGAGCAGGGAATGCGGGAGGTGACCTAATTACATCGCATTTACTGAAGTAGGCGGGAACCCGAGGATGGTGACAGCCATTTCCAGAACCTTCCTCTGAACCACCTCCCATATTGATTCTTACTTTCCAGCCCCACTGCCACTGGGTAGCCCAGGCCCCTGTCAACACCTCATGCCTGGATTTCTGCCAGTGCCTCTTAACTGTCCACTCTGCACTGACTCTCTTTCCCTCCCGTCCCTTCTCCCTGCCGCGGCCAGATTAACTAGCTGAAAATACCAGTTTTATGAAGTGACTTCCCTACCCGGGGCCTCCAAGGGGTCCTTCTGGCCCGAAGGAAAGAGGCACCCCACTCCGTCCTCACTCGGACCTTCTGCTGCAGCCAAGCTGGTCTGTGCCTGGTTCCCTGCACATGCGCGGTCCACTGCTCAAAGTGCTCTCCCTTCCTCCTCTCAGCCGTGAGCACAAACAGCATTTACCCTTCAAGGAGCCAGGTGCTACGCCTTCTGCAGGGTCCCCCACCGCCTCAACTCATCCTTCTCCCAGACCCTATGCCCCGCCTGCCGTCACTGCTTTTGACAGTTAGTCAGTGAGGCAGGCCGGGGCAGCCTCTTCTTACGCGTCGATCTTTTCTCTTCAACCAGAGCATCGGCTTCTGGAAGGAAGGAGCCAGATTGCATTGTTTTTGCAGCCCTGGGTCAGGCCTCCGATGGGTTCTCAAGAAATAACTGCTGAATCGATCAAAAGGAAATAAGCTTAAATTGCAGCAGGAGGGACTTAGATGAGCCTAAAGGGAAGATTTTTAGAGAGCAGTTAGCTGTTTAGAAAGGACGACCAAGGAAGGCTGCAGCAGTACTAGGTCTTGTCCTGTCTGTGAAAATAAGAGAAAATTCCCCTGAGTAACGCTGGTAGGTGTGTGGTGGGAGTTTGTGGCAGCCGTCAAGGGGGGGGGGGCAGAGCAGAGAGAAACGTGGGGCAGGAAAGAAACGAATGGCCACCCTCGTTTTAGCCTCCTTTACGGACTCCAGATTTTTGGCTGCAATCCACCCTTCTACTTCTGATTCTCATCACTGGCTCGGGGCTTTCTGCACTCTTCCCGCTTGCTGCCCAGCCATCCTGTGGCCATAGCTGAACTGGATTCAAGGTGTGGAACGAGAAGGGAAGCAGGAGGCATGCAAGGAGGAGGGGACGCCAGCCTCGTCAGGGCCAGAGCCACGGAGCCGCTCACCTGTCCCAGGAGTCCCCAGCCGAAGAGTGACTTTGCCACCCTGTTACCTGCAAGCTGAGGCGTTCATCGGCAGCCGCCAGGAGCACACTTGGGTACCTGGGGCTGGCGTGCTCAGAAGAATGGAAACACCACCCCCCCCACCCCCCATCGCCACTGCCCCGTGTTCTCCCAAACACAAGCAGCCCTCGGGGAAGGCTGCTCTGGGTTGCCAGAGATGTGTGGAGCCATGGGCACAGTGCCTGAGCGGGCACAGCTTCCAGAAGGGCTTGCTCACTGGGGGAGGCGGTGGGACCCTGGTTTTGTAGTAAACGTGGATGTATATTGTACAGTCTACTGCGCCCCTGCGACATGGGACTATAGCTGAGACACAGGTGATGCTCTTCCTCTGCTGTTCGGGCGCCTCTGCGGAGGGCACTCCCAGACCACCGCCAGGCTGCTCCCAGCCCCCGTGCCCCCTGTCTCCCCGGGGGTCCGGTGGGGGGGGGCACCGAGTGAAAGGAGCAACAGAGGTGAGAAAAAGGCAGCCAGAAACGAGTCAGGAGGAAGGGGGCAGTGGGAGCCAGGACTTTTGGTGCCGTTGGGGCTTCAGATGCTTAAGTAGGTGTATGTACATACATATGTACATATGTATGTGTACTAGCATTGTGCGTACAGGTGCCTCTTTCTTCCTGCTCTCGATGGCCCAGATTGGGGCATTCAGTGGCCCACCGCTGTCGTTATTCAAGGGCGGCCCTTTTGCTTTGGGACCTCCTGTGCTGGACGAGGGAGGGATGCCGCTGGCTGTCTCCTGGTGACCACAGGAGTGGTGATGGGAAGGAGGGAGGGAGCCTAGGTGCCCTGTCAGGACCAAAAGCTTTGAGGGGACGGGGACACCGGTTCTCCTTCTGTCACCCTGCAAGGAGTTCGAGCAATTGTGAGATAAGAGGCACAAGATGAGACCAGCCTTGGGTCGCACTTTTCAGACTTCTTGAAGACACAAAACTCTTACATTAAACCAAACCACACTTTTACTATGTGTAGGGTTTGCATACTGCAGTATGCAAAGCAGAAGGTTGAAATTGATAGGATCCTCTGGGTTTTGCCCATAGAAAGGCATAGACAGGAAAAAAAAAAAGAGCATAGTTTTATTGAGAAATGCATCCTTAAGATAAAGTTTTTATTTTATTCATTAATTCAGGCTAGTGGCCCTTCCTGGAAAGAATGAGGTCTAAAATAAAGTGTTTAAAGAGGTCGTATTTACTTCTTGTGAGATTCAGATGGCGATGGTGGAGTTGTGATCACATTATTTTCTCATTAAAAACATTTGTTGTGGCCATCTCCATAAGACAAGTAAAAGACTTTTTTGAGTATAGTTAGGAACAGTTGTACTGTTTAAAAATTTTTTTAACATTTATTTATTTTGAGAGAGAGAGAGAGAGAGAGAGAGGCAGAGTGTGAGCAGGGGAGGGGCAGAGAGAGGGAGGGAAACACAGAATCCGAAGCAGGCTCCAGGCTCTGAGCCGTCGGCACAGAGCCTGATCTGGGGCATGAACCCACAAACCATAAGATCATGACCTGAGCTGAAGTCGGATGCTTAACTGACTGAGCCACTCAGGCGCCCCCAGATCAACCTTTGATGGGAACCGCTCTATTTCCTTGTCTTCACAGATGAGGAAACAGAGATTCATAGAGGTAAGTATCTTGGATGAGGCCCACAGTTCAGGGATGGGATCCCAGGTCTGTCTATCCAGTCTGTACTCCACATGGCATAGGCGTGCTACACATGCATTTTCTGCCAGGTACAGGTGACTTTCCAAACAACACCTTTACTGTGTCCTGTGAAAGGCTCAGATTTGGTTTCTAATAAAAAACATCACAGGGGCGCCTGGGTGGCTCAGTCGGTTAAGCGGCCGACTTCGGCCCAGGTCATGATCTCGCGGTCCGTGAGTTCGAGCCCCGTGTCGGGCTCTGTGCTAACAGCTCAGAGCCTGGAGCCTGTTTCAGATTCTGTGTCTCCCTCTCTCTGACCCTCCCCCGTTCATGCTTTGTCTCTCTCTGTCTCAAAAATAAATAAACGCTAAAAAAAAAAAAAAAAAAAAATCACAGCTGCCTGATAGTTGGGGTAGTGAGCGAGTCTGGTATACATCTTCCCCCCAGCTCATAAATGAGGACTGCCCTCCCCCCCCACCCCCCCATCAGAAATAGAATGGCATGGACTCTGAACTCTGTGCCTGATATTTTTACCTGCTGAGAGCAGCTCCCAGCCAGGTGAGATGAGGAGACGGGGTAGGGCTGGACTACGGGGGCTGGAAGTGTTGGGTCCTGGGAATGTTGCTGCTGGGGACCAGGTGCTGTGGCCTGTGAAGGATCCAGACTCTTTGTTTCTCCCCACTCTGCCCCACTGCCCTCTCGTACCATTTTTTTTTTAAGGGGGTGGTCAGGAGAAGGTGAGAATGTGGTGGCTGGGTGGTAGGAGTCTGTATTTTCTTGACTCAGTTGTGCAAGGACATAACCATGTCAGAGTGAATTTTTAAAATTCTGAGTGTTGAGGTGCCTGGGTGGCTCAGTCAGTTGAATGTTTGACGCTTTAAATTTTTTTTTTAAGTTTATTTATTTTGACAAAGAGAAAGAGAACGTGAGCAAGGGAGGGGCAGAGAGAGAGGGAGAGAGAGAATCCCCAGCAGGCTTCAAGCTGTCAGCACAGAGCCTGATGTGGGGCTCGTACCTACAAACCAGGAACTCATGAGGTGAAATCAAGAGTCAGACGCTTAACCGATTGAGCCACCCAGGTGTCCTGAGTGTTTAACTCTTGATATCGGCTCAGGTCATGATCACATAGTTCATGAGATCGAGCCCCGCATCAGGCTGACAGCTTGGAGCCTGCTTGGGATTCTGTGTGTGTGTGTGTGTGTGTGTGTGTGTGTGTGTGTGTGTGTCTCTCTCTCTCTGATCCTCCCCTGCTTGTGTTCTCTTTCCCCAAATAAATAAATAAACTTAAAAAAAATTGGGGTGCCTGAGTGTCTCAGTTGGTTAAGCCTCCGACTCCTGGTTTCGTGAGTTTGAGACCCATATCAGGCTCCGGGCTGGCAACAGGGAGCCTGCTTGGGATTCTCTCTCTCCCATCTCTCTCTGCCCCGCCCCCACTCATGCTATTTCTGTGTCTCTCAAAATAAATAAAACTTTTAAAAATTAAAAATTAAAATTAAATAAAATTCTGAGTCTTTATGTAGCCCAAAGTTAGATCAGGGAACGGTTGTGGGTCCTCACACGGTGCTTTGGCCTGTGATATTGTGGAGTCATAAGTCTGGGCTTGGATTCTGACTGTGTGGCCTGGAGCTATCGCTTAACTTCTCTGAGCTCCAGTTTGCTCATCTGCAAAGTGGAATGGAAAACATTACCTCTTGGGTCATTGTTAGGACTGATTACAGTAATTTGTGTAAGATGTCCAGCACTGTACCTGGCACTCACAAGTCCTACAATAGATGAGGATTCGCCCCTAAATTTATTTCTGCTATGGCCTCTTCCCCTCTAACTTTTGCTCTGAGGGCTTTGAAATTGTAGCTGTGCAATTACGTGTTTTCTAGTCTAGGTTATATAAATACACTCTTCTTTCTTGGAATTTCTGTGCTAAAAAGTATATTGTTTTTAGGCAGTTTTTTGGTGGATGCCGAGACTCTAACAGATTTAGATCTGGCATGGAGAATCTATTTGAAGCAAAAAACTTCTACTTTAAGCCTCTTCTTCCAAGATGCTTTAAAATGCATCAGGGCTGGGCACCTGGGTGGCTCAGTTGGTTAAGCACCAACTTTGGCTCAGGTCATTATCTCACGGTTTGTGGGTTCGAGCCCCGCATCGGGCTCTGTGCTGACAGCTCAGAGCCTGGAGGCTGCTTTGGATTCTGTGTCTCCCTCTCTGCGTCTGCCCCTCCCTCGCTCGTGCTCTATTTCTCTCTGTCTCTCAAAAATAAATAAACACTAAAGAGAATTTAAAAAAATAAATAAAATGCATCAGGGCTTGGGAGGATATATCTATTGAGGTAAAAGAATGCAGTTTAGAAATTGTCTTCTTCTGTTTTCCCTACAAGGATAGTTTCTTGTACAACACCAGGCATTCCAGCACATTACCCTTAGCCCTATCCTCTTGGAGGCCAGGCTGGGAAACAGTCATCCCCGGATCTTGACACAGCCTGAGTGCCCTGGCTAGCTTGAGCAGCATCCGGAGTTGGTCTGAGGGCCTCACGAGTCCCTCTTCCAGAAAAGCCTCTGGGTTCTCCTTAGGGTCAATCTGTTTTGCTAGATCAGCTGAAGAATAGCATTATCTTTGGGGGGGGGGCAGTTGTGTTGTGATTCAGACCCAGAAGAACCTTCTGCAAAGAGTTGGCCACATGTGGGTGGCATATCCTACTTCGGCTGACCCCATCCTTGAAGTCTGTGCCTGGGTCCTGACTGTAACCTGATGGCACCAAGGGCTTCGAAGGACGGCATCTGTATGTGAAATAGGAACTTCGGGATCGTAGAGACTCAGCACACCCCGTGAGGGTGGGGACTGGGCCAGTATGTTCCATGCATTGTGCCCGGTGCCCAGCGCCATGCCTGGCCCATAGAGGGGTTAATAAATTTCTGTCCAATGAATGAATGCAGCAGGTTGGGGAGAAGGTTGCAAAACTGCCTTATAGGTTTTGGTTTGTTTTGCAAGGAAGTAAATGCAAGGACATTTTTGTTCTAAAGGCAGTTTTCAGGCATGATGGGAGAGCAGAGAGCCCTCTGCTTCCCTCTTGTACACCTGGTGCTGGAGCTGCTCGTTCTGCAAAGCCTTATTTTTAGCCATGTGATTTTTCATTCCTCTCCCATACGCCCAGATGACAGCACAGTCACCACCCTTCATCACCCTGCATTGTGATGGTTGGTGCAGGTGCACGTGTGCCTTTCAAAGGCTGCTGGATGCTACTGGCAGATTCCTGTCACAGCGCTGCTTGGGACTGGAAGATGGGAGTTCATTCTGACCTGACCTGTGAGATTCAGAGTTCCTTCTGTAGAGAAGGCTGGACTGCCTGCTGTGCAACCTGAACCACTGAGGGAGACCACCTGGTGACCAGGCTGTTGCCTGGATGGATGCTGCCGAAGGGTCATCTGGACCCAGCATGACACCCTCTGGAAAGTTCTGTGCCTGCTTATGGGAGCTGTGTGTGTGATACAGAAGAACAGGAAACCTGATCAGACTCCGGGAGAGAAAGAAGCCAAGAGGAAAGAACCTTGTCCTCCCACCTCATGCGGAGGCAAGCTTCTCGCAGTCCCTAGCCTCGTGTGGGCCTGTGGCTGTCAGGCTTTCATGAGCCTGAGGGAACACCAGAGTTCACGGTAGAGCTTCGGGGGCAGCTGTGCTTAAGGGGCAGGTCTAGATCCATCTATCTGGATTTTTGTGTGTGCTCCATCCCCAATCTCCTAACAGGAAACTTGGAAAATAAAAAGTACAAAGGAAAAAAACAAGCCTATTTGTGTTTCTACCATTTAGAGATAGCCACTATTAACGTTTTGGTGTATTTCCTTCTATCTTTCGTTGCCTCTCCCTGGAGCGGAAGATATACATATGTATATATGTGCACATGTATGTATTATATGTATGCATATATATGTGTATGTGTGTATACATTCACATGTCTATTATCTATATCTATCTATCTATACACGTATATATTTGATATTCTGTTTTGACTTTACTGAACTTTATATTGTGAACATTTCCTTGGCTAATAAAAAGTCTTGAGAACCCCTTTGGAGGCTGGATTAAAAGTCTTCGGTGCTGAGTCTTTGTGGGCATTGGACATCATACATCATGTCAGAAAGCCCGAGAAGTCCCAACCCTTAGGGATGTGCAGGCTTGCTTGGTGCATCCTGAGGCCCTCCCAGGTAGATTCAGCCTGCCCTCTGCTATGTCGTTTCCACAGGCTTGCTTACCAGACACAAGCTGCTTGTTGCAAAGGTAGATGTCCTCTCCATCGTGTTGTCTGACCTGGTGTTTGAGGGAAATATTATGAATGTCTGGACTAAAAGAAAAAGATCCTCCAAAGTCAAATACAGGCTTTATCCTTAAAAGAAAGACTTTCTCTGTGCCCAGAAACCAGAAGGGTTGGAAAACGAAGAACCATTCTCTCTCTCCCTTAGGAGTGGGCTTGCTTTGGTTTTCCACTAATCTTCCATTCCTGCCTGTAGAATTTGACATGGTTCTATTTACTTTTCCTTGGCCCAGTTTGGGTCAACAGGATTTCTCTCCTGCCCAGAACAGCCTCACACTTGTGTGAAGTAAGATGTGAGCCTGGGCTCTGGACAGCAGTAATTAATCTTTGTCTGAGTGACACAGTGGGGATTTTCAGCCCAAGATGGTCTGACAGCACCAGGTTTTACATGGCGCATGGGAATCCCACGTGGGCCAAACTATTTCTTCTTCCCTTTTGTCTGTAAGTGACTTTGCGGGCTGTGTGTGTGTGTGTGTGTGTGTGTGCGTGCACGCGCCTATGTCTGAGCACGCGCGCATGCGTGTGTGTGTGTGTGTGTGTAGGTGTGCTTGGTGATCTGGTGCCCAGAACCAGTATAGCAGGATCTCAAGATGACTGTGGAAACAGCAATAAAAGGACACACACAGTGGAAGCACACACAGCCCAGCATAATTCGATGACATAGCAAGCCTGGGATTTCCTCTTCTGTTTGTTTCAGTCTGTACTTGCTCAGCTTTCATCCCCAGGGCTTAGTGCTGGGAGGGAGTGGATTTCCTCAAGTGCTGTGGATAAAGTGCTTCATCCTCTGTTATCTCCCTTGTCGGTATAAATTGCTCCACCGTGTCTGTGGATACGAAGATGAGCCTATACAAATGCCACCGTATCTTGACCAAATGAGACCGGCATTACGATGACATTTTTCTTCGTGATAATCCCATGACCTTGGAAGTGCACCGGTTTCTCCATTTAGTTATTATGGAGCCATGAAGTAGTTCCCAGGGTGTAATACTCCTGCCTCTTCCTCCCACCATGTTTAGACTTAGTGTGGAAGTCTTTTATCTTGGGTGGGCCGTGGTGGGGCTGGTTTGGGGCGCTTTGTGCTGATAATGGGAGCAGTCAGTGGTAAGAGTCACAGGATTCACTGTGACAAATGTGAGTGGACAAATATCTCCTAAGGTCAGAAAACTAATAGTAGCAGCACCAGGAATCCCAACTGGTGGGCTTGAGAGGGTTAAAGGCGGCCCAGTGGCTGGATGAGAGAGGAGACTTGGCCAACACAAAAGTCTGTCTTTCAGGTGAAGCGGGTTAGTCCTGAAGGAGGCTCGTAGGCTTCCTCACCACCCAGGTGGCTAGAGGGGGGCTGTTGGGGTGAGGGGTGGGGGCAGGGAGCACTCTGTGTGAGGGGGGGCTCACTTGGCACAACTGGCCTGTTGTAGGAGGGACTAGGAGTGTCTGATCATGACTTCTGTGGATGGTATGAGGGCTCACTAAATAGGGTCTCAATTCACCTCTTTGGGGAACATATTGTTACATCTGAGAGTGCAGGGTAAATCCACCAGGAGAGGGAAATAGACTTCCAGTGCTGTTGCGTTTTCAAGTAACTTAGTTAGCAGCTCTCTTCTTCAACGTGCTTGACCCTAGACCCTTGAACAAAAGCTAGTGATTATGCACCCCGCTGAAGATCCTTCCAAGTGTTTGTGCATGTGCACACACGCGTGTACAGGCATCCACACTGTGGATATACTCATACCTCAGTCACGAACAGGTTCAGTTGACTAGCTCTTTTTTTGGGGAGACTATCCAACTCCCACCTACCTCAAAACTCTCCAGCCTACTCTGGGCCAAGTGTTGTTAGCTTTATTTCAGCCATATTATGAGCTACTGAGGCATTTTGTTGACCAGCCTGGGAGCCTGACGATCATGTGCAGTGTCGCTGTTTTGGAAAATTGATCTCCAGATTTTCATTTGGCCTTCACAAATTCTTCCTAAGCTTGGGGCTGCTTGTTTTGACTCCCACAGCCTGCTAAGTAGACTTCACTCCCGTTAGCGTCTATTCCTACAACTGGTATTTCCAAACGTCTTCTGCCTGTGATTACAAAATGGTGCCACATTTACCTTTACTCTCAAATTGCAATGACTTCAAGACCCTCATCTACTCAAGCAGCATTGGGGTGCTTTAAATATTTCCACAAACTGGTCATGATTTTCCCCTTTGCCCAAAGGAACCTCATTGCTGGCAGTTCCCACCATGAGAACACCAGCATCTGTGCCAATGGAACTCTCTCCAGCTGCGGCCAAAGCTGTTGATTCAGTTGCCAGAGCAGGGCTGGGTTTCATGCCAAAGTGGGGGAAAGACCTGCCTCATTTCTGTGTCTCTTTGTCACCTAGGCCCTCAAGTAGCTCTGTGCATGCCTAGAATCTCTCAGAGTGTTCTCGAGTCTCTTGAACAGCCTTTTCAGATTCTTCACCTCCCACTTTGCCCAGAATCCCTTCAAGTCTTTTGTGAAAACAATTCTGTTTTGGGACCTTGTCCTTCCAACCAGAGGGGCTCAGTCACTGTCCAGCACCCAGCTATATCGGGACTGACCCCAGCTAACCCCCAGCCCCATAGTTGGTAGCTCTGATCCTGACCAATCTCCTCACTCATTACCCCCCCCCCACTCCCCGTTGTAAAACACATGTAACATATCACATAAAATGCTGCTAGTGACAGTGGGACAGAATATGGGGGGGGGCGGGGCCAGGGTGTGCAGCCTTGTCTGGTTCCCACTGCCACTAGCCAGGATGTTCAGTGACGTGTTAGTCCATTCTTAGTAACACCCAGTGAAAACTTGGAGCATGTCACTGGACGGAGCCTGTAAGAATGTTCAGGATAACCTTGTAAGGAGCCACTCCCCCTGGCAGAATCCATTGCTGTTGCCAGGTGGAGAGATAGTGCTAATTTAGCAGATCCTTACTACCAGATGTGTGTGTCTCTTTGATTGAAGGGCTGGGCATCTAGACCCAAGCAGGCACTTAAGAGCTCCTTCCCTGTGCTCTTGGCTTTGCATCCAAGTCTGGGTTCTGTCTGTAACCCACCATCTCTTGCGTACAGTCCAAATACAAGACCATTTTGTTGCTCCTTATTGGCCATCAACTTAACCTTTACTTATTTTTTCCCCAGTGCTTGTGGGCTGAGAGAAGTGAAAAAAATGTGGGTCCTGGGTCCTGGAGAGTGCTGTGTTTATTTGGAGTGACGGAGTTTTTATTTATGCTGGTGGCAGAGATGGGGGGCAGATAGGCAGGTGACTCTCCACGCCCTCACTTCATAAGTTCACTGGCTAGTATTTAGTGATGAGGAGTGCAGGCAGGAAATAAAAATCAATGCTGTTTGCCTCTGATTGAAAGGCTGATTCCCTGTTTGTGACCAGGGAGGGCTGAAAACGAAACGGTTTTTAAGCTGTAAGGATTCCACTCATTCAAAAAGATATTTTTATCTCCACTCATTCTCCATTTCTTCTTCCTTGCCAACATGCATGCCTGTGGCACCCCACGTGTCCCTTCATCGCCTGTGGGAGTCCAACAGGGCTGTGACAGAGTCCACAGACCATCCCCCCTGGGCAGCAAGCACGCCTACTCTCTACAGACAGCTGTTTGGTTCCTGATGCTCTTAGCTCATCCAGTAGCCTTCCCCGGCCACTTCCTTGGCCCCAGTATGCCCCCCTTTTTCCCTTCCTGCTGCATGTAGCTACCATAACTTCCCGATCAGTCTCTGTGGTCTTTCATACCCCTACCAGGGATTTGTCTGACCTTGCCTTTTACTTCCTTCACTGGCTTCCAATTCTTAAAAAAAATAAAATAAAATAAAATAAAGGCAACTGGGAATTTTCAAGACCCTCCCAACCTGGCCCAAGAGCCTTATTTCTCCCATAAATGGTCATTTCTAATTTACTATTATTATTATTATTAATTATTTTAAATTTATTTTTGAGAGAGAGCAAGTGGGAGAGAGCCAGAAAGAAGGACACAGGGGATCCGAAGCAGGCTCTGTGCAGTGAGCTTGAACTCACAGACCGTGAGATCACGACCTGAGCCAAAACCAAGAGTTGGATGCTCAACTGACTGAGCCACCCAGGTGCCCCTCTAATCTATTTTTTAAAATGAGTTTGCTTCTTTATTTCCATGTACCCATCACTGTTGCTTAAGATGCCCTTGCGACATCCCTTCCTGCTTATGGAAATTCTTTACAATCCCCTTAATGGCCCCTTCTCTGAGAAATCCTCCTGGATCCTTCTAGTCTGAATGGACCTCTTCCTCTGACCCCCTAGAACAAGGGGGCAGCTGGTCTGTCCTCAGCACTCAGCCTAGTCTGGGGGCAGAACAGGCGCTCAGCAGTTCTTTGCTGAATGGATGCCTCTTTATTCTTTCTTTTCTCCCCTCTCCTCTTTTCCCCTCTCTCTTCTTTAGAGTTAGCCACACCACATCTCAGACTTCTTGGCATCCCATTTTCAAACATGCCTCCCTTTTGTCTGTGACTTAGTCTTTGCTTCCTGGTCGCTGCTGTTGCAAATGCAATCCCTATGGAGTTAGCTGTGTGCATGCCAGTGTTTGCAACCAGCTCAGCTTTAGGGGGGCAGGGCCTTTGTTCTTGCTTTTTTTTTTTTTTTTTTTTTATAACCCTCAATGCACGGAGCAATGCCTGGTAATTGAGGGAGTGGGCAAAGAAATCTCCAGAAACCTCTTCGACTGCCTCTGGGAGGTCTGATGTGCCATTCAAAACAAACATGCTTTGGCATTATTTTTCTTTAGTTTTAGGGTTATTTTTGGTTATTGAGGTATGATGTACGTATAGTAGAAATTGCCCTTATTAGGTGGACACCTTTATGGTCTCTAATGTTTATGTAGTTGTATGACCACCAACATAACCAAGATAGAGAATATTCCGCCCACCCCCATTCTCTCATGCTTCTCTGCCTCCTTCCAATCCCTGGCAATCACTGATATCCGAACAGCTTTGCCTCTTTCCGAATGTCATATACATGGAGTCATGCAGTATGTGGCTTTTTGAGTCTGGTTCCTTTCACTTAGAATCACGCTTCCTATTTTGGAATTTGATAATGTGGACCCTAACCCACACTTTATCTGCCCTGCCTTTCTCATAGATGAGCAGGGGGCACGTAGCGGGGTGTGGATGGGTCTGTGTGAACTGGAAGCATCTGAGTCAGTCCTACCTCTTGTTAGTGCCTACCTTGTCAGTGCCTCTTTGGACCCAGGGTCCCAGATGCTTTGTCCAACCTACTGACCCTCCCTCCCTTCCTGTCCCCCACTGTGGCACCTGGCCTGGGACAGCCTTCTCCCCTGGGTCCTGACCGGTCATACCCATAGCAGTGGGGGGCACAGGGAGGAGGGAAGCTGGGTGGATGGGGTGGGGTGACCACTAAATTCCTCCCTTGGGGAGGGGGTGGGAGTGGGGTGACAAAGGTCAGGCCTCTCCTGGCTAAAACAACAGAAGTGGTTCCAGCTGCCGAACAGCTGGAGGGGGATGTCTGCTTTCCCTCAGCAGCGTGAAAAGCCCTTTAATCGGGGGGCATGCTGTTGTCAGGCCCCGCGGTGGAAGCGTGTAGAAGAAGAGCAGACACCACCGTGGCTGCAGACCTCCCCTTCCCTTTGACCTCCCTTATCTCCTCTCCTCCATCTTCTCGCGCCCCACCCCGCAGCCGCCAGATCGAGACCCTCCGTTGCACCTGTGTAAATGCAGTGGTCGTGAGGTCAAGGAAGGGTGAGAGCGAGCTGGCAGAAATAGGGATGTGGACTTTCCATGCAGATGATGGATTAGATAGTGGGTGGGTGAGTGACATTTTAATGTGAAATTGCTCTTTGTTCCCAAAGACGCAGGCCCCGGGGGAAAAGACCAAAGCCCGGCTTTGCAGATGGTGAAGCAAGTGACAAGAGGTGGACAGTCCCTGGCCGGAGAGTAAGAGGCTGAGCTACGGCTCGGCATCTGGAATGTGGTTCTCTACTCTTTGTTCCAGGCACTGGCTCCAGGAGTGGCTTTTTTGCCTTTTTTCAATGGCAGAGTTACCTCCCGGAAATGCTCTGTGGTGCCTGGGTTCTAAAAACTCGAGCTAGACTTTGAGTCACAAACGTGACGGGAGAACATCCCTCCCTTGGGAAAGCTCGCTTTGCCTGTAGACCCTTCTCCTCTCCTGCCACCGAGGAGCCAAGGCCAGAGACCGTGCCAGAGCTATCAACAGAGCCCCCTCTACCCCCAGCCAGCCCTTGGGCTCAGTGCTGTACCCTGTGCCAAAGGAGGCAGTGTGGTGTAGCAGAAGGAGTCTGGCCTTTTAGAGGCAGACAGAAAGAGTGCCCGCCACTTAACTAGCCTGACCCAGCGGGGCCTCGGCCTCCTCCTCATTTATTCCAACATAAGTACTTATCGAGTGCCCGCTTGGGGCAAGGCCCCTGCTGGGAACTGGGGATCCAGCGGCGTGGCACCCAAATCTCGGTTCCTGGGCAAGGAACATACAATTAAACTGCTGGTGACTTAATTGCAGTTGTGACACAGAGCACAGTGGAAAGCAGAGGCTGTTAAGGAGACTCGTCACAGGGGTCCTGATTGACTTGGGAAGTCAGTGCCCCAAAGAAGCAGCATCTGCGCTGAAATTGGAAGGATGGATGGGAGGTATGAGGTTGGGGCCCAGTCCAGGGGAAGGGCCAGCAAGTCCTGAGGCAGGAACAGTGCAGTGGGGGCTAACCATTCCTATGCAGCTGGGGGCGCGGAGGGGAGGGACCTGTACTATGATACCAATACCGACAGAGCAGGCGCACAGGTAGGGATCATTCCCCTACCCAGTCCTTCCAAGTAAGCGTTTGCAGTTTGGGCCGGGAAACTCACCATTACTTACAATTTTCATTCTGTGAAAAAGTGAATTCAGGGTGCCAAAAATCTGACTTATAAAGGACTCATTGATACCATTATCAGAGTTTTCTACCTTGACACATACTCACTTCGGGCTCAGCAACCCTGGGCCCCTCAGATTACTGCCTAACTTAGGGAAGGGATAACTTATCTGCAGGGTCGTAGGAAGGCTGGGGGAGGGCTGTGTGAGAAGGATTCCTGCAGGGGCAGCCTCACCGGGAATGAGTTGCTTGGCTGCTTAATGATGATATCTGCCATGGGTATATGGGTCCTGTCTCAGCCACTCCGGTACATCCCCTTCAATGTCTTTGTGACTCCTTTTCCTTTAATTCAAGGGGAAAAACCCTGTGTTTAATGTACAGCTTTCCTTATCTAATAGATGTTCCTTCAAAGGAAAGACAAGAACAAACAGCTTACATTGCTCTATGCGTTTGAGAATTTTAAGCTTTTGGCAGTGGTTGGACAAAGATCTCTTTTCACAGTAAGTGATAAAAAAAAAGGGGGGAGCTTCTTATCCGGGATATGTTTTAGGTAAGGTTTGTTACTGAACACTGCTTTAGATCGGGCAGTGTTAGGCCCCGTGTATGTAAAGAGACACAGGACACAGTCCTTCACAGACATATAAACACACGAATGATGGTGCGGTGTGCTGAGGGTTTTGATGGAAATCTGAGCACAATGCAGCAAGAGCTCCAAGGAGCTACTGGTGGTGTTTAAAACATGAAAACATTTGCTCTCTGGGATGACGAGCTCAGCACAGTACGGAATTTGAACTTGAATGGGGAGAAAACATTGGTGGCAGGGTCAAACATCTAGGCAGGAGGTAAAGGACTGAAGGAAGTCATTATGGATAAGCGAGAAAAGCCTGCTGGAGAGAGAGGCCCAGCCAGCACCATAGTTTTTTCAGACGCTCCAACGGAGGCACCAGTGAGTAAAGCCACAGTGGATGTTCCAGCCCCAGCCAAGCTCCCAACTGAAGGTAGCCAAATGTGTCACCTCAGCTGACACCTTGCGGAGCAGAAGAATCTCCCAGCTGAGCCCAGCCAAGCCATGGACTCGAGAGAAATGATCAGTTATTTAAAGTCACTAAGTTCGGGGACGGTTTGCTTTGCAGGAACAGCTAAGCGAAGCAAAAATATCAAAAGTGAGTAGCTGGAGCCGTGTTATGCAGAAGTTTACTAAAGAAAACCTCACATCAGTTGAGTTTGGCCTGTGAGTTTTGGCTCTGAGCTCATAAAGGGGAAAGCCACTTGCTACTCCAAATTGTGGCCTTCCCATTTCTAGGCACAGTGGCTCAGGTGCTGCCCCGGCTGTTTAGAATGGCTCCTGCCCCCTCTTCTATAGCTGGGAAAAGTAGAGAGATACGCGTGTTACCAGAAAAATGCCGATTAAGAATTTCAGATGCTGGTTAAATCAGCGTGGTACAGGTGGAAGTGAAGACTGCAAAACCAATTCCATATTCTACAGACTCGAACATCTCCTCCTAGATGGAACCTTAGGCTGCCTCTGTTGTTCCCTGTATTGTCATGGAAACTTGGAAGTCAGTCAAACCTAACACAGCTTGTGGCATTGGAGTGGTCTCCCAGTGCAAAAGGGTTTGCATTCTACTCTGCTGGAGCCTGTGTGCATTTCAGACAGAAGGGATTGTTAGTCTGACACCGACTTCATCCACCTCCGTCTCTTCTCTGGAGACGACAGTCCCCAGCCGGTAGCTTACTTTTCCACTAGGAAGGATGGGTTGTTTATATGTATTTCAAGTGCTTGTCCTACTTTACAAATGTGAGCAAAACATAAACTGCTGTGTGTTTGCTTTGGAATCATTCACTCCCCAAGGAGAGAGAGGGTGGGAGTAGCAGATGATTGCAAACTCACAATTGTCCTGGCCCCTTTTGTTTGGTTTCCGTATTATGCAATCATATTTAGCATAATTGTTTTGTTTTTGTTGTCTTTTGGTTAGGAAGAAGGAAGGGAATGTATGTGAGGATTTTTATGAAAATACTATTCCCCCCCCCCACCCAGAGGGAAATAGTCCAGGCTTTGTCTAGCTGGGGAGACAGCTTGCCCTCCCCCAGCCCCCAACCCAATACCAAAAACTTCCTTCAACCATGGCGGCTTTTGAGCCTACAGCAGATGTCTGTGGCTCAGAGGTTCAGGTACAACAGGGTGACTCAGACTGAGTTTGGTCTCTGTGTTGAGAGAACTGACCCAGGCCATAGGCCGGTGCTGGGCACTTGTAGCCTGAACCCCTAACTCCTGCAGAAGAGAGGAAAAAGCCAACTTTGTGACCTCAGGTAGATTGATGAACTCCTAGGCAGTCCTGCTGTTGACCAATAAGTAATGAACTGATTTCATGTCCAGTTTCAAAATGCAGAAATGATCTGCTTCTTTTTTCCCATGGTCCAGTGAGTCTTAGCTTGGCTCAACTAGGAGAAACTCCAGCAAGGATGAGTGTCTCTGTCCCCTCCCCCCACGCCCCCACCTCTGTAACTGTGCTCGTGAATATGGTAGCCCCTAGCCACACGCGGCTATGCAAATTTAACTAAAATTAAATGCAACTAAAAATTCAGTTCCTCAGTTGCATTAGCTACATTTTAGGGCTTAATAGCCACATGTGGTTTGTGGCCACTGTGTTGGACAGCACAGATATAGAACTCGTTTGTCATTGCAGACAGTTCTGTTGGACTGTGTGGCTTTTAGCCTTGCAGAGTCCCTAGGACTAAATCCTCTCGAGGCCCTGCAGCATCCTGTTCCCTTGCTGTATGGCCACTGTCTGCTTGCTTGTTGTCTCCACCCTAGAGTGTAAGCTCACTGGGGGGTGGGACTATGTTGGTTATGTTCTGTTTGCCATGCCTCATGCAGTGCTGGGCTCATAGTGCTGGCTTATTGAGGACAAAAGTAGATGAATGGATGGCTCAATAAACAGTGTCTGTGGACCTAAAGTAATCCCCTCAGGCCGTGGAGGTTTGGGTGATCATATTAGGGCATAGTCATCCTATTAAAAGTCCATTTTATAGAACTCATTGCCTTTTTTTTTTTTTTTTAAACAACCACAAATACACACAGTTCCTAAAACAGATGAAAATGAGACACCACAGACGGGGCAAGACAGTCTTTTAGCAATGGCCCCGTGCTGTCTCGGAACTTTTTTACTTGGCCTCAGGGGCCAGTAATTTCTAGATGGAACCTTTGGGGAGCCCTTGTGGAGGTGGGAAGGATCTCCGTGTGTTGGGGGTGGGTGGGGCTTCCTCTGAAGCTCTTTAACCTGTTTTCAGACAGAATGTTCCCCTAGTCATTAAGCTTGTCTCTGGCACAGCTGTCGTAGCGTCTCTGTTGGCCCAGAGCAAGCCATTTCCAAACCAAATTTATGGCTTGCAGTTCAATGCCACGGTGACGCCCACAGCTCTCCTCTCCCGTGAGCTGAGGAAGAGAGAACAGGGCAATCTCCTTGGGTTTGAAAAGGAACTTTGTCTCTTTCGATGCCTGCTTTTTAAGGTGAACACGAGCCCTGTGAGGCTCTTCTCCCAGGCAGTCCTGTCTTGTCTGGGTCTTTAGCGGTTGGTGGCTGGCACACAGTAGGCTTTTGGTAAATGGCTTTTGACTTTGGGAATCCAGTTGTGCAGGAGGGGCGGACCTTCTGTTTGCAGACTTGCCCTGTAATAAAGAAGGGCGGTTTTGGTGTAGTTGGAAGCACGGCTTCGGGCCAGGCTGTGGGTGTCACTTCCAACACTCACACCCTGTGCTTAGAAGAGTTACCTGGGCTTTGGTCTCCTCATCTGTAACATTAGGTTTGTAGCTTACTCTGCCTATCATAGGCTTATTGTAAAGATTAAATTAGCAAACACAGTGGAAGTGATACCTAATTATTAGTTCCTATTGTTACCGATCTTCAGAGTTAAGGTCTGGCTACCAAATCCCTTTGTGACCAAGGATGAGTTCCTGGGTTTTCCCAGGCTTTAGGAGATACAGATAGTTCTGTCCTTGTCCGATCCTGAGAAAGAAAGGGCATGTTTTTCCTTGGATCCTGCTGATTCCCGTGGCAAATTAACCTAACCAAGTAGGTCTTAAAGGCAGGCCACACTGCAGGTAAGTAGCACGTGGGTCCACAGATGAGGCGGTGGTGATAACAGCAGAGCCATGGCCTGCTCTCAGACGGTCTCGGGGTCACTGGTTGGCCTGGAGAAGCCTGGATGTGAGGACACCGATCCCACCCTCGGCCCAGGTGCCGGCTGCTCACCAGGCAGAATTACAGAGCCAGGTCTGGCTGCATTTCTAGGCTGCGGACAGGTTAGGCATGGGTCTGGGAGAGCCATCCATCCAGAGGGAGGAAGAGAGATGTTTTGAGACCGGCTTTGTGGGTTGCAGCCACCTGTGTCCTGTGTCCATCCAGGAGCCTGTGGCCAGGGCTTCCCAAATCTGCCTCATTCAGCTAGACCTTTGGGGTCCAAGTTTTCCATGGTGCACAGTCGCTTTAGGCAGAGACAGTTGTAGTGGCAGACGGGCCTGGGTGGGGTAGGAGAGAAAAGACCCACCTTTCAATCTCAGAGCCAGCTTAAGTTCTGAGGTGGAGCTGGGGCAGGAATTTGTGGACCACCTCAGCCACCATAGAATGTGGGGTTGGCACAGAGGGGAAAGCTCAGGGCATGGGGGTGCGGGAGTGGCCCAGTGATCCCCTGGGGTTATGGCAGGAGCCTTCAAGGCCAGACCTGTCACATTACACCAGTCGCTTTTGAGGTAATAGCACGTGGGAGATGCTGCTACAGGGACACATTCACCCCTCAGATGCCTGAGTGCCCCGGCCTTGTGCTCGATGCTGGGGATGTATTCACAAGCCAAATAGACATTCTCCTTGTCTTTGCGGGATTCGGAGTTGGGGATTCCATTGTTAATCAACTCACACAGTTCATCGTCACAAACTGTATTCAGTGCCGGGAAGGAAAAGTGACGTGTGAGAAGTTATTCTAGGAGACCCGTGCTCATCTGTGAGAGTCAGGGAAAGCCTCCTAAAAGAGATGATGTGAGCTGAAATCTGAAGTAGGGGTGGGAGGGAAGGGAGAAGGCACAGTGTGTCCAAAGGCCTGGAAGTAGGAGCAAATGAAGCTCATTTGGGAAACGGAAAGCAGGCCAGTGTGCCTGACCAGCGGTGGGCGAGGTGAGGACGAAGAGGTAAGAGCTGAGGCCGGGGAGGAGGCCCCCAAGGTCAGATTCTGCCAGGCCTGTGAGACTGTGTGAAGGTCCTGAGGGGCAATAGGACACCACTCAAGGGTTTCAAACAGGGTGAACCTGAGGGCAGTGAGGCCAAGGATCTCATGCAGGGTTGAGGTGTGGACGGCACTACCCCTTTCCACTATCCTGTCAGCTCAAACTCTCTCCTCTGTGTGGCAGCCTGGGAGGCAGTGGGCTTCCTCTGGATATGGTTCTCTATATTATTGGTTTCCCTCCCAGAGCACTAGACTCTACTATGAGATGCTATCAGGACATTTCCTTTTGGGCTTGGGCAGGATTCAGGTTGAACCCGTGTGTGTGGGAGCCCAGAGGGTCTGCAGGGAAGGCAAGTTGCACTGTCCATCCTGAGGAGGGCTGCATGGTTTCAGCCCTCAGCTGTTCTCTCCCTGTGCTGACCAGCCAGCATTCAGGCAGGAGGTCAGGATCGCAGGAGGAACTGGTCTCGCATTTGGGGGACAGTGCGTGCCCTAGAAGACAGGCTTGGACTCTCCTGGAATTTGGCCGGGGTGGGGTATGTTTTCCTGGTGCTCCCTTGAAGGGAGAGGTACTGCCTGCGGACTCCCTCTGCTGTTCTGGAAAAGGGTCAAACTCTCATTTATTTGCTTTGCACAAAGGGCCTGAAGATACATCGGAAACAGGGGTTGTATTCACACCCTCCCTAGATCCTCTGAGTTTGGTGTGATTATTCAGTCACTCCAGTATCACCAGTGGCCAGATGTGTGCTCACGACATTACCATGCATTATTGTGGAATATGCATTCTGTCAGTTGTACTGATAAAGAGCCTTGAGTGGGCTTAGAGCTCTGCTCTTTAGGGGTAGATAAGAGTGGATGCAGCCCCTGCAGCCTAATCATGGGTTATGCAACAGAAGCTCACGGATTCTGTGATCCAATTACTGTTTTCCAGCTGTATCCTATACTTGCTAACAGGGATTCACTAAAAAAAGGGTTCACGGTCAGGTAAGTGGGAGATGCATCATTCTGCATGCCCCTTGACCTGGTTATCTATTGCTGTGTAACAAACTACCACAAAATTTAATGGCCTAATACATCAGTTTATTATCATCCCTTACAGTTCCATGGGTTGACTGGGATCAGCTGGGTGGTTCTCACTTGGGGTGTCTCATGCGATTATTTTTATTTATTTTTATTATTTTTATGCAATCAGATGATAGTGGGGGGTGGACTCATCTAACAGCTTCTTCACTCACATATCTCTGTGCCTGGGTTGGTTGGGCATTTCTCTCTGCACCTGGTTTTGTCACATGCTAGCTTGGGCTTCCTCATAGCATGGCAGTCTCAGGGCTCTTCGGCTTCTTATGTACTGAGTTCCTTCAGAGTGAGTGTTGTGAGAGGCCTGGGAGGAAACTGTAAAGCTTCCTATGACCTTGCTCAAAAGGCCCCAAACATCATTTCCACAGCATTTTATTGGTCAAATTACTGAGGCTGGCCCAGATTCAAGGGAGGGAATTAGCTCAACAGGAAGAGTAGCACACAATTTGCTGCTATCACAGTGTATAAGAATATATCAAAGATGTCGAGCAGTCCTGCAGCAAGGAAACCTGTTTAACTCAGTATTTCCCAATCCGATTGTTATCTTTTTAAATCAGGAAATCCTTTTCTCAGAGAAAATCACTTACCTCTGCCAGAGAACAATGGTCAGAAGTTGAAGGGGGATGGAGTTGGGTCTCAGTGCTACTCTCTAATCAATGAAACTCCCCAAAGCTGGGATGCAGAGATTGCTAGTGAGTTGCTGATTTGGGGAAGTACCCAAACAGGGGTCATGTGACTACATGCAAAGATGGAGAGGCTGAATATCCCGGTGGCAAAAGCTTTGATTTGACTTCTGACCGATCTAGGTTCAAATCTGTCACTTCTAGCTGTGTAACGTTGGACAAGTTCCCTCTTTCTGGCTTGATTTTCTTTATCTGCAAAATAAATAGTTCCTATTTCATAGGGCTGTTGTGAGGATTAATGAGATCCTGCCTGTGAATGACTTAGCACAAGATGCTTTCCTTGGTTAGACTTCGTGGCGGCTGAGTTCCCTTCCACTTCTAGGGGTTATTGACTTTGGGTTTATTCTGGACCTGCGCCCCAAGGCGAGGCAGTATTGTAAGACATGGGCTCACCCCTGCTTTTCTTGCAAACGTAACCTCTGTACTCTTTCACTTTTCTCCAACCTAGTTCCTCATAAGTGACCGTGACCCGCAGTGCAACCTCCACTGCTCCAGGACCCAGCCCAAACCCATCTGTGCCTCCGATGGCAGGTCCTACGAGTCCATGTGTGAGTACCAGCGAGCCAAGTGCAGAGACCCGACCCTGGGTGTGGTACATCGCGGTAGATGCAAAGGTGAGTATGGGCACATTCGCCCAGCCGCAACGAGGCTCCCGGGCCGCATGGCTCCCTTCGTGCTGTGCTTGAAGTTTCATGGGAAACTCAGAATGCATCTGTTCATTTTGTTTGCCACTAACCCTCCGCCCTCCCACCAGGGAACATGGGAAGGAGAACTGGCCTACCTGAAGGAATGAGTACTTTTCTGTCCTTCCAACACTGCCACCAGGCTAGGGCTTAGAGAGACGTGCTGCTCTCTGGCTGGTGCCATTTATTCGTATTTTTCGTTTTTGTAAATGGAGATGCTTAAAATGGCAAGACGTTATTGTTGGCTCCTGAGTAGGGATTCCAAATGGCTGGCCAACAGATGGGTTTTGTTTGGGCTGCTCGCGTGTTTAAAAATATTAAAAACATTTGAGACAACATTTCAAAATTGAGAGATTCAACATAAAAATCTGGATTTTGGTACTTCTCATAAATAATTGGAAGCCCTGGTAATGTTAGGTCTGTGTTCCCTCCCACAGGGAAACACATGGTTAGATCTGAGTAGCAGCTTCCTCCTCTAAAGGGGAGCCCATTCTCCACTTTGCCACAGTCCCCAGCACTCCCTGTGGTGTCTCCAAGCTGAGTGCCGTTCTTTGCACACCCAGTTCAGTCCCCTAATTTATATCACTTTCCTAGGCCCTGTGGGGATTGGAGTTTGTGATTTAATCGGCTCTGGGCTGCGCTGCGTCGAGCTGTTGTCGGAAATGGCATAAGACTGAGCAGGCTGCCCTAGAGCTTTTGGTGTTCCAAAGAAAGTGCTTGCAATTCTTAAACCATAAAACATCTTTGAGACCCCTTGGGCTTGCAAGTTTTTTAATAAGCCCAGTGAAAAAAAATTTCCCCTGGTTGGAGGTGGGTGTGGCTGAAGGTACTTGGGAGAAAAAAATAAACAGAATCTGGTATAAATACGCCTCCCTGGCTTTTCTAAGGTCAACATTAAGGGGACGATGAGGCCGAGCAGCACTTATTAGCCACTGCCTTTGTGTTGTTAGAAAATCCAGTTGGTGGTATTGTGGGCTCACCCACAGGCAGAGAGGTTTTCTCTCAGCATTCCTAGTACTGGGCAGCCATTTTGTCCCATGGCTCCAGTGCGGATCCGGGTGAAATATGAAATGTGCTCCTCCTCTCCTCTTATAGACGCTGGCCAGAGCAAGTGTCGCCTGGAGCGAGCGCAGGCCCTAGAGCAAGCCAAGAAGCCCCAGGAGGCGGTGTTTGTCCCGGAGTGCAGCGAGGATGGCTCTTTTACCCAGGTGAAGCCTTGGCCAAGTCTCTCAGCCCGATTTCCTGGACTGAGGCCAAGGGGAGGCGCTTGAGAGTGGGAGGGCCCCTCAGAGCCTTTGCTTTCTGGGAAACAGCTGAGGGCTCTTTGACACCTTCTGGTACTACCTTCTGGTGCCTGCATTCCCCCTCCTGGGCTCTCCATGCCACCTTTTGCCAGCTGGCAGTGGGTCCTGAAAAAGGGGCATGGAAGTCTGAGCCAGGAAACTGGTATTGCTTGGTCCCCATGCTCCCTGCTGGCTGTCTCCATTTTTCTCTTCTGTCAAATGCTGACTGATTATTTTTCTTATCCCAGCCAGTTTCCATGGGCAACCCCTGGTAATCCCATCACTGTTTATTTCTACCCCTTCTGCACTCCCCTTCTTCCTACCCCCAGTCCTTGAACGAAGCAGTGCTCCCTCTGAGTACCCATTGTCCCACGATTCTTGGTGTGAGTGCGAGCGTGTGCACGCGTGTGTGCACATGCACGCACCCAGATTTTAACATTTCTTTTCAGGCAGTCCCACCTCTCATCCTGCATTGTCTTCTGGCTACTGCTTTGTGTAATAGTGACGTTGGCACAAACAGGCAGCATGGGGACAATAGGATGCCCCTTTACAAAGCTTTGAGGCTAGATGGGGGATGTCGTCTCGGTGGGGGGGTGGGAGGCAGCTGGATGAAGGTGTTGTCAGGGTGAAAGTAGGGAAGTTCGCTGGACGAGGGTGAGTCAGCCACATGGTTGGGGTGATCGTGGTGCCTGCTTCTCCCTTTGTGGAATAGGGCCCCATTTGGGGGAGTCCCACTACCTTAGGGCTGGAAGCAGAGGCTTCAGAGGTTTCAAAGCTTCTCTGTAATTCTGAATCAAGGGGGCAAAGGGTGTAGCCTGGCCTTTGGTTTCATGGGTTTTGTGTTTCTTTTCAGGGCTGGGCCTGGGGCTTGCTGATTTCAGACTGACGCTTGTTGGGAAGCGTGGATGGGTGTTGGGGAAGGGTTTGGGCATCATATTTTTTAAGTTTGTTTATTTATTTAGAAAGTGTGCACGTGAGCAGGGGAGGGACATAGAGAGAGGGAGAGAGAGGATCTCAAGCAGGCTCCTAGCTGTCAGCGCAGACGTGGGGCTTGAACTCACGAAACGTGAGATCATGACCTGGGCAGAAACCAAGAGTCCGACACTTAACTGACTGAGCCACCCCACGCGCCCCTAGGCATCGTATTTCTTTTCTTTTTTTTTTTTTTTTAATTTTTTATTTATTTTTGGGACAGAGAGAGACAGAGCATGAACGGGGGAGGGGCAGAGAGAGAGGGAGACACAGAATCGGAAACAGGCTCCAGGCTCCGAGCCATCAGTCCAGAGCCTGACGCGGGGCTCGAACTCACGGACCGCGAGATCGTGACCTGGCTGAAGTTGGACGCTTAACCGACTGCGCCACCCAGGCGCCCCTAGGCATCGTATTTCTTAAAGTTCGTAGCCAGTTCACACATTTGGCCAGGATTGAGAGCTGCCAGATTGGCCAGGATTGAGAGCCGCTAGACCTTGGCTGCCGACCCTGTGAGAGGCGCCCTTGTTCATTTTCTCACGTAAGCCTCACCGCAGGCCTGTGAGGTGGGTGTTGGTGTCCCCATTTATAGGGACAAGGAGTGGCAGAGCCGGGATTCACACTCAGACCCTGCTAGCGCCCATGTCCTCCTGGTCCTCCGTGTTCTGGTGCCCTCTAAACTGGCAGCTGCCAGGGAGACTGAGGTGGGGAGTGCAGGGAGGCGGTCTCATGCTGTGGTTCGAGCGTGGGCCCTGGAGCCACACCGCCCGGGTGTGATGCCCACCCCCCCACGTCAGGCGAGTCACTGAGCATCTCTGGGCTTCAGTGTCCTTCTGTGAGCAACGGGGATTATGATCTCTGTTATTATCCTATATAACCATAATAATTACACTGTACGTATTATTACATGTTACTACGGTGACTACCGTTCTTAATGAGAGTCACTATAGCTTCCCTCATAGGGCCGGGGTGAGGGTTAAATATGTTACCGTGTGCACGACACTGGGAACACACAAATGCTATTTAAGCATCTTGCACGTTCGTCATCATTGCTCCCATATCTACTCTGGTTCTACTCACGCCTCCCCGAGGTGTTACGGGTGACGTCCCTTAAGGAACATGAAGCCTTTTGTTGAGCCTCCCCCCTCATCAGTGTTTTATTTTTTTCTGTCTTCTGGTGAAAAGAACGCAGGTGACATTTGCGTACGTATTTGAAACTGCACTCCTGGGAATTCACGTGCAGGGGAGATCATCAGACCTCCCTCTACCACTTTGGGGCCGGGATGGGGGTAGAGGTCATAGGGAGGAGGCGGAGTGGATGGCCGTCATTTCCCCCTTTCTCTAGGATTGTGTAATCCCCAGTGTGTTGCTTATGAGAAGGTTGACCCCTGCCCTCCTGGTTCTGAAGTGTCCTCTGCCTCGCGACACACAGCTGCTGGCCAGCTTTTCTTTTGGCGAGGCCAGGGCAGGCCAGGTGGTGTTTGCCGGAAAGGAACTTCCAGATTAGTCGGGGCAGAATTGCTAAAAGAGAGGGCCTCTGAAGTTCAGCAGAGGTTGGAGAGACAGTCGAGAACCCCTTCATTTGTTTGACACGCTAAGCACTGCCATGTGTCTCCAGGCTCGAGGCTGGCTCGCCCTGGTGGGCAGCCGGGCAGCCAGACAGCCGGCCCGCCGGCCTGTCCTCGTTACAGTGATTGAAATGGATGTGCTCTTTCCCTTGATCAAAGACGCTGCGACAACTTCACAAAACGAGGCTGCCTCTTTGAGTGTGCTTCAGTTGCATCGACAGGCTGCCCAAGGGCTGCGGGACAAAATGCTTTCTCCCTCCCCCAGCCTCTGCTGTCACTTAGCTGGACTTTTGTCTTGTTTTGTTTTGTTAAGACCCAAATCCAGCGACCAGCTGTGCTGCTTTAATATTCTTTAGAATATTGATATGCGCACATCACGATGTTATTACCGTATCTTGGCCCTGTGAATTGTAACGCAGTATCACGCTCTTGAGGCTTATGGAGGGAGCAAGGGGACCCTAATGGGACTGGATTTGTTTGGCATGGGACACAGCTTGGGACCACATGAGTTGGTTGGTTTTAATGGGGTTCATGTGGGACGCAGAGGTCTCTGTTCTCTTCCTTGTTTCCCTGTCCTCTTTGTGTGCCCCCCAGCCCCCACCCCAACTTAACACAGCAGGGTGGTGCACATTAGGTCACATGTGCCTTTTAAAAACCTTGATACCGAGTCTGCCCCCCAAATGCTAGGAGTGGGACCCCAAACATTTTAAGCTCCCCAGGTGATGATAGTGTTTGGTCAAGGTTTTGAATGACCTGCTGTTGGAAGGACTTCATCACTCTTGTTCTTGATTGCATCATCGGAATGTGGAGTTAAGGCTCTCTGGTGACCTGCTGAGTAAGGCTGGGAGTTAAGTGCTTTGTCCTTTCCTGCGGCCTTATCTGTTTTCTCTTCTGGGCGTCAGGAACGAAATTCCCGACATCTGTTCTGCCAAGTCCTCTGCCAAGCAGTTGTCTGATGGCCAAACTGATGAACTGAAAGCCCGGCCCGTAGTGGAAGGGGATTGGATTAGCACCACCAGGAAATGTTGGCTGGAGTTTGTCAGGCTTGTGCATCACTGAGTAATAATGATCTACTCTACTGAGTGTTACTTGGTGCTAGGCACTGGGTTTTACACCCATTAATCTTCACTGGAACCCTTTGAGGTAGTTACTAATACCCTTATTTATAAAAGAAAACTAAATTTCAAAGAGGTTGAATAACTGGTTCAAGGTCACTGCACTAGAAAGGATTTGTACCCAGGGCTACCTAATTTCAAGGCCTGTGCTTTTGACTTTTTTATGCTATAAAAGTGGCCTTGATGCGTATGTAATTCATTTTCATCACCATTGTTATTCCAGAAGTCCCCACTGTGATGCTGGTGATCAATCGATAATGGGGGGAAAAAGGAAGAAAGAAAGAAAGAAAGAGAGAAAGAAAGAGAGAAAGAAAGAAAGAAAGAAAGAAAGAAAGAAAGAAAGAAAGAAAGAAAGAAAGAAAGAAATAAAGGGAAAAAGAAAGAAAAAATCCTTTTGGTTATAGAAATCTTCAAATATACAAAAAAGAAATAATAGTATAATGAACTCCATGTATCTGTCACCCAGCTTCAACAATAATGAACATGTGGCCGATTCTGTTTCATTTCTGCCTCGTTTTCATCTCACGTCCCAAACTGGATTGCTTCAAAGCACATCCCAGACACGGTGTTTTTCATCTCAAACATTTTGGAGTTCCTCTGTGTTGTGCACCGTGTGCTGGTTGGCATGGAGGGTTTAAGAAATGTCACGACTTGTGCCTTCAAGGAGCTTATGTGCAGAAAAGATACGAGAACCAATAATAAAGTAGCTAGTATACAAGGCCATACATGTACAACTGGTTATATTTCAAACGCCCATTTACAAGTCAGTAATTTGGAATTCTGAGCACATTTTATTGTTGAGAAAATAAATACCAATTAAAATTTCTGAACATAAAACCTTAACCAGTACTAAAACACACGTGACATATAGTAGCCTTAATGACAAAGGGCTAATATATAAAGAATTCTTACACACCAGAAGGAAGGAGATCCTAGTAGAAAAGCAGACAAGAGATAACCAACCAGCAGCCACACAGTAGTAACAAATAGCCAATGAGTGAATATGAGTCCTGTCACTTTCCTTAGTAAGGAAAGAAATACACATTTTTAAAAAATGTCATTTTGCTGACCAAATTGTTAAAAATTGGAGAAAAGATGGTAATATTCAGGCTTGAATACTATTAACTATTGAGAATTGCTAAAGGGAAAAAACTACCCCCACTTTGCAGTTTGGAAAGTAAATTGGCATTGGCATTGGCAGTTTGTGGGATAGTTTTGCAAAATGGGTCAAAAGTCCTTGGTTGTGGCCACATCTTGTGCCTATACTTCCACTTCTAGGAATTTATTCCAAGGAAACAATTAAAAATCTGTGCAAATCCATAGCCACAAGGAATTTTATCTAAGTTCTGCTTATAGTAGCAAACATTTGCAAACAATGTAAATATCCAATAATAGAGAATTACGTAAATAAATTAGACATAATTTATATGCAATTCACGGCTGCCATACTCTGCATCTAATAAAATGATGTGTTACAGAGGCTCATTTCATGTAGTGGGTGTATGTGGGTATGGTAGGAACTTCATTAATCAAATAATTTAAAATAGAAATATTTTCATTTTGTTCAAAATAGAAAAGTTACACCTACTTTGTAAGAGAAGAATTCTGATAATGCACAAGGACATAAGGTAAAAAAGTAGAGCCAATGATCTCATCTCCATGAAAGAGCAACAATTAATTCTCTAACCCTCCAGTTTTTTTTCCTTTGTGCAGGATTATCATTATTTAGGACAAAAATGGTGTGATATCATATATCTTTTAATAATATTTTCTTAAGCTAATTACATTGTGGACTTACTTCCAGGTTAATTACATATAAATCTACCTAATGTAAAAAAATGTTATTGAAGTATAATTGATGTACCATTACCATATTATATTAGTTTCAGGTGTACAGCATAATGATTCAACTTTTGTGCACATTGTGAAATGATCATCTCAATAAGTCTAGTTACCATCCATCCCCATACAAATTTAATATAATATTATTGATGATATTCCTTATGCTCTACATTACATCCTCATGACTTATTTATTTTATAACTGGAAGTTTATACTTCTTGTTCCCTTGATCTATTTCACACCTGCCAACCCCTGTCCCCTTGGAACCACAGTCTATTCTCTGTATCTCGGTTTTGCTTTGTTTGTTTGTTTTGCTTTTTAGAGTCTACATATAAACAAAATCATGCCGTATTTGTCTTTCACTGTCTGACTTATTTCACTTAGTGTAATACTGTCAAGGTTCATCCATGTTATCACAAATGGCAAGATTTAATCCTTTTTTATGGCTGAATAGTATTCTATTGTGCACACACACACACACACACACACACCATGTTTTCTTTGTCCATTCATCTGTTGTTGGACCCTTAGATTGTCTTCATATCTTGGCTATTGTAAATAATGCTGCAGTGAACATAGGGGTTCTTATATCTTTTTGAATTAATATTTTCATTTTCTTTAGATAATACCCAGAAGTGGAATTATTGGATTATATGGTAGTTCTATTTTTAATTTTTTTTTAGGAACCTCCATATTATTTCTATAGTGGTGCACCAATATACATTCCCACCAATAGAGTATAAAGGTTCCCTTTTCTCCACTCTATATTTATTTCTTGTCTTTTTTATATTAGCCATTCTGAATGCTATCTCACCGTGGTTTTGATTTTCATTTTCCTGGCAATTAGTGATATTGAATATCTTTTCATGTGCCTGTTGGCCATCTGTATGTCTTCTTTGTAAAAATGTCTATTCAGATCCTTTGTTCATTTTTAAATTGGATTGTGTTTTTTGTTAAGTTGCATGAGTTCTTTATATATTTGGATATTAACCTCTTATTGAATACATAGGTTGCCTTTTCATTTGCTTGATGGTTTCCTTCTTTGTGCAGAAGCTTTTTAGTTTGATATAGTCCCATTTGTCTATTTTTGCTTTTGTTTCTCTTGCCTTTGGGGTCAGATCCAAAACAAAACAAAAAACAAAAACAAACCAATAAAAAACCAAAAAAACCCAAAATGAAACATTGCTAGTAAGACTTATGTCAGGGAGCTTATTGCTTATGTTTTCTTCTAGGATTTTTATGGTTTCAGGTCTTACATTCAAAATTTAACCCATTTTGAGTTTATTTTGGTGTATGGTGTAAAATAGTGGTCCAGTTTCATTCTTTTGCATGTGGCTGTCCAATTTTTCCAATACTATTTATTGAAGACTGTCCTTTCCTCTTTGTATATTCTTGCCTCCTTTGTCATATATGAACTGACCATATAGGCATGGGTTAATTTCTGGGCTCTCGATTCTGGTCCATTGGTGTATGTGTCTGTTTGAATGCCAATACCATACTGTTTTGATTACTATAGCTTTGTAGTATAGTTTGAAATCTGGAAGTATGGTACCTCTGACTTTGTTCTTTCACCAGATTACTTTGGCTATTCAGGGGCTTGTAGGTTCCATACAAATTTTATAGTTATTTGTTCTAGTTCTGTTGAAAATGCCATTGGAATTTTGAAAGGGATTGCATTGGATCTGTAGATTGCTTTGGGTAGTGTGGACATTTAAGCAATATTAATTCTTACAATCCGTGAGCACAAAATATCTTTGCACTTATTTGTGTCTTTCTTAATTTCTTTCTCTAATGTCTTACAGTTTTCAGTGTATAGGTCTTTCACCTCCTTGGTTAAATTTATTTGTAAATATATATTCTTTTTGATGCAATTGTAAATAGGATTGTTTTCTTGATTTCTCTTTCTAATATTTTGTTATTACTGCATAGAAACACAACAGATTTTTGTATATTAATCTTGTGTCCTTCAACTTTACAGAACTCGCTTATTCTAACAGCTTTTTGGTGGAAGCTTTAAGGTTTTCTATATATAGTATCATGTCATCTGCAAATACTGCAAGTTTTACTTCTTTTCCTATTTAAATGGCCTTTCTTTCTTTTCTTTGCCTAATTATTGTGGCTAGGATTTCCAATACTATGTTGAATAAAAATGGGGGAAGATAAGGCTACTTATCTTGCTCCTGATCTTAGAGGAAAAGCTTTTAGCTTTTCATTATTGAGAATAATATTAGCATTGAGTTTGTCATATATGGTCTTTATTATGTGGAGGTACATTCACTCTATATCCACTTTGTTGAGAAGTTTTAATCATAAATGGATGTTGAATTTTTTCAAATACCTTTTCTATATCTGTTAAGATGATCATATCATTTTTATCTTTCATTTTGTTGATGTGCTCTATCACTTTGATTGATTTGTGGATATTGAACTATCCTTGCATCCCTGGAATAAATCCCACTTGATCATGGTGTATGATCCTTTAATGTGTTGTTCTCTGGTCCTTTCTAATCTTTGTTGCTTTTGGTATGTATGTATGTATTTTTTCATCTTTTCTCCCCTCAGAGAGTCCCCCTTAAAATTCCTTGCAGGGCTGGTTTAGTGGTCACAAACTCCTTTAATTTGTGTTTGTCTGGGAAACTTTTTATCTCTCCTTTTATTTTGAATGACAGCCTTGCTGGATAAAGAATTCTTGGCTGCATATTTTTCTGATTCAGCACATTGACTATATCCTGCCACTCCTTTCTGGCTTGCCAAGTTTCTGTAGATAGGTCTGCTGCAAACTTGATCTGTCTTCCCTTGTAGGTCAAGGACTTCTTGTCCCTTGCTGCTTTCATGATTCTCTCCTTGTGTGAGTATTTTGTGAATTTGTGTATGATATGCCTTGTTGATGGTCGGTTTTTGTTGAATCTAATGGGAGTCCTCTGTGCTTCCTGGATTTTGATGTCTGTGTCTTTCCCCAGGTTAGGAAAGTTTTCTGCTATGATTTGCTCACATAACCCTTCTACCCCTATTTCTCTCTCTTCCTCTTCTGGGACCCCTATGATTCTGATGTTGTTCCTTTTTAATGAGTCACTGATTTCTCTAATACTTAAATCGTGCTCTTTTGCCTTAATCTCCCTCTTCTTATCTGTTTCATTATTCTCCATAAGTTTGTCCTCTATATCACTGATTCTCTGTTCTGTATCATCCATCCTGGCTGCCACAGCATCCATTCAAGATTGCAGCTCAGTTATAGCATTTTTTATTTCATCCTGACTAGCTTCTACTTCTTTTATCTCTGCAGAAAGCGATTCTAATCCATTTTTGGCTCCAGCTAGTATTCTTATTATCGTGATTCTAAATTCTGGTTCAGACATCTTGCTTGTATCTGTGTTGGTTAAGTCCCTGGCTGGCGTTTCTTCCTGCTCTTTCTTTTGGGGTGAATTCTTCATTTTGTCATTTTGAATGGGGAAAAGGAATTAATGAGGTAGAAAAAATTAAAATTAAAAAACTATTAAAATTAAAAAATTAAACACACACACACAAAATCGAATAAATGATGCTTGATCGTAGGTGTGTTTTGGTCTGGGTGTTGAAAGTGGCTTGATAGATTAGAGAAAAAAGGGGAAAAAGAGGGAAAAAAAGGAAATCGTTTGAAAATTTGAAAAAATGAATACACTGAAGTAGACTAAAGTGAAATGATGGAAGTAAAATAGAATTTGAAAAAATTTACACAAAAGTAAAAAATATAGTACAGGAGCGCCTGGGTGGCTCAGTCAGTTAAGCGTCTGACTTCGGCTCAGGTCATGATCTCACAGTTTGTGGGTTCGAGCCCCGCATCGGGCTCTGTGCTGACAGCTCAGAGCCTGGAGCCTGTTTCGGATTCTGTGTCTTCCTCTCTCTCTGCCCCTCCCCCACTTGCGCTCTGTCTCTCTCTGTCTCAAAAATAAATAAACATTAAAAAAATTTAAAAAAATATAGCAGAAAAAAATTAAAAATATTGTTAATAAAAATTGAAAATAAAAATGAATTTTTCTCTTTCTGTATCAAGAAACAGAAAAGAAATGAAAAAGAGAAAAAAAAAGAAAATTGAATAGTTGGACCAGCTAACAGACTGAAATACTACTAAAATTATTTCGTTTTCCCCTAGAAGTCAAACTATGAAGCGCTTTATAGTCCATAAACTAAGCAGCGGTGAGACTTGTGTTCTTGAAGAGTGAGGTTGGCCCAGTTAGGTGGGGGTTAGTGTAATGGCTCTGTTCTCCACTAGATGGGGCTGCTTAGCTTACTGGGGTGGATTGTTGTGGCACTTGTAGGCGTGTATGCACATGCTGGGGAGTGGTGAAAATGGCGTCACCCAGCTACCCAGTCTCTAGTATCGGAACTCTGTTCTCCCTGATCAGCAGTCATGCACCCGTCCTTCATCTTTGGCTTCTGTCCACTCCCCGCTTCCACACTGTCCATGGCCGAGCCCCAGGCAGTGCCTCCCTCCCAAGTTTTGTCTCAGATGCAGCTGCCTTCCCTGGCCCCCCACTTCTGCCCCTCTGCGGAGGGTTTCACGGAGCAGTGACCAGGTGCTGGCCGCACCCAGGAATGCTTGCAGCATCGTGCTGCTGCTGGTGCTCAGAGATTGTGGCCAGGTGCCAGCCTGCCCCAGTAAAACTTCGTGAGACAGTGTATCAGCAGCACCTCAGGGATTATGGAAAATCACAACACACATCTGGCACCAGGCTTCACCCCCAACGACCTTGTTCCAGCACCAGCAAATGTGGCCGTTCTCTGGGGTCTGCTGGGCCCAGGTGGCCTCACAGCCGCTACCAAGTGTCCTTCTGGCAGTGGAACCACTTCTCCCCATGTGGTCTCAGAACCTCCCGGACCTCATTCTGCTCCTGGGGATTCGCCCTTCCCACCAGAGCACCACCAGGTATTGAGCTACAGAGTTGCAGACCGCGCTCCCCCTGTTTACAGTCTTAATGGAATTTAAACCCTCTCCTTTCTCATTTCTCCCTTTTTAGTTCAGTCCCTGTGGCTGTTTCCAATTTTCCACTTTCTCTCCAGCTGCTTTTGGGGAGGGTGCTTTTCTCGTATTCTCCCCCCTGCCCCCTGTGTCCATTCTCTCTCCGCACCCAAAAGCGGCTCCCTGCCCTCCGTGGCTTCTCTCTCCCCAAGTTCACCTCTCCACGCTGCCTACCTGCTAAATTCTGTGGTTCGGGTTGTGCAGATTGTTGTGTTAATCCTCAGGTCAGTTTTCTAGGTGTGCAGGATGGTTTAGCATTGGTCTGGCTGTATTTCATGGATGCGAGACACAAAAAACTTCCATGCTGCTCTGCATCTTGGCTCTTCCCAATCCTTTAATGTATTGTTGAATTTGGTTTCCCGACACTTTGTTGAGGAGTTTTGCCTCTTTGTTCTTCAGGGATATTGGCCTTCACTTTTCTTCTGTTGTTGTCCTTGTCTGGTTTTGGTATCACAGTGATGCTGGCCTCATGAAATGAGTTTGAGAGTGTTCCCTCCTCTTCATCTTTTTGGAAGAGTTTAAGAAGGATAGGTATTGAATCTTCTTTGAATGTTTAGTAGAATTTGTCAGTGAAGCCATCTGGCCCTGGACTTTTGCTTGTTGCGAGGATTTTGCTTACTGATTCAGTACCCTTACTAAGTGATCAGTCTGTTCAGATGTTCTATTTCTTCTTGATTCAACTTTAAAAGATTGTATGTTTTTAGGGATTTATCCCTTTCTTCTGGTTTGTTCAATTTGTTGGTATGCAGTTGTTCATAGTAGTCTCTTATAATCCTTTGTATTTCTGTGGTATCTGTTGTAACTTCTCTTTCATTTTTTTATTTTATTTATTTGAGTTCTTTCTCTTTTTTTCTTGGTGAGTCCAGCTGAAGGTTTGTCAATTTTATTTATTTTTTTCAAAGAACCAGTTCTTGGTTTCACTGATCTTATCTATTGTCTTTTTATTCTCTATTCTATTTATTTCTGCTCTAATCTTCTTCTGCTACCTTTGGGCTTTGTTCTTCTTTTTCTAGTCATTCAAGTGTAAAGTTAGATTATTCATTTGAGATTTTTCTTGTTCCTTCAGGTAGACCTGTATTGTTATGAACTTCTCTCTCAGAGCCACTCTAGCTTCATCCATAGATTTTGCTATGTTATTTTTCTGTTTTAATTTGTATCTAAGTTTTTTTTTTTTCTTCTTTGGTTTTTTTCTGTGACCTGGTAGTTGTTCAGTAGCATGTTGTTTAACCTCCAAGTATTTGTGGTTTTTCCAGTTTTCCTCTTGTAATTGATTCTTAGTTTCATACCATAGTGGTCAGAAAAGATGCTTGAAATAATTTTAATTTTCTTCTATTTATTGAGATTTGTTTTGTGGCCTAACATGTGATTTATCCTGTGGAATGTTCTATGTGCACTTGAGAAGAATGTGTTTTCTGCTGCTTTTGGATAGACTGTTATGTATATATCTATGAAGTCCATATGGTCTTATATGTCATTTATGACCATTGTTTCCTTATTAATTTTTTGCCTAGATGATCTGCCCATTGATGTAAGCTGCTATTCTTATATTGCTGTTGATTTCCCCCTTTATGTCTGTTAATATTTGCTTTATATATCTTGGTGCTTCTATGTTGGGTACAAAAATATTTATAAATGTTGCATCTTTTTGCTGGGTTAATCTCTTTATCATTATATAATGCCTTTCTTTGACTTTTATTTCAGTGTTTATTTTAAAGTCTTTTGTTGGATCTAAGTATTGCTACGCCAGCTTTCTCTTTGTTTCTATTTGCATGGAAGGTATTTTTCCATCCCTTCACTGTGTGTGTGTGTGTGTGTGTGTGTGTGTGTGTGTCCTTACTTCTGAAGTGAGTCTCTTATATGTGGGCAGCATATAGATGGGTCTTATTGTTGTGTGTTTTTTTTAATCCACTCAACCACTCTATGTCTTTTGATTGGAGAATTTAGTTTATTTACATTTAAAGTACTTATTGATAAGTATGTAATTATTGCCATTTTGTTAATTGTTTTCTGGCTGTTTTTGTAGTTTCTCTCTGCCCCTTTTTCTCTCTTCCATTGTGGTATGATGTCTTTAGTATTATGTTTAAATTCCTTTCTCATTTTCTTTTGTGTATAAGTTTTGCTTTGTGGTTACCCCAAGGTTTACATATGCATTCTATGTATGTATGTAACAGTCTATTTTAGACTGATAGCAACTTGAATTTGAATACATTCCAAAACTATATTTTTAGTACACCGACCCCCAAGGTTTTACATTTTTGACATTACACTTTACCTTCTTTCATTTTATATATCTTATAACTAATGTAGTTTTAGTTAATTCTGCTACTTTTGCCTTTTAACCTTCATACTAGCTTTATTAGTGACTTATCCACTGCTTTACTGTATATTTACCTTTTCTAGTGAGACTTTTTACTTTTGCATTTTTTTTTGTTGTTAATTAGTGCCATTTATTTTCAACTTAGAGAAGTCTCTTTAACATTTCTTATAACGCTGGCTTCATGGTGATGAATTCTTTTAGCTTTTGTTTATCTGGGAAACTTTGTCTCTTCTTCACTTCTGAATGATAATCTTGCCAGGTAGAGTATTTGTGGTTGGAAGTTGCTGAAAATCTGCTCATAGTCTTTTGGGGTTTCCTTTGTATATAACAAGTTGCTTTTCTCTTGCTGCTTTCAAGACTCTCTCTTTTATTTTTGACATTTTAATTATAATGTGCCTTGGCATGTATCTCTTTGGGTTCATTTCATTTGGAACTCTCTGGGATTCCTTGACCTGGATGTCTCCCCCACCACCCCCCTCCCCCAGGTCAAAAAGTTGTCAGCAAATAAGTTTTCTGCTCTTCTTTTCTTTTTTTTCTCTTCTCCTTCTGGGACTCCTATAATATGAATGTCATTCTGCCTGATGTTGTCCCATATGTCTCTTAAGTTATCTTCATTTTTAAAATGCTTTTTTCTTTTTGCTGCTCTGTCTGGATAAGTTCCAGTGCTTTGTCTTCCAACTCGCTGATCCATTCTTCTGCTTCATCCAGCTTGCTGTTGAACCCCTGTAGTGTATTTTTCAGCTCAGTTTTTGTATTCTTTGGCACTGTACTGTGACTTCTGTTTGGCACTTTAAAAATATTTTCTATCTTTGTTAAAGTTCTCACTGGGTTCCTCCATTCTTCTCCCAAGGTCGGTGAGCATCTTTATGATCATTTGAGTTCTTTACCAATTTGAATACTTAGCTCTGTATAATTACAGAGGTCTTTTTCTGAGGTTTTGTCTTGTTCTTTCATTTGAAACATAGTTCTGGTTCCTTATTTTGGTTGACTCTCTGTGTTTGTTTCAATGCATTAAGCAAAACAGCCACCTCTCCCAGTCTTGAGGCAGTGGCCTTGTGTAGATGATGAACCTGATAGCTCAACTTTGCCCGAGTTCTTGGTTGTCTCTTAAACCTTTGTGATTATTTAAATAGCCTGATTTATTCCTGGTATGCCCCTGTTGCTGAAGGTATGCCAAGACCTGTCAATGTTACGAGGGAAAGAATCTCATTTAGCACCGGTTTCAGGCTGACTGGAAGCCAGATTCTCAGGCAGCAGCTTTTAAAGAACATATATATGTGTGTGTGTGCGTGTGTGTGTGTGTGTGTGTGTGTGTGGTTCTTGGGGCTGCAGTCATAATACCTTTCAACCTCCAGGTCAGGATATCTAGAGGTGTTCCCTGGGTGGCAGTTGCAAAAATTGGGGCTCCAGATGAGTGTACAAACTTCTTTCTGGGAGGTCTTCTCAAGATGTAGCAAGCCCTAGAGTTTCACAAGAATGGTGTCTCCCTGGTTATGTTTCCTAGGAGTACCTTAGTAGCCTCTAGATATATGGGAAACCTGAAGCTTGTCCCTCAGGCTGAAGCTCCAGGATAAGTAAATAGGCCTTTTTCACAGGAAGACTGGGTATGTGTTTCAGTCTGCAGTCTTTGCAGTCCTGGATAAGGTGTTGGCCTGCCAAGAACTGTCTGAGAATTTATAACTGTCTGTTATAGTCCCTGGGAGCTCAGGAAAGCCAGCCCCCTGGGCCACTGGGGCCAGGCAAACAAGGGGTATCCCCTGTGTGGTTTGTGTGCACTGGTTTTAGCAGGGCAGCTGGAGAGTATAGGGGTCAGGGCACGCTCTCTGACTTCAGAAATGGAGTAGGATAATGCCTCAACTGAGAGCTTCAGCCATGGGACTGGAGAGGGCCTTGTCTGTGCTGGGCATGCTGGCTCCAGATTGGGTGCTGGAGAAATCCACGACCACTTAACTTCCCAGCCCCAGTTGGGGTATGGTAGAGTGTCACGACCACCTGTGCTGCTGACTTTAGGAAAGGAGTGAGAGAATGCCATGACTGTTCGTGCTCGTCCACCCCAGCCAGAGAGCAGGATAGTGCGACACCTGCCTGTGCTCTCTGGCCTCAGCAAGGCAATGGGACAGTGCAGGCAGGGGGAGGTGCTGTGTCTGCACAGCCCTGCCTGCAGTAGCAGGGTAGGTGGAGAGTACCCAAATAGCATCTGCTAGCACTTCTGTCTCTAGAGAGAGCCCCAACTGTCACCTGCCCCTCCAGCAGATGCCCCAGACCAGCAAGTGAGTCTTCTTTACATACAGTCGAGGTGCTTTGCAAATTGCTTTTGCACTGGATCCTTGGCATGAGTGAGACTTCACGTGGGACTCTTAAAAGGGGAATCTCAGGGGCGCTGGGGTGGCTCAGTCGGTTAAGCGTCCGACTTCAGCTCAGGTCACGATCTCGAGGTCTGCGAGTTCCAGCCCCGCATCGGGCTCTGGGCTGATGGCTCAGAGCCTGGAGCCTGCTTCCGATCCTGTGTCTCCCTCTCTCTCTGCCCCTCCCCCGTTCATGCTCTCTCTCTGTCTCAAAAATAAATAAACGTTTTAAAAAAAATTTAAAAAAAAAAAGGGGAATCTCAGTTTCCGATAGCATTTTGGGTACCTTGGGTATCAGCCCCTTGGTTTTCTAAGACAGGTGTTTTGGGGGGCTCATCTCTGGTGTAGATCCCAGGGTTCTCAGAGAAATGCTGAGATGTCTCTGCTTCTCCAACCCATTTGGATGTGGTTCTTGTTTTTGTTATTTTTTTCAATGTTTATTTTTGAGAAAGAGAGCACGTGCTAGCAGGGAAGGTGCAGAGAGAGAGAGAGAGAGAGAGAGAGAGAGGGACAGAGGATCTGAAGTGGGCTTCGTACTGACAGCAGAGAGCCTGACATGGGGCTCAAACTCACGAACTGTGAGATCAGGACCTGGGCTGAAATCGGACGCTCAACCGACGGAGCCAGCCAGGTGCCCCTTGATGTGGTCCTTTTATCCTTTGTTGCAGAGGAGCAGTTCATCTAGTTTTCAGGTCTTTTTCAGAGAAAAATGATCCGTTTGCAGCTAGAGATCCATACGTGCCATGACAGGAGGTCATGGTGAGTTCAGGTTCTTCCTACACCACCATCTCGGACACCTCCTGTCTACCTCATTGTTAATGGCTGCATTGCATTCCAGTGTTTGACTGTACCATGAATCCTGGAAATTCAGGGATTCAATTTCCAGAAGCTGAATATTGGGTCAAAAGGACATGGATTAAAAAAAAAATTTTTTTTTAATGTTTATTTTTGAGAGAGAGAGAGAGAGAGAGAGAGAGAGAGAGACATGAGCAGGGGAGGAGCAGAGCAAGAGGGAGACACAGAATCCAAAGCAGGCTCCAGGCGTTGAGCTGTCAGCACAGAGCCCGACGTGGGGCTCGAACCCACAAACTGCGAGATCATGACCTGAACTGAAGCCAGTTAACTGACTGAGCCACCTAGGCACCCTGGAAGGACATGGACTTTTTAAGGCATCTGATACATACGACCAGATTGCCTTCCATAGTGTTGAGCACAGCGTGGTTAATTTGTGGTTGTTATCAAATATATTCCCAAGCCATTTAAATTTTTTTGTGTAGATGGATTTGTAGTTCTAAGAATATCATGGAATATAAAACACCATTTGTAATGTTATTTCTTTCTTAAATGTTTTTATTTATTTAAAGAGGGGTAGGAGCAGAGAGAGAGAGAGAGAGGTGGAGAATCCCAAGTAGGCTCCACGTTGTCAGCCCAGAGCCTGACGCAGGGCTGAGTCTCATGAACAGTGAGATCATGACCAGAGCCGAAATCATGAGTCAGGCGCTTAACCCACTGAGCCACCCTGGTGCCCCTGTAATGTTATTTCTATGTGAAAAAATATTTTCTGTTTCCCATCTTTGATTCCGTGTTCCAGGAACAGTCTTCCTTGATAAAGCTTTATCTGGCACTAACACTTTTCTCACTTTTACTTGTTCTAATCACTACTCCCCACACGAATGCACCCATATACATGCTTTTTTATTTCCTGAGGTCATTTTTTTTTTTTTTTTTTTTTTTTGGCCTTGAGGGGCCTGGGGAGCTGTAATTTTTTTTTTTTTTTTTTTGATGATGCTTTGTTTTGAAGTTGGAAGTGCAAATAAAACATTCTGTGCTCCCCTTGTCTCACCGTTAGATTTCCTGCAACTTCGGGAACTACAAATTATTCCCTAAGTGCCTGGGCCGAGCTATGAAGCAGGTGTGAGTGTTCGTTTTTAGCTCCTCCTCCTCCCCGCCCCCATCATGCAGAACTACCATTCCTGAAGTCACCCCTGCAGGCCTGCACTGTGTGACTGGCTTGACCTGGAAGCACCCAGGTTTACCACCTGGGCCCTCTTCTTCCAGGTCCCCAGCGCGTATGGAAGGGATTGATGGTCTGCTGACCCTGGTGATTGAACATCGGCAGGGCTGGAGTGCTAAGCATTGTCATGGGGGAAGGGCTTGGCTTGTCTTTGTTGACTCTAGAAGCTATGTCGTTTTGTCTTCGTGTGGAACTATGTTACCTAGAGCAATCATGTGGGTCTCGGCTTAGTGCAGAGGCCTCTCTAGGTAAAGTACTGAAACCCTGCCTGCTTCCATAAGCTCGAGTGTTCTGAGCTTCTCTAGCCATAAATGGCTCCTTTGGAAGCCCCCAAACAAAGCCAGTTCTGTATGTTTTAGTGGATGGTGGCTTGCTCTAGGCTTCCTAAGCCTCCTATAGCGTGTACAATGCCAACTTCTCTTTTTTCTTTCTTTTTTTTTTTAAAGCAGTTACACTGTTAAAAAAAGTCAAGCCCATCCTTTATGTATAAATGGCATAATGGTAAATAGACCCACTGTTGGTCAAGTTGTTGCTTTTCTTTTTTCTTTTTGGGTAAATACTCAATAACCATATTATTATTGTTATAATTTGAACATCTACTGTGCCAACGGCATCTTATTCCTTGCTTTACGTGTGTTTTTCATGGCATTGCTTTTGTTCCAAACAACCAGACGTTGCATGTGAAAGTTTACATGAAAGTGCCCACGAGTTAGCACATAATTGCTCTTAGGCAAATGTTAGTTTTCTCCCTCTTTAGGTATCGGTTTGCTCAACTCTAAAATGGGAGAACTAGTTGAGCTATTTCAGAGGTCGGCAAACTGTGACCTGTGGGCTGGCCACCTGGTTTCGTTCTTTAAAATAACAGCTTTCTTGAGATATAATTCACATTCCATAACATTTATCCTTTCAAGTGCACAGTTCGGTGGCTTTTAGCATTCACGGGGTTGTGCAGTCACCTTCACACCGTAATGCCAGGACACTGTCATCACCTAAGAAAAAATCCTGTACCCGCTGGTACCGTGAAAGTGAATTTTTACTTTTGTAAATGATGGTAAGGACAGGGCCTGATCCTTCCAGGTGCAGGAAGGACTTGTCTAGCAAGTGGCTCATCTACTCGCTCATACATGGTGGGAGCCAATGCTCTCCTCTTTTCAATGAGTGCAGGGCAATGTGGGTGGATGGAGCCTGCTTTATGCTCGAACACTGTATCTATCCATTGTGTTCTGTGAGGACTCGCCTGCCCAACCACTGCTCTGTCCTCCTCTTCAATGCTGAATGGCCACCTAGCATCCTCTCCCAGATTGGCTGGCATCGTTTGCTTTGCAAGCTAGTCTCACAACTCAGGCCTGCAGAGGTGACTTCAGGAAGCACAGTTCTGTAATGGGAGGATGGGGAGGAGGGAGAGCTAAAAAGGAACATCCAGACTGCTTCATAGCTCAAGCCCAGGCACTTAGAAAGAGAAGGAGGGGGTGTTTGAAGCCCGCCATCTCTGAGCCTCACTTTTCCCACAGGCAGCAGGAAAGCTAGAGGAGCAGGCCTCTATCCTCCCCTTCTTCCCAAGTATACCCGCTCTTGCACCTTTGATTTCTGTGGTAGACAGATGGAGGGTCGGACTCACCAGGGACCACGGGGAGCTCAGATGCCCAGCTGGGAGCACCCAGACCCCGTACGCTTGCCCGGGTCACACAGCTTGCAAGTGTAGAGTCAGGATTCAGACCCAAACAGCCTGGCTTCAGCACTTGGTCCTAACCACTGCTCTCTACTGCCTCTCTAAAGGACATTGCCATCTTTTAAAGTGATGTTGCCTAACTGCAGGTTAGGCAGGGTGACTCAGGTGAGTAAGGTCGGGAAATTATGTCACATGAGGAATACTCAAAGGAGCCAGACATGTTTGGTTTGCACATGAGAAGAACCAACAGATGGGGGAAGAGGGATGACCAAAGCAATACAGAGAACCGTCTTCACACCTTTGTGGACCACAATAAGCTTTACTGAATAGTGCCACAGAGCTGACCCAGGATCACTGAGTAAAATCTATAGTGAATCAGATTCTGACTCAAAATAGGGAAGAAGCTTTTACAAGTAGAGCAATCCACCAATGGAATGTCTGACTCAAAGAGAACTTACCTTCCCATCCTGGGGACTGAATGGGCACCCAGCAGGGGTGCTCTTGGTGAGGGGATAGAGTGCTACTGCCCTGGGAGGGAGGTTCAACTGATGGCCTCTGGGAGGTGACCTCTACACCTTTGGATTTTGTAAGACACTAGGTAATGTTCAATCCGGGGTGGGGGGTGGGGGGAAGGCACAAGTTGGCCTACAGCAAACACTTACTAAGGAAGCTTTCAGGCAGGGCCATGAACACATGCCCATCGAGGGCCATTGCCACTCCACTGTGGGCACACACCACAAGCCAGGAGGTGACCTGCGGGTCAGTCAACTAAGCTTTTCTACAAAATTTAAGGGGTGGGATATTTTCTTTTCATCATAGTAGGGAAAGGTGATAAATAAGAACACGAGAGGGAGATATGGAGACAGAAAAGTTTCATTAAAAGTGAAGTCAGCTGCGGTCGGTAGCAAGGAAGAGGTCCACTCCAGCCGGCCACCTTTGTCCCGCCCTCTTCCTGCCCCCGTCCTGCCCCACCTCGCCCCGCCCACCCATCTTGCCCACGCTCGCCAGCGCCTCAGCAATCCTCAGCCAGCCTCGCCCCGCCCCCCCGTCCCCGCCCCCGTCCCCACCCCCTCCCGCCCTCAGCCCGCCCTCAGCCCGCCCTCAGCCCGCCCTCAGCCCGCCCTCAGCCCTCCGCTGGCCAGATTTTCACCCTTCTGCTCTGAATAAAGCTCCAATCCCTGTGGGGCTTTATTATTGTATATTTTCTTTTTCAAACAAAACAGTATATGTGAGTCAACTATACTGAAATAAAAGTTTAAAAAAAGAAAGAAAGCATCTTTGATAGTTTCCCCCAAATGGAAATAAAAGCGAGTAAACGAGAGGTGACATATTTGGTGTTCACCAAGCCTGGGCTATTCTAGGCACCAAACAGAGGGAATGGAGAAAATAAAGTTCTTTGGATCCCTGAAGTTCTAATACTCAGGTTTTTTAAACGTCCCTTATGTGTATGCTGAGGGGATGGTGTTTAAGCTTTTTGAAAAATACAAAAAATATGTGCCATATATTTGGAGGAGTAGTCTTAACTGCTAAGTAGGTACTAGTTTATAGATTTTCACCTTACTCCTACGCAGCGAAAGTTCAATTTGGAGCAAGGTTGTAGAATCACAGAACTTTTGGGTCAAAGGAAACCTCACAAGTATCTAGTTCATCTTCTCCTTCCTCTCCCTACCCTGTCTCAATCCAGGGCTCAAGACCCAGTCACCTGCCTTCTGCTTGATTGCCACCAGAGACAGGAAGCTTATTACCACCAAAGACAACATACATAATGCATTTCGGGACAATTTATTTGGAAAGTCCTTCTCTACATTGACGGGAGAGCTATAATTTGCAACAGATGACCCCTGCTCTAGCTATAGGACTCGCTGAACCCACAGAAATCTCACGCTCCACAGAAAGATTTGAAGACAGACACCATTAAGTCCTTGTGAGATTCTGTCTTTTAGCCAACAAATATTTCTTTTTGCCCTGGCAGAAGTCCTTAGTTCTATCAGTCATTCCTATATAATGGGGATTTATGTCTCTCTTTCCTCGGGATTCAATTTGCCAAGGTCCCTCTTACAGAGTGTCCTTCCCAAAACTGGACACGGTATTTCAGATGTGGACATAAATAGCCCAGGAATGAATGGCTCTGTCTCTCATTCTAAACACACCACTTCTAACAAATATCATGCTGGCAGCTCTGTTACATGAACAACACATAGAAACCATAGTCAACAAAGACTCCCATATTTAGCAGTATTTAAAATTGAAAGGTTATCTTCCTTCCCTGCATCCCCCCCCCCTTTAAACTCTGGAGGATGATGTAAATACTCTAAAAGGAAAATCCCTCATTCCCCAACATACTGTCTTCCCTAACCTGGCATAAGGTAAGAGAGAGCCCCAAAGAAGAGCAGAACCTTGAAGCTCTGACCCCATCCTCCCTGCAAAGGGAAGGGGAAAAACACAAAATCAGCGGTGCTGAGCACAAACTACTCCCTACACCATTTTAGATGCTTTATATATCTTGTCTCACTTTGTCTTCTCAATAACCTTCAAGGTGGGAGCCCTTAGCCCTGTATCATAGAGAGGCTCAGAGAAGTTAAGTGACTTTCCCAGAGTCACACAGCTTTTGGCAGAGTTTGGTATTTAAACCCAGGTCATTTTGACTCCAAAGCCATGTTTTTCCTTCTGCATCTTGTTCCTTCTGAGCCAAACCTGACTAAAGAGGAGGGGGACGCTTGTGGGATAAGCTTTTCCAAACTGAGGAAAGAACAGCTCATGCTAGCCAGACTGAAAGAATTATACCATCCCTTCCCTCTTCCCTCTTTCTTCTCACTGCAATCAAACTCTCTTCCATGTGTGAAATCACCCAGACAATTTAATGCTGCAATCACTAGATCCATGAATTAAAAGACCACATGTCGTCAAAACAACTGGAACATAAAAACTTTGGAGAGAAGTATGGTCATAGGGCTCCTCGTTCCCAAATTCCCACCTAGAAAAGTACTTGTTTCTTGAGCATTTAATGATAAATGCCAGAAAGGGTGGGGTGGGAGAAGTTTCCTTTCAATCAGTGGCTCTTGAACTGTGGTTCCTGGACTGGCGGCCGGAACGCCGGGGAATTTGTTAGAAATGCAGATTCCCCAGCTGACCCCAGACCTAATGAATCCAGAAACTCTGTGGGTGGGGTCCAGCCAGTTTGTTTTATAAGTCCTCCAGGTGCTCTAATGCACACCCAATAAACAATGTTCTCCTGCAGCTTCTGATGGAGAGAGATGTTCTAGGGGAACACGTGGTGGTCTCAGATGGCCTGGGGACTCATTCTTTCAGCCAGGGCCCGTGGCGCCCATGGAGAAACACAGCTTCTCAGAGGTCCTATAGAGGATGCGGACAAAAGGAAAGTGGGGCAGCTGGAAATGCTGCCCTGAAACAAAGTTATCAGTCGGACCAATAGCACGATGCTTAACTTTCACTGTGCATTAACTTAATCCAGAGAACCTGCTAACTGATTTGGAGCAACTGGCAGACAAGGAAGGGGGAAAAAAAAAAAAAGTCTCGTACTCCCACTGACAAAAGAGTTAGACAAATATCCACATGCCTTCTGCTTTTAGTTTCATTTTTTTGCCCCCACCGGGAAATGTTCGTGTACATGATAGTAGTCATCTCATGACAAGTTTGGGAGTTTCTACTAAGAATGCCGGATCAAGCCTGTCCCTTTGCATATGGCTCACATTTTCTAGTTCACAAACGAGGCACAAAGAAAGGGGGGAAATGAAGCGACGGGGTGGGAAGGTGCTGTGCCTTGGAGGGGATCCCAGCTGTCAGTGAAGGTCCGAGGCAATTCAAGATGGATTTCTTCGCAGATAGAGAGCTGGAGAAAGCGTTACAAAAAAGGTGGTGGTGGGGGGGGGGAGGCGGGGGGTTGCCGGAGGGAAATCATTTCAGGGAAGATTGAGCTAAAATGAGAACCTGACACTGGGCTGGAAGCAAGTCGGACTGGGAAAAGCAAGGAAACACAGCAAGGCCTTGCACCTCATTACATTGCCTTGTTCTGAAAGCGTGTTTCAGAGAACGCTAGTGCCACGAAATGCTCCCCACTCGAAATCGAGGGAGGGTCCTCCAGTTAAATAAGTTTAGGGATTGCAGCCAACGACATCTTCCTCTTAGAGCTAAATCATCATCATTTGACGTAAGACCCTGAGAAGTGGTGCAGTCAAGAAATCTTTTAATTTTATTCAACCCAGTATTTCCAAAATTATTTGGCTAGAGAACCCCTTCATCCCCAATAATTGCTCGTCACACCCCATAGAACACCGGTGGTATTCAGGACTGTATCAGAGAGGCAGGAGTAAGAAGCAGGTGGACGTGTGCAGGGGAGACTGGCGTGGACCGTTTGGGTGACAGCTGGGGGCCCTTGGTAGCAAGGAGAGCAAAGTCCAACAACAGAGAAGCTGCTCCGGGACGTGAGGTCCCACCCCTGTCAGAAGCCCCCCAAGAACAGCCAGAGGCAAGCAGGCCAGCCAATGGGGTGCAGCAGAGGCCCCCGTGCTGTCACCCAACCCACTCCCGAGACAGCCTCTCACTGAAGCTGAAGCAAGAGACTCTTCCAGCCACCTCCTTGATTTGAATATGTATCCCATCTCCCTCTCCTCTTTCCCCAAAAGAGTTCCAAATGCCAGAGAATTACAAGGCACAAAGAGACCCTGTCAGTTCCCTCAGATGCCAGCACAAGGAGTCACGTCTTTCTCCTTCTCCCTTCCAGGTCTGGGGGACTGCCAGCTGCTGGGACTAGGTGCTGCAATCATGCCACCTCTCTGTCTCTGGACCTGTTTCCTCCTCTGTGAAATGTTTGGGTTACACTGGTGATCATTAAGATTTTCCTTTTTTTCCAGCTCTCTCAATTCTGAAATTTTATGACAGTTGGGAGCCAGGGCTCCAGATTCTTGTTCTGTTAAGAACTAGCTGCGACATTTGAACAAATAACTTCTGCTTTGTGTGCCTCTCCTATAAAGGATTGGCACACAGGGTAACCCTGACGCCCCAGTGAGATCATGCATAGATCATCGGTGGTGAGTGAGGAGCCCCCGTAAAGCTGAAGTGGTGTTTTCCATTTTGGGCATGGCGGCAGTGGGTGATAGTTGTCTATGTGTGTAGTCTGTTAGTCTCCTTTGTTTTTCTCACTGCTGTCCTTGCCTTCAGTCCCCTGTCTGCTTTGTCCTGTGAGCCGGGATTCTCTTTGCTCCTCTGTACTCCTCAGTTACTCAAATGCATTTGTTGAGCGTGCTAGCCTCCCACGTTCTTCCAGATGTCCAGGAGTTGGGCTAATGTTGAAGACTAACAGGCTTAAAATAATTTCACATTTGTCTTAATTTAGACAGAGGTTGACCTGAAATATACCATTGGGCTGTTTATGCAAAGGGCCTCTTGCCAAAAATATTTAAGTATATGAGTCAGAGATGAAATTTGCTTACCTAAAACACACTGTTTTAAAGTACCTTTAGTGATTTTTCTGCCTGGATGATGTATCCACTGATGCAAGTGAGATTAGTTAAAGTCCCCTACTATTATTATATTACCATCAATTTCTCTCTTTATGTCCATTAATATTTGCTTTATGTATTTAGATGCTCTAGTGTTGGGTGCATACATATTTGCCGTTGTTCTATCTTCTTGTATTAATCTCTTTATCATTATGTAATGTCCTTCTTTGTCTCTTGTGATAGTCTTCGTTCTAAAGTCTATTTTGTCTGATATTAGTATTGCTACCCTGGCTTCTTTTTTCACTCCCATTTGCGTGGTAAATATTTTTCTGCCCCCTCACTTTCAGTCTATATGTGTCTTTAGGTCTGAGATGAGTCTCTTATAGGCAGCATTTATATGGGTTTTGTATTTTTTTAACCCATTCCACCACTCTGTGTCTTTCGATTAGAGCATTTAGGCCATTTACATTTAAAATAATCATTGATAGGTATGTATTTATTGACATTTTGTTGATTGTTTTCTTGTTCTTCTCTGTTCCTTTCTTACTCTTTTGCTCTCTTTCTTTGTGATTGATGAGTTTCTGTGGTGTTCTGTTTGGCTTTTTTTCTCTTTATTTTTTGTGTATCAGTTATAGGTTTTGGGTTTGTGGTTACTGTGAAGTTCATGTACAGTATCCTCGGTGTATAAAAGCCTATATTAAGTATGTCAGTTACATTCAACAGTATAGTTAAGCAGTGAGTAGCCTCACTTAGGTTGATGTACAAACACTTTGTGTCTCTGAGGGAAGACCCATCAATTAATATTTCAGCTTTCCCAGGATGCTCCAGAGTGGAATAGGAGCAAATCCCATGGTTTGTTATCAATACCATTGGGCCTGGAACAACCCCGAGCTTTGAAACCTGCGTAGGGAGATATTAGAAGTAGCTAATCACCTTTTCAATTCCTCTTGGCCCCGGATTTTCCCATAAATTAAGTATGAGAGTTGATTAATTTGAGGCTGGGGTGGGGGGAGTTGGAACAAAGGGGATGACCTATTAACTTAAAGCTTTAAGTTTTCAAGGGAGGAAGCCATACTAAGTAGAATTTACATGTTGATTGTGTGTATATAAGCCATCAATTCCACAGAATTTACAGCCTGGTTGCTTTTCTGCAGGAAGTTGTACTTCTCTCCTCTGAGACTAATTGAACTGTTCCTATATGAAAACAGAATTTCCCTTCTCCCACTAAAACTTTCTCAAACTTTTTGCTGACTTTAAACTACCTCTTCCCCCTGGGACTGGTCAGACTAGGATGTTCTTTGGTTTCCGTCAGAGAATCTGGCTGTGCCCTTTTTTTTAAATTGTTTTTTTAACGTTTATTTATTTTTGAGACAGAGAGAGACAGAGCATGAACGGGGGAGGGGCAGAGAGAGAGGGAGACACAGAATCCGAAGCAGGCCCCAGGCTCTGAGCTGTCAGCACAGAGCCCGACGCGGGGCTCGAACTCACAGACCACGAGATCGTGACCTGAGCCGAAGTCGGACGCTTAACCCACTGAGCCACCCAGGCGCCCCTAGCTGGGCCCTTTTTGAGTGTACAGATAGTTTGGTGAAAAATAACACGATGATAATAAAAATAAGTCGCTAAGCTTCGCTGGGCACTTACCATGTGAGCTCAGTGCTTTATTTACATTTTCTAATTTAATTCTCGCAACCACCGAGTGAGGTAAGTACAATGGTCTCCGGTTTATAAGTAGCCACGGGCAGTCTGAGGCTTGGTTTGATGAAGAGACGTACCCAGGCCGCAGAGGGTTGGAAAGAGAAGTGGTTAGCTTCCGTGGTGGAGCTGGTGGGCTACCGCCTGACTCCATGACCCATGCTTTCTGTCTCCCTGTAACTTCTTTTTCCTCAAGAAGACATCTTGAAAACTCCCCAGGACAACCCACAAGCAGTCCCTCGATGAAGACTCACGGACGAATAGCTTGGGGCTCCTTGAGCAAAGGGAGGTGACCTTGCTGGTCGCCTCCTGAGTTCCGGCAGCCCGAGATCTCGCTCGGCTCGAGCGCCCGTTGCTGCGTGCCCCAGGCCTCAGAGGAGTGTGACAATAATTCCTTGTTCAAGTCCAGTGCTCTGGGACTCAGCAGCACCTCCCAACCTGAGGATTTTGTAATCTGGAGTCTATTCCCGGAGCCCTGTTTGAGGAAAATGCTGAGGGCCCTGAGGAAAAAGGGTCTGTGTTTGGGCCTGTGGGCCTGGCTGGGGGCTGGAAGGCAGCGTCCCCATGCCGGTAGGGATACAATGGGCACACTCAGTGGGCGTGTGGCCCTGGGGACCTGCTTCAGCCCAGAGGTCAGATTATATCCCCTGAAACAAAGCGTTGGGTTTAGCCTCCTACTCACGCATTTCGTTCGCTCCTCAGTAGCTCTGGCTGGGACTCTGCATGCCCGGAAGGAGGGGGCTTTTATCCAGCCATTCTCCACGGCCTGGGCCTGCGTGACCACAGCAGCCAGCCCCGGCAGGCAGCACTTGGCCAGAGGCACGACTTCCAGTGTTGGACTTTGGCGACAGGGTCCTCGCAGAGAGAGAGGGAGGCCGGCCACGGCCAGGGGAACCGTGGGGCCTTGGAGTGAGTCAGTGTGGCCGCCCAGCCCTGGGGACTGGTTTCTCCACAGGTGATTATTGGCCAGGGAGGAGAAAGCAGCCAGCCAGGCTCCATTAAAATGCTGCCGCGGGCAAGGAATCATCTAGGAACTGTCCCCTGCAGGGCTGACAGAGTCTGGAGGGGTAAACTCCCAAGTCTCCAGCAGGGTTTCCCACCCAAGCCTCTGGAGGTTACTAAGGGAGCTCTGGCCCCAGAGGAGGCCGGCTTGCCAGGTGTTTCTGACACAGCTGAGAGCAATCATCCCTGCAGCCACCTTGTATCCAGCCATCTCCCGTGCCAGGACTGGACTCACACTGTCTGTTTTGTTTGCCAGAGCCCTCCAGGCTTGGCGACGTTATCCCCATTTCATAAATGGGGCTCAAAGAGCTAAGTCACGTGCCTCATCTGTAACTGGCCGGACCCGGATGCAAACCCAGGAATGGGTTTCTCCTATCCCATCTTTCGCTTTCTCAGAGGGTAGCACTGACTCGACCCAAGATATTGATCGGGGGGTGAGCATCTAGGGCAGCAACCACAGCCATGGAGTTTATGGATAGCTCCACGAGATGAAATGGGAGTGGAAAATGGCACTGGAGTACAGGCACTGAGTGTAGTTTCTCTACGTGGGCAGTCAAGGTGAGCGCCTCATTGATACACAGTCATCATACTGGTACGTCCTCTGTCTTGGTCTTACCCTGATTTCTGTGGGTAGGCCCGTAGCCAGACAACCGGTCTTGGGGACAACTACAGCTTTTGGTACACACACAAGAGCCGAAGCCATTCCGTGGTTTTCTGCCTTTCTCACCCGGGCCATCGGATCTGTCTTCCGTGTAAACCCTCTCTGCTTCCCCAGTCAATGTGTATGCTATTACTGTCCATCCTTGATTCCAATTATGCCCTTGATCCCCAGAGGCACTTTTTTCACATGTTAATATCTTTGCAGTTGGCACCCATTCTGTCATTGAGGTCTACGTTTAAAGTAGTGGGGCTGTTTAAATTGCTGCTACCTGTTTAGAACTGATGGGGACCAAGAACGGGGCCATATGATAATTCAAGCATTTATTCAACTCATCAGATGCCTACATTATGCTAGATGCTTAGGAGATAGAAATAACCAGCATGCAATCCCTTGCCTTAGGAAGGTCACAGTCTTGAGGGGCAGATAAGGGCTCCTAATTTAAGGAGCCAGGGTGTATGGAGGATCAGAGGAGAGAAGGCGGGGAGTCGGGGACCACTCGGCGGAGAAGGTGCATCGTGAAGAGGGTGGGAATACAAAGGGGCTAGGAGGGGGTGGGGATGGTTTGGGGAATGGTATTCTGGACCACTGACTAGTCGGAGCAGACAAATGTTCAGAATCATGAAATCCTGTGAGGCGTTTGCCGGCTTCAAAGGGTTTGCTGTGGTTCCAGTGGAGGGCACTTGTGGAGACATGGGTGTAAAATGAGGTCGCAGGGATAGGCAGGGGGCAGATCTTGGGGGACCTTGAGCTCCACACAAATGAGCTTAATCTCCATCCTGAATCCAATGGCAAATCACCGAGTGGTTTTCAGCCAGGGGGGTGATGCCCTGATTTGTGTAGAGGAGCTCCGTGTTGGGAAACGGATGGGAAAGAGGATGGCGGGGTGGGGTGGGAGGAAATGGACGGAGTGACGGCTGTTGCAAGAGAGAGAAAAGTCACCCTGAATGAAGCAAAAGCCTCATTTTTATTTGCTATTCCTAGAGAGGGTGGGCCTGATTATGGAGGCTTGAGGTGGATCGCCCAGTGTTACAGCGGGGCCTCTAGAACCTGCAGGTGGAAGTGGCTTTGTTCTTACCTTAACCCCGTCATCTAGCGGGCAACTGCTAGTGACGAGCCACCCCATCAGTAGGCAGGCTGACTATATGAACGAACGGATGCTGGGAAAAGCTAGAAAAAGAAGAAGAGCTCACTACTTGTCGATGCCTGTTAAAGAAGAGTCCTCATCAGCCTGCAGCGGTGAATTTCCAGCTTGCACTTGCCAAATTAGCTCACCAGCCAGAATTGTTTACGAGTGGATGGGGCTGTATGCCAGTGCTCCGGGGGGAAAATGTGCAGGTCTTGGTGAGAACCATCACAGGGAGGACGAAGTGGATATATCTGGGTATGAGATAGGCTATTCATCATTCAAAGTCATGAGAAAGAAATAGGTAGGTTGTGTGGTTGTGCCTGGGAATTACACAGAAGACGCATAATCCGTGTTGTTGGCCGACTGACCCACCTGCGATAGACAGTGGGGACAGAGGCTGGGTGAGAGGAGGAAAGAGCTCCTCTGCCACGGTGGCAACGCCTTGGAAGGGGTGGGAGATGACTGCTGATATGGCGACGCCAGACTTACGGTTCTCTTCCCCTCCCCGCTTCCCCGAACAGGTGCAGTGCCATACTTACACAGGGTACTGCTGGTGTGTCACCCCAGATGGGAAGCCCATCAGTGGCTCTTCTGTGCAGAATAAAACTCCTGTATGTTCAGGTACCGTAGGGAGGGGCGGGAAGAAAGAAAAGAGCTGGAGAGAGACCCTTAGCTGGTCTCCTGCCTCTCGCGGGGGAACCTTTGAAAACTGGTTGAAAGAGGGGTGGTGGTTAGGAGCCCTCTTCCAGGTCAGGGAGGATTCCATTCGAACACACTGCTCTGCAGTCAGCTGGATGATGGGGTCCGTATAGGCCCATGTGTATGTATTTCTTTATTTTGAGTTTAGGTTTCTGGTTCAGTGCTCTCTTCCCAAGCATCAGCTGTGACCCCTCGAGAATGGCATATAAATTTTTTAGCTTGGGTGCTCTGCTTGCTGGTGGCCTCAGGAGCACTTTATTGAGATAGATTTTAAGACCGTATGGGAGTTCAGCATCAGAGGCTGAATGATCAACTAGTGATGTCTGTCATGGGCACACGAGAGGAGAGTGGTGGCATGATGCCATATATTTGTCCCTCCTCCCCCCCCCCCCCCCGACAAATGTAATGTAGAGTAATGGAAAACTTTCATGACAGTGGCCCTCAATTCTGGCTGTCATCGGCAGTGCCTGGGGAATTAAAGAGCCCAGGTGTCGAGGCTCCTCCCCGTATAGTCTGATCCAGTAGGTCTGGAATGAGACCTGGAGTCCACATGTTCGAGAAGCTTCTCAGGTGGTTTTGGTGACTAGACAAGCTAGGGAATCATTGCTTTCTAGTGACCCATTACATAAGCCCATAGCATAATTAAGTTCCTTTCTATTTCAAACTCTATAAGCATAGAGAAATTTTGCTCTCAGGTCAGCCTCGTGGGATTGTGCATTTTGGATTTATATAAGCTCCACACTTTCCACTTCCATTCAGATAGTAGGGGACTTGGGAGTCACTCCCTTAATTCACTATGTGGCTCAGTCCTCATTCAAGAAAGCCTGTCCAGCCACAAGCTGCTTCATATTTCTTCGTATCTCTGTGTATAAGATTTTATTTATTTACTTATTTTTAATTTTTAAGTGCAAGCAAATTATAAAACATTTTCCTAAAACCTATGGGAAACTCCAAGGGTTAGCAGTCCTGCCATCCTAACGTTTTTCTGTTTTCATAAAACGTATTCATTTTTCTACTGGCCCTGCTATATAAAGGGAGCGGTAAGAAAGGGCAGTGAGCATCTACATTAGGAAACCAAGATTTGCAGGCCAAAATGGAAAGTTTACTTTATTTGTGGTTTACATGGAAACTGGAAACCTTAATTGGGGTTGGTGTGGGGCAGGGCAGGAATGAGCCCTCCTTGCAAATGACCTGGAAAGTTTCATTTAAAGCAAACAAATGCACCAGAAACAGGCCACGCAGGGGAATATAATTGAATTCTCACAAAACTAGTATATGGAGAAGGGGTATGATATGGAGTGAGAAAATAGGGATTCTTTGTTTCTCCTGGTGGTGGGACCTCTCTGCATATGCCCTCATGTGGGTGAGCTGCCCCTGCCCTGCATGTTGTGGGTTCCATGAGGAAGACAGGTGCCACAGGGTCAGGACCACGGGATGGGTGCACGTGGCATCCTAGCACATGCAGGGCGAAGCGTTCGGCCAAACACACACACACCACCCCCTCCTCGAGGAATAGGCCGCGTCTAGAAAATTGTTTCCATGCCTCAGACTATTTTGGCCCATTCAGTACAATTGGGCCAACAATTTTCTACTTAATGCAGATGGAAAATCGCCGATTTCCTGCCCTAACCAGCAAGGGATGTGAATCATTGCATTTGCAGTAAGAGGGGTTTCTTTTCAGTTGGCCCTACTAAGTGGACATGGCTCAGAACATGGAGGTGGTGGGAACTGGGGGAGATGGGGAGCGAAGGTGAGGGGCAGTTATCGGAACGTTACTCACCAGGGAGTTATGTAGATGTGGAGTTTTATAAAAAATCTGGTCACGGCTGTTGCCTGGAAATCATAGTTCACCTCACCGGTACTGTGATATCAGTGACATTGATGTTAAACAAACCCCACTTGACATGTATGTATGTACTAGCTTTGTATATAATGTCCCTAGACGTGTATACAATGTATGTATATACATAACCAACCACACGCTCATAACATGAGGCTTTGCCAGCTCTTTGAAAGAAACCAACAACCACAATGCATTCTGAATGTCTATGTTTTTGTTTCCCTTTTACCCAAGGTTCAGTCACCGACAAGCCCTTGAGCCAGGGTAACTCAGGAAGGAAAGGTGAGTAGAGTTTTATGCTCTATCCAAATGTTTGCTTCTAAAGCCAGTCCAAGGAGAGTTCTAGACAAGATGGAAGGAGCCTGGGTGTAAGCTAAAAGTCCCCCCACAGAAAACCTCCATTCTTATTCTGGGCTTCCTCCTAGAAGCACCGGAGGTAAGTAAGGCTCGTACCGTGGTGGGGACCAAGCTCGCAGACGTTCTGAGGGATGGGAGTGAGTACGGCATACAGAGCTGGCAGGGCCCCTGAGAATCTTGGTTCCTGGGCAGTTCAGTCCATCAGCTACCGCGTAGCCGGCATTACGCCAAAAAAGACGATGAAGGCAGGCATGTCCAAGTCTGCCCCGACCCTCTTGCTTTGGAAAGTCGGTTGAACATTTTTTCCCTTCCCCGACTCTCCTTAATAATTCATTGTTCCAGCCCATCTGGATTTTCTTCGCTAAGACTAGCCTGGCTGCACGGGCTTGCCACCTGGGCAGCCGTTGTCTTGGGATTCCCAATCATCCTGTCTTTAAACTTGTGTCTTGTTAAGTCCAGCGGGACAGTGAAGCCTGCACGTGCACATCCGCGTGACCCTGTTGGCCTATGGTTTTTGTGATGCACACAGTACGCTTTCCCCAGAACAACATCAAATAGAAAAATGTAAAACACCACGACAAGTCAAGAGAGACGCCATGGAAGAGAGGATAAAACTTTATAGTTTATTGCCCTTAATGGCACAGTGTTCCCGCCTTTTGAACAAAGGGCCTTGCATATTCATTTTGCACTGGGCCCTACAAATTATGTGGCTAACCTCAATTAAGGCATTTGTCTGAGTGCTATTTAGTGGAGCCGCCGACATGAGGAACAGGTCCCTGGGATATGCGGACCATAATTTCCAGCGTGGAGGACACTAAGCTCCACCACCGGTTACCTTCAGGACCACACACACACACACACACACGCACGCACACACACACACAGCTTGTAGCGGCATGCAGAACAAGTATCAATTTCACTGTGTGCGCAGGCACTCTAGAACCTCCATTTCGGGCTCTTGGGTAAAATCCAGACGGGGGATGATTGCATCCGAATCTGGGCCTCGGGAATTTCATGTTTGTGAATGCCCACGTGGAGAGCCGGGGCCTACAGAGGATCAGTGTGAGGTTCCCCGGGCTTGTCCTGCACGTGCTGTCACGAGGAGACTGAGGCGAGACTCTGGCCCCCCGCCCCGAATCCTTATTCCATGGGGGTGGGAAGAAGAGGCAAAGTCACCCTGCCCGATTGCGGGAAACGAGAATCTGGAGAGCCTGCTGCCCCCCAGTGCAGGTGCTCCGAGAAGTCACGGAAGCGGAGCATAGTGATACCACCAGAAAACGTGGACTAACGGGCCTTCCCGCAAGCAGGAATGAGTAAGTGGGTAAAAAGAAGGGAGCAAATGCCTTTCTAGGTCTCTCCCAGGACAGGGAGAGGTAGCCGTGTGTGTTGGTGGTTCCCTTTTGGGTGGGAAAGTGGGAGAAGGGCGTGAATCATTCTTCCTGCAAAGACCCGAACTCCTCAACCCTGTGAATGGCACGTGCCCGTCTATAGTTTGCTGGAGTTGGAAAGGGGAGCTGCCTTCAATTTTGCTTGTTGCAACTAAAGACTTCAGGAACATCGCCTCTATCCTGGGGCATGAGGTCGTGGTAGTAGAAAAAACGCTTGGCAATCGTGCAAAACATACCACCCAGATTTTCCCCACCAGAGAGAACTGAGGGCGTGAGGCTGCATGAAGCCCCCACACTGAGAAAGGCAGACGATGGGATTTTAGTTCTTAAACCGCACAGAGAAGTACTTTCCAGGTTGATGTGGCTTTGCACCCAATGGACAACAAAAGAAACAGACCGGTGGTCATTGCGGCCTCCTGGTGATCCAGCTGGAAGAGGGCAGGGCACCCTGATTCCTCCAGGGATGGTGCAAGGAATAGGGGTAGAGTCTGACGCCTCCTCTCAGAGACAAGTTGCTCAGTTTCCAGCATTTCGTTCCCCTACTCCAGATGGGTTCCTGCCTCCCAGATGGCTCTGCGGAGGCTTCCTCTGTGGTGCAGAAGCCCAGTGGGGGATGCTAGGACTCGCTCGTCCCTGGAGACTTGACTTTTGCCCATAGCCTCTCCTTCCTTCTACTTTGGAGGACCTACATAGGCGCTAACCCTCTCCTCTTTGTCTGTCGTAGGCCGTGCAGAGAAAAGCAGGCTCAGGCCACCTGTAGGAAGGGCCACCTGAAGCCACACCTGTCCAGGAAGCTGGGGTTTGAAGGGGGACAGGGTGCGAGAGGGCATTTGTAATATCCTGTGTCGGCCGCTGAGGTCCCTCTCTCGGCTGCCACTTAAGAATGGAATGTGCTCCGAAGGGCAGCAGGTGGGAAGACACAAAGGCCCCTTGTCTGAGCTGGTGCCCACACGTGGGGTCTCCTAGACGGCATCTCCCGGGAGCTGGAGCTCACAGCCCTGAGGCCTGCTGCAGAGATGCGAGGCCTGGGCCCTTGTGCAGAGTGAGGGGTACAAGCCAGGCCCCGGATCTGGGTGTGAGAGTGGTGGGGGGTGGCAGGGGGGAGCGGGGGTTGAGGGGAGAGGCGCAGGCCCAGCCTTTCCTCTCCCGCCCTCTTGCCTTTTGGAGCCCGCTCTGCCGACAGGGCTCGGAGGGATCGGTTCCCTCTGCCTGGAAGGAATGAAAAGGTGTATTGTGCAAAGAAGGAAGGTCTGGTTGCCAGCCAGGAATTAGTCCTGCGGAGGAGAGGAGAAGACCGAGCAGAGGAGGCTGGGGGAGGAGGCTCAGAGAGATAACAGGAGGTAGGGAGGAGGGAGAGAGGCCGGGCGGTAGCGGGTCACAGGCGGCTGGCCCAGACAGGAGGCCTGGGTTGCGGCTCCTGGGTCCACAGGTGTGAGGCCCGAGGGGAGAAGTGGGGGAAGGAGGGAGGGAGGCGCTGTTATCTTACCCAGATGCACGTGCTCTGGGAGGGGAGGAGGGTCAGAACTTCAGACTATTTACTTAATCCCTTGGAATGTCCTTTCCTCGCTCTGTTCTTTGGGCCCCTTGTGTTTCACGGACCCCTTTATGGGCACATGTGTGGTAATTAACACGTGCAGTGTAGGTCCCGGGCCATGTGTTTGAGTTTCAAATATCCATTGATCTGGGGCACTCCCATCTTGGCTCCCCTCCCCTTCTTCTCCTTTGGTCCTTGCCCTTGAAGAGTGATGCGGGGGGGGGGGGGCAGGGGGAGCTGGGGGGGCACACGTGCCTCCACATGTGTGTTATTGGTGCTTCAGAGGACTATCAGAAGAGAGCAAGAAGGCCGCCCTTGAGCTCTGACGATCTGCTGCTAAAACAGTTGGAGGCCGCAGAAGCTGAGGTAGAGATAAATTTTTGGTTTCAACCGAAGCAGGTCGAAGGACAGCTGGGCAGAGGCTGGGAGGCAAAATGCGTTTAGAGATCATGAATTTACCCAGAGCAGATTTTCCCGGCCAACCAAGGCTTGCAGATTTTCCCGGCCAACCAAGGCTTGCAGATTTTCCCAAGGTGCCTCTTTCTGGGGTCTTGATGCTAATGAAAGTGGACGATTTGGGGAGCTTCCAGGATTGCTGAATACGGAGTCAGGGACTGGTCCTGGGCTTGATTGCTTGTGAGGTGCAGGAGGGGAGTTCTCAGCCTCTAGGGGGTGAGGGCCGGAGAGCATTTGTAAAATTCTTTCTGCCAGTTCTCTGGGAGCTTTCTTCTGTGCACCCAGGACCACGGAGATCCCGGGCTGGTGCTTCTGTACACAGCGAGTGAAAGTTGAGGGCCGTCAGGAGTTTTCTGCAGTTTGAGTATTTCCTACTTGTAAGAGGTCTAGGATTTAGCTGTTTAAGGAAAGTGAGAGAAAAATGAAAACATTAGCAGGCTCTGCCTGCATTTTCTGCACAGACTTCTGTACTTGTCAAGCCAGTGTTGGAGAGGGGCAGTACTCCCAAAACCCAACCCACCTTTAATTTGTGGAGACTTGTTATCCCCCCTGAGCTGCTCCATACTGTGTGCTCTCAGTAAACAGTGAGTCACAGTTATTTGTCGTGGGTCCCTCTCTGCATCTCAGTGTTTAGAATCTTTCACGGAGCCTGGTCTACAGGTTGGTGCCGGCTCAGAGGACCTATCGCTGCGGTGGTGGATGAAGCAGAGCTCTCATTCAGGGCTGAGGGATGTGCTTAGGGCAGGGTCTGGCAGTCCCCAGACAAAGGGGACTGTGTGGCCTCCAGCCTCGGCCCTCCTGTGGTCGGCACACCTAAAGGAGGTTCACCTCGCTGCCCTGAGCCTAGCTGAGGTGTGCGAGGCTGGCTGTCTCAGAACATTCCCCAAGCGGAGCATCGTTCCTGCTCAGATGACTTTAACCTCTTCCCAGCTACCTCTCTTTTCTCTTCCCCCAGCACTGAAGGAGAGGCTGGGTCAGTAGTCGAGCTGTCGGCATTGCCATCAGATGGCAAAAGTCTGACTGCCCACCGTCTGGGGCTGGATTTGATTGGAGACGGGCAGCTGCTGACCTCTAGGGGTCGGGCCTCTGCTCACATCAGATTTCCCCAGGGAGAAGCATTCTCTCTCATACGGTGCCTGATGAAACAGAACTGTGCCTCAGCAGCTTCAGGCCCGCGAGAGGCGGTTTTTTGCTCTCTGCATGTGTGTTGCCGCTGTTTGCTGGTGTCCCGAGCCGCCCTGACCAAGCCCGGCACTTCCGTGTACCGGCTTTGTGGGGTTCGGTTGCAGAGGGGTGTGCCTGGGTGTGTTTGAGTGCTCATGCGTGTGCTGTATCTCTTTCCTGCCCCACCCCCCGGTTGGCTCATGGCACTCAATCCCGGCCCTCCATCTCAGTCCCTATTCTGGGGTCTCTGAAAGAAAGCTATGTGTGGAGGCTACTAAACAAAGAGTTTGAATCCCTGCCATATCCCCACTTCCGAGGACCGGAGAGGAAATGGGGTTTAGGCATCTGGAAAAGCCTCCTAGTCATAGATCCTTATGAGTCCCTGGTGTTACTAGTAACCTTCGGTGTATCTACTTGGCTTCTTATTCTTTTATTCAACAGATATTTATTGAGAGCTTCCTAAGTGTCAGGCTCGTTGCAGTCACTGAGGACCCAGTGACAAGTAACATGATGAGAGTCCTGGCCTTACCCTGTGGAACCATTCTAATGGTTCTTAGCCTCTTCTTACAGAGGTTATCTTCAGATGGAGGGAAAGCCTCCCAGGGAGCACAGACGTCTAGATGCTGGGAAGCTGTCACCTGGGCAGGGAGGCAAAGCAGGTGACCCCTTCAAGCAGCCCTGGTTGGTAGTTCCCATGGCCAGAGCCTCTCAGGAAAGGCCCTCGGAGGAGGCTGCCTGGGCATGGGCCCACTCACAAGTTCTTGATCCCTCTGTCTGGTGCCTTTGTGGGACCCCCCGGAGTGCAGGTGAAGGCTCAGAAATTGTCAGGCCATCGAGACTACACTGTCCCTTGACTGAGTGAGTTCAGTTCCAGGCGTGACCCAGTAACCTGGACAGAGGCAGGGATTTCAGCCAGTGGGTGCAAAGGCCTCAGGACCACGTCTGAACCACTTATCGCCAGCTCTGAGCGCCATGGAGCTCCCAGGGGAGGGGCGGCTCTCAGGTCCTCCTCTCCCAATTTTGTGACTGCTGAAAGAAAACTGAGATTCAAAAGCAGCTTGTTGTAAAGTTTCTACGGAAAGGCAACGGAGCTAGAAGAGGTAAAACAATCTTGAAACGAAAAATTACGTGGGAGGCACCATTCTATCTGATTTTTTTTAAACAAAGAGATCTTCAGTGCTTTACTCCCCCATGTCCCGTTATGAATTTCCAACTCATACTTCCCTGTGTTCTTCTGAACAAATGCTCTGACCTCTCCCCTTTTAGATATGTTTGTTTCATTTCCTATTTTAAAAATGACTTTTTTTTTTGAGCGCTTTTAGGTTCACGGCAAAATTAAGAGGAAAGTACACAGATTTCCCATATAGCCCCTGTCCCGATAAAGGCACAGCCTCCCCCGTTATCAACATCTGCACCAGAGTGGCACATTTGTTACAATTAGTGAATCTTCACTGACACATCATTATCACCCAAAGTCCATAGTTTGCATTAGGGGTCACTCTTGGTGTTTTACTTTCTATGGGAATGGACAAATGTATGACATATATCCACCGTTATAGTATCAGAGTTGCTTCACTCTTCTAAAAATCCTCTGTGCTCTGCCTGTATATGCCTTTTCACCCCCACTCCCCACCCCTGGCAACCCCTGATCTTTTTACTGTCTCCATAATTTTGCCTTTTCCAGAATGTCACAAAGTTGACGTCCTGGTACTCTGATTAAGACTTATACTGCTGTAGTAATCAGGACAGTGTGGCCTTGGCCAAGGGATAGACACAGAGATGAATGGAACAGAGCAAAGACCCCAGGCCTGCACTTCTATGGCCAACTGACATGACTAAGGTGTACAAGTAGTTCCAAGGTAGAAGGCACCACCGTGACTGGACATCCATAGGCAAAAACAGAAAACCCCAAACCTCACAACTTATACAAAAATTAACTCAAAATGGACCTCGGACCAAAATGTAAAATGTAAAAACTGTTAAAACTTTTAGAAGAAATCACAGCTAGGTGAACCTAGAGCTTTTGTGTCTTAGAACAACTAACACATGATCTAAGAAATTGACAAATTGGACCTAATTGGGATTAAGAACTTGCTCTGAAAGATCTTGTTAAGAGAACAAAAAAAAAGTACAGACTGGGAGGAAATACTTACAAACCACATATATGACATAGGACTTCTATTTAGGACACGTAAAGAACTCTCAGAAACTCAACAAAATACACGAATAGACATTTCACCAGAGCATCTATGCAGGGGGCAAATAAACACACAAAAAAGATGCTCAACATCATTAACCAAAAAGAAATGCAAAGTAAGATCATGATACGGTATCACAGTGCACCTGTTAGAAAAGCTAAAATAAAAAATAGTGACAGTACCAAAGGCTGTGGTGAGACTGGGTCCTTCATGCATTATTGGTAAGAACGCAAAATGATACAGCCACTCTGGAAAATACTTTGGAAGTTTCTTTACAAAGTAAAGAACTAAACATCCATTTACCATATAGTCTGGCAATTGCACTCGTGAGCATTTATTCCAGAGAAAAGAGAACTTGCGCGTACACAAAAACCTGTGCGGGGGCGATCACGGCAGCTTTACCTGTAGTAATCAAAGAGGGAAACAACGCAGGCATCCTTCAGTGGGTGAAACACAATGGTGCCTGTACGACTCAGCCATAGGAGGAAATACGACTCAGCCATAGGAGGAAATAAACCGTCGGTATGCACAACTATGGCTTGGATGGATCTCAAGGGCATTATGCGAAGTGAGAGAAGCTGATTTCCAAAGGTCATATACTGCATGATTCCATTTGGAGAACATTCTAGAAAGGACAAAATTATAGAGACAGAGAAAGGATTAGTGGTTGCCAGGAGTTGAGAGATGGGGTGCACGAAGGGAAGTGTGATTATAAAGGGAGATCTTGGTGGTGATGAACTCGTTCTGTATTTTATTGATGGTGGTTACACGAATCTGCACATGGATAAAATTGCATAGAATTACACCCCCCCCCACACACACACATATACACAAATGAGTACGTGTAAAACTGGTGGAGTGTGAATAAGCTCTGTGGATTTCACCAGTATCAATGCCCTGACTCTGATATTGTACAATAATGAGGTTACCTATATAATTTCAGGTTACCTATATATTTATGTTAACTATAAATATGTTACCCCTGGGGAAACTGGGTGAAATGTACTGTATTATTTCTGCAGTTTCCTGGGAACCCATCATCATTTCAAAATAAAGAGTTAAAAAAATCAGCACAGTTCTCTTTGTGCACCCAGCTCTGAACTGACTTTGCCACTGGTGGTTCCTTCTCCCCCGTCTCCCTGCTCCACTCCCTCTTCCTTTTTCTCCTCTTCTTCTTCCATGTCTGGTCTATTTTTTCCACCAGCATCATGTTTTTACTCTTATTCATGGGAATGTGGAGCTTGAGGACTTAGGGAATTGTTTGCAAAAAGACCACTTTAAGCTTATTTTTACTTCTTTTGGGAGGGAGTGTGCAGGTGGGTAGATGGAATGCAAAACATTGATCTCTTGCTCTGGAAAGGACCTGAAGGGCCCAGATAACCTCTGTTCTCAAAGGTCAGGATTAGGAAAGCTCACAGTACATTTCTGAGCCTTGTGGTCATGGGATCTGCCTCTTAGGAAATGTTGAGGTTGACTAAAATTCCATCCTCCTCCTGGTATGATTTGGGCCAGTGCCTTACAGGACTTTCGCAAACAGGCACTGTTGTCTCCCTGTGATGCCCAGATTATATCATTTCAACTTCTACACAAGGTCTCTGAGTCACACACTGAAGGGGTTGGTGGCTCTGGTGTAAATGTGGTCCCTTCAAAAGCGCGAACCTTCCAGTACTTCCAGCAGGCTGAAGTTTATCTCTGTGTCTTTGGAAAAGATGACCAATGGCAGCCTAAAAAGAATTCAAGAGGGAGCGTGACCCGTGATGGACATGGTTTGGGCAGAGCCCAAGAATCCAAGGGGGACTTGGGATCACTGAGAGACCTTCCGAATCTCAGGAGGGGGGTGGTGATTTCTTTTTTCTTCATTCTCCAAGGCTCCTCAGTCTCAGAGACCCCAAGAGATGCCATTAATACAGATTCCTCCTCTGGCCCCTTTGACACATTTGCTTTTGAAGGACCTGGAAGAGAAAGCTCTTTGTATGTGGTCAGAATAAACTCATTGTACACCCAAACAATTAACTCCTCAATGGACTTGCCAGCGCCTTGAAAGGCACGGCCCTGCTTCCTTGGACCTCTTGGGCTCTATTCAATCCCTTAAGCACACCAATGTTTTTGAGTTTTTGTTTTGTTTTGTTTGTTATTCTGAAAAGTCTTTCGCTGAGAATAGTCAGAGCGGATCAACATTGTCCTCAGCCTGCATTTATCTCCACTTGCCAGCGAGTGTCAATCAGGAATCAAAAAGCCAAACAGAGGAGGCTTTGAACGGTGTCATCGGGGGTCGAAGTGACTTCCAGCTGTCTGTGCGTGGGCCAGGCCTTCTCGCAGGGCAAGGAATCGTGCTGTCACACAAACCCACTGTCTGGACAGTCTTGCAGAGCCCGTGTGGGGCTGTAACTCTCTGGGGCCGCACCTCGAGGCCGAGGCATGGCTGGGGGTTGAAGAAATTGCCAGGGCCCTGGGGCTGGGCCATTTCCACTGCTGCTCACTCCCTTGGGGCTTGAGCACATCACTTTCTATCCCCAAGACTCCATCTCTTTTTATCTGCCTGGTGGCTTCCTCTGTGCTGGCCAGTGGTGAGAACAGATGAGGAAAGCCACCTGCCAAAAACTCGAGTGTTGCAAAATGTGGTACCATTATTGCTGATCTTGACGTTATCCTTGAGATGTTCTGTCAAGTTTGCCTCATTCATTCATTCATTCATTCGTGTAAGCTTGCCTTGTTTTTTTAATTGTTCTATTTTTTTACTTTTTTTGTGTTTCCAAACTTACTTTTTTTTTTTTTTTTCTTTTTTTGGCCTGGAAGAAAAGTGATAATCTTTGAATTGGCTTTTTTTTTTTTTCCAGTGTTCTCTTCTCCTTGTTCTGGAAGAGTATTGTGGTATTAAAGAGAACTAAAGTCTTACTATTTGAGGTCCAAAAGAACCACCGACAATGAGCATCAGGCATCACATCGTCCTGTGCATATATGTAAACTGAGATTTCAGATACGTTTTTCTTTAAAGTACATGGGAGGGTCTCCACCCAGATTAAGAATCACTGAAATAACAGCACTACCTCCTCTTTTGTTTTAACAGCTTTATTGAAGCATAATTACATGCCATAAAATTTACCCATCATAAACGTCCAGTTCACTGGATTTAGCACAGAGCGTTGTGCAGCCGTTACTGGTGAACATTTCCATCGATCCAAAAAGAAACCTTGTACCCATTTATAGTTATAACCCACTGCCTCCTCCAGTCCTAGGCAACTACACAGCTGCTGTCTATCTCTATGGGCTTATCTTTACTAGGCATTTCATAGAAGAGGAATCATACAATAGGTAGTATTTGCACATGGCTATGGTTTCTTTCATTTAGTATAATGCTTTTGAGGTTTATATTGTCACACGTATTAGTAATTCATTCTTTCTCATTGCTGAGTAATATTCCATCATCTGGATATATCACCATTTGTTTATGTGTTCGCCAGTCGACAAACATTTGGATTGTTTCCAGTTTGAGGCTATACACATAATGCTGCTATGGATATTGGCATACATGCCTCTGAGTGGACATGTTTTTCTTTCTCTTGGTTGGCTTCTCAAGAGTGGAATGTCTGGTGAATGATAAGTTTATGTTTAACATTTTAAAGAAATTGCAAAAACAGGGGCACCTGGGTGGCTTAGTCTGTTAAGCGTCTGACTTTGGCTCAGGTCATGATCTCATGGTTCATGAGTTTGAGCCCTGCATCGGGCTCTGTGCTAATGGCTCAGAGCCTGGAGCCTGCTTCAGATTCTGTGTCTAATGTTTTTTAAACATTTTTAAAAAATAAAAAAAAAAAAAAAAGAAATTGCCAAACCGTTCTCCAACATGGCTACTCCACAGCAATGAATGAAGGTTTCAGTTTCTCCGCATCCTTGCCAACATTTGGTATTTTCTATTTTTTAAAATTTTAGCTATTCTAGCAGGTTCATAGTAGCACCTCATTGTGGTCTTAATCTGCATTTTCCTGACAACTAGTGATGTTGAGCATCTTTTCATGTATCCATTAGCTGTCCATGCATCTTCTTTGGTGAAATGTTATTAAAATATTTTGTCCACTTTAAAATTAGGCTGTTCATCTTCTAACTGAGTTGTAAGGTTTACTTTATTTTTTTTAATTAAAAACTTTGATAGGATTTTAATTTTGTAAATCCGATTTTAAAAGTAAGTGGCTGGATAAAATGGTTTATTCTCGTGGTATTTATACCTTTAAAGTCCTTGCTCATACTTAGTGTCCGAAGGCCTTTAAAGTCCTTACTCCTGCACAGTATCCTGAGACTGGGAAGGCAGGCATACTTCATTTTTAGAAGAGGATATCCCTGCCCAGAGAAGAAAAGTGCAGGGTTCAGTTTTCAGTTTATGGGATGTAAAGCCAGAATCTGGAGTGTGACCCCACTAGAGACTGGGGAATTGAGTGGAAGCTTTTCCCTCTCCCCGGGGCCCAGTGTGGGACCTGGTATTGTCCCAAGGCTTGCCAGGAAGCAGCACTGATGTGGACCTTGGACCCAGGCCTTGGACCTATGTTTGGTAGAAGGGTGCGTTTGTTTGCTGGGTTGGAAGCCAGGTGCCCAGGTGCCCGGAGATGATGGTCAGAGGGTCCTGTTGGCTTTGGCTTGGCTTCTCAGCCTTTGGGCAGCTGAGTTTCACAGGTGGCTCTCCTGGCGGCAGGGCACTTTGTCTTTTCTCACTTCATAAAGATTTCCATCTAGGGCCTCCATTGTGGCAGCACAGCTGTATCTCTTCACTCTTGGTGACCCTGCGCTGCAGGAAGATCCACTCCCTGCACGTGGCTTCATGCGATGTGGGCTCTGGGCCTGCATCTGGGTAATCGCGGAGGTCCTTGGCCTGCAGAAGTGCAGAACTTCCCCCGGGAGACTGGAAACACTTCTTCCTCTCCTTGAGCAACAGACCTCTGCTGATTGCTACACCAGATGGGCAGTCCCAGACTCTCATATGGATGATGGGCGAAATAAGCAGAATGTTTTCTCTTATCCTGCTCCAGAGAGAGTTACAGCTCTTGGAATACGGGAGGATTTTAGTTGAATATGAAAATGCTGCATGAACCACTTTTCACTTGGGTTCTCACCGTTGTCCTCCTGGGAATGTTTGATTTCTCACTTTCCCTTTGTTGCCCTTAAGACTTCTAAAGTGAAGCCACCCGGTGTGGAGAGGCTGAGCACACCACACTAGGCTATTTAGACTGTGAACTCTGCATCCGGCAGGAGCAACCAAATGTGCATTGCAGCTGCCAAAAGACTTCATTCAGTGGCTCATTGAATTCAATGGAAAGAGGTGTTAATAGAGTCAGGGGAAGTGATGCTATTAAACAAAATGACATTGTGTGGTGCTGCTCTGTGTTTATTCTCCCTCAATGACTTCCAGATCAAACTTCCACAGTTTTGCATCAAAAGATGCCTGTTCAGGACTCCAGTGTGAGGCAAATAAGATGTCCAGCTAGTTAACTCCTCTCCCTCTGCTATATCTCATTCCCTGGAATGATTGTCACATAGTTGGGGATCGCCTTGGCCCCTGTCGGAGTGGGGTCTTGGTGTCAGCACAGGGGAATAATAGCAGGGTCAGGTGTCACACAACTGTCGGATTGCTGGCCTCAGCCTCCAGCCACGATTAGGGTCTCTATAGCTCTCCAGTCTTAAGATCCCAAGGGTGGGGTGTTGGTGCAAGAAAGGGATCAGAACTCTGTGTTCTTCCTCCCTCCTTGATAAGATGCAGGGAAGTCGGCCAAAGGTCTCGGGAGCTCCAAATGGTGGAGGGTTGTTATTATGGGTGATCTGACTGGCGTCTCAGAGACTATCTGAGAACTTGCATTCTCCATAGTTAATGAAATAGGTGAAGGGGATTAAGAGGTACCACCTTCTGGTTATAAAACAAATAAGATACGGGGATGTAACGTGCATAGGGAATATAGTCAATAATAGTGTAACAACTTGGTGTGGTGACAGATGGTCACTAGCCTTACTGTAGGCTGTATGCTTGAAACGAATACAATACTGCATGTGAATTATTCTTCTGCTAAAATAAACAAACAAAACCGAAAGCTTAAAAATAAGAGCCATTGGCAAAACAAGCAAGCAAATAGAAATAAATGACTGATTGAATAAAATGACAACAAAATAGTCGACGCTTGGAGAATAGAGTGTTCGGTTGTAAAAGATTTCTGGGGGATGGTGTAATCGTCACACTGCCTGAGACCCTGGGGTTCTTCTTCCCCCACCCCCGCCCAGGGAGAACACAGAGAAATCTCTCATCTATGCATTCTCAATGGGGGCAGAGATACCAAGCAGGTGAAAATGGATTGGGGGCGGCAGGAGGAGAAAGAACTCTTTGCTCTTTTTACATAGAAAGCACAGCTATACATACACCACATCAACAGAAACACAGTGTACCTATGTTATTGATAGTTCATTAGGTAGATGATTAAAAAAAAAAAGAGAGAGAGAAGGTCTAGGTGGGCAATAATGAAAAGAAGTTGAGAGACACTGCCCGACACTAAGGTTGGGGTTCTTGATGAAAAAAACTCAAGAGTCCTGAAAGGTGGGTAAAGTCTACACTCGCTCCTGACCCGCAGAGGGTCTTGCCCCTCAGGGAGCTGCCAATGTTGCTGGAATGATGTAGATTAGGGTTTTGTTACTGGGCACCTCCTGCTCCCGTCATCTCTGGTACAAATTTCAGAACAAATCCAGGGTGCAGTTTCCCACATCCCTTTCCATTTTGTTTGCCCCCACCTCAATGGGAATTGGAGAGCATGATGTTTCACAGTTAAAAAAATGTTCTAAGGGTTCCTGATTCTTTTCACTTTGGCATCCTGGAGACAGGATGGGCCCTCCTGCCCTTCTCTTCCCTTTTAGGTGAAGCTAGAGAAATAGCTAGGTGTTCAAGAGGGAATAGCACCACGGTCTGGTGTTTTCCTGAAGCTCTTCAACGAGGGCCACTAAGTACTATGCTGGTACCTTTCATAAGAGGGCAGGACGGAACTCGGACACCAGAATTTTATGCCACCAAGTATGCTAACCTTATCCTAACCTGCCTGGGCAAAACCCAGGGCTGCTGGGGAAGATGCCTGCCCCCCACCTCAGTTTTCCTGCGGGGAGGACCAGGGCTGACAGAGTCATCATGCTGGTACGTGCAGGTTAGTGAGGGAGGGCCCTCCAAAGCCATGACAGTTGAGCTCCCTTTTGTCCCTCCCCTGGAATGGTGAACACACAGCTGGGTTTGTCTTACTCTTGGCGTGTCTCTGTGGTTCTTTTTTCCTTCCTGTTCTTGCTTTCTATCTTTCCTTTCTCTTTGGTCTCTTCACTGGGACTTGGCCGGGCCATGTGCAAACCCCAACCATTCAACAGTGCTGGAGAGTAGATAGTATTTACCTCAATAATGGTAGTCTCTTTTCGATTCTTTTTAACCCTCAATTCAGATGACGGGTCTAAGCCGACACCCACGATGGAGACTCAGCCAGTATTCGATGGAGATGGTAAGCTCTTTTATTACTTACGACTCTAATTCTCCCACCCGTGTTTAGATTTGAGGAACATCCTTTCTTTGGATGTTTGTGTAAGCTTTATTATTAGTTTTTTCTTTTTTAATTTCAATTTTTCCCAGTTTAGTCTGGGTTGTTTTAACCTTTTAAAAAATGCAAATCCTCCCAGGAACTGGTACACTCTCTACTTCTGGAAAGGTCCTCTGTTCTAGCCAGGCTTCCTGCCTGGCTGCTGATGTCCAACAATAACACAGCCTGGATGGACCCTTTGAGCTGCCAAGACCAAGGAGCCATGGCTGAGAAAGACAGGCCAGCACTGTCCCTTCAGTAGATGAACCGACACAAGTTCCTTCTCTGTGCCCAGCGTTGTGCTAGGCCTGTGGGGGACAATGGAGGATTAGATGAGATGAAGCCTTTGCTCTCAAGACAATGGCAACTATCAGAGAACTTTATGTGTTAAATTACATGGTCTCAGTTTTTATTATAATGGACATTTAAGGGAGAAAGAGATCACCATGGTCTGGGAAAAGACTGTGTCAAGAGATGGAACGTGGACTGGATCTTGAAAGGAGATGGGAAGAATCAGGGCATTGTAGTTGGGGTAGTGGGGAGGGGAGCATATGGTGGGGATGGGGTATTGTAGGAAAGTAGGGGGAAAGGGATTGGTTAGTGGACCTGGTTTAGCTAAGTTGGACCGTGAGAGCTGAGTCAAGACATTTGTAAGAGGAGAATTCTAGGGCAAGAGAAATGGTGTGGCTGGTAGCAAGATAGAGGCTGGATGTCCCTGGAGGTATGAGGAATGACAGGTGAGGCATGGAGTGCAGAAGGCTGGCCTCTCTTTGAGCTTGGGTTGCTCCTGGCCTGCATTCTTCAGGATGCTTTGCTGTGTACTCCAAGTTCCCATGAAGAAGAGCAGGAAGCTTGGCAGAGTGCAATTTCTAGAAAGTCTGACAATGAGGTTTGACTCTGAGTGCAACATGCAGCGACCTCTGAGCAGCTTTCGGCTGAGTGTATCCAGGCCTAAATCACGAGACTGGACAGGGAGACAGGAGTAAAAAGAAATTATGCCATTGGTTGGTACTGTGGCTAGGGATGTCTCTAGCACAGGCTCAGCTCTAGATAGGATTGAATGTGAGCTGTCCTTTACAACTGGTCATTTAGTGGAACATACGTGTGTTCATGCCTAGAAATTCAGATGTTTCTGTGATCCACAAATCTCCTGGATTATTGGCAGGTCTGGGGTCCTGGGGGATCAGGTGGGAGGTGGAGACCGTGTCACCTTGGGAGATCGCCCCAACAATCCCACTGAAGACTTCATGACTCTGAAGTTGATCAGGGTTCTCCTGATTCCCATACCACTTGTCCACTGAGCGACCCAAGCCCTGAAGGCCCTAGAGGTTCCCCCAAGCTCTCTGGATGGAGGGATTCAGCCTCTGTTCAGTGAGAATCCATTAGGAAAGGTATTGATGCACACGTTGGACTCATCACTTTCCTTCCCATGTGGAACAGAGTCTCAGCAAGCTGAAATCTGTTGTGGCTCAGTCGTTTCCTCCAAAATGGTCTCTGTGGTTTGTTTGGCATTCGTTTGTTGATTTATCCCCTTTAAATCTTCTTCCAGGGAAGCAGCTGAGAGAGACTTGGCTGGGCCCATGCTCCTCACCTCCTGGGATAATATTTTTATTCCTGGATGGAGCGGCTCAGCGCCTCTGGACTTAGACCACTCTGCCTCTGAGTATGGGAGGCCCTCGTTGGCTCCTATGAGCTGGCGGGTAGAGGAGCTTCCTTACTGAGAAGGGAGAGGGCATTGGGACAAAGTGGATGTGGAATGAGGGAGAAAGCTCCAAGCCTTGATGCCCCAGGCTTCAGAAAAAGCTCCTGAAGTCTGGGGGCTGCACTACAAGTTATCTACTCCCTTTGCCCAGACTTTATTTTCTCCCTTCTTCTTCTTCTTTTTTTTTTTTTTTTTTTTCCAGAAATTACGGCCCCCACTCTATGGATTAAGCACTTGGTAATCAAGGACTCCAAACTGAACAACACCAATGTGAGAAATTCAGGTAAATGATCTGCCTGGGATTGTATACATGCCGATTCGCCTGTGGTTGCCCTGTGGTTACTCCACAACTACCTGTTGTGTGGGCTTGGGCAAGTCCTTTAACCTGTCTTATCTTCAATTTCTACAGCTATAAAATGAGATTAGATGAGTTAATCCCCTCCAACTTTAATTTTCTTCAGTTAGTATGTCAGGGATCATCTTTCATGAGTAGTTGATCCTTTTAGCAAAAAAATCTTTTGACTACATGTTTTAATACTTTCAAGTGGCTCTTTATATGCCAGGCAGAGAATTTTTAAAAATGGCCTGGCATGGAAAAGTTGGACTTCAAGCCATAAGAGACTTGATTCTGTGCGTTTTTTAAGGCTCAAAATGGCTGCTTACAGTCATGTATTTTCTGATATGATCTTTTGAGGGTCTTATGAGTGGTCAAGTTTTGGTGCTGGCTGAACCCCTTGTGGAAAGGTGATAATTTTTGAAGGGTGATTAGATTTGTAGGACTCACTTGTAGAGTTCATTGATCATCAATGAAGACAAAAGCAATAAAGTTCATCTACCATCAGTAACGACCAGAAGTCCACCAACAGTAAAATGTATTAACAAACTCAATCTGTATCTCTATCATGGGGAAATCATCCTTCTTTTAGCCTAAGACCTCATTGTGAGAAATGCCCCTCTGCATAATTTATGCCTGGTTGGTGAATTTCATTTCAGCCATATCATTTTTTCCTTATGGATATCAAGGTCTATAAACAAAAGACACATCCCTTTGAACTGATGGGCAGAGTTTTACAAGACCATCAATTAATGAGTGGGCTCTCATTGGCCCCCTTTAGGTTTATCTGTATGCCAGCTTTGTCCTAAAGGTGGGAGTGGGGAAACTTGAGTGCAGGAAGTGAGTTAGCCCATGAGGTAGATCCGTACAGCATTGGTTGATTTTCTCTGTGACTTGGGCTGCATGTGTTTGGTTCCCTTTTTTTTTTTAATTTTTTAGTGTTTTATTTATTTTTGAGGGAGACAGAGACAGAATGCTAATGGGTTAGGGGCAGAGAGAGACGGAGATACAGAATCCGAAGCAGGCTCCAGGCCCTGAGCTGTAAGCACAGGTCATGACCTGAGCCGAAGTCGGACGCTCAACCTACTGAGCCACCCAGGCGCCCCTCTGGTTCCCTTTTTTTATCAAAGATGGAGGTATGGGATGGTAGGGTGGGAAGAAGACCTTGTGAATCCTGTGGGCCAGAGTCTTTGACACAATCGTGCCATGGTTAAAGCATAGACGTTGGAATCGGCAAAACCTGCATTTGCTTCCTGGCTCTGACACTTAGTGAGTGACCCAGTCAAGGCACATAATCCCCCCCTGAGCCTCAGTTCTCATCTGGGATTATGATCTTTCCCTCAGGGGACTGTGGTTAAAGGTTAGCTGAGTTACTGTCTGTGTGGAACTTAACCAGTGCCTGGCTAAGTGATAGTAAGTGCAGGATAAACGGTAAGTACCTATCTTTGTTATTCTCATCATCATGGTAGGTAGGGAACAATGGAAATATTAATGATACTGCTCTTGCCGCGAGAATCTCAATCAGGAAAGAATTTGTGACTGTCATTGTAAGCAAAAGCTTCTTTGCAGAACCTTTTCCCGCCTCCCCTCTTGCTGTCAGGCAAATATAAGTCAAAGAGAGGTGGTTTTGGTGCCTGTGGTACCTCACTGGAAGTGACAGGAAGCAGTTTGCTGGCCTTTGGCATATGGGAATGAAATAGAAGCATTTGGATGCGAATGTGTGCCTGGGGGTGTCTTTTTTGTGGTTTTTGGCCCCTCTCATAGACCAGGCAGAAGGAAGGGCCATGCCTCCTGAGATGTTTCCCAGCGTGCCCAGGGAAGCCTGACTCAGCCCAGGCCAGGTCTGTAGGTTTGTCCGATACCAAAGCCCGTGCTGTTGCCATTACAAGGTTTACCACCTTCTACGTACAAATGAGCCCCTACCCTTGCCCACAAAAGTCAGACCTCTCATTTGTGAGAGCGTGCACTAGAACAGAATGTTAACGCTTGGCAAAGGTTCGTGTTGGGGGGGGTAGGGGTTGGGCAGGGCTACGTAAGCTGCCCAGAGCTCCTGGGCTGCGTCAGGCTTCCCTGGGCATGCTGGGAAACATCTCAGGAGGCATGGCCCTTCCTTCTGCCTGGTCTATGAGAGGGACCAAAAACCACAAAAAAGACACCCCCAGGCACACATTCCCATCCAAATGCTTCTATTTCATTCCTATATGCCAAAGGCCAGCAAACTGCTTGCTGTAAAGGGTCAGCCAGATAGTAAACATTTTAGGTTTTGCAGGCCAGACAGTCTGTCACCTATTCAACTCTACTGTCACGGCACAAAAACGGCCATAGACAATATGTAAATAAATGGGATAGCATAGACCTGGCTTCCAGTGCTAGCTTCCCGTGAGAGCTAAGTGACCTCGAGAAAGTTCGTACGTGAAACAAAGTTATTAGCGCCTTGCAGGGTTTTTCTGAGGATTCAACAATATATGAAATGCCTAACACATAGTAGGTGTGTCATAAATGATTTAAAAAATAATGGCTTCTCTGCTAGCCACCCGTCATGCTATTCCATTTGGTTTGATGAGAAGTCAGATCTACCTTAATGATAACTCATGTCTGGGGTGCTGGCTCTGCTATGGACTGGAGCCTCTGGGTCAAGCCCCCGAGGCAGGTTTCCCGTCAGAGTTTGCCAGAAGATTCTGGGTTAGGTGAGCTTCAGCCCCCACCTCTGGGGAGGGTGAAGTGGGCCTCAGAAGCCAGTCTAGGTGAGAGTTCTTCCCACTCGCTCTCGGAGGCAAGAAGGCCATCCCAGTTCCCTCTACACCCCAAACATCCGTCTTTCACACTCAGACCCTGTGACGCCAGGTTTGTTTTCTGGCCTGGGGACTGTTGATGTTGGAAAGGTTCCACGGGGCAGCTGAAGCTTTGCAATAACATGACGCATACGCCTGCAGACTTATCCTGTCTCCTTCTCTCCTCCTGGAGGTGTCGATCCTTGTTTTTAAGGCTTTGTCTTGTGTTCACCATGGTCAGTGTCGCCTGTTGAGTACTTGGCAGCCTCGGCGTTGACGGGTTTGCCTCTTCAGACTTCTCTCTCGGATCCTTGTCTCCGCTGCACCAGGAGCTCTCCCACTTTCAGGAGGACGACGTACCTGGCCAGCCGACGCCCTAGAACCTGAGAGCAGGTGTCTTCCCACCTATGAGTGTTGGCCAGAGACTCTGTTCTGCTTTTGTAAGAAAATATGAACTCTTGCGGAGTTTTTGGTATCAGAGGCTAGCTACTAAGGCATTTCTTGATATAACTAGAACTTAAAAGTCTTTTTAGTCATCTGCATTTTTATAGGAGAGAGCAGAGAGATTAACGAAATGACGAAAACTAGGCTGTCTCATTCTCCGTCCCATACGCCATATCCCACGGCTTCTAATTTTACTGGGTGCAGACACTGTCGTACAGCTGTGATTTACAAAAGTCTCTCTCCCTCTTGATTTCCACCACCCCCCACCCCCCACCCCCACCCCCCAGTATGACAAAATTCTGTGCTTTCTGGCCTGGGAAAATACTCTCAGGACGTATGGTCGTGTGAGCCTTAACTCTTCTCTTGGAGCAGCATAGCAATGCCCTCAAGGCACACAGGCCCTTTCCCTCTGCCCCTACGCGGCTAGCTCGCTCTCGGGGCCACTGGTGGAGTCATTTGACTTCCCTTCTTCCTTATCCGTCTGTTTCGTTCCTTTATTGCCACCTTTCCTAGTTAACTTCTTTCACGATCTCATCTGGGATTTCAGGAAGGCCCTAGAACCTGGCACTGTGGGTGAAATCCAGAAGGACTCGCTTTTCCTCCCTTGCCTCTTTGTCCCGCACAGCTTCCTTCCGGGTGTCCCCGAAGGCAGCGGCTTGTGGAAACTGTCTCCGGGAGACAGAGCTGTCAGCGGGGACACAGGGTGGAAATGCGTTTCTTGTAAGTTTTGTCATGAAAACAACCCCGTCTCCTCCTACGTGGGAGCGTTTGCCTAACTCACCATCCATGTCGCAGGTAAGGGGTTTGCAGCCCCCTGACCCTTACCTGTCGGTGTCAGTGTCAGAGCGTTGCTCCTCTGGGCCTGCTGTGGTTCCCTTGGCTGCATTTGGGATTGGTCCTTCCTCGCCAGGAAGCTCCTGCCGGGACAGCTGCTGTGACTGGGATGTGGGGTCACTGAGGCAATTGCACCTCCCGGCCGGATCCCCCACCCCCCCAAACCAGCACTCTTGGCCTGCCCAGAAACCGCGGGGTGATGTAATGACCTGAGGCCTGGAAAAATAAACAGCTCTCAGGGAAACCAGCGGTAGCCGTTGTGAGCAAATACCCCACAGCCACCTGGAACCTTGCACATGACGTGATTGGAAGGAAGAATGAGTAATCCGCTAACGTTAGCAGGCGAGGACGGGTCTGGGCTTGTGAGCATTTAAAGTATCTATATAAAAACAAACCCTTGATGTTTATTTCTATAACTGGCCTCCTGGATGTCTGCCCATCTATCTTCTGCAGGTGTCTTGGCCACTCACGGCCAGTAGAAGGGAGCTGGGGACAGGGAAGGGTGGTCATCCCTATGGCTCTCTCCATAGCAACAAAGGCCTTTCTCAAGCTTTCCCTTTGCAGAGAGGAGCCATAAACACGTTTGCAGGCCCTAGAGAGCCCAGCCCCACAGTATATTATTGCCCTGTTTTCAAATTAGCTTTCCCTGTCTTGTTCCCTCACCCCCCACATCTGCTTCAGACAGAGGGGTGCTGGGCGGAAGTATGACCAGCATCTATCTGGGACTTGCTCGAACAGCAAAGGTTTTTTCTGCAGGTGAGTCTGTATGCTTTTTGGTGTTGATAGCAAAACCATGCGCCCCAGCGTTTTCCTTTTGGCCTCTGCTGCTGAAAACCTGAACCCAGAGGTCCTGCTGAGGTATTGTAATTGGCTCCTTCCAGTTTACTAGAAGTCAAATACCATCTCTTCCCTGTCTGAGGATCCTCAGTCTGTGTTTATTTGTAAAATGGCTTTGGAAGAAGTCAGGGTACATATCTTATAAGCACACTCATGCATTAGTGTTTTGGGAGATGAAGGGTGAAGTTATGATACTTTATTTGACAAAAGCTATCTCTCCCATCACCACTCCCCAACCCCCCCCCCCCCTGGCGTGGGCTCCCTCCTTCCTGTCTCGCCTGAAGTTTGATTTGCTAGCTCTTGCCCTTAAAGGACAGAGCTTGTCAGATCAAGGTCAATGATGTTACTGAGCAAAACTAGAAAGAAGACAGCTTGCCCCTTCTCAGTACATGTCATTGCAAAACCACTGGGAAGCATTTCACATTCTTTTTGGTGGAAGGGTCGTATGAGCTCCCGGAATGGCATGAGGCAGTAGAGATGGGGCCTTTTCTAAAATTTGAAGGGATATGAGTCAGTGATGCTTTGGGGGAAAAGTTAAAAAAAAAAAAAAAAAGTGCCTATATGCTATATTGGGACAATCCATCCTCGAAGAAATATCTTCCGTAGAATTTATATCTTGTTTTCCTCCACTCCTCAGTTTCTTCTGCGTGGGAAGGCAGAGGTCACTGCTTCCGACAATGGTGAGCCATGCCTGGCCATTTTGGGTTCCACAGAGAGAAATTATTTAGACAGGCTGGCTGGTTTGTAATTTTCCCTTACACGTCCTCACCCACGACATTTCATCCCAGCAACACGCCCTATTTACAGAGCCTACTGCAAACGCCCGCGTGAGTAGGTGCCCTCAGCCAGTGTCAGGCATGTGGGACGGGCACGGTTGCTTTTGTTCTGGAGATGGGGCCTCTGAGCCACAGCAGGTCAGGCAATGCAGTGTGACCCTGAGGGGGCTGAGTGGTGCAAAGGAGAACCTGAAAGCCCCAACAGTGCCCCTCACTTAACCCCTTCCTGGTGCTTGGGTTCACTGGGTGCCTCTCACTTAACCCCTTCCTGGTGCTTGGGTTCACTGGGACATGGGAGACTGAATGTTGATCAGGCAGCTGAGCTGTGGGGACCTGCACCCGATGTTGCCTAATTATAAAATTGTGGGCCAAGAGAGCATATCTTTTTATTATTACTTTTTAATGTTTATTTATTTTTGAGAGAGAGAGAGAGAGAGAGAGAGAGAGAGAGAGACAGAATGTGAATGGGGAAGGGACAGAGAAAGAATCCGAAGCAGGCTCCAGGCTCTGAGCTGTCAGCACAGAGCCCAGTGTGGGGCTCGAACTCATGAACCGTGAGATCATGACCCGAGACAAAGTCAGCCACTTCACTGACTGAGCCACCCAGGCGCCCCACCCCCCCGCTTCATTTTAAATGACAGAAAGGAGCTCAGGCTGGTTGAGGGCCTTGTTCAGGGTCACAGGCCCATCAACAACTGCTGTGTGCCAAGGCCTCTGCCTGGTGCTAAGGGGAAGAAATACAAGGGGTGTCTAAGGAAGGAGCCGACTGTCGAGCGATGGGGTCCCAGAGGGAGGGGGGCAGTGGTGCCCTCCACTCCAGTGGAGGGAAATGTTCCATCACTGATACTGTTTTGAGTTGCTGGGATGGCGATCATAAAAGGCAGACTGATTCTTAGTTCTATTATTATATTTTTTAGTTTGCCTACAGCCAGCGTGCCCCTTTATTGCCTGCATTGGGGAAGACTGTGCCCACTACCCACCCTTGATCCATCCCTGAAGGCTAACTGCAGAGACTAGTTATTCACGAGGATGGGTCAGGAAGCCCAGGTTCCCTCCACATTGTCTGAGGACACTGCTCCCTTACACCAGCTAAGACCTTAGGTCATTTATCAGCTGACTCTGGGACCAGGTGAGATGCTTGACATACACTATTTCATCACAGCCTCACAGTGACCCTGTGAGATCGCTATCGTTACCCTATTTTCCCAGGTAAGGAAGCTGGGACTTAGAGAGCTGAAGGAAACTGCCCAAGGTCACAGAGATAACACGTGGTAGAGGCTGGTCCATCTGACCCCAGAGCCCATGCCCTTGGCCACCATGCTGCACTGCATCTGTTACAGCCGTTGTTGACTCCCATGAAATGGCGACGGAGCCTTCTACGTGCCAGGCCCTGGTGACGTGTGCAGGATGGGAGTTCTAGGCCCTTGCTCTCGCTTTCAGCCTTGCCAAGAAGCCCGGGTGTCCCCACACTGGCTCCTCTGACTGCCCTGTGTTCCCTCTGGCATTTGGGAACGGCTGTCCCGCTGAGGATTAATGCCACCGTCACTTCTAATGGGCCAGAGCTGAAGAGCATCTCTTGGCCAGTGAGTCCCTCAGAAGGGGTGCCCTCCTCCAGAGAAGGGGTCCAAAGTCCCTCTGCAGGTTAAGATTGGGTGATGATATCATTTTTACTTTCTTTGGCCGCCCACTCCCTGAGGAAAATGGCCTTTAGATTAAAGAGATGGGGGCACCCATTCCAGTGGAAGAGGTGACTATTTTAAATTTGTGCCTATTTGGTTTCTGTTCTCCCCACTCCCACCTCTACTTGATACACACCTGAACATGGTTTTAGGGGTTTGACTCAATTCTGTTTGTCAGTGAGTCTGCTGCTTCTCGCCTGGGCCTCTCCTCTGGGCTTGTCCTTTTCTAGGCCTCTGGTCTGTCCTCTGTTCTGACGGGAGCCCTGGGCGATAGTTCTGCGCGTCCCCCTCCCCTCCAGAGGGTGCTTAGGTCCCTGGATGACTCAGACTCGGGAACTGGCGATGGCCACATGGCAGGTCAGTGTGGGGTGTGATGCAAGGGTCCACGGTGGAAGGGTGGAGCCAACCCAGCACACGATGCTTGGAAGACTGGTCCCCCGGGGGCTGCTTGGCCCTTCCTGTGAAAAAGTGCGAAGTCTACAAGTAAAAAAAATAACTTCTTCACATAGTTGGCTTGAAACCATAGGTGCTAAAACGCTGTGTGGCCGAGTCAACAAAAAAGGGCCTGTTCCATGACGTTCCATAAATCTCTCCTGAAGAGTATGGGCTCCAGCGGCATCTCCTCCCCCGGAGACCACATCTCTGGCCCTTCAACACCAGGAAGGTCAGTGCCTTCGGACCTGGGCCCACCTGCCCCTCCTCTCGTGTCTGCGGTCCCCTCCTCAGCAGCGCACGCGACTCCCACCCTCACACGCTGACTCAGAGAAGCCCGAGGCAGGAGCCACGCGATTTCTTCCGCCTCTGGAATTTCATGTTGTGATTGAAGAAAGGTTGTTTTTCACAGCACGGTTTGTTATTTTGGGTTATCGTTCAGCATTTCATTCATTTTTGATAAGAGGCTAGGTGGGCGTGCGGTGTTTGAAGGGGTTTCAGGATAATTGCAGGCGACACCACGCTAGTGTTTTCCTTAATGTTCTTGGCCTGGTGGGACGGTTCCTTTCGCAGCCAAGCATAAATAAGTTCCTCTCACTTTCCAGGCGGGTAACCTCTTGCTGATTTGCTCCCCCCCAAGAAAATCCAATGCTTGATAGTCTGAGGGTTGAGTGTAGCATTTTCCAGGATGAGTCAAGGGGACAGGCATTCTCTTCTCAGCCTCTGTGGTCTCATCCCCACCGTTTGGCATTTACTCAACAATGGGTGGCCCCGTCTCTGCAATGTCAGGCTGGAGCAGAATTCCGCGGCTGGAGAGTGCATTGCAGGGATTCCAGCAGTACGGGGGCTCCTGGACGAAATCCTCTTTATGTGTCCTTTAAATGGAGACTCCATGGCTCTGCTACGAAGGAGGAGCTGGGGGCCGGGGGTGGGGATGAGGAAGGGGGGAGAAAGGCTGCCATTAGGCCTCGCTCTCGGGAACGTACAGAGCTGGCAAGTCACAGCCCCAAGGGTAAGGGCTACGGGAGGCATCCTCAGTCCTAGACTCAGCACAGGGAGACTGCGCTCAAGCTTGGGGCCCTCAGGGAAAGTTCCAGGAATGGAGGAATGCCTGGGGTAAGGATAGGTTAAGATCTCAGGACTGGTTCTTCCTTCTTGCTATGTCTTCCAGAACTTTTCTGACCTCTCCATAGCGTGACATGGTGCCGGCACACAGCCAGTACGACGTTGGGAGAAACTGTGTCCACGGGGGCCCCTGACCTCCTCTGCATCCTCTCTGTGAGCCCTCATCTCGTGGGTCACTCAGGATCCCACGTTAGGTCCGAGACTCCAGGAGCCCCGTCCTCTCCCAGGACACTGCCCTCCACTCCATCAGCTTCCTCCGTCAGGATGGCCTGAGCAGCTGCCCTTAATTAGCAACTGCACCTCCCCTGGGAGGAGAGCTTCTGGTTCTTTCTCCACGAATACTGCATCGTTCATCAAGGCACCTTCCCAGTGCACATTTCTATGGCCCATGGCCCTTCTCGGTGTGGTTTGCTGTAAGATTGGGGGTTTTTTCTTACTCTCATTTTTCATATGGACCTCATGATGGTTCATTTTGTAGGTGAACGTGACTAGGCTGCAGTGCCCAGTTTCTACACTAGTAGACTAGTTCCTACACTCGTGTGGATGTTGCTGCAAAGTTATTTTTTAGATGAGATGAACATTTGCAATCAGTTGACTTTAAGTAAAGCAGATGACCCTCCATAACATGGGTGGGCCTCATCCAATCAGTTGAAGGTCTTAAAAGCAAAAACTGAGATTTCCTGAACAAAGGATTTTGCCTCCAGACTGTAGCATAGACATCCTGCCTGAGTTTCCAGCCTCCTGGCCTGACCTATTGATTTTGGACTCAAGATTGTACCATTACTCCTACTTGAATTTCTAGCCTGCCCTGCGGATTTCACACTTGCCAGGTCCCCATGATCGTGTGAGCCAATGCTTTAAAATAAATACCTCTCTGCCTCTTCCGCTTTCTCTCTCTATATCTACATCTATCTATATCTATATATGGATGAATATACACACATATATAGATAGGTGGCTCTAAATGTAGACAGATCTAGATATCCGGATACAGATACAGATGTAGATGTAGGTCTGTTCTTGGTTCCGTGACTCTGTAGAACCCTGAATGCTACTGACCTGCCCTGATCACTGCCTTCTTCCCACTGCCTCCGTCACCCCTGCTCTTTCTCCAAAGAGTCCACGATGTGACTGGCTCACGGATCCCTGCTGACTCAGGTTACCCAGTGTCTTAGCTTTGCTGTCTGTCTCTTTCTTTAGCAGCTCCTCTTCTGGAAGGCAGCAACCGGAGAGAAAGCCCAGCCCAAGGACCTGAAACTTGAATCTTCTAATGTTTATGTTTGTTGGCCATTTTTGTTTAAAAAGGAAAAAAGGAAAGAAGAAAAAAAGAAAAAAAAAATGATAAGGGAGAAAAAGTTCCCAGGACAAAAGGATAAACTCTGGGCTAAAATCAGGACTGGGGATTAGCCGAGGATTTAGGTTGTCCGCACTCTCCTTTGCTCCTCATTACCACGAGTAATTGAGAAGCACAGGGGCAGAGGCCAGCCGAAGCAGACAGAGCGGTTCTCCATGCTTATCCTGTCTTGGCTGGACACAAAGAACCCATGCCCTGGGCCTGCAGACAGAGTTTAGGTTTGTCTGGTTCAGCCTAGTCTTTCCCTCTCCTCTACCCCTCCCTGCCTCTCCCTCCCTGCTTCAGGCCTGCTTTGCTGTGGTGCGAGTATACATGGTGACAGAGAGGGCTGTGTGTTTTCTGGTGACAAGGGCCTGACCGTGTCCTCATTTCTTCCACGGGATACCGTTCTGTTGTATTTCTTCTCTCAGGCAGTCAGAGGTTTGTGAGACTCAGAGCACCCATCCCCGGGTGGGGAGTGACCTGGCTCTCATCTCTCCTCCGTACCCTCCTGGGGTAGGATTGTAGGGGTGGGGCACGTGACTGTGTGACAATGTGTCATGTATCCGCGTGTCCCCTGGACAGCCCTGACTGCTCCTCTATGCTGCTGATTACGCCTTGCAAGTGTTTGCCGATGGACCTGGTCCTTCTCATCACCATCAGGCCAGAACTTGTGATGTTGTCATCCTTCCCTGAACTTCGTTAAGCAGAGACGGAATGTTCTAGGGCAGGGGGCGTTTCCTTCTGGGGAGCTCCCTCTCTGAACCGAGGGTCAAGAAGAGATCCTTGAAGTAGACCCTTTGCCTTACATTACTGCAAGGTGACTTCTTGGTACCTGGGAAGACTGAGAGTGGTGAATTTTAAGGTTCATTTGGGAGGTAACCCAAAAGGGCAGAGGGTGCCAGTGGCCCTAAGGATGGGGCTGGTTTCTGGGTCCTCAGACACAGAATGAGTTTATGTCCCTTGGTACCTACTGATTCATATTTTCATGACTGCTGGAAAAGCACTGACTGGAAGAATAATCAATTGATCGATCTAATAGTGATCGATCGGCTGAAGGGTGTGACGTACTTCTACACTGGGTGTTCCAGCAATAGATGCTGGATTGTTTCTGTGCATTGGCTGGGTGGTTCCTTGACTGGCTCTGTCTGAACGCACTCCTGGACTCATCCAGCTGAAGGGTCCATGGGGCGGGAGCGGCCTCGATGATCAAGGTCACACATCTGGCAGTTGGTGCTGGCTGGGGACTGCGTCAGTCCTGTTTTCTTTCATATGCTTTTCATCCTCCAGTGGGCTGGACTGGCTTCCTTACATGGTAGCCTCAGGGCAGCTTCCAGGAAGGTGAAAGTTGAAACTGCAAGGCCCCTTAAGGCCTAGGCCTGGAAGTCACACACTGTCACCCCTGCCCTTTCCATTCGTCAAAGCAAATCAGAGTCAGCGTGGAGGGGTCTGCAAGAGGGCACAGATACAGAGAGGTGCGATTCACTGGAACCATTTTCTAACCACCTGCCGCACCAAGGAAAATAAAAATATGGGTTAGAATAAAAATTAGATGAGCATGTGGCAGTGAGAGATGGTATTGAAGAAGAGTGGACAGCATAGCCCCGGGGGCAGACTCCCTGGGCTGGATCCCCAGCTCTGCCATTTTCCAGTTGGATGACCTTGAGGAAACCATGCAGTCCGCCTGTGTTCCTGGGTCCTTTTCTGCTCGGTGAGGGTCATAGTGACCCCTGTCTTCAGGTTTGTGATGAGTTTGAAGTGAGTTAATACAAGTCAAGTGCCCAGTATCAAGCTTGGCACATGCTGAACACTCAGATAGAGTGCGAGCTCTTAGTATTCATTTTGCTGTTCTGTGATGGCAGGCGAGTGGCCAATTTGGCTTTAAGTTTTCAGTTCCAGAGCAAAGTGGGCAAAAATCCTCGGATGCAAGATGTGCAGTGTATTTAGGCCGAGAACAATCAGAGGTTCAGAAGAGGCTGTGCTGTGTCCATGTGCAAGGATGTGATTTTACACACTTGGTTTTAAATGCAGCAGATTTGGGGTAGTCTGCAAAGTGACTGACCCGGAAGAGGTTCACACTAAAAAGAAATGCATTTTTCTCCCAGGGTAACCGATTAGAGGCAGTAACCTCTGTATAAAATTTCGCAAGACACAGGCTTGACTGTCAGAAGCCCTTGACTGGGGTCCCAGCTCTCTTCCCTCTGGCTGAGCGCACTTGGGAAAATTCATGAATCCCTCCAAAGCTCAGCATCTTTGTCTACAAAATGGGCATAAAATAATGGTGCCCACCTCACACAGGAGATTAAGCAAGCTGTCTTGTCACCTGGCACATATACTCAATGAATATTTGCTTTGACTGTTAGCATAAAGATGGTTTTAAGGGAGATTTTCTCTCTGTTGGAAGACAAATTCCCTGGGTACTCTTCACAGAGGGTTAGTGATTTATTATAAACCTCTCCTGTCTTTTTCTTAGAGGAGCATCTGGAATTTTCAGGGCCTGTCATAAATAAGCAAACAAGCAATAAACCCTACATTTGGCCTTCTCTCTAATTCCACGCTCGTCCCTGTTTTTTCCAAATTAACGAGCTTCATCACTTGTATGGTTTCTATTCTCCATACCACTCAGTGCAGCCTCTATGGGAACCGGCTGGAAACATTTCAGAACAGCCTTCAAGGGCTTCCAGAAGTCTCCCGACGGCCCCCAAACCACGGGGTCCCACCTTCTTAGATGGCTTCTCTCCACATTTCTGCAGTTCCAGGATCCCCGACGGTGTGAAGTCAGGTTATCATTCGCTCTGCCCCCCACTCTCTTTGCACCTCTCCCTTTCCATCTGATTTATGGCTTTAGAATGTTGGCCCGGAGGACCTTAATTTAAAGCCTCTGTCAGAGGTTGTTACACGAACGTGGTGCCAGTAAAAAAGCTGTTTTTCTTTGGTTTTTGCTTCTCTGTCGCCTTTCCCGTGGCATGAAATATGAGGTCGGGAAATAAGGTAACCAAATTGGGGTTGGGGGAGGTATTGAGAAACTCTTGTGTAATCCCTAAAAGGGGCCATGGCTCCATCCCAGCCAGGGCCAAAGCCAAAAATCTGGGTCTTCAAGCCAGCTTTATGTCCATGATAAACCAATCAGTTTATGTCTCTTACTTAAGCTGCCTCTAGAGGCTGTCCTGGTGGTAGTTCTAATCAGGTTTAGAATCCCTAGTCTAAAGTCTGTCAACTGTTTTAAACTTCTGTTCCTCCAGCCGAGGAGATCCTGTTTAGTTGTGTGTGTGTGTGTGTGTGTGTGTGTGTTTACATTATGAAAACAGTAGTATTCTTTTTCATTCTCCAAAATCAGAGTTATAGTTTAATAATGAATGTGCTCAGCATAGCTGCCTCCTGACCCTTAGATATTTTTATGCCCCTAAGGAAACATCCCCCTCTCCCTGCAATGAGACTCAGTAGGCTATTGCTTTTCAGCGTTTCTCCTAGGAGTGAGACAAAGAATCTTTTCCCCGTTGTGTGACTTTTCTCGAAGACTGCTTTGGGCTGCTTCGCATCTCTGTGTCCACCTGCTTCGTTCAAGCATCTGTACTGCTCATTTGTCGATTGTTCACAGAGCCATTAATTCAGAGGTTTGACTCCTTTAGAGTTGAGTTGCTGTTAATTTGACCATTTGTGCTGTTCACTGAGCAGCATGAATCTCCAGGTTGCTGGTACCTACTTCCTGGCTCTAAGAATGGTATTTTTTTAATTTTTTTAAATGTTTATTTATTTATTTAGAGAGAGAGAGAGAGAGAGAGAGCACATGCGCACGGGTGAGGGAGGGGCAGAGGGAGAGAATCCCAAGCAGGCTCCACGCCATCAGCGTGGAGCCCGGTGCAGGGCTTGAACCCAAGAACGGTGAGATCATGACCGGAGCAGATATCAAGAGTGAGTCACCCAAGCGGCTGAGCCACTCCATGGCCCCTCTAAGAATGGTATTTTTATAATACACTGTGAAACTTCATGGGTCGCTCAAGACCATTCTTGTCATCTTCAAGAGGAAAGCTATAGACTCGTGTTCGTTAAAGAAATAATAAAGTAAATAAATAGACAAGAGGAAATAATAGTATTTGTTTATGACGTGATCTCTTTTATTGTAAAAAAAAAAAAAAAAAAAAAAAAAAAAACCCAAACAACGAAGTAGGTGTGTGCATATGTATTTTCATGTTGTATGTGCAAAAGAAAAGGTCTAGGAAAGGTAGTGTTTACCTTTGGTGGGATCATGGGGTTTTCAAAATTTTCTTTATACCAAGAAAGGAAACCCAGTGCTATTTATTTTTAATAATTAAAAGACAAAAGAAAACACAGCAGCAACAACACAACAGGAAAGGGAAGTCAGGCAGGTAAACCGTTAGGTGGGATTTTCAGGCCAGGGGCCTTGTGGGGCTGAGGCCTCCCCCAAGCCGGCCTTGCCTGGCGAGGGGCACCGCACACAGCCTGGGCCTGGTTCTGGGACTCCGGGTTTGGCTGTAAGGCCGCCTTCGCGCATTGCCCGAGGCTACTGAGGGCAGCCGCTTCCTGTGGGTGTTTCTCTCTCCTGCTGGATGGGGCAGTGTTGTGTCATCGGCTCAGGCCTGTCCAGCCTCCTGTTGGAGCCTGGGAAGGAGTGGGGATGGGCCCTGTCTCTGCTCCTCTTGGGCACTGAGCATCGCTTCTCTGAGGCTGGCGGCCGGGGCGCTGTCCTGCTGTGTCTGGGCTCGGGAGAGCATCCGCACACACAGGCGTTCCTGCGTCAGCTTGTCAGCTCCCAGGGGCCAGGCTCCTGCACCTCCAGGAGCCAGGAGACAGTGCATCAGCAGGAGCCACTCTGAAAACAGTCAGGGAAATTCCACCCCCGGGGGGCAAACTGCCATTCGGATGAGGAACAGACCTGCCGTCCAGGGCCGGCTGGTTGCGCCGCGGTAGAACCTACTGGGTGTGAATGCTAATGAGCCCTGGCCGTGGAGAGGCTGCAGCCAGCCCCTGCCACCGTGGGCCGGTGTGGGAGCCACAACTCTCCGTGGTGATTCACCAGCCATCAGTTCCTTGGGGACCGGGCTGGATCCTTACCCCAAAAGCAGTGGTGAGAAGCCACGGGAGGGAGAGCCCCCAAAGGCTGCATCTTCTCTTACAGAGAAGGTCCATTCGTGTGACCAGGAGAGGCAGAGTGCCCTGGAAGAGGCCAGGCAGAATCCCCGGGAGGGCATCGTCATCCCTGAGTGCGCCCCCGGGGGCCTCTACAAGCCAGTGCAGTGCCACCAGTCCACTGGCTACTGCTGGTGTGTGTTAGTCGACACAGGGCGCCCACTGCCCGGGACCTCCACACGGTAAGCCCTCTCTGCCCCCCGCCCCCAAGCCCATCCTGCCCTTAGGGAGACCCTGGGGTAGGAGACCCAGCTCCCTGTTAGGCTAGGCTTGTGTTTCCCTCCTTTACCGGCCCGGCCCGGCGGGAATCAAGGCACGAGGAGAACATTTCTGCTCCTGGGCAGATTCGGTCCTGGTAGAAAGACCTGGGTCCCGGATTCTGGTAACAATTCTGTCCCTTCTTCGCTGGGTGACCTCGAAAAAGGAGGTAACCTCTCCGAACTCCAGTTTACCGGCGAGAAGGTTATCGCCCCAAGTCCCTAGGTTCTGCGGATCCCAAAGATCCTGCGTGCAGACCTCAGGTGACTGAGGCGCCGCTCTGCTTGAGTGGTTGCCATGCCATGCCTGAACACGCCTCTGGAAACATTGGTACTGGGATTGCCGGGTGGCTGCTGGACAGCACAGGCGCCATTCTGCTGCTGGCCCCGGGAGTTCTAGGCTTAGTGACAACAGGGTGGCTTCGGCTGGCAGTGGCTCCAGTTCCCAGCCCCTCCTTACCCGCCCCCGTGTCTCTCTCCTCCCAGCTACGTGATGCCCAGCTGTGAGAGCGACGCCAGGGCCAAGAGTGCAGAGGTGGACGATCCCTTCAAGGACAGGGAGCTGCCAGGTGGGAGGAGAGGCTGCCCCTTGCTGGTCCCGTCACCTCTTTCTGTTCTTCCAACTCTCGTGGTGCAGAAGCAGCTCCCTCCTCTGGCTTCCCCTTCTGTAGGATGGAGCCGGGGGGGGGGGGGGCATCACAGCGGCCCTGGGATCTGCCCTCAAATCTCACTTTATCTTTCAGGGTGTCCAGAAGGGAAGAAAATGGAATTTATCACCAGCCTCCTGGATGCCCTCACCACCGACATGGTGCAGGCCATTAACTCAGCAGCGCCTACTGGAGGTGGGAGGTGAGAACGTGAGCGGGATGCAGGCCCAGCCGGGGATGTGGGTGCCTGACTTTCCGGATGCTTCAGGAGGCTGGGAGAGGGGCTACGGGTTGGGTAGGGCAAGGACTGGTCCTGCCTTCTGCCAAAAGTCTTCCCACCCTCTCCCCTCCCTGTTCTTTGGGAATTGCTTTTCTCTGCCTTTTAGTTACCTGATTACAGGCAAGTTTAGGGATGTCTAGAGACTTCCAGTGCCTTAGCCTCAGGAGTGGATGCACTGGGGTGAGAGTCCTGACTAGCAGGAAGGGGGAGGGGCATGTAACCGGGCAGTGAGGGCAGGGAGGGAGTACACAGCACTTGGTGATTTTTCTTCTCTTCTAAGAAGGCAGGAATCATGTGCCTTTTTTGGCTTCCTGAGAACCCCAAGGGCTCTGGGCAGTGGGATTGGACATCGCCATATCCAAATCCAACTTAATTCAGCAGCTGATACGCTGGCTGAGGCAGTCCTGACATGAGGCTCAAATGCACACACTCCCCAGTGACCAGCATCCCAGGCCTCACTAGTTGGGCCCATTGGGTCAGTGGTGGGAGCACACACGCACGCATGTATCCATCCACCCATCCACACATTTAGCACCTGTTGAAGCTGGTCTAAGGACTAGGAACCCAGGGATGTGAGGCATGTTCATGTCTGCAAAGTATGCAGCTTAGTGGGGATACTGGGCTGTAGCAAACACTTGCAAATTGCGTGGTCAGTGCCAGAATAAGGTGGAAGAACAGAAAAGGGTCTGCTAACTCAGTCCGGAGGAATCAGAAAGGCTTCCTGGAGGAGGTGATAGCTGAGCTGAGTTTTGAAAGACAAGTAGGACTTAGCCAGTGAAAGAAGGAAAACCACCCCAGGAAAAGGGAAAGAACACTGTGGCTCCAAGAAAGGGCACACCCATTGTCCAGTATAGCTGGGCTGGGCTGGAGGGGGTGAGGAGGAGAGGAGAGCAGCGACAGATGAGACAGAAGAGACGGCCAGGGACCAGGAAGCCAGAGGGGAGGCACAGAAGGGGTGTGTGTTGGGGAGGGCGGCGTCGGGCTCCTACAGCAGTGGAGGAAGTACCCATGTTGGCAGGGACGGGCACCTGTCTCTGAGCTCTGAGGCCCAGTTCCTCCGCATCTGCCCAGAGACAGAGCCATCATCAGCAAGGCAAGGAGTGCCACCACGGTGGCAGGTCCAGGCTCCAGGCCTGGGGAGAGGCCCCTGCATAGCCGCCTTGCCGGCGATCCGCAGGAGCACAGGGTATGTGTCTAGCGTAGGGAACCAGGACCGCAAGCTCAGGGGTGCTGCATCCTGTGGCAGGCGAGGGTGGCTGTCCGGAAGACCCAGTTTTAGGTCACGTCCAAGTGAACGCAGAGGTTGCCTCCTGGTTGCCACTCTTGGAAGGTGCTGGTCTGGTGCACTTCCTCTCAGCAGCCCCATGTGAGCTCTCAGGCTGGTTTCTGGGTTTGCACACCCTGTGGATAACATCAGGCCTCCCCAGGAGGTCACAGCACTGAGTCTGAGAAGATGGAGACAGGGTCTGATAGGCTGGGAGATGGGAACAGCTTGGAGGCAGTCGACGGTGCTCAGCGACTGGGCATTTAAAATAGAGAGGACTGTATCCATTTCTCCAAGAAGAGGGGGCAGGGGAGTTTGTGGAAGCATATTCAGTATTTATTGCCTTTGTTACTCATGCTCGGAATATGAAAAATGCCTGTCGTTTCATGCAAAAATTGGGATGAGATATTTATTAGAAGAAAATGGAGAGGCACCTGGGTGGCTCAGTCGGTTAAGCGTCCGACTTCAGCTCAAGTCATCATCTCGTGCTTTGTGAGTTCGAGCCCCGTGTCAGGCTCTGTGCTGACAGCTCAGAGCCTGGAGCCTGCTTCAGATTCTGTGTCTCCCTCCCTCTCTGCCCCTCCCATGCTCACGCTCTGTTTCTCTCTCTCTCAAAAACAAATAAACATTAAAAAAAAAAAGAAGAAGAAGAAGAAGAAAATGGAAAAAGTAAACAGGAGGGACATGGGCTTAAAACTTCCAGGTCTGAGTGTTTCCCATCCACAACCACCTGGGGCTGCTGGCTCTGACCAGCCACTTAGGGAGCCTGCCTGGTGCTTTCTCCGCACTCCTGAGAAGACAAGACTTCAAATTTGTCCCACTTGCTTCCTTGGGAGCCCAGCCCAGCTTCCGAGCATGGCCTTGCCTCGGCCCCAGGCAGACTGAGGGTGCCAGGAAAGTACCAGATCCGGCTCGGTCCTGGGCCAGTGGGTGAGGGGTCCATGGAGGTCAAAAGCACAGGTAGGTCCCCCTGGCCAGGCAACATCAGGACTGATGCCTTGCCTTCAAATCACAGGTTGCAGGGATCTTTACAGAAAATAAAAACTAAGAAGTTTACAATGTTTTTAATACCAGTTTTTAATACCAACGTATCCTTAGGGAAGAGATTTTTCTTTTTCTTTTTAAAAACCCTCTTTTTTAGGTGTAATTTAGAGTGGGGAGAAGATTAAAAAAGGATTCTTTCCTAAACACATTTTTCATGTTAAGCTCATATTATGCCAAAACTGGGTTTGGTGTTGATGAGAATGAAAAGTTTGAAATGCATTTGGTAACTGTGTTACCTGGAGGCTGGACTTGTAATCAAAAGACACACCACATGAACCAAGACATAGTTTAGAAATCCGGGAGGAGAGTTGGGGGCCGGGGGGTGTGGCAGGAATTGGGGAATGCAGGAAGAAAGAGCAGCATTTACATGAGGAGGCCACGGCCAGGGGTAGCAGGTTCTCCAGGTTTTAAGCTGTAGCCCCCACCTGAACTGGCCCTGCAAGGAGGGTCTCACTGGCCATGTCCCAGCTGCTGGTCCTTCTCAGTCCCTCAAACAGGCCTTGAAGAACCCTCCAGGTTCCTGCCTGCCCCAGGACCTCCATGCCAGCTGCTGCTGCAGCCTGGAATATGAGGCCCCATCCTCCTGTGATTGGTCCCGACTGTCCATTTAAATGTCAACTTCTTAGCAACCAACCCATCTAAAGGGGCTGCCAGTCACCCTCTGTCGCCACACCTCTTTTTAATTTCTCAGCCAGGCACTTACCCTAGCTGGTATTTTGCTGGCTTGTTTATTTATTGTCTGGCTTACCCTACTTAATGAAAATTTAAGTTCTATGGAGAAGGAGCATTATCTGTCTTCTTCCCTGCTGTGTTCCTAGAACTCAAAATAATCCTTGGCACATAGGAGAGGTGCAATAAATATTTGCTGAATGAATAAACAGCTAGAAGGATGGGTAGATAGATGGATAGATCCCTATGTGATACAGAGAGACATGTCTTGATAAGGCCTCTTGATCCTTACCCCGCACATCAGAGGGCTCACCAACTACTGAAAGACCAAGAGGCCAAATCTAGCCATCAAATTCACCCCGGTCCTTCTTTGTCCCTACAGCACCCTGGATGGGCCCAAGAGACTTGGGACCCCATGTGGAGAGACCCTGGCCAGGCACTCTTCTATGATAAAAGAGCAAAGGCATGGGGCAGCTGGAGCCTGGGGAGCACAGCTAGAGTAGGGCTGTTGAAGAGAATTCAGGAATCCAGGCTGGGTTTTGGCCTCTGCTCTGAATTCGGGCAGAATTGGGATCGTAGGCACGGAAGACTAAAGTCAGGGAAGGCACATCTGATCCCTCCTACATCCTCTCAGGGTCTGGCAATTAAAGCTGGACATCAGCTGGGGCCAGTGGGAAGAAGGGACAAAGAAGTCATGTCTCCCCCCCCCTGCAACCTAACACCTGTCAGGCCTACAGATTCTGGCTTCGCACCAACTCTTACATTTCTATCCTTCCCTGGTATAAGCTCTGGGTCGGGTTCCGGGGACGAAGTCATGGTCGCTGCCTGGAGGGGCTTCCGATCTGATTGAGAGAAGGGGTATAGAATCACAGGATTGCACTATGAGGTCAGTGGGGTAATAGAGGCAGAGAGAGTGCTGGGGGGCTTCAGGGGCAGGAGGGCACGTGAGGGAAGGCTTTATATATGAGATGATAGATACTTCACCTGAGTTACATCTTCATGGACAAAGGGGTAATGCCTCAACCTAGATGGACCAGGGCAAAGAGGCCCTCGGCGTAATGAGGCAGGGCCTGTGCAAGGAGTTGTAAGAAATGTGCCTTAAATCTGGGAGGCAGGCAGAAGGTGGGGCTGTGGATTGGGGCAGAGACCAGATCATGCCAGGCCTTGTGATTCACGCCAAGTGCAGGACGATACCCATGATTAGGTGAGCTTTTTTTTTTTTTTTTTTTAATGTTTATTTATTTTTGAGAGAGAGAGAGAGTACAAGTGGGGGAAGGGCAGAGAGAGAGGGAGACGCAGAATCTGAAGCAGGCTCCAGGCTCTGAGCTGTCAGCACAGAGCCTGACATGGGGCTCAAACTCACAAATGGTGAGGTTATGACCTGAGCCAAAGTCAGACGCTTAACCGACTGAGCCACCCAGGTGCCCCATGAGCATTTTTGAAGAATCATCCCGAAGGCCATGGGGAAGCTGGATGGGAAGAGAGCAAGATGGGCTGGGAGCATTCTAGCCATCATCCGAGCGATAGGAGAGGGGGAGCCCCACTACAGCTATGAGGGAAGGGATGGTTTTCTGAAGCTTTAGCATTGAAAGTAATCAGATTTGAAGACTTATTAGTGATCGGACATGGCATAGAGGGAGATGTCTGCTTCCTTTTCTGGGCTTCCAGCCTCATTTTGTGGGGGGGCGGGGGGGGAGCGGTCCTGCCCAAATCTAAGAATAGGCAAAGTAGAATAGGGTGTCCATAGAAACATCCGTGGTTAGTACATGGGAGGGGCAGCCTGTAAGTATCATTTGAGGACAGCAGTTCTCAATGAAAGTTTGCAGGATGATTGAATTATCCTCATGCTCCTTCCTTCCAGGGCTCTAGGAGGTGAGCTCCTCCTGAGACCAGCCCTCCCATGGCACCCATTAGCATTCATCAGACCCAAAGGAAAAGTTCTGAGATCCCAGCTGGCAGTCTTCTCAAGCAGGGGAGCCCTCTCCTTTTTCCATCTCGCCCCAGAGAACGTGAACTTTCCGGGGAGGTGGGATGGGCTGCGTGAGCCTTCTGGCCCCTCATGCGGTCCCCCACGGAGAGACCATCTGTACTGTGGCTTCCTCCTTCCTGCCTCGAGTGGTTACTTGTTGATGGCCTTGTAAGGCAAAGTGTGGAATATGGCTGACTCGGCGTTTCCCAGCCCCACCCCCCTGCACAGCTGGCCGGGCTCGGACCCCACTCCAGATGGGGCTCCGTTGGTCTGCTTGGCTTGGCCAGTGCTTCCAGGCCGTCCCGCCTCACCTTCTTTAAAACTGCTTGGGACAGCAGAACAAGGCCCAAGATCCTGGCCAAAGCAAGTTTTCTTGTGGCAAATGGGCTGGCTCTCCAGCTGTGCATTGCAGCCAAGGCCTGGCAGAGTGAGGATGCAGAAGCAAAACTGAAAGTGTTGCAGGAGAAGGGCAGCACCTGTCACCTCTGAATTTGGGAGAACAGTCAGTGTGGCCAGGGAGGCACCCAGCTCTAGTGTGTTTCGTCATCCCTGGAGGTCAAAGTCAACAGGACAGCCACCAAAACAGCCCAGAGACAGAGCGGACACCAGTCTTTGGATTTGTTTTTCCAAAATCTAGAATTCATTATCATTTGGGTGTGACCTGCCACACCATCTCCAGGGACACTTGGATAACTCTACACACCCAGTGAGCCCTTTTAGTAGAGTGGAACCTCACCTGTAGGGAGGCCCATGGCATGGACCAGCGCTGTTAGGTCATTTAAGGAACAGATGAGCAGATTTGAATCCCAACAGTCCCAGTCTCCAGCAGGGGTTGTGTGTACACATGTGAGAGAAAGGTTGGAGGTCTGATGCCAGCGGAAGGAAGCCTAGAGCTGGGAGGGCAAGTTCCCAGTGTTTTTAAAGGATACTTCTAGAAGGCCGCAGGAGCTGGAGGGATCAGGGGGGGTATGGCTTTGAGGGCAGGGGTAAGTTTTGGGGAGTCTCACTGTGATGGAAAGGGCTCTAATAAAACTGCTTGAGAGATTCCTGGAAATTCTGCGGGAGGCCCTTTGGCCCCGCCCATCGGGCATTCCCCTGGGAAAATCTCAGCTTCTCCTGAGCCAACCGAGGCCTCTTGGCTCTTTTGCACATGCGTGCCTGCTGCTGGTGTGACTAAACCCGGACTCCTGACACAGCTCAATCCTGACTCGATCTTGTATGAAGTATGGCAGAGACTTAAGATTGTTGCAAACTCAGAACCTGATTTTCAGAGTTTTAAGCTGAATGCCTTCTGCAGTTTTTTATTATGTTTTGTTGGAAACATGGAAACTATCCCTAAACCCCTCTAGCTACCGTCCTTTTTCTCACCCCATCTTCTTCCAGAAGGCTCATGGTTAAACAGTGTTCTGGGGCCAGGGCTGGAGATCCTTCCCTGTAGATCAAGCGTTCTTTACCTGAGTCCATGAGCTTAGATGAGGTTTAGGGAGTCCATTAAACCCTGGAAGTCAGCACAGTGCTATGTGCCTGTGCGCTTTTCCAGAGAAGACTATAGCTTTGTTTAGGTTCTCAGAAGGGTCCATGAGCCCTCAAGGCTAAGAAATTCTTGCTTTAAATGTACTTAGAGCTTGGCCTGCGCTAAGTATTGGGTTCCAAAGTAGGCCCCTAGTGCTGCCAGCGTCACAGGTAGAGCTGGGCTCTGTTGTCAGGAGTGGAGGTGGGACGGTGGGTTTCTGGAAGTCAAAGGAGTTCAGAAGCAGGGAGCCCTACGTGGAGGGCAGAGGAAGGGGGAGGAAGGGGGAAGAGGCAGGACCTGGACAGGCTGAGGGTGCGGCAGAGAAGAAGCACCACTCGGAGGGGCCTCAGAAGACTTCTCCCAGGAGAAGGAAGTAATCCTCGGAGTCTCCAGGGCCAGGTCAGGCCAGTGGTCATGGCTGTGAGACGCTGCTGGGAGTGAGGAGGGCAGGACCAAGCGGACAAAAGGAGACAGGGGAGGGAGGGAGAGTCAGAAGGAAAGGAAGGAAAAGGGAGCAAAGCCAAGTGATGGTCTCTCTGCATGGGAAGAAACTCCCAGAGGTTGTAAAGTCGGAAGAAGACCAGCCCAAAGGACGGTGCGGGAGCTCCATTGGTGGAGCTGCTGAGAACCGGACAGGCTGGAGCCCCAGCAACACGTGTCGGAGGCAGTGGGCCTCTGCTGGCAGGGCGGCTGGGCGGGATGACCTCATCCCTTCCCAGCTCAGCGACTGAGGCTTTATTATTCCAGCCTCTAGGTAGACATGACGCTATGCTGAGCCTAAAGGTTAGAGAAAGATCTGCCTTTGCCGCCATGGGGCTCTTATGGCCTCTGGCAGGAGGGGTCCAAAGGGAGAGTCCCCACTGGAGTACCTCCCTTGGGGCTCTTCCTGGCTGTCCTCTGCAGCCCACGCCCTCCCTCGCGTTCAGGGAAACACAGGTAGGCAGGGTGCTCAGAGAGGGAGCTGACCACCCTCCCTCCTGTGCCACAAGCATCTTGATAGAGAATTTTCTGCTGCTCACCTGGTATACCCTGCAGGCTTGAGAGTGAATGTTACGGGTGAAATAGAGGGAGCTCTGACACGCCAAAATACCACGTACTGGCAGAAACAAAAATCTGAGCTCTACGACAAATAACTCCATTCCTGTTTGAAGGACCTTCTGAGCCTGCTTTCCATGACAGACCAGGCAGATTCCCAAAGAACCAGGGGCTGATGGTCCCTCACACCTTGCCCAGGTACTCCCTGCATTAAACCTGTCCAGAAGACATCCTGCTGGCAGATCCACCATCTGTGCTGCCTTGGAATCAGCCCAGGGTGCCCGGGGGGAGGGAGGGGGGCTGCCCAAGACTGCAATCCACTTAATTAGGAATGGGCATTTAGCAGGGATGCTGGCTTTTTTTTGGTAATGAAACTTCTTTTTCCCTAAACATCGAGGGCACTTGGGGATGGGAAAGGGAAAGAGTTTGCTGGCTCGTTCATAGGGGTGGGGTCAGAGATGGTCCCCTCCCTTCTGGAAAACTTGGCAAACCCCAGAGAAGAACCCCAAGGTGTTGGCAAGTGCCGTGAATATTTTTCTCGCAAGATATAGTTTCTTCTTGCCAGATGCAGTACTGTGCATACGTGGGCTGTGTTAGACGTGGTCACTACTGTGCACCTTGACACGAGGAAGCCTTCTTGGTTGCTATAGTCTGGTACTTTTAAGCACAATCCCCCGGGGTTCTAGCATACATGTGGTTTCCTAGGTCCATCCCAGACCTCCAGACTTACAACCTCTCCATGGAGAGACTCACCCCTAGTAGGTCTGGGACTCGCCAGTTTTAGACTTGCTCTGTTTGTGTCCATCACAATTGTTTTCTTCTCTCGATTCCTACTGCACTTGTTGCCCGACAGTGACAGGCCCTGGGAACCTCACGCTGAATTGTCACTGGCTGATCTCAACGTATTTGGCTCAGTCTTACCAAGACATTGAGCAGTTTGAGGCCCGGGGCAATGCCTCCCGGGACCTGGCCTGGTGTTGGGCGTGTGTGCGTGCTCAGATCGCCCTTTCCCGTAGTCACGTTGATTGAGTGAGTGTACACGTTCACGTTCACATGTGAACCGCAGCTTGTCTGGCGATGAACCCTAGGCCAGGAGGACAACGTGGATCCCAGCTGTGGTTTACTCAGGTGAATGAAATCCATTCAATATATCTTGAGCCCCCATCTTATGCAAGAACATTCCTGCCTGTGGTAGAGGGTGAGGAAGGTTCACGTAAGAAGGGTGACCCACTCGGGGACCCCTGAGAAATAAATTATCCGGTCTCGAGAGTCTAGCTGGAGAGGCTGGCTTGATTCTGCTGCAGGCTGAGTGGGGCTGGGAGGTCTTTGGCTTGAAAGAGCCTTCGCTACCTGACTGCTGGCAGCTCAGCACGACCACCCTGGCATTGCCCACGTGGGAGAGACGTGCAGTGGGGCCATTGGTTCCTGCAGGATCCTGAGTGGTGCTGTCTGGGGTGGGGGTGGGGGGTGTCTGCCTGTGGCCCAGGTTTTCAGAACCAGATCCCAGCCACACGCTGGAGGAGCGAGTGGTGCACTGGTACTTCAGCCAGTTGGACAGCAACAGCAGCAATGACATTAACAAGCGGGAGATGAAGCCCTTCAAGCGTTACGTGAAGAAGAAAGCCAAGCCCAAGAAGTGTGCCCGGCGTTTCACTGACTACTGTGACCTGAACAAGGACAAGGTCATCTCACTGCCTGAGCTGAAGGGCTGCCTGGGTGTTAGCAAAGAAGGTGAGTGCTCACTCGGGTGTTCCTGGCCTTCCAGTACGTGCCCCACCCAGGCACAGGGACCACGGGCTCCTTCGATAGACGAGATCCCAGGTACTCATTTATTCAACTGCTTATGAAGAGTGTGTTACGCTTTATGCTGGATGCCTGGTACAGTTGACAGATAAGGTCCCTGTCCTTCCACAGCCTACCGAGGACATAGATCTTAAAGTGTTTATGTGCATTGTGGTAAGCGCTAGGAGAGGGTATTAGGAGAGGCCAGGCTGCAGTGACAAGCAGACCCACACATGTAGTGGCCCAACACAGGAGAAATTTGTTCATCTTGCCTTTGTAATACTTCAGCATGATTCCAGGTCATGGTGTGTGCGTGTGTGTGTGTGTGTGTGTGTGTGCGTGCCTGTGAGTGCAAGGGGAGGAACAGGAATGGAGACTGTACTGTGCAGTCACTCTGAGATCTATCTTGGCTAAGAATGACTCTTCCTTCTTTATTAGGTGGCTTCCAAGGTCACCATGGCGGTTGTTTCCATTCTCAGTAAACCAGATGGAGTAAAGCATGGAACAGTGCTCATGGGGGGGTGGGGGGGTTATGCTCCAGTCCAGGAAGTGACACACGTTACCTCTCATACCCCGTAGTGGCTGGAACTGTCACCAGACCACACCCAATAGTAAGGAAGTCTAAGAGCGCCCCGGAAGAGGAGGAGAATGTGGATTAGGTTTTCTGGTGGAAACCTAATCATCTCTGTCATGATAGAACAAGTGCAGAGTGTTGTAGGAACATATGTAGGGGCACTTAAATTAGCTCAGGGGCAGACAGCCTCGGAAAACTTTGTGAAGGAAGCGATGTCTAAACCAGCCATGGGCCACAGGCTCAATCTAGTCGCTGGCCTATTTTTGCATGGCTTGTGAGCTAAGGATAGTTTTTATATTTCTCAAGGGACGTCATTTTCAAAAAAGAGGAATAAATGATAGATTGTACACGGCCTGCAGAGCCTAAAGTATCTACTACCTAGTTCTTTACAGATGAGTTTGCCAGCCCCTGATCTAAACCGATACCTGCGGAATGGGTAGGAGATGGCCGAGGCAAGGGGTCAGCAGAGGGAGAAGTGTTCTAAGCTACAGCCTAGAGTGAAGATGTAGCGGTGAGGAACGGTTCTAGAGGAACTGAAAGATGTTAGTGGGACTGAAATGCGTACTTAAAGGTGGCAGGAGCTGGGGGGTGACAGGAGGTAAGGGGAGAGTCTCAACTTCATAAGGGCAGTAGAGAACCATGGAAGGGGTTCAGTCCAAGAAATGATAGGATTGGTTTTTGCTTCAAAAATGCATTCTGGCTGCAGTGTGGGAAAAAAAGATAGCACACGAGCGAGGCAAGGTCCCCCCAGGAGTCTGTGGCAGGAGGCGACAGAGGCTTGAGTTAATGAAAGCACAGTGGGAGTGAAGGGAAGTGAGTGGTTTTGAGAAACATAGAGCCGCAGTTCTGGTGACCGAGTGGATATAGGGATGGAGGTTGCTTTGGGCAACTGGAGGGCGGGTCTGTTCACCGAGTTGGGCAACATGGAAGGACAAACAGAGCAGGCAGAGGGGGATGGAGAAGACAACCGGTATGGATTGAACGTGTCAAGTTGGATGCATCTCAAAGACCAGTGGTTCTCTAAGTGCAGGCGAAGGGTCGGGGCTGAAGATGCCAACCTGGGTGACACCGATTTGCTTGAAATGGAAGCTTTGAAAAAAGCTGAGATTGCCCAGGGAGAAAACTTAAGGGATTTTTCTGGCTCATAACCCTCGGTGAACCCAAAGGATAGCACAGGAAGTGGATGAATTACCGCCAAGTACCCTGTCTTGGGATCTGCCCCCTCCGTAGCTGGTTCTGGCCCTCATTCTGGGGTGTGTGACCCTGGGTGAGTGAGCTCATGGCTCTGGGCACTCCTGTCTGATTGAGGACGCCTCTCTGTGTTCCCATAGTACTCTGGGTCCCCAGGACACAGTGCAATGTCCTGGCTCCAACCCCGCCTCTGCCACAGACTGGCTCCTTCACCAAATACAAATTACTCCACCACTCTGGAGTTTAGTTTCTTCATCTGTAAAATGGGAACAACCACGGTATCTACCTCAAAGGACTGTTGTGCTGACTCAGTGGGACAGTGAGTGAAAACACTTATCACGGTGCCCGAGACAATGAAGGAACTGAATCGAAGTTCCACATTACTGTTCTTCTTCAGATTATTGCCTCGGTCAGCAGCACTTCTCACACTGTGTTGCAGCTGACTTTTCTGATTCCCCCATGGAGCCCTGGGTTGAGTCACCTCGGTTCTACCCCCAGCGCGGTGCACGGTGCCATCAGATCCTTGTCGGACGAGTGAATGAATGAATGAATGAACGAGGGGCTTGCCCCCTGTGGTGACATCACGCTTTGACACCCGTGGGGTTTGTGCCCATTTTTCGGAGCATAGGCAGAGGACCAGTCTTGGAAAGAGACCACCCAGCGTTAGCGTAGACCCGAGGCCCACCTAGGGGCATGTAAGGATCGAGGAGGGATGGCCCCACAGGGATCTGTAATGACTCTGCCCTCAGTCCCCTCTGGTCTACCCAGCACACAGATGCCAAGGGGAGGCCGAGTGTGGTGACCTCTTGGCCACAGAGCGGAGAGGGGCTTCCTAGCCTTTCTCTGAAGCCTTGCCAGGCCCCAGGTGTCTGCCATCCCCGGCCGATACACGGGACCTGAGGGAAGCACCCAGGAAAACTGTCACCTGGATTGTGGTATTTAGGGAGCACTGCTCCTCCTCAAGCCGGACTCAGCTGAGAACAGGCTTTAGTTTCAAGTTACCTTCACAGCTGTGCCCAGGGAGGCCCCTAGAGTGCAGCTGCCATCCTTCCTCACCCAACACCTTCGACCCTCCCCCTGAGCTCCCCACCCCGGAAGTGGGACAGAGAGGCCCGAGAGCTCTGCGGCCGCCGCTGACCCCTGAATGCGCTGCCTGGTTGAAAGTATGGCTGGGGTGCCTGTGTCCGCGTGCGTGTCTCTGCGTGTGTCATGCATAGGCATGTCCGTGAGTGTCCCTGCGAGCATGTCTGTGTGTGTGTGTGTGTGTGTGTGTGTGCAGGTGTCTGTGTGCATGTCTGAGTGTGTGCCTGTCTCCCTATGTGTGTACATGGTCTGTGCGTGTGCATGCATGTATGCATGTCCGTACATGTGTCCCTCTGTGTGTGTGTGTGTGTGTGTGTGTGTGTCTGCGTACGAATGTAAGCAGGTCTCTGTGTGTGTGCGTCCTCAACCCATTTTGCAGTCGAGGAGTCTAGACGAGCCTAGAGAGGAATAGCACTTTGCTCGAGGTCAGAGGGCCCACGTGGGGTGGCATCATTGCTGGCATTTGGACCCAGCCTCAGGATTCCCAGGCCAGAATGCTGTCCCCTCCATGAGGAGGACCCCAGAGTGTTTGAAGGTGGTCCCTTGTGTGAGCAGGCCAGTTTTGCTTGCCTGAGGAAGGCCAAGGGAGACAAGACCAGCGGTGAGTCCGGGAAAGCGGGGGAGCAGGCCCAGCTGGGGGTGACATGAGCAGGAGTAGAGGCTGTTGGGCCCGGGGCACCGCCTTCGAACTCGGGGCGGGAGAACCCATAGCTTCCAAGCAGACAGTGCCTGCAGGAGAAGGGAGCATTAGTGAGAGGCATCGGGGAGGTGGGGGCGGGAGCTGGGGGTGAGAGCAGAGGCTCTGAGGGCAGCCTGACCTAGCTTTTAATCCCAGCCCTGCCGCTTGCTAGCTCTGGAACCTCTGAGCCTCAGTGTCCTCATCTGCAAAATGGAGATGATAGCATCTACCTCCTAGATTGGGTGCGAAGGTTTAACAAGATGGTGCACGTGAGGAACTTAGCCCAGTGACCTGGTTCGTAGTGAACGTGCAAAAGAAATTGCTAGTATTGGAGGAGCACACCCAGGGGCTGAAGGCAGCGTCCCTGGGTCGCTCTGCTCCGGAGAGCCCCAGAAAAGTCGCTTGGGCCGAAGGCATGTGGGGAATGAGCCCCTGCATTGGTCATCTGATGTCATGCGGTGCCCTCTGGTGGGCCGAGAGAGGCTTGCAGGCTAGGTGGGGGGCTCCCGGGGGCTGGGGGAGTGCACGAAGTTTAGGGATGAGTGTGGCTTTGGGTCCGAGGGACCACATTTCCTCAGTTTGTAAAACATCTTCATCAGGATTATCGTCCCCGCCCTGTGTCAGTACAGGCAGCGTGGAGACTAGTTCCTCCGTTGGTGAAAAAATCCCAGCCCTCCCTTGGAATTGCCCAAGGATGCCGCCTGCCCCGGGTTCAGGCTTTTTCTGTCCCCTGCCCTCCTCGGTGGTTCAAAGCAAGACCCTGGGAGAAGGTAGCCAGGTCCGAGATTGCTTCACCACGTAAAAGCTGTGTCGTCTCCGAGCCACAGCTCCGCCGTCATATGATGGAGACAACGTGGTCATTTTATAACAATCGTATAAAATTGCCCCAAGGAGTAAGCCATGTGATGTAAGCAAAGCATTAGTGCCGGGAGCCTCCACAAGCCAGGCCTGGACACCAGGGGCCCTGCACTTCTCAGCTCGGTGGGCGGCATGATTAGAGGGCCCTCCTTCTCTGTGGGAATCTTTCTGCTCACCGCTGAGAGAGGCCACTGCTGGGCAGAGTGGATGAGCGATGGGATTCAGAGCCAGGCCGGATCCCGTCACTGCCCACCTGCCTGCCCTGGGCCCGCCACTCCCTCTCCAGGCTGGTTTCCTCACCTGTCAAATCAGACATACCAGCATCTACCCCACCCCACCCTGGGTTGTGTCACTTTCTCAGGGCTTAGGAATGTTAGCAAAACCGGGGGCGGGAGCATTGAGCTGCGGGTTCACGTGACCGGCTGGGTGGGCGCAGGTCCCCTCAGCACTTCATGCTCTTCAAAGCCCTTTCTCCACTTCATGAATTCAGTCAGCCCTCAAGGCGATCCTGTCAGAGGCAGAGCGGAGACAGCACAGCTGTGGCCCCGATTCCCAGTCTGTAGACTGACCCAGTGGCGTTGAGGTACATGCACAAAGTCACGCGGCCTCCAGGGGTCATGCAGAGCTGGCCCAGTTCTTGGTGCATCCGCCTCTCAGCTCCCACTCCTCCTCGAGGAGCCCTGGGCCCTGCAGAAGCCTCCAAGATCCATAAGCCCCCAGTGGGGCAGAGTGGGCGTTAGCAAGGGGAGGCTTGGGCCTTGGCTAAGTCCCTCAGTTGCTGCAAGCCTCAGTTTCTAGATGATGAGGCTGGACCACATGGTTACGGCCAAGATTCTCTCCACCCTGATGTTCTGTGACCTGGAGAACCAGGACCCAAGAAGCTTATGCCGATGTCCCTCAGCACCAAAGCCCTCTTAGCTAATAGTTGAGGGGATTTCAGAGAGATACCCCAACGAGGGCCTGGCCTTTTGGAAAAGGGACTCTGTTTAAAGGTGCTGGCCAGCGGCGGGTTCACCCGGGCAGAAGAGGGCCACCAACACCCCCAGAGCAGGAGGCATGGCCACACAACCTCTGGCTCTTTCTCGAGTCCATTCCTCATTCAGGGGGTTGCAGGAGACAGGCACCCGGGTAGAAAGGAAGCTCCACCAGTTCTCGGGGCCAAGGCCACTTGAGTGTCGTATGTTCCTGTTTGTTGCAGGTGGTAGTGTTGGCAGCTTCCCCCAGGAAAAATGAGCAGGTCCAAACCGATTCAGGAAGTTGTCTTCTTTTTGGGGTCCCCGCCACGGACCCCCTAAATGCAGCGTTGTAGTACGGCAGGAGTAGAGGAATCGGCCAAGTAACTTTGGCTCCCATTTTCTTTCTTTTTTTTTTTGTGCCAAGAACGAAGAGAAGGATTGGTTAGCACTACAAGGGTCCTGCTGTCCCCACCTGTAAGCCCACCGCTGCCACTCCCAGGTTGGGAGTAGTTGATGCGTGTCGTTGGGTTCCTCATAAACCTACCTCTAACTCCTTGCTTATTCCCTTTCCCAGTAGGACGCCGTAAACCTACCTCTAACTCCTTGCTTATTCCCTTTCCCAGTAGGACGCCTCGTCTAAGGAGTGGAAAACCAATGGGCAGGTGGAGAGACCAAGGAGTCAGGACGGACCATCCAGACCATCCGACCCACCTAACCTTCACCGATTCCGCCACGCCCCCTCCCCCTTCCCCGCCCGCCCCGGCCCAGCCACATCCCATGTAACATAAGTGGTGCCCACCGTGTTTGCACTTTTGACAACCCCCATTTGCGTGTTTTCTTTTTGGTTTCATTTTAAAATACCAATATCTAATACCACAGTGGGAAAAGGAAAGGGAAAAAGACTGTTTATTCTCTCTCTTATTGTACGTTTTTGGATCTGCTACTGACAACTTTGAGGGGTTTTTTTGGGGTGGGGGGGGAAGGTGTTTGTTGCTGGGACTGAGAAGAAAGAGATTTATATACTGTACATAAATATATATGTAAATTGTATAGTTCTTTTGTACAGGTGTTGGCATTGCTGTTTATTCCACCCCCTTCCCTGCTCTTGCTGTGGGGCTCCGGACACACGGCCCGGCTTTCTAGAACCCAGAACTGAATCCTCAGCCACGCCGGAGACCGACCCCTGTGTGCATGTAGATGGGAGCCCTGTGATCATATTGTAGACTCCATGGGGTCTTTTCTGGTGGGAGGAGGGCACTGCCCCTTGATTTAGCTGTCAGATCTGGCAAGTCACTGGGAGGCTGGCCTTCTCAAGGGAGGTTGGGCTGGGGGGCAGGTGGGAGTTGCCCCTGGAGGGCAGGCAGTAGCCAGCACTGGCATCAATTCCCCCGTCACATGTTCCTGCTCTCCAGACCGTCGGGTGGCCCAGAATCCATCCGTGGGCACACCAGTATCCTCATGACCCACCGAGCAAATGACCCTCAGACCATTTGCATGAAGCCACTTGAAACATTTTCACCCACGTTCAGCATCTACTCTGTAAAGCAGGAGAGGGGAGGCAAAGAAGAAAAAGACACACAGTGGGGCCTTCTATTTAGTCGATTTTTGACAATTTTAAGCAGTGGAGGGAAGAGGACAGAAGGCCCACACTGATGAGTGCAGTGCCAGCCTCCTGCAAATGCACGAGTGAGGCTTCCCAAGACAGACTCTCAGCAGCGAGGTCAGACTGGGGCTTCCCATCCATTCTCTATCTCCCCTGCCATCCTGTCCTCGGTGGTTACCACAAGCTGGAGGGGGGAGCCCAGCGAGCCACCTTGTTGGTAAACTCAATGGTTTATTTGGTTTTTAACCCAATACTGAAGTTCTTCCTGTTTCTCAAGTTCTTCTAAGGGCTCCCAGGCTCAAGGCCAATTCCAGAGCAAAACTAATCTCGGGCCTCCTGCCTCTGCCTCTTGTAGAAGTGCAGGGATAATAGCCCAGCTAGGAGGAAATGAGGCCTAGCTTTCTGCAGACATTTTACTGGGATTCCATTGTGGGCTGTCCAGCCTTCCTCTGCCTGGTGGCTGCGCCCATTTAGACAGATGTCAGACAGAGGGCAACAAGTTGACATTTAGCCTCTCTTCCCATGAGCGGCCATGGTGGCCTCGAAGGAAGGCAGGTAGCCCAAGACTGATGCCCCTGTTGGATTGCCCCTCTCATATCCCAGCCAGCATTCCCATAAGTGCGCCCACCTCGGCGGACTGTGTACCCCATTTTGGGTCTGGAAGGCATTGGCATCGTAAGCACTGGCCCACTCGAGGCCGTGCTCAGCGAGGGCCCAGAGCGGGGAGTGCACCTTCTCAAGACATGCTCTGGTGGGGCCTCGGGCTAGAGAAGGTTCTTGCTATCATGGAGAAAATCCTAGAAGGTATCTCAGGGGTGACTGGAGGCCCCATCCCAACATGGTAGGGAGGAAAGGGAACCCCCCCCCATCCCCCTTGGCCTGGACCAGATGACTTGGTGTGCTGGAGCTAGATCGACCTTCCTCAATGCCCCAGCCCCTTTCCCAGGCCCAGAGGAAGCATGAAAACACAGAGGGGGTGCCTCCCTGTGGAAATTCATAACCCACCCACCCAACCCTGCCATCTTCTCTCTCACACGCGTGTAGGCTGTGTTGTGTGGCTTTCGTTTGTGAGGAGGGAAGGAGACTGTTTGTAGCTGGTTTTATAAAAAAATAAAAACGAGTAAACCTTCGTAGCCATTGCCTCTTTCTTTGGGGGGCTTATTCTGATGGGAAGATTGCTTTCTCTTAAAAGTTTGGTGTTTTCCCTGGTCCAGGTGCCCTCGCTCTGATCCTAGGAAGTCCGAGTTGTCAGACTAGAAGGGAACCCTCGAGTGGCTACGAGGTGCCCCCACGCTTTGCCGTGAGGACGTTGACCAGTCCCTTTGGCCCTCGCCTACCATTTTGTGATCTCTGCGGTGCTCCCTCTTACCTCCTCAGGCAGCTGCCCCCACAAACCCTCACTGGAACATAGTGAACATTGCTGGCAGTGCTTCGGGGGCAAGGCTCGGGGGGGAAACCTGCCCTGTGGCTTCAGGCTGGTGGAGGTGGGCACCTCGGCCATAATCCCCATCTTAAGACCCCAGGTGGGAAGCAGCTGTGGACAGGGTGCAGCCCCCCCAAAGGGGTTCATGCTGTCTCTGCCCCAATCTGATGGGGGTACATATTCAGGCAGAGGCTGCTAGTCTGGTTCACATTGCTGGAGGGCTTCAGGGTGGGGACTGGCGGCCAAGGTGAGGCTTTAGATTTTCTCCGATGTTACTGGTATCTCTCTTTCGCCCCCTCTCCCCGTGCACCGCTGTGCCTAGAAATGGTTTCCCCACCACCCTCTGAGAAACTCCCCAAGGTTTCTTTTGCCACACCCCATCCCTTTGTCCTTTGTAGGCGAACAGAGGACAATTCCTCTCGAAAATTCTCCCCTAACCCTCTCTGCAGCTAAGTGTTCTGGGAAAGGGTCTAAGCCCTTCAATGTTGTCACACAGGTTTAGTGCTGACACTGTGTCTCCAGGCTCCAGGCTCCAGAGCTCCCTGTGTCTACAGGCCCTGCTATACCTAATGCCACAGCCCGGTGACGAGTGTGTCTTTCTCCCCATTTCACAGGATTCAGACTCAGGAGTCCAGTGACTTATTGGTGGCACCCACCCTCAGATTTTTCTGCCCACTGCCACCTCCCTTCCTCGAGGAGCTAGAATAGCCACCTCTCTCCCCTCCCGTCCAGCTCAGACCCCAGGTGCTTGCATTCAGCTACGAGTGCAGTTTTTCTCTGAGCAGTTAAAAACAACTTTTTAAAAATTTTTTTAAATGTTTATTTAATTTTGAGGGGGAGAGAGAGAGAGAGTGAGCAGGGGAGGGGCAGAGAGAGAGGGAGACACAGAATCTGAAGCAGGCTCCAGGCTCCGAGCTGTCAGCACAGAGCCCGACGCGGGGCTCGAACTCACGAGCCTCAAGATCACGACCTGAGCCGAAGTTGAATGAGCAACCGACGAAGCCACCCAGGCGCCCCTCTCTGAGCAGTTTAGAGTCACGTTAAAAGCCTACTGGTTTGCAGAGGCCTATCATATGCTTCAGGGATTGGGGGGAGAGAAAGAAGGGGGGCATTGGGCCACGCAGGACGTCAGTGGGAGACCTGGGGCAGACCTAGCCTCCAGCAGAGATGCCCAGCGTGGCGTGGGAGAGGACGGGCCCGAGCTCACAGCTGAGTGCAGGGCCAGCCTGCAGCCCCATTCGGCCTTCCTCTGTTCTCTCCGAGGACAGGAGGGCCATCACCAGTAGCAGTCAAGGAAAAGACGGATCCATCCTGTTTCTTCCTTCACCAAGAGGCTCCTGAGCCATGCCTAGCCTCTTCAGGGAGGGAAGGGTTGAGGACATTTTCAGTCGGGATGTGGGCCTGTGCTCGCATCAGAGGAGGGGCCTCCGGATGGGTACCCACCCTTGGTTCTCTGGGGGTCCAGGGGGGGATGGGAAGCTGGCAGCACCCACCGCCTTATACAAAAAAACCCAGAAAGAGCCAGACTGATCATCTGGCCTTTTACTCCCAAGTTCCTGAATGACCCACATAAAGCCACCAGTGGGGTTGAAGACCTTTGGGGCACTCCCATCGTCTGCCCCGTGGCACTTGCCTCTTTTTCGATTGTTCAGGCGGGGACGTGAAACTTGACCTTTTTCGTGCAGTGCCACCAAATCAAGCCCTCACCCCTACGGCCTGGGTCACTGGACCCCTTTGTGTGACCTCCATGAATTGATACAGAGAAGGGTCATGACCTTGGTTATACGCCTGCCACTAAGTATGTCCGTGCTTGCTGGTAAGTGCCCAGAATAGAACTAGAAACATTTAGTGAACAACCTGGTGAGTTTCACAATGTAGATTATCTTTGTGTTTTCTTTTCTATGTTGATTAAACATTTGCAATTCCTACATTATCCAAGAAGAAAAGGACTTTTTCTTTTTTTTAATTTTAGAGAGATAGCGAGTGTAGGAGTGGGGGAGATGGACAGAGGGAGAGAGAGAGAGAGAGAGGGAGAGAGAGAGAGAGAGAGAATCACAAGCAGGCCCCCTGCTCAGCTGGGAGCCCAACGTGAGGCTCGATCCCACGGCCCTGGGATCATGACCTGAGCTGAAATCAAGAGTCAGATGCTCAACTGACTGAGCCACTCAGGCTCATTTTATGCATTTTGTGTCCCCTGCTCTGATAGATCACATTTATGGTTTAGTACGAATGTGCCTTCCCTTCTGGGAACCTCCTGGTTACTTCGCTTCTTTATAAGCCCAGTTCTGCCCATTACAAACTTCAATCTCCGGCTTGATCTAGATCCTTCTCCCCCCCACCCCCCGCCCCCGCCCTGGCACACTCTTGAGCGGGCACCCTGACTTCTGGGAGGAGATCGGGGGCTACGCTCAGGCTCTGAGACAACCCCTCCTCTGCCTTCTCATGACTCCGCTCTTCCGAGTGATGGGGCCGTGGAGGGAGCAGAAACCATGACAACAGTCACGTTCCCCTCTGTTCACTGTGGAGGCCTCACAGATTAGCATGGACGGCCATGTGGTAGGTGCCCCAATGCTGGCTCTCGTAAGGGGCCCAAGGCAGCTCCTAAAGTGGGGCCTCCCCACCACGTAGGGCCTTTCTGTGGGAAATTCAGCCCAGACTTGACCTCTTCTGTACTTCCCCACACCCACTTCGTTCTAAGGAGCCTGCCTTTGGTTTTGTATCTGTGATACGGCGCGTGCCTGGCTCCCTTCTGGGGTGTCCATTCACCCTTGAGAAACGCACACATCATTGCGCGGGTGCGGGGGGGATCCTCAGTGCCTCCCGTCTTGGCTCTGCCTCTCTCCCACCTCCCCCCTGCGTCTCTCCCACCTCTCCCCTGCCTCTCTCCCACCTCCCCCCTGCCTGGCTGCAGCAGGTTGGGGAGGCTGGTCAGCAATTCTGCTGCATCACAGACGTCCAGTTGCAAAATGAGGTGTCACTGGCCTAAATCTCCGGAAGCAGTTCTCTCTGAGTCTCCCAGCTTCTTCGGCTTCACGGAGAGGAGAAGAAGCAATGTAGTGATTCCTGGCCCGCTCCCTCCTCGCTCTTCCCCAACCTTGTATGGGTTGGAATGGGGGATGGTGGCCATGTGCAGAGCTATTTCAAGTGTTATGCTCCCTTTGGGGAGGGTGTCAGGCCCCAGCTGTCGCTCTTTAGGGTATGGGATACTTAGCATCTTTCTTCCTAGTTTGGACCCTAATCAGTAATTCTGGGGAAATAGAGATGTCCCTCATCAAAGTCTTGTTATTGTGGGTTGAGGGATAGATGCAAGAGAAGATCCCAGAGAGAATCCCCCAGTAGCTCCAACCCCAGGACCAGGGACCTCCGGGCTCCCATCATCAGTGACCGCTAGTGGGCCTGCTGTCCCAGACAGTCCTTTAGGGCGTCCACCCCGAGGCCAGCTAGGACCCCTGGGGACCCACTCATCTTCACTCCTCACACTGCCCTCTGGGCTATGTAAAAACATGGCCAACATTCCCACAAGTGACCCCCTGCGATGCTGACACAGTGGAAGCAGTTGGATCTCTTTAAGGGGAGTCCTTTTAGAGATGTGACCTGTAACTGCAAGAGGGAGCCCCAGTCTTTTCAGTTTTTCCAGGCTCCCCGCTGCCCAGTGTTCAGCGATTGTTTCCTTTAGGCGGACCTCCTCCCTGTTAGAGACAGGAACTCTGCTTTCTGGAGACCCAGGTAGAGCAGTGCTGGGCTGAGTGGACTCCAGGATGGTTGAGCTGACCTCCCTGAACACAAGTCCCTTCAAAACCCTCAACTGGGCGTGGGACGGGCCCGGTGGGGACCAGGATGCCGCACAGCCGGAGAGCAGAGCAGGACTACAGGCTGGCTGCAGGAGGGCGGGAAAGCTTTGCAGCATTATCCTGGAGGGGGCGGCGATGGGGCATCAGCAGATGATGAAGAGGGCCCCAGGGCAGCAGCGAATGCCCCACTGAGGTGAGAGAGTAGGGGTCTGAGCGGTCCTAGACACCTGTGGTGTTAATTCCCAGGCGCCTCAGGATGAGTTCTGGGCTGAGAGTCAGAAGATCAGCTTCTCATCTGCTTTAGCCACTGCACCCCCCCCCACCTTTGGCTTTGGGTAGCTCCCTTCACCTTCACAGACCTGGATTCCTTCTGGCCGGGCTCCGTGCTCCATTGCACAAGTAAGCTGGTTTTGCATCCAAGGCTCATGTGTTTCAGGGGCGGGGGAGGCACCCACCGAGAGGGGAGGGGTCCAGACAGGCTGAGGGCCAACAGAGACAAGAGGGGTTGGTGCCCCTCAGCAATTGGGGCGGCTTTGAGTAGGTTCCCTTGGAGGGGATCCACATTAAGGGGCCCGTTAGCAGGGAAGGAAGAAGAAAATGAAGACAGGAGATGTGCATGCTTAGGGAGGAGATAAGATGCAGACAGAACAAGAGGTAAAGATGTACAGAAGAAAGGCAGGGAGTAGAGGAGGGGCCGAGAGAGGCTGGCAGGCTGGCCCCAGGAGAAAAGCCTGGGAGGGGGGATGAAAGGCAGGGTGGGGGTGGAGGAAGAGGGGTGGGAGGAACGAGGCACCTCCAACTGGAAAAACAAACTAGAAATAGGCTAAGGTGTTGCCCCCGCTAGGCTGTTGGTGTTTGAGGTTTTCACATTTGTGACTAGAAGGCTTGCAGGGCCGTGTGTGGGCTATTTTCAGTCCGGAATAGATGCTCAGGAGACTTGTGACTGCGCTTGAAATCTGCTACTGAGATTGTCCCTGTCTCAGACTCCGGCCCGGGTGTCTGCAGAGTCCAGGCTCCTGGACACCTCCCCTTGGGTGCCCCGCAGCCCCCCAAAACTCAATATGCCTAAAACTGGACACATCATCCCTACCCACCTCTCACTGGTGCTGGACACAGTCCCTCCCTAAGCCTGGAACCCTAGAGCCCTCTGTGCCTCCTCCTTTCACTGCCCTTCCTTCCCTGTCTCTTCAGTCACCATGTTCTGTAAATCGTCCCCCCACTAAGTCTCTGTGCCCTCCTTCCCACACTGCCACCATTCCATCTGCTTCCTGCAGGAGTCCATAGCTGTGAGTGGCCTCTGGACTCTAGCCACTCCCCACCTCTGGGACTGAGTTAAGTGAAAGGCAAATCAGATCATGTTACTCACCTTTTTAGAGTCCCTCAGTGGGGGGACACCAAATCGTGTCCCCAAACATTCAAGTATTGAAGCCTTAACTTCCAATGTGACTGTATGTGAAGATGGGCCCTTAAAGGAGGTAATTAAGGTAAATGAGGTCAGAAAGGTGTGACTCTGATCCAATAGGACTGGTGTCCTTATAAGAAGAGGAAGAGGGGCACCTGGGTGGCTCAATTGGTTAAGCATCCAACTCTTTTTTTTTTTTTAACCTTTATTCATTTTTGAGAGATAGAGACAGAGCATGAACGGGGGAGGGGCAGAGAGAGAGGGAGACACAGAATTCGAAGCAGGCTCCAGGCCCCAGGGTCTGAGCTGTCAGCATAGTGCCGGATGTGGGGCTCGAACTCACTGGCCATGAGATCACGACCTGAACTGAAGTCGGACGCTTAACCGACTGAGCCACCCAGGCGCCCCAAGCATCCAACTCTTGATTTCGGCTCAGGTCATGATCTCACAGTTGTGAAATTGAGCCCCGTGTCGGGTTCCATGCTGAGCATGAAGCCTGCTTGAGATTCTCTCCGTCTCTCCCCCTTTGCCCTCCCCCATTCCCCTCTGCTTGTGGGCATGTGCTCTCTCAATTAAGAAGGAGGAGGAAGAGGAGGAGGAGGAGGAGACCCCAGAGAATGTCTCTGTGTAGAGAAAAAGCCACTTAGACAAAGTGAGAAAGTGGCCATTTGCAAGCCAGGAAGAGGCCAAACCAGAAACCAACCCTGATGGTACCTTGACCATGAACATGTAGCTTCCAGAACTGTGAGAAAATAAGTTTCTGTTGTTTAAGCCACCTGCCTGTGGTATTGAGTTATGGTCACCAGAGCAGACTAACACAATAGCTTCTGGGATAAATCCAGTTGCCTCAGTTTAGCCCAAGAAACTAAACTCTTCGGTCTGGTCCTCTTCTTCAGCCACTCCTCCCACGCACACTTTTCCTGCAAAATATACAATCTCATTACTGTGATATTGACATGCAGCTCCGGTGCACATCCACACACTCTGTAAGTCGTGTAAGTGACAGTGCTCTGGGCCACCTACTACTCAACGCTTTCCCATTTCTTCTAAACAACTGCAATGTCAACAACATAATAATCGTGAATCTACGATGCAGGGTGATGCATAAATTAGAGCAGTTATGTATTTTAGTCCCTCCCAAACTCTAAAGAACAGTATCTTAAGCATGTAACCAAGTGAAAAATGCAAGTCTTAAGTACCTTAGGTGACACAGTCAAGGTCACCCTGCCATAATATGAGAGCAGATCTTCACAAATAATAAACCACTCTCTGCTCTCAATCGCGTCTCCCTACATCATTATTAACCTGCCTGGAATGAATGCCCTTATCTGTCTTTATGGTTAACGATGCCTGGTCCTTCAAAACTTGGCCCGCCCCATCTGAATCTCGGTGCTTTTCCTGAATGCCCCCAAACCACCCTGTTCTAACCTCAGCTATAATCTTGAGCTTTCAGGGGGAAGATAGTTAAAACTGGAGTCTCTGTTTTAAGGTCCTTTCTCAGTTATCATGGCAGGGGGCAGCTAGCTAAAATCTTTGAGTTGGTGAAATGATTTTCTCTTTTGTTTGATTTTTTTTTGAAATGAACCAAGATTAAACCAAAAATATCTCCTCAATAACAGTAACTATTCTTCTTGCTAATGTTTGAAACTCTATCCAAGCATCACTTCTGTTTGGAAAAAATCCCCAACTTCTTTGTTCGTAACATACTGCTTTAGAATCTAATGCTGCTGCTTCCTATATCCATCCTAGCACCTATCCCTACCAGGAAATAATCAATTCTCATGTCTGCTCCTTCTGCTAGACAGGAGCCACCAACTTGAGGCTTAGAATATCTTCCAAACCTGGATGACGGCAGTTGTAGGAAAGCATTTAAAGGGTGTATGAAAGGGGCACCGGGGTGGCTCAGTTGGTTAAGCATCAACTTGGGCTCGGGTCATGATCTCACGGTTTGTCAGTTGGAGCCCTGCAGTGAGTCCCGCCCGCATCAAGCCCCACATCGAGCCCCATGTCGGGCTCTGTGCTCATTTGTGTGAAGCCTGCTTGGGATTCTCTCTCCTTCTCTGTAGCCCTTCCACCCTCTCTCTCTTTCTCAAGGTAAATAAACTTAAGAAAAATAAAGGGAGTATGAGAGATACTGAGATCTTTATGTAGGAAGAATTATGCAATTGGCACATTTAGTGGTAAAATTGGATACATGAATAGAAAGACACTGAGGCTGTATTTACAGAGCAATATTGCTAGCTGCATATTTGAGCATGTAATGAGATGCATATGATGAGATTGATGGCGGGGGAACAGTAGACATAATGACTGGAACAGTGGACTCCACCTTTGAACATGCATCCGACTCATGGAAGGCTTGTTAACCACCACAGTTTGCTGGGACCCATCCCCAGTAGTCTGGAGTTAAGGTGGAGCCTGAGAATTTGCATTTATAATAAATTCCCAGGTGATGCTTTTGTTGCTTATCTGGAGCTGTACTTTGAGAACCATTGGTTTAGGGTTTGGCTTCTAGTATCAGACGGATTCCAGTACACATTCTGGTGCTGCTAAAAGGTATTTGGGTGACTCTGGGTACATCACTAGTCTGCCCTGAGTCTCAGTTTCCTCATTTGTAAAATGAGGATAATGGTCCTTTCTCACCTGGTGGTCACGCTGGCTCAGTGAGACAATGAGGGTAGAGTACTGCGCCCAGTGCCTGGTACAAAGCCGGGGCTCATTCTGTGAGCCATCCTCCTCCCGCTCTTCCTCTGCCTCATCAGTGAACTTTGGTGCTGGGAGGAACCTAGGAAGTCACCTGCTTTATGGCTTATACATGAAAAATGCAAGACCCCCCGTAAGTGAAGGGGCCTTCTCCAGATCAGGCACCTAGCTTGTGGCAGAGCCAGAATTATAACCCATTTCTTGTGACGCTTAATTTAGTATTCTTGATAGCACTTACTTTGGTATCGAAAGAGGGGTATGACATCTATGAACAGAAAAATCCATTGACCGTGGCAAAAGGAGAATGTCTACTACGATGTTGAGCGGTGCATCATGTCGGTATCTAAAACCCGAGATGTTCAGGAAGGAGGTTAATGAGATATATTCGCCGAGGCAATGAAATAAGGTAGAAATAGTGTGATGAGATGTGCATCCCATTGCGAAAAGCTGTATTATAGCTTTTCCTTGAGGAGAAACTAAGGGTGAAGGGACAACTTAATGTCAGTAGCAGAGCCACATGGACTATCAGGGCGGGAAGGGGCAGCGAAGACAGCATCAAGTATGGAGTCTCCACCTGGCCTTGCTATGACCTAGTCGTGTGTCCTTGAGCAGTTAGCATCACCTGTCTGGGCCTCCTCAATGTTTGCACTTGTGAGTGCTTACTATATGTCAGGCACTTTGCTAGGTTTGTTCTCTCATAAAATCATTGCAACAACTCCATATGGTGTGTCAGAAATCACCTGCCTGACTCTCCAGGTCCATTCTTTCCCCTTCTCTACCTGCTGCCTGCTCTGCCACGGGAGGCTGGCTTGTATGAACTGCGTCAATGGAGCTCCTGTGCCCTCTGGATGCCAGGAGTCCAGCAGGAAACGGCTGGGAAGTGGGAGGGGAAGGAGGACAGGGCAATTATTCTCCTGGCTCTTCCAGTGAGGCTGCCTTGGGCTGGTTGTGTTTTTCAACTGAAACTGCTCCCCTCTCAGAGGCGTGTCTACATGACTCTCCTTCTCAGGTCCCAAAACCTCTTCACCTCTGAAACTTGTACCAAGCGGTGGTGACATCTCCACTGCTGTTGGCCCTGGATTTCCAACCCTGTCCACCGCTGGACTACCCCAATTTCAATGTTCCATTTGCTTCTATTGGATTCTGACTGATACAGAATTGACAGAAGAAGTGGTCCCAGGAAGCAAACTCATACAATGGGACTCTGGTTTGGGTTGGTCATGTGTGAGCAGCCCAAGGAAAACTTCCCTGATGAGGGCAAATGGGACACGAGTAGTTCATGGTAGATGGTGGCATCGTGATAACGAAATATCACTGAAGGCAGCATGGCATAAGATGGAGGGCAAAGTGTTGGGAGATCAAGTGGTTCTAACACCTAGTCACCAGGGTAACAACAGTGATTATAAAAGGCGTGGAGTCACCTGATTCTTTGTATGACCTTACACATCATACATAGGGGGAAAAGACAAATTAAAAGCTGTGAATGTGCACAAGGGCAAGTGGAAGTACACCCAGAAAACTCTAAACCAGTCCCTTCTCTCCTGTAGGCACTGGAAGGACGGAGATACAGACCAAGCCCAAGTCACTGTGTCAAGTATGTGCTCAATATCATTAGTTCTCTTAAGGACATGAATGGGGAAGAAACCAAGCGACACGTGGCTTACATTACTCAGGAAGAACCGGTGCCTTACCCCCAAAACTATAAAATTAGACTTGCAAGGCAGAATTCCATTATAAAATGGAAGGTACAAATCTTGAACCCAGGCCAGTCAGGTCAAGAAGGCACCAGTAAGCTGCAAAAACAGATGACTTAGACTCCTGTGGCACCTGTACCTGCAGCCGTGGTGCCTATGCTTCAACCACACTATAGTTTCATAGAGAAGTCCCCACCACCAGTTAACACGGAAAAAGCACACAACCAGTTTGGGAGTGGATCTGCACAGTGTGCCAGCACAAGCCAGAAGTGAACAGCGCCATGCTCTAGCCCCACTTGGGCAGCCTTCAAAGACTCTAGTCAATGGAAATCCTCCCAGGGGACAGAACATCAGGCAGTATATGTGATTTTCCACTTTGGCCTGAACTGTGGATCTACACTGACTCATATGCAATGGAGAATGGGTGACTGGATACTGACACTTTGGAAGAAAATTAACTGGTGATAAGAAAGTTCGGGGAAGGTATGTATGTATGGACCTCTTAAATGAGACCCATAGTGTGAAGATACCGGTGTTCTGCATGAATGCCATCCTGAGAACAATCAGGGTAGTGGAGGCTCCATATAATCAAGTGGACAAGCTGACTCATGCTGTGGATCTTAGTTGGCCTTTTTCCTAGTCACTCTGATGCTTGTTCAGTGGACCCGTGTATAAAATGGCCTTGGCAATAGGGATGGAAGCTATGCTTGAGTTCAATTACATGGGTCCCCTCACTGAGTTTCATCTGGCGCATCCATGGATGAATTAGACAACCTGCTAATAGCAACTGATAAGCCCTTGATATGGTACTATCTCCCCAATCAACTAGTTACTTGGTATGAGGTTGATTACATTGGATCATTCCCATCATAGAGGAGGTAGTAGTTAGTTTTCACAGGCGATGGACACAAATTCTGGGTGTGGGGTTGCCCATAGAGTTCCTGCTAACATCGCCATTCATGGACTTCAGAATGCCTTATCCATTGCAAGAGATCTTTCACAATATCACCTCTGATCAGAGGCACTAGTCTTGGCACATTACCCATTACTCAAAGGCAGCTAGCTTGACATAATACTGGAATGGCCTGATTGATGCTCAAATACAGTACCAGCTAAGAGATAATACCTTGTTGAGTTGCTCTCCTACTGAATGCACTTATACTTGAGAGATCAGCATATAGTGCTGACTGCCCCTTAGACAGGATGCATAGGTCTGGAGACCAAGGGGTAGAGACGGGGTGATCCTTTTCATGATTATGACTAATTAAGCCCTTGAAGAGTTCTGCTTTTTGTTCCTACAACCTTGGGCTCAGTAGGTTTGGAGGCCCTAATGCCCAAGGGAGAAATGCTTCCACCAGGGAACACTTACGGTTCTCACGACTTAAAAGCTGAGTCTGTCTCCTAATCATTCAAGGCACTTTATGCCAATAAACCAATAAGCAGAGAAGAAGATCACTGAATTGGGTGGGGGGATTATCCTAATTACTTGGAAGAAACTGTATTCCTGCTACACAATGAGAAAAAGAAGGACTATGTTTGGAACCTGGGGGTTCACTAGGGATGTCCCTTGCCTGAAAGACCTGGTCAATAAAAAACGGGAGCAACATACCAAGAATTCAGATTTTGTGGGAATGAAGGTTGGAGCCACCCTGCCAGCTGAGGTGCTGGCTGGGGTCCCATGGAATGGCTGGTAAAAGATGACAGCGTTACACAGTAGGTGTATGCATAGAGACTACCACTCACCGGTAGCCATGGTACCGTACTCTCACCATGTAAGATGGTTGTAATATTTTAGGGTGACCGACCATTCCAGTTTCCCAGGACTCAGGGTTTCCTAGGACACGGGAATGTCAGTGAAAGAACCCAGGAAAGTCCTTGGAAAATGAGAATAAGTCATCCTATTTATGCTTTTCACTTTCTGCATTAATAAATACCATGAAATAAATAATGCTTGTCTTACATACCCAACAGGTGCATGTGAAGATAATGAGTGGCTACTTTGGAATCTGGTAGACCTAGACGTTAAATCCAACTCTGCTACTTACTTGTGGGATGACCTTGGAGAGACTATTTAGATTCTCTCAAGGCTTCACCTCCTTCTGTAAGCCCAACGGTATTTCCGTCCACCATTATCCACCTTATTTATTACGTATCACTCTTTCTTTGATATCAAACATAGGGGTCTCACTTTTCCACCGTGCCAAGGGGCATCCCTGACTTGGGGGTCCTGTTGCCCATTGGTCGTCCCTCCAAATCTTAACTTCTGTGTCCCATACAGGCTTGCTCCTTCCACAGAAGCAAGACTATGGAGTTTTTCTCCATCTCCATGGAGCCGGCCTGGCCCGACACATGGAGGGATGGCATGGTGGCCTTGGTCTGAGGCCATCCACCTACCTCCCTGGAGCACTGCCAGACCTCTCAAACATTTCAGAACTTGATGACACAAATTATAAAGTATTTTACCACAAATAAAGTGAAAGGAACATCGCCAGGGTGCCTGCCAGGTACTAGGCACTATGGTATTTGCCTTAAAAACAATGGTTCATTTAACCTTTGCAACAATTGTACATTTGTATTGAGGAAACTGAGGCACAAGGAGGTTAAAGTCACTTGTTTAAAATCCCACAAGTGTAAAAATGGTAGAACCTGTAGCACCAACATGTGAAAAGCCAAAAGGCAGACACCTCAAGCCTTGACCCCATAGCAGGTGTCACATGTACAAATACTTACAGGGGCCAGGTGGGTCATGTGAATGATAGAGGTTGGCTGGGAGGGTCTCTAGTGATCTGACAGCACAAACCCTGTCTACATGGGGTGGCCGCTTATCAGTTCCATTGGATTTCCACATGATAATGCCCATGTAGTATTTTTTAAAAAAATTTTTAATGTTTATTTATTTTTGAGAGAGAAAGCGAGAGCACGAGCAAGGAAGGGGCAGAGAGAGAGGGAGACACAGAATCCAAAGCAGGCTCCTGGCTCTGAGCTGTCTCACAGAGCTTGAACTCACGAACCACAAGATCATGACCTGAGCCAAAGTCAGAGGCTTAACTGACTGAGCCACCCAGGCTCAGTCACCCATAATGCCCATGTAGTATGGCCAAAGAAGCCAAAGTCCGCGTTTTTACACAAAACGTTTTAATTTCAAAACATTAATAATTATTCCCAAAAAATACCCCGCTTTGTTGACCAAACGTGTCAAGCTTCCTGGCTACCAGGTTTTAGCTGCTATCCTATGGTCATGGAAAGAAAAATTTGATTGAATGAGGATCCAAGCCAGAGGTGTCGATCATAGCAGAAGAGTGAATAGTTATCACACAATGTAGAGAAGCAACGCCATTCATGTAATATGCAATTCTAATAAAGGGGACTGGGGAGAAACAGAGTGACAACCAGCTCCACTGATGTGGATATCAGGATGAACCTGAGATACAGCAAAAAGGACTAAGACTAGAAATCAGAATCTGAGGATTTTGAGGCACCAGAATAGTTTCCCTTGGGTCACCTCCTTTCCAGATATTTAAGAAAGAATGATGAGGGGCACCTGGGTGGCTCAGTCGGTTACGTGTCTGACTCTTGACTTCGGCTCAGGTCATAATCCCACGGTTCATGGGTTCAAGCTCCACATCAGGCTCTGCACTGACAGTGCTTGGGATTCTCTCCCTGCCTTTCCCCCACTCTTTCTCTCTGTCTCTCTCAAAATAAATAAGTAAACTTAAAAAAAAAAAGAAAGAATGATGAATTCCCTTTGAGTTTATGAGTAAAAGCTAATCTCATTTCTTATAAGACAGTTTGATTCCCTTGTAGTCTTCTGAAAATGTCATTAAGTATCACATGATTTACCTACTAGGGCAGTTTTCCAGGAATCTCTTTGGGGTACTCTTTCCCAAGATGTTTTTTGAGTCACCCCTTCTCTGGGGCCTGGTAACTCTCCATCATTAATTGTAATTAGACTCCTCGATCCAAATCACTTTACCATGGTGTAATTTCCCCTTTGGAAATTTCTACCAGTTTGGCTCCTACTGGAACATCAGTCCATTCAGCTGCCTCTAGAGGAAGGTCCTTGATCAGCAAGGATGGAGACAAAAGGGAGGAGAAGGGAACTGAAGGAGAATAAGAGGGCTAGTTGCTGGCTGATTTCTTTTGCCTTCCCTCCAGACCCTGGCTGCTTCCAAGGGACTACCTCCCTGGCTAGATCAGCCTCCTGGGGGTCTTGTTCTCTGTTCTGGTGTTCATCATCAAAGGCCATGATATTCTGGGAAGAGCTTAGATTTGGAATCAGAAGACTTGTGTTTGTGTCCTGCTTCGATGATCTATGTACTCCTGGCAATCAGCCACTCAGAACTTCATTGATAAAATGAGAATAATATCTACCTCTGTGGTTCTTATCCAGCTGAAACACATGTATATAAGATACTTTTTGTAAACCATGAAACTTCACATACACATTGGTCAGATTGCTTTTGGCCGTTGATACTATGCCTGGATGGCTCTGTTGGTTAAGTATCTGACTCTCGATCTCAGCTCAGGTCTTGATCCCAGGGTAATGAGTTCAAGCCCCATGTTGGGCTCCACCCTGGCTGTGAAGCCTCCTTAAAAAAAAATTCTGGGGCACCTGGGTGGCTCAGTTGGTTAAGCATCCAACACTTGCTTTTGGCTCAGGTCACCACATGGTCTCATGGTTCGTGAGTTTGAGCCCTGTGTCAGACTCTGTGCTGACAGCTCGGGATCTGCCTGGGATTCTCTGTCTCTCTGTTTCTCTCAAAAATAAATAAATAAATAAATAATGAATAAATTTTGTAAAATTCTATCTTTAATCACAGAGGGGTTGTGGCAGAGGCACACATTCACAAAAAGTTCATCCTCCTATAAAATAGAGCGGTCCCTGGGAAGTGTTTGGCCAGCTAGGTCTGTATTTTCCAGTCTCCCTTGCATTTGGGTGGGATAGTGATTAGTGTTTACTAATGAGATATAAGCAAAAGTAAATGAGTATCGCTTCAGAGCCAAAGGTGATTAGAAGTCTGTGTTCCTTCTTTAATTTTCTTCCCATCTTCCACTGGATGAAGAGGGCTCTAAGGCCTCAGAGAGTGGCTGAATCACAAAACGAAAGGAAATCGAGTTCCTGAATCATCATGTGGGAGAAAGCCACCTGCTACCTGGGAACTTCCTCCCTGGATTATCACGTGAGTGAGAAACAAACTTTCATCTTGCTCAGGGTCTGCAATATTGGGGCTTATTTGTTATAGCAGCTACCATTAGCCTAAGTAAGAAATGAATCAAGGGAATGGGAATGTGTGTCTCAGGCAGTAAAAAGTGCTGAAGATGGACGTGTGCACAATGGCTGGAAGTGTCTTTTTTCACACTAATACACAGACCACAGGGCCAAGGTATTTCAAAAGGACATCTGCAGTGCCGTCAGATAAGGTGGATAGGCAGTTTGATGTTACACACACACACACACACACACACGTGCATGCACACGCACACGCACACATCACTTAGTGTGTATATTCCAGAATGCCAGTGTTAAAGATACAATAGACCTCCGAGGCCATCTCTTAGGACCTTATGTGTAGTTCAGGAAGCTGACCCAGATGGAGACAGCGGTGCAAGTCCATGGAACTAAGCAGTGGTGGCATCTAGACCGGCACCCAGGTCTTCAGATTCCCAGGCTCTTCTTCTCAACCCTCTTTCCCATTCTCTCTGGTTTATCCCAGCTTCTCCCTTGACAGAGTCTAACATCGAGATAACCCAGAAATGACTCAAAAGGGGGGAATGATAGGTATGAATGGATTTCATGACGTTACAACTACCATGTAATCAGCTAAAGGGCATTTTTCATTGTCAATGTGGTGGCTGGCAAAGAACGAAGCGAGCCCGTTAGCCAAACCCTTCTCCTCGCCTACTTTCTTGTGTTGTTCTGTGTCCTCTTGAACTCTATCTGCCAGCCATGCCAACCATCATTATTCCAGGACCACACCAGATCCTGTTCTATCCCTGTGCCCTGGAGCGTGCCGCTTCCTTCTGCCTCTCCTTCAGCACCAAACCCCCTCACCAAGGTAATCACTGTATTCTTCCTTCAAGACCCTACTTAAAGGTTATATTCTCCGTATGATTTCCCCAGTGCTTCCAGGCTGAGTTGGGTGTTTCCCATGGCACCTGTTTATGACATTCCTAGAGCACTCATGGCATAGAAAGGTAATTTTTATTTCTACCTTGCTGGTTCATATGCTTCAGAGGCTCCTTCCCATCACTTCGCTTTTCAGAAAGGGCAATAGCACATACAATGCTGTCACCCCTCTTCTTGCCTGAGTTGTTCAGACCAGGAATTCGGACAAAGCTACCAATCCACAGGCACTCCAGCACCATGATGCAGCCAGCTACAGAGGATTCTGCCTTTTGGGAGTGGCCCTTTGAGGATAGGGGTGGGGGGATTGGTCACATTCACTCCATTGAGAATTCACGCTCAGAGAAAAAGAGGGATGTCCCAGTCGGTTGGGGGAATGGAGCTGTACACTCACGACACAGTGTCAGGGCTGGTGGCAGTGCCTGGCCCTGTGTCAGACAAGCACAGTAGAGGGAGCACCTCAGAAGGGAGGGGAAGCAGCTGGTGATGGAGAGAAGGAAGCGAGGACCGGGGGGACAATGCCACTTGGGGAATGGGGAGAGTGGACTTGGTTCCTGAGGGCTTTCAGCACCCCATCACCAGCTGTGGTTCTGCCTTGGCTTCCACAAGAGCCCCCACCGGCCCTTTGCAGCACTGTCCCCCTCCACTTCTCGGGCTAAGTTAATGGGCTTCTGTTTCTCGTAACCAAAAAAGTCTTGGTTAAAAAAGTGTTACCTCCCCCTCTGGACTATGAGTTGCTTGAGGTCTTCCTTGTATCACCAGAGTGTAGATCGGTGCATAGAAGGTGTTCAAAATCCACCTATGGAATGGGCGACGAGTAAACGCATGAACGAATGCGCCTCTTGGTGATCAATGCAGGGCGCCGTTTGCCCGGATGGACTCCTGCCCCACCATGCCTCTCTGATTCAAAAGGCTCTTTCCTGTAATCACCACAGTTCTGCTACCTCTGTACCCCAGTGTCCAAACGTCTAGCTTCTGACAGGTGGCATTTCCCTGAAGGATTTTTTTGCTTTAAAAATACTGGGTCTGGCACACCAGCATCTGAGGGGACAACAGATGCCAACAGGAGATACAAATAGGAGAAGACACTTTCACCTCAACCACATCTGCTCCAGAAGAAACCCCACGTGGCTCCCTGGACCTTTTCCTGAAGAAACATGGGAGAAGCAAGCTGTATTTAGAGAGATATAAGTATAGCTTTTATTTTTTTTTTTAAACCAACCCAACATTTCCACTGGCAACTGTCAACATAGCTTATGACATGAGCACTGTTTCTTTTTTAGTTATTTTTTTTTCTTAAAAAAATGTGTTTAAAATTAAACAGGTGTTTTTTAATTTCTTTTTTTTTTCCCCTTAAAAAATGTATTTATGTCAATGCAGAAAGCCTAAAGATCTGTGGGCAGTTTTGTGATGATTTCATATGTGTGTTCGTGTGTGTGTGTGTGTGTGTGCACGCGTGTGTGTGTTTTAAAGCCAGGTCCTTTTCAAATTTGTTGGGAAAAGGTCTGTAGGCCACGGCAATCTCTTTTTCTATAAACCCAGTCTCCATGGGATGACAACAACTAAGATTCCTCTTTACTGGGGCAAGAAACGGCCCACAGGCTGGAAAAAGAGCTTCATGAGGTTTAAAAACAAGCAGGAATGTGGGAGAGATGAGAAATTCCAGTTCTTCTCTTGAGAAAATGCTCTCAGACGTGACCGGAGGGTCCAGGAGAGGTGGAAGGAGCCCCTTGTTTTCTTACCAACCTCTAAGTTTTTGCATTACCTCGAGAAATACAGTCAGACCTCTTGGTGTGGCATGTTAGAGAGCAAGGGGGTGGTGAAACTGACATTTCTCCGAAGCACTGACATTTTAAATACAATCTTTCCTCTTAAAGATCTCGCTAGGTGGACAGCTCTTCTCTGCCTCCGATGCGAAGCCAAAGATACTCGAGAAGCCATCTACTCCTTTTGTTTCCCCAGCTGCCCTCCTCTGTCATCACATACCATTCCTATTTTTGTCCCGCATCTCCTGCTTGGCGGGTCTTCCTGCAGAAGGATAAACATAAAGACACGGACACAGCAGACACAGCGAGGCAGACAGAATCAACTGGAAAGGCAGGGAAGGGAACCATGACCTTGTGTTTTAAACTGGATCTGGACATAAGCACATAAGGCTCCTCCTGCCCCCATCTCAGGCCGAGCCCGTTCTTCCGCGCCCTGCGTAGGTGTGGAAACATAGTTCCACCCAAACACCCTCACTCTCCCGCTCAGAAGAAAAGGAGCCTGGGGGGCAGGACCCTGATGAAGCCGAGAGACCCAGCAAGAGGGAGAGAGTGCGGCTGAGAATCCTTGCATCTACCTGTTGGCTCAGACCGCGAGCTCCTTCACAGCACCTGTTACTGACTTCGGAAAGAAAAGACACAACGAACAAACAGTGAGCAACACCTGACGGGAAAATGAAAACGAAAGCAACCGCAACAATGACTACCACGAAACGAAAAGGGAGCCCCAAAGCATCCACACGGATAGGCCTCATTTCCATCCTGGCCAGCCGAGTCAGAGAGCAGGGATGAGCGGGACCGGACAGACAGGGGACGACGCCCTGTCCCCGGGGAAGGAGAAGCAAAGGAATAATCCAAAGGCGGTGAGAGGCTCTGACCTTTGCGGTGGGTCGGGGACATGGGTGGGAAGATGGAGAGGAGGTGGATTTGTTGCTGTTGTTGGTTTGTACTGAATTAAATACTTTGTAAAGTGGGTGTCTCCTCCACTCTGTTCGGTTGGTCAAGACTCTGCCCTTTCAGTCCGCGGCCGGGGCCTGGGTCGGGTGAGGTTCCTGGGGCTGGGCCCCTGCCTCTGCGGGGGCTGCTCACCCGGAGAGGGGGGCGAAGCGCCCTTCTCTCAGGAGGAGTCCGGGGCCTGCGCTGCGGAGGCCCCGCGCTGTGGCTCAGAACCCCCTGATGTAGCAGTAGGCCTCCAGCGTGGCAAAGAGTATGTAGAGGAGCCACAGGCTCACAAAGAGCCACGTTGTGGCCAGCTTGCAGCCACGAGGGCCGCCCAGCTCCCCGCCCAGGTGGGGCCGCCGACGGTACAGGAGCACACTGACGCACACGAACGCGAAGATGGTGAAGAGGGTGACGGAGAAGGCCAGCGTGCCGGCGGACACGTAGAACTCCTGTCCCTGCAGGGCCCAGTAGATGGCGGCCACGGACCAGGCCAGGCCGATGCCCAGGAAGACGTTGATGGCGTTGCTGCCCGTGACGTTGCCGATGGAGGCATCTGAGTACATATCCTGGATGGCAGCGGCTTTGCTGGCAAACATATCTGGAAAAGGGCAGAGACAGCAGGAGCTGGAAGGAGCCTGAGACGTGGAGGGCCCACCTGTGTGTCCAGAAGGCTGAGCTCAGGAAGGAGAGGCAAGGGCTCTGTCATGAACAGGCTGTGTGGCCTTGGACAAGTTACCCCACTTCTCTGGGCTTCAGGTTCCTCATCTGCTGGAGTGTGAACAGTCCCTAAGGGCCTGCTGGTGCTGATATTTACTGAGTGGGCTTGCTGTTCCTTTGGGGTTATTTTTTTAGTAAGGGGAGTTTGCTATCCCACCATCTCCCCCAGGGAACCTTGGCCTCCTGGGAAGCTGCTTTGTGTAGATGCCTGATTATAACCATCATGTGGGGCATTCTCACGGAACACAGTCGTGACCCGATGCCCCCGGACTCAGCAGTGTGTTAGGTGCTGGATTTACGGGGACAGAGGACACACCAGGGAACCGTGAGGTATGGGCTCAAAGAAGACAGGGCTCTGCCTTTGTAGTTATTATGTGGGGCACAGAGCCCCTCAAGCTGTTTGACTTCAGATGCTGGCATGGATTGTAGGCATTGGAAGGACTGTCAGGGACATCTAGCCACCCTTTTACTTCACAGGTAAGGAAAATAAGGGTCAAGGAATCTACCCAAGGTCACAGGGGAAATTAACAAGACATTTGGCCCTAAAAACCTCATGGAAGGGTCCTCTGTCTATCGTCATCCTTCATCCAGAGAGTTTCAGGCCAAGCCACGAAATCAGCGAAGCGGACCATCACATAACCTTTTTCAAGCCCCTAATGCTGCCAGCTGCTCCCTGGACCAACTGCAAGGACTTGGAAGTGCCCCAAGCTCCCTCCTTGCCCGCTTGTCCCGGCTTGCCTCCTTGTTGCCAATTTTCTCAGATCTCCTAGAGAAAACCTCTTGCCTTTTCTTGCCTATGACCTTGATTTTTCACCTCTGATCCTCTGCACTTTCTACCCACATGTGTTCCTTTTCCCCTGTGACAGTTCTTCTCCTTCCCCTCTGATAGTTCCAGTCCCCAGAGGCCCGGAGAACAGGGATCACAGGGCATCTCCTCCACAAAGCCTTCCATGGATCATCTGTCTAATTTCCCACCACCCAACACATTTCCAGGAGAGCCAACTCTCTTGCATCACTAATGTAGACATAATCCCACTGCTCTGTGCTGGGGCTTGGGGAAGAGGTTTTCCTGGAGGGTGATGTCAATTTAGCTACCCTCCAAAAGGATGTGTTCTCTCAGTCCGGGAAGGGGTTCCCTAGGTCCAGCCAGCAGGGTCCTGTCTGATGGGACTCAGCCGAACCCCCTTGTCAGAGGATGTGCTCTCTTCCTTGCTGTGGCAGTGGGGAGGCACCCTGGCAGGAGTTCAGGTTCAGATGCCTTGGACACCCAACTGAACCAAGTAAGAAGCCGAAGCTAACACAGCCCTCTGCCTACTAACTGCTCCTTGTCATTCCAGCCCAGCTTCCATAAGCCTCTCTTGGAAGCCATCCCTGATCCAGCCCAGGCCCCCTGTTTTATGCTTGCACAGCATCTCTACTTGCCCTTCATTGAACTTATCGAGATGGTTTCAACCGCAGTAGTTGAATATGGTTTCTGTCACTAGCTGACGGACTCCACTCAGAGAGGGGAGCACGTCTGCCCTGCCTCCCACGATTGCCTCAACAACTAGCACAAAACTGCATCGGGCTCAGTAAATATTTGTCTAATGAACGAATAAATTCATGCCTGTTCCTGTTCGCCTTTGGGTGTTTATAAGAAAAAAAAAGGTGTGATTCATCACATGCAACGACAACAGCTCACTAAAGCTGCCTCTCCTGTGCCGCCAGGAGACGCTTTGTACCCCACAGGTGTCCCTCGAAGGGAGGAGGTCAAGAATGCTTGGAAACATTTCGAACGTGGCATCTTCAACTGGGCCAAACTTCTATCTCAGAGACCGCCAGAGGGAAATGGAAGAAGAGCAGAATCTATGTTCTTTGAATTACGTTGTTTGTGGCGCTCATACAACGTGGAGGTTAAGAGAGTGGACCACTTACACGGGCAGTTGACTTAACTCTGTGCGCCGCAGTTTTCTCATCTGTCACGTGGGGATGACAACTATGTCTAGTAAATAGGGTTTTGGTGAGCATCACAGGGATAAAACGTGTCAACTGCTTAGCATACACAGTGGGTGACACATCAGAAGTACTCAAGAAATGTTAGCCCTCGTTGGCAATATCATCAGGAATCCCTTTGACTTTTGTGCACCTTAGGGGGCAGAGGCTCTGTTAAGCTCAGATCTGAGACAGCAAGGAAGATAATGAGGCAAAGTGTAGGGGTCACCTGACCCCGGGAATATCCTCTTTGCAAACCCGAGCACCCCTCACTCTTACCTGGCACAGAGGTGCCGAATGCCACAAACACAACAGCCGTGACTGAGTCCTTGAGCCCAATGGTGCAGCCGAAGTGGGAGGCCAGGTCCCCGATTATGGCTGTGAGCATGCCAATGATGAGAATGGACACAACGAAGCAGGCCCAGCCATGGCAGTACTCTGTGGGGGGCACGCAGGCAAACAGCACCTTCCAGAAGACCGTCAGAAAGTGCATGACGTAGTCAAAGCAGGATGGCAGCCGCTCCTCTCCTGACTCGTCCTCATCCTCGTCCCCTGCTGGAGACAAGAGAAAACAGGCCCAGGAGAGGGCAGCAAGGTCAGATCCCCACTCAGGAGGAAGTCGAGTCAACCCACATGACAAGCATTACTGGCTGGCAGGAGACCTCAGCTCTCTCCTGAGAAGTGGTGTGGGCCAGGGCACGGGCACCAGAAAACAGCTGGGAAACGGGACCTGAGTTGGGGTGCCCCACTGGTCGATGTGAATGCAGGGCACCGCGGGAGACTGGGAAACAGAGGACAGGGGAATAGGGAGAAAAGGGAGAGAGAGAGAAAGAGACTGGGGGAAGAACACAGGAGGGCCAAGGCAATGAAGCAGAGGAGGGTGGAGCCGGCCGCGTCAGGTTGCCTGCGTGAAGAACAGCGAAATCAGCTGTGTGTCCCCTCTTCGCTGGACACCGGTGGAGTGCCTAATTTTCCTGATATGCCTGCTGCAATAACCTCGTGGTTCTGGTTGTTATCCGTCCCCAGAGGGGCGGCTGTCATTCCAGATCATGCAGGCATACCAGAGAGCCCGCGCCATCCTCCAAATATCCCATGGGACAGAGCAGGCATGGGCCCCATGGTCCTTGCCAGGAAATGTGGGCAGAGTTGCCCATTCAGCAGTCTGGGAGAAGAGGATGCGCTGAGGCACGCTGGCACCTTGTCCAGGGCAACCTCTGTAAGGTTTTGACACCATCGGAGGAAGCTGGGTTGTGAAAGAGGAGGAGTTAGGACGCTTGAGTTCCAGTCACAGCTTTGCCAGGAAGAGCATCCATAAGCTGGGGATAAATCACCTCTTGTTTCTGAACCTCAGTTCCCCCCTCTGAGAAAGGAGGGGATTACATGACGTGGCCTATATTCTGTTTATTGTCTCTGTAGGGTCAAAGCAAGGTCACCAGAGGGGAAACTGGGAGTATCTGAAGCAGGCGACATGAAAAGTGGGGCAGCCGCGGCAGCCACAGCCACCCTGTCTTCCTGGCCGTACTTTTGCTCTGGCTCTGGGGCCTTAGGGATATGACCCTGTGGGTTGTTGCTATGACGACAAAGCCTCACAAAAGCAGACAAGGCTGGTGGAGCTGGGCAGTACAAGGGGGCCTTGGTGATGCCAGGAGGCGCTATTGGCGGTGGCGGTGAGACCTCGCCTGGGACCCTGGCTGTGCTGTGGGCCACCACTGAGGGAATCTGTCAGTACATGCCAAAGGAGAGGTCTGGAATCATCCAGGGTGGAGGTCTGTCAGAAATCAAGGCACAGATTTTACAAACTCCGGACCCCCACATGTCTAATCAGAAGAGTCCCCTATTTTACAGAAAAGGAGGACCAAAGTAATGAGAGGAAGTAATAATGGAAACAGGATTTTAATCAGTTTGTGTTGGTACCAGATGCTATCATTCTATTTACTTTGCTGAGAAAGGTCGAAATGGTTCCTTTTTCGAATGAGGGAATTGTGGTTCAGGGAGGATAACTTGTTCCAGGTCACACAGTGGAGCCAGGATTTGAAACCAGAAATAGCCATGCTTTTTTAGCTACCCCATGATTCTTTTCCAAAGTGACCCAGTGAAACAGGCGAACATCAAGGACTAGAGCTGGGGCACAGAAGCCTTCCCAGAAATTGGTAGCTGCTGATGGGGCTGTGTTCTCCCTTCTCTGGTGTTGCCTGCTTCTCCCAGTGAGGCTAGTACCCGTCTTGAGACCCTCTTACCTGCGCTGACAGTGATGGCCTCCATGAACTGGTCCCTCCAGGAATGGGTCCCCACAACCATGGCCAGGTTTGTCTTCTTGATCAGTTTGTCCACCGTATTCTGTCAGGGAGAGAAAAACTTGGAATCATGAGGTTAGAACGCTCAGAACTGTTGCATTCCAGGCATGTCCACATGGATTCTCAAAGTAATGGCCTTGGATGATATCTGCTGGGTCAGTCTTTCCACTTCCCTTTTCTTTGGTTGTGATGACGGATAGTGGATACTTAGAGCAATACAGTAGAGCGTAACGGTAATGAGATCAATAAACTTTGCCCCGGAGCAGAAAATTTTAGAATTTCTGTTTTTAAAATGCAGTTAACAATAGTGATAATACATCCAGGGGCTTTATAGCCCATTTATTCTATATGTTGTTTCCTCCCAATGTTCCTAGGATCTAAATGGCCGGCCCTATTCATTCCATGTTACAAATGGGGAGACTGGCCCTGGGTGGTTAAATGATTTGTTCAGTTTCAACTTCACACATTCAGTGGTGAAACTGGAACAGAACTTCTATCTCCCACCACATTACCCTATTCTTCAATTTGAGCTCACTTATAGCCTGACCTTGAACTCAAAGGACTCTTCAATGATGACCTCTAGTTTGGGGTGTTCGCCCAGTACTGGCTTTCCCATTTCTGCTATCCTCTTGGCCTCCTCTTCCTCCACAGTCAGCTTCCTGTCTGTCACCTCTGCAACAAAACAAAATCAGACTAGCTTTAGCACATTCGCCACTCCCTAGGAGGCTAAAGGTCAGAGTGTGAGGCATGGGTAGTGGGCACAAAGCAAACTGCTCTTGAGAATGGGTCCTTTGTGTACTTTTTAGCGACTCTTTCTACACCATGCTGAACATTTTATAACCATCAGACCATGAGAGGGTCCCTTTCAGGCCTGGGATAAACATTCCTATTTCCATTTTATACCGGGGTGAGCAACCTGATCCAAAGACCTTTGGAGAAACAGCACCTAGGAAAGTCACCATGTCATCTGGTGAGATATTGGAGAGTTGGGAACAAAAGGCTTTAACAATTTTGAATTACTGGGCCTGACCGTTCAACTACTTAATGTAAAAATTCTTGGGGGTCAGAACCACACGTTAATCAAAAGGGTATGTCTACTGGTTCCCATGAACATCTGTTTCCAACACCACTGGGGTTGTGCCCTCTATAAAGGAGAAAGGAGGAATATCTACACTCCATACAAGTGAATGTCATCCTCATAATGAGAACTTGGAAGATTTCCTGAAAGATTTCATGATTTTCCAATGAAAGATCCCCAGGATTTCTGTAGGAACCAGGCCCATTTCTTCTGGAACAGAAATACTTGTTCAATCAAAATCCAGAGGAAGCTCTTCCTTTACTTTCTTTTGAGGCATTCCCTGTATCCCTCAGCATCTTGACTCATTTACCAGTGGTCCCTTCTCATGTTGCATGGTGGGAAAAATTTTCCACTTCAGCTGGTGAGTCCATTTTGAGACCACTTCACCATGAAGACATGTTTTCTGGATTAGAGTGAAATAGAGATTGAATCTTTTTATTCCCCTTTGATTAGGAAATTGCTCTTGGCAGACTGTTTCTTTCAGAGATCATTTAAACATCTTTCCTTCCAAGTCCACATTCTTACATGCAATTAATTCTTTTATTGAGCTCCTTAATTGCTTTCATTCCACACAGTGAATCTCCTACGGAAATCCTTTGGTCCTTGGATAATCTCAAGGACAAAGTGGGTCAGAGGCCAGGGAGGTCTTCTTTTCTCTCTAACTTGGGAATCGCTGAAACATAGGGACAGGTGAGACTTGAGCTCTTGAAGTTGCAAGGAAAGGAATTCACTGGAAAGACGATAAGCCAAGAGTATAAGTTACTAGAGAGCCTGTTTTACATAAGGATTTTCTTAGTTGTCGTGAATGAAGATGGTAAGAAAGTATGTGGACGATTCCTGAGCTGGCTGTTTTACTCAGTGCTTCTGGCAACAAACACAGAAGGCAATCCCAAAATGTTTGGGAGCTGTCCGTGGTGCTGTCCTCCCGGTAGTGTTGGTGACGGCTTTCGGAAGCAATTATTTCTCAAGGATCAATGTCCTGTCTATTTCTAAGTAAACAGACACCCTCTAGCAGCCTGATTTTATTCAATTCATTGATTCTGAGTTTTTAATGAGTTAATTATGAAGGTAAATCTGGGTGCATCCAGGGTTCTGGCTATGAAGTCAGTGATCCTAGAAGCCAGACTGCAAGCCACTCTGAGAAAAAGCCTTTAGGAAAAGACTCACAGATTCTTTAAAACCATGGGTACTTTTTTCTTCCCTCGACTTTACATTTTGGCACCATAGCTATCCTAGCAGTGACCGTATTATTCTATTCCTCCCTCCCCAATTCCCCCATGTCATACTTTACATGTGCCACAAGAACTTTATTATACCAATATAATGAGCTCTCCAGTGACATATAAACGTACCTGTCTAACCCCGTGTCTAGCTATCAATCTGGCACTACATCCATCTGGCAAGATATTGATCTACCTACTGACCTGTCCACCCCTGTGGTGATAGTCAGTTTTTCCATCTAGCTTTTTGCAAAAATCTCTTTGACAAATACCAATCCTTTATCTTTGGCTCTCCCATAGCTCCACAGAGGTACTCCATATAGATCGGTTAAGTGATTGATTCACATGCCTTTAAATCAACTCTGATTTAGTGTCTTGGTTTGGTAGTAATTCCTGCCTTTTCCTATTTTTATAATTATCATTCCTTTACATTTAAATTAATTTCTTGAGAGAGTGATAAGTCTCAAATCTAAAAGACCATAATGATTCTGATAATTTGTTTATGTAATTACTGAGAATTTCAAGTGAAGAGAATAAATGATAGGTGATTTTGACATTTGGGCTGACTGAACAAACTCTCAGATCTCAGAAAAGGGGGAGGGGGAAGAGAGAGAGAGTGATAGAGAGAGAATATGAATAGGATGAAAGATTGAACAAATATTGGAGGAACAAAGAGCTTGCCAGGCCAGACAAGAATAGATGTTGTGAATGCTCTACAGGCATCCTCAGGAAGAAATGGGGCGATTTAACTAACGCCCTCACTCCCAGGTTCCTGAGCTTGGCGGGGTAGCTCAAAACGAAGCGTATCTACTCTCCACCTTTCACCACCAGGCATTGTTAACCATGTTTGCCTGTCCACCCAGGAAAATTGAAACAAGAATTGGAGATTTACCATGAATTTTAAGTCTAACCATGGGCTCCTAAATGAAAAGTTTACAGACTGAAAGATATAGAAAATGACACCTTCTTTTCCTATTTCGGTTTCTACTGGTATTTTAACAAATATGTTAAAAGTACAAGAAAGCCTAAATTAAATCACAAACTTTGTTGTGTGCATATGTGTGTGGTTGGCGGTGGGGGTGCATAGAAGCAAGAGTTGTAACAAAGAAGCTCAAACACCTTCTCAGGCAAGAAGGTAAGTGGAGAAGTAACTCCCAATGCCATGGCATTAATACCCTGGGGGAAGAGTGGAAAATATGGAGTCAGAGGTAGTTCTTATCCTGTTGGTCTAGAGAGGAAGCAAGTGGCCAAGGAAGCTAGAGTCATTTTGTTTTCCAGAAAGTAAAAATGTAGGGGTTTCCCTATTTATATTGTTATTCTTGTATAAGGCTGCCAAGAAGGCAAATGTCCTTACTATATACACTGCCCCTTCTCAAAACGAGGCTGCAGCCTGTATGTAATTTTGAATACTAGCAAATTCCGTAAGTTGTTTTGCTTCTCAAATGCTCTTAAAAATTTTTTGCATGCTCAAAGACCTGATGAAATTTAAAATGTTATCTTAACTTACATTGAGACATCTGGTATAGCTCACGCTGTCTATACTGAGAGTTAGAGTATTACTGATATGCTGGAAATGCTTGTCTATCTGCTCGCGAAGTTGGATGTTGTTTATGATCTGATTCCACTGATGCAAGCATGCTCTCAAAGAAGGTGTATGTCCTACAACAGAACCTAGATTCTGCATGCGAATATGTCCACAGTAAATTCTCCAAGATTTCTATTTTCAGCCAGATAATTGTCCCCACCACCCATCATATCCTAATTCTTCTTCTTGTTCACGGCACCTGTGACTTCAAGGGTAAATGACAAATGAACCAAAGTTCTAGCAATTTAGGTCTCAGCTGTAATGAGATGCAACATCTCCAGGATCAGTAAAATTCCAGATTCTTTAAAAAGTGCGTTTCATGTTCTCACAGCAGCTCCTGGTTGTTTTTCCCCGGTTCCCTCAAGATCAAAGTATTTTCTTTCGAATCCCATCATGACCCTATCCGCTCCTGCCCCACAACATGAGATGACAGATGATTAAGACTCAGAAGTCTTGACCCACTATCTCTTTGGTAAGTTTCAACTCTCTTCCTGGTCCTAGAGAAGACCAGCTATGCCTTCACCCACATCCACTGACAAAAGTGGTGCTCAGTGAATTGTCAACTTCCTCACAATTACTTCAAGTAGGGAAATAAACCTCTCAGTCCTTAGGAGAACTTGTCAGGTTAGCTCGAGCCCGCAGTTCCTATTAAATAAATCAAAGGACATTGGTCTTAAACTAAATAATGGCACTGGCAAGAAGTAGAAAAGATGGGGCAAGACACCTCTTACCTGGAGACAACAGGAGCGCTGTTTGCAAATGGATACCAGACAAGGGGAAGAAAGAAAAGGAAAGAGCATTAAGGTCCCATCTTGAAAGTGTCCCCAGGCTTTGTGGTTGCAGCAGTATAAGGAAAGCAGTGAGCTTAGTGGGTGAGAGCTCTGCAGCCACATGCAAAAGGCAGCATTTGGAGCATGCGCAACAGCAGCAGCAGCAGCAGCAAGAGGTATGAGCCACTGGAGGGACTGCTGAGCACCAGAGCCCTGCAGCCTGACTTTCCCCCCGGACCTTCCCTGTAACTCTTGGGGACTAGGGAAAAAGCAATGAGGATGGGAGGACCATTTGAGTGGAGCAGGGACAGAGTTGGTCATTCATGACCTTCTAAGGAATCAGGTTATCATATCAGGTTATCAGGCTATCATATCATATCATATCATATCATATCATATCATATACCATATCATATCTGTGAAGGAATGAGAATCCGGTTACCAGGAAAACTGTAGAGGTCACAGCCTTGCCAGTGTAGCTGGCTTGTCAGTGGAGAATATGACCCTGGGGCTTGAACAGGAGTTCAGCGTGGGCAGTGGCATAAAATAGTGAACAGTGCTCAGTCCCACGGCTTCTATCCCTAACCTTATAATCAGATCATGCTTAGCTTCTCAGGGACTGTAACATTTCCATGGCCACAAATAGCTTCCTAGCTACCACACTGGCCAGAACGTTTGAGTTCCCCTCAAAGAATGACCTAGTGAAAAGCTAAGTTCTGCAGAGTATTTTTTGAATGGTTTATCTTTTTATAGATACAGCCTGGAGGTTAGGGCCAGGGACTCCTACCATTTGTATCACCTGTGCCCAGCAAAGTCACTGCAACTAGGAGGTGTTCAATAAAGCTTTGTTTTTTGCCACATATTTTGGCAACTGTAATAGATCCAGTGGTGCTGCATCTCTGGATGCTGGTCTTTTTGTTCCAGAAAGGACAGGCTAAACCAGAGTCGTACTGAAAACTATTTGTAGATGAAAGATGACAAATAGCAAGGCCCCTACATGGACTGGGAAGCTGGGTTAGACATACCTAACACAGGGCATCCCTAGCCCCTGGACTGTACTTATGTTAAAAAATTCTTGTGACATACCACATTTTCATCTCATTGGTGTCTTAGCACAGCCCCACACTCCCTAGCTCTTATCAAATAAAAGTCTGGGCACATCCTACCACATAGTCTTGGTACAGCTGGTGACTGATGGTGCTGCGGAAGGAGTGGGGGTGGTGTCTGTGAATTGTTTCCTCTAGAAATCTCTAGGAAGGCAACTCAGGTCTATGATCCATCATCGCACAGTTGCAACCACTGAAGACACATGTGGATCAAGAATCTCTACAGTACGTAAACAGGGCAAACAGGTTGACGTTCTGCTTTCTCCCATATGGAAGTCCAAGGGAGTAATTGATGAGTGAATCTCCTTGCTATATTGAGATAGATAGAAGGATGACAGATAGATAGATAGATAGATAGCAAGAAAGCTTGTTCATTCTGCTCCTTCTATGGGTCTGCATGGAAGAGCCTCTCCTGGCCCCCAAGTTCCAGTGGAAACCAGAAACCTGAACACATTAGTGTACCCATGTTGGCAAGACAAGGGATAGCTCTTCCATAAAGGTCCCTGCTGCCCTGATTTTCACTCAGATGTCCCTCCCAACACCAGGCTCATCTCTAACACAGTGAGAGGGCTTGCAGTCAGCTAGAGTTGTACTACTCTCTGGTCATTGTCTACATGATTTGAGACTTTCCATTTAGCAGTTATAGATGGGTCAGCAAGATCCAGATAGGCCAATTCTGAGTGACATAATACCTCCAGGGTGTTTTTCCTGCTGCTGATGATGAGAGAATCTGCAGCTGAACTTTCCCCTGTATTGATCCCCAGGGTCAGGTGAGCATCATTTATCCCTGCTCACATACCCCAGGGACATACAGGAACTAGCGTAGTTCTGTGAGTAATTGGAAGCATCTGGGCAGCTTGTCAGGGTGAGCCCATTGATGTGGTAAGACGGGGCACGAACAGGCCCTATGACTGGGGGAGAATGCTATCCTTTCCACATGAGGCTTTCAGTGTCCAGGCCCAACAGCCTTGACCATGCTGCTCAGTATTGATCTCAGATGCCTACTTCTGGACTCGGATGTTTACTCTATGCCAGGGCAACCGTATTTCCTATTCATCCTCCCTTTTCCCCTCCTCTAGCTCGTCTAGAGCATTTAATTTCACCTCTCAAGTCTGTTTTGTTTGCCAAGAATAGAATCTGCTATTTCAAATACAGGCTTTTTTTTTTTTTTTTTTTTGTAATGCAATTGTCATTTTGACCATGCAAAGTCTATGCTGTTCTGAGTGCCTGAGACTCTCCCATGCAGCAGTGATAATGAAAAGCAATTTCTACTGTACAGCTTCTCACCCTGAGAACACCAGGGAATTCTGAAAATCAGGATGGGTTTTCATTTGATTCTGAGTCTAGACAATCAAGTTGTATGACCTTTTACCTTATGGTCTAATGCCAAAATATGGGAAAATCTGAAGAAACTGAAATTAGACAAGAGACCACGTCTGGAAATGCACATATTTCCTATTGGCATCTTCCATTTTGGCATCTTGGTCACCGGGAAGATCTGGAAGATACCTGTCTGCTCACCTACTCCCTCTCTAGGACTAAGCTCCACTAAGCCTTTGCTGAAATCTCGTTGGACAAAGAGCCCAGTTCAGAAAAGGGGGTGGGGGTGGTGGGAGAGTCTCAAATGGAGAGTAGACAAAGGCATTTTTGCATTTGGCTGAGTCTCTTGAAGAGCACAAGGTGTATCTTGGGTCACTCTCTGTCCTGCTGTTGATCAGGGTTTATTGGGGAGGCAGAAAAGAAAAGCCTCTTTAATGGTGGAATAAAGTCATGGGTAGACTTGTAACCCATTCTTCTTGTCTGGAGCCACTGCCTTCTTTCCAGCTACCCTGATCATTTGTGCTGCTTTCATTTGCACCTAAGTAGCAGAGACTGTGGAAATTGATTAAGCTAGTTTACAATGGCCTTAGATGTCTGCTGCATCTAACCAATCATGAAGATGCAGCAGACATCTAAGGCCATTGTAAACTAGCTTACAATGGATACAAGGGAGGTGGGAATGAGGTGGGGCAGGTGTTGAGACGATTTCTGGGAATATTCTCAGCGGTAGTAACTGGAGGATCGGCAGGAACATAATCTAAGCAATGGAACTAGAGATTTTTTTTCCCCTGCACTCTGGAAGTCAGGTTCATGGCGACATCTTATCAGGTGGCGAGGGAAAGATGAGTAATGGAAGATGGAGATGGCTTTTGTCTCTAGAACACTAGGCATATCCAGACCTGGGTGGACATAGAACTGGTCAGATTTGCAGAGAGAGTCCCCAGAAGACAGTGAGAACTGATCAATCATACCTGTCGATAGCCTTCAGGAGTACAGTTGCTGGATTTCTTAGCAGCTGTCCTTGAATGAAAGGCTTTATGCTGCTCTCTGTCATGTGAATATGAAATAACTGAAGAATAATCATCCTTTTTTGAAAAACAAGTGGGTCTCACTGTTCCATCTTCCATGAGGGTCCCAGAAGCATACCTCTTCTGAAGGGGAGTGTGAAAGTCCTTCTCTTGGTATTTCCCAAGAGCATCCTTTTCCATTCCCACATAGATTCCTCCAACACTTCTGAAGTAGTGGTTTCCAATCATTTTCTTCAAGGGAGGAAATCTTTCCTTACATCTTCCTTGGTTGCAACATAATCAGTCCCTGAGTAACAGAGCCCTAGCAGGTATTCCAAGATGCATGTCTTCAGGAAGAGAGGAGATGAGGCCACTTCTCTGGTGTGGGATGAGGGTTATCTTGGGATCTGGGTGACATGCCTATTTGCAGGTGCCAAGCAAAGGCAGACTCCTGTGGGCCGTCTTGCTTCTCGGGGATCAATACCAACTACACCATTTAGAGGCCCTTCTAGTAGAAAACCCATTGAGTCAACACTCTGGGCCTGCTCAATGTCATTCCTTTTCCGAGGCCCTCTGGCTGGGGAGATTCCCATACCTGGAATTACTTCCTTCTTTTTGCAGACTCTCAATTTTCTGCTTTAGGGATTGCACTGTCCTCAAGTAGTCTAAATAAAGTTCTCTACCTTGGGCTAGGAATAGAGGTGGAATGAGACGGGATGGATATCAAGTGGAGGAAGAATAGTTCAGGACTCCAGATTGTATGACCACCTCAGAAGCCAGCTGTCTCTCAGAGAGGTCTCAGAAGCTGTGGGCTCTGACAATTGGTATACCCTTTCATACCATGGTCTCCCCAACTGTGAAATAGTCAGATAAAACACTTACCTCCATGAAGGGCAGAGGGGCCTATGAACCCCTCTGCAAGTGAATAACCTGCCAAGCACTCAAGGAAGGTTGGGGAATGCAGCAGAAAACTGTCAAAGCATCATTGCAACATGGGCCCCAGCCCCCAGCCCAGACCCTTCCCCATTCAATCCAGGCTCGAGGGTAAGGGGTGGGAGGGGAAGAAGGCAGGGAAGGGGCACAGACATGCATGGCATCACATTCCTTTCTTTTTCTTCTCCTCCCCACCCCCCAAGGAGTTTCCACATTTACAGGTTACATGTATGTGTGGGGGCTGTGGGGGAGAGTGCAGGGGACAGTGGTGATCAGATCATTGGAGCACAAGGCGGAAGGAAGTAACTCAGTAGGGTAATGAGGAGTTCAGGCTGCAGCGCTGTCCAGAAGGTGGGAAAGGAGGACTTGGTAATCAGCTAAGGCTAAGAAGGCAGAGATGACACCGAAACAGGGTGAGAGCGAGAATACAGGAGGGAAAAGAATAAAAAAGTCCATTGGTCAAAAAGAGGAAAAAGGAAAAGGGAAGAAAATGGGGGGAGAAAAATAGAGTTGCTTTTTGCTGCTGTTGCTTTTCAGTTAAATTTTTTTTATCTTTCTTTTTGTTGTTGTCGTTTTATTTTGTTTTGTTTTTTAAAGAATCTCACACCTGATATTCCACGTTCCATCCATTTCGGTTCACCAAGGACAATGAAGAAATTCTCTTGCCTTTCGTATTCCTCCTCATCTACTATTTTAACCCTTATGGTTTTCCTGTAGGGACAACAAGAGAGAGAGTGTGTCGACTGGGTCGGTAGGTTGGTTTGTCATTTGGAGCACAGCCTTTAAAATCATTCCCCATCACTCCTGGTACATGCAGCCCAGTCCCGCCATGGTGGCATTTGACGGGACTATGGTGGATTGTATATTTCTCATATAAAAAAAATGGTCTCAGCTTTTCTTGTCTCCTTGGTCGTAGTTGTCCTTCTGGGTGTGAAGGAAAGGGAGCCAGGGGACAAGGAAAAGTGGGCAAAGGAAGGGTTCCAGGGGGACAGGAGGGAAAGGGGAAGGACAAAGGGGGTGATGGTGGGAAGGAGTCAGTTTAGATCCTGCTGATAGTTAGTAGGAGGTGAGTCAGGCAGCGCATTCCATTGGGTGTCACATGGTAACTGGCATTTCTTTGGGAAGCAGGTAAATTACCGGCCCATTGGAAATGATTCTTCTACAACAGGAAATGTGTCAACAGTGCCTAGCTGGGGTCTCGTTTTCCTTCCTTGTGTCTATACTCACTTCTTATGTGAGCCTCATAAAGAAAATTTTAAAGTATTTATGAGGAAGGGAAACGAGAGAGAGAGACAGCGAGAGAGAGAAAGGAAGGCAGAATTCTATTATCTTTGTCATTCTTTACCTCAGGGCTTCAGTGGTGGGAACTAAAATAAGTATGTATTAACTACAATATGATATAGGACTGCTTTAATATTTATGGCTGATGCACTCCTGGGAAAATGTAAAGAAAATGATAGAAGTCATCAAATTCTAAATCACCTTTATACTTCTATCACATAGGGTGATATGTCCCAAGGCTGGCTTCCTTAAATGCTGATTATCTGGGCTCTGGGGGAAAAGGTGATGGAGGTTCTGATTCATTTCTGGGTTATCTCAACAAAGCATGTTGTCTTTTAAAAACAAATCATTCAGGGAAGCAAAGTTTCCTTGAAAATCACTCCCCTCCGAAGACTGGCATGACGCTGGTTCAGCCCTGCTGTCGTGGGAGAAGTTGCTATGGGGCCTGGATCATCCCCATCTTGGTCCTTCATGGAACCACAGTGGGGTTGGCGGGTCTCAGTAGTGAGCCATGATTTTTCTTTCCCATGTTGGTCCTTCATGGAACCACAGTGGGGTTGGCGGGCCTCAGTAGTGAGCCACGATTTTTCTTTTCTGCTTGCTTTGTTTTTGGCCTGGGACCTAAATGCTCTCTAAAGGGCAAAGAGGTGCTAACAAACAATAACCTAAGATGTCTAATCAGAGCCTCTGATGTTCCCCTTCCATTCTGAAGACGTGCTCAGCTTTGCCATCTATAAAGTGGTAGACTGACCTGAGATGGTTTGTTGAACACAAGATTTGGTGTGTGTTTGTGTTTTGTGTGTGCGTGTTTCACAAGTACATTTTCAGTCACCCTTTTTGGTACTATTTTGGGACACCTTTACATACCTTGCTGAGTAGACAAAAGACAAAGCTAAATGACTAACAAGAAGAATTTTCTAGGGGCACCTGGGTGGCTCAGTCGGTTGAGCGGCCGATTTCAGCTCAGGTCATGATCTCGCGGTCCGTGAGTTCGAGCCCCGCGTCGGGCTCTGTGCTGACAGCTCAGAGCCTGGAGCCTGTTTCAGATTCTGTGTCTCCCTCTCTCTCTCTGACCCTCCCCCGTTCATGCTCTGTCTCTCTCTGTCTCAAAAATAAATAAACGTTAAAAAAAAAATTTAAAAAATAAAAGAATTTTCTAGGAACCTCTCTCTAGGCCCTAGATATGGGAACCTCGGGCTGTCTACGAAATAGGAGCCTGGCAGTTTTTCCCCTGCAGGGACTCTGCCGTGGGTTGGAAATGGGGTGCTCTATGACCAAGGGCATGGCCTGGAGGGACATGATTGATGGCCCTGCCAGGGAAGGAATGCTTCCCCAAATACTGGCCGCTCCCCTCTACATAGATGGTCTGTCCAGAAGAGGATGTTCTGACCTGCCCATTGGAAGTCCGGGATATGTGTGTGGTCATTTACATTGAAGTCAAAGGCTCCATCTACTCTGAGAAATCCTGTGATCTTTTGGGAAAGCTTCCACTCAAGTCAGAATCCCCTCTCCCACTATTCTAGCTCGTCTGCCACCTGTCTACCTGGATGCTCTTTGCAGGGAAAACAGAGTCCAACAGGTAGGCCTGTGACCTAGACCTGGAGCTCAAACCTGTACTTTCAGCTCAATCAAGGTCAGAGAGAGAAACACACCTTGACAACAGGACTATGGTGAAAAGGATGGTTCCTAAAGGCTGCTTTGGGGAATGGGATGAGCCACAAATAGAACCCAAGTCCAAATACATTGATTCTCAATGTCTGCCCATGGACATCTGTGCTGAGCATCTGAGCCAGTTTCTCAAGTGCTGCCCTCCTGCTGGTGCTGTGCTATATGGTCTTTTTCTTTCCCGTATATAAAGCCATCCGGGAGAAGCAGAGAGCCACACATATAATACTCTGGGCTCTGGCTGACTTTCTCTCTCTCTCTCCCCACTCTCTGTTTTCCCCCATATCCATTTCCCCGTCCCACAAAAACTACCACCGACTCTTGAACATCCTTCTTATGGATACCATGTGACAGGCTGGCAGGTGTTAGGACAGAGCTAGGATCAGAGAGAGGAGAGGGAGAGGTGGAAAGAAAGGAAAAGAGAGAACAAGAAAGAAAACAAAGGAACGTGAACCAGAGAGGTAGAAGAAAGGGGAAGAGAAGACAAATGGATTGGAGACAGGAAGAACCAGAAGAGGAGGGAAGAGAAGAATGTTAACGTTAGTGTGGAGGACAGGGTACTACACCTTTCTGAAAACTCATATCCACCATGCGGGGGCCCATCATCTCAATGAAGTAATTCTTGTTTTTCTCATACGCCTCATCATCAATTACCTTGATGTGAATTGTTTTGCTGTGGATGGAAAAATAAGTATCATAAGCAAGGAGCACAGTGGGGGGCCAGCCAGCTGGGAGAAGGAACAGGAAGAGAATGAAAACAGTGAAAAGATCCAGAAAGGTCAAAGTGTGTCCCCAACACCACGAGGGCACAGAGGAGAGGGGCTGCCCCAGACCCCCTTCCAGGCTCACTGGGCTCCTCTTAGGCTTTGTGTGGCTTCGTGGCATGGTCAGACTCGAAGACTGGAAAGTCAAAAGTTTGGGGTTCTAATCTGAGATACGCCACGTAACCCTGGACAAATAACGTAACTGATACACAAACAGGCTAAATAATGCTTACAGCATCCCAGGGCAGTCGTCAGAGCACTGAATTAAAGATATATCACAGCTCAAGCACTTAGGTCCTCTGTAGTGTTTGTTTCCTTAGCCCTCTTGCTTTGAGGACAAGAGAGAATTTTTTTTTTTAAGTTTTTGACTTTTGAAATGAGCAGGTGTTGCTCTGAAAGGCTCATGTTATAGAAAGGACACGGATGGAGGGGCACGTTGGCCTGTGGGAGTCTTGCCTGGAAATAGAAGGACTTTTCCCTTTCTCTGTGGCAGTGACTACCACGGGGAAGCCAGGAGGGCCATGTGGCTCAAGTCACGCATTCTGGTAATTCATAACTGGGTGCAGAAACTACAAGTCTACCTGCAAATGAACCCTGCAGCCCCAGGGGTGCGCTGACTGGATCACATTAACTCTAGGACGATCCGAATCACGGCTGCCTTATAAATCCTACAGTGATTTTGTGACTAACACAATTATATTGTTTTTATGTTAAAAGATGTTTCATTAATTTAAACATTGAAAAATATAAAGCAATTTTAGTAGTCCTGATTTGCATTTTTCTCTTTTCTTTTCTCTCCCTCCCCCTTCCTTCCTTCCTTCCTTCCTTCCTTCCTTCCTTCCCTGTTTCTCTTTTTTTCTTTCTTTCTTTTTCTTTCTTTCTTTCTTTCTTTCTTTCTTTCTTTCTTTCTTTCTTTCTTTCTTTCTTTCTTTCTTTCTTTCTTTCTTTCTCTTTCTTTTTCTATTACTAAAAGCTTTAAAAACAAAGATGGACCTGGGCCTCTCCCAACCTTTGCTTAATAATGGGGACATTCAGGACCAGACTCCACTTGAGGCCTTTCGCAGAGGGTATGGGACACTGGTGGAGGGGCGCGCATGCTGCTGAGTCTCCCCTCAGCAGCGGGATGAAGGGATGCACACAGGAGCCCCTGGGCATGCGCTCTCTCAGACTTGGGGAGCCCGAGGCCTGCCCTTTGTTGAGGAGGCTGAGGCCTTCAGCACCTGCCTTTATTTTCATATAAAGTAGGAATATCTTTATACTCTGACTTGGGACAACCTCTCTGCTCTCCCAAGCTTTCCTGAGTCACTGTTAAGAGTGCTGGATGTCTACAGAGCTTCCTCTGTCCACATTGTGGATCCTACAGAAACAAATGTAGGTCTGTTGTTCCTGAAGTGAATTAATAGCAGTTACTAATACATCCTGGCCCCCGCCAGCCCACTGTTTCAAAATCAAAGACTCCAAACCCACACCCATCCCTATCCCATACAATCCTGGCTAGCCACCACAGAAAGCATGAACGTTCAAGCTCTGAGAGGCCTCTTTGGCCTTTCTTCCTTGAGAGCAGCGGCACTGGTATTAGAGACGAGGACCTGAGATCAAATCCAGCCTCCAATTCTCACTAGCCGGGTGACCTTGGACAACTTGCTAAGGCTCTTCAAGTCTCATACGTAAAGCAGAGTACAAGCATCTACTTCAGAGCGTTCTTTTTTTTTTTTTAATATGAAATTTATTGTCAAACTGGTTTCCATACAACACCCAGTGCTCATCCCAACAGGTGCCCTCCTCCATGCCCATCACCCACTTTCCCCTCCCTCCCACCCCGATAACGCATGTGAAGTGCTTGGTGGGGTGCATGATCCTTAGTAAGTGTTTACTAAATAGCAACTATTATTCCTTAAAAGTAATATGACCCCAATTTGATGTCTGAAAGTATTATATCTCCAATCATTAAGGCAGAAAATAAGGGGAAATCAATACATAGAACTGGTGACCCAAGACATGGAACAGGTTGGAAAGAGAAGTCAGGTCAAGAAAGGACTGGCTAATACAGGATGATCGACCCCAAATGAGCTCTTAGAGGGGCTTGTAATGTCAAGGGTGAGAGCACAGATACTGACTCACATTTTTCAAATTGTGGCCTTGTCAGCAACAAGCTCTGGGCTGGACAGACCACACGTCATAAGACACTGCGCTTGTGATTTTTAGTGAACGGATAAAATAGAATAAGAGATGCCATCGACAACTCAGTGGAAGACAGGGCAATGAGGACAGACATTAGTGGTGGCATAAGGAAGTGAGGGTAGCTGGCTGGGGCCACTGGCTGGAGGGTGTAGTGAGGGGAGGAGACGGGGTGTGAGACGCCCTCACTGAGATCAGTCATGGGGAAGGCATCACATCTGTTTGGAGTTAAGGCATTACCTTGCCTGGAAGCATGAGAAATCTCTTCCAGCTCTAGAAAACCAAGTAAGCTCTCGGTTCTGCCCAACCCAAATGAAGCCACAAGAACATTTAAACTGAGTGAGAATCACCAGCCAGGTCTTGAGTTCTCTTTCCAGGCGTGTTCTTCCTCATTTCAGTCAACAGCAACATCGTCTATCCAAACCTGGGATCACCCCTGATCCCTTCCTTTTCCTCACCCTTCCCTCTCGACCCCACCTCAACCCTAATACATCTGCCACCATCTTTCTCTCTGCTACCAAGACCTAGAGCAAAACAACATTGCCTCTCCCTTGAACTTGGTAATAGCCTCCTAAGAGAGATCCCTGCCTTTGCCGCTTCCCTCAATTCCTAACCCCATAACAACCCAGGATTGTCCATTAAAAATGCAATCTGGGGGCGCCTGGGTGGCTCAGTCAGTTAAGCGGCCGACTTCGGCTCAGGTCATGATCTCACGGTCCGTGAGTTCGAGCCCCACGTCAGGCTCTGTGCTGACAGCTCAGAGCCTGGAGCCTGTTTCAGATTCTGTTTCCTCTCTCTGACCCTCTCCTGTTCATGCTCTGTCTCTCCCTGTCTCAAAAATAAATAAAAACGTTAAAAAAAAACTAAAAAAAAAAAAAATGCAATCTGAGTCCCATCACACCCTTGTAATTGGAATAAATACAAAGTCCTTATCATGGTCTATAGTATCTTAGATCATCAGCTGCTGGTGACCTCTATGATTCCATTCATAACGTTCTCCCCTTGCTTGTGAGACCCAGATACACTGGTCTTTCTTCCTGTTCCTTCAATTTTTAAAAAAAATTTTCTACGTGTATTTATATTTGAGGGGGGACGAGGGGCAGAAAAAGACAGAGACAGAATCCAAAGCAGGCTGTGGGCTCTCAGCTGTCAGCACAGAGTCCGATGCAGAGCTCAAACTCACAAGCCGTGAGATCATGACCTGACCTGAAGTCGGATGCTTAACCAACTGAGCCACCCAGGTGCCCCTGCTTCTGTTCCTTAAATCAAGCCCCTTCCCACTTTGGGCATCGTCCTTGCTTGTTCTCTGTGCCTGGGTCTGTCCTTACCCTCAACCTTTGGGTCTCCACGTAAGCATGGAAGGCCTAGGAGAGGCCTTCCACGGCCATGTGACCTTCTTCAGTATCTTTCCTCCCCATCGTCTCTACCTCCCCGCCACAGGTCACTTTCCCTCGTGTCCCACGTGCTTGTTTCCTCCAGTGCACTAATCACAGCCTGAAGTTAGCTGGTTAGTTTGTTAACTTACTTGCCCACAGTCTGTCCATACTGGAAGGTAAGGGCCATGGTGACAGGGAGCCTGTCTCACTTGCTGCCCCCGTCCTAGCACCCGGCACGGAGGAGGCCCTCGCTCATGACTTGCTGAGGGACTAAAGGTGGATTTCGAACACGCCTGAGAACACATCTGCCTCTTTGCAGCAAAAACTCATTAGGATCAACAACAAAAGCCTATTCTGATAGAACGCCTAAGGATTTCCAGAGGGACAAAGAGACCAGAAGCCCAATGTCATCCATCTAAACCCTCAGCTGACTAGCCCACTCCATTTGTCTGTCTATGAGAGAAGCTCTACAACAACAAGCCGGGACTGAATGCATGGGGTGAGGCTGGGCAGGGCTCTGACCTGCCCGCCCTGCTTCTCCTTCCAACTTTCTGCTGAGGGAGGAGCCAAAGCACGTAGCACTTCCAGCTAAGACCGGGCTACACTGCTCGGAAAAGATGTCCCCGGGGGAATCTCCCACCAACAACAGAGGGATTAGGAAACCCATTTCTGGGCTGCCTGGCTGGCCTCTCAGAACATTCCTTTGCCTTGAGGACACCCAATTCCAAATCAGGCCTCTGGTCCTCAGGGTACTGCAAAGGGAAAGGCGCTCTTTAGCCACTGAGTTCCTTTAGGATGAAAGGGAGAGGAAGCAGCATTTCTTTGTTGAATGGTGAATACTGTATTGGAGGAGGGCCCTGTGGATTTGGCTTTATACAAGGAAGGAATCTAAGATAATATATACATTTACAATCTCAACACCATGGGAACTTTCTTATTTCATTCCCACGTCAGCCGAACAACATAGGTATTATTGCTTCCGCTCTAAAGAGGAGAAAACAAATTCTCAGAGAGGTTAAGTAACTTTCCCAGAGTCACACAGCTCGTACCCAGCAGAACTGGGATTTTAGCACATGTACCTTATTACTCCAACAGTTTGTTTCCTACAAGCAAGCAGGTGGATCAACTCTGGATGCCAGCTCTGAGCTGTGGCCACAGTGAGGAACCACAGAGGTCTCCCATTTAAATTCAGGCGGCAGGTGAGAATTAAGGTTAACACGCGGATCTGCATTGCGTTGGTGAGTAGGTGGCTTCCTAACCCTTTGGCCTCCCTTGCTAGAAGTAGTCTCTAAATAGTCTCTGACTTGGTGACTTCTTCCCTTCTGATTTCTACTAAATGACTCTTCACCGCATCGAGAAGGGTCCTTTTTCATCGTTTCTAAATGTATCCTGGCTGCTCCAGGCCAGCTAATGCTCAGAAAGCTTCCTTGAGCCGGGGCTGTGGGACAGAGCTGACCGTGGACCTTTCAGCTTTTCTGGGGCAGCGTTCAGAAGCCTCACATCTCTGTGTTGAGATATTTTAAGTCTTCTTTCTCTCTCTAGTTGGGCACCAGAGCAGACCCCTCCTCTTCCCCTGGCAGGTTCCTGGCCCTGATTTGGGGCAGAAAAGCCCCTCCCATTTCCAACCATACCCTGACAGCCCAACACTGACATTCCCCTCACCCTTACCAAGGTCTGGGGGAAGATTCCTCGTCACATGAAAAGGTTTAGGGTGCCCTGATTGATTTCCTCTTGAAAACAGGTGTCCATAGGGTCCCCAAAACAGTGCTTCTCAAATTTTGATGTGCCTATGCATCATCTGGGATCTTGTTAAAATGCAGATTCGGATTCAGTAGGTCCAGGGTGTGCCTGAGATCCTGCATTTCTAACAAGCAACCAGTACACCCCCATGCTAGTGTCGGTCTAGGGCCCAAGACTCCTTGGAGAAGTCTCTCTGATTCTATTAAAAACTTTGGGAAAATAAGAGAGCTTCTCAAATGTTAGTGCCAGTCAGGGAGAAGGAGGCTGGAATCAAAGGCTAGCGTTTCAGCCAAAGGCTGGAGTTATCAGGTCCATTTTGAGACCACATTTTGAAGGGGAAACTGGAGTGCACCCAGAGTAGGGTGACTAGTATGGTGAAGGGTCTAGAAACCAAGTTTCAAATTAATTTACTAATATTTATATGGTGCTCGCCTCATGCCAGGCACTGTCCTATTCAGACACTTTACTTATATTAGTAAATTAATCCTCACGACAAACCCGTAAGATAGGAACGTGCCAGGTAAGGTGCTCTTCTCTCTGCGTGTACTATCTCATTGAATGTTGACCATAACCAATGAATTAGATACTATTTTTATCTCTATTTTATAGCTGAAGACCTGGACGCTCAGAAAAGTTAAGAGACTTGCCCAAGGCCATAGCTAAATAAGGGGCAGACTTGGGATTTGAACTCAGTGTGGGTCTCAAGACTGTGCTTCTAAATGAGGTCTGATGTGTGGACCCATAGGAGAGAGGTCTGTTGCAGAAGATGACACCACTCCAAATGATTCTGGGGCTGTCACAAATACTGTTTCCAAAGCACCGAGGCCGTTGGCAGGGAGGCAGGCTTCGACTCTACCAAGCATCATCACATCAATATGATGAACTGGCTTATAAGGGAGTGGCTGCCCCATTCCTGGTGGTATTAAAAAGTAGGTTGGTGACCATGCATGAAAATGGTCATGGAAAGGACTCCTGCATGCTATAGAAAGTCAAGTAGATGACCTGTAAAGGTCCATACCCAGTGGTATACTGGTAAACCAGCTGTCTGGGGGAGAAAAAAAAAAAAAAAAATAGGAACTCTGATTTGTGGCATACGCCTTCCATAGTGTAAATACTCCCACTGTAGTCAATTTCAAGCTACTAAGTTTTAATAAGCAACTTGCAAAATTCCCAAACATTTAACGATAAGCTCTTATGAACTAGTAGGATTTCGTTCCAGCACACGACTGACAGTGTCAGAGTCTACTAAAATGTTTAAGAGATGTTAGGATGACAAAAGGTGGTTCTGATTGATTTACAAAAGATTTTACCCATGCTAGTGGCTCCTCAAAACGGGTAACTATCTGATAAAGTAAGGTATGAGTGGGTTTATTCAAACAAGCCTTTGGAAAAAAGACTCGAAGATTTGGCTTTTAAACGAAATCTTGCCATTTACACTGACGTGGATGGAGCTAGAGTGTATTATGCTAAGCGAAACAAGTCAGAGAAAAACAAATACCATATGGTTTCATTCATACGTGGAATTTAAGAAACAAGACAGATGAACTATAGGAGGGGGGAAAAAGAGAGGGAAACAAATCATAGGAAACTCTTAATGAGAGAGAACAAAGGGTGGATGGAGGGAGATGGGTGGAGGGATGGGCTAGCTGGGTGATGGGTACTAAGGAGGGCACTTGTTACGATGAGCACTGGGTGTTGTATGTAAGTGATGAAAGACTGAATTCTACTCCTGAAACCAATATTGCACTGTATGTTAACTAACTAGAATTCAAAAATTTGAGAACAGAGATTTGGCTTTTAAAAGGAATGTGGGTGGGTGAGGAAGCTGTGGTAGGTCAAATTTCTAAAAGTTCCATTGAAGATGTTCTGTCCTAATCCCTGGAACCCATGAATAAACTCTGGCAAACTTCCATAATGTTATATGATATAGTATATTATATAGCACAGTTGAAATATCACTCCCATAATGTTATATGATATGGTATATTGTTGACCTTAGGGGCACCTGGGTGGCTCAGTCGGTTAAGCGTCCGACTTCGGCTCAGGTCATGATCTCACGGTCCGTGGGTTCGAGCCCCGCGTCGGGCTCTGTGCTGACAGCTCAGAGCCTGGAGCCCGTTTCGGATTCTGTGTCTCCCTCTCTCTCTGACCCTCCCCCATTCATGCTCTGTCTCTCTCTGTCTCAAAAATAAATAAACGTTAAAAAAATTTATTGTTGACCTTAAAATAAGGAGATTATCCAGGTGGGCCTGGTTCCATCACATGGGCCCTTAAAAGCAGGGAGCTTTCTCTGGCCCAAGAAGAAGGGGAAGCCAGAGATTTGAACCATGAGAAGGACTCAACACATTGTTTCCAGTTTAAAGATGAAGGGTGTCACATGAGCGGGAATGCAGGTAGCCTTCAGCAGCAGAGTCGTCCCTGAATGACAGCAAGGAATGAGACCTTCAGGCTCAAAGCCCCAAGAAATAGGATTCTGTCAACAACCTGAGTGAACTTGGAGGCAGGCATTTCCTCAGAGCTTCTAGACAGGAGCCCAATTCAGCCAACATCTTGATTTCAGCCTTGTGAGACCCTGAGCAGAGAACTTAGCCACACAGTACCAGAACTTCTGAACTACAGAACTGTGAGATACTAAATGGATATTGTGTTAAGCCTCTCAGTTTACGGACAACGTGTTACACAGCAATAGACAAGGAATATGGGAGGCTTGCTTATTTTACAAAGTCAGGAACTGAGCCAAATGATCTCTTGAAACTGTCTTACTGTATCTATTTTGTAATCAGAATACTTTGTCCTGATGGCAGGGACACTGCTAGGCTCTACAGCACCTTTGTACAAAATGGAGAAAAGATACAGCCCTGGAGATACACAGCCTGGCAAGGGCAGGGCGCCTTCCTCTGGCTTGCATAGCCACACATGATGCTGGGCTTGGCATGGAGAGAACTGGTTGGATTTTTAGCCTCCATTCAAGGGTCTTTATGCAATGCACAGCCTGCACAACTGTAAGCAGCAGCCCTGCTTGGCAGACTCTTGTGTGATTCACTCACTACTCCACACACATGCCGGAACCAACAGCCACATGGGACAGGCTGAGGCACAGAGATGGATTTCGCTGAAGAACTTACTACAACTTGTGGGGCGGGTGGTCAAGTGGGTGGGAGGGTGGGCAGGCAGGGAGGTACAAATTGGGAGGGAGGGGGTTTGGGTGTGCACGGAGGAGCATGCACATGATCTCTGTTCTTTGGCATCTATTCTGGACCCTTCCAAGCTGCTTGTAGCTTCTTTATAGCTATGACTACCTGAGCTGATCAGAGAAAACCCACAAAGATACAGCTTCCCCTGGGCAAAACTGCAGGAACATTTTGTCTCCACTTTTAGTTAACTCGTGACTGCTGGGCATGTCCATGGGCACAGAACCACAAGTCTGATGATTTGGTGGTCATTCTGTCCATTCTGGAATGTCTGGGCTCATAACTGAGAACTGTAGCTCATGACTGATTCACTTGCTCTCCCAAATATCCACTTCCCCAATGCCTGAAGAGCTTCTTACCTGTGGCTAAAGGGAAAAGCACATCCGAGATGACTGTATGATTACAGATCTAGGCTTTAGGATATGGTCAGAGGCAAAGTGGTACCAAAAATCCCCAAAGGGCCCACTCACTCTGTTTCCCAAAGGTCAGGGCAAAGTGATGGAACTTTTATTTCTTAGAAAAAACATTTTTTTAATGTTTATTTATTTTTGAGAGAGAGAGAGACAGAATCTGAAGCAGGTTCCAGGCTCTGAGCTATCAGCATAGAGCCTGGCGCACGGCTCGAACCCACAAGCTGTGACATCACGACCTGAGCTGAAGTGGGATGCTTAACTGACTGAGTCACCCAGGCACCCCAGAAAAGCAGTCTTCTAAAATAGGCATCCTTTCTTCTGAAAGCTGTCATGCCTTGTAGGGCAGCTCTACGGTAGAAAATATTTTACATAATAAATTTTTATTCTCTCCATTCTTTCATAGAGGATAAAGACTGAACCCTTCATCCCAGGAATTGAAAGCTCTCTGTAGTGTCCGTCCATCCATCCATCCATCCATCCATCCCTTTATCTTCTCACACTTCCCCACACAAATTCTACACTTCAATTCTCCTCATTATGCTCAAAACATGCCATGCTTCTCCTCACCCTGGAGATATTCCTTCTTCTCTCCCTTTCTCCCTTCCTTCCTCCATCCATCGCTCTATGGACCCATCTATTCATCCATCCATCCATCTATTCCTTCATAACGATAACACTGAATAATGAAACCACTTAATGAAGCTGCATTAAACTGTATAATAAAATACTTCACTCAGCAAGTATTTATTAAGCACCTAATGCATGTCAGACATGATTCTCAAGCAAGAATTTCTGCCTTAAGAGTTCTGTGTAATGGGAATTAACCAAATGATTACAGTAAAATGTGATCAGTGTGACGATAGGGGAAAAATAGAGCTGAGGAAGCACATGGTCTAGAATGGCCTCACCAGAGGAAGGGGTATTTCAGCAGAGTCCTGAATGAAGATTCAAGTTGGTTTGGCCAAGAGGAGGAGAAAGAGTCTTCCAGAGAGAGGAGATGCCATGTGCAAAGGCTTGGTGATGAAAATATTCATGGTGGCTTCAAGGTGATGAAATGAATTCAGTTTGGCTAAAGCACCAAGAGTGAGAGGGAGGAAGTGGGAATTGATGAGTCAGGAGAGAAGGCAAGGTCAAGGACATAGAGGGCCCTATGAGCCACATTAGGGAGTCTGGGATAGCCTGCCCTCCTCTCTACCTATCTAGGTTCCCCTTATTCCATTAAATATTACCTAGGTACCGCCTAGATCTGGAGGAGGCTCTTGAATATCCAGCCCATGCTGGGTTCTAATGTTCTGACTATTGCACTAGACTAATCATGTATTGCCTGATGCATTTCCTGGCAGCCTCACAAGTAATTATCTTGCCTCCCGAGCTAGGCTGGATTTCCAGGGCTCGGAATATGTCCTGCTCCCACCTCCTTCTTTGGTTCTTCTTCAGGGCTTAGCTCAGGTCTGGGTACAGAGTTCCAAAATGCTTGCTGGATAGATGGCTCCTGATTTATCCATCCATCCATCCATTCACCTGTTAGAGAAGGCAATTAAATAGACATGAGGAGGAGGAGAGAAAGGAGCATAACACACAGACAACTTCCAGGCACCACCTGGTCTCTGCCCAGACACAGCCCCATCTCCCTTATATCAACCCCTTTTGCAGTGTAGCACAGATTGATAGGCAGAAGATACAGGCTACAGAGACCTGCCCAACTTTGGATCATGCACACTTAAGAAAGTTATGCACACGTATCCACTAGTAACCCTGAGGCTATTATATCATTACAATACCATTTGCATTGTGGTTTGGCCTCCCACCCCCACCCAGCGGGTTGTGCTTAGGAGGCTCATGGGAAGATGACACAAAAGGTTGGAAGGGAAGAAACCAAGGCAGATTCAATGGTGGAGCAATGATAACAAAATGGAGGAGAGGAGACCCCCCCCAAAAAAAAACAACCCATAAAAGAACACAATGAGAAACTCTGCAAGCTGCCACCCGCCCTAAGGTCAGCAAGCTTCTCTGCTTCTGGAGTGTACTATCGCTTTCTGCTAAATAAAAAATCATTTGCAGGGCACTTGGCTGGCTCAGTTGGTTAAGCATCAACTCTTGATTTCGGCTCAGGGGACAGCAAGGAGCCTGCTTGAGATTGTGTGTCTTCCCCTCTCTCTGCCCCTCCCCAGCTTGCACACATGCTCTTTATCTCTCTCTCAAAATAAATAAACTTTATGTATTTTTTTTATTTTTAAAATTTTTCTTCGACATTTATTTATTTTTGAGAGACAGAGCGTGAGTGGGGGAGGGGCAGAGAGACAGGGAGACACAGAATCCGAAGCAGGCCCCAGGCTCTGAGCTGTCAGCACGGAGCCCGACGTGGGGCTTGCACCCACGAACTGTGAGATCATGACCTGAGCTAAAGTCGGACGCTTAACCGACTGAGCCACCCAGGTGCCCCAAAATAAATAAACTGTCAAACAAACAAATAAAAACCCTTTGCTACTTTAATTCTCTGTTGAGTCTCTTGACTGAATTCTTTCCTTGGAGAAGACCAGGACTAAGGAATCCTACCACCCACCACCCCCGGGAACACAGCCACTCATTATTTATCACAAGCATGTTCCTGCTCTCATGAATCTTACACTCTTGTGATGTGAACGTGCACAGAAAACATCCCTTTTGCTGCTTCCCTTTGCTTGTGTGGAATCTCCACAAGGTAGGGGGTGCTATTCAGCTCTAGGAAATGTACTATCTCGATAGAGGAAATCAGCTTACTCACGTGCCTCAGGCAGCCCCAGGTCAGTCTTGCTTTGACCATATCACAGACCTCAAGGAGGCTCCTAAGCTTGACTACTTCTCACGGCCACCAGGCAAAGATGACAGCGTGTGGGTGTGTGTGCGCGCATGCTCGCATACTGGGAAAATTAATGTGCTCGTGCATTGTCCAATTACAAGAGTGCTCTCATCTCTTGAAGTCGTGAGACAGATTTCTCTCCCTCTTCGCTGTGCTGTGGCGGGGAGTGCTTCATGTTCCTGATTGTGCGTGTGTGCAGGTGAGTGGGAGCATGATGGGGTGGAGTGAGGGTTAGGAAGTTCCACTGTAAGGGGGAGAATTTGGCCTTCCTGAAAGTAGTCTCTGTAAGGGCCTTGCCCAGTTACTCTCACGAACTGTGAGATCATGACCTGAGCCACAGTCGGATGCTTAATGACTGAGCCACCCAGGCGCCCCAGGGATCTCATTTTTTAAGAATGATTCTGATCCGGGGTGCCTGGGTGGCTCAGTCGGTTGGGCGTCTGACTTCGGCTCAGGCCATGATCTCACAGTTCGTGAGTTCGAGCCCCGCGTCAGGCTCTGTGCTGACAGCTTGGAGCCTGGAGCCTGCTTCAGATTCTGTGTCTCCCTCTCTCTGCTCCTCCCCCACTCATGCTCTCTCTCTCTTTCTCTCAAAAATAAATAAAGCTTAAAAAAAAAATGATTCTGATCCAAGCAGAAAAGAGAGAAGACTATATTGTATGGACATGAAACTTCAGATCCAAGAAAAACCTTCTAGTAATTAGGAAGAAAGAAGGGCTGGTTTCTAAGGACCTGAGTCAAACATTGTCAAAGCTCCTTACGTCCTCCTTAATTCCCTGTCCACTAGAGCACATATAAAGTCCATACTGTTGGTGGATAATTTCTAGAGATCCCAGTGAATAACAAGTTCTGGGAAGATTACCGTCCCCGGGCTGGGGGGAGAAAATCCTTCAATTAGAGACTTAACTACATGGAAGATCAGCTTATTCTACAGACATTTTCTTGACTGAATCAATCAGGGACTAAACTAAGGCGAAGCCGCAGCCTTGAACAACGGCGGTGGCTCTGTTCACACACAAGGCAGCGGGAATGCCGCCCCCTGGGGTTGTGCAGTGTAGCAGCGGCTCTGGGTGAGGAAACAGCACACCGGTGACATGTCAGCCATTGTCACCGTGTGAGTGTATTGTGTTGTGGGTCCCAAAGGAGTTGTTAGAAATTTCTGCCTGTAAGACTTCTGAATGAACTGTTTTCCAGTTCACTGGAAAGGGCTCTTCCCTTCTTCTGCCAGCCAAATGGCAAATTCTTATTTTGTACCACACAGAGGCAAAATGGGGCCCAGGCCGTCAAGGTTGGGAGCCAGAGGGCCTGAGTCCCAGCTCCATCTCAGCTGCAGGAGTGCTGAGCACTGTGTCCCCTGCTCTGATGTGACAACCTAGCCTGCTGCTAATTTCACAGAACCTGGCGATCTTGTCGGGAACGTAGTAGGCAAACTTCTTGGAGGACAGAGTCTAAAGGCAGAAGCTAAGATTTTCACAAGGGTAAGGGGAATAAAAATCCTATTTGCTTTGTGTTTAAAGCTCTGACATTCTGCTGATGGTCAACAGAAGAGGCTGATACAGAATAGAGAGTAACAGATCCAGGACCAGGACCGGGGCGGGGAGGCGGGGGGGAGGGCAAGTGAGGCATGGTGCAGAATTTAAGGGTACGCCAAACCCTTGATCAGCAATCAGATAAGTGGTAGTTTTTTTTTAAACTTTATTTATTATTGAGAGACAGAGAGAGACAGAGCATGAACGAGGGAGGGTCAGAGAGAGGGAGACAGAATCGGAAACAGGTTCCAGGCTCTGAGCTGTCAGCACAGAGTCCAATGTGGGGTTCAAACTCACAGACTGTAAGATCACGACCTGAGCCGGGGTCGGACGCTCAACCGACTGAGCCACCCAGGTGCCCCTGGATAAGTGATATTTTAATGCACCGTTTTAATTTATTTATTTATTTATTTGTTTTTTATTTTTTTAATATGAAATTTATTGTCAAATTGGTTTCCATACAAACACCCAGTGCTCATCCCAACAGGTGCCCTCCTCCATGCCCATCACCCACTTTCCCCTCTCCCCTGCCCCCCCATCAACCCTCAGTTTGTTCTCAGTTCTTAAGAGTCTCTTATGGTTTGGCTCCCTCCCTCTCTTTTTTTTTTCCTTCCCCTCCCCCATGGTCTTCTGTCAACTTTCTCAGGATCTACATAAGAGTGAAAACATACGGTATCTTTCTTTCTCTGTATGACTTATTTCACTTAGCATAACACTCTCCAGTTCCATCCATGTTGCTACAAAGGGCCATATTTCATTCTTTCTCATCGCCATGTAGTACTCCATTGTGTATATAAACCACGATTTCTTTATCCATTCATCAGTTGATGGACATTTAGGCTTTTTCCACAATTTGGCCATTGTTGAGAGTGCTGCTATAAACATTGGGGTACAAGTGCCCCTATGCATCAGTACTCCTGTATCCCTTGGGTAAATTCCTAGCAGTGCTACTGCTGGGTCAGAGAGTAGGTCTATTTTTAATTTTTTGAGGAACCTCCACACTGTTTTCCAGAGCGGCTGCACCAATTTGCATTCCCACCAACAGTGCAAGAGGGTTCCCGTTTCTCCACATCCTCTCCAGCATCTACAGTCTCCTGATTTCTTCATTTTGGCCACTCTGACTGGCGTGAGGTGATACCTGAGTGTAGTTTTGATTTGTATTTCCCTGAGGAGTGATTTAATGCACCATTTTTCAAAGTCAGAATTAATCCAAAAGTCCACGACGAACAAAATATCGCAATCCACTTGCAGGACCCACCTCACCTTGACCCTGATCTACCCTAGTGGTCATTGGGTGCCTTCTGGTGTGACGGAGAGAATGTCAGATTGAGAAGCAAAAGACTGGAGTCTGAGTTCAACGGCTTAACTTACTGCCCTATCTTTACTGCTTTTTCCCTAGCCATCCACGCTCTCTGCGCGTATCCGAGGGCAAGAGGCCTCATTTCTCTCCTGGGATTTTTTTGTGGGTCATGATACGAGCGGAAAAACACAACCCTTGCTTTTGGAAACTGCGAGTCCCACTCAACTCAGTGTGTATGTATGTGCGTGTGATGTCAAGTAGGGCTCCTACTTCACTCTCCGGAGCTAACAGCTTTAGGCTTCCGGGAAGCCAGCCAACTTCCTCAACCTTTCAGAGTCCATCACTTCATCACAGCTCCCCCTCACCTGTCCTTCCTTAGCTGAGGAAGCACCTGCCCTGTGGGACAGGCCGGACCTCCACAGCGCTCCCTATTTTTAGACAATAGGGAAGGACTGGGGGCGGGGGGAGGGTGGAATGCCTTCTCTGAGAACATTGCCTTTGCACTGGGCTCTGGACAGATGGCGGCCAGCTCTCTGTGGCCCCCGCTTCTGCCTCCCTGACCTTGTCGGTCCTGGTCCACTTTTCCTCTCTGCCATTCCGCCCAACGCAAACCACCGTCACATCTGGCTGGGACCTTTGCAATAGCCATCCAACCCAACTCTCTGTTTCCATTCCTCTTGCCCTGTTGCAGTCCATTCTCCCCTCTACAGCCAGAATAAACTGTTACAAATTTATTACAGAAAATCATAACATTCCCTCCTTAAACCTTCAGTAAGTTCCCCTTGCACTCAGCATAAAATTAAAATTGCATAATGTAGCCCATGAGTTCTGAGACACCAGCATACTCAAAATCATCTAGAGGGCTAGATAAAACACAAAATGCTGGGTTCCATCGCCAGAGTTTTGGATTCAGGAGGTCTGAGTCAGGGTCCAAGAATTTGCATTTCAAACAGGTTCCCAGGCAATGCTAACCGCTGGGCTTCCTGCTCCAAAACCACACTGAGAACCTAATCAAGCCTGCAAAACTCAACCTTGCTTCCCCACAGCTCACCTTCTACCGTTCTTCCTCCAAGACAGTTGATACTCTATCCTAGCTGTGTTTGCCTTCTGCTTTCTCAAACCCATCAACCTCATTCCTGCTCCAGGGCCTTTGCAATAGCCGTTTCCTCTGCCTGGAGCTTTCCTCCTCCAGATATTCAGCTTAATGTTACTTCCTTGTCCACCCAGTGTGACTGGCTCTCCAGCTACTACCCATCAAATCACCCTGTTTTGTTTCTATCTTGTTTAGTTATTTGTTTATCTGTATATGGCCTGTTTCCCTCAACCTAATGCAAGTTCCATGAGGGCAAAAACTGTGACCATCTGATTTACCAGCACCTAAACTATCTTTGGCACATAGATGGTACCCACTATATGTTTGTTTGTTCAGTGAATGAATGGATGAATGAATGAATGAATGAATAATGGATACTACCAAGTGGGGGAGCCAGAATTTGAGCCAAGGACTGACTGCAGAGCCTATACCCTTAACACTTCCCATGTGATGACACTCATCCAAGTGCTGTGGCAGAGCTAAGGCTGGTCTCCCTGACTCCATTCTTGCCCATACAACTCAGTTCCCTTCAGAGCACAGACACTGGGATATTCTTATGAAAAGGTCACTTTAATCACTCTCCTTTCCCTTCCCAAGCAAGTCTAAACTCCCTTCCTGGCCTTCAACACATGCATGAAAGGAGTCACCTTGGCTAGAACCTGGCTCTGCTGTCACTTCAATTACTCAGTCATGACTTCATTTGAGTATATTCTCCATTGTTCCTTCCGGTGACTGATGCCATGAAAATAATCATTCATTCTGTCATTTAGTGGTTCAGAGCGTGGGCCCTACGGTCAGAGATACAGTAAAATCTTAGATGGCAAGTAACTTGTTCTGTGAGTGTTTCGCAAGACCAGCAAACATTTCTAATAAACTTAAACTTGATAAACGAGCCATGTCCTGCAACAGAAGTAGTACATGACACCGAATGTCACATGATCATAAATGAACCAATGGTTCTCTCTCTCTTGCTGCAGGATTGTGGGTGATCATCAATGCAATGTCACATTTCCACAAAATCCTCAAAAGAAGGCAAGACCAAGTGTCATTGGATAAGTTCCTTGTTAAAGTTGCATGAAAAGAAAGATCCCTTTGAGCCAATAGATAGCAGTGATTCCGTGACAGTGAAAGCTGTCCTACCCACAATCCCTCCTGTCTCTTGTCTCTCTCACACCAGCCACGAAGGTTTTCAAAGGTAAGTACGGCTAATTTATTTTTCTTTATATTTTGTATTATATTACAGTATTGTCATCATTTTTACATGGATATGTTTGAGTTGTAGAATGAATCATCTGAGTTTCCATTATTTCTTATGGGGAAATTCACTTTGATATACAAGTGCTATGGATTATAAGCATGTTTCCAGAATGAATTATGCTCACAAACCAAGGTTTTACTGTATCTGGATTCAGGATGCAAGAGTTTTAGGACCTGGCAAATTACTTAGTCTCTATGAGTCTCGGTTTCCTTGTCTGAAGTGGATATGATAATAAAACCCACCTCATAAGGGTTTTGAGAGGATTGAGACAATGAAGTAAAGTTTGTAGCATGGAAACTGACACATAATAAGCAGTCAGAAATGTCGCTTAGTTTGGTGATGGTCTGTTGTTTAAGTAATAACTGGAGCGACCAGTAAAAGGATTACTCTTTCCCGGGGCACCTGGTGGCTCAGTTGGTTAAGAGTCTGACTCTTGATCTCAGCTTAGGTCATGATCTCACAGTTCGTGGGTTCAAGCCCCACATCAGGCTCTACGCTGCCAGCATGGAGCCTGCTTGGTATTCTCTCTCTCCCTCTCTCTCTCTCTTCCCCTCTCCTGCTCACGTGCTCTCTCTCAAAATAAATAAATGAACATTTAAAAAAATATTTTTAAAAAGGATTATTCCTTCCCTAGTCTCCAGGATAAGGTCAGAAGAGGGTGCAATGGTTGGAAGTTTGACAAGGGCAGGGCATTTTCAAACTCCATGGTTGGCCTGAAGAACAATTATAGACAAAGGAGAGGACTGGAGAGGACTCAGCATCCCCTCAATACCATTCGTCACTTCACATCACTGCATATTGATCTTAGCCTGTTTTAGGAAGGCTGTTCACAAACGGGGATCATCTCGCCCCAGCACCTGCCCTCCCCAGTGTTACTGAATGCCTTTCAGAGGGCAGCCTTGCCTACTATCCAACGCTTCTTTTTGTTCTCTCCTGGGGCTGAGGCTGTTCATTTACATATTTTTATCCCACCCCATATTTCATGAAGAGAGAGGGTCTTGTTCGAGTCCCCACAGGGGTTTGTGTGGAGGAAACAATGGTGCCAATCTGTCCTACTGAAGGCTCCTCAACCTTGGAGAAGTTCTCCACAAGAGGTCAGGTAAGCGGAGGAAGCGTTTCAATTCACTTCCACCTAGCCTGATCCTGGCTGTTCCTCTTGACGGCTAAGCCCCGCATCCACACCTTTTCTTTTCCCAGAGATGCAAGAATTTGACCTTGTAGTCCCAATCAGTGCCAATTTCTGAAGCCCCCACTCCAATGACTTCCCCTGATTGCCCTCCCTCACTCTGTTGGCCTGGCTGGCTGGCCCAGCCCAGCTTGGCAGTGGGAGAGAGTCTGCTTCCCTTTCACTGCACATCTGTTTTGCCTCCAAATGCCGCCTCTCAACCCTGTTCAGGGCTGGAAGGTTTGCCGTCAATACGCATTTCCAGCACAACACGTGCACCCTTCTGTCCCGGTGGTGGAAATAAAATGGGCTTGGGAAAGCCTGGCCTCACAGAGGCACAAGGACCAGCTGACAGGAGCCAGCCCAGAACACCTCTGGAACCCTCGGTTAAAGACACGTTTGTTTATACCGCACATCTGTGGGCAGCTGCCTTTCTGACGACATTCGGGGCACGAAACAGTCAGGCAGAGCCGTTCACCTGAAACAGAAGGCGGTGACACTCCGGGGTGATCAAAGAAAACATATCAACAGTGACAGTAATATAATACATTTAAGATTCTGCGTCTGCCTGGAGGGCCTTTCATCAAGGATTCCAAAGCACATTCTCCAGATCTTGCCCATTCATCTGTACGGCATCCCTGGGAAAGAGCTGGCAGGTAGGTAGGAGCACACACTATAAATAGAGTACCGTATCATTATCTTTGATGCGAATACTATGTATTTAGACAGCATTTCTCTGAAGAGCTAAAGGGCTCCACACACATTAGATTATCTAATTCTAACTCATTCATACGGCAGCCCCCACACTGGCTGCCTTGCAGGTAGTCTGGAAAAGCTCTGGATCCACAGACACTCACCACCTTGATCGCTTCTCCCTCCTCCCTCGCCCCTGCTTAATTCACAGGCACTTCCCAGCGCCGCTCCCGCTAACGCTCAGGAGCCAGTACCATAGCTTGACTCACCCTGTGTACGTGCCACACGCTTGGTCTTATGCCAGTGATGCCAAGGGCCGTAGGAAGAAGACGTGATACGTGTTCTTCCTGTGGGCTTTCATTCGGGTCCAGTTTGTTGAGTTTTGAAAGGCTCATTTGTACGGACTTCGTGATTACTATGAAGATACAAGTCAGGGAACAGGGGGCGCTGACCACACAGGCCCCCGGTCGAGGCTAAGCTACGAGGATAGCCCCCCTGTTCACCTTGAAAATGCACATCACCTTTAACACTGATCAAGAGGGAAAAAAAAACAAAGACAAAAACTGATCAAGAGGATTTTCTTCCGTTGTAAGAGCATCTATATTTCCCCTCCACTGATACCATCAGGGACGTGAGGTTCTTCGTTTACGTACTCGTTGTCCACATCACCGTCGTGAAGAATCAATCAAGCGTGTAATTATTGCCTCATTTGTCTTCCCCACTGTCCTAAGCAGTAGGAGGGCAGGGCGGTACTTGTTTTAAGTACAGGCGCGTAATAGAACTATTTGTTGAATGACTGAATGAGGGAATGAGTGACGGTGTGAATCCCAGCGAGCATTCTAATCATGCCCTTTGTTGTACTGGTTTCAGTTCCATTTTAGGGCATCATAAAGGCCTCCGCTCCCTCTCTGTGTCATCACGCACCTGGGAAATGCAGTCTCACCAACGCTTGATCCCCTCGGCCCTCAAGGAGACAGAGGGGCTGCTTGGGAAGAAACCAAATTATTTTCCCTCTCCTCTCTGTTCCCAACACACTCAGATGAATCTCACCTGGCCTCAGCTTGGTTATATGACTCTCTCAAAAAGCCCACTGTCCCCAGCAAGCTCTCCCACCTGCGCCTGTATATGTGGTGTGGTGGGGAAAACACATGACCTCTGGGGTCCCAGACACCGGAGTTAAAATCTTAGCTCTAATGCTTACAGCTGTGTGACCTTGGCCAAGTTCCTAATCTCTTTGAGTTTCTGTGTCTTCAGCAGTAACATGGAGATGATAACATCCACATCGGGTGGTGTGCAGGCTAAATGAGAAGACACAGCAGCAGGCTCAGTAAATCACTATTCCCTGCCCTTCTCTTCTATCCTCGACCCTTCCTTTGACTCATCCTCCCTCCTGGCTGCCACTCATCCCTTGGATGCTTCTAACTGTCACCCCTAAGGTTTTAGACTCCATGCTGGAAGTGTTGAGACTCAGACTATATTTAGATGCCTTAGCTCTTTTATCTTTTACACCACTGTGTTGCTATGGTGATGGCTGGGAGGGAAGGAGGAGGACAGCCTGAAAGGGAAGATGGAGCTCAGCCATGAAGATGGGTAGATCTGGCTGGGGACTGCTCCCAGTGAACTGGTGCTCTCCAAGGACGCTTACTGTGTATTCCATCATCAGGAAGTGCACAAGGAGACAGGAGGAGGCCCTGCCTAGTAAAGGTTCTTAAGAAAAGGGGAGAGAAAGAAGAATGACTATTGAAAATTGCTCGCTCTGCTGGCCCCGTCACAGCCTTAGCTTCTGGAGCCTTCCTCAAATGGTTTCTCTATCAAACAAGTCCAGAATCAGAAAATGGGTTTGGCAGGAGAATGGCATCATAATGTTACAGTTTGGAAGATGCTCAGACCAGACTCCTGCCCAAGAAGAAAGTCCCCTTTCTTGCTGCTGAATGTGGGGAAACTCTTGTCCCACTCAGCTCTGAAGAACTGGTGGAAGAAACAAAGAGATCAGTGGAGCCACATCACAGCACAGGATTGTCATGGATTCAATTCGTAGGGGGAACTAAAGTCACACAAGGGCAGAGAATGATTCTTTATCCATAATCAAAACTCTACATGCTCATTGGATTTGAATGTGAGCGTGGCAGGCTCTAAGCTGATGACAAAAACTTACACTGTAGAATAAGCCAGTTTTCATAAAGGTACTACTCACACATCATTTCACTGGATCCTAAAAATGGCCTGATGAAGTAGAATTATCTTTACATGAGGAAATGACACAGAGAGATTGGCAACCTGCCCAAGTCACACTTTTAATCACACAAGATTTTAACTCCGGTGTCTGGGACCCCAGAGGTCATGTGTTTTTCCCACCACACCACATATACAGGTGCAGGTGGGAGAGCTTGCTGGGGACAGTGGGCTTTTTGAGAAAGTCATATAACCAAGCTGAGGCCAGGTGAGATTCGTCTGAGTGTTGGGAACAGAGAGGAGAGGGAAAATATTTGGCTTCTTCCCAAGCAGCCCCTCGGTTTCCTTTGAGCTGGTAAATGGCAGAGCAGGGATTTGAATCCAGGCCACCTATGCTCCAAATCCAGTGTTCTTTCCATACCAATGAATATCACAAACAATTTCTTAAAGCTGAAGAAATTTGTGTCAAGAAGGAAGCCTACAGTGAAGTATAACTAAGCATAGCAGTCAAATCAGAGGTGCTGCTGTTGAAGTGGGGGGGTTCCTCTTGGACAACCTCTCCTCCCAGCCTCACATGCTGGGAGAGAAAGTTTCTCAGAGTGTAGTCATGGAAGCACCCATATTACAAACATCTGGGGTAACTGTTAAAGTACTAATTCCCAGAGCCCAATCCCAGATTCTGATTCAGTAGATCTGGGGATGATGCCTAGGAGACTACATTTGGACAAACATCCCAGGAGATTCTTATAAACACTAACTTAACTGGAGGTAGACTAGCAAACTCTTGAGCCAAAAAATTGGGAGATGGGACATAACTGTATGACCTCTTTCTCTTTTCCTATCTGATTTCGCAAGTGCATTTATAGCAGCCTAGCCTGAGGCATCTCAAAACAATCAGGCTGGACTGTTTTTTGGTTTCCAACTGCCCTTTGGGTCTCCGCCAGTTGCTAAGCCCTGGGCTCTAGACTACAAGCTGGTCATCAGGGTCCAGATGAAATCATAGCCATTGTCTGACCTTGGTGGGTCATCATTGTGCCTAACACAGCAGATATGCATCCAAAGAAGCTCTAGGTCAGGGTAGGAAGAATGGGTACCACACGCAAGAGCACACAAGTAATGTTTATCAGGTGAAAAGTCCCAAAGGAGCATGTGAGATTTGGACTAAAATATACTTATTGGCCAAGAGCAAAGTCTGGAAAAATATACAGGGATGTGAAAGCTCCCTCGATTTTTCACTCACTGAAGGGTTGAGAGAACTGTACAACAAAGGAAGGAAGTTCTAATGATGCAGCTGAAGGAGGAAGTCAAGATTAAGCTAAGGTTTTTAGCTTCCCTATGTTCTAAAGACCTAATGATGCCCCCCTCCCCTAAAAGTAATGGCTTCCTCTGCTCCAGACACTGTGCTTTACACAAATAAGTCATTTAATCCTTCCCAGTGTCCTATGAGGCACTATTAGAGTTTCTAGTTTGCAGGTGAGGAAACTGAAACTATTAGAAGTTAAGTAATTTTGCCCAAGGTTACTCAGCCATAAGTGACAGAACCAGGATTTGATCCCAGTGGTCTGATGCCAAGGCCTGTGAATACTCTTACCCAAAACTAGCCCATAAAATAAGTGTAAGTCCAATTAAGTTATCATGATGAGGGTTTTTTCAATCTCAAATTATTTCAATTTTTCCCCAATTTTGGGGCGGGGGGGATGATCCCTATTTAGCTGATATTTTTGAGGAATCCGGTACTGGGTAAGTGAAGGAATGTCTCCAAGAAGGTTATTTTCCCAATTTTCCCCCCTTTCGGCTTCCTGATCTTTCAGTAGATTGCATTTAAAAAAAATTTTTAATGTTTACTTACTTTTGAGAGAGAGAGACAAAGCACAAGTGGGGGAGGGGCAGGGAGAGACAGAGACACAGAATCCGAAGCAGGCTCAAGGCTCAGAGCTGTCAGCACAGAGCCCGACGTGGGGCTCGAACTCACAAACCGTGAGATCATGACCTGAGCCGAAGTCGGACACTCAACCGACTGAGCCACCCAGGTGGCCCAGCAGATTGCATTTTTAAAGCTGTCTTTTAAAAAATGTGTTTTAAAAAACCCCAACAACTAAGGACTACAATACATTTATTATGTAAGTCCTGCCTCTAAGGCAGAGCCACTGTCCCATCTGCCCCAGAAACTTTCCCCAGTGACTTGGCCCACACACCGCCTCCCATTTCTAGTTTGTAGCAACCACTTGGCATCCAACACCCACAACCTCTCTCTTCTCCCATCCTTACTGTCCTGTGAGCTCCATGGGGGCATGGCCAGGTTGTACATCTCTGTTCCTCTAGCGCTTGGTTACAGTGAGGTTAACTTGAGCCACTGAGCACTCATAAAGGAACAGGAAGTTGAACGAAGGGAAACCAAAATTGAAGGAGGCCAAGGAATTATGGGTACAAGGGGAGGTGAGAATGGGTAGCCTGAATTCACCCGCTTCCTGCGCAATTTTAATATAGGTGGAAACACTCTTGAATACATCTTTCCTTTCTCATTTGTATGATTCTCCGGGATCATAATCTCCTCTACTTATCACTTGTCCTGGGGTTAAGAAGGGATAAGTAGGAGAGAAAGGAGGATAAGGACTGAAGGAGACATGACCTAAACTTAAATCATGATCCCAGCTTATGATCCAAAGGAAGTTGGCTGATTCTAGTTTTAAAGCACTCCTAAATTCATTCGGCAGCTAATGGACATTTAGGCTCTTTCCATAATTTGGCTATTGTTGAAAGTGTTGCTATAAACATTGGGGGTACATGTGCCCCTAGGCATCAGCACTCCTGTATCCCTGGGTAAATTCCTAGCAGCGTTATTGCTGGGTCGTAGGGTAATTCTATTTTTAATTTCTCGAGGAACCTCCACACTGTTTTCCAGAGCGGCTGCACGAGTTTGCATTCCCACCAACAGTGCAAGAGGCTTCCCGTTTCTCCACATCCTCGCCAGCATCCGTGTTGTACGGAAACCATTTTGTCAATACATTATATTTAAAAAAATAAATAAAATAAAGCACTCCTAAATTCAGATGCAACATGACTGGTTTCTACTGTGCCATTTTGGAAACTGACCTGGTTCCTCACCCCAGCGTGTCCCTCAGATTCTGGCCACATACGTACAGTAATTCATTTTTTTCAAGAATTCATCCCTCAGGCATGTGGCCCTCTGCTTGAGATTTCTTCTCTCTGGATAGCCCTTCACAGTTTATGAAATGCTCTTTCATGTATGACCATTCAAGAGTTTCCCAACTACCCTGTGGGGTAGGCAGGGCAGTTATCAGGGACCGCACCCTGCTTACTGCTGAAAATGGAATTGTGGGGTTAGTTTGGGTCTATTTCCTCTCTCCCAAAGGAAAACGAAATCCTATTAGAAAGGCAGCTGGCGAATGTCTTAATTTGGGGAGAAAGAAGAGAAAGAGATGAGCCAAAGTTAGTGATAATACCAGACAGCAGACAACTGACCATGTTTTGCATTCCTAGCTGCCTAAGTACCAACTTCCAACACAGGAAGAGTAAGGAAGGAATGCCACTAATTCTTTGCATTTGCACTGGGTGCTTCTGTTTACAGAGTTATTTCATTTTATCCTCACAACAACCTAGTGACATCTGTGTAGTTACCACCACTCACCTTTGAGGGGTGTGGCAATTGAGACCAGGAAGAATGAAGGGATTTACCCGAGGTCACACAACTGGTAAATGGCACTGCTCGGATTAGGCTCACATCTTCAGATGACAAGCCAAGGATCTTTTCAATACTCTATTCTTCCTTCCTCCGAAGAGCTCTACCCAAGCCATACCTGGGGATTCTGAAGGTAACAGAAGCAGTGACAGCAGCACTGACAATTAGTCGCTGAATCGGTTTTAATTAAATGATTCTGAACAAGATCATCTCATCTTGGTTATTTTCCAAGATGGAGGTGGTATCCCACATGCTTAGGCATCTTCTTTATTTCACAAACTTCCCTGTCTTGCTTCCTACAAGTGGCTGTAAAGTTGCCTTTTTTTAACCATACCCTCCATTAAGAGTAGTTTCAATGCTTTTCGCTGCCAACTTTCTTGGGCTGGAGGATAGAAATCCTGTGGGTGGGTTGTTATCTTTTCTTTTCACCCTGTTGGTCATTATTCAGCCAAGCTTAACACATTTCTGCCTTTTCATTCCCCACCCCCCCCCACACACACACACACACTCTGTCTAGTCAAGTTTCTAAAAAAGCAAATTTGTCATTGAAGCCATCAGACAGAGCACTTAGCATTTTCCTCACATGCACACACTTTCAAAGTATTTTTCCATCTCTCTCCTGGGTTCAGTCTCTAGAGGAAATATGGTATCCGGGAGTGTGGCATTAAGAGGGTGGAACATGGAATATTTTCTGGAATTGCTAATGCCTCATTGGGATGCATCAAATATTCACGGAGGAAGACAAGAAATGGAGTTGGGGAGAGACATTAGGGACCCGCCTCAGGTCAGAAGCTGGACTGCGTGGTGTAAAGAGCCCTCGATCTCCAGAGTTCTAGAATTCTGTTTCCCAAATGACACTTGAAACATTTGAAATGGAAGACAAAGAACAGTGGACATGTTAGTACAGGGATGGAGGAAGAAGAGGCTTTGTAAGGTGGACAGTGGAAGGGAAGACATGACCAGACAAACTTGGGGTGGAGGAAATGGGGGAAAGTGAGGGCTTTCCTGGGCTCCAGAAACTTAGTCCATTTACATATGGCTATGAGCGTGTTATGGGCAAAGAGTGTGATAGGTGTTAGGGGCTGAAGGAGTTACGAGCATAAGTAAGACATTGTTTTTTAGCTCAAGGAGCTTGGCATGAAGCAGATCACAAATGTAGAGAAACCGGCCTAGAAGATCCGGCCAAATTCAGAGTTACGGATTCCTGTCTGTGGCCATTTCACCCAGGCTCTAATCTTAGGAAAGAGAATGGATTGGCACCCCATTTTCCATGCGTGAAATGAAACGTACAACCCATACACAAAACCATAGAGTAGTAGTAATAGTAACAATAACAATAACAACAACAACAACAATAATAATAATAATAATAAAACACATAAAAGCAGATTATAATTTTCTCTTTCTTTCCACCCACTCTCCTAGGCTCTTTTTGGTGTCGACACTGAAGAGGAAACACGGACCTGATTTCTCCTGCATAACGGTATTTGTAGTTTGTGTTGGTGACTATTTAGTGTGATGTCCCTGAGGCCCTTCTCTTAACTTTAACCTGCCCAACTCCTCACCTGCGTTGACCCACATTGACCGAATCCCTACAACAAGGCCAGTACTGTGTTGGACACCCAGGCAAGCATCATAATACGATGGTAGAGATAAATAACAAGAGTTCTTTGAGAATTCACAGTCGAATGGGGAAGGCAGACATGTAAGCAGATACTTACACTGCAAACTCAGTCTGATTACGAAACTGGGAAGGACTCTGAAGTTCCTATAGGTCTCAAGCCACACATCATTTCAGAGTAACACCTATTACTTACATATCATTTAATAGTTTCCAGGCATCGTCTCACATGCCTTACATGTGCTGACTTAACAAATCTCCACAATCCAACCAGGTAGAAACTATTATTTTATTCACTATCCTTTCAGAGATGAAATAATGGAGGCACAGGGCAGTTAAGCCACTTGCCTAAGGTTGCACAGCTAATAATGACAGAGACGGAATTTGGACTGAGATAGCCTAGCTCCACAGTCCCTTAACCACCATACCATACTGATGAGATCATAAAAGTTGCTCTCCAGTGAGACAGAAGGAGATAGTGGCCTCTGTCATCTGCTATCACCTTTGGGTTTCTCTGGCTTCTTTTCAACCAACATTTATCGAACATTCCTGATGTGCCAGGCACCATGCTAAGTGCTTTCAACACATCTCACTTAACCCTCATTACAACCGAGTGAGGCAGGTGCTAACACTATGCCTTGTCACAGACTGAACGTTTATAGGTCTCCCCCCAACCCCCGCAAAATTCTGGAGTTTCAAGAACAGTAAGGTAAGATCTTCCAGTTTCCTTGGCTTAAGACCAGCCACACCACATTCTTCACTCTGGGAATGTGTTTGTATCCACGTCTTGCTGAGACTGACTCAGAATGCAAAACCCAGGCCCCCTACTCCACAGAGCCAGTGCTGAGTTAGGAGAGCTGGAGTCCCTTGTGGTCCCCAAGGTCCTGAGTGACTGGAGCCTGGGGCTGCTGCTGCTGTCACCTTCCACAGGTGCCCACCGTCCAATGCACAGGCCTCACCGACCATCTTTGATCATTATTTAAGAAAACAAAAATTCTCCAAGGATCGCTAGCCACCTAACAAGTTTTTAAAGCCATTACAATTGCCCAAGGGGAAAAATGATTCAGGATCATTCCTATCTCCACATGTCCTGGCCAAAGTCCAAGCTAGAGTATTATTAGGATAACCGTCATAAAAATGAGAAAAGGAAGATAGTTTAATAAAGAATAAGGAGCCGGCAGACAGGCAGATGGTACTCTGAAGGAGTATTGCCTTCCTAAGAAGGCTCTTGGGTTGCTGTGCAACTCCCGTTCATCTCTTGAAACTTCCTGGACCACTGGCTGCGGGTGCAGGATATCTACTGATGGCCCAGCAGTCACGTAAATGCTGTCCATCAATGGCCATAGGGGCTTGTGTCCAACAGGTTCAGGCACTTGCCACTTGATCTCATTTATCTTCACTTTTTTTTTATTGCTTTGCTCTAAAAAAATATATATATATATATATCCTGAGTGCTACAATCTCCTCTCTTTCCCGTCTTAAGCAGCTACTCTTTATCAAATACTCAATTCCATTTTCTGGGTGCACAGAAAAATCACTTGAGCTGCCATTCACACTTTTGGCTCTTAAGGCAAATCAAACAAATTCAAAACAATTGCTACAAGAGCTAAAAGGCAAAAATAATTCAGCACCAACTTTTACACGCTTTGGCTTCATGGAACTTGAGCTCCATGTGCTATCCGTCATCCCCACTTTATACAAGAAACACAAGGGTCAGAACTTTGCAACCCGTGCGATTTCCAAGTGGGAAATTAACCAACCAGTCTTCCAAATATTCATGGTTCATCTACATTTGCAGGGAAGTGTGCTGGAAGCTGACAGAGTATAAGTCAGATTTTGTGCTCACCAAGAGTTTACGGTATATATAGTACTTGATAGTTATAGAACAGCTACTGCAGGAAATGTGCAAGCAGTGCGGAGAAGGCTCACTTGGCAGGTATGAAAATGTTCTTGGAGAACTACCCTACGACCCAGAAATTGCACCACTAGGTATTTATCCAAGGGATACAGGGGTGCTGTTTCGAAGGGACACATGCACCCCCATGTTTATAGCAGCACTATCAACAATAGCCAAAGTATGGAAAGAGCCCAAATATCCATCGATGGATGAATGGATAAAGAAGATGTGGTACATATCACAATGGAGTATCACTCGGCAATCAAAAAGAATGAAATCTTGCCATTTGCAACTACGTGGATGGAACTGGAGGGTATCATGCTAAGTGAAATTAGTCAGAGGAAGACAAAAATCATATGACTTCCCTCATATGAGGACTTTAAGAGACAAAACAGATGAACATAAGGGAAGGGAAACAAAAATAATATAAAATCAGGGAGGGGGACAAAACAGAAGAGACTCATAAATATGGAGAACAAACTGAAGGTTACCGGAGGGGTTGTGGGAGGGGGGATGGGCTAAACGGGTAGAGGGCACTATAGGGAACCTACTCCTGAAATCATTGTTGCACTATATGCTAATTTGGATGTAAATTTAAAGCATAAAATTAAAAAAAAAATTTTTTTTAATGTCCTTGGAAGAGCTGGGATGGAGCTGCTCGTTAGAAATACATATGATTCCTGGGGCGCCTGGGTGGCTCAGTCGGTTAAGCGTCCGACTTCAACTCAGGTCACGATCTCGTGGTCTGTGGGTTCGAGCCCCGCATCGGGCTCTGGGCTGATGGCTCGGAGCCTGGAGCCTGTTTCCGATTCTGTGTCTCCCTCTCTCTCTGCCCCTCCCCCGTTCATGCTCTGTCTCTCTCTGTCTCAAAAATAAATAAACGTTAAAAAAAAAAGAAAAGAAAAGAAATACATATGATTCGGGTAGATGAAGTGAAGAAAAAACAAACAGTGTGGCATTCAAAGAGGAAAATGCAAAGTGCATCCAGCAGGCCATGTGGCCAGAGCACAAAGGTTGTGGGAGCCAGTAAGTAATGGCTTATACATCCGGTTGGTGATATTCAGCAGTCCCTTCGGAATCGAATCCGTGTGGGCTTGTTTTCTGGGGAAGCCAGTGCCTACCACCTCCTATGGCTACTGCCCTTTCTTTCCCAAGGGCTGCCTGAGAGGCGCAAACACTCAGAGCTGCATCAGCTGGGATAATTCCGTCCTCCCTGCCGCCCTCACGTAGTGGTTCCTTCCCCAGCAGGGCCACAAACCCCTTTCCTGCTGTTTCTCCCTCCTGTTTGCTGATATGTGGGTCACTTGCCTTAACATTGAAGACCTTGGTACCTGGCTCACAATCTTCCCGCCGGCATCCTGGCCGATGGTAGTGGCCCCCCAAAATGACTAATCCAAAAATCCTTGCCCCTCGACCCACGGACCTTGTCATCTTTAATGACCTTCACCACTACTTCAGCCACCCACTCTCAAGCCTAGGCCCTGAGCTTTTTCTCATCCTCTAGAATTGCTCCGTCTCTGGAAGAACGCGTTCACCCACCCCAAAGCTGAACTTACCATCTTCTTTACCAAAGCCGCTTCTCGTCCTTTCATCCCCACGCCAGTAGATCACAGCACCGTGCATCCATTCCTGCACCTGGCTCCCTCTCCGGGGCACCCTCACTCCCGGTCAGGCACCAGATCCTGTGCTTTCTGCCTTCTTCGAGCTCACAAATACAATGTCTTCTTTCCATTCTCTTCTCAAACTCTTATTCGCTGGCCACCTCCGGCCTGGATTCCAGTAACAGCCTCCCAAACCCATCCCTGGGACCCAATTTGTGCCCACTCGGTGTCATTCTCACAACCGAGCTACAGCCATCTTGTCAAGCTGCAAATCTCACTAGGCCACCCCCCCTTCTTTATTGAATGGTTCTTCACTGTCCTCCAAACTTCTCAGCATGCTGTCAAAGGCCCTCTTCTCCACTGCTGCTACGCCCAATTCTTCCTTTCTTTCTCGCCCAATTCCTACACACACCCCCAGCCTCAGACATCATGCTTTCTGAGACGCTTTCCCAACCTCCCTGGACTGGTTTGGGGTGTTTCTCAGGTCGCTGTCCCACAGCACCTTGTGCTTGCCTCTGATGACAATCACGCTCAGTTGACATTTCTTGTTGACATACGGTCCCCAGCACCAAGCAGTTTCCAGAACACAGCAGAAGCTCATGAATGTTCGTGAAATAAACAAATCAATGATGGAAGAAGAGATACATGAGAAAAACATTTTGCTCTAAATTTTTAAAAAATGTTTAATGTTTATTTTTGAGAGAGAGAGAGAGAGAGAGAGCAAGTGGGGGAGGGGCAGACAGAGAGGGAGACACAGAATCTGAAGCAGGCTCCAGGCTCTGAGCTGTCAGCACAGAGTCCACATGGGGCTCAAACTCATGAACTGTGAGATCATGACCCGAGCCGAAGTCAGAAGCTTAACCGACTGAGCCACCCAGGCGCCCCAAGAAAAACATTTTGAATACAGAGATGGAAGGTAAGGCAAAATAAGAGATCAATTTAAGGTTTCACACTGGATGATGGAGGTGGGGGATGATGGCGCACTAGACAGAAAGAGGGAACTTCCAGGAAAGCAGAAGGACTTGGCTTTGGTGAATAAACATGAGGCTCTCAACGTGGGCCTGCTGACTTGTATGGTTAGCCATAAAGGAGCAGGGCCCAGGAGTCACAGATTTGGGATTTACACCCAAAGAAGAGATCTTTGAAGCCATCTGCATGGATGGCATCTTCAATATCGAATTTAGATAGAGAAGAGCAGCTGGCAGAGGCTTCTGCATGTAGAAAGTTTTCCCAATTATCCAGAGAATTCAGGTCTAAGCAAGGTTTTTTTCCCCCTTAATTTTCTGAATAATTGTCTCCGTTGCTTCTGACTTTGAAGATCTGCTGTGTGTTTTTTTTTTCTTCTCCTAATGACTATTTCTCCTTTTTTTGAGCATATTTTCCTAACTCCAGCTGTTAATTACCTCATCACACAATCAGGCCATTGTGACTTCTGCAGGCTGCTTTATGCAGCAAGATGCTTATTTTTCTATTGGCTTCTACTGTTTTCCCCCAAAAGATCATTTCTTTGACCAACACATTGACTGGCTATTGATCCATCCACATTTTACCAGATACATTCTTGCTTACTCTCACTCCTGCCTCCTGTAAGTTGATTTTCCATATAAAGTCTGTGTTCTGAATTTTCTTCTCCTCCATTTCCAGTGACTCCTTGTGAGTCCTCAAACATATTACATAATATGGACACATCCTTACACCTGCTTGTCGAGTCCAAAAGCACTGGCCCTTCACAAGGACTACATTTTACCCCTCGAACCTAAAATCAGCCAATATTTTCCTAACTGGAGTGTAAAGGTTTATTTAGTGAAATCTCAATTGTTTTTCAGGGTTGAAATATAAATGCATGAGCACTTTGTGAATCTCAGAATGTACTTTCCTATTCAGGACAGAGTCTTTGGTCTTTGGAAAGAACGTGTTGTATATAGTGGTCCTTACTCTAAATACATCCCCTGTACTAAATTTTTGCTCCTTATGGAATTACCACAGGGGCGCCTGGGTGGCTCAGTCGGTTGAGCGAGATCAGGTCATGATCTCGTGGTTAATGAGATCAAGCCCCGCATCGGGTTCTGCGTTGACAGTGCGGATCCTGCTTGGGATTCTCTCTCTGCTTCTCTCTCTGCCCCTCCCCCACTCACACACTCTCTCTGTCTCTCAAAATACATAAATAAACATTTTAAAAAGAGAGAGAATGACTACAATACATCCCTGATGAATTTGTACTGTTGGAGGTAGATTTGCCATTGAAGTGTGAAGCCGATCTCAGTTGCTTGAGTTGCCCTGGTCAATTCTGAAAGTCCCTACATGTAGCAAAAACTTCCTTCGTTCCAGGGAATGGGTCTTTGCCCCATGGGGGGGTCACGAACCGTGTTGATAATTCAGATGCCCTTTACCAGAAAAACGTACACTCTTACACACAATGTCCTGTATATGATTTCAGGGAGTTCACGAGATCCTATGAAAAACCAGCCACTGATCCCCTAAAGGTCCCTGGGCTCCAAGTTAATAACTCCTAGACTAAGGGCTAAAGTTCAGTTGCTGATGGGTGAGGATTTCAGTAACCTCTGAACATGCAGAAAACAGCTGCAATGAACATGTGAACGGCTGGGCGTTAGCTACAAGTCCCAGCAGGAGCTGCACGGCTTGTGTACCGTCATGCCCAGCATGGCCATCCTTCCTTCTTCAGGGCATCAAGCGCTCTACTCATTCCATTATGAGGTTTTATTTTATGGCAGCAGAGCTCTGATTTGATGATGGGAGTCAGCACAAAACAGCTCCTTTTTTTTCAAACAAAAATTTGCCTCCCAGCCACTTCAGCTAAAACAAATGCACTTTATAGCAAGAGGGAGGGGAGGGGAAAAGGAGGCTCCTGTGTTAGGACATCTGTGCTTTCTGCCACTCCCCCCACCCTTGCTCCCCACAAACCTCTAGCTCCTCACTTTCTCTAATATCTTACACTCCCTTGACCTCTACTCACCTTTATTAGATCTCATTTCATTTTCTTGAGGCTGGTGTCTGAAAATCCTAGATCAGTGCCCATCTTCTGAACGTCTGGTATTTATCTCACTCCATATTGCTCGGCACATATCTGATCTCTGAGCCGCACACCATTCCCTTGAAACCTAAGCAGCAGCTTGGTGCTTTTGATCATTCGAGTCAACATCTCCGATGTTCCTTCCCAACTTGAGACAACATAATCTCCCTCCTTCAATATTTTTTTTTTTATCTTAGCTGACCTTTAATTTTTGGAAATATGTTTAAAACTGTGACCTGAAGGACATACCAACTTAGTAACCACCGGTTGCAAACTGCACCATAATCTAGTTTGTCTACCTCACCATCACCCTCAGAACTGCATCTACTAAGATTTTATATGTACAAGGAAACTCATTTGTTACTGGGATGACTTGAGATTTTTCTCTCTCTTCCCAAAGGACAATCATCTAAAACAGCATCAGGTTAGACTGTTTTCAAGCCAACGTTTCTCACCACGTTGCTTGCTTTCCAATACCTCCCAGCCCTCATACTTCGTTCAGGTTAGTCTTTGATTCTACTCCCAAGCAAATTTTTTCAGAGTTCTTATGGCCCTAATCCCACAAATATTTTTGAAGAACTTTATTCTTCAATCCTTAACATCAGGGCTTTACCACCCTCCCTCTGTGGATTTTTGCCAATGTGTTTGTTTCTGGCTGGAATTCTCTTCCTCCTTTGTACATCTGAGTGACTCCCAGTCATCAAGTGTCCCTCAGCTTTCCTGATGTCCTTCCTCACTCCAACAGAGACCCACATGGATGCCCCTCCTCTGGCTCTCAAGGCTCTTCTGTCCTAGGGCTTAGGGTGCTGTGTCATAGCTATTGACTTACTTGTCCAGAACCACACTCCCCACTAGAGCAAGAGCTCCTTAAGGTCAAGGACTGGGTATTATTCATCACCTAGAGTATCAACCTCCTTCTTCCAACCTTCTGCTTTGGGGTATGCTCATTCCTCTACTTCTAACCATGTAGTTGAAATGGAAGCTGCCATCTTCTTACATATCCCACATCCCTGGCAGAGTGAATGGTCTAAGTCGTTTCTGACACAAGAGGGACAGCCTGTCTCCAATATTTAAGCTAAAGATGTGAGCCTGCTGGCTGCTTGCAACTGTCTCCAACTCAGTGAAGGGAGCCAGTCTGAAAGAAGAAAGCTGGCATGAATGGAGAAGAAAGAAAGAATTCCAGAGGCATCTGAATGCCTGGTGGCGGTCATCCCTGGGACTGTCATTCTCATGCCTTGCTTATGTGAGCCAATGAACCTCCCTTCCTCAACAACAGAACAGCAAGTTGTGTTTCTGTTATTCACAACCAAGTAACATTCCCTGCCTTTTTCATCTCTTTATCTCCAGTTGCCGACTCAGGATTTGGCATTCAAAAGGGACTCCATAAACTTAGCTCTTGTTAAGCTTAAAGCCTGAAATCATGTTCGTTGTCATGTGAAATCAAAGACTAAGGCAGGAGTCAACACACATCATATTATGATAGTGTATCGGGGTCACACCTTAGAGCTATAGTGATGACTCCATACACATTCCGAGCATCTGTTTGGGTCTGAGTTTGTTCTATTGGTATCTGATCAACTGGCCTGAAGAAATGTTGACTGCTTATTTGTTGTCCAACCAAGAATAGTCAGCTTTTCTAGGATACAGCCCTGAAAGACAAAATGAGGAAGACTGCGTGCATACATTTACAATAATGGGCTACGTGACTGCTCAAATGGCCTTCTTTTCTTTTTTAATTTTTTTAATATTTATTTATTTTTGAGAGAGAGAGAGAGAGAGAAAGCATGACTGGGGGAGAGGCAGAGACAGAGGAAGACACAGAATCCGAAGCAGGCTCCAGGCTCTGAGCTATCAGCATGGAACCCGATGTGGGGCTCAAACCCATGAGCTGTGAGATCATGACCTGAGCCCAAGTCAGATGCTCAATCAACTGAGCCACCCAGGCGCTCCCCAGTTGGCTTTCCATTTGCATGGTGGGAGAGAAGACAGTTGAGATGGACACTGTTTACCAGCTGTGGGGCTCTGGAAAAGCAACTTTAATTCTCTGGGCCTTGCTTTCCCCATTTGCCAAGTGGAGGGACTTGCCTCACATACCTCGTGGGACTATTGAGAGGATGAAACGAGAACACACATCTGGCGGCATTTTGTTGTTGTTGTCAAATCCTTTCGAGGGGAATCATGTCAGGCCCTTCTCTAAACACAGAGGCCACTGCAGGGCTGACAGGTCTGCTTTGATAAACATATGGCCTAAGGCAGGGTCACTGCTTCAAGAGCAAGGAGCTGAGGTGAGCTATCCCATGTCCAACATATCCACTTTCTTTCCTCTCCTCTTGGCTCAGTGGTCATACAAAGCTTCTACACACTTCCCACTCTGCCACTGCTCAGAAAGCCTCTCAGCTCAGCCTGTGGCCATGAAAATGGACGCTGAGTCTCCTGTCTCCAGGTTCCGTCCCTTGGAATACACTCGTAGGTATCTGAGTTGGGCTGAACCTCAGTGAAACCTGACAGACTGTTTCTTCACAGGTTCCCATCAGCCTACGCAATGTCCAGGATGCCTCTGCAGAACACAGCCAGCACAGTCTAAGACCCGGTAATGACAGCTGGCCAGACGGTGTGGGCCAGCATGGGCAAGCTGCCCGGGAGCCCCATCCAGTTCTGACTCTGCTTCCTTCCTTGCTGACCTCTGCAAAAGTAGTTTCCAGCAGCTTCCTAGTCTGCTTGGCTAGAAAGGGACATCTCTAACACCTATTCCATGGCCTCCCCTCCAATAGGACGCAGTGGTAGAAAGACAGAGCCTCTGGAGACTTGGGTTTAAATCCTAGCCCTGCCACGACCGTGAGAACTAGCACATGGAACACAACCTTTCTGGGTCACATTCCCAGTCTGTAAAATGGGGAGAATAAGGCCTGTATTACACTGCAAGAATGACCAGCCATCACATAGCTGCCCAGTATACAGTAGGTGCTCAGTAACTGATGTTTCTTTTCCCATCCTTCAATTATAAGAGCCCCCATCATTGAGAGACCTTCTATCTCTTGCAGAAACTTGCATGCAAACCTGAATCCACAAATAAAAATACTTCGAAATAAATTTGGGGGGTGGGGGTGGGAATCCATTTTCCTCAACCTGCTGAGACCCAAAAGCCATGTTCTGCATTCCCGTGGCAATAAGAGAACAGATAGTATGAGCTATGCTCCTTCCAGGCATGGGAAGGGGGCCGGAGGGGTAGTGAGGCTCACTTGGTCGGCATTGCTCGGGATGGAGACAGTCTGCTGCTTTTGGTGGGGAGGAGATCTGAGCTAGGTACAGCTCAGCCAAGCCCTGGGGGCTGGCAGTGTGCGACAACAACAAAAATAATTCCCATCTGCATAGGCTGCTTACACTTTCCAGAGCACTTTCTCTTCTTTCATCTGTTTTTCCCCTACAATATCCATGTGAGATGGGCATTATCGTTCCCATCTGACAGATGAGGAAATGAAGCAGAGAGCAGAGTATCACAAGTGGCTGTTGGGAATCAGAGCCCTGCTCACATCCTGGCTCAGCTGTGCGACCTTCGACTCGCTGCTGACCCCAACTGCTCGTCTGTGACATGGATCTGAAGGCACCAGTCTCACAGGGTTGTTGCGAGGTTCGTGAGGGTTTGTCACATGGGAGAAAGGCCAGAGATCTACCCCTCCCCCCACCCCCCACCCCGCCAGCCAGGCTCGTCCTGCACCTCAGTTTCTCCGTCTGTGAAAAGGACCTTTTAAACCATCACTTACTCCATGACAGCCTCCCTGTTTGCCAGAGGCCCGGCCACCATGTCTTTGTTTCCGTTTCCGTGCCCTTCGGCTGGGCCCTCGACCCACCGAATGTGGAGTTTTAAGGCTACTGTGGCTGCCTGAAACGAGGCTATGTCAAGTTGGAAGTGCTGCTGCAGGTTTTTCCATGTGCAAGATGAAGCAATGAAAGATAGTCTGCAGACATGGAGAGAAAGGAGGCGAGATGTAGGGAAGCAGGTGAGAACCCATTGAGTTGCAGAGGAAAAGACAGGGAGGTGCCGGCAACATCCCAGTTCCTATTTTCAGTACCTCAGGAGGCACATTTGCCCTAACTTGAGTTCTGCAAGATTCCCTTATCTATTAGGCACTCAACTTCTTGTGTTTTTAATGTAAGCTAGCTTTGGTGGATTCCTGCTTCTTATAACCAAACAAGGATAATATGTGTGTGCTCTTCCCACCTTGCCCTTGATGGGCTACATCGCTGATGAAATGACAGTCATCGGCTATTCTTGGTGGTGCCCAGCTGTCACAGCACCCGAGCAAAATCCTGGACTTTAGGGGCTACAGCTGAACACAAGCCACTGACAATGAACAATGAGGCCAGTGCAGCTCCTGGACAGTTGGCCTCTGCTTTACTGGGCAAGAAGACTGCAGCTAAGCTCTCTCAAACATTTCCTTGGGCATTTCCAAGTGGGAGGCAATACAGAGTGGTGATTAAAAGCATAGGTTCTCAGGGTGCCTGGGTGGCTCAGGCGATTAAATGTCAGACTCTTGATCTCGGTTCAAGTCATGATCTCATGGTTCGTGAGTTTGAGCCCCACGTCGGGCTCTGCACTTGAGATTCTCTCCCTGACTCTCTGCCCCTCCCCCTCCAAAATAAATAAATAAACAAACTTAAAAAAAAAAAAAAGCGTATGTTCTGGAGCCACACTGCCCAGTGTTGCATCATGGTTTCAACCACCTACTGGTTGTGTGACCTTGAGCAAGTTACTCTCTCTCTCTGTGCCTCAGCTTACTCATCTGTAAGATGGAGAATATTTGTGGTACTTAGCTCATAAGGATATTGTAAAGACTGAGGTGCACAATAAATCGTCAGTACAGGTCCCCTATGGTTTTCAAGTCCTACACAGAAGACAGAAAGCACTTGGAGGAGAGGCTGTGGCAGGTGGCCCATGAACAGGTTTTGGTTTCGTCTTCTCCACTTTGGTTTTATGAGGGTTGAGGAGGGAAGCTGGTAACTGCAGAGAAGACCAAGAGGGCAGGTTGAAAAAGAGATACTCAAAGAGACTGGCTGGCTAAGAAGGGAAGCAGCTTGCCAAGTTCAAGGCAGGACCCCAGAGCTCTCCCCTGGGAGAGGAGTACAAGGAGAGAAAAGGGAAATGAAATGCTGTCCTGAGACAGGAGAAGCAGGACCATGGGGCCAGACGAAGAGAGGAACCCCCACTTCTGGAGTAGGAAGGCAGGACTCAGTAACACAAGCAACTTTAGGGAGCCATGAGGGCTCAGGAGAGACAATGCAATAAAACCAGCTGGAAATTCAGGAAGAATGGCAATGCAGGAGAGTCAGAAGGAAGCTCATGAAAATCTTGATTGTAAAGATTTTTATGAATTTGGATACCGCCCTCAGAAAACCTTTGAGAAAAAAAAAAAACAACACCTCTTTGAGGATGAATGAAATCCCAGCAGCACATTTGCAGACTACGTCCAGCTCATCAATACAAAGTTGCTATAAATGGTTCTGTGCACAGAGAGTTGTGGAAAATGTATGACAGGCCAATGACACGTTACTGATTTAGGACTGCAGACTCTCAAATCAGGCTCCTTGGGTACAAAACCTGGCTCTGCCACTCATTAGCTGGACGAACTTGAGTAAGTTTCTCTACTTCTCTGAGCCACAGTTTCCCTGCCTATAGAATGGAGATGGGAATTGTCTAGGCATTAAAAATGCCTAGGAAAAGGAAAAATGAGTTAACATGTATACAATGCCTAAAACAGCATGTAGCCACGTAGTAAGGGCTCAATAAACATCAGTTGCCATCTCTCCCTGGGTGTTATCTCTCTATGCTATACATGGATATGCACTTGTACATCTCTCTCTCTCTCTCTCTCTCTCTCTCTCTCTCTCTCTCACACACACACACACACACACACACACACACACCAACACATACCAACAGCTCCAACGCAAACAACCAAAACAGTTATTAAGAGCTCTCTCAAGTGCAAGGGCAGGCTGAGGGCATATTACGGCCAAAGAGCAGAAGCAACAGTTCTGAGAACCTCAGCAGCCAAGGGATGGACTTGGTTTCAGGTTCCCATCACACTCTATGCCCTCTCTCACCCCCAAATCCTGTCTTTGGGTGGAAACCTGCAATGAGTTGAGATGCCCCTCTCCCTGCTATCACTCTGGGGCCATTCCACACTATAGACCCCAAGGGCATCAGCCCTCCCCTCTGTTGTTATTCCTTCCCTGCCCCCTCCCCTCCCTGGTAGGGAATCCCATGAGCAGCATCTCAATCAATCACTACCCCCCCACCCCCCCACCCTGGTTTAAGTGACACCCTGGCTGGGGCCAACTGAGCTCATGGAAAGGGAGATCAGAGGTTCCCCTGACATGTGACCAGTACGGCTGTCATGGCAAGTGTCCACAGGCTTCCAGTGGGATGGAGCTCGCCAGGAGCAGTAGCCCCAGCCATCCAAGAGGAGTGTTCCATCCTTCCCACCCTTGGTGAAACCCTCTCCTCCTTGAGGTTTTCTTTCCCTTCCTGCTTTTTTTTTTAAATCTTCTCTCTGTCCATACTGTCCCCTCTCCCTCTCTCAATCCCTATCTCATTACGCAACTGCATGGACTAAAAATACTTCTGGCAGCCGTGATCAAACCCAAACTGAGCAAGATGCAGATTTAATGAGGCTTCCATGGAAACAAGGTTCCTTTTGCCAGGCAGAAGAATGTGTCTGAGCCAGGGAAAAGGGGTGGGCAGGGAAGCTTGTTGTGAGGAGACAGAGATGTTGGTTAGATGGGACAGTGGGGAGTCAAAGACAACCTCTTGGCCCTGAAGCCTTTTCTGGAAGCCTTTTCTGGAAGGGCTTCAGCCCCATAGTCGGGGACTGCACCCACTGGAGATGGTCAGCTGCCCCATCAGCAGCAGGGGAAGAGCCACACTGTGTGAGCTCAGCAAAGGGAACCTCAGCTTCTTCTGGGCAGGAGTTAAATATTTATCACGGGAGTTCCTGAAGCAATCAAACACTTGGCAGCTGAAAAAAAAAATAAATTAAAACATAAAAATAAAAGCTGCTGACTCTAGGGTTCCTGATAGTGCTCTGATTATAACCAAGAAAATACAAAGGAGAAAAGTTGAGAAGGGTCAGATGTGAAGACAGTTTCTTCCCTGCACATTTCCTTCTCCCAAGAGGAGGCATTGCCGTCCAGCCTGCGTGTCTCTGTGCTGCTGGAGGCATGAAGCTCCTGAAGAATCTAGAAGGGAAAGCTCAATCCATCCAGGGCACAGCAGCCAGGTGGTTAAATGACCCCTGTCTTCATCTCTCCAGAGCAGGGATAGCACCTACTGTAATCCTGCTACCTCTCCTAGGCCCTTACTATTTTCTCGCTACTTTCCACTGGAAACACTGAGTTTCATATCCTGAGAAGCAGTGCGTGCACTGATGAAAAGCAAGGATCAGCAAACTATGGATGTGGCCCAAACCTGGGCCAAATTTGGCCCATGACCTGTTTTTGTGTGGCTTGTGATTTCAAAATAACTTTTACGTTTTTAAGGGTTGTAAAAGAAAGAGAGATGACTATGTGACAGACACCATATAATCCCTGCAAAGACTAAGATATTTACTATCTACACTTTACAGAAGCAGTTTGCCAATCCCTGGTTAAGAGCAAAAACTATGGAATCAGACAAACAGATTTAGGCTCAAATCCCAGCTACCCTATGGACTAGCTCAATGAATTTATGGACTTTATCTCTTTGCCTCTCAGTTTTCCCAGTTGTAAAATGGACTAAAAGTACCTATCTTACAGAGAATGTAGGTACCAGCTTAGCACAATGCTGGTTGCATAAATGCTTATAATGCTCCCTTGGTTTGCGCTAAGTATCAGATATGCATCCTCATCATTGGTTCAGGAATTCAAATTCCCAGAGTTCTAGGGTATTCCATGTATGCAGGGATCCTGGGCTACAAGGAGTTTGACAAAGGCTCTGATGATACGCATTTAAAGCCAGAACTTGCTGCTCACCCAATCACCACCTTACCGGCTGTGCTCTAAGTCCCGTCCCATTAGGCACAAGACCTACTAAAGCCACTGTCGTCATGTTAAGAATCGTGTGTTGACCTACCTATGGTCTTTGGAATTGTGAAATGGGAGAAGAGTGGCAAAGAACATGCAGTGAGAAGTCGGACAATCTTTCACAGTGCGAAACTTCTCGGGCCTACCTTTTTCTCATCTTCGCCTTTTATAGGAGATTGAATAGGCAAATGAGTTCAAAACCCTTGAAGAGACACTAGCGCTGCATTCAGTCATTCCTTGGAAGAAATAATGAAGGTGCTGAGTCAAAGTGGTGCTGAGAAAGTAGAGCTGATAAGGTCAAGGTTAAACCTAGAGCGGCCACACAGCTTTGTGTGGTCAAAAATTCAGATGGTGTTCCCAGCCAGCTGTCCTGTGAACCCCCGCGCTGGAAAGAGAAAGTGGCTAGAGGATGTAGACCTCAACACGTTCACTTCTACCCAAGGACAACACACAAATGACTGCAGGCTTTCTCTAGACGGATGGTTGACTTTTGGCACAGTCTTTGTTCGCTTTTCTAAAAAGAGGCATTCGAATTTTTGAAATACATAATTGCATTGAAAAGGCCCAAGCAACTTTAAATCATAACTGAATGGCAAAGAGCTCTATAAGGCCAAGAATGGGAACAGAGAGACTGCTCAGCGTGGGAATGGACAGGAACACAATGACTGCAAACCTACATAGAGCATCCTCTGTCCTCACTGATGGTTTTGAAGGGCTTAAAAAGCCAATTTCCAAAAGAAGATTATATTTTATACACATTTTCCCCTATGAAGTTAGAAAGAACCCTAGGAGAATGGGAGACTAAGGGGTCTTATGAAGAATTCCTGATTAGATGCCAGGAGGCTCTTCTAGTCAGCTTTCTGCCTCTGGCAGCATAAGCTTAGCATATTATATGGATTTTCCATGTCTCAAAATCTTTACCTGATAATGGTCACAAACCTTCCTTATTGGGTTTTGTGAGGCCCAGAGGCGTCATGCAGGAACCCCTTCTTTGAAAAGTAAAAAAAGACTATAAGAATGTAAGGTGTTATATTTATTATCAATGATGAAGCGAGTAGAAGATTTCAAAGACAGAGGTAAATTCATTTACTCAACAAGTGTATATTAAGTACCTACTGGGTGTCAGGCACTAATAAATACTGGGGATGTGGAATAAATAAGGGAGATGGGATCTCTGTGCTGCTGGATTGTGCATTCTAGAGGCAAAGATGGACATCAAATAACCACATAATTACATTTTTAATAAGTGCTTTGAAGGAAAAATACAGGGTGAAACAAGAGCATATAACAAGGGATGTAACCTAGACTGGCTGGGTCAGAAATGGCCATCCTCAGGAAATGACATCTCTCAGATGAAATCTGAGGAAGAGTTGCAGTGACCAAGGCAAGAAGATGGTAAAGCATTCTTTTTTAATTTTAATTTTTTTTTTTAGAGAGAGTGCCTGCATGAAAGCATGAGTTGGGGGAGGAGCAGAGCGAGAGGGAGAGGGAGAGAGAACCTTCAGTAGGCTCCATGCCCAGTGTGGAGCCCGATGCAGGGCTCAATCTCACAACCATGAGATCATAACCTGAGCCAAAATCAAGAGTTGGACACTTAACTGACTGAGCCCCCCAGGCACCCCAGTAGAACATTTTTAAGGTGGAAAGAACAACATGTGAGAAGTGCCTGGGGTAGAAGTTCACGGAAAGCAAGAAGACTAACAAGAGGGTAGTGTATATGGGGGGGAAGAGTGGTACAATAAGAAACTAAAGAAGCAGGTGGAGTCCATGTCATGTAGGGCCTTGAAGATGATGTTATGGATCACAAATGTATCCTAAGAGCAGTAGAAAGCTAACAGTGGGTTTGGGGCAGGAAGTGATATGGCCCAATTTGTATGTAAAACAAGATTCAGGTTAAATTTGTGTGTCTGGCCATGACACAGTAACTGGAACAACCAGACTTGACTCCCACTGAAAACAACCATAAAACTGGACAAAATATTTGAAGAAACTCTCTTTACACACTGAATGACAAACAGTACAGAACTGTGATCCTTGAAAGAAAGAAAATACATGAACCAAGCACCACAATCGCACCACAGTCGTCCAGCCTTCCTTTCTGGGACTACTCTCCTGTTGTGGAGCAAGAAGATGGAGCGCAAAAACTGTGGTAGTTTAGCCTAACTAAGGAGGCAGAGATTAGAATTCTGGGTTGCTGAGGTGGCTGAACTCCTCAGGGCAAAGTCCCTGAAAAGGGGGAGTTATACAAAGGCCGAGGGCCCAGAAGTCTGCATGGAGGTTTTGTGCAGGTCCCTCGCAGAGAATTGGGCTGCACAAGTATGTGCAAGATTCCACAAGGCCTGAAGGGATCTTCTCCTGCAGGCCTGAGAGCTGAGTAACAAAAACTGAGATCAGGCCACACTGGGAAACACTGCAGCTCCAGCCCAGCCAGAGTGGTAAGACCCTACTGAGCATCTCAGGCGTTAGGAATAAGTGGGGTAGAAGAAAGGACCATACCATAGATCAAGGGCCATACCCTGGGGCTAAATTTAAAACTAAAAGAGGCCCATCCTAACAAAAAAATAAGACTAAGCTTGAGAGGAACAAAAGTTACAGCAATGTAACTACTTTCCAAACAAAATTCAATACTCTTTAAAGAAAGATGGCATTATTCAAACTGTTTACAATATCCCATTTCAATGTCTAGCATACAATAAATGATTACTAGACATGCAAAGAAACCAATAAATAAGAAAAAATCCCTCAAGATAACATAGATGTTCAAATTAGCTGACAAGAACTTGAGAACAGCAATTACAAATATGTTTAAGAGCTTAAATGAAAATGTATTATAAAGAATCAACAGATGAAGGATCTTAGCAGAAAAATGGAAACTATAAAAAAGAACATAGAAATTCTAGATCTGGATAGCTTTGATATCAGATTGGAAATGGCATAAGAAAGGATAAGTGAACTTTGAGACAGATCAAGGTTAATTTCCCAGTCTGAAGAACACAGAGGAAAACCTTGAAGGAGGTAAGATAAGAGGGAGGGAGGGAGGGAGGGAGGGAGGGAGGGAGGGAGGGAAGGAAGGAAGGAAGGAAGGAAGGAAGGAAGGAAGGAAGGATATATATACACTACCCCCTTGTTAGTCTTCTTGCTTTCCGTGAACTTCTACCCCAGGCACTTCTCACATGTTGTTCTTTCCACCTTAAAAATGTTCTACTGGGGTGCCTGGGGGGCTCAGTCAGTTAAGTGTCCAACTCTTGATTTTGGCTCAGGTTATGATCTCATGGTTGTGAGATTGAGCCCTGCATCGGGCTCCACACTGGGCATGGAGCCTACTGAAGGTTCTCTTTCCCTCTCCCTCTCGCTCTTCTCCTTCCTTTAAGGAAGGAGGAGAGGGAGGGAAGGAAGGTAGACTTTCAGTGATTTGTGGGACAACATTAAGTGGTATAATCAATGTGTAATTGGAGTCCCAGGAAGAGAGGATAGGAATTGGGAAGAAAAAAACATAAAATAATGGTTTATGATGGTTTAAACTTTCCCAAATCTACTGAAAAAAATTAACTTGCAAAGCCTAGCGGTTCAGTGGACTCCAAGTAAAATGAATGCAAAAAACAACACTTAAGCATATCAATGCACTGATAGCCATAGAAAAAGAGAAAAATCTTGATAGCAGCCAAAGAAAAGCAACATGTTATACACAGAGAAGCAGAAAATAATGGATAACTTCTTTCATAAATAACAGAACTCAGAAAACAATGGAACTCAAAGGAAAGGAACAAAACTGACAACCTAGATTTCTATGCCCAATAAATATATATTTCAGAAATGAAGGCAAAATAAAGGCTTTTTAAGATAAATGAAAACAGAAAATGTTGCCAATGATCCTGCTCTAGAAATGCTAATGGAAGTTTTTCAGATGGAAAGAAATGATACCAAGTGGAAATAGGTCTACAAGTAAGAGTGAAAACCATGACAAATATGTAGGTAAGAACAAAATACTATATATTTTTTCTACTCATAAAATCTTTACAACTCACATGAGGGCTTAAAGCAAAAGTTACAACACCATATTGTGGGTTTTATAAAGTATGTAGCTATAATATGTATCACAACAATAGCACAAAGGATGGAGGGATGTAAAAGGGCATAGACTTCTGCAAATTTTTACATTTCAGGTAAAGTAATGTACAGTAAACTCTAAGTTGACTATAATAAGTTAAAGATGCATATTGTTATCCCAGAGAAACCAATTAAAAATAATGCATAGAATTATAGCTTTAGGGGCGCCTGGGTGGCTCAGTCGGTTAAGCGTCCGACTTCAGCTCAGGTCACGATCTCGCAGTCCGTGAGTTCGAGCCCCGCGTCAGGCTCTGGGCTGATGGCTCAGAGCCTGGAGCCTGCTTCCGATTCTGTGTCTCCCTCCCTCTCTTCCCCTCCCCCGTTCATGCTCTGTCTCTCTCTGTCTCAAAAATAAAAATAAACGTTAAAAAAAATTAAAAAAAAAAAGAATTATAGCTTTAAAGCCAACAAAGTACCTAAAATGAATACTTAAAAATGTTAAAATAGGGGCGCCTGGGTGGCGCAGTCGGTTAAGCGTCCGACTTCAGCCAGGTCACGATCTCGCGGTCTGTGAGTTCGAGCCCCGCGTCAGGCTCTGGGCTGATGGCTCGGAGCCTGGAGCCTGTTTCCGATTCTGTGTCTCCCTCTCTCTCTGCCCCTCCCCTGTTCATGCTCTGTCTCTCTCTGTCCCAAAAATAAATAAAAAACGTTGAAAAAAAAATTTTTTTTAAAAAAATGTTAAAATAAGGCGATAAATGAAGAACAGCAATGAAAAAGATGAGAGAAAGGAGAAATAACAAAATGGTAGACTTAAACCCAATATATTAAGAAGCATGTTAAGTAAAAAGCAGAAATTGTCAGGAGTAAAAACAATCAAGATGCAATAACTATATACCGTTTACAGGACAAGCACTTTACATACAAAGACAAATAGTTTGAAAGTAAAATAATGGAAAATATAAACTATGCAAATAATAAGCCCAGGAAAGATGAAGTGACAATATTAATATCAGGCAAAGATTTCAAGACAAAGAGTATTACCAGAGATAAAGAAGGACATTTCATAAATAATAAAGAGTAAATTCATCAGGAGATACAGCAATCATAAATGTATATGTGTCTAATAACAGAATTTCAAATTACATGAAATAAAAGTGATAGCACTAAGGAGAGGAATGGTCAAATCCATAATCATAGATGTAATTTTTAACACACTTATATTAGTAATTCATGAAACAAACAAAATTCTATAAGGATATAGATGATCTATAGATTATCAATCATTTCATTGACATTTATAGAATTCTATACCCAATAACTATGGAATACACTTTATTTTTAAGAGCACATGAAATGTTCACCAAGATAAACCATCTATCTGCTAGGCCAAAAACCAATTCTCAATAAATTTCAAAAGAATGAAACTTTTTTTTTTTCAATTTTTTTTTTTTTAACGTTTGTTTATTTTTGAGACAGAGACAGAGCATGAACGGGGGAGGGTCAGAGAGAGAGGGAGACACAGAATCTGAAACAGGCTCCAGTCTCTGAGCAGTCAGCACAGAGCCCGACGCGGGGCTCAAACTCACATACTGCGAGATCGTGACCTGAGCCGAAGTCGGACGTTTAACCACTGAGCCACCCAGGCGCCCCGAAACTTTTTTTTTTGAGATAGAGAGAGAGGGCTCAAGTGATCAAGGGGGAGAGAGAGAGAAGAGAGGGGGCACGAAAGAAGGAAAGAGTCTCACAAGGGGCAGAGAGAGGGAGAGGGAAAGAGAGAGACAAGCGGGGCTCATGAGAAGCAGGGCTCACCTGAAGCAGGGCTGTGTTCACCCTAGGCGGGCCTCAAGCTCACTTGAAGTGGCACTCAAGCTCATCCAAAGTGGGGCTTGAACTCACCTGAATTGGGACTCAAATTCACCAAATCATGACCTAAGCTGAAATCAGATGCTTAACTGACTGAGCCACCCAGGCACCCTCAAAAGAATGAAACGTTATAGAATATGTACACTGACCATAGCAGAAATAAATTATGTATCAATAATAATAAGCTGTGAAAGCTCCCAAATAGTTGGAAATTAATATCATACATCTAAATAAGCTATGGGTAAAAGAGGATCATAAAGAAAATTAGAATATGTTGAATTTAATGATAATGAGAACACAGTGTCAAAATTTGTGAGAGGGAAATTTACCAGTTTAAATAGACTTATAAAAAAGCTTCAAATGTACTTGTTAGAAAATAAAGTTTCAAAACCAATGATGTAAGCTTCCATCTCAAGGAGCTAGAAAAGGATGAACAAATTAAACCCAAAGTAAGTAGAAAGGAGAAAATAATAAAGATAAGAAATCAGTATAACATAGACAAAGAGGGAAAATAAACAAAGCCAATAGTACTTCTTTGAAAAGATTAATAAAATTGATAAGCCTCTATCTAGCAAGAATTCTTGAAACTAAATGAGGGGATATCACTACAGATCCTACAGACAATCAAAGGATACTGTAGGAATATTATAAATTTAACAACTTAGATGACATGGACAAAATCTTTGAAAAACACAATTAAAAAAACTGTAACAAGATGATATAGAAAACATAAGTACTATGTATTAGAGAAATTGCATTCTTTATAAAAAGCCTTCCTATAAGGAAACTAAGTTCAAATGGTTTCACTGGTATATTCTAGCAACCATATAAGGAAAAAATAATTCAAATGCTACACAAATTCTTTCAGAAAGGGGCACTTGGGTGGCTTACTCAGTTAAACATCTGACTCCTGATTTTGGCTAAGGTTATGATCTCATGGTTTGTGAGTTCAAATCCCACCTCGGGCTTCACTGACAGTGAAGAGCCTGCTTGGGATGCCCTCTCTCCCTCTCTCTCTGCCCCTACCCCACTCACACACACACTCTGTCTCTCAAAATAAATAAATTTTAGACAAAAAAAATTCTTTCAGAAAATAAAATGGAAGAGTACTTCTTGACTTCTTTTGTGAGGCCTGCATAACCTTGACACTCTAAGCACCTGAAAAACTTTACAAGAAAACAGCAGGCTGATATCCACCATGAAAACAGACACAAGAAAATCCTTAACAAAACAGTATTAGACTGAATCCATCAGCATTTAAAAGGGACAATATATCAACGACCAAGTACAACTTATGCCCATAATATAAGGTTGGTGTACATGTGAAAATCGATCAATGTAATTAAACCATATTAACAGCTTTAAAAAGCAAAACCAGGGTGCCTGGGTGGCTCAGTCAGTTGAGCCTTCAACTCTTGATTTTGGCTCAGGTCATGACCCCAGGGTTGTGGGATTGAGCCCTGCATTGGGCTCTGCACTGAGTGTAGAGCCTGCTTGAGAGTCTCTCTCTTTCTCTCTCTCTCTCTCTCTCTCTCTCTCTCGCTCCCTCTGCCCCTCTCCCCTGTTCATGTACTCTCGCTCTCTTAAAAAAAAAAAAAAAAAAAGCAAAACCATATGATCATCTCAATAGATACTGGAAAAAATTTGATAAAATTTTATAAATGCAAATGGTTAAAATGAATTATCAGTCAACAGAAATAGAAGGAAAATTCTTCAATTTAATAAGAGGAATTTATGAAAAACTTATAGAAGACATCATATTGAAGGAGACTGGGAACAAAGTTAGGATGTTCATTCTTATCACTCCTATTCAACATTATACTAAAAGTTCTAACTGGTGCAATAAAACAAGAAAAAAAATAAAATTCATGAAGATAGGAAAGAAGTAAAACTGTTTGCAGACAACATAATTGTTTATATAAAAACCCTAGGAAAAATATAAAGCAACTATCAGGTGCTAATAAGAGAATTTAGAAAGGTCATAGGACAAAAGGTCAATAGACAAAATTCAATTGTATTTTTATACACTAGCAGCAAAAAATTGGAAAATGAAAATTTGTTTAATTTAAATTTTTATGTAACACAGTATCAAAAGCAAAAATACTTTGGAATAAATTTAAGAAAATATACGTAATACATCTCCAGTGAAAACTATAAAACATTCCTGAGGGAAATTAAAGATCTAAACTAATGTAGACACACATCATGTTCCTAGATTAGAAGCCTCAATCTTTTTAAGATTTTAATTCTGAAAGGGACCTATACATTCAACATCACATTTCCAATTATAATCATAACCACTTTTTAATAAAAATTGATGAGCTGAGAAGCACCTAGGTGGCTCAGTTGGTTAAGCGTCCGTCTCTTGATTTCGGCTCAGGTCGCGAGTTCACAGTTCATGGGTTCAAGCCCTGCATGGGGCTCCTCACTGACAGTGCAGTATCTACTTGGAATTCTCTCTCTCATCCTCTTTCTGCCCCTCCCTTGCTTGTGCTCTGCCTCTCTCTCAAAATAAATAAACTTTAAAAGAACTGAGAAGCTGATTCTAACATGTATATGGAGATGCAAAGAACCTAGAATAATCTTTGAACAAGAATAAAATTGGGGGATTAACACTTCTTACTAAAAGGCCACGGTAATTAAGCTAGTGTGATACTGGCAAAACGACAGATCAATGTAACAGAATTGTGAGTTTCTCATTTCCACTGAGGACAAATGGGTAGAAAAGGGATCATAACTAAAATTGTTCTAAGAAAATTAGGTTACCTGGAATACAAGAAGAAAATGCATGTGAACAGTTTGTACTCTGTGCAATAATTAATTGCAACTCTTAATACTACAAAGAACAGCAACACTGAAAGAGAACTATCAATTGTATGGATAACATTGACCATCACTCTTTCTACTCTTAACACATATGCATCTTATTTCCTATCTGACTAAATCAAATTTATTTTGCAGCTCCTTTGTGCTAATACTCTCTCATGCATTTTCAATTTTCTTTTATGAAATAAATATCCATGGAAAAACAGACTGTTTTCAGTATCTGTAAATTGAACTCAAGTTTTATCATAGAAGGAATTTGAGTATTTAGAGGTGCCTTTAGAAAATAATCATGTTTATAATACAAATAATCATCCCATACATTGTTGATTTAGGAAATTCATGTATTGGGGCGCCTGGGTGGCTCAGTCGGTTAAGCATCCGACTTCGGCTCAGGTCATGATCTCGCAGTCTGTGAGTTTGAGCCCCGCATCGGGCTCTGTGCTGACAGCTCAGAGCCTGGAGCCTGCTTCGGATTCAGTGTCTCCCTCTCTCTCTGACCCTCCCCCGTTCTGCTGTCTCTCCCTGTCTCAAAAATAAATAAATATTTAAAAAAAAAAAAAAGAAAATTCATATATTGTTAACCCTGTTTTAGTAATTTGACGATCATGATGGTGGTCAGGTTGCTGCGATCGTAATGAGAATGGAGATTACTTTGTAGAAATGTGGCCAATGTGCCTTGGAGTGTGCCGGCGTAAGATCATGGCACCACTGGAGCAAACTGGGAATTTCATAATGATGGACGATCCCTATGTTTGATGCGATTCAGTTCTTTATTCGATATCTCCTCTTCTACCTCTGTTATAGGAAGCTGCACATTGTATATCTCTTTGTGTCTGCAGCCCTCTCAGACTGTGAGGATTTACTTGACTTTGAAATTTTTTTTTTTTTAATGTTTATTTACTTTTGAGAAAGACAGAGACAGAAGGCGAGCGGGTTAGGGGCAGAGAGAGAGGGAGGCACAGAATCCGAAGCAGGCTCCAGGCTCCAAGCTGTCAGCACAGAGCCTGACGTGAGGCTCGAACTCGCGAGCTGTGAGATCATGACCTGAGCCAAAGTCGGACGCCCAACTGACTGAGCCATCCAGGCGCCCCAGGATTTACTGGACTTTGAATCCTCAATGCCAAGCACAGGACTTGACCTATGAGAACCCAGAAGAAAGATTTCCAGTAGGACAGCAAGAATGTCAGCAACACAGATTTCAGCTGGGTCATAAAGGTTAAGAGAAAATTGCCTAGAGCCTTCCTGGTGAAAGGACCAGACAGGACAAAGTTGACAAGAGGCCACAAGTAGTTTGGTTTGGAGGAGCAAGCATAACAAAGAATAGGTAGGAGCTGAGGCTGGAAAGTTTAAGTTGGGACCAGCTGTTCTGACATCAACAGAACACTATTCAATCTGACCGTTTTGTATCTCTTCCTACAGAAAACCAAATAACCACGCCCTGATGACTGAAAAGGGAATTTGGTGAGCAGCTTCTTGCTTCCTCCCCAGACTAAAAGCGGTATATAAATAGGAAAGAAGATAACCAATCAGTCACAGTGGAGCCAGCTACCTTATACATCCACTACTGTGGCTGACAAATTTTGTCAGAATCCTTGAATAGAATGGAATGTCTGACACTCAGGTTGTAATAAACGTTGCCAGCAGCCACTGAGTGCTTGTAGACATGCATCTATACATCAGATCTTATCAGCAAGGGCACCCAAGGCATTTTCAGTCTCAGCGTGGGGAGATATTTGGCTGGCCCAGCGCATAAAGCCTTGGGACATTTCCAGTAGAAGTCAGCCTTTTGATTTGTAGAGATACTGCAGTAGATTAATTTCATGCTAATGCTGTTCAGTGGGGTCCCAACATTCTCACAACAGCTCAGAAAGCCAGAGCACATCCTTTTATGTAAGCTGCTTTCTACAACAGGGATGCAGGATGGGGAAGTCTGCAAACTCAGGGCAGAAGTCATCATTTCTGCTCATTTGTTTATTCCAGAAATGAGTCCAGCAGAGCTCCACCTGGCAATCCTTGCAGATTTGGGGCTGGAGTGGAAAAGGATTAGAGAGAGGATGAGGGACCATAGTGGACAAATTTTGTCACCCAGATAATTTCCCTTGTCCTTCCTCTCTATTTTCCTTTCCAAAAACCTCCTTTGCCTCATTCAGGTCAGGTCTTAAAATTCTTCTCTCTCTCTCTCTCTCTCTCTCTCTCTCTCTCTCTCTCGCCTCTGATAGATGTTTGGCATCAATGGATGTGTTTGTCCTTAGCCTTTTTTTTTCTTGGCTGTGCTTACAATGACTTCCTAAAGGTCTGTTTTCCACCCCCTCATGTCCACTGCTACGGAGGCTCTCTGATGGCAAGAGCTTTGCCCGTCAGGTTCATTGTCATCTCCTCAGTGCCTGGTACAGCCTTGCATGGAATAGACACTCAATAAAAATCCACTGAAAAACTGGATGAACAGGCTGTTGTTTTTGAGATTCCTTTCCAGTTCTCTCCAGCCATCACATGGACGTAGTGAAGACAGGCTCCACTGTGTGACCCAACTGAAGGTTGTGGATTAGGGAAAAGGGCTCAGCACCTCCATTCCCGTTTTCACCCTTACAAATCCCTATCCCAACAGGTTGTCTTCCCTTGCTGCCTTGTCTCCTTCTGTAGGCAGATCACTGGGTTCCTCCCAGGGAAGAAATGCCCCCATTATGAACCAGAGGTCTGTCCCACACAGTGTTTGCCAGGAGGACCCGCTCTGAATTAGAACAGCTACTGCTTATGTTGGCGTAGTACAAGTTATACAGGAGTTTATTTACTTTTTAAAGTTTATTTCAGGGACAGACAGCGTGAGTGGAGGTGGGGCAGAGGGGGAGGGGGCAGGGGATTCGAAGCAGGCTCCGCACTGACAGCAGAGAGCCCACGCAGGGCTCAAAGAGATCATGACCTGAGCTGAAGTCGGACACGCAACTGAGCCACCCAGGCGCCCCCGAAGAGTTTTGGGTTTTTTTTTTAATGTTTTATTTATTTTTGAGACAGAGAGAGACAGAGCATGAACGGGGGAGGGGCAGAGAGAGAGGGAGACACAGAATCTGAAACAGGCTCCAGGCTCTGAGCTGTCAGCACAGAGCCCGACGCGGGGCTTGAACTCACGGACCGCGAGACCATGACCTGAGCCGAAGTTGGACGCTTAATTGACTGAGCCACCCAGGCGCCCCCCGAAGAGTTTATTTAAGAAGCTGCCATCCTTAGATGAATTACCCTGTAAACAGCAATCATATCATTTAAAAATTTTTTTAATGTTTATTTATTTTTGAGAGAGAGACAGAGTGTGAGCTGGGGAGGGGCAGAGAGAGAGGGAGACACAGGATCCGAAGCAGGCTCCAGGCTCTGAGCCGTCAGCACAGAGCCTGACATGGGGCAAGATCACGACCTGAGCCGTCAGATACTTAACTGAGTCACCCAGGCACCCCCAATCATATTATTTTAGAATGTGTAACTACCTTATGACTTTCCCTGGTTTCCTAGTGCATTGAGAAGAAAATCTGAACTACTCACCGTGATCTCAGAGGCTCTGTCTAGGTCTGTACCTAAACCTTTGTCCTGCCACACTGGCCTTCCCTCATTTTAATTTCTTCTCCAGGCTCTTCTCTGCCTCGGGGCCTTTGCATTTGATGTTTCTTCTGCCTGGATTGCTGTTTCCTCAATAGCTGCCTGTGTAACTTCTGCTCTTTATAAGCTGCTTTCGAAGGGTCTTCTCAATATAAAGTGCCATAATTGTCATCTTAGTACCCTTTCATTTTCCTCATAGCACTTTTCACAAATCGCAATTTTTACACCTATTTATTTATTACCTAAAGCAGCCTTTTCCGGTGGGCCGGAAGGTCCTCAAGGGGAGGAACTTTATTTTTATCACCTAGCACTCTCGTCACGCAGCACAGTGACTGACAGACAGATGATTCTTAAGGAAGTGGGTGGGGGACAAGCCAAGGCTGGGGGTTTCTGGTTCTGTCAGTTTGTTCTCATGTGGCCTCTCAAGCCTGGTTGTATTCGTATCCTAAAGCTGTCATCATAAATTTCCACACATTGCGTGGCTTGAACAAACATAAATCTATTGTCTCAGTGGTCCTGGAGACCAAAAGTTTGAGATCAAAGGGAGGCGGGGCTGGGATCCCTCCAGAGGCTCTAGGAAGGTATACTTCCTTGACTCTTCCCACCTTCTGGGGGCTGTGGCCCCCACGTTGCTAATGTATCACACCAGTCTCTGCGTCTGTCATCACATGACCTCATCCCGTCTGTCCGTGTCTCTTTTCCTCTTGTAAGGATGTAAGTCAGATTGGATTTAGGCCCCACCCTACTCTGGTGTAACCTCATCCTAACTTACTGCATCTGCAACGACCCTATTTCTAAATAAGATTACATTGTGAAGGGGACATAAACTTTTGGGAACACTCTTCAACTGAGCACGCTGGGCTTTGTGCTCAGTGCGATTCGAGCATGGGGACGTGTTGGAATGTAGTGTCTAGAACTGAACTCCTGGGGCCATGATGACTCGTGTGGCAGGTGGGGACAGCCTAAGGCACTGGCTCACTGCAACAGAGAGCAGACCCTGCCTGCTTCTTCCTTTTATACTCTCATATTTATAAAGTCATTTGTATTCCAGAAAGGACTGTTATTTAGCCATTCTTACCTCAGTGTTAATCCCCCAACACAGAGAAAATGATCCTGCCAAAGGGAAAGGGAGATTAAAAATGAGGCGAATTAGTAAATTGTTAGCACTATAACCACAGGCTAAATCAACATGCGCAGACAGAACCAGGATCGCTTAAAATTGGTTCAAAAATCCACCTCTGTGCTAAGGGAAGCAATACATTTTAAAGCGTGCCATTAGGTCACTTGTCCATCTTGTTCATTTATAACAAGTTCAAGGTCAAACCAGAATACGGCAGCCTAACCTGACGGTGGCACAGGGGACACTTAACTTTTTCTGATGTTCCTAGGTGTTGGTGGCATTTTCCTCTCTGAAGACTCATGAATTCCCACCGCTAGAATACCTCAAACTATGCCCTTCCTAGATGGTCCTCATAACGCAGAGAAGTCTTGATTTTGTTGAAATCAAACACAAACGGAGGCCAGACAAAAATTTTCTGAGCAGACAAAACCGGTTTAGTCATACAAGCCAAGCTTAATTTAGCTTATTTTGCAAGACAAGTGAGGCTAACTTGACCTGGGTGCTTCTTGCAAGTGGAATTTAAATTGTTCCCCCAAATTGACATGAGGTAACCACTAACCAGTTCCCTCCCGTTTAAGAAAATTCTCATATAAATCAATTACTATGGAGAATAAACACTCAGTGCCTCCATAATACAGAAGCTGCCTAGAACAATACATCTCTAAGCCTCATTCCATGTTTTGGTTGGAGTGTTCCTGTCTTTTCAGCGTGTGCGCAATAAACTTATGCTAATTATTACGTCAGTGATTCACTGGTTTTACTTCCGGCTTTTTTCTCCCCCCTAAACTTTTGATACCTTTTTCTCCAAGAGAGTTTGTAAACAGAGCCCTAGGTTCTTGGATACTTGGTAGGACAGGCTAGGCTGTATGAACAAAGATAAGTCTTGGGGGCAGCAAAAGAGTTTAAGCAGGAAGAACTTAACCCTTTGTGGACCAGATGACATTTCGCACTTGTGGGGCGTTAGCACTGCTAATATCTGAGGATCATCTAGGATTTGAGAGCTGGAAGAGACATTTAGTTCAACCTTCTCATTTTGCAGATGAGGAAACTGATGGGGGAAGGAACTAAACTCAAGGACACATTTAGGGCTTTTAGCTGAGCAGGGAATGGACTCAGGTCCCTTGTCACCAGTCACCTTTCCCACTGTGCAACAGCATCCAGAAGAAAAATGTAGGTGCAGAAAAGTGAACGCAACTCTCACATATAGCTGCTATGATTTAATTGGCATTCTCTAATCCCTGTCCCCAACCCCGAAAAATCAGGCCCAATAATGCAAAAGGCTAAGATTTTGTGAGACTTATTGGCTTGAAAAAGCATTCTCTAAACATCTCTTCTCCCTGCTCCCATCCCTACCATCCTTTGGCAATTCCATTAAAAATAGCTTTGACTTGAAATTGGCCTGGAGATCATCACTCTGCAATTATATAAGCCCTCAACTGAACGTATTATCATACCAAGCAAACCCCAGATGACTATGGTGGGGCTGTGCTGTCTGAGCCCAAAGCCAAATCCCTGCTGGGTCTGCAGATGCGATGAGGATTTCTCAGACCTACAGACGCCTCACCTAGGCAGGAGTGTGTGTATGCATGTGTGTGTGTGTGTGTGTGTGTGTGTGTGTGTGTGTGTGTGTGTGTAGATGTTCCAAAGTCCAAGAGGTGGAGCTTCCTAATCTCAGCCTCTCTCTATGTGTCATGGCCAGGCAGGGCTGATATGAAGTGGACTTTGCAGGCTCCAGGGGGGCGCTGATGAATGAGGGTCTGGTTCCCTGCAGGATATAACCAGGAATTCTCTACACGGAGATGACTTGAAAGATGGAGTCACAGATTCTGGAGATGCTTGTGCTCTAAGAACATTCAAAGATCTTATCTGTAGGCCTCTGCCCTTTTCTTCTCAGATGAAAGACCCGTGACCCCATGGGATAAAGTGACATCCAGGAAACAGCAAGAGAGAGGCAAGAGTTAGGCCCAGACACCATGGCACTTCACTCCGTGCCCAATGTGCTTTCCTTATACCAAGCTTCAGGATGTGTAATCTTTTTCCCCACTCCTCCCCCACCAAAATTTGAGAAAGGAGCCCCTTCCTCCAATAAGGTGCTAAAAAATAAACTTTTGCACAAAGTAATCCAGACACCAGCATTTTCATTGCTAGCCACTTGTCTGGGGTAGTGAGCTGGTTAAAAGAAGGGATTCTTTCGGGGCACCTGGGTGGCTCAGTCGGTTAAGCATCCAACTCTTAATTTCAGCTGAGGTCATGATCTCAGTTTCATGAGTCTGAGTCCCGCGTTGGGCTCTGCACTGACAATGTGCAGCCTGCTTGGGATTCTGTCTCTCCCTCTCTCTCTGCCCCTCTCCTCCTCCTCTCTCTCTCTCAAATAAATAGATTAAAAAAAAAAAAGGATTCTTTTGATTTGAATCCCAGTGCCTCAGTCTTCCCATCTGCAGAACAGGGTCAATAATGCTCTTCCTTCACAAAGTTCTCATGAGGAGTAGGTGGATTAACTCATGTGAGGCACTTGGCACAATCCCTGGCACACGGGTGGTACTGACCAAGCCACGCTGCTCTTACTGCTACTAAGCCCAGACATGAGAAGGAGGGAGACTAGAAGAGCAACAATCAGGAACTCCAGCAGGAGGAGGGAAGGGCGTTACAAGAGAATATGAAAATGACAGGTGGTTGCAGATGCAGAGTAAGTGTGGCTTCAAACAAATCACATTTTAAAACAAGGCACTGAAGAGAAGCTTCTCCAAGCCAGCGAAATGTCTCAGTCCCCGTGTACATCCTGCCCTTACAGACGGAGGAGGCTTCGGGAAGACATCAGGGTTGGTCATTCCCCGGCAAGCTGCCTGCTGCCCAGTAGCCCAGCCTACGACAGGCAGATCACAAGTGCCCATTGCTTCCTACCCTGCTTCCGCTGACATTTGACTCCTTACGTTCTTCTCTTATTCTGGAACAAGGATGGACAAGAACCGCTTACTGCAGAGGAACCACCCAAACAAGTTCTGGGGTCTTCCGAAGTTGCTCTTGACTCCTCCCTGCCTATAGCTCAGTCTGGCCACTGGTAAGCTCTACGTTCAAGTCTTTATTTTCTCCTCGCTAGCTTCTTGCGGATAATCCTTCCGGGGGCACAATTCATTCTTAAGAAAGGATGCCTGTTCCTTAACAACCTTTCCAACATGTCACCAAAGAAGACTCCAAAAGACATCATAAGAGGCCTTTTTGAAGGTTCTCCCACCCTCAAGTCTGGGGCTCTCAAGAGGAACCTGGGTTGGGGCAAAGATGATGTGGGTGGGAGCAACAGGGCGATGCAAGTAGAAAGAACATATGCACGCGTACACAGATACACACACACACACACACACACACACACACACACACAACTGGTCTTCTCGGCACACAGTAAAATATAGCTTTATTGGATATAGCCATTCAAATATTATCCTTCCCTTAAATATTTGAACCTGGAATGAGTTTAGACTTATTCTCCTACCATATGAAACCTCCAAGGGAAAGGAATGCTGAGCAGTTCATGCTATCTCGAACATTCAAGAGCTGTCAATGCAGGGATCCTACAGGACACTGCTCAGTAAAGTCCTGAAGCTCCACTCTTTCATGGAAGTGCAAAGGTTTTTGTTGGGAATCGTTTCCATGTGACACATTTTGCTTTTGGGAAATCAACAATCTGGGCACAAAACCAGTATTCTTCCCTCCACTCCAGCGACAAGAGCACTGGATAAAAAGCTTGATTTCCAAGGATGCCCTTAAGTCACTCATGCCTTAGGGGTAAAAGCACTCTCAGTTTTCTGAATATTGATTCCTTCACTAGGTAAATGGGAATAATTTGACCTGCTGTCCCCTATATGGATCCCCTAAGCCTTCATGTTTCTATAGGGAATTAGGGAACTTTGTGAGGGCCTTGTTATAGTCAAGCAACACTGGGGATCCCATTGTTATGGACTAGATTGTGTTCCCCCTCAAAATTCGTATGTTGAAGGTCTAACACTCCCCGAAGTGATACTAGGAAGTGTGTGATGGGGGAGAGGGTGGTAAACTGGGTTTAGATGAGGTGATGAGAGAGGAACATCCGTCATGGGACCAGTGCCCATATAAGAAGGGGAAGAGACACCACAGCTTTCTTTCTCCACCATGCAAGGAAACAGCGAGAAGGCGGCTGTCTACACCTCTGGAAACATGCTCCCTCCAGACATCAAATCTGTCAGCACCTTCATCTCGGCTTCCCAGCCTGAAGAAATGTGAGAAATAAATGTCCATTGTTTTAAACCATCCAGTCTAGGGTACTCGGCTCTAGCAGCCCAAGCTAAGACATGCACGCATCTGATCTGTTCACCCCAAGAATCATACAACATCTTAGCTGGCAGACTACCTCAGATCTCATCCAGTTGGACTTTATGAAGGATGAAACCAAGGTGTAGAAGGGAAACGTAAACTGCTGAAAAAAAAAAAAACCACACAGACGCTCCCAACGGTGGCATGTAACCATCATGAACGGAGGGCTCTTGAGTTACGGCTTGAATTTTGGATTTGCCGCCCACCGCTGTGTTAAGCTTGCACTAGCCATGTTATGCCTCACAATCGGTTTTTCACCCTTTATGGGTTGTTGTGAACAGTAACTGAAATAATACTTAGCACACTGCCTGGTAGATAGTAAGTGTTGCATAAAGGCTAGCTACATGTGGTAGAGACCGGTAAAGACTCAGCCTCCCCTTCCGGAGTGTAGAGCTGTTGCTGGAACACGGCTGACCGGCCTGGGGTTACATTTCCCAGCCCCTCTTGCCTCTAGGGAGGGCCACAGGACTGCGTGATCACCAGAGGAGTGCAGGTAGACGCGATGTGTGCCGCTGCTGGGCCGGCTGGGTAAGCAACGGGTGCACAGGCTGCCCGCCTCTACGGGTTGGATTATGCCAGAACAACCGTGCAGCCCCAAAATGGAGGCTGTGGGATGGAAGCTGTGAGATGAAAGCAGCCGACATCCCTGAGTAGTGGCTTGGAGGAGCACTACCCGTCCAGGACGTGAGACGTGGCTTGAGTGAAAAATACACTTTTACTGTGTAAGCCAATGAGATCGGGCGTTGTCAGCACAGCTAGCATGAAGCACCCTGACCAATATGCTATTGCTATGATCACTAAAGTAGACAAATGCTCGGAAAATGAGAGGGCAACTGGAGGGTTTAACCAGTGTGACTCTTGCCTTTAACTTCTGAGTCTAAGGGTGGGAAAGGGGTACATTTGCAACACCCCTACTGACACTAATCCTCATGCTCAAGGGCCTACATTCTCCTGCTATTAAACAGCAGAGGGCAAAGAGGCAGAGTCCAGTCTGGCTCTGTCCTGCCCGGAGACTGACAGCCTTCCTGGTGAGTGATAAGAGGATTCTAAATGATCTCAGCCCTGGTGGTAGGCTCCTGTATACCCCTGGCAAGACTGGTGAAAGAATTAGAAACACCGCAGGAAGGGCAACGGCAGGGAGGCACTCAGACAGCCCGGTCTTCCCTTCACCGTGAGCTTGCTTATAACCAGCGACATAATTGAGCCTCGGTTTCCTCATCTGTAAAATGAGGCACTGAAGGCCCAAGGATCCTTTCGGCTCTAATGATCTGGGGCTTTTACAAGTTCACCCATTCAACAAACATGTATTGAGCTCTGAGCTGGGTGCTGGACGTACAAAGATCTTTAAGATACGGTCTCTGACCTCAAAATGTTCACAGTCCAGAAGATGTTCACAAAATGTTTGCCGTTCACAGTGCCTGTCGTGGGGTCAGGCGTGATGGAGGTGGCCTTTATGCTGTGTTCTCTGCCCATGTGGCTGCTTATGAGGTTCGTTTACCACCTTTATATAAAATACAAAGGCAGAAGGGGGGAAGGTCTATTTACAAGTCAAGTACCCTAAGAAAGGTCTTCATTCTGGAGCAGCCCAGAATCTGCAACATGGCAACAATTCAGAAAAGTCTCTTTTTTTCCTCCCTAGCAACTCAGGAGCACTGCATTTTAGACCCCCCCAAAGGAGCCCCTTATCTCATACTCCCTCGTCAAATAAAACTAAGGCCTAGAGAGATTAAATAGCTCATCTGAGGCCATTTACCTGAAAATGAGGTCAGGTCCAGGCTCTCTTTGCCCATCATCTTGATCATGGCCTTGGAAAAGAAGGGAAATTTGCAAAAGCTTCCCTGCTCTACACCCATGGGAGTCCAGGTGAGCGTCTCCCGCTGCAATGCCACCCAGACCCCTTGTTTGGAAAAATCTCTGGATTTCTTTAATGGACGCCCATAGTTCTGATGTACGGTCGCTGAGAAAACTTGAGACCAGTTGCTTCCTTAAGTCTCCCAGGCTCAGTTTCCACACACTATACCTCTTTTGATTATGTTTAAAACTCCAGAACTGCAAAACTCGTCCTGCAGCCCAACAAGGGTAGGGGGTGGAGTGCAGATTGTGAGCCAGAGCCAACAGTCACCTTCTGGTTGAAAAGATTCCACCCTCTGAGGAAAACAAAAAGCCCCTTCCTCTGTTGCCATGGGAACAGTTCAGCAATGTTATGGATGCTCTGCAGGAGGCCGCCATGGAGCAGAGCTGGGGAGAGGGCTTTCGTGCCAAAGAGCCAGGAAGGCTGTTTGTGAAAAAGCAATTCTGTCAGCACTCCTAATCTTGTGGGGGGTGCTGGGAGTGGTTCCCCAGCCTCTGGCCCTAGGGCATCTTCGTACATGGCATTACCCAGCTGGCAAGAAAAGGGGCCAGGACCCAAGGCTCACTTCAAATGACTATGGAGTAGGGTTCTCTGTGTAAAGACTCAAAGTCACTGAGAAGAGGTTTCCTCATCTCCACTGGTACAGCTGTATCCCTGTCCCACCAGCACAGGGTGACTGAGCACCTCTCATCTGAAGAAGCCAGAGATAACCAGAAAGCGAACCATGTTAGAGACAATTTGGTGGAGCAGGGGGAGGAGGGCATATATGGAGACAGTGGGCAGCCTCGAGCCTCCCGTGCGACTTTAGAATCCTTCGTGACTCCCACACCACACCACACATTCACACAAAGGTTGACACTGATTATTGTCTCCTGACCCATATTTCCTTTTGCTCTGTTTCACAGAAGACTCATTTCTCAGCCTACTGCCAGCTGTTTATGACTCAGACACACCCCTGGGGAGCGCATCCCCTGTCCAACCCTCATGAAGAGCTCCCAGCCAAGGGCAGGAAAGGGGCTCTGATTATGTCAGATGGGCCTGGGGCTCTTTGACCTCAGTCAGGATAGTAAGCCTCAGAGTCTCGGTTTCCTCATTTGTAAATTGCATGATAATACTACCTATCCATAGGATTACTGGGAATAGTATCTATTGCATGGATAGCCTTTAGCCAAGAACCTGGAGTATAACCCATATTTAATTAATGTAGATTTAGCAGCAGCTGGGTGGCTCAGTTGGTTAAGTGTCTGACTCTTGATTTCAGCCCAAGGCATTATCTCACGGTCCATAGGTTTGAGCCCCATGTTGGGTTCCTTGCTGGCAGTAGGATGCCTGCTTGGGATTCTCTCTCTCTCCCCCTCTCTCTCTGCCCCTCTCCTGCTTGCTGTCTATCTCTCTCTCTCTCTCTCTCTCTCTCTCTCAAAATAAATAAGTAAACATTAAAAAAAATAAATGTAGACCTAGCCAAAAATATAAGTTTAGGCTAAATAAATTTTATAGTTTTCCCAATTGCAGGAAGCTGTGATTTCTTTCCCCACTTCTCTAAAAAAAAAAAAAAAAAAAAAAAAAGTATTATGACTACCCTTCATGGTTAGGATTATTTCAACTATTTTTTTAATGTCTTATTCTCTCCTTTTCTTTTTTTTTTAATTTTTTAAAATGTTTATTTTGGAGGGGTGCCTGGGTGGCTCAGTCGGTTAAGCGTCCGACTTCAGCTCAGGTCACGATCTCGCGGTCCGTGGGTTCGAGCCCCGCGTCAGGCTCTGGGCTGATGGCTCAGAGCCTGGAGCCTGCTTCCGATTCTGTCTCCCTCTCTCTCTGCCCCTCCCCCATTCATGCTCTGTCTCTCTCTGTCTCAAAAATAAATAAAGGTTAAAAAAAATTTTTTTAAAAATTTATAAAAAAAAAATGTTTATTTTGGAGAGAGAGAGAGAGAGAGAGGGAGAACGGGAGGAGCAGAGAGAGAAGGAGACACAGAATCTGAAGCAGGCTCCAGGCTCCAAAATGTCAGCACAGACCACGACGTGGGGCTCAAACTCACAAACCACGAGATCATTACCTGAGCCGAAGTCAGACGCTCAATTGACTGAGCCACCCAGGTGCCCCTCTCCTTTTCTTATTCTCCTTTATTAATATTTATTTATGTTGAAAACAAAACAAAAAAAAAACATGGAAGAAGGAACTACAACAAAATGTGAACAGTGCATATGATGGTAGGAGACTATGGAGGTTTACTTTTTTGTGATGGAGATAAGATAAAATATTTTTAAAAGTGGTGTTATTCAACATTCTATGTAAACTCCACCTCTCTTTCTGCCATCTACTTAAGAGGTCTTAAACATCGCCTAACTTTAATCATCTTTCCCACAGCAAATTTATTTTCAAGTCTCCACCTCCAGGCCTGGCTTCCCTCCCAGACTTTGGGCCCCCTGGGCCAGCATACATGCATGTGGATGAGCCAGAAGAATCCATAATTAATCAACTGCTCATGATCTATTACTGTTTACAAAGCCCTACCACACGGGTCTCACTTGATCCTCAAAATAACCCTGTGATAAGGAAACGAATATCATCACTCCCATTTTACAGAAGAAACAACCAAGACAAATTAGAAGGCTTACATATTCCATTGCCATTTCAGTCGCTAGATAAATGGGGGAACTAGAAGTGTGAATCCAGGGGTGCTGATTCCACTTCAGGACAAGTTTCTCCCAGAGGAAAACACCTGGACAGCCATGCTGATTACCTACCTCTCCCCCATATCCGGTGGCTCCTCCAGCCTCTCTGTAGTGATGGCCTTACCATGTCCCCACTCACCTGGTACTCGTCTGACTTCTCTCGTGCTCTTCTCTGCCACCTCACTCTGTCAGTCATGGAGCCCTCGCACTTCTTCTCTTTCAGTGTCTCTCAAGTTGTCCCCATCCCTCCATTTCCACTGTGACCCCTCACGTGCTGGCCCTGGATGCTGCCATATATGCACTGAGGACCCAGCTATGCAATAGCCTTCCAGTTGGTCTCACTAACTCCAATCTCTGGGTCCTTCATGGTAACCAGGTTAATCTTATTTACTGTTTCTAGTGCAAAAACCTCAATAGCTCTGAATTGCCTACAAAATGAAGTTGAAAATCACTGCCTGACAGACAAGACCCTTCTCTAGCTCCTGAATCTACGGATCCTTGGTTTAATCCTTATGATTCCCCCAAATCAGTCATTCAACTCTAACCATATACACATGAGTTGCCCCAAAATGATAAATGGGTTTCTTCTCGGATGCCAAGAGATCAAAAGGTGATGTCTGCCTAGAGCCCTGGGTTAAAGAGGCTTATTATAAACATATTTGGGTCAGAGAAAAAGGGTGCCAAAATCAATTAGCAATATCTGCCACCGTTAAAAGGAGGAGAGGTGGAAGAAGGTGGCATTTCATTTGTATCCCTGGTCTTTTCTATTAGAATGAAACTCATCTAGGCCATAACTTTACTTTTCTCCCCCAATCTAATTTTCCCTGCAGCCACTTAACAGTACCTTGCACACAGTAGATACTCAATAAATATTTTTAAATGGACTCATACATTTTTCTGAACTCATTTTGACCTACAATAAAGCAGAAGCCCCATAGGATAGAGCAGTGGTTCTCAACCCTGGGGAGCTATATATTAAAAAACAAAAACAAGGGGCGCCTGGGTGGCGCAGTTGGTTAAGCGTCCGACTTCAGCCAGGTCACGATCTCGCGGTCCGTGAGTTCGAGCCCCGCGTCAGGCTCTGGGCTGATGGCTCGGAGCCTGGAGCCTGTTTCCGATTCTGTGTCTCCCTCTCTCTCTGCCCCTCCCCCGTTCATGCTCTGTCTCTCTCTGTCCCAAAAATAAATAAAAAACGTTGGAAAAAAAAAAATTAAAAAAAAAAAAACAAAAACAAAAACAAAAAAAACAACTGATGTTTGTGCCTCACCCATATAGGTTCTGACTTAATTAGTCTGGAAAGGATTCAGCACTAGTAGTTTTTTAAAGCTCCCCAAGGTTGGGAACCACTGGTTGAAGGGAAGGGCAATAGCACTCAGAAGTCCTGCTTTTCCTGAATAGCATGTGATCATGAACTAATCACTGGGTCTCCATTTCATCTGTTCGAAAATAAAGTAGTGCTACTGTGTTATATCTAAGGTGTGTTCAAGTTCTCCCAGTTTTCTCTTCCACTTCCTAAAGGATTTCTCTACCAGTAGAGTCCAGCTCTTATACTAGGGATCTAAAAGCCTCCATCAGGGGCGCCTGGGTGGCGCAGTCGGTTAAGCGTCCGACTTCAGCCAGGTCACGATCTCGCGGTCCGTGAGTTTGAGCCCCGTGTCAGGCTCTGGGCTAATGGCTCGGAGCCTGGAGCCTGTTTCCGATTCTGTGTCTCCCTCTCTCTCTGCCCCTCCCCCGTTCATGCTCTGTCTCTCTCTGTCCCAAAAATAAATTAAAAAACGTTGAAAAAAAAAATTTAAAAGCCTCCATCAGATGCTCCTAGGATCAGAAGAAATGGAAAGCCTGATGTATTCTTTTTTTCCCCCATTTTTCCAGCCTGCTCTAGACATTGGAAAGATTGCTTCTTATGTCAATCAACCAACCAACTCTACTAAATGATGATACGTAACTTGGGGGTCATGAAACCTCACCCACCCTTAGATGTGTGCAACTGACACTTTCTCATATTTGTGAAAAATGCTTTAAGAAAAATTCCTGAACTTCCCTTGCAACCAAGTTGTTGGCTCTAAGACTTCTTATGTAGAAAACCTAGAGCTGCCGAAATTAAGGACTTGAATGAATCCCTATTATTGTTTAGAACTATGCAAGGAGCTGTCTGGAGAAACACAAAGCAGCACAGAACTTTGTCCAGAGAAGCTTAGACTATAACTGAGGAAAGAAAATCAACACATACGTGCGTCCACGCACGCACACACATACACACACAATTTAGAACTAAATACAGGGCCCCAGAATAACAGTGTTCAGATGGCACCCAGGGGAGGGAAAGATCTATGTTCTTCCCACCATTTCCAGCAAAGCCTCTTTGACCTTAGAGTGCTGGTATCATCCCAAACCTACTATCAAGTTTATTCATGCCATGACTAATTCCTGGCAATGGGTGGGGGTTCCCAGAATGCCTCCTAATTGCTGAGCACAGCAGGAAGTAGCAAGAAACATCTACTACCCTTCCCATCGTCTCTGCCTTCTACTCCCCTAGTAATGGCCCCCAAATTCATTTCCAAGTAATTTACATGCAAATTAGATTACAGGGTCACAGAAAGGATTGGGGTGGGGGAGTAAATGGTATCCCAGACACTTACAATTAAGGACCAAATGTCTGATTCATTGAAAAGTGAGTCTGGGTGGTGCAGAGACTAGGTTCATGGAGGATGTGGTGAACGTGGACCTGGTACAGGTCAGACATCTGAGCAATGTGTGGTAAGTGCACCGCAAGGCAGATATTTTGAACTTGCCCAGTAGCATTTCATTGACAGGTCTTGCAGACCAGTGTTCTTTGGCCATCTCCCAAGGGTTAACTCTCAACTATAATTGTTTCTCTTCCAGTGAGTGTGACCAGTAGTAGCCGAAGGCTGCTGATTGTGATGATGAGGAATTATGCTGGGTCCTGCCTCCCTGGGACCAGCACCAGAAAGTGTCTTCCCCTGTGGTGGGCTTTCTTGGCTTAGTTCTGCCTCAGAATGTCCTTCTCTGATAGCAGCTGGTTTGTTATGTTCTCTCCAAACATGGCTTCACAGAACATGGACCATCCTGTCCAACCGCTGATTTTACAGATGAGGAGCCAGGCCCTTCCAGAGTAGGGACTTGCCCAGGGCCACCCACTAGGTGGTGTCAAGCATCATGACACTCTGATGGTTGGTACTCAGGTCTGAAGGGTACCATGAGGAGAAAAGACACTACGCACTTAGCCTTTGGACTTGTTTTCTTCATTCGAAACTCTCCCGTTTGGTGATCTCATATACCTCCAGGTCTTCAGGCTCATCTCCACTCTCACCTCCCTCTAATCTGTGTCCCTCGCCCCGAACCTATCCTGAATTCCAGGACCATATTGCCATTTGCCTACAACATTTTCACATGGGTGTCCCATTACCATCTCAAAACAACATGCTGTAAGTGGAATTCATCACTGACACCCCCAAATGCCTCCACAAGCTTATTCCCCATTTTCAGATTCTCCAACCTATTTGAAGGGCAGTCCTAACCATTCTGCCATGCAGAATTGAAACTGGACAGTCATCCTTGGCTAACTCTTTATTTTCCCTCCGTAGTGCCATTCAGTCTCCAGATCTATTGGTTCTCACCATAGAATGCCTTCTTACCCGTCTCCTCCTGTCTATTTCAGTGGACACAACCCAGGCCCCATCATCCGCCACCTGCATTACTGCGACAGCTATTTCATCGGTGGTCCTCTTTCTGGATTCTCCCCATCTGCCCCTTAGCGGTCTTCCATATCCCTGCCAGACTAACTCTTTAAGAACACTGATCTTTCCTGTCATTCTCTTACTCAAATGAGCTCCTATGGTCACTTTATTGTCTAGCGAGTAATGTCCAAACCCTTCTACGTATCATCAAGGCTCTCTACAATGTGGCCATACTCCACTCCACCCTTCTCCTCCTTCCACAGGCCCCGCGATTCCTTCTCTTGAACAGACACGCTCTTCCTCCCATATTATCTTGACAAAATGCTACTTCTTCTTTAGGACTCACTTCTTTAACAAAGCCACCCCCCATCCCACACATTCTCACAGAGTGGCGCCGTTAAGAGTTTAAGGTGAAATTGACGACATGCTGGCTATTGACTTTGATATGAAGATATTAGAAGAAGCTGTACAAAAGCAAAACCGTGGACAATCTGAAGTAGTTATGGGGTGACACCTTTTAACATGTTTTATTTCTCCCAATCAAGGACCAGGCCTCAGGCTGTTAAAATCATTCTCCCTCCAGTCACTGTACCTCGTCGTACCTCCATGTTAGCTCTTACTATCCATCTCTCAAGATAGGTGTTGGCCAAAGAGTTTTCCTTCCCAGTTTAGAGCTCATACAGAGCACCAAAGAGTCTGAACTTAGGGTGCCTTGGTATTTGTCAATGTTATCACCAGGTTAATTAGCCTCTGTTGTAGTTATGGGCATAGTCCTCATTATGGTGCTAGTAGGATGCAGTGGCCTGCATGAAGTGGGCCCCCTTTTTGGCTTGGGCTCTTGGCCTAAATGCCCATGCGTGACTCCTCCACAGAAGGCCAAACAGACCTTGGGAAGGCACATTTTCCTATACAGGGTAGACCTGAATAGAATCCCCCTACACTCAAACTCATCTCAGATGATACCCTGCTCAAGACTGGGCAGGCCACACTCAATGCCTGTAAGGAGAGGAAGAGAGTTCAGATGATGATGGGGTGAACCTGAATAACCTTATCTAGACTCCTAGGGAAGTGCCTATAGAAAACATGGTGTTCTGGAATCTGACCATTCTGTTCTGGACTCCTTTGTAGGAGGGGTAAACAATACTGAGAAAACTTCCTCCCAAAGGCTACCATTACATAATAACTACTGTGTCACTGTAAGTCAGGTGTCTATGCTAAGAGCTTTATAAACATCATCTCCCTTAATCCTCCCAGGAATCCTATGTGCGTATTATAATTATTATTATTCATCCTTATTTTACAGAGAAGAAAAGCAAAGTTTAGGAAACTTTAAAAGCATTAAGTAAGCTTCATTAATGTTTTAATGCATTTATTGAACGCTGTGCTCCAGCCACTATGCTAGACACTGTGGGAGATACAGGGATAAATCAAATACCCTCCCTGACCCAAGAAGTTCACAGGCCAGTGGAAGAGACACTAAAGCATTCAAGTAAGCCTGATTTGTTAGGGAGATGGTGAGGTTGGCAGTGACTCGGTGGTCTTAATTAGAGAAAATAATTTGGGCCAGTGGAGTTGCAAGACAGGTCAGACTTCAAAGGCAGAGATAGGAGGGCGCGTGCTTTCTGCAAACTGAACTGAACTGTAAACTACTTGAGGGCAGAATCGAATCTTCTGTTTATAATTCAATGCCAGAGATATTTATCAAGCACCTTCAATGTACCTGCCAGGGTACAATGTATCTTCCATACGGAAGGGGGGGATAGAGAGAGAAACAACACAGAGCTGTTGCCCTCAGACCGCTGGGCAAACCTCCCCTTAGTCACTAGTAGTATGCCTTCCTCTAGACACCCCCGGGATCCCCTTACCCTCTTTCCCTCAATGAATACTTGACTGACTTCTTTGATGGTCTTCTGCTTCCTCTGGATCAGACAACCCAGAACAGCATCTGGGGATGGAATTCTGAGACCAGAAAGACCCTGGGAAAGAGCTTCACAGCCTAACGTATCTGAAGGTCACTTACCCAGCCTGTCTACACACACATTTCAGAGGAAATGTAATAAACTTCCTTAATGATACTCAACTCACCTGAGGTTTATCTGCTGCCCCACATGTGCCCACCCTTAATGGACGTGCGACAATGCTGATGACTAGGAAGTCAGAGATGCTGGGTTCCTGCGTTTGCTTCTGTGCTGTGTGTGCACGTCCTGAGGGTGTGCACGTGTGAGCACGCACGCGTGTGCGTGTGCGTGTGAGAGAGAGAGACAGAGAGATCGACAGTGCGCAGGTAGGTGCAAGCGATACTTCTCAGGATCACCCTCCACACTGAGAGCACCCAGGTCTGGCATCCCCCTGCCCTCTGCAAGGGTAATGAAACCTATATCCAGGAAAACACTGGCAAGCCTAGCTAATTGACCCGAATGGCAAGGCAAGTCCTCTGGGGATCCTCGGGGGCTTGTCTGAGAAGAGCCATGAACATTCATAATAACAAAGGCAGAAAACATAACAACAGTCCATCTTGGCGCCCTGGCTGTAAATGGCTCATTTACTCTGGCAAGAGGAATGGAGTTTTAATGACAAATTGAAATGCCGCACAGCAGGCTTGGTTTTGTGCTGTAAATTATTTTCGAAAGAGGCACGATGTCTTCATAAAAGAGGATTGCTCTCTGCTGTGGAGTGAGGGTGACTGGAGTCCCCCCCATCCTCACGTCCCCACCCCCACCTCCAGCGCTTCCCTGCTCCATCCGAAGGCCTACTTCTTCCTGCCTTTTGGACATTCAGGGCAGTGCATTTCATGGTGGGTTTCATAGTGGGTTTCATAGCATGCACCCTCTCTCCTGGGCATGCAAAGGAATAAAGCTGAATTTCACAGGACCAGGAGCCAGAGGGCACAGGGTTCAAGGGGCATCTGCTAATTTGCCCGGTTGGGACTTCCTGGTCTCCCTTCCACACAGGATTCGCTTTTACAGAGGAGGAAAGAGGTCTGAGAACTGTGCTGCACAGATTCCACACCTCCACGTCCATACCACCAACATCTGTTCACAAAGCAACACCGTTTAACAGCCCGTGGGGATAAGAGGCAGGTACCCCTGAAGCACTATGGTAAAGCTAGTGCTGGCTCAGCAGCCACACCCTCTGCTACATTTTCCAGGTTCCTGTGCAGTTGCAGCAGGCCACGTGACCCGTTTGGGCCAATGGACTCTAACTGAAAGTGCAATGTGTCAATTCAAGGTGAAAGCAGTGCAAAGCCTGTGTGACCCCTCCCTCCTTCTCCCCCCTCCGTCCTCGCTCCCCATCTTTCCAAGTGGAGGAGCCGCCAGATGAGGGAGGGCAATATGTCCCGCCTTGGGCGTTGTGGTCTAGTGAACAAGAGATAAACTGTATGGTATGAAGCTAGTGAGAGTGCAGGGGTTTTTGGTTACCGCAGGTGCACTCGAGACTAGCCTGCCCAACGCAGCCAGCATCTCAAGGGCTCATACTCAGAATCGCATTTCCTGGTACTGGGAAGCTCATCCCCCTCACCCCCCATTGCGCAGCCACGCAGTAGCCCTGTCTGCCTTGAGGCCTGACTGTGGGCAACGTCAAGCCATCAGACAGGCCTGTGTCCCACTCTGGCGCTGCCACTTGCTAGGCAATCTCAGACAAGGAGCCCAGCCTTGCCGAGTCTTGGTTTCTCCATCTGTAAAATAAGAACACCTATTTTGTCAGGCTATTGTGACAAGTGAGACAATCTGTATAAAACCCCTAAGGCACTTCTTGACACATACTAGGTGCTCAAAAAGTATCAATTCTTACCTTTTCTTTTCCTTTCTTCCTTCTCAAGATGCAACGTGGTTCTGAGTAAAGCGAGGCTAATTGGCTCACGAAAATCTACCTGCAGAATTGGCTTCATCAGCGATTAACGCTATCTAAATATCCGAATATCTGTATGTGCCACTTACTGGTTATGTTGCCTCGGACAAGCTACACAAGTTCTCTGTACCTCAGTTTCCTCATCTGCAAAATGGGGGAGCAAAGGGACCTCACTCACCTGGTCATTCTGCAGATTATGCAAATTATATTAACTATGTAACTTGCTTGATACAGTGCCTGGCACATGTAACCACTACATCTAAAGGCTTTCTATTATCATTATTAAAGGTTATCTATTATTATGATTACTCTGCCCCTTGGCTAAACTCACTTTTCCAAAGCCATCTCTCAGGAGGGGCTCATCTGCGTATACATGAATTTGAGAAAGCCGAAGATCCAGAAATGTTGCTCACGTACTAACAGAAAACAGGTGACATATTTTACCAGGCCCTAGTGTGTTTCAAAGTACTCTTCACCTGTCTCTAGGCTGGCTCTCAAGATTGTTTGGTCTAGTCTTCTCAAGCGTTTTGGTTTAATTGGAATGAGAGACAAAGGTTAAAAGAGGAGAGAGGAAAAGGAAACCCTATCCAGATATCCGAGCTAAAGATCTGCTCTGCACTTGGTGCGTCCACTCATTTATCCTCCGAGCATTTATTCAGTGCCTGCTGGGTTCCAGGCATTGGGTCAGGCACCCGGGGTGAACGAGTCATTGTCTTCACACTCTGATCAGGATGAGAGACACATGAACAGAGAGTTGTACAGGACTGTGAGTGGGAGGGTGGAGATTTGTACAAAAATTTTTTTTATTTTTATTTTTTGGACAAAGAATTTTCGAGAAGACTGAGAAAGGATACCCAAAGCAGCCTGGGGTGTGTGTGTGTGTGTGTGTGTGTGTGTGTGTGTGTGTGTGCGCGCGCGCACATGAAGTTTTCCTGGATGAGGTGACCTACAGCTGAGTTTTATAGGGTAGGTAGGATTTTCCTGGGCAAGAAAAGGGAGAGGGCATTTAAGGCAGATGGACCGGCTCAAAGGCACAGAGATGAGAAACAGCCAGTTATGGGCAGGGACCAGAGGCTGTCATGTGCAGCTAAAACATAAAGCCTGAAGCAGCGTGAAGGGAGATGAGGTAGGCGGGGTAGACACGACCAGGTCACAGACAGTACCATCTTTCGGATGAGAAGCCTGTGTCTCGTTCTGTTAGTGACTAAAGAACTTCAGGAGCAAGGTTTACTTTGGTGACCGTGTGGAGGATAGACTTGGAGGGGGAAAGACTAATGACACAGACCACTTAGGAAGGGATGGCAGTACAACAGAATGAAGATGATGAAGGCCTGATGTAGGCTCGGCGACAGGCAGAAGGAAGAAGGGCGTGGGGTTGGACGGAATGCAGAACAGAGCAAGCTTGGCTTGAAAGAAACTCAGGTGAACGGTGGTGTTAGCAGCTGAGGAAGAGGCAACTCCCTGGGGGGGGCGTAACCGTGAGGCACACGGGCGGGGTGTTTGGGCAGAGATGTCCAGCAGGCAATGGGATACGTGGCTAAAGGTGTAGATCTGGGTCTCATCGATCCAGAAATTGTGGACAAAACCTGAGTGAATGAAATAGATCAAGAAGACTATACAGCAAGGAAGCAAAGGTGGGACACTGAGGAGGGGCATATTTATGGGGTATGGTGGAGAAAAAGCTACCAGTGAGACAGATGGAGACATAACAGAAGAACCAGGAGAGTGCTCTGTTCTGGAGTGCATGGGGGTACAGAACTTCCAGAAGACTAGTGATCAGCATCATCGAATACAGCAGAGAAGCCTCACATGATCTCAGAGAAGTCATACTGCGCAGGGCCGAGGCGTGAAGGTACAACGGGGACACAGGGATGGTGAGACGCCTGAGAAGTCTGGATGTGAAGTCCAGGAATTGGAGGTGGAAGAGGGAAGGAGCTGAAGTGATACAGGAGAGGAGGCAGAGAATGGGGCTTCCATGCTTTGGAGCCATACAAGGCTTAACGAGATGCTCAGCTTCCATTCACTTGTGTGGCCCAGAGTAGATCATCTCACCTCTAAGCCTGTTTCTTCATCAGTAAGGGGAACATAATAAAAGCTAGACCATAGGGCATACAGTAGGTGCTCAATAAATGGAGCCGGAGGAGGACGCAGGGTCATAGGAAAGGTTTTTTTCAAAGATAGGTAGATCAGAAGTGACAGGGATGGATAGGTAAATTCAGACACCAGCCCTAGTATCATCAAATGGTGCCATTCAAGGGCTGCTCACTTCTCTTGCTGACACGGGGAGAAATCATGAGTTTCCTAGGCCCTTGCACTTGATGACAGGAAATGTGTCGGTTACAGGATGTGACAGCGTCCGTAATTGTTTATTTAGGAAGGCACTGTGTCTGTGTGAAAATCAGGCGGAAGTTCAGGGACAGTGGAGAGGAAAGGTCACAGCGATAGTCTGGAAGTGATAAGTACAGTGAAAGAACAATGGAAAAAACGGAAAGAGGATCAACCATGAAACAAGGTCCTGGGGAAGGAAGGAGAGGCTGAGGCCGAGGGCTGACTCTAACCAGCAGGAGGGGCCGTGAGACACCCACACAGCCTCCTGGGAAAGTTCCCGAGGGAGCAGATTCTCACCCCGGGAGGGGAGGGAATGATCTGCCGTCACCGGGTTGCCCGTTGGCCGTGCAAAGAAAGAGCTGGAGGACGGAATGGCTGATCTACATATAGTTAATGGTAGACCTAGAGCTAGAACCTGGATCCCTTGGCTCTTTCTACGGCATCTGTTGGGTTGAAATGAGTTAAAAATGGAAGAATTCGCTTGTCTTGTTTGGGTGAGTTCCCCTTATGGTGATCACTTCTTGATGGACTTGAATTGGAAAGAGGAAGCCAAACTGAGAAACAAAACGCCTCCGGTCAGAGAAAGTAGCAAATTTGGGAAATGCTGCAGGCTTCACCGTTATATTTAGGGGACCACCCTTTTGTACTATACACTATTGGAGCTCATTAGCGAGAGTCCTAGCGTCTCAGCACCAAAAACAAAACCAAAAACAAAAAGTTACCGAAGAGCAACTCCTCTTACAGATGAAGACCTCAGTTTGCCAAGCACACAGGGAATCCATGGCCAACCTGAGGCTAGAGCGGCAGTGCTCGGACTCCCAGCGGCGGGGGCAAGCGCGGCTCTGGTGGCTTTCACTTGTGGCTCTAAGTAGCTCAGAAGGCAAACGGGGAAGAGATAGGAAGCTCCTTGTCCCATCCCCCAGTTGCGTCTCAGGGCAGCCTTTGGAGGTGGCCGTCCTGGCAGTGTGGTGTTCCGAGAGGGGTATCTAGATTGACCAGATAAATTCAGCTCTTTGCTTTGCTGCTGAACACCCGGCCTCTGTGAGCAAGTGTGTGCTCTTTTGTCAGTTCCCCAGGGAGGTGAGAGGAGACAGGAGCTGCAGGAGTCCACGGCCCATCCTCAGGCATCCGGGGATTCACCACATGACACAATGAGACCTTCAGATCCTTTTAGTGGGGCCAGCCAGCAACTCACCTTTCTCTGCTACCTGGCCCAGGCAACATCTCTGGCCCTGCCTACCACCGGCTGCTGTCTTCTGATTCTAATGTATTGCTGGGATCTGCCGCTCAATAAAAGCCACAAAAACGCGAGCTAGGAAATCCTTCCTTCCTCTAGCCACCGCCCCCTCCTCCAATCTCCCAAACCAAATAGATGCCTTTTGAAGTTATACAAGGGGGAGGGGGGCTTCCTTCCCCACCAGCATGGCGATAAAACTGCGGCAAGGTTGGCTTGGTGCCTTTGATGGCTGCCTCTGCCATTTGTTCAAGCTCAAAACAATGAGACCTTAAAGGAAGAGAGGAAAGAAACAATGAAATAGGATGTTAAGTGATGCCTCCAATGCTTTTGTGCTCCCAGCTCCGGCTGAGTAACCTCCACTCAACAGGCTGGACAAGTGGTCCTGATGCCAGGTTCTGAAATAGCAGACCTGCAGCCACCCTGCCTCCACCACCACTCAGAAAAAAGCAACAAAGGGGCTAAGGACTCCTTTTGGCAAAGGCAAATGCCCTCATATGCCCTTGGGTGGTAATATCCTATTCAGAGCAAGGTGCCTGGAGGCTGGAGAGGAGTGGACACTGAGCATGTCTTTTGGCGAAGTCCAGGCATGGGTGGGAGAACCCAGGATGGGGCCGCAGCACATCAAACGTTGGGAACCACTGGGCCCACCATGCCAGGTCCCAAAGGCAGCATGCCACTCTTGATGGTTAGCATCCCAAATGCCCAAATTTCACTGATCTGTCAAGAATTCAAACAAAAAGGGATAAGAGAATACAAGCTTAAAGGGATGCTGTGATGAAAACAGCTCTGGTACACACAAAGCTTCTGGAGCTTGGAAGCACTATTGCTGGGAAGGCAGAGGCAGCTGAGGTATGGAAAATGATCGGGGGGAGAGAAGGCCATGGAGATCGGAAAGGGGGGGTCAAGCTCAGGGAACAGTCCACTTTTAAAAGGCTGGCATTTAGCCCACGTTTCACTCCAAGCCCTATCCTGTCCTCAGTTTCATGTAGTTCTCTTACTGCCCCATTGTCCCCCCCGCACCCCCCCCCCACCGAATTCCCCTCTGTCTTACTTTCTTCCAGCTGGTGCCTATGAAGGGAACTTGCAACTCCCACTCCCTAACCCCATTTTGCTGGCATTTTTGGCTATCTCCTTTTGGTTCTCCTCCAGCACGGAGATGGAATTAAATTAAGCACACACTCCTACAGTCTAAGGAGCAACTGCGACACTGGGACGCTTTGCCTTGGATCTCCATCACTCTCTTTCCCGAACACGTTCTCTCTGCTGTCTTATTTGCTGCCTGTCTCATCTCCCAATCAATAGGTGCTTCTGGGAAAGGTGCTCTGGCTGGTCGTGTTTCCTCTCCCAGGGATGTTTGCATTTTAACAAGGGATTGAGCCTTCTCACAAAGAAAGCTTTCTTACTTAACGATATTTTAGACAGAAGCAAGATGATGGTGACCGGGAGTGGGCGAGGCTTTCTGATTTTCATCCCTGCATTTTTTTTTTCCCATTCTGTGATTCCCCATCCAAACCACTTCCGGCCCCAAACCTGGTCCTCCCCACGTTTGCCTGAAGAAAGTGAACAACATCATCGTCCCCTTACAATGAAGTAAGAAGCCTGAACACCCTTCCCATGACCTTCTTTTTCCTCATCCCACATCCAAGCCATAGGCCCAACTTGTCGTTCTTCCTGTTCTTTGATATCTAGGCTCCAATCAACTGCTGTCACCTTGGTCCATGCCATCAACACTTCTCACCTGGAACAGCTCTTACAAGTCACCGACTAGTCACCAACTCTTACCTGCACCAGCCCTTATTCCACGAGCAGCTCACCCTCACACAGCAGCCTTTCAAACACCCATCCACTTGCGTGAGACAACTCAGGCCTTGCATGCAGAATAAAATCCCAACCTCTTACTATGGTGATATGGGTTGACCTGTGCCCCGCTAAGATTTAGATGTTGAAGTCCTAGCCTCTGGTGGCACAGAATGTGACCTTATTTGGTAATAGGGTTGCTGCAGGTGTAATTCGTTAGGTTATAACGAGGTCATTGTGGAATAGGCTAGGCCCCCAATCCAACATGGCTGGTGTCCTTATAAGAAGACGGCCATGGGAAGACAGGGAAAATGCCACGTGATGACGAAGGCAGGTTGGAGTGACATAGCCACAAGCCAAGTGACACCAAAGATTGCTAGCAACCCACCAGAAGCTAGGAGTAGGCAAAGAAGGATCCCCTACAGTGGGATCCTGGCTCGGCCGGCATCTTAATTTCAGCCGGCTGGCCTCCACAGCTGGGAGACAGCAAATTTCAGTTGTTCGAAGCCACCTGGTTTGTGGCACTTGCTACAGCAGCCCAAGGAAGCCAAGACACGTGGCTTCTAAGAACCTGCGTGAGGAGGACTCTGCCCCCTCCACCGAGCTCATTTGATGAGCTGTCCACATTGGCTTTTTCTTCAAGTTCTAGAACACAGGAAGCCCACACTGCCTCTAGGGCCTTTGAGTGCACTAGTCCTTTGCCAGGGACATTGCTTTTACCTCTTCACGTAATTGTTCCTTTTGGTTTTGCTTTAAATGTCAGCACTTCAGAGAGACCTTTCCAGACCATCCAACCTACGTAAGTTCAGAGCACCCTGCTTCTTTCCTTCACAGCATCCATCTCAACCTAAGATTATTTAATATTGTTAGCTACTTTACTCTTCCACTAGACTATTGGCTGCATCAGGGCACGGACCGTTAAAATGGGATTGCTGTTTTAAGCCGAGCTCGCAGTCATTGTCTTAAAAGAGTTAGTTCACCAATACATCCTTCTCACAGTGCTTGGCACATGGGAGGTACTCAATAAATATGTTTTCAGTGAATGCTACATTCAGGGCACATCTCCCTTAAATGAAGGCAGGAGCACCCACTATGAAGCACAGAAGGGCTACTCAGCGTAGGTGACCGCAGGCCTTCATTGGAATTAGGAACAGAATCGGAAACCAGGCCTCTAAGACTTAAAACTCATGCTTGTTTTTTTACTTTCATGCTAAGACTAGCAAGAAAATCTGTTCATATGTCAAGTTTTTATCAAGCAAGTCACGTTTTTCAAGTACCGAGCAGGCTGGCCACTTAAAAGGAATCCTGAGGCAAACTAATTCGTAAAATGCGCAACAACTCCCGAAGTCGTAAGTTGTGAAAATTCAGCTTTGTGCTTAAGAGGTGGCTGGTGTTGTTGGGGCACACCCATGGGTCCTGCCTCTGGAGACACAATGGTGCTTATCTGTACCACCTGCTCAGAGGTGGATGAATTTTTCATATAAACTCCTTGCCTTCAGTCCACTTTCAGAGTTGGATGCCAAACACAATGATCTGTTCCACAAAACAACCCACCAGTCTGTCTGGTTTGAAAGCTCCTTTGCTTTCTTTTCTTTTCTTTTTTCTTTTTTCTTTTCTTTTTTCTTTTCTTTCTTTCTTTCTCTTCTTTCTTTTTCTTTCTCTTCTTTTTTTCTTTCTCTTTTTCTCTTTCTTTTCTTTCTTTCTCTTCTTTCTTTCCTTTCTTTCTCTTTTCTTTCTTTCTCCCTTCCTTCCTTCCTTCCTTCTTTCCTTCCTTCCTTCCTTTCCTTTCTCTCTCTCTCTCCTTCCCTCCTCTTTTGCCAATTTGGAAATCTCTCAGCATCTCCTTCCTTCCTTCCTTTCCTTCCTTCCTTCCTTCCTTCCTTCCTTCCTTCCTCTTTTTCTTTTGTCTTCCTTCTCTTTTTTTCTTTCTTTCTTCTTCCTTCTTTCCTCTCTCTCTCTCTCTCTCTCTCCTTCCCTTCCTCCCTCCCTTCTCTCTCTTTTTTTTTTTTTTTTTGCCAATTTGGAAATCTCTCACATCTCATCGATTTCATTCTTTGGGGAAAATGGGATCTTCAGTTCACCTCCACAGGGCCAGAGGACAGATGACTTAGCATGGCCTGTCCTCGTTCTCCATGCTGGGCAATGATTCACATCCACGGTGCCCCAATCCATCACACCTCTGAGTCCCCTCATATGCCTTCCCCGGTGCAGATGTGGGGGGAGGAGAAATGGGTGGCAGATGTTCCTGGGATCTGGCTTTCAGGCGAGGGGAGGCGGCAGGGTGGGGACGGCCCTACTCACACTGCCAATAGCTGCAGTCCCTGCCCTTGAGGGAGCCTGTGGCTACAGGGCTTCCAATGGCCTGTGTGACTCTGTGAAATAATCGGCTCTAGGCTGAGAGGAGAACAGCCTGTGGTTTCTCAAATAAAGACAGCAGCTGCTGAGAAAGGGGCTTCCAATATCTGGGCTGTAGACTCCATGGAGCAGGGATTTTACCCGCTTTGTTCACTGTCGCATCTTCAGTACCTAGAATAGTAGGGCTTAGGCATCTTTGTTGACTGAAGGAAAGAATGAATGAATGACTGACCATGCTTCCCACCAACCATAAAAAGCAGCTTCGATGTGACGAACCCTTCCTTGAACCAATGGTTTCTTCCCGCTCTGAGCGCATAGCTCTGGCCGCCGTATCACCCACCTACATCAAGCAGGTTGAATCTTGGTTCAAACCTCTCCTGTCATTCACTGACTGGAAGCTGCCGGAAGGTAGGGGCTTAGAGCTCCGCTTACAACAACCATCTCTTTCCTTGACCCCCCAAATTGAAGCGACCCAACCACGTGCCCTGAATTGGAGTTCAGAAAAAGCGGGCTCTGTAGCTCAGTGCAGTGCTTTGCATAGAGCAGGCTCCGGTAAACACTTGAGAATGAGGGTGTCCAGACTCCTGGGTAGGATAAGGACACAGAGCAGAGAGCACCACAGTCTCAGTGCTCTGCTTGTCTGCCATGTAGGGACAAGCAAACAGCCACCTCGGAGGTTAAGCAAAGAGGAAAATAATACAGTAAACCTTGCATTGGCTACCACTTAAAAAACACTCGCCCAGTGCCAGGCACTATGCTAATGTGCATTACGTATTTAACAGGATGTTGGACAGAACTTTCTCTGCTATCCCAACACTGGCAGCTGGAGCGCAGAGCTGAGGCAGAGAGGTCTTAAGTTTCCCCAGACTTAAAGACAGAGCCCACAGCTGACCCGACACCTCCCTCAGGACTTGGCAAAAGGCCACTGAATTGGCTCTGCCCACCCCTTCCCCTTCTCTCTCCCCTTGCTCCAGCAACCCCCTTCCCAGTCCATAACACAGAGAAGAAGAGAGGGAGGGGTGCCTGAGTTGTTGAAGAGTGGGATTTTCGGCCTTTCCCGCTCCTTTCATGAAATAAAGGAAAGAAGACCTTTCTCTCACCCCCACCAAGCCAAGCGAAGGGGGAGCCAAGACAACTGCTCAGAAACATGGGGCTGCCTCCGAGAAGGGGCACTGGCATTCCACTCCCAGATGACAGTCTGCACCCTCCCTGGTGCCGCCATCAAAATGAGCAGAGCAGAGTACTGAGAGAGTCTTTAAGGGAGCCAGGGTGAAACCCCAACATTTCGGGAGCATATGAGAACACAGGGCTTCAAGTCTGCTGCTTCTTGCCAGGCAGGAGGCTGCTGGATGGCTAGAGCCAGCTAGTTGAAGAAGGATGGCAGTGCAATGTCCCAATGTCCCACTCCTTCCTCCAGGTACCTCTGGGCCTCCGAGGGTATCAAAGAGGAACCCAGAGGCTCCCATGGCTACACAAAGGAGAATATAAAGGTAGAGGGCAGGAATGAGCCGTAAGGTGCCCAGGCAGCTTCTGGATCAAGCAAGGTGGTGGGAGAGGGGCTGGAGAAATGGGCCTGGCCTAAGGGAAATATAAGTGCCTCTTCTCTCAGAGGGTCCACAGTGACTACAGGCTATGTCAATAGAGTGAGTGACAACCCCAGACACTTCTCCTCTTCATCCTCCCTGACCCAAAACATCAGAGGAGTTGAAATGTAGAAGTGGGCCAGGGTGGAGGTGTCCCAGAGGCAGGCCCCGCGTCTCCAGCGGTACCCCCAAGAACCGCGGTGGAAGTTTGAGATTGGTGCTTTCAACTAGATGGACAGAATAGCTTTAACAATAGAGGTTGCCAGGAAATCATGGATTCTGTTCAAGACATCAATCTGTTTAAGGCATATGCCCCAGAGGGGAGGGCAGTCAGTGTAAGGCTTTTGGAGACAGTGAGTCAAGAACAATAAAACTGTCCCATATACTGAGTCCAGACTGCCTAATGAACTAGTTGCACGGATGTTATGTCACTGCATACTTATGGCAGCCATGTAAGGTGTGATACACAACCCCCACTGAACAGATGAGGAAACTAAGGGTTAAGAAGGTAAAATAACTTGCCAGAAGAAGTCACACAGGAGTAGGAATCAGTGCTCTTAACTTTTGCAGAACACTGCCTCCCCCATTCCTCCCTGTGCACTGAGCCCTGGACGTGTTTGCAGGCAGAAGCCATGGGGGATTGAGAGCATGGATTCGGGGCAAGACGGCAATGGATTTGTGTCATGGCACCGCGGCCTCACACCTTGGGATTCAGGACACATGACTTCATGAGTCTGGGCTGAGGTGCTATGAGGGTTTAAGAACACTTTTGCATACGGCTGGCAGGTAACGTAGGTATACTTGACTAATTCTTGCGGCCATTTCCTTGAAAGCCTAGCTCAAGGTGCACCCTTCTCCCTTGATCTCACATGGCACCAGTAAGACCTTCTCGAAGGAATCCTTTATCTGCAACACTTGGCACTTCCCGTGACCTGCTCTGCATGTGTTTAGTGCCCTTTCCATTGGATTACATCTCTCCTTAATTAGACTCTAAGCTACTTAAGGGCGAAACCAAATCCACTCTTCTCTGTGTTCTAAAGCATCTAGCCACACACATTGTAAGAGCTAAATCCTAAAGCAATTCAATCTATGCTCTGCTGACATAATCACCTGGGTTTTTTTAAATTTTGTAATGTTTATTTATTTTTGAGAGAGACGGAGCACAAACAGGGGAGGGGAAGAGAGAGAGGGAGACACAGAATCAGAAGCAGGCTCCAGGCCCTGAACTGCCCAACACAGAGCCTGACAGGGGGCTTGAACTCACAAACCATGAGATCATGACCTGAGCTGAAGTCGGACGCTCAACCAACTGAGCCACCCAGGTGCCCCTGACATAGTCACCTGTTAAACAGCTGGGGAGACCTGAGGCCTATGGAAGAGAAAGATGACGACAGTGATACTGAAAAGAAAAACAATTAATTTATTGAGAACTTACTGTATGTCAGACATGGTACTAGGTGCTTCAAATGCATTCTCTTGGGGACTCCTTCCATCAACCCTGGCTAAAAGGTTTTGTTTGTTGCTGGGTCAGTTAGTTGGTTGGCTTAATTAAGAGTTATTAAGAGCTTACAGTAAGCACGGACACTGTTCAAAGTGTATTCAACATGTATTATCCCATTCAGACCTCACTGAAAGGCTATATGATAGATACTAGCATACCCATTCTGTAGGTAGAGACACAGATAGGTTACATAGATTGTTTAAAGTCACAGAGCTAGAAAATGAAAGATCCAAGATTCAAACCTTTGAAGTTTGCCTCCAAAGCACAGTCTTAATCCTTGTGCTTTAGTGCTAACAAGTTACGGGACTTTCCAAAGAGTACGTAGCTAACGATTGACAATACGGAGATGGGATCCCTCCGGCTCTAGAGCTCAGTCAGCTCCAATACATGGTAGCAGAAACAGGACTCCAAGCAGCAGTTCATAAACACAGCACTTGTTTGTTTCAACCTGTGGAGCCCTTCCCTAGGACAAGATGTCATGGGGCCCGCTTCTAACCACTTGCATTGTCAACAGGACAAGCTCTCCCCAGCTCTAGTGGGAGGAATGGTAAGGCTTTGGATGTGACACCCAAGGAAATAGTCCCAACTTTCAACTGATCAGAAATCAATTAATGCCCCACCAAAACCTAAGTGCTATAATACAGGAATATTACCATCCCAGAGGGCTATCTCTGATATCCTCCGCTAACACTCCCAGAGACTCAGTCCCTTTCTGAGATCTGTTCTCTCTCTTTCTCCCTGGCTGACCTCTTTCATCTTGTAAGCCACTCTCTCTGAAAAGGTGCTCACCTAGCTGCCACCCCTGGGATCTACAGATCTAGCCCAAGGGTCCCAGTGGCCTCTCTCTCAACAATGACAAGAGTCCTGCCATAGAACCCAGCTCCACAGAGCCCAGCCCAGCACCTAATGGCCAATGCAGTCCCATGTGAGCCAGAGCGAAAAACTGGAAGTCACTCGAGTTGGACTGAGTCAGAAACCCTACTCAAGAAACAACAGGTCTGATGTATAGGGTGACTTTTTAACTGACTGACCTTACTGCTATAAGCAGACAGGCTCCCAATCTCTCCTGGACAATCAGCCAGGGCTTTCTTGAGAGATGCTGTACCCTATTCTTGCAGAATCCGGAAAAAGAGCTAGAAACCTTCAGAAACTCTGGCTGACTGTGATCATCCGGATTCACATAAAAGTCAGGTGGGATAGATAAGCGTGGCAATCCAGACGATCATCGGTTTATCTGAAAGAGTCTTCATTTGAGTACAGGGCTCCCCAAAATATGATTTAGCTTCCATCAGCTGTTCACAAATGTGTGTAAAATAAGGCATTTGGGTAATTTTTTTTTTTTTTTTTTTGCTAGAATTAGTGTAAAGCTACGTTCTTAGACCCAACTAATCTTGCATAGGCTGGTTGATTTTTCTCAAAGACAAACAGGAATGATCTTCTCTTGGGAATCACACTTAAGTCCAGTATTGGCTTCCAATGATTGAATGGATAGAAATCTACTCATTTCTGAGCGCAACCTATTCTCCAGAAAACACCACTCAAAAGCAGTTAGCTAAATGTTACCATTTCAGTGGAGGATTCTTTTGTTCTTTCTCTAATTCGACTTTTTTTCCCCGTCTAGTCTAGAGGGTAAGACTCTGTCTGATGCACTGATTTAGATTAAATGTATCCTAGATTCTTCTGCTAAAAAAAAAGAGGTCACAATTCTAGAATTATCCCTCAGTGGATGCAAAATTAACTCATTGCCTTTGCCTCACCAACAAAGTTTTGGTCTGGGGCCTGCACTCATTTTATTATTCACCACTGAGCACAGCCATGTGTGACACTCTAGTGTTTTCCTGAAGAACTCCATTCCTTTCCCATGTACCTTCACATAACCCCACAGGGCTCATCCTTCCTTCTGCAGCTCATATGTCCCCTAGATAAGAGCTGCTGGGGACAAGCTTTTACTTCTCAATAGCGGTCATGGAATTTTGACTTGGTGGCAAAAATTCCTTACATCTTGGATCTTCCTTCTGGTTTCAAACATTAAGTGTTTTGGGGCTTAGCCCCTAGGACCTGTGTGAGTGCTTATTTATGAACACAGTAAAGCTCACAGTAATCCCGCGAGGAGGTGCTATCGTCGTCCTCATTTCACAAATTAAGAGTTTTAAACTTAAGACCGTTTAGCAATTTGCCTGAGTGGCAGCCATTAAGTGGTAGCGTAGAGTCTTAAGCCCAGGTGTGCTTGGTTCCAGAGCCTTGGCACAGAACTCTCTCCATCTCCTACTGCAAAAAACCTGTCCACCCACAAAGGGTTGGGTCTAAAAGCACCTCTGGAGTGTGGACAGGTAATCTGGAGCAGCAGTTCTCAAACCCAGCTATATATCAGAACCCTCTGGGACGCTTTTAAAATATACTGATGCCCAAACTCCACCTCAGCCCTATGAAATCAGAATTTCTGGAGGTAGGACCCAGCTCTCAGTATTTTTTTAAGCTCCCTGGGTAATTCTACTGAGGAGCCAGGCTTAGATCCACTCACCCACAGGAAAGGACTGAGTTCATGCCTAGGAAAGTGTTTTGATTCTAGACCCCAGAGCTGATCTGAGTTCTAACAGCAGCAGTAACTTGGTGGTTTTGCTGCTGCTATTCTAGAATCCCACACCTCTCGCTACCCCCAGAGAGCCTATGCCCTTCTGAGTGCTGAAATGTAACATGGCTGTTAGCTGTACACACATTTCACGGCACCCAGGTGCTTACTTATCCTCTGTGAATTCTTCCCCCCACCCGTGCCCCTCTCCCTGTCCCTCACCCATGGTTGGCCATTCCCTCTTGGAAGTTCCCACGACACCATGATCACCCACCCCGTACAGGACTCATCTCACTGTTCTGTCAATATCTGTAAGTCCACCCTCCACCACACTGGGAACCACACAGGGACTGAGGCTGGGTCTGGACTCTCCCTCTATCCCTGCCGTGTGACGGAGCACGGACGATGGACTCGAACGAGGTTGGTTGAAAGAATACATTCAGACCTGATACCGGAAAAATCTGTAGAGAAATCTGTCTCTTTCTGGTGCCACAGCCTCTCCTTCCATTCACCTCCATTTGACACTAAGACTTTTTAGAGGAAGCAAAAAACAAAAGTAACTCACCCTTCAAGATTTGGCTCCAAACCTACTTCTAAAAGGAAGTCTCTTGGATCGTCCCCAGCTCATAATGATCTCTTTTAGTGAATTTCGATAGTCATTAGAGTCTGTATAATTCAGTTGTCAATTGCGTTCCTCTGTTACTGTCTTCAATGGTTGTGTTTTGTTTTTTTTTTTTTAAAGCTCACAGGTTTGTATTTTACCTTCCTAAAAAGAGTGTAAATTCCGCGAATTTAGGGACTATCTCTAAAATGGTAAGCCATTTTGTTGGCTCACTTGTTTGATGTCTCCTGACAAACGGTCCGCTCTTTGAGGCCTGACACTCTCTGACATTACTCTTCGTGGGGGCGGGCCCTGGCAACGAGCTGGCACAGGTTAAGGGCTCGGCGGGACTTTGTTAAATGAAGACAATTGGTAACCCCTTTTAGCCCGATGCCCTGAACCCACTAGGTTCCCACTAATCATATTCGCTGACTGGGCATGAAGAGGAAAAGCATAATTCTTATTGTAAGACGTGGTTCGTATGAGGCCTGGAAATTCTCCGATTAAATCCTGTTTCAACTTCTCGTTTGCTTTCGGTAAGTGCTTGATTACCTGGCTCCCAAACTGAATGAGAAGTATCAGGGAAGAATCCCCCATCTGCTTCCAAAGCCCTCGTGGATCAATTCTACACCAAGCCTCTAAAGCTTCAATTCGACTCCCTCTGGATTTCATACCTCCCCATTATTAAATTCAGCAAGTCGCTCCGGAGGAAAGCTTGCGGTGCCAGCTGGGTTGCTTGGTGTCTGCACACCCACAGTTGCACCTACGTGTGATTTCTAAATATAGAATCAGGTCTGCTGTTTCATTTCTTAATGAAGGAAATGGATACCCTGGTCCCCTCAGCAGAGATGGTGCTCCCCTCCATCAGATGCAAAACACAGGGCTCTCCTCTGTTCTGCCAACTGACGATACAGAAGGGTTCCCCGCAGATGGCAGGCCTGGTACCCAAAAATAGCCACGTTGCCAAACAGATCATTGGTTTCTGTCTTCCTTAGGTTTAGTAAAAGGGGTGGGGGAAGGAGAACAGAAGAAGGACAAAAGGAACAGATGAGCTCACCTGCCCCAGAAAACCTCTGCACCACCCTGAATCCCCAGACCCATTTTTGGCCCCACAACGGTTGCTGCCCAGCTCATGCAGCTGTGGCTACTGGCTTAGAATAAGCCACAGTTAGGGTAGCGAGAAGGGAAGGGTTCCAATGTCACCAATGAAGAGGTGCAGAGACAGGCACTCAGCAAAGCTGGTTTCAAAGCTGATGAGTATAAGGAAGGAAGGCAGAACCGAAAGACAGTATGTCCCAAGGATCCGAACTACAGGCTCAGTGTAAGATTTCCGCTGGCACGCTATGCAGGTGTCTCAAAGCCACCACCAGTCGGGGATGCTCGCAATCCTTCACCACGTGCAAAAGAAAGAGAGAAAAGGCATTTTGCTTGGCCAACCCACACCCAGCCCTAGCCACTTGGGCTTCGGCTCTTCGACCTTCTTGGAAATGTAACAGCCACTGTGGGTGCTGCCCCACCCTGGGCAGTGCAAGATCTATAGCACCCAGAGTGCCGTGTCCAGGAAATCCAAGCCAAAGCTCCTTTGGCAGGAATCTGGGTCTGCAGCAAAGCCTAAGGGCTAGTCCTTGTCTTCAAAAGGCCACCCAATCACATTTCGCCTCTTACTACCGAGCGACAGGCAAATGGGGTTTTTTTAATCAGCAGTGACTCAGTTTCCCTCTTTTAATGGTACCTGAGAAAAGCTGTGAAATGTATTAAGGGGATGAATGCTCTCCAAAGAGGCCCAGCAAGGCAAGAGGGGGAAGGGCGCTTGCTTCTGGCCTTGGCTCCCACGCCTCCATCTAGCCATGAAAAAAAAAACACACACCTGTTACACATTAAAGAAGGTGTCCGTAAACAGAAACGCACTTAAAATAAAGTTCCACCAGCTAATGAAAATGTTGTTATCACAGAAAGGCTCACAGGAACGAACTGTATTTGGAGCGATGCTTTAGTGTTCGCTAATTCAGTGTGTGCGACGACTTTATGGAATATAACTACCTCAAATAACGAGAGTCAGCTATACTTTCTGGCACAATTTTCACTACTCAAAATGGTTTTCTACAGTATTTCAAATCACAGAGACACCAGGACAGATGAACAACAAAAGAAGGAAATCATGTGCTTGTGTCTACTGCCTGCCACTTTTTACAACATAATATACGTCGCTTAGTCCTTGTAATAACTCCATATGGCTGGTTTTGTCATCCTTTTTATCCAGGTAAGGAAACTGAATCTTAGAGAGGTTAGGCAATTTACCTAAGGTCATGTAGCATGGCAGGCAGAATCCTAAAGTGGCCCTAAGATACTTTCTGCTCCCTCCGCACATGCCCTGTAGAATCCCCCAAGTGTGAGTGGGTTCTGTGAACATGGTAAAGGTTTTGGTACAGGTGAAGGCATTCTGCAGATGTAATTAGGGTCCCTAATCAGTTAACTTTTAAACCTTGATTTTAAGGGAAATGATCCAGGGTGGGCCTGGCCTGATCAGGAGAGCCCTTTAAAAGAGGTGAGAGTCTCTTTGTAGCTGGCCTTGAAGAAGCAAGCCATGCAAGGAAATTAATTCCGCCAATAACCACTTGAATTGGAAAAGGATCCAAGCCTCAGGTAAGACAGAAGCCCCAGCCAACACCCTGACTTCAACTCAGCTGTGTCTAGATTTTTGATCCACGGAAATTGAGAGATAATACATCAGTGTTGTTTGTGGTAATTACTTATGCAGCAATAGAAACCTTATATACACAGCTAAGGAGCTGCAGAGTCAGGGTTCAAACACAGGTCCACTTGTCTCCAAAGCTTGTCCTTTATATTATGTGAGGCCACATCTGGTTTGGTTTTTGTTTGTTGGCTTCCTTGCTTGGTTGGCATGGAGGAAGGTCTTAGCAGAAGGAGATATGAAAGACATTCAGACACCACGGCTAAGGTCTAAGCCCCAACACAAAGGACTTGAATGATGGCAGTAACAGTGACCATTTAAAAAGTGGGGAGCCTCCAAGTGTTGGGAGATGAAGGATGGGAATGGACAAGCATTTTATCTCCTCTTGCCCAGGAAGTAGCTTGTGGGAATTTAGAGGCAGCAATGTTCATACAGAGACAAGCTGATCCCTAGTGTTGGATGAGCCACATGAAATTGCCAACGTGATTGTTTTTGACATACACAAATGCAATTACATATGCTTCAACAAGTACATGCAAGGACAAGATTTAACCAGCAGTTAGGAAGTGCCAGGTCAGAGACCAGACGCTGGGAAGAAACCAAGAGCTCCACAGGGAAGGTCTTCTTGAGTGGGAAGAGAGATGAACGAGGATATGTCAGGGCAAGGGTTCAGAGCCAAGAGGAGCAATGTCAGTGATCACATTCATGCCCCAACCATGGGGGATTTTAATTGAAGACTCTGCACAACTGTGGGAAGGATGAACACCTTATAAAACCCAAGCTTAATCTTCGAATATCTGACTTCAATTTAGTAATATCCTGTGCATGAATGAGGAAGCACAGGCAGAGTGTTCATGGCTGGGATGGGGTTATACCAATATGGAATTAACACAAGGGTCATAAAGAATACATCCCACACACCTAGTGTAATAGTTGGCATGTGGTAAGTACTAAATAAATGGCAATCTTATTATCTGGCACTTATTTGGCGACAGAAAATTGCCTTGCCACATAAGACGAAAGCAAGGGTGAGTCATTTCCAAATACAAGGATAAAAAGGAGATGTATGAGGCCCTCACAGAGAAAGCCAGAATCAGGCTGGAAAATATTTAATTCTTTGGTCAGTGAACTTCCTCTTTTGCGTGGCACGGGAGAAGGGCAGCACCCTGGACAGCACTACAGGAGTCATGGCGCTCTTACTCCAGATCACCTGTCCATCAAGAGCAGGGTTCTCCATCTGAAGGAGTCCAGGACCCACAGGCGTGTGGTTTTCATCACAGGAGCCCATAGACGAGACTCCACTCTGGAACAGTAATTGTTCTGTTCAAGCCTCCTGATCAGCAACAGGATCTGGGTGGATAGTGTAGCATGAGGCCCCGGGGGAGCAAGTCAAGTGAGAGAGGCCTCGCCACTGCCTACATGCCAAGGACCCTCAGGAGCCTGCACTATAATTATTGTAGTTGTCCCAGCCCCAGAATCCCACCGGCAAGTAATTTCACACGTAGTTATGCTTTCGGCCCTTCCTCTCCTTTTATTCTCTGCCTCTCTCCACGTTCCTGCTCCACGTTCCGCCTCTCTCCACGTTCCTCCATCTCCCAAACAAATCCCATAAAGTCCATCTCAGGATGCAGAGGAATCAGCCCCAAGGTCACCTCTCACCCCGGCCCGAGGCTGCTCTCCAAAGAGAGAGCAGCCTGTCATGTTCCCTGACATCGTCAAAGAAATCCCAGATGATGATATTTCCCTCCACCTTCCTCCAGACAAGACTCTTTGACTTTCTATCTTTAGATCAACTGTCTCTTCCTAAAAGCTCACCTTGGGCTCAGAGTGGGAATATAATTACTAATAGGAGAACCTGAGCAAAATGCTGGTCCACATAGGTCAGAATGGCTGTGATATGGCCAAGGTTCTATTAATTAATTACTTAACTGATAACTAGCACAATGTGCCTGATGAGTGATTTAGACTAGGCACCGTGTTAAATGTTTGACAGTCGTTTCTAATCCTCATGTCAACCCTACGAGGGAGGTACTATTATTATCCACATTGCATAGATGAGAAAAGTGAAAGGTTAGGTAACCTGCCCCAGCTCCCATCACCAGGAGGTAGCCGTGCTGGGACTCCAACTTGGTCTGTGTGACACCTGGTCTATGCACTTAATCACTCTGCCCTATTACCCTCCTATGTGTATACGGGCTTCTACCCACACTGTTGCTCTTACACATGTCATTGGCAATCTCACTGGTGATAAAGCAAAGTCCTGTCTTCCAACTCCCTGATGTTCATCCTGTGCCCCCTACTCACCTGAGTGCCACCCTCCTTACATGACAGTCATGGCTCTCTTGAGGTCAGGCTGTCCTGCCCCAGCCAGGCCTGCCTCATTTGAAGAAGGAACAAGGTAACATGTCTGCATTTCAGGACAAGCAGGTGACACACCTACATCTCAGGACCAGCCGCAAAGCACCAGGGGACACCAAAGGGAGAGAGGATCGGGAGAATAGGCCCTTCTGTTGCCTCCCAGTCACAAGATGCGAGAGTCTTGACCACATGGGGGGGCATTGTTGTCAGTGGCCCAGAGTTTAGCCATTGGAAGGGTGGGGAGGGAGAAACGAGCATGCAGTTCATAGAGCATCACCTAGGGCCTCTGGGCAGTTATTTAAGAACTACCAATGGACCAGGACCAAGAAGACAAAAGAGGAGGCCATTATAATAGCTGTAATAAAGTAACCTGACTTGGGTAAATGGCTTAAAGGAAGTGGCCTTTATTCCCCTGGTTCCTCATATAATTTACAAGCAGGAATCCAAATTATATGGACAATTATAGTCCATATATAAGCTGCTAAATGAGGTCTGGCCTCCTTTGCCCTGGGAGCTGTGGGTCAGCGGCGTAAGGACAGTTCACCCCACCGGCACTGCTCTCCCCTGCACCTGTCCTTCAGCCATGAGCGCGAGGTCCCTCACTCCCTGAAGTGTAGAGTATGCATTATGCGGGGCTTGGGTATCAGCTTCCTGCAGCTGCTATAACAAACCTGGCAGCCTCAAAAAATAGAAACATTTTCTCTCGTGGGTCTGAAAGCTACAGGTCTGAAATCAAGGTGTTGGTAGGGTTGACGCCTTCCTCGGCGGTTCCGAGGGAGAATCGATTCCATGCTTCTCTCCTAGCTTCTGGTGTTGGCTGACAACGCTTGGCACCCCCTGGCTTGTACCTGCATCCCTCTGCATCTTTGTCCTCGGTTGTCACATGGACTTCTTCCCCGTCTACCTTCACATGGCCTCCTTAAAAGGATGCCAGTTGTAGGATCTAGGTTCTGGGTAGACATGAATTTCAGTGGGTCGGCGGCGGGGGACTCTCTTCAACCCAGTACATGTTGCCAATGACGTTTTTGGCAGATCCCACATAACAGCAAGGAAGGGATGTGGGTTCCTCAAGAGGAGGGCTCAAGATGCAGGTGGGGAGGTAGAAGGAGGAGGCCACCTTGAGCAGTCAGTGTCCCCGCCACACTGAGGCACCGCCCCATTTAAAACATTTCACAGAAATCGAGCCCAAAGGAGCAAAGAAAGTCATGCACAGAACTAAGGCAATTCCCCCCACAGCTCGAAACAGCAGGCGTCCTCCCCCACAACGGGCAACATTTGAATCATCCAGGTAAAATGCCAGGTAACTCAACCCATCTAACCTCCCCTCCCCACAAGCTACCATGGAAAACAGGCAAATGCCTTCAGTCTCCTTTCCTCTCCCTTCTAACCCCCAGGAGGGCTGGAGGACCCCAAGGGGCTCTGACCATGAAAGGAGAACGGGGCCCCCGGCCTCCCACTCAGCTAAGAACAATCCTGGGCAGGGGGGTTCGTGGCAAATCACAGAGCAGAACAGGATTGACCCCCAGGTTCCCTCCTTTCTGCTGGTGCGGACTCTGCAGAACTGCATCCAATCTGGGCTAAGCAGATTAGTTCCCTCCCAGTGAAAAGTTCTGGGCAGCTGAGCAGGGCAGCTCCTTGCACAGTGGCAGGGGGCTGTCATTACAAGGCCCAGATAGGACATAATTACATGCTCCCGGGAGGGAGCTCCTAATCGAATTACAGGGTGTCTCCTGAGCAGGAAAGGCAGCCCGTGCTCAGAGGTGGCCGAGCAGTCCAGGAACAGACCCTCCGAGGAGCTGGTGCCAGGCAGGGGTTGGGCCGTGGAGAAGTTCAGGCACGCGCAGGCCCAGAGGGCTCCATGGATCTCGTTGAAACTGGGAGAGGAGAGGAAGTATGCGTGGAAAGCAGGGGACCCCTGGTCTTCATGCCTTAGAAGTGAGTTCCAGTCCCATGTCCCCCTGGGCTTGCTGCAAACTGGAAGTGGTACAGAGCCAGAGGAGATGCCAGGAATTCATTCTGTTCATTCGTTCGTTCATTCATTCATTCATTCAACGGACATTTTTTGGTGTCTCTATGATATGTGACAGGCATGGGGAAGAACTGGCTGCTGTTCTGGTCTGAGGACATGGCCTGGCTGGATACCATTTACTCCTGAGGCCAACCTGTACTTATATCTGTGTGTGCCCCACAAGCCAAGCCAATTAGCCAATCTTCTTCATTTTATTTTATTTTTTATTTTGAGAGAGAGAGAGAAAGAGAGAGGGGGGGGAGAGAATGAGTGGGGGAGGGGCAGAGAGAGAGGGAGAGATGGAATCCCAAGCAGGCTCCGTGCTGTCAACACAGAGCCCGACGTGGGGCTTGAACTCAGGAACCGTGAGATCATGACCTGAGCTGAGATCATGACCTGAGCTGAGATCAGGAGTCGGGTAATTAACCGCGCTCCAGCCATTCTTCCTAACCAGTCTTCCTGGGGCGACTGCAGGAGGAGGTCACCTCTAACGCCTCCAAACTGAATCCCAACAAAGGCCGGTGGCAATGCCTCTGTGAGGCCACAGCCTGAGGAGGACCCCTCTTCTATAGAAACTCTAAACGGGATGTGAACTGATTAGTTTTTATTTCAATTCTAGCTCGTTAACATCCAGTGTTCTATTAGTTTCAGGTGTACAATCGAGCGATCCGACACTTGCATACATCACCCAGTGCTCATGACAAGAGCACTCCTTCATCTCTATCCCCTATTCCCCGCCCCCGCCCCCCCCCCCCCCGCCCACCTCCCCTCTGGCGGCCATCAGTTTGGGCTCTATAGTTAGGAGTCTGTTTCTTGGTTTGTGTCTCTCTTTCTCTTTTTTTTCCCCTTTGCTCGTTTGTTTTGTCTCTTAAAGCTCCACATACGCAACTCCTTCAACACGCTTCAAATCCTGCCAGACTGGGAACTCCCTGAGGACAGGGATTGGGTCTCTTCTCACTGTGTCAACTCACAGTGTGAGCTCACCAATGTCTGCTGGCTGTACCCAGAGTGCTGGACAACGGCCTCCTGCTTCCACTCTCCTGTTGCTTCCAGCCTCACTGATTGAGCCTCTCATAGGCTCTTGGGGGGCTGCGGCGGAGCCCCTCCTGCTCTCTTTGATCATCCCTCCCTCTAACTCTTGGTCCTAAACGCCCTCAGACACATGAGGCTGATAGGCACAGCCTCAGAGGAGGCGCCCCCGGATCTGAACACGTGGTCCTGTGCCAGCCTTGCCCTGTTCCCCAGGCAGCAGGCCAAACCATCATCTGTTGGTAGCTCCTGATGGTGCAGTGGCACAAATAAGAATCTTCTGTGCACCGGCCTGGGCACGGGTGGGGCTGAGCCAGCAGTCAAGGGTGACGAGTCCAGACTTCTGAGTTGGGCGTTAAGGAGTTTATTTGGCCCTGGCCAACTTCTCTGAGCCCAGCTGCCCCTGAATTAAAAGGAAAGCAGCCAACTCTTGCTGTTAAGGAAGAGATGGGGGGATGCGCCCTTAGACTCTTCCATAGGAGGAGAAGAAAGCCCGCTTTCAGCTTCATCACCTTATTCTGATGCTAAAATGTGGGACATAGTAGAAAGAATATGTGATTTAGAAACAGAAGATCTAGGTTTTTAAAAAAAAATTTTTTTTAATGTTTATTTTTGAGAGAGAGAGAGAGAGAGAGACTGAGACAGAGCGCTAGCAGAGGAGGGGCAGAGAGAGAGGGGGAGACACAGGATCCGAAGCAGGCTCCAGGCTCTGAGCTGTCAGCACAGAGCCCAGCGTAGGGCTTGAACTCATGAACCATGAGATCATGACCCGAGCTGAAGTTGGACGCTTAACCGACTGAGCCACCCCGGTGCCCCAAGATGATGTAGGTTTTGATACGTCCTTAAATCCCTGTGTTCTAGGGCAAATTACTTCATGTTTCTTAGGACTCTGTTACCTAATCTGAAGAAAGTGATAACGTTAACCCTAAAGTATTACAAAATCCTTATTTTTTTTTATATTTTCAAATAAATATTCCAAGTTTTATTGTGTAAGAAAAATAATAATAGTAGTCTTTTCCCCGCAGGTCTGAACGGTAAAGCCTAAGTAACCAATACTATGCCTTATAGTCTGATATATTCTGATATATTTCTAGTACCTTGATCTTCCCATGAGGTCACCTGCATCAAAATAACTTTAAACAATTAGTGCCTAATATTTTTAGAGCATTTCACATCAGACACTTACTTTGAAAGTCAGCCCTTGGCTATGTTCATTCTACTCACTCCCTGACCCCCAAACTAGAAAGTGTATTTTCTACCAGCAGTCCACATGGGTTAATTAAAATGCCATTTGTCTTTGCTTTGGCTACAATCAAATTAATTCATTATAGTAACGTGAGTTATCTTTTGCTATGTTTTATGGGGAAAAAAATGAAAATCTAATTAATTTTCAGTGAATCTTCTAAAACACGGGTTCTATGAGGAAGGACAGATAATTAAAATGGCCTGTGATGGGGAGCTGGCAGGGAACCACTGGTCTAGCTGATGAAACCCACTAGCTTAGCAGGGGTTCTGAAAGATCATGGTCTGACAAGTAAATTATCTGCTCCATGTGTCCAATGGGCATTTGTGGATCTATCCAGGGAACAGGACAAAGTTCTGCTTTGTGTAGGATGAAGAAGAGAGCGGTTCCTTGGGACTGGCCCCATATCAGAGACAGTGGCAACTTCACACTAATGCAACTCACTGAAACGGAGACTCTTGAGTTTCTTCATCCCGTGAAGTTCCTTCCATTTCTCCACCCAGGACTAGCAGTGGTAGTATTTGGCCTTCCCTTCTCATAGCCACAGTTGGCTCCGGCCACAGCCTCAAAACTCCTTTCCAAGATGGCCCCCTGGACAGTCACTATGAACTGACTGCAGCTGCCACAAAAGGAATCCTATCTTACACCCCAGCCCGGTGCCCAGGAACACAGGCAGCTGACAGAGTCACACGCCGTGTCACCTGGAGATGGGAATACTCTGGCTTCCGGGGAGTTCCTGGAAACGCGTCCAGTTACAGCTCCAGACACAAAGAGGGGGTGCCTGCTGGCTCCGGCTAAGTCCAGCTGACCAGCTGTCGGGCAGGGGAGGGGTGGCAAAGGAAAGGCTGTCACTCTGTCCCTGGCGGGCATGGGAGGTAGGAAAGCTTTCTGTCTTGGTCTGGAACACAAGCCAGTCTGGAAACCCACACCCAGGAAGAGGCTTTGAAAGTGACTCAGTACCCAAATAACACACTCGAAAATGACAGCAGCTCATCTGCTGACGCTAGTCTCCTGGAGAGGACAGACCAGAAGAGGATAAGGGGGAGGGGGGGAGGGGGGGATGACCCTGGTAGCCTTGAGATTTGTGCCACTGAACATCACCCACTAGGAATGCTTTCTGTTGATCCGAGCAGAGGCCAATTTACTCTTGGCTACTGAGGCTGCGGTCAATGTGAATTTGATCCGGCTGGGGCCTCCAGAGGCGGCTATTTCTCCCATTCTCCAGCCTACCGCCCCAGCACAGACCACGGTAAAATCAGCGTTCTCTCTGAGGCACGGCAAACCTCGTTACGTGCCAGTTTTGAGGTGACAGATGATGGTCACACCTGGGACGTTTTTCGAAGTGACACTGCCCCCACTTATAGACACAGCTGCTTGGGTAGCTTACCATGGAATCCGCACGGTAACTTCGTTTTTCCACTCTGCCATCTGGTTGTGGCAGATTAACTGCTGGGGCGAGGAGAGCTTGGCTTGACTCAGGGCAACCAAGACAGATCTGGCCAGTGGCCTCTGACATGGCCAAGCTGGCAAAGTACGGACCCGTTCGACTCCCTCTCTTGAGAACCTGAGGTAGAAGGTCTTTCCAGATAGGAGCCGAGAGCCACACGGAGAGAGGAGCCATGAAGCAGGACGGCTGGTCTGTGAGGTATCACTGCAAGCTAGGAAGCGGCACGGGGGAAGGCCACAGAGAGAAGCGGAGATGCCTGGAGACAGAGACCACGTGGTCCAGAGGGGAGAGCATCAGAAAGAGAAGGTAGCCCCCCAGGGCTCCCCTGCCTGCCTGACAGCTTTCTGCTACCAGTTCTAGTCTACGCTGATCCTTACAGTTGAACCCTACTGTCTCAACATACAGTCAAGGCAAAGACTTTGTGGGTAAGGGAAAAAGAGCACCACAGTGAGTGGTTTGCTAGCTGGGGGATATCAGTCTTCTGGGTTATCGTGAAGCCCGTTGTCTCTGTCCAAATGACAGGCTTTCGTAAGGGATACCTACAGCTCATTCTCGATCACTCGAAGAAATCGCAGATCAGACGGCAGACACGAGGCAATCCAAGTACAGATGCCAGCAGTGTGAGGGATAAGAATACAGAAGAAGACTTAAAGGAAGCGAGGAGGAAGGCGCTGAGTGTGACAGGGGTAGGAACCACAGCTTTCGTGGCGCCAGTGCCTGGAGCATGTATGATAGAGAGAGAGAGAGATGATGCACCACAGGGCGTGTAGAAGAGACGGCGAGAATTAACAACAAAGTATTCCAACGGGAAGTAAGGTGTGAGCAGGGGAATAAGGCAAATACGTGAAGATTTGCAGCCAGGGCCGTGAGCCCTAGCTACGGTGGCGGAGCACATCCTAGATGACCACAGCTCAGACAGAGAGGGTCCGGCGACAGTGGGGTTCACAAGGAGAAACCGTGTGGGATTCACAAGGACAGCATCGAAAGGTAGACAGATCAAGGCCAATGGCTCTGGAGAGAGATGGACGACGAGGGAAACGCAGCAGTATTAGTCATCCGTAATCCATAATTCGTTCTGCACTCATATTCTGAGTTTGAGTTATTATCAAGATGTCACTCGTTTTGGGGGCGCCTGGGTGGCTCAGTCGGTTTAAGCGGCCGACTTTGGCTCAGGTCATGATCTCGCGGTCCGTGAGTTCGAGCCCCGCGTCGGGCTCTGTGCTGACAGCTCAGAGCCTGGAGCCTGTTTCAGATTCTGTGTCTCCCTCTCTCTGATCCTCCCCTGGTCATGCTCTGTCTCTCCCTGTCTCAAAAGTAAATAAAAAACGTTAAAAAAAAAAAAATTAAAAAAAAAAAAAAGATGTCACTCATTTTGAAAGCACCAACTAAAGGACCCAAGACAGGGCATGGTCTGTGTCATAAAGAACTGGTTCATGAGCCTCCCCACCAAGTGGTGACCGGCTTGGGCTCAGGCTCAGGTTAAGGAGGCTGCATCCATTCATGCTGACCGTTAGCTAGAGGGGCCCAGGAGGGTGCACATCCGTAGCTGAAGTCAAATGTATACATGTACCTCATGGTGACTCCATTTTCAGAAAAACAAATTTCTCCATAATGAGTAAGTTCCTCCTTCAACTTTACCTTCTTCTCTGTGCATACAGGTAATTTCCCACTTGGGTACCTGGTAGGTGGTAGGGATGGGAATATAATTCCTATGAATGATAACTACCATGCCCCCTGAGAATGTTGACCTAGTGCTTTCCTTTGTGGTCATTTAGCAAAACTCTCAAAGCATTTGATTCCTGCAAAATGTTTCTGGACTGTGAAGAATTTAAATATGAGGACTTTGCTCTATTTGCAGATCAAGGAGTTCTCTCTTTCCAACTGTCAATTATATATGACTGGCTCTAGGCCAGGGCTTCCTATTGCTTCTAGAAGTGAAGCTTAGTTTCTCTTTTATTTTATTTATTTATTAAGTTTATTTATTTACTTGAGAGAGAGAGAGAGAGAGAGAGGGAGGGAGAAAGCACGAGTGGAAGAGGAGCAGAGAGAGGGAGAGAGAGAATCCCAAGCAGGCTCTGAGCTGTCAGCACAGAGCCCAACACAGGGCTCGAACTCACGAACCATGAGACCGTGACCTAAGCTGAAGTCGGACGCTTAATAGACTGAACCACACAGGCGTACCTACTTTCTCTTTTAAAAAACAAGAAAACAATAATACACCTGGGAAGGCGATGAAAGGCTGGACAGTTAGAAAGTCCTGCCCACTCACCCACCTTGCTTTGTCCCTTTCTATCTTTCTTGTGAATGAACGAGGAAACTTTGACCTTAAGAACCAGAAAAGTCAAAACAAAATAAACAAGGCTGATGGCAGTACCTTCACTGGTATTCCTTTATTAATACTGCCCAAAGCCCAACTAGCTCCTCTCTAAGAAAGGAAGCCTTCTTTGAGGAGAAGTCTGTTTCATTTCCTGACTGGCCAGTCATGTGATCCTCTCGAATCACAATATTCCTTTCCCCTCACACCAACCTAATGTATCCTCAACCCCGCAGCACTGAGCTGTCTCATACCAGAGGGCAATCCAATGTGAGAGGAGCAGGGGTGGTCACACAGGACGCTCTGCTACACAGGGTCTCTGACCAAGTGAGGTACAGGGAATGCTGACTGATCCAAGGTTGCCAGGAGACCCTGCATCTTAGACCCCAAAACAAATTAACCAGGAAGACTCTGGACTTCCAGAGATTTTTATAAACATGTAAAGTTTAAGTAGACTTTGGGTGCTTTGTGGATCCTGGAGTTGGGATATGTCCTTCTTTTTTTTTTTTTTAATTAATTATTTTGAGATAGTGCATAAGTGGGGGAGAGGTGGGGGGGGGGGTGGGGCGTGGAGGAAGAGAATCCCAAGCAGGCTCCAAGCTGTGAGCGAACCCATGCACCGTGAAATCATGACCTGAGCCAAAACTGAGAGTCAGACGCTCGATGACTGAGCCACCCAGGCACACCGGAATATGCCCTTCTTTGACATAATCTTTGACAGTTTCAGTAATTAAGACGAAACAATATATATCAGGGCCTTTCTGGGCACAATATCCAAAGCTTCTGCGAAGAAAGCCACACAGCCACATAACCTATAATCGTTCCTTTGGACCCAGAAGGAAAAGAGCTGTAGTTGAACAACCCTATTTGAAATGTCCATTGTACTGTTAAGAACCCCATTCAACTACTGGCTTAGGTACGGATTCCCTTCTCCAGGACTACTTGGAGCCAAGTACATAGCTCCGCTGTGAGTTCCACAAAGCCACGGGTCCTGGTGACCGACGGTTTCCCTAAAGCTGGAGAGAGATCTCCTTACTGGAAGTCCGGCACTGAAGGCAGAAGAAAAGAGAGGGAAAGGAATGTCACCTGATCCCACCCTCACAAAGTTTGCAGCTTGTGACTTTTCTCAAGCACAGGAAGGGCATTCTCCGGGCAAATAATCTCCCTTGCTGGCACGGGAAGAGTCTATTCTAACACCAAAGAATAAGGAAAAAGCCTAGTATGTTTTAGTTAAAGTGTAGGAGGGGCGGATTGTGTCCTGGAGCAGTCCGGAGTTTGATGGAAAGATTCCCTGAGGTTGAAACTTTATAGAGAAAGCACCTCTGGAAGGGAATGGCCTACATCATTTTGAAAGAAAAAAAAAAAAGTCATTATTTCATGGAACAAGGTCTTGTCTGCAATTTACCAGCATTGCCCAAAAGATGTCCCAGCTATGCTTGTCACCTTTTCTCAGTAAATCACTAAGATGGTTTTTCCCCCACCTTTGGGCCCAATAGTTTTCTTCCTGAACAGTCTCAAGGTGAACCAAGAGATTAAAAATAGCCCATAATACGTTATTATTCCCAGTTAAGATATTAGTCACATAATACTGTTGGATTTGTACTTCCCAGAGCACTTTTCACCCAAGAATTTCTATACACTTTCCAAAGTTAACATTGTTCTGATGGATAAAAACAAGAAAGTCCAAACTGGGAGGGAGAGACATTAAATCAGTAGCGTCTACAACGTCCTTGCTAACTCTTAACTTTCTATCCTATCTAGCTGTGTGATATTAGACAAGTCCCTTCCCCTCTCCGAATCTCAGCTTCATAATTTGTAAGTGGGAGGTCAGGTGCTTTCTGGCTTTTGCATTCTAATTTTGTTGGAAACTACGTGGCACAGCTAATACTCCATTCTTCTTTGAAGGAGGCCTATGCCATTTAATTACAGGAGGTCTTGACATTTGCCTGTCTGACGTCAGGGACTCTGACTATTCTCAGAGACCCCAAAGGTCTATGAGCTGCAATATTCTATTATTTTGCAGAAGCGTGCTGTGAGCCTGGGATACAGGTGCAGGCACATTGTTTAGTGAGTGAGATTAATGTGCCAGCAGCACGCATATATATCTCCACGAGGTTTTGTTATTGTCTGCAGTAGGCTCAAAGGCCATAATTCTTTTTTTTTTTTTTTTTAATTTTTTTTTTTCAACGTTTTTTATTTATTTTTGGGACAGAGAGAGACAGAGCATGAACGGGGTGGGGGCAGAGAGAGAGGGAGACACAGAATCGGAAGCAGGCTCCAGGCTCTGAGCCATTAGCCCAGAGCCTGACGCGGGGCTCGAACTCACGGACCGCGAGATCGTGACCTGGCTGAAGTCGGACGCTTAACCGACTGCGCCACCCAGGCGCCCCTCAAAGGCCATAATTCTAAGGATGTGCTTTAGTGGTAGCCACAAAGGTGGGGATTCTTCTAGATCATGAAGATGTCAATCGGATCCCTCACAAATGTCGAGAGTTTATTGTGATGTGGGTTTAAGGTCGTCACGTACCCACCCCCCCGCTTCATCTGCTTCACTACTACATCCTTGGTGAAGGCTGCTTTCGAAACTTGAGTGGTGTCACACATACGGCAAAGAGCTTTCATTTCTCTTTTACTGAGCTTATCTCAACCACAGCACTTCTCCCATGTGTTTTGATTTGTCTATATGCCTAGTACCCTCTTCACTGGAGAAGATTCTTGAGAGCTGAAATGTCAGCTTGTCCTACTCACTTATTTATCTCCAGTCCACGTAATGTATCTAGCACGTGGCAGACATTTAATAAATGTTTGTTGAATGACCGAGCACCTTTTTTGAGCAGGCACCGTGCTGCAGGTACAACTTCTGCGTATTTGTATATCGTACTTATCACTCCCCTGCAGGATAGATACTACAATTCCTGTCATCCCAACAAAATATCTGGGGCTTGGCCAGGTGAAATGACTTGTTCAAAGCTACACAACTGGTGACGGATTCACATCTGTTTGTCAGACTTCAAAGTTCATGGTTGTCTATCCTACCGTGGTGCTAAGGACGTCAATGAAGAAGTAAAGCATAAAATAAAACCACACGAGTGAATTCATCGCCCAATAGCATTGATAGGGCACAGGCCTGGCTTCAACCTGAATAGGTTTTTGGAAGAGTGTAATGAGGGCAAGATCGACGGTGCTCCGGAGCCGGGTAGGCAAAGAAAGCTGCACAGAGAGGGAAGGATTGGAAGGCGGAACTGCTCCAGGCATCACACAGCTTCTGTCTAGGTACCCTGAGGGTTTCAATTTCAGTTTCCAGATTGGCATTGCAATTAGCAAGGTCTCAGGGTAGGAGCTGGGTTCTAGCTAAGTTGGAGTTGCAAGCTGGAACTGGAAAGCAAGCCTTCTTGATTCAATTAAGCAGGTCAGCTGAAAAGCCACTTTGCTTCCTGGGTCTCATGGTTCGGCTCAGAGCTCTAACGCCTTTCAACTCTAAGTTGGGACCAACAGCATCAGGAGCTTCTTAGAAACACGGGATCTCAAACCCTACTCTCGACCTTTTGAATCGTAATCTGCAAGGTTCCTGGGTGGTTCAGAAGCACGTTAAAACCCGAGAAACATTACTCTAGAAGATATTCTAAGGTCCTTTCTGGCTCTAATATTTTGGGAGTTTAGATTAGGAATCTTCACAATAACCAAAAAACTAACATGTTTATTAACTAGGGTTACACAGAGATTCAAGAAGCCCGATCACCTCAACAGCGTCTTCTGAAGAATACTGTTAATTCACTGAGACTGTTATTAATGGCCTCATGTACTGAGCACTTAGCATATACAGACAACACTGCATATGGTATTTTGAATCGTAACAGCCCTCCAAGAGAAACATTATTATCCCTTTTTTACCGATGAGGAAATCATCTCACAAATTAATAAAATGTCCCCCAAATACCTGGTTCAATCAGACCTAGAGCCAGAATCTTCACCCAAAGTACATAGAGCCCATGGTTTTTCTGCTACATCATACTGCCACTATTTATAAAATTACAATCTACAGGATCAAGGGTAGGGCTACGGTGTGAAGACAGACTAGCAGGTTACGGACTCATCCTTCCGCAAGGAAGAAAACCAGAAGGGTAGCCTAAAGTCTACCGAAGTCTAAAAACTAATGGGGAGGAAGAGACGGCGGCGACAAAGCTTGTTCACGAAATCCTGGGATACCTGGACCAGAATCGGAAATGTGTGGAGGCTGATATACATGTAGAACCGATATCAGAAGTGATCACTCATGAGGTCCATTTACACCAGGATATTATTCAAGCTGAAAACACAAAGAGATTTGAGGAAGGGTTAGTCATACTCAGAGATCCAAAGTGCACAACTGATTCTTAATGGGACAAAGAAACCGGGAGCCAAGCCTCTGATCTGTCAAAAATTACTCTTCAGTGCCTTTGGTAGATAGGCACTGAACTGGAGAAATCACTAGTCCGTCAAATCATGGCCAATGCTGTGGTCTCGAGCTCACCGAGTGCCCGACCAAAACCTCTTATATACTGACATCGCCGTAAGCACGTGAAGTTGCGTGGAGTCTGTCTTCCCAGCGAGAGCCTGTCCTTCATTTGTATGTACAAACACTCTCTCCAGAGCACATATAAACGGACAGTATTCTCTAGAAGCACAGGTTTTTACTTAGGCTAACGAATGATTATCCCTCCCAGCAAAATGACTAAACAGAGCTCTAATAAATCAATTTGTCAATGCCTATTTCATTGTGGGAGACGATATCCCCTGCTCCATCTTTGGCTAGTGCAAACAGGACCTAATTTGAGTGCCCGTGTCTACGGTTCCGAAAATCCTGGGGCTGGCAGGAACTGCAAAAAGATCCGACCCTGCCTCCAGGCAAGGACACGACCATCGTTCTCACTTTGCAGATGAGACAGTGCGGTTCTAGAGCCGAAACTAAACGTCTCGCCCAAAGTCACATTAGTAGGAAGGAATTGAGGGAGGACAAGAACAGAGTCCCCGGATGGCTGGTCTGCTGTCAGCAGGATCCAACCCCTTTTGAGCCCTGTCGCATGACTGGACCTGGGAGGAAGCACTTCCATGACACCTCTCCTTCGGTTCTATGGGCTCCCTTCTCTGTGCCCTCCTTCCTTCACCCTCTTACAAACTATGTGTTTTCATTTCCCACTCAAGGTGTTTTTAGCAGGTTCTCGGAGCAGTCTGACATCCCCCTCCCCTTCCTCAATGCCCCTTTTGTCCTTCACGCCTCCTGTTTCTGCTTATTGTTTGTGGACGTGAACAAGAATTCAGAGACAAGTTTACCCCTTACCACCCCCACCTTTTCGGCCACCCTGCAAATCCTGGGGAAAGTCATTCTGTTGCTTCTTCAGAGCTATCCATCTGAGAAAACAGAAACAAAAACGGAATACCCAGCACAAGAAGGTTCAATGGGGAGAGCCCTTATAGTGATCGAGGTAACAGAAGTGCAATAACCACGGTGTCTGAAGGACTCAGTGGACCTTCACTAACCAGAGAAGCGTTCCAGGAGCATTCTAAACTACGAAGGGAGACGACCACACTGAGGATGTATTTTCTCCCATAGTTCCTAAGAGGGGCTTCCCTATGTTGCTCAGTCAGATCTTGGAGCTCACACCTGTGACTAAAGGCAGGCAGCCACTGCCCTGGGAACTCTGCTTCTGCAAGACACCTCCAATACCCAAGCTGTATTGACTCATCTCACCTAGACTGGGCCGGCCTCACACCATAAAATAGCCTACGGGCATGTACGGTGATTGCCAAATTTCAACCACCTCAGCAATTTCCAAATTGAAGGAGAGACGCCTGGAATCTGGCTATACAAGACAACTGCAGTGTGGTCCCGGGTAGGGGGTGGGGGGGAGCCAACGGCACTTGCTTCCCTGAGGATGCCCCCGACTGAGCTGGCGCCACCTCAGAATGGAAAGGAACAGCCTCGAGGTTCCTATGAGCCTTCGGCATGAGGACAGGAGGAGGAAGGAGAGACCCCACGGGTCTCCCAGCTCCTGCTTAGTCACGAGAACTCTCCAAAATCGGACATCAAAACTTCTGTCACCCCACACCTCCACCAGCCATCATTCTGAGTTCCCCTGAGGAATGTTCTGTGTCCTTAGATCCTGCCACAGGATTCCCTGCCCAGAAACACTGTAAGGTGAGAAAACCGAAGGAAGGTTTGGAAGTGGAACCAGCCAGGAGTGCCTGCCGATCCTGCGCACCTGTGCTGGAACCCAAGTCTGACATTAACGCGCCGCGAGGAAGAGTTTTAACGACAGAGGAGATGACAAGGGATGGAGGGGGGCGGATAGAATATGGAAAGGTTACTTACACAGTTTCGTCATTCTTGAACTCCAGCTCCCCGTACACGTCTTCAAAATCCTCACCACCACCCTTGGCTGTCCCCTCTACTGTCCTAAAGGGGACGATTACTGTGCCCCGGGCACCTGATGTCCGCAGAACCTTGACTTCCAGGACACCAATACTCTCACTGACACGAATAGTGTCACACTCAAAAGTGAAGATGCCTGCGTGATCATCATCCAAGATGGTGACTGTGGCCACGTAAGGGGACGCCAGGATGGCCCGAGGCAACGGCAGACTATTGAGTACTATTGGAGGAATCCCTTCCTCTGGTTGCTCCTCCTCCATCCGGACGTTGCTCAACCTCACGAAGAAGTGTTCATCCTCCTCAAAAATGTCATCATCAATGATGCCCACAGAGAACTCCTTCTGGGTCTCTCCTGGCTTCAGAACCACAGTGCCCTCTGTGAACTCGTAGTCAGCCCCTGCATTGGCAGAGCCATCCTCTGTTTTGTAGTCCACATACACGGTCTTGGACACGTCCCCCCCTTTCCTCACCACCGTCAGGAGTACAGCCCCGCAGTTCTCCAGGCACTGGTAAGAGCATGGGTCGAAGAAGACCTTTGAGACGAAGTCCTCGGGCTCATTGGTGTGCACCTCGCTTATGCTGGAGGCCTTTTTGGCTTGTTCTGCTGCATGCTTCTTCAGAATATTGCCTGCGCCGGTCATCATACGGGTCGCTTGGATCCGGTAGAAGGCACGGCTCTTCTGTTGATGGGAAAGAGCATAGTAATTGGCCATCTCTACCAGCTGATCTAAGTCCTTCTCTGGGTATTTTTGCTTCAGATCCTTTAGAATCCGGATCATCTCCCTGCGGGACTCATCCACTTCCTTCCCTTCCAGGGGCACCAGGTTCCCATCCAGGAAGTGGGAATTCATCATTTTCCCATCCATCTCAATGCCCTTGGGGTGGTTACCCTCTGTCTCTATGATAACCCCTCGGTGTTTATCGGTGCGGTACTTTTTGTGCATGTATTTGTAGAAGAGCAGTCGCCTGTCTGCCACCCAGGCCAGAAGGACACACACTGGAAAGAAGAAGAGAGTGAGAAGGCCTTCCCAAACCTGAACCACACCAGGAGAGAAGACTGCCAGGATCATATAGAGCCAGATGTAGGCAAAGATACTCCAGGCAGCGGTGATGAGGAAGACCCGGAGGTGCTTGATCTTACGAGTCTCTCCGTCAGGGATCACGGAGACGCAGATTCCAATGATGATGAACATGTTAAAAGCTGCACTACCTACGATGGTAGAAGGTCCCAGATCCCCAGCGATGAAGCCATGACCACACACCTCAATTAAAGACAGAAGGATCTCCGGAGCAGAGGAACCCAGGGCCATGAGGGTCAGGTTGGAGACAGTTTCATTCCAGACCCGAATTGTTGTCGTGCTGGTCTCTCCGTTGGGCTTTTTGACGGTCACCTCTCTCTCTTGAGAAGTGATGACTTCAATAGATGCCATGAAGCGGTCAGCAATGATGGACACCCCAAGGAACATGTAGATCAGGGCCACAAAATAGACAATGACCCTGGCAATCTTGTCCCCAAGGGAAGGGTTCTCCGGGTACCAGATTGGTAGGATGACACCCTCCTTGCAGTCCGAGGACTCTGAGCAGGACTCATTGTTCTGTCCTGTGCTGGGCACATCCCCTGAGCCACCAGCCTCCGCCCGGAGACCATTCAGGAAGAGCACAAAAGTAATCAGCCCAAAATGGAGGAAGGCAGAGGTGAGAGGCTGAAACCTTAACCACGCCATACACAAGACTTAGCCGCTGGCTTCCACTGCAGCACCAATGGTCCTCCCGATGGGCCAGAGACCTAGAAAAGACCAGAGAGGCAGGAAAAGGCATGAGGAAAAGGGGGACAGCAAATGGCGGGTTCCCACCAATACAAACCGACGTTTCACCTTGAGCGACATATTGCACTAACATATGGGGCAGTCTCTCACTCGGAAAAAAAGATGTCAATGGGAAGCACGAATAGCTGCTCTGTCCACAGGACCATCTGGTGGAGACTCAGTTGAAGAATGGCTTAAAATAGCTGGGAATACTGGTAATGGAAACATAAGTGATACCCTTCTAGTCCTGTCTCAGGCCCCACTGTTATCTGTGAGAGTTAAGAATCAACCGAAAATAGGCCAAGCATGACCTGAATCTTCATCCCCACTTATACTGTTTCCAGGCTTCTTCACCCCTACCATTTCCACACTCGAGAATTCTGCATGGCATACGTGCGCCAGGGTATATACCGAACTTTTTTCACGGATGACTCCCCCAAAATAAAATACATTGCCCTGTGTGCAATTGAGCCCACCTGGGAAAACTTCCTTCCCCAAATGCAAAACTTCTACAGGCAAACCGTAATTCTGACATTGCTTGGGGAATCAAGAGGGTTGATCGGGTGGCGAATGCTACCTGCAGTATAGCTAAACAGGGGCCCTGAAAGCTGTGCTCAAGCCCCAATACCCAGCAGCTCTTATGAAAACTTGCTTAGGAAACAGCTGAGGCATCCAGTTACAGGAAGATGAAATCAGTCAGCCGCTCAAACTCCACCCCCAAACCCTGGAAGGGCCGAGTGATAGAGATCACCATGACTGAAACGTACAAGTGGCTCTCAAATACTTTTTTTTTTAATCGTAGACACGATTTGGGGGTGAAATGCAGCCTCATCCGCCGGCCTCAGACCAGTAAGAGCGGAGCACGAATTCAGGAGAAGGAAAAGAAACTCAACAGAAACTACGGATTCATCTTTCCACTCATTGCCTCATTCAGACGCAAGGAGAATGCAAATATCCATGTGATAGCTCTAAAAAAAAAAAAAAAAAAAAAAAAAAAAGGAAAAAAGCTATTTGCCCATTTTTCCACCTCTGCTGCGCCCGTGCGGGGTACCTTTAGTAACAGAAGAATGCTAATTTGCGTCTGTACAGTACCTTAAAGGATTCAAAGTCCTGTCCTCCACATCTGTCCCCCTTTCTCCACTGTTTCCCATCTCAGAATATGGCACCTCCATCCACCCTGTTACTCATGCCAGACAATGGGTATGTGTCTGCAGGCCTTCCCCCTTGCTCCTGTCCCTTGTGCACCCAGCACTGAAGCCTAGACTCTCCCCCCACCTCTACCAAAACCATCACAGCCACCATTACTCCTCACCTCACGAATCTACTGCAGTGACCTCCTGACCGAACTCTCCACTCGATTTCCTCAGACAGCAACAGTCGCCTTTTCTAAAAACTCCAAACCTACACTGTCACATCCCTACGTGAAGCCCTTCCGTAGTTTCTGCTTATCCTTAATATAAAGGTTCTTTACCACCACTTCTCGGCCTTTTGGCTAAGATCAAGTGTACGATCTGTTCTCATCAGTTTCAAGATTCTTTACCATGACCTACAAAGTCTCCCCCTTTATCTTCTGCCACTCTCCCTCTTACTGCATTTCAGCAGCAATGGACTTCATGTCTGGCCCTGGATGGCACCAAGTTATTTTCTACCTCAGGACCTTTGCACACACGACATCATCCACGCACGCCTGAAATGACTATTTCTTCTTGGTACCCCTACTCTTAACAAGGTTTTAGATCTTAGCTTAATATCACTGTCTCAGAAAAAATTACTCTCACTCCTAGGGACGGTCAACTTTCCCTGTTATGTCTTCTCATCACACTCTCCTTTTCCTTCATGGCACTTATGAAACTTTAAAATTACATGTCTATTTGTGGGGTTATATAATGAATGTCTAACTCATCCATTAAACTGTGAATAAAATCAAGGCAAAGACTGCGTCTATTCTGTTTACTGTGGTGTCCTAAGTAGTCAATTAGTGCATTCTCAGCAGCTGTATGTTTTTGGAATAAACAAATATAGCCACTAAGGAAGCGTCCTCAGTGCTATGGACTGAACTGTGTCCCCCAGCCCCCGCCATTCCTATGATGAGCCCCTAGGCCCCAGTGTGACTGTAATGGGAGGCAGAGCTTTTAGGAGGTAATTAAAGTTAAGTGCGATTATAAGGGTGGGTCCTACTCTGATAGGATTGATGGCTTTATAAGAAGAGGAAGAGAGAAAGCACTCTCTCCCCACCACATAGCCAGAAAGTGGCACAGGCAAGCCAGGAAGAGAGCTCTCTCCAGAAAATGAAATGGCCAGCACCTTGATCTTGGACATTCTAGCCTCCAGAACTGCGAGAAAATGGGATTTCTATTGTTTAAGCCACCCAATCTGTGGTATTTTGTTACGGCTGCCTGAGCAGACTACCACACTCAGACATCAGCCTTCTTTAAAGCCATTTTATGACCTGGATTATAGCCATTTGCTTTAGAAAACAATATAGAGATCTCATAGACATATCCTGACTAGATTTTAGAGGCTATGTATGACCTCTTTAAATTGTACTCAAAGAGAAATTCCCTTCAGGACACAGTACAGCTTGGTGCATACTGTAATCATGAAGGCCTCCCTTCCAAAGAGCTCCATGGATTAACTTGGTTTCATATTCCCCAGAATGGCAGCCAAGTGCTGAGGCCCACATTCCCCACGGCCCAGGTACTTGGGGTCATCACGGCAGGTGCCTGGGGCTCTGACCGCCCTCAGAAAAGAGGATATGAGGATGACAATGGAAGAGTGGGGCAGCTGAAGGTGTTCCGTATCCGTGTTCAAAGGTCGAAAAGTCTCTCAAAATCTGCGATGAACACAGATCCCTCCACCCTGGAGAAACGTGGACAGAGAAGGATCTTGGCACTTTGCCTTGACCTCTGAAAACCCTCCATTTTGTGGATTCTGATAAGCCCCATGCAGGAGACAGAAGGTGGGCACAGCTGGAGCAGCTCTTTGATTAGAAGCCAACATGGTGACCGGAGGAGGCAGCTGCGTGGGCCAGCCAACCTGAAGGGGGTGGGCTATCCACAGGTTAGGGAAGAGGGCTGGCTTTCTGAAGCCAAAGGACATGGGACACTTAGGTAGTAGAGTTTTCCTGATTAACAGGGGACAGGGCTTCCTCTTCTCCCAGCCGGCAGGGAGATAAGGATCGTGGTCTTTGCTCTCCTAGGTCTTGCAAACCACCTGCGACCACTGGTTTTCTGGAGAATACGCTGTCATGTGGTCAGAATGAGGGGCCACTCTAGAAAGACTGTTCCCTGGGGGCCCCTGGGGGGCTCAGTCGGTTAAGGGTCCGACTTCGTCTCGGGTCATGAGCTCGCCGTTTGTGGGTTCGAGCCCCGTGTTGGGCTCTGTGCTGACAGCTCGGAGCCTGGAGCCTGCTTCGGATTCTGTGTCTTCCTCTCTCTCTGCCCCTCCCCTGCTCATACTCTGTCTCTCTGTCTCTCTCTCTCTCTCAAAAATAAATAAACATTACCAAAAAAATAATAAAAAGAAAGAAAGAAAGAAAGAAAGAAAGAAAGAAAGAAAGAAAGAAAGAAAGAAAGACTGTTCCCTGAGAAACAAATAAACTGAAGGCAAAGATGAAAGAAAACAAGGCAGGAAGGTAGCTAGTAAATGCCTGCACCAAGTTCTTGGAATTGACGGTGGAAAATGATCTGTGAATTCCCAGTTGTTCCTTCCGGCCCTGCCAGGAAATGGTTTCTGCCCGAGATGTCAGGGGGACAGTGGACACGGTGGACAGACACAGCCAATAGTCATTTTTGTGTGTGTGCTGTTACCCCAGCCCCAGACACAACTGAGGCATCTCCTGACCTACTGGGGACCCACCCCAGCTCCTTAGAGAACCAAATATCTCCTGTGGTTCCAGAAGGCTCTTAATCAGCCCTAAAATACATATACTCAGGTATCTGACTCCGTTTGAGAGCCCCAACACCTCCCCAAATAGTGAAGATGTTAATAACTGTAACTAACACATCTAAGTGCTTCTCATGTGCATAATGCCCAGTACTTACTTCCTCACTTGATCTTCAGAGCAATCCTATGAGATTAGTACTATTTTTATCCCTGCTTTATATTTTGGGAAACTAAGCCTTAATTAAGTCATTTACTCAAAGTATAAAGCAAGGAAATAGAAAAGCCAGAACTCACACACAGATGACATAAAATTTATGTTTTTAACCACTCCATTTTACTAAGATGTCCCACTTTGTCGTAGAATGTCCATGGCCCCATCAGCTTCCACTTTTCTTTTTTTTTTTAATTTTTTTAATATTGTATTTATTTTTGAGAGAGACAGAGAGAGAGAGAGAGAGAGACAGAGTGAAAGTGGGGGAGGGGAAGAGAGAGGGAGACACAGAATCCGAAGCAGGCTCCAGGCCTCTGAGCTGTCAGCACAGAGCCTGACGCGGGGCTCGAACTCACAAACGGTGAGATCATGACCTGAGCCGAAGTCAGACGCTTAACCGACTGAGCCACCCAAGTGCCTCTCAGCGTCCAGTTTTCTGTGGACTTAGAAGCAATATGACTGACCCATGGACCCTGACAGGGGAGACCAACCATGTGGCAGAGCTACCTAGTCCCCAGGCAGCTTACTGGTGCGCCCTGACTGGCTGAGGCAGTCTCCCACCTGAATACTCTCTTCCCCTTCAGTTCAGTGTGACAAAATTAGCCAACGCCTATGATCTGTCAGGACTCTACCAGATGCCAATGGGCAAAATGAAAAGTAACACACAGGCTTTGCCCTCAAAGGTACAATCCAGCAGGCCCGGACAGCTGCACAAATAGGCATTTTTACTGTGATAAGTGAAGGCACAGGCAGAATGCTGTGGGAACATGAGGAAGGCACTGAGCCAGCTTGGGGATTCAGGGAGGCGTTCTGAAGGAAGTGATCCTTGAAATGAGTCTTCAAGCCTGAGTGAGCTGTGGTCAAAAAGAAGAAGGAAGAGAGAAAGAGAAAGAAAGAAGGAAAGAAGTGAGTGAGGAAGGAAGGAAGGAAGGAAGGAAGGAAGGAAGGAAGGAAGGATGGAAGGAAGGGTGGAAGGAAGGAAAGAAGGGAGAAAGAGGGACATTTGAGTCAAACGGATAGACCAAGAAAAGACATGGAGACATGGAAAAGCCTGCTGTGTGCTTGGATTTACAAGGAATTCAGTGTGAGGGGCACCTGGGTGGCTCAGTCGGTTAAGCGTCCAACTCTTGGTTTTGGCTCTGGTCATGATCTCACACTTTGTGAGTTCGAGCCCTGCATCAGGCTCTGTGCTGACAGCGCGGAGCCTGCTTGACATTCTCTCCCTCCCTCTCTCTCTGCCCCTCCCCCACTCACTCACTCTGTCTCTCTGTCAAAAATAAATAAACTTAAAAAAAAAAAACAAGGAATTCAGTGTGAGGCAGGAGGGGCGAAGACGAATGGCCAGAAGACTGGACACGTAGGAAGGACTCGATTCATGGCAAGTCTTATATGCTAGGCTGAGATGACAGGATTTCAACCCAAGGTCAGTAAAAGGCCAATGAAAGGATTTTAAACAGGAGAGCGACATGGTCTGATTTGTATTTCAGAAAAACCAATTTGGCTAAAGGGTTTAAGATGGCTGTTAAGAAGAACCAGACCGGAGCAGGATGATCAGTGAGAGATCTCTTGGAAACACAGCAGATACAGATAAAAGAGGGTGGGCCTGGAACATTTTCTGCAGATGATGACCCTCTGTCCCCATGTCACATTCTTCTTCCTCAGCTGAACCAATGCCCCAACTCAGCCCATGGCTTCTCATCCCTTTCCTGGATTATTTTCCGAACACCCCCAGGGCCATCTGCAAGGTGTCTGTGTCCTCAGCAGTGGCTCCTGACATCTTTTAATATCACTGGCAAATTTAATTAAAGTCACTGTTCCTCTGCTCTTCCAGATCATTAATAAAACAGTGCCACCAGGCCAGACTGAGCAAATTCTCCCTCCTGCTACGCCCTCCACTTTCTCCAATGGGAACACTGCTCCAGGCCTGTCACCAGCCTGGGTAGAGTCGTCCTGCTCTGCTTCTAAATCTGGGCCCCTGCACAGGCGTCACGGCCAATTTACATTAAAGTTTTAGTGCAGCCGGGCTGCACTGGATCCAACGTGTCACCGGAGTCCCTGAGCACTGCATCTTCTGTACCTCTTCTGCCTACAGGGATGACCGTCGGTACAGAGTCCTCTCTGGCAGTGCTCCCCAGAAACACAGGAACGAAATCCCTTGCACCCGCAAGAGTGGGAAAGATGTGACCTCGGCTGCTTAGGTAGTTTGTCACACTGGAGCTTGGATCCAAGGAGGAAAACATAATGGTGCTGGATTTTGTACATTATTATCTCTTTGAATCTTCATGGTGAAGGAGCTGCTATCATCATCGTGCTCCGTTTTGCAGGTAAGCTAATTTGAGCTCCCAAAGATTAAGTAATTTGCCTAAAAATCACAGTAAGTAGAAAACTAAGCATCTGAGTACTGGCAGCCCGACTCCGAGACATACGGTGTCCACCACTGGCTTGGGACGGACCCTGGATTTGGGGACCCCTTTGAGCAAGGGCCCAGGAAGGATGGGGTAGGCCTTTCTGGGTGTGCATGAGCTTGGCAGTTCTCCATACTCCAAGGCAGCCTGGAGCACTGACAGAGCCCCAGATTTGAAAGCAGGAGACAAGAGCTTTTTCCACAAGCTGTAAGAATTCAAAGACTCAGTGAACCTCTCAGGGGGTTAGCTTCCTCTTCCAGAAAACTCACGTCGGGTTGGATGGTCTCCATAGGTCCTCTTTGACAAAGGTGCCCCGACTGCAGACAGGCCTGTCTCTCCACGGGCAGGGAACCGAAGGGACACATTCAGGTTAGGTTGGCCCATAGCCCTGTGAGAACCAGGCACAGGATTCAGACTCCCATGGAGCCCTGAGAGTATAAGAGGGTAGGTTGAGGGAGGACAGTAGGAAAGGGGGGGCCCAAAAAAAGAGTCAAGGAGAGCCTACCTTCTGGATCTGCCAAAAGCACATTGGATCAAATCCATTTTTTAAACAACTGCTCTTTGAATGCCCATTTGGGGCCAAGCTCTGTGCTAGTGAGTGGGAGTGCAGCCACGAATGAGCTACACCACCTCTCCACCCTTACAGCGTTTTTATCTTCTGGTGAGGGAGGGAAGCAAATACGCAATTACAAGAGCGAGTGATTGCAATGATGCCACGGGAACGAAGATCTTTTACTTGTGCTGCTCTAAGCCCTCAGGTTGGTCACTTCCAGCTGTCTCAAACCACGAGGGCAGTGGCTGCAATGCAGCACGGCTTCATGACAGAGAGAACCTCGCAGTAGTACGTGGTATGGCATCTCACCGCTCTTGCTTCTCCGATCTCCTGAGCTTGTCGTATTTGCCTTCCCTGAAGACCGTCAAATTCGTAATAACATCCAAACCACAGGAAACCCCATGGGACCCTGCTGACGTTCTCCTCGGTGCCGTCGCACCAGAAGTGGCAGCCTCCCCGGGGGGGAGTAGGGCACCAGCAGGCCCTACGCACCTCATGCTTTGCACACACCATCTTAAAAATGACAACAAAAACAATAATCGTATCTATCCATCAAGGACCAGCTCTATGGCCAGAACTGCATTAAGTGCTTTTATGGCTGCTATTTCATACCCAAGCACCCCACGATAAGACACGTATTATTATCTGTGTTAGAAATGGGGGGATTTAGGGGCGCCTAGGTGGCTCAGCTGGGTAAGCATCTGGCTTCGGCTCAGGTAATGATCTCACGGTTCGTGAGTTCGAGCCCCATGTCGGGCTCTCTGCTGTCAGCACAGAGCCCGCCTCAAATCCTCTCTACTCCCCACCTTTCTGCCCCTTCCCTGCTCACTCTCTCAAAAATAACATATATAATTTTTTAAAAATTTAGAAATGAGAGGATTTGGGCTCAAAGATTAATAACCCACCCAAAGTCCACTAGATGAGCACTACTAGGCTATGAAATTTGGTATGTCCAATGCCCAAATCTGCTTTCCAACCCCAGGGGATGAGAGGGATGGTGGAAAAGTAGGGTAGGAATCTGGAGCCCATAAGTCAAGAACCTCGGGTCCCAGAACCCTCGACCTCCTTTGGAAAACCTTCCCCGACAACACCCTCTTCCTCCACCTTCTACACCCTCATGGAAACTCCCTGAGGGACCTCAACTCTATATTGGGAAGCCTTATTTTTTTACTTTTCTGTTTTAGGACAAGTGGTCACACTCAGTGAAACTCTACTGATAGGACAAAGAGGTTGGACGTGACCTCTGACATCCTCTCTGCCTCTCTGCCTAAAATTCTACGACTCAAGGGCTCATTGAGTCTATGATTCTAAGGTTTACCGGACTCTGTAGAAGCCAGAGGTTTTTGCCCTCTGCAAGTCTCTGGCAGGTCTAGGATGTCATAAACAATGAGAGTGGGCTGGAGACGTGGGAAGAGGAAAGGCTTTGCCCTCCGAAATTCTGTTTCTCCCCCTGCTGGATCTGCATCTGCCTTTAAGTCACCCCCCAGCCCCCATAGCGCTGGAGGCAATGATGGAACTAGGACCACATGCTGAAGAAGGATGTGCATTAGAATAACTCTGGAGCTCTAAAAACGTACAGACACCTGGATCCAGCTCCAAACCTAAGTTCTGGACTCTCTGGGAGTCCTAGATATTGAAGTGCCTTAAAATTTCCTTGCCTGATTTTGAGGTACAACCAAGGCTGAAAATCCTGGAAGAGAAGACGGGAATGCAGCCTGACCATGACATTTGTGTCTTAGGGATTCCGACCATGAGAGACTTTCTTTGGACCAGGAGAAGAACTCTTAGTGTATAGCGAGCTGTGACATACAATGGGTAGCACAAAGTCTTTCTGTGTCCCGGACAGATACCCCACACTCCTGGACTCTTGCCGTCACACCTTGCCAAGGATTGCCTACCCATCCAAGCAGACTTTCCCTCTGTGTCTCCCGAAACCTGCCGTCTGCTTGGTTTACACGTTTACTGAGGAAACAGAAAAGATCCAGAGGTCCCTCCCATTTTCATAGGAAAAAATGACGCTGCTCTTCCACTGCCAGCAGGACAGATTTCTAGTTATTTTCCCTTTCAGCGACGATGGCTTAGTTGGCTTGTCCACACTTGTTTCCTCAGGGTCTCTTAGCTTGCTCATTCATTTATTCTTTCATTCACGCATGCATGCATTTTTTATGAAACCCAGTCGGCGTGCCATGGGCTGACTTTCACAGAGTTATGAAAATTACTCTGATTTGTGCCCACCTCGTTTTGTTTTGTTTTTTTTTGTCTTTGCACACTCCGAAAAATTAGAATAAAATTTCCTAGAGGGTGGGAATTTTTATCCCTTTGGTATTTCTATATCCTCAGTGCCTATATCAGTGCCTGGCATATAGTAGTTACTCAGTATATATTTACTGAATGAATAGATACATTGAATAATTGTGCGAAAATAGAAAGCAGAAGATCCAGTGATTTCTCCCACTCTTGGCAGTGTTCATATGAAGCATCCCATCTGTCGGGGATGCTGTGAGCACGGTTTTTCAAGTCTGAGTAGTATGAACAAAAAATAATCCCCTGTGAGGAGCACCCACTTCACTTGAGGCCAGTGACAGAAAACCAAATAATTACAACAAAACAAGTACTAGATTTGGAAGCCTGTGCAATGTGCCAAGAGAGCACGGAGGAAGGGAGGCCTCATGCTGTGCCCAGAATCATCAGGGCCAGATTCATGAACCAGGCCACTTGAGATGTAGGATTTGAAGAAGGAACAGGAGTTAACTGGGTGGAAGCCAGTGTTTCTCAAAGAAATAGAAAGCCTGTGCTAACGAGCACGGCAGCCTGAATGAGGGTGAGCAGTGTGGCTGAAGGAACCGGGCACCGGGGCAAAGCTGCAGAGATAAGCAAGAAATCGTTCGCAAAAGGCCTTGTACACCCGGCCGAGGAATTAGAGCATTATCCCGGCGGCAACGGGGAACCTCTGAAAGTGTTTCAATCACAGGAGGGACAAGACTGATGTTTTTCCTCGGGATAGGAGGCCTAGCACGAAGACAGTGGGGAAACCAGGTAGATGAACAGAAGCAAGGAAAGACGGGAGGCAGGAAGACGAGTCCAGAGTCTCCCAAGGCATCTGAGTATGAGGGGGCAGAACCCGAAGCAAGGCAGTGAGAGCGGGCCTGTGGTGGAAGGTGTGGACCTGTGAGCTCTTTAAAGTAGAATCAATACGTTCTGGGGCGCCTGGGTGGCTCAGTCCACTAGGCGTCTGACTTCGGCTCAGGTCATGATCTCATGACCGTGGGTTCGAGCCCCGCATCGGGCTGTGTGCTGACAGCTCAGAGCCTGGAGCCTGCTTCGGATTCTGTGTCTCCCTCTCTCTGTCCCTCCCCTGCTCGTGCTCTCTCTGTCTCTCAAAAATAAACAAACATTAAAAAAAAAAAAGTAGAATCAATGCGTTCTGGAGACCAACTGAAACGAGGAGGCTGGTGAAAGAATATAAATGAGGCACAGCAAAAACCAAACCACATCAGACACCCTCTTCCTCCCCAGGGCCCTGCAGAGCTCCTCCCGCGTCAGGGATCTCCACAGTGCCCAAAGGCACAGAGGCCAAAGGAATCAACACAAAACCACTGAACTGAGATACACATTTTGTGTTAGGGACATCCTGTAGCAAATGAGGCCAGCGAGGGTCCTGGACTCTCCAGGAAGGGAGCAGGAGGGCCCTGGAATTCAACCAAAGCATGGGGGTGCTCCCTAGCCTGGTCACCGTCATCGCCATTTGCTCATTCGATCATCCAGACTGTGATAAACTCTGGAGACACAGCGATGAAGCAGGTCTGGTCCCTGCCATGGAGGACAGGAGAGAAAAGCTCCCAAGATCAGGATCCAAATGCGAGCAAAGGATTTGGGGATTTGCGTACACTGGCTGAGAACATCACAGAGCGGGCGGAGTGGGATTTCTCACGTCTGTCTCGAATGAGCGCGCAGTGTCACAGACAAGAAAACAAACTCGTGAGCACATTGCCCCTGTGAAATACTGCCAGCTAGAAAAATTAGAAGTATTTTTTAAAGATCCAAAACATTGGGAGGAACTCAAATCCTAGAGTGACTCCAAGAAAAGCCTGACTCTGCTCGTGGTTCGTGAGAAGAGTCTCTGTGTGCCCATCACAGCTGCAGGTTTTTGGTTCGGCCCGGGTTTGTGTTCCCGAACGTACTGCCCATAACGTGCCACGCTCTGTTCTAGCTACTGGAGATTCGCTATTAGACCTCTCGCCTGCACTCCCGCCGTAGCTGCCGATCTTGCCCCTTCCCTTGTAGTCTACTTTCCACAAAACGGCCCAAAGTGTCTTTTTAAAACCTCAATCAGACCACGCCATCCCTCGCAACCTTCTCTCCCTGCAGAACTCCTCACCCCCTTTCTGCCTTCACCTTCTAACTTACTGCCCTTCCCTCCTGCCACTCTTGTTTTGCTGCCTGCGTACTCCCCTGTAGCGAAGGCGGTGTTCTCTGAGGTTTCTAGAGCACATCAGGCGCGCACCTGCCCTAAGACCTTTGCATTTACTCTTCTCCCTGCTTCGAACACCCTTACCCTAAAGATCCCCATGGGTCACTGTTTCATATCATTCAGGTCTCAGATGCCAGCTTCTCAGAGGCTTTTCCCCTCCTCGCCTTATCCAAAGGGGGTCCCAGCGTCCCTGCCGGCACTCTCTGGAACACCATGGTTCGTTTTCTTTACAGCACGTATCACCTGCTGAAATCATCATTGTTTCTGTTAGTCTGTCTACTGGTTTATCGTAGACTATAAACCCCACAGTAGCTGGAAACCTGTCCCTCTTGTTCGCCTTCTTGCTGACAGCATCTTCAGGGCCTCGGCCGGCGTCCGGCCGAGTGAGCGTCGTGTTTGCTGAGAGGATCAATGCTGCCTCTGCAGAACTGAGCAAATACGGGAAAGAGGCACCAACGAGGGGGGCTTCAAACCTCCTGGGAAGCTGGAGGGTAGAGAGGTAAACGGTTAAAGCCACTGGCCGCACAGGGCAGTCCGTTTCCTTCCTTCAAAAGAACAAGAGCACACAGTGTTTGGACGGCAGTTCTGGGGCTATCCCTAAACACGATTTCTTCTCTGCACCACGGCCCCCCCATTGGCACCTTATCCCACAGTGTGTAGCATAACAATAAGCAACACGTGGGGTGCATCATTCGCTCTACAGATCTTAAGCCAACACTACATGCCAACGGTTTACAAAGGCCTCCGCGCTCACCTGGTCTCACGTAATCCTTTTGTGAGATCGCTCATACAGATGAGGAAACCGTGTGGGCTCAGGTAATTGCCAAGAATCTCTATGCCAATTAATAAGGGAGCCGGAAGCAAACCTTGGTCCTCCGGCTCCCCGAGGGCTCCTTCCACGAAGCCTCCAGGAGTTTAGTCATTTCAGAAAGGACCAAGAGAAAACCTCTCCTGCCAGGGCTGGGTCAAGGGAGTGAGAAGCCCAGGGCGGCTGGAGGGGGTATTGCTCCTCCCTCTCTCTGTTCCCCAGAGAAAGCCACCCGTGCTCTATCTTTTGGGGTTGCCCACGGAGAGAGGAATGCCACCCCTCTGCCCTGCTGCCTACGCACCAACGGGAAGCTGGTGATTAGCTGCCTTTATGTACCTTTTCCCCGGCTCGTTCTCCAGGAGCCTGATTTATTTTAATGCCATTTAATTTCTCTTAATTTTCAAATGTTGAAATATGGAATTAAATCATATCATTGCCTGAATGGAGAACAAAGGGGCTCTGGCGAGCAGTCAAAATCATCTCTCTGAGCCACGGCTGGGGGTTCTCTTGTACCATCAGCTCTAGGGCACTCTGGGCCTCCTTCAACAAGAAGGTGCCAGGGGCAGACTCCGAGGATGGGAGGGGGGTCAGCTGTGCTCTCTCACCACTCCTGTCACGATTCCCCTCGAAGCCGACTCCCCCACTGCTTCCTCCTGAGGGGCCAGAAGGCACAGGCTCAACTCAGCTCTTCCAGCGTCATAGGGGAGAGAGGACGCTGGTGTGGCAGGGGGTGGCCAGAGCCTCTGGAAAGCTCCCGAGCAGAGCAGTCCCACAAAGACCCTCAGCAGAGTCTGCGTGGCTCCAGACACAGCCTTCCTGGACGGAAAAGGAAGCGGGGTGCGGTGCAGGAGCATTTGGGGTCTAGAGCATTACTGGTCATTCTGTGAATGCCCCGCAGTGTTGTAGGGGGAGGGGACTCTGTGCAGGAGTGCCAGCCGAAGGCCATCAGGACACTCAACCAGCTCGGGGCCCGGTGTAGGCCACACATCCAGAGAGTTGAGTTGGCTGGCCATGCTGATCTCTAGAAACCCAGTGAGATAACAGACACACCGGGGACTTCACCACTGGCTTCTTTTATGATAAATGGGACAGATCCCCTTTCCTGACCCCTCAAAAGTAAGGGAGGTTATTCATTTATTCACTCCTTCCTTATTCGTTGAAACGCCCACCGCAGCATGTGACAGAGAGAAAAAGCACGTGGTCCAAGAGGGGTGGGAAGCCACCTGGAAAAACAAAACAAAACACCTGCATTTCAGCATGTCCGCAGATGCGGTGTTAAAATCCAGAGGAAGGGACTGCTCTCCGCTGAAGCCTTCCCATCAGGAAGAGGCACTGGAATGGAACACTGAGGAACAGGTGAGAAGGAAGCCATGAACAAAGGCACAGAAGAGGAAAGGACAGGTTTACTGAGGTGCCCACATAGGAACTGTGGGGCGAGAAGCTTCACGTGCAGCGGCGAACCAGGCCGTGGAGAGCCTTGAGTACAGGCAGGTGGACAGCGGCCAAACACAGGAGGCCCCTCAGGGTTTCTGTGTAGAAAAACGGCAGGCCCAGAAGGGTGTTTTAGGAGGGGGTTCTTGTACCAGTCTCTTTTTTTTTTTTTTTTTTTAAACGTTTACTTATTATTGAGAGACAGAGAGACACAGAGCATGAGCAGGGGAGGGGTAGAGAGACCGGGAGACACAGAATCCGAAGCAGGCTCCAGGCCTCTGAGCTGTCAGCACAGAGCCCGACGCGGGGCTCGAGCTCACACACTGCAAGATCGCGACCCGAGCCGAAGTCGGCCGCTCAACCTACCGAGCCACCCAGGCGCCCCGATGCTGTACCAGTCTTAATACGAATTGGAGGGTGAAGCTGGGACGGCGTCAGGAAACTATTTTATGTAGTTTAACAATAACAGCCACTACTTCATGGGGTATGGTAAGGACTGAATGGGAAAATCAAAGTCAAGCATTTGGCAACCGAGTATCTGTCAGGTGGTAAACTCCTAGAACAGTAACTATCGCCGGTACCGTTACTATTTCATAAGAGCTTATCAGATGTACTCAGGTGCGGGTGGTAGGGATAGAGAAGATGGGGAGGGACTTCTCGGACACTAGCAATATTCAGGCAAATAAGGCAGAGGAGTCAAAGATAAACTTGGGGATTTTGAGCCAAGGTGACTGGAAGTCGGATGGTGCCATCAACAGAAAGTGGGAAGTCAAGAGAAGTAGCTTCTAAGGACAAAGCCAATTTCAGTTTAGCAGAAACTCGGTTTGAGACGCTGAGGTAGCACCTTGTCAGAGATACCGTGCAAGTGGCTGGAAACAAGACACTGGGCGTGGAGAGCTACAGTGACGGGGAGCCACCATCACGGCACCAACCACTGAGGGAGACTGCCGAGGGCCAGTGGGGGAGGGGAACGCGAGGGAGGAGAGACCCCTGGAGAGGAAGAGCAAGGGGGCCGCCTAGAGAACTGAGGGTCCTGGAGAGCTCAGTGTGGTGGAAGCCAAGAGGGGCGAGTTGTCTAGAAGGAACTGTCGATCTTACCTGATGGCGGGGAAAGAGATCAGAAACGAATTCCTATATCTGGGGAAGTGAGAAGTCCTCGGCGGACGGCAGTCGAGCAGAGGGTACCAAAAAGTGGGAAAGCATGGGGCTAAGTGAATGAGTGAGGTGACGAGATGGGAGACAGATGTTTACTCTAAAATTTCAAGAGTTTGGTGAAAGCTGGCTGGAAAGGGAGCAGGAAGGGGTAGGAATTGGATGAGGGACATTCTTTTCCAGATGGCGCTTGCTGAGCATTCTAAGAGTTGGAGGGAGGGGATCCAGTATGGAGGAGAAAGTGCACAAGGCAAGCTGATGAAGGCAGCGCAGGGGCGGCCGCCAGGCCCCGTGCAGGAGAGGAAGGGAGACCTTTTCTACTCCGAGACTAGTGGCAGGGCAGGTGAGGAACGAAGTGGGCAGGTCCGGGTGCAAAGGAAGAGCTGACCAAGTGCACACTGCCTGCCTTCAATCTGTAGGACGAGCGTAGCAGTGCCCGACTCTAGGGGCCTCTCTTCTCAAATGGTTTCAGAAACGACCACAGGGAAGCCAGGGCAGGATTTCAGTTTCCAGTCCCACTTCGGGATCCAGGCCCCCCATGAACCAGCGCCCCTGCATACGACCAGGGAGGCATGATTTGTCATGGCAAGTATCAAAGCAGTACATTTCATCCAGGATGAAACAGAGCTGCTGTTTTGGTAGACGTGATTCTGTATACCATCCGCAAATATCCTTGATTCTGGAATTAGTCTTTATTCACTCTCCATGTTATCAAAAACGACACATATACATACACATACACATATACATACACATGTACATATGCATATACTTGTGATTCTCTCCATCTAAACATCTTGCTCAATAGTGTCTATGGATCCAAATACGGATCTGAATCCTCCTTACCCTTCCAGACCTCAGAGATCTCAGGTCTTTGGCAGATCACCTGGCTTTGCAGCTCAGTAGACGAGGAAGTGTGTTTTACATCTGCTGGAGCCACTTTTCCTTCTCTTTTCCCTAGGGCGCCTTGTCAGTGTGGGGTTTAGAGTGCCCATACAAAACACAGACAAGCAAACACAAGCCAATCTCATTGAAGAAAATGGGGGAATGTCTTCCTAGAAGAGCAGCTCCGGCTTGTGGGCTAAAACAGAATGAGGAACCCATACCCCTCCCTCACAGGCCACCCAGAAGATGCCCAAGAGTTTCTACTGAGTTTCTACTGAGGCCTCCCAACTCTCTGCCTTGGTCTCTCTCCCTACATTCCAGTCTCAACATATCTTCCCAAATGCAAATCTGAACAGTCACTTCAGTGCTAACAACCTTCCTAAAGCCCCCACTGGAAACAGTGAAATTCCTTAGCACGGAGTACAAGCCCTTCAAGGTTTGGCCCCTAGGGTCCTCCAAACCCCTCTCCCAGAATTGTACCCTCTGTCTTCAGTCATTTGGAAGAGCCATTATCCATGTTAGGCCTTTGCATATGGATCCCCTGCGTCATAACACTTTCTCCCCACTCCCTTCTCTGCTTTCACCAAAGCCAACCCCTACCCATCCTTTCTTTGTGGGATGGCTGTCCCTAGAAGTCCTCCTTAAGCCCCCAGAAGAGGTGATCTCCCTTACATGCTTCCACTACACCCAGGATTTACCTTCCACTGAAAGCAATCACTTTATACGGTAACTGCAGTTAACTAGTTGATGATCCCTGCTGGAATGAATGTGTGTTTATGAGGAAAAGGACCATTCTATTTTATTTGCCTCTGTACCAGGCAAATGGCTGGCAGAGTAGGCTGTCGTTGAATACTTACTGAACAAATAACTAATTGAATAAATGAGTGCTTTTTCCTTTCGGAGACTGATATATTTCGGAACTTCACCAAATATCTGAACCTCTAGGCAAAACCCCCAGGCTTGAGTGAGAAGGGGGTTGCCCTCTCTTCTCACCTAACCTTGGTATATTAAAGGGAAGCCAAGACGTGTGACCCATTTCCCCAAATCCAGATTGGGAGCAGGGATGGACCAGGGAACAATGCCCCAGTGACTACCATGGACAATACCAGCAACTATGCCCAAAGACTGGCTCAGGGACAGGGCAGGGATGGGGCAAGAACACACCCCCCCAGCTTCAGGGTTCCAGCCCAGGAAGGAGCCTAAAGGAAGGAAATGTTTTTTTTACAGGGTGAGTTTGTTATCCTTGTTCTCTTTTCTCTGATCAGGAGACCACGGAAGGCAAGTACAAGAGACACCAAAGTGGAGATCAGAGGACCAGGAGCGGAGAGGAGGGATAACTTGGCTCTTCAAGTTCATTCGTTCATCCAGCATTTACTGAGTGCCTACAGCATGCCAGGCACAGTGTGAAGTCTTGGGGTTACGATGTGAATAAACACGAGCCATGTTCCCTCTCTTCATGCAGCTTCCTGTCTAGAGGTGTGACAAGCATTACTCAATCACGTAAGTAAATTTAATGTGCATCTTTAAGAGACTTCAAAATAATAGGTTCAGGTTATGAATGTATAGAGAGGCTGGCCCAGTCAGAGAAGGTCTGGAAGGCTTCCTGGAAGAAGTAACCAATGAACTAAGAGCTGGAGGTGGAAGAGGAGTACATGAGACAAGAATAGGGTTGGAGTTTAGGGGTGCTGGGAGAACAATAAAGCATTCTGGGTACAGAAAACTGCATGAACAGCCTTCCTATCTCCATCAAGCTCAAGAAGGACTTCAGCCAAGTTCATTTCTTTACACTCCATCTGCTTCTTCTCAGCCCAATACCTGTATTTTATTTAAAGGAAAAGGCTAGGAAGTGGACCTGTGCGCGGGGGCTGCGGGTAGGACTTGTAGATGGTAAGCTGGGGTGATCAGCCCCCACCAAGTCACCCTCAGCTCTGGGATCAATCATCCTGGGGCGAGGAGGTGCAAGGCACAAGAACGCAGGTTCCTCTCCAACTTGGGAGGCCGGCACAAAGAAGGGCCGGCGGAAGGCCAGCGCCCCAAGAGTGCACGGGTCCCCCTAGTTCAGGAAGAGCATGGCGCAGCAGCTATATTTGAAAATCGAGGTAAACAAGCGCTCGGCTCAAGTGGATGGGGCACAACAGCTGTGGAAGATTAATCACACGCGGCCGCAAGTCACGAGGTCGCCAGAGGCCCTGAGGGTTCCCTTTCGGTGCCCCACCAGCAGGCCGGCTGCTCGCCCATCACGTACCCACAACTCCCCAGTCTGGGGTGTTTCTTGACCATCATGGGGCTCGGAGCCTCGCTGCCTGCCCTTCTGAGGAACTGCCCCAATTTCTACCCTCTGCCCCGGAGCCCCAACCACCAAACGTTCAGGGTTTGTTTTACAGTCGCCAGAAAAGACCAGCGAGTGAGTGAGTGAGAGTGAGAGAGAGAGAGAGGCGGGCAGCAAGCGGGTAAATTTATGGCACTGCATTAAAGGCATTTGTTCTATTTAAACCCCCCCCCACTCCCTCCACGGTTAAAAATAAAACACACTGAATAAAGACGAAATACTGCTTCCCACCCCCCACCCCCAGAGCAAATCGCTTTCTACATCTCCCCCAGTGGCTCAGGTCCTCGGAGCAGGTCAGGCAGGGTCTGCAGAGCAGCGCTAGCCTCCGAAAGAGGGCCTGTGTGCGTGCGTGTGGTGTGTGCGCGCGTGTGTGTGTGTGTGTGTTGGGGGGGGGGGGATAGTTACACACCTCCCTTCTCTACACCTGGCCGCGGACCGCCCAGACCCCCGCGGTCGGGAAGGCCCAGGACCGGAGAAGCCCTCTCTCTCCCCGCCCCCTTGGCCGCGGCGGGCCGGTGCGCCGGGGCTGCGGTTCCCGACCCGCGGCCGCGGAGTCCCGGGGTTGGGCGCGCGCGTGCGTGTGGGGCCGCGGGCGCGCGCCGCGGGGGACCGCTCTCGGCTCCTAGCCCCCGACCCCGGCGGGCACTCACGGCCCCGGGAGCGCCGCACGCCCCGGCACGGCCGGCACACGGGCACACACGCAGCCGGCCCGCGCCGCAGCATTCGGTCCCCCCGCTGTGCACCCGCCGCCCGAGTGCACACACATGCCCCGGCGTCTCGTTCTGCCCCCCCACCCCCGACCCCCCCCCCACCAGACACTCTGCCACAATACCACCCCCACCCCGGGCTCCGCAGACAAAACGTTCACTTTCCGGGGCACCCTCCCCCCACCTCTCCAGGCACTAAAACCCACAGGAAGGCAGCCCGTATGAATGATCTTGAGAAATAACTTAATTAACACAAGCATTCCCAAGCGAGAGCCCTCCGGGGAGGGGGGGCACCCCAACCCCCCAGCCTCGGCCGCCCGCCGAGGGGGAAGGGCAGGAGGCTCACCCCATTACTCACCGTTTCCTCTCGGTCTCCGGAGCGGAGTGGCCAAGCGAGGGGGAGAGGAAGGTGCGCGACGCCCCGCCGCCCGGCTGCTCAGCGGCCGCAGCGGCTCATCGCCCCCGCGGGCTGCCCGCCGGCCGCAGCCGCGTCCGGGGCATGTCAGTCGGCCGCCGCCGCCGCCCGCGGGGCTCGTGGGCTCGCAGCCTTCGGCGGGGCGCGCGGGCTGCGGCCAGGGCAGGGGGCCTGGAGAGGAGCGGGGAGACCCCCCTGCCGAGGACCCCCGGAGGAGCCCGGGCCGGGGCGCGGGCTCGGGAACTGAGCCGGGGAGGCCCGGAGTCCCGGCCGCCGGCAGCGGGGGGATCCCTGCCGGGAGGGGCGGGAAGGCGGGCGGCCCGGCGCGCCCTGGCGGCTCCGAGGGACCCCGGCTCGCGGCCGCGTCGCCGGGGCTTTCCCGGGGCTGGGCGCGCGCCGGCTCTCCGCCCGGCACGCCGTCACCGCGGGGGACGTGTCGGCCTCGCCGCGCGGAGGGTTCGCGCGGAGGGGCTGGTTTCTGGGCGAGCCGCGAGCTTTGCCCATTAAGCTGCAGCAAGAAGCCAAATCAAAAAGCCAATCTCCAAGCCTCCCAACCGAACGTCACCCTATCAGCTGGGAGCCAGGGAGCCGCACCGAATGACAAGCCGCGCATATTTATCCTCGCGCGCCGAGGGGGATTTTCAGATAGCGCCCCGAGCAGCCGCGGGCGAGTGGACCTGCGCCTCGCGGCCCGAGGGCCCCCGGGGGGCCGAACGCGGGCGGAAGCCCTCGCCCGCGGCCACCCACCCAATCGCCGGAGCCCGGCGCCCGGGCGCCTCCCGGCCCGCGGCACTCCCGACACGGCGGCGCGTCCTGACCTGGATTCCGCGGAGTCCGGGGCTCCGGGCGGCGGGCGGGGAGGGCGGCCAGGCGGGCGCGCGGCACCGGCTTTCCCCTTGTCCTCAGGAGACGCCGCCTGCAATTCCGAAATGAAGTCTCCACCAACACATCTGTGGTTTTTAAATATAGCAGGGGACGATTACCCAGGCAGGGTCCACCCAGGCCTAAGGGAGGAGTTGAGGGGGGGATGGAGGTTGGCAGGGGAGGGAAAAGAAAACTCCCTTTTTCCCCTCTTTTTTTTTTTTTTTTTTTTTTTCCCTTCTGTTCTTGGTGCAGAACTCTGTCATTTTCTCAACCCAAATCAAACAACAGCTTGTGCGAGACGCTTGGGTGAGCGCTGGTATGTTGGCTTTTGGGTTTTTAAGGCTAAAAATAAGAGGGGGCTGCGTCCCAAATTGCTGCCTACCCTGGGCCTGGAGCCTGGAGGAGACATGGTCTTTTGATGCAGCAGCAGAAGTAGGGTTTGGGGCTTGGCTCAGACAAAATGTACACACGCAGCCTGAAATCGGATGCCTGTAATTTCTTCTATATTTGTCAGGCGTGGTCCTGGAGGCAGGAGGGATGGCCAGGCCTCCCCTAAGAATGAGGTTTCATCTAGTTTATCGGTGGCCATTAGGCAGATCTAAAACGAGCTTGGTGGCTGGCTGGGCCTTTGGAGAGACAGCAGTAGGGGTGCTGGGTCGGAACAGAAAGGTGGGAAGTTGTTCACCTCAGGCCTCTGCAGCCGGAAGCAAGTACGAGGGGCCAAAAGAATGATACTTAGCAAGTATCAGCACCTCCTTAAGGCCAGGCGCCTTGCTAATGAATCTGATTGCATTATTTTATGTCATCCTCGTGAAACTCTGTGAGATAAGTAGAATTATTAACTCCACGTTTCTGTTGAGGAAATTGAGCCTTGGAAAGGCCAAATAACCATCCCGGGCCCACGAACAGCAGAGCCAAGGATTGGAATAAGGTGGAACCAACTAGAGTTTTCACTGATAACCACAGCAGTATGTGCAACTCCCAGGATCCCCAGCTCCCCTGAGTTCTAGAACAAGATTGGTCCAAAGAGACAAGTAGGCATAGGAGTTAGAAAGTGTCTGAGCCTAGGACGACTTGAGTTCTTTTCTGAGCCCTTGACTCAGTGTTCCTTCAGCACATCATGGGTGGCTTCCACCCTGAGTTGAGTCCCGGAGGTGCTCCTAACTGAGCCTTGTGATCTCAGCCCTGCACCTTCATGGCCCTTGAGTTCGGTGGTTAGGGCTGAGACACTGACTCTGTAGGGTTTCAATAATTTCTTTTTTTTTTTTTTAACATTTATTTATTTTTGAGACAGAGAGAGACAGAGCATGAACAGGGGAGGGGCAGAGAGAGAGGGAGACACAGAATTGGAAGTAGGCTCCAGGCTCTGGGCCATCCCAGAGCCTGACGCAGGGCTCGAACTCACGGACCGCAAGATCGTGACCTGAGCTGAAGTCGGACACTCAACCGACTGAGCCACCCAGGTGCCCCAACGGGTTCCAGGCTCTGAGCTGTCAGCACAGAGCCCGACACGGAGCTTGAACTCACAAACCACAAGATCATGACCTGAGCCAAAGCCAGGTGCTCAACCGGCTGAGCCACCCAGGCGCCCCTTAATAATTTCTAAAGTTTGAGGATTTTAGGGTATGTCACTGGTGGGATTTTCTTTGTGTCTGTTTCCATGGAGATCCACAATGTTGATCTGTCCACAGTCAAGACCAAGAGATGGCCAGCGGGCGCATAAATTGGTGTAGCTTTTAGGGGAGGGCACTTTTGAAAGATATATCAAATTCCTTAAAAAATGTGAACTTCTTTTGACTCAGTAATTTTACTGGGAGAAATTTATTCTAGGGCAATAGTTAAGGGTGTGCTCAAATACTTACAAGGATATTCATGGTAGTGTTTAGAATAGTGAAAAATTGGAAACATCTTAATTTTTCCCCCAGAATTGGTTGAAGTCGATCATGTTATGGAATGATGTATTCTATCATTATAAAAATGCCAGTGCAGCATTCCACGTACTGACATGGAAAGGTTTTCATGATATGTTATTGAGAGAGAAGAAAAAACAGAACATGGAGTGTGTGTGTGTGTGTGTGTGTGTGTGTGTGTGTGCACACGCATGCCCCAGCAGCATAAACATACCAAAATGGTAATGGTGGTTGTCTTTGAGTGGTGAGATGCCTACTGGTTTATTTTTCTATTGAAATCAAACGTGTCGAGGCATAATTTACATACAAAAAAATTCACCTGTTTTAAGTATACACGTTTGATGGATTTTGACAACAGTACATACAAGGACAACAACTGCAATCAAGATACAGAATGTTTACATCTCCCCCCTGAAGGCTTCTAGCTCCTTTGCAGTTCTCCCTCCTCCCCACCCCCACCCCCACCCCCAAGCAACCATTGATCTGCTTTCTGTCCCTGGAGATTAGTGTTGCTTGTTCTAGAGTTTTCTTCTCTTTGTGTGTTTCTAGCTCTTGCTCTTTCTTCGAGGAACATGACCCATTCACTGAAACAACAACGGCAACAATACAGACAGAATGGGTCTTGTCCTTTTTTTAGAACTACCCACAAACTGCCAGGAGCCTCCTCTTCTTGTCACCTGTGGCAGGGTGTGACTGCGTAGAAAGGTAGGAGGTGAGGGAAGCGTCACACGTTCACCCACTGCTGTAGGCAGAGCGATGCGTGTGGGTTTATCTGACCTCTAGGTACACCGAAGCGAACAAAACCCAGCCCTCCCTTCTGAGCCTCTGTGTCCTCACCAGTTCCATGGAAGAAGTAATAATAACAATAACATCCACCTCATGGGGTTGATGTGAGGATTCAGTGGCTCAGCAAGGACTAAACTGTTACAGGCTGAAGGGTCACCCCCACCCCCACCCCCACCCCCAAATGTGTAGGTCGAACTGGTAAACCTCCTGCGCTTCAGAACGTGAGGTGAAGAGGTAGTTAGTTAAATGAGGTCATGAGGGTGGGTCCTGATGGAATGACTGACGTTCTTATAAGAAAAGGAGATTAGGACACAGACAGGGGGAGGGAATACCACGTGAAGACATGCCAGGAAGCAGCCATCTGCAAGTCGAGAGAGAGGCTTCGGCAGAAATCAAAACCTTCTGACACCTTGATCTTGGACTTGTAGCCTCCGGCGAGGGAGAAAACATATTTCCGTTGTTTGAGCCACCCAGCCTGTGGTATTTTGTTATGGCAGCCAGAGCAGACGAATTCAGAATCCAAGTATTCTGGCTGATTCTATGTGTGTCTGCTATATTCCAACTTTAAGGAGTTACCTGAGGTTATTTGGAAGCTTGAAACAACCTGACTTTTAGAATTAAAAAAAAGGCAGGGGGGAAGGAGACCAGCTTTTACTGAATGCACGCTATGACACTGTGCTATACACTTTTATGTGTGTTTTTTCACTCCGTAAATATTTGTGGAACACCTTCGATGTGCCAGATACTATTCTAAGTGCTGGGGACACAGCTACAGATAGTGAAGGTAAAAATCCCTGCCCTCATAGAACCTACATTCTCAAGGAAGAGACAGATGATAAAAATGAATGAACACAATACACGGGGCAGTGGAGAAAAAAACAAAGCAGAGGAGAAGGGTAAGGGACTGCGGAGGGAAGGAGGGGACACCGTTTGGCTTCTTAACTGAAGCGCCTTGGGGAGTTTGTCCTGGAAGCTTCATTGAGAAAGTGGCAGTGGAGTGAGAACTCAAAAGGGGAGGGGAAGGGAGCCGTGTCGATGCAGGAGGCGGTGATGCCCTTCTTTCTCCAGGGGCTGGCAGCCCAATGGGGCAGATGGTGAATATTGAGAGCCTGCCATGTGGATTCTCTCTTATGCCCCATTATTTACCGTGACGCCCCAGGGCTCCACAAGTTGGTGGCACATCGCAAGGAACAGCGCTGCCTGCCTTTGCTGCCTCTACCTCTGCTAGTTTCAGGCACCGCTGTATCCAGGTGCCAGCCTTCCGCGGCCCTGGGACTAGAAAATCTGAGAGTAGCTGAGGAGAGGAAGAAACAGACAATCAAGTTGAAGCTTAAGGTAAGTCCTGGAGCAGCTCTGTCAGAGAGAGAAAAGTTTCATAAGGAATTTTTGACAATAGGCTAGTTTAGTAAGATCTAATTCTTCCCTGTGGGTTATATAATTTGTAACCTTCTTATAACTTATATTTCCAGAATCTTTCACTGAATTATTTTTCTTCGGTTTTCCTTTAATGAAATTGTCTACTGAAGTAGAACACGCATACAGACAAGCGCACAGGTCGTAAGTATAAGCTCAAAGAATTTTCACAAAGCGATTATAATTCATTGAATCATCACCCAGAACAATAAATATTATGTGTCCTAGGTACTCCTCAGGTCCCACCCAGTGGCATTTCCTTGTCTTCAAAGGTAACCACTCTCCTAACTTCTGAAACGCTACCTGAGTTTAATGTGATTTGGGGATTTTGTGCAAAAGGAAGCATAATGTGTACTATTGTGTCCGCTCACAGTATGTCTGGAAGGGTCACCCAGAGTGTGTGTGGCAACTGTTTGTGACTGGTCTTTGCGTGGCGTTTCCACTGAACGAATACGCCACAGTGCAATTTTTTATTCTGGTCATGATTGACATCTAAGTTGTTTCCAGTTATATGTATCTTTGGGCTATTTTGAATAATGCTGCTATGCACACTTTCATACGTGTGTTTTGGTTCACATGTGTACTGGGTTCTCCTGGGTGTTTACCTCGGAATGGACTTGACGGCTCGTGAACATGCACCTATAATGGATAATGATGGGTTTTAGCTGCTTGTAGCCGTTAACACCTGCCCCTCCCTAGCATTGCGGCATCACGTTGCTGGCAGTGCTTAGTATTATCAATCTATTTGATTTTAGCCATTCCAACGGGTGTGTATTTCCCTTTAATTGTGCTTGTCATTTACATTTTCCTACTGACTCTTGAAGTGGGAACTTTTTCATACACAGTCATTCGCTTTTGAATATCCTCTTTTGTTAAGTGTCTGATTGAGTCTGTGGCTTATTTTTCTATAAGGTTGCCTTTGTCTTACTGACCTGTGGAGGGGGGGTCTTTATATATTCTGGATATGAGACCTCTGTCATTACAAGCATTGCAAATATCTCCTCCCAGTCTGTGGCTTGCCTTTTCATGCTCTTCATTGTGTCTTTTGATGAATAAAAGTTTTTAATTTTTAGTTTTGTTGTTTTAATTTTAGAGAAAGAGAGAGAGAGAGAGAGTGTGTGTGTGTGTGTGTGTGTGTGTGTGAGCAGGGGAGAGGGGCAGAAGGACAGAGAGAATCTTAAGCAGGCTCCATGCTCAGTGGGGAGCCCATCATGGGGCTTGATCCCACAACCCTGGGATCATGACCTGAGCCGAAATCAACAGTCAGAGGCTCAAGTGACTGAGCCGACCAGGTACCCCTAAAAGTTTTTAGTTTTCGTGTAGCACAGTTATCATTTTTTTTTTTTCTCTATCCTAAGTGCTCTCTGATCCTTTGTCTGTCCAAGGTCATCAGGATATTTTTCCATGTTATCTTCTAGAACTCTTAATTTTTATCTTTAAAGTTTGGCTCTATAATTCTTCTAGAATTGTTTTTTTTTTTAATTTTTTTTTAACGTTTGTTTATTAACAGAGACAGAGCATGAACGGGGGAGGGTCAGAGAGAGAGAGGGAGACAGAATCGGAAACAGGCTCCAGGCTCTGAGCTGTCAGCACAGAGCTCGACGCGGGGCTCAAACTCACGGACCGCGAGATCATGACCTGAGCCGAAGTCGGCCGCCCAATCGACTGAGCCACCCAGGCGCCCCTAGAATTGTATTTTTTAAACGTTTTCATTTGAGTGTAGTTGACACAAACATAAGTTCCAGGTGTACCACGTCATGATTCAACTTCTGTGTACATTATGCTGTGCTCCCCACAAGTGTAGTTACCATCTGTCACCGTATAACACTATTACAATATCATCGACTATATTTCCTACAGTGTGTCTTTTATTCCCGTGACTTATTCATTCCATGACTGGAAGCCTGGATCTCCCATTCTTCCTCACCTATTTTTGCCCTTCCCCTCACTGCCCTCCCCTCTGGCAACCACGAGCTGGTTCTCTGTATTTATAGGGCTTTTGATTTTGATATCTTTTTTGATTTAACGTAAAGGAGGGGTGAAATTTCGTTTTCTTCCCGTGTGGACATACAAATGACCCGGGACAATTTGTTGAAAAGAGATCATTTCACCCGCAACGTCACCTTCTGATACAAACCAAGTATTGGTGTATGTATGGGTCTGTTTGTGGACTCTCTGTTTTATGGGTTTATTTTTCTATTCTGTACCTCATATGTCTTAATTTCTGTAACTTATAAGAAATCTTGCTATTTAGTAGAGCGAGTGTTTTCGCTTCGTTCTTTTCATGAGTATCTCGGTTATTCTTGTATACATACAAATATGTATTTATTTGCAATTGCATATAAATTTTAGAATCAGTTCATTGATTTTCACAAAAATGCCTGCCGGATTTTTATTAAGATGGCACTGAATCTATAGATCAATTCGAAGATAATTTACATCTTTATAATATTGAGTCTTTTGACTCATGAACAAGGATTAGCGATCTATTTATTTACATTGTCTTTACATTCTCCCAGCAATGTTTTGTTTTATTTGTTTGAGAGTAAGAGGGCAGAAGTGAGAGGCAGAGAGAGAATGCCAGGAGGGACAGAAGGAGAGAGCGGGGAAGTGGGGAGAAGAGAAAGAGAGAAGCAGGGCTCACCCCAAGTGCAGCTTGAGCTCACCTGGAGCAGGGTTCCAGCTCACGAATCGCGAGATCATGACCCAAGCCAAAGTCAGCAGCTTAACTGACTGAGCCACCCAGGTGTCCCTATTCATTTCTGAGAGAGAGACACAGAGTGCGAACTGGGGAGGCACAGAGAATGAGGGAGACACAGAATCTGAAGGAGGCTCCAGGCTCCAAGCTGTCAGCACAGAGCCCAACGTGGGGCTCGAACCCATGAACCATGAGATCATGACCTGAACAGAAGTCAGATGCTTAATGACTGAGCCACCCAGGCGCCCTCCCAGTAAAGTTTTAAAATGTATAGGTCTCACACATATTTCTTTAGATTTATTCCTAGGTATTTAGGTTTTGTTATACCAGGCAAATGGTATTGTTTTCTTTTTGTTGTTAAACAAAATGTTATGTTGCACTGTTTTTATGGTAAATAAAATACAACTGATTTTTGTGCACTTACTTTGAATACAGTGACAGCACTAAAATTTTTAGTTCTAATAGTGGCAGACTTTGCTTTGTTCATTTTCCTCATACATGATCATGTTTACGAATTTCTTCCTTTCAAATCTCATTTTTGCATTGGGTAGGATATCAAATACAATGGTAAATAGAAGTGGACATAGTGGGAATCTCTCTGTTTTTTTCTTTATCTTAATGTAGTTCCATTAATAATGGATAATAGTTTTGATGTTTTTATTAATATATTTCTGCAATAATAATATATGTCCATAATAGTGGAGAATATTTCCCATAGTTCAATATTTTCCCATTAAATATGATGTTTGCTGTATGTTCTTTCTAGAAAATCTTTATATTAAGGAAGTTCCCTTCAATTCTTAGTTTCTTAAGGTTTTCTGAAATATCATAAACTTGTATTGAATGTTATCAAATGCTTTCTTTATATCTATTGAGATGACTGTATGAAGTTTTTCCTTAATCTGTTAAAGTGGTAAATTATATGGACTCATTTGCTAATGTGAAATATCCTTTTATGTGTATTAATGGATTTGGTTTGTTTCTAATTTGTTAAGGATTTCTGTATCTATATTCACGGTAGAGATTGGGCTGTAATTTTCTGTTCGTGTAATGTCCCTGTCGGATGTTTTCCACAAATTTGTCTTTTCACAAAACCGTGTAGGGTGTTCTTGGTCGTTAGGATTCCCATTCACCCAGGTTCCTTTGTCTCAGTTCAGAGCTCACAGCTTCTCCCTTCCCTCCCACTGCACCATGACCTTGAGAATGGTCAAAGGGATAGAAGAACAGTTCATCTTCTGTGCAAGAGAACAGGTCTCTTTAAGAGGAGCTCCTGATTTTCATGCCTTTGAAGTTTGGAGTTGTTGTGTTCTTCTAACCCAAATGGGCTTCCCTAAATGTCTATGGCGATGGAAAGAAAGGGCTGCTCTTGGACGCACTTCCTGCCAGTAGCAGGTAGAGGACAGTTGTGGAATAAAGAGAATGGCATGTCAGCATTAAAGCATTCTCTTCGGGGCATCTGGGTGGCTCAGTTGGTTAAGCCTCTGACCTCGGATGAGGTCATGATCTCGCGGTTCGTGAGTTCGAGCCCTGCGTTGGGCCCTCCGTGCTGACAGCTCAGAGTCGGGAGCCTGATTCAGATTCTGTGTCTCCCTCTCTCTCTACCCCTCCCCTGCTCACACTCTGTCTCTGTCTCTCAGAGAATAAATGTAAAAAAAAAAATGGTTTTTCATTCAAAAATAAAGCATTCTCTTTGCCCTCTCCTCCTAGACACTTACATTTTCTTTTCTAGCCATAGGTTACAGTAATTTGCTTGATATTTAGTGATCAAGCCCCTCATCTAATATCCAGCGGCACATCCTTTTACCTCTTACATATTTTCCAGATTTGTTTATAAAGGTTTTATTGCTAGACTGTGAGTTGCTGGAGAGAAAATATTTCCATGGCGGAATAAGCAGGCCTCATTTGCGGATTGACTAACAGGTGACAGAGAAGGGGAGTCTAGCACGACTTCCAGGTGTCTGGCTTGAGCAGCTAGATGGATGGCTGCACCAGCTTAGGAAATACAAAAGGGAAAACACATTTGGAGAGCAAGGAGGAAGGTGTCATTTTGCACCTGCTGAACCTGTTGTGACGTTCAAATAGGAAATCTCAGAGGCGGCTGCAGAGACATCTCTGAAGCTTAGAAGACAAGTCTGGCTGGACACAGATTGGGAGCCATCAGCATGTAGGTAGTCACCTACGGCCATGGGAACAGAGAACACCCAGGGAGGATGTGTGGAGCTTCTTACACACTCTCCGAATCCTTTTTTTTTTTTTTTAATGTTCATTTATTTCTTGAGAGAGAGACAGAGTGTGAGCGGGGGAGGGGCAGAGAGAGAGGGAGACACGGAATATGAAGCAGGTTCCAGGTTCCAAGCTGTCAGCACAGAGCCTGATGCGGGGCTCGAACCTATGAACTGCGAAATCATGACCTGAGCCGAAGTCGGACACTTAACCAACTGAGCCACCCAGACACCCCTCTGAATCATTTTTAAATGATTATCCTAGAGCGGAGCTTAGCAATCTGTGGCCTGTGGGCCACAGTCTGTGGCCTATGGTCTGCTTTGCAAGTAGAAGTTAATTGGAACACAGTCATGCCAGTTTATGTATTGTCTACAATTGCTTTTGCTCTACAACAGCAGAGAGGTGGCAACAGATGCTGTATGACCTGTAAAGTGGGAAATAGTTCCTATCTGGCCTTTTACAAAAAAGTTTGCTAATCCTTCGCCTAGAGGTTACAACATGCACCCTTGCTTTATTAAATTTAATGTAAATTAGGCAGTTGAGAAGTCAGTTGTCAGTTTACTGCAGCTAATGAATCTTGCTCTGTCGCTCTTAAATTTTCTCTTTGGTTCTTATCCATTTTACTATCATGTGCCTAGGTGTGGCTTTCACTGAGTTTCTCTTATTTGGATTTTATAGAAATTTTTGAACGTGTCACTTAATGCCCTTAAATGATTTTGGAAATGTGGTAATTATCCTTTTAAATAATATTTCTGGGGGTGCCTGGGTGACTTAGTCGGTTAAATGTCTGACTTCGGCTCAGGTCATCATCTTGCCGTTCGTGAGTCCCAGCCCCGCATCAGGCTCTGTGCTGACAGCTCAGAGCCTGGACCCTACTTCGGATCCTGTGTCTCCCTCTCTCTCTGCCCCTCCCGTGCTCATGCTGTGTCTCTGTCTCTCAATAACAAAGAAACATTAAAAAATTTTTTTTAATATTTCTCTCCTGTTGTCTGTCTCCTTTTCCTCTGGAACTCGTTACAGTACTGTTCAACTGTGTTACTATGCCCCACATTTCTTTTATGTCCTCATCTGGATTTTCTATTCCTTTTTATCTCTATGTTTTAGTCTAGTATTTTATGCTACCCTATCTTTCAGTTCACTAATTTCCATCTGCTCTTTTTCTTTTTTATAGATTCTAGGTTTTTGCTGAAAATTGCCATCTTGTTATCTATTCATCACGGCTATTTTAAAGTCTGGATATGATACCTCCAGTATCTAGATCTCCTGTGGGTCTATTTCTAGATTTATTCTCCTCCCTTCCTCCTTCCTCTCTCCCCCTCTCCTCCCCTCTCCCTCCTATTCCCCTCTTTCTCCCTCTCCCTCCCTACCTTCTGTTTTTCTTGTCCATGGGAATGCCTGGGTTTGTTTTTTGTTTTTGTTTTTACTGAATACTAACATTATGTGTGAAGAATTGTACACATTTTGAGTGTACAATTTGAGTCTCTGGATCATATTAGCTTGTTTAGAGAGGAATTACTTTTCTTTTGGGTAGGTGGTTAGGATAGAGATGACGTATCTTAATCTTGTCAGCACATGAGTTTATTCCAGACTGTTCCATGCAGTTGTGAGCAGCGGTCCGTTTCCCATCACCCCTGTTTCCCAAGGCTCACTTCTGTAGTGAGCCAGAACTCCAACTTTTTTGTCTCTATGCCCATCAGACTGCTCAAAATTCTACTTAGTATCTCAATCTCTTAGTTGCTATGTTCTTCTTAGCTTTTCAGTAGACCAGAGTTTATGGGTGGGTCTGCAGGTGCTTCAAGGAGTAAAGCACTAGAGAATTTCAGCTTCCTTCTCAATACTTTCCATTCCTTTAGTTTTTTGATGCTTCAGGTCCTTACTGCCTTGGCAGGTCTGTTTTCGTCAAACCATAGCCAGAAGTGCACATCACTTGATTATTTTTTCAAACACAAAAGAAATACATGCTTGTTCTATCAAGTTAAATAATACACACACACACACACACACACACACACACACACACGGAATAGTTTAATAAATCCCCTTCCCCAATATGTCTCCTTTATTGAATTAACTAATGTTAAGGTCTGATGAGTTTTCTTCCTTTTTTTTTTTTTATGCTCATGTATACCAACATAGAGGTTGCTGAAGACAATTAGTTTGGGTTGGTTTTACAAAAATGGTATCACATGTACACATGATTCTGCAATTTGCTTTTTACTTAGAACTACATCAATGCATTAAAAATGCATTTAAAAAATTAACTGCATAATATTTCATACTATATTTGTGTCATATTTATTAAATCGGTCTTGTTACTAGACATTCATATTGTTTCTATTTTTTTCCAACCTCACAAATACATTACTACTTTCTCAATTTTTGCCAATCTACCATGTGAAATATGTATTTAATTCTACTCCAAGATATTTAAGGTATTTAAAAAGTGCTTATTGGCCTGTGCATAGACTCCTTTGAAAACTCTTGTGTATATCCTTTGTCCATTTTTCTGTTATCAGATGTGTAAGAGCTCTCAATATAATTCATGATATAAACCCCTTATTTGCCACATATGTTGCAAATACCTTCCCAAAGTCTATTTGCCTTTTAAAATGCTCCTTACAGTATCTTTTCTCATGTGAAGGTTTTAATTTTTACATGTATAACATGCCCATATTTGGGCTATGAATTCTGGCCCTTGTTTTCTTTAAGGCTTCCCCACTTCAAGTTTACACAAATGTTTTCCTAAAGTTGGTTTCCTAAGATTTTATATTCTACATTGAGATTTTTAATTTATCTAGAATTTTTTTGTACATGGTATGATGCATGGGTCTAACCTGCTTTCCCTCCGGATGCCAATTCTATCAGCATAATTTTCTCAATAATCTACCCTTTTCTACTTGGTCAAATATTAAGACTCATATCTACTTGAACCAATTTTGGATTCTGTTTCATTATTTTCTTTGTCTATTATTGTACCAAGTCCATCATTGTTTTAAGTTTATTTATTTATTTTGAGAGAGAGAAAGAGAGAATTTGAAACAGGCTCCACATTCAGCATGGAGCCCGACATGAGGCTCATCTCACGAATCATGAGATCATGACCTGAGCTGAAATCAAGAGTTGGTTGCTCAACCGACTGAGCCCACACAGGGGCCCCTTTTTGTCACATTTTAATCAGGTTTTATGGTTGTAGTTATTTAGGCCTTTTGCCTTTCTTGTGAATTTTACTTCTAGGCATTGTCATTTGATTTTTTTATTAAAAATGAGATTTCCGGGGGCACCTGGGTGGCTCAGTTGGTTAAGCATCCAACTTCGGCTCAGGTCAGGATCTCACGGCTCTCAGGTTCGAGACCCGCACTGGGCTCTGTGCTGACAGCTCAGAGCCTGGAGCCTGCTTCAGACTCTCTGTCTTCCTCTCTCTCTGCCCCTCCCCCACTCATGCTCTGTCTCCCTCTCTCAAAAATAAACAAACATTAAAAAAATAATAAATAATAATAAAAAATGGGATTTCCGGGGTGCCTGGGTGGCTCAATCAGTTAAGTCTCCAACTCTTGATTTTGGCTCAGGTCATGATCCCAGGGTCGTGGGATCGAGGTCCATGTTGGGCTCCGTGCAGAGCTCAGAATCTGCCCCTCTCCCCTTCTCGTGATCATTCTCTCTCTTTCCCTCTCTCTCTCTCCAAATAAATAAACATTAAAAAAGTAAAACTACTGGAGCACCAGGGTGGCTCAGTTGGTTAAGCATCTGACTTCAGCTCAGGTCATGATCTCACTGTTCGTGAGTTCGAGCCCCTCGTCGGGCTCTGTGCTGACAGTTCAGAGCCTGGAGCCTGCTTCAGATTCTGTGTCTCCCTCTCTCTCTGCCCCTCCCCTGCTCATGCTCTGTCTCTCTCTCCCTCTCTTAAAAGTAAATAAACATTAAAAAAATTTTTTAAGTAAAACTAAACTTTGCATTTCAATTTTGAGTCTAATTACTTTATTCAATTATTTTAATAACAATAGCCTAGCGATAACAAGAACTACCAATGGGCTAGGCATTTGTCTAAGTTTTTTATGCATATTAGCTCATTTAATCCTCAATATTTCTAAAAGCTAGATACTATCATATCAGTTCTACAGATGAGGAAACTGAGACCTAAGGTAGAATTTCTTAGTCTTTCTAGGAAAACAATCTTCTAATCTGAAAATGAAAATTTTACTATTTACCAATATTTATACTAATTGCTTCATTTTATTTCCTTATTGTATTGGCTAAAACTTACAAAACAATATTGAATAAAAGAAGAAATAATAGGCATTTTTTCTTCTTCCTGATTTTAATAGAACTGATATAAACAGAAATTACAAGTAAACCCAAATGTACACTAGAAATATGATAAAGAATTATCTATTTACAAATAATGATATAATAGTAATAACATTATTATTATTATTATGGCACAAAAAAATAAAGGGCTTTATATGTACAAATATCTCCCATCCTTAAAGAAACTCTTGCTCAATCCCACACCCTGTTAGGACTTCTTCCTCTGTAAGTAACAGAGTGCCCGCCCCACAGCAGTTTAAACTACAAGAAGTCCAAAAGAAAGTGATCTCAGGGCAATTTAGCAGCTCAGCAAGGTCATCAAGAAGGCCAGACCTTGGGGCACCTGAGTGGCTCGGTCGGTTAAGCGTCCGACTTCAGCTCAGGTCATGATCTCGCGGTCCATGAGTTCGAGCCCCGCGTCGGGCTCTGTGCTGACCACTCAGAGCCTGGAGCCTGTTTCAGATTCTGTGTCTCCCTCTCTCTCTGACCCTCCCCCGTTCATGCTCTGTCTCTCTCTGTCTCAAAAATAAATAAACGTTAAAAAAAAATTAAAAAAAAATAAAAAAAGAAGGCAAGACCTTTCTGTCATTTCTGTCCAACTGTCCGTGACACGTTTGACTTTCCTCATCATGTCTGTAACTTCAGGAGCATGCGATGGTAGCAAACGTCCACAGTTGGTAAGAGGGTTTAATTCAGGGCTACCTGTTCCATTTTGTTAGAGGCGAGGAAGTTGTCACATTGAGCGTCGGGGATGAACTAGGCCTCACGGGAGCTTCTGCAGTAACAAGGATGCTATTGTGGGCTTTTCTGGGTCACTGCCCTTGGACACTAGTCACAGTCTCTGACATTCAGAGGCTAGGTCCAGATGGGAAAGAAGGTGTTTCTATTACGATAAAGAGTGAAAGGGAAGGAAATCCTGCCATTTGCCACAACATAGAGGAACCTGGAGGGCATTATGCTAAGTGAAATAAGCCAGACACAAAGGCAGATACTGTATGGTCTCACTTACGTGTAGAATCTGAAAGAGTTGGACTCACAGAACCAGGCAGTAGAACAGCGGTTGCCGCGGGCTTGGGAGGTACGGGGAAATGTTGGTTAAAGGGAACGAACTCAGTTATAAGAAGAATAAATTGGGGGACCTAAGGTACAGCAGGGTGACTACAGTAAATAAAACTATATTGTATGCTTGAAATCTGCCGAGAGTAGATCTTAAGTGTTCTCGCCACTGAAAAATGTATACATATATGAAGTCATCACATTGTACACCTTCAAAAAAAATCACACTGTACAACCTAAACTTATACAACTTCCGTTTGCCATTTCCACCTCAATAAAGCTGGCCAAAAACATTTTTTTTTTAATTAAAAGAGCACAGTGGTGATGCCCAGAAAAAGGCTGAGGCTCTAAGGGGACTCCCCAGAGGAAAGGCTGAAGGGAATGACCTAGACAAAGCGACAGCGAGTGACGCGAGCAGGAGGCAGTGCTGCTGGGCAGTGATCATGGAGGCGGGCGAGGGCGACCAAAGGGAAAGGCAGTGACACTGGACTCGGGAGTTTCGGCACCTGAGTGAGGCGCAGTCCAGCTGCCACAAAATCACCTTCATGGCGCGGGGGAGGGCGATGACTTGTCCGTTCGTCCACTGATGGCTCAACTGTTTACTGCAAGCCAACTATACCCGGCAGCGATCCACGTGAAGACTAACCACCGGTCAACAGGACAGGTTTCCTTCTTTCCGTGAGCTTCCCTCCTGCCAGAGCGGAGGAGATAAGCAACAAGCGAAATAGGGCGCGTTTTTATAAAACTTCAGAGGAAGACAGGCGGTATGAAGACAACTCAAGCCCGGGGAAAGGCCGGAGGGTGGCTGTGGCGGCGGGGGGGCGGTGCCCATAGCAATTTAGGTGGACTCCTCAGGGCAGGGCTCTCGGAAGAGCAGGGACTTCAAATCAGTGACCCAGAGAGGCTGGTGTGGGTTGGAGGAATGAGGAGAGGCCACCCAGGCCAGAGCCCAGTCAGTGATGGGGGAAAGGGGCACGAGGTGGCGCGAGAAGCCAGGCAGCCCGGAGTCCCTGGGGCCTTCAGCCTGGTCTCATCTTCTCCAAAGACCTCCTACCTGAGATACCCTGCCATTCTTCACGGTGGGGTGAGTACTCCTCTTCCCTTCGCGGGGCTCTCTTGCCCACCTGCAAGGTACTTTGTCTAGTGCATGGTTGTTTGCAGCCAGCTGAGAAGTCAACAGAGCTAAAAATAACAGTCTGGGCTGGAGCACGGTGATTAATCTGCTAAATTCTGCAGGGAGCCAGGAGCAGCAGGGAGACAGGCAGAACAGGCCGCAAGCACCCTGGGCAGTCTCTTCCCGGAGAAATCATCACAAAACTTCTGGTCCTGATCTATTGATTATTCGCTCACCAGTGAGAAATGCACCTCTTGATGTAAAGAAAAACAGCTCTTGGAAGGTTTGCTCCTTCTGAAGATGGCGAACAGCACCAGCTGTCGTAATAGCCTCTTCCTCTGTGACGCTGATTAAAAGAGAGAGAGAAGAAAAACAATGGTATTTACCTAATTATGAGAGCAGTATTTATGGTTGGGGAATTACACATGCAGAAAAGTATGAGGAAAAATCACCCAAGTATCACCACCTAGAGAGAACTATTATTAAGGTTTCTAATTTTATATAACTGTACAGTTAATATATATCTGGATATACCTGAGATCATCTGGGAGCTACAGTTTTGTATCCTAATTTTAAATTTGGCATTACTTAGCCATCGCTTTCCCACTGACAGTATCTTTTATAATTTCCCAAACTGGGCTCCAGGCTCCAGCCATACCAAGGGAAATAAGGCAGAGAGAGAGAGAGAGAGAGAGAGAGAGAGAGAGAGAGAGAGACAGAGAGGTTGGGGTGGGCAAAAGGCAAAAATATGTCCCATGTGGTTGTTTTCTGAGGTAACACCATGGTGTTAAACCTTGGCAGTTTCCTGGCTTTCCTCCCCAGTTTGTAAGAGGATGTCATACAAAGAGAACAGGAGAGACTCAGAGACCCAGGGACTGGTTTTTAGAGCAGATGATTTTATTGGGCGTATAGTGGTCAGACTTCTTGCAATGCCTGGTAGATGCATTGCTGAGGACCATGCACAGACACACGCACACAAATGGCATGTAAACAAAATTTTGACCACCTGTATCGTGGCACACGTCCTGACTTTTGCCCTGCTAAGCGGGCCTCTCTAACCAGGGAAGCTGGCTGATTTTTAGTCTTAAGACATAAGGAGAGCTGTCTTCAGTGAAGATACTATCGGAGATGAACTGTTGTCTGCCTGACTCGGAACCACAACTCCAACTGCCTCCTCATTTTTGGCCCACGTGAACTTCTTAATGGTATTTGTAACGAGTTCGGCCTATGGAACATTTTAATCAGCTTTTGCATTCTTACAATTTTGGTGTCTTTGCTGTAGTTTTCATTGCTACTGTTGGCCAAGCTAAAGCAGGAGCCGAGCATAAACCCAACTCACTTCTTGACCGGCCCTGTCACAGTATATATGTAACTTTATTGTCCTTTCTTACTTATCAGAGTGCAGAGGGTCACGTGATGAACCATTGTCACTTGAGGAACAGGCACTGTTGGCTGCCTGTCCAATAGTCATTTCCTCCTTTTGCAGCCTTGACCACGGTAAGAAAGAGCTAAAAAAGCACTGAAAAGGTAGGAATAAAAAGGCTGAATAAATATAAACTGTGACTGGTCTAAGCCAATCATGGGAATCTTAAACCTCTTTGCCAGATAATCACTTTTCAGCCTGCCTTGCTGCTTGACATGGCCATGTGATCCAGCTCCCATGATGGGCAGAGGAAAAAAATCTGGAAAATATTTCCTTCCTGATGAATAGGATCCTTTGCCCCCCTTTTCTCATCTTTGAATGTAGTAGGAAGACCTCATGCCTAGAGCTGAGGGAGGTAGCCTAGCCATCTGGTGACGGTGAGGTGACAGCAGGAGGGTGAAAAACTACCGTGCTCAGGATGCCTATGCTGAAGGGCACAAAGGAACTGGATCCTTGATGACATTTTTGAGTTAGCAGTCAACTCTGGAATTGCCCACTTGGGGAATCTTTCTCAAGAAACAAGAAAATTCCTTCCAGTTTAAGGCACTCTTTCTTGCAGGTGAACCTATCCTAATTGATACATGCCAATGGTGGCCAATGCATGAGAGGCTCAACTTTTCTGAAAGGTGGTGTTGATATTGTAGTAGCTGCAAAACTACAAACTAACAAATCCAATGTCAGGAGCTGACCAGGTGGGTGAATAGGATGCATTTTTCTTTCAACTGGTGGAAGCTGATCTTTCCAGAAGATGGACAGATTAAGATGAAGGAGTGGGTAAAAAGGAATCATCCAGAATCTATATTCCACAATCCTTGAGTACAGTTAAGGTGGCATACTTTTTAGCTGTGTTTTCTGTTAAGCCTAAAAACATATGTTTTTGACAACATTTAACAGAGGGAAGTTAACCTATATGGTCTAAGAACAGGGAGTCAGACTCACAAATGGAGACCTCTCAAAGAGCTTGGGACAGGCGCTAAGGAACGACATGGGGTTTAACTTGAACACGCGTTCATCCCAGAGCAGATGGCACAAAATAATGTGTATTCAGGATCAAAGGAAATTAGAAATACCTCTTAATTTCAGCTCTCTTACAACCATACATTTTAGTTTCTATCCATTTTTAGTGAGTGGTTATTCATTTTGCAAATTTGTTCACTGACAATTTTAAATGGCCATCTTCCACAGAGCATCTAAAATACTGTTGGATCTATACAAAAACTGAATTATGGAATCTCTTCAGGAATATGGTTAAGGAAAGTTCCTGAACTTTGAAGTCAGACCAACAAGAATTCAAATTTTCTGCTATTAACTAGCTGTGACCTTGGACATATTACTTTACTTCTTGAGCCTCATTTCTTAAATGAGGATAATAATATGCATCACAAACGTCTATTGGGTGATTGAAGGAAAGAATTTAAAGTACATGGGCACATGGGTGGCTCAGTCCGTTAGGCAGCCGACTACTGACTTCAGTTCAGGTCACGACCTCACAGTTGGTGAGAGGGAGCGTCACATGGGGCTCTGTGCTGGCACCAGGGAGCCTGCTTGGGATTCTCTCTCTCTGAAAATAAATAAACTAAAAAAAAAAAAAAAAGAAAAGAAAAAAAAAAAAAGAATGTAAAGTACAGAACATGCAGATGATAAGTAATAGCTTCTCTGTCAATTAGGGTCTAACAGGAAATAGATGGAATATGCAAATTAGGATGTTTTAACATTTTTTTTTCTTCCTTACAAATGGAGTTATTTCCAAAGGAGGGAAGTACCGAGGGGAACCACATCTAGGAAAAATTTCCAGGTTAAACAAACAGAGCTGCTGTCCAAATTTAATTCACAAAGCTGTTTATCACCTCATTGTTGTCTTATTGAAAACCAGGAAACAATCCAGATGTCTGAGGATGGCGAATTGATTACATCGTACAGCTGAATACCATAAAACTACTAAAAATAACATTGTAAAAGTAAACATATTGACACCAAATATATTAGTAATACAGTGCTAAGTGAAACAATAGTTTTTAAGATATTATAGAATCTATTTTGTGAAAATTACATTTCTATTATATTTATAATCTAGATTTATATCTAGATATAATTATTTAAAGCCAGACCCTTAAGATTCTTTGGGGATCTTTTATAAACTTCCAGCCTTTTTTCAGTCCTGAAAGTGGTAGAGAGTTGATTTCACATTTTTTAGGGGACTGGGGAGGGGGGGGGGGAGTCATCCTTGATTCACAATACTTGGTCAGTATTGTGTTTGGTAATAGGCCCTCTCAAGTGTGTTTGAACCAGAGCTGTCTCTGAGTCTCTGTAACTTCTTTGGGGTGGGGCTCAGGGTCAAGATGGAAAAAATGCTGTCGTTTGCCTAGTGGATTTAGAAAGCACTCCCTTGCCAAGTGTTGCTTTTTTTTTTGGTTAATTACGTGCAGGGTATCTGGAGCTAGGAAACCAATCTTCCCTTTAGAAAAGAGACTCTGAAAAGTCATTGGACTGACCATGGTTTAGCTCCACGTGGGCCAGATGACTGATGTCCATGTGTGCAATTACTTAGGACAGAATAACCCAAAAAGTACAGCTGCCGGACTATTGTGATCTGTTTTCATTGTCTGGCTGGAGCCATACCTCTGAGGGTGGAGGGATGAACTTTCCTCTACAGCAAGGGAAGTGAACTGAAGTGGTTACAGTGTGACAGGTAGTAATGATATTAACAGGAAACATACATGTCCAAAAGTGTTCTAAGGATTCTACTTGAATCACCCCTTTAAATCCTCAAAATACCCTCTGGAGAAGATACTATTATCAGTGTAATTTTACAGAAGGAAGGAACCCATACATAGAGAGGTTAAGTACCTTGTCCACAGTTAAAGAGCCAGAAAGTAACAGAGATGGAATTGGAACCTCAGTTTGGGTGCAGAGCTGGGTTCTGACATTATGATCTGTTGCCTCTGTGAAGTGTGTGTAATATCCTTGAGTGAAGCTGGCAGGACATAAGCAAATGGGAGAAGGGGGAAGTGGGCAAACTGGAGATGAATGTCCTGCCTGAAGAAACAGCTACCAGTCAGCAACTGCTGTTGTAGAGGAATGTGGGCTCAGTGTTTCCAGATGATGTGAGCTTTCAAAAGAAAACGGAAATCTGGATTTTTAAGTAAAATTCCTAATTTAAGTTTTCAAATTTTTCTATTTTTTTGAAGTTTAATTTTTTTTGCAAGAGAGCGGGGAGGGGCAGAGAGAGAGGAAGAGAGAAAATCCCAAGCAGCCTATGCACTGTCAGCACAGAGTTTGACGCGGAGCTGGATCTCACAAACCGTGAGTTCATGACCTGGGCCAAAATCAAGAGTCAGATGCTTAACTGACTGAGCCACCCAGGCACTCCAAGTAAAATTCCTAATTTTATTTTTATTTATTTTTATTTTTTTCCAATGTTTATTTATTTTTGAGACAGAGAGGGACAGAGCATGAACGGGGGAGGGGCAGAGAGAGAGGGAGACACAGAATCGGAAGCAGGCTCCAGGCTCTGAGCCATCGGCCCAGAGCCCAACGCGGGGCTCAAACTCATGGACCGCGAGATCGTGACCTGAGCTGAAGTCGGATGCTTAACCGACTGAGCCACCCAGGCGCCCCTATTTTTATTTTTTTAAAATGCTTTTATTTATTTTTGAGAGAGAGAGAGACAGCATGAGCAGGGGAGGAGCAGAGAGAGGGAGACACAGAATCCAAAGCAGGCCCCAGGCTCCGCACTGTCAGCGCAGAGCCCGATGCAGGGCTCAAACTCACAAACCACGAGATTGTGACCTGAGCCGAAGTCAGACGCTCAACCAACTGAGCCACCCAGGCGCCCCTAAGTAAAATTCCTAATTTTAAAGTACACTGCTGGCCAAAACACACACATATGTAACACACATTCATACTACCATGGATGAGTAATTTCTGAACCCTATATTAAAGAAGATGGACATTTCCATGTTCAATCATACCCAAAAAAGAAGATAGCCGAGTTGATAGACCTTAGATGGGAGGGAGGAAAAGAACTCCACCATTTATTATGTTGTCATGTTAAGTAAGTTAATTTATGTCTCTGTTTTCTCATCTATTAGTTGGTGTAGGAAACAGTATTATCTCATAGGGTTTAGGTGGGGGTTAACTGGGATAACCAACTTTTTAGAGTACCAACCTGGGACACAGCCAGGCCAGACTAAAATATATGTAATATATAATATATATTATAAGTGCATAGAGTAAATGTATTACATACAATATATAATTATGATTACATAAATATACTTTATTAGTTTAACAAAAAGTTTAGAAGATAAGCGTTTATTTGAAATTATACATCATTCTGTATTATTTACTTTTTTAAATTTACTTTTAAATACTTTTTTTTTTTTAATTTTTTTAAATGTTTATTTTTGAGAAACAGAGTGAGAGTGGAGGAGGGGTAGAGAGGGAGGGAGACACAAAATTGGAAGCAGGCTCCAGGCTCCGAGCTGTCAGCACAGAACCCGATGTGGGGCTCAAACCCACGAACCATGAGATCATGACCTGAGCTGAAGTCGGACACTTAACCGACTGAGCCACCCAAGTGCCCCATACTTTCAAATACTTTTAAACAATAGCATGTTGGGGCACCTGAGTGGCCCAGTCAGTTGAGCATCTGACTTCAGCTCAGGTCATGATCTCATGGTTTGTGGGTTTGAGCCCCACATCGGGCTCTGTCCTGACAGCTCACAGCCTGGGGCCTGCTTCAGATTCTGTCTCCCTCTCTCTCTGCCCCTCTCCCACTCATACTCTATCTCTCTCTCTGAAAAATAAACATTAAAATTTTTTAAAAAATAAACAATTACATAGTGCTACTATTATTAACATAATTATGTTAATTAGGACAATAAGAAGCTGTCCCAGAACATTTGTTCAGAAGACTCTCTTTCCCCCACTGAATGGTCTTGGCACCCTTGTTGAAATCAGTTGCCCATAGACACATCGGTTTATTGTGTATGTTAAGACACGTAAGACTTTTTTTTAAAAGAAGCATGTAAATCAATAGGACTAATTAGACAGGTATTACCTATTTAACTTTTTAATTTAATTATTTAATTAAAATAATAATGAACTTTATCTTTCTGTCCCATATTTTACTGTTTTCCTTTCCCAATAATACTTCTCTGAACTCCTTACAACCTTTAGAACTTGCTTCTCTTTTTTAACATAATGGTAAAATTGAGCGGTAAAACATAAAATTCACTTTGACTTGCAGTTTTGCTCTTCTCAGGCCTGCGTGACTCAGAATCTAGGTATGGGTCCAATGTGATGACATCAAGCTAAATGTCATCGTAACAGAAGTATATGAACATGGAGGATTTTACTTCCAACCAGCAGATTTTCAGACTCGTAGAAGTTAGTTTCCAGTTCTCCAGAAATGTCTATCCACATGTTTCCATAGGGCTGTTTTGACAGATTAGTTCTTTGTCAATTAATTAGGTCCTTTGCATCTATGGATTCATCATATAGGCGATCCAGGTCTTAAAAATATTCTAAGGGGTGCCTAGGTGGCTCAGTTGGTTGAGCAACCAACTCTTGATTTCAGCTCAGGTCATGATCCCAGGGTCATGGGATCAAGCCCTGCATCGGATTCTGCAATGAGCATGTAGCCTGCTTATGATTCTCTCTCCCTTTGCCCCTCTCCCCCACTCGCATTCTTTCTCTCTAAAATAAATAAATTAAATAAATAAATAAATAAATAAATAAAAAATATTCTGAAACACATTAAATGCTATCGTAATTTTAACCTCTCTTTCTCAGGAAAAATAGTTTAAAATCTGTTTTCTTTAATGTTTTTATTTATTTTTGAGACAGAGAGAGACAAAGCATGAGCATGGGAGGGGCAGAGAGAGAGGGAGACAGAGAATTTGAAGCAGGCTCCAGGCTCTGAGCTGTCAGCACGGAGCCTGATGCGGGGCTTGAACTCACACACTGTGAGATCATGACCTGAGCCGAAGTCGGACACTCAACCAACTGAGCCACCCAGACACCGCTCAGGAAAAATCATTTTAAAGCACTAAAGTAACTTAACTTGTGAAACTGAATTTGGAGTCCACATAAGTTACCACGTAGTAAAGAAATTCAGAAGTCCTGTTTAACTCGGTGTCTTTTTCTGGTAGCATTTTTTTCTTTTGAATTGTGGAGCAGTCTTATTTCCAAAACATGAATCATTTTTCACAGTATTAGTTTTTGTCACAACTAACAAACATCAAACTCTGGTGGCAATCAGTTTATTCACTTTTAGGCCTCGTAGGGCCTCTTCAGAGATCATCAAACAATTTTAGAGAGCAGCACATACATTTCTGTTTTATCGGAATCCTTGTTTTCTTCAACGTATTTCCAAATTAGAGAAGGATATTCTTCTCATCCCACACTTTGAAGATTTGATTTTATGGTAGGCCAACATTTTAACATCTTTTATATGGAAGGCAACAATGATAACTGTCTTACAGGCACATGCATAATGAGGCTATCTCCTGTTCTGTAAAATAAAAAATCTCATTAAGTGCCTTTGTACATTTTGAGAACTGAAAAAAGACTAAAATTTTTCATGATGAAAGCCTCAATTTCACAGGTAAACAAGCCACCTCTTGTTAGCAGTGTTAGATACCAAATGTACATGCTACTTAGAAACTATGATATATTCATTTTCTTTGGTAAGATATTTATGGACTCAATGGAACTCGGCAAAACTTAACTTTGCGCTGTCTGGTGAATGTGTAGCTAGACGAACAAGTCTAGTTTGTATTTGGATAAGATACCAATAATCTTTTGTCTTATTTTGTGTGTGTGTGCTTCCATTAAAATCTTGGTAGAAGTCAAGAAGATGAGTTGAAACTCCAGTTTTGAAATCAAAGTACACGAGAGCTGAAGGGACATTTTTTTACATTTCAATGATTCGAAGCATCATCTACTGTTCCCTAGAAGTAGGATCTTGATGAGAACTGAAGAATTGACTCCACGCTGTAAGGCGTCAGCACGTCTGTCGTGAAACTTTGCCCTTTTGTTTGCCCATCGGACTTTCTAGCTGCAACTTTTGAATCAAGAAACGTTCACTCAATTCCATGGAGCAGTCAAGGGAACTATAATGGGTGTCCCATGGGGCACCCAAGGCAATTCAGCAGCTATACTTTTCAAGTTAGCATTTGTGTCTTTTGTGGGAGGGACAATAAAGTTTTTATTGATTTAGAAGTACTTGCCTACCTCATCCCAGATCTGTGAGATCATTTCTCTATGTGCTTTCACTTCCCATCTCCACCATGCCCAGTCCCAAAGACTGTGCAGTATGTTGTTCTGGTTTTGTACCTCCCTAACCCAGTTGTATGTACGTCTTTCCATTTATTATTTAAGTAACACATTTTGCTTTATTTTTTAGTGAAGTTTGGGACATGCTGGCTTTGGCACTATAATCATACTCATTATCTGAACTCTTAGAAAACATGGTCACAATATTCACAATGTGAAACAACAAACTAGTGCTACCTTCATAAAAAGCAAAACAGTCCGGAGGCAATTGAGCGCAAACCGCTGACAGTCATGGTTACAATGCACTTGAGATTCACACTTCAGCTGCATCACTGGGAGTGACCAAAATGGGTGATCCATTACTGTGGAGTGCAAATCATGGTTGCCCACATCGGTGGACAACGGGAAATCAACAGTGGCTACAAAAGATGGGTAGTCTATGCTGTATCTCTTTGACACTAAAAAGCAATGTTGCTTTCAGCCTCTATTCTTTGGGCCACTCTATGAAGTTTGTACTTTTCCTTCAACCTTCTGTACTCATCACTGAAAATCAGGCCTTTTTTCTCAGGGAGAGGGTCTACTGAGACCAGGACTTACAATACTAAAATTGAACACCTGACAGCAAACCGAGAGGGTTGGTCACTCTAGCCAATTAAATAAGATAATACACATAGAGCACTTAGCACGATGCCAAGGACAGAAGTGTTCATTAGGGCCTCAAGGAAGTTGAATCTGGAGTTAGGGCACAGAGATGCTCTGAGGTTTCCCAATGATGGGAACGAACTGGTCCTGCTATATGGAGGCAAGGAAGGAGACTGGGAGAGAGGTGCCCAATAAGGACTCTGAGGTGGGTCTAGGTTGGTAGCTTTATTTTATTTGTTGTTTATGATTCGCCATCAAGCTGCATATAAAGCTTTAGCTAGGTTTTTTTATGAGGTCCATCGGCAAGGGAGACAGCAGTGGGGCGGCTAGACGCCAGAGAAAGACCACGCTGGAGCTGTTCCTTAACAAATGAAACTTAGAAAAACCTGGGGTACACTATGAGTGTATTAAGTCCTTGCATGGTAGAACTGCCAAAAAAAATTCGGGACACCCTGTGAAATATGAATTTCAGACAAACAGCACTTTTTAAATATAAGTACTTCTCAAATATTATATGGGAAATAAACTAAGCAATTATTCATTTTATTTGAAATTAAAATTTAACTGGGGATATTGTATCTTTACTTGCTAAATCGGATAACTCTATTGCATTGGGCAAGTGGGACCTTATGAAATGTAACTGATTTTTTTTATCACAATATGGGAAAGCCAGAGATAGAGTGATCAACTGACAGACAACTGAAAAGTTAGAAACTAAAGGTTAAAAATGGTTATAATTGAATAGCAGTATTATAGTGATTTTAATGTACTTTTCCTAAATTCTACTTTTTCTAAATATTGTTATATTAATGTATAATTCAAATAGTATAGTGTTTGTGTTGGGGAGATCTAGAGAAGCACCTAAAGGATACATTACTCAGAACTAGCTAGCTGTTGTAATACACAATCCCCAACTTCAGTAGCGAAACCCAATGAAAACTCCTTCCTCACATAAAAGTCAAAATGGGTGTTTTATTTATTTATTTATTTATTTATTTATTTAATGGACTCATGGATATTAATTTTATACTTTGAGCTACAATCTTATAGTACATTATTTACTAAGCTGCTCAAATATTTCAGCTTTGGCCATTGGTAGTTCTTTCCGTTGACTCCTGGTGCCCCTTTGACATACCCATCAATGTGAATTTACATTTTTTTATTACTTAAATGTTTATTTTTATTATTTTTTATTTTTAAATATAATTAATTGTCAAATTGGCTAACATACAGTGTGTAAAGTATGCTCTTGGTTTTGGGGTAGATTCCCATGGTTTATCGCTTACATACAACACCCTGTGCTCAACCCAACAAGTCCCCTCACCCTCAATGCCCATCACCCATTTTCCCTTCTCCTGCCCCCTCATCCACCCTCAATTTGTTTTCTGTATTTAAGAGTCTCTTATGGTTTGCCTCCCTCCCTCTCTCTTTGTAACTATTTTTTTCCCTCCCCTTCCCCCATGGTCTTCTGTTAAGTTTCTCAAGATACACATGAGTGAAAACATAAGATATCTGTCCTTCTCTGACTGACTGACTTCACTCAGCATAGTACCTTCCAGTTCAGGCAACTCTCTTCCAAATGGGATTCAGGGACCCAGGTTACTTCCATATTGTATGGCCTTCATCTTTAATCCAAAGTTGTCATGGGGTTGTTTCTACCTCCATTCCTGCCAGATCAAATGGGAAAATGAGCATGAAGGATTTTAAGTGAAAGAATTTTGAGTGGGAAGATTTTTATGAGCCCAGGCTGGAAGTTCCATCATCAATTTAACCCACATTCCACCGACCAGAATTTAGTAGTTGATGCCACCAGAGACATGAACGAAAAACTTGAACTGAAGGAGTTACATGTTCCTAGAATGTTTCATGTTTTTATGGCCCCTTGATAAAATTATTCTGAAAGTTATCTAGAAGGAAAAATAAGGGCAAAAACAGTCAAAAACTTCTCAAAATAAAAATGATGATGATGGGGGCGCCTGGGTGGCTCAGTCGGTTAAGCTGAGTCTGACCTCAGCTCAGGTCATGATCTCACGGTTCGGCTCGTGAGTTCAAGCCCCGCATTGGGCTCTGTGCGGACAGCTCAGAGCCTGGAGTCGGCTTCAGATTCTGTGTCTCCCTCTCTCTCTGCCCCTCCCCTGCTCATGCTCTGTCTCTCTCGCTCTCAAAAATAAATAAACGTTTAAAAATTTCAAAAGTAATGATGACAAATAAGTGCATGGAGGGGGTATTTTCAGTATCATATATAATATTAAAAGTTTACAATATTGAAATCAGAATGAAACTTATATCAAAAATAGAAACACACACACACACAGAATAGAGTTCAGAAAGTGACTTAAGTATGAATTAGAAATTGCTTTGATGGGGCGCCTGGGTGGCGCAGTCGGTTAAGCGTCCGACTTCAGCCAGGTCACGATCTCGCGGTCTGTGAGTTCGAGCCCCGCGTCAGGCTCTGGGCTGATGGCTCGGAGCCTGGAGCCTGCTTCCGATTCTGTGTCTCCCTCTCTCTCTGCCCCTCCCCCGTTCATGCTCTGTCTCTCTCTGTCCCAAAAATAAATAAAAAACGTTGAAAAAAAAAATTGCTTTGAGTAGAATAAATGGGCTTTGCTTCCAAAGCCAATATATGACATGCATTCCCTTTAAAGGGTCCTACCTGGGGTTTGCACTGACTTTGGCCTCAATGAATTGTTGATGTTTTTCATTATCTGCTAGCCAACACCTCCATCCAGACCTTACTGCCCTTTTATTCAACAATAGGAAGAAGCCACCCGTTTATACTTGGGTGAAGCATGTTCAATGTCTTTGTCTGGGTAGTGATTACACAGGTATTTACCCATGTAAAAATCCATCAGGCTGTACATTTAAGATTTGTCAAGTTTATTTTAGGTAAATTATACCTCAAAGAAAGATATTTTAAAAAGAAAAAAGTAGAATGACCTTTGAGCATTTATAACCAGGGGATCTGATTAAGCCTGGATAATTAAGAAGGCTTTGCTGGACAAGTAACATATGAGCTAGAATTTGAAGTGCAAGATGCTGTTAAACAGGCAGAGGGCAAGGCAGACCATTCTGGATAGAAGGGCCAGCATGTATGAAGGCCCTGTATTGTAAAGTGTCTTGTAGAGGCATTCATCTATATGGTCTTTTAGAACTTTTATAGAGTTGTCTTTGACATTTAGATTCTTAAACCATCTGATATTAATTTTTGCGTATAATGTGAGGTATGGGTATAATTTTATTTTCCGTCACATAGATAACCAATTATGCCAGCCCTGTTTGTTGACAAATAATCCTTTTCTACTGATCTGCTATGCTAACTCTATCATATACCACGTTTCAGTATTTGTGTCTCTTCCCAGGCTTTCATTTTATTCAACTAGACTCTTTACATCTCCACCAATATCACACCATCCTTAATTACTATAGCTGTATAAAGACTCTTCATATCTTGTAGGTATGTCTATTCATCTCTAAGTGTTTCTACAAGAGTGTCTTAGTTATTCTTGGCCTTTCCATAAACATTTTATTTTATTTTACTTTGTTTTATTTTTAAAGACATTTGGAAGGAAATTTATTATATTTACAAGCAAAACTGGTGGCCTATGTTTTCTTTGTTCTGAAACAAAAATATTCAAAGTTTGGCATTAGCATGTAATGAGTAATAACAAACCAGAATTATACTGTGATAGGAGTCTCAAAGCACGTTGATCCTTTATACATCTCAGGTTATAGTTTAAAGCTGTGGACGTTTTTCACTAGTTCATTATGAAATTACTACTACTTCCTTTCTCTGCATCTCAATTGCCCTACAAATGTGAAAAGAAAAAAAAAAAGAAAAAGAAAAAGAAAAAAGGCAATACAGACCCCAACAGTAGCTCACAGAAATCTTGAAGACTTCAGCCATCTATCCACGTTTACCTATGGCTATTCAATTTTGCAAAAGAATCAAATAACCTCATTTACCAGTACAAGAGAAACATTAGGTAATTTTATACCTTGGAAGATCTAAATTAACTGTGGTAGGATTAATGTGTTAGTGGTTTGCACACTATACAGTTAAATGCTAAAACAGAATGGGCATATAATAATTCCACTTACAGAGAATTTCAAATGAAGAGGAAAGTTTCAGAAGCCATATTATTTAAAGCCGAAGAGAAAACCCCTTACATTTTAATTTCTGCAAATCTCTCAACAACAAAAAAACTATTTCTGAAGAGTCTAACAGACCAACTAAAAGTAGAAGCAGCTTCTTTTCACTCAACCAAGGGGACACGTCTTCAGAAAAAATGAAAATGTAGACAATTACAGCCAAGACTCTGATCAAGATCTATGCAGGGAAGTAATGGGGCATAATTTGGAATTATATACTTGGAGCAGTTTGAAGAAGTTCTCTTGGGAAGAGCTGGTGAATTGGCAGATGAAATGTATGCAATGATGCACAATGTGGAGCAGAAGAGCTGAGTAGACCCCCTCCTCTGAAGATTTTTTTTACAACCAGAACAGGAAACCTGAATAGCTGTGGTTGAAACCGAAGGAAGTATTTTCTTCCTACCAGATGATGTCAGAGAAGGCTGAATGAATGCCTGTAGCCAACTGTAGAGTGTCTGAAAATGTCGTGTTTATTTTCAGTTCATTCTCCTAAGTTTGGGGCTGCTGGGCTTCACAGCACTCCCGAGCACTGTCAGCTTCTGTCTTCGTTTCATCTAGCCGACCCAGTTGTGGTGCCACTGCTTTGTCACATTCACTAACTATCGGTGACTCTTTTATCTTAGTATGTGATGCAAAGGAATCCTCCAGTTCCAAACTAATGAATTTCTGCTTGGGGCACAGTATTCAGGTTCCAAAAATAAAATACGAATTGATTGAGAGTCTGATTTTAAAATTAGTCCTTTTAAATACGGTAATTTTCTGGAAGCACAAAGGGACCTTCAACAGCGTGGACTCAAGGTTCCTTCACATACCAACACTGGCTTTCTTCCCTTCATCCATTATTCCCCAACAGGGCTGTGCTTTATAATTCTCTGGTAGACATATCTCTGTGCTTTCTTCTGGGACCAGCCTTCTCCACTTCTATTTCCCCAGGCCTGACTATAGCATAAGCTACCAAACCCAGAAGTTTACTTGTAACTTATTAAACAGTTTTAGAAAATGTAAAGTCTTCTATCCAAGGTTAATCCAAATATCTGTAATCACTACCTCTCCCCGACCCTAAACATTTTAGAATTAGCTTTTAAGGGGTGCCTGGATGGCTCAGTCAGTGAAGTGTCCAACTCTTGATTCCGGCTCAGGGCATAATCTCAGTCGTGAGATAGAGCTGGCGTTGGACTCCACGCTCAATGTGGAGCCTGCTTAGGATTCTCTCCTTCTGCCCCTCTCCCACTTGCACATGCACTCACTCTCTCTCAAAAAAATAAAAATAAAAATAAATTTGAAAAAATAGAATTAACTTTAAAAAAATTTTTTCTTATTTAAGTTTATTTATTTACTTTGAGAGAGTAAGCACAAGCAGGGGAGGAGCAGAGAGAAGGAGAGACAGAATCCCAAGCAGGCTCCACACCATCAGTGCACAGACTAATGTGGGGCTCGAACTCATGAACCGTGAGATCATGACTTCAGCTGAGATCAAGAGTTGGATGCTTAACCAACTGTGCCACTCAGGATCCCCGAAAAAGAATTAACTTTTAAGATCAGAAAAACATTTATTGGATTTTGATTGCAATTGCATTGAAAAATACAAGTATTTGAGAGAGAACTGACAGCTTTATGATAATGTTTTCCAATCCACGAACATGGTGTATCTCTTGTTTTATTTGGGCAACTTTAATTCATTAAAGGTTTATCATTTTTTTTTTCAGTGAAAGTGTTGTGTGTCTTCTGTTAGCTTTTCCTAGGTATTTATATTTTTGAAGTTTCCATAAATATTATTTTTACTGTTTCTTGTTGCTAAATAAAAATGTAATAATTCGTGTAATTACATTTTACCTAACAGACTTGCTAGATACTCTTTAATAATTTGTCTTTAGATTATTTTGGATTGTCTACAAAGAAAATCATGTCATTTATGAATTATGACCATTTTATTTACTTCTTTACAATACTTATAAATTTATTTATTTCCTTGCCTTACTGTGTTGGCCTGGGGCTCCAGAACAATGATTAGTGGAAGTAGTAATAGATAACCTGTGTCTTCTAATAAATCTTAAGGAGAATGCTTCATTTTTTTCAGAGGTAAATATGATATTTGTTGTAGGCTTAATTTTGTTGCAGCAGGAAGTTTCCTTTTATTTTTAATTTGCTAACAATGTTTTTTAAAAGTCATGAAAGAGTGTTGAAATTTAAGTAGTTGTATAACTTGAACTGGTTATATGGTCTTCTTTAATCTGTTAATGTTGGAAATTCTATCAATTGATTTTCAAATGTTGAACCAATGTTGCATTACCAGAATAAATTAAACTTAGTCATAATGTAGTATGTCTTTTATATGTTGCTAAATTCAGTTTGCTAATATTTTATTTAAAAATTTTAAATCCATGTTCATTATTGAGCATTACCTATAATTTTCTTTCTTATTTTCTCTTTCTTGGATTTTAATTATCATGATTATACCATTCTCTTAAAATAAATTATAAAGTATTCTCTCTTTTATAAGTTTCTGGAAGAGCTGGTTTAAGATTGGAATTATCTATTTCTTGACTGTCAGGTAGAATTCAACACAATCATTCAATAGGATCTTGTTGATTTTCTAGCTGGTAGTTCTATCAGTTTCTGAGATGGGCTGTTTAAGTCCCCAGCTGTAATTGTGGTTTGTCTATTTCTCCTTTCAGCTAGATCAGTTTTTGCTTCATGTAATTTGAAGCTCTGAAGTTGAGTGCATACACATTTAGGATAATTATATCTTCTGTTAAGAGTTGAATTGTGTCATCCAAAAAGATATGTTGAAGTCATAACTCCTGGTATCTGTGAATTTGACCTCACTTGGAAATAGATGTAATCAGGTTATAATGAGGTCACGCTGGATTAGGGTCGGGTTTATAAGAAGAAAAAAAATTGGACACAGACACAGGGAGAAGGCAGCTATGTGATGAAAGAGGCAGAAATTGAAGTGATGCATCTACAAGCCAAGGAATGCCAAAGGTTGCCAGAAAACACCAGAAGCTAGAAGGCAAAAAGAAGGATTCTCCCCTACACGTTTCAGAGGGAGCATGGCCTTGCCAACACCTTAATTTCAGGATTTTACCCTCCAAAACTGTGAGATAATAATATATTGTTTTAAGCCACCCAGTTTGTAGTACTTAGGAAACTAATGTATCTTCCTAGTGGACTGATCCTTTATCATTGTGTAATATTCCTCTTTGTCTCTAGTAATATCCTTTGCTTTGAAATCTACTTTATCAGATATTAATATGCCACTCCTGGTTTTTTAGATCAATGTTTGCATCGTAAATCTTTTTCAATTATTTTTTTCAACCTACCTATTTCATTGAATTTGAAGTGAATTTCTTGTACACAGCATATTTTTAAGTGATGTTTATTTATCCATCCCACTTATCTTTGCCTTTTAACTGGTGTATTTAGACCACACTCAAGGTGATGTTGTTAATGCTTAAGTCTGCAATTTTATTATTTGTTTTTGTTTCCACTAGTTCTCATTCCTTTGTTTCTTTTTCTTGCCTTTCTGTGGGTTATTTGAACATTTTTTTTAAATGTAGTGTGTTTGATGGGGCGCCTGGGTGGCTCAGTCGGTTAGGCGGCCGACTTCGGCTCAGGTCATGATCTTGCGGTCCGTGAGTTCTAGCCCCGCATTGGGCTCTGTGCTGACAGCTCAGAGCCTGGAGCCTGCTTCATATTCTGTGTCTCCCTCTCTCTGACCCTCCCCTGTTCATGCTCTGTCTCTCTCTGTCTCAAAAATAAATAAACGTTTAAAAAAAAATTTTTTTTAAATAAATGTGGTGTGTTTGAGTGGATCTCTTTGTATACTTTTCATAGTGGTTGCTCGAAATATTACAATATAAATATATGACTTATTATGTTCTGCTGGCATCAACATTTGAGCATTTATAGTTAAGTTTAGTAACCTTACTTCTATTTAGGTCCCTTTGCCTTCTCCACTTTCAAATATCATTGTCTTGAGTATCAGGTGGTGTTACAGTTTTTGTTTCAGTCATCAAATATGACTTCTAGAACTCAGGAGGAGAAGGACAGTCTACTGTATGTACCCATATTTCTAATCTTCCCATTGTTCTTCCTTCCTGATGCTCCAAGATTCCTTCTTTTATCATATCTTGTCTCTTTGAAGACGTTTCTTTAGCTAATAAGGGTAGGTCTGCTAGAGACCAATTCTTGGCATTTTCTTTCCTTCAAAAATGTCTTTATTTCCTCTTCATTCCTGAAGGATAGTTTCACAGGAAATAGAATTCATGGTTGACAGTTCTGTTCTTTCACCACTTGAAAAATGCACCACTTCCTTCTGGGCCTGCATATTTTTTATGAGACATCTTCTGTCATTGGAATTAGTGTTCTTCATAGGGGATAGGCATCATCTGGAAGCTGCCTTGGCCCTTCTGGCCAACCTGGTAGTTCTCAAGCCTCAGCAAGTACCTGCAGCCTGGGTGATTAACTAAATCTTTCTTCGTGTATCTATAGATCAGGCATTCTTTTCGAAAACAAAGCCCATCTACACATCACCAAATTCTCTTGCACAAACCTCCCTCCCCTCTGGGCACCAAGGAACTAGACCCCCTTGCACGATCTCCAAGCTGAGATAACATCTGTAGCTGGCACCATCAAGTCTCCATGCAATCAAAAAATGCTATGGATTGGGGCACCTGGGTGGCTCATTCAGTTAAGCATCCGACTCTTGATTTTGGTTCAAGTCATGATCTCATGGTCGTAAGCCTGCTTAAGATTCTCTCTCTCTCTCTCTCTCTCTCTGCCTACCCCCCTCGCTCTCTCTCTCTCTCAAATAATAAATAAATAATAAATAAATAGAGTAATGTTACAGATCAATGCACTCTCTTTACTGATTAACTGCCCTAAACTCCTTTAAAAACCCCTGCACCAGGCAGAAACCTTAAAGCTGGCCTTTGGACAAGATTCTGCCTTTTCCCCAGATTGCCAGACGCCTGAAAAAAGCTCAAACTCTTTTTCAAACAAAACCCTTGAGTATTGGCTTTTTGAGTAATGGGCAGTCAAACTTGGGTTTTGGTAACAATTTCTATTTTCAAGATTTTTTTTTCTTTTTCTGAAGTTTCCCTAAGTTTAATTATGCTGTGTGTTGGAGTAGACCTCTTCGGATTTGTTCTGTTTGGGATTTGTTCATCTTGAATATATAGGTTTGTGTCTTTTGCCAAATGTGGGACGTTTTCAGCTATTATTTCTTTGAATGCTCTTTCAGTCTCACTCTCTTTTTCTGGGACTCTGATACGAATGTTTGCATTGTCTCACAGGTCCCTGATCCCCTGAAGCTCTATTCTTCTTTTTCCCTCAGCCTATCTTACCTCTTGTTCATACTGGGTAAGTTCTATCGATTTGTGCTAGAGTTCACTGCGTCTATCCCTGGTCATCTTCATTCTACTATTTAACCCAGCAATATAAAAGAAATTTTTAATTGTATTTTTCAGTTCTATAATTTTAATGTTTCTTTTTATATAACTTGTTTCTTTGCTCACATTTTCTGTTTTTTTCTTGTTTGAAAAGAATTTGTAATGATCGTTAAAGCACTTTACAATGGCCTCTTTAAAAATCCTTGTCAGATAATTCCAACATCTGATTCATTTCCATATTGGTATTAGATGATCGCTTTTTCTCATTGAAGTTGTGATTTTCTTGGTTCTTGGTATGATGAGTGATTTTCAATTATACCTTGGACATTTTGACCATTATGTTAAAAAAAAAAAACAACAAGAAAACAACTCTGGTCCCTATTTAAACACTTTATTTTAACAGGCATTTACCTTGTTTAGGTTTAGCATGCAAGTTCTATCCAACTTTTGTGAGCTGTAGTTTCAGTGACAGTTTAATTTTCAGAGCCTTTGTGGTATTATTTTGGTTTACTTGCTTTTTTCAGGTGACACTGGGATTCCCACTTGTTCCTGCTGTTGCTGCCTAAGAAAACAGAAGGATTTGTGCAGACTGGGCCATCTAGTGTCCTCCAGCAAGGAGAAGGGAGCCTTAGTTCTACAGGGACAAAGAAGCTTCCTGGCTGGGCAGCTTGTTGTGGTGGGGTCCATCTTGCTGATGACCTGTCCTCCCACCCCAGTGTCTCTGGATGGAGAAGGGAAATCTCAGGCCCATGAAGACAAAAAGGTGTGCCATGCCTTGCTACTGTTGTGACAGCGCCTCTCCTGTTCATGTTATGTGGCCTCTCTAGTGTCTCTGACTAGGAGACGGCAGTCTCAGGCCCACAAGGACAAAGACGACTTTCCTGCTTGGGATGCAAATTGTGATGGGGGCCAGTGGTCCAGTGCTGCTCAGCTGTCCCAGTATCTCTTGATGGGGGAAGTGAATCTCAGGCCCAGAAAAGTGCTATCCCTAACCACTAATCATTAGCAGGGCTCCTTGCCAGTGATGCCAGGCTCGCTGGGTGGTGTTTTCCTGTTTGATACTGGTGGGGAGACGGCAGGGGGAAGGGGAATGGGAAGTGGTGAATGAGCCAACCTGGGCTACTTGCTGTCGCTAAGTTGGGTGTTCAGAAACACTGGGTCCGAGGTGCCGTTGGGTGAGGTGTTTGTAAAATACGCTGCTGCTGGGTATTGAGATTCCAAACCAGTTTGCCATCTTTTTACAACCTTTTATTAGAGTTCTACTTTGGCTACCTTTTGTGTTACTTCCAGGGTCTATAGATGTATTTAGTGGGAAGGAGCAGGGAGAAACAAATCTACACCATCTTTTGTGAACTGGAAATTATTTACTTATTCAGTTCTCTTACCATTTGTAGACTATTCAGGTTTTCTATTCATTCTAAAATCAGCTTTGGTAAGTTAAGTTTTCTAGGACTTTATTAATTTCATCTAAGTTTTCAAATGTGCTGTCAAAAAGCTTTCACTTTATTGTCTTTAAATCTCTATAGTTATAAAGAATTACCTATTTTTTTTAAGATTTTTTTTTCTTTTTTTTTTTTAATTTTTTTTTTTCAACTTTTTTTTTATTTTTTATTTTTGGGACAGAGAGAGACAGAGCATGAACGGGGGAGGGGCAGAGAGAGAGGGAGACACAGAATCGGAAACAGGCTCCAGGCTCCGAGCCATCAGCCCAGAGCCTGACGCGGGGCTCGAACTCACGGACCGCGAGATCGTGACCTGGCTGAAGTCAGACGCTTAACTGACTGCGCCACCCAGGCGCCCCTAAGATTTTATTTTTAAGTAATCTCCAAAACCCAACGTGGGGCTTGAACTCACAGCCCTAAAATCAAGAGTCACATGCTCTATCAACTGAGCCAGCTAGGCATCCCAAGAGTTATCTATTTTATAAGCCCTTTTTTTTAAATGTTTATTTACTTAATTTTTTAATGTTAATTTATTTTTGAGAGAGAGGGCATGAGCAGTGGAGGGGCAGAGAGAAAGGGAGACACAGAATTTGAAGCAGGCTCAGAGCCTGATGCGGGGCTCGTACTCACAAACCATGAGATCATGACCCAAGCCCAAGTCAGTAGTTTAACCGACTGAGTCACCCAGGCGCCCCTATTTATGACAGAGAGAGACAGAGTGCAAATTGGGGAAGGCAGAGAAAAAGGGAGACACAGAATCTGAAGCAGGCTCCAGGCTCTGAGCTGTCAGCACAGAGCCCAATGCCAGGCTCGAATCTACCAACCATGAGATCATGACCTGAGCTGAAGTCAGAAGCTTAACCAACGGAGCCACTCAGGTGCCCCATAAGTCTTTTTGAATAGCTAGTTTATACCTTTGATGAGTCTTTCAACTTTATGTTAATTTATTAATTTCCTCCACTCTGCCTTTCTTTGGGTTTGTTCTCAATTCTTTTCCAAATTTCTTAAATTGGAGACTTAGCTTATTAATTTTCAGCCTTTCTTCTTTTCCAATATATGTATCGTTTAAGACTATAAATATCCCTATAAACCCAGCAGTACTTACACAGAAAGTTTTGATATATAACATGTGGTCTCCTATAGAGGAGGGATGCCAGCTTCACCCAAAGTTTTGATGTGGAGACTGATGACACCACACATCTACTGAGAGTATGAAAAAGTTTATTCCTGACATAATAAGGTTTTCTGGGGAGTAAGGTAAGCTTGAAAGCAGCTCCAAAGATGGCTTGAGAGAGCAGGAAGGGGCAACTGGCTTGGGATTTTATGGTGGTTAAGGGGTGGGTTTGAGGTGAGAGTTCCCACAGGTTGACTAGAGCTTGTGTGGCTTGAATGTATCAGAGGAAGGAAAGAACATCCAAACTTTCTTATCTCCTTGCCCAGCAGTGAGGCGAAGGCGGAGGCGAAGGCGAAGGCGAAGGAGTGGTGGAGCCTGAAAATTATCAGCAAACATCACTGATGGAGTCAGACTCTTTATGGCACATAATATTACCACTATAATTTATTTCTAAATATTGTTAGTGCCATCATGACTTCTTCTTTGACTAAGAGTTGTTTAGAAGTATGTGTGTATATTCTAAAGTATCTAACTACACGGTGTTTTCGCTGAATTTAAAAACTTCTAACTAGAGGTGCCTGAGTGGCTCAGTCAGGTAAGCGGCCGACTTTGGCTCAGATCATAATCTAGTCATTTGTGGCTTTGAGCCCCACATCAGGCACCACGCTGACAGTGTGGAGCCTGTTTGGGATTCTCTCTCTTCCCCTCTCTCTGCCCCTCCCTGGCTTGTGCTGTCTCTCTCACTCTCTCTCTCAAAATAAATAAACTTTAAAAAATAAAAATAAAAATTTCTAACTAAACCACATTGTGATTAGGGAATGTGGTAGTATGTTAATTTTGGTATGTTTCACAAGAATTTTAAAGGAATTTTAATTCTCAAATTTAGAATGTAATGTTTGAGTTACTTTTCTCCGCTTGTTTTAAAAATTATCCTTTTCTTTGTTGTCTACGATTTCACCATGACTTGCCAAAGTTTTCTTTTATTTATTTTCTTTTATTTATTCTATTTGTGATACAGGAAGGCTTCATGTGTGTTTCTCATAAAATGTGGAAAATTCTCTGTCATTATCTCTTTGAAGATTGCCTCTTCCTCCTTTTCTGTTATTTCTGTTTTAGACTTTGAATAGATACTTCTTGGAACTTGTTGCTCTAGCCTCCTTATCTAATATTTCTTTCATTTTTCCATTTTCTGGATAATTTGAATTCTGGGTAATTTCTTCCAATGTACCTTTCAGTACACCAATTTTCTCTAAACTGTTCTAACTTGCTCCACTGAGTTTTATCAGTCTAATTATTTTATTTTTCATTTCTAGAAATTCTTGCTGGCTGTTTTCCAAATCTTAGTGGTCTCCCTTCAAATTATTTTATTTTTGAGCACAGTTTGAGCTTTTAAATTTTTCTTTAAATATATTAAGTATGTTTATTTTATAATCTATGCATGACAATTTGAATACGTTAAGTCTTTTGGGGCCTAATACAACTGTTGTTTCTTTGGCTGTCACTTATGGGGCCTTATTTCTGCCCTATTATCTGTTTTTCCTAGAGCTGTTTATTTGTTCATTCGTTCATTCATTCATTCATTCGTTCATTCATTCATTTTGGAATCTTTGGGAATGCTTTGGGATTTCGTTGAAGTCGCATTCCTGCAAAGAAGATTTGCTTTTGCTTAAGGGCACTATATCAACCTGGATACATTAAATTATCTATTGAAAGTTTTTAGAGATTTCTAGGAGTCACATAGATTGTATGCATTTGGCCTCAAACCTACTTTGGGCATGCCTGTTATTATAAATTCTCATGGGAGATTACCTACCTCTCCTTTGTTACAAGTTTGAGACAAGTAATTTTCACCCCTCTCCTCCTTTTTTTGTAGAAGGTTTGTTTCTCATTTTCCTTTTGGGTTCTAGCTTTATGAAGAGATCTCCTGTTAGACTTCTGAGGTCCGACTTCACTCCTGTTCCCTGGCATAACACAGGCACTGAAACCCCCAAAGATCAAAATCTCCAGGGATTAGGAGAAATCCCTTTAGGAGAAATTAGGGATTAGGAGAAATTTCCCATTAGGGAAAAAGCAGACCTGGGTGCTCTCTTACTTCTTGGGAGTTTCTCCTAGTACTACTTTTGGCCTCTGTAAATCCTTTCATTTGTCTCAACTCAGAAAAGCTTTAAACAAATTTTTTAAAAGGCTTTTTTTTTTTTTTTTTAAGTTGTAGGTTCACGGCAAAATTGAGCATACAGTACAGAGAGTTCCCACATACCCTCTGCTTCCCTCCCGTGCCACAACCTCTCACTTCTCTGATGGATCTCACTAAAGTTGTTAATTTTTCAGTTTATTTAGCGTTTCCCTTGTTGTTGAGACAGAATGCAACTTCCAAGCTTCCAAGCTTCCTCACATGGGAGACCAGAAACCAGAGTTTTACTTTTCTTTTTTATGGTTTCTCAGTGGTCTCCCCTCATCTACGGTCAACAATTTTTAAAGATATCTTATTTACAGTTTTAATTACTTCAGTCTAAAAGGGTTATTCCAGGTATCTAGTTGGCCAAAGGATCCAAAATGGAAATCCTTATTATTTTCTTTTGAATCAGAATTGTTCGCTTTCTAATTTGGCAATTTACATTGCAACTATCCAATTTATACTGCAACTATCACTTTGAGAGTTCTTGTTTCTCCTCACGCTGACCTAGGCATACCTTGAACACAGTCTGAACATCTTTACCTATATTACCTACTTCGTTGTATCTCATCTTTATCTAAATGCCTATCGTTACTAACATTTTATTGATTTGTAAGAGTTTATTATTATAAACCTCGTTTGCCATATCTTATCTATTGTATCTTTTCCCCAGGTACTCAGTTTCCTGTGGTTTTTTTTTTTTACCTTAAATTTGACGTATTTCCTATTCCTAAGTTCCAACTCAAAAATTCTAATCACCAGGTTTGAAGTAAGCTCTAAGAATATGTATCTTAAAGAAATACTCAGCTGTTACTGTGAACCACATCCTGCAAAAATACTAATAGATACTATTAGTTTCATAGATCATTAGATAAATCAAAAAAAAGGTACTGTGACTCCAAGACTGCTAGTCTTCACACTATACCAGTTACACCTTTCTGACCCCATTTTGGTTCTTGCTTCCTTCTTTCTCCATCCAATTTTCACAAGACACTACCCATTACTACAAACATGAAAATCCTGTGGCAGATAAGAGAAGTATAAGCTGCTTTTCTAGTAGACATGAAGTCATTAAGACTGCAGACCTTGGGGCGCCTGGGTGGCTCAGTTGGTTGAGCATCCGACTTCGGCTCAGGTCATGATCTCGCAGTTCATGAGTTCGAGCCCCACATCGGGCTCTGTGCTGACAGCTCGGAGCCTGGAGCCTGCTTCAGATTCTGTGTCTCCCTCTCTCTGCCCCTTCCCCGCTCATGTTTTGTCTCTCTCTATCTCTCAAAAATGAATAAACATAAAAAAAAAATTATAAAAAAAAAAAAGACTGCAGACCTTAACACCAGACAGATCTGGGTTCAAGTCCTGGCTCACAGGATTATTTTTCAGCTGCTGTGTGATCTTAGCCATGATTACATAAGGTTAATCTCTTTATGCCTCAGTTGTCTCATTGGTAACATGTAAATAATCAAGACACTTAAACTCACAGTTAGAATAGCGATTAATGGAATAGTATTTGAAAAGCAGAGGCTTCGAAGCATAGTAAGTGACCGATCACTAAATAGTAGCACTTCTGTGTTACTATTTTTTTGCTGAGCTTATGAGAATTTGCTCTAATTTTTGTACCAAGGTCAGGGCTACAGTTCTGCTTCAGATGCAGGTAATAAAGAAATATATTATCTGGAAAGAATTAAAAACCAACTGAGTAAAAGTCTGCCTGCTTTTTAAAAAAATTAATTATTTCATTTTTTTTTTTTTAATTTTAGAAAGAGAACGCACGAGCGGGGAAGAGGGGCAGAGGGGGAGTGAGAGAATTTTAAGCAGGTGCCAAGAGTCCAAGAGTTGGACAGTCAACTGACTGAGCCACCCAGGCGTCCCAAAGTCTGCCAGCTTTTTATCGTTACTATATAAATCTGGAATTCTAAACAAAGTACTATTCCCTGAATATTTTTTGTTGTTGTTGGACTAGGTTCTAAATAATTGCCATGGCTACTGTTAAGTTTTTATTATACGTGACCTTCAAGGTAGCACTTTTGTTGCTTATTCTTCAGTAAACATTGCATTCTACATGGAGGTTAACGATGAGAGCTCTGGCCCTTGCCATTCAGACTAGCTCCATTCATTCATTCATTCATTCATTCATTTACATCCTAGTTAGCATATAGTGCAACAATGATTTCAGGAGTAGATTCCTTAATGCCCCTTACTCATTTAAACATCCCCTCTCCCACAACCCCTCCAGCAACCCTCTGTTTATTCTCTATATTTGAGTCTTTTATGTTTTGTCCCCCTCCCTGTTTTTATATTGTTTTTGCTTCCCTTCCCTTATGTTCATCTGTTTTGTATCTTAAAGTCTTCATATGAGTGAAGTCATATGATATTTGTCTTTCTCTGACTAATTTTGCTTAGCCTAATGCCCTCTAGTTCCATCCACATAGTTGTAAATGGCAAGATTTCATTCTTTTTGATTGCTGAGTAATACTCCATTGTGTGTGTGTGTGTGTGTGTGTGTGTGTGTGTGTGTATATACACACACACACACATACATACACCACATCTTCTTTATCCATTCATCCACTGATGGACATTTGGGCTCTTTCCATACTTTGGCTATTGTTGGTAGTGCTGCTATAAACATTGGGGTGCATGTGTCCCTTCAAAACAGCACACCTGTATCCCTTGCATAAATACCCAGCAGTGCAACTGCTGGGTCGTAGGGTAGTTCTAGTTTTAATTTTTTGAGGAACCTCCATACTGTTTTCCAGAGTGGCTGCATCAGTTTGCATTCCCACCAGCAGTGCAAAAGAGATCCTCTTCCTCCGCATTCTCACCAACATCTGTTGTTGCCTGAATTGTTAATGTTAGCCATTTTGACAGGTGTGAGGTGGTATCTCATTGTGGTTTTGATTTGTATTTCCCTGATGATGAGTGATGTTGAGCATTTTTTTTTATGTGTCGGCTGGTCATCTGGATGTCTTCTTTGGAGAAGTGTCTATTCATGTCTTTTGCCCATTTCTTTACAAGATTATTTGTTTTTGAGTTTGATAACTTCTTTATAGATTTTGGATACTAACCCTTTATCTGATATGTCATTTGCAAATATCTTTTCCCATTCCATTGGTTGCCTTTTAGTTTTGCTGATTGTTTCCTTTGCTGTGCAGAAGCTTTTTATTTTGATGAGGTCCCAATAGCTCATTTTTACTTGTTTCCCTTGCCTCTGGAGACGTGTTGAGTAAGAAGCTGCTGCGGCCAAGGCCAAAGAGGCTTTCGCCTGCTTTCTCCTCGAGGATTTTGATGGCTTCCTGTCTTACATTTAGGTCTTTCATCTATTTTGAGTTTTTTGTGGATGGTGTAAGAAAGTGGTCAAATTTCATTTTTCTGCATGTCACTGTCCAGTTTTTCCAACACCATTTGCTGAAGAGACTGTCTGTATTCCATTGGATATTCTTTCCTGCTTTGTCAAAGATTAGTTGGCCATACGTTTGTGGGTCTATTTCTGGGATCTCTATTCTGTTCCACTGATCTGAGGGTCTGTTTTTGTGCCATCCGTGCATTCATTTTGAGAGTAAGTTTGTAAGGGTTCATAATCATTCAAACTAACTTTGGGTGTAGTTTGTTTCTCCAATTCATATGATACCACACATTCTGGTGTTCAAACAAAAAATTCAAATAATGATAGCACAGTGATTGTAAAGACAAAGACACATTACTTCAACTCTGTCACTGTATGTGATAGTGAGGTTTTTATTTGTACTTAAGGGGTGCTTGGGTGGCTCAGTCAGTTGAGTGTCGGACTTCGGCTCAGGTCATGATCTCGCGGTCTGTGAGTTCGAGCCCTACGTCGGGCTCTGTGCTGACAGCTCAGAGCCTGGAGCCTGCTTCAGATTCTGTCTCCCTCTCTCTCTGCCCCTCCCCCACTCATGCACGCGTGCGCGCTCTCTCTCTCTGTCAAAAATAAATAAAAATGTATTTGTACTTAAAATTTTAGATTATAGAGATATTTAAAAGTTGCTAGAATTGATCCTGAAGAAATAAAGACATGGCAGTTTGCCAATTTTTGAATTTTGTTGTGAAATTGGATTTTCATGAATCTCTGCTTATCCTTTTGTTTAAAACTTCTCTTGGGACGCCTGGATGGCTCTGGCGGTTGAACGTCCAACTCTTGATTTCAGCTCAGTTCATGATCCCAGGGTTGTGGGATGTAGCCCTATGTCAGGCTCTGTGCTGGGCCTGGAGCCTGCTTAAGATTCCCTCTCTCCTTCTGTCCCCCTCCCCCACGCCCACTGGCTCTCCTTTTCAATTTAAAACTTCTCTTAGGGGCACCTGAGTGGCTCAGTCAGTTAAGCGTCTGACTCTGGCTCAGGTCATGATCTCATGGTTTGTGGGTTTGAGCCCCACACCAGGCTCTGTGCTGACAGCTCAGAGCCTGGAGCCTGCTTCGGATTCTGTGTCTCGCTCTCTCTCTCTGCCCCTCCTGCATTCACGCTCTCGCATGCTCTCTCTCTCTCTCAAAAATAAACATTAAAATTTTTTTAAAAAATAAAAATAAAAAATAAAAAAATAAAACTTATCTTACTAGTTTATCTTGCTTCATGTGAAAACTTTTGAAGTGAAAATTAATGAGAAATTAATAACAAGTCTTGCTATACTGTCCATTAAACAACAGTATGTGAAAATGAATTCTCATAAAGCCATTGACAAATCTGCAGAAGTCAAGGCCCAAACAGAAACTGTAATGTTGTTATTCTTTACTATGATAAACTAATATGAAGGCACAAGTTTTACTACATACACACACACACACACACACACACACATATATGTAACAAGTGTTAACCTATTCTTTCTCTCCTTTTTCTGCTCTGTATATATTTTACTTTTTAAAACTTTTTCAATTATATGATTACAAAGGGAAGTTCAATAAACGAAAATTTCCACTTTTTTCAAAGCTTTTGAAATGGAATTTTCACTTTTATTTATTTTTACTGACATGACATACTGTAAGGTTCAAAAAAAGAAACGTTCACTGTTTACATGTTTTCTGGCCATTATTATTATTTACTTCATCTCATGATTATTCCTAAAAATAACTCTGTCATCAAGAGGAAGAAATGTTAAAAAAAAAAAAAAAGAATTAATCTACGCCAGCTGTCAAATACCCTAGATAGAACACTGGGTTTAATCCAAAAATAAGTGGAGTCTACTTCCAGAGCAGTCCAGTTACATTTTTCCCTGTCAAGCATCAGGGTTCCCACCTCACCTTCCTGTGTCCTTTCTGTTCATTCTTCTCTCTCTTCTCTTTCTCTTCATTGCCTCACCCAGCTCTGAAGTGCTGTTTTAATATGATGGACCCAGTGATAGTGGAACTGGCTCTGCGGTGAATTCATCAGAGAACAGGCTGCACAGGAAACTGAATGAAAGCCCGTGTATCACAAACCAGAAGACCAGGAAAGGTCAGAAAAGGATGCTTTATTAGGTAGCAGGGTACTGGGCTCAATTTCCTGTTGTGAGGACTCTGAATGGGGAGCATCTAGATGTCTCCACAAACTGTTTAAAGGAGCAGTCCTGTGATGGGGAAAGTGATGTGGTGGGGGAGGCCAATGATATGGGGCGGAAAAGAGAACCTAAACAAAAGGCACCACAAGAAAGAGAAACGCTTTTTCAAAACCACAATGATAAAATTCCTTTTTTTTCCCGCCAATGCTTTCTTGTCCTGAGAGTTGGTGGGGGTGCCATATATCCAAACAATACCAAAATGACAGAATAAGTCAGTAGGTCTGGGTCAAAAATACTCATGGAAAATTCAAAAAAGAAATTTAAAAAGTAATAAATATGTAAATAAAACAATGTTATAATGCTAATAAAATGAAATAGTCACCTCACTACAATTTAAGAAATATGAATAAATAGAGAATCAACTTGCCAAAGATTTAAAAAGTCACCAAGTGTTGGCATGGTAAGACAGAGAAATAGAAAGCTAATACATTATTTGTGGAGTATAAATTGGTATCCTGGAGAATTTAGCAATATTTATCCTCAAAAATCTATATTCATTGTAACCTACCCCTTTAATTTGTACAGAGGAAATAACTATAAATTCTGATAATGATTTAACCCTATGTAAATTAATTACACAATTATTATTTATAATATAGAAAATCTGGAAATACCTCAACTATCCAAAAATAGTGGTTGGTTAGATTATATCTTTTGACTAGAAATTTACCAGTGATTAAAAATTATGTGCTATCAGATATCTAAGGACATGCAAAATATACTCTTAAGTAAAAAAACAAATTACTAAACATTATTCCCTATGCTTAGAAATGTAACTGGAAAATATATATTGAAGTAGAAAAAAGAATCTTTATTCCCTTCTTTCACTTCACTCCCCCTACTTGCTCTTCCCTAATTCATCCCAATCCTGAGAGGGAGTTGCTAGCGTTTGGGCAAATTCTGGGATTCTGTTTGGTCCAGTTACTGACTGGGAGCCATTGTGTATTAAAAGGTCCTATGTGTAGCTCCCTCTCTCTTGCTTCCTACTGCCCCCATGTGGTAGGATTGGTAAACTGAACGAAGATCCACTTGGACTAACCAACTTGCAAGTTCACCTAGTGTCTCTTTATACTCATCATTGCTTAGCCTCCTGTACCTTGTGGTGATCTAGAGAATGGAAGATCGCAAGAAATGGAATTGGACTTGGGAAGAAGTGGAAACTCTGCTAGGCTGATAGGGAATAGGTGCTACAGCTATCCTTCAGGGTACTCAAGGTCCAGGCTGCCTGTGTAAACCACAAAGCAAGGGAGGGGATTAAAAGACACAATCAGTTATTCAAAGGCATAGGAAAAGAAAGCTCAAGGGGTAGAAGCCCCTTCTACCAAATCCTTTTGTAGCCAGACTTTGTCCAAATCACAGTAAGAAATGGTAGCAAACATCTGTTTTTATTTGTCCTGTTTTTCTTATTCTGATAAGAGCACCATGATTTCTTCCACTAAGGTTTTTAACCTGCACAAAGCTGAACACTTTCCTGGCTTTGGGAGTTTTAACATGGCACTATCCTGGCTGAGAACAATGGATTTCTCTGTCCGTGGTATTTTATTTGGAGATGAATAAGTGCACACAAAGGGAAGATGTTTCCTTGGAACTAGATGACATGTTTGGAGCACTGAAATGAACTGCAACTCTAAAGCCTGGAAAATCTGTGTGAATAAAAGTGAAGAAGTCATCCAGGAGAAGGAGAGACCATTTGCTAAATGTGATGTCAGTAAATCAATACCTGGTACATAATAAGATATGCCATAATATTAATACCAACACAGCCAGTAGTAAAACACAAAATCTTAAGAGTATATTTAGCTTACATACCAAAATTTGATCACTGTCAGAAGAGTGGTCACAGATGAACTGAGGTTATCTTTTCCTTCTTGACTATTTTTTGGGTTTTGTTTTGTTTTGTTGAGTGGGGACATACTTTTCCAAGGCACAAGTTGAGTGGCTAATAACAAGAGTGTAGGATCTGGTAAAATGTAGTAATTCAGTTACAACAGTAAAAATGCAGAAAGGGCAATGATGTGAACAGAGGAAAATTCTAGGGAGTATCAAGATACAAAAATTCAGAAGGCTTAATTAGTGTTCAAGTCTAAGAGGTCAACTTTGGGTTTGAAATGAGATACAAAGAGAAAGGTCAGAGTCTGCCTATACTCTGGTTCCAAGGAAGAAGTAAAAACAAGGAAATGGACAAAGTAGCAAAGGGTCAAGGTAATTTCCTGGAATAGAAAATAGTGGAGGGGCATCTGGGTGGCTCAGTCTGTTGAGTGTCTGACTCTTGATTTCGCCTTGGGTCATGATCTCATAGTTTGTGAGTTCAAGCCCCATACTGGGCTCCATGCTGACAGTGCGGAGCCTGCTTAGGATTCTCTGTCTCCCTCTTTCTGACCCTCCCCTGCTTGCTCTCTTGCTCTCTCTCTCAAAATACACAAATAAACATTTAAAAAATTTAAAAATTTAAAAATTTAAAAGAAAGAAGAGAAAATATTGGAGATTCCACAAAGTAAATGTTGGAGATTCCACATACAGGATGGAAGTCAGTGATAGGTCATTGTAGTTTAAAGGATCATAAATAAACACCAGCTCTCTAATGGTCTTTCTCGTGTACCTGTTTAAAAGTAGCAGAATGGGGTGCCTGGTTGGCTCAGCTGGTTGAGTGTCCAGCTTTGGTCAGGTCATGATCTCATGGTTCATGAGCTCGAGCCCTGCATCAGGCTCACTGCTGTCAGCGTGGAGCCTGCTTGGGATTCTCTGTCCTCCTCTGTCTCTGCCCTCCCCCCGGCTCTTGCTCTCTGTCTCAAAAATAAAACAAACCAAAAAAAAAAAAAAAAAAGGAACAGAATTAAAAAAAAAGAATATAAATAAATAAATGTAACAGAATAAGCAAGCAAAAAAAACCTGGAAAATTCAACTCCATAACTGACAGTATGGTAAACTATATGTCCAGTTCCAAGCTCACACTGCAAAATAATTTAAACATCTGGATAGTTTTTTTTAATCCTCCCAACTTTTTATATGCATATAGGTATCCTAACAAGAAAGTAAGGGAAATTATCCAAGACCAAAATGGAGTAAAAGGCAAAAAGATAAATACTGTAAGACAGGTGAAAAATCCCTGGACATTAGAGTAAGAAGACCTATCTTCTATCTAATCAGAGTTTCAAGATGGACTTGGTAAGGCAATATTCCTAAAGATGGAGGCTGGAAGTTTTCCAGACTGATGAAAGATAAGAACATTCAGATTAAGATTTCCAAACCCCAAGCTGGATAAATTAGACTTCCACACCCAGACACATCACAGTGCATTTACAGAAGAGCAAAGAAAAGAAGACTGTAAAAGAAGCTAGAAAGAAAGGCAGATGAGATACGAAGTAATGGCAGTTTTTACAAACAGCTGAATTCTCAACAACAATGGTACTGGCCATAAGACAGCAGAATCACACCTTCAAAATCTGAGAAGAAAACATAGTATCGAATATCCAAGAAAATAAATTCTCACTCAGGAGAAAAGGGATGAAGTGAGTCTTTTCAAACAAAAATAATTTGCTATTAAAGACTCAGGTGAAGGACTCTAAAGTCTTTATGTCACACACAAAAAGAAACTGAATTTAGTAAGAAAATGCAATGTAGGAAAACAAAGTGGTAAATGTATGAATGAATCAAAATAAATACTGACTGCAGAAATGGTATTAAAATAGTATCTAATTTGGGAGAACCATTTTCAAAAAAATAATATCCTGGGAAATACATAAGTTTGGGAAATTAAAGTTTTCTTGTCCTTATACTATTTTAGAAAAGGCTAAAGATAATAACTTTGTATTTTGTTACAGACAGTAATGCTACTCTTCAGTATTTATGATTCTACTCTCCTTTGGGAAACGTTGGGGGCCTGTACCTCCTTGCCTACTGGAAGTTAGCACTGGCCATGAAACTAGCTTTAATCAATGAAATATGAACAGAAGTGTCACTTCCAAGAAGTATTTAAGAGTTGGTTTGAGTACCCATTCTCTCTTCCCTTTGCTGCTGTGACCAGTGACTAGTACTATTCCTGTTGAACCCTCCTCAACAGCCTGTAACCCACAGTGAGGATGAAATCTTGGTTCTTTCTGAAATTTTCAGATTGTTCATACAACAATATAAATTACTTTATCCCAACAGAAACAAGCATTGGTACTGAGAGCAGTGGGTGAAATGCATACGGAGGTGAGAACATGTAATGCCAAAATGTTTAGTAAAAAGTCATCTGACCTATGTTGGGAGACATATCATGTACCTAATAAAGTTATGTGTGGCTCTAAGGGAAGAAGCTGGAAAACAACTTTACTAGTGAGTGTTGATAACTGTCTGCATTTGACCATTTCCTTAGTTCACGAAAGAATTTGCATGTTTACAAACAGGAATCAAAGGGAGTAGAGAGAATATGGAAATTCAGGGACTTTCAGAAATGGAAAAGAAAACTTCCTCACCACCCCAAATGTCAAAGCTAAATGTAAAAAATATTTGAGCAACAAAGGCTAATTATAACTCAGCCTTGAGGCAAAAGTCAAAATAAAGGAGTGCTCATTGTAACTTTATGAAAACTACTGGATGGATGAAGAACTTCAAATTGGGAAAAAGCCAAATAAGGGTGTTGTATCCAGCAAATTGTTCATTTAGATAAAATAACTCAAAGTAAATAGCTAAAAGTATGTGTTCTTCCCAGTGACATCGAGTAGACTCAAGTTACCTAATATTAAAGGGGATAGGGACGTAGGGATATATGTGTTAGAGAAGAGAAATAGAACACTCTAAAAAAGCATATTTATTATAAAGAACTGCAGATATGGATACTGGTGCATACAGCTGATTGAAATCAAATAGAGAGCAAGTCTATTAAGTTTGGGGGAGTTTTACTGCCAGAGGAAGCAGGGCAACAAAAGGTGGAGAAAACTGCATGGCCCACAAGGAGGTTCTATTGCCCTCGTTTTCCGATGAGACCAAGAAGAACAATACAAAAGGAAGAACTTTCCAGAAGGTAGAGTCAGGGCCACAGCAAACAATGGAAAAAGAAGTCCTTTCACTCTCTAGAGTAGACTCAATCAGGAGGTATTTCCCACCCCAAAGAGGGAAGGCCTTAACCATATGTGCCCACCAGAATTTCAAAACTGCTACGGACCAGTGATTGCTATGTTTCACGGAATTTTTCTTTTCCAAATGGGGGTACTTTTCTCTTTATGCTGTGCTTATTTCATCATTGTATACTGGGAGCTTGTAACAAACCGAATTTTTCTTTTCGAATTTTAAAAAAAAGTTTATTTATTTTTGAGACAGAGAGAGGCAGAGCATGAGCAGAGGAGGGGTAGAGAGAGAGGGAGACACAGAATCCGAAGCAGGCTCCAGGCTCTGAGCTGTCAGCACCGGGCCCAACGTGGGGCTCGAAATCACGAGCTGTGAGATCATGACCTGAGCCAAAGTCAGACACTTAACCTACTGAGCCACCCAGGGGCCCCCAATTTTTCTTTTTGGCTCAAAGGCCTTGCATCAAGAGCAAGTATATCAAGATCTGTTGTAGAGATTGCTATGTATCCATCCTACCCTACAATACAGAGGAAACCTGATCCTGAGCTAACCTTTCTCACTAGATGGGAATTTGGGGTGGCTCTCCTTTGACATGGGAGTAAGCTTAACCTACATTTGGTGAGCAAAAGGGCAAACTGTGGTAGACATTACATCTCTTCATCAGTATTTCAAGTTTTCCTTTCCTTCTACTCACACGAGAGGAGTGCATTTCCCTGCTCCACTAATTTGGGTGTGGTCCCGTGACTTGTGTCCAATGAAATATGAGAAGTGATCCAAGGAGACGTATTTAAGCACCGCTACAAACTGTCCATTCTCTGATCTTCCTCCTACAACTGATGCTCCCAAATGGTCAATCTTCCATCAGCCTACGGTGCAGAGGGGGCATGGAAATCTTTACAGTTATAAGCCACTAAGAATTTGGGACAGTTTATTCCCAGTGCATAATACAGTCTATCCTAGTGGATACTGGTATACAAGTTAAAGTATAAAGAGAAATAAAAGAATATAGAATATAATTCCAAACTGTTAGGGGAGAACAGGAATGGAAAATTAAAAATCAATCAAGAAGACTCATAATAAAGAACAGTCCTCTACACTGAAGAAATAAAATCTTAGGAAAAGCTTGCTACATTGCCCTTCTCTTACTTCGCAATAGACCGTTAGAAACTGTCAATAACAATCAATCAAGAAGAAAGTACATTAGAATAAAAAAAGGAAAACAGAGAGAGAGCAACAGAGGGCAGCAAATAATATGGTAGAAATCAATCTAGATGTACAGTTGAACTTTAAACAACATGGGCCTGAACTGCATGTGTCCGCTTATATTTCTTACAGTACAGTACTGTAAATGTATTTTCCCTTCCTTATGATTTTAGTAACATTTCTTTCTTCAGCTTACTTTATTGTAAGACTATAGTATGTAATACATATAACACACAAAATATGTATTAATTGACTGTTGATGTTATCGGTAAGGCTTCCAATCAACAGTAGACTATTAGTAGTTAAATTCTGGAGGAGTCAAAGTTACATGTGGATTTTTGACCACGTGGGGGTCAGCACCCCCAACCCGTGTTGTTCAAGGGTCAACTGCATTGATCGTATCTTGGAAGGTTTCTACATTAATAATCTCCACATCTCAGTGACTTACAGAATCTGTTTGTTTTTCACATACATTGCATGCCAGTCTTTGGTTGGCCTTAGCTATTCAATCTGGAACCTAGACTGAAGGAATGGCTTCAGTCTGCCACAGGTATGGTGGCGGAAAACAACTCGTTAGAACAACAGTGACTCTGTATATACAAGCTTCTACTGAGAAGTAGTACATTTATTTCTACTCACTTCTAATTAGTAAAAAACAAAAACAAAACAAAAACACAAAAGAAATCATTAAGGCCACGCATCTTAATAGACTTAGATGTCAATGGGGTTATAATACTTTAGTAGGGACAGGCTTAGAAGAGACAGGGATTGTAAGGAGGGGCTGTTAGGAAGGGCCAGGGACAATTTTGATAATAATCTACTACACCAAATATAAAACTGATCCCAATAAATGGAAATTGTCTAGACTATCCAATTTGAAGTCAGTGATTATCACACTGGATTAAAACTAATCCAACCCTCTGCTCTTTATAAGTGCCTCACAAAACACAAGGACAGAAAAAGTGTGAAAGTCAAAGCATGGGAAAAAGAGACTAGGAAAATATTAAAGAAACTTGGGGTAGCTATACTAATGCCATACAAAATAGACTTTAAAGCAAAAAGCACTTCTAGAGATAAAGATGATCACTACATAATGATAAAGGTCTCATCAGGAAAATATAACAATTCTAAACTTTATGGCTTAATAACATAGTCTCAAAATATATAGACAATTTCACTATCATAGAGGAGGATTTTAACTAATTTCTTATAATAAATTAAATAGAGCAAAAAATAAGGATATAAAGAATCTGAGCAACACAATTAACAAGTTAAATGGAAAGCAGAGAGAGAGAGAGAGAGAGAGAGAGAGAGAGAATACTGCACTCAACAGCTGTAGAATATATTCTTTCCAAGCACAAAATATTTATGATCATGCATACAAATGTCAGTAAATTTTCAAAAATTAGTATCACACAGAACACTTACTTAACAACAATAAAATTAAGTCACAAACCAGTAACAGATGAGTAAAACCATTCGCACGTGTTTAGAAATTTTAACATTCATTTGTGGGTCAAAAAATGTGGTAATAGAAATCAGAAAATTCTCAGAACCAAATAATGAAGAATGTCATATTCAGTATTTGCGAGTAGTCAGTATTTGCGAGATGCTGCTAAAGTCTTAGTTTGGGAAAAATGGATAATTGTATGTTCCTAAGTAAACACAAAAGGCTCAAAAGTAACGAACTAATAAGCATTCCAACCTTAGACATTATGGGAAAAATACAGAACAAACTTTACAAGGCACAAAAGATATAATCAAGTTTTTTATTAAGAGAGAAATTACACAATTACATAAGAAATTTGGGGCCAAACACATGCCCCTAGGTGCCTGTTTTAGACCAATCAGCATATCAACAGTATCTTTTAAGGTCCAAACTTATAACTGTGTAAGAGAAGAAAAAGGGAAAACCTGTAAGGAAGGAGGGGCAGCAGCAGAAGCGAACGGAAGAAGCAAAGCAAGACTGTGGTTTCAGCTGGGTCTGGCCTCAGCCCCACATCTCCAGGAGCTCCGATGCACACAGCACACCACAGTCTTTCCCACCTTAGCAGGGGAGTGAGGTTTCTGTATCTCCGTAACAGGCATTAGGCAGTCACTGTTTGCAGGCTGTAACAGGGATAAGTAATGCATAACTTCCAGACACCTCCTGGTCATGTTGTTCCAATCTACCAAAGGCAAGCCTCTTGAAAATGTTGCAAGTGCATTAGTAGCGTCGCGTGGAGCAGCTGGAGGAGAATGCGTACACCAAGCCAACGAAAGCAAACTCAGGACGTCTGGACGCAGCACCAACATTGTCTGCTGTGCTCCACCCCTTGAACCACTCAGGTCCACTTGCTTTACACATTAGGTTCACTCCATTCTTTGGCAACTTCTGCAGGATTCTGGTTGATTACAATTTCTATGAAAACTTAAAAGAGAAGTTAGTGGGATAAACTATAGCCTCCACAGCTGCCGTCAGTCCTGAGGTCAGAACTGACAAGGATGATTTCCTTTCTTTACTAGCCGGTCTACATTCCCCTCACCCTGTGCTTGCATTTCTGCTGGTCTAGGTGGCTTCCTGTGTGGTACTGTCACCTGAGGGGTCTGAGACTTTGGTTACCATGCTGTTGTCTGGCCACAGTTAAGCTCTGCTTGCCAATTTACAAGGTCTGGATTACCAAGAGATACCCCAGTGGCTCACATGAGTGCTACATATAAATCTTCCCTGCTACCAGTATGTAGCAGTAACCTTGCCTTCCCATGAATATCATATTCAATTACCCTTTCAAGTATGGTAACTCCTTTCTCCTCTTGCTGGTCTACTGGCACAATGAGCATAAAATGACCAGTGGCAGCCAACACCTTAAGTTTAGTGGAACTATTAATGTTTCCCTTATTGGAAATGTTCCCTTTCTAGAAACCAGGACCTCTAGTTCTTCAACTGAAGAGCCCTAAAGTTTCAGAAACTGGAAGCAAAAGTTTCCCAAGTGGGTTGCTGGAACAGAGCGATCCTTCCCAGTCCTTGGTTCCCAGCAGTAACACAGAACCATACAGCCATCACTGATTTAAGGGGAAAATGGCAAACCTTTTCTTTAAAGTGCCAGTCGGTACATATTTTAGACTTTGTGGACCATACAGTCTCTGACCCGACTACTTAACTCTGCCGACGTAGCCTAACAGAAGCCACAGACAATATATAAATGATGAGTGTGGTTGTGTTCCAGTGACATCATGTTTGTAAAACAGGAGCAAGCCCGATTTGGCCTCTGAACCAGTTCGCCAACCTCTGCTTTAATATATACATATACTGTATCCTGAAGGAATACCTTTGTAAGACATCACCTTCAAACTGTTGCTTCGGCTGTGTTTCTTTGAGGCCATTCCATTGCTCTTTCAGGCTAGCAGCTTAGCAATGATGTGGGATGTAGTGGGATCAGTGAATCACAGAGACATGTACCCACTGCAGAACCGCATTTTTTTCATAAATCGAGCCCTTTGATCTGAAGTGCCAGTATGTGGGAGATCCCATGTCAGTAAATCAGATACTCTGTGAGTCCTTGAATAGAGGCGCTGACCAAGTTGGTAACAGGCAGGAAAGGTAAACGCACACTTAGAAAACATGTCAATCTTAGTCAAAATGAATTGCTGCCCTCTCCAGGGTGGAAAGGGTCTCAGGTAATCACTAAGTGGCTCCTCAAAGATTCGCACACTAAAAGGGTCCGGCATCCGTCTCCGTGGTTGACAGGGAGGGTGGGAGCAGTAGCAAGGTCAGCTTTGATGAGGGACGCCATGCTTCTGTGCCCAGGCGGAGCCTTCATCTGTCCGCCATTGCTACTCCATTCATGAATCCATCACATCGGCACTGTGGTGGCCCAAGACCAGAGCAGACTGATATCTGCACTGCAATCTGGGTAGATGGCTGTTCAGTGATCTGTTTGCAATGATCTCCTGCCCCTTTACTATCCTCTTTCCAGGCAAGCATCAGAGCAGCCTCGTATGCAGGGAATAATCGGTCAGGACCTAGACACCAAGTGGTCTAGGTTTAGGTGCCAGTCAGATTACTGTCAGCTGCTTTACTGTTTGTTTTTTTAAGCAGCCTCACTGAGATGTAATTCACATGCCATAAAAGTCACTCATTTTCAACGTATAATTAATTTTATTATATTTCCAGTTGCAAAACCATCATCACAACCTCATTTTAGAACATTTTCATTACCCTAAAAAAAACCCTCATGGTCCATTTATACCCATTCTCCATTATCATTCCCAGCACTAGAGAGCCACCAATTTATTTTCTCTCTCTTTAGATTTGCCTTTTTTGGATATTTAACATAAATGGATTCATACAATATGTGTTCTTTTGTGACCGGCTTTTTTCACTGAGTATGATTTTGTAGCTCATCCACGTTGTAGTATGCATCAGTACGTCATTCCTTTTTATTGCCAAATTATATTCCATCGTATGGCTCTACCATATTTTGTTTATCCATTTACCAGTTGAGGGATATTTAGATTCCTTCCACTTTTCAGCTACTGTGAGAAATGCTGCTATGAATATTCATGTTCAAGTCTTTGTATCAAGGTTATATGTTTTCATTTCTACTGATGATCTTAAGGAAACTGGATTCAGGCACCTTGAAGAAGGAAAGCCTCCAGTCCTATGTGAAGTTAGGCTTAGGTTTGTCCCCTGCTGCTGAGCTGAAGAGGCAGTATCCCCAAGTCCCAACTATTTCATTTTTAGGCAACTAAGGAGCACTCCCAGGATCACCATCATCAGTCAGGGCAGGGCATCTACAAACAGCCTACATACTTCCTTAATGGTGACACCTTCCTTTTTACAATCAGGAACAAGACATTTCTATATAACATTGCACTGGAGGTTCTAGCCAGTTAAAGGCAAGAAAAAGAGTTAAAAATTACAAGAACTGGAAAGGAAGAATCAGAAGTGTTATTCAGAGGTGCGGGGAAAAATCAAAATAATTTACAGATAAATAACTGGAATGAGAGGTGACTGTATTTGGAATCAAAACCAAAACATACAACTCAAGTTCTTTTATATATGCCATCAAAACCCAGCTTTTAAAAGATAAAGCCTAATTTAGAGAGAAGATTACATCTACAATAGTATATAAAAATGAGGTAGCTAGGAATAAATCTAACCAAAAAGGTGTGTGCCCTTCCTGAGGAAAACTGTACTACCTTCTTGAAGGACATTGCAAAAGGCTTCACCCGGTAGGAAGATGTGCTATGTTTATGTGTATGTGTGTGTGTGTGTGTGTATGTATATATATATATATATATATATATATATATATATATATACCCAATATTGCAAACAAGTCAGTTTTCAAATTGACTTATAGATTCAATTCAATCTAGTTTTGGTTTTTGTTTATTTTGTTTTCTTGGTTGGTGGCTCAATAAACTGTTTCTAAAATTTCTATGAAAAAACAAAGGGCCAAGAATAGTTAGGACATTCATGAAGAAAAAGAATAAAGTAGGAATCTTGTATTAAATATCAAGGCTTATAACTAAGCTATATTCATGAGCCCAAATGGTACCTGTACAGAAACAGACAAAAACAGACTGACAAATGGGAACAGAGAACTTAGAAACAGACCACATATACATGCAAACTTGATTTATGTCAGAAGTGATAAAAATGGATCAGTGGGTTAAGAGCCTTTTGATAAATGGTGCTGAAAAAATTGTTCATCCAAATAGTTAGATATGGAGCCTGGCTGGCGCAGTCTGTATAGCATGCAATTTTTTTTAATGTTTATTTATTTTTGAGAGAGAGACAGAGACAGAGAGCAAGCAGGGGAGGGGCAGAGAGAGAGGGAGACACAGAATCCAAAGCAGGCTCCAGGCTCTGAGCTATCAGCACATAGCCTGACGCGGGGCTTGAACCCACGAACTGTGAGACCATGACCTGAGCCGAAGTCGGATGCTTAACTGGCTGAGCCACCCAGGCGCCCCTGTATAGCATTCAACTCTTAATCTTGAGGCTGTGAGTTCGAGCTCGACATTGGGTATAGAGATTACTTAAAAATAAAATATATTTTTAAAAAAACCAAATAGATATGAAATTGGAAATCAATGTGTCATCATCAGCCACACCTAAAACTGTGGACATTGTATGATGCAGAAATTCCACTCCTAGGTACACCTGCTGAAAAGATTTGCACATTTTCACCAGAGTTTATGTAGAAGAATGTTCACAGCATTTTACACATAAGGAAAAGATAAGGGGGAAAATCCAAATGTCCACTAAGAAGAGAATCCACAAGTCACTTGTAATATATTCACACTATAGACATACACTAGAGAAAATTAATGCATGCAGCTCTATGAATCAAAACTTCTAAACATTAACCGGAAAAAGTATCCAAATAGTTTATACAACATGATTTCATCTATATTGAGTTAATAAACACATAAAACAATATATAATTTAGGAAAACTTACATCTGTGCTTAAAATATAAAAATAAGGGGAGTGATAAATCATCAAATATCTCAAATGCCATGATGAGTGGAGGTAGGGGACTGGTTTATGCAGGGCAAGTCATGAAATCAGGTAAAGCACTTCAAATACAGTGGTGATATTCTGTTTCTTGGTTGGGTGGTAGGTCTAGAACTTTTTTAAATTGTTGCTTCTATACTTTAAACATATTAACATTCCTTCACATGCATTAAATTCAATATTTAATAAAATTGTTGCATACACATTGTAGGGTCAGGATGGACCCCAATTCAAATCTGATTGAAACGTGGACACAGACACCAAGAAGGTATGAAAAGATTTATTAATCATATAATAAGGCTTTCTGGGGAGAACAGGGTCGTTCCCAAGCAGGCCCAAAAATGGCTTGAGAGAGCAGGAAAAGATCGGCGTAAGCCTTTTATGGTGACTAGGAAAGGTGACTAGAAAAAGGGTTCCCATGCCTGCTGTGACGTTCCACAGGAACAAAGGAAAGATCACTTTGGCTTTCTTATCAGTTTGTCCATGTGTGGGACAGGTGGTGAAGAAGGAGAGGGGAGGTTTAAAAGATGTCAGTTAAACATTAAAAAATGGAGTTACACTCTTTATAACAAAAAATATTTTAAACAAAACTGTAACCAAAGGAAACAAAAGGGATATTTGCAACTTTAACAAAGGAAACAAAAGGGATATTTGCCATTTTGGAAGTAACAGATCTGTGTTGGAAGGGATATTACCTCTCCCTTCTAGATACCACTTCTCCCATTCTTCTCCCAGGAATATCCCACTAGAGGAAACAACTATGGTCAAACAAACTTTGTAGAAAATTTAAATTCTTTACTATTCCACAGAAGAAACTCCGTAGCAAGAGGAATTATTATAGTAACATAAACTTAGATATCAAGTCTTGTGGAGTGAAAAGAATGAGAATTGCTCATGATGTTTAAAAGTTCTTGAGATTATGCAGTATTATAAGTATCAGCTGGGCCTCTCTGGTACCTGAGCTGAGCCCAAAAGGAACCATTTGCCATGGTAGTGGAATCACCACCATGGTAGTGAAGAAATTCTGCAACTCTTAACCCACTAATTGCAAACGAGTACCAAGCTTGAAGCCTTCTCCCCAAGTAAAGTATTTCCTTCCTACTGAAAAGATATAGACAATGAATTATAAGTACATCAATTTTTGAGACACCTACTGGGTACAGCTGCAGACATAAAGACGAAAAAGATGTAATCTATGCTCTTTAGGGGCTCACAGTTTCTTGTATTACTTTTGTGCCCTAAGGTGTGAAAATGTAGACTTACAGAAAACCTACGGCCAGACTGATGGCTCAAATGATAAAATAATTCATCAGATTGCTTTCAACGTACTTCAACACTAAGGAATACACGAGAACCATTACAAATTGTACCTACTGCATGATGAATGCTCGCAGAAGGAAATATACATGCTTAAGAAAATTCTTAATAAACAGGTTGGGAGTGAATGATAAGACCCTGAGAACACAGGTCAGTGGAGCTAAAGGTGAAGGAACAGATAGCTAAATTTCTCTGCATTTGTAACGATGAAAAATGTGGGATGGGCAGAGAACAAGAGGAGAGTAAATTTAAACGGGAAATGTTTGAGAAGCTTTCAGGAACAGAACTGTATACCCTGAAATTGTAAGCTGTGGGCACAAATGAAATGCAAATCCCTCCATTTCCCCCATCTTTGGTACAGCGTTCTACACACCCACACACACCCATAAAACTTTTGAGTAGGGCTCTGTTGGGCAGAAAGAAAGAAGGGCCAAACATCTGGTTTCATCTACAGTATCAGGTGAGCACAATTACAATATTGTAAAAATACTTATGGGCCAAGTGGTATCCTAAGCTCTCTACATACACTAATATATTTAAGAGTTCTATAGTAACTTATTTAATGATGCTCAAGGCAAACCTATAAGGTAAGCAGTAATATTTTTACCATTTCCTAAGTGAGACATCAAAAGCACAGAGAAGTTAAGTAATTTGCCCGAGGTCGTAGCAGCAGCTAAGAGACAAAACTGGCTCTGGGTGGCAGCAACATGGAGAGCAGGTATCCAAATCCTAACCAGAGTTGGAGCATAACAAGCCAGCTCCCCCGCAACAGGAATGTTGGGAGAGCTGGCCGACTGAGGACCACAGATGTGCAGAGGAGAAGGTGAGAGGAGACAGACTCAAGATGACCACCGGACAGAAGTGCAGAGCAAAGGCCCCATGAGCCCAGCAGTCTACACTGATGTCCCCCAGAACAGAGGGCAAGTCCTGACAATGTGTACCATGGCCCTGTCCTTTTGGGAACACCTGAGGGGCATGACTGAGGAAAGCCTAAGGTCCTACCATTTACCAGATGGGGCTGTTGAAGACCAAGAAGCAAACCGAACAAACTTCTCAGACGATCTCTACCCAGGGCCCTTAACCACGGTGTCCTCCAGTACATTGTATGCTCCCGGTGCATAAATGTATAAATATATGTGCGTACATTTAATATCATTTCTTTCCACGTAAGACATATGCCTTAACTCCTTTCTTGGGTGTTAGTTTCCTTTTAGATTCCTTTCATGTCCACACTTTTGTCTCCAAGCAAGTGACTTGGGTATTTTGCTGAAAATCTTTCAGCAAAGATCACCATTTTTCTAAGACAGCTTTCATTTCTGTTTAATTTCTATCCTGGTGGCCACCAGTCTCTCAACTTCACCTTCTCCAAATTATTACTGCCCCTTTCGCCCTACACGTTCAGTGAATTTTCTGATTCTGAAATCTTCAAGGGTTTCCACTGCCAATGTGAAAAAGGTTTATGACCTTAACCAACTTAGTCTTCTCTCTCTAATTACCACTCCATTCTCTACCTCCCTTAACTGCAAAATACTTCTCAGAAGTTTTCCACATTAGCTGTTTTCACTTCCTTACTTCCCATTCTCTCTTCAATCCACTCTAAGTCACCCTTATCTCTATTCCTCCTTGGAAATGACTTTCGTAAACCCTGACAACCTTCACATGGCCAAACTCAATAATCAGTTCTCTATTCTCTTCTCACATAAAGTCTCAAGCATCTGGCACAGGTGGATACTGTCTTCTTGAAAAATTTTCTTCCCTTGCGTTCTATGTATGATGCCATTTCAGGATAAAACCTGTACGGGTTTTGTTTTTACTCTGATTTTTTTTACCAAGCCTCCTTTGAAGCATATACTCATTTGTCTTCTATCCTCTTCATACTTCCACCTTCTTAAGAATATTGATCTTGCCTTATATTTCAACATAATCAGCTGCTGCTTACTAATACAAACATGCAAATACCAAGACCTCAGAAAGTTTCCTCTAACACAACAGACTGTGGTGGCTCTGTGGCTTAGTTAGACCTGTTATCTTTCCTGAGTATCTGCTCAGTTGTCCTGAAAGTAACACTACCCCTTTTCAAGGTTAAATTCCCAGAACTGATCACTTCCTCCTCTGTGCTTCCTATGTCATGCTCTTATGACTCTCAAAGCCCCCAAACCCTCCATTTCTCTCACTGGCCTATAGATCTGCCTTTATCCACAGATTAGAATTTGAGAGTTCCTTGCAGGCATACAATGTGTCTGTGTGTGTGTGTGTGTGTGTGTGTGTGTGTGTGTGTGTGTTTCTGATAATTTGCTCAGTGCCCACGACTCAACAGCCATCCAAATAATTGATGGAAAACACTTGGATGAAATGAACCAGGCCAGGAGGAGCAATAAGAGAAGTTGATGGTTGTTACAGAAGCCTGCGAAACAGGAGAGCTGGCTGGTCACCCTGCCCTGGCTTGCCTACAGTGAACATAAGCTTGTTCATGAGCTTTGAGTCTCTGGCTGTTACAGGCACCTCTGGGGTGGGGAAATGTGCTCCTCAGAGGCCTCACACAGTTCCCATCCACATCCTCTCCTCATTTGGCTGAAGAAAAAGCGCTGAGGCAAAAAGGCTTGAGTTGAGTCTCAGATTCACCATCAACTAGGAGGACATTTCAGAGCCACAAAAGCCCATCTGTCAGATGTAAATGACTGTCCGGTTTCAAAAGGCCATTGTAAAGCTCAAATGAAGACTCAGCTGACTGTGCACTCTTACTCACAGTTTATTTCCAGATCCTACAGAGTGCCTAGGATATAAATGGTGCTCAGTAACGTTTGTTAAACCAACAAAATGAGATCAACCTGTTCTGTCTTCTATTTCCCCCATACTGGTGACCAGCACAACTCAGAAATCTTGGAACCTCACTCACTGAAGTTTCACGCTCTTTGTCAATGCCACTTCTAATCTGTCATCCTATCTGGTTAGTTTCATGTTCTGCTCCAGCTCTATATGCCTCAGTTAGCATCCTCACCCTTCCTCATGTGTTTTTCATTCTACTGATAATAGATTTTTTGGCTGATGCTAGTTTTTTACTGCTATGAAGTATGCGGCGATGAACAATCTCATGCACGTATCTTGATGCACAGGCACACGTTTCTGTTTCCAAATTGACTGTGCCAATTTATACCCCATCAGCAGTGTGTGAGATTTTTAGTTATTCCACATCCTTGCCAATTCCTACCATTTTCCTCTTTTAAAAAAATATTTTAGCCATTCTGCTACATGTGTAGTGGTATCTCATTGTGGTTTTAATTTGCATTTCTTTCTCTGATTAATGAGGCTGAGCCCTTTTCACATTTGTATTGGCAATTTGGATATCCTCCTTTGTGAAAGCTTTGTCCTTCTACTTTTGATTCATAATTCATAAGTCCATTTTATATTATGGACACAAGCCCTTTATTGACTTTATGTGTAGCAAATATCTTCTCCCAGTTTAAAGCTTGTCTTTTCTCTTTCTTAAAATTATCTTTTGATGAACCTAAGTTCTTCATTTTGGTATTACCCAATTTATCAATATTTTCCTTTATAGTAAATTGTTTTATATCCTATTTAATAATTATTTTTCTGGGGAAACCTAGGTGTTTCAGCCAGTTAAGCACCGGACTCTTGATTTCAGCTCAGGTCTCGATCTCACAGTTTGTGGGTTCAAGCCCCATGTAGGGCTCTGTGCTGACAGTGCAAAGCTTGCTTGGGATTCTCTCTCTCTCTCTGCCTCTCCCCACCTCGCATATGCGCTGACTCTCTCTCAAAAATAAATACACTTAAAACATTATTTTTCTGCTCTTAACTAATATATTATCTAATATTACCTAAAATTTTAATAATCCCTTACATGGAGATGTATAGCTAATGAAATACTGATTTTATGTGGTAATAGGATAGGAATCTTTTTTTTTTTTTGGCACGTGCACATTTCTTTGTCCTAGCACTATATACCTAGAAGTTCTTCCTTTACCTTGTGTTTTTAATTGTTTTCATAAATCAGGTATTGATATGTATGGGTCTTCTCCCTGTAATCTGCATTATTTTTTGACCTTGGCTATTTGTCTATCCTTGCACATATACCTTAATTACCGTCTTGGGCAAATCTCAGCCCTGTGAATTTCCATCATAAACTTTAGAATCATCTTCTCAAATTTCACAAAATAGTTGCTGGGAATGTCACCAGTGTACATTGAATTTATAGATCATGCTGGATTGAGATATCTATATGATTTCGAATCCTATAATCCATGAAATGGTAGGTACATCATACATTTATTTTAGGTCACTTTTTAGCCTCAATAATATTTTCTATTTTAGTTCTTGAATGCCTTTTATTTGATGCAAAATACTGGCTATTTTTATGCTAATATATATGGTATTCTTTCTAAAACTAACTTTCATTTTTTTACCCTGGTATATAGAATACAATTGATTTTAGTCTTTTGATCTTGAAATGCAAACTTGTTAAACTCATTAATTCTAAAAACTCATTTGTGGAGCTTTTTGGGTTTTCACACAATCACATTCAAATAATGACACTTAAAATTTTCTTTCTGATCTGTTAACAATTATTTTCATTTTCTTGCTTTACTGGATTGGCTAGGACTTCCAGTACATTGTTGAATATAAGTGGTAGGGATAGTGTGGGAATCCCTAATCTAATCTCAAAGGGAATGACTGCAACATTTCGCCATTAAGCCTGACATTTGTTGTAGGTTTTCTTATAATCTGGCATCAGAAGAAAAAATTTTCCCCTCCATTTTTAGTACTATTGGTAGCTAGACAACCTAAAGATATTCCCTCACTGTTTTTATAGTTATTTTCCTTATCATTGGTTTTCAGCAAATTGTTTGTGATATGCACTTAGGACTATTACTGCTATTACTATTCTGGATGTAGTTTGTAACAATTCTTGAATTTGCAGCTTGATATCTTTCATGAGATTTGGCAAATTCTTAACCATTAGTTTTTTCAAACGTAGCTTCTGCCCCATTCATTTTGGACTTGCTTTCCAGAACTTCGGTTATGAATAGGGAAAGGGTTAACATTAGGCGAGGAGAGATAAGGGAGCCTCAGGGAAGCAGACTGCAGGTTCAAGTGGGAGGCTGAAGAAGCAGCATATTCCAGACCTGTCTGGGCTAGGCGCCATGAGTGGAGCCTCACAAACTCTCTGATAAGGTCAGGGACAAAAATCCTTGACGGCTACCCAGTCAGGACCTCTCTCACTCTCGAGAGCTTTATACTTTCCCTTGATAAACTCTTATCGCTTTGTTCACTCTCTGTTGTCTGCGAGATTCATTCTTCCACTCCTTCCACTCGCCTTTAACGGTTATATGTAGATTAGACATTCTCGTGGCATCTTCTTTGTATTTTACCTTCTCATCACTATTTTTCATCATTTTGGGTCTCCATGTTTTATTCAGGATATTTTTTTCAAAACTTTCTTTCAGTTCGGTAATTCTCTGTTCAGTTGTGCTCTGTTTCTCATTATTTTACCCACTAAGTTTTAAATATTTGTTATTATTTTTTCATATTACAGTATCTTTTGGCTCTTTTTCAAATCTACTACGTCTTTGATAGTTCCAGTTCTCTGCCAAAATTAAAAATCTTGACTTTTATCATCTTAAATCTATTAACACAGTTTTCTAAGTCTCTGGCTGGTAACTCCAACAGCTAGAGTCCTCGTGAACCTAATATTTGTTGTTTCTGCTGGTTCTTGTTTATGTTATATGTTACCTTGTCTCTTGTGTGCCTAGTTATTTCTTTTCAAATTTTATCTAACATTACATTTCCAAAATTAGAATTAATCTGTGACCTAACAGTGTTAAAATTCTCCAGAAAGAATTTCACTTTTTCTTTTCCCGCCAGTGGCTAGAGGCAACAGTAATCCAAAATACCTTGATCCAAATTCAGGGACTGAGATAATGTGTGTGTGTGTGTGTGTGTGTGTGTGTGTGTGTGTCTGTGTGTGTCTGTGTGTGTGTCTGTGTGTGTGTTTAAGTTTATTTATTTTTGAAAGAGAAAGCGTGAGCAAGGGGCAGAGAAAGAGGGAGACAGAGAATTCCAAGCAGGCTCTGTGCTGTCAGCGTAGAGTCGGATGCTTAGCTGACTGAGCCACCCAGGCACCCTGAGATAATGTTTTTTAAATTTTTTATTTATTTTTATTTTTTTAACGTATATTTATAATTTATAAGAGAGAGAGAGTCAGAGTATGAGCGGGAGAGGGGCAGAGAGAGACAGAAAGAGAGAGACACACACACAGAATCTGAAGCAGGCTCCAGGCTCTGAACTGTCCATACAGAACCCAACCCAGGGCTCGAACCCACCAACTGCGAGATCATGACCTGAGCCAAAGTCGGATGCTTAACCGACTGAGCCACCCAGGCGCCCCTGTGGAGCTTTTATAAGGGCACTGATCCCATTCATGAGGGCTCCACCCTCATGACCTAACCACCTCCCAAAGGCCCCACCTCCAAAGACCATGATCACATGAGGATTAGGTTTCAACGTGAATTTGGGGGGGGAGATACGAACATTCAGCCTATGGCAGAAATACTCCCACGGGAAAAACAACACCAAATTCCATACTCAGCTCTCTGGATTCCTTTCTTCTCTCCATTCACAGCCTGATAATCCTTTATCTTATATCTTGTATGCCTCAAGTAGATTTTCTATTGTAAAATCGACCTAGATTTTCTGGTTTTCTCAGAGTTTGATCTGAATTACCTGGTCTATCACTATTGACTGTGGAAGCCCTGTAGTTATTTCTTTAGTTGTCGGTTTTCCCCCACTCCACTGTAAATTCCTTGGTCATTTCTGCAGCACCAGATCCTGTCAGCTAGCAGATGCTTTATAAACGTTTATATCAGTCTAGGTTACTGCTTTCAAGTGTGAAACAGATTCTTAGTGATCTAAGCTGCTCGCACAATCTGGGAAGGTCAGAGAGCCAACCACAGTCACTCTGAGGCCAGAACAAACCTGGCTCCACAGATGGTCCAGGGCAGATATGGGCGTTGCTGCTGACAGGCCCAGGCACTGCAGACTGTATCACAGATCTCACTCACCAACACTGGATTCTGGGCACCGGTATTACAGTATTGCTGCTGCTAAACAGGAAGACCCGCAGGGAAATGGATGGAAATAGAGAGTGGGGAAAGCTGAGGAAGGGAGGGCAAGACAAGGGCATGACGTTTTGGAGAAACCTGGCTTTGTCAAGGAATTGACAAGAAATTCGATCTCTTTTCAAACACTGAGCTAGAAATCCTGTAGAACTGGAAAGTAGAGGTTTACTGATGCCAAAGTGAATTATACCATTTCCAAAGACTGAGCAGATGATACAAATGACTAAAAGGACCCAGAAAGATAGATTCCACTGTGACCACCCCAGCCCTCCTCTTCCTTGCCCTGTAATGCCCTGCTTGAGAAGACCATGATCTGTTTCACATATTCTTCTTTTCCAAAGTCCCCATACCCCTTACCATGGTCTGAGCAATTTAAATTCCACTGCTTTTCAAAAGGATTTCTTCAAAAAATAAAAATAAAAATAAATAATAATAAAAGGATTTCTTCAGAAACTGCTATGTGAGCCAAGGGTCCCAACAACCTCTATGTCAGTGCCTTTCAAGTAGATTAGACTTGTTAATAAAAATTATTATATTTCTCACCTGCTTCAATACAGCTATCATAATAAGAGTGTTTCTTCAGAAGCACAGGACTCTGCAGGGACTATCCTCTGGTTTTCAGCCATCCTGCCCACAGGGCATTCATTCCAAAAAGGAAGGAGTAACTCTCAAAAGGCCTAGGATGGTCTGAATTCGCCATAAAGAACTCCTTTTTGTTGTTGTTGCTGAGAGACAAAGAGAGAGAGAGAATATGAATCTCATGGAGTCGTAGGCTCCATGCTTAGGGAGGCCCGACATGGGGCTTGACCCTGAGATCATGGCCTGAGCCAAAATCAAGAGTAAGACACTCAACCGACTGAACCACCCAGGCACCCCAAGGACTTTTTTTTTGTTAATACACTTCGCTATTTGCCAAAAGATCTGTCAGCAATAAGAAATGAGGGAAATATCCGTTATCCCAAAGCCAGAAGACCACTTCATCTCATTGCTTAACTGAATTTTATGAGGTTCCTAGGCAGTCTGGTATCTTCTTTTCCCGTTTAAAGTCCTTCTATAATTGTCTGCTATATTATGTCCGGGGACTTTAGTTGTTCAGAGGGAGTACTAGGGGGCACTCACGCTCCGTCTTGGTCAGAACTAGAAGTCCTCTCCCCATGTATTTTAAAATTTTTTTTTTGTTAACGTTTATTTATTTTTGAGACAGAGAGAGACAGAGCATGAACGGGGGAGGGGCAGAGAGAGAGGGAGACACAGAATCGGAAGCAGGCTCCAGGCTCTGGGCCATCAGCCCAGAGCCCGACGCGGGGCTCCAACTCACGGACCGTGAGATCGTGACCTGAGCCGAAGCCGGACGCCCAACCAACTGAGCCACTCAGGTGCCCCGTCCCCCATGTATTTTTAAAGTGATATCATCCTAACACATAGATATAAATAAACAAAGGCCAAAGCTTTCTTTTAGATAAATAAACTACCTCCTTTTTCGTTTCTTCAAAATTACAAATAACACTGTAAAGAACATCTGATAAATATTTACTTTGCAGAGGCGGAAATGTGAAGTCAAAAGGCATACCCATTTTAAATTCTGATAAATGTATCAAATTCATCTCAAATTTATTAATACCAACAGTGCGCATATTTGTAGACATCTTCACTAATCATTTCACTAATTATACATTATCAAATGTTTTAATCTTTGACAATCCAACACATAGAAAATACTATTTAAATTCTCACTGACTCGTATTTCATTAAGTTTGAAAAGAATTTAAGTGTCCAGTGGTACCTTGTGGATAATTTTTATCTCATTATTTAATAATTTAAAAAGGTTTTTTTAAATGTTTATTTATTTTTGAGAGAGAGAGAGCACGAGCAGGAGAGGGGCAGAGAGAGAGAGGGGGGAAGACACAGAATCGGAAGTAGGCTCCAGGCTCTGAGCTGTCAGCACAGAGCCCAACATGGGACTCGAACCCATTAACTGCTAGTTCATGACCTGAGCCGAAGTCAGACGCTCAACCGACTGAGCCACCCAGGTGCTCCTTAACTATTTTAGTGAGATGATGTATATGTAAAAGCTTATCATTTGCTTTTCAAACATATTTAAGATGTCTTATTTTTTTAATGGAAGATTATGATGATAATGTTGATCCTTATTTGTGAGATATTTCTACCTTTTTTCCTGTCACACTTAGATAGGACTTTCCCAAAACAATAAAAATATTCTTGTGGTAAGAAGGATGCTCCCCCACCACTCCCAAAGATATCCACATTCTAATCACTGGAAATTGTGCATATATTTTCCTACACAGCAAAAAGGAATTAAGGCTGCAGATAGAACTAATGCAGCTAACAGGTTGGCTACAGATGAGAAAATACTAGATTTAGAAAGCAGCAGGTCACTGATGATCTCAGCAAGGGAAACTGAGGAACAGAGAAGAAGCTGAAGCACCAAAATCCGTATGTTTTCAAGAGCATTATCTGAGAAGGAAAGGAGAAAATTATTAGTGTGTCCCTGGTACTTTAAAACCCTCTTCTGAATGTTGTTCCATAAAGATTAGCAACATTTATCAGAGGATATAATCTACCTTGAAGATGTTATAGTAATTATGGGCTTTATGTAATAACATGCTGCTCTTTACATAATATTGCTACAAGGAAAAGTGAATGCATGACTTGAGTTCATTCCAGTAATTTTGCTACGTTTATGAGCACTCAATCTAATATTTTCTGTCTGCCTGACTCCAACTATGCCAACAGGTTAATTGGTATATTTGACACACGACCAAAGATTTTATAATTTTATAATCCTTCCCAAACGCACACCATGTTGGGTTTACAATTAAATGGCCTTTGTCCACGGCCTAATTAGTATAATTGGACTTAACTCCGATTGGAAGGCCTACCTCGCCGCCCACAGCTTTATCCAAATTATTGTGTTTATGGACAAGGCGGCCACGGAAAACAACCTGCACAAGGTCACGCCGCAAATCAAAGGAGTGGTGTGGATTCCAACTGAGGTCTAACTGGTTCCAAGGCCTAATCGTTCCATCGTTATACCAACGTCAACTTGCACTCCCTGGAGCAATGGAACAAAGTCCTCATTCTCAGGGCACTCGGTGTAGAAGGGAACCCAGAACACAAAAGAGTATCATGTGAGCAGTACTGGCACAAAGAACAACACAGCCATCGCTTTGGGAATCCCTACCATTTGGCAGACGTTGGGCTGAACGCTTCATACATCGTTTGGTCAGCTACGTGAAATACGAATCAAGTCCATTTCACAAACCAGGAGACTGACGCAGGGAGAGGCCGAAAATCACACAATTATTAAGCAACCGCATCGAGTCCCCCGTGACCGCAGTCCGCAGGCTTGGCAAGTACCCACACCGGGGTTAAAATCTGGCTCTGACGTACGTTAATTTTGTTACCTCCGGCAAGGGTCGCCCTCGACGCGGGCTGCCTTAAAACCCCCACTCCCCGGACCATCCCTCGAGCGCCAGGGTCCGGCTCTTCCGCCCGCTGCGACACCCGTTCCCTGCACCCGCCCGCCCACCTCTTCCTCACGTCTCTCTGCTCTCACCTCGCCACCTCCATCACCAACAAGGGGCCTCGCACCAGCGCGCGTGCAAACACGACCGAGCCGTCCGACGCGGGCCCAGCGCGCCTCCCGGATCTCAGCAGCTCGGGCTCCCCCGCGACGAGGACGCCGTACACCGCCAGGCTGGCCCGCAGCCGCCGAGCTCGCCGTCCTCTCTGGCCCGACCCCCGCCAGGCAAAAGCAATCGATCCCTCGCCACAAACTGGCGCCTCCGCCCGGAAATGGAAGCGGCCACGCTTTGGTTCCGCCGCCTTGGCCCGCAATTGGGATTTACAGACCGGAATTGGGTTCGCTGTCGCGTTCAAACTGATCTGGAAAGGATACTTAACATACCCCAGACTAATTCTTAGAACACTCCCTTGCACATAGCCTCCGTGGATACTTGTGGGATGGAGAGCTTGCCGGCTTCATTTAAAAAGTAAAAATTTTTAAGTGCTATGAAAGGTTAGATCGAATGGTAATCCGTGTAGTATCTTGCTATCATTGAGCTTTCGGTGGTAGTGCTTTTACTGCCAGATGGCCTGTAATCCAGTCACCTATGAGTGTCTGTTTTCTCCTTCAGTGACCCTCCAGCACACCCTTCTGTGGGTCATCGGAAGGCTAACGGAACAGAGATGAGAAGATACCAAGGCTGGCAGTCCAACAGGCACACGAACATGTGCTTTCGGTAGCTTAGGAAGCAGCCCCCACGTGTCCCATTTGCCAGGGTGTCAGAGAAAGTCTCACCTATCAAGTACTATTTGAGATGACATAATAGAGCGCAAGTGGCACGGAATAACATTACCCACGCTATCCCTGAAATCTTCCCATCTGTCCTTGCTTCTGTTTTGCCACTGAAATGTCCCTGGTTTAACCCTTTATCTTCCCACATATTAAAGTAGCCCTTGAGTGGTCACCAGAGGAGAAAGTCCTGAACTCCTGCTTTTAGGGCTGCTCCAGTAACACTCATGTTCACAGGACTGCAGGGTCAAATATGGGGTGGGGGAGAGGAAAGAAACTTCATTGTGATTTTCAAGTCCATCTTTGACAATGCTGAAAGTTATTCAAGATACAAAAGATGGTGGGATTCTTCTGCCCTTGCCTGCAGTGTTCATTCTGATTTTCTTAGCAAGGAATATCAATCAAGCCTTTTGTACTACAACTTTGAGGTCAAAGGCTGCCTTCCTGCCTGTATCCCCTATTTACTCCGTACGCCGTCTAGAGGAGACAGCATTCCCTGAGTATTCTGCGAACTTCCACAACTACAAAGTGCACCTCCAGGGAAACCAGGTTCAGGAAGCCTCTAGACGCCACAGGCAGTGTTGAATTAATCCCTCCTCAGCACCTGGGACTCCTATATATCACAGTCTATTATTTTTAATGTATAAAGAGTGCCTTCACTATACAGCTGAACTTTGAACAACACGGGGGCTAGGGGTGCTGACCCCATGTAGTTGAAAATCTGCATGTAACTTTTGCCACCCCTCCCCCACAAAAAACCTGAACTATCAATAGCCTACTGTTGACTGGAAGCCTTACCAAGAACATAAAGTCAATTAACGCATATTTTATATGTGTATTATATACTGCATTCTTACAATAAAGAAAATGTTAAGAAAATCATGAGAAAATATTTACAGTACTGTACTGTAAGAAATCAGCATAGAAGTGGACCCACACAGTTCAAACCCATATTGTTCAAGGATCAACGCACGTAAGGATATAAGGAACATGAAAAGAGGAGAGTACTACTGTTTGAATCTCCAACATCTATACAAGTCTCTAGTGTATGGCAAGTGTTCAATAACTGTTCAATGAACGAATGATGATGTAAGTGATTTTAATAAAAGTCTTCTCTGCCGGTCCCTTTATCAAGTTGGTGCTGTGAAGGAGTTCTGTGGCACACTTCGTTCGTTCAAACACACTTTCTCCCCTGGTTTGATAGAAAAAGCAGCTGGAGTGAGCCAAAGAACTGAGCTGTTTAAAAAAATTCTTTTTTATTTTTTTTAAATGTTTTTATTTATTTTTTCGACAGAGAGAGACAGAGCATGAGCAGGGGAGGGGCAGAGAGAGAGGGAGACACAGAATTGGAAGCAGGCTCCAGGCTCTGAGCTGTCAGCACAGAGCCCGATGTGGGGCTCGAACCCACAGACTGTGAAATCATGACCTGAGCTGAAATCGGACACTTAACCGACTGAGCCACCCAGGGGCCCCAGAACTGAGCTGTTTTTTTTGTTTGTTTGTTTTAAAGAGAGCAGTTACTTTTTTTTTTTTTTTAACGTTTATTTATTTTTGAGACAGAGAGAGACAGAGCATGAACAGGGGAGGAGCAGTGAGAGAGGGAGACACAGAATCTGAAGCAGGCTCCAGGCTCTGAGCTGTCAGCACAGAGCCCCACGCGGGGCTCGAACTCAGGGACCGTGAGATCATGACCTGAACCGAAGCCGGACGCTTAACCGACCAAGCCACCCAGGTGCCCCCAGAACTGAGCTGTTTTAAAGCTTCTGGCTCTGTGCTGCCCACTAGAGGAGCCTGAACTATACCAGGTGGAGCCTGTTTTAACATTCTTCATTGAATAAACATTTTTTAGCATGTGTTCACCTAGCACTGTTACAAATGTCAAAAACAGTGTCCCTGCTCTCAGGAGCTTGTATCCTCACACATAGTCACAAATGGAGATATGCAGGCTTTATGACCTTTAGAAAAAAATAATGGTCCCTACCCGACCCTTTGAACTGCGAGTGAACAGGAGGGTTTGTTCAATTGGTAGTCAGGATAACTAAAGTTCAGCCCAGAATCATCTACTAATCACCTGGGTGACCTTGGGCAACTCGTCTCTTTTCCTCTGGCTTCATATTCCTCTTCTGTAAAATAAGGATCTTATTCAAAGATGGGTGATCTTTTGAGAAAATTTCACATTCTCTTATTCTGACACCTTAATAAATGCAGGCCCTACCTCAATTGTAGGAGAAACGGAGGCTTTTAGCTGGCATAAACTGATGAAGCGTCTAGATTTTTTTCTAGCAAAGAGTAGGAGATGTTATTTTCTGGGGCCAACTGTGGCCTGAGTGCATGGATTGGCACTTGGCTATCTATGGGCTTCTCTGATCTTTACATACCAGAACTTAAGAGAAAGATCATGGTAAAAGCAATTAGCAAAGGAAAAGGGGGAAAGAGGGAACAAGACAACTGTGGTGCTTCTTGATTTCCTTAATGGGAAAGGAAAGAAGCAGATAGGGGACAGAAGGCTGCCCTTGGGGCCTTCACAATATTGTAAAGTCCAAGGAACTGCTTAGGAGTGGACACCTTTACACCACTTTTTCAAGATGTTTTCCCTGTGTGCTTCCCAATATACTTAGTCTGCTCGCCCAGGCCCTTCCCACAAAAATCACCAAACAAGCCTGAAGAACCTCCCTGCTGGGCCTTTGTTGGTGAAGAGCTGGGATTTCCGAAAGTGGGGTGTTTTCTCACACACGGTGTTCAGTGTAGGATTTGGGAGTTTCTTTTCTTGTTCCCCAATGCCTGAGGAAAACTTGATTTGCCCCGAAGAAATTCTCCAGATCAAGGAAAAGGCAATGTGCAAGGACATCATCCCTTTATGGCACAGGAGTAAACATGCCCCCCGGCGATGACATGGACTGGTGACTCATGCTGCTGAGGGCAGACCTCAGAGCTACCTGCCAGGGCCACTGTCCCAGATGGTCCCTCCCCACTCAGGTGCCCACCATGTGCGTCTGGGTATGTGTACATGTGTCTGTGGGGAGCAGGATGTTTGTGAAGCAGCAGGTTCGACGGCCCACCAGGAAGCTTTGATTATTACTGCCTGCAGGCATCTGATGCTCAGGAGCCCTGGTTTCTGGTGTCAAGGTTTATGTTGGCAAGAAAAGGGAGGTGAGAAAAAAATAGGAGAAAGCGGAGCACAAAGCACGAAGGCAGAGGGAATAGCTGTAGAAAGGGAGTAGAGCCCAGCTGGTTGGCAGCTCCTCAGAACACCAGATGTGGAAGATTTTCTCGTCTGTGCTTTGTTAGGACTCCTGGTTGTGGAGTGCAGGGTTCATGTGGTTCTGATGCGCTGAAGGCATCGGCAGGTCCTTGGGGAGCCAACTCTGCACACAGAGGACACAAGTAGCTGAGGCGGCCGAGGTGATTCGCCCAGCTTGGAATCTCCTGGCCCCACGGGATCTAAAGGGAGAATGCAGAGGGAGAACAGTCAGGATTCAGGATTATGGGACCCCTGTAGAGAGAGCAGCCTTACGCCGGGGCTGGGCTTCACGGAGTCAGAGCCGCCAAATTCAGTCTTGTGTGGTCTTAGCACGCCCTCTGCTGGCGTTAGGCAGTGACTCTAAGGCTTTCTCACACCGGGATGCTGGATGGGAGCATCACAGACGTCTCGTGCCTCTCAACCCTGTTGTCCTCGAATCTAGTCTCCACTCTTACAGTCTAAAAAATCCCACTGCAGAAATCTGTCGTCCACTTTCCCCCTATCATTTGCTGAGGCAGCTAGAAGGTTTAAACATTGTTTAAGGGTCAAAAGGCAGAAAATCAGTTAAAAAAAAGTTTTGTTTTTTTTTTAATATATGAAATTTATTGTCAAATTGGTTTCCATACAACACCAAGTGCTCATCCCAAAAGGTGCCCTCCTCAATACCCATCACCCACCCTCCCCTCCCTCCCACCCCCCATCAACCCTCAGTTTGTTCTCAGTTTTTAAGAGTCTCTTATGCTTTGGCTCTCTCCCACTCTAACCTCTTTAAAAAAAAAAAAAGTTTTTAATGAATTATTTGAAGCCATGACTTCAGACAGAATGTCTATCATCTGTAAGCAAACCATTTTTCATCTACTGGTCAATGATAGTACCAACCACTCCTTTATCACCTATCTTCTCTGCCTGTTTCTCTACTGAGTGCCTCGCATACTTCACTAGGTTAACTGGCTGAGACAACTACAAAACTCCCAATTCACAGGCCAGTTAACGGAGACTGAAGTGGGTTATGTAATCTGTGTAAGATTTGTAATCTGTTTGTCATGTTTGTAATCTGACAAACTGACAAGATTCCAGTTCAAGTCTATCAGTTTGTGTATTTTCCCACTGAACTTTGCTGTTTGCAGAAGGGACATAGATCATGCAAATCTTTCCACACAGGATTGTTACTGATAGATGTCTGTGCAATGTTATTAAAATACTGTTTTAGATGTGACATTTTGTTAAGAACTTCGTTATTACTAATAATTGTTACCTATTTAATAGCTAACATCTGTCAAGTACTTTCTCTATGCCATTGTTCTAAGCTTTACATAACTAACTCACATCAACTCTATGATGTTGCTACTGTTATTCCCATTTTCCACATGAGGAAACAGGGCCACCAAGTAGTTAAATATTTTTCCCAAGACTATACATGTATATTTAAATTCTCGAATGTAACGTTCCTCACTATGGTTCCTCACTAGTTCCCTGTGGCAGAAAAGAGCTTATTTTCTGTCAAGTGGTTTTCTGCATCTTGATAGGATTATGTGGTTTTTACTCTTAATTCCATTGATGTGGTATTACGTACTAATTTTTTAATGTTGTCAATCTTGCATTCCTGAGATAAACCTCACTTGATCATGATGTATAACTCTGTGTTACTGGATTCGTGTGCTCATATTTTGTTGAGGGTTTTTACATCTACATTCACAGGAGGTATTGGTCAGTAACTTTCTTGTTATGTCTTTGGTATTTTTATCAGGATACTAGTTTCATAAAATGAGTTAGGAAATGTTCCATTCTCTGCTACTTTTTTGGAAACGTTTGTAAAGAATTGGCATTTGTTCTTCTTTTGAATATTTGGTAGAATTCACAACAAAGCCATCTGGGTCTGGGTTTTTCTTTGTGGGTATTTTTTTTTTTAAACCAATTCAGTACCTTGTTATAGGTCTATTCAGATTTATATTCCTTCTTGAATCGGTTTTGGTAGTTTGTGTCTTTCTAGGAATTTGTTTATTTAACCTAAATTACCTAACTCATTGGCATAGAATTGCTTATAGCATTCCCTTAAAGTTTTTTTAACTTTTAATTTCTGTAAGGTTGCTAGTAATGTCCCCCTTACATTCCTGACTTTAATAATTTGGGTCTTGTTTCTTTTTTTATTTTAATCAATCTAAAGGCTTGTCAATTTTGTTGCTCTTAAAAAAAAAGAACCTTTGGGGGCGCCTGGGTGGCTCAGTCGGTTGAGCGTCCGACTTCGGCTCAGGTCACGATCTCGCAGTCCGTGAGTTCGAGCCCCGCGTCAGGCTCTGGGCTGATGGCTCAGAGCCCGGAGCCTGCTTCCGATTCTGTGTCTCCTTCTCTCTCTGCCCCTCCCCCGTTCATGCTCTGTCTCTCTCTGTCTCAAAAATAAATAAATGTTAAAAAAAAAAAAAAAAAGAACCTTTGGTTTCATGGATTTCTCTATTGTGTTTCTGTTCTCTTCCGTTTACTTCTTTCTAATCTTTATTTACTTTCTGTTTGCTTTAGGTTTTGTTTGCTCTTCTTTTTCAACTGTGTTAAGGTGAAAGGCTAAGTCACTAATTTGAGATCTTTTCTTGAAATAGATGTCTATAGTTACACATTTCAATCTAAGTGCTGTTTTGATACATCCCGTAGTTTTGGTATGTTGTATCTTCATTTGGATTCACCTAAAAGTATTTATTATTTCCGTTTTGATTTTTTCTCCAACCAGTTGGGACATTCAATTACATTTCATTTTCATATACATGTAAAATTCCAAAATTTTCTCTATAGTTGATTTCTTACAGTCCTAGAACATGTTTGAAATTAGTATGATTGAAATCCTTTTAAATTTATTGAGGCTTGTTTTATGGCAAAAAGTTTATCCTGGAGAATGTTTCATGCGCACCTGAAAAGAATGTCTTCTTCTCTTGTTGGGTAATCCATAGATGTCAGGTCAAGTTGGTTTACAGTGTTGTTCAAGTCTTCTATTAACGTAGATAGATGGTCTTCTGCCTAGTTGTTCTATCCATTATTAAAGGTGGAGTACTTAGGTCTCCCACTGTAATTATAAAATTGCCTTTTTCTACATTTTTGCTTCTTATATTATTGGAATGTGTTGTTAGTTGTATATATGTTTTATAATCGTTGTATCTTGACTATTGATCATTTATCATTATAAAATGTTCTTCTTTGTCTCTTGGAATAATTTTTGCCTCAAAGTATACTTTTTCTGATATTAGACAGCCAAAGCAGCTCCCTTTGGTTACTATTTGCATGGTATACATTTTTCCATCCTTATACTCTGAACTTACAGTGTCTCTGAATCTAAAGTGAGCCTCTTGTAGACAGCATACAACTGGATCATGTTTTTTTATCCATTCTGTCAATCTCTGCTTTTAAATTTGTGAATATAATTCTTTTATTCAATTTAATTAATGTAAATAATTCAATTTACTTAATGTAAATTGATAGGGGCACCTGGATGGCTCAGTCGGTTAAGCATCCAACTTCAGCTCAGGTCATGATCTCACGGTTTGTGGGTTCGAGCCCCACATCAGGCTCTGTGCTGACAACTTAGAGCCTGGAACCTGCTTCAGATTCTGTGTCTCCCTCTCTATCTGCCCCCCTTCCCCCCCCCCCCCCGCTCATGCTCTCTCTCTCTCAAAAATAAACATTAAAAAAAATTTCATTAATGTAAATTGATAAGTACCCTTTCGTCTATTTTTACTATTTTCTACCTGTCTTTTGTATTTGTTTCTTTTGCTTTCTTTTGTATTAGGAAGATATTTTCTAGTGTAACATTTAATACCTTTTATGATTTTTAACTACATTTTTGAGTGATTTTCTTAAAGCTTACTCAAGGGCTTACAATATACATATTACTTACCAGAATCTACTTCAGATTTATACTAACTTAATTCCAGTAAGATATAAAAACTTTCTTCCTATTTACCCTGATCTTTCCCTACTTTCTTGGTGCTATTATTTTTATACATATTATAGCTATGCATTTCACAAACCCAACAAACGTTATAATTATTGATTTATGCTCTTCTATGTATTTGGAACAAGTTTTAAAAAATTATTTATAAACTTAAATACTAGCCTTCTTATTTATCATGTTTGGTTCTCTTCTTTGCTTCCTGTGGATTCAGTTATCTGGTATCATTTCCTTGCCCCAATAAAGCTTCATTCCCACTCCATTCTCTTACTGTATTATTGTCTAATATATTACATTTCTATATGTAGATCTCAAAATACATTTTATAGAAAGGGTTCTACTTGTTCTTAAACAAATTAAGAAGGGGAAAAATTGTAATTGTACTTTTTTTTTAAGTTTATTTATTTATTTTGAGAGGTGGGAGGGGCAGAGAGAAAGGAAGAGAGAGAATCCCAAGCAGGCTCCATGCTGTCAGTGCAGAGTCTGATGTGGGGCTCGGACTCACAAACTGTGAGATCATGACCTGAGCCAAAACCAACAGTTGGATACTTAAGCAACTGAGCCACCCACGTGCCCCTGTAGTTGTACTTCGTAAAAAATAATTACCCAATTACCTTTATCAGTGCTCTTTTGTCATTTCTTATGGATTTAACTACTTTCTGGTATCATTTCCCTCTCTCTTTCCTCAGTCATGTCTATTCTTTTTTTTTTTCTTTAGTCATGTCTATTCTATGGATGACCCTATCAAAGGCATTTCTGTTACACGGTTTTTGATTTCTAGAATTTCCCTTTACTTCTTAAAACTTCCATCTCACTGCTTACATTACCCATCTGTTCTTGCATTTTGTGTATTTTTTCCATCAGAACTCTAAACATCTTAATCATAGTTATTTTAAAGTATCAATCTGATAAACCCAATATTCCTACCATATATGAATCTGATTATAATGCTTGGCCTTTTCAAACTGTGCCTTTTGTATTTTAGAATGCCTTGTAGTTTCTTTGTTCAAACTTGGACATGATATCCAGTTGGACTGGGTAAAAGAAACTCCAGTGAAGAACCTTTAGGGATGTGGTGGTAATGTGAAGGGGGAGGGGAACATTCTATAATCTTATGATTAGGTCTCAGTCTTCTAGTCATCGTGGTCCCACATGACCTTCACGACTACTTTTCAGTCTTCCTCCCCACATCCTCACCCCATTTAGGTGAACAGGAAGGCTAGGAGGGGCTGATGTCGGGTATTTCCCTTACCACAGAGTTGGTTAGACTCTGGTAAAATCCAGTGTGATTAGTCTGTAGCAAAAGTCTCCTTTGAGGCCAGGCTTTTGTTAAAGAGAACAAAATTTAGGGGACATATTTCAGAATAGTTAATTTTTCCTCCCCCTACTGAAATCACAAGATTTTCCTCTAATATTCACTGCAAGAACCTGGTGGGGCCCCAGGAAGTAAACCTCATCAAAGTGTGCCCCTGGCCTGGTCTCTAGGAGTTTTTAACTCAAATTAGTCCATGCTCAGTCTCCAGTAATTAGGCAATTACCCTTTAAGCATTCCTACCTGGTGTGGCTTCCAGGTGGTTTCTCCTCCAGGTAACCTGTGATCCTCTGTATTTGCACGTCTCAAATTTTCCAGTGGTGGTTTTGTTCTGTGTCCTCAATTCTCTCATGGATCAAAGAATAGTTGTTGATTTTCAGTTTTTTCAGCTTATCCTTTGTGTGAGGATGGGACGTGTGACTTCCAAGGTTCCTATCTGTTGGACCGGAAACTGAAGTCCCCTATGCAGTTTTTAAAGAAACTGCCAAAGAATTTTCTAGACCACTTGTACCATTTTACATTATACCAGCAATGTGTTTGAGATCTAGTTTCTCCACATCTTTGCCAGCATTTGGAATTGTCCCTTTTTTATTTTAGCTGTTCTAATAAATATGTAGTGATTTCTCAGTGTAGTCTAAATTTGTATTTCCCTAATGACCAGAGATGTCAATCATTCTTTTCAGGTGCCTGTTTGCCATTCATATACCCTCTCCAGTGAAATGTCACTTTATGTCTTTTGACCATTTTCTGATTGGATTGTTTGCTTTTTTACAATTGAGTTTTTGGAGCTCTTTATATATTCTAGATAGGAGTCTTTTAGCAGATATGTGGTCGACAAATATTTTCTGGATATTTTCTCAAATATTTTCTCAAATATTTTCAGTCTGGAGAGGTATTTTCTTAACATGTTCTAATGGTATCAATGCAATCGTCAGGTTAAGACTTTGGAGACTGATTAGTAGTATTATAAGCAAAACCAAAACTCTTATCAGCCTGTGATCAGTATTATTTTTCTACATAGGTTTGACATAAAATCACTGTGTAATGTTACTTTGACTTTTATCAAAAGTATCTGTCATCACATTGCTCGCATCCAGGCTTCTGCAGGTCTGAGATTTTCTTCCCACTGAATATGTAGCAAGAATTCCAGTGGATGGCATTTTTGTCAAAAAGAAAAAAAAGAAAGAAAGAAAAGAATCCACTTAGGTTGTCTTAGTCTTAGTCTTAAGGATTTCTGGATTTCGTCCTTGGAGGAGGTCAGGATCTTCCCAAGGCCTGGGTCCTCGAATATTCTTCCAGTCATCAAAAGTGGAATCCTTTATTTTCTATATAGCCACAAAAATTAAAGCATATATATTAGTGTAGGAGGCATGTAGCTTTGATTAGGACATCACTGATTCATCAATGAATAAATGAGTGGAAAAAATCCAATTTTAGCAAACAAATCAACTGCATATCACGCATAATAATTGAAAAAATGGCATATCTCTTAGGGTTTGGAAGTTTTCTCGCTTGCTAGTCATGTTAATTAGACTATCTTTCCCCCCCATCAGAATAAAATTATCAAATTATAGAGGGTCTACATGCTTTATTTCTGAGAATACAAAGAAAGGGAAGAAGCTGGGAAAACAAAAATCCAACTCCGAAGGTTAAACGAACATAATAATGACTAGCATGGGTTAGCATGGGTAATGGTAGTAAGTAAGAGGGGAAAAACAAAGGTAGAGACCCTAATGCCTGCTAGAAGGAAGAAAAGAGGCCAAGATGATTTGTCCTGCACATGAGAAATGAGCCTGAGCCAGAGAATGAAAAGACATTCCCCAGAGCTGCCGTGAGCCAATCCCTTTCAGTCAGTAAAACCTAGTTTCAACCAGTCTGGATCACTGTACCTTCAGTGAGTGTGAAGTATCTCTCAGCACAGAGGTAGGATAAAGGGAAGAATATAAAGGTTTCTTCACCCTTCAACACCACTCTGACAACAAGTTTTCTACAACTGCTTTATCTGTTCTCGAATTACTGCTGAAATAATATAGAAAAAGAGACTCACAGAACACAGAATAGCTTATATCCAAAGATAAGGAAAATGACATAAATTTACATGGACCCTGGTAACAAAAATAAAAAAGAGCATTTCCCTTTTACTAAGAAGCTGTATAACCTTGGGGCACCTGGGTGGCTCAGTTAGTCAAGCATCCGACTTTGGCTCAGGTCACGATCTTGCAGTTCACGATTTCGAGCCTCGCATCAGGCTCTGTGCTGACAGCTCAGAGCCTGGAGTCTGCTTTGGATTCTGCATTTCCCTCCTTCTCTCTGCCCGTCCCCCACTCACACTGTCTCTCTCTCTCTCTCTCTGTCAAAAATAAACATTAAAAAAAAAAAAAAAGAAGCTGTATAACCTTGGACAAGTGATTTAAGCTGTCTGGGCACTATTCCCTCCTAAGTAATAATAAAAAGGCTTGACCAAATGGTCTACATGGTTTCTTCAGTTCTCAAATTCTATGATTTCCAAAATAAGTAAAGGAAAATTTATCCCCAGACAAACCCTCCAGAGCCATCACTACTGACATAGTGCTTATAGACTGAGAAGGAGCAAGTTACAGGTTTTGAAAAACTAGTGGGGAAGCAGAGAACTTAACCACTCTCTAAATTTCACTTATAGGATGTCTGTATTAAATATATGTGGATGAACAAGATTGTACTAATTTAAGGTGCAGGAGAGTAAATTATTTTAAAGTTTAGTTATGAAATGATTCAGTTACAAAAAGGTCTGAAGAAAGAATAATGGCCTCTACCCAGGTAATGTAAGATATATGCTCAAGAGAACTGAAGAATAATTCTTCGATGGGATGCAAGTTGGTAAAACAACTTCACGCGAGAGGGTTCCAAGTCTTCAAAGATCTTTGGTGAATGAAAGAGTCTCTGTGGAATTCTGCAAAACATGTACGGTCACTGAAGACTACACCGTACACGTGGTGGGCAAGACCACTTACGGCTTACCACTTAACCAACTGCTACAGAACTGAGCACGGAACGGAATCAAGAAGAAAGCAGTGTCAATACTGATTTTCAGCCCTGCTGGTGTGGGACCTCTCTTTAACACCGAGTTGCTCCTTTGGCATACAGCTTAGGCACCAAAAGCTAGTCTTTAGAAATAAGGATCATGCCAAGAGGAAGACCCGCGTTAGACTCGGTCCAACAGAGCTTAAGGCCAAGCTCTGACAAGATCCTCTGGGGAGGCAATTTGGAGAATGAGTCTCATAGGGTTACAGCAGTTTAGGGAACGCCAAAGTCTTTCCACAGATCCTCCCTCAAAAAGACAAAACCGAGCTCAAAATGATCAGCCAATAATTGAAGTGCCTGCTAAAATGAGAGTCGACGTTCTTCAATGTATTATTTATAATGTTCACCTTTCAAGCAAAAATGATCAAACATACAAAGAAATGGGAAAATATGACCCACAGTCAAAAAAACGAACGGACTCCAAGAAATGGAGCACACCCTCCTCACCACATCCTATATTAAACACTTTGGTTTCTGATCAGATGAGTGGAAAATGACACCTCATTATAACTTTAACTAACATTCCTCTAAGTTTAGTACCTCTTTATATGTCTAAGAATGATATTTATTTCCTTTTCTCTGTAGTCTTTACACGCTTTGCCCATGTTCCTACTGCCCACCTAAATTGTTAAACTTTTCCGTACTGATCTGCAGACGCTCTTCATATTTAAATTAATTCATCATGATAAGATAAACAACAGTTTTAGGATGTCTCATTTAACCAGTGACTTTATATACATTTTTTAAGGCTGAACTTTTGAATTTTTATATATAAACTCATCAATCTTTCCCTGTAAAGCTTTGGAATTTTGTATCACATTTAAATCAGCTTTTCTGACTCAAGACCACAGAAAAGAATCTCCATTTTTTTTTCTCCTAGTATTTTTAGCATTGCTTTTTTATTTTTAAATTCTTGTTCCATCTAGAATTCATCCATTTATAGTATATGAAATATAGATCCATCCTTATTTTCTTTCCAAATGACTACATAGTTGCCCCGATACCATACTGTTTAAGATAAATAATTTTCTTCTGCACTGGTAATCATTTCCGTTAACCTTAAGAGAGAGCGAATCAGTCACCGACCGGGAAGACAGTTACAAAAGAGAGGCTGTATTAACATACAATACATATTAACGTATGTACCTCATACTCTGATTCCAATGACACTTTATTCATTTTCAGCTTTTTTTCTAATTCAGGATCAATCTGTAGAAAAGAAAGAGGAGCCGTAAGTTGTTCAAGTCTCTTACATTCAACTGTGAATGTAAAAAGTTATATAAGGGATGGCTGGGGAGGTGTGGCAGGTGACAAACACACGACAAAATCTCTCCCACCCGATAGCGTAATGACAGCTAACGTACTACCACCACTACTGTAATTATCAGCAGCCTGTATTCGCCAGCACTCTTCATATGCCAGGCATTCTGACATACATTATCTCTTGTAATCCTCACCGAAACTTATGAGACAATTATTATGATGATGATCACAAGTGAAGATAATGGGACACAAGGAGTTCGAATCGCTTGTTGAAGAGGAAGAAACTGGCTTTGAAACTTGGCCCTCTGCCTCCAGAGTCCATGCTGTTAACAACCACCCTAAATGATAAATAACATAAAATACAAACAAAATAACATAAAAATACTAATAAGTATAGTGCTGCTCTTGAAAACAAAAAATAAGACCTTCAATACACCTGAAATAAAGAAGCATCGAAGAAAAAATTCAACAGGAGTCCACAGTAGTAAACAGGAGCTGATGCCATGTTACCTATGCGTGGCAAAGTGTTGAGGAAAGAAGAATGTGATCACTGAAATTGATAAACAACAGAACCCAAATTAAAATAAATGGAATAGCAGAATAGTAACTGAACACAGCTTAAGACCATTAATACACTAGGGTGCCTGGGTGGCTCAGTTGATTGAGTGTCCGACTTCAGCTCAGGTCATGATCTCAAGGTCATGAGATCGAGCCCCGTGTCAGGGTCCACACTGAAGGTGGAGCCAGCTTGGGATTCTCTGTCTCCCTCTCTGTCTCTCTGCCTTTTCCCCACTCATGGTCTCTCTTTCTCAAAATAAATAAACTTAATTAAAAAAAAAAAAAAAGACCATTAATACACTAGAAATACCATTAGAATAATGCACAAGAATTGGGATGAAGGAAAGAGAAGGCCTATGATGAAAGCTACATCTAAAAGCCCCAATATAGTTCTGTTGGGGATTTCAGAATTAGAGAACAGAGAGAATGGAGGAAGGGATATAATTAAATAATTGACCAGTAATTAACTGAGTAATATTTAGAAAAGCATGAGTCCTCAGCCTGAAACAACACAAGAAAAAATAACCACAACAAAACAAAAACAGCCTATTCTTAATTGAGTAATAGTAAAGTGTTAGAATATTAAGAATAGGGGCGCCTGGGTGGCTCAGTCTGACTGAGTGTCTGACTTCAGCTCAGGTCATGATCTCGCGTTCAGTGGAGTTCAAGCCCTATGTCAGGCTTTGTGCTGACAGCTCAGAGCCTGGAGCCTGCTTCAGATTCTGTGTCTCCTTCTCTCTCTGCCCCTCCCCAACTTGTGCTCTCTCTCTCAAAAATAAATAAACATTAAAAAAAATAACACAGTCATTTGGCTTTCTCTTTCAGTGATGTTTGGACCATGCTGGCATTGGTATTGTAATTGTTCTCATTCTCATTATCTAAATCTTAGAAAACATGATCACAACATTAACAATGTTAAGAATTAAACTAGCTCTATTTCAAAGGAAAAAGAAAGAATACTCAGGATTATAATGCACTTATATGCACACTTAGGTCATATTACTTGGAGCGATGCAACAATGGATGGTCCATTATTGTAGTTCCATGGTTGTTAGTATTAAGAGTCAGGAGAACAAAAAAGAACCACCACCACTAAGAATGGCGATAAGGTAGATAAGGGGTGTCTGGGTGGCTCAGGTCAAAATCACACAGTTCGTGAGTCTGGGTTCTCTGCGTCTGGCTCTCTGCGTTCCGCTCTCTGCATCCAGTTCTCTACGTTGAGCTCTCTGGTGTCAGCACAGAGCCCATTTCAGATCCCACTTCAGATCCTCTATTCCCCTTTCTCTCTGCCCCTCCCCCATTTGCACTCGGGCTCTCTCAAAATAAATAAGTAACCTTAAAAAAAAACAAAAGAATGGCATAAACTATGCCCTATGTATTTCACACGAGAATTGAAAGCTAGTGCTTTCAGTTCATTTTTTTCGCCCACCTCTTGGATTCTGTACTTTCCTTTCCACTTTCCTTACCAATGACTGAAAAGCAGGAGTTTCTGTGTTCTGGGATGCCAGACTTTCAGTACTAAAATCAGGACATTTCCAGGCAAACTAAGATGGCCAGTCACTCCAAATCAATACTGTCTTTCTCCACCCTTCTCAACACTTCTCAGCTGAACTTATCCTAGTCTTTCTCAACGACATTTGTACTCTCAACCTCAGACTTGATCCCCCCCTTACTCTCAGCAATTCTGTCCTTTTGACTCCCCCTTGCTCTTGGTCTCTCAACCCTAATAACCCCAGTTAACCTCAATGAATCATCCTGTTAATCCCTCTCACATTCAGTCCACCTTATCCTCTTTATCTTGTCTGAACTCAATCTCACCCAAACACTGACTCTTGACTTCATCTGAGTTTGACTTCTGAACATCAACCAACCTGGACTTCTCAATCTCAGGTCTTGTCCTCTGATCCTTCTCACTTGAACTCTGTCCACTCAGCCTCCTCCCATAGACTTGACCAACCGCATCCTCTCAACCTTGTTCTCGTCAACCAACCTTGTCCTCTCAATTGCAATGAACCTCATTCTATTTCACCTTTCTTCTCTTTAAGCCCATCTTCTAAACTTCTCCTATTAATGCAATCTCCCTCATTCTCTCTCCTTAACTCGGTGAATGGCATCATCATTTATCCAGTCCACAAAACCAAAACCTCAAGCTGGGCAAGACATATTCATTTTTTTATATTATATACATCACATTAGTCATCAAATACTATCAATTAGCTACTAAAATATTTTTTTCTGGAACCCATTTATTTCTAACTTCATTGCAAATATTTTATTTCAAGTTTCATTACTGTCCATGTGTACTACTGCCAAAGCACCCTAACAGGTCTCAACTCTCCCCTTCCACCTTGCTCAATCCCCATCTGTCTTGTCCCATCCATGGCCAGAGGGATTTCTAAAATGAACGTCTGACGATATGCCCAATACTCCTCCTGTGTTATAGAATATCATTTTCAACATTTAGCTAACACTCATCCAATTTTTTTTTAAAGTTTATTTTGAGAGAGAGAGAGAGAGCACGTACACGTGCTCAAGGGAGGGGAAGAAAGAGAGGAAAAGAGAGAATCCCAAACAGGCTCTATTCTGTCAGCATGTGGAGTCCCACATGGGGCTCCAACCCACAAACTCTGAGATCTGTGAGAAACTGTGAGATTATGACCTGGGCTGAAATCAAGAGTCAGACTGAGCCGCCCAGGTGACCCAACACTTACTCATTCGTAGGGTCATAATTCAAAGGTTAATGCCTCTAGCAAACCTTCTGTGATACCCCTTTCCCAAGTCTAAATTGTATGTCTCTAGTAATGTTTTATGCAAAACTCTAATATAGCATTTTACTGGGCAATGATGTAATTTGTTTGACTACATTTTTATACTGGATGTCTTCCAGCCTAAATTATGCCACAAGCTTTGTAAGAACTAATTTCTTGAATCTTTATCTATAGGATCTGCCACATGATAAATGTGACATTTATTCAATTATTCAATGACAAATATTCAATTATTTTTCAAATATGTACAGTCATCCCACTTCCAAAAGTCAGATTATTATAACTTTCATCTTAAAGGGAAAGGGAAAAAAATTCCTTAATAAAATAAGTAGGATGCTAAAAGACACTTTTTAATACAGTTGATAATTGCTCTATTACCCCACAGAAATCACACATTCTTTTTAAATTTAATATTTACTCTAATATCTAATATCTTTAAGACTAGTTGGAATTGGCATTTCTCTTAAATCATAAAATTAACTGAGAAAACTAAATAGGCCTTTACTCTTTATTTTCCTATTGATAATTATTAATTAATATTATATATTATATATATTTCATTAGCAGACCTCAGTAACATTGGTAGTAAATCATATATATATTTCATCACACATATATATTTATATTTATATATAATATGAATATTAAATATCTTACATATATTTATCATATATAAATAACTTGGAAAAAACTCAAATATCACAAATGGCCACAAACAAAAACTACATACTTCTGAAAGAATTAATCAGGGTTCTTATGTAACACTTGGCTTGAATTTTTAAGTAACCGTGTAATCACAGAAGGTGAGAATCCTAACACTACCTCGAAATAGTCATGTAACCTTAGGCAAGTTACTTAAGTTCTCTGAACCTCAGCTTCCTCACCTGTAAATTTCATATATATATATATATATATATATATGCGTTATATATATGCATTATATATATATACACACACACACATATATAATTTATTATTTATAATGAAAACAATTTTCTTTTACTGTTAGTATATCAGTTTATATATCCATATAATTTATAAAATTACTGGTATTAATATGAAATGGAGAAATAAAATGGGAGTGAAACTGTCCCACATTCTTCAGTCCCTCCTAAATCCTAAAAACAACTACACCAGAGTCCATTTTATTGGAGAATACAGTATTGTAAATTTTCCAATGATGAAGAAGATTACTAAATTCTTTACATTTCATGATTCATTTCCAGATCATCACTCATGTTGTCTTACAGAATAAGGAAAAGTCCAAAGATTATATGGCCACCTTGAAAAGCAAGACAAAACTCAGACTGTTTAACACTGCATATACACATGTAAACCAGAACATACATATACACAGACACATGCTGAACACCAATTACAGTCCTTACTTTAATTTTCACAGCATCGTAGCGGATTTGTGAAAACTCACGAAGACCAAAAGAACCTCCAACAATCAGCACCTAAAACAAAGAAAGGAAACAATGAAACAAAATAGAAGTGCAAAATTCAGTCTAGCTATAGATTATTTATCTAAATGCCAACAGCGACCGCTTATATGAAATCCGATAGATTATTTTTCCTGGTGAGTTGCCATTCATCTGTTCAGAGTAAGTGCAGTATATACCATTACAAGAAAACATTTTAGCCCCTTACCAAATACCAGAATCAGTACCCCATACCTTCACTCGACCTGGTTTGGACAAGAAGGGAAGGAAAGTAGCATTAACATACACCTGGTATTCCAAGTCCTCTTCTGTATGTTGTTGAATAAAGATCCTAGGAAGCATTAATACTTATCCAAGAAAGGAAATAATTTCAGCTTGAAGATAAATGTAGTACAGAAATTACGGCATATTTGACTGATACTCGATGAAAAGGATGTATCTTTTGAGGTCTTTCCAGTAGTGCTGGGTTTCACAGCACTGAATTCAACATCTTCCTCTTCAATATTATTTATATGTTTAGGATTCATATTTTGAAACATGGTCCTCTAGGTCCAGTATAGACATAGAGACAAATATAGAGTAACATGTTTGGGGGAAAGGCTACTATGGTACTTTCCATTCCAGGAAATAAAACAAAACAGGAAACCTCTAAGTATCTAGAAGGTACTTCAACACTAGTGGTTTTAAGATCTGGCTTTGGTGATTTTGAAAAATAAGAAACAAAATCATACTGGCATTCACTGGCACATGCAGGTGACCTCAGGTTAGTGGCCACAATCACAATGCTTCTGAATGGATCTCCTTTTTGGGGCAAAGAAATCTATAGAGAGGATGGTTTTTACACATGCCCTGTGATCTACACAAATATAATTACTACACTACCTTTTAAGGCAGTTTTCTTTAAACTTTTTTTAAGGTCACTTCTCTCCTTTTGTTCTGCTAAAATGCACAAAGCTGGTGTCTTCACCTACACCAACACCTATTCATTCCAAAGTAATAAACTATTATGTATTTAAAACAAAGTGGCTTTTGTCCACATGCTGTACTGAAATTGTTTCATTTACTATGACATCAAGACTTGCTGAAGCAAAATAACTTGCCAAGGTGGATCAGCAAGTAAGAGGGGTTGTTGGGCTGGATTCCAACTCTGGTTGGTGTCATGTCAACCTCAACCTGCATCTTCAAAGATGAATGAGATCTTCAGGGAACTCGGTGTAGGGCTGTAGACAAACATATAAACACCACAACTACTTTCAATGTGCCTTAAAATTATCAATTATAATTTAGCGACTTTTGAAAGCTGTTACAGTGTGGCAGGTACGGTGCTAACCACTCAATTCACAAGGTTTTACTGAACTCCTAACAACAACCCGGGAAGAATTAAACCAGTTCACAAACCAGGAAGCTGAAATATAGAGATGCCCGAAATTGTACAGTTAAAGTAAATATATCTATTTCGACGATCCACAGCATCGTCAAAGAGTAGCAACAGGTTAAAAAGGCAAGTTTAGTAATCACCCAGTGCTGGAATAAAAGCTGGTTCTGACCTCGTTCTCTGAAGCACATCCTGGTAACTCTTAAGGAGGGTAAAAGATCCCACTACCGGCGGGGGCAGAAGTCTTAAGACTGCCTAGAAGCCTCTTCCTATCCTAGGTTGCTGCTCCCCGACGGCCACATCACAGACCCTAGCAGCCAGGATCCTGCCCACCTCGAGGCTCCACCCTTTTCGGAATCCGGACCCACCCCTTCCGGAATCCCGCCCCACACGTTTTCCTCCCTGCGCTCACCAGCATGGGGACTCCGTAGCGAAGGGTCTTGTTCTTGCGCAGGGCGCGCATCACCGCTTGTGTAGACATGACTGAACTCTCAGACGCACTTGGACGTCTAGCTCAACAGGCCCAGCGCGGCCTCCCGAATCTCGGCAGCTCGAGCTCCCTCCCCACGAGGAAGTCCTTCACTCGCCTCCTCTCCTTGGTCTCCCGATACTCGGTCCTCCCTTGATAGGCCTCCTCCAGGCAAAAGCAGTCGATGCGTCGTAACACGCTAGCGCGTCCGGGCGGAAATTCGAGTGTCGGCGGTTTGGTTCCGGCACTCTGGTTTGCAATCGGGACTGCGGCGTGTAACCCTGTCTGTAGTCATAAGCAAATGATGTCGAAACCCGTACCTCCCACGTTTGGGGTCTTGGCCAACGTCTTCCTACCTTCCCAAGCATATAGCCGCTCTATAAAGTCAGCTAACCAAAAAGAAAAAAAAAAAAAAATTGAAGCTAGTACTACAGTTTCTTGTACTCTGGCTCTTTGTAGGATGGGGAGTTTACCGGCTTGATAGAGATTTTTAGAAATAAACCGCCACGAAAGGGTGGGTTGAGTGGCAATCAGTGTAGTACCTTGCTATCACTGGACATTTAATGCTAGTACTTTTACTGCCAGATAGCCTGTAATCTTCAGCCGTTTATGAATGTCCATTTTCCAATCACTCCGCAACCCTCCGGCACACATTTTTGCAGGTCATTCGAAGGTTCGAAGACAACAGCGATGAAAAAAATAACAATCCCTGTCTTAAAGAAAGAAGCTGGCAGTTTAATGGGCAAACAAATGAACGTGCCTTAAGTACGACCGTTGCTCAGGAAACAGCTCCCACGTGCCATTTGCCAGGTGAGTCAGAGAAAAAGCCTCACCTACCGAGTACTATTTGAGATGCCATAATAGTATAAAATACAGGTGACACGGGGTAATATTTCCCAGGCTAGCCCTGAAATCTTTCCATCTGCCCCTGCCTCTAGTGCCACCGAAACGTTCGTAGTTGAATCCTTTGTTATCTTTCCACCTACTGAAGTCACCCCTGAGTGGTCTTCAGAAGAGAAACACCAGCTCTGCCTTTCAGCTGCTCTAATAATAGGCCCATGGGGTCAAATATGATAAAACAAACAGAACCGGAATGGTGGTTCTCAAGTCTGTCTTCCACACTGCTGAAAAGTTATTCAAAAAGCATAAACAATGAGATTCTCTTGGTTGGCTTTGTTCTTTGCCTACAGTAGTGACTCCAATTTTCTTAGCAAGGAACTTCGGGCCCTTTGTAATATAGTATGACTTTGGCCTGCATTTTCTACCGCTCTTCTTCACTCACGCCATACTCCATCTTGGAAGAGATATTATTCCATGAGTATTGCATGAACTTCCACATCTTCAAAATGCAGTTTCAGGGACACCAGTAAGCCTCCCTTACTCCACAAGCGATATAAATTCTTCCCTCCTCAGAGCTGGAGTAGCCTTTGACTAATACATATCACACAGCACTATCACACTGTATTACCAGCCTTAGTGTATGAAGTCATTGTTGCTCCGAATAGCATAAAAGCAAAATGAAAACAGGAGAGAAGGAAGGATACTTCAGAGTTTGAATTTGAACCTCGGGATTTACTTTTTGGTTCTGAGGCTGAGGAAATTAGTCAAACCTCTCCACCCCCTTTTCCCTAAAGAAGCATCACATGAACTGATCCAAGAGAGTTTGAAGTGATCAGGACAAGCTTTATTAAAGGGAGACTGAAAATTCCTCACCCCTATTTCTCCAATCTTCTATCACCCCAATCTGTCCAAGGAAGAGACTTCTTGCAAACTGGGGAGCATTTAGCCTGAGAGGTTAAGTCAAACTTCCCAGGTGGGGAGTGCTGGGGAAAAACTATGTAGATTCATGGGAAAGAGTCTGGAACAGTTATAGAGTGCAGGAGAATTTAGGATTGAAGGAATGGCCTTATAAACAATGTTGCTATGTTTTATGAATAGGGTCTCCTTCAATGTGATTTTGTTGTACTTTATTTTGAATTGTTTGACTTTTGCTGTTTGTTGTATATTTGTTCATTTAATTCATCTCTCTGCAGAGAAGGAACCAGATAGGGTCATGAGATTTCTTACAGGATGTATTGTGAAGGATGCAAATTTTGCATATAGCTTTCCTTCTTTCCTCATTCACTTCCTTTCAATATTTCAGAACTCATAGAGCATCCAGGTTAGTTCCGTATTATTTCTCCCACTTTCCCTCATATCCTAGATGTGAAGGGCACTCCTCTAAAGTCCAGGCCTTTTCCTACCTTCTCACTATATAAAACCTCTCCCTACTGGATCAAACACCAGTAAATGCTTACTGCATTAAGCTAGTAGTTAATAATGGATTAAGTCGTACACATATATTCTAGGTAATACTGTAGCTAATAATCTGCTACCCTTTTTAGATAAAGCATATATTCAATTTAGGTAAATATAGGTCTTCAGTCTCTCATTTGTTCCGTTATTTAAGTAAGCATCTATGAGATGGCTCTGAAGGAGCAACTAAATAGTAAAAATTACAAGTATGCTGGAAGATTGTCAGGGAGCAAAATTTGGAGCGATGGGAAATTTAAATGCCTAACAAATAATATTAAATAGGTGGTAAACTCCATTGTCTGTGTTTAGTGCTCACCTTAAACATTACTACGGTATACCTCAGTTTCTCTGTTAAATCCAAATAAGTGATATTTGTCACCCTTTTTATATTTCTTACAAAACCCACAAAATTCTTCATCAGTATGGGCTCTGTTGCCTTCTCAGAAACACGACTCAAATCCCATCTGTGCTTTCAGTGTTCATCAACAGTCACAGTGTTGATTCAGCCATCCCAACTGTCATACTTCCAAGGGGGAGGATATGAAAATGCACATCCAGGAAACAAGGCATCTCCACCACCCATGCTAGTCTTTTAGGACTCATATGTTTTTGATATGTAGGCAAGTTATGTTTTCCTCCAGTATTTGCTCTACCATCACTTAACTCGTGCCAGTATATAGGAGCATTCGTATCAAAATGACCAATCTTGAGAGCTTTAGCACTAAGGTTAAGTTTTAGAACTGTGGCCAAACTTAATGGCTATGGGTACCAAAAGATTAGTTACTTCATGCATCTTTGTTTGCTTTCCTAATTGACACCTAATATCTAAGTTGATTCACTCAAAAACCTTACAAAGTTTGGAAGAGCACGATTCCAGATCCATTTTACAGATGAGCGCTTTGAGGCTCAGAAAAGTGAAGAGGCTTGTACAAGGTCAAAACTGTGTGAAGTAGCACAAATGCCCCGACTAGAACTAAACATCTGTAGCATTTGACAATACTGACCATCTGATTCTTGAAATTTCCTCCGCTTGTGGCTTCTGTGGATGTTTGGCTCTCGCGGATCCTCGCCAACTTCGAGCCTTATAAATAAAAACTTCAGCCTTAGAAATCGTAGCTGGAGTCGTCAGCCTATTCCAGTTTTCTTCTGTATCTCAGTGACTCTCCAAGTCTAGTGTGCACAGAATCCTTGCGAGAGCTTTTCAAAACACAGATTGCTGGGCTACATCCCAAATGTCTGATTCAGTGGGTCTGGGACGGGACTTGAAAACTGGCTTCTCTAACAAGCTTTCATTCGTGTGATCCTTCTGCTGGTCTGGGGACTACTCTGTGAGAAACACTGCTCTGTCCTTGTTCCCACGCTCTATCCTCTTTCCCTAGGTAAAGTCAATTATCACATTGGCTTCAAATTTTATCACACTGTGGATGACTTCTGGCACATTTCCAGCAGCATAAATGGTTTTCTAACACTTCAAAGTCAACATGTCACAAAGATTTCTTTTCCTTTTTTTTCTTTCTTTCTTTCTTTCTTTCTTTCTTTCTTTCTTTCTTTCTTTTCTTTCTTTCTTTTTTTGTCCTTCCCTCCAGTCCATCTAATTTCTCTGGCTATAACCACAGTGGCTGATAGTTGGCTACTCAGCTTCCAATCCAGTCAAATGTGAAATCAGTTAAAAGGAAGCCTTTGACATTATTCAGCTAGGAAAGAAATTGTTTCTCCCTTAATGCACATCTCTCTTGTGATAGTGATCATTAACATTATAGTTTTAGAATTATTCCTGTTTTTGTCTTATTACTTTTTACAGAATATGAACTATGGGATGAATGTGACCATGTCTAATACACTTCTGTCTTCCCTGACTTCCTTTGTAGCCCTAAACCACAGTCCATGACTTTTGGGAAAACAAACAAAATAGCCGCAGCAAAGGTGACAAGAACTTCCCGTACCATGCTTTATAGCGAAGACTCCCCAAGTAGTGATTTCTAAACCAAACACAAATCTGCTCTGCGAAGACTCCCCAAGTAGTGATTTCTAAACCAAACACAAATCTGGAGAAAATCCAAGGTAAGTCTCCTGTACCAAAAAAAAAAAAAAAAAAAAAAAAAAAAAAGTGTTGGAAATCTCTTCTGTACAGATTAATGAAACCAAAATATTAACAAAATCCAAAGTTAATTACATTGTCTCAAAGTGCAGTATTAGCTAGATTACAGCAAATTTCATCATGGAGAGCAAATCAGGAAAACTCTAACCTTCCAATTGCCATGGGACTAAAGCCTATCTGAAAGCTTTCTAAATATTGTCTATTAAACTAACTAAGGCTTCCTTTCTGGGTAGACGATTGTGTGCTTTTGTGATATAAGTCAACGGTGAAATGGGATTTTATCTATTGAAATTTATGTTCAAAAAAGCTTTGTAGAAAAACGTCTATTGAGAATTGTAAAGACAAATGTTTGAATAAAGAGCAAGTAAAGTGTACTTTTATCTCAAGATAAATTTTTTGAAAAGGAGACCATTTAAAAATGGCCTATTTGTGTGTTTTAAGTGTTTGAGTAACATCTTTGTCCACCACTGGTTTAAAAAAAAACGTGGGGCGCCTGGGTGGCTCAGTCGGTTAAACATCTGACTTCAGCTCAGGTCTGTAGTTTGAGCCCCGCGTCGGGCTCTGTGCTGACAGCTCAGAGCCTGGAGCCTGCTTCAGATTCTGTGTCTCCCTCTCTCTGACCCTCCCCCTTTCATGCTCTGTCTCTCTCTGTCTCAGAAATAAATAAACATTAAAAAAAAAATTTAGGGGCGCCTGGGTGGCTCAGTCAGTTGAGCAACCCACTTCGGGTCGGGTCATGATCTCATGGTTTGTGAGTTCGAGCCCCGCGTCAGGCTCTGTGCTGACAGCTGAGAGCCTGGAGCCTGCTTCTGATTCTGTGTCTCCTTCCCTCTCTGACCCTCCCCCACTCATGCTCTCTATCTCTCTCTGCCTCAGAAATAAATAAACATTTTTAAAAAAATTTTTTTAATTAAAAAAAATTTAATTAAAAAAAATTTTTAAAAACACAACAGTTAAAAATCATTGTACATATAAAGTTTCCTGTAAATCAAAACATAGTATGCATCCAATAAAACTAAAACTTGACACTCAAAAGTGAACCTACTTCCTAAAGTAACCACTGCAGTCAAGTAACACTGTTTTTCAAATTTAAATTTTCCCAGCTTTACTGATATAGAACGGAGATAGAACATTGTATAAGATTAATGCATATACCATAATGATTTGATTAAGGTACATATTGTGAAATGATCACCAAAGTAAATTTAGTTAAGATCTATCACCTCACATAGTTACAAAATTTTTTTCCTTGTAATAAGAATTTTTAAGATCTCCTACAACACTATTAATGAGACTATTAGTAACACTATTTTGAATAATCCCTAAATCATGAAGGATATCAAAATAACAATTATAATTCACATGGCAATTAATAAAAAGGAAAAAACATCATATGACAGATGACAGAAAATAAACTTTTGACTTGTAATGAAGAAGAACCAAAAAAAAAAAAAGTATAGAAATTAGTGAAAATAAAAGCTAAAATAAAAGAAATGGAAAACAAACAAAACCAGAAAAATGGATTAATATAAATCCAAAAGCTGGTTATTAGAAAGAATCAATTCAAAGATTAAAGAAAAAATATTTAAATCTGTTAGGAATGAGACAGAAAACAAAAACAGAGATCTATAAGAAAGTAAAAAAGATTGCAGGAGAATTTCAAGTTCTATTACCATACATTGAGCAGCAAGAGAAATTGATGGCTTTGTGATAAAACATAAAAGTCAAACATCCCAGTTACTGAGGAGATTGGAAATTTACCATTAAGAAGGACTAGACCCTTGGCTGTGATATAGGAAAAAACATTCATCTTAATTGAGTCCAGCCATAACTATCTTTCAAAAGTCCAGTGAAAAACTGGTCTTTCTAGCAAACAGCAGTGTGAGTAGATTGGGCGGGGTTTAACAACAGTGGAAATAAAATATATTTTACTTACTTCTCAACATCCATCACAGCACAAGTTCTTTTTAAAAAGGATAGCTGGGGTCTGGGTGACAGCGGCCTACAGGTCCCCTACTGTCATCCAGAATTCTCAGGCTTTCTGCAGAGATTTGAAAAACGGCAACAAATGGAAGTATCAGCATCTTTAGTTCAGCATCCTTGGCTGTGGAGTAGATAGATTCACTTTTACCTGAGAACCCTCTACAAGAACCATTTAAAAATGCTTGGAACTATATAGTGAATAATTACACATAGTTCCAGATTGCAACATGGGAACCTTGATAGTTCATGAGGCCCTTTATTTCTTGTTCTGTTTACCTGGATTTTTGTTTCAATTTATACCTTATGTGGAAAAGTACAAAATTCAGAAAAATAAATCAGAAACATGAGAAAGCCAATAGAAATGTTTTAAAGTACTTCTCTTTAATCAGTTTTGTATCCAGCTTCCTTTGATTTGTGGAACTTATTATTTTGCAGAGTATTTTAATATTCCTTATGATTGGGAAAGAATGCCAAGACGGTATATGCTGTTGGGAAGATGCGTAGGCTGTGCGGTGATTGAGGACGCCTGGCACCATTTTCTGCATAGGCTCTTACATCACAAAAGAATACATAAAATATATTCATAAAATTCATCATGAATTTCAGGTGCCATTTGGGATGGAAGCTGACTATGCATATCCGTTGGAAACTGATTTTCGGAACTGGATTTTCCATTGGAATCATGCTTCTGGGTGATCATGTCATTCTTCTTTGGGCATGGGTGACCATTTGTTCGATAGACACTACTGATGTCCATAGCAGTGGTGACATTCCTCTCAACCCTTTAAATCTGATCCCTTTCATTGCTGGTTCTCAACATCATGATTTCCACCACATGAACTTCATTGGAAATTACACTTCAGCATTTACATGGTGGGATAGAATTTTTGCAAGAGACTCTCAGTTTATTGCCTACAATGAAAAGGTGAAGAAGGTTGCAAAAAAAGACTGAGTAAATATCTCTTCTAAACCTTCCTGAAGGTACTTTTCCTGAATTGAAGTGAGTAGCTAACATTGCTTCTGGGGAGCAGAAATGAACAAGCAGAAATGAACAACGATACAAAAGACATTAACAACCTTGAACTATCTTCCTAGTGGGAACTTTTTCTACTCTACATAAAAGTTCTGTGTGTGTAGAAATAAGTAAATAGATATCGAAGTACGATTTTCATGAGGAAGTTTCAAAGGCCACGTTGCTAACCTTACAGAAAGGTTTGAAGTAATGGAAGAAGTATTCATCTATGTCTTTCCCCCAATAACACCATATTCCTGAAGTTGAAATTGGTCTTTAAAATCTTTTAAATATATAGTGGTCATTTCAAAAACTCTTAGCAGGGTGTTAGTCTCATATTGAACTTTAAGCATCTTTTAGAATTTGCCTAAACATCAAAGTATCACGGGTTGAATCACATCAAATGACAGTGTGAGTGAGGCTGCTGAACCAGGAAGAGCCAGCACCAAGAACCTCCACTCTTGTCCTCAGCTGACCAGTTTGAGGGAATTCTCTTTGAGAAGTCCTTTTGGATTGCAAAGTACTACTGGTTTCCATAAACGAAGGCCTTTCTGAATTGTTGTAAGTGGAATAGTTTAGTCTGAAGGTTTTCGGGTTACTTGAATTTTTTTTTTTAAATTGAGCTTTATTTCTGCTGTTTACCCTTTCATTTTTGTAGGTTAAGTATTCATTATACCTAAAACTATATCTTGAAACATTGTGAACCGACTTGCTGTATTTGCACTTTGAACTATTGAAATAAATGTGATTTTTTTGTCTGATTATCTTGTTTCCAATTTTGAACATCAGCTGTCATTTTTATTCTTATAAGGAAAAGTACAGAAACCATTAAATTATTAAATTTTGTAATAAAAGGAATAATTCTTTTTAAAAAAAGGATAGTAGGAAAAAGGACAAGGTAGGAAATAGGAGACTAGGAGAGAGGATAACATCTCCCTTGAAAGATACTTTATGGTCTTATACTCATTATCTAAAAGAACCTCTACTTAGCACATCCACAGAAAAGCCAGATTTATTTAAAGTCTGAAATAAATTTCCTGACCCCCTAAAGTAATACTGAGATAGAGAAAAGCTTTTAATACTTTCCCCACGTCAGCAGTCTGTCATTCACTTTGTTCTAGCCAAGACCAGCTTTAAATGAGCCCTGTAGTAATGCTGTTAAATTTCCCTATACTTGTACTCCACCACCCCACCCCCCCCGCCCCCACCTGCAGCCAGAGCCAGATTAAAATACACTTGTTTCCTGTATCCCCAGCGTCCTGAAACATTGTATTCCTCCTCTAGTCAGTTCTTCTTGGGGACTGTTGTATAGGTAGTTTTACTGGTACTTTAAAGGAATTTGCCATTTCGTGAATTCAAGGGCCTTTTCCTTCTGAATGTATGATCATAGGGCTTATATCAACTTCCTCTGACAGTTGTGTAAAAGTTTCTGAAAGCATCTGAGTTCTTACGGCCAGTCCTTTGTGTCCTCCATGGGAGGAAAGCTTTTTTACTGTCTCTATATATTGGTGTCCGTCAAACAAACAAACAAACAAAAAATACCATTTTCTGTGCAAACCCAGAATTGATACCCAGAGAAAATATTAGAAGGACAAGGGGAAGGATTGGAGACTAGAGCACTGAGGAGAAAAAGAACCAAATTTGAAAACAAAACGTAAATGCAGAAGAAGTTGGCATTAGGGTGGGCCGAGGGATGGGGAAGCTGATGTTAAAGGGCTAATTTGTGGAGGCTTCTGTGGCCAGGCAGATTGGGTTACAGGGAGTAAGTAGGTGCCGGATGGAGAGGAGCTGTGCAGGATGTAGCTGGTGCCCCCAGGACCAGACAAGCTTGAAAACAGAGGCTGAGAATTGACACAGAGGAAATGACACAGAGTTAACAATCTCACTAGAAAAGAAGTGGAGGAGAAAACACACAAACTTTAAAGTTTATAAGAAAACCCTGAGGGGAAGAGTCTGACATTTCTGAGTAACCAAAAAGTTGGGGAGGGGAGGGATCAGAGAGAAAGGGTGGAGTGTGGGGTGAAAAGGGTCTGAAGAAGCAGGTGGGAACTAAATTGTGCAGTGGCCTTCGAGTATTTTGGATGGAATCCTAAGTGCAATGGGAAACTTCTAGGGGTTTTTAAGCAGAGGAGAGACATGTTTGAGATTTGTTTTTACCAGAATCTTTGGTCTAAGACAAGCAAATTGGAGGGAGACACAGTGGCTAACGAAGAGGGCAGTTAGAAAGCTAATGCAGTGGTCCAAGCAAAATTGGATGGTGGTTTAGACTACAATTCAAGGAACAGTGTGACAGGCTGGGAATGGTCAGTACGAGATGGAGTAAAATGTGTAAAGCGACGTGCCACTGAAATAAATGGGCACAAGGACTATAGGGTACCCAGGGTCATTTGACATGGCTGGAGATGGACCATTTTCCTTTGCCTTAGATAATAGTTGCCCAGAAAAGCGAACTTAAAACTTCCTTTTCCATAAAGTGGTTTCTAATTAACCATTGACCTCAGATACAAAGTTTGAAACACCATCGCACTGTGGTTGAGGGTGGATTAAAGTTGTGATATGAGAGAATCACTCCCCATTAACTACTTGGGGCCCTGGGGGGTATATATTGCCAGACCCCGCAGGCAGTGGAACTAGCCATAATTTTAACTAGTAATTTATTATGGATTAGGAAACCAGCTAACCGAACTTGTTAGAAAATTATATAAAATAAAACTGAAGACTTTTTGCACATGGATTTGGTGATATTTAGTTGTTTGGGTTTAAAAAAAAATCTTGTTGCTGCTTCCGTCCTTCTTGGTTATTTTCTAGATAGTTCAGATTACCTTTGGATATCTCAGTCACGTCTGTATGTTTGGGAGTAAAGGTAGAAATTAGAGGGACAGAGAGCCCACTATAGTAGTAATGGTAGTGTATTCACTATGTATTTTATTTTCTGTATTTTGATGTTTTGACATCTGGGGCCTTGCTGACCCAGAAGGGACTGCTCCTCCCAGGGTTAGCCGGTTTTTACAGAGAGTAAGCAGCTGACTCTCTCATGAGCCTACTTTTCAAATACAAACCAACCAACCCGGAGCCTACGCTCCTTTGTGGAGCTCTCACACTCAGGGTCATTTATACACATGCCCTAAACACCCCAAGGCCAGGTACCAGAAAACTAGGAGAGCTCCTCTGCCACACAGGCCACTGCAGTTGTTCAAACTAGCCAATCCTAACCCTATATATCTGGTCTTGCCTGTTCCTTCCCATGCAACCATCGTGAAGGTTCTTGTCCATACTTCCTCCCTTTCCCTCTGCCTTATGCCCAATGCTAGTACTTCCCTGTATGGTCCCCATGGCATGGTGTGTCCCCTTCTCTTGGGAACTGTGCGTAACGAACTATCTTTTCAATGTCAGCGGTCTCCTGATCTTCTGGCCTTACTATACCTCAATTATTCTATTAATACCCAATATCTAAAACAGGAAAACTACCAACCCTTTCTGATTCCCTATCTTCTATCTGCACCCAAATAGGCTTCTAGCAAACAAATTTTCCATGAAAAAGTTATTCATTCTTCTACATTCTTCATTATTACTCATTCTTATATATTACTTATTATATATTGTTTTCCTCTTAAACACACAAGGCAAGAGCAATGTGATGGAGTATAAGGAGCACAGAAAAAGTTCTGGTCTGGCTTCAAATCTTGACCCCTATCCCCCATACTGTGAAGAGCTCAATCTAGCTACTGGAAGATGAGAGGCCATGTGAAGAATCAAGGCACCCTAGCCAATAGCCAGCACTAAACGCCAAAACAAGGCCATTCTGGACTACCTACTTCTGTTCGACCATCAGATGGATGAAGCTGCATGTGACCCAGGTGTTAGCAGAAAAAACACTCTGAAACCCACAGAATATTACTAAACTATTGTGGTAACCCACTAGGTTTTGCAGTGGTTTATTATGTAATTGACAACTGACATATCTTCTTAGCTCCTCAAGGTAGAAAAGCCATTCTGTACACACAACGATAGACTAGTCCTTGGACTTCAGGTCTGAACTTTGTTTAAGCCATGTGACAGAGCAATGATGACCAAGATAAACTGCCTTTTCTCTTTATACCAAGGTCAGCTACATGCAAAGTAACTTGGACCAAAGGTCAATATTCAGTTTTGACAAGTCCATTCTCATTCTGTGGCACAAACCTATTTCTGCCTTCCACGTATCTTGTCAGGCTTTGGGGGAGTAGAGAGGGTACAAATAAGATAGTAAATGTTGGTAACTGTATGTGCCCTTATCCTTATCTCCTGTATCAAAGCTAAGCCCCAAACTGTTCATTTAGATTTCTTCCTTTCCTCTTTCCATTGTTCTGTCAGAGATGCTATGCTGTTAGAAAAATAAGGACGTATTTATTCAATAGCCTCCAGAATAATGTGGAAAAAATATTGTAAAGGTTCACTGACAAATGCAACAAGTTTTTGTTGAATGCCAATAGGGCTAGGCGGTTAGATCTACTTTTACTTCATTTGCTATACCTGGTATCAGTAGCAAAGCTTAGGAGAGATTATCCGCTATTTTAATGGCTTCCTTTACACATTTAATCTCTGGTGATATTCCCTAGGGACTAGGGTTTCATGTCCATGTGTCTTCCATTCCAAGTTGCAACAGGGCATCTATTTGATCTGAGAAACCGACAGCTGTTCAGATCCAGGCATCATAAGATCAAAGTAGAAAGGAAGCAAAATAAGGTTCATAAGGAAAATAATCTTATAGGAACTAACATTTTAGCCTGTGGGTAAAATGCACATATATTCAGGAATAAGAAACTCGTATTCAAATCAGCATTGCAAATACAGAATTAAATTGGAATTCAATTCAGAAATCTATAAACTAGTAAGAAGGGTCATCCCATTTGCCTGTGATTGGTTAATAAATTTAATGATTACAGTAAATACAAAGTTCTTTTGTAAATGACTCTGTTAATGATTGTCTTGCATTTGAAAACACACTTCAGCCCTCTCCCCCTGAAAAAAGAACATGAACAGTATGGAAAACGTTTAGGAACAAGACCTAATGTTTGTATAACTTCTTTAGACACAGCAATACTTTCTTTATAATATAGGCTGATATGGTCCCAAGTGCATCAGGTAAGCAGACCAAGTGCTTTGTAGTATGTGTGTGTATATATAAACGTCAACATCAGGCAAGAGTCTATGGCAGTTAAGAACCTGGTTCCGATCAGAACAGAATTCCTTCAAATACTGTCCTCCTTCTGATCACAGTTGTCCTTTTGGATGTGAATGCTGGTCTCAAGATCTGCAGACAAAAGAGGAACAGCAAAAGGGGCCTATTCCAGGACAGTAACCAAGTCTAAAGCCATTATAGGTAAGAGGTTGAGAGCTTCGTAACTTAATCACCTACTTCTAGATGATGTTAGCAAAATACTTTAACATCAAGATCCCCAACAAATACTCCCCCACGATCAGATAATGAGCCATTTCAGCTTAGAGTGACTGTATCTTATTTATCTTTGTATCCACCACCTAGTGCATACTAGACGCTCACCTGTTGAAAGAAACAACTCTCATCCGTCCAAAGATAAATTCTGACTAAAATTGACTAGAGTAAAATCTTTATTGGCTCCACGTGAGATTACATGAATACCACTCCCCCTCCATACTTGACAGCCTAATGGTTATGTTCCGTTTCTTTACATATTCCGTTTAAATTGCTATTTACACAATAAAAACAATGTCCAACATCAAAACACACACACACACTTCTCTAGTTTAAAACTACTGGAATTTGTTTCAGAAGAGCTTGTGTGATTGAATTTGATATTAGAGCTTTCACAGATGATTCTGTGGGATCTCCCAGTTTTGCCCAATGGCCTGCAATACCCTTCAGCTGTCAGCTCTTCCCGTCTCTGTTCAAGGCCCAAAGACAGAAGATACAAGTGGACGGAGATAGAAAGGACATTGTCTATGTTCATGTAGTGGATACATTCAAGTCACAAATATGAGATGGAAAGGGCACTTCTACAATAGACTAAGTCTTTGATCTGACTTAGATCTCAGATCTCAGTCAGTTTCTCTCTCTGAGCTTGGATTTTCTCATCTCTAAGATAGATTAATCCTAGAATCTTTCTGGTTCCCTTTTGGCTCTAATGTTCTATGATTGGGCTCTAATTTATTTACTAGCTGCACACACTGAATCACTAATAACATTTTGCTGGCCAATCCTTAGCAAATCAGAAGCCACAGAATGCTCCACTTCTCATTCCACATCCATACTTGGGCAGAAGCTCACAGTTCGGCCCTAAAAGGCCCAAGTGAGGGGCGCCTGGGTGGCTCAGTCGGTTAAACGTCCGACTTCAGCTCAGGTCATGATCTCACAGTCCGTGAGTTTGAGCCCCGCGTCGGGCTCTGTGCTGACAGCTCGGGGCCTGGAGCCTGCTTCAGATTCTGTGTCTCCCTCTCTCTCTGCCCCTCACCTGCTCATGCTCTGTCTCTGTCTCAAAAATAAATAAAAACATTAAAACAAAAAAAAAGGCCCAAGTGAAATTCTCATTTTAGACTGGAGCAATGCCTGCATGTGATTTGACTATTCAAGTTATTTAAGAATTTAAACGCCACAGAGCATTGTTTACTGACGCTGCATACTGGAATGACCTGATGAACTTTATTTTACTGCTGCCTGAGTCCCACCCCCAGAGATTCTATTGAGTTGGTCTAGGTGCATCCGGGAACCAGAATTTTAAAAGCTCTCCAGATGATTCTAGCCTAAGAAAAAGAGGACAACTATTGGCATAGAGCAGCGATTCTCAAAGTTCACTGTCAACCAGTCACCTGGAGGGATTGTTACAACACAGATTACTCAGTGCTGTACTGTTTCTGATTCAGCAGGTCTGGGATGAAGCCCAAGAATTTACTTTTCTAACAAGGTCCCCAGTGATGCTGATGTTTTGACACTTTGATAACCACTGCGAATAACAAATATCACTGACAGTGGCATCCAATGTCCTGAGTTAAATCCTGATTCTACCACTACCACCTATGTAATCTTAGAAAAGTAATTTATTATCTTCCCTTTGGTGTCTTTTTAAACAATACTTAGATCTCAGAGTTGTGAGTCATAAACATACAGTGTACCAATCAGGATTTAGTACACTATCTAGCAGAAAATATGGTAACAAGTATTAATTTCCTTTTCTATTGTACATGGCTAGATGGTGTGAATAATTAAGTTAAATCAAAAGCACAGATTAAAACTTGGCAGGAAAAGAAAACAGAGACAATGGAAGCAAATGATGTCTTATTAAAATTATTCATATAAGATGATAAATACAGAAGTGTTTTAAGTATATTGTCTTAAAATACTTTCATTCAATTTTTAAAACTTGTACATAGTAATTTAGGTAGCAGGAATATTAGACACAATCTATAAAGTGAAAGATCTATATAGATCATGAATTTTTTAAATGACCTACAATGGACTTCAATACTTCATCCAGAATAACAGTTTTCTAGAGAATCAGAAAAGTTGAATGGCATACTTGCCTAAAACTTGAATCATGGATCTTTTAATGCTGTTTAATTCCAGAAAAAAACTAAATTATTAAAGTGCATAAGAACCCCTATTATTAGACAAAGCAAAACTTCTACCAACAAGGGGATAAGTGTCCTATTTATTTTGAATGTCTCAAGGTCCTCTCAAGAGTTGATGTCCAAACCCTGAGATGAGTCCCGGGAGGTAAGCAGGCCCTTTGCGGAAGCTTCTGCACCAGCCTCCAAACACAGGGCGGGCACCCAGCGTGGTGCCTCCACAGCGGGACTGGTTGAGGTGAGAACTGGAATCCTGTCCGTGCTCTCTGTGGGCCCTACAGGTACAGTCGTCTAAGTGAGTCTCAAAGGTACTGAACAGTTCAGGTCTAAGAGCCTAAGTCCTACTGCGATTGTTTAAAGCAAGTTTCTCCTTAGAGCAATGGTTGGCCCAGAGGAAAGGTCTTACTAAGGTTTTTATTTTTAAAAGACTTCCCTTTACACTCTGGCCTCATGTCATTATGTGACAGCTTTCTTTTTTGGAATTCCTGAAAAAAAAAATGTGATGGCTGCCTGCACATTTCTGTTGCTACATCATGTTCTGAGTTTCTTTTTCCATTTATTGTTTTCAACTGTTACTTAACCTGATGATATACTTTTAACTTCTCATCTATTTATGAATTGCCTTAATTAGACTGTGAGCTCCTCAAGGGTCCTCAATTTGTCCCCTTTCTCCAGGGAACTTTCCCAAGTGTTTTGAGTCTCAGGAACTGTTCCCTTTTGCTGTCTGCAGTATAAATTTGACATTCTTTGTACAAGTGTCTTAACAAAGCTGGTGTTGGGGCGCCTGGGTGGCTCAGTCGGTTAAGCATCCAACTTCGGCTCAGGTCACGATCTCGCGGTATGTGAGTTCGAGCCCCGTGTCGGGCTCTGTGCTGACTGCTCAGAGCCTGGAGCCTGTTTCAGATTCTGTGTCTCCCTCTCTCTCTGACCCTCCCCCCATTCATGCTCTGTCTCTCTCTGTCTCAAAAATAAATAAACGTTAAAAAAAAAAATTAAAAAAAAAAACAAAAAACCAAAGCTGGTGTCCAACCAACAAGTGTAAAATATTGACTAGATTATCCACGCTAAAAGTCGGACATGGCTGGTTGCCTCAGGGCAGGTGTTCACACTATTGCTGCGGGATCATGTAAGGCCTGTAGCTGATAGCCAGTATATCTGGAGGGCGGAAATGATTTCTTTTTAAGCTAGAAAATCTGTCTTGGTTCAGCTCTCCTTAGGGCCTTAAAACCAACATTCAGTAGCACATGAATGGACTGGTTCCTATCTCATTAATGTCTTTGGTATTCCTGAGCATCCATTCATCCATCTCCTTCTCTCAAGGTCTCCCCATGAAACATCCACCAAACTTCCCTATCCACTAAGATAAAACTCTTTTCTTCCCCTTCCCTGCAAAATGGTTTGTTCATTCAAAGCCACAGCCGGTGTTTAGATCCTCTCAAAACTACCTGTGATCCGAACTCTCTCAACTGAGTTGTAAGCAGAGCTGCTTCATGCCTGTCCTGACAGAGAGCGGCTCCATCACTCAGAATTTGCCTATTTCTAGAGACCAAAAGTCTGTTAGATGGCCTGAGAGGGTTCAGGTGCCACCTTGGAGGCACCGTCCTTTTGCCTTTTAGAGTTTTCTCACTGGTTTGGTTTGGCCCCATGACCATAGCCCTGACCACAATCATGCCAGCTGATCCTTTAACAGGACTGTGAGGTACCAAAAAGGTCCCTAGGGCAGCCCAGAGACCAGTCAGATTTATCTTTGCATTTCAAAGGTTGGGGAACACACTGACTTACGTGAAGCTGGATTATGGCATTTTACCTCCACTCCACCACAGCTATTGTAAGAAGAAATATTGTTCTAAGATTTTTGATTAGTTGGTTTGGTCTTCTCTTTTTCTTTTTGGGCATCTTTGTAAGGCTCAGTCCCTCAACTTCTGCTACGTATCGCATTCTTCCATTCAGAACATCCCTTATAACAGAAACCTGAAACCACAGAGCCGCTTTCCACTTCTTTAATTCTCCACGAGGCATCACTATTATACTGTCATATATGGATGTGTGTGTGTGTGTGTGTGTGTGTGCATTTGCTTTTTTGAAAAAGCAAAAATGCTCTCCTCACCATCCTGTGTTTGATATAGGCACCCAAGTATGTAGTTAGAAATTAAATAAAGGCCACAAAAACTTCCCAAGGAAGATCATTAAGGAGAAAAATCCTCTCTTCTCTTGCAGCACACAGCTGGCCTTTGAGGCATGCCAGCTAAGGAACAGGTGTCACCCGTGCTGATGGAAAGACTGGACCTTTCCCTCTTTGGGTTGTAGCTGAACTTCTATTGGTGGTCCTAGCAAAACAGATTAACTCCCCATTTGTTCCAAGCCAAGTCGTCTTCAAACAATGCCTTCACTCTCCCATTAGAATATAAGGACTTGGAGATTTGGGTGGCGAGGTCCTGGCTAGGTAGCAGTCTCTTAAAATGAAGTGATGGCTACGCAGAGAGGGAAGGATATGGGAGAATGGCAGGGGAGGAGGGTGAGAGGGAGAGAGAAATGTATCTTCTATTGGGAGCACTGGAAGACAGCAAGGTTTTCAAAGTCGTTGCCGGTATCTCATGAAGGCCCATGCTGCTACCATGGTGAGGGCAAACACCGGCACCAGCACCAGAGCTATGGGGATACCACTCGGCTCCCCTTCACTTCGATGTCCTATAGGCCCATTCTGCACCTGTAACTGGAAGGAGAAGAAAAACATTACTCTAGTGACCAATGTGTGTTTACCCCAACTGAAATGTCCAGGCTGACACATGACCTGGGTCCAGACCACCCAAAGCTGTAACCTCCAAGAACTATCCAGCGGGAGCCCTCTCTATTTGTTCCAGATTGATACATCAGCATCATCAATTCTCTGGAAATAAGTCTGATGGGGAGGTGTTTAACCTTGCTGTGCTACTGACCTAAAAGGATCCGAAGGTAAGCAGGTAACCTCTTTCTGTTTCTGTACTGCCTCCACCAAGCTCTATGTCTATCATATTAGGACAATGAAGACATGAGCTGAAGCCTATTGATCCTGTGGGGAAGCTAGAAATTATTGGGCGGGGGCAGGGAGTGTCGACCTTCCTAGAAATGTTTACTTAGAAAGATTTCCAGTCATCAGAAAACAGTAAGAGCAGATCTGAGCAATGTTAACACAGGTACGGTGCCATTTTGGGAAATACTTTGCAATTCCCAAAAGGCACCCACTCCCTCCTAATTCGGGGTCATGTCCTTCATCTCTACTTTCTAGCACTGGGCACAGTAAAGATGAAATTTATATGAAACAGAAGTAAAAGACTCGGAGGGAAATAAGGAAAAAGAAAAAATCATATCCAAGTGGTAATAACCTTCCACTGCCTAGGCATTCCCTTTTGAGGCTGGTGGCCTTTCTTAATATTAACTTTTAATAGCTAACGTGCAATTATGAGTCATAGTACCATCTTGTTTCAGTTCAATGGTATCGACCTCCTCATTGCAACCAGTGAAAAGTCTGACCATTCCATCTGAAAGGCAACACCGCACAAACTACCTTTTCTATCCTCTCTCCCACCTACCTCTACATCTTTCACTCATTTCCTGTTGAGATTTCCTGAGAAGGCATGCCAATAGTAAGATATGGTTTTTAGGACTAGGCCAATTCTCTGACCAGAAATTTTATCAGGAGTTATTTATGGATGTTTCCTAAAATGTGAACTTTGAAAATCATTTCCCACATGCCTTCAAAAAGCACTAATCATACCTGAAGTGTATACCTGTGTTCGTTACTTGCCTTTATCTATTGCGCAAAGCCTTCCATGCTTTAGAAACAGAAGAGCCAAGGCAGAAACAGCTGATTACCAATACTGTCGCTTACGGATCTGTTTTCGAATCCATCACATGCAGATTCTGCTTGCAACCATGGCTGTTTTCTCAAGTGTCTTTCATGCCTAGCCCCTTCCAATTTTGAACTATCTCCTGTTAGGCCCTTCTTCAGGCTCTGAAGCCTCACTCAAGAGCTGAGTGAGGCAGGACAGCATTAATTTAAGAGGGAGTAACTTTAAAGGCACACTGAACCTATGCTGTAAACGCACTCTGAAGTCCTTGGTGCTATGGAAAGAATTAGGTCTACCTGGCTTCTCCACCCATCATCCAAATTATAAAACACTAGGAACTAAGAAGTGGATGCAGGGATAGGTGCTGCTTTGATGAAACTCTGAAATCCATTTCCTTTTTCCTGGAGTTCCCCTTTGAGCATTATAGCTTTGGTCAACAGTGTCATCAAGATGGTAAGAAATGGGGTTCATGGTGGTGATAGGGAAAAGCACATAGTGGGTATCAGAAAATCCACCATCTTTCGTTTACACTTTGAGTTTCCTTAATAAGTATGTTCAAGGGCAGACACAGGCTTCCCTCCCTACTAAAAATAAAACTGATGCTGGTTGTATTTTTCCCCATTTATTTAAATTTTGTTGTCACGCTTTATATTTAAGGCACGTCACCTTGAAGCCAGGACCTAGGCTGCAAGCGTACTATTTGAATTTCCTTTCATGATAAGCAGAAGTCCCTGAAGACCCCTGCCTGTGCCAGACAAGCTCTTTAAAAAAGTGAGAATGGGAGGGGGAAAAAAAGCCAAACGCACTACCGAAGAGGCTTTATTCCCACAAAACCTGGTGCCAGCTTGCTGGCTGCAAATAACACCTACCCTGTGCTGTACTCTTAGGGACACAGCATAGCCTGCGTTACGAAAGAGGTCTACAGCATCCTGGTGCAGCAAGTTCTTTAGGTCTTGGCCATTTACCTGTCAAAAACAGCAAGAAAAGTAGTAAGAGGGGGAGAATGTGAATTCTCTTAAGTCAAAGATTTACATTCATGTGACTGGACATTTAAAAAACTACAGAGCAAATTCCAAGGGCTAGGAGAATGGGAATGTTACGTAGAACTCAGAGTAACTTTTGTCATTTTTAAAGCTGTGTTTTCCTAGAACTGAGGTTCCATGGGCCATTTGAAGAGCACCAAGGTTAAAAAAAAAAGTCTCTCCTTCACCTTAGCTCTTACTGCCTGTCTCATTTTGACAGTTGGGTTTCTGTTACAGTATTTGTGTGTCTTCCATGAGCATCAGCCTGCTTCCCTACAGCCGACATGGTCTTCCGAGTTATCCTCTATCCTTTATATTCCTAATCCTTGGCATTGCCAGCATCAACTCCAGAAATATAACTTGATGAAACTCTACAAATGTAACTCTACGAAACAAACCTACTAGCCCATTTTATTGGTCTTGTTCAATTGTGAACAATTTCCCTTGATTCCATGAATACTCCCATCCTTCTCCAATTTAATAATTTTACACTATTTCTTTGATGATATAAAGTCCTAAAAAATGTTTCAGTGTAGGTCAGTCCTACCATTTAAAGGTGAGAGGTGACCGGTGGTAGTAATACCTTTTAGCGTCAGGAGTGACAGTGTCCACAAGTGACATCTATCCTATGCTGTACTCAGTGACACAGCATAGCCCACTCTATGCAAGATTTACACATCTTTGGTACATGTTGGTGTCCGCAACAGCAACAGCACCAAGAACACTTAATGTATTTACTTGGTAGGTTCTGTGCTGTATGCTTCACATATACTACGTAATGTACTTTTCACAATAATCCTATGAGGTAGATACCATTTTTATCTTGTCTTCACAATGAAGAAACTCTACCCTAAGTCATAGTAGGTATAGGAGCTAGGGCTAGTGTTTTTAAATACTGGAAGGTTAAAGTGCCCTTGCAATTTACTGTTCCTTCTGTGCTATTATTCTTCCACCTTGACTATTCTTTTTTTGTTCATTTATTTTGAGAGAGAGAGAGACAGAGAGATAGCACTAGTAGGGGAGGGGCAGAGAGAGAGAGAGGGAGAGAGAGAATCCCAAGCAGGCTCCGTGCTGTCAGCAAGGAGCCTGATGTGAGCCTTGATCCCATTAACCATGAGATCATGACCTGAGCTGAAATCAAGAGTTGGACACTTAACCAACTATTCTCTAACTATTGTCAGCTGAAGCTCAAGCCACTGACTTATTCAAGCCTCTCATCTCGTTACTATCTTCCTTCTCCAAGAGGTTCTCCATATAATCCCCTGCCAATGCCCTTGGTGAATTAATCTAACTAACAACACTTTGGTGTTACAGACTGTCTACCTTTCCATATTAACAGTTTCCTGCTCTATTCCACTTTAGTCACCAACTGGCATATGCCTTTGACTTCAGCAATGGGCATGCTTCAGCTCCAATATCTCAAACTCCCGGACCACAATTTATACTCCTTTCACACTTCATATTCCTCTACTCCATGTGCTCATTATCCTCATCAAAATCTTTTAACCTTTTTAGGCTTTACTTGCATCCTTACCCATCTAGGAGTTCTTGCTGTTATTTCAACAAAGCACTTGGTAAACTATTTGAATCCCTAGCCCCTATGATCTTCTGCCATCTTTTCAGACCTGTACAACACACTGCATTTACTTTCCTTGTCCTGAGTTTAATGTTCCTGGGGAAAAATACACACACACACTTTCCAGCACAGATCCATGCTGGCTGACACTTGCTATATCCTTATGACCTCTCTACTAACCTGGTGAAATCCCTAATGAATTCCCAGTGGCAGCTGTTCCAGACCATTCCTACCATCAAACCCCAACTCCAACCCCATCTCTTCTCTCTGCAGATTCCTTTGCCTTATCTTTCTTGAGAATATGGATAACTTTCCACACTCTCTCCATTTTCTTTCCACCTAGTTCCAAGTTTCATGACAGCCTCCCACTGCTGCTTTGCCCTTCTTTCTGAATTAGATGTTTCCTTTACCAAGGCTAAGCTACTCCCTAGTGCTCTTGGTCATATCCCTTCTAGCCTTCTTATAGAACTTAAGTGGTCCCTTGCTCCTCTTGATTCCTTTATTATTGCTCTTGGCTCCTTCTCAACTAAAATTATCCTCATTTACACAGAAAACAATATAAATATTTCTTGAACTATCACCCTCTTCCCATCTTTTCTCCTCTTCCTTTCATTGCAAACTTTGTTTGAAAGCACTATCCTCCACTTCTTCAGCAGCCATTCGCTCTTTATTCCCTGGTACTCTCGTAATATAAGGTGGGAGGAAAGCATATGCTGTCCTGCAGCTCAGCAGTGACTTCCCATTACCAAATCCTACAGCCCTTCCTGTCTTCAGACCTCCTCCCTTTTGCAGTTCTCTCCAATCTCAGCTTATGCATATGTAGCTCTCCTAGTTCTTGAATGATTCCTTTCCTGATGCCTCTTCCCTTCCTTCCTCTTTAAGGCAAGTAAATATTCCTCCATGTCAGTAGTCCTGTCTTCTGAACTTCTCTGCCATGATGACCTTTCACAATTTCACCTGTAATCTGCAACACAACTCCCAAATGTTTATCCTTATTTCTACTTCTGGATTTGCCAGTTTCTTGTTGGGTGCCTGAACCCAAATATTCTGTTAGATCCCAATCAATATATCCAACGCCTCCTTTTTTACTTCCCACAAAACCAGACTATCCCAACTTCCCTCTTTTTGCTACTACCATTCCTTCAGACTAAAACTCTGATAATATTTTTAAACTCCATTCTTTGTCAATCTTCACATACAACAGACTGTCAAATCCTATAGCCTAACATAGTATAATTCCTCATACACGATTTTCTTTGAATTGCCTCTCTCTTTAGGCTGTGGATGCTTTCAGATGAACTATCATGATCACCTTCTCTCTGATTCACTTTCCTCTAGGCCCTCCCCCACTCTAACCTATTCAAACACTATGTCTCCAGATCAATCCTCCTAAAGTACAATCCTATGTATACCACTTTACTGCTTAAAAACAAAAACAAAACTGGAGGCAGGGAGAATGCCTGATTTTTCATTCTGGTATGCAAAGTCCTCCAGGAAATGGCTCCAACCCACATTCCCAGTTTAATCTCATGTTATTCCTTTTCATAACTGTGCTCTAAGTCACATAACTCACTGTCCCTAGGACATAAAACATATATTCTTACCTTCATACCTGTGCCCTAGCTATTTCCACCATCTGAATACACTTCCCTTTTTAAAAATTCTATGTATCTAACAAGATCAGTCCTGCTATCTATAGTGTAGAAGTGAATATAGTTTTCTAGTTGATGGACTTTGATTTCATGCTACAAAGCCACCTTCTGATTAGGTGGGTTTTTTTTGTTTGTTTTTTTTTTTTTTGGTAGCCATGCCACAGGGAAAGAACTTCAGGAGTCCTAGAACCATCACAATGAATTCTCAACAACTCAACTTTCCAGTTAATTCCTGGGGGAGAGAATAGGTGTGAGACTGCTGATTATACTGAGAAGGCTCCTGTAACTACTCTACCCCATGTGATAACTGTATTTTTCATTGTAAGGAAATAAGTGTTTTCTCTTAGAGACAAATAATGAAGCAGTCATGTCAACAAATGCCAAAGATACCAGAGCTCAGTATGAGAGCCAAGTTTCATAGTGACATGAATGCAAGTGGGAGAACTGAGTCACTATATGACATGCGATGGCAGGAGTACTGAGGTCAAAGTCATCTTTGCAATCACAGCCAACACTAATTGCTAGGAATCACTGCATATTTATCATCATGTCTGGAGAGGTCTCTTCATTTTACATGTACTAACCTATTTAGTCTTCGCGATGATCCCATGAGTTAGGAACCCCCCCATGTTATAGATGAAAAACTTGAAAGGCTATGCAGCTTGTCCACAGGCATAAAGAACGGAAGCAGCAAAGCCAGGACTCAAATAGCCTGGCCGCAAAACCTTCACTTTAAAATGCAAAACCATACGGTTGCCTGGATGGCTCAGTTGGTTAAGCAGCCCACTTTGGCTCAGGTCATGATCTCGCAGGTTCGTGGGTTCAAGCACCGCATTGGGCTCTGTGCTGACAGCTCAGAGTATGGAGCCTGCTTTGGATTCTGTGTCTCCCTCTCTCTCTTTCTCTGCCCCTCCCCCACTCCTGCTCTCTCAAAAATAAAAAAACAACAACACAAAACCATAGAAATTTACATTGTAAATAAGGATTTTATTTCAGGAAATATCACTATCCATCATATTGGTGTTGTTCATTGAATTTTTACTGGTTTTACAGTTTCATTTGTTTCAAATGTTATACATTTAAAAAATTTTAGTTGTATAAAATATAAGTTGTTTATATATTTTTATTCATGTGCATATATTGAAGCAGCATTAAAATTTAAGAAGCTAAAATTTAGTCAAGTGCCACTTCATTGACAAGACCTTTCTAAAGAATTCTAGTAGATGTGAGTGATTTACTTTTCTGTATCTCCATACTATTTAGTGATCTTAAAGCTCAAAGCGAACTCTGTCCTATATTACATCACTTTACATTGTACTGTAAATAACCTGGAAAGGCTGTGTTGCAAAACTCATCATTATAACTCCTGTTATATCTAAAGAGTACTTTGAACAACACTTGATTAGAATAAATGTTACGTGATCTCCTGAGGTTTGCTCATAGACTGCACCCTGCAAGAGCCCGACTGACCTATTATCAGTATTATACAATGCTGAAAGGCCTGGACTCTGACAGCAGCTTTATCTGCCAGTGACTCAGTGTGTAACCTTGGTCCTCACCTGAGCCTCCTTCTGCCAATGGGGAAGAAAGACATTGGTAATATCAGGCAAAAGAAGGTGCTAGACAGGACACAGGCCAATTATACCAATTATGCCTTTCAACTCTCCTAGTTAAGCCTAAAGGTATTCTAATATAAAAGGACACTTAACTCTAATTACTTAAAAAACCAAAACAAAACCCACGGGGGCCCCTGGGTGGCTCAGTTAGTTAAGCGTCTGACTCTTGATTTTGGCTCAGGTCATGGTCTCGTGGTTTCGTGGTTTCGAGGCCCACTCTGTGCACTGACTGCATATGGAGCCTGCTTAGGATTCTCCTCTCTCCACCCCTCCTCTGCTTGTACTCTCTCTGCCTCTCTCAAAATAAATAAATAAACTAAAAACAAAAAACAAAAACAAAAAAACAAACAAGAGGCTTTTAGACATTCCAAGGGAATTTCTTTTTTAAACCATTTCTTTTTTTTTTTTTTTAATTTTTTTTTTTCAACGTTTTTTATTTATTTTTGGGACAGAGAGAGACAGAGCATGAACGGGGGAGGGGCAGAGAGAGAGGGAGACACAGAATCGGAAACAGGCTCCAGGCTCCGAGCCATCAGCCCAGAGCCTGACGCGGGGCTCGAACTCACGGACCGCGAGATCGTGACCTGGCTGAAGCCGGACGCTTAACCGACTGCGCCACCCAGGCACCCCTAAACCATTTCTTATCCTCAAGGTAAAACAGCCCCATAAAACAAATCATGATTCTTTGTCTCATGACAAGGCCACCTCTAATCCAAAGCCAAACTGGCTGTCCAAAATCTGCCTCCTCTAAGCATTTTTAGATTCTACCTCATACTAACCACCAAGTTCTGTAGATTTTACCCCTAAATGTACGTGGAGCTCACTCTTTGTCACCACCCATACTAATAAATGGAGGTTCTCGATATGTGATCCCAGAACCAGCAGCATTAGCATTCACTTGGGAACTTAAAAGCAATCCATGCTTTCACAAGCCATCCACGTGATTCTGAGTTTGAGTTAATTCTAATCTAAACTAACTGAAACAAACTTTAGTGGTCTCTACATCCAGCCTACTTACCCTATTTAATACATATGCTGTGCATACACAGATTTCATCAGTGATTTTCCATTTACCAAAGTAGTGATTTTCAAATATGAGTCTATTGACCCATCACAGAAGATAGTGAGGTCAATCCAGTGGGTCAAGAGCAGTATTTAACTTTAAAAAAGTGAAATTAGAAGAAAACATAACAGAATGTATCACATATAGAAGAGATATTATTTTCTTAAACTTTGCTTCAATTATGTCTGTATGCATGTGCATGTGTGTGTATTACCTACTATAGGTCATAACGTGAAACGTTTCAATAACACTTGCCTACAGTAATGCCTCTCAAAACTTATTCACATTTTTTATTCATACCCCAGGGATCGTGTTATAATGAAGATTTTGATTCCAGTAAGTCTGGGAGGGTTTCTGAGACTGCATTTCTAATAAGATCGCAAGTAATGGCCAGATGGTCCGTGGATCTCACTTTTAGTACCAAGCTACTCAACCAAGAAACCTAGAACATTGCTAAACTTGCTACTTCAGCTTCCTTAACTCATGGCATAGTTTTATTGAACTTGAGATATGGCAGATTTGCAACATGCTAGAAAATTTTGCTGACTGAATGTTCGGAGAACTGTAATGGTGGTGTTCTAGTTAACATATAGGGAAACATACATGTTTTTCCCTTTAACTATAGTTGTTAGCAGTCTTCAAAATGGAGTTTCCTATTTTCTGTCTTAGGAAATTAATAAACTGAGTTAAATTTAGTTTTCTTTGATGATTAACAATTTTGAATAGCCTGAAAAAAAATTTTTGAATTGCCTCAAGAGCTCTAACTATAGAATAATATCAATATACATGTATAAAATGTAGAGAAGAAATGGACTCAATTTAATAAGCATTGACTTCTGATTATACTCTGGATATTTTAATTTCTCGCCAAGATCCTGAAATGAACTCTTTCAGTCACCAAATTAAGAATTATATTTGACAAGAACAAGAAATGGAGCTGACTAGTGGCCCAATCTGTGTGTACCATTTTGTTATACAAGGGGTTTGGTCAAAATGGAATATTCATCTATTCAATGCAAAACTCAGCCACATCACCTTGAGCTCCTGAGCTTCATAAAAATGTAGAGTTGGCTGAGGACTGACTATTCTTGACTATCCACCTCCCTTCATTGAGGCAGACACACAAGGAAAATAAACCTAGGCAGTTTAATTTTTTTTTCAGAAAAATAAAATTTCCCCAGGTTCCCTGGTAACCTATACAAATATTAAATCACCTCACTATCACATGCACAAAATAAACTTTGGTGAGGAATCTCCATCTCCAGCCCTCATGTCAACCTCAGCTCTATTCCATCGGTAATATCTGTTTTTGTTTCATGGTGGTCAGATGCAATAGGGCCTTAAACTGCATGGTAAGTCATGCAATTATTTAATATTCCTTGAAAAACATGGGCATAATCTGGGGAGAAATGGAAAGACTGAATTGTCAATAATAATTCACAGGAAACCTAGATCCCTTAATGATACTTCTATTAGTTATCCAAAATGAATGTGCTAAGGAAGTGACTCCAAAGCCAGTAATCGAGTACTTAAGTACATCAAAGGGATAAAGTGAGTTACAGAGGAGACATAACCATTTAGTGGTTAATGCCTAACAAGTTAACCTAAGGACAGAAAGGGGATAAGATGGTGAGGCAACAGAAGCTTATTTCTTAAGGAACAGGGTCTAGAAAGAAGAATTTTGGAGCAAACTCCTGGAAGGGAAACTGGAGTCAAATAAGATAGCCCCAGAAAGAATAGAGAAGGGTGCCTGGGTGGCTCAGTCGGCTAAGTGTCCAACTTCAGCTCAGGTCATGAGTTTGTGAGATCAAGCCCTGTGTCAGGCTCTATGCTGACAGCTCAGAGCCTGGAGCCTGCTTCGGAGTCTATGTCTCCCTCTCTCTGCCCCTCTCCCGCTCACGTTCTGTCTCTCTTTCTCTCAAAAATTAACATAAAGAAATTTAAAAAAAGAAAAAAGAATGGAGAGAATATACTGGCCTTGTCCTCCTGTACATGCTTTTTCTCTTTCTCAGCTTTCCTTTATTTCTCTCCATATCTGTCTTAAAATTTTGCCTTTTCTTTGCTGGGCATTTCCTCCCTCTTTTCTTTGCCATGTCTTAACTGGCCAAAACATAAACATGAATCATTCTTTGTTATGTGTCTTACAGATATTTGTTTAATACTTAATATCTTTTATAGATCTTTGTAATATTTCTCATATTTCTTTTTCTTTGATAAAGTAAAATCCTCCTTGCTATAAATTTTAAAAAGAAGCGAGTTGAGTTTTTTCGACATCTACTTTTTCTTTTCATGGACATTTATCTCCTACCATACCCTTTTAAAAAACTCGAACGGACCTTCCAGTAATTTCTTTTCTCTGTGAGGCAATGGCCCACATAAGTAAGGCCCCTCATCTCAGCTTATGTCTAATAAATTCTCTCATAGTGAGCTTTATGTCCTTCTTTCCCCTAATTCTATCCCTTATATTCAGTTTTTATATGAAACCATACATAAAATCTATTAATTCACATGCAACTTTCTGTTTAGGAGAACTAGTCTGAGCTCCTCATTTACCTCTTAGGAAGCAGTACAGTATACTGATTAAGAGTAAAGGCTCCAAATTCAGACAGACCAGTTTTAGCCCTCTGCCACCTACTAGCTGTGTGACCTTGGGCAAGCGGCTTGACTTCACTAAGAACTCAGCTTCTTTAGCAGCAAAATAGTCATAATAAACGTACCCACCTCGTAGGATTACCACAATATTAAACAAATTTAAAGTTCTCAGCATATTGCTCAGCATATGGTGCTCAAAAACTAACCATTCTCATTCTTCAATAATCTATCTTTTACCAAACTTTTTTGAATAACATGGTTGTCCTCTTAACCCCTATACTTTTCAAATGCAACCCAGGCCCCAGTTTCCTGGAGACAATGTGGTAAATGGCACTTTAAAATGCATAGTTTCTAACTACATGCTATACCTTTAACAACTCACTCTCAAATTTTCCTTAATGTACCATTCAAGCTGATTTCATGTTTTTAGGACATCTTTCTCCAGGGGGCCACAGGAAATAATCTGCTTGTAAGCTTCTCAGGATCGTTTTGGGATAAAGGTATTTATCACTGTACCTCTCAAATTAATAAACAGGATCTAGCAGCTCAATGGACTGAAAAGAGGCAAAACAGTTGGTGAGAAGGACGAAAATAGGATGTTACCATCCATGACACTGTATTTATATTTTGGATCAGCCAACCTTTCTGGGCTTGCCTGGATTTCTCAACCTGTTCATCTGTTAAATATATATTGAGCATTGTGCAAGGATACAAAAAATTTAAAAAGATCCAGTCCCTGCCCTTGAGGAACTTCTAGAACATTAAAAAAACAAAACAAAAACAAAAAACTAATGCTTACCATGTAGTGTCTTATTACAAAATATATAGCAGAGTGAAATGGGAGCACAGTGGACACATATCCAAATGAGAATGCATTCCAATTTCCAATTCTTAATAACAGGTGAGAAAGGATCTGAGTCTAAAAAGGACACTTTAATTCCTACCTTCCTTTTTTGTCTCTTTGGAGTAAAGGAAGACACACATTAGTGTTTCAATTAACAAAAGGGAGGTGATAAAGTATAACTGAAGAAAGACAACAATTATGGGTTTTAAGTCCTTTTCCCCCATATCGGTCCCTCACCCTCCCTGTTCCCTGTTTTTTGAACTTGGGTAAGTAGCTTCATATTCTGGACTTATAGGCCTTGCTATCAAGTGAGGTATTATCCTCCTTGCTCCATGGCAGGGCTGGAAAAGGTGACTGATCAAGGTCCCTCCCACCGAATTCTACAATCCAGAAATTTCCAGATCCAAAAAGGCAGGCAGAAATCTTCCCAAAGAAGGGGCCAAGGGTAAGAACTGGGGTCTAGGGAGCAAGGAACAGCGAAGGAGGCCGAAGCCAGTTCTCACCGAGAGGATCTTATCACCCTCCTGGAGCCGCCCATCCAGGGCCGCAGCCCCATTCTCTTTGATGCGGCTGACGTAGATGCCACTGTCGTTGGAGACATACTGCTGATCTGTCCCACCGACGATGTTGAAGCCCAGCCCTGAGAAAATCATGGAGGAGTTGTGAAGGAGAGAGTGGCGAAGAAGAAAGGGATTAGAGAAGAAGAGGAAAAAGAAAGAGGAAAGGCCTAGTGGGGAGGGGAGGCTGGCGAGTCAACTGTGACGTAACTAGTCAATAGACCCAGGCAAGGTCAATGAAAAGTATCATCAACAGAGGTCAACAGTACCCAGAGTTGCCCACTTAGACCAGGCTAGACTAAAAATACAAACAGGGTAATCAACATAGTTTGTTGAGTATGAAAAGAAAAATCTATATTAAACTCAATGAAAGAATAATGGTGATTCTTGTAAGATGTGCTTCTGTTCACATCTGATTTTGATTCTGCTGGTGGCTTTCAGAGGACCCAATTCTCAACTTTCTCGATATTAATGTAACAGGGTAAGCAGTGTTCATGAGAAGAAGCCATGCATTTAACTAATTAGCAAATGAGCTATTTTTTTTAATACTTATTTAAAGTAATCTCTACACACAAAGTGGGGCCTGAACTCACAACCCAGAGATAAAGCATTGTGCATGTTGTTCTGACTGAGCCAGCCAGGTGCCCTGAACTATTTTCAATTTAGTGGAGGAGAGATTCCTAACCAAACCTTCCCCTTCATACTTCTCTTCTCCCAACCTTCAGGACAATTTGTGTATGGAGGTGTTTTGGAGGAAATGGTCTTAGGAGTTTCATTTTTTCTTCTACTTAGCATGAAGGGCAGTAGTGTCAGGAACTAGAGAGGTGACTGAAGCTTCATAATGGGACTAAATCACCAAATTCACTCTTGTTTCCTTTTCTACTTTCAGTGCAAACAACTACATATTCAGGTAGTTTGCCAAGTTTTATCCACTGTAGAGAACAGACTACCCACTGATTAGCAACTCTCCATCTTGCCCCTCACCCTCACCCCTGGCAACTACCCTTTGATTCTTTGCTTCTGTGAGTCATTTTTTTTTTATTTTATTATTTTTTTAATTATCTTCACCTATTTATTTTGATTTTAGAAACGTAGCGACTGGAAAGTTTTATTTTTTATTTTATTTTATTTTTTTAAACGTTTATTTATTTTTGAGACAGAGAGAGACAGAGCATGAACAGGGGAGGGGCAGAGAGAGAGAGACACACAGAATCCGAAGCAGGCTCCAGGCTCTGAGCCATCAGCCCAGAGCCCGACGCGGGGCTTGAACTCACGGACCGCGAGATCGTGACCTGAGCTGAAGTCAGACGCTCAACCGACTGAGCCACCCAGGCGCGCCCCTCTGTGAGTCATTTAAATAGGTATAAAATTTCAGTTATGCAAGATGAGTAAGTTCTAGAGATCTGAGGTACAACATGGTGCCTACAGATAATAACAGTGTTACCGTACTCTTAAAAATCAGTTAAGAGAGTAGGTCTCATCTGACCACCAAAGTATCATTTCCATGGACCCACCACTCAGCTGTTGGAAGAATTTCACTTTACAAAACCACTTTTATAAAGGAAAGAAAAGGAAAAGAAAGAATATAAAAGAAAAGGAAAGAACCTCCTGGGGTTTTCTTTACGTCAGATACTGTAGAATTCATAGCCACAGTGAAAAGAGAAAAGGGTTTGGAAACAATGAAAAAACAAAAGTCTGGTGGCACGATTAGAAGGAATGGCCGTAATCACTAGCTTACTATTGGTTTCAACAGAAAAGATACTTAAGGAGACATACGTGGGCTTTCTTAAAAATTCTCACCATTGATAGGATGAAAGCTTCCATGTAAAGCTCACAGTGTTAACACAAGTACTAGCAAATCAATCTGTGAGTGAAAGAAACACATGGCCAAAAGGAGAGAAGCAGCAGGAAACATCTCATTTACATAGCATACCTTGTGCACAGAGTCTCTGCAGGTAGAGAATGAAAAGGATTTAAGATACATGATAGAAAGCTACTTCTAGAAGATGACTATTTCAACTTCCTTGAAGGGTAGGGTATGAAAACTTAAGTTATTAAATGGTTTTTCTTAGAACACTCTTAATTTGTTTCATAGTGGGTGGGAGGTACTGGAAAGGGGATGGTGGGTAGTTATAACTATGAGAAAGGGGACGGTGGGTAGTTATGAGAGAAGACAGAAAGGTAGGTGAAGCCTGATTGTTGAAGGCTTTGAAACCACTTCAAAACTGTGACTGGTTTGAGCAAGGTGGCTAAGGACAACCAGCCTCTCACAATACTAGCACAAACTATTTGGAGCAAATCTTTCAAATCTAACATCTTTACTAAACACTATAGATGACTGGGGATTTGGGGAATAGGAAGCATGTGTTAAGCAGCCTAATGCAATATAATTGTTAGAAAGAGGCAGGAATTTGCTACTGTTATTCAAAGCTACAGAAGAGTGCCTAAAAAAAGGAGAGTGGGAGAAATCTAATCGAAATTTTCTATGAACACGTAAGTACAGTCTACTCTCACCCAGAAGTCACACTTCAATGGCATGTTTCTAAGCGATCGCTAGGTCAGTTGTAAATGCACTATGCCATTTAACATGAAAACTCTGAGGCTGGCAGGAAGTCTCTTTCTTCATTAAGAGCATTTACAGAACTGAACTCACCCATAATTCGAAGCATTGCTGAAATAAAATGGGAGTCACCAAAGCACTGGGCAGCAGTACTACCAATTCAAACCTGGGCCCTACATTAATCCCCAAGTCATCTGTTCATTAAAAATCCCCGATCATTTACTATGCGTCAGGCACGGTGTTATGTTCTGAGGAAGACATAAAGCTAAACTGGATAGTCCTGCTTTAACCACAAACAGAAATTTACCCTCTTGCCTGTCCCTTTTAGATTGTGCAGAGGCTAATTAGAGGCAGAACACCTGGTCATAAATTCAACTCCATAACTTATCACATGTGTGGACTTACTAAGTCAGTGTACCTCTAATCCTCAGTTTCCTTTTCTGTAACATAAGGATTACAAGTTCTGCCCTCTCTACCTCAAAAGGTAATTGCTAGGGTCTAATAACATCAAATCTGAAAAAATCCTTCATAATCTACAAAGTAGTTACTGTAAGAGCAGTTGTCAATAAACAGTGGTGCCTGCTACAGCCCAAACTGGACAGTTTGATGGAAAAAAGATTAAGAAAGACACAGTACAAATGTGGAAAGTCCTAAAATATAAGAAGACAGATAAAAAGTCCACCCAACTATTAGAACAAGACTGGTTTGGAACTCAAACTTATTGAAATTAAGTATATCTATGGTGACCCAGACATCCCCATCATGAAGAGTTTCTAGCAAGGGTGGCATTTAAAATACACAACAGTCAGTCCAGCACATGTACCAATCAATTGCAACAGATGTCAGCTAGAAACAACCAGAAGGAGAAGGGCTCTCCCAGTATATATCTGCTGATTACCAACTGTGTCTCAGGAAAATCTTCCATAAATAGGGTAGACCACCGATCCTAGTTTGTCTGGGAGTCTTGATGAATACCTGTTATAATTAAAATAGTCCCCTTCAACTTAAAAAGCATCTCATTTTGGACCACTGTGATCATCCTATCTATAAAGGATAATGTAAAAATGTTAACTGCAGCATGTTTTGTGGTAGGGTAAAACTGATGGTAATTTAGATGTCTATACTTTAGGGAACTGATAACTAAAATATAGTTAAAAGTCAGAAGCACTAAGTAATCATATCTAAGGTAACAGGGTTTTAAAATGTAATGTTGGTTATTAATAGCCCAATATCTTCTTATAAATTAGAAACCCATGCACACAAAACAGTATTACCTACTTACAAAAATGCATGTATATATAGGGGCACCTGGGTGGCTCAGTTGGTTAAGCATCTGACTCTCGATTTCAGCTCAGGTCATGATTTCACGGTTCATGAGATCGAGCCTCAAGTCGGACTCTGCCCTGACAATGCAAAGCCTTCTTGGGATTCTCTCTTTCCTTCTCTCTCTCTCTCAAAATAAATAAATATTTTTTAAAAAACACAAAAGACAAAAGTACATGTATTGTTAAAGACATGTAAAGACACGTTAGAATGGGTACCTATGGGGGAAAGGGTACAAGATGAAGTTTAGGGATAAAGGACAAAAATAAAACCAGAGAGGGACCTTGCATTTACTGATGATGACAATGTGTTATGGACCTAAAGGATACAATTAATTCAGCTCTCAGCATCTATAATCCAAAAGGTGCTGAGGGAGAGGAAAAAAGAAAAAGACTAGGACTCAATGGCTTTTTAAAAAGTGAGTGAATGAAGAAGTATTACATAGTGAACTCGGGTTATAATGTGCCAATCATTTTTTTTAAATGTGATAAGATTAAAATGCACTGCTTGGTCTCTAATTTGGAAAAGAAGTCTAAATGCAAGAAAGTAAAGATGGCATAAGAATTACACCACCGTAGGACTAGGAGAGAAAGAAAGTACATCTTGTATAGAAGCTTTGCAAAGTCAAACAAGAAATGCCTTCTTGTGGACACCCCCCAACCTGTCTCCAAGTCTGGACGTTGGGCTCATTTATGTATAAGAGCAGTAATAGTAGAAGCAACAGTTAATATTTACGGAGCATTTAATATGTACCAGCTACCATGCTATGCACTTTGCATACATTATCACATTTAATCTTCTCAACAAACAGGTGAAGTGATTATTACATTTTACAGATGAATTTGAAGATGAGGCATTAAGAGATTAAGTAATTTTGCAAAAGGTTAATCCGGATGTTTGATTCCAAAGTGTGAGTTTTAAATCATTTTGCCATACTCTATCGTTGTAGAAAATAGAAACAACTGCTTTAGGAAAAAAAATCTGCTAAGCAAGGCTGGCTATCTTGGGAGGCAACTTGTCTTTGGGCTGGCCGAACAAGCAATGTTGGAATAATGCTTGTAGAACAGTTCCCAACAGTAATATATTCCAGAGGAAGAACTGGTCATTCTGGAGTTCTGTCACTTTAATCTCGGTCCCTAGTGCTTACTTTCAGGCCAAAGAAAGAAAAGCCCTTCATTTATTTTAGATTCTTGTCTTTAAAATTTGTAAGTTATAAGGTAAAAAACAATGTTTAACCATATTGCTCTAGAAATAATTCTGGACATAATGAAAATGAAACAAAAGAGTCCATTAACACCAATGATGGTAGCCACTTCTTGAATTAGGGATACCAGATTAACAAACACCCTTATTTCCCTCACTATCAGCATGCAGGTTTTTTTTGTTTTTTTTTTTTTTTATCCCAAGATAATCTCACTAATTTTCCCTAGATGTCAATCAAACTCACTGTTTGTTTAGTGGTAAAATATATGTAACATAAAATTTAACTTTTTAGCCACTTTTTTAAAATGTTTATTTGTTTTTGAGAGGGAGAGAGAGAGAGAAAGAACCAGAGAGACAGAATCCCAAGCAGGCTCCCCACTGTGAGCACAGAGCCCGACCCAGGGTTCGAACTCACAAACCATGAAATCACGACCTGAGCTGAAACTGAATGGATGCTTAACCAACTGAGCCACCCGGTGCCTCTAGCCATTAAAAAAATTTTTTTAAATAATATTTTAATATTTATTTATATTTGAGAGAGACAGAGTGTGAACAGGGGAGGGGCAGAGAGAGAGGGAGACAGAATCTGAAGCAGGCTCCAGGCTCTGAGCTGTCAGCACAGAGCCCGATGCGGGGCTCGAGCCCACAAACTGCAAGATCATGACCTTAGCCAAAGTCGGACACTTAACTGGCTGAGCCACCCAGGCACCCCTAAAAATTTTTTTTAATGTTTATTTATTTTTGAGAGAAAGACACAGCACGACTGGGGGAGGGGCAGAGACAGGGAGACACAGAATCTGAAGCAGGCTCCAGGCTGTAAGCTGTCAGCACAAAGCCCAATGCATGGCTTGAACTCACAAACCATGAGATCATAAACTGAGACGAAGTCCAACACTTAACCAACTGAGCCACCCACGCGACCTACCACTAGCCATTTTTGAATGTATAATTAAATGGCATTAAGTACAGGCACAATGTTGTGCAACCATCACCACTATCCATATCCAGAACTTTCTCATCATACCAAACAAAAATTCTGTACCCATTAAACAGTAGTTCCTCCCCTTCACCTTGGTAACCTCTATTATACTTTAGGTCTCTAGGAGTTTGCATATTCTGTATACCTCATGTAAGTGGAATCATACAATATTTGTTCTTTGGCGACTTGCTTCTTTTTCATTTAGCATAGTATCTTCCAGGTTCATCCATGTTGTAACATGTATCAGAATTTCGTTCTTTTTAAAGGCTGAATAATATTCCATTGTATGTACATACCATATTTTGTGTATCTACTCATCTCTCAGGGGACATTTGGTTATTTCCACATTTTGGCTACTGTGAATAATGCTATGAACATTGGTGTACAAGTATCTATTTGAGTCCCAGCTTTCAATTCCTTTGGGCAATTATCTAGGAACTGAATTGCTGGATCACATAGCAATTTTTTAACAATCTGAGGGACTGCTCAAATGTTTCCCACAGTGGCTGCATCATTTAAGATTCCAAGAAGCAATGCGCAGGGTTCAAATTTCTCCATACCCTTGCCAATACTTATTTTTACTTGTCTTTTAGATAATAGTCATTCTAGTGGATGTGAAGTGGTATATCATTGTGATTTTGATTTGCACTTTCCTAAGGCTGTGATTTTGAATATCTTTTCATGAGTTTATTGCCCCACATGCATATCTTCTCTGGAGATCTTTCAAGTCCTTTGCTTATTCTGAATTGGTTTTGTTGTTGTTGAGTTATAAGAGTTCTTTATATACTGGATATTAATCCATTATCAGATATATGACTTGCAAATATCTTCTCTCATTCTGTGTTATCTCTAACTCTGTGTCTTTTGATGCACAAAATTTTTAATTTTGGCAAAACCCAATTTATTTTTTTCGCTGCCTGTACATTTTGTGTCATAGCCAAAAAAAAAAAAAAAATCACCAAACTCAAAAATGTAAATATTTTCCCTATCTTTTAAAAGTTTTATAGTATTCACTTTGGGGGGGGGGGAGGGTGTAGGGGGACAGAGAGTCTGCTCACTTGCTTATTTACTTATTTATAAGTTTTTATTTAAATTCCTGTTAGTAAACATACAGTGTAATATTAGTTTCAGGTGTGCAGTATATTCAACACTTCCATACAATACCCAGTGCTCATCACAACAAATGTACTTCTTAATCCCCATCACCTACTTAACCCATCCCCCGGCCCACCTCCTTTATGGTAACCCTCAGTTTGTTCTGTACAGTTAAGAGTCTGTTTCTTGGTTTGCCTCTCTCTCTTTTCCCTTTGCCCATTTGTTCTGTTTCTTAAACTTCACATACGAGTGAAATCATGTATTTGTCTTTCTCTGACTTATTTCACTTAGCATAATAGTCTCCAGCTCCATCCATGTTGTAAATGGCAAGATTTCATTCTTTTTTTTTTATGGCTGAATAATATTCTATTGTGTAACATATATTCCAAATCTTCTTTATCCACTCATCAATCAATGGACAGTGTTAGCTCTTACATTTCGGTATCTGATGCACTTTTAATTTTTGTATGAGATGTAAGGCAAGAATCCAACTTCAGTGCTTTGCATTTGCAGATCCAGTTTTCCCAACACCATTTATTGGAAACTGTCCTTCCACACAACGAATGGTCTTGGCACCCTTTCCAAAATCATTTAACCGTATAGGAGAGGGTTTGTTTCGGCCCCCCCCCCCCCCCGTTTTATTCCACTGCTCTATATATCTGTCCTTATGTCAGGGCCACACTATTTGGAACACTGTAGCTTTGTAGTAAGGCTTGAAATCAGGAAGTTTTGAGTTCCCCAACTTCGCTTTTTCAAGATTGCTCTGGCTATTAGGGGTCCTTTGACATTTCATATGAATTGTAGAGTGTGGTTTTCTATTTCTACAAAAAGGCTGATTAGATTTTGACAAAGCTTGCATTACTATACAGGATGCTTTGATAGTATTGTCTGTCATCTTAACCATATTAAGTCTTCCAGTCCATGAATGTGGAATGTATTTCTACTTATTCATGTCTTCATTTTTTTTTCAGCCAAAATTTGTAGTTTTCAATGTACAAATTATTGCCCCCTTGGTTAAACTCACAAGTGTTTTATTCTTTTTGATGCTACTGTAAATGGAATTATTTACTTAATTTCCTTTTCAGGTTGTTCACTGTTAATGTATAGAAACTAAACTGATTTTGTGTGTTGAGTGTGTATCCTGCAACTTTACTCAATTTGTTATAAACCCTAACAGGTATTGTTTGTAGAACATTTAGAGTTTACTACATGTAAGATCATTTCATCTGTGACTAGAGACAATTTTACTTCTTTCTTTCCAATTTGTATGCCTTTTCTTTCTTTTTCTTGTCTAGCCATTCTGGTTAGGTCTTTTAATACCATATTGAACAAAAGTGGTGAAAGCACACATCCTTGTCTTGTTCTTAATCTTAGCTTTCATGCTTACATAAGTGAGTATGTTGTCAGCTGTGGATTCTTCATACATTGCCATCATCATGCTGAGGAAGTTTCCTTCAATTCCTAGTTTGCTTTTAACATGGAAAAGTGTTGAATATCCTTAAATGCTTTTTCTGTATCTGCTGAGATGATCATGTGGGTTTTTTCCTTCATTCTATTAATATGTTGTATTACTTTGAAGGATTTTTCTTTTATTGAATCATCTTTGCATTCATGGAATAAACCCCATTTTGTCATGGCCTATATTCCTCTTAATATGTTCCTAAATTAAAACAATGTAGCTCTATGATCACCCTAGCGACCTACGTGAACCCAATTTCTGATCACAACCACAGGGAGCAGGACCCAAGCAGAACCAAGTTTATTTCTGGACTCTCTATCAAAATCAATCAACTGAGTTGATGAAATGGGGATTATAGTCTGGAGAGGGTGAGGTCGCTGGAAGCTGCAGGGCAAAGTTCTGGAAAGGAGGAAGGGAGGCAGAAAAAAAAAGAGATCCAGGTATCTTCATGAGTCTTTACGAAGTACTAGCCCATGCAGATGCTGAGTCAAACTCCAGAAGACTGGAAAAACAAAAACTAGGAAGTTGTATGCTGGATAATTCTCAGAGTTCAAAAAGGGCAGGGAGATTTTCAAGTTCTGTCCAGCCAGAATGGAAATCCTCAGTGATTCACTTGAAAATTCTGTGGATACTCACTTAGAACATAACTCATTTGTAGAGTTGAACTATCCCTGAAGTAAATACGACTTTAGAATCATCCTAGAAAAGGTTACAAACAGGCCTTCAGGAGGTCAAACTGATCTACAAGTTACTTAACTGCCTGCTAACACAAAGTTCAGCACTGTAACATTAACAATGTTCCTGTAATAAAACAAAATGCAGACAGGCAACAACGTAATAGTCACAATATCCAGAATCTAAAAATTAACATGCTAAGAAGAAAACCCGACCCATAATCAAGAGAAAAATCAATCATGAGAAACAAAACCAGAAACAATAAAGAATGAAACAGGCAGACAAGGATGTTTAAAAGGTTATTATAACTATGTGGAAATAATTAAAGTAAGTTAAACATAATGAAAAAATGGAAGATTTTTTTTCAAGTCTTTAATCCATTTCGAGTTGATTTTTGTATATGGTATAAGGGAGTGGTTCAGTTTCATCCTTGTGCACGTTTGCATGTTTTTTGCGTTCTGTCCAGTTTTTCCAACACCATTTTTGAAGAGACTATCTTTTCCCTATTATATATTCTTAGCCTCTTTGTTACAAATTAATTGACCATACATGCATGGGTTTATTTCTGGGCTATTTTGTTCCACTGATGTATATATGAAAATGAAAGTTGAAAAAAAAAAAAAAAAGAAAACTCACAGATTTTGAAAACTACAATATCTGAAAGGAAAAATACACTAGATGTGATTAATAGCCAATGTGATACCACAAGAGAAAAGATCAATGAGCCTGAAGACATAGAAGGGACCCACAGTAACATGTAGGATAAAAGCAATATGTAACTGGAGTTCCAGAAGGAGAGGAAAAGGGAAACAAAAACGTTTGAAGAATCTACTGACTCAAATTTGTGAAAAACATACACAAGCAGATCCAAGAAGCTCCACAAACTCCAATCAGAATAAACAGAAAAGAAAAAAACCAAACAGCAAAGTATATCATAACCACACTGCTCAACACCAGATATAAAGAGAATCTTGAAAGCAGTCACAGGGGAAAAGGACAAGTATATACTAAGGAGCAAAGATGAGAATGACACCAGACTTCTCCTCAGAAACTATACAAGCCTTAAGTCAATGCAACATCATCTTTAAAATGCTAAAAGAGGGGCGCCTGGGTGGCGCAGTCGGTTAAGCGTCCGACTTCAGCCGGGTCACGATCTCGCGGTCTGTGAGTTCGAGCCCCGCGTCAGGCTCTGGGCTGATGGCTCGGAGCCTGGAGCCTGTTTCTGATTCTGTGTCTCCCTCTCTCTCTGCCCCTCCCCCGTTCATGCTCTGTCTCTCTCTGTCCCAAAAATAAAAATTAAAAAAAAAAACGTTGAATAAAATGCTAAAAGAGCGGTGGGTGCCTGGGTGGCCCAGTCAGTTAAGTGTCCAACTTCGGCTCAGGTCATGATCTTGCGGTTCCTGAGTTTGAGCCCCGTATCGGGCTCTGTGCTGACAAGTCGGGAGCCTAGAGCCTGCTTCAGGTTCTGTGTCTCCCTCTCTGCCCCTCCCCTGCTCACGCTCTGTCTCTCTCTCTCAAAAATAAATAAACATTAAAAATATTTTTTAATAAATAAAATGCTAAAATAAAAATATAATTTAGAATTTCATGTCCAGTGAATACAGCCTTCAAAAGAAAGGCAAAATAAATATTTTTTTTCAGAAAAACAAAAGCAGGGAGAATTTGTCACAAGCAGATCTGCACTATGATAAATGTTAAAGGAAATCCTTCAGACAAAAGAGGAATAATACTGAACAGAAACTGGATCTATACGCAGGAATGAATACCACCAGAAATCATAAATACATGGATAAACACTAGTGAAAAGGAAAGGGATGGACACACACTACGCAGGGGAACTGGCCGTATGAATATTATAAAAAGTGGACTTCAGAATAAAGAATATTACAGAGAATAAAAAAGTACCTTTCCTAATGAAAAAAGTCCATTCACCAAGATGACATTAAAACACAACATATGACCTGGGTGCCTTGGTGGCTCAGAGTCAGCGGAGCATCCAACTCTTGATTTTGGTTCTGGTCATGATCTCAGGGTCATTGAACGGAGCCCTGTGTCAGGCTCTGTGCTGAGCATGGAGCCTCCTTAAGATTCTCTCTCTCTCCCTCTGTTCCTCCCCCACTCATGCTCTATCTCCCTCTCTAAAATAAAATAAAGGTTAAAACATTAAATATAAACACACCAGATAAGAGAACTTAAATATTAATGGAGCAACAAGTGAAATGAGAAAAAGGCAAATAAAAAACGACAGGTGCAGATTTCAACACTTCTTAGCAACTGATAGAACAACAACAACAAAAAAATCAGTAAAAATACAGAACACTTGAGCAAAACTAAGAACCAACTTCATGTAATTTATCTTTACAGAACAGCACACACAACAATTATGGAATAAACATTCCTTTCTAATGCACAGGTAATGTTCACAAAGATTGACCAAAGGCTGCTCCATAAGTAAATCTCCATAAATTTCAAAAGACAGACTTAAATCAGAAATCAGCAAAAACTGGGGCACCTGGGTGGCTCAGTCGGTTAAGCATCTAACTTCAGCTCAGGTCATGATCTCCTTCATGGGTTCAAGCTCCACATCGGGTTCTGTGCTGACAGCTCAGAGCCTGGAGCCTGCTTCAGATTCTATGTCTCCCTCTCTCTCTCTGCCCCTCCCCCGATTGCTCTCTTTCTCTCTCTCTCTCTCTCGAAAATAAACATTAAAATATTAAAAAAAGAAAAAAAGAAATCAGCAAAAATAATTGTATTAGTTTTCTTGGACTGCCAAAACAAAATACTACAGACCGTATGGCTGAAATTCTGTTCTGGAGGCTTGGGAAGTCCAATGTCAAAGTACCAGCAAGACAAATTTCATGCTGAGGCCTCTTCTCTTGATGTGTAAGTGGCCACCATCTCACTGTGTGCTCACATGACTTCTTTGTGAGTTCTGAGAGAGAGATTGTGCGCACATGCACAAGCGTGCACTCTCTGGGTCTCTATAAGGACACTGATTCTATAGGATCAAGGCTCCATCCTTAACTTCATTTAACTTTAATTACTTCTGTAAAGACCTTATCTCCAAATACAGTCATATTGAGGGTTAAGGTTTCAACATCTGAATTTCCCAGGGGGTGGGCACATGGGGACAAACATTCAGTCCATAACAATAAGATATTGAAAAAAATCCCTCAATGTTTGGAAAACAACCTATGAGTTAAAGATGAAACTATAAAGGAAAATAGAAAACATTTTAGCTGAATGACAATGATATCACCATATATTAAAAATTGTGGGATGGAGCTAAAGCAACATTTAGAGGGAAATTTACAGCTTTACGTGCTCACAATAGAAAAGAAATAATTAAAAGGTATAAAATCAATGATCTTAAATTCTATCTTAAGAAGCTAAAAAAAAAAAACCCCACTAAGTTAAACCTAAAGGAAGAAAAGAAGAAAATAATAAAATAAAAGCAGACTCAATAACATAGAGGGGAGCCTGGGTAGCTCAATCAGAGTCCGACTTTGGCTCAGGTCATGATCTCACTGCTCGTGGGTTCAAGCCCTGCATCAGGCTCTGTGCTGACAGCTTGCAGCCGGGAGCCTGGAGCCTGCTTGGGATTCTGTCTCCATCTCTCTGCCCCTCCCCCACTCATGCTCTGTCTCTAATATAAATAAAACATTAAAAACATTCTTTTTATTTAACAGAGCCAAAAGAAAGTTCTTTGAAAGGATTAATAAAGTTGATGAACTGCTAGCAAGACTAATCTAGAAAATGTAATTTCACAAATTACCAATTTCCAGAATACAAAATGGATTATCACTATATATATCCTAAAGATATTAAAGGGATAAGGGAATATTGTGAAGAATTATGGTATATTAGATAAAATGGGAAAATTCTTTCCAAAAAAATCACAAGTTATCAAAACTGACTCAAGAAGAAACAGAATATCTGAATATCCCATCTATTAGAAATATCTTCAAGGGGCACCTGGGTGGCTCAGTCATTAAGCATCTGACTTTGGTTCAGGTCATGATCTTACAGTTGGTGAGTTCGAGTCCCACACTGGGTGAACTTTTGCCCCACTTCTCCCTCCCCCACCCCCATCCCTCCTGGGACTCTCTCTCTGCCCATTGCTCACTTGCACCCTCTCTCTCTCAAAAAAAAAAAATACCTTCAAGTGTATTAAAGATATTGAATTCATAATAAAAAAAGTATTCCACAGAGACAACTTCAGGCCTCAAGTGTTACATAAGTATGTTATAGCAAACATTTAAGGAAGAAATAATTCCCTTATGTAAAAAATTCCACAATACATTCAGTAATTTCACAAAATGTTTCTCAATCCACTTTATGAGAACAAGGTAATCTTGATACCAAAACATGAAACACAGGTTATAACATAACTACAGAAAAATATTCTGTATATGGACTCAAAAATCCTCAAGAAAATATTAGCAAAATGAATCCAGCAATATATAAAGGACGAATGTAGGGTTCACCTAAGGAATGTAAGTAAAGTGGTTTTTACATTGGTCAGTCAAATGAATAAATCCACCAGTTAATAAAGAAAAAAATCATGATTATTTCAGCATATGCAGAAATAGCAGGTGGCAAAACTCAACACCTTTTCATGATAAAAATTCTTGGCAAACTGAAAATACAAGGAAATGTCAAGTCTGATTAAAAGCATCTACAAACAGCTAACATCCCTAAAACTAGGTACAAGGAAAGGATGTCCACTCTCTCCACTAGTATTTAGCATTGTACTGGAGGTCCTAGTCAACACATGGGGCACCTGGGTGGCTCAGCTGGTTGAGTGTCTGACTTCAGCTCAGGTCATGATTCTGTCATTCTGAGCCCCATGTCGGGCTCTGCACTGACAGCTCGGAGCCTGGAGCTCCAAGGAGGTCCCATGCACCACTCCTGTTTCAATTTGCAGAACACAACGAACTTTTCTGACTTTTGCCAAATGGACACATTCTTCCACTTTGGACTGAAACAGAGATACTGTAACACCTGTTAGTTAAATAGCCAATCCTGCACTTGATAACCAGTTTAAACTCTGCCAGCACCGTTTATGATGGTCTCAAAACAAGTTATGTCACCTTGTGGTTTTTACCTTTAAAAGCCTGTACTCCTGGCTCACAATTCAGGGCACAGTTTCCATTTCAGCTGACTCTTGTCTCCCAGGGAAACCCCAAATCAACATTTTGGTTACTTTATAGCCTCCTCTTCTTGAATGACAGCTCCTTAACTTCTCTCTGAAATACCTATGTAGGCACCTTTAGTCTCTCATTCCAGGATAAGCTTTTGCTCAAACACTGAACAAATGTATATGCCAGGTCTCCACTGGATCATGTCTCCATTTGATTCCTTGCTTTCAAAATGTTTCAATCTCTTCATTTTTTTGCCTTATACTACAATCTGTACACTCCCCCACTACCCTCTTTTCAACTTGCTCCTACTCTACTGCTTCTTGCCCAAAATATGGTAATCTGTATGCTGTAGCAGGCATGAATACACCACAGTTTCCTACAAGGGGGAGAATGATATTATCTACTTTGTTTCCAAAACATTTCCTAAGACATTTAGTATGGTCTTGAGTCTTATTCTGTGACTCTACAAGGAACAGAACATATCTTAATGAAGGTCCATAGCTATTTTGGTTATTCTACCTCAAGGGAACTTGGTATATGCCTATCATAATTAATTATTCTCCTATTGAACTGCAAAATTCTTAAAAATTGGGATCTTTTATTCTTTATTCTAGTATCTATAATTGTTTTTTTTAAGTTTTTTAAATGTTTTTTTTTATTTTTGAGGAAAAAAGACAAAGCATAAGCAGGGGAGGGGCAGAGAGAGAGAAAGGGAGACACAGAATCTGAAGCAGGCTCAGGCTCTGAGCTGTCAGCACAGAGCCCAACACGGGGCTCGAACCCACAAACCGTGAGATCGTGACCTGAGCCGAAGTCAGATGCTCAACCGACTGAGCCACCCAGGCGCCCCCTAGTATCTATAATTCTTAATCACGGTGTAGGCACATAGCAAACACTAAATGAATGCTTTTAAAAACAGCTACCTTTATTTCCGAGTCTCCTGAAACCAACAGTTTGTTCTGATTCTATCATCTTGGATCTTTTTCCTCAGTAAGTAATTTTGTACTTATTCAAATACAGTCAGTGGCTACTTTTCTGCCTAGTCATGTGGATTTAAAAAATGCTTTTTTTTTTTTTTTTAAGCTTATTTATTTTGAGAGAGAGAAAGCATGCCCAGGAGGGGCAGAGAGTGGGAGAGAGAAAGAATCCCAAGCAGGCTCTGCACTGTCAGTATAGAGCCTAACACGGGGCTTGAACTCACCAACCGTGAGATCATGACCTCAGATGAAACCAAGAACTGGACGCTTAACCAACTGAGCCCCTAAAAAATGTTTCTATGGTTCGGCCTCTAACAGCTTGCCTTTCTACTTCTCCAAGGTAATTACTACATGTTTTCCTTTATATTATTCGTAAGGATTGTCTTGAAAAAATATTAATAAGAATGATCCTTGAAGCAACCTTAAATACTTGTATAATATGCTCTTCTCACTCTATAAGGTTTTCTAGCTCTTGTATCTCCTTGTTTCTTACATCTTAGTTTCATATCCATTGTAACACATTACATCCACATTCTTTCCTTCTTTCTTGGAGTTAGTGGAGAACCCTGGTTGACTTTTTGAAATCTGAAATAGACCATGTTACTGGTTCTCTTTACTTAACAATATTCTATTACATTTTTCTGAGATTTATCAGTTTTCCTAGTCATTTCATGACACTTACTGACCACCCTGTGTCATGCCTGGCAAGGCATCAGGAAAACAAAAGAAGTGTATATCCTTTGAATCGGAAGAGCTCAGAGTGAAGTAGAGGGAGGAGGAGACACAAATAAGGAAGCAAATACATAAATAAACACTAAGATAGGGATATGCACAGAATCCAGTTGGAGCATAAAGAGAAAAAGAACTTTGTATGATGGTTGAGAGCCTGGATTTTTTTAAAAATTATTTTTATTTTAGACAGAAACAGAGAGAACACATGTGAGTGGAGGAGGGAGAGTGGAGTGGAGTGGAGTGAACGCATGTCGGGGAGGAGGGAAAGGGAGAGACAGAATCTTAAGTAGGCTCCACACTCAGCATGAAGCCTGACGTGGGGCTTGATCCCACAATCCTGGGATCGTGACCTAAACCAAAATCAAGAGTTGGATGCTCAAGTGACTGAGCTACCAGGGCACCACCCCAGAGCCTGGATTTTTAAGTCACACAGACCTGAATCCAATTCTTAACTCGACCCCTTAAAGAACTGTGTGACATAAGAGTCAAGGTTTTCTCATTTATAAAATGGGATAATAACCATTTCATCTATTCCTAGTTGGGAGTACGTGAGACAAAGTGTTTAGTTTGGCAATACATGACAAGCACTCAATAAATGGTATATGATACTCATAACAAGGGGGCAACTAGCCTATATAAAGCTTCCTAGAGGAGGTGATTCTTGAATTCAGTCTTAACCAATGAACAGGAAGGGGAAGGAGTCAAGATGGAACCTTAGAGAAAGGTTAAGTTTCCACAGTAGCATTAAGAACTTGCCATAATCCAGTCTCTACCTCAGCAACCTCATCTCCTTAACTCTCCTAAATGAACCTTTCTTTCTATCCAGGCCAGTATAACTCACTGACCTCAGAATATGCTTATTAACTAATTTTCTTTTTTCTTTTACTGTTTAGGCCACACCTTCCCTATGCCTGGCACTAGCCTATAGACTGTCTATAAGACCAACATAAGTTCCATCTTCTTGTAATTGATCAGTCTGGACCTTATCAATGGATCCATTCTTTGAACTTTTCCAGGACAAGGTCCCCACCACACTTCCTTTGCCCTCTGATGACATGCATGTTCATCATAGTCCTTAACCATCCTTTACACTGAGATTTAACTTTTCACCTGTGACTGTAATGTCTCCATGGGGACATATATTCCATGAGGGTAAGACTTCACGTAAGCAAGAGAAAACAGGGCAGAGATATAGCACTTTAGTCTCAGATATACTTGGCACATGAATGAACAGATCAACAACAGATCAGCAACAGTCTCAGCGTCAAACCTAAAGCATGTGACCAGTCTGTAGAGACTCACGTGCCTGGATTTAACAGGGTTTCTTGTTTTTAGGTTCTTACCTTGATATGCCCTCAGCTCTATCAACAGCAAACTATAAAAACTTTCCACTGTGGATTGTGTTGGTCATTTAAGATGCCTCAAATCCTTAACGCATGATATAACCAAATAAAGGTCAGGAGAAAGACTGGCAGTCAACTCCTTAGACATGGCTACTATATTGGAAGGTAGTTGATGGAACAGCAGAATCAAAAGATCTAGGTTAAACTTACTGGCTTTAGAACTTGGGCAAATCTTTAACCTCTCCGAGAGATAATTTCCTCATCTAATAATGTGGATTAATCATTTAGCACTCAGGGTTGCTGTGAAGATTAAATGAGTTAATATATAAAGTAACTAACAGTGCCAGAAATATAATCCCTCTGTAACTATTCATTATTAAAACATTATACCAACCCATCATCCTCTGCAAAAAAAAAAAAAAAAAGAAAAGTAGACACATAGAGATTCTCTTCCTTCTTTAAAGATAATATATCAAGAGCAACCTGCTGAAACCTATTGAGGCCTCAGTTCTGAACTAGGAATCCCAATCCTAACACTTGGTGGGCAACAGAGCTGTCTTTATGGCCAATCTCTACCTGTTACAGTAGCGGGGGGGGGGGGGGGGGGGGGGGGGGGGGGGGGAAGCGACATTCGATCCCTGTGATACTTCTCAGAGTAACCACAGCTTTTCAAAATTAAGAACTCTTAATTTGATAAAGGAAAATGTAGGAGACTTAGAGACTGTTACTGAGCTGAACTCCCAAAGACTGAGTTTCTTTGTCATAATTTCCCCAAGACTTCATTCTTTCCCTTGCAGTAAACAAGATCAAACAGAATAGGTTCATTTGCCTTCCAAAATGGGCCCAAACACTGAAAATATCCAAGACTCTCACCCTTGACGGAACACTGGCACAAAAATGCAGAATACACATTTTTGCTGCTACCTGATTAAACTATCAGGTCTCTGCATAGGAAGCTGTACATGAAAAATGACAATGTTGCCTACAAACAGAAATGCATATTTCGAACTAGAGGCTTTTCCTATTTCTTCTACAGAAGGGAAGAGCTCTATGTGACTGCCAAAGTTACTGGAAGTTTCTAGCGGTGATAAGGGATGTCCCCGTGTATCTTCATGACCACACAATAAAGAAAAGCTGAATTAGGCTGTACAACCAGGTAATTAGCTCTGAGAGGTGATAAACAGAAACTTGAAACATTCTCTTGATAACCGAAGCAACCAAACTTCAAATGACTGTTTTTAGGCCAGTTCCATCCTAAATTTGTGGCTCTATTCTCCTAAAAACATACGTTTATCAACTTACATGAGCAAGACATGAAAATGCTTAGGAAAATTAAAGAAGTCACCTGGTGAACAAATATTCATTGTGAATATGGGCACATATACTATAGTAATTAAACCACTTCTGAGGGAAATATATTAGCTAGATATAATTATTCTTCTAAATTAGTCCTTTGAAGTTTGTCCTAACTCCAGTGATTGAGAAAAAAGGCAATACTAGGAACTATAGGTCTGCAAAATTAACAGGATCAGAAATTGTAGCGAACGGTGAGGTGCGCATTAGTCAACCCTGCTATGCAAACACCAAAAAAGCTGAAGTGATATTACACTGAACTTTAAAAATATTTAGTGAGTTCTGCTCTGCTATAGTCAGGAGACCCTGGAAATACGGTGGATGCCACAGCAAAAGGACTATGTCAAAGTACGTTAAATTCTTAAGCAAGAGACAAGAATTAAATCCAAAATCACATCAAAACAGTTAATATAATAACTAGGGATATTTAGGCAATAGAGGAAAGAGACAAAACAGGAGAACAACTAGATATCTTTAAATACTTGCAGGACAATCAGGAAAAGAACTAGTATTATTTTAACTGGCTCCAAGAACAAGTACCAATGGATGAAAAGTTACAGGGAAGCAGATTTTGGCTTAAAAACACTTCCCCACATAGCCTCAAAAGTCAATAAATAGTAAGCCTCAAAAGTCAATAAATATTAAGAGTGAGAGAAGGAGAAATTTACATAAAGTAGGAAAAGTAAATCTAAAAGGACTGGGCATACAGAATGTGCATTCAACAAAAGTTTAGGAGCTCACGTAAAGCATGACACTAACACATGCAGATTAGAATGAATTACATTTCCATAAGTTGACTTCCAATCTTCTATAGCAAAAAAAAAAAAAAAAAAAAGTATGGATGACTGTAAAAACCACATTTTATGAAGAATAATCTATAAGTGGTGGTCAAGATATCGCAAAATTCCACATGAGTAATGATGATAGACTGTTCTAGATAGTGGTGAATGGAGAGGAGTGACAGATTTACAGCAACATTTCAGAGACAGAGCTCACAGTACTTGATAACTTATTGGAGGCTCCTGGAATAACAATATTTAGCAGGTTTTACTGTGCTAGTCTAGCTACTCATTTGTTAATAATAACAACAATACTAGCAAACACACAGTGCTTAAGAGGTGTCAGGCAATGTTCTGAAAGTTTTACACAGATTAACTCGTTTCATTCTCATAACCCTATGAAGTATATTCTGTTATGGGGCGTCTGGGTGGCTCAGTTGGTTAAGCGTCGACTTGGGCTCAGGTCACGATCTTGCAGTTTGTGAGTTCAAGCCCTGCGCCGGGCTCTGTGATGACAGCTCAGAGCCTGGAGCCTGCTTCAGATCTGTGACTCCCTCTCTCTCTGTCTGCCCTTTCCCCGCTCATGCTCTGTCTCTGTCTCTCAATAAATAAATAAATAAATAAATAAATAAATAAATAAATATTTTTTAAAAAATGAAATGAAGTATATTCTATTATCCTGCACGTTTTATGAGAAACTAAGGCTTAGCTTACACCAGTAAAGTTAGTCAGCCAACCAATATCGAAGATCCAGTAAGAGGTTAGATACCAGATGGATCTACGTAGTCCTAAAGCTAAAGCTCTTAATCGATCCACTAGACAGCTGTAAAGGGGAGTCAACAAAACCCAAGGCATGTAGTGTTAAGAGCCCACGGAAGAGCGTGGGGTAAAAGAGGGCGTTGGAGGGGGAAATACGACTGAGGGCCAAGGGAGGATTTAGCTGTATCAGAATCACCCAACTTGCTTGTTTAAAAAAAAGAAAGAAAGAAAGAAAAGAAAAGAAAAGAAAAACCCAAGCCAGCAAGCAAAACCCTGCTTTGAATCCAAATTCCTAGAGATGGGATCTAGGAGTTAACTTTTTTTTTTTTTAAGCAAAACCGAAAAACCTCGGGTAATTTTGAAGCGCAAGCAGGTTTGAGAAGTGTGGTAGCAGATCTCTGAGGTTTCTTTCCGCTTTAGCATTCCAGTTGACACACTAAATGAATTTCCCAAAAATGGAAGGAAGGAGAGAGGGATTCTAGCACCAAGAAAACGGCTGTGCCTTTACAGTCGACACCGCTGATGCTCCCCTTTTTACTCAACAGTCTGTCACAGGCACAGGAATAAAGTAGGCAATGGAAGGGGGGGGGGGTGTTAAAAAGCAGGCTTTGGGACAGGATTTTCTGGTACTATTAGCACCCGAAAAAAACCCTTCTTGACTATAAACACATGGGATAATCCGACTGAAAAATGACGTGGGTTCCTCAGATCCCGCTCTGGCTAACGGTGGATGCCAACACAGTCTTCTACGTGCTCAAAGAGGTGCAGGAAACCTCTAGGCTGGGGCCTGCCTGCTCCAAGGCCAAAGGAATCGGCTCAGCAGGAGACGGGGCTACTCTGCAATGACAACCTCAAGCACCCTGCTCCCGGAGGCAACCTGTGCCGCACATACCCGAGGGTCCTCTGGTAAGATTGATTTCCTCCTCGGTGACCAAATAATCCACTCTTCCGTTCATGTCTTACTGCTCGTCGGGGTTCCCCACTGAGTCGGCTGGGGCTCGAGCAGGTGAAGGTGAGCCAATCTCCGCGCGGCGCCCCAAGCACTACACTTTCGGTTTCAGCGGCCCGCGGACCGGAAGAGGAAGCCGGGAGCGCTGGGCGCGCAGGGGATGCTGGGAGTCGTGGTTCCGGCGGCCGGCACGCGGGTCTCTCTCCCCGTCCCCGCGGCGAACCGCTCGGTGAGAGACGACCCGGTTACCATTCCACTTTACCGTGGGGGATGGGGGCCGTAGAGGTAGGAGACATGAATACATCGATTTTGTGAAGAAGTTAAATGTAAAATCCTCACGCCTCCGAAAATCGTTACAAATGGGGGGGCGGGAGTTCTCTTGTTCAGTATTCAGGATTCCAGACTAGGACGGGCGTATCAGGCAATCCGCTAATATGATTTCAGCGAATGAAATCTCACAGCCTTTTATATATCCAGGCAAATACAATCCATTTCATACATGGTCTCTGGCAAGAGGACTTAACACAGTTTGCTGTATACATTCTTTGGTAAGTCACCCCTGTAAGTGATCATCTGTGAGAGTTAATTGTCATTCAAAGGAAAAATAAAACTCTGACAGGCAGGTGCTTAAACCTAGAGCAAGGCCCTAGCCTAACTGCTGTGGGGGAGAGGGGGCACGATTTTCCTCGATATTTACATTTCAAAGAGAGTTGTACCTGACAAGAGGCTTTTTGGCTTTTACAAAATTTTATATACATATAAAAGAGAGAAGGAAAGATTTATAATTACAAGCTTGCTCAAAAAGAATCTAAGGGCACCTGGGTGGCTCAGTCGTTTAAGCATCCAACTCTTGGTTTTGGCTCAGGTCATGATCTTGCGGTTTGTGAGTTCAAGCCCCGCATCCGGCTCTATGCTGACCCTGCAGAGCCTGCTTGGGATTCTCTCACTCCCTTTCTCTCTGCCCCTCCCCCGCTCATTCTGTCTCTCCAAAATAAATAAATAAACTTTAAAAATTAAAAAAAAAATCTAAAAAAAGGGAGAGAAGGTAAAGGTTTCTTCTTTTTGGTAACAGGGAAAATTCAAGTTTTTATTTGCTTGTTTGTTTAATTCTTACAGTAAGACTAGTGGATGGACTTACTGTGACTTCAGCCCAGTCCTCCTGACTTTTTTTTTCTCCAACGTTTTTTTTTTTTTTTTTTTTTATTTATTTTCGGGACAGAGAGAGACAGAGCATGAACGGGGGAGGGGCAGAGAGAGAGGGAGACACAGAATCGGAAACAGGCTCCAGGCTCCGAGCCATCAGCCCAGAGCCTGACGCGGGGCTCGAACTCATGGACCGCGAGATCGTGGCCTGGCTGAAGTCGGACGCTTAACCGACTGCGCCACCCAGGCGCCCCAGTCCTCCTGACTTTTGAAGTATACTTCCAAAACATGGCTCTAAGGAACCTTCACAGATCAAGAACATAAAAGCCTTAAAGGGCAGGAAGAGGACCTAAGTGTGGGAAACAACCTGGACTTAGACCACAAGGATTTGTGGGGACCTTGGAGGGTTGAAAAGCACAGTTCCAATTAAGGCATTTGAGTTCACATTAAATAATCACACGGGAACCTACTGTGTTTATGAAACAAAACAAGAAAGAAGCAGATTCAGCAGACAAGCCTCTTATTTGCTAATCCTTTGAGAAGTTAATATGGAATAGTAGAAAGAACACAGGAGATGATGTTGGAAGACCTGGCCTCAAGTTTCAGTTCCATCTTCTTAAGAGTTGTCTGGCTTTAAGCAAGTAACCTAACATTTCCTAACTATGATTCTCCATCCAAAAAAAGGCATGGTAATAGATCTTTAAAATGTTGTGGAAAGGATTAAATGAGATGAAACTTTAAATATCACTTCTCACCTTCAAACTCAGATTCATTCCACCCTCACTTCCAAGCCTCCTTAACATGTTGATTGATTGAATGAATAAAATGATCATAATAAAAAGCAGAATATGATAAGTGAAAAAAGTATAAGTGAGATTGAAATATCAAGAGAGAAGAGAGAATAGAAATGGGAAAAGAAAATCACCAGTGGAGAAATATGCAACAAATGAACAAACAAAAGAGAAATAGACTGGTAGATAAAGGGGGAAAAAAAAAAAACTATTGATTACTCAAGTGGGGAGGGATTGGAGGGTGAGCAAAATAGGCGAAGGGGATAAAGAGGTACAAAATTCCAGTTATAAAATAAGTCTTGGGGATATAATGTACAGTATAGGGAAGATAGCCAATATTCTAGTAACTTTGTATAGTGACAGATGGTAACTAGATTTATCATGGGAATCATTTCATAATGTAAATAAAGATGTACTATGATGTACACCTGAAACTAAAAGGATATTGTATGTCAGTCATGCTTTACCTAAAAACTAATTAGTTAATTTGGAAGAAAAAAACCAAAGCTTCAAAGCTTCTTCTAGACTGCGGAAGGAGAGATCACTACCCTGTACCTGGAAGATTGCCCTTCTCACCTGAGCACACAACTTCAAAAGGAACACATAGGGCACTAAAAGAAAACAGGTCACCAAATAAATTTACGAAATGCTGGTAATAAGTGGGAGTGACAGATTAGGCATGTAAATTGCCTTTATACCTTAATGTAAGTAGAGTTCTCTTAAAGTTTATTTTGAGAGAGAGCAAGAATCCCAAGCAGGTTCTGCACTGTCAGTGCAGAGACGGATGAGGGGCTTGAACCCACGAAATCATGAGATCATGACCAAGAGTTGGATGCTTAACTGACTGAGCCACCCAGGCACCCCATGTGTCTCTCACTTGAAATCAAAAGCTAGGAAATTAAGCTTAGCAAGGAAGGCATGTGGAAAGTTGAGACAGGCCAAAAGCTAGATCTGTTGTGCCAATTATCCAAGTTGTGAATTCAAAGGAAAAGTTCTTGAAGGAAATGAAAAAGTGGTGTGAATGTAAGAAAGTGATAAAGCCTTATTGCTAATATGGAGAAAGGTTAGTGGTCTGGATAGAAGATCAAACCAGCCACAACATTATCTTAAGCCAAAGCCTAATCCAGAGCAAGGCCCTAACTCTCCAATTCTATGAAGGCTGAGAGAGGTGAAGAAGTTTCAGAAAAGCTTGAAGCTAGCAGAAGTGGGTTCATGAGGTTTAAGGAAAGAAGCCATCTCCATAATAAAAACACAAGGTGAAGCAGCAAGTTCTGTTGTAGAAGTTGCAAGTTTTCCAGAAGATCTAACTAAGATAATTAATGAAGGTGGCTACACTAAACAATAGATTTTCAATGTGGATGAAACATCTATTGGAAGAAGATGTCATCTGGGACTTTTATAGCTAGAGAGAAGTCAGTGCCTGGCTACAAAGCTTCAAAGGCCAGCCTGACTTTCTTGTTAGAGGCTAATGCAGCTGGTGACTTTCAGTTGAAGCCAGTGCTCACTGACCTTTTCAAAACTCCTAGGGCCCTTAAGAATTAGGCTAAATCTACTCTGCCTGTGCTTTATAAATAAAGCCTGGATGATGGCACGTCTGTTTACAACATGGTTTACTGAATATTTTAAGCCTACTGTTGGGAGCAACTGCTCAAAAAAAAAAAAAAAAAAGATTCCTATCAAAATAGTACAGCTCATTGATAATATACCCAAGTGCTCTGATGAAGATGTACAGTGAGATTAATGTTGGTTTCATGCCTGCTAACACAAGGTACAGCAAATGGGTCAAGAAGTAATTTCAACTTTCAAGTCTTATTATTTAAGAAATAGATTTCATAAGGCTATAGTTGCCCAGATAGTAATTCCTCTGATGGATCTGGGCAAAATAAATTTAAGAACTTTCAGAAAAGATTCACCATTCTAGATGGCAGTGAGAACATTTGCAATTCATGGGAAGAGGTCAAAATATCATTAACCAGATGTTGGAAGTTAATTCCAACCTTCATGGAGGGGTTCGAGACTTCAGTGGAAGAAGTAACTGCAGATGTGGTAGAAATAGCAAGAGAACTGGAATTAGAAGTGGAGCCTGAAGATAGGACTGAATTACTGCGATCTCAGCATAAAACTTTAACCGATGAGGAATTGCTTCTTATGACTGAGCAAAGAAAGTGGTTTCTGGAGATGGCATCTACTCCTGGTGAAGATGCTGTGAAGATTGTTGAAATTACAGCAAAGTATTTAGAATCTTATTACATAAACTCAGTTGATCAGCAGGATTTGAGAGGATGACTCCACTTTAGAAAGAAGTTCTGTGGTCTCTACAGTGATTCTACTGTGCTATCAAATGACTACAGGAAATTGTTTGTTAAAGGAAGAGCTCATTGATGCAGCAAACTTCATTGTTGTCTTTCCTGTTTGAGGAAAGCATCCTAAGACCTTGTTTGGAAAATAAGAACTATTGAAAAATGCACTAACCAACCAATCTGCCTCTATAGACTGTTTCCAGCCTGCTGTTCTACTCTAGTGTAGACCCCGATCTCGAGCTGCAGCCTCCAACTAGCTTTCCAACTTCCAGCCCAGCCATCCTTGCTTACTGCAGACTGGTGCGAGCCAGTTCTTTCATCTATCATATTGCTCCTATTTCTCCTGACTAATGGGGATTTTGTACAAGTCACTGGTTTTTGTACACTGACTCCTTAGTTTGTCTAAAGTCTGAAATCAAGGAGAGATTCTCATCAGCAACCAAGAACCTCTCCCTTTAGTCCTGAGCAGGTTTTTCTTCCAATTGCAACCCAAAGTTTTACATGTCTTCCTGTCCCTATTGTTTATTTATATTTGTGCCACTAAATGTTTAAATGTTGTATAGACAGAATTTACCACCCCATAGATTCTCTAATTATTTAATACATTCTGTATGTAGCCTAAGAGCTATCTGTTTACTTTTTACATTTCAAAAATCTTGACATAAAGCCAGCATATATTTAGGCTCAATATTAATAGTGAAATTGAAATGTGCATAATAAAACATGAAAACTATAAGATAAATTCATTGTTGTCTTGTTTTAAGAAATTGCCACAGCCACCCCAACCTCTAGCAGCCACCTCCCCGATCAGTCAGCAGCCATCAACATCAAGGCAAGACCCTCTGCCAGCAAAAAAGATTACAGCTCACTGAAACCTCAGATGATCGTTAGTACTTTTTAGCAATAAAGTGCTTTTTTTTTTCTTGGTAATAAAGTATTTTTAAGTTAAGGTATGTACATTGTTTTCTTTTAGACATAATGCTATTGCACATTAAGACTACATTGTAATGTAAATATAACTTATGTGCACTGGGAAACAAAAAAAATTTTTTTGCAATAATTAATTTTTTCCAATATTCACTTTATTGCAGTGGTCTGAAACCAAACCCGTAGCATCTCTAAAGGTGTGCTACCCAGGGCTCACAGGTAGCTAATGGTGGTACTTCTCAGGTGGGACAGCATTGCTGGTAATGAAATCACCAAAACAAGGTGGAGGTTGGAGCCAGAGCTGTGTTTTGCTGCTAGAGAAATGCTGACAGAGATTACAAACAGGAAAGAAGTCTCTTTTCCCAGAATGCAAACTCTTGCCAATGTTTCCAAGTTGGCAAAACCTAGCCAGAAGGTAGCTATCAAGGGAATATGGGAAATGTAGTTTGTAGAGAGTCCCAGCGTCAGCATTAAAGAGTACTAGAGAAGGGTAGACCTGCTGCTGTGATACAAATGAAGAAGTAGCAAAACACACACACACACACACACTCACTCTTACACACCCAAACACACTTTTTAAAAAAAAGTGTCACATTATAAATAGGTGAACTGGGGCGCCTGGGTGGCTCAGTCGGTTGAGCATCCGACTTTAGCTCAGGTCATGATCTCACCACTTGTGGGTTCCAGCCCCGCGTCGGGCTCTGTGCTGACAGCTCAGAGCCTGGAGCCTGCTTCCGATTCTGTGTCCCACTCTCTCTCTGCCCCTCCCTCGCTCATGCTCTGTCTCTCTCTCTCTCTCAAGAATAAATAAAACATTAAAAATTAATTAATTAATTAATTAGGTGAACCAAATAATATTAGCACACCTCTTTCTCTCTGGATTCTTTCTAGTGGAAAAAACAAAATGATCACTAGGTATATCACAAATTGGTACCAATTTTATTAATTTGGGAAGTACCCCAACCCCCCAATATTAGTGCTTCTCATGAAACTGTGTCAGAAAATACAGCTTATATATGAGGCTAGTGTGCAATATACACTTTAGTAGCCTGCAGGTTTTCCTGAAGAGGTATGGCTAATGCTGTTGCTGCATCAATGGGGACTTCCACCTGCCTCTGGGAGGATGCACAGAGAGGGTTAGAGAACAGCTAGGGAGCCTTGGCATACAATGAATTGGCCTATAAAGTTGATTCTAAGAGGGTCAAACCCTGACCCATCAGATAAACTGTTATGTTCATTAAGCAGGTGGTTGTGGGGTTGATTTGTTTAACAGTGTAATTAGGCTGTCTGATTCACATACTATCCATAGTATAGTATAGTTCATATTGCAGATGTTTCATAAGATTTTAATTTCTACTTATAGGTATTTTGGTTATTTAAAATTTTATTCCTACAACAAGCAGTTCTAAGTGAAAATTTAGAATCAGTGTGTCAGGAGAATAAAATTCTAGAAGGGGATCTTCTGGGTCAGAGGGTAGGTATATACTAATTTGTGGAAAATATTACCAAATTTTACTTCAAAGATCTTGTGCAGTTATCCCTCTATGAACATTATATGAGGATGCTGTTTTCCATACTGGAATTATCATCACATCTCACATCCTTGCCAAAATGCTAAGTGGAAAACAATATTTTAATTTGAAATTTTCACTTATGAATGCTGTTGAGATTATTTTAAACATTTTTATGGCTCTTTATTTTTTATCCTTTTTTGTTTCTCTGAAAAATCTTGCCTTTTGTCCATTTTTCTGTTGGAATGTTTTTCTTTTTTCATATAGGAAATACTCGGTCTTACAGAGAAGTTACAAGAAGATGACATAGAACTTCCAGATACCTTTTACCCATTTCTCCAGTTTCTTATAATTGACCTCTCTTCACTTTATTCTCTCTCTTGCTCACTCTCGTGCATGTGCTTTCTTAGTATGTGAATATATATATACACAAACATACATATGTACAGATACATGTACATATTCATGTACATACATATGTTTCCTAGACATAGATTAATAGAAAGAAAGAAGATAGTGGGAGAAAAGAAAGCAAGGAAAAAGACAGATGGATAGGGACATATATACATGAAAAGGAATTCTAGTATGTAAGTTACAATATAGTTATCAAAATCAAGATTTTTAATATTGATACAATACTATTATCTATTTTGTAGATGTTCATCAACTGTTCCCTAAATGCCCTTTACATCTTTTTTTTTCCCCCTGCCCAAAGTCCAAGGATCACACACTCCATTCAGTTGCCATGTCTCTTTAATCTCCTTTAACCTGGAATAGTTCCTTAGTCTTTCATTGTGTGTCATGACGAGAATACAGAACAATCATTTTGTAGAGAGCCCGTCGATGGTTGTTTAGGTACTGCTTTATTTTTAGAAGCAGTACCACAAAAGTAATGTTATGTCCATCTCAGTCCACGTTATCAGTAGGCACAAGATGTTGGTCCCATTACTGGTTAACTTTGAACACTTAGTTACAGTGTTGTCCACTAGATGGCTCCACTGAAAAGTGACTATATTTCCTTTTACAATGAATAGGAAGTTTATGGAGAATTACTTTAAGTAATTATTCTTTTTTTCATCAAATTTTCACCCAGTTATTTTAGCATTCAATGATTACCCTCCAGTGAAGCAGTTGTTAACTGGGAAGATTGTCAAATGATGACTTTTTTATCCATAATTCCACCTACATCTATTATTTGGCATTCTACTATAAGAAACAACTTTCCCCTTTCCCTTATTTCATTTATTTATTATCATCAGTATGGACTCATGAATTTCTGTATAATTGAATGGCTTATAATCCATTACTCTTATTTATTTTAAAACTAAATTGTCTTAGATTTGACCCACGGGAGCACCTTTAAACTGGCATCTGTGTCCTTTCAACATATCTCCATCATTCTTTGAGCATTTCATTACTTTTTGGCACACAATGTTTTAGGCTCATCTTGTATTTCATCTGCTCCAGTCCTGGAATTATCATTTTCTCAAAGGATCTCTGTTTCCTTTGAGCAGACAATGGTATTTATAAAACAAGATCTGGGGACTAAGTCTGCTCATTATTACTGGGGTATACTTGCTTCTAGTCCCTCTCAGAAGACTGAATTAGATAATACATTTGTCTCTATTGAAATTACTATATCCTTATCTATTGGGAGACAATTCTCCATGGATCTCTTATATTTGTATACATCTTACATGCAGATGACAGATATTATTCCAGATTATCTTTTTTTTAAATTTTTTTTAACGTTTATTTATTTTTGAGACAAAGAGAGACAGAGCATGAACAGGGGAGGTGCAGAGAGAGAGGGAGACACAGAATCTGAAATAGGCTCCAGGCTCTGAGCTGTCAGCACAGAGCCCGACGCGGGGCTCGAACTCATGGATCGCGAGATCATGACCTGAGCCAAAGTCAGACGCTTAACCAACCAAGCCACCCAGGCGCCCCCCAGATTATCTTTTCAAAGATCTTTGTGTAGTGGACCAGTTTGGAAGGTAAAAGGTCATTCTTCAGGAGCACCTGGGTGACTCAGTCGTTTGATCATCCGACTCTTGATTTCAGCTTCGGTCATAATCCCAGGGTCGTGGGATCGAGCCCTATGTCGTCCTCCATGCTGAGCGTGGAGCCTGCTGAAGAATCTCTCTTTCCCTCTGCCACTCTCCCTCAATCTGTCTGTCTAAAATAAAACTTTTTTAAAAATGTCACCCTTCAGCGCAGAAGGCAGGTTTGCTTACTGCCTATTATAATAAAGATAATGTCTTCCTCCAGAGCAGAAATTGGGCAGATTTGCAAGCAGCCTATCATAAAAGACATGGTTTCCTAAAGCTCAGAGTTCCTTAGCTCTAATGTAAAATCATTATATGTGCAGTATCCTCAGGAGCCCTCTGCATTGCCCCCATGAGACTTTGGAATAAGTTAAACTGACAAGAGCGTGAAATTCCTGCTCCTTGCTGTGCCATGAGAAAGAAAGTCCTTTGTCTCTGAACCGGGCATCTCATTATCTTCTGCTACCATCCATGATATTTGTAGAGGCCGCTTTTAGGCAACAAGCTTGAGCAATAGAATCCTGAGTAAGGTAAAAGGGCCCATGGTGACCACCAAGCAGAATGCAAACAGGCTCACTAAGTGGTCCACCTCGAAGTAGCCATAGACTCTAACTGACCAACCAGGCACAGTTCCTAAGGTTACCAAAAGGAAAATTCCATATGTTCCCATGCCTCCTCATTCTGCCCTATAATTGAGGTCCTTCACCATCACTTCTCACAGACCGTCTCTCCTTTGCTATCCTGCCTGCTGCTCCCTTGTGGTATATTCAGTAAACTTCTGTCTCTTGTCCTGCCTTGGGGTGAATTCTTTCACCACCCACGCTGCTGGACCCTACCCAATTGGGACACCCCATATTTAGTGGCCCCCAATCTGATCAGAGTGCCCCACAAAACTGTGGCAGGCTAACTTGTTACCTTGAAGATAGGGTAAAATCTTAGACCTATCACATTGCTTGACAGTTTTTGGTGACTAAGATGGGACGCTAACAGAAACATGCTTTTCTGGAACAAAAAGAACAAAGTCCTCCACAGGCCAGAGTAGAGGATTAAAGAGGACTCCCCAGGATCCACTAGCGAATGCTCTTGATCAAGTGGTGGACAGGAAGGGACTAAGGTTTCCTCTCTGCCCTACCTTCAATAGATGCTTAGAGGCTGAGCAGTGAGTTAGGATTAAAACAAGTCAATCAAATGCTCCTTTGATTGTTGTTCCTTCCCCTCCAAAGTGGGATGGGAAAGGGTTGTCATTATGACAATAGAGGCAGAAATCCCTGCAGCCTTAGCCAAAATGCAACGTGGCTGTAGCTGCTGAGTCAAAGCCTCCTCAAAGCAGTAACAAATCATGTCCACAATAAAGAGGTAGAAATTGAGTGGACCAAAAACATTAGAAGCTAATTTAATTGAGCCTTAAGTAGAATGGATCAGGGTTTAGTGCAGGCACCTCTATCCTCTGTTATACTTTTGAAAGAGGATTTCAACTACCTCCATTTTGACCTCAAACTTTTTAATTGATCAAGTTCTTCTTTCTGGCTTATCTCTTAACTCAGGCAAAAGACCCTGTGAGCCAAGCATCCCCTGAAGAGAACTGATACTACCCCTTCAAGCAGTAAGGGCTGCACTGAACCAGCAAGACCCCACCCATGACAATGAAGACCTCACCTTTACTGCCCACCTGCAAGTACCTACTTACCTTTGTCCCACATTTTCCTGGTATAAACCTAGAAGTATTTTTGGCACTTTGGAGAAAGTCTTTGAGATGTTAGTCTGCCGCCTTTGTCTTCCAGTGTTGGGCTCACTGAAATAAATTCCTCTCTTATTTCACCTCCACTCATCTCTTTGCATTTTTTAAATAAGTTTATTTATTTTGAAAGAGAGCGTGAGAGAGTGTGTGCTCATGGGAGAAGAGGGGCAGAGAGCAACAGGGAGAGAAAGAATCCCAAGCAGGGTCCATGCTGTCAGTGTGGAGCCCAACTTGGGACTCAGTCTCATGAACCATGAAATCATGGCCTGAGTCGAAATCAAGAGTCTGAGGCTTAACTATCTGAGCCACCCAGGTGCCCCCATCTCTCTGCATTTGGATTTTGTCAGTGGTTAGTGGCTGAACCTGGTCTGTTTGGGACCCCCTGAAACCAGGTGTTCTTGCACCCCTGCAATCCCTGATGTGGTCTGAAGTAGGGTTCAGGAGCAAATGGCCAAGAAACAATTCTTGAGACGTTTTTGGGGCAAAAAGGGTGTTTTTATTATAGCATGGGGACAGGACCTGTGGGCAGAAAGAGCTGCACTGGGGTTGTGAAGAGAGACTGTTTATATAAGATTTTCTATCCTATGGGGGGACGGTGATGTTAGAGCTCCAGGAAATTGAATCTATAGGGTTCTGGAGATTGCTTTTTTCTTGTAAATCATTAAGACAGTTGCAAACTGATGGAGACTCAGGCCCTGAATGACTGTGATCTCTGTCAGTTAACCATTTGCTTTTCCCTCTCCTTTTTTGTTGGGCATCCAGGAGTGCCTGAAGAATGTGACACAGATCTCACCTGGGGCGTGGTTGTGGGGTGTTAGCTTGTGCTTTGTCTTCAGCTTCACCCCTGGCTAACACTTCTATTGATTCTTCCCTATCGCCGAGGGCCTGTGTGTTTTAGTCTGCTACTTAGAATACAACAGACTGGCACATTAATGCCACCCCTTTGGGGCCATGAACTCTGGAAACAAATTGTAGACACTGAACCATCTGGGTCACTCATGTAGTTGTTCCTGGTAAAGACCTATTCTCTGATGAGATCAGCAGGAATCAAACTGGTGATTAAACTTCGTATTACCTATCTTACCACATATGGCAGAACATCTACCATCATATCCTGGGCAGGAATTACAAGCATAGAACACATCAATTTCTACTATACCTGGCAGAAAATAAAAGACTCTATGTTTCTGATGCAGAGGCTACCATTGTCTGCTAGGCTTGTGATTCTTGTCAAAAGCTTATGTTTGTTTCAAGGTAAGAGAGCCCAAGTTGCATGCGTGCTATCTCTGCCTGCTCCTGGCAGACTGACTACATCAGGACTTTGATCCCTTCTTGGGGCTACCAGTGGTGCCTTGCCACTGTTGACACTTTTTGAAGTTACGGTACTCCTGTTTCAATCAGATCAGCAGACCTCAGCCACACGTTTGTGGCCTTTGAAACTACTGTGGGTCATATTTTCAGCTTTCTGAACCATTTGCGGCCTGACAATGGGACACATTGTAGTGTAAATGCAGGACATTAAGCTTTTGATTGCTGAGGCACCCATTTCAAAGATATCCGTCTCAAATAAACATATTGTTAGCTACACAAATAGATACACAGCTAGGCCACTCCACCCATGAAGCTCCTCTTTTGCAAAGCTCTGGGTAATCTAGATAACTGACCACTTGAATGACAGTGCTTTTCCTTTCCCGCACTTTAATTCCTACTCTTTTAAACATTTTTTAAAAATTTGGGGCACCCGGGTAGCCAGTCAGTTAAGTGTCCAACTTTGGCTCTGGTCATGATCTCATGGTTCGTGGCTTTGAGTCCTGCATCCGGCTCTGTGCTGACAACTCAGAGCCTGGAGCCTGCTTTGGATTCTGTGTCTCCCTCTCTCTCTCTGCCCCTCCCGCTCATGCTCTGTCTCTCTCTCAAAAATAAACACTAAATAAACATCTTTAATTCAAAAAAATTTAAGTTTATTTATTTATTTTGAGAGAGAGAAAGACCCAGGAAGGGGCAGAGAGAGAGAGGAAGAGAGAATCCCAAGCAGTCCCTGCGCTGTCGCACAGAGCCTGACTCGAGCCTGGAACTCACAAACTGTGAAATCATGACCTGAGCTGAAACCAAGAGTCAGAGGCTTAACTGACTGAGCCACCCAGGAGCGTGCGCCCCCCACCTCCCACCTCTTTTGTTTTAAATTTACCAATAAAGAGTAAACCAGTGAGGCCCTCCACCCCAATAAAGATAGAACCCCAGATCCACACACTCTCCCCCCACCCTAACCTGGCCATGTGCTCCCAGGTATACTGTGTACGCATGCAGGACTTGTGAGTAATATACCTCGCTTTTTGAAAGTTCCCTGTTGGTTGTCCCTGAAGTGTGTCAGGCATTCATAATAAGAACCACAAGGGGCAGTCCAGCCACAACATTGGCTCCAGTGGGGGAAATGTCCTTGGAGAGTCACAAGGAGTAGTACAAGCCCAGGTGAATGCCCCCAGGCATTCTTAGCCAATAGCATCACTACAGGTAGGCTGAGACCTACACAAAGCACACATTTTATGCCTAAAGCCACTCGTAGTGAACTGACAGTAGAGTTATTCAACAAACCGTCAACATTCCCAGACATGAGGTATTATTTGAGTGTTGGAATAGCCTCCAAGAACTTGACTTGGAGCGTAAAAGAAGATTTACGCTTCTACCTCCCTCACCTACTGTTGGTTCACACACATTATAAGATGATTTAATCACTTAACGAAGCTATCTCTAGAAAGGGATCATTGCCTCTTTATTAGAGCAGGCAGTTAGTTAGGCTTTCACAGGATGCCTGGAGGCCAGCAAAGGGGGAGTTCTGGCCCCCTATCAGGAGAGTCGGAGGACTGTGCAGGCAGCACTCTAAAAACAAAGCCACCAGAAGTTGGACCAAACCAGGCCGGTCCAAGACAAAGGAGGCCACAAACCCTGACCAAGTAAGGGAGAAAAGGCACAAACCTCGCTTCCAAGGAAAAAAATCCCTTTCCCAAGTAATAAATATTCTACCCCCTAGTTGACAACTGTCAAGAAAAGATAGAAAACCACCAGGGCCGTGTAGCTCTCTCTTGAGCGTACCTGTCTCACATCTCCAGAGTGTACTCCCACTTTAATAAACCCTTCACTTGCGTCACCCAACTGTTTTGTCTAGTCTATCCTTGAATTCTTTCTTGCCAAGAGACCAAGAGCCTCTGGCGATATCCCGGGGACTAGCTGGGCGGAGACCTCAGGGGCCAGGGGTCTCCCCACACTGCCCAGCCACATCTTAACCACTTCTTCCTAGATTATGATAAGGATACAAGGGATGGGTGTTTATATAGCACTATTTGTAAAATTCTGCATTCTGCTGTGACCATTCCTAGGCATGATTCATCTTTCATTTCCCTGGTATATCACCCTGGCTGTGCTTCCTCTCAGTGCAGCCCGACTAGAAGGAGGCTTAGAGAATTTAAACCTAATTCTTTTCTAATATTATAAAAGTGCCCTAGTACCACTTCTACCAGCCCCTTCCAGAGAGAAGGTCTGGGTCTCAGTAGGAGATTTTACAAAGATTTTAGGGGCACCTGGATGGCTCAGGCAGTAGAGCATGCTCCTTTTGATCTCAGGGTCCTGAGTTTAAGGCCCATGTGAGGCACAGAGCCTACCTGGTTAAAAAAAAATTTTTTTTTAATTGGGGAATTTTTTGTTATCTACAGGGGCGACAAAAACCAATTTTGTCGTAGCAGAAAGAGAACAACAACCCTGGAACCATAGGAGGGAATACCTGTGTCCCAGGGAGGTAAGGAGGAAAGAGGGATATTAACGATCTTTATCTTTCAGAACTTCCACTTGAACCTTCCTCATGAAGGACATTGCCCTAATGCAGCTCTCCCAAACTCTTGCAGGAATCTAAAATTTAACTACTGAGTCTGCCATCCCATAGCAGGCAGCTCTGGCCATGATTTGACTACCTTATCTAACCTTATGGAGAAGTCCATTGGAAAAAACAGGAGTGGCCCCAGTTCCTGCACCATGCAAAACACCAGACAACACCTTCAGATGCCTCCTTCATCCCCAAGCAATAGCTTTCACTCAGTCCCGAAGGTGGGCAGATACCACCCCGACTGGTGAAGTAGACATGACAAATCAGAGAACTGTATTCAGTCCCCGAAACACAAGGACAATTTTCCAGTTTGAACGGAACTGGGAAACATAAGGCTTACCGGCCACTAGAAAATCATACTGGAGGTACTGTAAACCCAATACTCTCAGATTTAAATGCTGTATGAAAGGACCTCAAAATGTTAAACAACATTTTTTTAGGCATTAGGTGTACCTTTGTGGTATAATTTTTGTGTATAACAGGAATTAACTGGCCTCCCTTCCCAAAACACTTTCATCTTAGGAATGATCATAGGGGTCTCCATGTGTTTAAGGAAACATGACCAGTAGACCATGTAGCCCTCAAATGACTGCAGAGTTCTCTCCAAAATGAGGATACTCTCATTCATTTGGGGAAGATTGCCAGACAGATAATCGACTTATCATTTCTGCACATGGTAATGGCAGCTTCCTTACAATGCTGAGAAACTTATTCCAGGTTTTAGCTAGTATGATCAATGACACCACCTAAGCATTGGAAGACAAGAAAATCCACCAGCTAGTTATGTTTCCGGGGAGGGCCCAGAAGGCATCTCTTCACTGAATAGGTAAAGAATGACTAATGAAAGGTGACACTGGCATGTGGAGGCAAGGTAACAAACAGATAGCTGGCACAGGTTTTTCTCATAACCTATGCCGTGTCTGTTGTCATTCTCCTGGCCCTTCATGAAAAATTGGCAGATGTACTTAGCAGCTGGCAGAATGCTTTCACTGGTTCCATGATAGAGGGAGTAAGGGTCACTATAGCAACAAAAGCCAAGAGAAAGTCCCTCGAACAGCCTCCTCTACCAGCATAGGAGCAATATGCAGCTAAGACAGTAGCAGAGATCATGTTGACCTAAAAGACTTAAGAATGGTGGGCCACATTTATTCCCATTCAAGATTCCTGTGTGGCCCCTAAAATAACCTCCCTGGTTGTGGCAGTTGCTTATTCTGTGACCCCCTCAGGTCACCGTTCAGGGGAGTAGTCCACTACAGGGAGCATGGATGAGCGGCAGTCTCCAGGTATCTTACCTTAGCAGCCATGAGAAGTTAACCCCAGGCCCTGTTTCCCCTGGGAAGTCCTAGCCAATGTCTGAGTGTGTTGGCACTGAGCAGGGCCACTGCTGCCCAACACAGGAGGCTGTCAAGGGTCACTCTGGCTCAAGGGCTCCTGGATGAATCTGATTCACACCAACTCTGATGTCTGAGGCTCTTCCACTGTGATTCAGACTTTTTCTCCCCCCTTTCACAGAAGAAGTATTGCGGCCTGAAGTCTCTCTTGGTCTACTCTTACTCCTCCCCCTTTGTCCTTAGAGACATTTCCTTCAACAAATCTCCTGAAGGTCAAGACATCTGTCTTGACATCTGCTTCTCCAAAGACAGTGGTGCTGTGATCTAACAAAACAGCTGGATGGGCTTGGGGACATGCTCAATCAACACTCTAACACTCTTGGCAAGGAGGACTCTGTCCTAAGAGGAATGTGAAGAAACAAAGATAATCCCTAGACTGCCCTACGTGGCAGGTAGCCCAATACTGAGGAATTTACCAACGGTGGCCCAGGCAAAGGTCCTGATGGAGGGCAACCCTCCCTCATGTGCAACAATTTAGGCATTTGGACCATACGGAAGCCACAATGTCTACAAGGATGGCAGAGTTGACAGGTTATGACTAAGTTGTGTCGATGAACTGTAAAAGGTAATGAGAATGAGAGGAACTACCCTAGTTTACTAAACATTAAAGGCCATGTGTGAATGCCAGAAGGCTTTTTGGGTTGCTTACCGAAGGGCCCTTCTGTCCTGGTGTGGAAGAGAGATCATAGCTGAAGAGCAATCTCAGGATCAGATAGGCTTCCAACAGCAACAGGGACTTTTACATGGTCATCCAGAACAAGTATGTTATGCTGGGGAAACTCAGGAGTTCGAAACGTGAGATGGTGACATCTGGGTGGATAGCCCTGAAAATATTGGCTCTGCACAGCCATATGAATGCCCGGAGCTTGTCCCGCCACAAGAGACTGTCCCCACTTCTCTTCCTGGCTGCTGTGCCACACCAAGCATAACCCGGCTGGACAAGCTGCGCTGTGAGAGGAATGAGATTCCACCAAAGTAGCTGCAAGAATCACCCTGGCAAAGAATCACCCTGGCAAGGACACCATCCCAGGGGATGGGGCTCACACACTTCTACGGGGACCCTCAGAAGCACGCAGAAAGCAATCGCCCATCCTGGGCAAAGTGGAAATGCTTAATTTTCCATGCAAGTAGGCAGAACAAGGCTGACAGAAGTAGGCATGCTACACTGCATATATCATGTGAGGCCAGAGGACCCAGCAGAATGCACTGGGAAAGACACAGAGAACAGATCAGTGGTTGCCAGAGGACGGGGGAGAGGGGAGAGCAAAATGGGAGAAGGGGCTCAAAAGGTGCATTTTCCAGTCATATAATAAGCAAGCCCTGGGGAGGTAGCTTACAGTGTGGTGACTATAGTGAATGAGACTGTATCGTATATTTGAAAGTGGCTGAGTAGATCTTAAAAGTTCCCATCACAAGAAAAAACTCTTTTGTAACTATGTATGGTGACAGATGCTAACTGGACTTAACTGTGGTGAGCGAGCATTTTGCAATATACACAAATATCGAGCTATTACACTGTATGTACACTTGAAACTGATATCATGCCACATGTCAATTATACCTCAATGAAAGGAAGAAACACGAACTGTGCTGGTGCAAGGAGAAGCATCACCTCTCAGGAGTTCTGTCGTGTCTCTCCTCCACAGTCCAGTTTGATGATAAGACAGATTGGCCCAGATCGGTGTTTGGTAACAACTATGGTGGTAATGAAGTCTCTGTAAGTAGTAGAGGCCAGGTGCCTGCTCTTCACAGGCCAAAGCTAGGGAACCACAATTACCATACAGTTTGTCAAGGTTGGAGAGGCAGCTAAGGGGAGTCACCTGTAGGGACTTTTGAGGTGGTAGGAAGCATAGCATCTCTGGTGGCAAACAGATGAGTGGTCACCAAAGAGAGTGCTGCCTCCCATCTACGATGGGAAGAAGGTAAAATTGGCAGAGCAGGAGGCTGAGAACGGTTGCCCCAGTAAAAAGTCATGATCCTTGTGCAGTTCCTGGAACAAAGATGATTTTCAGAGGCAGTAGCCGTTGATTGAAGAGATTGAGGGGTTCCCAGGAGGAAGGACCTATCAATATCATGACACATAGATAATGTAATGAGTCTCCCAGTCCTTCTCCCACAAAGCCTATAGCCATTTTCCTGACAGTCTGCCTCCTCATGTTATAATAACGATACAAAGCTGAACTCATTATACTAGAATACCTCAGGTTTAGCATAACCCAAGAATAATAATGAGAATAATGGGAATAATGGCACGTATTAAGTGCTTAACATGTTCCAGGCCTTTCTTGGGTGCTTTCTTTTGATCATGACAAAATCCTAGCAAAGTGCATTTCACCTCCCAATGGAATGTGGACCTTGAAACTGTCACAGCCTAAGACTTTGTCCAAGAGCACATATTTTGCAGGTGGTAGATCTGCTGACACTCATGTGCCATGACACAAAACTTCTTATGTTTCCACTGTATCTCCCAACTGTTACTTTAAATGCTATTTGTTTAGGGGTGCTTGGGTGGCTCAGTTGGTTGAGCGTCTGGCTCTTGATCTAGGCTCAGGTCTTAATTTCAGGTTCATGAATTCAAGCCCTGTGTTGGCCTCCTTACTGGGTATGAAACCTACTTTAAAAAAAAATAGCACCAATAAAATGAACAAATAACAGAAATTCAGGATATAACCAATTGGAAAATGGTCCAATAACAAGTGTATACCAGTGCAAACAGGATTGCTATACGGGCATGTATAAAACATTAGAATCCATGTCTTAATGAAATTAAGAGCTCCTAATGTCATCTATGGAATTAGTAAGAATATGACCAGACAGGAAATGTAAAAGAATTTAAACACATAGACCCCTTTGTATTGCCAGGGCATTTTATTCCAAGGTGGCAATCTCAGGATAAGATTGTGTAATTATCAGAGTAATTATTTTTCATTGCTCCCAGTAGGTGTCAATGTGATTTTCTCTATTTTGTGCATTTCAGTATTATTTACTAACAGGAATATTGGTGCTTCCACAGTTTATTTTTCAGCTCTCATCAAAACTTCTTTTAACTGGATAAGGCCACCAATGATTAATGCAAGCAGAAAAACAAACATACGAATAAACATTAGAGCTAGTGCCTGGTGTATATTAATAATTATTTTGGGTGTGAGACCTACTTCTCTGTCAGGTGGGGGGCCACTGTCTATACTACCACCCAATCCTCTCTCGTCACACGATGGCGGTTTCCAACCTTTCATACAGTGACAATGTTTCTTGTTGTTGCACACCCCTCTGAAGTTGCATGTCTTGACATCGCAGTCAAAACCCATGTCTTCGTAAAAAGTACAATTCTGTTTCAAACAGTATTTTCCTGGGCCACATGTTGCACCATCCACTACAAGCCCCATTTCTGGCGTATCTGTCCCATGGTGTGCGTCATATCCAAAGCATTTTTCTTCCGTAACACCTGGTATTATTATATGACGAAATGTAGTGTGCTCACCTCCACCAGGAATTTCATGGACATTACTACAGTGCAGCATTCCACAAAGAACATTATCTTCTTCACATTTCAAAGGTCTTCCTCCTCCTTCTGACACCCTCACTCCACAGTTGCCAAATCGGTCACCTAATACATTCAATTTTTTATAGCATTCTGGTGAAGCATCTTTAATTTGGAAGCCAAAAAGGGATTGACACTGCGTGTCACGGTCACTACAGTTTCCTCTCACACAAACAGCTAATGCTGAACATGGGGTTCCATCTTGGGTGTACGTGTCATTTGGACAATTATGCGTTTTCCCATCACAGTATTCTGGCAGATCACAAATACCAAGCAGGTCTCTGCAAATCTTTCCAGGTTGAGCAAATGTGCAGTTAACACAGCAGGGTCCTTCACTGCAGTCACTGCCAAGGGAGAGGTAACAATTGGTCTCACAACATTTATTCTCTTTACAATCTTTTAAGGAGCCACAGTCACATTCTTCTGCCTCATTTATGATCTTGTCACCACAACGAGGTGCTACATAAGGAAAATTTTTGTATAGGACATTTGGTATGCTCACACAAGGATCCCACCTAGAAATCCAGTGATGCAGTCTCGCGTAAGAACAATTGCTCATTATATCCATTAAACCAGGCTCAGGAGTCATAACACAGTAGCTTCTTCGAAAACATATGCAGCCAGGTACATCATGGCGGAGCCCCATATTATGACCTAATACATGTGCTGAAATGGTTGCAGCCAAAAATTTGTGGTAATTTGCTACATATACAAATAATGATCCCCAGTTGGGGTTGCATGTTCCATCCAGGTGACCATAAAAATGCTGTCCTGAGATTTTATGTCCTGTAAGAAGCAATGAAGTATCATGTTCAATAAATCTGTGAATATTATAAAATTTCCACAACCCAAAGCTCTGTATAGCTTTGAATGCACTACTTTTTTTTGTTACATCTGTAGGATCCCGACCATTCCATATGCACAAAAGACGTACATAGATGTCTATAAGACCCTGTTTGTAAATCGTATGGAGTACGTTGTTTATCATCACCACGCCCTCTATTGCCTGTGTCAGATTAGGCCTCATTAAATATAATGAGTGAGAAACTGTGTAGTGAATTTTTAAATATTTCTTATGTGGCCACCACAAATAAACGGGGGCTGCCCTAGGAGCTCCGGAAAGCATTGCCTCTTCATATGCCTGATTTGTAGATTGTTCTTCAATCTTACACCTTTGAGACTCTGACGGTCTTCCTTCTGACACAAGTAGAGAAATCACATGCTCGAATCTGGAAGAAGCCAACAGTGGTTTTATTTCATAAGTGAAGTCATCCACCTGCAGCATGCCATGCAGACCCCCGTAGCAGGTGTCCAGTGTGCCCATGGACCCAGGAACCCCTTCCAGGTAGCTGTGGTAGTAACAGTCTCGAGGGACAAACGGGTAGTCCTCCTGCATGGCACCTTGATCATTGTCGGTGATAACAGGAAAATGTTTGGGCAGCAAGCTCTTCTTGACTTTCATGTGAACCACATGTCTTTGGCCTCTGAAGTGGATCTTATAGGAAAGTTGGCCTTGTCTCTCAGCTCCACTCGCCCTGTGGGACACCTTCCTGGGGATCACAACTTCAGAGGAAGTGAAGCGCCATCCCGGGAGGGCATGGGAGCAGCAGACCGGGGACAGGAGTAGCCAGAGCAGAGGCAGCCAGAGATCACCTGTCAAGTGGGCCTGGGCCCAGGCAGGCCCCATGAGTGAGGGAGCCTGTGACCACAGAAGATGCAGTCAGGTGGGGGGCAGGCGAGATGATCCCTGAAACAGCAGCTTTCCTAGCAGTGGAGTCCTGAGGAGACCAGAGAGAGACTGGGGGCTGGGCAGAGGCCAGACAGGTGGAGGAGGGAGGGGAAGCTATTACATAATAATGGTGTGCTCATTAAGGAGGGGGGGGGGCTGTGCTCAGTGAGTTGGGTGTCCTAGCACAGGGAACCTAGAGAAGAGGACAAATGGGAGGAACTGGGAACAACAGTGTGTATACCTGGGCTGAAAGTTCCCATGGTCTCTTGGAGAAGTCACAGGGGAAGAATGAGGGCATTTGGTGGAATTTTAAGTGAGCGAAGGACTTTTCTTTCTCAAACCTAAATGACATCAGGGATCAACATGTAATTAAAACAAAGGATGGAGGCTCAGTTGGTTAAGTGTCTGACTTCGGCTCAGGCCATGATCTTGCGGTTCGTGAGTTTGAGCCCCACGTCGGGCTCTCTGCTGTCAGCACAGAGCCCGCGTTGGATCCTCTGTCCCCCCTCTCTTTCTGTCCCTCCCCTGCTTGTTCTCTCTCTCTCTCTCTCTCTCTCTCTCTCTCAAAAATAAACATTTAAAAAAAATTAAGGAAAAGAGAAAACAAAGGATGGAGAGGAGAGCGGAAACTTCTTAAAAGAATTTTGAGGAGAGAATTAGATTCTCTCATGCTTCATAACAACTGGATGCACTTGGGGTGATTGATGGAAAGAAGGAGTAAATAGAGGCCATAAGTAGAAAAATTAGCGTGTATGATAATAGTTTCTTATAAAGTTAAACTTCTATCCACCCTGTGTCCCAGCGATTCTGGCCCTAGGAAATTCCCCACAAAGACTTGTATGTGAATCTTCAGAGCAGTGTTATTCATGAAATTTATTCCACAAACTGGGAATAAACAACCAGTCCTTAATAGCTGAATGATTAAAGAAACTGGCATATTCATCCAGTGGAATAATCCCTCATAAGTCAGAACTAACTTTTGATCCATGTAAGAACATGGATTTATCTCACAGCTATGATGATGACAGAAACAATCAGACCAAAGGAACTGAATACATGATTTAATTTGAATGAATTCTAGAATAGTCTAGAATAGGCTGTAATTTACGGGAATAGAATTTAAATCAGTAGTTTCCTGATGTGGCTGATGTGGCAATGGAGGAACGGAAGGAACTTTCTGGAGTGATAGGAAACTTCTGTATCTTCATTGAGGTGTGCTATGGATTCAATGTTTGTGTCCCTGCAAAATTCGTAGGTTGAAATCCTAAGCCCAAAGGCGACGGTATTAGGAGCTGGGGCCTTTGGAACGTCTTTAGGTCATGAAGGTGGAGCCCTCACGAATGGGATCAGTGTCTTTATAACAGAGACCCCGGAGAGCTCTCTCACCCCTTCTGCCATGTGGCTTCACAGCAAGAGGTGCCATCTATGAAGCAAGAAGCCGTTCTCACCAGACAATAGATGTGTGGTTGACTTGATCTTGGACTTTGTATCTCCACAAGTGTGAGAAATAAAGTTCTCTTGTTTGTAAGACACACAGTCTACGGTATTTTGTTATAGTGGCCAAAACAAGCTAAGGTAGGGTGGTGTTTATAAATCAAAAGTCATCAAGATCCACTTTGAAATCTGTGTATTTTATTGTATGCTAAGTATACCTCAAAAAAAAAAAAAAAGCATACGTCTTGTATGCTACGTATATTTCATTGTATGCTAAGTATAGAGGTATAACTGATGTACAATATTACATTCGTTTCAGGCATACACCAGAGTGATTTGACAATAAATAAAATAAAATAAAATAATTATTACATATTTCTCTTTCCACTTTCAAGGTAATCAAGGGAGAAGAGAGAAGTTACCATGTTATTAGACAAACTTCACAGTCTGTCACTGTCACCTTATATATGAAAGGATATTGTAATGAGACATATTGAGTATTCCTAGGAAACTACTGGAATGATAATCTCTCTCTCCTAAAGGACCCCCATGCTTTTTTTTTCTAAGTAAAAAAACAAATAGTATTTGGATATTGGCATCTTTATTCCCATTTTACCAGAAATTGTTCAAAGAACATGAACGATTTATCTACCGATCAGAAAAAAAAAAGTTTTATAACCTGAAAACATGTTTACTCACTATGAGCTGTAAATTGATTAAATCGGAGATTTCGGTGTTTTGTTTTGTTTTGTTTTGTTTTGTTTTTAGCAGTAAATAAATATCCAAAGCTGCAAACCACTTACGAAGCCATCAATTATGTATTTCCTACACTTCTGAAAACCTTTCTTCTGGAATCAACCTTTGTTTTTATTTTCAAAGTATGACTACTATAAATGACCATATTCATTAGCCTGCCACCTAAAAAGCATTAGCCATTAATTTGTGGAATGAACAAGTAAGCAAGTTTTCTTGTGTTCTTGAAGTACAATATAGTTCCTTCACTTAAGTGCAGGATGCAGGAAGTATAAACTCCTAATGTGAATCCACCTGTACTCCACGATGAGGGCACTGAGGTCTAGACAAGGGCAGTGACCTGGCCAAGGTCACACAGCAAGCAGAACCCAGGTCTCTGACCCTCAGTTCAGAGAGGCCTGGGGCTCAGAGATAGGTCTCTTCTATCCCCAACTGGCAGAGAAGTGAACCTAGGACAAGACAGATGCCCAACCTGGGGCAGTGAAAGACCTGAACATTTTGGAAATGCCCTGAGGGCTCTGACTGCCTCATACACACAGCCTGGAATGGAAAGGTGTAAGATGGGCCTGAGAGAACAGCCATACCAGGAGTAGGAATGACTCTTGCCCCATGGCCCGGAGAGGGGACATGAAGATGGCCTGGCAGGGCTACTGGGTGGAGGTGGGATGAGCAGATGGCTATGGCTTTTGGGCCATCAACACTTGCTCAAATTCCCCTACCTGAGTGTGACTGTTGCCACTGAGCCAGGGGTCATATATCCCCAAATCTCTCTTTCTTCACCCTGTCCATCATAGCAAGCCTCACCAGTGATTGGCTATGTTTCCTGCTTTGTCCACCTCTGTTCTTAGACTGTGAGTTTTCCAAGTCAGGTTAGTTCTTTGCTCCTAGCACCCAGCATGGGTCCCAGCCCCAATAGATAGATATCTGGTGAATGTTCAGGATAAACCAGAGGTATGAGTACTAATGGTAGAATTTGAGGCACACAGATATGGCTATTCCTCGTGGAGACAGTCCTCTTCAGGAGGACCACACACAGTTCTGGGCTTACCTGCAGAATTGAGAGGCACAGCTATCCCCATAGGGGTGGGGCCAAGGTGGAGGAAAGAGGGTGCCCAAGGGCTGTGAGAGGGTCTTGGGAGAATATGAAGATAGGTGCTCCACTGGGCAGAGAGCAAACTGGCCCTGGGCTTGGACCTGGGGGTACAGCAGGGGGCAGGATGGTGGATAAGGTCCTCACAGAATTCAGTCCAGTGGAGAGGACAGATGACAAATGAGAAAAGCAGCCAACAGAGGATGCCAGGTGTTGGGGAGGACATTTCAGCAAGACATGAGGTCTAGAAGAAGCTGCAGTGCAGGGGGGACAGCACCCTAGGCCAAGGGCACAAAGGCCTGCATGTCAGGAACCCCCAGTGCAGTGGTAGCAAAATGAATGGGGTGGTGGGCTGAATCTGGTGAGGGACACATGGGGCCTCTCAGAGGTGGCAAGGAGAGTCCCCAAACTTAGGGTGCTTGAAAGGATCCTGGGTGTCCTATCTTGGCCACCATCCTCTTGGGTCAACAATCCTGATATAGCTATACCTCCTAACTGGGCAGGGCTGGGCAGGTTTGGAATGCAGTGGGCCTGGAATATTCCCCTGGAGGTAGTGCCTCTATCATCATCACCTTCTTTGTGGCAGCTGCCCTTACTGACTGCCCCCACATGTCAGAGTGTCATGACCAGGTGGTGGAGACAGGCAGAGGGCACCAAGGGACCTGCCTAAAAGTCACAAGGGCAGCAGCAGGACTCATGCCTGCATACCACTTCAAGGGGTCCTTACTCAGGATTTGGGGGCAAGGTTTAAGTTACAGCTTTTAGCTTTGCCCAGGACAAAGGCTCCTCTCACCTATGTTCTGGATCTAGTAGGAGTCTGCCGGCCTGCAGCTTACAAGTCACATGCCTCCTTGGCTCTGGCAGGTGCCTGAACCAGCCTCCAGAGCCCAGTGGCCAGGAGACCTACACCTGCCCAAACCCTCTATACTTGAGGCTCCCCCTCTCCAGCCTGTAACATGGTGAGCCCTTCCCCAGGTAGTGCTCTGCAAGGCTGGGCTGCAGGGATTTAATTTTATTTTATTAAAGTATAGTTGACATACAATGTTACATTGGTTTCAGGTATACAACAGTGAGATGACAAGTACATACAACACAACATCTATGCTCACCACAAGTGTAGTTACCATCTGTCACCATACCTGGGCTGCAGTGATTTTAAAAATCACAATTTGCAAAGCTCAGTGTTCCTTGAAAGGCCAAGTGAGCCCCAGAGCAACTCTCCCTATCCCCTTACCTTACTCCAATGGGAACAGATCACCCTGGACAGGGTCTTGTGTCAGGGTCTCCAGTAGCTTGATGTGGTCTGATCCTCTAAATCACTGGCAAATTCAGAGCTGGAGAGGAATTGGTTCCAGCAAATCCAGCCTTCCCAGACCCCCCCAAAGATCAATGGGAAAACTGCTATCCATGGATAAAAACAGATTTGGGAGACTTCTAGAGTCCACGTAGAAAGTTTTAGCAACACTGGGGAACAACAACAACAACAACAACAACAACAACAACAAAACTCAGAATAATCATACAAAAAGAGAAGTAAGTCTTCATTTTGCCTGCATCATCCCATCCCACGCCAGCATTGTTCAGTACCAAGAAAGGACTTCCAAACTAGAAACTTTTCCTCTTACCAGCAAAAGAAGAACAGAGTGAGTGAACAGCTTCTCCAGCCTCATGGGGCAGTGCACAAAGGTCCCACCTTAGTTTCATTCCACCTAGACCAGCAAAGTTAACACACAATGAGCTGACTAGAAGCAAGGAGGAAAAGCAGAGGCTGTTATTAGCAGACACACAGTGGGAACAATGGTGGTTTACAAATACCTGCTTTGCAAACAAACTCAGATTTGGCCACTCATGAAGCCAGCCACCTACTCAGACTCCATGGACTCACTGTGGATCTTGCCAACTTTCTCCCCCCAGGTATTTGCACTTACTGACACCAGCCTCCTTGTTCTCTCCCCCTGTCCCCAGTGGAGACCAAGAGGACCAAGAGCCATGCCTGCAGCCAAATCACACTTCTTTAACCATACAAGTACAAGTGATGGAGTCCCACCAGCATTCCAGCACTTGGGCTTAGCCTCTTTAGCTGTACCTGCATACCACAGGCCTGATGCCCATCATTGGCCTCCACTGCAATGTGCACACCTAGGGGGAGAGTGGGTAGCCACAGGTGAGTGCACAATATCTAGCCCTTCCCCCTATAGCTGCTTGCAGGTCTGGACTAGGCCCTGCTTCTCTCATTGGCTGGTACCACCATGCCCACCAGTAGCTATTCTCTCCAGCTGTATACCTACACACCCCCAGCCCAACACCCATCACTGGCCTCAGTGTGGTGTGTATACTTGGGGAGACAGAAATGCCTCAGAGCTGCCAGTCAGTCCATAGTTGGCCCCACTCCTTGCTACCTGCCCTGGTCTTCATCACTAAAAGCATGTCTGCAAAAGGCATCTGCCACTGCATTGGCACCTACAGCTTTCCCCACAACTGAGGGTGTGTACATCACTGGCTCTGGTAACCCTTACTGCCTTCCCTGGTCCCTAGCTACCAGACCTGGAGGTACCACTAAGGAACTCAACAACTTTGCAGCTCCTGTACTTGCCAAGGACTGCATAGTTGGCAATGCTGTGAACTTCAGTGGCCCAAGCTGAGGAGATATCAGGTCCCCCCGCCCCAAGACCCAGTGAGAGCCATCACATATTCCCATACTTGGCACCCAGGTCACACAGCATGATCTCGTGTGCCATCCACCTGAAGGTGAAAGGCTTCCCATACTAAAGTCAGTCCATGATGTCTGGAAGAGGAGACTACATCTTCAAATGTACTGACACCTATGAAAGTCTACATGGAGGGGCGCCTGGGTGGCTCAGTCGGTTAAGCGTCCGACTTCGGCTCAGGTCACGATCTCGCGGTCCGTGAGTTCGAGCCCCGCGTCAGGCTCTGGGCTGATGGCTCAGAGCCTGGAGCTTGCTTCCGATTCTGTGTCTCCCTCTCTCTCTGCCCCTCCCCCGTTCATGCTGTGTCTCTCTCTGTCTCAAAAATAAATAAACGTTAAAAAAAAATTAAAAAAAAAAAAAAGAAAGAAAGTCTACATGGATCACGAATATTCAGGAATATGTGTTTCCTCCAAAGAAATACAGTAAACCTCCAGTAACTGGCTCCAAAGAAATGGAGATCTAGGAATTGTCTGACAAGGAATTCAAAATAATTGTTAAACAGGTGCTCAGAGAATTACAAGAGAATACAGATAAACCATTCCATGAAATCAGAAAAATAATGCAAAAACAAAAGAAGTTCAACAAAGAGAGAAAACAAAAAGGAACAAAACAGAAATATTGGAGCTGAAGAATACAACACTGACCTGCAGAACAGAGAGCTTCAGCAGGAAACCTGGACAAGCAGAAAGAGAATCAGTGAACTCAAAGACAGTTCAATTCAAACTAAACAATCAGAGAAGAAAAACATGAATGAAAGGGAAAAAAGAAAGCCTACAGGAATTACAGGACATCATCAAAAAAAGAAAGAAGGAAGGAAGGAAGAAAAGGGGAGGGAAGGGAGGGAAGGGAAGGTAAAAAGACAATGGACGCATCATTAGAGTCCCAGAAGAAAAACAGAGAGAGAAGGGGTAGAAATTTATTTAAAGTAATCATGACTGAGAACCTCTCAAACTCGGGGAGAGATTTGGATGTCCAAGTTCATGAAACTAATATGTTGCCTCAAAATTTCAGTGCAAATGTTCTTCTATAAGATACATAATCATTAAACTGGTTCATAGCATAGGCATAATTTTAATTAAAAAAATCAGTATCTTCCACACTGGTTGTGCTGCACCACAGTCCCACCAGACACATACATGAGTTTCAGTAGTTCCACATCCTCACCCAAACCAATGACTCTTGCGCATGCCAGGGGATGAGAAATAGTATCTCATTCCATTTGCAATGTGCATTGCCCTGATTATGTGTCACTATTATGTTTATTGGACACATCTACATTTTTTGTTATGAAGTGACAGTTCAAGTCTTTCTTGCCCATTTTTGTATTGGGCTATTTGTCTTAGTGTTATTGAATATAAGAGTTCTTCAAATACTTTGGATACACATTTCTTTGTTCTTATGTGTTGTGCACAAGTATTCTCTTCTGGTTTAAGGCTTCCTATTCATTTTGTGAATGGTGCCTTTTAAAGAGCTGATGCTTTTCATTTTTATGAATCCCAATTTATCATTTTTGTTATCATTAATACATATTATGTCCTAAAAAATCTTTGTTTAATCTGTTACTAAGAATATTTGTCTTATTAAAATTTCTAGGAAGGTAAGCATCTTAGCCATTACATGTAATTGTAAGATCCTCCCCCTGTTAATTTTTGTGTGTGGTAAGGATAGGAGTTGAGGCTAATTTTTTTACTATATAAACATCCAGTTTTCCTACCACTTTTTGTTATAGACTATGCTTTACCTATTAAATTATCTTGGGGCATGTATTAGTTTTTCATTGCAATTGTAAAAATTACTATATCCTTACTGCTTTAAAATAGGAAATTTATTTTATTTTTTTTCCATTTAAAAAGGTTATTTTATTTGCATAGTATTTTTGTAAAGACTTTTTTAGTAATTTTTTTTTTCTTTTCAAATTTTTATTTAAATTCCACTTAGTTAACACACAGTGCAATACTGATTTCAGGAGTAGAAGTCAGTGTTTCATCACTTACATACAACCCCAGTGCTCATCATAACAACTGCCCTCCTTAATACCCATCTCCCACCTAGCCCATCCCTGACCCACCTCCCTCCATCAACCCTCAGATTGTTCTCTATCTTTAAGAGTCTCCTATGGTTTATTTCCCTCTCCCTTTTTTCTTTGTTTCTCCTTTCCAGCTGTTTATCTGTTTCTTAAATTCCACATATGAGTGAAATCATATGATATTTGTCTTTCTCTGACTGATTTATTTCACTTAGCATAATACCCTCTAGTTCCATCCACCTTGTTGCAAATGGAAAGATTTCATTTTCTTTGATGGCTAATATTCCATTGTATATGTGTATATACATATATACCACATTTTCTCTATCCATTCATGAGTCAATGGACATTTGGGCTCTTTCCATAATTTGGCTATTGTTGATAATGCTGGTATAAACATTGAGGTGCATGTACCCTTTCAAATCTGTATTTTTGTGTCCTTTGGGTAAATATCTAGTATTGCAACTGCTGCGTTATAGGGTAGTTCTACTTCTAACTTTTTGAGGAACCTCCATACCGTTTTCCAGAGTAGCTGCACCAGTTTCCATTACCACCAACAGTGTAAGAGGATTCCGATTTCTCCACATCCTCACCAACATCTGTTGTTTCCTGTGTTGTTGGTTTTAGCCATTCTGACAGGTGTGAGATGATATCTCATTGTGGTTTTGATTTGTATTTCCCTGATTATGAGTGATGTTGAGCATCCATTCATGTATCTGCTAGTCATCTAGATGTCTTCTTTGAAAAAGTGTCTATCCATGTCTTCTGCCCATTTCTTAACTGGATTATTTGTTTTTGGGTGTTGAGTTTGATAAGTTCTTTATGTATTTTGGATATTAACCCTTTATCATTTGCAAATGTCATTTGCAAATACCTTCTCCCATTCCAAAGGTTGCCTTTTAATTCTGTTGATTGTTTCCTTTGCTGTGTAGAAGATTCTTATCTTGATGAAGTCCTAATAGTATATTTTTGCTTTTATTTCCCTTGCCTCAAAGATGAATCTAATAAGTTGCTATGGCCAATGTCAAAGAGGTTACTGCCTGTGTTCTCCTCTAGGATTTTGATGATTTCCTGTCTCATATTTAGCCCTTTCATCCATTTTGAATTTATTTTTGTGTATAGTGTAAGAAAGTTGTCCAGTTTTATTTTTCAGCATGTTGCTGTCCAGTTTTCCCAACACCATTTGCTGAAAAGACTGTCTTTATTCCATTGGATACTCTTTGCTGTTTTGTTGAAGATTAGTTGACCATATAGTTGTAGGTCCATTTCTGGGTTTTTCATTCTGTTCCATTGATCTATATGTCTGTTTTTGTGCCAGTACCATACTGTCTTGATAATTACAGCTTTTTCATCATCATACCTGTGAGATAAATCCATATTCTTACATGGATCAAAAGTTAGTTCTGACTTATGAGGGATTATTCCACTGGATGAATATGCCAGTTTCTTTAATCATTCAGCTATTAAGGACTGGTTGTTTATTCCCAGTTTGTGGAATAAATTTCATGAATAACACTGCTCTGAAGATTCACATACAAGTCTTTGTGGGGAATTTCCTAGGGCCAGAATCGCTGGGACACAGGGTGGATAGAGGTTTAACTTTATAAGAAATTATTATCATACGCGCTAATTTTTCTACTTATGGCCTCTATTACTCCTTCTTTCCATCAATCACCCCAAGTGCATTCAGTTGTTATGAAGTATGAGAGAATCTAATTCTCTCCTCAAAATTCTTTTAAGAAGTTTCCGCTCTCCTCTCCATCCTTTGTTTTCTCTTTTCCTTAATTTTTTTAAATGTTTATTTTTGAGAGACAGAGAGAGAGAGAGAGAGAGAGAGAACAAGCAGGGGAGGGACAGAAAGAGAGGGGGACAGAGGATCCAACGCAGGCTCTGTGCTGACAGCAGAGAGCCCGACGTGGGGCTCAAACTCACGAACCGCAAGATCATGGCCTGAGCCGAAGTCAGACACTTAACCAACTGAGCCTCCATCCTTTGTTTTAATTACATGTTGATCTCTGATGTCATTTAGGTTTGAGAAAGAAAAGTCCTTCGCTCACTTAAAATTCCACCAAATGCCCTCATTCTTCCCCTGTGACTTCTCCAAGAGACCATGGGACCTTTCAGCCCAGGTATACACACTGTTGTTCCCAGTTCCTCCCATTTGTCCTCTTCTCTAGGTCCCCTGTGCTAGGACACCCAACTCACTGAGCACAGCCCCCACCCCCCTCCTTAATGAGCACACCATTATTATGTAATAGCTTCCCCTCCCTCCTCCACCTGTCTGGCCTCTGCCCAGCCCCCAGTCTCTCTCTGGTCTCCTCAGGACTCCACTGCTAGGAAAGCTGCTGTTTCAGGGATCATCTCGCCTGCCCCCCACCTGACTGCATCTTCTGTGGTCACAGGCTCCCTCACTCATGGGGCCTGCCTGGGCCCAGGCCCACTTGACAGGTGATCTCTGGCTGCCTCTGCTCTGGCTACTCCTGTCCCCGGTCTGCTGCTCCCATGCCCTCCCGGGATGGCGCTTCACTTCCTCTGAAGTTGTGATCCCCAGGAAGGTGTCCCACAGGGCGAGTGGAGCTGAGAGACAAGGCCAACTTTCCTATAAGATCCACTTCAGAGGCCAAAGACATGTGGTTCACATGAAAGTCAAGAAGAGCTTGCTGCCCAAACATTTTCCTGTTATCACCGACAATGATCAAGGTGCCATGCAGGAGGACTACCCGTTTGTCCCTCGAGACTGTTACTACCACAGCTACCTGGAAGGGGTTCCTGGGTCCATGGGCACACTGGACACCTGCTACGGGGGTCTGCATGGCATGCTGCAGGTGGATGACTTCACTTATGAAATAAAACCACTGGAAGCTTCTTCCAGATTCGAGCATGTGATTTCTCTACTTGTGTCAGAAGGAAGACCGTCAGAGTCTCAAAGGTGTAAGATTGAAGAACAATCTACAAATCAGGCATATGAAGAGGCAATGCTTTCCGGAGCTCCTAGGGCAGCCCCCGTTTATTTGTGGTGGCCACATAAGAAATATTTAAAAATTCACTACACGGTTTCTAACACGTTAACTGTACGGAATACTAATTACACTCGTATAATTGAAAATGTAGTGATTTTGAACAACATATTACATACCATTTACAAACCGAGTCTCCTAGATGTCAACATACGTGCTTTGTGCATATGGGATGGAATGGACAGGATTAATTTTAATGAGTTCTCGACTATTCAAGCAGCTATAACTGAATATGGTTTGTGGAAGTTCTATGCTTTGTATGATGCAATTCGTCATGATACCTCAATACTTCTTACAGGACATAGACTCTTTGGGGCCTTATATTATGCCCACCACAATGGAATGTGCAACCCCAACTGGGGAGCAGCATATGTATGTGTAACAAATTATCACATATTTTTAGCTGCAGCTATTTCAGCACATATAGTAGGTCATAATTTGGGCATCCGACATGATGTACCCGGTTGTCATTGCTTTCGAAGAGAACACTGTGTCATGTCTCCATTACCTGGTTTATTGGATATGATGAGCAATTGTTCTTATGCAAGGTTGCATCACCGGATTTCTGGTTGGGATCCTTGTTTGAGCATACCAAATGTCCCATACAGAAATTTTCCTTATGTAGCTGCTCGTTGTGGTGACCTAATTGTAGATCGGAACGAACAATGTGATTGTGGCTCCTTAAAACAATGTTCTAAGAATAAGTGTTGCAAGACCAATTGTGTCCTTTTCCGTGGCAGTGATTGCAGTGAAGGACCCTGCTGTGTTAAGTGCAAATTTGCTCAACCTGGAAAGATTTGCAGAGACCAACTTGGTATTTGTGATCTGCCAGAATACTGTGATGGGAAAACGCATAATTGTCCAAATGACATGTACACCCAAGATGGAACCCCATGTTCAGCATTAGCTGTTTGTGTGAGAGGAAACTGTAGTGACCGTGACATGCAGTGTCAATCCCTTTTTGGCTTCCAAATTAAAGATGCTTCACCAGAGTGTTATGAACATTTGAATATACTAGGTGACCGATTTGGCAACTGTGGAGTGAGGGTGTCAGAAGGAGGAGGAAGACCTTTTAAATGTGAAGAAGAAAATGTTCTTTGTGGAATGCTGCACTGTAGTAATGTCCATGAAATTCCTGGTGGAGGTGAGCACACTACATTTCGTCATATAATAATACCAGGTGTTACGGAAGAAAAATGCTTTGGATATGACGCACACCATGGGACAGATACGCCAGAAATGGGGCTTGTAGTGGATGGTGCAACATGTGGCCCAGGAAAATACTGTTTGAAACAGAATTGTACTTTTTACGAAGACATGGGTTTTGACTGCGATGTCAAGACATGCAACTTCAGAGGGGTGTGCAACAACAAGAAACATTGTCACTGTATGAAAGGTTGGAAACCGCCATTGTGTGACGAGAGAGGATTGGGTGGTAGTATAGACAGTGGCCCCCCACCTGACAGAGAAGTAGGTCTCACACCCAAAATAATTGTGAAGGTAAACAAGGCAGTACTTCTACTGACTCTTCGCTTAATTCTTTTTGTGACTTCAATCATCATTGGTAGGTTTCATCATTTAGAAGAGATACCAGAGGAGGAGAGACAAAGAAAACCCCCTAAACGCAAGTAAATACTAACTGGAATGCACCAGATGGGGAAAATCACATTGGCATATATAAGGAGAAATGATCAGTAATGTGATAATTACATAATCTTATAGTCATTCTGAAATTGTCATCTGAAAATAAAATGGCAATTTAAAAAAGTTCTGTGTGTTTAAATTTATTTAACGTTTCCTGCCTAGTCATATTCTTATTATTCTTAGAGATGATAGTAGAGACTCTTAGATTCATTAACAAGAAGACCAGTACTCTTCTAAGATGTGGATTCTAACATTTTATAGATGCCTGCATAGCAAATCTTGTTTGCTCTGGTATGCACTGGTTTTGACGAGTTATTGGACCATTTCCCAATTGGCTATATCCTAGACTATTGTTCTTTGTTCATTTTATTGATACTGTTAAACAAATAGCACTTATTTATTTTTAATTTTTTTTAAATGTTTATTTATTTTGGAGAGAGACAGAGTGCGAGTGGGGGAGGGGCATAGAGAGAGGGAGACCCAGAATCCGAAGCAGACTCCAGGCTCTGAGCTGTCAGCACAGGGCCCGACGCAGGGCTCAAAACCACAAACTGTGAGATCATGACCGGAGACAAAGTTGGACCTTAACCGACTGAGCCACCCAGGCACCCCTAAACAAATAGCATTTAAAGTAACAGTTGGGAGATACAGTGTGAACATAAGAAGTTTTGTGTCATGGGACATGAGTGTCAACAGATCTACCACCTGCAAAATATGTGCCCTTGGACAAAGTCTTAGGCTGTGACAGTTTCAAGGTTCACGTTCCACTGGGAAATGAAATGCACTTTGCTAGGATTTTGTAATGATCAAAAGAAAGCACCTAAGAAGGGTCTCGCACATGTTAAGCATGTAATACACGCCATTATTCCCATTTTCTCATTATTACTCTTGGGTTTTGCTAAACCTGAGGTATTCCAGTATAATGAGCTTGGCATTGTATCTTTATCATAAAACCATCGTATGAGGAGCCATCTATTACTGACTGATGTATCACTGCTTAAGGCTTCTGGCTACTGAAGTTGTAGTAACTCACATACAAATCTTAGGAAGTGTCTGAACATAGCCTGTCTGTAAAGTACAGGGTGGAACTGTCTGATACATGTACAGAGAAAAAACTTACACTAAAGGAAACAGGAAGCAATCACTTCAGAAATCACGCTCGAGAAGGGGGTCTCGTAAGTGACGTGTGGTAGACTTGTGCTACGCAAATGCCTTAGGCCTCAGATCCAATTTCTTTCCAAAAATATGGTGTCCAGATGAGAATAGCACCAAAGGGTAGAGGAAGGATACAGCAGTAGAGAATCAACAAGAGTGCCACGCCGCACCGTTGTAATCTGTCCATTTTTTACAGAGCTCTTACTCAGCACTTCTTGTCCAGATAGCTTGTCTGGTAGAGTGATCTGGATCCCTGGTCTCAGTGGCGTGAGCCCCTGTTTACTGTGCCCTTGTCAAACTTGTGTTTCTGCATTTGCACTTGGCACCAGTATCTACTATCTACTAACGAATAAATCATGGGAATAAAAGGCCCAGCATAGGGAATATAGTTAATGATATTGTAATGGATTGTATGGTGACAGATGGTAGCTTCACTTGTGGTGAGCAAACCAGGATGTATGGATAAATAGAATCACTGTGATGAGTGACAGGCTGCAAACACCCCCACCCCCACCCCCAGGGGGATATGTATGTTATTCCCTGGGCACTCCTGGCTGCCCAAGAACAATGGAGAGGGGGGAAACAAATGGTTAACTGAGAGAGATCACAGCTCTTCAGGACATGAGTCTCCATCAGTTTACAAATATCTTAGTAAATTACAAGAAAAAGACAATATTATCAATAGTCTAATCTCCAGAAACCTATAGACTCAGTTTCCTGGAGCCCCAACATCACCCTCTCCTCCATAGTGATGTGGGGAACAAAGGCAAGAAGGAAATGGCAGGTAAAATTAAATTTTCTTATAACCTGCAGCCCACTGACAAATACTTGAGGCTGGCAGAGTAAGACGTTTCTCCAGTAACTCCCTACTGTCTTAATGTTAATGCCTTACTAGAGGAAAAACACCTTTAGCTTGACAATAGCAAGGCCTCAGGAATTTTAGAAGTCCTCTTTAGCATATCAAAGTCCCTCTGGAGGCCTCTCTTTAGTCTTTACCTTCCCCAATTTCTTCACAACTTCAGCACAGCTCTCCCTGCCCACGGGTCCTGTCCCCATGCTTTAATCAAAATCACCTTTTTGCACCAAAGACGTCTTCAAGAATTCTTTCTTGGCCATCAGCTCTGGAACCCATGAACCCCCATCACCCCTAAACTTCATCAACTGTGTTATACACCTGAAAGTAATGTAACATTACTCAAATAAAAAAATTTTTTTTACACCACATTAAGGGGCATCTGGGTGGTTCAGTCGGTTAAGCATCTGACTCTTGATTTCAGATCAGGTCATAATCTGTCATAAGATCAAGCCTTGCATTGGGCTCCATGCTGGACTGGGCATGGAACTTGTTTAAGATTCCCTCTCTCCCTCCCTCTGCCCTTCATTCCCTCACACTTTTCGCTCTCAAAACAAACAAACAAAACCAACCCGCATTAAGATACCACTGCATAGCTACTGGAATAGTAAAAACATTTTAAGACTGACAATAACAAGTGCTAATGAGGATATGAAGCAACTCTCATCTATTGCTGGTGGGAGGCAAAACTATAGAGTTCTTTGAAAAAACCATTTGGCTGTTTCTCATCAAGGTAAACATATACTGGACTATACACTCAGCAATCCTACTTCTAAATATTTATCCTAGTGCATTGAGAACATAAGTCCATACAAAGATCTGTACGCAAATACTCATAGAAGCTTTGTTCATAATAGCCCCAAACTGGAAACAATCCAAATGTCAATCAATGGTGAATGAATAAGCAAACAGTGGTATATCCATACAATGGACGGCCACTCAGAAATAAAAAGGAACCAATTCCTGATTCATGCAACAACATGGGTGGATCTCAAACTAATGCTGAATTAAAGAAGTCAGATCCAATACACTGCAATACGGGATGACTATTTTATATGACATTTTGGAAAAGGCAAACCTATGGAGCCAGTCGGTGGTGTCAGGGGTTGGAGGGAGGGGGCTGACTGCAAAGAGGCACAGTGAAAGTTTTTGGGGTAAAAAATGTTCTACATCTAGCCTGGGATAGTTTCATGACTACACATATTTGGCAAATTTTACTATCTACAAATTATACCTCAATAAATCTTTTTTCAATAAATCTTTTAAAAATAACAACAGCAACAACAAAGAGTCTTCCACCTGCAGTGTGATGATGATAGCGGTTATTCTGCATGCCAAGTACCCTGTGGGGATGTTATTCTAACTGCTAAAGATACCAGGCCCAATTATATACATGGAGATTTGGGGAAGTGACCACTGGCTTGGACTACAGACCACTGAATTCACAGTAAGCTGGATATCAGCTAGGATTCCACTTATTGCCTGACGATCATAAGCTTTGGGGCTCTGAGTATCCACGTAAATGCTGAAATTTAGTCCAATTACCCTGGGTATTTCTCTCTAAAATAAAAAAAGTGATAACTGACATAGTTGATTAATATCTACCATATTTGTAAACATTTTCTGTTCATTATGCTTGTTCTTTGTCTTTCACTTTTTTTGTCTTCTGTGGTTTTAATTATGAAAAATTTTCTCATTCAAATGAAGTGTAGAAACCTCAGTTTCATTAAGCCCTTTGCCATTCCCTTTTTGGTGTATTTGTCTTAAATATTTCCATGTATATTTCCACCATATACATTGAGAATTACATTAGACAATATTTTTTTTCAGCAATCAAACATAATTTAGTAAATTAAAGAAAAGGAAAGTCCATTGTGTTTACTCATGTTTTTACTTCCATTCTCCTTCCTTAGGGCTGTTGTAAGATTCATTGTTTTATAATTTATTTTCTGCCTCAAGAATTTGCTTTAGCCATTGTTTTGGCCTGTCTGTGACAACTTCTCTTAGTTTACCTTAATTTGAAAATGTCTTGATTTCCTCTTCATTCCTGATGGATATTTTTACTGTATATAAAATTCTGGATTATTATTTTCTTTTAACTCTTGTGGAATATTTTGCTACTTCCTTCCCACCTCCATGGTTTCTAATGAGAAATCTACTATTTTTCAATTTATTTTTCCTCTGTAGGTAATATTAGGCAAGATGTTTCTCTCTGCGTATTTTCAAGATTTTTTCTTTGTCTTTAGTTTTCAAATTTTTATTATGATATGTCATAGTATGGATTTCTTTGGGTATATCCTGTTTGTGGCACTCTCACATCTTGAATCTGTAGGCTATTTTGCAAAATTTGAGAAATCTTCAGTCATGAATTCTTTAGGTAATTTTTAGCCCAGCCTTATTTTTCTTTTTTTTTGCAACTGTGATAAACCTGAATGTTAGATCTTTTGTTGTAGTCATACAGATCCCAGAGGCTCTTCATATTTTTTCCAGTCTATTTTCTCTCTGCTTTCCAGATTTGGTAACAACTTTTCTGTACATTCAAGTTCACCATTTGTTTCCTTTGTTCTATTTTGTTGTTGAGCCCATCCAGTGGCTTTTTGGCTTTAGGTTTTGTACTTATTTGTTACAAAATTTTCATTACTTTGTTTTCTCTCTCTTATACTTCTTTGGAGAAACTATTTCTGCAAGTTTTTGTTTTTTCAACTGTTTCCATCATATTTGTTATTGCCAACTGAAACATTTTATGATTGCTGCTTCAAAATCCTCATCAGATACCTCCAACATCTGTTAGAATTGGCATATACAGATTGTCTTTCATCATTTAAGTTGAAACTTTCCTAGTTTGTTCTATGTTAGGTAAATTTTCATTTTATTCTGAGCACGTTGGGTGCTATATTTTGGGGCTTGAGATATTATTTAAATATCAGGCCCCCGTCTGATATTGCACTAGCAGTGGAAGCATTCCATTGTTATTGCTAGTGGTGACAGATGTCCAGATTTCAGATGATATGCCAAGAGGAAGGAGAACCTCATACTGATAAGGTGTGGAAGTTCACTTTCACCCCTTTTGACCTCTTCTAATATTACCCTTGCTATGAGGTTGAAGGATGCCTCATTACTGCTACCCAATCCACTAACACTGCCAAATGAGGACCCCATTACTACATGACGAGAATGAAAGTCCCAGAACTCTATTTGACCTTCTCTGACACCACCCCAGTGCAGGGCCCAAGACAACTCATTAGAAGTGGGTGTGATTGGATGTGTAATCCCTCATGTGGCTCATGCTAATGAGGATGCATATAGAGTTACAATACTTCCCATGACATTTGGTTGGTGTAGGACAGTTATTTCGTAAAAGGTTTCTGTCCAGTCTGCTCATTTCCTGGTCCTCTGGTTAGAGAGAGCAAACTTGTCTTGGAGGCTTTTTTTTTTTTTTTTTTGTCTGTGTCTATTGCATTTCAAGGTTGTAGACTTCTCCAGACTGCAATAGGGGTAAGAGAAAATGCGGAGACACATCAATAAAAGAAAGGACAAGAACCACATGATCCTCTCAATAGATGCAGAGAAACCATTTGACAAAAAACAGCATCCTTTCTTAATTAAAAACCCTCAAGAAAGTAGGGATAAAAGGATCATACCTGGAGATCATAAAGGCCATATATGAAAGACCCAACGCTAATATCATCCTCAAGAGGGAAAAACTTAGAACTTTCCCCCTAAGGTCAGGAACAAGACAGAGATGTCCACTCTTGACACTGTTATTCAACATAGTATGGAAGTCTTAGCCTCAGCAATCAGACAACACAAAGAAACAAAAGACATCCGAATCGGCCAGGAGGAGGTCAAACTTTCACTCTTTGCAGGTGACATGATACTCTAGATGGAAAACTCAAAAGATTCCACCAAAAAACTGCTAGAACTGATTCATGAATTCAGCAAAGTTGCAGGATATAAAATCAATGCACAGATACCGGTTGCATTCCAATACACCAACAATGAAGCAACAGAAAGAGAAATCATGGAATCAATCCCATTTACAGTGACACAAAGAAAACATAAAATACCTAGGAATAAATCTCTAACCAGAGAGGTGAAAAATCTATACACTGAAAACTATAGAAAGCTTATGAAAGAAATTGAAGAAAACACACACAAAAAAAAATGCAAAAAGATTCCATGCTCCTGGATAGGAAGAACAAATATTGTTAAAATGTCGATACTACCCAAAGCAATCTACATATTCAATGCAATCCCTATCAAGATAACACCAGCATTCTTCACAGAGCTAGAACAAACAATCCTAAAATTTGTATGGAACCAGAAAAGGCCTCGAATAGCCAAAGCAATCTTGAAAAAACAAAACCAAAGCAGGAGGCATCACAATCCCAGACTTCAAGCTGTATTACAAAGCTGTAATCATCAAGACAGTATGGTACTGGCACAAAAACAGACACTCAGATCAGTGGAACAGAATAGAGAACCCAGAAATGGACCCACATACATACAGCCAACTAATCTTTGACAAAGCAGGAAAGAATATTCAGTGGAATAAAGACAGCCTCTTCAGCAAGTGGTGCTGGGAAAACAGGACAGTGACATGCAGAAAAATGAACCTGGACCACTTTTGTATAGCATACACAAAAATAAACTCAAAATGGATGAAAGACCTAAATGTAAGACAGGGAGCCATCAAAATTCTCGAGGAGAAAGCAGGCAAAAACCTCTTTGATCTTGGCCGCAGCAACTTCTTACTCAACACATCTCCAGAGGCAAGGGAAACAAAAGCAAAAATGAACTGTTGGGACCTCATCAAAATAAGAAGCTTCTGCACAGCGAAGGAAACAATCAGCAAAACTAAAAGGCAACTGACAGAATGGGAGAAGATATTTGCAAACAACATATCATATAAAGGGTTAGTATCCAAAATCTATAGGGAACTTATCAAACTCAACACCAAAAAAAAAAAAAAAAAAACAACAACAAAAAACAAACAAAAAAAAAAACCCCAAAAATAAAAATCCAGTGAAGAAATGGGCAAAAGACATGAACAGACACTTTTCCAAAGAAGACATCCAGATGGCCTGGATGAAACACATGAAAAACACATGAAAAAATGCTCAACATCACTCATCATCAAGGAAATACAAATCAAAACCACAATGAGATACCACCTCACACCTGTCAGAATGGCTAACATTAACAACTCTGGCAACAACAGATGTTAGGGAGGATGCGGAGAAAGAGGATCCCTTTTGCACTGCTAGTGGAGTGCAGACTAGTGAAGCCACGCTGAAAAACAGTATGGAGGTTCCTCAAAAAATTAAAAATAGAACCACCCTACGATCCAGCAATTGCACTATTAGGTATTTATCCAGGGGATACAGGGATGCTGTTTTGAAGGGGCACATGCACCCCAATGTTTACAGCAGCACTATCAACGATAGCCTAAGTATGGAAAGAGCCCAAATGTCCATCGATGGATGAATGGATAAAGAAGATGTGGTATATACATACAATGGAGTATTACTCAGCAATCAAAAAGAATGAAATCTTGCCATTTGCAACTACATGGATGGAACTGGAGGGTATTATGCTAAGTGAAATTAGTCAAGAGAAAGACAAATATCATATGACTTCACTCATATGAGGACTTTAAGATAAAAAAACAGATGAACCTAAGGGAAGGGAAGCAAAAATAATAAAAGCAGGGAGGGGACAAAACATAAGAAACTCTTAAATATGGAGAATAAACAGAGGATTGCTGGAGGGGTTGTGGGAGGGGGATGGGCTAAATAGGTAAAGGGCATTAAGGAATCTACTCCTGAAATCATTGTTGCACTATATTTTAACTCTCTTGGATGTAACTTAAATGAAAGAAAAGAAAAAAGAAAACAAACAAACAAACAAACAAACAGCCGCATCTTAAACTCAACAAGCTGTGCACATTTAATATGTATAGCTTTTTGTATGTCAATCATTCGTCAATAAAGTGGTTTTAAAAATTTAAAAAGTTAAAAAAAAAAAAAAAGAAAGAAATTGCAGAGAAATTCCTGCCATGTTGTTCCTTAGGTCCCAATGTCCTTAGCTGGTTTGTATTCTTTGCTCTACCTTTCTGAACTTTCTTATGTTTGTTTTATACACAAAGAATGATGTTTTAACTTATAGTGAGCAAGAGCAATAGGGGTAAGAGTGTTTATCTTTTCTGAAAGCAGAAGTCCTCAATGCTATTTTTAAAGGAAATGGTCTTCTTCAGCAAGAGAAACGATCTTCTTTCAGCAAGGGAGATCAAGCCAAAACTACTTTTGGAAGCTTTCAATCCTTCCCTACCTCTAGATCTCCCAGGATACCATCCTATCAGAAGCAGGCACTCTAGTCTTGCTATCAAAACTTTTCTAGGGGGCGCCTGGGTAGCTCAGTCGGTTAAGCGTCCGACTTCGGCTCAGGTCACGATCTCGCAGTCCGCGAGTTCGAGCCCTGCGTCGGGCTCTGGGCTGATGGCTCAGAGCCTGGAGCCTGCTTCCGATTCTGTGTCTCCCTCTCTCTCTGCCCCTCCCCCGTTCATGTCTGTCTCTCTCTGTCTCAAAAAATAAATAAACGTTAAAAAAAAAAAACAACTTTTCTAGGATTAAGCATCTGTAGTGTCCTATACTCTCATTTCCTGGGATAGGTTTTCCTAATTTTTAAAAATATTTTTATTTTATTTTTGAAAGAGAGAGACAGAGTGTGAGCTGGGGAGGGGCAGAGAGAGAAGGAGACACAGAATATAAAGCAGGCTCCAGGCTCTGAGCCATCAGCACAGAGCCTGATGTGGGGTTTGAACTCACAGACCATGAGATCATGACCTGAGCTGAAGTTGGACACCCAGAAAACTGAGCCAGCCAGGTGCCCCAGTTTTCTTAATTGTTAATCATCCTTGGCATAGGAGCAAATTTTATCTCCCCAGTTCAGTTCCAGACAAAAGTTTTTAATGCACCTTTCCTAAGACAGGGGTTGTCTAGTTCTACCTGGATGAATGAGACAGTTTATGAAAAGGAACCTCCAAGCAAGTGTTAAAAGGTGGACGAGGAACAGTAATCCTCCAGACTGAGAAGGCACATTGAAACAGAAAAATGAAGGAAGTCATTCCATACTGTTTACACAGGGTTTTATTCAGGGTAACTTACAAGAGTACTGAGTGAACAGTGATCCTGGCACTATGCAGCAATTCTCTGCAAAGTCAGGACCCTAACCCACAGATTTTATAAGACAAAGGGTAGTTATCTAAAGTGGTGCCATCTGTGCACCAGAGGAAAGATTAGAAGGCTTCTTGCATTCTGGTCAGAGTGTACATTAACCTCCATGAGGCCTGGAACACAGAGCCCCAAGGGAGTCATTGCATGGACATGAACAAGATGGAGGGCCAAAGATGGAGTCAGTGTTGTCAGCACTCCTACAGCAGATTTCTGAGAAAACCAGCATGAATAGAAGAAACTTTTTCTGAGATGAAATTGAAAAGGACTATCATCAAAAATGCTTCCAATTGATAGTTGTAGAGTTCTTAATCTCCTAGTTAAATTAAAAGGTGGCAAGACTCATTGGCCAAGAATCCTTTTAAAACAGAATCTACTCAGTGTTAGCATTAATATTTTACTGAATTGATTTTTATTCTATGTAATGTTTACATAGTTAAAGTCATCTTATAGATTATATGTTTTGCAAACACTATGTCACAAATTCTCTACCAAATGATTTTGAGTATATTTTTCTCAAAAACATGAAAGGAGATACAATTTTTAAAACTTGTGTATAAAACAAAAACTCAAAGCTATAAACTCTATAAAAATATTGAATATGGTAATTATAAAGGGAATTATATCAATGTTGTCTAGGTTATTTAGAAAATATTTGATACTGAATGTAGACTTTGATCTTGACAGAGTACAGAGTCATGATACAATTTAGTTCCATAGTGAAAAGTGATTGTACAGTCTAGGCCAACACAGTAGCATGAGGAAAATTATGAAGCAGAAATGAAGCTACATTGTAAGAGGACATAGAATGGAGTAGAGGAGGCTAGCCAGTTCCAATTATATTGAAGTTGCATAGAATTAGTGGAGCCAGAGCATCCTTGACAGCCAGTTGTTTCTGAAGAAGTGAAAGATCCATGTTGCTAAGCAGGTGAATTTAGAACTTAGTTACCTGGGAGATAAAAGGAGGAGGGCTTATGTTTCCCTTTGTTATGCGAGGTCAACTACCAACCTTTGTTCTTGATAAGTGTGGTACAAACCATTAAGAAAGAAAAGACCACGGAAATAACTTTATTGTGTTGGTAAGTCATCTGTTAAGTTTGGTTTTCTGCATGAGTTGGGAGCCAGAGTAGGACCATGGATAATGTGAAGTTTCTTAATTTTTGTTTTGTTTTCCTTTTTAAAGATGGACGAAACTTGAGCATGGGTGGGGAGTAAGGTGCTGCAGTAGGGTGATCAACTACTCCAGTTTTCCTCAGACCGAGGACATGCTTGGGATGCGGGGCTTTCAGTTTTAAAACAAGGACAGTCCTGGGTGAACTAGAATGAGTTGGTTACTCCAACTGCCAGTAAAGAACAGATGAAACAGAGTTGAAAGTAGAGAACATTAACAGAATCAGTCCACATGTAGGTAAGAGATGTGATGTGGAACAGAAGATGAGGGGCTACTACCTGAACTTGGGGGAGAATTACTTTTCCACTGAGACGGGGATATGGAGTGGGATAGAAAGAGAGGTAGAAATGCGTATGGATTCAGTTAGGTATGTAACAGTGAAAATCATAGAAAGCATTTCATCTTTAGATTTGGCATCACTAGGGGCGCCTGGGTGGCTCAGTCGGTAAAGTGTCCGACTTCGGCTCGGGTCATGATCTTGCGGTTTGTGAGTTCGAGTCCCGCGTCAGACTCTGTTCATTCTGTGTCTTCCCCTCTCTCTGCCCCTCCCATGCTCCTGCTCTGTCTGTCTCTGTCTCTCAATAATAAATAAATGTTAAAAAAAATTTATAGATTTGGTATCACTATACATATATAGCGGGTTGAAGAATAAGAAATCCATTTTATATTGTGATTCAGTGGTCACATATATACAAACACTACAAAAATTTTGGCACCATCTGTATGAGTTGCTAAGGGACTTCTAGGAATGGCCTCTAATATTTTTATTCAATTTCTTTTAAAAACATCCTGCAGGTCATGATCCATTAAATTGATTTTATGACTCTCTAATTTAGACATTGGTGACAGACAGATGGGAAAATAGTGCATTCAAGCATGATGGAATAAGAGAGGAGATGCACAGGTAGAGAGGTCTTTAGGAATTTGACATAGCTGTAGGGAAAGAAAGAGTTGATAAAACATATGGAGGAGGGCTGTTGTCTACTTTGAGATTCCAATAACATTAGAAAATAAAGATTTTTAATGACACTGCTTCACAGTATTAATGGAGGGTGATGTTCCTTTAGGAATTTGGGTGTCTGAGATCCTAAGAATAATATAAGGAGGACAACGAGTATGGCTCAAAGATTCTTTGGAGAATTTCCTTTTGTTGCCTGCTCTCAAGATGAGCTCTAAGTATGATAGGACATGGTTTATAGAGCTCAGCAGCCTTCTCTCCAACACTCTTACGGCCCTTCTCACTTTCCATCCTCCCATCCACAATGATTCCCACTCCATAATAAACAACAAACATACAAAGAAAGCTATGAAGAGCAAATCTAGAAGTCAGGATTTCACCCAATTCAGAGATCTTTATCCTTGGAAGTTTTCATATAGTTGAATTTGTCTATGAACTTTGCTGTTCCCTTGTGGGCTACTTGCACCTTGGAATAAAGTGTTTATCCACTGCTCACATGGTCCAAGCTCTCTAGGCAGGTTAACACTAAGAATATTGTTCAGATCAATGCATCCTCCTATCTACCAGCACCCATATAGCAAATCTAGAATAAATAAGAAACTAAAATAATGTATATTAAGAAGGAAAAGATGAAGTCTACTTGGTTAACTATTTAACTCTGTGACTGAAAGGCAATCAGAATGAATGGATTTTTAGCTACTGACACTACACACAAATGAGGAAACCCAGAATATTAGGGATGTGTAAATGTAATGTCCTAGAAAATGAAGAAAAGAGCAATAAGGCATAGGAAGGTTTGAAATATCAGCTGATTTCTTGTCTGCATTTCTTAGGATGGAGAACCCGGACAAACTATTCCAGTTCCAATTGTGGATTCCCTTTTTAAGATCTTCACACATATTGTTTTGAGCATCCCCCCTGCCCCCACTGCAGTAGTGCATGCTAGTTTTGATAGAGAAATGGAAAAAGTATGTGACAGAATTAATCCAAGTTTTGTTTTGTTTGAAAAGAATCCAGCCTCACAACTTGTTATTGGTAACAAAAAATTACATAAATTATTGAATTTCAGAAAAACTTTATCAAGTTTTTTATATATGAGTTACAATATTTCAAGGCATTTCAAATTTTCCTGTGTAGGGCTAATTTAGAACACTCTTATTTTGATGAGTTTCATAAACTACATTGCTTAAAATCTCCCAGGGGTTTATGGAGGTCTATACATTAAGAGTCCCTAAATCATAACCTTTATTAGTCTTAGATTAATCTGGTTCAGATCATAATTATAATGGTCTGATTGCGTGTCTGTTTTCCCACAAACTCAGTGCTTCTTAGCCTAATTTTTGTCATTTAGCTGAGACTATGATGAAGTCTACAGACACTCTCCTCAGCAAAAGAACACAAAACATTTACAATATTAGATACAATATTATAGGCACCTTAAAGCTCATTCTTGTGCCTGCCACAAATTTCTGCCCTAAACGGATAATTTATTCAATGCTCTCTATTTTTTAGTTCTCTAGTATCTAGCATAATGTCTGTACTTCATATACTTCAAACACATAAATTCTTGTTTAACGCATAAGGAAAGAAATGAATGAGTGTTGCTAGTCAGACTGCATGCCATGTACAGAAATTATCCACTGTCGTCAAAAGCTGTCAGTAAATATATTTGAGCAAACATTAGGAATTTCCCCAATCCTAAAATTCTAAGCACTCTGATGACGTTGCCTCAAGAAGACAGAGTTCCTTTTCCCAAGCCTTTGAACTTTATAGATTCTCATTTTCTTTTTATAAGGCATTTTCTTTTGTTTTTGACATCCTTCTACAGATAACAATGTTGTTCTCCCCATTCCTTTAGAGGATATTAACTTTTTAGGAATCTTTTCCTCTTCTAAAAATAATAATCAAATACGAACACATTTTAAGTAGCATTCATCCATAATCCAAGTACTTCACCACTCCTCTCCCCTTTTTTCATTTTTCACTGTATAAAGAACTATAAGGGCGTCTGGGTGGCTCTGTCAGTTGAGCATCTGACTCTTTGTTTTGGCTCAGGTCATGATCCCAGGGTGGTAAGATTGAGGCCTGTGTCAGGCTCCACACTGGCCGTGGAGCCTGTTTAAGATTTTCTCTCTTTCCCCCCTTCCTGCCCTTCTCCCCAACTTGCATGTGCTCTCTCTCTCAAATTTAAAAAAAAAAAAAAAAAAGAACTATACTAGGCATTATAGGGATACTAAAATGAGTTAAAATCATAAATCTGGCACTCAGCGATCTTGCAGTCCACAGAGCTGTGAATGAATGCAAACACAGCGAGGAGACAAGTAAATAACTTGCAATAAAGAAAGATTAAAGCAAATCATAAGACCAAAGCAAACTGACATTAAGAACTGTATTGTTTATGATCTATCTCTCCAGGTTTGACAGTCAAAGGGGAAAGTATCAGTAGTTATACAGTGGCAACAGGCATAGACCAACATGGTCTTGGACAAATTGAGATACTGAGTCACCCTACTCTTAAGTCTCTTTAGTTTGGCGTTAAGTTTTTATCGTGGAGATTTTCATACTGCCTACATGGGTTGAGATAATTGTATGAAAACCCAAGTACTTATCATCAATCTTCAACCATTATCAACATATGGTCAATACTGTCTTATTATACCCCTCTGAATTCCCACCCCCATCTATTGAAAGCAACTCCAAAGCATTTTCTTAATTCATTAATCACTTTTTTGTCATTCAATTCTTTCTCATTTTCCTTATCCAATCCCACCACCTCCCCACCCTCTTATTTTCACTTTCAGCACTGCAGCTGATGTCCATTTCTGCCAGGACGCAGATCCTTAAAGGTCAGCTCTACACAATGACCAATTAGGAGGAACCAGAACAGCAGTGCCTCACACTCTTTTTCCCTGGACAGATGACTTCATAACGATGGCTGGTGAGGCTGAGGTGGCCATGAGAATTGTTCTCCTGCTGTTCTGGGTTGGAATGTCTCTGTTCCCTTCCAGCTTCTCCCAGGCCGGGCCCTCCCAATGCCTCGGCCACCCAGAAGTTGTGGTCCCCTTAAAGGTGACCGGCAAGGGCAGAAGTGCAAAAACTCCAGGCTGGCTCTCCTACAGCCTACAGTTTGGGGGCTGGAGACATGTTGTCCATATGAAGATCAAGAAGCTCTTGGTTTCCAGACACTTCCCGGTATTCACATACACAGATCAGCATGCTCTTCTCCAGGATGAGCCTTTTGTTCCCGACGACTGCTACTATCATGGTTATGTGGAAGGAGTCCCTGAGTCCCTGGTTTCCCTCAGTACCTGTTCTGGAGGTTTTCGAGGAATGCTGCAGATAAATGACCTTGCTTATGAAATTGAGCCCATCAGGCACTCTACCACATTTGAACACTTGGTTTATGAGATAAACACTAATGAGACACAATTCCCACCTATGAGATGTGGCTTAACAATGAAGGAAACTGCACTCCAACAGTTGAGATTTGAAGAGGCTAACAAACCAACTCTGAAGCAAAATTCTAATGATAAATGGTGGACCCACTCATGGTTTCTGGAGCTGATTGTGGTGGTAGAGAGCAATTTCTTAGTTTATTCTCAAAGCAACTTCTCAAAGGTACAGGAGGATGTGTTTCTTGTTGTCAACATAGTAGATTCCATTTATGAGCAGTTGGGTACTTATGTGATTTTGATTGGGATTGAGATTTGGAATCAAGGAAATATTTTCCAAATGATAAGCATAGAACAGGTTCTGAAGGATTTCTCTCAGTGGAAACAAATCAGTCTTTCCTGGCTACAGTATGATGTTGCACATTTTTTCATAAAAAATTCACTTATAAGTGTACTTGGTATAGCCTATGTTGCAGGAATATGTCATCCCCCTATTGATTGTGGGGTTAACAATTTCCAAGGAGACTCGTGGTCTCTTTTTGCCCTCACTGTCGCCCATGAATTAGGACATACTTTGGGTATGCAGCATGATGAAGAATTCTGTTTGTGTGAGCAAAGTGGCTGCATCATGAATGCTACCAGAGTTCCAGCAAAGAAATTCACCAATTGTAGTTACACAGATTTTACAAAGACCACTTTAAACCAGGGATCATGTCTACACAATATTCCACATCCAGGGGAAGTCTTTATGCTTAAGCGCTGTGGGAATGGTGTGGTTGAAGGAGAAGAGGAATGTGACTGTGGATCTATAAAGCAGTGTCAACAGGATCCCTGTTGTCTGTTGAGCTGCACTCTGAGGCCTGGGGCTGCTTGTGCTTTTGGGCTTTGTTGCCAAGACTGTAAGTTCATGCCATCAGGGAAACTCTGTAGACATCAGGTCAATAAATGTGACCTTCCAGAGTGGTGCAATGGGACATCCCATCAGTGCCCCGAAGATGCGTATGTGCAGGACGGGGTTCCCTGTGGTGACGATGCCTACTGCTATAGAGGGAGGTGTAACAACCATGACGAACAATGCAGGGAGATTTTTGGTGAAGGTGCAAAGGGTGCATCTCAGAGTTGCTACAAAGAAATCAACACTCTGGGAAACCGTTTTGGCCACTGTGGTATAAATGGCACGACATACCTAAAATGTAATACCTCAGATATCTTTTGTGGCAGAGTTCAATGTGAGAATGTGAGGGTTATTCCCCATCTGAGAGATCACTCTAATTTGCAGCAAACTCACATCAATGGTGTCACCTGCTGGAGTATTGACTATCATGTAGGAATGGACACACCTGATGTTGGGGAAGTAAAAGATGGCACCATGTGTGGCCCAGGAAAGATCTGCATTCACAAGAAGTGTGTCAGTCTGTCTCTCTTATCACAAGTCTGCCTGGCTGAGACCTGCAACACGAAGGGAATCTGCAATAATAAACATCACTGCCACTGTGACTACGGGTGGTCCCCACCGTACTGCCTGCACAGAGGCTATGGAGGTAGTGTTGACAGTGGCCCAGCATCTGCCAAAAAAGTTTTCTTGCTGCTAGTTGGGAGTCTTACTTTGTCTGTTTTGTTTTTACTGTCAGCTGCTGTATTTATGTACTTTAGAAAACATTTTGGTCCCAAGGAGACTAAGGCACCGTCTTCAGGTTAGGAAAATGCCTCTAATTTAATATCCTGTGCATTATTAAGTTTTAGTCTCTTGGCAGGGAAAATGTTACTACATGCCCAAAACCAAGCACATTACTGACAATTTACAGAAAAATGCAGGAAACTTCTCTTTTGTCAGTATCAGAAGTATCAGAAACATTGCCATTAAGCAAAGGTAATTCCTAACATCTTCCTATCTACTGTTCATTGTTATAAGCAGCAAATAAAGCTCCATTTCCCCCAAATTTATCCTCTTTGTGTTTCTTGAGCACAGATATGATTCACGGGAAAGGCAGGAGACAGGTATCTGAGAACACAGACTTCATTTACTTCCAAAGTAACTTTTCAAAGGTGCAGAGAATGTATTTCTTGTTGAGACAGTGGATTCCATTCATCAGCAGTTGGGTACTTATGTGATTTTGAGTGGGATTGGGATTTGGGATATTGGAAATGTTTTCCCAATGATAAGCACAGAACAAACAGACTGCCAAGTTCATGCCATCAGGGGAACTCTGTAGACATCAGGTCAATAAATGTGACCTTCTGGCATAGTGCAATGGGACATCCCATCAGTGGCCAGCAGATGGGTATGTGCAGAATGGGATTCCCTGTAGCAACAGTGCCCACTGCTATCAAAAGAGAGGTATAAAGGAGGAGAAATTACTCAAATGTTTCTAACATTCTGCTCCAAAATCTGAAAAGAAAAATGATAATAATGTTTGTCCCACCCAACCTCCTGGGTTTATTTGGTAACCAAAAGAGAGAAAGAAATGAATTTTTATTAAAGTGTAAACAAATTGTTTGTTTAATAAAAACTCCTGACCCTCTTCTTTCTGTCCTTCCTGGCTTTCTTTGCTTTAATTTGGCAGTTTGGGTATGCTCTTGAAATATTTGTTTTGAATATCAGAACATAATCTCTATGAGGTCAAGGTTGTTTTTGTCTTTTGTTGTTATATCCTAATACCAAGAACAGTGCCTAATACAGAATACCTTCCTGGATGAAGTAATTAATTTGAATGAATTAATTGCATGAAATTTATTAGGAAGTAAAAATAATACTTTGGTCCTCTTTTTAAAACGAATGCAGCTCTTGCTCAAAATTAAATTTTAAATATTTAAAATACATGCCATTTATAATGTTCCCTTTGGCGCCTTCCCAATTTCTTTGTCCTCCCATTTTTCTTCTCAGTCCATTTGGAAATCCTGTCTCTTGAAAATACATGTCTAATCAGACACCTTCTATATATGGTCCAGATGATTTCTGAATGCCACTCTTTGTTAATTGAGTCAAACAACCTTTATAATATAATTTTCCATTATGCTTTGCACATATTGCATCCTCTGGCTATTTTCTGTTTTGAATATACTTGGCTGTGTCATGATTCTGCACACCTATACATGTAATTTCCATTGCCAAAATGCTGCTTACCGTCCTCCCCCACTCCCTTGCCCTGGGGAACTCTAATTTTCCTCTTAGAGGTCAAACATCTTATCTTTGGAAAAGCATTTCCTTGTGAAATATTAGATGTTCTACTTGTGTACTCCTGTCACTTTGTAGTCATCTCTTTGATGCACTCTAGAATAGATGAGGAGAAAGTCTAACAGCCAGGGACAGAAAGAAGAAAAGGATGCCTAGTGGAACCATAGAAACAGGGGAGGATGAACCAAGAAGACAATCTGATTAAACCTAGTTTTAGAAGATAAGTCAGAGAAAGGTTCACATATTTTAAGCATATATGTTCACATAGAGACAAAAGGCAGCTGCTCCAATTTATTGATTCTCTTTTAAAATTGAGCATTTGGAGCACCAATTGACCATTTGGGGCGCCTGGGTGGCTCACCACATCGAGCTCTGTGCTGACAGCTCAGTGTCTGGAGCCTGCTTCGGATTCTGTGTCTCCCTCTCTCTCTGCCCCTCCCCTGCTCATTCTCTCTCTCTCTCTCTCTCTCAAAAATAAGCATTAAAAAAATTAAAACAAAACAAAAGAAGGTTAAATTTGATTACAGTCAAATTTATCAATATAATATTCTTTATTTTTAATTTGAGAGAGAGCACACAAGCTGAGGAGAGGGACAGAGGGGGAGACAGAATCTTAAGCAGGCTCCATGCTCAGCACAGAGCCTGATTCAGGGCTCAATCCCATGACCCTGGGATCAGACCTGAACTGAAATCAAGAGTCAGACACTCAACCGACTGAGCCACCCAGGATCCCCTATTAATCTAATATTCTATTTACTGGGTTTTATATTTTTGCTTGAGATTACTTTGAGAGAATCCTTTTTATTTTTGGTAATATGTTGGCTTCAGTTTTAATGGTTAAATCTGGATTTTATTTTGCTATAAGGAGTGAAATAGGACTCCAACCATATATTTTTCAATTGGCTAGCCAGTTGTTCCAATATATTTTATAAGCCATTGTTTACTGTTTTACTGGTAAATTAAGATTTTGTATTATATTTTAATGTTAATTTGTTAGTCACATTATTTTACTTGTAAGTTTTTATAAGAAGCCACACCTTTTGCATTATTTCTAATTTTAGGAAAACTGCATTATTACTTTATGTTAGTTGAGTTCACTAGGGCTGGATATCAAGATTAGTGGGTAGAATTTAACCTCCTTATAACAAACATATAGTCGTTTACCTATTGTTTTAATCTTGGTCCTCCAAAAAGCAGACAGACCAGGATTTAAGTGGAGTTAGTTTATTTGGGAAGCACAATCAGGAGTATATTAACGAGCAAGTTTCCACTGTGGGGTCATCCCCTGTGAACTCTCTAAGAAGTCATATGAAATATACTTTGGAATATGCCTCCGTGGTACAGGAGAAAATATTCTGGAAGAGAAGTGAAATAAAGATGTTTCATTTATTATTATTTGGTGTTCAACGGAGCAGCACTTTTAATTTTCTTTAGGAACTTTTCCTTTGCATTCACAACTTGACCATTTGGCACCCTCGATCTAGCTTTTGGTCTGTCTCAGATTTCAACATGCTTTCCTCCCTAAGCTTAACCATTTCTAGCTTTTGATTTAATATGAGAGATGTGCAACTTTTGCTTTCACTTGAACACTGAGAAGCCATTGTAGTTATTAATTAGCCTAATTTCAATATGGTTGTGCCTTAGGGAATTGGGAGGCCCAAGAAGAGGGAGAGAGGTCAGTGCAACAGTCAGAAAACAGAAAACATCATCAATTAAGTTTACCATCTTAAATGGTCATGGTTCACGACAACCCAAAACAATCACAACAGCAACATCAAAAATCACTGATCACAGACCATCATGACAAATATAATGAAAATGTTTGAAATAATATAAGGATTACCAAAATGTAACACAGAAAACTGAAGTGAGAAAATGCTGTTGGAAAAATGGAGCTGACAGACCTGCTCAGAGTTGCCAAAACCCAATTAAAAAAAAAAGTTCTCTGCCAAGTACAAAAAACCCAAAGCAAACAAAGAAAATGAAGTATGCCTATATACATCCAAAATCTTGCTTCAAAGCCATGTTAACTCTTCTTTTCACAGCATAATAACAAAATAATTTATATTTGAATAAAATATAAAACCCAGTAAACAGAATATTAGATAATTTGACACTCCTCAGAACGTCACACTGGTCCACCATATTGGTGGAAGCATGCTAACCAAATCTGGGGAATGGCAAGTATTGTGAATCCATGTCAGAGTATGGGAGAAAAGCTACACAAATATTTAGGGGCCTGTCACACTGGGGATATTTTCAGGGGTACAACTGTGGGAGCACACTAAGACATTCCTTTCAATCTAAAGAACAAATTAATAAAACCCACGTCTCCTATCACTGATAAAGAAGCATACTGCCTGATAGGGTAAGTCACTCTGGCCCCACCCCTTCTCCTTCTCTGCTTCCTTCTCTTTTTCCCTCACCTTCTTTCCCTTCTTTCTCTTTGATTTTCTGCATTCATTTAAACATAAATCTGCAAAAACACCTACAAAAATTTCTAGGCCTTTAAAAACTTCATTGAAATGTTCCTGAAGATTTCAAGTATATGTAAAAATGGAAACAGTATAATTATGAACTCATATACTCCCAGTAGCCACATTCAACACACAAGATTTTGCCACTCCTGCTTTGTTTATCCCAATTTTTCTGCTGAAATATCTGTAGAACAAGTCCTAGATTTTGTGCTATTATACTCCAATTCACTTCAATATGCATATCTAGAATAGCTTCTATATTTTCGAGGTGGTAGTAAATTAAATAATATATTATCTGAAAACAGAATGTAACAAGTTAATGATGTATATTATAAACCCCAGAGCGACAACTAAAATATTTTTAATTGTTTTTTTAATGTTTTTATTTATTTTTGAGACAGAGGGAGACAGAGCATGAGCAGGGGAGGGGCAGAGAGAGAGGGAGATGGAGAATCCGAAGCAGGTTCCAGGCTCCAAGGTGTCAGCACAAAGCCTGACGTGGGGCTCAAACTCACGGACTGTGAGATCATGACCTGAGCTGAAGTTGGACGCTTAACTGACTGAGACACCCAGGTGCCCCTAACTAAAAAATTTTTAAAAAGAGATATTAGTAGTAAGCCAATAATGGAGATAAAATAAAATTCAAAGAAATATTCAACCACAGAAGGCACAGAAATAGAAAAAAAAGTTATGAAGAGCAGATGACACAAACAGAAAACCAATAGCAAGATGGTCAAATTAGATCCAGCTATAAAAATAATTACAAAAAATTTATATAGCCCAAATACACCAATCAAAGGTAGACATTACAAAACTGGTTTAAAAAGGAAGGTGTAATCATATGTCTATAAGAAACATTCTTTAAGCAAGTCATATAGATTAAGATACTAGGATGGTAAATGTTAGCTACATAAACATTAATTGTAAGTAAGGAGAATTGCTAAATTGACATCAGAAGATGTGGACTTAAAGACAAAAAAGTACTTAGAGATAGAGACATTTCATAATGATAAAAAATGGTCACTACATCAAGAAAACGTAACAATCCTAATTGCATAGGCACATGATAACAAAAATACAATAAATGTAAGTAAAAAACTGGCAGGTAAAAGGAGAAATACACAAGCTACTATTTGTGGAGCGATTATTTCAACATTCCTCCCTCTCTATTTAATAGAACAGGTAGATGGAAAATCAGTAAAGATATAGAAGACTTGAGTAGCTGTATCAACCGACTTGACTCATGTGACATTTATAAAACATTATATCCAACATTAGCAGTATACAGATTCTTTTCAAGTACACGTGGAACATTCACTATGCTGGTCTATGAAACAAGTCTTTAGAAATTTAAGAGATTTTATTTATTTATTTATTTATTTATTTATTTATTTATTTATTTATTTTAGAAAGAGTGTGAGCAGCGGAGAGGGGCAGAGGGGGAGAGAGAGAGAGAGAGAATCCTAAAGAGGCCCCACACTGAGTGATTAAGCCTGACATGGCCATTAATCCCACAACCCTGGGATCATGACCTGAGCCAAAATCAAGAGTCTGTTGCTCAATCAAGTGAACCACCCAGGTGCCCAAGAAGTTTAAAATTATGCAAGTAAGTTAGAAAACAAAATGTAAGTAAGTTAGAAAACAATTACAAAAACATACTGTGAAACTCACCCAAATATATGGACATTAATCAACACATCTTTTACTTGTGAATGACAGGAGAAATCATGAGAGAAATTGGAAAATATTTGAACTGAATAAAAATAAACTTACTGCATGTGAAAATTTGTGAAATGTAGTGAAAGCAATACCAATATAATTCCTAGCTGCATTTTTGTAAACATAGACAAGTTAATTCTAAAATTTACATGGGAGGGCAAATGAACAAGTATAACTAAAATAATTTTGAAAAATGAAGAGAAAGAAGAATCACACTACCCTATTTAAAGATTTAATACAGGTGCACCTGGGTGGTTCAGTTTATTAAGTGTCTAACTCTTGATTTTGACTCAGCTCAAGATCTCATGGTTCTTGAGTTCGAGCCCTGCATCAGGGCTCAGCGCTGTGCTCTGAACTGTCAGTGCACAGCCTGGCTGGAATTCTCTGTCTCCCTCTCTCCCTGCCCCTCCCCTGCTCCCTCTCTCTCTTTTTCTCTCTCAAAATAAATAAATAAACTTAAAAAAAAAGATTTAACACCAAGCTACAGTAATAAAGACAGTGTAGTACAGGCAAAGGGATAAACGTACAGATCAGTGAAACAATAGAAAATCAAATTGACAAATATAAATATCACCATTTGGTCTTTGATGAAGGTGCAAAACCAACTCTATGGAGATAGCAATCCATCAAACAAATGGTGTTTTAACTTTTAAACATCCTTACGCAAAAAAAGTGAATGCTTACACTTTCTACAAAAATTAACTCAAAATGGACCATAAATCTGAATATAAAATGTAACCTATCAACTTTTAAAAGAAAACATAGGAAAATCTTTGTATCCTTCAGTTAGGCAGACCTCTCATAATTGACACCAAAAGCACAAGCCATGAAACATTAATACATAGGACTTTGTCAGAAATCTTTTGCTCAATGAAAGGCACTATCAAAAGAATGAAAAAACAAGCAAAATTTGGAAGAAAATATATGCAAATCACATATTCAGCAAGGGACTTGTATCCAGAGTATATAAAGGGAATCTTAAAACTCAACAAGCAAAACAACAACCCAATTTTTAAGAGCAAAGGACTTGACAAAAGTTCTTTATCAAAGAGCATAGAAAGATAATAAACAGGCACCTGAATAGTTGTTTAACACCATTATCCAATAAAGAAATGCACCTTAAAACTACCATGAGATGAGTATGAAAGCTTTTTTTGTGTCTCGCGTCCATGAAATAGTCAGCACTAAACCATCCTCCACACCTAGAAAACTGATCTGAGGATTAACACAACAAGCTGCACAACCTGAACTACAGAACTCAGCAGGTACGTGGTGAGGAGAGGTGAACTGGGGGAGAGAGAAGCCACGGAGGGCAGGGAGCTGTTTTTGTGTGCGGAGAGAGGACACAGATGGGAGGGGGCGGAGGGAGAATATCGGAAAAGCACCCCCCCCCCCAAAAAAAAATAGCTGGAGAGAAAGTGGAAAAGTGGAAACAGCCACAGGGACTGAACTAAAAAGGGAGAAAGGAGAAAGGAGAGGGCTTAAATTCCATTAAAACTCTATAAACAGGGGGAGTACAGAGTCTGAAACTACACAGCTCAATACCTGGCCATGCTCTGGTGAGAAGGGCAAATCCCTGGGAGCAGAGTGAAGTCTGGGGTTCTTCAGGCCACACAGGGAGGGGTGGTTCCCCTGCTGGGAGGACATCTGGTAGAGGCTGTGTCTCCCCCAAAGGCTCCAGTGGACCCAGGAGAACAACCACATTTGCTGGTGCTGGAACAAGGTCATTGTGGGTGAAACCTGGTGCCAGATGTGTGTTGTGATTTTCCATAATCCCTGAAACCCTGCTGCCTCCTGATCACACAAACTTTTTCTGCCAGCCCCAGTCTCTGGGCATTGGCATTGGCAGCAGCACAATCCCGCAAATGTTTCTGGGTGCGGCCGGCACCCAGGGAGGTGCTGCCTGGGGTTTGGTCATGGATGGTGTAAAAGCAGGGAGTGGAAGGAAGCTGAGGAAAAAGGACAGGTATGCGATTGCTGGTCGGGGAGCGCAGAGTTCCAGTACTAGAGACTGGGTAGCTGGGTGATGCCATTTTCACCGCTCCCGCGCATGCGCATACACACCTACAAGCGCCACAACAATCTACCCCAGTAGGCTAGCAGCGCCATCTAGTGGAGAATGGAGCCATTACACCAAGCCCTGCCCAACTGGGCCAACCTTGCTCTTCAGGAACACAAGTCTCTCTGCCTACTTAGTTCACAGACTATAAAGCGCTTCATAGTTTGACTTCTAGGGGAAAATGAAGTAATTTCAGTTATATTTCAGTCTATTCAGTGGTCCATCTATTCAATTTTCTTTTTTTTCCTTTTTTGTTTCTTTTCTTTTTATTGAATACAGAAAGAGAAAAAATTTATTTTCATTTTCAAATTTTATTAAAAATATTTTTAATTTTTTTCTGCTATATTTTTTACTTTTGGGGAAATTTTTTCAAATTCTATTTTACTTTCATCTTTTCATTTTATTCTATTTCAGTGTACTCATTTTTTCAAATTTTCAAATGATTTCCTTTTTTATTTTCCTTTCCCCTTTTTTCTATAATCTATCAAGCTCCTTTCAACACCCAGACCAAAACACATCTAGTATCTAGCATCATTTATGTGATTTTTTTTGTGTTTGTTGTTTTTAATTTTGTAATTTTTTAAAAAATTTAATTGTTTTTAATTCTTTTTACCTAATTAATTCCTTTTCTCCCTTCAAAATGACAAAATGAAGGAATTTACCCCAAAAGAAAGAGCAGGAAGAAACGACAGCCAGGGACATAACTAACACAGATACAAGCAAGACGTCTGAATCAGAATTTAGAACCAAGATAATAATAATACTAGATGGAGTTAAAAATAGATTAGAATCCCTTTCTGTGGAGATAAAAGAAGTAAAAGCTAGTCAGAATGAAATAAAAAATGTAACTGAGCTGCAATCTTGAATGGATGCCACGGTGGCAAGGATGGATGTGCAGAGCAGAGAATCAGTGATATATAGGACAAACTTCTCGAGAATAATGAAGCAGAAAAAAAAGAGGGAGATTAAGGCAAAAGAGCACAATTTAAGAATTAGAGAAATCAGTGACTCATTAAAAAGGAATGTCAGAATCATAGGGGTCCCAGAAGATAAAGAGAGAGAAACAGGGGTAGAAGTGTTACATGAGCAAATCATAATGGAAAACTTTCCTAACCTGGGGAAAGACACAGACACCAAAATCCAGAAAACACAGAGGACTCCCATTAGATTCAACAAAAACTGACCATCAACTAGGCATATCGTAGTCAAATTCACAAAATACTCAGGCAAGGAGAGAATCATGAAAGCAGCAAGGGGAAAAAAGCCCTTAACCTACAAGGGAATACACATCAGGTTTGCAGCAGACCTATCCACAGAACCTTCATGGGCCAGAAAGGAGTGGCAGGATATAGTCAATGTGCTGAATCAGAAAAATATGCAGCCAAGAATTCTTTATCCAGCAAGGCTGTCATTCAAAATAGAAGGAGAGATTAAAAGTTTCCCAGACAAACACAAATTAAAGGAGTTTGTGACCACTAAACCAGCCCTGCAAGAAGTTTTAAGGGGGACTCTCTGAGGGGAGAAGATGAAAACAAACAAACAAATAAATAAATAAAGACCAAAAGCAACAAAGAGTAGAAAGGACCTGAGAACACCACCAGAAACTCCAACTCTACAAGTAACATAATGGCAATAAATTCATATCTTTCGATACTCACTCTAAACATCAATGGACTAAGTGCACCAATCAAAAGACATAGGGTAATAGAATGGATAAGAAAACAAGATCCATCTACATGCTGTTTACAAGAAACCCAGTTTCAACCCAAAGGCACCTTCAGATTGAAAGTGAGGGGATGGAGAACCATCTATCATGCTAATGGTCAACGAAAGAAAGCTGGAATAGCCATACTTATATCAGACATTCTAGACCTTAATTTTTTTATGTTTATTTATTTTTTAAGAATGAGAAAGACAGAGCATGAGTGGGGGAGAGGCAGAGATAGAGGGAGACACAGAATCCAAAGTAGGCTCCAGGCTCTGAGCTGTCATCACCAAGCATGATATGGGGCTTGAACTCACAGAACATGGGATCATGACCTGAGCCAAAGTCGGATGCCTAATCGACTGAGCTACCCAGGCACCTCTAATTAACTTAAAAAAAGTTTTTTAATGTTTATTTATTTTTTAAGAATGAGAAAGAAGACAATCTAGACTTTAAAATAAAGACTGTAACAAGAGATGAAGAAGGGCATTATATCATAATTAATGCCAAGAAGACCTAACAATTGTAAATATTTATGTTCCAAATGTGGCAGCACCCAAATATATAAATCAATTAATCACAAACATAAAGAAACTCATTGATAATAATACCAGAATAGTAGGGAACTTCAACATCCCACTTATAGGAATGGATAGATCGTCTAATGAGAAAATCAACAAGGAAACAATGGCCTTGAATGACAGACTGGACCAGATGGACTTAACAGATATGTTCAGAACATTTCATCCTAAAGCAGCAGAATATACATTCTTCTCCAGTGCACATGGAACATTCTCCAGAATAGACCACATACTGGGACACATATCAACAAGTACAAAGATTGAGATCATACCATGCATATTCTCAGACCACAATGCTTTGAAACTCGAGATCAACCACAAGAAAAAATGTAGAAAAGTAACAAATACTTGGAGACTAAAGAACATCCTACTGAAGAATGAATGGGCTAACCAAGAAGTTAAAGAGGAAATTAAAAAGTACATGGAAGGCAAGGAAAATGATAACACAACCCAAAACCTCTGGGACACAGCAAAGGTGGTCATAAGAGGAAAGTATACAGCAATCCAGGCCTTCCTAAAGAAAGAAGAAACGTCTCAGATACAAAACCTAACCCCACACCTTGAAGAGCTGGAAAAAAAAAACAAATAAAACCCACAACCAGCAGAAGACAGAAAATAATAGATTAGAGCAGAAACCAATGCTATCGAAACCAAAAAAACAATGGAACAGATCAATGAAACCAGAAGCTTGTTCTTTGAAGGAATTAACAAAACTGATAAACCACTAGCGAGTTTGATCAAAAAGAAAAAGGAAAGGCCCAAATAAATAAAATCAAGAATGAAAGAGGAGAGATCACAACCAACACAGCAGAACAAAAATAAGAGAATATTACAAGTAATTATATGCCAATAAAATGGGCAATCTGGAAGAAATGGACAAATTCCTAGAAGCATATAAACTACCAAAACTGAAACAGGAAGAAATAGAAAATTTGAACAGACCCATAACCAGTAAAGAAATCGAATTAGTAATCAAAAGTCTCCCAAAAAACAAGAGTCCAGGGCCAGATGGCATTCCAGGGCAATTCTACCAAACATTTAAGGAAGAGTTAACACCTATTCTCTTGAAGCTGTTCCAAAAAGTAGAATTGGAAGGCAAACTTCCAAACTCTTCCTATGAAGCCAGCCTTGATTCCAAAACCAGACAAAGACCCCACTAAAAAGGAGAATTATAGACCAATTTCCCTGATAAACATGGATGCAAAAATCCTCAACAAGATATTAGCCAACTGGATCCAGCAATATATTAAAAAAAATTATTCACCACGACCAAGTGGGATTTATACCTGGGATGCAGGGCTGGTTCAATATCCGCAAAACAATCAATGTGATTCATCACATCAATAAAAGAAAGGACAAGAACCACATGATCCTCTCAATAGATGCAGAGAAACCATTTGACAAAATACAACATCCTTTCTTAATTAAAAACCTTCAAGAAAGTAGAGATAGAAGGATCATACCTCGAGATCATAAAAGCCATACATGAAAGACCCAACGCTAATAACATCCTCAAGAGGGAAAAACTTAGAACTTTCCCCCTAAGGTCAGGAACAAGACAGGGATGTCCACTCTTGACACTGTTATTGAACATAGTATGGAAGTCTTAGCCTCAGCAATCAGACAACACAAAGAAACAAAAGGCATCCAAATCGGCCAGGAGGAGGTCAAACTTTCACTCTTTGCAGATGACATGATACTCTATATGGAAAACCCAAAAGATTCCACCAAAAAACTGCTAGAACTGATTCATGAATTCAGCAAAGTTGCAGGATATAAAATCAATGCACAGGAGATGCAGCGGAAGATGGCGGTGTAGGAGGACACTGGGCTCACCGCACGTCCTGCTGATCACTTAGATTCCACCTACACCTGCCTAACTAACCCAGAAAACCACCAGAAGACTAGCAGAATGGAGTCTCCGGAGCCAAGCGCAGACAAGAGGCCCATGGAAGAGGGTAGGAAGGGCGGAGAGGCGGTGCGCGCTCCACGGACTGGCGGGAGGGAGCCGGGGCAGAGGGGCAGCCTGCCGGCCAAGCAGAGCCCCCGAGTCTGGCTGGCAAAAGCGGAGGGGCCGGACGGAGTGTGTTCCGACAGCAAGCGCGACTTAGCATCTGGGAGGTCATAAGTTAACAGCTCTGCTCGGAAAGCGGGAAGGCTGGAGGACAAAGGGAGGGAGAGCTGCTGAGCCCCCGGACGACAGAGTTCAGTTTGTTGGGGAACAAAGGCGCTCGCCAGCGCCATCTCCCTCGCCCATCCCCCAGCCAAAATCCCAAAGGGAACCGGTTCCTGCCAGGGAATTTGCTTGATCCGCGCAAACACCCAACGCTGTGCTTCTGCGGAGCCAACCCTCTGGCAGCAGGTCTGACTCCCTCCCGCTGCCACAGGGCCCCTCCTGAAGTGGATCACCTAAGGAGAAGCAAGCTAAGTCTGCCCCTCCTGCCCCCGTGCACCTTGCCTACCCACCCCAGCTAATACGCCAGATCCCCAGCACCACAAGCCTGGCAGTGTGCAAGTAGCCCAGACGGGCCACGCCACCCCACAGTGAATCCCGCCCCTAGGAGAGGGGAAGAGAAGGCACACACCAGTCTGACTGTGGCCCCATCTGTGGGCTGGGGGCAGACATCAGGTCTGACTGAGGCTCCGCCCACCAACTCCAGTTATACACCACAGCACAGGGGAAGTGCCCTGCAGGTCCGCACCACTCCAGGGACTATCCAAAATGACCAAACGGAAGAATTCCCCTCAAAAGAATCTCCAGGAAATAACAACAGCCAATGAACTGATCAAAAAGGATTTAAATAATATAACAGAAAGTGAATTTAGAATAATAATCATAAAATTAATCGCTGGGCTTAAAATCAATGCACAGATATCGGTTGCATTCCAATACACCAACAATGAAGCAACACAAAGAGAAATCATGGAATCGATCCCATTTACAATGGCACCAAAACCCATAAAATACCTAGGAATAAATCTAACCAAAGACGTAAAAAACCTCTACACTGAAAGCTATAGAAAACTTATGAAAGAAAATGAAGAAGACACAAAAAAATTGAAAAAGATTCCATGCTCCTGGATAGGAAGAACATAGGAATATTGTTAAAATATCAATACTACTCAAAGCAATCTACATATTCAATGCAATCCCTATCAAGATAACACCAGCATTCTTCACAGAGCTAGAACAAACAATCCTAAAATTTGTATGGAACCAGAAAAGACCTCGAATGGCCAAAGCAATCTTGAAAAAACAAAACCAAAGCAGGAGGTATCACAATCCCAGACTTCAAGCTGTATTACAAAGCTGTTATCATCAAGACAGTATGGTACTGGCACAAAAACAGACACTCAGATCAGTGGAACAGAATAGAGAACCCAGAAATGGACTCACAAACATATGGTCAACTAACCTTTGACAAAGCAGGAAAGAATATTCAGTGGAATAAAGACAGCTTCTTCAGCAAGTGGTGCTGGGAAAACGGGACAGTGACATGCAGAAAAATGAACCTGGACCACTTTTGTATACCATACACAAAAATAAACTCAAAATGGATGAAAGACCTAAATGTAAGACAGGAAGCCATCAAAATTCTCGAGGAGAAAGCAGGCAAAAACCTCTTTGATCTTGGCCACAGCAACTTCTTACTCAACACATCTCCAGAGGCAAGGGAAACAAAAGCAAAAATGAACTGTTGGGACCTCATCAAAATAAGAAGCTTCTGCACAGCGAAGGAAACAATCAGCAAAACTAAAAGGCAACTGACGGAATGGGAGAAGATATTTGCAAACAACATATCAGATAAAGGGTTAGTATCCAAAATCTATAGAGAACTTATCAAACTCAACACCAAAATAAATTAAATAAATAAATAAATAAATAATCCAGTGAAGAAATGGGCAAAACACATGAACAGACACTTTTCCAAAGAAGACATCCGGATGGCCAACCGACACATGAAAAATGCTCAACATCACTCATCATCATGGAAATACAAATCAAAACCACAATGAGATACCACCTCACAGACTGTCAGAATGGCTAACATTAACAACTCTGGCAACAACAGATGTTAGGGAGGATGCGGAGAAAGAGGATCCCTTTTGCACTGCTGGTGGGAATGCAGATTGGTGCAGCCACTCTGAAAAACAGTATGGAGGTTCTGGGTGGGGGATGGAGTTGTTCTGTATTCTGATTGTGGTAGCAATTTACAGGAATCTGTATATTTGCTGAAATTCTTAGAACTATTCACTAAAAGTCAATTGTACTGTATGACAATTAAAAAATTAAAAAGAAATCAATGTAATTCACCACATTTACAGACTAGAGGAGAAAAATTCTATAATTGCCTTAATGGATGCAGCAAATTATTTGACAATATTTAACCCTCATTTATGACTAAAATGGTCAGCTAACAGTAATAAAAGGATATTTCCTCAACCTTGGTAGGCATGTATGAAAAATCTACAGCTAATATCACACTTCATGGCAAAGCACTGAACATTTTCTATATGACTGGGAGCAGGGCAAGGGAGTCTGCTATCCTCACTCTTCTTTATCATTATTCTGGAGGTCTTAGACATGCAATAGGCAAGGAAAAAGAAAGGCATACGGATTGGATAGGAAAAAAAATGGAATTCACTTTTATTAATGAAGATATCATTCTGTATACTACATTTACAAAAAAATCTATCAAAAACCACATAGGGTACATTTAACAAGGTCACATGATATAAGGTCAATATGGAAACATAAATTATATTCCTATGTAGAGTAACTATTTGGAAAATAGTAGTAAAACAGTATTAGTTAAAGTAGAATAAGAATTTTAAATACATAGGGATAAATTCAACAAAGTATGTGTAAACCCTGTACAATTAAAGTTATTTAAAAAATACTGAGAGAAATTTTAAAAGACCACAATAAATCCCTGTTTCTGGATTATAAAACTGGATTAGATATTGTTAACATGTGTTCAATTCTTCCCAAATTGATCTACAGATTCAATGTCATGCCAATAAAAATACCAGAAGACTTATGTAGGAACAGACAGTTGACTTAGAATCTTATGGAAATGTAAATAACTTTGATTAGCCAAAACAATTTTGAAAGGAACTAGACAATTACCCTCAAATTTTCTTAGGCCCTTCAGCAGCTAACTCCCCACCCCTTACCTTATGCAGCTACTGATATGATTTCTGTCACTATAGAATTTTGTCCATTTTAGGATTTCATATAAATTCAAATAGTATGTATTCTTTTTAATCTTGCTTCTTTCACTCAGCATATTTTTTTAAGTTCTTATTTAAATTTCAGTTAGTTAACATACAGTGTAATATTAGTTTCAGGTGTAGAATTTAGTGATTCAACACTTACATACAATACCCAGTGCTCACCACAAGTGTCCTCCTTAATCCCCATCACCTATTTAACCCATCCCCCCTCTCCACCTCCCCTCTGGTAACTCAGTTTGTTCTCTATAGTTAAGAGTCTTGTTTCTTGGTTTTCGTCTCTTTTTCTTCCCTGTATGTTTGTTTTGTTTCTTAAAATACACCTATGAGTGAAATCATATGGTATTTGTCTCTGACTGGCTTATTTCACTTAGCATAATATTCTCTAGCTGCATCCACATCATTGCAAATGACAAGATTTCATTCTTTTTTATGGTTGAGATATCACCTCACACCTGTCAGAATGGCTAAAATTAACAACACAGGAAACAACAGGTGTTGGTGATGATGCGGAGAAAGAGGAACCCTCCTGCACTGTTGTTGGGAATGCACACTGGTGCAGTCACTCTGGAAAACAGTATGGAGATTCCTCAAAAAGTTAAAAATAGAACTACTCTACCATCCAGCAATTGCACGACTAGGTATTTACCCAAAGGATATAAAAATACTAATTTGAAGGGACAGATGCACCCCAATGTTTATTGAAACATTATCATTACTCAGCATATTTTTTGAAATTCATCCATCAGGATTGTGTAGAACTGGCATAAGCAACAACACATAGATCAATGAGACAGACAAAAGAGTCCAGAAAGAGATCCATGCATAAATACTACATTGATTTTATGGCAAATTTTTAAAAGTTTGTTTGTTTGTTTTGAGAGAGAGAGAGAGCACGCACTCATACAAGCTGGGGAGGGGCAGAGAGAGAGAGAGAGAGGGAGAGGGAGAGAGTGAGAGAGAGAAAGAGAGAGAGAGAATCCCAAACAGGCTCTGTGCTGACAGCAGAGAACTGGATGCAGGGCTCAGTCTCACGAACCATGAGATCATGACCTCAGCCAAAGTCGAACACTTAACCAACCGAGCCACCCAGGCGCCCCGATTTTATGGCAAATTTGCCAAAGTAAATCAAGGAGAAAATGAAAATCATTTTAATAGGGACTCTGGCACAACTGTATATGCTTATTGAAAAAAATTGCCATCATTTTTCATAGTGTAGAGAAATAAACTCGAGATGCATTACAGATGCAACTATAAAGTTAAAACAATATGACTTCTAAAAAAAATAGGACTTCCTAAAAAATCAACATAACATTAGGATAAGCAATGACTTTTTATAAAATGTATAAAAAGGACTAACCTTAAAATAATTGGTAAATGGATTTAATCAAAATTAAAATTCTCTGCTTTTCCAAGAACACTGGTAAGAAAATGGGAGAAAATAATTACACACACATAAAAATACTTCCAAAAGAAGACGTAAAAATGGTTAATAAATGCATGAAAAAATGTTCAACATCATTAGTCATCAGAGAAATGCAAGTTAAACCACAGTGGCATACCAGTACAGACTCACTAAAATGAGTAAAGATTAAGTCCAATGGTACCAGGAGTCTGGGGGATAGAGCCAGCTGGAGTTCTCATCCATTATTACTGGCAGTGTACATTGTTACAACCACTTTACAACACATTTTTGGTGGCTTCTTGGTAAATATACTCATTGCATGCCCAATAATCCTCCTCTTAGATGTTGGTTTACCCAGCAGAAATTAAGCACGTGTTCCACTTGTGTATGAACAAGACTTACATATAAACGTCCACTGCAACTTTACTCATAAAACAGCCAAAATACTGGAAACAACCCAAAGATTCATTAACAGCCCTGGTGGAATTGAATTGGTCTCCCCACCGACAGTGGGAACAGCTTTTCCATCTACATCTGAGGGGTTAACCTGGCATTACCTGAGGAAATGGTAATGATCTCCCCTGAGATAACCACCATATAAGACAGTGCTAATGCTGATTCTCCTTGGGACCCACCCCCACCACCTTTCTTTGCTTCTAGACCTATAACTAGAGTCAAATCCCAGAGGACTCCTAATAATGAGGCATAAAACATGACCCACGAGAAGGTGCACTACACTCAAAAAGAACAATTTAAGTTTTCTAATTTATACCAACAGACATCCAGGGAACACGGATGGATACTGAGGGTGTGGGATAATGGTGGAAGAAACATAAAGTTGGGTCAGGCCGAATTTATTGATATGGGCTCACTAAGCAGAGGTTTTGCATTTAACGCTGAGGCCTGGGGAGTTAGAAAGGGCTCTAACAGTTTGTTGGTTAATTGGCTGAAACATGGACCAAAAGAAGGCCAATCATGAACCAATTGTAAATGCCTGACCTGCCTTGGCTTAACATAGAGGAAGGGATTTGGAGGCTTAGGGACACTGGAATGTTAGAGTGGACTTGTCATTTAAGACCTACTCACCCACACTGAGGGTCCAGAGGACATATCTTTCACTAATACTTTGAGAAATTTGTGAGGGGAACCAGCATCCTTGAAGATCTCTATGATGGCTCTTCTATGTAGGTTAGACTTTAGAGTGGGAACCATAGCCACTCAATTGTAAACCTAGAAGTATTAGGAATATATGGGTCCCAGGGAAATAGGGGGTCAAATGGCAGCACTTGACCACCAAAGATAACATAGGCATGGTTACCATAATGAACATAAGAGTCAAAGTAATCTGACTCATGCACACCCATGGTGTTGGCTAGTTAATCATGATGTTCCTATAAGTGAAATAGAAATTCTTACTTGATCTATATAAGCATAGAAGTTCTAAGTCAACAGAAAGTCTAACTCCAATCATAAAAGCAGTGAATTGCAGTCCTTCAATCAATTCCGAGTTGAGCCAGTTTACAGACCAAGAACCTTTTGAATACATGGGAAGCCAAGTACCCTTTAGGAAGAACCCTGATACACCAGTGAAAATTTATATGGTTAATCTTTCTCCCAGTCTTTCCCAGAGGGACCTATAGCCTTTTAACAGGGTTGTACATTGGGGAAAAGGAAATAACCATACCTTTCAGAGACTACTGGACCTTGGCTCTGAAGTGACACTGATTCCAGAAGACCCATAATGTCACTGTGGCTCTCCAGAGCCAGTCAGAGTAGGAGAGCTTATAGAGGCCAGGTGATCAATGGGAATTTGGCTCAGGTTTGTCTCACAGTAGGTTCAGTGGCTCCCTGAATGCATCCTATGGTTATTTCCCCAGTTGCAGAATATGTAATTAGAATAAATATACTTGACAGGTGGCAAAATCCTCACAATAGCTCCTTGACCTGTAGAGTATGGGCTAGTATGGTGGAAAAGGCCAAGTGGAAGCCATTTACTACTGTCCCTACCTAGGAAAATAAACAAAAAGCAATACACATCCCTAGAAGGATTGCAAAGATAAGTGCCACCATTTGAAAGGTGCAGGGGTGGTGATCTCCATCACATTCCCACTCAACTCTCCTATTTGGGCTGCACAGAAAACAGATAAATCTTAGAGAATGACAGTGTATTATTTTATTATAAGCTTAATCACATGGTGACTCCAATCACAGCTGCTGTACCAGATGCAGTCTCATTGCTTGAGAAAATTAACACATCCTTTGGTACCTGGTATGCAGCTATTGATCTAGCAAATGCATTTTTCTTCCATACTTGTCCATAAGGCCCACCAGAAGCAGTTTGCTTTCAGCTGGTAAGGCCAGTGATATATATATATATACATATACCTCTTTAGGGTTATAGCAACCCTCCATCCTTATGTCATCATTTAGTTCGCAAGGATTTTGTCTTTCCCTCCCGCAAGATATCACACTAGTCCGTTACACTGAGGACATTATGCTGACTGGACCTAGTGAGTGAGAAGAAGCAGCAACTACTCTAGGCTTATTGGTATGACACTTGCACTTCAAGGTGGGAAGTAAATCTAAAATTCACTTCTACCTCAGAATGTTTAGGGGTCCTGTTACTTAGGACATGTTGAGATATCCCTTCTAAGATGAAGAATAAGTTGTACCTGGCTCTCCTACAACTAAGAAAGAGGCACAATACCTCTTTGGATTTTGGAGGCAACATATTCCTCACTCGAGTGTTACTCCAATCCATTTACCAAGTGACCTGAGAAGCTGCTAGTTTTGAGCAGGGCCCAGAAGAAAAGGAGGCTCTGCTACAGGTCCAGGTTGCTGTACGAGCTGCTCTTCCACTTGGGTCTTATGATCCAACAGATCTGCTCGTGTTCAAATTGTCAGTGGCAGAGAGAGAGATGCTGTTTGGAGCCTTTGGCAGGTCCCTAGAGATGAATTACAATGCAGGCTTTTAAGATTTGGGGGCAAGGCTCTGCCATCACCTTCAGATGAGAAATAGCTTTCCTTTTGAGAAATAACTTTCCTTTTGAGAAATAGCTCTTGGCCTATTACTAGGTCTTAATAGAGACCAAATGCTTGCTCATGGGCACCATGTTACCACGTGACCTGAGGTAACTGTCACGACCTGGTTGTTCTCTGATCATCAACCCACAAAGTGAACCTGTACACCAACACTCTATCAAACAGAAGTGATATATACAAGATCAGGCCTGAGCAGACCCTGAAGTAAGTTACATGAAGAAGTAGCCCAAGTGTCCAAAGTCCCCACTCCTGCTCCACTGCCTTCTCTCTCCCAGCCTGCATATACAGCCTCATGGGGAGTTCCCTGTGATCAGTTGACAGGAGAAGAGAAGACTCAGGCCCGGCTTACAGATGGTTCTGCATGGTATGCACATCTGACTGTGGACAGCTACAGCACTGCTGCCCCTCTCTGAGACATCCCTGAAGGCAGCAGTGAAGGGAAATCCCCCCGTGGGCAGAACTCTGGGCAGTGCACCAGTGGGCAGTTTGGGCAGTTTTTCACTTTGTTTAGGAGAAATGGGAAGATGTGGGATTACATAACAATGTGTGGTCTGTGGCCACATGGTCAGGGACTTAGAAGGAACATGATTTGAAAATAAGTGACAAAGAAATTTAGGAAAGAGGCATGTGGATCGGACTCTCTGAATGGCCAAAAAAACACAAACATATTTGTGTCCCATGTGAATGCTCACCAAAGGGTTACCTCAGCAGATGATTTTAACAAATAGAATGACCCATTCTGTGGATACCAGTCAGCCTCTTTCCCCAGTCACCCATCATGACCCAATGGTTTCATGAACTTCATTAAAGTAGTTATGGTTGCAGTGTGGCAGTTACACTTGGGCTCAGCAACAAAGACTTCCACTCACTATGCATGACCAGGCTACAGCAACAATTAATTGCCCAATCTGCAGTGGTAAGACCAACATCGAGCCCTGAGTATGGCACCTTTCTCTGAGGTAATCAGCCAGCTACCTGCATGTCAGAAGGTGGTCCATCACATTGAACTGTTTCCATCAAGGAAGGGGCAACATTTTATCCTTACTGGAGTGGACACTATGCATACAGATTTTCCTTCCCTGAACACAATGCTTCCATGGACTTACAGAAAGCTTTATTCACCATCACTGTATTCTACACAGCATTTCTTCTGATCAAGGAACTCACTTCATAGCAAAAGAAGTGCAGCAAGGGGCCCATGGTCATGGAATTCACTGGTATTACCATGTTCCCCACCATCTTGAAGAAGCTGTCTTTTTTGTTTGTTTGCTTGTTTATTTTTGAGAGAGAGAGCGGGGGGGGGGGGGCGGTGAGGGGCAGAGAGCGAGGGAGACACAGAAACCAAACCAGTCTCCAGGCTCTGAGCTGTCAGCACAGAACCCAACCAGAGCTTGAACTCACGAACCACAAGATCATGATCTGAGCCAAAGTCGGACACTTAACCAACTGAGCCACCCAGGTGTCCCTTGAAGAAGCTGTCTTAATAGAATGGTGGAATAACCTTTTCAAGACTAAGTCACAGCACCAGCTAGATGGCAATACCTTGTAGGGCTGAGGCCAGGCTCTCCAGAAGGCTGTATATGCCCTGAATTAGTGTCCAACATATGATGTTATTTCTCTCATAGCCCAGATTCATGGGTCCAGGAATCAAGAGGTGGAAATGGGAGGGGCAGAACTCACTATTAACCTTAATGACCTACCAGCAAAAGTTTTGCTTCCTGTTCCCACAACTTCATGTTTTGCTGGCTCAGAGGGCTTAGTCCCAGAGGGAACAGTACTTCTCCCAGGAGACAAACGATTCCATTGACTGTAAACCAAGACTGCCACCTGACCAATTTGGGCTCCTCATGCCTCTGAATCCACAGGCAATGAAGGGAGTTATGGTGATGGCTGGGGTGATTAATCCTGTTAACCAAAGGGAAATTGGACTACTACTTCACAGTAAGTCAGAGTAAAATGGCAAGTAAGAGTGTCTGGAATACAGGAGATCCCCTAACATGTCTTTCAGTACTACAATGCCCTGTGACTAAGGTCAGTGGAAAACTACAACCCAATCCAGGCAGAACTATTAATGGTTCAGACCATTTAGGAATGAGGGTTTTGGGTCACACCACCAGATAAATAACTATGACCAGATGAAGTACTTGCTGAAGGCAAAGGCAATAGAATGGGAGGTGGAAGAAGATGGTTACAAATACCAGCTGCAATCAGGTGAACAATTATAGAGACAGGACTGCAAGAGCCATGACTACTTCTTTTGCTATGAGTACAGTTGTATTCATATTTCCTGTTTTCTTCTTTCCATTTTCCTCTTTCCTATTCCCTTATCATGTGGCATGAAATACTGAACTTATTTCACAGTATCTAGGTATTGTTAATTTCACATCATAGTATTTAACTTACAGGATATCAAGAAGAGTAAAAATCACCCAAGGGCTTTATATACTCTTCTGGGGATGGGGTAAATATGTAAATCCCATATCCTATTGGTTCTGTTTCTCTGAACAGAACCCTAATACAGATTCCATTCTAGGATGGATTGTATGCACCGAACCAGAGATCTTTTCTTGGGTCTGGGAACCAAGAACTGGAAGCCAGAGTGGCACCACATATCACCATTTCCTATGACTCACTGGGGTGGTCTGTACTTCCTGTCCCATTCAATTCTGTAATGTTAGAGGTTCTGATCCCCAAAGGGGTCACATTTTCACGAGGGGACAAAGCTAGAGTCCCAGTGGAATTATAAGCTAAAGCTGCCACTTGGGATTTTTGGGCTCCTTGTGTCCCTTCTCTAATAGCAAGAAGAGGTGTCACAGTCTTGGAAGGTGTAATTGAGCCCAATCATTGAGAAGAGGTAGGACTGTTGTTAAATCATGGAGATGCAGGGAATATGTATGGAACCCAGGTGATCTCTTTTGGTGCTCCTTGGTATTCTCTAGCCCCACTGTGACTTTAAATGGAGAGACCTCAGCAATCCCTGCGTGAGAATGGTGACTAGACACTCTGGTGCTTTGCATACAAGAACCTGGGTGTAGACACTGGGTTATCACCCAAAGCCAGCAGAATATTATCTAAAGGTGAGGGAAACTAGAATGGATAGTGGAGGAGAGAGACAATAAGTGTCAATTTCAGCCCCAATACCAAACACGGTAGTAGGGACTGTGCTTCATCTCACTAATTTCCCTCTTATAACGTTTCCCACAGGCAGAGATGCCTATTCGCATCCTGGATGAGCTGTTCCCAGAACATAGATGGAAAAGTGATTCAGGGCAATGCAAAAACTGGACTGTGAAATATCCAAATAAGCCACTTTTTTAAAAAAAAAGTCTATTTTTGAGAGAGACAGAGCGTGATTGGGGGAGGGGCAGAGAAAGAGGGAGACACAGAATCTGAAGCAGGCTGCAGGCTCTGAGCTGTCAGCACAGAGCCTGATGTGGGGCTCGAACCCACCAACCGTGAGATCATAACCTGAGCCAAAGTTGGATGCTTAACTGACTGAACCACCCAGGAGCCCCAAATAAGCCACTTTGATTCTCCTTCAAGGAAAGTCTTGCTGAACAGCTGTGGAGATTATAATCAGCAGAGAGTCTCCAGATGTCAGCTATTTAGGATAGCCTCAGTTGCCTTCCCAGGTCACCCCACATCCAGTGAATGAGCAAGAGAGGGTATGAAGACCTGGCCATTTTGGGCCAAATCTGTCACGCAGTATTTATTCCAGAGCTCCCTGCTGGGCTGGCCATGGCTTCAGTGCAGTACCATTTCTCTCTGCACAACTGACTTCCTCCCCTTTTCACAGTAGTTGGTCCCTATCAAAATCTCACAATCTAAGCTCTAACTTTGCTTCTGGAGAATTCAGACTATCACAGTGAAATAACTACTGAAAGCACTTGATAGCCCTAGGGTGAGGGAAACAAAGGAAAGAACAAAGGAAAGTGGTTTATCAATATGCTGGTGATTCAAGGAGGTCCCTTGCAGAGCAGGGCAAGGGACCAGTTGCTGGTCAGAAATCAGAGGAGGACCACCGTGCTAAGCTCAGAGCTGCAAGTCAGACCTCTGAGGGTGTCAGTGACCAAGAATGAAGGTGGTTCTAAAGAGCCAACAAAACTGGAGTCCAAAACCAAACTTGGCTACTAGAATGAATGGCCCCAGCCAAAATGATAGAGTTACTTTCGGCACACAGAAACCTAACTCCTTTCCCCCCTCATCCAGCACTCTAGGCTACTTCTACTGCCCTCTGTTGGTACAGTTACCCACAAGAAAACAGGTGGAACAGAAGAGGGATCTGTAGAGGCATATCCCTGACATTACATCTAGAGTACAAAGGTGGGAGGAGGATTAGAGCTGATAGACACCAGCTTAAAAATATCTCCTTGCTGTGCCTTTGCCCAGGAAATAAAAACAGACAACTTCCGAGGGAAAAAAAAATGAAGTTTTAATATTGCTTAAAACATGAAGAGTTAGAAAGTACATGCTAGAAATCCTCTGGTGTGATATTAATGCTTATGATCCTGATATGAGGGATCGTTAAATTTTTCTTTAAACAGTCAGACATGCTCTAATGTTTCTGTACTATTAAAAGAAGTGCTAGATATTTGTTTAATGCGACAGGAGTTTTTAGCCTTCCTCTTCCTCCTCCCGCTCTTCCTCTTCATTCAAAACTTTCTTACCAAGTATAATTAGGAAAAGTAAAACGAAAAGAGTTAAAGGAATGAACCACAATAATATCAGGTAGTCCAGCCATTTCTCTCCTTCTGATGCCACCTGGTTCTGAGGAGGTGGCCCGCTGTCAATACTGCCTCCATGGCCCACATGCTGGCACTTGGGAGGTGCCCATCCATAGTTGCAGTGGCAATGCTGCTTATTATTGCAGACTCCGTTCATGTGGCAGGTCTCATCAGCCTGACAGCTTCGCGGTGGATAGGTCATGTTGACACACTTCTTGTGGATGCATATCTTTTTTTGACCACACACTGTGCCATCTTTCACTTGGCCAATATCAGGTATGGACATCCCTACATGATAATCAGTGCCCCAGCAAGTGATGTTTTTGAGGTGAAGTTGATGCACTGTAGAATGCTGTATCAGACTAGGAATTACTTCAACATTCTCACACTGTACTCTCCCACAGAGAATATCAGGGGCCTCACATCTTACGTATATTAGGTCTGCGATATCACAGTGACCAAATCGATTTCCTTGGGTGTTGATTTCTCTGTAGCATCTCTGAGATGCACTCCTTGCGTCTTTGCCAAAAATCTCCCTGCACTGCTTGTCATGGTTGGGACATCTCCCTTCATAGCAGTAGGCACCATCACCACAGGGAACCCCGTCCTGCACGTATACATCTTCTGGGCACCGATGAGATGTCCCATTACACCATTCGGGGAGGTCACATTCACTCATCTGCTGTCTGCACACAGTCCCTGATGGCATGAACTTGCAGTCTTTGCAACAAATTCCAAAAGTACAAGCAGCTCCAGGCTTCAGAGTACAGTTCAACAGACAACAGGGGTCATTTAAACACTGGTGTATGGTGCCACAGTCACACTCCTCTCCTTCTTCAATCACTAAGTTCCCACAAAACTGTCCCATAGAGATATTCGCAGAATGTGGAGATGACCTAATACATGATCCTCTAGAGAGAGTATTGTCCCAGTACCGGGCATAACTGCAATTGCTGAACTTAGTTGTCACCTTCCGGGAAGGATACATTAGGCACCACTGAAGCCCACACACACATTGTTCAGTATCATGAGACATACCCAAATTATGACCAAGTTCATGGGACACAGTAAGTGCAAAATAAAACAGACTGTCTCCTTCAAAAACATCAACTCCACTATTAAAAGGGCGTTGGCATATCCCTCCAACGTAGGCAACTCCAAGCTTTGTGCCAAAACGTTTTTTTATGAAAAGATGGGCAGTATCATGGTGCAGTCGGGCATCAAGATTGACAGACTTCCAAAGGGCAAAATCCTCCACAAGCTGATCTATCTGATCAGCGACAACTAGGTTTCTTTCACTCCAGATTTCAATCCCAGTCAAAACTACATCAACCTCCAAAGAGTAATATAAGATATCTAGTATATTGATAACATCAAATACTTCACGCTGTACTACTGACACGTTACTTTCGTAGTACAGGAATCGATTATGGTCCATGACTACACCCAGCTCAAGAAACCGCAAGTGGGTCCACCAGCCGGTATAAGAACTTTGTATCAGAGTGGAATTATATGAGGCTCTCAACTGCAAATGTCGTGCTATTTCCTCTTCTGTTAGCCCACATCTCATAGGTGGGAATTGTGTATCATCACTATCTATCTTATATACCAGGTGTTCAAATGTGGCAGAAAACCTAACTGGCTCAATTTCATAAGCAAGGTCATTTATCTGCAGCATTCCTCGAAAACCTCCAGAACAGGTACTGAGGGCAACCAGGGATTCAGGGACTCCTTCCACATAACCATGATAGTAGCAGTCGTCAGGAACAAAAGGCTGATCCTGGTGGGGGGCTTGCTGGTCTGTGTAGGTGAACACCAGGAAGTGTTTAGAAATCAAGAGCTTCTTGACCTTCATGTGGACAATGTGTCTCTGGCCCCCAAACTGCAAGCTGTAGGAGAGCCAGCCTGGAGCCTTTATACCTCTGTCCCTGCCAGTCACCTTCAAGGGGACCACCAATTCTGGGGAGGAGAAGTGCTGGGAGGGCCTGTCTTGAGAGTGGCCAGAAATGAACAGAGACATCCCAACCCAGAGTAGCAGAAGAGTGATCCTGATGTGCACCAAGGCCTCACCCACTGCCATTATGGAGTTGTCATTATGAAGCCACCTGTCCAGGGCAGAAGAGGGCAGGGTATGAGGTACTGCTGGTCTGGCTCCTCCCTCTGAGCTGCTTAGGGTGCAGGGTTGACCTTTATGGATCTGTGTCCTAGAAGAGGTGGACCATCAGAGTTGCAGTGCTGAAAGTGGAAATAAAAAAGAAGAGCTAGGATGGGGTTGGTGGGGTAGGAAGGGTGGGATAGAGAGAGAAGAAAGTGAGGTAAAAGTGATTCTTCAATTGGAATGAGGCTAGAATTAATAAAATGCCCGAGACTGTTATACATATGCACATATACATATGCATATATATGAGTATATACATATGCACACATATACATATGCGTGTGTGTGTGTGTGTGTGTGTGTGTGTGTGTGTGTGTGTGTGTGTAGGCAGGCAGGGGGTGGTAGAGGACAGGTTTCTAGAGGAAGAAATGAAGGAGGTTAGTCATAAATAATGGTTGAAACTGGATGGTGGATAGATAAAAATTGATTACATACTGTTTTCTAAACATGTAAACCGGCAATGAAATGTTCCCTATTAAAAGACAGACATCTGACTTCCCGATTACTCCTCCAACCAAAAATCTACCAGTACCCTACTATCTTCAGGAGGCATGTGGACAACCCATCCAAAACCCACCGATTTTTCTGTCTCTTTTTTCCACACGGTTTATTCTATCTCCCCTTTACTTGTGCAGGACATCTGATCTCCCATTGTATCCGAGGTTAGCAGTCAAAGTAAGTGTCACTTAAGGGACTCATTAATTTTGGGAGACCCCTTCCAATCAAGACAGATTTTTATTTTAAAATGCATTCTTATCTGTAGAAAAACTCTGGACATCCAACGAATGGCAGCCACACTGATAGGGAAGCAGGGAATGCGTTGCTATTTTGAGACAAGGCAAACAGCCCAACTGCCTCCAATCACAGCATGCAGGCAGCAGCCTTCTCTCTACCCAGCTCAGCTGCATCATGCTTTCAATCATAAGAGACTCATCTTAGATGTATAAATATAGATTCTATTCTATATTTTTTCATGGCCAGTGATTTAGCTGAATTCTCTAGAGAAAGATGGATTGAGAAGCTTAAACCTAGAGTCAGTTCATTAAAACGTTCAAAAGGCCACACACAGTTCAGGTGGACTTATGTCATTCCTGTTGAAAACATAAATTTTGGTTCAGGAAAAAGTTAAATTTGTTCATTCACTAACTTTTATTAAAAGTATCAATAATTTATTGAATATTTGAAAGCAAAAATTAAATTTGGAGACACACTGGAACATATATACTGGTGACATGAATATTCCAAATAAGTACACAAATGGGGTCAGCAGTATAGAGTATGAAAAATATCCTTAGCATTATAATGTCAAGAACTCCTGTCCACATTTGGATGCTTTTTCAGAACTGATGGATGGCTACTGGAAGCCAAGAATACTAAATGAATCCTTTCAGGGAAAAGATCTCTGGTAGAGGTGAAATCCTAATTACTAGATTTCCTCTCCATTTCTCTCTTCATAATATACTTGGTATATGCTATAGATCTGGGAATATTAAGATGAGAATGTCAATCAGAGAGAGACAAATATCCTATGTAGAATTTAAGATACCAAACAGATGAACGTAACAGGAAGGGGTGGGGGAATAGAAGAGAGGGAAACAAACCACAAGAGACTCTTAATGATAGAGAACAAACTGAGGGTTGCTGGAGGGAGGTGGGTAGGGGATGGGCTAGATGGGTGATGGGTACTGAGGAGGGCCCTTGTTGGGATGAGCACTGGGTGTTGTATGTAAGTGATGAATCACTGAATTCTACTCCTGAAGCCAATATTGTATTGTATGTTAACAACTAAAACTTAAAATTAAAAAGAATAAATTATATTTAAAAAAGGATGAGAATGTGTGAGTTGGAAGAGGGATATTAAAGATAAAGCATTATATGGACGCCTGGGTAGCTCAGTCGGTTAAGCATCTGACTCTTGATTCCCGCTCAGGTCATGATCTCACAGTTTGTGGATCCAGTCCCACATCTCTGCCCCTCCCCTGCTTGTGCACATGTGCACATGAGTGCATGCTCACACACATACGTGTGCTCTCTCTCAAAAAAAAAAAGACAAAGCATTATAAAAAGGAGAATAACCTATATTAAGCTTTGTCAGAAATATGATGCGGCAATAATAGAGAAGTTCATTGCTGAGAATCTTTGAGACACATCAGACTGTCAACATTGCATTGCTCCAAAGATGAGCCTTGAAGGAACACTGTGTTACCACAAACTATGTGAACTGATGTCACTCCAAAGCCCTCCTTTCTACAGTTACCAGCACTTCAAGCAGTGTTAAGGTTTTCCTCTTAATCAATACTTAGCTCTTCTATTTCCAGCAGCTATTTCAAATTGCCCCAAACCCTTATCTTCCCAAGTCTCCTCTCATGCCCAGTCACAGACTCATTTCAGTGTTTCTCAAGCTTAGGTCACAAGCCATACAGGGTCATGAAGTCAATTTAGTGAGCCACAACCAATTGACACAATACTAAATATCAGAGAGCCTCACACAGATCAGCACCCCCTGCTGTTACCTACCACCACAGAAGCTATAGCAGCATTCTATTGACACTTGTTATATAATTATCAATTATTTCCTGAACTCCAAAACTAAAATTTATACTTTGTCTATCAAGCTGGAGATGGGATCTGCACATTATATTTCTCCGTTGTTATTTGGCTTCCTGAAATTTTTATCAACACGGATTCAAGAGAGAGAATCAAACGCAAGAAAAGAAGACAAGGAACTTGTCATTACCTATCTGCCTGCCTGCTGTTACGTTCTGTAAATTCCCAGCCATGATGCCTTGCTCTGGTGGGGAGAGTTGGTTACCACATTCCCAGAACCAGCTCCATTAAGCCCTAACAAAGGTATGAGTGCTAGATGAACAGTGTGCCCTTCTCAGAAGTCTGAGCACCAGATGTACAGGACCATCCTCCAGTACCCCAGGTGACCCACACTAGCTAGCCAGTGTCCCTTCCTCAGATGTTCCAGGCATACTACAAAGCACCCTGATATAAGCCCCATGTGTATAGCACTTCTCTCTCTGAGATCTGAGTCACAATTCTGGAAGACCTTCTTCCAAGTCGCTAAGTATCAGCTCACCAAGTCCCCCAGTACCAGCTCAGCATCACCTTATGGGAAGAACAGCTATTAGCTCTACAGAACCCCTTTTCTGATTTCCTAAGTTACCAACATGACCAGAGCAAAGCCCTATCTTCTACAGTCCAGATCTATGAGGCCCATTATGAAACTATCCATTTATGATAACCCCATCCTCTGCCCTTCCCTACCCCCCCCCCAATCTTAGGCATAGAGCTTTTTCTAGCAACTAATACCTCTGTGTACCTCAGCACTTCCTTTTCATCTTTCCAGTCCTTTAGAAACTTTTCAAGAATTCCTTTAGATTAATTACTCTTGGTAGGCTTTTCTTTCCTGGACTAGATCTTGACAGCTACAGGACTTGGTACCAAGAGTGGTGCCAAGAGAGACAGACACCATTGGACTCTGGGATTGGTATGGGCATGTCCATGACTTTACACACTGCTGAACTCCTGTCCAAAGGGGAATGAGCATGCAATGACATCACAATGAACTGAATTACCAGCCAATGTTTACTGTGATGAAGTGTACTACTGAAGCAAATGTGTAGGCACCAAGTGTGATGATGGCTGGAGCAAATGTGTGGGGACCAAGTGTGATGATGGCTGGAAGTACCTCAAAGACTGTTCTGGAGAATTTGCACAGTGAGGCTCAAGGCTCTAAACTCTCAGCTCAAAGAGCTGATAATGATAGACCTAAAAGAATCTCTCATTGGTTTTGGCCATAGAGTCAGTTTTACCAAAAAAAAAAAAAAAAAAAAAAAAAATCAAACTTTAATTGTGAAGTTACAGAGCCACAACATAAGTTGAATGTGTAGATTTGCCAAGACTCTGATGGGAAAGTTAGAACACTGAGAAGGCAAAAAACCTTGACGCTTGCAAAGAAGAACTCCAGATGGACTTAACTGATTCTGAGTATCTTGATCCTCCCAAGTGTCCCTGAGTCTCAGTTACTGGGAGAGGAGCCAGTCTGAAGAGCCTAGACACCTATAGCTTGAGACCCTGTCCCTTCTGTGGAAGTTACTCTGCAAGGAGATACCTAGTCTCCTGAAGACATACTCTTACCATCCTTTATTGGCTCTAGATGCAAATCAGAATCTAATTCAACACATTCCAGAGGAACAAATTCAACATCTGAATTGAGAGGAAGGAACTTCTACACCAAAATAATGATAATATTTTACTAATTTATATTGGCAAAAGGGGGGGGGCATTATATTAATAACAGAAAAGCTAAAGTAGTTAGATAAAGATATATTTAGTATGATAAAATTCAACACGAATTTGTATCTATTTAATAAATACCTTCAAAATATATAAAGAAAACATTGAGAAATCAAAAAGAAATAGAAAAATACAAAATCTACTTATAAATATTAACATACTTCTCTCAGCAACTGAGAGAAAAATCACCCACAAAAAAAGGATAAGGAAATAGAAGATTTAAGCAAGGCTAATCAAATTAACCTGACACATGTAAAACACTACAGCCAACAACTGCAGAACAGGTATTAGGTTCAATTGCACATGAGATATTTAGCAAAATAGATGATATCCATGGTCATAAAGGAAGTCTCAACAATGGTAAAAATAAAAATCGCATAATATATGTTCCTTAACTACAGAATTTTTAAAAACTGGATAGGAAAAAGAGCTAGAAAATAGCCATTTCTTTCAAAATTAAAGAAAAGCCTTCTAAATAAGCCATGGTCCAAGTATGATCAAAATATGTAATTAAAAATATTTTGGACTGAATGAAAATACAACATATTATATTTGTAGAATACAGTTAAAGCAATGCTTATATGGAAATTTCTGTATTTCAAGGTATATATTAGAAAAGGATAGTAGGGGTGCCTGGGTGGCTCAGTTGCTTAAGCCTCTGACTCCTGATTCCGGTTCAGGTCATGGTCTCACAGTTTGTGAGTTGGAGTCCCACATCGAGCTCTGCGCTGACAGTGTAGAGCCTGCTTGAGATTCTCTCTCTCTTCTTCTCTCTGTCCCTCCTCCATGCTCTCACTCTCTTTCTCTCAAAAATAGATAAGTATTTTTTTTAAAAAGGAGAAAGATTGGGGGCGCCTGGGTGGCTCAGTTGGTTGAGCGCCGACTTCGGCTCAGGTCACGATCTCGCAGTCTGTGAGTTCGAGCCCCGCATCGGCCCCTGTGCTGACAGCTCAGAGCCCGGAGCCTGTTTCAGATTCTGTGTCTCCCTCTCTCTGACCCTCCCCCGTTCATGCTCTGTCTCTCTCTGTCTCAAAAATAAATAAACGCTAAAAAAAAAAAAAACAAATTTAAAAAGGAGAAAGATTGAAAATATTTTATGTAAGATATAATGTCACAAAGCTAGAAAGATGAGAGCTAATTAAACTTTAATAGATAAAATTTTAAAATAAACATGGGAGGGGGGCCTAGGCAGCTCAATCAGTTGAGTATCCGACTCTTGGTTTCTGCTGGAGTCATGATCCCAGCATTATGGGATCGAGCCCCACGTGTGCTCCATGCTGAGTGTGGAGCCTGGTTGAGATGCTCTCTCTCTCTTCCCTTGCCCCTCTCCCCTGCTCATGCTCTATCTCTCTCTAAAATAATAAAATAAAATAAAATAAAATAAAATAAAATAAAATAAAATAAAATAAAATAAAATAAAATAAAATAAAATAAAATATAAATAAAAATAAAGATGGGAGTACAAAACAATAAAACAAAAATATACTAAAAAGAAAATAAAGTCAAACACTGGTTCCTTATAAGGAACTGACAAACACTTAGCAGTACTGATCAAGAACTAAATTGAGAAAATACAAATTGCCAGTAAGTGTTCCTATAGTAGTTTCTATTATGTATAAAATAATAATAATAATAATAATAATAATAATAATAATGATGCAGTGGTCTGGAACTGGACCAGCAATATCTCAAGAAATGCCTGTATTTAATCTTCCCTCCTCTGTATAATTACCGTACAGCCTGCAGTCACCCTTTGAAATCAAAGTTGTTAAGTTAGCTTTGGTACTTGGCCAATCAGTAGGCTGAATATTAGGACAATGGAGACAGAGGTTGTGGGTGATAGGTGTTGGTTGAAATTATCAAGGGGGATTTTGTGTGTGTGACCAAAAGTATTATACAGAGGGTTTCATTTTGGTTTTAAGAATTTTTTTAAAATTGCAAATCAAAAAGCCTAGTTCTGTAGGCATTTCAGTTCAGTTTCTAGCTCTGATTTCTTCTTTTTTACGTATAAATCAGACTACATTTAGCAATAATTTTAAGGGGCCTTTGACTGGTCCCATTTACAAAACTGATTAATTAAACATTTAAGCTGCTTATAAAAATAATGGAAATTTAAACACAGGAATAAATTTGTCAATAAGTTTGAAAATTTAAGCAAATTTTCATGGGAAAATTTGGGAAACTTCCTGGGGAAAATTCCTTGAAAAACCAAACAAAAGTAATAGAAAAATTAAACAGTTCTACATTAATTAGAGTTTGAATCTATATGAAAAATATAAATTAAAAACAATATATCCTTTCACAAAATCTCTGGTATAGTGGGTTCTCAAAGTGTTTTTTGAGGTAATACAAATGACTGAATGGTGATAAAACAGAGACATATCCTAATCAAACTTTACTAATTACGTTTCAGCAATTGCTTCAACAGTAGTAACCTAAGAGCAATGACTGAATGTTTAGGAATTACAGACATTTGTGCCACGATCAAAGGCTTTGAAGATACAGGGATAATGATAACCAATCACACCCATATTTCACTCACCTGTTTTGCATGTGCAAGTGGGTTGAAGAGTTACTACTAATTTTCTTAAACAAGGCAGGGGTGATTGTAATTACACCTGCTCTTTCAGTTCCGATTTGTTTACTCACAACCCAACACAACTAAATCTATTATGTAGGTAATAATTATGTAGCTAATAATAGTTAAGAAGGGTTGAAAGCAAAAGATAAATCATATGAACACCAAGATATAAAAAAGAGAGCAAACATTAACAAAAATAAATCTGATGACAACATATTAGAAGATGACAAGGTGAATAGAATTGTTGGATCACTATATTGTACACCTCAAATTAATACAACACTATTCATTAATTATACTGGAATTAAAAAGATTGTTTTAATTTAAAAAAACTGACAAGGGGCACCATGGTCAGTCAGTTAAGCCTCTGATTCTTGATTTTGGCTTAGGTCATGATCTCATGGTTCATGAGTTCAAGCCCTGTGTCGGGCTCTATACTGATAGTGTAGAGCCTGCTTGGGATTCTCTTTCCCTCTTTCTCTGCCCCTCCCCGACTCATGCTCGCTCGCTCTCTCTCAAAATAAATAAATAAACTTTAAAAAAAAGATGATAAGGGAAATATTGACAAAGATAAAGAGGTATCAATCAAGGTAAAGAGGAACAATATTTAATATAGGAAGAAACATTCCATGGTATTTTGTATGCACCTAATAGCAGAGCTTCAAAATATGTGAAGCAAGAGTTGAGAGGTCAAAAAGAAGAAATAAAAAACCCAGTATCATATTTGGAGACCTTTACTTAGAACAAGCAAGAAAATAAGAATTAAATGACATTAAAGTGTCCCAATCAATACATACAGAACACTATACTCAAAAACTGCAGGATACACATCATTTTCAAATGTATGTAGGGCATAAAGCAATTCTAAAAGAATACAAATTGTACAACAGATGCACTTTTGGTTTCTGCTCTGGCATGTAAAAAGCTTGCAAATCATCACTCCCACCCTCACAAAAAGAAAAAACATGAAAAAACTGAAAAATCAATGACCTTTCTTAGGTCCATCAGACCAATGAGACCACAGGACAAACAAACTGGATAAAGCAGAGAATAGGGATGAGCTTCTCTAAAGCAGAAGTGGTTGGAGCCAATGACACATAAATGGTGACTTCAGTGAATTCCTGGAGTGTTGACTAACATCATTATTAAAAACTCTTGAGGTCTCACTCTAAGGGGAGCCTCTATACTGCCATAAGTCTGATCTCCAAAAAACCTACCAGATACTCATAATAAAAATCAGGGGGGAAAAATAACCAAATGTTTGACCAAGAAGAGGAGAAAAGCAATCCGGGGACATATGGTGAAGGTAACAGTAACCACTTTGAAATACACCCAGAGTGTCCTCAAAACAAAGGCCTACCCAGCAAGGGGAACAACTTCACCAGAGCCTTATTCAACTTGAGGGAAGTGAAATTACCCAACTTCATCCCCCTTTAGCCTTCTTATGTCACCTAAGTTTGGGGATGGGGAGATAGGAGAGCTTAAATGCCCAAGTTCATAGTCCAGGGGCACAGGACCACTACAAGACTGAGACCTAATCTAAGAACACAGAATGCTTCCCATTCTCCCACTCCTTTTACCACACCAAAAGGGCTTCTGTACAAGTGGATTACACCTGAAAGAACTATAAAACATAGACTCTGTTTTAAGGAGTTTCTCAGGAAATCCTAAGACAATATGGTAGACAAAAACAAGGACACTAGAAGAAATCGAAACTTCTCACACCTGCAGCTACAGGAAAGAATAAACACAGCCTAACTTCTGGTCAAATAAACACTAAAGGCCTATCTATCTCATTGTCTATTGCCCAATATATCATGTCTGGCTTTCAACAAAAAATTACAAAGCATGTTAAAAGGCAGGGAAAAAAAAAAAAAAACCAGTCTGAAAAAACAAAGCAAGCATTAGAGTCAGACTCAGATATGGCAAGTTTTTGGAATTACCTGAATGGGAACTTAAATAACCATGATTAATATGCTAAGGGGTATAACAGAAAAAGTTGATAATATACAAGAATGAGTAATATAAGCAGAAAATGGAAACTCTAGGAAACAATCGAAAGGAAATGACAAGATATCAAAAACATGATCACAGATATGAAGAAGGCTTTTGATGGGCTCATGAGTAGACTGGAACATGGCCAAAGAAAGAATCAGTGAGAGCTTGAAGATATGTCAACAGAAACTTCCTAAACTGAAATGGAAAGAAAAAAAACTGGGGGTGTGTGGGGGGAGACTATCCAAGAACTGTGGTACAATTAGAACAGGTGTAATATATACATAAAGGGAATAAAAATCAGAGAAGAGAAAAAGAAGCAGAAAAAAATATTTGCAGTAATAATGGCTGAGAATTTTTCCATAGTTAATGATAGAAACCACACCACACCAGGAATCTCAGAGAACTCCAAGCAGCAGAAAGAGCAAGGAAAGTATACCTAGGGAAACGCTGAGTTTCTGGTGCAGCATGTACAGAGACTGGAAGTCATGACTCCATCATAGCAAACAAGTAAAAAGCTGAACACACTAAAAATTACTAACTTCTTTGAGGTCCATAAGAGAACTGAAGTCATGGAAAAACCGCTGTCTCCAAAACTGAAGAGACCAACAGTGAATATGGAAACCCATAACTTTCCAGAGCAGAAAGCCACAAGCAGAAATATCTGTGGGAAACTGGAATGGATAGGAAAACTTAAACCGTAATTGATGAATTACTGAAGGCTAGGTGTGGACAAGTCTGAGACTTAAAAATTATAGGGAAGGCCAGTTTAGAGGGCCCCTCACACTTCTGGGAGTTTTACCTCCATGAACCTACCAGGTTCTCATGCTGACGTCAAAGAAAAATCCCCTCCTTGTTCTGGCAGGAAGAGATGAAAGTAGCCATAACTGAAATACATCCAGAGCATTCTATTCTTTTTAATAAGGCTTAAAGAACAACTATTTCCCAGTTTAATCTACTGAGGTTATCAGCATCTAACTGGACCAGGGGGAAGGAAAATATAAGACTCTAACCTCCTCTAGTCATCCTATTCCACCTAGGAGGGGTGGAGGAACTGAGAATAGTTGTGAGGGTCACCGTATAGGTGTACAGGGCTACTTAAAGATTCAGACCTAATCTGAAGATTTAGAATTGCCCCTCCCCCTATACCTTGCCACCACATCACTAAAGGCCTACATACCAATACATACATATCCTTTTACCAAGTACATCATACCTTGATTATAACAAAAAATATCACAAGGTTTATTAAAGATAAAAAAATTTTGAAGAGACACAGCAAGCATCAGACCCAGATCAGATATGGCAGAGATGTTGGAAATATCAGACCAGAAATTTAAAGCAACTATGATCAACATGCTGAGAACTCTAATGTAAAAAGTACACAATATGGAAAAACAGTCATGTAAAGAGATAGATGAAAATTCTAATAAAAGAATCTAAAAGAAATGCTAGAAATTGAAAACTCTATAATAGAAAGAATGCCTTGATGAGGTCATCAGTACATTGAACATGGCTGAGGAAAGAATCAGTCAATTCAAGAATATATCAATAAAAGTGTTTAAACTGAAAGGAAAAAGAAAAGAAAATAGAACAGAATATCCAAGAACTGTTGAACCACTATAAATGATCTAACATGGGTATGATGGGACTACCAGAAGAATAAGAAAGGAAAAAACATTCAGAATCCATGACAGAACATTCCCAAAGATTTGCCAGTAGAAAAAAGCAGTATGTTGGGGCACCTGAGTGGCTCAGTTGGTTAAGCATCCGACTTTGGCTCAGGTCATGATCTCACTGGGTTTGTGGGTTCGAGCCCCATGTCGGACTCTGTGCTGACAGCTCAGAGCCTGGAACCTCCTTTGGATTTTGTGTCTCCATCTCTCTGCCCCTCCCCCTCTTGCACTCTTTCTCTCTCTTTCTCTCTCTCAAAAATATTAAAATTTTTTTTTAAATCACTTTAAAGGTCAGTGGCCTAAACACACCAATTAAAAGACACAGAGTTTTAAAGTGGATTAAAAACAACCCACCTATATGTTGAGTACAAGAAACCCACTTTAAGCATAAAGACATACAATTTTAAAATAAAGGGACAAAGAATATACCATGCTAACACAAATAAAAAAAAAGCTGGAGTAGATAAATTAATTTCAGACAGGGAAGACTTCACGGCAAAGAAAATTATCAAGGATAAAGAGAGACATCACGTGATTAAGGGGTCAATTCTCTAAGAAGACATAACAATCCTTAGTGTGTATGTATCTAACAACAGAGCATTAAAATATAAAAAGCAAAGCTGATTCAAATGCAAGGAGAAATAGATGAATTCACTATTACAGTTGGAGACTTCAATACCCGTCTATCAGTAACGGCCAGATCCAGCAGGTAGAAAATCAGTAAGGACATACTTGAACTTAATACCACCATCAATCTACTGGATATAATTGACATTTATAAAATACTTCAAACAACACCAACAGAATACACATTCTTCTCAAACTCACATGGAACATTCACCAAGATAAACTGCATCTCAGGCCATAAAATACATCTTAACAAATTTAAAAGAATATAAATGATACAATAAATACTCTCAGACAACAATAGAATTTAACTAGAATTAATAACAGAAACTATCTGGAAATCCCAAATTTGTAGAGATTTAACATAATACAATTTACATTAGCCCCCCTCCAAGATAAAATATTTAGGTATAAATCAAATAAATATATATAAGACCTATATGAGGAAACGTACAAAATTGATGAAATCAAAGAACCAAATAAATATAGAGATATTCCATGTTCATAGATAGGAAGACTCAATATTGTCAGGACGTGAATTCTTTTCAAATGATCTATAGATTCAATGTAATCCCAATAAAATCTTAGCAAATTTTTTGTGGATATCAACAAAGTGATTCTACAGTTTACATAGACAGAAAGGCCCAGAATAGCCAACACAATACTGAAGGAGAAGAATAAAATTGGAAAACTGACACTATGTGACTTCAAGAATTCTATAAAACCACAGTAATCAAGACAGTGTGGTATTGGTAAAATAATAGAGAAGTAGATCAAAGAGGCAGAATACAATGTCCAGAAAAAGGGCCATACAAATACAGTTGACCCTCGAACAATATGGGAGTTAGAGGCACCAACCAGTTGAAAATCCACATGTAACTTTTGACTCCCCCAAAACTTTACTAATAGACTAGTGTTGACCAGAAGCCTTACTGATAACATAAACAGTGGATTCACACACATTTTGTATGTTATATATAATATGTACTGTATTCTTAGAATAAAGTAAGCTAGAGAAAAGAAAATGTTTTCAGAAAATAAAAAGGAAAAGAAATTTATAGTACTGTATTGCATTTATTTTTTAAAAATCCATATAGAAGTGGACCTATGCAGTTCAAATCTCTGTTGTTCAAGGGTCCACTGTATAGTCAGCTGGTCTTTGACAAAGGAGCAAAGGCAATATGATATAGAAAAGACAGTCTTTTTAAGAAATGGTGCTAGAGTGGGATGCCTGGGTGGCTCAGTCAGTTAAGCATCCAACTTTGGTTCCTGATCTCACAGTTCAGGAGTTCGAGCCCCATGTCTCTCTCTGTCCCTCCCCCATTCACGCTCTGTCAAAAATAAGGAAACATTAAAAAAAAATGGTGCTGGAGCAACTGGATATTCCCATGCAAAACAGTGAATCTAGACACATACCTTACACTCTTTACAGAGTTAACTCAAAATGAATTATAGGTCTATATATAAACTGCAAAACTAGTGGCGCCTGGGTGGAGAATTTACTCTCTCTCTCTGTCTGTCTGTCTGTCTGTCTGTCTCTCTCTCTCTCTCACACACACACACACACACACACACACACACACACACACACACACACACGTATACACACCCTATTTAATATTTACCCCAGGAGTTTAGGAAAAAAGCAACAACATTCTCTTAGTCTTTCTAGAGGAAACACAACTGGCATGTGGGCCCCACCCAAATGGTGATTCCCAGGAAGGACCCCAGAGCCTGGAGCACTGGCAGAGCCTTCCACCTATCTCCCTCAGGATTGCCTACAGCCAGTGCTTGGAGGACCACACCCTTCTCCTTTGTCTACAGCCTAAGAAGCCCTGGGTTTCCAGAACTTGCCAGTGTTCACGCACACAGAGCTGCACGCCCTCCATGCAGATCAGTCCTTCGTCTAAGATGACTGCTACCATCATGGTTATGTGGAGGGGGCCCCCAGAGATCCCTGATTGTCCTCAGTACCTGTTTATGGACCATTCGAGGGATCCGACAGATAAATGACCTCAAGGCACTTTACCACACTGGAACACTAATTGTTATGAGACTCAATTCCCACCCATGAAATGCAGCTTAATAAAAGATGACGTAACATCAGAAGTTGGAGCTCAGGGCAGAAAATTCAAAACTTGCCCCAAATTCCCACCGCTGGTGGACCCACTGGCCCTTTGTGGAGTTGGTTATAGTGGTGTTCAACTGTAGTTTCAATTACTCAAACAGGAATGTCTCAAAGACAACAGAAATATATTAAATGTGACCAATTTAGTAGATTCCATCTGTCTATGTGTAGGCCTTCACATTTTTTAAATTGGGGTTGAGATTTGGAACCAGACAAATTTTATCAATGTTGAACAAGTCAACTTCTTGACAGCTTTCAGTGACTGGAAAAGCATTCGTCTTTAGCCCCGTTTGCCACATGATTCTGGGCATCTGTGTGTGGGCTGGGATTTTTCTAATGTATTTGGATTGGCTTGCATCTTGGGAATATGGTACCCTCATTTGGGGCCAGCAGTTTGTAAATTCTTCCATTTTGCAGTAGTCATTGTTCACCAACTGGGCCATCATCCTGATATGTCTCACGTAGAGGAATTCTGTTTATGCAGGAAAAAAATATTGCATCATGATTGCCCATAATACAAATACCTGTACTTTTAGCAACTGCAGTTATGGAAGTTACTTTAACCTCATGAACTACAGCTGGGGTGGGGGTGGGTGGGGCGGGGCAGGATCTGTCTGACAAATACACCTATTTTTGGAAATGTTATCCTACTGGAACAATGTGGTAACAAGGTAGTGGAAGGGGATGAAGAGTGTAACTGTGGGTCAGAACATCTACTTGTAAACTGAAACCTTGGGCAGTCTGTGCTTTTGGACCTTGCTGTGTAAAATGTAAGTCTGCTTCTCCCAGAAAGCTCTGTAGATCATATATCAGCGAGTGTGACCTTCCCAAGCGGTATACTGGAAGTTTAAGGCGGTGCCCTGATGATGCCTTGCGGTGACAGTGCCCACTGTTAACACAAAATGTGCAACAGTCGCAATAAACAATGTCAATATGTTTTGGCCAAACAGCAAGGAATGTCTCCCTGAGCTGCTATAAAACAATTAATATGCAAGGAGATCATTTTGGCCACTGTGGTATGAGGGTTTAACATATAAACATGCCCTCCTCCAAGTACTTTATGTGGAAGAGTACAGTGTGAGAATATAGAAACAATCCCCAATCCCAAACAACACAATGCCATAATTCAGATTATCAGTTAATGGTGCCAAGTGTTGAGGAACCAACTACCACTTTACGAGGGACGTAGTTGATATTGGACAAATAAAAGATAGCATCTTTTGTGGTCTAGGCAAGTTATGTATGAGCTTTGTCAATTATTTGATCCTAAACTGTAATTGCAAATTAGAAAAATGTCATGAGAGGAGTACACAACAATGAAAAACACTGCCACGGTACTTCCCTACTGTGAGTTTACAAGCCAATGGAGGAAGCTCAGATAGCAACCCAGCTCCAAGAGGCAGACCCTTTCCCCTACTATTAACAATTCTTGACACAGTAATTCTATTCAGCCTCGTTTTCCTTGCTTCTATAGCTTATGTTTTATCAGAATACTCTGTTTTTAATGGAGTCTCTACTCAAGAAAATATCCTTAGGGGTGCCTGGGTGGCTCAGTCGGTTAGGCAACTGACTTCAGCTCAGGTCATGATCTCACGGTTTGTGGGTTCGAGCTCCGCATCAGACTCCATGCTGACAGGTCAGAGCCTGGAGCCTGCTTCAGATTCTGTGTGTCTCTCTCTCTGTTCCTCCCCTGCTCGTTCTCTGTCTCTTTCTGTCTCTCAAAAATAAATAAAATGTTAAAAAATTAAAAAAAAAAAAGAAAATATCCTTAGAACTTAAAAGAGGACATAGAAGGATTACAAAATATTCACTGGTTCAAAGAAAAATGTCTTTGGAAAAGGAAGCCACTGCATGATTACTGTCTAATCGTTCCCAATGACCCGCAGTTCATTAATTTAGAAAGTCTGATCAAAGGCAAATTTTCTTGGTTCTCTATGCTTAACTGAAGGATTAGCAGGCATTAACTTCTGAAATTAAATGTCTTTTGCCTTTTGTTAGTAACTACTCAGTTCTTTTTCCATTTAAGGTAGGGTGACACTCAGTACGAAACCCTCGAAAAGTGTCCAAATGCTTTCGTCATATTAGCACTGTGGCTACCCCCTTTAACCAGATGTAAGGGAACTAGTGTGTGGCATGATCACTGAGACAAAACATTCAAAGGTAAGGCTCCCTTTGTAGTATCTGAAGGCAAAATGGTACAGGAAATCAGAAGAAAGAATGGGGCTAATCCACAAAATAGCCAGAAAAGAGCCCAAAGTACTATAAAGAGATACAAAAAGGTAAAAGTCAGGGAGTCAAAGGAAAGCACAGGAAAATCTGCTGTTTTTATGGTTTCTGTAAAAGCAGTTAATAGTCTGAAAAAATCTCCAGTGAAGTAGTTTCACAAAGGAATCTGGTAAGGAAAAATGTAGTCTAAAATAAAAATAATATATAGGCCAAACCTTATAGTTACTATCCTGGCTGCTATAAAGGAACCCTGGAGACCCTAGCTGCCTTTAGCATCCAATTAGATGTCTCTGGGTAGTGGGGCTGATGAATTACCTTTCAAACATACTGCCTGTGTGTGTGTGTGTGTGTGTGTGTGTGTGTGTGTGTGTGTTAGTGCCAAGTACACTGTACAGAGTTGTGGAGACTCTCCTGCCCTTAGCTGAGGTAAATAGACATGAAAATACAACATTACAGTGGTAGGATAAATGCTATCTAGATGGTATGCACAGGATTCTTGGGAAGCACAGTTACTGGAACAGAGGGGAGCCGATCAGAAGGCAACTGAGTTACTTCAGAAGAAGTGATAATGAAAATAGCCAGCACTTATGGAAGTGCTTACCCAAGTATCAGGTTCTAATCTAAAAATAATATGAACTCATTTAACTTTCAAAACAATCCTGACAGGTGGGTATTGCTATTATCCCCGCTTTATGGTTGGAAAAACCGGGCACAGAAGGATTGGATAACTTAGTCAAGGACGCAGCAGGCAAAAAGTGAAGAGTGTGTGAACCTAGGCTTACTGTTAGTCGTTAAGCCAAGAGTAAGAGTTAAAAATCTGCGTGGCCAAGAAGACAGTGCACAGACTTTAAAGTTCTGCCACATAGCTGGAACACACTTTAATCTCCACAAAATTTTACCTCCTTGATTGCAACACTGAGAGTAATAGCTTACAAGGTTGTAGCTGACACACTGGAGACAGCATGCTGTAAATGTAAAATGCATATAAAAGCATGTAAAATACTTGTAACATGGTAACGATGGCAAGGACAATGATGTTGCCCTCTGTACGCTCTGCTGTTCCCCGTGGGCAAAAGTCAAGGGCAAAGACCCAGCCTCTTGCTGAGAAATGGTGCTGCTCAAATTCCAAAGTTTGGACTGCACCAAGATGTTTAGGGTGGAATTTTCTGAGACATCCTGAAATATGCCAGTCATAGTACACATGGACATATTTATTCATTTGCTCAGCTCTTCATTCAACAAAAATTGTTTAAAGTAGTCCCCATGCCCATTGTCCTCAATGCCCTACCAACTGAGCCAGCCAGGTGCCCCTCATTCAACAAGTATTTCCCGATGTTGGGCACTGTGAGAAATTCTGGGGATACGCTAGTGAACAAGACTGACATTGCTCGTGGAAGTTAAAGTCCAATATAGGAGTCAAACATTAAACAGATAGTTAAGTAAAACTGTGTTGAGAACCCCCACAAGAGAGTTTAGGGCCTATGAAAATGTATAAACTAGTCTGGGAGAAAAGGCTTCCCGGGAAAAAAAGGCACTTGATTTGAGACATGAAAATGAAGTAAAAATAAGCAAGCTAGGAGGCAGAATGTACAAATTCCATGAAAAGGAAACAGTATCTGCAGGAAATTATCATCAGCATTTGACAGACTTGATCACTCCCTCCTCCTTGAATTGCTGTCTCCATTTGGCTTTCAGGGATTCACTTCACTCGCCCCTACTTCTCATCTTCATTGCTCTTCTGATCTCCCCCAACTCTAAATGTGTTTTAGTGGACACTTTTCCCCTTGTCCACACTAATCTTGACGGTGATCTCATCACACTTCATGGTGTTAAAGACCACAGATATGCTAAGTCAAAATATACATGTGTGTGCGTATGTAAGTATCTCCAGCCTGACACTCCTTTAAAATCCAGATTCATGCTTCCAACTGACTACTTGGCATCACCACTTGAATGTTTAATTGGCATCTCAAATTAAGTTCCTTATCCCCTCCCAACCTCACCCTTAAAGTTGCTTGTGTCAGTCTTCTTCATCTCAGTTAATGACGGTTCTATCCTTTGAGATGCTCAGAACAAAAATCTTACTGTCATCTTTGATTCTTCTTTTTGTCATATTTCACACCGCAAATCCTGTTGTTTCCACCTTCAAAATACACATGGAATCTGATCACTTCTCCCCACCCCCACTATCATCACACTAGTCAAAGTCGCCATCATCTCCCCTGGATTATTGCCACAGACTCCTACCTTGTCTTCTGTTTCCATCCTTATCCCCATCACTCAACTCCCACACAGGGACAGAGTGAACTGTTACATTCTAAGTCATATCAGATTATATCCTATATCCTATCATTACTTTGCTCAGAATCCTCCAGTGGTTTCCCACCTCATTCACAGTAAAAGTCTACAGAATGTTCTACAAGGTCCTACCCAATATACCTCCCTGCCACCACTACCTGTCCCTCCCTCCTTACCTCTGATTCATCTCCTATGGTATTCTGCCCTTTGTTCATTCCCTTATAGCTGTTCCCCTGCTGATCCACGAACACACCAAAGCATACTCCCTCCCTCAGAACCTTTAGCCTTGTTACTTGTTACTCCCTTGATCTGCACTGATTAGGGGTGCGGGTGTAAATAATTGGTCTCAGATTGATCAGAGAAATATGACCTAGATATATACATTTGTGAGTCTCCCAGCACATGGAAGGCAATTAAAGTCATATCAGGGTTAAGATTTCCCGTAGAGAATAGAGGGAGCAGAGAAAAGGGCCCAAGAACGGGGGACACTGACAAAGAATAGCTCACATACGTGGATGGAACTGGAGGGTATTATGCTAAGTGAAATTAGTCAGTAAGAAAAAGACAAATATCATATGACTTCACTCATATGAGGAATTTAAGATACAAAACAGGTGAGCATATCAGTGGTAGAGCATTTAACTACAAAACAGGTGAACATACGGGAAGGGAAGCAAAATTAATATAAAAACAGGGAGGGGGACAAAACATAAGAGACTCTTAAATACAGAGAACAAACAGAGGGTTGCTGGAGGGGTTGTAGGAGGGGGGATGGGCTAAATGGGTAAAGGGAATTAAGGAATCTACTCCTGAAATCATTGTTGCACACTATATGCTAACTTGGATGTAAATTAAACAATAAATTAATTAATGAAAAAAAAAAGAATAGCTCACAAAGGCAAATGAAATGAAGCAATCAGAGAGCCCGTAAAGTAAGGATTGATGGATAGATACACAGATGAGTAAATAAATACATAGAGAGGGGCGCCTGGGTGGCTCAGTCAGCTAGGCGACTGACTTCGGCTCGGATCATGATCTCACAGTTTGTGAATTCGAGTCCCATGTCGGGCTCTGTGCTGACAGCTCAGAGGCTGGAGCCTGCTTTGGATTCTGTGTTTCCCTCTCTCTCTCTGCCCCCTCCCCCATGCACACTCTCTCAAAAATAAATAAACATAAAAAAAATAAATAGAGAGGTAGGTAGGCAGATAGGTAGATAGATAAAAGAAATTATGATACTGCAGAAAGCAAAGGCAGAAAATATTTCTAGGGAGTGACTAGAAGGCAAGGCAATCAGTCCTCAAGTAACTTAGGATTACCAGGAGAGATGGGGAAACTATCACACCCAGAAGATTTGGTACCTACACATCCTGTCCCACCCTCAAATCACCAGAGGAAAGCCTCCATTCACTGACAAACACATATTAAACACAAGTTTAATTTGAGTAAATATATTGTTTGCTCTAGATCTATAATTACCAATATGAACAACCAAGATTCACTGAGTTAAGAAAAAACACAACAGAGAGATCAACAAAACCAATGGCAAAGTCGCTTTGGCCTCTCCGACCAACCTAGCAGTCTTTAAAGTTTAGCAAACACTCCTAGCCCGTGTGACTGATTAACTAAACTTTATTGGTATATCTGTGGATCATGCATTCTTTCCCAGAAAAAACAGAGCACTTCCGCTCTCATGAAACAGAAACCAGACCCCCTTGCACGATCCCCGGACACTAAGGAACCAGACCCCCTTGCACAATCTCCAAGCACTGAGATAACGTCTGTAGCTGGCACCATTGAATCTGCACGTAATCAAGAAATGTTAGGGACCCCTGCACTCCCTTATTGATTAACTGCTCTAAACCCCTTTAATAATCTCTGGGCCAGGCAGAAACCCTGGAGCTGGCCTTTGGACAAGAGTCCACCTTCTCCTGGGGTGGCTGGCCTCCTAACAAAGCTCTAATTCCTTTTCAATCAAAGCTCAGCTACAGGCAGCCAAATTTGGGTTTTGGTTAACAATGGTTCTTTCAAAAGATTAATAAAATGACTGGAACATTAGCAACACTGGTTAAGAAAAAGAGACAAAAGATAAATGGTTAACTATCAAGAACGGAAAAATTGGGACAAAATTACAGATCCTGCAGACATTAAGAGATCACAAAATATTACAAATAACTTTCAGCCTAAAATAGACAAATTACTTAGAAAGATAAAATTTACAAAAGCTGATAAAAAATGTGTTCAATCTGCATATGTAAGAAAATGAATCTGTAACTGAAAGTCTCAATAAAATACAAGTTTCATGGGTAACTCCTACCAAACGCTTCAGGAAGAAATAACAAATTTTTTTTCACAAACTACTCCACAAAACAGGAGACAGTATTTCCCAAAGCATTACATGATGTTCATTTAACCTAGTTACCAAAACGAAAAAGCACTTACAGGAAAGACAATATTACAAGCAAATCTTACACATAAAATTAAATGTAAAAACCCTAAACCAAATCTTAGCAAACTGACTCCAATAACATATATTTTAAAAAGGTATATATAAAAAAAAGACAACATCAGTGTGAGCAGAAAAAGTTAGGGGTCCCTGGAAAACAAAGATGAGACATAGCCTTCTTGACAGAAGAAAAGCCATTTTAGGCCCTCAGCCATCTTGTGAAAGAATTAAGAACAAACTGCCACTATCAGGCAGGAGATAACCCAATCATATGAGGGACAATAAATCAATGGTAAAACTCCCAGTGCTGGTTCCAAAGCAAAAAATGACCTGATGCACATGCTTGAATTATCCTTATAGGATCTGAACCCTGTAGAGTATTCAGATACTGAACCAACTAAAGCCAGAAAACATGATGCTGACCCTTATTGGCCCTCTTGACCTTGACCTGGACTTTTCAGTCACCTTCAGATGACTTGTGCCCTAATTCTTTACTAAATCCCCTTGTGCAATGAATTACCCTTTCATGAATATGTATGCACCCTTAGCTTAAAACTTTCTGGTTTGTTGTCTGAGGAGATATTGCTTTGGGAAATATCCCGTGTTCTCTACTACTTTTTGCAAGTTAAAACCCTTCCTTTTCCCATTCTTTGACTTGGTTGTGTCTTTTGGCTCAATATCCATGGATAGGGGTGCCCAGTTTTGGGTAACATTATGACAAAGTGGGGTTTATTTCTGAAATACAAGACTGGCTAACATTTGGGTGAAAACTCTGTGTAACTTATCACATTATCAGAAGAAAAAAAAAAAAGAAACCATATGAGTATTTCAATAGACTTAAAACAAAAGCATAAAATGTGTTTGATAAAATTTAAAACTACTAGACTTCCACTTTTTATGGTGCAGTAGCTGGCAACAAACATGCCCTCGCACCATAAGAATTAGATCACTAAAACACATATGTAAAACAACTACCTTTAAACGTTGCCATATGGGCAATATAAAACTATAAACCCTATAATTCACGTGAAATCTCAAGGGATCCCAAATAGCCAAAACCATCTTGAAAGGGAAGAACAGTTTTAGGTCTCACATTTCCTGATTTTGAAATCATGCCCCATAGAGTTAATAAGGTAAAAATTAGTGTAAATTAAAGCTTGTTTTTCAGAGAAATCTTTCCCCTAATCCACCACTGTTTCTTTTCAGACCCCACTAACAAACACGCTAGTTTCTTTGCAGTAGCCTGGACTCAAGATCAACTGATATGATTCCAGCTTGTGAACAAACAACTTACTACAAAGCTACAGTCATCAAGTATGTGGTGCTGGCATAAATATAAACACTGATCAATGGAATAGAAAACCCAGATCTTCACATAAGCCTTCATATGTATAGTTAAATGATTTTCGACAAGAGCGCCATGACTATTCAATGGGGAAATGACAGTCTTCTCAACAAATGGTGTTGGGAAAACTGTATATCCACATGCCAATGAATGAGGTTGTAGACCCTTACCTAACATCAAATACAAAAATTAACTCAAAATGGATCACAAGACCTAAATGTAAAAATTTAAATTATAAAATACTTAGAAGAAAATGCAGGGAAAAACAATGAAATTGGATTTGGCAAGGATTTCTTCAAAATGACACCAAAATTAAAACTGTGTTCTATAGGTTAATGAGGTTAAAACTGTCACCAGTAAACCCCTACTGACTGCCTTTCTTCTTCACGGGAATGTTAACCTTATCTTTTAGCAGCAAACAACAGGAAGAGCTCCATAGGCCTAGACCAGTTTGAGACTGACCACTGACCACAGTAGATGGACCATGAAGCGTCTGACAGCTACCTCGACTTCATTATACTGTTAACACCTCTGCCCAAGGAGGAGCACAAACTTCATTAACATAACACAGGATACAAGCATAGGCATGTGTTCAAAGTAGCCTGTACAACCTATGTCCATCTCTACATGCAGTAACGAAGTTTCCCTTTCTATTCATCCTAATCCTAAATAAAAGAAACCCACTCGCCCCCATGGGAAGTTATTCCCTGTGATTTCCTTATTTGTTGCAAATAAAAATTCTGTTGTATGACAACTCCAACTGATGTAATCTTTTTTTTTTTTTTAATTTTTTAATTGTTTAGTTATTTTTGAGAGACAGAGTGTGAACGGGGGAGGAGCAGAGAGAGAGAGGGAGATACAGAATCCAAAGCAGGCTCCAGACTGAGCTGTCAGCACAGAGCCTGATGCGTGGCCCGAACCCCTGAACTTCAAGATCATGACCTGAGCCGAAGTTGGACGCTTAACCAACTGAGCCACCCAGGCGCCCCCACCTAGTGTAATCTTTATCTGTAACTCATCAAGAAGCAAACTCATGTTAGTTTGGTCACAAAATCACAGGCAATAAAACAACAGACAAACCAGACCCCATCAAAATTAAAAACTTTCGCACATTAAAGTACACTACCAACACAATGAAAAGCAACCCACAGGAGAAAATATTTAGACATCATGTATCTGACAAAGGATTAATATCCAGATTAAAGAACTCCTACAACTCAACAACAAAAAAACCCAATTAAAAAATGTGAAAATAACTTGGGAGATATTTCCTAGAAAATATATAAATTTTCCCTATAATTTTATGAGATTTTTAATATTTCAATGAAAAAAATACACAAAAGGTACACGAAAATGTGCTTACCATCATTAACTGTTAGAAGTCATACTGCAATTGTTAATAATATATATTTGGTTTTCATCCCTTTCCTGGCACAGAGCTCCTAAAAACCTTGGGATTTCCTAAGTGGGGTGAGCCACAAAGGTACCTTTTGAGACGTTAATGAGGTGACTTCTGAAATACCCCAGGTCATCTAAGGATGGGGGCTGGTCACCAGAAGAATCAACCACACGGCTAGAGGGTTGGAACTTTCAGTCCCACCCCCACCCCACACTACCCCTAGTGGAAACGGATGGAGATTAAGTTCAATCACTAAAGGCCAATGATTTAACCAATCATCTCTACGTAATGAGGCCTCCATAAAAACCCAAAAGGACAAGGTTCAGGGAGCTTCCAGGTTGGTGAACATTTGTAAAGGGTAGCACACCCAGGGAGGTCACGGAACCTCTGTACCCCTTTCCATATACCTTGCCCTACACATCTCCTCCAACTGGCTGTTCCTTGAATTATATATAATCTTTCATAAATAAGTTGGTAACCTAGTAAGTAAATTGTTTCTCTGAGTTCTGTGAGCCACTCTAGCAAATTAGTTGAACCGGAAAAGGAGGTCATGGGCATTTCTTAGAGCCAGTCAGAAGTCCAGGCAAGAACCCAGACTTGTGATTAGCTCTGAAGTGGGGTACAGTCGTGTAGACTGAATTCTTAACCTATGGGATCTGATGCTATTTCCAGGTAGATGGTGTCAGAATGGAGTTGAATTGGAGGACACCCAGCTGGTGTCTCAGAGAACTGCTTGGTGGTGTGGAAAAAATACACACAATGAAACTGATGTCAAATTTGTATGAGGTCAATGCAAACCAAACCCACAATGCGCTACCACTTCACATCCATTAGGATGGCTAATTTCAAAAAAAACCCAATAACCAACAAGAGTTGGTTGGAACCCTTGTACATGGTTGGCTGGAATATAAAATGTAGTTGCCATGTAAAACAGTACAGCAGTTCCTCAAAATAACACAATTACCATTTTTTTTTTTTAAGTGTCAGGTTTTTTTTTAATGTTTATTTTTTAGAGAGAGAGCATGGGGAGGGGAGGGGCACAGAGAGAAGGAGAGAAAGAATCCTAAGCAGGCTTGGCACTATCAGCACAGAGCCCAAAATGGGGCTCAAACTCATGTACCGTGAGATCATGACCTGGGCTGAAATCAAGAGTTAGACGCTTAACCAACTGAAGCACCCAGGCTCCCCTACAATTACCATTTCTGGGTACATACACAAAAGAATTGAAAGCAGGGACTCGGGGTGCCTGGGTGGCTCAGTTGGTTAAGCGTCTGACTCTTGATTATGGCTCAGGTCATGATCTCACGGTTGGTGAGTTCGAGCCCGACATCAGGCTCTGTGCTGACAGGGTGGAGACTACTTGGGATTCTCTCTCTCTCTCCCGTTCTCTCTGCCCCTCCCCTGCTTGTGTGCATGCTCTCTCTCAAAATAAACATTAAAAGAAAAAAATTCTGACACTTTCTCAAACATAAATGAACCTTGAAGACCTTATGCTAAGTAAAATAAACCAGACCCAAATAACACAAATATTGTGGAATTCCATTTATATGAGATACCTAGAGTAGTGAAATTCATAGTGACATCAAGTAGAAGGGTGGTTGCCAGGGTCTGGGGGAAGGAAGAAGGGGGAAGGGGGAAGGGGGAAGGGGACTTATTGTTTAATGAATATGGAGTTTCAGTTTGGGATGATGAAAAAGTTCTGGAGATGGATGGTGATGGTTGCACAATGATGTGAATGTACTTAATGGCACTCAACTATATACTAAAAAATGGTTAAAATGGCAAATTTTATGTCATTTATATTTTAGCATAAGTTTTTAAGGTTTAAATTGAAAAGAAATAAAACTCTTTATTCCCATATGACATGATCATGGATATAAAAAATCCTAAGCAATGTACCCAAAAAAACACCAAAATAATAACTGAATTAAAAAAAATTTTTTTAAATATTTATTTTTGAGAGAGAGACAGAGTGTGAGTGGGGGAGGAGCAGAGAGAGAGGGAGACACAGAATCCGAAGCAGGCTCCAGGCTCTGAGCTGTCAGCACAGAGCCCGACGTGGGGCCTGAACTCATGAACCATGAGATCATGACCTGAGCTGAAGTTGGACGCTTACTGACTAAGCCATCCAGGTGCCCCAATAACTGAATTTAAGTAAAGTAACAGGATACAAGGTCAAATACACACAAAAAACTAAATGTCTATATACTGAAATGAACAAATGTAAATTAAAATTTTAAAACATCTTTTACAATAAAATCACCAACCATGTTAGGTCGAGGAATAAATTTCATAAAACATGTTAAGACCTGTACTCTCAAAACTCTGCTGAGAGAAATTAAAGAAAACCTAAACAAATGGAGAAATATAGCATATTTGTGGTTCTGAAGATGTGACATTGCTAAAAAGTCAGTTCTTTCCAAATTGATCTATCAGTCAATCCCAACCAAATGGACCACACTCCTGAATGTAAAATGAAGAATAGAGCTTCTAGATAGAGGAGCAAATCTCCATAAACTCAATGAAGAGAAAAACCTCAAACAAGGCATAAAAAAGTATTAACAATAAAGGAAAAGATTGATAAACTGAGCTATATTAAAATTAAGAACTTCTGTTCATTTTTAGACTACCATCAATAGAGCTAAAAGGCAAGCCAGAATGGAGAAGATACACTTAAACACGTGCAAGGACAAAAAACTCCTATCCAAAACATACCAAGAACCTACTACAACCCTTTAAGACAAAGATAAAAACAAAAACAGAAAAACGTGCAAAAGAAGCACTTCGCAAAAATAGATATCCAAATCGCCAAATAATCATGAAAGGACGCTTAACATCATCAATCGTCAGGAAATACACATTTCAGCCTCAACACGCTATCACTGTATGCGCAACAGAATGACTCAATTCTTCTTTAATTGACAGTATTAAGGGTCAACACAGGTTTGGAACCACAGGAACTCTCATAAACTGCTGATGAGAGTAGAAACTCAGACAGCTACCTTGGAAAATATGTTAGCATTATCAGTAGAAGTAGTAGAAATGCATATTTATGACCCAGCAGTCTGAGTAATGAACATGAGCACATGCACACTGTTAGGTTCCTAGGGTTGCGAAAATAAAGTACCACAAACTGGTGGCTTAAAGCAACAGAAATTTATTGTCTCAAAGTTCTGAAGGTTAGAAGTCCAAGATCAAGGTGTTAGCAGGGCCACACTCCCCCTGAAACTTATAGGGGAATTTTTCCTGGCTTCTTCCTAGCTTCTGGTAATGTGCTGGCAATCTCTGGCATCCCTAGGTGTGTAGATGCAGCACTCCAGTGCATCTTCACACGGTGTTCTCCCTTTGTCTCTTCACGTGGCCTTCTTTTTTACAAGGACACCAATCATACTGGATTAGGGACCCAGCCTAATTAAGATTAGCGTGATCTTATCTTGACTAATTACATAAGCAATGGCCCTATTTCCAAATAAGGTCACATTCTGGGGGACAGACGCACAATTCAGCCTGTAATTATAAAAGCAAGTACAAGAATATTTCATAAAAGCATTTTTTTCATAATAGCCCCAAACCATAACAATCCAAATGTCTACCACCATTAGAATACATTTTAAAAGCTGTAATATATTTATGTAAGGGAATGTTACACAGAAATGAAAATAAAAGAACTACAATGATGTGAAACAATTTGTTTGACTTTCACAAACATAACATTAAACAAAAGAAGTCATAAATGAAACACAATGCATTTTTTTTTAAATTTTTTTAACGTTTATTTATTTTTGAGACAGACAGGGGGAGGGGCAGAGAGAGAGGGAGACACAGAATCAGAAGCAGGCTCCAGGCTCTGAGCCATCAGCCCAGAGCCCGACACGGGGCTTGAACTCACGGACCGCAAGATCGTGACCCAGGCTGAAGTCGGACGCTTAACCGACTGAGCCACCCAGGCGGCCCCACAATGCATTTTTATTAAAAGTAAAAAACAGGGGCGCCTGGGTGGCTCAGTCAGTTAAGCAATAAACTCTTAATTTAGGCTCAGGTCATTTCTCATGGTTCACAAGTTCAAGCCCCATATTGGGCTCTGCCCTGTCAGAATCCCTACTTGGGAGTCTCTGTCTCCCTCTTTCTCTCTGCCCCTCCCTCACTCACACACACTCTCTCAAAAATAAACTTTAAAATAAACAAACAGGCAATCAAAACTATACACTTATTCAGGGATGCATGGTTACATGGTATAAATGTAATGACAAGTGATTAACCATAAAACTAAGATAAGCGTGATCTCTGATCAGAAGGACAAGCGTTGTGATTAGGAGAGGACAAAACAGAGCTTCTGGGACATTGGCAATGTTCAATTTCTTTACCTGCATATGGTGAATTATACGGATACAATGAGCTGTACTCTATTATTTTATGCACCTTTCTGTAAGTGATATTTTATAATAATGTAGTTAAAAGGAGCTTTGCTGAAAAAAATTGGAAAAATACTTGAAGCAAATATGACAAAGAGTCAATAACTTTATGTCAAAAGTTCACGCTTAAATAAATGCAAAAATAAACAAAGTGCAAAATTTTATAAACTAAGTTGCCTTTTGTATAAGAAGGGAAATAAGGAGTAACCTAACAAACACTACCTTTCCCATGTGATCAAAGTTAACATCACCAGAAATGAGGCAAATTGACGGCATGTACCTTCATAAGCACCTTTTTGTGGTATTCCTGACAAAACCGTGTGAGGGGAATTTAATCATGAAAACAGACCAAACAAAACCAAACTGAAAGACATTCAATAGATAACTAGACTAAACCCTTTATTTATTTATTTAAAAAAAAATTTTTTTTTTAACGTTTATTTATTTTTGAGACAGAGAGAGACAGAGCATGAACGGGGGAGGGTCAGAGAGAGGGAGACACAGAATCCGAAACAGGCTCCAGGCTCTGAGCTGTCAGCACAGAGCCCGACGCGGGGCTCGAACTCACAGACCACGAGATCATGACCTGAGCTGAAGTCGGCTGCTCAACCGACTGAGCCACCCAGGCTCCCCTAGACTAAACCCTTTAAATACCAGGTCATGGATTTTTTTTTTTTTTTTTTTTTTAAATCATGGATTTTTTTTTTTTTTTTAAATCATGGATTTTTTTTTTTAAATCATGGATTTTTTTTTTTTTTAAATCATGGATTTTAAAAAAAAAAAATCCATGATTTAAAAAAAAAAAAAATCCATGATTTAAAAAAAAAAAAAATCCATGATTTAAAAAAAATAAATAAATAAAAAATAAATACCAGGTCATGAAAAACAAGGAAGATTAAAGAACTATTCCAGATTAAAGTGGACCAAACAGACAGGACAACTAAATCCAATGGATAATTCAAGATAGTCTTTTGCTATGAATTTATTATTTTGCTGTAAATTCTCAGCACCGCTGACAAGATGGAATAAATCTACAGATTAGGCAGTAGTATTGTGACAGTTTAATTTTGATAAGAGAAAGCCCTTGATTTTAGGATATGTGCACTAAAGTACTTAGGGGTTGTGGGCCTTATGACTGCAACTGACTCTCAATCCAAAAGTAAAAGGTGTAATTATGTGTATTTTATACACACACACACACACACACACACACACACACGGAGACAGAGCACATGCAAGCAACTGACAGTAAGAGAAGAAAGAGATTAAAGAATAAAGCAAGTATGGAAAAATGTTAACACATGGGGATTTGGGGCAAAAGGTACATAATGTAGGAATTGTTTCTACTATTCCCACAACTTTTAAGTTTGAAATTACGTCAAAATAAAAAGCTAAAAGGGGGTGCCTGGGTGGCTCAGTTGGCTAAGAATCTGACTCTTGATTCAGCTTAGGTCATGATCTCATGGTTTGTGGGTTTGAGCCCTGCATCAGATACCAGGATGGTGCAGAGCCTGCTTGGGATTCTCTCCCTCGCTCTCTGCCCCTCCCCCACGCCCACATGCAAGTCCCTCTTTCTAAAAAATAAACAAACGTTTAAAAAAAAAAGCTGCAAGAAAAATCTTACCATACAGAAAATCAGACATTTCACAAACACAAAAATCAAAGAAGAGAAATTATTCAACCACTCAAAACATTTTTTTGCTACTTAATTAGCACTAAACCAAAAATTACAATAGACCATGGTAGCCAGATTCTGGAGAAGTTGGTATTTTCATACTTTGCTGTTTGAGTGATAACTGGTTCCAAACCTTTTGAGAAAAACAACTTGACGATATGAACCTCAGAGTTAAAAAAAAAAAAAATTTAACAAAGTACAGATTCCAGTGATTCTACTGGTGGGACAGTATCCTAAGGGGGGGAAAAAAAAAGCCTAAATAATGAAAAGTCATCATACACAAAGGTAATCATTACAACCTTAAGTGAAACATAGGGAAAATGTAAAGAAAACCGATATAACCACTCATGGGAATTATTCAGTCACTAAATTAGTCTACAGAAACTAAGCAAACATGGAACAGTATTTACAGAAGATACAGTGATATGATCAAGTCAAACTGCATGAACAGAATAATTACAAACTACAGTATTAAAAATAACTACACACAGGTGAACAGTGGGGAGTGGCCAGGATGGCGGAACAGCATGGAAGTTTTTTTTTCTCTTGCATCCTTCATGCCTGAAATACAGCCAGATCAACACTAAAACATTCTGCACACCTAGAAAACTGATTTGAGGATTAACACAACAATCTGCACAATCTGAACAAGAGAACTTAGCAGGTACCTGGCATGGAGAGGTGAACTGGGGGAGAAAGCCGCGGAGGGCAGGGAGCTGTTTTTGTTTGTGGAGAGAGGACAAAGACAGGGGGTGGGGGGGTACGGAAAGCATCCTGCATCCCCACTGCCCAAAAGCAGCTGGAGAGAAAAGAAAAAGTACACAAGGGACTGAACAAAAAAGGGGGAAAGGAGAAAGGAGAGGGTTTAAATTCCATTAAGACTCTATAAACAGGGGGAGCACAGTCTGAAACTCCGCGGCTCAATACCTGGGGGTGCTCTCGTGGGAAGGGCGAATCCCCAGGAGCAGAGAACGAGGTCCTCAAGGTCTTGGGTCACATGGGGAGAGGTGGTTCCCCTACTGGGAGGACATTTGGTAGAGGCTGTGAGGCCTCCCCACAGGCAAAGGTCCCAGTGGATCTGGGAAAACAACCCCATTCACTGGTGCTGGAACAAGGACGCTAAGGGGGAAGCCTGGTGCCAGATGTGTGGGGTGATTTTCCATAATCCCTGAAACCCTGCTGCCACCTGATCACACCAACTTTTTCTGGGGCCGGTTGGCACCCAGCCAGTCTCTGGCCATTGGCAGCAGCACAGTGTCCTGAACGTTCCAGAGGGCAGCTGACACCTGGCCATTGCTCAGTGAGAACCTTCCCCATATGTCTGAGTGGGTCAAAACCGCAGTCCCTCAGAAGTGAGGGGTTGGGAAACAACAGCCACATCTGAGATAAAACTCAGGAGGGAGGTACCGCCTGGCAACCTGACGGCTTGGTGACAGACAGTATAAAAGCGGAGAGTGGATGGAATCCAGAGACAAAGGAGGGGTGAGCGATTGCTGATTGGGAAGAGCTAAGAGTTCTGATACTAGAGACTGGGTAGCTAGGTCATGCCATTTTCACCCCTCCCGTGCATGCACACACACACCTACAGGCGCCACAATAATCCACCCCAGCAAGCTAAGCAGCGCCATCTAGTGGAGAAAGGAGCTGTTACACTAAGCCCCACCCAACTGGGCCAACCTCACTCTTCAGGAACACCCCAAGTCTCTCCATCTGCTTAGTTTACAGACTATAAAGCGCTTCATGGTTTGACTTCTAGGGGAAACCGATGTAATTTCAATGATACTTCAGTCTGTTTGCTGGTCCATCTATTCAATAATTTTTTCTTTTCTTTTCTTATTCTTGAATAAGAGATAAAATTGAATAAAAGAAAAAATTTATGTTTTCCATTTCTACACTTTACTTTTGGGTAAATTTTTCAAATTCTATTTTTTTACTTCCATCATTTCATTTTATTCTATTTCATTGTATTCATTTGTTCAAATTTTCAAACATTTTCCTTTTTTTTCCCTTGCTTTCCCTTTTTTCTCTATCAAACTCCTTTAAACAACCAAACCAGAACACACCTAGGATCTAGCATCCGTTATTTGATTTTTTTGTGTTGTCTTTAATTTTAATTTTTTTTACCTTATGGATTCCTTTTCTTCCTTCTAAATGACAAAACAAAGGAATTCACCCCAAAAGAAAGAACAGGAAGAAATCACAGCGAGGCACTTAATCAGCACAGATACAAACAAGTTATCTGAACCAGACTTTAGAATCACGATAATAAGAATACTAGCTGGGGTTGAAAACAGATTAGAATCCCTTTCTGTGGAGATAAAAGCTAGATGAAATTAAATAAAAAATGCTATAAATGAGCTGCAATCTTGAATGGATGCCATGGTGGCAAGGATGGGTAAGGCAGAGCAGTGAATCAGCGATACAGAGAACAAACTTATAGAGAACAATGAAGCAGAAAAAAAGAGGAAGACTAAGGCAAAAGAGCACGACTTAAGAATTAGAGAAATTAGTGACTCATTAAAAAGGAACAACATCAGAATCATAGGGGTCCCAGAAGGTGAAGAGAGAGAAAAAGGGGTAAAAGGGTTATGTGAGCAAATCATAACAGAAAACTTTCCTAACCTGGGGAAAGACACAGACACCAAAATCCAGGAAGCACAGAGGACTCCCCATTAGATTCAGAAAAACCCAAACATCAACAAGGCATATCACAGTCAAATTCACAAAATACTCAGGCAAGGAATGAATCATGAAAGCAGTAAGGGGAAAAAAAAAATCCTTAACCTACAAGGGAAGACAGATCAGGTTTCCAGCAGACATAGCCACAGAAACTTGGCGGGCCAGAAAGGAGTGGCAGGATGTATTCAATGTGCTGAATCAGAAAAATATGCAGCCAAGAATTCTTTATCCAGCAAGGCTGCCATTCAAAATAGAAGGGGAGATCAAAAGTTTCCCAGACAAAAATTAAAGGAGTTTGTGACCACTAAAGCAGCCCTGAAAGAAATTTTAAGGGGGACTCTCTGAATGGAGAAAAGACAGAAAAAAAACCCCAAAAAACAAACAAACAAACAACAACCAACAGCAACAAAAAAACAAAGACTAGAAAGGACCAGAGAACACCACCAGAAACTCCAACTCTACAGGCAACATAATGGCAATAAATTCCTATCTTTCAGTACTCACTCTAAACGTCAATGGACTAAATGCTCCAATCAAAAGACATAGGGTAACATAATGGATAAGAAAACAAGATCCATCTATATGCTCTTTACAAAAGACCGACATTAGACCTAAAGACACCTTCAGATTGAAAGGGGATGGAGAACCATCTATCACACTAATGGTCACCAAAAGAAAGCTGGAGTAGCCATACTTATATCAGACAACCTAGACTTTATTTATTTATTTTTATTTATTTATTTTTAAACGTTTATTTATTTTTGAGACAGAGAGAGACAGAGCATGAACGGTGGAGGGGCAGAGAGAGAGGGAGACACAGAATTGGAAGCAGGCTCCAGGCTCTGAGCCATCAGCCCAGAGCCCGATGCGGGGCTCGAACTCACGGACCGCGAGATCGACCTGAGCTGAAGTCGGACGCTTAACCGACCGAGTCATCCAGGCGCCCCAAGACTTTAAAATAAAGAACAAATATTGTTAAAATGTCAATACTACTCAAAGCAATCTACATATTCAATGCAATCCCTATCAAGATAACACCAGCATTCTTCACAGAGCTAGAACAAACAATCCTAAAATTTGTATAGAACCAGAAAAGACCTCGAATAGCCAAAGCAATCTTGAAAAAACAAAACCAAAGCAGGAGGCATCACAATCCCAGACTTCAAGCTGCATTACAAAGCTGTTATCATCAAGACAGTATGGTACTGGCACAAAAACAGACACTCAAATCAATGGAACAGAATAGAGAACCCAGAAATGGACCCACAAACATACGGCCAACTAATCTTTGACAAAGCAGGAAAGAATATTCAGTGGAATAAAGACAGTCTCTTCAGCAGGTGGTGCTGGGAAAACTGGACAGCCACATGCAGAAGAATGAACCTGGACCACTTTTGTATACCATACACAAAAATAAACTCAAAATGGATGAAAGACCTAAATGTAAGACAGGAAACCATCAAAATCCTTGAGGAGAAAGCAGGCAAAAACCTCTTTGATCTTGGCCACAGCAACTTCTTACTCAACACATCTCCAGAGGCAAGGGAAACAAAAGCAAAAATGAACTGTTGGGACCTCATCAAAATAAGAAGCTTCTGCACAGCGAAGGAAACAATCAGCAAAACTAAAAGGCAACTGACGAAATGGGAGAAGATATTTGCAAACAACGTATCAGATAAAGTTAGAACCTTAAAGGGTTAGATAAAAGTTGAGAACTTTTCAAACTCAACACCCCCCAAAAAATAATCCAGTGAAGAAATGGGCAAAAGACATGAATACACTTTTCCAAAGAAGACATCCAGATGGCCAACTGACACATGAAAAAATGCTCAACATCACTCATCATCAGGGAAATACAAATCAAAACCACAATGAGATACCACCTCACACCTGTCAGAATGGCTCACATTAACAACTCAGGCAACAACAGATGTTGGCGAGGATGCGGAGAAAGAGGATCTCTTTTGCACTGCTGGTGGGAATGCTAACTGGTACAGCCACTCTGGAAAACAGTATGGAGGTTCCTCAAAAAATTAAAAATAGAACTACCCTATGACCCAGCAATTGCGCTACTAGGTATTTACCCAAGGATACAGGTGTGCTGTTTTGAAGGGACACATGCACCCCAATATTTATAGCAGCATTACCAACAACAGCCAAAGTATGGAAAGAGCCCAAATGTCCATCAATGGATGAATGGATAAAGATACACACACACACACACACACACACACACAAGGGAGTATTACTTGGCAAAAAGAATGAAATCTTGCCATTTGCAACTATGTGGATGGAACTAGAGGATATTATGCTAAGTGAAATTAGTCAAGAGAAAGACAAATATCATATTCACTCATATGAGGACTTTAAGACACAAAACAGATGAACCTGAGGGAAGGGAAGCAAAAATAATACAATAACAGGGAGACTCTCAAATACAGAGAACAAACAGAGGGTTGTTGAAGGGGTTGTGGGGGGGATGGGCTAAATGGGTAAGGGGCTTAAGGAATCTACTACTGAAATCATTGTTGCACCATGTGCTAACTTGGATGTAAATTATTAAAAAATGAATAAATTATAGAAAAAATAAAAAATGAAAACTATGCACAAAGAAACTTCACTATTATCATATTTATAGGGGGAGGTTTTTACCTTTTATCTTTCAAATTGCAACTTATTATTTTAATACTGAGAAATGCACAACTAATATAAGAAAATAAGCTTAGTTACTCCTTTCACATTAATCCTTCGTGTTTACAAAGTGCATGTGAAAATATTTCAGCGAGAGAAATAAGGGAAAAAAGTCATGATAAAGCGATTTATACAAATACTTTTATTTTGTTTTTAGATGTATATATAGCAGTATACATTTGAGTAAGGAAGCTGCTCTAGTAGGGGAAAGGTTACAAAAGATACATAAAAAATATTTATCAAAAGCATGAGGATCCTTACATCCTTCTTAAAGAACAAGCACATTCTGTACAAATGGAAGGGTCGTGACAAAGAATTTTAAAGTTCAAGAGCCTGCCACGGTAATGAGGTATCAATAATGGACAAGAGGAGTCTTGCAAGCTTCTCTCTCTGACCAGTACTCACTGAAGCCTCATTCGTTTTTCCGGGGGGCCTTTAGTGCTCACTATCTGTTGGACGTTCTTCGTGGTCTCCTTTTCCTCAGATTTTACAGTTTCTGGTATAGGTTCTGCCTCTTTCTTTGTCTGATCCACTAGACATCAAAAGCAGACATTTTTTGGAGGGAGAGGAAGGTGGAGGGATGAGATCAATTTAGACAAAGGTCATGTGAATGGTTCAGGCTCAAGTTCATTTAGAACTGCTGCTTATCTCAAATGCTAAATTTAGCAGTTTCATCAGGCAGGCGTAGAACCCATTTACAAACCTAAAAACCTGATAACCCAAGCAAATCTGTGATAGTAGACAAAAACACAGGACATTATTCATAAACAAGATATATAGTCTATCCCAGGCTGAACACATAGTTCAATATCTGTTTTCAATGATGAAACAGAACAGCTTTTTTTCACACTGAGATATGAACTAAAAACAACTTCAAATCACCTCATCTTCTCCACACATCCTCAATACTTACTCTTTCCCACTCCAATTAATCTTTCAAATACTAATATGACTACCACAAATCACCATCTTTTGGCAATTCAGCAGATCTCAAAAATTAGAAGTAATGAATTACCATGAGAGAGTCTAGAAGGACAAAAGGACCACAGCTCATCTTACATGCTATAGTTGTTAACTGAGTTTTATTTCAAGTTTAATAAGAACATCAGGAACATACCTGGGACAGGCTTTTCTCCAGACTTTTGCTATAATTTAAAAAAGGCGGGGAGGGGAGAAAACAGGGTAGGTTAGCAAAATTTTCTTCTTCTTGACGTCGTAATTCTTATTAAAATTATACCTTCATTCAAATTATATTAAAATTGACTCCATAAAGAGAAACTACTATTCATGTACCATAAAAAGTAAATTTATCACTTTCTACTTATTCTCATGTTCCAGAAAAGACAGAACTAGAACAAAAGAGTCAAACATAAATAAGTTTCCCTTGAACAGCTATCTATAAAGCCCTCTACCTCTGTACCCAGGCTATAATGCTTTCAAAAAGTAGCTAAGTAGAGAGGCCCCTGGGTGGCTCAGTTGGTTAAGCATCTGACGCCTGATTTTGGCTCAGGTCATGATCTCACAGTTCATGAGTTCAAGACTCACATCGGGCTCCATGCTGACAGTGCGAAGCCTGCTTGGGATTTCCTCTCTCCCTCTCAAAAATAAGTAAATAAACTTTAAAAAAAATTAAGAAAAAAAGTAGCTAAGTAGAATCCAATGGGAGAGAATAATGGAGGCTTTCAAGACTCCCGAGGCTTATTCGTTTAGGGGACATGAACTCAAAGAAAGCAAATGAAATATGGATCAACCCTCCAACTTTTAAAGTTGGCAGGTACGGGAAGCAAAGAGGAAAAAGGTATTTTCCTATGAACGTAAAGGCTTCTGATTAGAGTACTATTAAAAACTAAACTATAGGAAAAAAAGGATGGGGCATCATGAGTCAGGAACAAAGTAAGATCCTCCATTGTGCACAGCAGTTCTTTTATCTGATTATGCTGTCATCTCCCTTTTCCTATTACCCAAGTTAAATGCTTTAAAACTTTTCTCCTCCTTCCTCCTCAAGGCTCACAACCTACCCTTCACCTGAAGCCAATGGCTCTGTAGTCTATGTTTTTAATTTTTTTTTAACGTTTATTTATTTTTGAGAAGAGAGAGACAGAGCATGAGCAGGGGAGGAGAGAGAAAGAGGGAGACACAGAATCTGAAACAGGCTCCAGGCTCTGAGCTGTCAGCACAGAGCCCGACACGGGGCTCAAATTCACGGACCGCAAGATCATGACCTGAGCTGAAGTCGGACACTTAACCGACTAAGCCACCCAGGTGCCCCTGTAGTCTACGTTTTAAAAAAGGGATGTCAACAACCCAAGTTCCCTCCCATCTAACTACCTTCAAACTTATACCCTTACCTATACACACACGTTGCTTTATAGACTTCTCTGTCATCTCCAAAGAAAATGCTCTCTTCATTTTTAAAGTAAACATCTCCAGGCATTTTCTGAATTTCTATGCCCTCCCTAAGCTTTCTTATCTATTCCTAGGACTAAAGATGACCAAATTTCCTGATATCACATGTTCCAGATTCATGCTGCCAACTGCCTACTAGCCCGTCCCAACTGCAAGTTCTGGGAACATTACACTTAATAAGACCAAAACTGAGCTCCATACTATTATCCATTGTGCAGAAAAGATTAACATAGAAGGCTTGAGGCTTCTATGTTTGAAAGGCAAGGGTGGCCTTTGTTGATGACTAGGAATTTGAATTTTGGAAAGTTCTCACCATTCGGATAGTGGTGGCTCATTGTGCCTAGACTGTACAATGTTGTTCATGCTGAACATTTGCTTTTCTTCCAGGCATGTGAATTTTGGTATGAGCTAGAGAACACCTATAGGATGATCCCCCCCCCCCCAAAAAAAAACATTGGAACCAAGTCTCTAATGGACTTCTTTGGGCAGAAATACCACACACGTTGCCTCATTTTCGTTGTTGAAAGAACACATTTTGTATAACTCCTAATGAGAAGGAGAGGATATAAGGAAGCCTGCACATGGGCTCCTCCAGATGCTACTTGTCTTTTTCATCTGGCTGTATATCCTTACTATGTCACTGAAATAAATCTTGTGAGTCCTTCAAGCAAATCTCCAAACATGAGGGCGTTATGGGAACCCTCAACACACCCACATTATCATGTATCTTATGAACACATCAGGAATTAAACATGTACAAAGCAATCTGAGGGAACAAATAGTTTTTCTTACTTTAAAACAAGAGAGGAAATATATGGCACAACATTGAGGAAATGAGAAATTGAGAGGGGTTTTCTTATACTCCTAGCACTGAACCATTTGAACTATACTGGACACTGGACTAGATCTGGACACTGGAATAACATCCAATGCACTCTCTCTCAGCTTTTCTAGTGAATACTGTCAAACAAACTAGTAGGATGTGGTTTCAGATAGGAAAATAAAATGGGGGCACCTTTCTGACAAAATCTGATCAAGTAACCTTGTGATAAATCTAGCTGAAGTAATATACTATGGTGTTCTAGCATCTTCTGAAAACAGCATTGAAAAGACATTCATCATAAAAGGCCCTGAACTCCTATCACATCAGTATCAGTGTAACTCTCAGTAGTAACACAAATTAAAATATGGAAAAAGGAGTTCCAGCAAAGTAGGCAGGACTTTTCTAATATTCTCCTGAGCACTTTCATAGGGGCAACCCAGCAGCTCAACTGTCAAATAATGGATAAGTAGGAGTAAGTTCTGAACTACAAATAGTTCTGGGAGACACAATGGGTAAATAGGGAGCTCGTAGGAAATTTCAAGTAAACCAAGTATCTATTTTCTTCTCTTGATGTAAGGAGAAATGTTTTGGGTAGAAGGAGCAAAGGGAGGAACAATTCTAGAAAAAGCCATCTTTCTCCTAGTTCTGTTACAAAGAGTTGGACATACTCTCCCTTTGGGAGTTGGCTTTGGCCCTTGGATGGTTAAATGAAAGGTGGGGTTCTAAAAAATTTTTTTTAATATTTATTTTTGAGAGAGAGAGAGAGAGAGCGCAAATGGGGGAGGAGCAGAGAGAGAGGGAGACACAGAATCTGAACCAGTCTCCAGGTTGAGCTGTCAGCACAGAACCCAATGTAGGGCTCGAACTCATGAACCACGAGAACATGACCTGAGCCAAAGTCGGACACTTAACCAACTGAACCACCCACACGCCCCAGGAAATGTGGGGTTCTAGAAAATGACAACTGAAGTGTGACTGTAGCTAAACCTTTAAAAGAAAAATGTAAAAAACTCACTGAAATGATATGAAGTCTACAACCTGCTTCAAAATAATTGGGAGGAAATAGAGAAAGAAGACAAAACAAGCCTGGCTATGTTTAATAACTGTTAAAGCCAGATAACGGGTACATGGGGATTTTGTTTGTAATTATTCTCTTTACTTTTATATATTATCTTAAATTTCTATAACTTTCTATAAAGCAAAGTTGTTTTTTTTTTTTTGTTTTAAGATTCAAAAGTCTTTGAGTTTTCTGCACTGTCCAGCCTAGCTCATCAGGATAGGACAGCACATGGGACTTAACAGGACACTCAGCCAGAAAAAAAAAAAAAAAAAAAAGAGGTCATTCAGCTGGAATACCTCAGAACCCAAACACAGCAGTAAACTACTGAATGTTCCGGCGGTTGGTCAATGAAAATAGAATGCTTAACAACTAAAATTTAAACCCCTAATATTTAAACCACAAATCTGTTTCTTTTCCTATATTCTGAATTTTGGTTAACAATCAAAACCAAGTCTAAATCTAAGCCTGAAGCCTCAGAATTATCCTTACTGCCAACCTCTCCAAATCCAACCACCAAATTTGGGCAATCCTGAATTCAAATATCTCTTGAATCTATCTTCTCTCTACAGGCACAGAATTAGTTCAAGCTCTCCACAACCTAACTTCTCTGATTCTAAACATCACCTTTTCCTAAGCATCCTCTACATTGTTAATGGTCACCTTCATAAAACATAAAACTATACTGCATTACTTCCTTGCAACTTGTTTTGTAACATTTAATGGGTCCCGACTGCCACCATTCATAGTTCTCAGCTAGTCAGTGGTAAGCATCTAGAAGATGAGGTACAAAATATTTCTAGGGCACCTGGGTGGCTCAGTTGGTTAAGCACCTGACTCTTGTCATGATCTCATGGTCATGGGATCAAATCCCAGGTGGGGCTCTGGGCTGAGCATGGAGCCTGCTTGGGATTCTCTCTCTCCCTCTCTCTCTGCCTCTCCCCTGTTCACGCAGTCTCTTTCTCAAAATAAATACATAAATACTTTTTAAAATCTTTTTTTTTTTTAAAGAGATTTCTCAGGGCGCCTGGGTGGCTCAGCCGGTTGAGCATCTGACTTCAGCTTAGGTCATGATCTCATGGTTCAGGGGTTTGAGCCCCATGTCGGGCTGTGTGCTGACAGCTCAGAGCCTGGAGCCTGCTTCAGATTCTGTGTCTCCCTCTCTCTCTGCCCCTCCCCTGCTCGCACTCTGTCTCTCTCTCAAAAATAAACAAACATTAAAAGGAAAAAAGATATTTCTATACTTCAAGAGAGCATTATTTAAAAAAGAATATATAAAAATTGACACTGCTTTGGTTTGTAGTGATGACAGTTCAAATAATTCAAATAACTTAATGTTTAAAATAGCAAATAAATACTGGACTATAAAATGAACCATAAATTCCTTTGTCCAGCATACAAAATCCTCAATCTCACCCTAACCATCTTTTACGTCTTGTATTCCATTACTCTTCCCCACCACAATCACATAGGGTAATATTTAATGTACACAATTTGATGAGTTTGGACATACACATGCACCTGGGATACCACCACCACAATCAAGGTAAACACATCCATCACTTCCCAAAAGATTCCTTATGTTTCTTTGGTTTTGGGTTTTATTCGTGTGCTAAGAACACTCGACAAGACATCTACCCTCTTACCAAGTTTTTAAGTGTGCAACACCATATGGTTACCTATAGGCACTATGTGGTACAGCAGATCTCCAGAACTTATTCATCTTGTATAACCGTAACTTTATATTCATTTAACACCTCCCTATTTCCCCCCTTCCTCTGTCCTCTGGCAACCACCATATTTTCTGCATCTGTAAGTTTGACTACTTTAGACACCTCATATAAGGGAATCATATAGTACTCATCCTTCTGCAACTGACTTATTTTACTTAGCATAGTGTCTAACAGGTCCACCCATGATGCTGCAAATGGTAAAATTTCCTTCTTTTTAAAGGCTGAATAATATTCCGCTATACGTATATACCACAGTTTCTTTATCCATTTATCTGTTGTTGGCCATGTGGGTTGTTTCCCTACCTTGGCGACTGTGCACAATGCTGCGATAAACATGGGAATGCTTCCAGCTCAAACTATGCTACAAAGCTGTGGTTAATCAAAGCAGTGTGATATTGCCATAAAAAGACACATACATCAATGGAACATAACAGAGAGTCCAGAGATAAAGCCACAAATATATGGTCAATTAGTTAATAACAAAGGACTAGGAAAACACAATGGGGAAAGGACAGTCTCTTCAATAAACAGTGTTAGGAAAACTGGACAGCCACGTGCAAAAGAATAAAAGTAGACCACTATCTTTTTTGCAAATTTTTTTTTAACGTTTATTTATTTTTGAGACAGAGATGCAGCATGAATGGGGGAGGGTCAGAGAGAGAGGGAGACACAGAATCTTAAACAGGCTCCAGGCTCTGAGCTGTCAGCACAGAGCCTGACGCGGGGCTCAAACTCAGGGACCACGAGATCATGACCTGAGCCGAAGTCAGATGCTTAACCGACTGAGCCACCCAGGCACCCCAAAAGTAGACCACTGTCTTATACCATACATAAAGATTAGCTCAAAATGGACTGAAATCATGAGACCTGAAACCATAAATATCTAGAAGAAAACATAGGCCATAAGCTCCATGACATCTGTCTTGGAGATAACTTTTTGGTTTTGACACCAAAAGCAAACACATCAAAAGCAAAAATAAACAAGTGGGACTCCATCAAAAGAAAAAGCTGCACAGCAAAGGAAACCATCGACAAAATGAAAAGGCAACCTACAGAACGGGAGAAAATATTTGCAAATCACATATCTGGTAAGGGGTTATGATCCAAAATATATGAAGAACTCATACAACTCAAAAGCAAAACAACGAAACAAAAACACCGAACGACCCAATTAAAAAATGGGCAGAGGAACTGAATAAATATTTTTCCAAAGAAGCCATACAATTGGCTAACAAGTACATTAAAAGGTGCTCAACATTCTAATCATCAGAGAAATGCAAATCAAAACCACAATGAGATATCCCTTTACACCTATTAGAATGACTATCATCAAAAAGACAACAGATTACAAGTGCTGGTGAAGATGTGGAGAAGAGGGAACACTTGTACCCCGTTGGCAGAAATGTAAACTGGTACAAACAGTATGGAAGGAAAACAGTACAGAGGATCCCTTAAAAAATTAAAAATAGAAATACCAAATGATCCAGCAAGCCCACTTAGGAGGATATATCCAAAGAAAATGAAAACAGGATACTGAAAAGACATCTGCATTCCCATGTTCACTGCAGCATTACTCACAATAGCCAAGATATAGAAACAACCTATAATCAAAAGATGAATAAAGAAAATGTGGTATGAAATTGAGTCTTTTCCAGCCACCAGAAAGCAGGAAATGCTGCCATTTGCAGAAAAAAAAAGATGAACCTTGAAGGCATTATGCTAAGGGAAATAAACCAGAAAGAGAATGTGAAATACTTTCACATATAAATGAAATCTAAAAAGGCCAAATTCGGGGGCGCCTGGGTGGCTCAGTCGGTTAAGCATCTGACTTCAGCTCAGGCCATGAACTCCCGGTTCATGAATTTGAGCCCCGCGTTGGGCTCTGTGCTGACGGCTCAGAGCCTGAAGCCTGCTTCAGATACTGTCTCCCCATCTCTCTCTGTTTCTCCCCCACTTGCACTGTCTCTCTCTCTCTCTCAAAAATAAAGATTAAAAAAAATTTTTTTAATAAATAAAAAAAATAAAAAGGTCAAATTCATACAGAGTAAAGGATGGTTATCAGTGGCTTGAGAGAGGGTTGGCAGGAGAAGAGGAGTATGTTGGTCAATGGGTACAAACCTCCACTGATAACTTAAGTTCTAGGGATCTGATGTACAGCATGGTGGTTATAGTTAATACTGTATTATACATTTAAAAGTTGGTAAGAGTGAATCCTGAATGATGTCACCACAAAAAAAGAAAAGGCAGTTATGTGACATGATGGAAGTGTTAGCTAATGCTATGGTAAGTCACTTTGCAATACAGAAGTGTACCAAATCAGCACACTGTATACCTTAAACTTACACAATGGTAAACACTAGTTACATCTCAATAAAGCTGAAAACAAAAAGTTTACTACCATGTATTTTTTATGGGATTGTTTTCTTAATCCTCCTCAGATAGTTTGTTGTTAGTGTACAGAAATTCAACCAATTGAGTGTTCATTTTGCATCTTGCAACTTTACTGAATTCGTTGATTAGTTCTAACCGCTTTTTAGGGGAATCTTTAGAATTGTTATGTATAAGATTTGTCACGGATCATGTATAAAGACAATTTTACTTCTTTTCCTACTTGAATGCCTTTTATTTCTTCTTCTTGCTTAATTTCCCTGGCTAGAACTTCCAGTACTGTGGAGAGTGGGTATCGTTGTCTTGTTTCTGATCTTAAAGGAAAAACTGTTTTTCACCATTGAGTATGTGGGCTGTGGGTTTATCACATATGGCCTTTATTACGTTGAGGTACATTCCTTTTATATCCATTTTCTTGAATTTTTTTTTAATCATAAAAGGGTGCTGAATTTTGTCACATGCCTTTTCTGAATCTATCGAGATGATCACGTGATTTTTAACCTTTGTTCTGATAATGCAGTATATCACAAGATTCATTTCAGTATGTTGAACCATCCTTACATCTCAGGGATAAATCCCACTTGATCATGGTGTAGGATTCTCTTAAGGTGCTGTTAAATTCAGTTTGCTAGTGTTTCATTGAGGATTTTTGCATCTGTGTTCATCATGGATATTGAACTGTAGTTTTCTTCTCTTGTAGTGTCTTTGTCTGCCTTTGGTATCAGAATAATGCTGTCCTCATAAAATGAATTTGAAAATGTTCCCTTCCTCTTGCAATTTTTGAAAGAGTCTGAGGACTGGTATTAATTCCCTTTAAATGTTTGGTAGAACTCACCAGTGAAGTCATCTGGTCCCAGGCTTTTCTTTGTGGAGAGGTTTGTGAGAACTAATTTAATCTCCTTATTTACTTTTGGTTTGTTGAGATTTTATATTTCTTCATGACTTAGTCTTGGGAGGTTGTATGTTTCTAGGAATTTCTTACAGGTTTTCCAATTTTCTTTTCTTTTCTTTCTTTTTTTTTAGGTTTTCCAATTTGTTGGCATGTAATTGTTTATACAGTCTCTTATGATCCTTTTGTTTCTATCTCCTCTTTCATTTTTTTTTTTTTTTTAACGTTTATTTATTTTTGAGACAGAGACAGAGCATGAATGGGGGAGGGTCAGAGAGAGGGAGAAGACACGGAATCTGAAACAGGCTCCAGGCTCCGAGCTGTCAGCACAAAGCCCGATGCGGGGCTTGAACTCACGAGCTGTGAGATCATGGCCTGAGTCGAAGTTGGACACTTAACCGACTGAGCCACCCAGGCGCCCCTCTCCTCTTTCATTTCTAATTTTACTTGAGTCTCCTCTTATTACTCTAGTTAAAAGTCTGTCAGTTTTGTCTTTTGAAAACAACTCTTAGTTTCATTTTCCTTTTCAATTTCTTTGCATTTGCTAACTTGTAGGTGAAAATTAAGCAACATACTCCTGAACAACTTAGGGGTCACAGAAGAAATCAAAAAGGAAATCAAATCTGGAAAGAAATAAAAATGAAAACACAACATACCCAAACTTATGGGATGCAGCAAAAGCAGTACTAACAGTAACATTTATAGTAATAAATGCCTACATTAAAAAGAAGAGGGGTGCCTGGGTGGCTCAGTCAGTTAAGCATCTGACTGACTCTTGATTTCAGCTCAGGTCATGATCTCACGGTTCACAAGTTCAAGCCCCACGCTGGCTCTGTGCCGATAACACGGAGGCTGCTTGGGATTCTCTCTCCCTCTCTCTCTCTGCCCCTCTTGCTTCCCTGCTCTTGCACACTCTCTGTCTCAAAATAAAAATAAACTTAAAAAAAATGTTTTTAAAGAAAAATTTTAAAGATTTTAAAATTTTTTAAAAAAGGAAAGAGGGGCGCCTGGGTGGCGCAGTCGGTTAAGCGTCCGACTTCAGCCAGGTCACGATCTCGCGGTCCGTGAGTTTGAGCCCCGCGTCGGGCTCTGGGCTGATGGCTCGGAGCCTGGAGCCTGTTTCCGATTCTGTGTCTCCCTCTCTCTCTGCCCCTCCCCCGTTCATGCTCTGTCTCTCTCTGTCCCAAAAATAAATAAAAAAAGTTGAAAAAAAAAATTAAAAAAAAAAAAAAATAAATAAAAAAGGAAAGAAAGTTCTCAAATAAGCAGTCTTAAGTTTATAGCTCAAGGAACTAGACAAAGAAGAACTAACTAAGGATTTCTGGTTTCTGAGAAATCTGTCCATGAATTAATATAGCCATTAATGTGTCCATTAATACTCTTTCATGTTTCTGGTTTTGTGTGTTCTATCCCCATTTTCTAGATCAGCATTATCCAAAAGAAATATGTGAACCACAAATGTAAGTTGGTAGTTACATTTTCAAACAGAAACCGATAAATTTTATTTTTTAACCAAATATATCTAAAATAGCATTTTTTCAACATATAATCAATATTTTAAAATTATTAAGATATTTTACTTTTTCTCCCTAAGTCTTCGAGCCCAGTATGTATTTTACACTTCCATCACAGCGCACCTTAGACGAGCCATGTTTCACATGCTTGGTAGTCAACATGTGCCTAACGGCTGCTGTTCTGTGCATGTCTAGGTGTTCTTCCCCCACCCAGCCTCCCTCATAAATACTATGTACTCACTGAATGAATGGTCAACGACACCTCATCTACACTGTCATGGGTACTCAGATTCCTACAGACACTACGATACGTTTGTTTATTTATTCGAAAGACACAATTTATCTCCAAATACAATTCGCAAGATTTCCTGCGCTGCTTTCCACTCTGTCTTCTGCTCCCTTCATCACATTACCATTCCAACAGCGCACTCCTCTCACACAAGGAGGGTCAGGGAAAGGGGAACAGGAGGCCTGTTTTAAAGTTATCTCAAAGTGTGAAAAATCTCATTTAATCTAAAACGCACCTGAAAATCTTAGTCCCCCAACCTTGTGTACACACAGCCCTGGTAAACACCTGTATGAACTAAGACTAACCAGGAGAATAACATGTTCACATACCTACCTCACTTCAAAAGCTCACTTTGCTATTGCTGTCAAAACCACCCAAAATAACAATGGAATTCACATAACTAAATCACCATTATGATGTAACTCTATTTATTACTACTCCTGCTTCCTCCATTTATTATGCCAAACGCTCTACCTCAAATGTTCTTTTTATTACAAAAGTTTTAACTAATCTATCATTTAAGGACTTAGATAGCTACCACATCAGGCTGAAAGGCAGCAGACAGAGTAAAAACATGTTTCAGATTCTAGTTTAGTTACCATCTATGACACTTTCAGCAACCTTTGAATGAGAACATTGTGCATATGCAGTCCTTAGTCTGTGAGGATTCAAAGAGAAAATAAACTTAAAGGCACAGAACAGTGTTAATTACAATCCCTTTACCTACTTCTTCCATTAAGTCTTTGAAAACCTTTCCTTTGATTCAGATACGATTTTTCGCCAAGAGACCATTTTTTAATTAATGAGGAAAGTCAGTCTTTTTAGGTCACATCTGAAACAGTTCTCGATTAAAAATAAATATTCCAGGAAAAAGTGTCAAATCAACATTAACCACATGCATTCTCATTACCTGCACAAATTTGGGTGGAAATTTCTGCCTAAGGTCCAGGAGCAAAGCATCCACACGTTGTCTCTGAAAAATAGAGCTTGGTTCCTCTTTCCTTTTGGCTTTAGGTTTGACTTTATCTATTAAAATATGAAATCCAAATCAAAACACTGCCTAATTAGTTTGGTGTCTTATATTTTACATACCTTTGTCCACCATGAATATACTCAAATTATCATTATTTTTAATGACTGCTATTCCAAAAACCATCCCCCCAAATAAATTAAACACAACATATACAAACAAGTGTTCTAACTCTCCCTCTTAAATGAAGTTAACATTTTAACATTTAAAATGCTGACTCCTCCGGCACCTAGGTGGGTCAGTGGGTTAAGCATCTGACTCATTTTCGGCTCAGGTCGTGAAATCATGGTTTGTGAATTCGAGCCCCACGTTGGGCTCTGTGCTAAGAGCACAGAGCCTGCTTGGGATTCTCTCTCTCCTTCTCTCTCTGCCCCTCCCCTTCTCTCTCTCTCAAAATAATTAAACAAACTTCAAAAAATCTTAAAAAAAATAAAAATAAAAAAATGAAAAGCTGATTCTTTTAAAGATACTTCAGTTTTGGTATGTAAGCATACATAGATATTAAGAATTTTAAGGCTGGGGCGCCTGGGTGGCTCAGTCGGTTAAGTGTCTGACTTTGGCTCAGGTCATGATCTCACAGTTCGTGAGTTCAAGCCCCACGTTGGGCTCTGTGCTGACAGCTCAGAGCCTGGAGCCTGCTTTGGATTCTGTGTCTCCCTCTCTCTGTCCCTACCCTGCTTACACTCTGTTTCTCTCTCTCAAAATTAACGTTAAAAAAAAGAAAGAGAATTTTAAGGCTAAAGTTTTCCATAATTACCTAAATCACAATCCAGAGTATTAATTTGAAATTATCTTGTGTATATTTTAAGTATATTAAAATGGTCTTCCCACTATACCTAATAGCTACAAATGGAAATGCAACATTCACAAACTCAAGTTACCATACTCAATTATAAAGACTGTAATTCACTGGGAAGGGCAGGGGACAGGACAAACCAAACAACAGCAGATCATGAAGAAAGAAAGAAAAGAACCTGCAAGAGAATTTCTGAAATCAAACGTGTGTGGAACTTCCTCAGAAGGTTAAGTGGACTGAGGCACTGTCTCTCAATGAAGAGTTCCAGATAAGTTTTATTGCAAACATTCCATTATAACAGGGGCAAATAGCTCTGGGGAGAAACCTTCCTATGTCAAATGCTGCCACCTGCACCTACTATTAAGAATAAATACAATTGATGGAAACCAATTTGACAATAAATTTCACATATTGAAGAAAAAAAAAAAGAATAAATACAACTGTATCTGAAAGACCATTTGCTCCATTTAAAGGCTGAATTCTGGGGCGCCTGGGTGGCTCAGTCGGTTGGGCGGCCAACTTTGGCTCAGGTCATGATCTCGCGGTCCGTGAGTTCGAGCCCCGTGTCGGGCTCTGTGCTGACAGCTCAGAGCCTGAAGCCTGTTTCGGATTCTGTGTCTCCCTCTCTCTGACCCTCAACCATTCATGCTCTCTCTCTGTCTCAAAAATAAACGTTAAAAAAAAAAAATAATAAAGGCTGAATTCTATTTAAAAGCTATTTTTCCCTCAATAACTTATTTTGAGTTGCTACTTCTCAGAGAAGGAAATTTCGAGTATAGGTATATTGTCATAGACACATTTCCAGGAGTACTTTTATTGTAAAATACGGTGCAGAACAAGTAGCAGATTAGCAGCTATGGAAACTAGGGGACCTGGGTAGGTAGTAACATGGAAAGATCATTAAACAGACTGGCCATCTGGAAATAGGGCTATAAAAGTATCTCCCCTACTTTGAAGACTGGGGATATTTAGGCTCCAGATTTCAAGATGACTCAACAGTTAGGTAAGCAGGATACATCATCATGATTCATTCCAAACACTGATTATCCTCTATATGTTCCAAATATTTTAAAACCTTGAATCAATTTATAAAAGATTACCAGTTACCTACAGATTAAAATTTACATCTGTTCCTATGGGAAAGCTATTATTACCAAATCCAGTTACAGGAATCATAGCTAGGACAATGCCATCACCCTATGAAATCTTCCTATGTAAAACACACCTAGAAATCAATAGCCATTTTCCTAAAGAAAACAGCTTCATTCTCAAAACACCAAAGAGTTCTTAGGAGGTCCAGGTATTCTACCCACCTTGTTCTTCATGATCTTTGAAGTGCCACCAATAACCTTTGGAAGGATGATATCGACAGTAGGACATAGCTTCATCAAAAGCTGACTGAATGCCATGCACTGCAGTGAGCTTGTAAAAAGAAAACAAATTCTGAATTTCTCATTAGATCAACTAAAATCTCCAAAGTAAACACCCACAAAATATTACATATGCAAAGATAGTAATTTTCTGGGGTTTTTCCAGAACCTGAATCACTATAGAGCTGGGCTGTGATATATACTTTTAACACGGACTTGGCCCATAGTAACCAATGTTCAAGATATTCTGATAGTCAACCCTTCATACCAACCTACATGAGAAAGAGAAGGAGAAGCTTTTGTTGGATTCCTGGATACTTGATTAAAAGTTGATTGATTAAAAGTTTTGATTAAATATAGCTTGATTAAAAGTTTTGTTTAGTGTTTCAAGAATGTGAAGATACTTACCACCCTAGAGTTTATAACTGACCCCAAGTCTGGTGCCTGATAGATCACTCCAGCAATGATATAGTAATCAGCCAGTGGGATAACTAAAGCAGTGAAAATAAAAACATTCATGAATACAGCTATGCATACAAACTGCTAAATAGATTTTCATAAAAAGAACAACTAAAATTTGCTATTTTTCCGTATTAAAGCTTAAGGCATCGTTTGGCAATTCCCATTTTTGTAAATAAATTTATATTGGAAAACAGCCATACTCATTCATTTATATTATCTAAGGCTGCTCTGACACTGGTTGAGTAGCTGTTACAGACTCCACGAGGCCCTCAAAGCCTAAAATACTTACTCTCTGGACCATAACAGAAAAGGTTTGCAACCTAGAGCAGTGCTTCTCAAACTTGAACGTGCCTCTGAATCACCTGAGCATCTTGTGAAAGTCAGATTCTTATTCAGTAGGGATAGTGCATTTTTAATAAGTTCCCAAGTGATCGAACGCTGCTATCACTCAACTACACTATGGAGAATAAGACCTTAGAGTGAGAGATTTAGGGCCTAGGGTGAAGATATCAGATGCACTGAACTTGCCACTGCAGGGACGCCTGGATGGCTTAGTTGGTTAAGTGTCTGACTTTGGTTCAGGTCATGATCTCACCGCTCGTGAGTTCGAGCCCCACATCAGGCTCTGGGCCAACAGCTCAGAGCCTGAAGCCTGCTTCGGACTCTGTGCCTCTCTCTCCCTCGGCCCCTCCCTCACTTGTGTTCTATCTCTCAAAAATAAATAAACAACAAAAAAAATTTTTTTAAATAAACACTAAAAAAAAAAAAAAATTTTTTTTTTTTAAACTTGCCACTGTGCCCCATTCCTGGGTCCTAAAGAAGAAAACAGCTGCTAGTGAAGCTGGTACCACCTCTGTCGCTTCCATACCTTGAACCCTCTCATCATGGAAATCTTGTTCCTGGTCTTGCCTTTGTCTAAGGTTCTTTTTTCCTTGGGGAAGGGGCTCTAGATCATTGATTTTGAAATTACATTTGGATTCTTGACTCTGGAACCACAACTTCTTTAGCAAGTCATTCTTTGCTCAAGAACCAATACCAGGGTGCAGGTTTTTCCTAAATGTCTTGAAAAGGTTATCTAATAAGGAGATAAAGCTGGTCATGTCTGGAATAGGTGACTAGCTCTTTGATTCAAAGTCAAATCTGAATTCTGCACCCTTCAGTATGATTTCTAGAGCAAGTTTATGTTTAGTAACAGAAGCCAGGTAAGAATTTTGGTTGAATAGGTCAACGAGGATTTTCAGTTGATCCTCTATCAATTTGTAACAGAATTAGACTCAGCGGACTGAGATGAGACATTACTTAGGGCACCAGAGGTTCCCAATAACTATACTCACAGAAGAGGTGGCTGCAACATAGCAAGTTGCTTTGTTAGTGCTTACAGAGTTGTCCTTGGGCACGCTAGAAGACTCCTGATATCCAAGCATATGACTAGTGGAACTTGGCTTTTGAAATATTTCCTAAGTGGTAAATTTATGCCTGCTATACTACAGTGCCTAGACAATTTGTCTGTAACAACATGGTTACAATGGAAACCTCATTTCCTTCTGAGAAGCTGGAATTTTGGCAGGCAGAGGATGTCCACATGATTAGCCTTCAAAAGAAACTGAGTATCAAAAGGCCTTCCCTGGGCAGACATATTACACATGTGCGTGGGGGCTGCTGGAGGGAGGATGCACTTGGTGAGGCCCCTCGCAGGAGGGAAAGCAACGGAAGCTTACACGTGGATTCCCACAGATCCCACTTGATATGGCTTTTTCCCTTATTCATGTCTGTGGATCCTTACTGCACTGCCATAACAAATCTTGATTATAACTAACATACCTAGATGCTGAGTCTGCTGATTCCTCTTAGCAAGGCACTGAACATGCATATGGTCTTGGGGATCCCCCAAACAGACCCCAATCCAAAAAGATAAGAACATGTGGCTCAGAAAGTTAAGTAAGCCATGGCATTTTAAGAAGAAAATTATGCCTGAAGTCTACACATTTTTACCTTGGGTAGGGGACTGCCGCTGTTGCTTCCGAATGATAAAAAGAATGGGCTCTTGAGCGTGTAGAAGGATGTATTCCACTCCAACCATTTGACTGAAAACAGAACACAGACACCCAGAGATCTATGAATGCCCAACAAACAACTGTGTAGAACGTTCAGATTATTATATAAAAATACAGCAACATTATAAATTGGATTAAAACTGCCTATGTTTGATATTAAAAACTGGCTGTCCAATAAAACTGGCTATTTTCCCAGATAGGTGGGATATAAACTAAGATTTGATTTTTAAACAACAAAGTTTCTCTATAAAAATTCATAATAAACTTAAATCTGAGCATATTCAGTCATAAAAGTACACTGAAGAGTGTACATTTCAAAAAACTGCAACTAAAATAGCGTGATGCTTCCTGAGATACATAAATATATGTAAAATCTAAAAATATATAGTACATGAAGACTATACATGTCTTGACCATATATTTCAACTCTATATTCTACTCAACTAGAAAACATCAAAAACCTTATCCTTCCAACATTTTTTAACCTGCCAGATTGTTTAAAAGCAACAAGTTGTCCTAATAGTTGTAAATATTTGCCTCATAACAAAAGTCATTTAAAATACCACAGAAATTTAATTTCATGAACCCTCTCTGATGTTTAATGATAGATTAAAAACTATATACACAGCTGTTTCAGAAACTTTTGTAATAATTCTTAATTATTTAGCATCCTAACTCTGAAAAAATACTTTGCAATTGTCAAGCAAAAATTTTATTTGTCATACAAAGAAAAATCTACTATAAACCGGACTATAGTTTAAGACATTACATTCGATGTAAAAGAGACGGTAAGGGGCCCCTGGGTGGCTTAGTCGGTTAAGCATCCGACTTCAGCTCAGGTCATGATTTCGCGGTTCATGGGCTCAAGCCCTGTGTCGGGCTCTGTGCTGACAGGTCAGGGCTTGGAGTCTGCTTTAGATTGTATCTCCCTCTCTCGCTCTGCCCCTCCCTCTGTCTCTCTCTCTTTCAAAAATATACATTAAAAAAAAAAAAAGGGAGACAGTAAGTATGGTCACCTGGTTGAGGATAACAGTTGCATTGCTAAAATCACTAATTAGAGCTGCATCTAAACCTAATAGCTGTATTTTACTAGACAGTAATATATGAAATTATACAGAAAAGACTTCCTAGGTTACAAGTGATTACTGATCATTCTTTTGCATGTCAAATTTGTACAAACCCAAACAAAACTCCAGTTCTTCCCAAACTTCTACTCTGTACTTCACTATCCATAGCTTGAAAGAACCATTCATTTCAAAATCTCTAAGTGGCAACAATGCTATCTTCTTACAGTAACTTACTTTAAGTGTTCTAATGTAAGCCTCTGCATTTTGACCACTTCATTATTACATGTCCTGTCGTAGAAAGGATTACTTCTTTCTGAAAAGTAATCCAGGACACTTCCACTGTTCAAAATGGGGATCCAGGAACTGTCAACCCAAGAGATTCCCAGCAGATTATCTATAGGAAACAAAATGATAAAGGATGAGAAAAAAGTAAAAAAGCCAATCCAACATTTATTATGCATCTAATGCAGGAAGCATTATGAATATAAGGATGACAAGGATCCTAACCTATACACTTTCACAGAAGAGGTAAGTGTGCAAGAAAGCAATAACAAGGTGACATGATAGGCACTAAAATAAAGATATGAATAAATGTGTTATCAGCGCATGGTGGAGGGAGAATACTTTGTCTGAGGGAACAGTAATGATTTTTCACTGGGTGAGGAGGAGGTGGGTTTTAGCACTACACGTTAAAGTATAAACAGAGGTTCATCTAGGACAAAAAAAGGTGGGGGGGGGGGGCAAAGAATTCCAAGCAGACAGAATGCACATACAAAGATAGACCAATATAGAGGTAAGTGGTTAGAGAATAATTTGATTATGTGAAATGATAGGATATAAAATGTAGAAAAGTCTCAAAAAATTGGAAATCCTGAGTTTTGTTCAAAAATTGTCAGATAACATGCATCCCAAAGAAAACACACCCACAGCCACCAGTTTGAGATCTCACCAATTAGGGACAGAGAAATAAGTTAGGAAGCTATTATTACAGAGGAGATAATGAATGTAAAAGTTATGAAGCTAATGAGAAGTAGAATGCCCTTAATTACATACAATTTCATATTTTGGAATAGAATTAACTCTTTAATATTTCAAAATGCAAAAAGAAAAACAAGACATGGTAAACAGAACTAGATAGCTTTAACTACTGAGCTTTTATTGGCTATTGATTGCAATAATGTTCCATATCATTGATCATACTAAATCCCATTAAGAGTAAGTCTGAACATCAAAATGCCTATTTAATACTGGTTAAAAAAGGGACGAACTGAAAACTTCAACCTCTCTAAACGGTAATTGCTTCTGGCACCTCTGAAAAAAAAAGACCTAATCCAAAGCAATAAGCGGTTCTGAAGGAAATGAATAAAATGAGAAAAAGTAATTACATAAAGGTAAAATGTGCTGTGTGTGTTGCGAAACCAAGCAAAAAGCAAACAGATGAAGTACATCAATGACCAAATAATCAGTACTGACCATTAAGATGGTTCATCATAACTACATCATGCCATAATATCCAAATATCAGGTCAGAAAATAACATTTTCAGCAAAATATTTTTTTAATGAAAAGCAACTAAGGATAATCATTATTCTCAGCTTTAAACACTACAATCCAGTTATTAAAGTAGTTTTCTTTAAAGCAACTTTCTTACACATTTCTTTCTTATTTCTTTAGGAATGATTATTAACAAAAGCATTTGTAGATGGACAATTATAGGTTTCTCACATAATGGAACTATGTCTGTATGATGTCATAATAGGTTACTGACAATAAACTGTTAAATTATTACAGATCATTTCAGCATAGGTAGATGAGTAATTTGCAGAAACAAATGTGTAATTAGAGATTCTACCTATCAATGATTACGGAAAGTCAATAAATATGGGCATGAGATAATGAAGACTGGTGGAAGGCAATGGCGATGCATGGGAAAATAAGGACAAATAGACATTCTTAGGGGAGAAAACAGACAATTTCCTGAATCATCAATTATAAAGTCAGAGAACTTAGGAACCAATACTCATTTAGGAAAATAATGATAATGAATTTGGCTTGGATATATTAAGTTTAAATAAGGAATCAGAATTCAGAAGGAATCATAAATGCCATCTGCTCCAAGTGACTGTTCAGTATATTTTCCCTATAATTTTCTTCACTAAGATGTATCCTGATCAGCAGTCCTATGTCATATTTTCCTCATTTGGTAAACTAATCAAAGCTAAAAACCAGGCAAGTATGGCTTAGGAGACCAATACAAATGCAAAGAATACTGTTTACCGCTTCTGAACACTGACTTTGCGCCGGGCACTATTTTAGCCACTTTACCACACAGAACTCAAAGAGGTTGGTACTATATAGATACTACATAGTATCCATATGCTAGATTGTGTACATAAAATGCTTAGCACATTGTAATAACCCAATAAATGTTAATTAGGGTGATGTTGGTGGCAGTACCAACAATTTATTTTAAAATTATCATGAGCAAATTTATCTCTGGCTTAATCAAGGCTGGTCTAGTTTGTACCTTTCCTCCCCTCCCCCCAGTTTATGCCTTTTTGAAAAATAGAGACTCCTTTTATTTTCAAAAAGGTGTGAGGTTAGTATATCATTTAAACAGTCACGCTAGGTTGAACTCATTTCAAATGTCAGTATCTCTCCAAAGCCTTTGTCTACTTTGCAAGACAAAAATAATGGCTTCTTTCTCTATGTTCTCACAGAAATTTTTTACACTTTTATTAATACTCATAACCAGAAATACAAACGTGTTCCCATTATATTTGACTTTTTAGACGACTGAGGCCATGTCTTGCTCATCAAGAACTTGCATAGGGCCAGATTTAAAATAGTCAGCAAATGTTAATTAATTTATGATTGAGGGCCAAGGACAAGTGACTCTACTCATCACAGGTTCACATATACTCCAGAATCCAAGGACGTTCACTTACAAAATGGTTAACTGAGATTAAGAGGGTGATATGTGGCTGAGAAAATATTACCTGTCCCACTTGAGGACTACCTGTGATCACACTGCCATTAAGAGAATACACTAAGTCAAACAAACTCCAACCACTTCTTACCACCTCCACTGTTACCACCCTAGTCCCAGCTACCTCATTTCCTTGTATTACAGGAATGAATTCCCAACTGGTCTTCCTAATTCCACCCTCACCTTTCTACACTGTTCTCAACAGTCAAAGTGATCCTTTAAAAAAAGAAAGTCAGATTATGATCATCCCCTTTGGTGAAAACCTCCCAGTGGCGGTCTGTTTTACTCACTGGAAAAGCCAAAGACTTTACTATGGCCTACGATCCCTACCTATATGATCAAGCCACCAATTACCTTTCTGACCTCATCTCCTTCTCACCTCCTCTCTCTCTGCTTCAGGCATACTGACCTTACTGTTCCTCTAACACACCAGACATTCTCCCACCTTAAAGCCTTTGTAATGACCTTAACAAATCTAAGTAAAAGTAAAACATTGTGAAAGGTAAGTATTTGAAAACACTGAGGGACTAGATGTTTCTCTTTTTTATTCAACAGCAAGAGAACATGTTGACATAGCCTAACTACAGCTCTCTAATAGCAAGTGATAAAATTAGGCACTTGAAACTCTCACAATGAAAAAAACAAAAAAACAAAACCATAAAAACACGGTACAGAAATGCTGAAGATCACTGGACATTCTGAATAACTATAAATGAGAATACATTTCTATTAAGCGTGCTAGACCCCAATTTGGTTAACATAGAAAAAGGAATCTCAAAACACTTCCCTTTAAAAATCAGGTATATGCAAACAAAAATAACCCTAGGTGAAAACGATTAGGAACATATTACAGTTAGACATCTTTTGAGGAAAGCCCTTTTTCTTTAATTGGCCAGGGGGAAGAGGGCTTGCATCTAGGTACAAAAATTCACACTTCCTTAAAGGAAAAGTACACAAAGTTTCAAACGGAAGTAAATATTGATTGAGAGTTTCTTACAGGTGTAAGAAGTTTTGTGGAAGCCACCACCACAACAGTAAAAAATAAAGATATTCACGGACACTCTCTCACTCTCAAATTTTTCTCGTTCTCATGAAGAGTAACTTCCATGATACCTCCTCCCAAGGGGGAAGCTGGTCTGTTTGGAACGAAATTCTCACGCTTCAAGCTATATTTTCACTCTTTGAAATTCCAGAGCACAATTCCTAGGCTTCTTTCTTTTTCTTTTCTTTTTTCTTTTTTTTTTTTTTTTTTACAAATTCAATGAAAAAGATGTGTGTACGTGTGCTGGGGAGAATGTATAGCCTAATTTATACGGAGATCAAATAGCAATTAAGGGATGTTGCCTCCCTGTATATATTCACTGATTCAACAAATACCTGAGCACCTTTACAGTTCAGTTGTGAAAAAGGACCGATCCTTGCGCTCAGTAATTGTGGTGTGTTCTACGGCAGGTATTAGAGACTCAAGAAGAAAATCTTCGGGATTCATGCCCGGGGACGCGTGGGGCGCAGTGTCAGGAATAAGGCAGCTCCCACGCCCAGTCCCAAGAGATGAACCAACTCACGTCATCCCACCTCTCGGCCCAAAGGCCACCCCTTCACCTGGACAAAACAGCCCCAGTCTTGTTGGAGAGCGTGTCTGCAACAACACTGCAGGTCTGAGGGCAAAGCCCAGAGCTTCCAATCCCTTCGTTTTGAAGCTTCTAAGAGACCGCTGAGAAGCTGGGGAGAACGAATTTCGCCAGATCAGAGCCTTGGGAGTTACCACAAACGAACCTGAACCTTGCCCCCGCGAGCTACAAACCCCCAAACCAGCTCCCAGCCAATCAGGAAACAAAGGGTAACAGCGCTGGTTACCTCGGATATCCACGGCCGCCATAATCGCAAAAGCGCTCTCGGGTTCTCTTTCCGGCGTGCAGTAGAAACGTAACAGCTCCGACGACGGAAGCGGCGCGAGGCTGACTGCAGGGACTGCGAGGAACGCCAGGCGGAGACTGCGCGGCCTGGAGAGCGGCCTGGGGAGGGGAGGGGCAGGGAGGAGGGGGCGGGAATGGGGAAGAGAGGGGAGGGGCCGGGCTGGCAGGTGAAGGAGCGGGAAAGAGGTGAGGGGCGGGGCCGGGAAGTGGAGCTGGGCGGGGCGAGTAGGAGCAGAGAGAAGGAGCAGAAGAGGCGGGGAGAAAGCCACTACAGACGGAAAAAAATGGGGAGGCTTTGAGGAATATGAGACTGAGCCGAGTCCTGCCTCTCGCCAACCACTGAGAGATTCGAAAACTGGACCTTGATCTTTTGTGATCGTTAAAAAAAAAAAAAAATTCTGACCCAGAGGTTGGGGGGTGGTGCATCTTCAATTTTAAAAGGTCCCTCGGGTGTATCCAGGGCTGTTAGATTTAGGAGCGAGTACGCCGTTGTTTTTAATCCTGCAAGTGTGGGATGCTACAGAACTAAGCGGAAACAATTTGAGACTCATTAACTTTTAAGTGACTAACCCCATTAAAAGTCTAAACCCATTAAATAAATTCTTAGATGCCTCAGACAAAAATTTCACAAGACTGGAAATGTTTCTGGAGTGAGATATTAACAACATTAAAAGAAAGGGAATACCTCTTGGTCCCTGGCTAAGGGTTTAGTGTCTGCATTCCAGGTAATCTGGGGTAGGAAGCAAGCCCATAGAGAGGGAATCATTCTGTGATAGGGGAAGCCATAGAAAGCCTCAGAAAGATTCTCAAGCTCCAGTGTGGCCCCTTAAAAAGCAAGAGGATGAGGGTATCTACAAGTAAGACACTGATGTGGAGAAGAGAACCCCCAAATCCAAAGGAGCCCTATATACAGAGATGAAGTGTGGGTGTATATATCTTCTCCAAAACTTAGATACTATGAGAGCTCCCCCAGAATTTACAATCCAGGAGCAAAGGGGGAGGATCATGAATTTACAGGGATTTTTCACCTCATCTGCTGGGAATTCAAAATTTTTAAATCTAAGTAGAATAAAAATATACTGTATTGCTCTCTTACAGTTCAATTTTTGAACTGGGCTTTTATACCAGAGGTGGTATGTATATAAGTGTCCCAACAGAAGTATGCACTTGCACAGAACAGAGTTTTTTAAAAAATGGATTTTTCCAGGAGGAAATTTTCAGGAGAGACTGGTGGGGGTCCTGGTGGAGAGGGCATTCCAAAAAGGGGGAACATCGTGTCCAATAAACAGAAGTGTGAAACATCAAGTTTTGGTTTTGCTGGTTTTGTTTTCTGGGGTTTTTATTAGGAGAAAAGGGGATTAGGAAAAAGAGCACCAGAACATGGGTGTGCAGATAATAAAACACATGGTAATCACGGTAAGTCAGACCTAGGAGATCAGCCTTTATCTTGTAGCTGGTGGGAGAAATGTGATTGGGCTCTATTTTAGAAAGATTATTCAAGGAGGATGAGTTGGAGGCATTTATAAGACTCAAAGCAGGGAGTCCATTTAGAAGAAGGTTGCAAACTAAATCATGTCTACGCTCATACAATGGCAACAGTAGCTGAGGGGGAACGAAGGATTACAGATATTTAGGAGACAGAATGGGCAGGGAATCAATGACTAACAGATGAGCCTGATGAGGGAGAGAGAGAAAATAAAAATGATTCCCAAGATACTGATTTATAAGACTAGATGCCATTAATCGGATTAGGAATGACAAGGAACAAGTGAGTATGTGAAAAAAGGGGTAATGATTTATTTTTGAACATGTCTATATCCATGTGCATGAAGTCTCTGCTGGACACTCTGTACTCTAGGGTTTCTCAGCCCTCGCACTGTTGACATTTTGGGCCAGAAAATTCTTTGCTGGAGATACAGAGAGCTGTCCTGTGCCTTACAGGATGCTTAGCAGTATTGCTGTCTTCTAGTTTTTTCCCAGCTTCTCAGGCATCTCTCAGAAGCTTCAAAATGAAGGGGTTAGAGGCGCCTGGGTGGTTCAGTCTGTTAAGCATCTGACTTGGTTTCAGCTCAGGTCACCATCTCACAATTTCGAGTTCGAGCCCTGTATCAGGCTCCGTGCTGACAGTGTGGAGCCTGTTTGGGATTCTCTCTCTCTATCCCTCTCTCTGTTCCTCCCTTACTCGTGCTGTCTCTGTCTCTCTCAAAATAAATAAATCAAACTTAAAAAAAAAATGAAGCGGTTGGAGGAAGCTCTGGGCTTTGAGCCCTCAGACCTACAGTCTACAACAAGACTGGAACTCTTCCATCCAGGCCAAGGGATGGCCTTTGGGCAGAGAGGGGGGTGGGGTGACGTGATCTGGTTCATTTCTTGGGACTGGGCGTGGGGGCTGCCTTATTCCTGACACTGTGCCCCACAAGTTCCTGGGCATGATTGCTCAATGGAAATGGATTTATGAAAAGTGACAAGAAAACTCCTTAAAATCTCTCTTGACCTTAGAACAATGTAGAACAACTTCCTTTATGCTATTGTTCTGGAAATGCACTGAATAAAAAGATACACACATGGTTATGTTTTGTGTGGTATCCTACCATGGAAAATACCAAAACCTGACGTGGGCAGCAGCTCAAAAAAATCTGATTACTAAGAGTTCAATACTAGAATCCCAGATAGAGAGCACAGATAAGCTTAGCACAGAAGAAATAGAATCCTTCCAAGAACCTCTCCTTGGATTTTTATTTCCATTGCAGGACAACAGCCATGTCTCCATGAGGTTGTATAGCACTAAACCTCATAAGACTCACGGAGCATCAAAAAGCAATAGCAAAGGTGGACTAAATTGATCAGACTCCAATATGGCATTCAAAGACTGCTAACAATCCTCACACCAATTGGGTCGAGTATGCCCCTGAAATGCTTGGCTAATTCTGGTGTAAAGCAAAGGAAGTATTCCAAGGAAGATCCTTGATTACTGAACACCGATTACGGATTACTGATATGGCAAGTAGGGCCCCAACAGTGATACTGAAAGTCAAATTGCTATATCTCAAGTGACTATCCCGGCAAATTTTGGGAAGGGGGTGGCTGTGGCAATAGCTTGGAAATCTGCTGGTAGATCTTGCTTATTCTTAGGGTCCTGCAAATAGAGGATTAGGTGGTTTCCCAAACAGGATGACAAGGGAGAAGAAAATAGCAATTCCTAGACCTTATTAGTAATAGAATTCTTCATGGTATTCTCATCTTGTCTTTTTGATCTAGGCTATATCTGCACGTATGTCCCCATTTCTAGCCAATTACTTTTTTCTTCTCTTTTTTCATGATTCATGTCACCAAAGGTTTATCTAATTTGTATATATTTTAAAGAAAAACTTTTAGTTTTATGAACTTGTTCTATTGTATCTTTTTGTATTTCTCTTATTTTTGCTTGTGTTTTTATTCTTCCCTTCCTTCTATTTTCTTTGGTTTTACTCTGTTGATCTTTTCCTAATTTACTGAGATAAACATTTAGCTCATTAATTTTCAGCTTCTATTCATTTCTTTTTTTTTTTTTTTTTTAATTTTTTTTTTTTCAACATTTTTTTTTATTTATTTTTGGGACAGAGAGAGACAGAGCATGAATGGGGGAGGGGCAGAGAGAGAGTGAGACACAGAATCGGAAACAGGCTCCAGGCTCCGAGCCATCAGCCCAGAGCCTGACGCGGGGCTCGAACTCACGGACCGCGAGATCGTGACCTGGCTGAAGTCGGACGCTTAACCGACAGCGCCACCCAGGCGCCCCATATTCATTTCTTAAATAAGCATGAAAGGCTATAAATTTTCCTTGGGGAAACATTTTCATTGTATACCTCAAGATGTGATGTATAGTGTTTTCATTATCATTTGCTGTAAGTGTTCATTAAGTTCTAATTCAATTTCTTCCTTGACATATGAGCTACTTATAAGTGTGTTTTTAACTTCCATATATATAGAATTTTTAACCTATCTTTTTGTTTTAACTTCTAACTTAATTGCATTATTCTCAGAGAACATGTTCTACATAATGTCTATTCTTTAATATTTGTTTAGATTTGCTTTATGCCTCATATGATCATGAGTGCTTAAGAGGAAATGTACCCTTTAAGTGTTGGACACAGAATCTGGAAGCATGAGATACCCCAGCCTTTCAAAATTGTCTTTCCTGGTCTCCATGGCACTACCTGCTTCTAGTATTCTGCTGCTTCTCAGACCATTTCTTTTCTTTTTCTTTTAATTTTTTTAAATGTTTTATTTGTTTTTGAGAGAGAGAGAGACAGACTGGGAGTGGGGGAAGGGCAGAGAGAGAGGGAGACACAGAACCTGAAGGAGGCTCCAGGCTCTGAACTGTCAGCACAGAGCCAGATGAGGGGCTCAAACCCACGAACCGTGAGATCATGACCTGAGCCGAAGTCGGACACTCAACCGATTGAGTCACCCAGGCGCCCTAGACCATTTCTTTTCTATCCCTTACATTGGGTTCTCTTCCTTTGTTTTACCCACAAAATTCTCGAATCCTTAGTTCCATGCCTCATCTTTTCTATCTTCTTGTTTTTTACTCTCCTCTCTAGAAGATCTAATTCTAGTAGCTGTGGCTTCAGCTACTGTCTATTATCAGGGTTTACAAAGTAGCCTAATCCAGACCTCTCTTCTGAGTTCCAGAAACGTATTTGCAATCTCCACCTGGACAGCTCCAACTTGCTGTTCTGTGTCCCAGGTGGCAAGATTTTCACCCTTGCCTGTATTCTTGCTCCTGGCCAAGAAGTCTTGCCTCCCCTCTTCCTTGCCACCTGTATCCAGTGTACCACCAAATCCTGTCCATTCTCCGCAGGCTCCTGTCCTGTATGAGGCTTCTCCTTGGCATCACCACTGCTGCTCTTCTAATTTCAACACCCCGTCTGTCTTGCCTGAACATTGTTGCTAGGGGAACTTTACCCTTAAAAGAGCTTTCTTGTTCTAGAATCTCTGACTCCCTATTTTCGGCCCAAAGGACACAAGTGGGCCCCAGTTTGCTTTACAGCTTTATCTCTCAACCCCAAACCACCACTCTACACACTGAACCCCTACAACACTGAGCTTCTCGTGGATTCCGGAACTGCACAGGATGTTTATGTCTTTGACCCCTTGGAAATGGTTCCATCTGGAAACTTTGTGGGTTTTTTACTTTGTTTGGTTGGTTGGTTGGTTGGTTGATTGGTTGGTTTGGTCTTGTTTTAGGTAGGCTCCACACCCAACGGGGCTAGAACTCACAACCCTAAGATTAAGAGTCATGAGGGGCACCTGGGTGACTCACTAGGTTAAGTGGCCAATTTTGGCTCAGGTCATGATCTCACATTTCATGAGTTCGAGCCCCATCTCGAGCTCTGTGCTGACAGTGCAGGGCCTGCTTGGGATTCTCTCTCTCTCCCTCTCTCTCCACTCCTCCCCTCCTCACTATCTCTCTTGCTCTCTCAAAATAAATAAATAAACTAAAAAAAAAAGAGTCACGTGCTCTATCAACTGAGACAGCCAGCTGCCCCCCCCCCCCCCCCCCCCCCCCCCCCGCCCTGGAAACTTTGAATGCTATTTTCTCCCTTCCCTCACTCACACCCTAAGCCCAATATACAGGAGGGCAAATGTGTATGCACACACATGCATGCACACACACACACACACATACACACACACCTGGAAAAACCTCCTCATGTGTAAGCAAGATTAGAATGAAGAAGAAAGTTTTTTTAAGTTTCTTACTCTGCAGATGTTGACAATTAGGGACTAATGTGATTTTCGTTAGAGGAGAGTAGGTGAGTAGGGAGAAGGCAGGGAATGGTTAATAATACCTATATTGGCAAATAGTCCCCTTCTCTTCATTTTCTCTCTGCTGGCTTGTTAGGAAACTTTCTTAACTCCCCATGAAATGATAACACGTTCATTTCCACTTCTCCTCAGACACCTAATTGCCTAGCCTTTTAGATGATTGGATGACCCTGTCTCCCAATCCACTTTCATGTTATTTCTCTTGGGATTGGTTGCCTGGTAACTCTGACACCAGGTTTGCCTTCCTAGTAATTATGCTCTTTGTATTCTCCAAAATTTATCTCCTGCTGAGTTTTCCCGTGGTTTACATTTTATTTATTCTAAATCTAAAATGTGTGGACATAAAAAAATAATTATATTTTCTCAGGGCCATGTACGGTGTATATTTATGTAATAAGCCTTACCAAATCCTCATTGGTAGGAAGAAAGTTTCTGGGATCATTTTCCATTTCCTGCCAGAGAAAGTGACCCTTTCCTTCACAGATCTTTGTCCTTGTGAGTATGGATTTATGTGGACCTGACATGTAATGTGAGCTAATTCTTTACTTTCCTGTGAGTGCTCAAGTATAAGATTCAATGTCCTTTCAAAGATCCAGATTAAAAGAAGATAAAAACTTGACTTAAAAACAGAAAAAAATGTTTCAAATAACAGAGTTTGTAATACGGCAACTTTTTTGTGTGTCACCAGTCCATGCCATGAGTTATTCCCAAATTATACACACAAAGAAGAGTAGCAATGCATATACCATTTGGATATACAGTATACCCATGTAAAATGTAAAACATATTGCATATGTGTGCTAACCTCCAGGGCTTTGTATCTTATTTTAGTTTGCTATTTTTTAATGATTAATAGAGGATTTATCTTCACAATAATACATATAGTCATCATGGCCAGGCTTACTATGAGGTGTTAAATATTTGATCCAATTTTCTTTCCTGAATAAGTTTTTCTTTCCTCTGTCAGTTTTGAAAACATAATACCAGAAGCAAAGGGGCCAAATTCCAAACTGAACTCCTAAGAGTGGGGTCTTGGGAGTGGATCTGAAATGGAATAGACATTTGCTGATCTTGTGTGGGTCTGATGAATTAAAGCAGGATCTTTGATGAGCCCTTGGTAGCTGGGGTTGTACCAGAACAGGTACTCCTGTTTAAGTCAGGATCTTAAGCCAACCACGACCTTGTGCCTTCCATGATTTCCCAAGATACGTCATATTCAGCTAGGTCGAGGATATCAGGTGCATGGCCAGGCATAACGGTTTGTTGGGACTTTGTATTTTAGTATGCCATACGCTAACCTGAGAATATCTCTCGGTTTCACGGACAGATCACTCAAAGAAACAATTGGTCTTCCTAGTATTCATTCATCTATTCATTTTTATTTATCCATTCACTTGTCAGTAGTGGGTGGCATGGAATGACCTTGTGAACCAATATTGTAATACACAGAGAAGAGTGATGTAATAGATGTTATTATAGGTTTGTAGAAGACAACTCAACTGTAAAGTTCCTGCTGAGCTGTAGAATAATGGGGGAATGTTTCTATTCTGTTCTTAACATGTTTAAAATTGTATTTTTAGATGAATAAGACATAGTTGTACACATCTATACACTCAAAGATGAAACAAGAAATTCACAATTAATTTTTGCTGCAAATTCTATTAGCCCTCTTGACAGAAAACTGTATTTACATACAAGAGTTGATCAGATCTAGATTAGAAATCACAATAAGATATGTGGCGTTTTGATATAAAATGGAAATAAATTTGACTTTGATGTGTAGTTAAAATTGAAATAAGTCAAATTTAAAATTAGAATGGATAAGTCGAAAATGGTATTAACATCACACTTGTGTGTAAAAATCCGTAAAAATACTTGTGTTTATACAGACACAGCGAACATAGGTGGAAAGAATTTACAAAGGTTGAGTCTTTAAATTACTTGATTATGTCAATGTTGCTTATTATTAATGCAAAGCACTAAAAATATGTGGCTGGATTCTAAGAATCCCCAAATTACAAAAGCTTGATCCTGGCTTAATAGTTCTTGCTAGAATTAAACTTACAATATCAATATCACATGACAGCTCAATATAATTTGTTCAACCATACTCCATAAAATATAGCTCTGGTAAATATCAAGGATGAATAAACTAGAATTGCTAGTTAAGCTAAAACATAACAAAGTTAAAATGCAACTGAATTGGAGAAAATGTTGACAAAAGTAGAAATAATAGTTAACATTTATGTATGAATTACTTACTATATATCAGGCAGAGTGCTGAGTGCTTAAAGATTGATGTGATTGGGACTCCCAACAACCTCATGCATAGTTACTGTTAAATCTCCAACTCAAGAACCAAAGGGTAGAATGGTGGTCCCCAGGAACTGAGGGAAATGGGGAGATACTGGTCAAAGTATATAAACTTTCAGTTGTATAATGAATAAGTTCTGGGGATCTAATGTACAGCATGACGGTTATAGTTAATAATACTATATTATGTACTTGGAATTTCCTAAAAGAGTAGCTCTTAAATGTTTTCACTACACACACACACACGCGCGCGCGCGTGCGCACGCACAAAGGTAACTGTGAGGGGGCACCTGGGTGGCTCAGTTGGTTAAGTGTCCAACTCTTGATTTCAGCTCAGGTCATGATCCCAGGGCCATGGGATTGAGCCCCACGTCAGGCTCCATGCCGAGCATAGAGCCTGCCTAAGATTCTCTCTCTCTCTCCCACTGGCCCTCTCCCCAGCTCTCTCTCTCTCTAAAAATTAAAAGAAAAATTTAAACAAAGGTAACTGTGAGGTGATGGATGTGCTAACTTGATTGTGTAATCACTTCACAATGTATATATATGTTAAATCATCACATTGTACAACACAGATATATGCAATTTCTATTTGTTGATCATGCCTCAATAAGGCTGGGAGGGAAAGGTTGCCAACTTGCATGTGAGAGAACAGCAGCTTAGGGAAGGTAAACAAGTCGCTCAAGTTCACAGTGATGAGTGGTGGAGCCCAAGCCTCCAGTACCCTTACACTCTCCCATTTTGTTCTTCTGCCTTTAATGTATTGAGCACAACAACTGAACTTTGAACTAGTATCAAAAGATGAGTATGATGGTTCCAAGAAGAGGAAAGAGAATGGGCACTTTGCTCTAAGTAGGGGAATAGCTGTAGTGGAAGGGATTTTGTTCAAAGGAGAGCAGGGATATTATGCCTTGAGCATACGATGTGATGATGCTGCAAAATGAGACCGCAAGAGATACTTGAGCCCCCTTTGTTCCAGATCTTATTTGCTTAGGTGTTTTGATTAGATCCTAAAGGCATCGGCTAGTCAATGGAGACTTGCATTTGATAATGGGAACTCAGATGTCAACGTGGAGGGTGAATTGAATGCATACTAAGCAACAGTTTCTAACAATCCAGACAAGAGGTGATGCCAGACTGAACTAAGGCAGGAGCTATGAAAGTAATAAAGACGTGGGCCTTCAAGGGGTGAAAGAAATTTGCTCTCCTCTCCGAGGCCCAGAGGTGCAAGCACTTCAATAGATAATTTGGTATGTGCAAAAATGGGAATGGTCAGCGAAGGAATACTGTCCTGAGTTTTTCACACATCAGTAGTGTTTCCTGCTGTGGGTTCTTCTTTACCAATCCAGATGGGGAATCATCATTTGTGGACTTCAGAGGAAAAGGTAATTATAAAATTCATTAGGCTTCCCAAATAAAGAAGTGTAATGTCTTCCAAGAAAATAATTAAACTACCGTGGGCAAAGAGCCTCATCTGTGTAATTTAAAGCAATGTAGTGGGTCATTGTTTAGTGTCTCAAATCTAGTCTACATATAGCTCATTCATAATCATGCTCCATCTGGCCAAAATTAGTCACATTATTCTGTAAGCCAAACAAAAATACTAGTTTTGTTTTAGAGATTTCAATATTCTATCTAATGTAGTCTAATGTGTATCTGGATGATCCATTCTCCTTCTCTCAATAAATTTGAATCTTGCTAGAGTGAAAAGAAAAAAAATAGAATCTATAGCATGTATAATAAGAAGCTCTTGTTTCAAAAGCCCAGAGCCCTTAATAGAAGGGGTTTGGGATGGAATATTCTTATACCTATTTAAAAGACAGGGAAGCCAAACAGATGTGGGCCAAGCTGCCAGGTGTTGAGGTGGTCAACTGGGATAACAAACTAAAATGAGAATAACAAGCAAACTTCTTTATTTACTTACCGCAATGGTGCAGGCAAGAGAGAAAAGAGAAAGGCACTGGCTCACTAGTGTTCCATTTTTCCCCCAGGGAATGACACCCGGCAAGGATCAAACAGAAGCACAGATGGGGGATATCATCTAACTGGAATCCTGAACAAAAAGCTCCTGTTTTTTTATGGACTTGTGGGGCCACAGGAAGTAAGAAGGGCGAAAGGGCTTAACGTGAAAAGATACTGAGTCAAAGTGGAGAAAACTGCCTTGGTCAAGGTCTTGATGGCAGTGCTTGAACAGTGTCTCAGCAAAAGTCCCCCATAAAGAGGCCTCCATAAAGAGGTTCCTAGGCTGGGAATGCAGATATGTGTATGAGCATGGCGGGCTCAAAAGGGGCCTGAGTCCTTGACTGCAACTCCCTCCAGATGCACTGGCTATGTACCAACTCTGGTGTGAGGAGGGCAGCTTCCACCATGAGGCTTGCCAGGCAAAGCCTTGTAATTGCCTGTGCCCAAAACCGACAGATTACACACAGGATTATTGTCCTGGAGCCACACTCCCCAAGGTGAATCCAGGAGACTCCAGATCTGGTAGTCAATTGAGGTGGATTTAACTGTCCAGCATGCCAATCTGACAAAGCCATAAACTGTGAATAGAGGGCATAAAGGAAATTTTTTGGTAATGTCATTTAATTCCTAAAAGTTGGCAGTCTTGATTTTACATAACTGAGAATTCCAAAACCAAAGATTAGACCTAGGGCTTAGAGAAAGAAGACTCTGGAATTTTTCTTCTTGTCCCAACTTCACTGGTTTCCCGTTTATCTGTGAAATCCAACTTTGAGAAGAGGAGGGAAAGGGAAAGGAGTGGTGCTCTGAAAAAAATTGACCTTCCTCAGTCCTGTGGGCACTCACTGTGTCAGTCTTCGTCACAAAGTACACGTGAGCACATATTGTGTAATTTCAGAGCATTGGCAAGAGTCTCCCTATGTGGCCTGGATGCAACTTATATCTCAGATGTCTCTTAAATTTATTCCCTAATTTCCATTCTCACTGCCTTTCACTTTATTTTAGTTTATTGCTTATTGTAATAGACCTCTGACTACTGTGCCTGCTTTTGGTTAATTTTTCCCACTGGAATATCTAGTAAGCAATAAGGGACACAGAACTGAAGCCTCTTTGGACGTTATTTCTGTAGAGTTGGTAATTGAAGCCCATGGGAATGAACAAACTCTCCTGGACAGTGATGAAGGATTAAAAAACAACCACAAATCTCTTCCACTAATGAATTCGGGAAAGAGCGCACACCCATTTTTTTTTCACTTATTCAATAAATAATTATTAATAATTTTTAGTATTATGCTCTTTCTATACTCTAGGGATTAAGAAAATAATTGAAAGGCAATAGGGTGGAGTTTTCAGCAAAGGCTTCATATAGGAGATAATGTTTGAGTTGACATGAAAGATGAAATAGGGGGCGGTTTAGTTGGTTACATGTCTGACTCTTGATTTCAGCTTGGGTCAGGAGATCAGGTTGTGAGATCAAGCCCCGCCTAGGGCTCTGTGCTGGGTGTGGAGCTTGCTTGGAGTTCTCTCTCTCCCTCTCCCTCTGCCCCTCCCCTACTAGCACTAGCTCTCTCTCTTTCTCAAAAAAAAAAAAAAAAAAAAAAAAGAAATGGGGTGGGAAGAGGAGGAAAGAGGGGAGAAATTAGGAGAAACAGAAAAATGTGGACATGAAGCATCCTCGCCTTTTCAAAGTTTTGCAAACATTTCCCTATGTCTGAATATTGGGAGTTAGGTGGATAATGAGTGAGATGAATAAATATAAGATACAGCAAGAGACAAATTTTACCCCGGTAACTGGTGGGCTTATATTCCATAAGTAATTTGGGCTTCATTCTGTAAGCAATGGGGGAACCACTGGAGAATTTTTTATTTAGAGTAATAAAAAGGTCAGATTTTGTTTTAGAAAGCCCAATCTGGCAATTATATGAAAAATAGGGTGAAGGATATAGTGACTGGAGACATTTCTGCCTATAGTCTAAGTGAAAGAATATGGCCCTGAATAGGGAAAATAGCAATGGAATTGAGAGGAAGGAATGGGTGTGATGGGCATCAAAAAAGTATAATTTAAAGGACTTAGTGACTGGATGGCTGTGTGAGTGGGAACTCCAAGGTGACTAACAGTTATTTGACTTGGGTGAATGGGTGAATATCATTCATTTCTCCTTTGGGTCATTAAAATAACCTCCATATTGATCTTCAGTCTTTACTCTTTCCAGTTTATTCTTCACATTCCCATCAGAGTGATATTTCTAAAATACAATTTTATATATATCCTATCACTTAAATTTTCTAGTCGCTACCTACGAGTCTGTGAAAGAAAATCTGTGCGACTTACTTTGGGTTTCTTGGCAGTTAGAGAACAGAACAGCCTCACTAAAAACACCTGTTTTTTATATCATACATTATAAGGACATAACACTTTACAATGATTCCAAGGATACCTTGGAAAGCAGTTCCCAAACCCATATGTATTTTGATTACTCTCTGGAAAGACTATGACAGATGGCTAAAATTCTGAGCCCCCATATTCTTGACAAGTTGTCTTCTACTGTCATAAAGTCTCAGACACACCAAAAAAAAAAAATTGCTTTTTATTACCAACTATAGATTTGGCCCCAAACTCCAATGTATGATCCTGGAGAACTTGAATGGATCACATGAACACCACCTAGATTAGGCAGCTCTCAAAAATCTAAATGAAACACAGATGAAGGGGCTTCCTTGGCTCCTTACTCCTAGACCTATTCTCTAATCATTACTCTCAAATATTTGTCATCTCAGAGACAAAAAACAACTAAAGGTGACTCAAGGGAACAGAAGCCTCTCCCTGCCCCTAAATCGCTAAAATACGAGCTAGAGATTTTACACTGGCAGCTGCTAGGCCAAATTCCACTTATAAACATCTTTTGCTGGCCAGAACAGTAACACCCTGCAAAATGGTTTAAAACAAATAAAATCTGTATTCCTTCCCTGCCATCAAAATGTGAAAAATCAATTTGCAGTGGGGATGCCCTGTACATTTTGGCGTTCACTAATCAGCTGGAGCTAGAACAGTATTCCTCTTTAGATGGGGTAGTTGGCTTCCAATTCATCACCTCTCGCCCAGTTCCCTGATATGGGTTGGGCCAAATGCTTCTCCATCATTAATAGGCATGCAAATCACCTGGGAAATGTTGTTAAAATTCAGACATTGATTTGGTAGTTCTGGGGTGAAGCCCAAGATTTGTTCTCAGGTAATGCTAACACTGCTGGACCAGGAACCAGCTTGTCACTTTGGTGACAAGGAATTAGGTAGGTGGCATGATATTTAAGTGCTTTTCTTTGGAGCTAACAGTCTGGTTTTGGATTCTAGTTCAGTCACTAGCTAGTTGAGCCACCCCGAGGGTAGTTCCTGCATTAAGTGTGCCTTGGCTTCCTCATTTACAAAACAATGCTAATAATAGTCCTTAACTCAAAGGAGTTTAGAAAAGATTAAGTGAATCATTGTATTTGACAGGCCTCAAAAGAGTATGTGGCACACAATAAGAAATCAATCAATGTTAATTATTATTATTCATTTCTGAAGTCATAAAGGAATAACTAAAATTGTGGAATGGTTCCCTAAAATTATGAAATGGTCTTGCAGTGACCTCAGGATGAATTCCGGACTCCCTGACATGAATTACAATGCCCTTTCGTGACCTGGCCCCTATTTTCTTCTCTAAATTCATCTCTCTACCTTTTGTCTCTAGCAATGCATTTTAACCTTTCTCATCTTGATCTCTCTGCCCTTGGAGTTCTCTTTGCCTAGAATACCCTTCCCTTTCTTTACCCAGCCAACTCCTAAAAGCCCTTCAAAATTTAGTTGAAGCAACTCAAGTTAGTTGAGTTGGGATTCTTCCCGGACCCTTCCCATTACCACAGTGAGTTAGGTAGCTTTCTTACATGTCCCCATAGCGTTCAGAGCCCATCTCTGCCACAACACTTACCACATCATATTATAATAGTCAAATTGTCTTCTTTGGGGAAACTCCTATGGTCGTAAGCTTCCAACAAGTGTCCGTTGTGGAATTAATAGGTCAATCAATGATCAAATACATTCTTGGTGCTATTGTAGATCTCTATTGCCAAATCCTTTTATGAGACCTCTTTTTTTATGAGTCACAGATCTCTGACCTTTAAGAATCCAGACAGGTTACAGCCCCACACCCCCTCCCAGGGATACACACATACTCACCACTGCCATTACCCCACCAAGTAACTGGTAACATAATAGCCCTGTGTGTAATACACAGACATGGCAGTAATTAATTCTTGCATTTTCAGATTCAAGAATATGGCTGATGTGGGGCTCAATCATCAGCTAAGCTACTAACCCAGAACAGTGATTTTAAATCTAGATTCAGCAGACTCCATTCAAATTCATGCTAGGTGCTTTGCATAATTCATTTAACCTTCTTAACTCACTTTCTGGCCTGCAAGACCTCTTACAATCTACCTCCAGTTGGCCTCTCCAACCAAGTCTCACTGCCCTCAATGTGCTCCAGTCACACTAGCCTGCTTTTAGTTCCTGAGATACCCAGCTGCCCTCTGCAAGATCTTCATAGCAGCTGGCTCCTTGGCCTGAGATGCACACCCACCCCGCCAACTACTCCCACGCACGTGTGGACTCCAGACCATCTCTGCCTCCTTTTCATTTCCAGAATGCAAGCTCCTTGAGGCCTGGACTTGGTTTTTTGTTTTTGTTTTTGTTTTTTCCACTAAGAGTTGTGTCTGGCCCACAGGAACAGCTCAATAGATATGTGTTGAATGCTGAATGAATTAACACTTCCTATCAGGTCACTGCGTAACTGTGACCCCTGTCTAAGGGCAGCATCCCTCCCCCTTTAATTCTAGATGATCTCCCCTCTGGATTTGTTTGCTTGTTTGTTTTTATGGTATCTGTCACTGATTATAAATATTTTCATTTGTTCGATCACTTTTTTCTTCCCCCCTGTGTTATCTCCAACAGACTCTAAGTTCCGAGGGAAGAAATGATACTAATTTTGTTCAGTGTCTGGCACCTAGTACTTAGTTGATAAATATTTTCTCTCTAGAGTTGTTCAGTGAAAATTAACTGGCCAAAGAAGAATGATGACACTATTATTCCATTTTATTTATCTGACATATAAAAGTTTCAAGGGCCCTTTGTAGCTGTAAGATAGAAAGAAACCATTAGTATTCACTACAGAAAGTCAGGATAGGAAAAAGCCTAAGATGTCATGAGGGCCATTTTCCTTGCTCTGCAGATAAGTAAATTAGGGCACAGGAAAGGGAAGGACTTGTACAGCTAGTTAGGAGCAGAACTGGAAATAAAACCCAGGATTTCTAACTCTACATGATTCATCCATCAGCGAGGAAAAATTTAAGCCCCTATCCTGTGTACTTTGACTTATGTGCTCAAAGAGAAGCTAGGCTTTATGCGCTGGTTCTTAGCGCTGGTTGCAAACTGCAATCACCTGGAGAGCTTTAAAAAGTACTGATGGCTGAGACCCAACCCCAGAGATTCTCATGTAATTAGGTTAAAGATTCTGATGCCCAGTCTACAACCCCAATCAATTAAATCAGAATCTCTGGGGATGGAGCCTAGGCGTCACCATTTTTAAAGCTCCCCAGATGATTCCAACATACAGCCAGGCTTGAGAAGTACACTTTAAGAAGAAGAAAGTGAGAGGCTAAGAGAAAAATTACCAGGTGTACTCACAACTGCAAAGAAATGATCTTTCCCTTCCCCCCTGCCGTTTCTGAAACCAGCCAGGGCGCGCCTGGTGGTAGTCTGACATAAAGGCGGGAACCAATCAAGTTCTGCTGAGCGTTCAAATTTAAATGTCAACCTATAACAGCTCTGTAACCTCAAAAAAAATCCCTAACTTGTTTGTGCCTGTCTATAAAAGAAGCTGTAAGATCCTTGCTCGGGGCCTCTTAGCGTCACCGGCAACGAGTGCGCGGAGGACCGGGTTCGAACCTACAATAAACGACCCTTGCCGCTTGGCTTTGACTCTGGACTCTGGTGGTTTGTTTTCGGGGGGTCTCTCGAATTGGGGCATATCAAAAGAAATGGACTTATGTTGATTCATTTGAGAATGGAACTCAGGACCCCTGGCTAACATCAGTCTAATTCTTTAACCAGATTTTCTTCCCTAATTATCAGTCCCTGGAAAAGACTTTCGTAAAGAGCCATCGCCAACTTGTCAGAATAGAGCCAACTGTCCTGGAATGTCTGGATCAATTAATCTTGTAAATAGGGACTTTTGAGATGATTTTCATAGTCAAGTTTACAATAATCCAAGGTAGACAGGAGGCAGGGTTGATTTCTTCATGATACTCTCTGCCCAGAAGGAACCTCCAATGGTTAAAAGGAACAAAACATATAAACTTATAGGAAGCAAATAGCTGCTAAGTAAAATATCATCTTATAAAAGGGAGACCCACTGGTATTTTAACACTTATTCAGATAAGGGATAGGAATAGTTTTAAAACCTCAGATTACATTTATTTCAAAGGGATTTAAAACACTTAATAGACTGCCATCTTTTTCATGGAAATTCATTATGTTATCCCACTTGATCTTAGCCAAAAGGCCGAGAAGCGATTCATTATGTTATCCCAAACTGTTTCCAGAATCTGGGAGTTTTGACTGCTAGATCTGACCACTCTGGTGACATCTCTGGTGCCCCTCTGTGAAAGCAGGCAGGACCCCTGAAGCTATTCAGTAGGTCCATTCAAAGGCAGATGCAGGTAAAAGACGAGCCGGGTTGCTACTTTTTAGGATCAGATTTTTCCATTTACAAAGTAGTATTTGGTCTTAGTCAGGAAAACTGCATTCACTTCTATTATGCTTGTGAAGAGTTCACTTGTAGCCAGTTTCTGGAGGTGGTGGTAGTAATTAAGCCCATTACACAAAGACCTCATTTTGATAATTGTTTATTGTCAACAAATGACTCACAGTTTTGGTATCTGCAGCTGGTTAGGAAAATTCTGTGGAGACACTGTCACCTTGGCTCACTCCTTCTCAGTGTGGGCAATGGAAACTAGTTCTTAGCAGGGGTGTAAAAAAAAAAAATCTTAACTGCTTTATGTATAAAGCACAGATATACATGCAGCCCATAAACAAGTATATCGTATATCAGCCTTATTAAAATTTCATAGGGACCACAGATTATATGATTCCTTTCATTTATTTATTATTATTTTTATTTTTGAGAGCACACATGTGTGCATGAGCAGGGGAGGGGCAGAGGGAGAGAGAGAGAGAGAGAGAGAGAGAGAGAGAGAGAGAGAATCGTAAGCAGGCTTCACACTCAGTGTGGAGCCCACCACGGGGCTCAATCCCAGAGCCCTGGGATCATGACCTCAGCCAAAATCAAGAGTTGGACCCTCAACCAACTGAGCCACCCAGGCACCTGCACAGGATTCCTTTTATATGAAGTGTCCAGAAAGGTAGATCTGTAGAATTAGAAAGTGGATTAGTGATTGTATAGGACTGGGGGAAATGAGGATGGGGGGCTGAAGGTGATAACTAATGGGAACAGGGTTTATTCTGGGATTGATGAAATGTTCTAAAATTGACTGAGGTTATGGTTGCACAACTCTGAATATACTAAAAGCCATTGATTTGTGTACTCTGGATGGGTAAATTGTACGGTATGTGAATCATATCTCAATGAGGTTGTTAAAAAAAACCACTTCCCTCCTTTAAAATAAATCATTGGGGGTGGGGGTGACTAGGAAACAATGTTCAAAAAATGCTCCTTAAGGGGGCAATAATGGAGAGAGAGAGAGAGAGAGAGAGAGAGAGAGAGAGAGAGAGAAATTGCCTTGGACCAAAACACCAAGGAATTTCATTTTCAATCTCTGCATTCCTAGCCTAAACATCTGCCCTGACAGACAGTCCCCACTTACCTGAGCAGTGCCTTGCCTCCTGGATCCTATGCAAGCCAGGTAGTATCCCACACCTCTACCAATGGGTGGAGTCTGGAATTAACTCTGCTGCCCAGAGCCCAGAGTCTCTACTAAGAGTTGGGCTGAGAAAAGGCATTGGGGGAGGTATGTCTTAGGGGAATCAGGAATCATGGCTGCCTTACAGGAATCATATTAGGAACTCTCTCCTAAGACCTGGGTAGCTTAAGACCACAAGAGGCTCCCTGAGCACTTAGATGTTGAACTCAGGTTCAGTCCTCTGGGATACCAACTCTGGGGTGGTTAGAAAACATGGTTTTTGTTAAGGGGTACTCTCAGAATCAACTCTTGTGGAAAAGAGGGGAAGGAAGCAGGAGTCAACTGAGGGAAAAGTTGAGCTATGACACAGCTCTGGCAATGGGCTCAGCCAGCCCCAGGAGAAGCTCTGAAGTTGAGTTAGCCCTTCAGAGTTGTCCCAATAGCTGAGCATGAGCCCTTTATTCCTGAAGGGATATCTGGGTGGCACCTCACAGCATTCACCGCCCCCCCCCCCTCAACATTTCATAAGGGTCAGAAGAACGCCCGTAGAAAGCTCATGAGGTAACCTGGTCGCTGTGACTAAAGCAGACTACAGAAAATGACCTCCCAGATGAATGCATTCTTTTGGTCACAGAATCATAGAGAATGACTTCGTATAGTATTATAATGAGTGTGCAGTTAACACTAGCTAATATCACAAACTTATATTGATATTATGATGACATAGATGAACCAACAGCCATCAAAGAAGCGTCATCTGTCAATGTAAGGATATTTAGTAAGTGCTGTCAATAATGTGCATGTCAATACCATGCATCAATGTGTTGTGTTATCTGACCTGTGGTATCAGGTATGTTACACTATTTCCTTAAGGCAGATTGCCACATAATATAAAACACTATATAAATATGTTTAGTTTTTTCGAACATATTGAAGAATGTACTCGTCAAGATCTCACATGTTCTGTCAGACATAGTTTTGGGAAACCCTGCCTTTTTTTAAAAAAAAAAAATTTTAATGTTTACTTATTTTTGAGAGAGAGAGACAGAGCACAAGGGTGTGTGTGGGGGTGGCGGCCGGGGGCAGAGAGAGAGGGAGACACAGAATCCTAAGCAGGCTGCAGGCTCTGAGCTGTCAGCACAGAGCCTGATGCGGGGCTTAAAACTCACGAACTGTGAGATCATGACCTGAGCTGAAGTCAGACACTTAACCGGCTGAGCCACCCAGGCACCTCAGAAACCCTGCTCTTATCAAAGCTACTCCCATCCCTAAGCCTTCCATGCTGTGTTCCTACTACATCTTTCTGGCTGCTATTGCTCTTCTAAAGAACCCTATATTTAGAAGGCATGAAGAACTCAGACTGTTCACAGAAGGGCTTTGGAGAGACTGTGAATTCCCTAGAATTGAATGAGAAGTGTGTGCATCATGGTCTATGTACATTTTTCTAGGACAGTGGTGTATAACTCTCATAAAATTCCCAAAGGGGTCCATTCCTTTGGGTTTATTAATCATTTCATCTTCAGTGATGCTCTTTTTACTGTTTTCTTACATTCAGTGTGTATTTTTATATTCCCTCTGGTGTTATGAAGCAGATGAATTCCCACATTTCTTCAGTGCTTCCACTAAGGTTCCTCTTTTAACACACTCTGGAGTTCCTCCTTAAAAAAAAAAATCCCCAACTTCTTATGTGTCTTTTTTGAACAGATACCTCTTAACTGATGACATACATACATTAATATTCACCCCCTGATAGTGGATATAGTCCAAGTAGGTTCAGTTCTAATATATCCAAGAAGCTCCCTACAGTGGTTGACATGGCTGCCCAAGATGAGAGCATGTTCAGGGAGTTCCTTTCCTTGCCTCTATTTCCACATATACTCCCTTGTCTTGGTCTGAAGAGAAAGCCACTGGGCCTGTTAAATCATACAAGCAAAGAAAAAAGAAAAAAAAATGCCATTGAATGTTTGTCTTTTAGCTACCACTTACTAGCACTTAACTAAGTATCAAGCACTGGGCTAAGTGCTATATAAATAATCTCACTTAAGTCTCATAACAAATCTACAAGATGGATGTTACTGTAATTCTCATTTTACAGAGGAGGAGACTGACGCTTGTCAAGGGTAGAGAGCTCCAAGTCACACAGATCATGAGTAGTAGAGCCACAGTTGACTCCCAAGTTGATTAACTCCAGGGCTCACACTCTTCACCACTAACCTTGACTACCCTAGAACCATGCAAGGCTGGCTTTTTAACTTTTTTATTGGAGGGGAGGAATATATATATGTGTATATATATATGTATACGTGTGTGTGTGTGTGTGTGTGTGTGTGTGTACTAAAAAAAGTTACAAGGCTTAATTAATGATTACAGAATGAATGCCATTTAACCACCACCTGGGTCAAGAAATAGAACATGGCTGCCCTGTGTCTCTTCTTATCTCAACTTCCTCCCTTCTCACTGAAGGTAATCACAATATTGACTTTTATGATAATGGCTTCCTTGCCTTTTAAAATATTTTTACCAACTAACAATGCATTCCTAAACACAATTGATTAGGTCTGCCCTTTTTTTTGGGGGGGGGAGGGTGGTGTATAAATGAGATCATACAATTTCTCTTTTTCTATCTTGAGTTTTCCATTTGCTCGACTTTATGTTTTAGAATGACCTAAATGCTTATGGCTGTAGCTTGTTCGTTTTTGTTGCTGAATAGTGTTCAGCTGTGTTAATGTGTCACAATTTATTCTTTCTGCTGCTGGTAAACATTTGGATTGTTTTCATTTTGAGGCTATTTGGAATAATGCGGCTATAAGCACTCTTGAACCCGTGTCCTGATGTGCATGTGTACACATTCTTCTAGGCTATAAACCTCAAAGTGGGATTTCTGAGTCATGAGCTATACATGTATTCAACTTTAGAAGAAAATACCAAATTATTATCAAAGTGACTTACTCCATGCTCCCAACTGCAGTGTATGAGATTTCCCATTGCTTCATGATAACGTGTGTTTAAAAGATAGGCTACAGCTTTGTTCCTTGCCTTTTATGGGGAAGAATCTCAAGTCTAAACTCTGCCACTCTATCTCCCATAGATACACCAGGGCTGCTTTGGTTAGTGAACTTTCATTTTCCAGCCACATTTCCTTTTTCCACTTATATCCTGTCTTTTGGAAAACACCTCTGAATTATTATCAGAAATGAATTCAGCAGAGCTCACAGAAAGGAACAGGAAAAAAAGACCAATAATGGAAATTCCCTATGAAGATATTCTCTGTGTAGCTACGCTACACAAATGTCCCAGACATAGAAATGATTTTCCATTTTTCAGGTTGTAACACATACAGCCCACATGCTGACCAAACACACAGGTTTAACCAAGTGTTTCCTATAGATGCTGTACTACGATTAGTAATGAGGGGGTGGCAGGTTTAGTTTGTCAGAGGATTGAGTCAGACTGGAGAAAGAAAGCTCTGGAAAGGATTTTTGTCTGATGTTCAGAACAGAGTCCAGCACATAGTAGGTGGTCAATGAATATTTGTTGGTTGTTTAATGTAAGCTAAGTGTGTCAAACGTCATTTCTAATTTTTTTAATGTTTATATATTTATTTTTGAGAGGGAGAGAGAGAGCACAAGTTGGGAGAGGGGCAGAGAGAGAGAGAGGGAGATACAGAATGAAGCAGGCTCCAGGCTCTGAGCTGTCAGCACAGAGCCCGATGTGGGGCTTGAACCCATGAACCATGAGAACATGACCTGAGCTGAAGTTGGACACTCAACAGATGGAGCCACCCAGGCGCCCCTCAAACATCATTTCTAAATATTTCAGGGAGAAGCCCAGTGACTTTATGGGTTCTTGAATCTGTAAGGGATGGAAACTTTTGACATCCCAAGCTGTTACTATAGTCAGCATTTCAACACTCCTGAATCAAGCACTTTTCTCCCTCCCTCTTCCCTCTAGGCTACATGCACTGGACTGAGCATGTGATGGGATGAAAAGTCCCAGTGATGAACTTGCTGAAGACTCAGATCAAGAGAGAACTTCAGGATCTTTCAAGTTCCAATTACATGTTGATATCACCAAATATAGCTGATTTTACCTTAAGCGGGCTGCCACATGACAAAAGGATATTTTTTTGTGTTATTATTCATAATTTATTTAAAAATATATTTAGAATGTAACCTCCTGTGCCAACCACTATAATAGATGACAGAGAAATAACAGTGAATAAGATAGAGATGGTTTCAACATTTTAGTCTAGTGAGGGATGTGGACCAAGTAAAGCCCTGACAATTAAACTTCATTGTAATTGGAACTATGATGGAGGAAACAAAGGAGTCTGAGAGCATGAAAAGAGGGTATAAAACGCGTGAGGGAGATGGAGGAAGGCTTCTTGGAGGACAGGATATCTAAACAGAGACAAGAAAGAGGAGTAGGAGTTCGCCAACTGAACAAGAGAGGTAAGAAAACGCAAGGCAGAAGGTAGGGCATGAACCAAAACCAAGAGGCAAGAGAGAACAAGAAAGTGAAAAATGTTCAGAATGACTAGAGCACAGAATATATGAAAGATTGGGAGAGATAAGGTTATAGCAGAATTCAGGGGCAAGATTATTAAACACCACATCAAGGAGTTCCGAGCAGTGGGATACTAAAGGAACATTAAAAAAAATTTTTTTAAGTTTATTTATTTATTTTGAGAGAGAGAGAGAGAGAGAGAAGGAGAGAGAGAATCCCAAGCAGCTCTGCACTGTCAGTGTGGAGCCTGATTCAGGGCACGAACTCGTGAACCATGGGAACATGACCTCAGCTGAAACCAAGAGTCAGATGCTTAACTGACTGAGCCACCCAGGTGCCCCTAAAGGAAGAATTTTAAGGAAGAAAGTGACAAAGTCAGATTTGGATTTAGAAGTGTGTTATCATAATCTGAGCCTGAAAAGATGATGACCTATACTAAGCTAATGACAGTAAGAAATGAACTATATTTAGGAGGTGCAATTGATAAGGATTGGTGACGAGCCCGGGTGAGGACAGGGAGAATTCAAGAAACTTAGCTTGGCAGTTGGGTGAATGATTTACTGAGATAGGATACACACAGAAGAGCAATTTGGGGAAGGGGGTAGAATAGTGGGTTTTATTTTAGTTGTGTGTGTTTGAAGTGCTGGTGAAATTATACGGTGAAGATGTGTACTGGGCAGATAAAACTCAGGAAAATCTCTGAGTCTTCTATGTAAACTTAGGAGGTCCAGCGGCCACTGAGTAAATGGTAGAATATTGGGGCTGTGGCAAACATATTAAAGGAAGCTAACTGGTTTGGTGGATATTTTTTATTCCTCCATCATAGGCTTACATTGGTTTAATTTTCTGTTCTGGCTTCCTGGCCGTATTTGTTGAATAAGGACCTCAAAACCTGGTGTTTGTTATAAAGCAGATTCCAACAGCTAAAATCCAGATCCTTTCTTTCCAGGCAGCTACCTGGGCTACATTTCAAAGAAGGGACTCAAAGAGGGTAGCAATGGAGTTCACATTGCTTATTGGAATCAACACAATGACAACTAACTTTTTAAGTGTTTGGAACAGGGTGATGCCTAACACCTTTACAGCTGCCTACAGACACAGAAATAACTCCGCCAACTGCCTCCTCAAACGAACTCTAACTCATTGCTGCAAAGACTTAGGTGTTCTTCCAGGTAGGGTCCAGCCTAGACTAGAATGAGGGTAGTTCTTGCTGAAACATAAGTTAGGTTGACTTGTATAGCTTAAGAAACATATTAGACCTTCGAATTCAAACTTCAGTGAGCTTTTTAAAACCCCAACCTCTGCTACACCCCTCCCTTTTAAGGATTATTGAAGTGTTTTTCTAGTTTGCCAACAAACCTTTCTATATCTCAGTTTATATCTCAGTTGTTCAGATAATGAGCTAAGGAGAGACAACATTTTTCCTTACCTCACCACAATCCTTGAGAGGGCACTGGGGCTGAGAAAGGTTAAATCATTTTCCCAAGGTCAGAGAGCCCACATTCGTTAGCAACAGTGCTATGTTGGTTCCCATTTGCTATCCGATATCTTAATCTTGATGGTAAGAATAATTTCCACAAAAATGATGAACATGTATTGAGCATTTATTATGCCCCCTAAACTCAATGAAAACACTTGACATAGATTTTTGGCATTTAATCTCCACAACAGTTTTATGAGGTACTATCGTTTCCACTTCTAAGATGTGGATTCTAAAGCCTAGAGAAGTTATCACCTGCTGAATGCATGCAGGTGACCAGTGGCAGAACCAGGATTTGAACACAAAAGACTGACCTCATTGTAATCAAATACACTTTGGTTGGGGGGACCTCTGAGGACCTTCTCCCACCACCCAACCCCCTGGTGCCACCTGTTCAAAGATTCGGTGATTTATTTCTGTACTCCGGAGACTTCACATAAGTTATATCATGAAAAGTATGGTTTTGAGTGGTTGTGTTGAGCTTATCTGGTTTAACAAATTTTTTTGTCTAGCTTAAGCATTGGAAGTAGGTCAGGAAGAAGTAGGTAGAGCCAATCACAGATTGGCCCAGGGCCAAGTTGAGGTAGAGAGATTTATTTTTCAACCTTGAAGGTGCAGAGAAAGGACTGAATTGGTCTTCCACTTCACAGCTTGGGAGAGCCTAGTGCCTCCCCATACAGTGGAAGCCATCCTTGCCAGTAGGGGTCTCTGCTTCACAAAACAATATCCTATTGGCTCTTCTTTTGGATCCAGAAACAGGAGGCTGGCTGGATTTTGTTCTCAGTGCTCAGAAGGAACTCTAGAGCCCCGATTTACCGGGGTTGGGGGGGGATATATATATATATATATATATATATATATATATATATATATATATAACAACATTTTACCTTTTTCTGGCTTTATTTTTTTAACTGAAAGAGGATTGGTAACAGGCAACTAAAACATAACAAAAACTTTAAAAAATAAATCCTGAGCATGGTCGCCCCCAAAGTCTCTAAGCTAATGCACTAGACTTGGAAATGTACATTTGTCATGCTTTTTTGAACTTGTACCCTAGCTGTCTGATCGTCCTCCATTCCCATGATACTCCTGTCCTGCCCTTCCATTCAGGTCTGTCTGTGTTGATTCTGAACTCTTCTCCACACCTTCCCCCTCTTCTCAGTCCTGCTAAGGTGGCCTGTTAAAGCTAGTACTTTGCCAATAATAGCCAACTCGAAAGGATGTAGTGCCTTACCTTCTCAGCATAGAAAGGTACTTGATGATTATAGAACAAATGTATCAATTATAATGCAACTTAGTTGCTAGAAAATAGATGTAAACGAAGATTGGAAGAAAAGAAAAAGGAAAGAGGTGAAGAAAAAAAACCTATTAATAAACTCCTCTATGTGATAGAACATGTGTTTTCACATGTTTCTCTCTTAATATTAGTCTTAGGAAGCTTCCTTAATCCCCACCAGTGAGCCTGAACTTTGATTTACTGAGAAAGCTCAGAGAGCCCTGAATCTCTGTTCTTGGTAGGCCAGATATTTTACACTCCCAGCATATGATTATCTTGGAAGCAAGTGTAGTTGAAGCTGTATGATCATCCTCATTCTTTTTCTCCACCCTACCCACCGTATGTTCAAATACCTCCCTCCCAGGCTCTTACTTCAGCCCGGAATTTACTGACAAAGCCTCTGCAGCCTGTGAGCGGGAGGGTTGGAGCAGAATGTAAGGAAAGGAAATAAATAATGGATGATAAGTTTGGCTGGTGACATATTGTTACAACAGCAGCAGAATCTGCAGGAGTTTAGATGCAGTTCTGCAGATTTTAAGAGATCTTCAGTACAAGAGAAAGCAAAGAAACGCTGGCTGCCTTCAGCAGCTCTATAACTATGAGCCCACACTTCACAGTTATCATAAGGCAACCAGAGTGGGCCCACACGTCCAAACATTTGTGGTCGTCAAAAGTGTAATCCAATCCACCAAAAGGTGCATGAAAACAGCTACCTGCTCAAAAAAAGCTCTCTCTTACACTCCCTCAGCCTGAAATGTCCCGTTTATTCATCAAAAATTAATAGTTCTCTAGTTCTAACATTATGGCACCAGGGGAACAATATTGTATAAGACAGGTACTCAAATTCAACTGATTTGAGTAGAGGAAAGATTTGTTAAAGGTTTTGAGGGGAGAGAAAGACAACAGCAAGATGATGGACTAAGAAGCTATAGGCCTTCCTTCTCCAGAGATGCCATGTTAACAATATACTGATGAGAATACCCCTGTGAGAACCCTAGAGACCAGTCAAGAAGCTACAGCACTCAAGGCATTGTAAAACCAAGAAAGGATTCCAACAAAAAGGGTAGGAAATGTTCAGTATTTTCTCATGCAGAATAGTATGGAGCAACTGGGAGGTGATCCCTCAGACCAGGGGCTCTCCATCAGGATGTTAGCAAAAGAATGGGCCATGTGCCCAACATTCTATTTTGTCTGGGGTTGTCTGAATGACTGGTTTCTATCCTGCCTGACTGGGACCATCTAAGAAACTGGTACCAGAGTTTGGAAGCCTTTGAAAACAGAGGTGAGCAAGTCAGAGCTGCAGAACCCCAGGTAGACACCAGGGGGAGCAACAGATCAGAAAAGGTTTGAGATGTCCTAGAACCTGCAGCTGAATTGATTGGTGAAGGTCTTCCCCTGCGCAAAGCTAGCACACAAAGACCAATACTGCTGGGAAAGGTGGTTGTTTCTTCAGATGCTCAAATCCAGTAAAAGATTACAAGGCAAACAAGAAACACGGGCCAATTAAGGAACAAAAATAAAACCCCAGAAACTGACCCTAAAAAACCACAGATCTGGAGTGCCTGGGTGGCTCAGTCAGTTAAGCGTCTGACTCTTGAGCTCAGCTCAGGTCATAATGTCACAGTTCGTGAGTTCAAGTCCCCCCTGCCCCATGGGACTCTGCGCTGACAGATTGGAGCCTGCTTGGGATTTTTTCTCTTCCTCTCTCTCTCTCAAAATAAATAAAGTTTTAAAAATCACAGATCTCTGAGCTGTCTGACAAAGAATTTAAAATAACTGTCATGAAGATGGTCAATGAGCTATAAGAGAACACAGACAACTAAATGAAATCAATAAGATGATGCAGGAAAATGAACAAAATAAGAATATCAACAAAGAGATATAAACTATAAAAAATAACCAAACAGAAGAGATGGAGCTTAAAAATACAATAACAGTACTGAAAAATTCATTGAGGGAGTTCAACAACAGACTTTGTAAGGCAAAGAAAGGATCTGTGAACTTGAAGATAAATCATTTGGACATGACTTACTCCTCTGACTCATCATTGAGTCAGAGAAGTAAAAAAAAAAGAATAAAGAAAAGCAAAGAGAACATAAGGTATGCATGGGACTAGTCTTTCTCTCCCCTCAAAACCTTTAACAATATGTATAGAGAAATAATATACATATTAGGGAATCCAGAAGAAGAGAGAGAAAAAGGGGTTGAGAGCTTACTTGAAGAAATAATGGCCCAAACTCTCCCAATCTGAGGAAAGAAATAGACATACAGATTCAAGAAACTTAGAGAATCCAACTATGATAAATCCAAAGAGAACCACTCTGAGACACATTACAGTCAAACTGTTTAAAGTCAAAGATAAATAGATCATTTTAAAAGCAGCAACAGAAAAATAATTTGTAATGAAGAAGGGAGTTTCAGTAAGATTTTCAGTGGATTTCTCTGCTGACACTTTGCAGGCCAGAATAGAGTGACCTGATATATCCAAAGTGCTGAAACTAAAAAAAACAACTGTCAACCAAGAATACTGTATTCAGCAAAACTGTCCTTCAAAACTGAAGGAGAAACTAAAACTTTCTCAGATAAACAAAAGCTGAGCGAATTTATCACTAATACACCTGCTCTACAAGAATTATTAAAAAGAGTCTTTGAATTATGGCACCTGGCTGGCTCATTGGAAGAGTGTGCAACTCTTGACCACAGGGTCGTGAGATCACCCATGTGGGGTGTAGAAATTACTTAAATAAATAAAAACTTTAAAAAAAGAGTCTTGGGGCACCTGGGTGGCTCAATTGGTTGAGCGTCCAACTTCTGCTCAGGTCATAATCTCGCAGCTTGTGGGTTTGAGCCCCACGTCGGTCCCTGTGCTGACAGCTCAGAGACTGGAGCCTGCTTCAGATTCTGTGTCTCCCTCTCTCTCTGCCCCTAACCCACTCGCATTCTGTCTCTGTCTCTCTCAAAAATAAATAAACATTAAAAAAAAAGAGAGAGAGTCTTTTGGGCACCTGGGTGGCTTAGTCAGTTAAGCGTCTGACTTCAGCTCAGGTCATGATCTCGTGGTTCGTGAGTTTGAGCCCCATGTCAGGCTCTGTGCTGACAGCTGGAGCCTGGAGACTGTGTCTCCCTGTCTCTTTGCCCCTCCCCTGCTCATGCTCTGTCTCTGTATCTCTCAAAATTAAATAAACATTTAAAAAATTTTAAAAAGTAAAGAGTCTTAGAGGAGCACCTGGGTGCCTCAGTTGGTTAAGCATCAGACTCTTGGTTTCGGCTCAGGTCACGATCTCACAATTTGTGGGTTTGAGCTCTGTAATGTGCTCTGTGGAGCCTGCTTGGGATTCTCTCTCTGTTCTCTCTCTGTCCCTCCCCTGCTCTCTCTCTCTCTCTCTCAAAATAAATAAACTTTTTTTTTTTTTTTAGAAAGAGTCTTTGAGTTGAAACCAAAGTAGAGTAGACTGCAACACAAAGATTTATGGAAATATAAGACTCTCTAGTAAAGTAAATATGTAGACAAATACAGTAACTTGTACTATTGTAATTTGGTACATAGACTATATATAACAAAAACATTTAAAATAACTATAAATTTATGTTAACAGATATACAATATATAAAAATATAAGTTGTGGGGGTGCCTAAGTAGCTCAGTTAGTTAAACATCCAGCTCTTGATATCAGCTCAGGTCTTGATCTCAGGGGCATGAGTTCAAGCCCTGTGTTGGGCTCCACCCTTGGCATGAAACTTACTTAAAAAAAAAAAAAAAAAAAAAAAATATATATATATATATATATGCACCTACATATACATGTTGTGACATATTAACAAAGTGGAGGGGTAATGCTGTAAAGGAGTGGAGTTTTTATATACATCCAAAGAAGTTATCAGTTTAAAATAGACTGCTGTAACTTTAAGATGTCTTATGTAATTTTAATGGCCACAGAGAAAACATTATGTGAGATATCTAGTCAAATTCATAAAAAGTGAAAGTGGAAAGGTGGTTACCAAGGACTGGGAAGGGAGGGAGGTGAGGTTTTTAATGAGTATAGACTTTCAGATTTGCAAGATGAGCAAGTTCTGGAGATCTGCCTCAAAGCAATGTGAATATACTTAACACAACTGAAAATAGACTTTAAAATGATTAAGAGGGTACATTTTATATTTTTTACCACAACGGAAAAAAAATGGGAGAGTTAGTGTTTAATGGGTACAGTTTCAGTTTTGCAAGATGAACAGAGTTCTGAAGATGGATAGTGGTGATGGTTGCATAACAATGTGCATGTATTTAACGCCACTGAAATGTATACATAAAAATAGTTAAGATGGTAAATATTATGTTTCATGTATTTTCCCAGAATTAAAAAAAACCCCACTAAATCCAAAGTAACCAATAAATATCAATGAATTCACTTCAATCTAAATTGTGTTCCACTTTCCCTGGCATAGCACATTCAGAATCCATGACATAATATTCCCAAAGATTTGCCAGTAGAAATAAGCAAAATGTTGGGGGGCCCTGGGTGGCTCAGTCGGGTCAGCCTCCGACTTTGGCTCAAGTCATGATCTCGCTGTTTGTTGGTTTGAGCCCCGCATCAGGCTCTGTGCTGACAGCTCAGAGTCTGGAGCCTGCTTCAGATTCTGTGTCTCCCTCTCTCTCTGCCTCTCCCCTGCTCACACGCTATGTCTCTCTCTCTCTCAAGAATAAATAACATTAAAAAATATTTCAAAAGGTGCGCCTGGGTGGCTCAGTTGGTTTAGCATCCAACTTCGGCCCAGGTCATGATCTCACGGTTTGTGAGTTCGAGCCCCGTGCCAAGCTCTGTGCTGACAGCTCAGAGCCTGGAGCCTGCTTTGGATTCTGTGTCTACCTCTCTCTCTGTCCCTCCAAAGCAATGTTCCAGAAACCAATGATATTGTAACACCTTAAAGATGCATAGATAATATGTTTCAATCAGGAAGTTAAATTTACAGAAAAAGCCCCCACAAAAAATCTAAAGGGCTTGTAGTTTTAAATTCCTTTCAGTGCCCTGAATTCCATCTGACTTTTATAATAAGAACGCATGCTTTTATACATATTGTGATCCATAGTCAGCCTACCTCATTTTTTAAAAAACATCATATAAAGACCCTCTTAAGTTCTAGCAGGTACCCTGTAAGTTGTAGCTAGGTACAATAAAAAAATAATAATACCTACTCTCTTGAGACAGCCAGTTTCCAAAATGTTCCCCTAACATTCACATCCTGTGTAGTCCCTGCCACTTGGTACCAAGGTTAGCCTGTGTGACCAATAGAATATGGCAGCAAGTGATGGTATATCACCTTCAAGATTAGATTTTAAAAGACTATGGATCTCTGAGATCTCTTGCTCTGGGGAAGCTAGGTACTGTGTCATGGGGATACTCCGGAATCCTATAGAGAGACCTACCTGATAAGGAACTAAGGTGTCCAACCAGCAGCCAGCAGACAATGGAGGTCTTCCGACAAGGATGTGGGTAAGCTTGGAACTGGAAGCATGTCCAATATAGCCTTCAGACAATAACTTCAGTGCCAGCCAATAGCTTGACTGCAACTTCCTAAAACACCTTGAGTCAGAAACACCCAACTAAGATGCTCCCACAGAAACATTTAAAAATAATAAATGATATTTTAAGCTGTTGAATTTGGAGATAATTTGTTAGGTAGCTGTATATAACCAATACATCTCTCCAGCCATTCTGTAAGGGAAAGGGGTGTGTGTGTGTGTGTGTGTGTGTGTGTGTGTGTGTTAAAATGTTGAACACCTGGTGACACACACACACACACAATTATGAGAAATGGAACAATGACCCCAAAATGCACATACTCATAATCTCACATACCAACAGCAGAACAGGTCTCAGTCCTTGGCCAATAGACTGCTGCCAGATTAGCTCCAAATAGCTAACCCTACTAACCTGAAGTTTTACCAGGAAAGATAAATGTCATTGGGTCTTGTAGTATCAGGTCTTTGAGAATCTCCTGGAAGGCACAACGTCTGAAAATAGCATTTATGATAAGGTCATGACAAGAAACAAAATCTAACTCTAATGATTCATCTAAGGAGACTTTTCACATGGAGACTCTTTACAGAAGTGTGGGAATGGTTATAGGAACCAAGAAGAATGTTGAAGCTTCCAGAGACTAGCGAGCTAGAGAAGATATTTGGGCAAAAGGCAGAAATTGTGTTACCAGAGTCCACTGACAGGTGAGCCCAAGGAGTAGGGGGCACCCAGTCATACCTATTGTAATGACGGGACACAGCCACCCCAAAACCATGGTGCCAAAGCAGGGAGCGAGTGGGAAAGAAATGTATTAATCTTTCTCCACTCCCATCCTCCAGTCCCATCATGTTGGTGCTTTCCTTTGGGCAAAGCTGACCAGCAGCAGGAGGGCAAAAGAGCCCAGTTGATGCACAGGTCAGTTTCCCAGGGTACAAAGCTAGACAGAAAAGGGCAGAGGATGGATGGTGGGGTGGCACAGCATTAGAGCATTTTCAGATTCTTTTTCTTTATAGTGTTATTTTTTTAATGTTTATTTATTTTTGAGAATGAGAGAGAGAGAGAGAGAGAGAGAGAGAGAGCGCACAAGTGGAGGAGGGGCAGAGGGAGAGAGGGGGAAGACACAGAATCCGAAGCAGGCTCCAGGCTCCGAGCTGTCAGTACAGAGCCTGACACAGGGCTCGAACCCACAAACCGTGATATCATGACCTGAGCCAAAGTCGGATGCTTAACTGACTGAGCCACCCAGGCGCCCCACATTTCCAGATTCCTAAAGACTCTTAAAGATTATCTAAGACAGTCCACCAGTCTGTGTAAATCCTCTTTATCTCACCCCTAGCAGACATCCAAAAACTCCAAAGGTGGCAAAAAGCATAGCTTCTGGAGTCAAGCAGGCCCTCTCCCTGCTTCTGAGCTGTGTGACCTTGGGCAAATTACCTAACCTCCCCCAAATCGCAGGTTTCTGTTTTGTAAAGTGAGTGCCATAATAACCTAATAGGGTTATGGTGAAATTAAATATTAAGTGCAGAGATGAGGAGACTTATAATACTTAGAATTTAATATAGATAGGTAGGTAGATAGATAGATAAACAAACCGGAGTGATGCATGAGAAACAAGTCACAGTGAATGCCCATTGGGAAGAATTTTGAAGGAATGAGTCCAGGGTAGAAGGGAATTTTTTTTTTTATTATCTGCTCTTTTTTTTTCTTTTTTTAAAAAGTTTGTTTGTTTGTTTGTTTGTTTGTTTAGAGAGTAAGCGCATGCACACACACACATGTGAGCAGGGGAGGGGCAGAGAGAGAGGGGGAGACAGAAAATCCCAAGCAGTCTCTATGCTGTCAGCACAAAACCCCACACAGGGCTCAAACCCACAAACTGTGAGATCATGACCTGAGCCGAAATCCAACGTCAGATTCTTAACCACCCAGTCACCCCTATTATATGCTCTTTTATAGAGAGTACTGTTGGGATTTTTTCCACTTATAGGTACGATCTTTAAAAGAAAACCAGGGGCGCCTGGGTGGCTCAGTCGGTTGAGCGGCCGACTTTGGCTCAGGTCATGATCTCTCGGTCGGTGAGTTCGAGCCCCGCATCGGGCTCTCGGGCTCTGTGCTGACAGCTCAGAGCCTGGAGCCTGTTTCAGACTCTGTGTCTCCCTCTCTCTGACCCTCCCCCGTTCATGCTCTGTCTCTCTCTGTCTCAAAAATAAATAAACATTAAAAAAAATTAAAAAAAAAATAAAAGAAAACCAAAAAAACTCCCTTGACACCAACAGTCTTTCCAGTCAGTGTCTTGTATTCTGCTGCTTATCCCATCCATTCCACAACTATTATAAAGTGTTTACTACTATAATAGGTATTGGGGCTACAAAAAAATTAAGATACATCCCTGCTTTCGACTAGCCAGTCTAGCTGCAGAGACAAAAAGCAAGCAGATAAGCATTATGCAGTGTAGTTAAGTGTGGCCTATCTGATTTTTCTCATTTAAAATTTGAAGACACACACACAACCTCCCCCCCCTTTTCTTGTTGCACTTACCACATTCTAACATCCTATATAACTTATTTATTTATGATGTTTATTGTCAGACTCCCTCCACTCCGTAAGGATAAGGATTTTTGCCTACTCTGTTCATTGATAGATCTCCAATGCCGGAAATGGTGAAATTTTTCAGTGGATGTTTGCTGGATGAATAATTGCTATGTAATAGAAAAGCATGACAAATGAGCTACCAGAACAAAGCATAAAAGGAACATCGAACTTGTATATGGAGGTCAGTAAGGCTCTACAGGAGGGGTGACACCTCGTACTTAAACTTGAAGCAAATCAGGTGGCTTTGGCTAAAGGACCTAATGTTGTTAAGAACAAGCAAATGAGAAATACAGAAAAAGGAAACACACAAGAAACTTGAGTCCAAAGGCATAGAGAGAGATGTAAGAGAATGGAACATATGGAAAACTGAACATATGGTAATAAATATTGGTTGCTGATAATTGTTTGTGCTGGCTGGGTGGTGGGTTCTTGAAGACTTGTTATACCGTTCTTTCTCTAGGTTTAAAATTTTCCATAAGACAAACTTCAGGGTACATGGATAAACTATTTTCAATAAGTGTAAAAGAATTTTAAAAATGAATGTGTTCTAGGCAGGGGGGCATGGTTATAGTTACCAGCCACATGTAACAGCAGCCCAGCTCGGATGGCAATAGTGGTGGGTGAAGAGGTAAATACCTGACAAGGAATATATAAATGCATCGTTTTTTTAACTGTAAATGACAACTCAAAATAGCTCAAGTATAAAAGGGAATTCATTGGTTCACATACTGGGGAGTACAGACTGTCTCTGGCATTAAAAACTACCGGATCTGGGGCAGCTGGGTGGCTCAGTCAGTTAAGTGACTGACTCTTGGTTTCAGCTCAGGTCATGATCTCACAGTTTGTAGGATGAAGACCCGTATGTGGCCCAGCGCTGACACTGTGGAGCCTGCTTAGGATTCTCTGTCTCTCCCTCTCCCTCTCTGCCCCTCCCCTGCTCACTCTGTCTGTCTCTCAAAACAAATAAGTAAACTTAAAATAAACCTACGGGATCCAAGAATTTAATTGATACCACGGGAGCTCTGTCTCTCCCCATATCCTTTTGGCCTCTGTTCAGTTTCATTGTTGAGATACTCCTCTAGGGGGTGAGCAAGATGGCCATTGATAGCCTCCACCTCAAATCCTCCCAACTTAAAGAACTTTTCTCTCCCAAGGCTCGTTTATAAATCTCATGGAAATTTCTGATTGGCTCTATTTGCGTCATGTGCCCCCCCCCCCCCAACCAATCACTGCGGGATAGGGTGATGGAATAATGTGATTGGCCAAGCCCAGAATAGGTGCTATAGCAAGTGAGGGAGGGGGAAACCTCAGCCATGATTGACAGCTCGCCAGGATCACATGGACTAGGGGAAGGAAGAATCCCCTAAGGAAGGGATGCTAGCAGATCCAGATAGCTGGTATCATGGCTCCCACTGAGGGCCATAACTGATACTGGAGATGAGAAGGTTGGGGGGTGCAGAGTGGATTGAGTAGTAGCCGAGGGTAAGGATAGGCAGAGAGGCCTTATTTTTCTAAATAAGGCTAGACTGAACTGGACCCTGGAATTATAAAGAAGTTTGTTGTTGGGTTGGAGGTGAGTGGACAGATGCGAGATGAGTGAAAATATGAAGCCTACGTTAGCCCTCATACAGCTAATGCTACATCTGCGCAGGAAATGGTTAAAAACCTCCCACTTTTCCATGGAGGGAGGATTGAAGGTTGAATATGGATAAAAACTTGTACTGGAAATGCTGTAATTTTCTCAGGTAAATTGTGAAGTTGAATGCGATTAGAAAAACATCCCCCAAATAGCTTTGGTTTGGTTGGCATGTAACCAAACCCTGAACAGCTGAGATTAGTATAAAAGAGATTCAAATGCATGTCTTTCGCACATGCTTAAGAAACTGAGCTGAAGGAAGGGGAAAACAGCACACGCCATCTGTTTAGGAGGTGTGCAAGCTCCAGAGTGAGCTTGGAAGGAAAGGGGGCTTTCGTCTTTTAAGACCAGTAGGCAGGGAGAAGGGCACAGGCTCAGGGAACCAAGCAAGGTCAGAAGGCAGGGCAGACAGAGCGTCTGAGACCCATAAAGCCAGCAGGAGCACGGTGCCTTCTGCTGTGTACCACGCCAAGTCCTTTCCATCAAAATAGTTCCACATACACCTTCTCTAAGAAACCTCCCCATGTATCTCAGCAGTAATGAGTTATTCCATTAGTGGTGAGGTCATCCGTAGGATTGCCCGTGCCCAGCACTCGCCTATTAGGAATAAAAGGAGAGGTTTTGGTTTGAGTCAAAGGACCTACTGTGGCTCGATCATCTCTCTCCCCTGTGAGGTTCATGAACAAGCAATACATTCAAGAGCCATCAACGGGTGAGAAATCAAAATACGACTTTATTTTCACTTGAATAAATGCTCAGTCTCTTAGTGCAGAGCTCTCTTGTGAAGACAAGGCTGGAGCAAGCAGCTGACGGGGAGGGCCCACCTGAGCCTCTCCTACACACACCGACCTCTTCCCACCCTCTGCCCTGCCACACGGGACCAGAAACCGCAGCAATAAAAAGTATGTTTGGCTATGCATCTGAGGAAGAGAAAACAAGATGGCCAGATCCCAAGAGGAGGCCTTCGCTCAGCATACCTACTCCTGCTGCATGAGCTAGAAGGAAAGGCTGATGGAGGTTCCTAACCCTGCCCTTGTTAAATGTGGCCCAATTAATTTCCTGGAATCTGAACGATCCGATGAACAGGTCCTCTCTGGGAGAAGGCAAAGGCCAGGAGAGAAGGGGAGAGATGAACCTTCCCTTTTCTCTAAATACTTGCTCCCCGAAATGTGGGCCCTCGACCAGCGGTATCGACATCACCTAGCAGCTTGTTAGAAATGCACAATCTTGGGCCCCACCCTAGATGAACAGACTGAGGGAACTGCGTTTTAACAAGATCTCCAAGGGATTGACATGCACATTAAAGTTTGAGAAGTACTGAGTTTCTGAATCCTAAATTCATGCCCAAACTGTCATTTCAATCTCTGCTTGCTTCCCAAAATAGTGCTCTGCATATGGTCAATCGTTAATGAAAGGGTGTTTGAGAAATTCTCTTTGGCGTCTATTTAATTCCATGTGAAGGAAGGAGATCACTTCTGAGAAGCCAGCACACATTACCAATGAGTGGCTGGGAGACAGAAGCACACTGAAAACAAGCAAACAGAATAGTTCTAGACATACACACACGGCTCTGCCGAGCAGGACAGATGGGCATAGTAAATCTCTCGCTCCATCCCCCCCACCCATAATATTCTCTCCCTCACTCATGCTCTCCTTCACCCAAGCTACTATTAAGCTCTTGCGTCAGCTCTGTTTCAGACACAGGATAGTACCACGTGGATTACATGTCTCTTGCAGCCCTGTCTTCAAGCTCAAAATCTGAGAACGATATGCTGCACCACTAAGCCAGGACATGGGAGGATGACAAAAAGCAAATCGGCACATCAGTGTTTCTCACCTTTACATAGTTGTGACTGTCACGACCCAATTCATATCTTATTTCGGAGCCGGGCCTGGATCTCCACTTGCTTGAGTAGGAAGTTAATGACAAAAACTCAGAGCACCCCACCCCCAATTTCTTCTCTTCGCTCTACCTGATAGAATACCTCATAGTAAAAAGGGCCAGAGGCTGGCAAATATGTATGGATAAACAAGAGTCTACCATAATTATTAGGGGATCTGGAGCGCCTGGGTGGCTCAATCGGTTAAGCATCTGACTTCCACTCAGGTCATGATCTCACGTGAGTTTGAGCCCCCCCCCCCCACGCTCTCCTACCCTCGTGGGGCTCTGTGCTGACAGCTCAGAGCCTGGAGCCTGCTTCAGATTCTGTGTCTCCCTCTCTTTCTGTTCCTCCCCTGCTCACACTCTGTCTCTCTGTCTCTCACACTCTGTCTCTCTGTCTCTCTTTCAAAAATAAATAAAGATTAAAAAATTTTTTTAAATTATCAGGGGATCCAATAATGACAGGATTTAATGACGCATGATTAAATGCACACTTACAATGTACTTCACAACAATTCTGTGAAGGAAGTCGTATTCATTGCTATTTAACAAGTGAGGGAATTTGACGTTTTCAAATGTCAAATAACTCACCCAGAAGCAGCAAATACAGAAACCCAGCATGCACCTGAAGTCCAAAGCCTCTCAACCACTACAATAATATGGTATTTTACTTATCAGAAAACAATGCAAACTCACTGAGTGACTAAAGAATTATTTTTCTTCTCTGGGGCTAATGTGAGTTTTAAATGAGATTAAAGATGTTAACGCACTTGGAAAAGTAAGATACTGTAACATACAAGGTTTAATTTAGTATATTAAGATCCTGCCCAAATAAAAGCCCTCAATACTATACAAATGGCAGCTCTGTGTGTAACAAATGTCCACCCTTATGATTCAAGATACCCCAGTCCACTCAATATACAGTTCTCATTCATCACAGGCTTTAAAAGACTATTTAATCACATACAATTGAACATAAATAGACCAGGAAGCTGTATATAACACTCCCTACCACTCATGGTGGTTAAAAGAGTACTTTGTACAAATAAGGATGTAGAACACAAAGGGTGGGAATTACACCAAAATATTAGCAGAGTATATCTGGGTGTATACGTTTCTGGACTTTGCGAATCGTCTAGGGCAGTGCTTCTCACACTCTAATATCTTTGTCCCTTCACGGCAGCCAGTTCCCAGCAGACAGCCGACACTCAGACAGGCTGGAAGAGCAACCGAAGGAATGGAACCTCCCGGGAAAGGGCACTGTCGATGGAAACTGGAACGCATGCACGCCCAGCCCGATGACCAGCAGTAACAGGTGTTTTCCATCTCTGATCTGTGATTCATTCTGCACAGCTGCGGGCACACAGAGGTGTCAGCGGCTCCTGGAATACCGCGCCCCACACGCCGAAGTGCACAGGGTTCCGGGCGCCTGGGCGGCCACAGAGGGAGACACACCTCGGCGACAACCTGGATCCACAAAAAAAAAAAAAAAAAAAAAAAAAAAAAAAAAAAGAGGCCCTGCCACCTTAAAAAAATATTACTGCCTGACTGCAAAGAACAAGAAGCTCGGTGGCTTGTGCCTACGCCCCTTGCTCCTCGCCGCACCTTCCTTTCTAGTTTTCAAGTAATCTATTGAGGGTGAGTCTGCATGCGTCTGGTTGCTGGCGGACCCCCTCCCTAAACACACACACACACACACACACACACACGCGCGCGCGCGCGCACACACACACACACACACACACACACACACACACACACACTCTCCTTCCCCCATCGGTCTCTTGCAGACAAGGCGCGTCTCCGAGGGTTGGGTTGAATGGGAAAGAACGGGGCCGTCTTTGTCATTAATCCTCCCCTCCTTCGGGCGAGCCAAGCTTCTTCCGGGTCAGCGACAATCACCGCCACCCCAATCAGGCCCGCGGTCCCCCATCCCGCTAGTCCCGTGCGCGCGAGGGCCAGGTCGCCACCGCCCGCAGGTTGCGGGAGGGGAGGAGGGCGAGGAGGAGGAGGAGGAGAAGGGCGGGCGGCGCGGGAGAGGGGGAGGGAAGGAGGGAGGGAGGGGACGGCAATCCGAGGAGGAGGAGGAGGAGAGAGCAGCCTCCCGCAGCTGGCGAGGAGAATGGGAGTGCGGGGCGCCAGACCGCCGCGGGGTGTCACGGCCGCGGCCGAGCTCGGCAGGCGCGGAGCAGGCGCCCGCCGCTTTTAAAGCCGGGAGGGCGCGGCGGCGGCGGCGGCGGCGGGCGGATCGCGGCGCGCGCGGGGCGCCGGGCGGCGGCCGGATGGAGAGGAAGGGCTCGGCGGCCGCGGCCAAGGGGAACCCGAGCCCGCCCGCGGCTGGCGAGGCGCAGCGGCCGCCGCCGCCACTGTGCGTCCCGGGCGGTGGTGGTGGCGGCGGCGGCGGCGGGGTCCCGACGCGCGGCCAGGTTGGGGCGGCGGCCGAGCCCGCCGAGTTCATCCGGCGGGCGCACGAGTTCAAGAGCCAAGGGGCGCAGTGCTACAAGGACAAGAAATTCCGCGAAGCCATAGGCAAATACCACAGGGCGTTGCTGGAGCTGAAGGGGCTGCTGCCGGCGCCCGCGGAGCAGGAGCGGGACTCGCGCGCGGCCTCCCCGGCAGGGGCCCCCAACCCTGGCCGCCTCTCGGAGGAGCAGAGCAAGACGGTGGAAGCCATCGAGATCGACTGCTACAACAGCCTGGCAGGTGAGCTGCGCCGCGCCCCTCCTCCCCTGCCCGTCCGCCCCCCGCCCGGCGCCGGGTGCAGGGGCCCCCCCATCGGCTCTCGGGTCCGAGCCTACCGCTGCGGCGCGCCCGCGCTGCCCGCTTCCCCGCTGGCACCGTGCTGCTCCGGGAAGGAGAACCCGGGAGGGGGGCGCTTTGGAAAAAGTGACTTTTAGGATTATACCGTCCAAAACTCGTTGTCATCCCGTGTCCCTTCCCCCTCGTCCGTCGTAAATCTCACCTAAAAATAACTGGACACACAGAAGGGGACCCAGCTGGCCTGGTGGCGATCGCTGCTGCTACCGCTCACCAGTGGACCTGGGTCCAAATGCGGGAAGTGGCGCCCAGGGTGGGCACCCGCACCCACCGCATGCCCAGTGGCTGCTCTCCTCGGGTATCATTGGCACCAGAGCTCGCCCTCACCTTGCCCTCAACTGACCGCATCCCAAAGGCTAAGGTCCTTCCCCAAGTTCCCTTGGCCTCGGTAGCAAAGGGCAGTTTGCCACGAGCCTTCAGCATCTTGAGCAAAATGGATTCCAAAATGCCACTTTCTTCTCTCTCAGCTCTGCTGGGGCCCCCGGTTGCCAGGTGAAGAGAGCGATCTCAAAGGGAAGCTAGTTCATGGTTGAGCTTGAGCTGTGTGTAACATCCTCCCTCCCTGTAGCGCTGGTCCTCTCCCCAGCTGGCTGCTGGGCCTGATTTGGAAAAAGGGGACCCTTCTGTTGGGATGAGAAGGTGAGATATACATTCCAGAGTTCACTTTGGGGATTTAGGTCAAAGTCAGACATTTTTAAAAATTTAACTTTGCCACAGGAAAATGTAAAACCTCACAAACAACAACAACAAAAACAAAAGGAAGAGTCTGGGTCTTTCCAGGGCCTTCCTGTGAGAAGGTGGGAGATGTTGGCAGACGCAATGACCTTATATTTGAAAGGCACTCTCTACTCCTCTCTCACCCCATTTGATGGGATTTGGGCATGGTCCAGCTCCTCTGGCCAAGTAAAAGGCCATTCCTCCTAGTTCCTAACCCTTGAAGTTGCCTAAAACTAGCTCCGGACAGTTGGAGCAGAGTCACTTTGCGAGAGTGACTGGGTGTGGCTGGGGATGGTGGATGTGTCTGGGGTGCAGGCGGTCGGGGCATGAAAAAAACCTGGCAGTGATTCTGCTCTGTTCCCTTTGAGGTTGCTAGTGCCAGCCTGCCTCTGTCTTCCCGTGATGCCATGTCCAGGATCATCCCGACCCAGGCAAAACCCAGCCACTTTATGAATTGTAGTTTGCAAATGTAAAGGATTAATAGACTGGTGGTAGTAGCGGCCGTAAAAATGGTGGTGCTAGCAGTGATGGGGGCAGATAAAGTAGTGGTATAGCCAGATGGACTCTCTTGGTCCATCGTAACGTACAGCTTGATTCTCTTTATTTCCTGTAAGTCTCTGGCATCCTTGCTTCCGCCTGATGAATAGTTAAAGGGCAGAGTGGCCGTGGGTGGAGGAAGAGGCACTCTGGATCACTAATGCGGCGGTTTCAGAGTGGTAATGGAGTCTTAATATTTAGTGTTGTCCATGGGCATTCTAGGCTTGCCCCTCACCCCACGCTTTTGGCTGCTGGCCTGTGGCTAGGACTGCCCATCTCCTACCACAGAAGTGGTTACATTTCCATGGTGAAACCAAAGACGTGTCCTGGGTCAGGCGAGCCCAGTCAGGGTGGGGCTCAGGTCCCGCCAGCTCCTCCCCACCCTCCCCACCCCCACCCCCCACCCGCGCCCCAGGCACTTTGGAAAACTTCTGTGGTGGGAGAACGGGGAGTACAGGAGCAGATTTCCCCACTGCTGCCTTCTCCAGCACTCACCACTCTTCATATTAATACTTTATTGTGTGCACTGCGCTGGGCACTTCATGCACAATGTGCTTTTTAATTTTTTTTTTTTTTAATGTTTATTTATCTTAGAGAGAGAGAGGGAGACAGAGAGAGACAGGGCGCGAGTGGAGGAGGGGCAGAGAGAAAGAGAGACCTACAGAATCCGAAGCAGGCGCCAGGCTCTGAGCTATCAGCACAGAGCCCTACTCGGGGGCTCAAACTCACGGACTACGAGATCATGACCTGAGCCCAAGTCGGACAGCTAACCGGCTGAGCCACCCAGACACTCCAATGCACTTTTTAATCTTTACACCAACTTGCTAAGAGATTGTAGAGAAACAAAACAAAACAAAACAAAAAACAACCCCAGGTTCCAGAGCCATTCAAGTTCAAAATCAATGTACTTGTCGTCACACCTTGATGCACAAAGTCAGTGTCTCTAGGCCTCTGTCTCCCTGAATCCAGGGTCAGGTGGGCTTTAGAGCCCTACCCTTGAAAAATTCTGTTGGGGGATCTGAGCCCTGGTAACCAGGAGGAAGTCATACAGTACCTTAATTCAAAAACCTGATAGGGCTATTTCTAAATATTTTCAAGTTTTAATGAAAAAGAAAAGAAGAGTAATTACAAGCTGAGCAGTCATGTCAAAGCCAAAATCTGTATACTGTATAGAAAATTCAGCTGGGAGAGGGGATCCTGGAAGTCACCTGGAGAGGGAGAAGCCTGATGTTGGTTTCCTTTGGGATAATGCATTAAATCTGTTACTACAATCTCAGAAATTCTAGCTAATAGGAAAGTATCCTTTCTTGTCAGATTACAAAAGTAATCTGTACCTATAAAGTGTTTTTTTCTTTTAGAAAATATCAAAAAGTTTAAAGAAGAAAATACCAAATTACCTTTAATCCCACCACCTAAAGGCATTCCTTGTGATGTATTTTCTCCCTGTGTTTTTTTTCCTACACATAAACGTAAACTGCTCGCAAAGCAAGGACCTCCTTTTTATTTCCACTTACCATTATGCCAGGAACACTGTTACGTTTCATTAAAATATTGTTGTGAAGATTGTTCGAAATGGGAACATGAACATTTTAAGTGTGGGTTTACAATTATCATCGGATGGCAAGGGAAGAAAAGATCACTGTTATTGTTGTCAGTGACACAACAGTGCAGTGTCGCCCATAATGTACCCTGTCTCCCTCACGCCTGCTAATAGGAAGGAGACAGCAGCTGCACATTCTTTCTGGCAGAAAGGCAACTGACCCCTCCATCTGGGCCACAGTGCCTGCTGAGTGGCCCAGCCAGCTCCTGGTGGAAGCAGCCTGAAGATGTTCGTGCCCACAAGGATCTATCCTCCTATGATGTCCTATGGACATCAGCTGTCCATAGAGGGAGATGTTTGGGAACTTGGACTAGCCCAGAAGTACCTAGAGGATTAGGCTCTGTTGCCGAGGGCGTCTTCGCACCAAATAAAATGCTGCGGTGAGGCTTCTGGAGAAAACTTAGGTCTGATGAACCCTGGTACTCTTCATGGAAGGCTCTAAGAGAATAACAAGAGGGCAGCTAGAATGTGCTAAGAAATGCTAGTCTAAAAATCCACTTAGATGACTCGAGGAGGTCGCATGAAGGGTGTGAGAGCAGTTATCAACGTGCCCATAGTTGTGGTCCATTCTGGCTTGGAGTCCCTCCTGATTAGGAGGGATCTGGCCAGTGCCTCAAGACCCCTGGATTTGATTTTACCTGTCTTATTCTTCAAGGAATTAAAAAAAAAAAAAAAAAAAAAAAAAAAGATGGGAAGCATCCTGTTCTTTCAGAATTTCAAATGACTTTGACACAGTGATTGAAAAGATCTTCTGACCTGCCTGGGGAGACACAGGAATCCAATCCTTACCAAAGCTGCCAAGGAAGCCTGTGTTGGCCTGGTGATCGACTCCTGTTGACCTTGAACAAGACACAAGACTCCCCTGGGGCCTTGGAATGTTTTGTGCAGAATCTCTTGAAAGGCAGGGCCTTTAGCTCTACATGATTCCTGTGGGGCTGTGGTGGCCCCAGCTGGGGTGTGATCAAAAGGTTGCAACATGTAATGACTTTGTTGGTATTTTCAAATGATATTCGAGACTCAAATGCCAGTGGTAAAGATGAGTGCCAACAGGCCATGGCATTGGATCTGAAAGCTAGATGAGAGTCAGCTTGTGCCTCTATCACTGACATACCCTGGGACGTTGGTTAAGCCCATACCATGTCATTTTACCCATTTTCCCATCGATTTAGAGCTATGTTTCAGAGGGTTTTTTCATTTTTTTATTTTGCCAAAGGGACAGATAATATCCACTGATCCCAACTGAAGCCCCAGGACAGGGGTGTGACAAGGCCTAGAGGAGTCACACTGGGTAAAGGCCTGGGATGGACGTGCCTTAAAGCCACGAGACCAGAGCTGGCTACATAATTTATGGAGCCTAGTGCAAAATGAAAATGTGGAACTCCTTGTTCCAGAAGCAGGGAGAAAGTATCATTAAAGGTGTTAAGAGATAAAGCTTTTTTCTTACTTTCAGGATCTGTCTTTCTCTCTCTCTTGACTTGACATGGTGCTTTTATTTGCTATTTAATGTCATTATAAGAAAGTTGAAATTTTAAATTATTGGCATGAATGTCACTGTTCATCTTTATATTGTGTGATGCTAGTTTTAAGCGCAAATGTGAAAGCACTTATGTTGTGCGTGAAATCACATAAATTACACAATTCACATTTTGTAGCTTATACAGGCATATGTAGTTTATTCTTGCTAGAACAGTGGAGATGCTGACAAAGCAAAATCAACTGGCTTTATTTCATTTCTTTGTATGCATTCTTTTTTTTTTAATGCTTTTTTTCTAAGATTATTATTTTTTCTTTGGAGAGAGAGAAAACGATCTGGGGAGCGGGGCAGAGGGAGAGGGAGAGAGAACCCTAAGGAGGCTCCGAACTCAGTGGGGAGCCTGACCTGGAGCTTGATCCCACGACCTTGGGATCCCGACCTGAGCCGAAATCCAGAGTCAGACGCTCAACCGACTGAGCCACCCAGGCACCCCTCTTTATATACATTCATCATGTGTGCACTTTCCACCAAGTTTGGCTTTCTACTGACTAGGGAAAGGAACAGGAACTATTCCCTACTCTTACCCTACTCTTTGCTTCTGTGTCATCACTTTCAGCACAAGTGGTTGGCTAGTATCCAGGGAAGTGACATAAGTAAGAAAGGATATGAGGGGACTTGAGGTCATTTGTGCTTCTCACTGCTTTCTTTCTGCATGTGTAGCAATTTCTGGGTTGAATGAGAAGCATACCTCTTGGGGCTGTTAGCTGGTCTGCCTGCTGACTTAGTTACATCCTTGACAGTCTTACCTTGTACTCGAGCTGGGTCTTGATGAACTCTTAACGCACTGTGGGCCCGCTGGAATTCTGTGCTCATGGGGCATCATGACTGCTCTATGCAAGTGGGGCTGCAAAGAATGGCTGTGCCTGTCTCCTCTGCTCACATTTGTGCTTCATTCCCATCGAACTTCACTTACAAGACACAACTCCAAAGATAAAGTTGTTAGGAATTTCCAGGAAGCAACAGCAGAGCATTAAGCCCAGTGCAGGGCCCTTCTGAGCACAAGTCCTGTGTGATTGCATGAGTCACCCACCCTTGAAACCCCCCTCAGTGGAATACCAGAAGATGACTGACTGGGTGGATACATCTAAGGTGGAAAAAATTAGATATAGACTCTGAGGCAGGTTGTAAGACAAAGGGCACTCAACAGAAATTGATGTGGAGCCAGAGAACCAAATATAAAGATGGATGGATTACAAATGCAAGAATTCAGTGGTAAAAAGGGAGATGATGAGCTAGAGTCAACGTGTACCTCAGTAGCCAGAAGATGAGTTTTGGGGTTAAGGATTGGTCAAAGGAAGGGGAAAGAAGAGGGGTTTTCATGCTGAGATGCTCAGCCAAGAGCTTGCCATCTGGACAGGAGAGCTTGACCGGCCAAGCCATTGCTGGTCCAAAGCTGTTCCTTGGGCAGCATCTTTGCCAATAAATCTTTGCCTGTAAATGTGGCTTCTAAGATCGTGTTCCAGGAGAAGATGGGAGAATTGAAACTTGTAGGATGCTTTCAAGGAAAGAACGTTCTGAATGTAGACTTTGGGCTGAGTTTCAAGAGTGGATTCTGGGGGCACCTGGGTGGCTCAGTCGGTTAAGTGTCTGACTTTGGCTCAGGTCATGACCTCATGGTTCATGAGTTCGAGCCCTGCGTCAGGCTCTCTGCTTCAGATCCTCTGTCCCCCTCTCTCTGCCCTTCCCCGTGTTCTCTCCCTCTCTCTCTTTCTCTTTCAAAAATAAGTAAACATTTAGAAAATAAAAATAAAATAAAGTAGACTCTGAAGGTCCTTAGTTTACCAGCAAGGGAAATGAGTTGGGTGGCTTTTTGCCGGAAACTCTTTAGGACACCTTAAAGTCAAAGTCCCTACAGCAAAAATACATGGGAGTGTCCCATCCAAGGCAAGGGGACTCAGCTGCAGTGAGGACAGGAAGGCCAAGATCTGGAGCATCCAAAAGTTGCTCCAGGAGCTTTACAAGTTGTGAGTGACCTCCAGATGGGATATTCCCTTCTTACAGCCTATCTCTTTCACCACCAGCCTATGTCTACTCCAAAAAGCCCGGATAAAAACGAAGTGTTTCAACCAACCCGCCATCAACTTCCGGTTTCCCCAGTGACTTTGGGAAGTCAGATGTTCATGTCGGGAACAGAGTTTTCCATTTTCACCAAAATGGTTAGTCCTGTCCCAACTACATAGCCACAACCTCTAGCACTGACAGTGGTACCAGACATAAAAAAGCCAAAGATAATGCTACAAAAGATGAAAGGAGTTTAGCCTTCTTGCTGGTATTCACGTGACCTTGAAATCATTCATTAGCAATGTAAAACTCATTCCCTTTCTCTTATACATAGACATTTTCATGTCAGCAATAAAATGATGCCAACGTCTAGTAGGATCCAAACCAACACTTCCCAGATATTTTTGAAAACGAAGCAGGATGTGTAGTGCCAAGGAAGGTTGACTTGAACTAAAAGCATCTCAAGTTGAAATGGATCCAAGTGGACCTTCCCTTCCCTTTCTGCCAAAAGGACATTCAAAGAGTACTCAAGGGATATCTGGGTGGCTCGGTCGGTTAAGCATCTGACTCTTGATCTCAGCTGAGGTCTTGACCTCAGGTTGTGAGTTCAAGCCTGGCGTTGAGCTCCCTGCTGGGTGTGAAGCCTACTATGAATGAATGGATGCACGAACGGACGAACGAATGAATAAAATAGCGCTCAAGTTACAGACAAGGTTTACATGGAGGAAGCTCATAGGGCAAATGTTTCCCTTCCATGGTGTTTCTGTATATAAAGAACAAAAATTGAGAAGTGGTGCTAACTAGCTATCTTGAGAGTTATGTAAAACCAGAATTATGATTTCAGATTTGGTTGGGACCCCAAACCTTACTTACGTGTGTGAATTCCCTTGTCAGCCTGACCAACCTGGCATCTAGTATAAACTTAGGTACTTCCAACAATAGAGATACTCACCACCACCACAAAATAACAACTACAATAATAAAATTTTAGTAACAATCATGGAGCTAAAGACTACCATGACAAGCCCAATTCCTAGCACCAGGTTGATGTTTTAAGAATGTGTTTGAGGAGTGTCCTGGCGGCTCAGTCAGTTAAGTGATCCGACTCTTGATTTTGGCTGAAGTCAGGATCTCATGGTAGTGAGATCAAGCCCCGTGGCAGGCTCTGCACTGGGTGTGGAACCTGCTTGGGATTCTGTCACTCCCTATGTCCCCCCTCACCCCGCTCAAGTGCACACGTGTGCACTCACTCTGTCTGTCTCTCTCAAAAAACAAAAAAAAGAGAATGTGTATGAAATAAGTGACAATGCTTATTCCAGCAGCTGTCTCATATTAAGGATACAGTAAATTCAATCATTCCATTAATATTAATTGAGCATTTAATATGTACTAGACCCAGGGCGTGGGGCCTGAGTATACAGGAATAAACATGAAGGACAAGGTCCTCCACCTTGTGTGTGTGTGTGTGTGTGTGTGTGTGTGTGTGTGTGTGTATGTATACCACCTACATGTATATAAACATATGTAAATTACATATAATTTACACATTTATATTATAAGTATATTTATGTTTTTAATATATATAATTTCATTTGATCTCCCTTTGTGAGACAGAAAACTTAAACTTGGAATAGCTATGTCACTTATCTGTGGTCACATAGTAGTATGTGGCAAGCTGGGGTTTCTCATCTGCCACTCTGTAATTCCAAAGCCCATAGTCCTAACCGTTCACCTCACAGCCTCCATTTTTAGGAGTTTCTTCCTTAACTACTAAAATTTGTCTCCTTGAAATCCATCCATATTCTGTCTACCCTTGGAGGCAACATAGACATCTCACATAGACTACATCTCTTCACCTTTGTAGTAAGGACAAGCCTTGGCATTTAAAAAAAAACATTTTTTTTAAACGTTTATTTATTTTTGAGACAGAGAGAGACAGAGCATGAACGGGGGAGGGTCAGAGAGAGAGGGAGACACAGAATCCGAAGCAGGCTCCGGGCTCTGAGCTGTCAGCACAGAGCCCGACGCGGGGCTCAAACTCACGGACCGTGAGATCATGTCCTGAGCCGAAGTCGGACGCTTAACCGACTGAGCCACCCTGGCGCCACAAGCCTTGGCATTTTTAAGGCAACTCACTTGCTCATCTTCCAGTCTTATGTTCTGTAGGTCAAACATCCTTTTGTTGTGATTGTGCCTTCTGTGATTAGGATTTCCATTCCGTGACCATCCCGGGTGGTGAAGAGGCAAGTGGCCTGCATTCTGTAACCAGGTCAGAATTTGCCTGGGTCTTTTGTCATTAGGAAGATGACCTGAATTTGTATGGACAGAGAGGTGTGAGGAGCCAGTGAGGCATAATTTCCAGTGAGCCTAAAGACTGCAGAAGCCCCACCCATACGTCCTCCTCTTTTCTGTCCCCCTTGCTCCAGTTAGGAGGTCCTGAGAAATTTAAGTGGAAGGGTTAAGAGCGGAAATTCATTTCAGCCATTACCGTCTCAGTAATCACTTTGCGGACACAGTGAGAAATGACCCACTAGATGAATAGCATCTGGAATTATCCAAATGCATTACTCTAGACCTGGTCAGTTTTAATGTCATGAGAGGGATGATACCATCTTTTTAAAATATGTTTCAGTTTTAGTACCGAGTGAGGTTGGCCATGTATTATTTATTCCGTGCAGTGTGGGGCATTTGCAATCCTAACATCCCGGAAAGTACTATTTATTTTTTGGTTAGTGTCTTTATGATCGGCTGGTACTAGGTTCTGACTTTGTGGGTCCAAATGTCATCTCCCAAGAAACAAAAACAAAGAAGCCCCAAAGCCAGCACTAAGGAGACCAGCTGGCCCTGTGTCTAGTGCAACACTAACTGAGGTAGACCCGCATGACAGCTGGGGGCACATTCGCCACATATGTGAACTTAACCTGTTCGCAAAATCCCTGACCTTGATTTTCCTCACTCATTAAATGGGTGTGGTCAGGCTGGCTTGACTCACAAGGTGAGGGCGAGGAGCAAGAAGATAATGTATGTGAATGTGCTTCCTAGCCTACAAAGCATTAGAAGTATAAATTGTCGTTTTAAGTGATATGAATTCGTCCTGAACGTTAGCAATGTGCCTCTGGTGTTGAGGAAGGGACGGCGTGTGTACTCAGTGCTCCAGATTCTTATTTGGCCCCTGAATCTCAGAAATCCTGACCACGTGTATTGGTAGCTCAGACGCAGCAGACTGAGTATTAGAAGGAAACTCACTCATTCATTGAATCTTTACTGTTCACTGTGCAAATCGAAATCTTCTCTGTTCTCCTCCAAACATGGCACGGGGGCAGTGGGAACTAGGGTTCTAGTCTAGGGTCTGCTGCTCACTTGCTCCGTGACTGTGGACAAGTCACAGCACTCTAAGCCTCCGTTTCCCCAAATGTAAACAGTGGGGGTTGGGCCAGTGCCCTCACAAGTGCTGGACTGTCTAGGATTTTGAAGGCCTTTCGGCGACTCCCCCCACCCGTGTCCCAGCCTCTCTTTCTGGGAGCAGATTTAGGAAGGAGACAAGAAACAAGCTCTCTTTTATTCTAGTTTACTGGTATGTGCTGACAAATAGCCATGAAAAGATCTCGACTAAGATTTCCAAGGCAACCCTTGCAAATATGGGAGTAAACCGAAATAAGGGACCTCACAGCCTCCCAGGATGATAGAGTCAGACAGAGGGTCTCTGCCAGAAACCAGGGTAAGTGTTGGAAGCCTATTTAAAATGCCATCTGGCCCCTGGACTCTTAATGGATGTCACAAAATATCACCTGTTACTGCTCTATCTTCCCAGATTATTTCAAAATTCAGACTTCGATTTGGAGCAGGCAACAGTTGCTGGCTAAGTTAATAGCGTCTCAGACAGTTGCTGCCCTTGGCCCAAAGCTAAAGATCCCTCAGGAGTCTGGGGTACAGCCAAGCATTTGGGGATATGGTTCTGGGCCTCATGCTCACCCTGAGTCAGAAATGAGCTCCTTGCTCAAATGGATCTGCACCCTCAGGCTGTGGAGGCCGCTGGGTCATTGGGAACTCGTGTAGACTCTTCTTTACGCCATTATAGGGAAGAAGGGCTGTAGCCCTGTGTGTGCCAATGAGGATGGGAGGGAAGAGAGAGAACACAGAGGGACAGACACAGGGCAGTGTGGCCTCATGGGAGAGAACTTTACTTAGTATGACAGGATCTAGGTTTGAATCCTGACTTCCTGTGGACTCCTCCATTAACCCCAGGCAGGTCCTGACCTCTCTGAGCTTGTTTCCTTTATAGTATGGGAGTGATAATATGCAGCACACAGGACTGTGATGGTGATTGAAATGAAATGACACAGCAGGCGTCATTAATAAATGATGGCTTGTGTAAATCTAACCCCTACTCCGGTAGGGACCAGGACGGGAAAGTATGTGAGACGGGAGGGACAAAGGACCCTGCAAAGGAGGTTATGGGTGCGTAGGGGAAGCAAGTGAGCAAACAGAGGAGGTCAAAAGAGAGGCCAGTAGCTTTAGGGCAGGAGAAGTGACCAAGGTGTAAACTAACAGCCTTCTGTGTGGGTGTTTCGAACCTGGTGCGTTCCTGGGCCCAGGAGGCTGAGTGAACAGGTAACCCATCAGGCTTCCTCTGAAGGGCAGCAGAGCCAGAAGCAAGGGCCGCCGGGACTTGGGGTCTGTGCCTACTTGCAGCTTCTCGGGATACAGGTTGGTCCAGGAGACAGAAACTGCTGGGCTCTAGGCAGACGTGTTTCGGCATGAAACTATATCAGCAAATAAGCTTTGGTTAGAGTCCATTCTCTGCCATTTTCCATCCTCTACCTCAGGATCCTCTGACCGTCTCTTTGAACTGAATGAGTGGGGTTAGAACCTGGGCTCTCTCACAAGTCAGACCAGTTCAGAGTCTGAGAGCAGAGTGTAGGATTTGCCAGGGAGAGAAGACGCATGCTGTGATCAGTTGGGTTCCCTGGGGAGCCTAATGAGCAAGAAAGCTTACTGGCGGGAAGGGGACACGGAGGAAGGCAAGGCCTCCTTGAGAGGAAGACATCTGAGGGAGAGGCTGTGAGGCCGGTAGCCTCAGGCCTGCTCTGTGTGCTCTGTTGTGCCACATGCTGGTGCCAGCTTCCCAAGCTTCCCTCCTGGCGTTCCACGAGGAAGGCCCTTGGCTTGCACAGGCATCCTGAGAGTGAACACACTAGCAGGCGTGTCCCTTGGACTCTCCTGGTAATCCCCCCTTGCAGGCGTGCCTCCGCCATGATGCCCAGGGCCCTCTCTTGGCCCCAGGTCTTCCCAAGTCAGGGCCCCGGGAACAGGCAGTGCTTTCCACTCAGGACACCCTTCAGAAGCCTTCTCTGCACTCTTCTTTGGAGTTCTACCCCTGCTCTCTTTGAAGACATAATGGGCGGAGGTGATTTTTAACATAGTTTTCCAATTACAAAAGTGAAACGCCGTAATTGTAGAAGATGCTGCAAATAAAAGAAATTCAAAGAAGAGGCAACAACTCACTTGTCATCCAGCCATCCTGTCAACTCTTTTCTGTTTGGGTTGATTTCCTCCCAGTCTTTCTTCTGTGTCCATATAAACATGTATCAGCTAGCCCACTTCAAGGTCCACCTTTCTCCAGTTTATTTAGGAAGGAAGGGGTTTGTCTCATTTGTGCTGGGGCTGCCCCCGGGGACCCCTGACTTCCTTACCCTGTCCCTGCAGGATGCCGCTCACTCTCCCCGGGTGTCAGCCAGGGGGCACTTCTTCCCTTTGTGGCCTCTTCCCTTTCCCGTCCTGTGCTACCACCCCATCAGGCTGTACAGTTACTGAAGGTTGCGGGATCCAAAAGGGTTTACATCTCAAAAACTGAATATTCAAAATTCTTTTTCTTTTTTAAAAAAAATGTTTATTTATTTTGAGAGAGAGAAAGAAAGAGAGCACGTGCAAGCAGGGGAGAGGCAGAGAGTGAGGGAGAGAGAGAGAATCCCAAGCAGTCTCCACACCATCAGCATGGAGCCCAATGTGGGGCTCGATGTCACGAACCATGAGATCATGACCTGAGCTGAAATCAAGAGTTGGACGCTTAACCGACTGAGCCACCCAGGTGCCCCCTTCAAAATTCTTTTTCTTAAAACTCATTTGGCTATCAGACTACCAGGAGTCTCTTATTGACCTCTTAACTTTTTTTTTTTTAATTTTAGGGAGAGAGAGGGAGAGAGAATGCACACAAAAGCTGGAGAGAGGAGCAAAGGGGAAGAGAGAGAATCCTAAGTGGGCTCCATGCTCAGTGCAGAACCCACTGCAGGGCTCGAGCCAATGACCATGGGATTATGACCTGAGCTGAAATCAAGAGTTGGGTGATCAATTGACTGAGCCACCCAGGTGCCCCGACCGCTTAACTTTTTTTGGGCAGGTTCCAACATCCTACCATGTTTCCCAGATTCTTTTCTCCCCTACAAGCCTTCTGTTTCTTAGATTCTCCCACTTTCACATTCAGGTCGTTTCACAGACAGAGCAGTTTGCTCATCTTTTTATCTGCCTTATTTGCCTCCAACTCATCTCTAAGTTTCACCTTACCCACTAGAGCAGTTGGTGAGGGTATTCTTTTTTTTTTTTTTTTTTAATGTTTATTTGTTTTGAGAGAGAGAGAGAGAAAGAGTGCAAGGGGAGGGGCAGGGAGAGAGGGAGACACAGAATCTGGACTCCAGAGCTCTGAGCTGTCAGCACAGAGCTCAATGCGGGGCTCGAACCCACGAACCATGAGATCATGACCTGAGCCGAAGTTGGATGCTTAACCGACTGAGCCACCCAGGAGCCCCTGATGAGAGTATTCTTAAAAAAGGGTAATTTCTTCCCTAAGAGGAACTCTGATGACTGCTATTGCAAATTCTCCACCCTGATACATACACACACACACATGGTTATTTTTCACAAGATTCGCATTGTACTGCGCAAATGTTTACAACCTTTATTTTTCCACCAATGTTTTCCACTAAAAATGTCTTTTCAGTGTCATGAAGTATTTTTCTACAGCATGATTTTCATGTCTGTCATGTTCCATTATACCCATGTCCCATTATTTATTTAACCAGTCTTCTACTGGTAGATAGTTTGGTTATTTCCAACACTTGGCTAATATATACAGTGCTGCCATAGAGAGGCCACAGAAGTGCTCTGTTACATATGTGCTGTTAATTAACTTACCCCCAAAATATCTGGTGACGTGATGTTGGCACAGGTGCCATGGAAGGATTGTGGGGAAGGCAACAGGAATAGGAGAGAGGATGCTGGGGTCCTAAAGGGATGGTGGGCGAGGTCATCAGACCAGGAAAAGCCTTCTTTAAAGTCCAAAAGGAGAATAGGATGGGATTTTGGCTTCTGAGATTTCCCTTCATCCTGACTCAGAATTCCTGACACTAAGCATGCCATGTGTCTTGGCCAGAGCCAGCAAGGTAAACATAATTTCAGGCGATGGGTTTCTTCTATTGCTAGGTATATACTTATCATCACATTCCAAATGGCCCAGCTGCTCCCCCCACCATTCCCACTTCCAACCCAAGAAAGGGATGTTAATGAAGACTCCAATAAGCATTAATCCTGTCCTACCACCCACTCTTATCCTGTGTGTCTACCACAGTGAGGTCAAGAATGAGAGTTAGGGGCCACAGGGAGATAGCTTGTCAGTATGCCACCATAGCACCTGAGTGGTTCCCTCATGAACAGGGGTATGTGGAAGGCACCAAAAAGCTGAACTGACCTCAGGCTTTGGCATTACACTCTGTTGAGCAGACTCTGACATCTCTTAAAGGACTACCAACATGAGCCTTCAACGTAAAGGATTTTAGATGGGTTTTTCACCTTAACTCTCTCACCTGCCATGTTAACACCCAAGTGCTGGCCAAGAAAGGCTGAAAAAGAAGAGTGTCAGCTCCTTGAAGGTACCACTGTCTTTTCAACGCTGTCCATTTTTCTTATGAAGCCCTGGGCATAGGCCGTGATGAATAATTTTTTAAAATTCTTTTAATGTTTGTTTATTTTTGAGACAGAGAGAGACAGAGCGTGAGTGGGGGAAGGGCAGAGAGAGAGGGAGACACAGAATCCGAAGCAGGCTCCAGGCTCTGAGCCATCAGCACAGAGCCTAATGTGGGGCTCGAACCCACAAGCTGTGAGATCATGACCTGAGCTAAAGTTGGACGCTCAGCCAACTGAGCCCCCCCAGGCCCCCCTGAATAATTTTTTTTTAAGTTTATTTATTTTGAGAGAGAGAGAGAGAGAGCACGAGTGAGTTGGGGAGGGGCAGAGAGCAAGGGAGAGAGAGAGAGGATCCTAAGCAGGCTCCACCCTATCAGCGCTGAGCCTGAAGTGGGGCTTGAACCCACAGACCATAAGATCATGACCTGAGCTGAAACCAACAGTCAGACACTTAACTGACTGAGCCACGCAGGTGCCCCGAATATATCTTTTTCAAATAAGTTTACTAAGAGGCCCTGCCCAAATTGTGTGGCGATGGTGAGAGCAGCATCCCTTGTTCAAGCAGCTCTTGAACGTTGGGGACATCCAAGTGAAAAACTCAAAGGGTGGGGAAACAAAGAGCAGCTGGGTCCTGGTGCAAAGTAGGGATCTTCAAAGACAGTTTTGCTAAAACAAAGAAAGCAAAGGAAGCCATTGGCAGTGTGTGTTCAAATCAAATGCGAGCATGTGCTGGATTGGAAAACAGAAGGCCAGAAATGAATGTGAATGGCCCCAGAGGAGACTGAACCCACTGGACAAAGCCACACACTCCTGGCAGTGGGAGCTGCAGCATCACTGGCGGGAGAGCTCTTGTCTGGGCACCAGGCAGGGCAAGGCTGGTGTGAACAGATACAGCCATCTTCCTGCTCTTATAGTTTCCCAGTGCCTTGGACTTGGAAGAGACCTTTAGAGATCATGGAGTCCAGGTTTCCAGGTCAGCTGGAGTGGAACCAATATGGGACTTGGGTTTAGATGACTCTGGCTCTTTCCTTACAAGTCAGATGGGCTCAGCAAGCCACTTAACTTCCTTAAGCCTCAGCTTCTGGAAACAGGACGAATAATACCTATTTCCTACAGTCATCTTGAAGGTCAAGGGAGTTGTGAAACAAGATACTAACGTTAGGTATTGCTACTTATCAAGCATACAATGTATGCAAATCACAATGATGTGATTTTGCTGTGGGAGGATTTAAAGATGCCCTACAGAATGCTTGTCTGGAAGGGCAAAGAAGACATGTTTCATGAATAATTGCAACGATGGGCATGATCTGAGTATATGGCTGTGAAAAATCATTTTATTCTCGGTTAAACTAAAGGGTCCACTTGATGATTATACCTATAGATCTGACCTCATTGGAAAAAAAAGAGTACCCAACAGGAAACCATTACCATCAGGTAGTAGAAACAATGATTTCCCAGCAAGTTAGAAATAGAAGGAAATTACCTGATCTTGATAGTTTCTACCAAACAACTAAAGCTAACACCATGCTACATGATGACAGATTGAATGTTTTCCCTCATGACCCAGTGCACCCTTGGGCATTTGTCCTAGACAAATGAAAGCTGTCTGTGACTGTTCACAGCAGCGTTATTCACAATCACCGAAACACCAAGAACAGCTCAGATGTCCTTCATCAGATGAAATGGTCAGATGATGGTACATCCACACCGTGGAATACTACTCAGCAGTAAAAGGGACGAACTGTTGATCCATGCGACAACTTGGATGCGTCTCAAGGGGATTATGCTGAGTGAAAAAAAGCCAACTCCCAGAGGCTTCTTACTGTATGGTTCCTTTTATGTGATGCTTTGAGATGACAAAATTTTAGTAAGGAAAAATTGACTAGTGGTTGTCACGGGTTAAAGAGGAGTTGGGGATACAGGAGGGGTAGAGATGCAGTTATTAAAGGGCAATAGGAGGGATCCTGATGGCAGTGGAACTGTTTTGTAACTTTGAAGGTAGATAGAGGAATCTACATAAGTGATAAAATGGCATATAACTAGACATACACACACGAGTACAAGTAAAGCTGCAAAAATCAATCTGAGGATTGTGTTAGTGTCAGTCTTATGGCCAACACATTATGCTATAGTTTTATAAGATGTTACCATTTGGGGGAGACTGGGTCAAGGGTGCAGGGGAGCTTTATGGATGATTTCTTACACCTGCATGTGAATCTACAGTTACCTCAACAAAAATTTCTGTTAAAAAATAATACTAAGGGGGTTGGTTTTACAAGCACCAGCTAAGGTAGGGGTTGTTTCAGGAAGAAACCAGAGACAGATCATGTCAGCCCTAGGAGGATAACAGTAGACTCTGGATGGAATTGGAGATGGTGGTGGTTTTAGAAGTTTAAAAAAAAAAAAAAAAGGCTTGGTGGAAACTCTGCACTTGGTTTTGTTTGTTTGTTTGTTTGTTTTCCTCTTTGATGCAGAGAGGGACCTAGAGAGTTATACAGGAAGCTTCCAGATGAGAAGTATACATAAAGAGCGGGCAGTTTGGCACTGTTCAGGGCTTCACACTTATGCCTCACAAGAAGCAGAACTCAGGCCTCAAATCTGTCCAATGAAGGAAACGAGTTAAAATTCGTTATAGGCAGTTGAGCATCCTGGGAAGGCAGTGTGTGTAACACTTGGGAGCACAGTCTCGGGGGCCAGGTGGCTCAGGTTCAAATCCTGGCCCTGACACTTAGTTGTTTGTGACCCTGGGCAAAGTGAATGAACTTCCCTGGGCCTCAGTTTCCCCATCTAGAGAAGTACTAGAGCCTTAGGTTGTTATCCAGATGAAATGAGTTAATGCTTACAACAGTGCTTGGCCCATTCATACTTAATAGAAGTTATCTGCTCTTAATTTAACTACCCTTCCGGAAGGATGGATGGACACTTCCTCCTGGTACAGGGCTAGATTCTCTTGAGCTTATTATGGACCATTTCAGCCTTCTGCCCTGTTTCCCCATTTCCCTGGCCTGAGCTCCTGTTCTCCAGCGAGAAGTCTCTAGACTCTAAGAAGAGAAGAACCCAAAGTGTCACAAGCTGATCATCTGCCCGAGAACAATTGTTTTCCCACACGTGCAGGTTTTTCTAGCTCTAGGATTGGCCATCTGGGACGTGTTTGCCCTCGTGGGTAATCCTGGAGCTCCTCCCTGCTGTCCTGGGCTCTCAAGGTTTAACCAACTGGTTGATCCCTAAGAAACATACATCCAAAATGCTAGTATATAAAGTACCAGCTCAGAAGGTGAAGGCCACCTGCAGGCACCTGCTGGGGACTTACTAAAAATGTGTGTTACTGGGCCTAGCCCTTGGGAATCCACATCACTGGGCATGGGGTCTAGGATCTCCACGGTAAACAAGTTTCCACGGATGATTTAATGAGAAACATTTGTCTGTGGGGTTCTCGTCAGATGTCAGACTTTTTTTCATCCTGCCAGCAAGCCTTCAAGGAAAAGGTGGATAGCGGGGTGCCTGGGTGGCTTAGTGGGTTAAGCATCCGGCTTTGGCTCAGGTCATGATCTCACAGCCTGCGAGTTTGAGCCCCTTGTCGGGCTCTGTGCTGACAGCTCAGAGCCTGGAACCTGCTTTGGCGCGGCTCCCTCTGTCTTTGCCCTTTTCCCCACTCACGCTCTGCTCTCACGGGCTCTCTCTCTCTCAAAATAAATAAACGTTGAAAAAAAAATTTTTTTTAAGGAAAAGGTAGATAGCAACCACAATTATCTTTATGTTTACCCACTTCAAAGTTGAGACCCTGAGAGGTGACGCATTTTAACCCAAGGACACACGCGTGAATGCCACTGCTGGGAACACCGTCGCATCAACTAACTCAGAGGCACTGAAACTGACCAGCAACTTGTCTGCTAAAAACACTTCCGACTTCCCTGCTTCCCCCACCCCCCCACCTGCCAGACTCTCTATTGCTGTATAGAGTCAGGAGCTGACTTATTAATTTTCCTGCCACGCTGGCATTTAGAGCTCCTAGCTCTCCTGGATTATTGGGGCTGCAGAGGAGCTCAGTGACTTTGGGTCCAGCCCCACGCCATCCATAAAGCTGTCAGCCAGATACTGACTATGGAACCTGCTCATCCATCCTCGGTGAGGGAGCAGGTGCAGACGGCACTACTATTTGCGGTTGGGTGTGTAGAGGGTTAGAACCACCTGTTGACTCAGAGGCTGTCCCGGGTGTAAGCGAGGAGAAAATAGGCCCGGAGCCCCACTCCATTCATTCCCTTAAGCCCCCTTTTCTGACTGCAAAGCTACTTTTGGAATGTTCTCTGCATATACCCATCCACTCCCAGTAGAGAAGACCCACCTCTGAAAGGAAAACCGGCAGGGAAGACCAAGCCTCAGACCTGGGTTTGGGGAGCAGTGGGGGCACGTGTGAGTTTATATACATCCAGGCCATGAAGCAAAACCGAGAAATCAAAAGAAATCAGGGTTTTCAGAACTCTGAACTCCAGCATTTGTGTATGTAGAGGAGAAAATCAGCGCTTTCATGGAGAGGTGGAACTGGGGTGGGGGTGGGGTTGGTCATTCCAGTCCTGGATACGGAGCCACACGCGTAAAGTTTCCATCGTTTCACTGCCCAGGCCGCATTCTCACGGCTCTGTCATAGAAAGACCCTCTAAATCACCCTCCAGAATGTCTCTGACCCATATTGAAAATTTGCTTTAAATCCGGCTTGAGCTCTGGGTGTGTATGTGTCATACCCTGTGTGTAGGACTCAAAATGGAAATGTTCTCTGACGAATGTACACGTTGCTGGGGAAACCATGTTTGACAAATGGCTTCCTAAAGAGCTGGCGCTTATGAGAATCGGTTTCTGTGCCCAGCACCGTGTGAAGCACATACCATACGTTAATTTTCTCATTTTCTCCTCAAAGTGTTCCCACAAAATAGATATTATTATCTCCACTTAATACATAAGAAGAATGAGGCCGAGGGAGATTAAGTAACATGCTCAAGGGCCTGGGCTACTAGGTGGCAGAGCTTGGATTGCAGCCCAGTCCTGGATCTCCAGATCGAGCAATTGATGTTCAGCCAGGACACCCCAGAACTGGCACAACGGCACGATACTATATGCCTATCCGGATAGGTTATGACCTATCCCGGTCGTTAAATATTCCGAATGTCACCTCCGTCCCGATCCAGACTCCATCCACTTTACGGCTATGCCGTGACCCCTTAAAAATAAATTCGAAAACCAAATAATGTGGTCCACTTTTGGGAGATTTCCCCCCACTAATGCAATGGCCACTCCCTGAGCCCACGTCTCAAAGGGATGAGCAGTAAGGTGTATTAGTTTCCTAAGGTCGCCATCACAAAGCAGCACAAAGTGTGGCTTAAGATAACAGAAGTCTTGTCACAGTTCTGGAAGCTAGGAGGGCAAGGCCAAAGTGTTGCTCACGTTGGTTCTTTCTGAGAGCTCTGAGGGAGAGTCAGTTCCATTTCTCTCTCCTAGCTTCTTGTGGCCTAGGTTTCTTGGCTTGTAGATGGCCGCCTTCTACCTATGTCTTTTCACATCGTCTTTCCCATATGTGTGTCTGTCTCTGTGTCCAAATTTCTCCTTTTTCTAGAGACACCAGAACCCTGTATTGATGGGCCCTGTCTTGAATTAGGGCCCATCCTAGTGACCTCATGTTGACTTGATTACCTCTGTAGAGACCCTTTCTCCAAATAGGATCATATTCTAAGGTATTGAGGATGAGGACTTATCTTTTGGAGAAGTCACAATTCAACCCATAAAGTGGGGCAACCTCCTTCTCCTCACTCCCGGCCCCAATCCGGTCTTTCCTTCCCTCCTATCCAGTCCATGCTTCCCTTCTGGGCAGCTGGTAAGGACAAACTATAGCAGATCAGTTGTAAGAAGAAAACCAATGACTTCATGAACTTGTTCTTCCTTCTCTCATCCAGCTTCCCTTCATCTCATGCCAGTGAGTGGCACTTTGCCCAGGCAGTCACTATGCCCTGCGTGCACCAGGAAAAACAAAAACAAAACAGGTGCCAGAGCCAGGAGAACCTGACATGTTTTAGCCTGAGGTCTCAGTGTGGTTGCTTTGGAGAACATCAAACATATGATTTCCTCTGTTTGAGTGCACGGCTGGGCCATGGGGTTCTTTCGGTTGCCGATTCTCTTTTTCCTACCACAGACCCCTTTGTGGAGTAAAGAAAGCCTGCCAGCTCCTTTTATAAAAGCATACTCTAACCACCCAAGGTTGGCAGTGGAAGAGGAATCTCCACATACAAGGGATGGTTGGACATTTATAGCCCAATTTTTGTCCCCCCAATTTACCTTTCTCTTGTAACTTGCACTGTCTACAACTTCTGTCACCATTATGGGCTTGGGGAAGGCTTTTCTCTTCTAGAACTTCTTCCCAACCATTAGAAACTTGTCTTAATTCTCCACAGCTTGGTTGATGCAGGGCTGCAGCATTTGTTTAAACATGTCAGAAAACTCAGAGACCGGAAGGTTAATAACATTTCTTTCAAAAGGGTTTCCGGGTGTGATTGTCTGGGAACTCAGGGCTATCTTTACATGTCCACCGTGGACACGGCTTCCCACTTTGCACCCCCTCTGCCACCACATGACTACATCTTTGGATCCAAATATATACTCAGAGTGGAGGCCACAGACGGGAACAAGCTTCCTCTCCATCCAGCATGAGGCCTGCCTTCCCAAGTTCACAGCCTCCTCTGCTGAGACTGACTGATGGTGGCTGAACTTACTCCCTTCAGGGAAGATCCTGCCCCGGTCCATGGCCTTGGGAGACCACATAATCCAATCTCTATGTGGAAAAAAAAAAATCTCCACATAGAGGGAGATTTGTCTTACAGAAGCCCTTTTGATCTCTGCCCTACCACTCCTGAGTGCCATCCCCAACAGAAGATACCTCACCATAAGTCACAGGGAGACAGAATTCCTTTCGAAGAGGAACCAATGAAACAATGGCATCTTTCTGTTAAGTGACAACCATTAAGTGACAATCATAGGCTGTTAGACTGCAATGGAGAGCACAGATTATTCAGCCAAGTGGAGGCCCCTCCCTTTACAGATAGGAAACTGAGGCCCAGAAAGGGAAAGTGATTTTCATACTGTTGGCTAATGGCAAAAGTGGGACTAGAATCCAGTTTTTCTGATCCCCAGCCCAGTACTCTAAAATATTGGCCCATTCCATATAGCAGAGCACTTAGACTGTCGTATTGTAAACTTTAATTCACATGGAGACCAGGTTACAACAACGTGGAAGAATACTTCTGAATCATCAGTGAACCCAAAATGACAGTCTTCGCCCTCCTGGATGAAGGGCTTTAACCACACGAATGTGACAGCAGAGGGAAAATATTTCAGAGGTCCCCTAATGTTCTATCTCCTGGTTGCCTCTTAAACTGATCCCCCTCCCCTGTCTTTCTGCCTCCACTTGAGCCAACCTAGTCAAACCATTTCTTCATCCCAGGGTGACTAATAACAAAGTCCCAGATCCTAAACACAGTCCAGAAGGGTCTGGGTGTCCTGGTTTCATCTTACTTTTCCAGCTTTTTTAGAAAAATGTTTTTATTTTTGAGAGAGAGAGAGAGAGCATGTGCATACATGAGTGGGGCGAGGGACAGAGAGAAGGTGACAGACAATCTGAACAGGTTCTGCACTTTCCACACAGATCCTGAGGGGGGGCTTGAACCCACGCACCAGGAGATCATGACCTGAGCGGAAGTACGACGCTCAACTGACTGAGGCACCCAGGTGCCCTCACCTTTCCTTCCTTTTACCCATCCTTTCCATCTCTCTATTCCAACCAGGCGTGGTTCCCCAGAACTCCTCAAATAAGTCATTTGCCCCCTACCACCATCTCTTTCTCTAACAGAGAAAAGAAAAAGTTCTGCCTAGAAAGAAAAGAAGAAGGAAAAGATTCTGCCTAGAAAGCTTTTTCTCCTTTCCACCACCGAGATCACTGGTTCTCCAACAGGGGGGAATTTTACCCCCCACAGGACATTTTGCAATATCTGGAGACATTGTTTTGTTCTCACAACTGGCATCCAGTGGGTAGAAGCCAGGGATGTTGCTAAACATCATACAACGGACAGGGCATTCCCCCACGACAGAAAATTATCCAGCCTAAGATGTTTTAGTGTTAAGTTGAGGAACAGTCTTCAGAGCTTCACTTAAATACCACTTCTTCCATGAAGTCCTCCCATGATACTGTATATTGGTTGAGGTCCCTTCCCCCTCAGTGTGTTTCCACTCTTCCCTTCTCCTTCTCCATCTTGGCACCTGGGAGTATCTGAGATCATGGAACCCGTGCCTTCCCTACCAGCCCATTAGCTCCAGGACAGAGTAGGTGTTTGGTTCACTACTGATCCCAGTGCCCAGTGCAGTTAGGGATTGCTTTTTGCCTTATTGACCCTACCACACAGAGAAAGGTGGTTTACGCAGGTGACGTGGCTTTTACCAGGGCTTACTTGGGTTTTGGAGGGCTTCAAACACAGACCCACAGATACCCATGGTCAAGAGCACAGTCTGGGGATCCTGGCAGAAGTGGGTAAATATCATAATTCTACCACCTCCTAGTTGAGTGACTTTCAGTAAGTTACTTAATTTCTCTGGAACTGGGTTTCATCATTTGTAAAAGAAGCATAAAAATAGAACCTGCTTCATGGTTACTGTGAAGTTGAAAAGGTGTGGTATATGTAAGGTACTGAGCGCCATCTCTGACATGGGGTAAGGGATTAACCACTAAGAGGAAGAAAGGGCCTTGGGATAACGTGACCCATTCTAAAAGTCCACTATAATCCCCAGGCCCTGGGTGGTGGGCATAGCGACGTGGAAGGAACACCAGGAGACTGCCGATCAACCTCTCCTGAACTCTCTCCACTCCTTAGAGTGTGCCTACAAACATCCCCTCTTACCTCTCCCTTGGGCTGGTTGTATGAACCTTAAATAGCTCCCCACCAAACTAGAGGGGTACCTAAAAATCACCTATAGGTAGGGCTGCAGGCAGCTTTCCAGACTGCCTCTTTCCCCCTCCCTCCTGGACCCTCTTAAGAGCTCTGGCCTGGCACCCCAGGTTTCTCCTCTGGATCCCACCTCTCTGGCCAGCCTTCAGACGGCAGCCCATTTAGACCCAACTCTAGCTTTCTCTGTCTTCCTGGGCTCTGCCTGTGGTGCCAGCTGGGGCCCCACCCCCTTACCAGCCTGGCCCCACCTCCCACCCGGTCTGAACCCTGGTCCACAGTCAGGTATCACAGTTCCCACCGGATCTGGCTCTGCAGGGGAATTTGCAACATTTGCATGGAACAATTCCCAGAATTTGATTGCTATCCTTCCTTTTGCCCCGGAGGAGGAGGATCTTTTCCATTCCCAGCCCTCTTTGCTTCCTTTCCCCAACACCCCACCCTCATTTTAGACATTCAAAAGCTGTTTCTAAAAGAGACAAAGGTCCACTTCCTACGCTGCTCAGGTCAGCAAACAGAAGTGTCCATCTGAAGATGGACGGCTAGATGGGAAGAGGGCGGCCCCGCCCGGGCAGTGAGAATGCCAAATGAGGCACGTGGGAGCCCAGACAGGAAATCCTTTAGCTCTGGGAGCAGGTGTGGGAGCCGGGTCCCACACGGGTAGCCATGCACAGGAACCCCCTTGAGAGAAACCCCTCCCTGTCCACAGAGCCCTGTGAGCAGCAGGGCGGACTCCAACAGGGGTCCCCACAGCTGATGGAGGAGAGGAGGAGGCTGGTGGCAGGAGCTCCTCCGGATGGACCCCTGGCCACCAGCCATCCTGGTTCTCTGTGACCCAAGCCGCCCACTCCCAAGGGACTAGCAGGCCTGTCACTTCTGTCAACTCCTTTGGCTTTCTGCTGGGGGGGGGGGGGGCCTGTGGAACCTGATGGGTCAGTTTCTAGATCTAGGCTGACTCTCTTTCCACTTCCTGGTTCTCACACTTTCAACCCGAGAGAGACTGTGTGGTGCCCCTCCCCCTCAGCCTACAAGAGGGATGTGGGTTTTTTGGTTTGGGGTCTTATTTTTGCCCAGAATGCCCAGTGAAAGGGCATTAGGTCTCCTACTCAGCAATTCTGACCCCTGGGAGGTTGTTTAAAGGATCAAAACAGCTAAAGTTAGACCCCTGAAGATTTAAATCACTGACTTGTCTCCATCCCAAAGAGACCTACATACTTCGTCTCATGTAGGATAAATGGGAGCACAAGGCCTGGAGGTCTGCATTCTCCCACCACCACCCAGTCTGGTCTTGGCGGGAAGAGCACTTTTGTTTCCTACGTCTCTTTTTATTCTCTCTTTATTCACTTCAAAGAAGCAGACAGGTGTCTTTCCCTGCCCTGCATCCCATTTTTTGGCAATCCCTCCGTCACGTGTAAGACAATCTTTGCTCAATGCCTACTAAACATTTGAGTGATCGCACGGAGGGGGAGGTAGCTAGCTCAGCAGGGCTGGGAGTAGGGTGAGGCAGGGAGGCCCCTGGGCACACGAGGAAAGAGGGCATCACTCTCTAGGTTCTCACGCGCTTCCTGACCCTGACCCTGACCCTGACCCTGGCCCTCTGGCTGATTTCTGGTGAGAGAAAGTTTCAAGGAGAGATGATTTACTCAGAGATGGCTGATAGAGTATAGGAACGGGCCCCACCATGGGTACCTGCCAGCCTCAGCAGGGACACGGGGCCTCGCGGGTCCAGAGGTGTGCCCTGTACAATCTGGGAACTGGCCCATCAAAAGGTCCCTGCTCCCAGGAACTGCAAAGACAAATTCGTATGAAAGGGAACTTGAAGAAAGTCAGAGGCAGTTGTCCCTGAAGGGGTGCAGGGTTGAAAAGAATTGTAAGAATATTAAATAACACCTTGGGTACTTGCTGTGTACCAAGCCCTGTGTTAAATACTTTATGGCCATTATTTTAGAAAATCCCCCTCACCAACTCAATAAAGAACTTGGGCTGTGGAGCCTGGCAGCTTAGATCTGAATTTCAGCCTTGCCTCTCTCATGTTATGTGACCTTGGGAAATGACCTGATCTTTCTGGGCCTCAGCTTCCTCATCTGTAAAATGGGAAGAAGAGTAGGACCTATCTCGTGGTATCCCGAGGATCATGTCAGGGAATACAAGCAGTGACACAAGCGCCCCGCACAAGGTGAGCACTTGACAAGTATTAACCACAGTTAGTATTGTTATTGCTTCTTGGAGCTTATTCCTAGGGCTGCCACAACAAGTCTCGTAAACTGGCGGCTTAAACGCTGGAAATTTCTCGCGTCAGAGTTCCAGATCAAGGTGAGGGCTGTGAGGGAGAATCTGCCCCATGCTTCTCTCCTACTTCCTGGTGACCTCAAGCATTCCTTGGCTAACAGATGGCCATGTTTTCCCTGTGTCGCTTCATGTCGTCTGAGCTCCGTGTGTTTCTGTGTCTGTGTCCGAACTTCCCCTTGTCTTAGTCTGTTTGGGCTGCTGTAACAACAGCATGGACCAGGTGGCTCTAACAACACAATTATTCCTCACAGTTCTGAAGGCTGGGAAGTCCAAGATCAAGGTAGTAGATTTGGTGTCTGGTGAGAGTCTGCTTCCTAGTTCACAGACGGCCATCTTCTCGCTGTGTCCTCACGTGGCAGAAGGGGCAAGGGAGCTCTCTAAGGTCTCTTCGAAGAGCACAACCCTCATGACCTAGCCACCTCCAAATACCATCTCACCGGGGACTGGTTTTCAACACATGAATTTGGGGGGGGAAACATAGACATTCAGTCTATAGTGTGTTTTTTTATGAAGACTCCGGTCATATTGGATTAGGACCCACTCCAACGACCTTACTTTAACTTGATTACCTTTTTTGTAAAGGTCCTATTTCCGAATAAGTCACATTCTGATGTACTGGGAATTAGGATAGGACTCCAACATATCTTTTTGGAGGGGACACAATTCGACCCATAATGCCACGCCAGGTAACTCACTTAAGGTCACACAGCTTGCTGGTCATGAAACTGAGTCCAAGGACCCTGGATTATTTGATGACAAATCCCATGTGAAGCCCCAACACGACTAAACCTTTTCTGGGCAGGGAGAAAGAACCAAAGAGAGACATTGAGTCTGCTGTGTTGATAACTTTCCCCTTCCTTTCTCTCTTCCTCTGTAGCCTGCCTGCTCCAGGCCGAGCTGGTAAACTATGAGCGAGTCAAAGAGTATTGCCTCAAAGTCCTGAAGAAAGAAGGAGAGAACTTCAAGGCCCTTTACCGGTCTGGTGTGGCCTTCTACCACCTTGGAGACTATGACAAAGCCCTCTACTACCTGAAAGAAGCAAGGACCCGACAGCCAACAGGTAAGGAAGGCGACAATTGCTTTGTTTTCTTACCGTCAGCCCCACTGGCAGCTCCTGAGGCCTTCTCTTGGCGGTGCTCAGTTCCCTGGCTAGCACAGCCCAGTGTGGGCCAGGACCTGGAATGAGGAGAGTAAACAGTCCGTGCATTTGCCTGGGGTCTGGGTTCCAGGGAGCTTGGGCACCTCTTTCAAATAGAATATGGAATTCTTTGGGTTTTTTTTTTTTTTCCCAACCCAGGATCCAGCTCTTTTCACTTACTCAATAAATACATACTGAATTTTTAGTGCGTGCCACAGTTTGTGCTGGGCGCCAGGGATGTGACTGAGAAGGTATAGTCCCACCTTGTGAGGATCTCACGCTCCACTTGGCGAGACAGAATACGAATGGATGCTCTTGGCGCTAGGCTCGGCATCTTACGGGAAGTGTGCTCTGACTTCTCTGGTCAAGTGCCGTTTCTTAGAGCCTGCATTACCTGGACTACCCACTTAAATTCATATCCACCAGCTCAGCCATGCATTCATTCCACGGATATTTATTGAGCGGGTCCAATGGGTCAGGAAGTATTGCATAGATAGCGAACCAAAGGAAGCTGCTACCTTCAAGGAGTTTCTTACGTTATGACAGGAAGATGGACAGTAAACAAATGGACAGATAATGTAATATTTAGTAGTGGTAAGTGCTAGGAAGACAATAAAGCAGCGTAAAAGAATCAGGAGTAAAGGGGGTGCTGTTTTAGGCCGGGTCGTCAGGAAGAGCCTCTTTGAGGAGGTAACCGGTGGCATTACTATGTTTGCCTTGAGTTTGACTTGATGTTGCCATGGTCGTTCATGTGGCTGATTTTTTAAAAAATGCAATTCTCCTTCAAAAAGTCTTTAAGAACCTCAGGACCAGTTTGCCAACATCCAAATGTATACTTTTCTCCCCATAGTTCGAAAGAACACCCATATCTTTCCTTTTATGTGCTGTTGATTTGTTTTCTGCATATAAATTGTGTTCTATAGCGCAGACTAAGGGAGACGTGAGGACGAAGAACCAGACTCGTTTAACAGAATTTTCTTGGACGCTTCTATATGCCAGCACCGTTCTAGATGCTACCGCTGGCATTTTTGAGTAGTAGACGACATCCATTTCTGCTTCCTGAAGTGTCGCATCCCAGGCAGCCCCGAAGCCCTTGTATCGCGGTGCGCGTAGAGCTAGGTGGCTGTTCCCTGCCATGCCCCAGTCACTAATTCAATGCCTGACATTGGGGGGGGAAATGCCCCATTTGTGGCGAGGTGGTGCCTGACCTTACTGATCAAGACAAATATAAGACAATGGAAGCAGAGTCATTTTAAACTCTTCGATTGGAAAACGTTTACATTCCCTCAATATGTATCGCTCATTGGATGAAGCGCTTTTAGACTTACCTATTTTGGTCCTCGCAACAATTTTATGAAGAAGGCACCATGATCCCCAGGGGAGGCAGGCTGCCGAGTCAGGTGCACCACTTACCGCACGTCTCCTTGGGCGTCTTAATCTCTCCAGGGCTCAGCTCTCCCTTTTGTCACGGTGAGGATGATGCCAGGTACTCGAGATGATTGTAATGAGGGTTAAATGGATAATGAAGGTAGCAAGCGCGGCCCAAAGTAGGCATTTGAAAAACGGAGGCTGTTTCCTGCGGATGAGACAGGAGGCTCAGAGAAGTTGGTAACTTGCCTGAGGTGAAACTCCAGAGTCTCCACCAGCTGTGCTGACTCAGCACCACTGGGATGTGCTGCTGCCTGGGAGTAAGTGGAGGGAGTCCCCCCGCTCTCCTCTCCTTCCCGTCTGCCCCCTGGGTCCCAGTGACCCGTCCACATTTGGTAGGGGCGGTGGAGGGGAGGCCGGACTCCTGGTCGCCCCCTCAGGCTCCGTGATCTGCAGACACAGCTTTGGCCTGAATCTGCGTAGAGACCCCACAGTTCCCCCACCACGCGTTCCCTAAGGTGTGCTTTTGTCCTCGCAGACACCAACGTGATCCGGTATATCCAGCTGACAGAGATGAAACTCAGCAGGTGTTCCCAGAGAGAGAAGGAAGCCATGTAACCAGAGCACCTCCCTAGAGCTGCACCTGCGCCAGACCTGGGACTTCAGGCGAAGAGCCCGATGAAGAGCCCCTCCTGGGTTTTGTTCCCTTCTCCCCACTTCTTCCGGCTCCCCCTCCTTCCTCCTGCTACTCCTCCACAATCTGTCTGCTCCCGGTGTGAAGAGAAGGAGACACGCAGTTTGGGAATCTGGTCGGTTGCCTGCAATGGAGAGTCCCCTTCTCTAGTAGGTCAGCTACTGAGAGGGACCTCACTTCTTCGGGGACAGCTGGAGAGGACTCTTACGGGCTGGGAATGCTGTTGCAGCCTTGACTTTGGCCAGTGCTTCTGACGCAGGCAGAGCCTGGTAGGTGTACCGTCGTCCCAGAGGCAGCAGGCACGGAGACCACGGGCTGGACCCCTCCACACTTTCCCGACACGCCAGAGCATCTCCAGGCAACCGTGTCGAATGCGGGGATGAGACAAACACCAGAAGCATCGGTTAAGCCAACAGACCCTGAATTTGTACACTGGATTCCCCACCCCGACCCCCCGTAACCTCAGCCCCTGCCTCCCTCCCTCACTTGTTGTCTCGGCTTTCTTCTCTCCCCGCTTGGGGATCTGAGACTCTGCCAGGTTTCACATGCCACTGAAGCCCACTCTCAGTGCCCTCTGGTGACCACACATACCATTCTGCCATACTCCCACCCAGCAGGCAGCTGTGACATCAGAGGGGCAGGGTGAAGTGGGCCCGGGGCCGACCGCATAGGTGACGGAGGGGAGGGGAGCTGACGTCCAGGGGAAGGAGCATTGTATGGACTGGGGATCGAACTGTGGACCGAGTGTAAATAAAGATACATTAACGGGCAGCAGTTCCTGTCATTTCTGTTGGAAGCGGCCCACTCTCTCACTGTCCCTCCCTCTCCCAACTCTCAGAGCTACTTCCAGCCGGGCAGGACTGGCTTCCCCCACAGCAATGGGCCGTTTGTCCGGTGGTGAACAATGTTGGCCGCCGCCTTTGTGCAGTAGAGTGGGCTGGTGTCGTGGAGACTGCCCGGGGACTTGGCTTTGTGGGAACTTGCACGGCCTCCTTGTGATGAAATTATCTGGACTCAATATCTAGCACATAGAATGTGTTCAACAAATATTTGTTGAATGAATAAATTATGACTGCAGACTGGCTCCCTCCTGCCTTAAACGAATTTTATCCCAGCCTAGTCTCCCGATATCTACGCTCTTTACGCTATGCCATGTTGCTCCAGTCAAATAAGAAGCATTTACTGAGGGCTTACTGTTTGCCCATCGTCGTGCAATACACTGTGGGACATAGGATGTAGTCCCAGTCTTTAAGGAGGTGGAAGAGTTGAGAAATACTCCTATGAGATGATCACCACTGACACCTTTCATTTATATGACGCTTTAAATTTTTCAAAGCACTTTCGTGTATTTTTTTGTGTGACTAGTGAGACAACATTGTACAAATTAAAATATATACAGATGCAATAATGTTAATAGTTAGCATTTATTAAATGCACTGTCCTCAGATCTTTACATGTATAATCTCATTTCTTTCATGCAGTTACCCCACGAGACACTATTTCCATTAGGTGGAGAAGGAAACTGAAAACCAGACACAGTAACTATCCCAAGGTTACATGGCCTCAAGTGGCATAGCTAGGATTTGAACCAGGTCTGTCTGACTCCAGAGCTCTAGCTACTAACTACTCTGTAGTCGGTAGTAGGTGCTCTACAAAGTATTATATTGAGCGGTTACAACCAGTCGAGAGCAGGACAGTGTGTATTAGGTTGAAAAGCCTTGACTGTGCCAATGGTATAGTAGGTACCACACGTGGGCTGCCTCTTGTATTTAGCTCAAGGTTAAAAAAAGGTCCCTAACACTAGGCTCCCCAGTGGTCCGGGCGGGGACGGGCCAGGAAAAGACATCTGAGACCTAGCAGTTATTTCTGCGTATCGTTCATTCTATTTTCTGATGTCAGCACATATCCCAACCCACCTAGCATTCCCCCAGCCATCGGGGAAGATTCACAATTATAGGTAGAGCTTGAAAGGAAACACAAAGGTAATTATGGGTTATTTGTGTAATCAGAGACTCTACCACTAAAGGATCTAATCACTGCTGAGGGGCCCCGGAGCCAGAAGCCCAGGTTATATTCACACAGCTCCTGAAAGTCTTCCGGCCAGGGTTCGAGAAGGTGCTAGGAATCTCTAGGGGGGTTCGCAGTTGCTTGCAGGTAGCTCACCTCTGGGGAAGAGGAGAAGCTGCCACGTTCTCCCCCACACCTACCATATCCTTGCCTCTGCCCTCTTCTTCCAGGGTGGTCTCACATGTTCTCAGCTCAGAGCCATCCCGCAGCATACGCAACATAGGCACGTGTGTAAAACTCCCCTGTTCCCAAGCTTCCAGCCCAGAAGGCTTGTGAGTTGGCCAACTGCTTGTCAGGGTCTGAAGGTTGAGGATGAGGTCAGAGGTGGACTGCAGAACCAGTTCCAAGCAGCACGGTCATCCTTTGCTCCCTCGTGCCATCAGGAAGGATTTGGACTTAACTGCTCCAACACGGAGCAGGAGAGAGGGTCTTGCCTCATCCAGTAAGTTGGGGCAGGGCTGGACAGTTGAGGATAAGACTGTTGCCATCCTTCTAAAGAGAAATGTGGAAAACCAGATTGTCTGGTGATTCACACATACGTGCTTACTGGAGTCCATTCACTGTGACCCAAAGATAAGTGATCCCAAAGTAAAAAGCTGCCTTGGCGGTGTTGTTTGATGTTTGGGGCGGAGGGATTGAGTTTGCTGTGTCTTTGTCCAACAGAGACTTAAGAGAGCGAGTAAGCAAAATCAGGTCTATTCACCTTAGCAGACCTTCAGCTTCCTTCTCCCATCCCTCCCCCAAGCAGGGACTGTGATCACATGCTTTGTTTGCAGATGTCCCTGAACTAGACCTGGAGCACTAAACCTGGATCTGACCTGCTTCATCATCCTGCTTGGACTTTTGTGATAGACTCTTTGGGGGGTGGGGGCGGGGAATTGTACTTTTCTTGTTATTGCTAGGAAAGCCTCACGTGTGTATTGTGGAAAATTTAGGGAGGGCGGGGGAGACAAACTCCAACCCGTCATCCTACCACCCAAGACAAACATAGCTATCCTTTTGGACTCATCGTTAAGTTCTTTTTGGTATAAATGTAGACGTGCCCGTGCAGGGTTGTTTCTTTTTTTAAAGACAAAAACTGGAGTACAGTGTATATACTCTTTAGTAACTTACTTTTCAAAATGTGTATTTCTATTTCGGAATATGTAATACATGCACAGATACAAAATTCAAAAAGGGCAGAAAGCTCTACAGCAAGAAGTAAATCTCCTTTCCACCCTGTCTGCCAGCATCTAGTTCCCTCCAATTACTTGTACTGTATATCCTTCCAAAAACACTTATGCATTTTCAAATATATGCGTATATATTCTTTTGTCACACACAAATGGTAGCACATCAGACACACTGTTTTGCACTTTGTACTCCTTCACTTCCTATACCATGGACGAAACATTTTTTGTACGTCTCTCCAACTTTTTCAACAGCATCTACGTTATGTGGATGGGCTCTCATCTGGTAACCAATCCCCTAATAGCGATTATTTTCATTTGTTCTCAATCTTGACTGTAAATAAATGTTGCAGCAGACATTCTTGTAGCTAAATTTTGCATACACCTATGGCCATTTCCTTGGGATAAAATCCAAGAAGGAAATTGCTTGGCTACCTTTAAGAATTTTGTTATATGTTGCCAACTGCCCTCCAGAAAGTTTGTACTAAACTTTGCACTCTCCTATCTGCAGACCTGAGAGTGCCCTGTTCCCCTCACCCTCACTAATAGTGGGTATTGTCGCTTATCAAACCTTTCCCAGTTCGGTAGGAAAATAACGGTATGTCAGTGTTATTTGAACTCACGCTTCTTCAATCATTAGTGAATAACATCTTCAAATGCCTACTGACCATTTGTACTTGTTTCTTTGTGATTTTTCTATTTATTTGATATTGCTATGTTTATCTTTATTACCAATTTGTAATTTTATTAAGAACGTTATTTTTGTCAAGAAACATCCCAAATAGGCTTTCCAAGTGCTTTGCTTTCAAATTTTGTTTATGGTGCTTTTTGACACACATAAATTCTTAATTCTGCAACTAATTTGTTTCTCTGTTGCCACCTCCTTCTGCCTGCGGTCCACCCTGTCATTTCTGTGAGAGTTCCTCTTCCAGAACACGGTCTGATTATGTCATTCCACAGCTTAAAAATCTTAAGCATAGCACACAAGGTTCCCTAGGTAATTTCTCCCACTGACTCTTCCAGGCTCCCCCCCGGTCCTCTTCCAAAGGTATCCTATGTTCCACAGTCACACAGCCCCTTGTGATTCTCCAAACTCACTGCTTTGGGTCTCTGGGCCTTTCCATGCTGTTCCTTCTGCCTAGTTGGCCACGCCTCAGCCCTCCAATCCCCTCTTTGTCTTGCTAACTCCTATAGGACTCCACCAAGGCATCACTGCTCAAAAGCTTTCCCTGACCCCGTGGTCTGTACTTCTAAAGCAACATAAGCCTACCTGTGTGTACCATTTGCTACAAAGAATTGGACCTTCCTACTGATGTTTGTCTCGCTCACTCCCTGCACGTTCCTCAAGACAGGTGCTATGGTTTATTCACCTTTGCAGCCAGAATGCTGAGCACAATGCCTGGCAAACAGTAAGTGCTCAATAAATACTGAGCCCTGAGCCTGGAATGAACGGTTAATGGATTCAGTGGCAAATGTTACTTGGGGTAAATGCAGGCCTGGACTGGATCTGTGCTTCTGAAAACTGAGGAACTGTAGGAGGCTCAGGTTGGAAGAGAAGCCACGTTCCCCAGTGCTGTGCTTCCCAAAACATCAGAATCACTTGAAGTAGCTTTTTAAAAATACATAATCTCAGCCTCTGCCTTAGACCCATTGAATCAGACGCCTGGGGATAATGCTCAGGATACTATAGTTTTTAAAAAATATCCTGAGGTGCTTCCAATGACCAGCCTGGTGAAGGAGCGCTGTGAGCTAGACCAGCAGACAAATCAGAGCACCCAGACACACGGAGCTTTGTTTGAATACCAGTTTTGACACCCACTCGCTGTGTGACCTTGGGGCAGTTGCTTGACTTTTCTGATCCTCATTTTCCTCCCCTATATATGGGGATAATTTTATGTCCCTTAAAATGTTATCAGTAGGATTAAGAAGCAGGCGTCTCCTAGCCCAGTGACCAGTACAGGCTAAGCGTGGAATAAACATTCATTTTCTTCCCTCCACCTTGTGAGCCCCAGTTTCCTCAGTTATGGTATGGCTAATACCGGTATGTTCATCCTCCATTTTCCCACACTGCACTCTAGAAGGAAGGAACTCCCAATAGGCTCTCAGATTACTCTCTAATCAAATAGGACACGTACTTGGTGGGGGTGGGGGTGGGGTAGAGAGGAGTGCAGAGGAAGCCACTTACTTTCTCACATGCCCTCTCCCAAAATATCAGAGACTGCACAGTAATCAGTTGGAATAATTCTGCTGGTTTTCAGAACCAAGTATCTTCCAGTCCCATCCAAAGATCAATCCAGTTTTTTCCCTGTGGTTCCACCCAGAGGCCAGTGGCTTCTGGGCTGTAAGAGGATGGCGACCATCAGGAAAGAGAGTAGTCCTTGCCTGTTTCCTTCCAATGCCCTGGGATCCTACTCACATGCCTCAGGGCAGGAGAGACCCCCCCCCCCCCACCGCCCCCTGCACAGACAGGGAAAGTGCATTCAGCCCATCAGGCATGACAGAGTTCAAATTACCAAGTCAGCATGAAAAGTCCCACTCTAAATGGACTGAAATTGGATTCTATTAAAAACCACACTCAGTGAGGCCCTTGGCTATTAATATTTGCTAAGACATGGAGGAGGGGGAGGAGGCAGAGGCCCCTGCAAAAGGTCGGGGATCTCAGCTGTTCAACTGAATTGCTTGTCTGGAAGCAAGCCTGCAACTGAAAGCCGGTTAGCCTTTTTTTTCTAACATCTCACAGAATATTAGGGCTGGGAGTAGTCTTAAATCTCACCAGTTTAGCCTTTCATCTGACAGCCGACGGATCAAGTCCAGGGAAGGTAAGTGACTATTCAAGGTCACACAGCTAGTCAGTAACAAAGCCAGAACTGGAACTAGGTCAGTTTTCTGACAACAAATTTAAGATTCTGTTCACTGAACCAAAATGCACTTATATAGACAGCACCTGTCTTAAAAAAAAAAAAGAAAGTAATGCTGTAAAATTATTCTCCTCGAGGGGAGCCTGGGCAGCTCAGTGGGTTAAGCATCTGACTCTTGATTTCAGCTCAGGTCATGAGATCGAGCCCCACATTGGGCTCTGCAGTGGCAGCATGGAGCCTGCTTGGGTTTCTCTCTCTCCCTCTCTTTCTGCCCCTCCTCCTTCAAAATAAATAAACTCAAAAACCAAATTCTCTTCTAGAGAAAGAAGGAACATAGTACACATTCATTCATCCAGTGCCTCACCCAATAGTTATCATTCCAGTCACTTCATTCTAGTGGTTCAATGATTAACAAGGTATGTTCTCTGCTTGAGAAGCTTATAGTCTATAGAGAAGAAAGAAAAATAAGCAGGCAACTTCAAATCTGTGTAATAAATGTTACAAAACACCAAGGGCATGCACGGAAGGGGCATTTTTACCAATCCTGGAGGATCAGTAAAGATTTTCCTTTGTGGGTACCCACTGGTGGAGGAGAACTGGTGAGAGATGAGTGAACTTCAGGGTCAATGGCAAGGCTCTCTTGCTCCTTTTCTTGGATATCATACGAAGGGATTTGAGACCATCCTCATGAGCTATCTTTGCTTATGCTTTTCCTGGTTTTTCAAGCCTGGGCTCAGGCAATGTCACTTTTACCGCCTGCGTAGGCCCATGGGCTGAGAAGTCGCAGAAGGCCTTGAAGGTTACAGCTGATTAAATCCCCTCCATGTAGAACAGGGACAAATGGCTGCATGTGTTGTTTCTGAGGGCAACCGGAAGCTCTTCCAGACTTGTGATTTCCCTAATAGGCAAAAATTCTGTACCCAGTTTCACAAATGTAGCTCCAGAGTCATGTTTCTTGTTCCTTTGTTTTCTCTAATCTCAGCCTTTTTATTCTAGAACAGCACTATTTGAAATAAAATGTGTGCCACTCTTTGAAATAAAATTTAAAATTTTCCAGAAGCCACACTCAAAAAAGTAAATGTAAACAGAAAAAATACTTTTAATAACATATCCTAAATAAAAATAAAGTTAAGAAAATAACCAGAAAGAATAAAATACTCGGGAGTAAAGTTAACGAAAGAAGTGCAAAGCTTCAATTCTAAAGACCACGAAACGTTATTGAAAGAAATTAAAGAAGACTTAAATAGATGGAAAGATAGCCCATGTTCATGAATTGGAAGATTTAATATTGTTAAGATGTTAATATGTTACTACTTCCCAAATTAATCTATAGATTCAACATAATCTTTACCAATACCCCAACTGACCTCTTTGCAGAAATCTACAAACTGATCTTAAACTTCATTTGGAAATTCAAGGGACCCAGAATAGCCAAAACAACCTTAAAAAAGAAGAGCAAAGTTGGGGGACCCACAGTTCCAGAGTTTAAAACTCACAACAAAACTGCAATAGTCAAGACTGTGCTAGCATAAAGGTAGACAAGAGATCAATGGAATAGAAATGATAGTCCAGAAATAGGCCCTCACATTTGTGGCAGATTGATTTCCAACAAGGAAACTAAGATATTTCAGCGGAGGAAAAAAAGAGTCTTTTCAACAAATGATGCTGAGACAAGTGGACAGTCACATGCCAAAGAATGAAGCTGGACCACTAGCTTACATTATACGCACAAAAAAATTTACTCGAATGGATTAAAAACCTAAATTCAAGTGCTACAACTTTAAAACTCTTAGAAGAGGATGTAGGTGTAAATCTTTCTGATCTGTGATTAGGTGATGTTTTCCTGGACATGGAAAGCACAAACAATAAAAGAAAAAAAAAATAGATAAAATGAACTTTTTATCTACCAACATTAAAAACTTTTTGTGCTTCAAAGGACACCATCAAGCAAAATGGTAACTCACAAAATGGGAGAGACTCTTCCATCTTTTGCAATCATATATCTGGTATTTGTAATTAAGAATATATATTCACATCACTGTGAATATACTAAAAGTCACTGACATACACATTTTCTTAAATTTTAAAATGTTTTTATTTATTTTTGAGAGAGAGACAGAGACAGAGCATGAGTAGGAGAGGGGCAGAGAGAGAGGGAAACACAGAATCCGAAGCAGGCTCCAGGCTCTGAGCTGTCAGCACAGAGCCCGATGCGGGGCTGGAACTCACGAACTGTGAGATCATGACCTGAGCCAAAGTCAGACGCTTAACCGACTGAGCCACCCAGGCACCATGGAAAATTGTTATTCTTAATCTTGTCTCTAGGATTTAGCAGAGGGCCTGGCACACAGCACATACTCAGGAAACCATAGCTGTCTACACTGGAAGCTATGATATCCCCAACAGGTGGTTCTCTGCCTGAGTACTCGAAAAGAAGTCCTATATCAAAGATACCCCATTCCATTTTAGGTAGTAATACTTGTTAGAATCTGCCTTCTTAAATTGAACTAGGACCTATCCTCCAGTAGCTTCCATCCATGACCTGCCTTTGGCCCTCTTCAGGGCCAACCAGTCTTCTCTTCAACATGACATTCACCTGTCTGGACTCTCTAAAGTCTTCTATTTTCTGGTCTATATGTTCCAATTCCTTCAACTAGTCCTCCCTCACAGGTTTTCTAGTTCTGGCCCTTGCTTTTCAGTCTATTCATGTTCCTCTTAAAATGTGACACACAGAACCATAATGGCCAGCACAGAAAACAGGAGACCCTCATTGTCTCTCTACATCCAGACTGCAAAGGTGCCCAGCTTTTTTTATCAGATCATTTCGCAGCTGGCTTGAAGTATATGTGTGGCCCCGTCTTCTACTTATACCGCTGATGTTAAAATTTTTATTTTGGGGGTGCTCAGGTGGCTCAGTCGGTTAAACGTCCAGCTTTGGCTCAGGTCGTGATTTCATGGTCCCTGAGTTCGAGCCCCACATCAGGCTCTGCGCTGGCAGTGTGGAGCCTGCTTGGGATTCTCTCTCTCTCCCTCTCTCTCCATGCTCCCCCTGTCTCAAAATAAATAAATAAACACTTAAAAAAACAAAGCATTTATTATTTAGTTATAATTCTGTACTATAAAATGTGCAGATCTCGTGTCAATAGATAAGTCCTAAAAATGAATACACTCCTGTAATCAACACAACAGTCATAATATAAAACATTGCCTTCACCCTGGAAAGTTCTCTCATGTCTCTTTCCCATCAGTTTCCATCCTAAAACCCTAGAGGTGACCACTATTCTGATTCCTAGCCCCACATTTAAGTTTTGCAAAAACAAAACTTGTTTTTGAAATTCATATAAATGGAATAGTACAGTATTGTAAGATTGTATTTTTACCTTAATGCACAGCTATTAAATTTAATCACATTGTTTTCGATCTTTACAGCTTATGGTGAGCATTTTCATCTTGATTCCATCACACCCATATCTGCTAATTTCCCCAACTTCGTGCCATCTACAGATTTGACTATGATTCCTTCTGTCCTTAATCCAAAATAAAACTAGAACAAAGACGGAGAGTGCAGCAGTACTAAACTAGAAACCCTTCAATTTTCAAGCTTAGGAGATGGAAAGCATTATAGAAGCACTGGCCAACAGTGCTGAAATGGAAGGGGGAAAAGAGCTCCCAGCGGGGGAGACCCCAGGACCAGTCAGTCACCTGGAGCGAGAGGGCCATGAAGTTTTCCATGGGCGTCTCAGGAGTCCTGAGCTCAAGTTATTGGTAGTTCTGGTTTTCAGTTTTGTTATGTTTGTTTTGTTAAATCCTAAGTGGAGTCTGGCGGCTTACAAGGAGAATTATTTTCCTGGATTTGGAATCTGCTGAAATTGTTAAATCACAGAGGGCTCTTGGTCTCTTCTCCCACTCCCTCAACTGAAAAACAGTGAGTGAGGCTTGGGGGACAGGCTGTGCAGGCTGAGGGTGGGCCTGGGGGGAAGGACAGAGGAATGTGTTGGTTCTTTTCATCTTTCAGTCAGGGGACAACTCTCCCACAGTGAAGCTCCCCTTACCAAAATGTCGCTTGCCTTTTTACTTTTTCATTCTTTGGGTTCAGCATTATAAGCCTCCTGTTTCTTTGACACACAACATGTAGGCTTAGAAATGCAGATAAGCACAGACCTGTGACTGAGGAAACCTGCACCCCACTCACTCTGCCATCCCTGGCCATGGGACCCTGAGTCTGAGGGGAGCCTCCCCACCTCATGCTCATCTATAAATGGGCAGAGGTGGGTCAGAAATCTCTCTGGGGCTCAGAATCACCCAGTCAGCGTAAAAAAATAGATGGTGGGGTTCAGGAAATTGCACTTTTTTAAAACTGTAGTTCTGATATTGGTTCATTGGGTTAGTATTCTATAAGTCTGTGGTAGGATATCTTAGCTAATCCCAAATAGAATTGGTCCTTTCTGATCCATGCATTTATTTCATGTATTTGCTTGAATCAATGAGAATGTTAATCAAAGATTGGAAAGGCGTTTTTTTTTTTTTTTTTTTTTTTTAATAGAGAAGATTGAGAGAACATAGAGGGGTAGAAATAAAGACACGGGTGACTGACCATCAGGCATGGTAGAGTGACAGTTGATGGAAATTTCTATGGCAAGCAAATGAAGAGATTAAAAAGGCATTGCCAATGCCCCCATTGGGCACATAATTCAGTGTAAGCAAGGTGCTGACACATCATCACCAATGGACCGGACTGTGTAAACTTCGAGGTAACTCAGAGCTCTTGGGTACCATCAGAGCTAACCCTGAGCTTGTAGAAGGGCAAAATTCCTTAGCTTCCTCCATTTCCCTTCCACTCCTTGTGACCACAGCTTCGTTTTGAGCCACTAAGCCCCGCTGTCCTGGCCTGGGTCTCATCTTGCCCCTGCTTGGGTTTGCACCAGCTTCTAGTTAAAAGAACCTGAGGTCTTAGTTGAATCATGTCCTGAGCTCCAGAAAAAGGAAGAAAGGAGCTGAGAGCTGTTCATTGAGCTCTTTTTGTCAATCATGTTGATCATTTTGCAGGTGAGAAACTGAGGCACAGAGCAGGGGTGTGTCCTAGCAAGAACATTGCCTACTTGGCCTTTGCTCCTTCAGGGATTCGCTGCATGGAGACCTCAAGGTTTCCCTTCAGGGTTGCTGGAGGTTGACTGAATTGATTTCCTGTGTTCCCTGGCAGGTGGCAATAGGTGAATTTTAAATAAGTCTGTTAATAGAAGTTATCCATGAGGGAATGTCTAATGAATCCACTAATAGAGAAATTGTGTCTAGTGATTTTTTTAAAAGCTCATACTGAACACTGCTGATGTTAACTTGTGTATAGATGCCAAGGCAGGAATGTTTGATATGTCAAGGCATATTGGTGGTATGGTTACCTCTTGCTGTTGGTCTATATAGAAAGACTTCATTTAAAGATGAACCCACTAAAGCATAAAGTTAATTTAAGTTTAAAAGGTAATCTGTTTCAGGGTGCCTAGGTGGGTCAGTTGGTTAAGCGTCTGGCTTCGGTTTAGGTCATGATCTCACAGCTCATGAGTTCGAGCCCCGCAACAGGCTCTGACAGTCTGGAGCTTGCTTTGGATTCTATGTCTTCCTCTCTCTCTGACCCTCCCCTGCTCGTTCTCTGTCTCTCTCTCTCTCCAAACTAAATAAATATTTTAAAAAATTATAAAATGTAATCTGGGTCTTAGCATCGCATCCTGTCACAAGGAGTTTAAAAGTCCCAGCAGCTCACATATCCCCCTGAGAACAGCTTGGGACGGAAATGGGTGATTGCGAACATTAGTGCTTCTCATGCTGTAATGTGCCCACAGATCACCTGGGGATCTTGCTAAAAGGCAGATTCTGATTCAGTAGGGCTGGAGTAGGGCCCCAGATTCTGCTGTTCTAACAAGATTGCAGGTGATGCTATGAAGCCAGTGTGTGGACCACACTCTGAGTAGGGAGAGAACAGAGGAGCCTCACTCCTGAGCAGAGGAAGCCAGTTTCCTACCCTGTATCCAGATACTCTCTCTGACCATATCTTTATCTAGCCACATATTATTTATTAAAAAAAAAACTACTGTATTCTTGAGTGTCACTGAGACTTTTGAGTATTCCCTCCACTCTGAGCGTCTTGGGAATCAGGTGAAGAACCCCACACCCCACCTCTACCTCCAACCCCTTCTGCTAACCCCTAGGTCCTTCTTTGCACAGGCACCCCAATCCACCCCTTATAATTTATACTTCTAAACCTATACACTCCCCATTTTCCTCCCTCCAGAATAAGCCAACCCAATAACAGGTTGACCTCTATACACCAGAATTGTGTTTTGCGATCCTTACTGGGTTTGTAACCCAGTTATGAGGTAGTTATGATTATAACAACATCCATTTTATTAATGAGGAATTTGAGACCCAGAAAAGTCTCAGGTTAAATAAATTGCCAAGGTCATGCAATTCATAAGCGCCAAGATGTGAACCTGACCCTCTGACTCCAAAGCCCAAGTTCTTGGCCACTGTGATGTGGGAAGTTATCCTGGGAGGGTGAACAGTCCATTCTCCCTGGAATCTCAAGGGCTCTCACATCTTCTTCTCTGCCTGATTGTATGTGGTCCCAACCCACTTTGGTACTTTCATCCTGCCTTAGCCTGGAATGAAATGGCATTAGGTGCTGAATATCCAGGATAAAGGTCTGGCTTAACCTTCAAGCATCTTCAGCACATGAGAAGTTGGCTAGAGTGATCTCTGAGACCCGTAGCCTCCCCTCACTGAGCCTCCCCACTATCCTCCAAGGGACCATCTTGTGGCCCCTCCTCCACTCTCTTCAGGAGCTTCTGTCTTCCTTTGTTCTCTACCCTCCTTTCCTTCCACTTCAAAAGTGGCTTTTAGAGAAAGATGTGAAAACACTTATTAGTGACCCCACATGTATGAGTTGTTTGAGGCATTCTGCATTTTAAGCCTTATCATTTAATGAAGGGAGAAAACTCTTGGGGAGCTTAGGTCTAAAGGATAAATGATTATCCATTATACCCTGGCTGGAAAGGAAAATGGAAGAAAGAAAGGCATTCTAGACAGGATGATCTATTCTTACATATCGTCATTACTCAATAAATGTCTGTTGATGAGACACTGAGGAAGAAAATGACACATTTTTGTCCACTGGGATCAGGGAGAGATCTTCTTGCAAAAACCCTAGCGTCTGCTCCTGGGCCTTTTGTCCAAGTCTAAGAGGAAGAGTTGGACAAAAAAAAACCCTCTTAAAAATAGTGTCTTCCCTCTTCACCTGGCAATATAGGCTGATTTTTCCCTTAATTGAATATTTCAAAAATAAAATAATAATTCTACCAGGTACCACTTAAGGAAGAGGAAATCTATGACTTCCAACTGAAAAGTACTTATTTTGACAGAACAAGGTGGTGTTGCTTCCCTCACCCTCCCAGTGGCTCATTCAGTCATTTAAGGCTCTATATAGTTTTTTCTAGGATAGCTGCATAGTCATTTGGAGTCTGGTCTCTGACCTCTGGGACCCTGTCAGGAATGGGAACCAGAACCTAGAGCTCTTCTGGGGAGGCCACACATCAACCCAGTGTGTCACTTGAGAGTACCACCCACTTTCTTTGTGTGGCTCATTTTTCTTTCTTTCCTTTTTAAAAAAAAATTTTTTTTTACATTTATTTTTGAGAAACAGAGTGAGACAAAGCGTGAGAGGGGGAGGGGCAGAGAGAGAAGGAGACACAGAATCTGAAGCAGGCTCCAGGCTCTGAGCAAGAGGTCAGCACAGAGCCCAGTGCGGGGCTCGAACCCACGAACTGTGAGATTATGACCTGAGCCGAAGTCGGACACTCAACCGACAGAGCCACCCAGGCACCCCCTCATTTTTCTTGGCTTCACTGTCCAACCCCTTGACTTATCTGAGTTATGGGGACCTATGGCTGCTCCTCTAAGAGAGAAGCAAGCAAGAAGACAGTAGCAAAGTCAGCCCTGGGGTGCCTTTCAGGCAGCTAGAGGGATCCAGGATTAGTTAATGCCTTTTCACCCCTGAGTAGAAGTGTGTTAAGCTAGAATAGAATAGAAGATAGAAATGTAAGGAATGGGAATTTGGGGCTGCCCTAGGATCACATGTATGGGCCAAGGAATAAGGGCTCAGACAAATAGCCAGCTCCCTTCTTATCATCCTCTGAAACATCTCCACCATCTCTTGGGTTGGGAACCAGGGCCACTTGACCAGTAAAAGCCTATGTATGAGAACAAAGAGCAAGATGAATGTGTTAGCATGGACATTTAGAAGGAAAGGTCTGAACAAGTATAAGACAAGAGCATCGTAAGTATTTGAACCAAGTCTTTTAACCACTAGAGCATCTTGCTAGAAAAACAAAAGACAGGTTCTCATTCACAGGATGTTTGGACAGTGACCTGGAAAAGAACTAGCTTATTCTAGACACAGCCAGGTTGAATATCTTAAAGCAATCTCCAGCTATTTAGTGAAATGATCACTGAGATATTAGTCTCCATGCTTACCTCTCCTATTAGACACAAGTTCCTTAAGAGTAAAGACCATGAGTCTGGCTTACTTTTGCATTCTTGGTGGTAGGCATGTAATAGTGTTGGTAACCCACTGGCCTCTCAGCGATTAATAGCCTGGGGGAAACAGTCTACGGTAAAGATCAAGGACAAGAAAAAGAAGTTAAATAGAACTACTTCTGTGATACCTACTTCTGCACAAAGTTTAAGGCAAGGGAAGACCTATGCCCTACATTTGCCCTGATGAAAATCCAGCTTTTCCTCAGCCTCTGCTGCTCTTGCTTTGCATTTTACCCATCTCATTGTTGCCTAGCATTGCAGCTTTTGCACCCAAAGCAAAGAATTCCCAAGTGAGCTACAATTCTCAACACAGTTTGGTCACTGAGTCTCAGTTGGGACAAACCAACTGTACGGTGTATGACTCCCCGATAACTCCATAGAGCAAATCAGTGTCACTTGTTCAGGGGTCATTTAGGAAACATAGTCTTAAGGGTGATGCCGACCAGTTCAGGAAGATCATTGGGAGAATTTGGGCTTTCACATCACTGGCTCGAAGGAGTAGCTCCCAGGCTGGCAGACCCTATGTTGCCACAAAACAGAGATTCCCCCCTGTCCAAAGCAAGGAGAGCTTAAATTCTTTCTCTACAGCCCCTCCTGAAATGCTGATGACCCCCAACAGAGCTAGTGAGGGCATGGTGACACCCCAGAAATGGATGGGTCTGCTTCTTGGCAAGAAAAAGCTACCCTTTTGTCACCTATATGTCATCCATATAGCCCTGGAGCTTACAGAGAAGTTTCATTTGCTTTCTGAAAGACAACTCACAGGAAACATGAGAATAAAAACAACTGGGAACAAGGAAACTAAACTCTGCAGGTGTCACCTTCTCTTACCCCTCGTTTCTGCTGACTCACTCCTTCGCCCTTCAGAGCCGAGCATCTTTAGCTCAGGCTCTTGAATGAGGCCCATTGACAGAAGGGTGATGAGCTTTCCAGGCCTGGGCCAGGTCCTCTAGCTCAAAGACATCCTCTCTGTCATCAGGCCATTTTTCAAAAATGTAATTCACCTATCTCTCTTGATTTATAGTTAAATTGAAAAGGTTAAATTTAAAAGGATGAGGACACTGAAGAAGCTAAATCCACAGAAGTAAATATCTCAGGCAAACAAAATGCACAAACTTCATGGGCCCTTAGAGCTTGAAAGGAGCTCATCTAACGGAACCCCCTTCTAAAGAGACTGAGGCCCATAGTGACAGGGTTGGGACTCAAATCCATTTCCTTTGGAGTTCAAGTTCAGTACTTCTGAATGGCACTAATTCTTCCATGCTTTGCTCAAGTGGCAATTTGTTTCCAGGGTTGGAAACTCAATTCTGGGATCCCTAAAAGTGTACCTCAAAACTAACAAGAGAAGGAAGAAGACTTTTGGGACTTCCCTGTCACGTCACTAAAGAAAGAAAGTTGCCACCACAATAAAAATTCTTCATGCCTCCTCTTTGAGGACTTGGGTTTAGAGCTTTCTGACCTCAGGAGCCATGGTTGTGACCGTAGAGGTCTTAATAGGTCCTCTAAGCCTTGGGTCTCCATGGAAATGGGTGACCCATGAACATGTCTGCAGAGACATGCCCTGCAAGGATTGGCTGTCAGGAAGAAGGACCATGTGCTAAGTTATATTTGGGGGCTCAGACCTGGAATTTACGTCACTGCAGAACAAAGCAGTAGTTAAGCTGGGTAAATCCTATCAGTGTTACTTTCAAAATATATCTGGAATCTGACCACTTCTTTCCACTCCTACTGTGACCACTCTAGTCTAAGATATCAGCTCTAGCTCTCCTAGCAATACTCTAACTAGATTCACTACTTCTATCCTAGACCTCCTCAGTCTTTTCCAAAGTGATTCTGCTAAAACTTGGTTATGATCATGTTACTCCTCTGCTTACATCCCTCCGATGGCTTCCCTCTCACTCAGAGTAAAAGCTCAAGTCCTTACTATGAACTACATGATCGACAAGATCTGGTCCTGTAATACTTTAATTAAAGTATTAATTACAGTATAAATATAGCAGGCAGACTCCCACCTCAGGGCCTTTGCAGTGGCTGTACCCTCTATCTGGGATCCTGTCCCCCATCCCATAACATGGCTAGCTCTATCACTTCTTTCAAGGTCTTTAATCAAAAGATACCTTCTGAGTGAGGCCCTCCCTGACTACTTCCATTTAAAACGTTAACTCTCACTCCACCTACCTGACATTTCACATATCTCTTTCCCGTTTTATTTCTTCTCTTTAACACTTGCCCATAACATTTATCTTCTTTCCTGTCTTCTCCCACTAGAACACAAACACCGTGAGGGATCACTGCTATATCTCCAGCAGACAGAACAGTACCTGGCACACAGTAGGTATTCAGCTAACATCGGTTAAATGAGAGAATGAATGAAAGCGTGGTTTGAGAGCTTAAGCTCATGACATGGTAGTGCTGACTTGCCTTCCAGCTGGGAATTAGGAGTCGGGCCTCCTGAAACAAGAACATTTAAGCATCCGCCTCCTCAGCTTTTTGCAATTCTGTCTCCCCAAATAGAGGGTGAACGGAGATACATTCCCCATACTCACTCCTCCTCAGCCTGTCCCTTCTGAGCATCCTTCCCCATCCAGGCCCATCCCAGCTCAGAGACCCTCCTGCCAAGTCCAGAGAACCTACCTTGAATAAAAGCAATTGTTCAACAAGTGACAGAACTTACCATGTGTCAGCCATGATGCTAAGTGTTTTATGTAGAGCACTTCATCCTTAGGAGGTCGGCAATATTATTTCCATTTTCACATGAGAAAAATGAAGCTGAGAGACTGCACACCCTCCCTTTTTCTCTTCTTTGAGAGCCTTCTACCTACCCACAAGTGTGGACTCCTACCGGCATGTTGATACCAAGAAAACCCCAGCAACTCCTTGGGCAAGGGTAGAAACTTGACCCTAGTGGGGCAGGTTAGTTTCTTTTCCCTAGAAATGAGGATTCGATATTTGTCCTCACTCCCAGGCCCTTCTAAAGCCAGGACCGGGGAATCAGTGTGCGTTCACAGGTACCATGAAGGCCAATGAAGAATGAAGAAGGAGGAACGCTGGGCTGCCTCAGTCAGTAGAGCATGCAACTCTTGATCTCAGGGTTGGTAAGTTCAAGCCCCATTTGGGTGTAGAGATTATTTTTAAAAAAAAAGCAAGAAAGAGAAAGGAAGGGAAGGGAAAGAGAAAGAGAAAGAGAAAGAGAAAGAAAGAGAAAGGAAGGGAAGGGAAAGAGAAAGAAAGAGAAAGAGAAAGAGAAAGGAAGGAAGGAAGGAAGGAAGGAAGGAAGGAAGGAAGGAAGAAGGATGGAAAGGAAGGAGGGAGGGAAGGAGGGAAGGAGGGAGGGAGGGAGGGAGGAAGGAAGGAAGGAAAGAAGGAAGGAAAGAAGGAAGGAAGGGATCAGATGTGCTGAGAAAAGCAGGAGCAGAGAACTTTGCAACTCCAGAGAAGGAGAAAGAGGAAGAGAGAGGTCACGCCGTGGTCCCACAGCGGCTCTTCCATCAGTGCCCAGGTTTTCTGGGCCTCTCTCCTGTTCTTCCCACTGAGTACTCCATTTTGATGAAGACAAACTGACTGGTTTTCAATTATTTATAGCCAAAGGGACTTGACTCAGAGAAGGTAAATAACTTACTGATGCTACATAGCCCCAGAAGGATGCAGCTGGAGCTCCAAAGCCTGCACATCTCTGCCAAACCACCCAGACGTCATCTTCCTCCCAGAGGCAGGCAGGGAAGAGGTAGGGCGCTCCCTACCAGATCACGCTGTGTCCTTGTCCCTCCTTTCACACCCGGTACACTTGCCCACGGAAAACTGAGGTCACAGTAACCTCCAGGGCAGCCTCCAATGGGAAAAGAAGCAGCTCAGTGATGAGAATGTGCAGGAAATAGAGAAAGGCAGCACCATTTTGGTGGGTAGGGATGGGGCATCGTGGCTGAGTTTATGTTTTTGCCAAGCCTCAGGTCTTTGAGGGAGCAGGTGGAGCCATGTCCTTCCCTCCATGAGCACCAGCAAAACCAATGGCTGGGGCGAGGAGGGAGGAGGCCAGGAAGGGGTATGGGGACAGCGTAGCCTCTGGAGCAGGGACTTTGTCCATGAGGCCTCCAGGCCCAAATCTCTCATCAAGGGACTGCATTTAGACTTGCCCCAAATATGCAATCAAGCCAGGTGAGGCCCAAAGAAAAGTGGGCCAAAAGCTTCTCTGGGCGGATCCATTAGAGGTAGCTGCTCCCTTGGTGCCACTTGAAGTCTGCAGCTCCTGGAGCTCTGTTTATTGACTCTGTTTATTTCTCTAATTTGTCAAGTACTGTCTGCAAGCTCGAGCTCGCCTCCTAACTGCTCAGCTTCTGTCCTGCCTCGCAGGCTTCACCAATTTGATTAGCATTCTCTGCACTCCATCGTTTGAGTCGTTAATGAAAACACTGATGAATCCTGGGCCCGAGTCAGACTCTGGGAGGCCTCTCCTCATGGCAGTGTCTTCTTGCCCGGCCAACAACCTGGCTGGGAGGCCCCCCCTCTCTTCAGACAGCCTTTGCCCTCTGTTCCAGAGCTTGTGTCCCCAGTTTTCATGCACTCGCCTGTTCGATCACCCACCCGCTAATTGTGCTGGGGCTAGAGACTTAGCACAATTCCTGGCAAATGCAAATTCGTGGAAAATGCTTAACAAATGCCATCTATTTCTTCCGGGAGGCGCCCCGGAGAAACAAAGACGCACGGACAGACCCAGGCCCCCACGACAGGAATGGGAATGAGAATAACAGCTGCCACTTTGGACACATTTGCCAGGGCTGAGCTAAGAATTATCCAGATATTATCCAGCCTGCGCCGCACAGCGCCCACCCTTGGGAGGCAGTTGTTGGTAATAACGAAGAGTAAGGATCCTGAGGTCAAAGACTTTATTCTGGCTCTTCCGTCTACTGGATTAAACCTTCCTCGCTTTAGGGGCGCCTGGGTGGCGCAGTCGGTTGAGCGTCCGACTTCAGCCAGGTCACGATCTCGCGGTCCGTGAGTTCGAGCCCCGCGTCGGGCTCTGGGCTGATGGCTCGGAGCCTGGAGCCTGTTTCCGATTCTGTGTCTTCCCCTCTCTCTGCCCCTCCCCCGTTCATGCTCGGTCTCTCTCTGTCCCAAAAAAAATAAATAAAAAAACGTTGAAAAAAAAAAACCTTCCTCGCTTTAGATTCTCCCTCTGTAAACGTATCTCATGGGGTTGTTGTAAGGGTTTACATTATTAAATAAGATGATACAGAAAAGGTGCTGGGAGCACTGCCCGGCACATCATAAGCATTCAGTAAATGCTAGCTATAGTCATAGCATTGCATTATTTCATGCAATACAACTACCTGATATAAAGTTCTAATATCTGTGTTTCGCCAACATGAAAGCTGAGAGCTGGAGAGGCCAAGTCATTTGCCCAAAGTCCTACCTACAGTAACAGAAGGGGTCCAAGCCCAAGTCCAGTTGATGTCAAATCCCAATTACTTTATTATTACAACCTAGAAAGGAAGAAAACGTGCATAAATGACTATCTTGCAAGATAGAAAAGCAGATGCTGATGTGAAGCACAGAATATTTTTGTGACGCACGGTAGATTCTCAATAAATGCTACCAGATGAGGAGGAGGAGGAGGATGAAAATTTTTTTAAATGTTTATTTATTTTTGAGAGAGAGAGAGAGAGAATGTGTGTGTGTATAAGAGGAGAAGGGGCAGAGAGAGAGGGGGACAGAGGATCCAAAGTGGGCTCTGGGCTGACAGCAGAGAGCCTGATGCGGGGCTCAAGCTCGGGAACCACGAGATCATGACCTGAGCCGAAGCTGGACGCTTAACTGCCTGAGCCACCCAGGCGCTCCAAGGAGGATGAAATATTAAGTGCCATCCTGAAGTTTCAGAAGAAGTTGCACAACTGAAACTATATCCACTAAACACTAATTCCCCTCTCTCCCTCCCCTCAGCCCCTGGCAACCACCTTCCTGCCACCTTACAGGGTGTTTTAGGGTGACAGAGGGAAGAGAAATCACTTCTGAACAAGGGAATAGTTGGAGCCTTTCATGACGATGGTGCCATTCGAGCAGCCTTAGCAGATGGGTGCAAGCTGAGAAAAGAGAAAAAGATTCCCTATATCAAGGAAAAAGTAGAAAAGCAAAGTCATGAAGATGGGGATATTCAGGTTGTGTTTAGGAAAAAAATAGCATTAAGTTACATTGAGGTGGTGTGTGGCATATAAGAGGAAGTACTTGGGAATGAACTAGAAAGGAAGGAGACACGTGGGCTTTGACAAATGAGGCCTTGGCCAAAAAAACCGACCCAAGCAGAGAGACTTCTCACACTCCGAGAGTCTCCTGAAACTCACACTAGGAAAAGAACCATAGGAAGGATTTGGGGATGTGGAATGGGATTTCTTTAATATCCAGGCATGAGTAACTTCCAGAACTCCTGCACAATAGGGCCCATGTTTGAGATAGAGGTGAGGCAGGGCTGACATTCAGCCAACGCAAGTGCATGAATACAGGTTGTTAAAATATTAAAGGGTTTTGAACCTTGAGGACATTGTGCTGAGCGAAATAAGCCAGTCACAAAAGGACAAATACTGGATGATTCCACTCCTATAAAGCATCTAAAGTAATCAAAATCATACAAGTAGAAAGCAGAAAGGTGGTTGCCAAGGGCTGAGGGGAGGGTAAGAAGGGAATTAGTGTTTAGTGGGAATAGAGTCTCAGTTTTGCAAGATGAGAAAGTTCTAGAGATCTGTTATACAACAATGTGAATAAACTTAACACTACTGAACTGTGCTCTTTTTTTAAAATTTATTTTTAATGTCTATTTATTTTTGAGAGAGACAGAGTCAGAGCGTAAGCAGGGGAGGGGCAGAGAGAGGGAGACACAGAATCCGAAGCAGGCTCCAAGCTCCAAGCTACCAGCACAGAGCCTGATGCGGGGCTCAGACTGGCGAACCACAAGATCATGACCTGAGCCAAAGTCGAACGCTTCACCAACTGAGACACCCAGGCACCCCTGAACTGTACTCTTAAAAAAGGTTAAGATGGTAAATTTAATGTTACATGTTTTTTATAGTAAAGTAAAAAAAAAAAAAAAAAAGAATATCACCCCCCACCCCCAAATATAATAAAGTGCTTTCCTTCCAGCTGGTAAGTGGCACTGCTCTGAGCCACTCAAGGCTCCTTTGCCTGAACCCCTGAACCTCCCTGACATGCTATAAAAGGACTAATGTCTGGCACTCTTGAAAATCACCCCTGGGGCTGGGGGACTTGGCTCGAAGATGCTCTTGCACAACATTTTTCTTTAGATGGAAAAACACAACAAAATTGTATCAGTGAATGGGGGCGGGGGGGTGGTAGGCAGGGCGGTTGTTGGAGAGTGTTGAAAAGCCAGCCAACCCGACCACTGGACACTGGCCTAAGATATTCCTCAGGGCAAGATCCCTGCAGAAGAGAGTAAGCATTGCCTGGAACTCTCTTCCTGCTGAGTCATGGGGCAGCAGCCCTGCCCGGCCACGCGGCTGCGTGTGATTTGGGAGTCTGGAGGTACTGACCCTATAAGAGCCCCTTCCTGAGTTCAGGGAGACCACAGGGGACCTCATCGGGACATAGAACACTGCCACCACACAGGCACACACATGTCCGTTTGCCTTGAGGGCTCCCAGTTTTCCTGTTGCTCCCAGCATCGGATATCCCTGATCCCTCCATGAGTTTGGCAATGCCGTGGAAGGTGCCAGAAAAAAACAATTCTAAAGAGTTGCCTCTTGGCAGCTTTGGCTCAGTCATTTCTCTTCCTAATGAACCAACGGATGCTTAACTGACTGAGCCACCCAGGCGCCCCTGATATTTTTTCTTTAATAAAAGTCAGGGCCTGCCACATAGACAACCTTAACTCATTCACCCTCAGGGGTGGCTGCTATCAGAAGCTTTTTCCAAGGGGCCTCTCCCAGGAGAGAAAGGAGAGACCACGAATGGCACCGAGGACTGGAACAAGGGAGAAAGGGCACAGGAAATGGAGCGAGGGGCTCTTTACTGGCCATCAGCCCTCAACCTTCCCCATGCAGTGGGTCCCGCCTACTTGTCCCCAGAGAGATCCTAGGGAAACAGTTTCATTTTAGCCATTCGAGTCTCCCTGCTGCAGTGGCAGATGCTCCCTGTTCTGACCACCGCTGGCCTGATGCTTACCCCCGAGTCCAGTGACTGTTAGCATGATGTAATCCCACCATTTTCCATTCCCTCCCTCCTCTCCTCTTCTCCATAAGGCCTGCCAAGTCTCAAGCCCACTGTACTGACAGGGGATGTGGCTCAGCCCATCCTGGGCATCACCAGTGTTGGCCTGGCCATTCCAATAAGCCCGGTCACCCCATGATGGCCCTGGCCCTTCATGGCTGGAAGGGGGTCTGACCTATACATGGAGCTTTTACTGAGCTATAGAACATCAATCTATATTTGTGAAGAGAACACTTAATTTTTAAAAAAGTATTTATTTATTTTTGAGAGAGACAGGGGGAGAGAGAGCACACATGTGAGGGGAGGAGGGGCAGAAAGAGAGGGAGAGAGAGAATCCCAAGCAGGCTCCACACCGTCAGCAGAGCCTGATGTGGGGCTCGAACTCAGAAACCTCAAGATCACGACCTGAGCCGAAGAACTGACTGAGCCACCTCGGCATCCCCAAAGCATCTACTTTTTATAGAACTTCTCAGGTGCCAGGCGCCGTCCAAAGTGTTTACACACATCGCTTATTGAACCCTCACAACGGCTCGAGGTCAGTGCTACCGTTATCCCTGACTTCTGGACTGAAGAAACGGGAAGAAATGGGAACGTAAAGGTTTGGTCACATACCCTGCATGTGGGGAACAGAACCTGAGTTCCAGCCCACATGTCCAACTGCGGGGTGGACGCATGATCAAAACCGTCACGCCATGAGGCCACCAATGGTATAGACAACCGACACCCAGTCCTTTCCTCAGAGGGTCAGGCGGTGATGTGATGGGTGGGTAGGAGGAGAGGTGACTGGGGCCTAAGGCCACAGAAGAAAGGGGCTTCCCTCTCCCTGTTTTCTGACCTGGTTCTCCTGGCAGAAGGTACTGCGTGGGGTGGGAGTAAGAAGGAGAGGAAACCAAGGAAGCGGAAGGCGAGTGAGCAGAGGGGGCCTAAGGGCGAGGGATGCACGCAGGCTGAACCAAGGGTCGTCCCACAGAAGCATGATGGGAGCGGGGGCTGGAGGACTGGCATCCCCCTAGGTGCTGACCCCTCTGGACGATGCCTGATTCAGGGCCAGCCCGTGCAGCCTCTGACTTTAGTTGTAAGGTGTGAAAGCATTCTGTTTGTCATGGCAGCCTTCTCATTGACCAAGTTTTTCCAAAGGCATGAGATGTCAGTGGCCTCTCCCTAGGGCTCCCCAAGTGCTGGGGAGGAAAGGGCCAGGGAAGCAGACCCAGAGGCCAAACACTAAAGCTTCTGCCAGCAGGGCTCAGGGCCTGCCAGGCGATGCCATGACAGGCACGGGCCAGGGGTGAGGTAAAGGAGGAAGGTCACCCAGGTCCCTCAGAAGATCTTGTCAGCAGGCCAGTTGTTTTTGGAAACCACTCCAGAAAAAACAGCAAAAATGAGACAAAGGATTTCCTTCCTCCTTTGGCATGTCAGAAATTCCTTCGGGGCATCTTTCAGGAGCCATGTGTCTGTCCTTACAACAATCCTAGACACTGGTCAAAGTTTTTAATCCTCCCTGCAAACAGGAAATGGTGAAGGAAGCAAGACTGAAAAGACACGTCAGAATCTGTTGCTGTCACTGCAGGAGCTTGCCGGTTCTTGTCAAGGGGAGAAGCTGAGGAAACACAGATCTTTCCGCATTGCACTGGATGGGGGAGCTTAGACCCACGGCTTAGAACTGGGCTTCAGAGGAAAACAGAGTACACCCGTAGAGAAAGGGGTTAGTAGGAAGGAAGGTGGAGAGAAGCAGAGGCAGACAGGGGAGGAGACTGCAGGGAAAAGAGAGGAAGAGGGTGAGATGGGTAAGGAAGCAGGAGACGGGGAGGGGAGGGTGTGGGGAGAGGGAAAGAGATGGGGAGAAATGGAATCATCCGTCGACTAGTCTGTCTTCACTTCTCCCTGACTCTTCCATTCTCTAGACACTCCCGGTCAACAAGTTCTTGCCCTGACACTTCAATTCTCTTCCCTTTTTTGGCCACCCCCCCCCCCATCCCAGCCCCTCAAGCCCTCCCTCTCATCTGGACCATGTCAGTGGTGTCCATTCGTCTCTTAGCTTCAGTTTCTCCCATCTCAGGTGTTCTCAGTTTTTCCAACTCTTTTCACCACTCTAGGTTTACATCCCCAAAACAATGTTTTCATGACATGCTTCATAAACCCCTCTTCAACCTCCCCTCCCCTCCCCGCCTCCCCAGTTTGGTGTAATGGAAGGAATGTGAGCCTTTGTAGAATAGACCTCCGGGGTTCTCAACCTCAGCACTATCAACATTTGAGGCAGATAATTCTTTATTTGGAGGGGGAGGACCTGTCCTGTGCGTTGTTGGATATTTAGCAGCATTCCTGCTACCCAGTATCACATCCCTACCCGCCCTCCTCCACCACTTGTGACAATCAAACATTTCTGCAGCCAAATGTCTCCTGAGGGACAAAATTGCCTCTGGTTAAGAACCACTGACCCAGATTCAAATCCTGACTCTGTCACTTACTGTGTTCCCTTGGGTCAGTGATGTAGCTTCTCTGAAACTTAATTTCCTTGACATTTAAGAGAGGGCTAATAGGGGCCCTGGGTGGCTCAGTCGGTTAAACGTCCGACTTTGGCTCAGGTCATGATCTCACAGTTTGTGGGTTTGAGCCCCGCGTCGGGCTCTGTGCTATCGGTTCAGAGCCTGGAGCCTGCTTTGGATTCTGTGTCTCCTTCTCTCTACACCCTTCCCCACTCACACTCTGTCTCTCAAAAAATAAATAAACGATAAAAAAAATGTAAGAGAAGGCCAATAATACTACCTTAAAGAGCCATTATAAGAATCAGAAAATAATTCTAACACAGAACGTATACTTAACACAATACCTAGTGCATGAAAAGCACTCAGCAAATATTTGCTCCTTTCACTAATCTCTATTTTTGCATCCAAAGGACTTTGGTATAATTATGATATGATATGATAATTATCATTACATATAGTACAAACCGGAGGTGCCACCACCATTTAGCACTATCTTGTTTGCATTAGTTAGATTATCTGTTTGTCAGTATAAGGGATAAAATAACAGTGGGTTAAACAAGATGGGAACATCTCCCAAATAACAGGCCAAATAAAAGCGGCCCAGTGTTGAGGCAGTGGCCATGTGTTGTCGATGTCCAGGAGAGAAGGAAAGAAGGGTGACAGGGGAGACATGCCTTTTTCCTTACATGGGAACAACTGAAAGTCGTCCACGTCACTTCCACTCACATTCTACTGGCCAGAACCTACCCACACGACCACACCTGGAGAGCGAAGGAAACATCTTTGGGCAGGTGGCCAAGTGGTCAGCTGAACCTGTTATTCCCCTGGATGAGAGAACAGACATCAGGACATACAGGAGTGCTGGTCTTTGCATGCCTCTCCATCTTCCATAATTCCACTCAAGTCACCCTGCCAATCCCAATCTTTAAGCTTTCAAAGCTGAGCTCAATCCCACCTCCTCCTCAAGACCTTTCCTGATTGCCTCCAGCCCAGAGCAACGTGCTTGCTTCTTCAACCTCATACAGTATTTATTAACAATCGAATTGCCCAACCCGGAGGGTTATACAGGCTAGAATGGCCAGTCACTAATCTACGTGCTTCTTTTTTTTTCCTAAAAAAAATTGCTAACTTCCTTGAGGGCCCTAGCCCATGTTGTTTGCTTTTTCAAATGCCTACCTAAAAGATAATGTAGCCCTACATTAGTTGCTAGGGATGCCATAAAGAAGAACCACAGAGTGGGTGGCTTACATACAAGAAATCTATTTTCCTATAATTCTGGAGGCTGGAAGTCTGCCAAGAAGGTGTCAGCAGGGTGGATTCCTCTGGAGGCCTCTCTCTTTGGTTTGTAGATGGCTGTCTTCCCCCCATGTCTCCATATAGTCTGCTCTCTGTGTGTCTCAATCTCCTTTTCCTTTTTTTTTTAATGTTTATTTCTGAGACAGAGAATAGATGGGGGAGGGGCAAAGAGAGAGGGAGAGAGAGAGAGAGAGCGCTAAGCAGTCTCCACACTGTCAGCATGCACCCCAATGTGGGCTCGAACACACGAATGGTGAGATCATCACCTGAGCCGAAACCAAGAGTCAGACGCTTAACCGACTGAGCCAGCCAGGCGCCCCTCAATCTCCTCTTCTTATAAGGGCACCAGTTATATTGGATTAGAGCCTATACTTATGATCTCATTTGAATTTAATTACCCCTTTAAATGCCCCATCTCCAAATACAGTCACATTCTGAGGTACTAGGGGTTAGGACTGTAACGTGTCTTTTGGGGGGACACGATTCAGCCCACAGCAACCACACTGTAGATGCTCAGGAAGTTAACTCCTGTGCCTAAGACCTTTCTGCAGTGTTTGACGATTGCTTTTCCTCGTGTCCCTCTTAGAAGTCAATACAGTTTTCTCCTCTTATCTGTGGTTTCACTTTCTAGGGTTTCAGTTATCTGAGATCAACTGCGGTCCAGACGCGATGATCCTCCTTCTGACCTGTCATCAGAAGGTCAGTAGTAGAGCCTAACACTGTGTCACAATGCCTACTGCCATTCACCTCACTTCATCTTATCACATAGGCTTCTTTTTAATTTTTGTTAACGTTCATTCATTTTTTGAGAGACAGAGCACTGGCAGGGGAGGGGCAGAGAGAGAGGGAGACACAGAAGCAGGTTCCAGGCTCCAGGCTGTTAGCACAGAACCTGATGCGGGGCTTGAACCCATGAACCATGAGATCATGACCTGAGCCAAAGTAGGACACTCAACTGAGGGAGCCACCCAGGTGCCCCATATCACATAGGCTTTTTATCATCTCCCATCATCACAAGAAGAATGAGTATAGCACAAAAAGATATTTTGATAGATCACATTTACATAACTTTTATTACAGTATATTATTATAATTGTTCTATAGTGTTATTGTTGTTAATCTCTTACTGTGCCCAATTTATAAATTACATTTTATCATAGATGTGTGTACATAGAAAACATAGTAGGGGCACCTGGGTGGCTCGGTGGGTTAGGTGGCTGACTCTTGATTTTGACTCAGGTCGTGATCTCACAGTTTGTGGGTGTGAGCCCTGAGTTGGGCTTTGTGCTGATGGCACAGAGCCTGCTTGGGATTCTACCTCTTCCCTTCTCTCTGCCTCTCCCCCACTCAAGCTTGCCCGCCCTCTCTCTCTCTCTCAAAGTGAATACATAAACTTAAAAAAAATTTATATATAGGGTTCAGAACTATCCATGGTTTCAGGCATCCACTGGGGGTCTGGGAGCATATCTATCACACATAAGGGGGAACTTCTGTATTCTCTTTGGCTTCTATGACTGCACTCAATCAGTTCTCCTCCCTTTCAGGCTGCTCCTTCTCCACTCCTTAGTGAGTTCCTCTACCTCCACTACCCTTCAAAAAGTCTGTGTTTCCCAAAAAACAAATAATCCGGTGACAAAATGGGCAAAAGACATGAATAGACGTTTCTCCAAAGAAGACATCCAGATGGCTAAGAGCCATGTGAAAAGATGCTCAACATCACTCATCATCAGGGAAACACAAATCAAAACCACACTGAGATACCACTTCACAACAGTCAGAGTGGCTAAAATTAACTCAGGAAATAACAGATGTTGGTGAGGATGTGGAAAAGGGGGAACCCTCTTGCACTGTTGGTGGGAATGCAAATTGGTGCAGCCACTCTGGAAAAGAGCATGGAAGTTCCTCAACAAATTAAAAATACGGTGCCTGGGTGGCTCAGTCAGGTAAGTGGCAGACTTCAGCTCAGGTCATGATCTCACAGTTTGTGAGTTTAAGTCCCGCATCAGGCTCTGTGCTGACTGCTCAGAGCCTGGAGCCTGCTTCAGATTCTCCGTTTCCCTCTCTCTCTGCCCCTCTCCCGCTCACAGTCTCTCTCTGTCTCCCAAAAAATGAATAAAAACGTTAAAAAAACTAAAAACAATTAAAAATAGAATTACCCTATGACCCAGCACTACTAGAAATTTATCCAGAGGACACAGGAGTGCTGACCCAAAGGGGCACACACACTCCAATGTTTATAGCAGCACTATCAACAATAGCCAAAATATGGAAGGAACCCAAATATCCGTCAACAGATGAATGGATAAAGAAGATGCGGTATATATACACAACAGAATACTACTTAGCGATGAAAAAGAATGAAATCTTGCCATTTGCAACAACATGGATGGAACTGGAGGGTTATTATGCTAAGCGAAATAAGTCAGTCAGAGAAAGACAGATATCATGATTTCACTTATATGTGGAATTTGAGAAACTTAACAGATGACCATAGGAAAAGGGACGGAAACATAAAATACAAACAGACTGGGAGGCAAACCATAAGAGACTCTTAAATACAGAGAACAAACTGAGGGTTGATGGCGTTGGGGAATATGGGTGATGGGCATTGAGGAGGGCACTTGTTGGGATGAGCACTGGATGATGTATGTAAGTGATGAAGCATGGGAATCTACTCCTGAAGCCAAGACTACACTGCGTGTTAGCTAACTGGACAATAAATTTTTTAAAAATAATAATCTGCTTCAGAATTAATTAATAAACTATAATGCTTAATCTTCTTCATTAAAGAAAAAAAAAAGTCTGTGTTTGTCAGCATTCTTTTCTCCTCGCTCCAAGCTCTTCCCATGGTGATCTCATGTGCTCCATTGCGGCCATCATCAATTGCATTCTGGTGGTTCTCAAATCTGTAGCTTCCACCGAGACCTCTTCTGGACAATTTATTCAAAGCACCAAGAATTCTATTTGGACATCCTACTGGGCCATCACCTCAATGTGCCCCAACTAGACTATCAATCCCCTCCATCTTTTTCATCATGGTACACTTTCCTCCCCTACACACACACACACACACACACACACACACACACACACACACACATTCTTCCTTCTCTAAAGATCTTTATCTCAGTGAACTATGTCACTATATCTCCAGGACTAAACTCTCTCTCCTCTATCCAACCCCTAAATCCCACCCGGATTTCCCTTCTTGAGAGTTTGTTTGGAGGTTCTAGCAGGGGAGCACAGCTACTCGTATACCCTTGACTGAAGAACGGTCCTCCTCTATCAGGGAAGGTCGTCCTTTGGGATGCACATGGAGTGGTGAGGGAAGAAGGGGACACCCGCCTAGCCAGCCAGATCAGCCGAATCAACCCTGGCGATCAATGGGGTGACTGATGTTGTAGCCAGATCACCCTCACATGCCAGGATTTCCCTTCTTAATATTTCTTTCCTTCTGCCCTTCTACCAGTTGGCTTTGGGGCACTATAACCTCATGTAAACTACAGAAACAACTTTCTTTCTAATCCCCCTACCTTTAATGCACTCTCATCTCTTCAACCAAAGTGATTTTCTAAGACAGAGACAATGACGTCACCCCCCTGATTAAAACCTTTTAAGGCCTTAGACAAAATCCCAAATTCCTTCATCTAGCAAAAGGATTCTTCACACTCTGTGCTCTGCTGTATTCAGCTTCACCCGCCACCTGTCCTCCTATACACTATTATGTTACATTGCTTTATTCTATCATGTTACTTACAGTTTCCCAAGGAGTCCTACACTCTCTTTCAGTCTTTGGCTTTCATGCCTGTGTTTCACTCTGCCTAGACTCCTTTACTTCCTCCTCTTCTCCTGGCTAATTCTTATTCACATTTCAAGTCTCATTTTAGACATTACTTCCTCTGAGAAGCCTGATCTGCGTTTGAGATACAATTCCCCTGCACTTCCTTCCCAGGAACCAATTTCCTCCCCCAACCTACAAACACATTAACACTTTCTCTGGCAGAGATCATTTCCTATTTCCTAAACCCTGAACTCCTCTTGCACTTTGTTCATATCTTTACTAAAGCGTTTATCATGCTCTAACCTACTTTTGCACTCCTATTCACCCCCGACCCTACCCCCGCTAGTATGGAAGCTCCTTGAGGACTCAGGCTGTGTCTGATTTCTGTGCTAGAAATCTGTTTGTCCTCTGCCCTACTATGAGCCCCCAAGAGGCTGGGCCATCCCAACTACATCAGTGGAGTTCAATAGGAAGAAAAGAGGAAGGTCAAGGTGTTCATTCACAAGCTAGATGAGTTCCTCAACCAAAGGTCTGTGTGACCTTTGGCTCCTGCCAAATGGCCCTATCCACATGCTCTCTCCTGCATTCTGGGAATTTTCTCTCTTATCCTTGCAGCCTAGGTCTGATCATCTCTTTCTGATGTTACCAGCTCCAGGGTACCACACTATCCCTCGTTTTCCTGTACTCTGTCCTCACTGTTGAAAACAGTCTCTTCACTAAGCTCTCCTCAAATTACCAATTACCCAACTTAAGTGTGCCACAACCTGACTAATTTACTCTTCGAATCCCTGGCAAACAGTCTAGCACCTAAATGTTGAATGACACGAGGAAAATGACCTAAGACATGGGCTAGTTCAGCTTACTCCATTTCACCTCCATTTCACAAGAAGGGGGAAAATCCCTAGTTCAGAAGTCAGAAGTGAAGTGAGGCAGTGTCAGGGTTGGCAAATAAGGGGATTGTGGGGATTCCTTTGACAGGACATGTGATGGGGAATTGGAAGGGGCTGTTGGGCAGATGCCCTCTTACATAAGCAGTCCCCAAGCCCTTCTGCAGAGCTTCCAGAGAACTGACCAGATGCCCCCTGTGATCATCCCCACAAGGGAAGTCCATTTACTACAGTGACTCTGTCCCTGGTTGGATGGGAAATCTCTCAAATCTTTCTTTTCTTCCTCTTGGTCTTGACCCTAGAGAAGTACTTAGAAAAATAATTGGAAATGCTGCGTCTTCCATCCTCACACCCAAATCCAGCAGCCTGAAACTCAAGCTCAAGAGGTGTAGGAGGGGCAAGGCCCACAATTATCAAAGCTGGGTAGACTGCATTATTGAGCAGAATGAGGTCAAGGCCACAGCCTGGCAGCAGGATCCTGAGATGATTCATGTACCACACAACCCTGTGGGATCTTCCCACCGTCCAGGGCTGCTACAGCTGAGAGAGACCTTAGTGTCACCACAACAGTAGAAACTGGTCACCAGGAAGAAGGAGATCTTGGTCACCAAGATGACACAGTAAGTTAATGCAAAGGAGGTGCCAGAATGTATGTCCCCTAGTGAGCAAACCTACTGTCTCATTGTAAATACACCACATTGCCTTTTTTTTGTTTCACGTTTTTATTTAACTTCCAGGTAAACATACAGTGTAATATTAGTTCAGATATAGAATTTAGTGATTCATCACTTATATGTAACACCCAGCGCTCATCACAAATGCCCTCCTTAATATCTATCCCTATTCAACCCATCCCCTGCCCACCTTTCTTCCAGCAACCCTCAGTATGTTCTCTATAGTATGGTTTGCCTCTCATTCCCCTCCCCCACGTTCATTTGTTTTGTTTCTTAAATTCCACATATGAGTGAAATCATATGGTCTTTGTCTTTCTCTGATTGACTTATTTCACTTAGTATTATACTCTCTAGCTCCATCAACATCATTGCAAATGGAAAGATTTCATTCTTTTTTATGGCTGAGTAATATTCCATTATACATACACACACACACACACACACACACACACACACACACACACACCATCTTTATCCATTCATCAGTCAATGGACATTTGGGCTCTTTCCATAATTTGGCTATTGTTGATAATGCTGCTATCCTTTCAAATCAGTATTTTTGTATCCTTTGGGTAAATACCTTGTTGTGCAATTGCTGGGTCATAGAGTAGTTCTATTTTTAACTTTTTGAGGCACCTCCATACAGTTTTCCAGAGTGGCTGTACCAGTTTGCATTCTCACCAACAGTGTAAGAAGGCTCCTCTTTCTCCGTATCCTTGCCAACATCTGTTTCCTGTGTTGTTAATTTTAGCCATTCTGACAGGTATGAGGTGGTATCTCAATGTGGTTTTGATTTGTATTTCCCTGGTGATGAGTGATGTTGAGCATTTTTTCATGTGGCTGTTAGCCATTTGGATGTCTTCTTTGGAAAATATCTATTCATGTCTTCTGCCCATTTTTAAACTGGATTGTTTGTATTTTGGGTGTTGAGTTTAGTAAGTTCTTTATATATTTTAGATACTAACCCATTATCAGATATGTCATTTTCAAATATCTTCTCCCATTCCAAAGGCCGCCTTTTAGTTTTGTTGAGTGTTTCCTTCGCTGTACAGAGGCTTTTTATCTTGATGAGCTCATTTTTGCTTTTGTTTCCCTTGACTCAGGAGATGTATCTAGTAAGAAAATTGCATGGCCGATGTCAAAGAGGTTACTGCCTGTGTTCTTCTCTCGGATTTTGATGATTTCCTATCTTACATTTAGATCTTTCATCCATTTTGAATTTATTTTTGTGTATGGTGTAAAAAAAGTGGTCCAGTTTCATTCTTCTGCATGTTGCTGTTCAGTTTTCCCAACACCATTTTTTTCCCATTGAATCTTCTTTCCTACTTTGCCAAAGTTTAGTTGGCAATATGGTTGTGGGTCCATTTCTGGGTTTTCTATTTTGTTCCATTGATCTATGTGTCTGTTTTTGTGCCAGCACCATACTGTCTTGATCACTACAGCTCTGATTATCTTGAAGTTTGGAATTTTGATGTCTCCAGGGTTGTTTTTCTTTTTCAAGATTGCTTTGGCTATTCAGGGTCTTTTGTGGTTCCATACAAATTTTAGGATCATTTGTTCTAGCTCTGCGAAAAGCACTGGTGGTATTTTGATAGGAATTGCATTAAGTGCATAGATTACTTTGGGTAATATAGATGTTTTAACAATATTTGTTTTTCCAATCCATGAACATGGAATGTTTTTCCATTTCTCTGTCTCATCTTCAATTTCTTTCATAAGTGTTCTATAGCTTTCAGAATGCAGATCTTTTACCTCCTTGGTTAGGTTTGTTTGTAGGTATCTTACGGTTTTTGGTGCAATTGTAAATGGGATTGATTCATTGATTTCTTTCTGCTGCTTCATTAGTGGTGTATAGAAATACCACAGATTTCTGTATGTCAATTTTGTATCCTGTGACTACTTAATTCATGCATCAGTTCTAGCAATTCTGGGAGGGGGGGTCTTTCAGGTTTTCTACATAGAGTATCATGTCATCTGCGAATAGTGAAAGTTTGACTTCCTCCTTGCTGGTTTGGATACCTTTTATTCCTTTTTATTGTCTGATTGCTGAGGCTAGGACTTCCAGTACTGTGTTAAATGGCAGTGCCACATTACCTTCTGAGAACAGGGGGGTTCTTCCAAGATGTTAGGCTTTAGTGGGAGGGGTAGATTCACACACACACACACACACACACACACACGGGACAGACAGACTACAAGTGTCTCCCACTGAGTGATTTGGAGAAGAGAATTAACACTGGTTGAGCCATGGCTACATACCGGGCCCTGTGCACTATATTGGCAAGGTTAAGAGTCCTGGCTTGGGGCTCAGACAAATATGGACCAGAGTTTTATGTGACCCTGGATAGGTGACACAGCTCCTCCAAGCCTCAGGTTCCTCTTCTGTAAAATGAAGATAAACAGAATGCCTCACAGGCTTGGGGTGAAGATTAAATAAAATAATCCATGTACAGTAATAAGCACTTGGAACATTTGAAAACTGGCACTGAATAAGACACAATACATTTTTTTAAGTTTATTTATTTATTTTGAGAGAGAGAAAGAACGAGATGGTGAGAGGCAGAGAGAAAGAGGTACAAAGGATCCAAAGTGGGCTCTGTGCTGACAGCAGAGAGTCCGATGAGGGGCTTGAACTCAGGAACCATGAGATCATGACCTAAGCTGAAGTTGGATGTTTAACTGACTGAGCCACCCAGGCGCCCCTGTTGGCTGTTATTTTTATCTACAGCAATTGTCTTCTTTAATCCTCCAACTTATTTTTAAGAGAGGGAGGACATAGGCTCAGAGAGGTAGGTTACTTGCTCAGATTCATGTATTCTTGCAAATGTATTAAGCTCCTGTCAAGAACCAGACACTGTTCCAGACACTGGACATATTGCAGTGAACAAAGCAGATGAAAATCCCTGTCCTCATGGGGCTTCCATTGTAGCTGGGGAAGACAGACAATAAACTAAAGTCTAAGTGAACTGTATGCTATGCTGGGGGTGGGGGGTGGGGTGTTATAAGTGCCCTGGAGAAAAAAAGCAAGGAAGGAGATGGGGTGAGGGCACGGAGGATTGCAATTTTAGAGACTGGTCGTGGAAGGCCTTCACTTGATGACATTGACCAAAGGCTTGAAGAAGGCAGGGGTATAGGCATGTGGATGTCTGGTGGAAGAATTCCAGAGCAAGGGAAGCACACATGCAAAGGCCCCGAGGCAGGCACCAAGTATTAGAGGGCCCACACGGGGTAGTGCTCAGAAACAGGGGTGCAGGGAGGAGCAGTAGGAGATGAAGTTAGAAAACGTTGTAAATCATGGTGTTGGAAGCTGGGATTTGAACCCAGAACTGATTTCCAAACCCATGCTCACACACACACCCTGCCTTGTTCAGCCCCATCACAGGCTCCCTAGATGATGGGCCAGTATGGTTAGGCAAGTAGCGGGGGTTGATTCTGGTCTTTCCAGAGAGGGCTTTGTGTGGTTCAAAGTCAGACACCAGGAAGGGGGGTGAAGAATTCCACTAAGTGTAATGAAGAATTCCAAGTAAGTGTATTATTTCTATATTCAGAACCAAAAATCAGAATCTAAGTTTCAGTCCATACATGAACTTATAAAGAAGGTCGTGATGAGGGAGCATAAGGCAAGCTGAGAGCAAAGCACAGACTAACACCCCCCCAGCCCCCAACCCAGGTAGGATATGTGTGACAATCCCCAGGCACTCCTGGGTGCCCAAGAACAAAGGAAAGGAAAGAAAACAAATGGTCAACTGATGGAGATCACAATCATACAGGACATGAGTCTCCATCGGTTTACAAATACCTCAGTAAATTACAAGAAAAAGGCAATCTTATCAATAGCCTAATCTCCAGAAATCTATAGTCTCAGTTTCCTGGAGCCCCAACATCACCCTCCCCTCCATAGTGATGTGGGGAACAAAGGCAAGAAGGAAATGGCAAGTAAAATTAAATTTCTTTATAACCAGCAGCCCATTGACAAATACTTGAAGTAAATATTGAGTATGGGAACCCCCTACAGTCTTAATGTTAATGCTCTACTAGAGAGAAAGCAACCTTAGCTTCACAATAGCACTGCCCCTGGCATCTTAGGAGTCTCCTTTAGCACATCAAAGTCCTTCTGGAAACCTCCCTTTTGCCTTTACCTCCCCCAACTCCATAGTATGTAACCGGGCACCTTTCACAATCCCAGCGGCAGCTCTTTCTGCCTTTGGGTCCCCTCCTGCGTTTTGACGAAATCACCCCTTTTGCACCAAAGACATCTTCAAGAATTCTTTCTTGGCTCTCAGCTCCAAACCCCCTTCACTCCAAAAACAGAATATTTGAAATCAGGGCACCCAAGACATCCAGAATGTGGTCATCTTAAACAAACACAAATGCTCTTCAATCCCAAAGATCCTCAGCTGCTTTAGCTTTAGCCCCCTCCAGGCAGGAGCGCTAGAGAGCGCCCCCTTCATTGGCCCTGGGAAAGGAGACCTGGGACTCCTTAAATGCCTCCATGTGTTATAGCAGCAGCAAGGTCCAAATGGACAGGCAGAATGCAGGAGGGCAGCGGGGAGGCCTGGAGATCGGGTCCTGACTCCCAGGCACTCCCAGGAGTACCTTCCTCATCCTTCCATAGGAAGAGGACCTCCACCCACACCCCTCCCCCGCCCCCAGGGAATTGCTAAGAAAGATCAAAGAGAACCTCTTGAAAGGGCTGCCTCCCATTCTGAGTAATTGCCAGGTAAGCATACTGTGTCTTTACTTTGCCATGGGCCTGTGCTGGCAGAGCTGGATAGAGGAAATTGCTCACCTTGGGGAGGGGCAGGAACTCTTCTGGGCCATCACGGTCCACTGGGTAGGTTGCCTTGGTCAAGGTGAGATGGTTCCCTGTGACTGGAAGAGTGAACTATCTTCTACTCACAAAGCGTTTCAGTTATCTGACTGGTACATTCCTCTTCTTTCTCCGTCAGACCTCTGAAGCAGTCACCACACCTCCGCGTAGACTGAGAAAACAGGAAGTATGTTGGAGAGGGTGGGAATTCACGTGGCAGGAGACAAGATTGCTCTGTGGTTACGGGAGGAGGTTACGGAGTAGGGCTACTCCGGAGAGGATCCTGTGCTGGTTCCCATCCTGGTCATTCTCTGATAGCACCCACCAGCTGAGCAACCTTGAGAAAATCAGCTCACCACTCTGGCCCTCAGATTTCTCATATGTAAAACGAGAAGATAAGGGCTAAGTTCACATTGGGCTCTAAAATTCTGTGATTTTAAGCCGAATAAGAGATTGCACGGGAGCATTTGTAACGAGTGGGATGGCTCATGATCGCACTGAGATGATCCACCTGTTTCAGATCCAGAAACCCCTCCAGCTGAACGTCATTGCCACAGGCCAGACTGAGCCCTCGATGGGAATGTTCTTAGGGCGAGCAAAACTGAAACCAAAAAACAAAAACATTAAAGGGGCTCGTCCTTTTTGCTTGGAGCTTGGAGGCCCCAAGGAAAAACATGCAAATAGAGCTAAGGACACACACATACACACACAGCCCCTGAATTTTAGTATCACAAGATTGCTCTCAGAAGCTGCATCAACAACTTGGCCCCCCAGTTGGTGCCAGCTAAGCCCTCTCACTTAATTACACGCCTAGGGCACTGCAATTTACAATCCGGGCAACCACGTTCTATGCAATTACAAACGAACAAAACAGGTCCCTAATATTTTGTTAGAATTTGTCCCTGCCTTTCTCCCCCCTTCCCTGGTAATACTAATGTTCCTTACTTACAGTCCCCTGTTCCCAGTGCCCGTCCATGACTCTCCAATGTCAGCCAAGAGGCCCACTGTTGGGTGCCACTCACATCAACAGTTTTGCTCACTCCCAATCTGACCTTCCAGGTCACTGTGCTTCCATTTTTTCCCAACTGAGAAACACAAGATTCCTGGACTGAGTGGGGACGCTGAGTGGATTTTGCACCATCATTGGCTTCGAAAGTGAGATTTCAGATTCCAGCCTCGATTCCTTTTCATTTATGAATCAGCTCTGCTTTTTCTGCCTTTCCGGGTTTCTGAGCAAAACTTGGTGCCTAAGAGACACGACCAGCCAGAATCACAGGGGACAGGGAACCCTGAACCCAGTGCGTTCACTTTTGTACATCATCTCAACCAAACGTTACCCCAACTACACACTCTTATGAGAGATGTGAGCAGCTGTGTGGTCTGGCTTGAATGTTCCTCCCTCCCCTCCTGCCCCCCCGCCCCCCCCCCCCCCCCCCGCAAATGCTACCGCATCAGCAAGCCCTGGAGGTTCTACTTTAAAGATGGTGAATATTTGTCTCCCTTTCTCCACTTCCAAGTGTTACCACCCCTGTCCAGGCTACTATCACTTCCTGGGCGTCAGGCGGACAAGTGCTCCAGCTTCCTTTGACAGTTGTGACCTTTTCATTCCTCCTGTCAATCCATTCTCCACTCCGCAGCCCGAACGATCTCTTCAAAGTTCAAAGTAGATTATGTCACCCATGATTGAAAACGTTGACTTCTTTCAACTTGGAATAAAATCCAAACTCTTCACTATGGTCTGAAAGTCCTCCAGTGCAGTCCTCTCTCGACAGGCTCCGCATCTTTTGGGTCTCAGCTTAAATCAATGGTTCTCAACAAGGAGCAATTTTGGCCCCCGAGGGACTTCTGACAATATCTAGAGACATTCCTGGCTGCCACAAATGGGAAGGAGGGTGCTGCTAGCATCCAGGAGGCAGAGCCAGGCGCGCTGCTAAACATTCTGCAATACACAGGGTAGTTACCACAACAAGGAACTGTCTGGCCCAAAACGTCAGTAGTGCCGAGGGTGAGAAATCTTGGCTCAAGTTTCCTTCTGCAGGGAGACCTTCTATGACTACCCGTATCTAAAGTGGTTCCCGGAGCTCCTGGGTGGCTCAGTTGGTGAAGCATGTGACTTCTATTCAGGTCCTGATCTCACGGCTCAGGGGTTCGAGGCCCACATTGGGCTCTGTACGAAGGCACAGACCCTGCTTTGGATCCTCTGGCCCCTGTCTCTCTGCCCCTCTCCTGCTCATGCTTTCTCTCTCTCTCTCTCTCTCTCGAAAATAAATAAATACATTAAAAAATAAATAAAATGGTACCCATTCCCCTTGCCTTTCTCATCACTAACAACAATATGTCAGTGTGTTCTTGTTGTTTACACACTTGTTGTGTGCTCCAGCAGGCTGGAGACCAAGTAGGTCTTGTTTAGCTTGGTGGCCTCGGTGCCTACCATATAGTAGGTGCTCAATAAATATTTGTGGCATGAAGGGCAGGAAGGAAAGGAAGATGCGAAGGGGAAGGGGCAATCAAGATTAAATATAACTCGGGGCGCCTGGGTGGCGCAGTCGGTTAAGCGTCCGACTTCAGCCAGGTCACGATCTCGCGGTCTGTGAGTTCGAGCCCCGCATCAGGCTCTGGGCTGATGGCTCGGAGCCTGGAGCCTGTTTCCGATTCTGTGTCTCCCTCTCTCTCTCTGCCCCTCCCCCGTTCATGCTCTGTCTCTCTCTGTCCCAAAAATAAATAAAAAACGTTGAAAAAAAAAAAAAAAAAAAAAAAAAAAAGATTAAATATAACTCTTTATTTTTCTGAGAAGTATAATGCCCACCTCCACCTTTATGTAGAAAACCTGCCATTCAGCTTGGCTGCCTGCACTGATAGTGTTTCTAGAGAATAAGCCGAGTGGACTTTGAAACGTTCTAAAAAGTCTGTGGCCGATGGTGGCACCAAGCTGTCAAGATATCCTTTGATATTGACTTTTTTTTCCCAACAAGTCCACCTGAGGGTAGGAACTGTGTCTAATTCAGTCTTTATTGTAGACCCAGCTCCTTGCATACTGCTTAGGACCCAGAGAGCAGATTAAACAATGCATACGTGAGTCAATGAATGAACGAATGAACGGCCAACAGAGGACACATGTAAATCGCCAGCCTAGAGGCGAAGAAGAGCTGATACCCCGTTTCACCCACTTCTCTAGCAGCTGATGAACCCAGTCAGAGAGCCAGCCCCCAATTTAGGCTCTAGCTCCTTTTGCTGGTGACCCTTAAAAGAGCATTGCCATGAAAAACGTCACCTCTGGATGAGACCTCTACCCTCTGTCAGCTGTTTCACACTGCCCTTGGAGGGAAAATAAATTTGGCTTCAAGTTTCCCCAATGCCCATTTATAGTTCCTCACACAAAGCCCAGACATTTATACTATTTGGTCACCAAAGGCCCGCTAAGTCTCTCAGAGGTGACCTTTTCTCCACCCCCGCCCCCAGCCCCCCAACTACCCCCTCAGGGCTTCCAAGAGCCAACGGGAAGGAGCTGCAGGCTGTGAGGTTTCCAGAAGGCACTCCTTGCTGGAATGAATCTGCCTAAATTTCACTCTTAAACCCCAGAGATTAATGTTATCTTATTAGCAACACAAAATGGAAGAGACTGAGCTCTTTTAGTTTAATCTGCTTAGTTTCCCAGGGCTGCAGGGAGCTGCTCCAAGGAATGTGGCTTGGCTTTTGTTACAGGACGTTTTTAAAAAAAAAAAAAAAAAGTCCAACATATTATTTGGCATAAATCTACCTATCTAATTTAAATTTTGAAAACCCACTGATTAAGTCCTGGGCCTTTCACTTTTTTTCCTATGGAGTCTACAAATATCATTGCTATTAGGAAATCTCATACTATGAAACTCGCTGCTGCAAATCTTGCTTTTATTCTCTCCCCCCCTCCCCACCCACCGCCCTTCCTCACGCTCTCAAATCTTCTCTATTCTCATTAGCACCATCTGGTGGTGATTCACATCTTCTACTACTTTTAGACCCCAAAGAATGTATGTGTATATATACACGTTATCTCTACTATATTTATCTATCTTATTCGAAAATAAAAACCAAGAAAAAAGTTTTAATTTGTTGATTCATTTTAAAAGGAAAATAATCAGGGGCGCCTGGGTAGCTCAGTTAAGCGTCTGACTCTTAATTTTGGCTCAGGTCATGATCTCATGGTTCTCGGGAGTGAGTTCAAGCCCGGCATGAGGCTCTGGGCTGGCAGTGCTGAGCCTGCTTGGGATTCTCTCTCCCTCTCTCCCTGCCCCTCTCTCACTTGCTCTCTCGCTCTCAAAAAGAAATAAACTTAAAATAAAAATAATAATCTTATTAAATGTTTCACATAAATAACGTTTTAATGAAAAAATAACCATATTTTCCAAAACGCAAAAATTTTACGAACAGAATGTCAATATTTCACATTTTTTGCACCGCTCTTTAATGTCTGGCTTAATAAAAGACGGCCAAATTCTATATCTGCTTCTGCATTCAACCTGTTGTAATATCTTGTTTTTGCTGAAACACATAAAGAAAATCTGGGGGCGCCCGGGTGGCTCAGTCAGTTAAGCGTCCGACTTCGGCTCAGGTCATGATCTCGCAGTCTGTGAGTTCGAGCCCCGCGTCGGGCTTTGTACTGACAGCTCAGAGCCTGGAGCCTGCTTCAGATTCTGTGTCTCCCTCTCTCTCTGACCCTCCCCTGTTCATGCTCTGTCTCTCTCTGTTTCAAAAAATAAATAAATAAATAAATAAACATTAAAAAAAAATTAAAAAAAAAAAGACTTACATTTAAAAAAAAAAAGAAAGAAAATCTGGCCTCAGATAGACATGTAGTTGGAAAAAGGAGTGTTTTGATAACTTTTTCAGATAATTATGGGCATTCTTTTTTGACATTATACCAAACCTCAACAAGTTATGGCTTTTTAAAGCTTAGTTGGAATGTGGAATCTGAAATAATATCCATGGACTTTGTGTACTGTGCTGTATTCATATCCATTGGTCTATCTTGGACTTTGAATAGAGTTCTGATGCATGATTTTGTAACTTCATTCATTGTCATATGAAAAATGTTAGTTTATGAGTTATGGAGAACTTCTAAATGTTGGCACATTTCACGATATGAAATCGAAAAAAATCACAGTCGTAAACATCGCTGCCAATCTCATCAGAAAAGGCGTTAAGTGTCAGGAAGCCGTCAAGCTCATGACAGACTTGAGTTTTTCCAAGATCCTAATTTTCACTCGAAAGCTTGAATTTTGTCATTGGGAACAAATAGTGTCAGCTGTCTGAAGTAACAGTCTCACTTCATTCATTTTTGGGAAAATATCTGCCAAGTCGTCAAGCCCGAATAACCACAGTCTGCCTGACAATCATTCTTTCGAGTAACAACAGTGTCGGATGAAGAAACGGCAGCTCGTGCAGCTGGCGACTCAGTCACACGCGTGTTTTCCCTCCGAACAGCCCTTGGATTTCCATTTGCCGCAGGAGGGCTTTGTGTGAACTTTGCCTTGCAGCGCATGGAACGTTAAAAAGGTGTACTCACAAAACCAAGATGCAATTACATTAAGAACGCTACCTGTTTTGTCAAGGACATTCTTCAGCGAGACTGGCATTTCCGTTACCGTGAGTGCGTGGCGGTGAAGGGTGCAAACGCCGTCCTGTTTGGTGTCGCTGCCACGACATGTGCCAAAGTGCCAGGAGTTTGCCGCACCACTCTTTTGCACCCCTGGTGCAGATACGAACACAGTGGAAAGGTAAACAATAGTTTAATATCATTGGGAAAATAGCGTTGACCTTGACGACCTCCAGGGGTCTATGGAACAGACTTTGAAGGTCTTTCCTCTACCTCCCAACATGGGCTGCCAGGGGCTGTTATAGTCTGTCATCAATATCATTTGCTGAGAGAGGGGGTCAAGACAAAGATGCCCTGTGCCCCAAACCCTTCACTCCATATGTTATTTTCCGTTGCCTGCCCCTTTTTTGATTCTCTGGAGCAAGTCTCCTTAGAGACTCTTTAGAGACTCTCCCCCTCACTCCAGGGCAGACTAAATAGGCAGGGGGAACCCAGCTGGAAGCACCCACACCTCCTCCCACCTGTGCTAAAATTTATCTTTTCTTTTTCTTGCCCAGTTATCACCTAAGCCTAACACTTACATAAAGAAAAGGCTACAGGAATGAAGTGCCCTGTGAGGTGTGGATAAGATAAGCGATCTGGCAGGAGGATTAAAAAGCCCTAAGGGTGGCTCAAACAATCCTTGGAATCCAGAGACTACTTCAATCTTACTCATCTTTCAGGCCTCAACTTACATATCGCCTTCCACCTCTTCCCCGCCCCCCATGTTCCAGTGCCTTCCTTGTGGCCTTACCGGATTTTCCCCACTACACAGTAAATTCCTAAAAGGCTTTTTTGTCTTGTTCACTCTCAGGAAGTTTAAAACACAGAGGGGATGTGTTTATGCACTCCTTTTTTTTCCTTTTTAATGTTTATTTATTTTAAGAGAGAGAGAGAGGCGCAGAGAGGTGGGGTGGGAGAGAGAGAATCCCAAGCAGTTTCCACCCTGTCAGCGCAGAGCTTGGCTCGGGGCTTGATCTCACGAATCGTGAAATCATGACCTGAACTGAAATCAAGAGTCAGACACTTAACCGACGGAGTCACCCAGGTGCCCCCATATGCTTTCTTTTTTTAAGTGGATGTCTTCAGATGGGGCAGGCCTCTCCATTCACCACCGCCCATTCCGCATCCTACTGTCTTAAGAATGCATCCCTCATTGCCTGTGCCCCAACAGAATTGGAATTTGCTGGTCACACTGAATCGCAGCCCAGAGTAGGCCCTCAATCAGTACTTATTAGAAGGATTCTTCTCTTTTCAGGTTGGGAGTCAGCGTCTTTTTAATTGGCTACTGTTCACGAACCATGGCCCCCAGGACTACCTTATGTCACAGGAGTCCCATTGTGCTTGGTAACCTGCTTCAGGGCACCCCCACATCTTCCATCTCACCAGAGAGTCTATGTCCTTCTAGAAGGCAGGGTCCAGTCTCTCTTCCTTTCTTCTCCTTCCTTCCTTTCTTCTCTTGCCTAATTCTCCCTTGCCTCCTCCCACCCCAGATTCAAGCACTTGATTAGGTTACAGTCAGCTTAGACACCTGGGTAGGTAGTGGAGAGTCTGGTCATAAAGAAGATAATGCTCTCTCAGTCAGGTGGCCTCAGTTCCTGGAAGATGAAATCTTACCAGAAATAGGGGAGGGTAGTCTTAGGGTGGGGAAGAGCCAGGGGCAGGGAAATTGTGGTAGGAGTTTGCGAAGGTAGGCTGGGAAGAGGTCAGGAAGGGCCCTCAAGGCCATGCTAAAGAATGTGGATCTCTTCCTACCGACACTGGGGTGTAACATGACCAGACCTGTGTTCCATGAGCATGTTTCCTAGGGCTGATCTTCTCCTCCAACCCTCCCCTTTTCCCTTGATCACAAAGAAGCGCCCAGTGCCTGCCGTTGAAACTGTGCGAGAGGCCCCCCTGATTGGGTGGATGCAGTGCGACCGGTGTCTGAGAGGAGGAGCAGGGCTGAGTAGCAGACAACTCTCCCTCCCCCCACCACCTAGGCCAAAACACGTTCTCCGACTTAAGCTGGTTGGACTAGATTGGGTGGGGACTGGAGGGATCAGAGGATTAGCACATCAGTCCCAGCCTTGAATGAAGCACATTCCACAGTCAAGTAAGCAGGGTGTGGTTGTACCCAACCCCAGCCCAGCTCCTGGCCGGAGGGCTGTGGGCATGTGTGTTCCAAACGTAAGGGCATGCTGTGTGCCTGCCCAGGACCTGACATTCCTAACCAGCTATGCCCTCTAGGAGACCTCCATGGTACTTCCTTCCAGAACTTTGCCTGTGTGTCCTCACTATGTTCCGCTTGCATTTTGCAGATGACTCACCGTTTCAGCACCATTTCTCAGTTGGGAGGAAGAAATGAGAAAGGATTACATTAGGACCGGGAAGCTCGTCCCTGTCCTGTTTCTGGCCCGGAGTCACCTTGCTGTATTGGTCAGGGCAGGGGGCAGCCTTGAAGCAAGGGGCCTGGGCTTCTGGAACATCTGCAGGAGAAGCTGGTATCATGGGAAAGTACCCCAAACTACTATAGTCACCATTCTTTTGCTGACTGTAAAAGTAGCATATAATCACTGTAAGAAACAGTCTTAAAAATTCCAAAAGTAAGGAACACTTTTAGATCGTCTGTAACACCAACCCATAAAAAATGGTGATTATTGATCTTCTATCTTTTTCATATTATGCCTATCCAGTGCCTGTTTTTTTAAAGGATGAAAATGAAGTATATTTTCTGTATATAATTGGGATCATTGTTTTAAAGTCTTCTGTATCCTGCCTTTTCATTTATGAACATTTCCCTATTTCCTTATTCTTAAACTATCTAATTTTAATGGCTGCATAATACCACATATGGTTGTATCATAAAACCAGTGATAGGATCCTAGAGTGAGGTTATCACAAGGGGTCCGTTTCAAAAAAGAAAGAGACAGAAGTGTGCTGCTTAATAAGAGAGGGATCCATGCCATGCCTTTGGCCTTTGCACCCCTCCACCACCTTTGGACTCAACCCAAGCCTCATCCTCTCCATGAAGTCTGTGCAGCCCCAGCCTGAGCTCAGGCTAACACCAATCCATTGTGCTCCCCTAAGACCATCGTAGCACCGATCCCATTATATTAAACAGATGTCTTCGTATTTCAATCTTTCCCACCAGACCATAAGATCTTTACCAACTGGACTCTACCTGAGCAAGCCATGAAGCTCCAGTGTCCAGCTGGTACCTGGCATAAAGAAGATAATAAATGCCTTTTAAAGAAGCAAAGTTTAAGCAATCCCCCCATTGTCAGATATATAGACTATTTCTAATTTGTAGAGATAGCCTTCACTTTCTCACTTCCCCATGTTCTCACTTCCAACATTCTATGTTGAGTGAGGAAGAGGGTGGAGGTAGACTAAAAAAATTATATCCGGGGCACAGGGGTGCAAGACCACCTGGCTGCTGGGGTCCCAAATAGACCAAGTTCATCTACTTGCCACTGACAATATCCAAAGGCAGACAAACGAGTGGTGGGAAACAAGAAATGAGATCAACATGGGGAAGACAGAGGACTAGCGTCTCAAAGACCGTCTCCAAAGTGCTGAAAATATTTCCAGGTTTATGCAAGGGAAATGTGGGACAAAGCTCGGTGGGACGGTGGGTACATGCCGTTGCGCAGTGAAAGTCAAGTTGATTATTGTCTTGGGGTCAGTCACAGGGTCTTGCCGGCTCAGGGCAGCCCTTATTGTTTGAGGGGGTAGTTTCTGTTCCCTTCAGGGGATGCTTTGCCCATGGGGTCTTTTGCCTGAGTTAAGAGATAAATTGGAATGAAGAACGTGATCAGTTAGAAAGAACAGACTGAAATCAAAATGGAGGTAGTGGAAGTCCTCTCTCAAAATCTTGTTTGGGTCACTTGTTGTCATTTGAACCCTCCTGTAAATGATCTTGGGAGACTTATAAATAAATCTTTGTCTTCATCTGACTCATCTTGTGGTACAAAGTGCAGATGCCAGAATTGGAAAAATCTCAGCTCCACTATTTGATAGCTCTGTGGCCTTGAGCATGTTACTTGATTCTGACGCTCATTTGCCTCAATATACAGTGGAGATAAGGGCACCTGGCTGGCTCAGTGAGTGGAGCGTGTGACTCTTGATCTCAGGGTTGTAAGTTTGAGCCCCATGTTGGGTGTAGAGATTACTTAAACACACACACACACACACACACACACACACACACACACACATACATATAAGATAAAATGGGGTCTACTCAAGGATGTCGAGATGTTGTAAATGAGATAATGTGAATCAAATCTTGACACAATGCTTGGCACATTGTAGCTAGTGTTTATCACTATACAGAATTTCTGGGCCCATGTTATAGAATTCAGCCACATGGCCAAACTCCTTTCCAGAAACATGAGGAATTCACACACATACCTACAGCATATGGCACCTTCCATGGCATCTTCTCCAGTAAGAAGTTTGGTCATTTTTTCTCTTTGCTCAATGTGCCTTACAAGGATCACGTGGGTCCTGGTCAAACTCATCGTGAAGTTCAACCAAGGGTCATCTTTCTTCTCACAGTCTAAGCACCAGCGTGGAACCCCATCTCAGTCACCCCTTCTGGGCTGCAGAAGATGAGGCTAAGCTACATGGCATAAAATACAAGGTCACACCAGTAAAATATGAGGGTGTCAACACAGAAGTTTCAGAAGCTGTCTTCCGCATTCAGCTGAATGAAGAAATAGGGGACAAAGGCAGCAGAGGATAGCCCCCAACACGGTTCTTCCCGTCTGTTTTCACCCTCATCCCACCCAATATACAATCATGGAAAGTGAAAGCACAAAGGCTGCCTGGTGATCAACTTGCTCCAGAAGAGGCCCAGAGAGGTTAAGTGGCTTGCCCGAGGTTACACAGCTGGCAAGTGCCATTGAGAGTATCAAGATGACAAGGAATCCAAGATTTTCCTCACAGGCAGAAAATCTCGTGTATAACTCCACTTGTTTGTCCTCTTAGCCCCATTTACAACTTCACCAGGAACATCAGGGTGGATGATGATAGGGGTGGGAGACAGCACATGCTTGCAAGGGCTCTGAAAGCCCAAACCCATTGCCTGCGCAGAAGTCAGTTGTGAGAAGAGACTGAATCATCTCAGCAGGTGCGGCTCAGCACCATGTGCCAGAAGGGCCTCTGTGGTCCAGCTGGGAGCTCCAGGGGCTTCAGGGAGGCTTTCCCCCCACTTCCTGTTTCCTGTGCCATAGCCATGGTTTTTATTTTTCCCTACATATGGAAATCCCCCCACAAGAGCCAGTTACTTGGATATCTTGTTTAATTAAAAAGTGGGGAAACGATAAGCTTACAAAGCACCACAGCAAACCAGAAGTCATTGTTGTAACAGTTTTATTCAAGTCTGTGTGTGCTCTGGTGGTGGGACCAGGCTGAATCGGCATTACACTGTAATACGATAAGAGGTTTAGCCATTGAACCAAGCCTGCTTGGCATCCCTAGTTAACAATTTACAGTACCTTGAAAAAAAAAAAGCCAAAGAAAAGAACCTGGTAAGTTTCCTTCAGGACTTTTCTATTTTTAAATATTGTGGACAAATTACAATAACTTAAATCCCAAAGCAAAATGGGAATTCAAGGACACAGGGTTAGGACATATGAACAAGACACTGAAACAGGGAAGGCCTAGGGATGAAAACTAGTAGCTAATTACAGAGAAACAAAACGAACACATATGTGAACTTTCACTTTACCTAGACTCAAAGGCTCTAACAGGAAGGAAAATCCCAAAGAAAGCTTTTCTGCGAACTAAGTAAAACCCATCTCCAACTTCTTTCCTTAATCCTCTAGAAGATAGTCTAAATCTGTATGTGAGCATGTGACTATGTGAGTGTGTGAATGTGTGCGCGTGTGTGTTTAGGATGGATAGTGAGGAAAATCAGAGGAGAAAGTTGACAAGTTCATCTCCCTTCTTTGCTACAGCTGGGTACCAAGGGCATGTAGCTCAACACAATGGCTCTTCTCAATTTCTAGCTGCAGTCGTGAGCTAACAACCCAAAGCAAGGCTACAGGCGGGGGATGCAGGGAACCACAGGCAGTTAAGAATCAGGAAGACCAGTCCTACTGGCTTCCAGGTTAAGGAAAGAGCCCGACCTTCAGAACAACAAATGACCGGGCTCCCTGAGTTGTCTAGGGAGGCCAGGGTGCTGCCAGTGCCCAAGACCGGAAATGAACAAAGCGGGAGGGCTGTCAATATCTCATCAGGACAAATGGGAAATCGTCAGCAGTCTGAGAAGATGATGAGAGGTTCACCTGACCTGCACAGCCAACCAGAAGCCCAGAGCTGGGTCAGGCTGGCTAGGCACCTAAATCCTATTAATTAGCCATAATTAGCCGGGACTCCGGTTTCTGCCTCCTGCCTTCGAACACCAGTGCCTGAGATGCCAAGGGTCCAGTGGCAAGGCCCGGAAGGTGCCAGGGACCGAGAACTCCCAGAAGCAGCAGTGGGTTCTCCTTTCTGATGTGGATTTTTACTAATTTGAATTCCTGATCTAAGAAAGCAATGATTTGTCTGAAAGAAGAGAGCATTTAGGAATGTGTTCCTAGGACTAAATGTAGCTTGACAAGAAGCCATCCTCAGGCCTGAAGCCAAGGAGAGAGGCAAGTGGCCTAGTAGGCTGAACCACAGGAAATTGCCAATATTCGGCTGGTTTTGACCTACAACCACCCGCCACCCCACCCAACCCCCACACTTTTCTCCACAAAGGGAAATAAACTAGCAAGGTGAGGCTTATCAGTGCTGGACCCTGGGTTCCAGGACCATACATTTTAAAGTTAAAGGGCTTCGTGCTTCAGGTAGGGAAGATAGCATCATCCTCAGTTCGTTGTTGGGCTCACAGGTCCACAGAGGGGAGGAGACACTTGCAACTTTGCACACTGGCATGTGGGCAGCTCAGGTCACCGTGTTCCTGCCGTTCTTGCCACCATGGTCATTTATGATCACAACACACTGCGGTGCAGGCTGCTCTCACCCCTGACCCAGGGCCAGTCTCTGGCAGAGCTTTCAGGAAAGGCCCAGCACTACAGCAAGGGCAACACCTGCCTCTTCCCCCAAATCCTCCAAGAGGCAATGGAGTGTTTCCAACCAGCTTGAAGGCGGGTGGAGGTGGGGGGGGGGGGCTCACATACCTGAGTCAAAAGCACAGGCTTAATTAAACACATGAAGAAAAGATCAAGGCTCCCTGAAGTGTAACCACTCACAGCCATCCAGCCTTTCAGAACCCGCTGTTCTGTGCTTTTGTTAAAAGCAAGCTTGAAGAGTTAGCAATGCTCAGGAGGGGTCTCCCTCCTTGTGGGGGCCAGAGGGAGGAGGGGGCCTCCAATGTGGGGACTGAGGAATAGGAGTGTTGACAACAAGCCACACCTAGATGCCCTTGGGGTGTCCTGTTGTGTCCCTGAGCAACCCTGGTCTGAGGGGAAAGGGGCCTTGTAAAGAACCTCACACCAGGACATGCGTCCCAAGGGCCGGCAGACCTTCTTGCAAAGATTCTTCCAGGAATTAAATTGGCCTCATTCCAGTCTCGAAAAAAAACAAGACTCTGGGAATGACTCCTAAAAACTCCAAAACCCCAAACTGTCATTCTGATGCTGACTCCAGCCTCCTGGTCTCCTATTTTCCTCCTTCCTAAGACACTAATGCTGGGAAAGACCAGCCTGACAAGTTAAGTGGGGGGATCAGAAAGGAGGTCCGTAAACACCAGGTGCTGCATAAACGCAGAAGATGTGCCTGACCATGGCCCCCGTTAGTCATTCTAAGCCAGCTCCAAACCACTACTCTTCCAGAAACCAAAGTAAGAAACACTAGGAAAGTCCCTTAGAGGCAAAAGTGGTGAGGACCACACTGTTAAGGTCAGCAATTTGTCCTAATGGCCGGCTGGGAGCTGCATGCTTTGCCGACCTGCTCTGAAACATGTTCTCATTGCCCTTGACCGGGAAACAGGTAATGGTTGCTTTTACAGGAAGGAAATGCGAGAGTGGCTAAAAGGGGAGCCAGACAGCAAAACAGATGGTGGAAGACAGACACCTTGTTCAAGTCCTAGAGCTTGGTGCCCGACTCAGCGACCAGTCCAGGCAGCTTTCAAATTTCCCTTCCCTTGAATTTCTTCCTCTTTAAGCATTTTCTCTTCTCTACCAGCAAGTGTATCAGAAGGAAAATGATGCAATTTTGTAAAGGCCAGGAGGAAAGGTTAGCACTATTCTGAGTTGACAAATAGAAGACATCATCATCATCACCTTCATCATTACTACCAGACCCCTGGGATACTAAAGGATGTGAAGTGAAGAGAGAGTAACCACCAAGCCTCTTAGAAATACTATGAGGATAATGGAGACATCCACTCAGCCCCTGGCAGGGACCTGGATCCCCAAGGGGGGGGTGGGTAAACAGAGGATAATCCTGTTTAGAATCAGTGGAAGGAGATGAGGGATCTGAGGAGAAAGGGCAGAGAGCAGTATCTGTTTCCAATCACCATTACTGGTGGCCCCTGATGCTGGGGGCCACTGGATCCCAATCATCCAATCACTTTTGGGTAATGAACACCTGCCAACAACAGAGGGAGAGTGTCTCTGAGGAAAGAAACGGAAAGAGAAAAAGGGATTCTGGCTACTGCCAACGCAGGGGCTTAATCCCAGCTTCAAGGCCTGCTCCTGACCGTGACCATAGAGACAAGGGAGCCTAAGTGGACAACTCAAATTCTATAGGATCCTTATCCCACCACGCCTCACCCGACAGAGAGAGAATGTGGCAGGCAGGGGCCCATCAGAGACGGGATATGGAGGAGCTGAGAGAACGCCTCCGTCTTTGCGCCAGCTCACGAAGCAGCCTCAGACTAATCCTGCTTCTGCCTCCGACAGGTGCAATTCTACCAATAGCAGACCCAGTCTTTGTCTTTCCTCCGGCTGGAGGAGTAAGAAAGGGGTTCAGCCTCTTACTCAATGGCAAGTGGCCACCACTCCATGCCCATTACATCAGTTATACTACCACTTCCCCAAAAGATGGCTGCAACCTAACAAAACAACAAAAAGTAGAAAACGGTCAATTGCCTCACAGCACAGAGCACTGTCCAGAGCCAGCAAGGTGTGGATTATGCTGTGTGCTGCGCCCCGCCAAAGGGCCATTTAGTGGAGCCAAGGGCTTATAGACACATTAGAGACTTAGGAACTGGGGCTATGGAGAGTCCAGGGAAGGGCCCAGAACACACCATCTGTGGCCCCCTCCCCAATCAAGAATGAAGAGGAGTCCCTGGGTTGGCTGGAACTGTTAATAGGATTCACATTCCACAACCCCTCCCCCCACCCCAGCCAAGGGGTGAGGGGACGGAGGCAAAAAAGAAAAAAAAACACCCTACAGTCTTCACTGCAAAAAGAGGAGACAGATGAGACAACATGGGCAACAAAACTGAGTGCCTCCCACCCAAGATGAGGGGGGGGGCCCTTGAACCAAAGTGCCAGTGAGCTCATAAAACAGGGAGCCATTCGAAAACCAAGGTCACCCCTTTCCTCATTCCCGGGTTGGGACTTGATCATAGTGACAGAGAGACAGAGCGGTGACCAAACTCATCATCTGTGCCAGCTTCACTGCTTTCCTCCTTCTGGCAGGCGGGCAGCAAATGCAGGGAACCTGCAGGCGGTCCGCCAACGTCTCCAAGGAAATATTCCATGATAAGAGACAGGGAAGCCACATTTGGAGAGTCTGGAGGGGAGAGGAGCATGACCCAAGGCTCTGCTCCCAATCAAGTTTACGTGTGTGTCCTGCACAAAGGCAACCGCTCACACTTGACACGGGAGGCCCCAGGGGAAGTGGAAATGGTGCAGGCACACAGGAGGAAGCTCCACAAGCAGCTCAACATTCCAGTTAAGGAAACAGATTCCAGAAAAGTCAGGGTTGGCCTCTGCTCTCCTTCCTACCCAGCTCAGGGTCCAGAGCCCAGCATCAGGGGCCACCTGTGCCCAGAGGCATGAGCCCTTGGTCAGTCTGCAGTGCCTGGGGCTCAAAGGTTCCTGTATATTAGTGGCTCACTAAGCACCCCACGAACATCATCGCCTCACCATATCCGTGTGTGGAAGGTACCACTAATGGCTCCGTTTTACTTCAAGGGCATCCCGTAATGGATGGCGTGGCTGAGAAGAAATCCCCACAGTTCCAGCTCCCAGTGTCCGGGACCCTCCCCCCCCCCCCCCCCCCACCAATATGCTATTTTGGTGCAGTGCAGAGATATCTACCAGCCAAACACATAATCCACTGGCTCCAGGGATTGGAGGAAAGATCCAGAGAAGGGCATAACACATAACGACCAGAACAACATAACGGACCAACACAGGAACTTTGTCTCTGGCTTCAGAACTGGCACCAGTGAGTGAGTCTCCCAAGAAACTATCCCTGGGATGAGCATGTTTGTATCGGAAACTGGTCTGGCCACGTCCAGACCCCGGGTAGGAGATGGATGCCATCAACAGGTGCTGGTTTCTGCCTTTATTTGTGTGTTTCCGAAAGGAACAAGGGTAGACTCTGTTACCCTCTTTGCTGCCACTCGACTCTGTTTTTCCTAATTCCCTCTCCTCCCCCCAGGTCCCCTTACCCCTGTGGGGCTCAAATAAATAAGCGGGGCACCTGGAAGGGCAGGCGGGTAAGTACCAGGTCCCTCAACTCCTACGTCCCACACTGGGGCACCTTGCCTTCAGTCCTCCAGCGGGCACGTAAGGGCTTAGGGCACAGAAAAGCGTGTTATCTCACACCAGATGAGACTCTGATTCATGGGTGCTGGGGAAGAATGCGGAAGAGGAGCAAAATCAATCACAGATCATCCAATACTGGTGTTTGGGAAGGCTGAACTCAGGGCTAACAAGAGGACTCCGGGACAGGCTCCAGGCTTACCCAGGGGGCTGAGGAGAGGGGGCAGCAGACAGATTTGGCTGAGTGACCCTGCAGAGTCACCGTAAAGGCGAGGAAGACTGTGGAGGGTGGGGGACATGCACGCACCCCTCCCTCCCCTACACAGCCAGAGCTGATGGCCACAGCCCCTTCCAGTGGACATGGGTAGAAAGGCCCTACAGGGCAGGGGACCCTCTGAAGTGGCCCTGCTTCCATCCCTTCCACCTTCAAAGTGCATTATCAGTGCAAGAAGTAGGGCTGGATTTCAGGGGGTCCAACTCCGAGAAAGGGCTGTGCCAGCCAGCTCCCCCCATCTCCTCCTGCTTCCCCCTTGCCCGCCCCCAACCCTTTTCGTGTTAAGACCAGAACTCTTGCTGAATCTCATAAGGGGCGGGCCTGTGTGTGTTCAGTTCGGCTCTGCACAGCGGCACGGTGCTGTCCTGACTCTGGCCCTCTGCGTCCAGGTCCAGAAGCGTCCGCTCAGCAGGGGGCAGCGGCCCCGCTTGGAACGGGAGCAGGGCCGGGAGTCCGGGCCGCTCATCCACAGTGCTGCTGCTGCTAGCGAAGCAGGAGTCCAGGTTGCTGGGTGTCTCTGTGCTGGAGCTGTTGGCTGGGGAGGCGCTACGGGCATGGCTGGGGGACACAAACCACCAAGGGTCCAGCCGTTGCCGGTTGGCAGAAGGACGTGGCCGAGGCAGAAACTCCAGGGTCTTGGGTCTCTCCAGCGTAGAATCCTGCTGTGTGTTCCAGCGCCTTGGGGTCGGGGGAAAGACCACATTGGGGTCAGGGAGACGGGGGAATTCACCTGGGTCTCGGCTGGGGCTGGGGGTTTTCAACATTCCTGGGCAAAGAGACAGAGGGAGAGGCATCAGGTGATGGCACACATTTCTAGACCAGATAGACACTGCTCCCTCCCCATACCTGCCACATCCCTATTCACCTGGAATAACACGAGCAACAAATATTTAAGCAGCACCTACTATGTGCAGCGGAGTGTGCTGGGAGGCACTGGGGATACAACAGTGAACGAGAAGGCCATGATCACTGTCTCCGATAATAAAATAAGAAGAGGACATACGGGGGTCACATCTGTAATGAAAAACCTACGATCCATGGGCCACCCTGTGGTCTGCAAAACAAGTTTTATTGTAACACAGCCGCACCTACAGCTTGTTCTCCCACGACAGCAGCAGTGTTGAGTAATTACAACGGAGACCGTACGACCCCAAAAGCTTAAAATATTTATTATCTGGCCTTTAACGAGAAAGTTTGCTGACCCCTGACGTAAGGAAGTGTCTGTTTATTTCCAGTTCATCCATTTAATAAACATGTGAGGCCAGAACAAATCTAGGTCTCAAAAATCTGAAGACGAGTCATAAGGTCTCTTCCCAAAGAGGACACATACCTGAGTACAACAAAAAATCTAAAGCCGAAAGGGAAAATACAATTGTCATTTACACTCAAAATCTCCCTGAAATCCCAGTCGCCATCTCCTCTCCTACTGGGTGAGAGGGGTTGCAAAGTCAGGTTTTGGTCTTCTAGGGAGCAAGTGACAGTGGCAGGAAAAGACAGGGATGTGGACACCCAGGTGGCTCAGCGTCAGGGAAGGCGAGCTCATGCACAGGCACAGGAATGTACCTGGATTCGGAGTCAGGCACAAACAAGGGATGAGCGATACAGGCAGGATGCCTGGGAGGAAGCTTGCCCACGAGTAGGTCTGTACTAAGCTGTAATCACAGGCAAGAGCCCAGCTACGTGGCACAAATACCCCTCCTGTATGAGTGTAGCATTCCTTCTGGTAACTTTTGTCTCCACTTCAGGGAACGAGCACAGCTCGGCTCCTGCCCCTCCGATGCCCTGAAGGCACTACACTGTGCCCTCCAAGACCCAGGACCTGAACATCCTACAGGAGCCCTGGGTCCGATTCTTCCCAGAACCTGCGGTCTGCCTTCACTCTTCAGGGAAGCCCCCTGCCGAGGCACAGGACACAGAGAAATCAGTCGGCCTGGCCATCTCTCCAACCCCAGGGCAGCACATCCTGGTGGGCCGAATCAGAGGAGGAACTGTCATTCTAATTTTGCCATTCACTCCAATCTTGCCACACCCGGGAGGCCCAAGAGCAGGAAAGAGAAAAGGAGGACGGGACTCACCTGTTCCTGGGCTGGGGCTCAACCCATTGCTGGAGGGGCTCCTGCTGGCTAGGAGAGCCGCTGGCTTGAGGGCCCCGTCAGAAGGAGTCCGCCGGTGACCACTGGGCTGCGTGGGGGCCGTAAGGGTGACATGGGTAGGAGTCAGGGATTGGTTAGGGTCTCGCTTGAAGCGTTCCACTCGGACGTTGACCAGGGGGTTGTGGGTGCAAGGGGTCAGGGGTGGGGCTTCAACCGGACTGATGGGCATCTCGTACACCACGATCTCGTCACTGTCGGAACGCAGCAGGGAGCGGGTGGAGTTGCACTCGGAGATGGAGGAGAGAGAAAGCAGCGTGAGGGAGGCAGAGGGGTCTCCTAGCAACAGCATGGGCTCCTCCTTCTTGAAGAGCTTCCGGGATGGGGGGCTGGTGCTCCGACGAGGACGGCTGGCCCTCTGGAAAAGACCCTCACGCCTCTTCTTCTCCTCGCGGGCTGGTGGCTCAGGCTCCTCTGGGGGAAGCAGCTGGCACTTGCCAGCTTCAAGCAGGTCAAAGCCCAGGCCTGTGGCCGCGAGAACAGCCCCACAGCCAAGCAGAGCCACCTCACAACGGCGGTGGTGGGTGCCACCCCGCTTGAGGCTGTTAGTTGGCGTCAGCTGAGGGGTACTGGTGGCTGAATTGACTGGGGTGGGCTCCTCGTGGACTCCATCACTGGAGGGGCCCTCCCCATCCTCTCCGCGAGGGAACGGGATACAGAGGTAGGACTGGTTGGGTGAATGCTGTAGACGACTCTCCCCACTCCTGGGGCCTTCGCTGTCCTCATCCTCTGGAGATGACAAAAATGGCAGGGTGTGGGGGACAGGAAACGGGAATGAGGCAGCAAGAGTAAGAATCTCATCCTTCTCCCCAACCCTGGGCCTCCTGGGCCTCCTGGATTTTCAGGAGTGCAAGGGTCAAACAGTCTCACAGGCAGGATAAGGACCGGGCATTGAACCCACAGGGCTTTACCCCTCCACACTCAACCGTGGCCAATATGAGGCAATCACTCTCCATTCCAGAGCCTATTTTCCTGTGTGCAGACAAATCTGCTCATTTCCTACTTCTTGCATTGGGATCCTCAACACAAGAGGTACAGTGTGTGAGTTTCCTAGAATAGTGGGTAGAACAGAAACATCCCTAATGTTTTTGCACCTTAAAACTGGAAGGGACCTTGAATTTCTACAACAATGGCCTAGAGGCCGGTCTCAAGACCAGTGTCCCGCAACGGACTGGAATCCTCTACATGGGTGAAGGCCCATCTACGCTGTAGACTGACCTACTAAGACTTGGAAATCTTCAGAGAGAAGAGGACATCCTATCTGAGAGAGGGGGGGAGCCTGGAGAAGACCTTACCCATTCAGCAATCACAGGCAACTGGAAAGCTTCCTTAGAGAAAGACCACAGTGTCTTCCGCCACCATCTCCTGTCTTGCAGACTCCCCACGTTAAAATACAAAGACACCCAAGCAGATGGAAGCACCTGATTCAAGTCCTCACCCTCTGCACTGCCCTAAGGAGACTACAACCGGCGCCCTGGGATAGGAGGCCAAGGGCAGGCTCCATGGCAGCAGTGGGAACAAACTGTGATTTGGGAAGGTTTGATGCAATGGGAGTAGAGCCAACGAAGAGGGAATGGGGTGAGGGCCCAGGAGTTGGGTCAAAGAGGAGACAATCCCCATGAGGTGGTACTAGGAGTCCTCAAACACTCCCAGAAGCTTGGCCAGAAGTTCCCTGAGGGAACAGGGACAGTCAGGACAAGGGCCATGCTTACCCATCTCCATAAGGCTGGTGAACCCTGGCAGGGCTGGGCTACTCCTCGGGCCCTTCCCCAGGTTGGGGGCACTGGACGACCACTGTTTATATCCATCTACCAGGGACTTGAGGCTAAATAGGAGGAAATGGGGGAACTGTTAGAACTGGTGACTTCCCTTACTCCACCCTCGCCTCCAGGGGCCCATGGAAACGTCTCTTTCTGTGTGCTTAATTCCACCAAAGCCCAGGAGCCTCGGGGTAACGAATATCACTGGGTCCCCTCGTGTCACAAACAGAAGTGCACATGCTCCAGGAAAAGAAAAGCAGGGCCATGAACCCACCCCTTCACATGCTGCTACGGAGCTGTGGAAAGATCTAGCAGGCAGGCCGGCAAGAAGACAGGAAGAATGAGGACTGCCCAGCACTGGCCAGGGTCTTGCCTGAGCCCACCTTAAGGCAGAGACGATCACTCCAGGACACTGTGTCCAGCACACTGCTGACATCAGAGACACTGCAATTCGAAGCCTTGTGATCCCAGGCGAGCCCTGGGCAGATGAGCTAGCAGGGATGGGCCATTTCTCAACTTCTCCTTCCAAGCTCACGGCATGCTTAGGCAACTTTCCAAGCCATCCACTTTTCAAAAACAAAAATCAGCCAACAAAGCTGCACCAAAGCAGTGCACTTTGGGACAGACCTATGTGGGTAGTACATAATGCTGCACTCGAGCCCCTGGTTTGTCTGGGAATGAAGAGGAAAAGGGCAGGAGCTTGCTTTCAAGTCCCTGTGATGAGCTCACACCTGCCAGCCAGTAACTCTGAGGATCCTGACTGGGCACCCCATCAACCCCCTTTACGATGGGGGGGGAATTAGAGGCCCAGAAGCACTGGTCTTTTCTCTAATGGACAACGAAGAGAGAAGGCTGAGGACTCCGTGGGTTATGGCTGCCTTGGACATACCAGGATTATAACCAGAGGTGGCTCTCATTTTAGGGCCAGGAAAAGCTGTTCAGCTAAAGCCCACTCTTCCCGGTCCATCTCGAGGGAGAGAGAGGGACCAACTTTTCCCCTCACTTCAGATCTCTATTTCAAGTGCTGTCAGAAACACCAGTGAATTCAAGTATATTCCGGCCACCATTGGTTTCAACCAAAATACACAGCCAGGGATAAGCATGCTAACCAAACGCACAGCCTGGGACTTTTAGCCGATGATCTTATAACATCACCTCCAGCTCTGAGTTCAAGGGGAATCCAGATTAGCAAAGTCAAAGCCAGTGCTAAAGTTCAAAGCATAAATAGTCATGTACTGCCCCCTAAAACTAAGGGTGCCAGGAGAATCCCCACAACGGGAGTGGTCAGAGAAGTGAGGAGAGGGAAAGTCAGACCAACACAGGAATTTCCCAGGGTGCACGATGGTACTGCTTTAAAGGAAAAAAATCAGCATAGCCTTGGCAATAATGAGGTTTGATTCTACCGGATGTGCTGTGAGGACAAGGAAATGGAAGGGGACTATTACGAACACATTTGATGAAAGGGTGAAGATTAGACTCACCCCAGGTGGAAATGTGGAGACTCTGATGGGGTACTTAAACCATTAGCTTTCTCACGTCTCTGAGGGGATCTTCAATGAATAAAGAAAATCAGTAGTAGGCGACAGTGGGTACATCCAATTCAGTATCTCCCACATGGGAGCCCTCAAGGCTTGACTCTAGCTACATTGGTAGCTGCCCTCCTCTGGCCCGGTAAGCAAAGCCCACGTGATGAAGGAATAATCCTAACAAGGAGACCCAGGACCTCCCAATCTGTGGGACAAAGGTCCTTGAACAGCCACAGCATAACTGCAGAGGCCGTGTGAACCCACAGATACCCAAGCTATCTACAAGCAAGTGCATACGTTTCCTACAGATATGTACTCATTTTTTAAAGGATGTATATTCACTTAACATTACTGAATTCAATATAGCTTTTTGTTGTTAGGGATTATTTTCTTCCGTTGATAGGGGCTAAAATTAGAAATATTATCACACAGAGGCTCCCAAAATTTCTGACGTTAAAGAAGCCTTTACTCGAGAATGAACAGAATATACTTTATTTCTTCAACAGGAATTGAGAATCATAAAAAATTCAAGTCATATTTTGGGGCGCCTGGGTGGCTCAGTCAGTTAAGCGTCCGACTCTTGATTTTGGCTCAGGTCATGATCTCACAGTTTTTGAGTTCGAGTCCCACACTGGGCTCTATGCTGACAGTGCAGAGCCTGCTTGGGATTCTGTCTCTCCTTCTCTCTGCCCCTCCCCTCCCCCACCTCTATGAACTGCTTCAATAGTTTTGAGGACAAATCTACGCAAGGAGGAAGAAAATTCAAAGTTAATATTTTGAAACATGAACCAAAGTTAATTTACTAAACAAGACGAAAAACATCTATAAATGAAGCAGAACCAGAGAAGCTACTGAAATGTCAGAAACATCCAGGGATTCAGCGTGACTGACTTTCAGACCCATCCTAACCCTACTCTACCCCAGGGCTCGAAGGAATCCAAACTGAGGGAGATCCTGCCTCTACAGGACCTAGCACAGCAGAGCAATTCACCATTCCTAGAGGACCATCATCGAGCCCTCACAGAGCTCAGGCAGTTCACCCTATGTACCTAAATTTTCTATTCCAAGGTATTTGTGATTTCTAAAGCCTGGCTTCGGAGTCAATCCTTTTTGAATCAAATTGCTATTTTCGTTCTCAGCCCGGATCTGACATGAGAGAACAGATTTTGGACATGAAATCTTCTTAGTATTCGAAGGAATACCAAGGCCACTTACAGGTTCGGACACAAGTTCAGGAAAGTCTCTGAAAAGGGCAAAGGGGATTACTGCCTATTCTCACACTCAGAAAAGTCAAAAAACAGGATTCTAGCCTCTAACACCAAGAATAAGGTAGGAAATAGAAAATGCACCAGGAGCAGGGAAGAACCATCACAGCAGGTATTACAAATGCTTCCTATGAGCCAGCTAATCTTGTATGTGCTTCCCAAAATGGAGTTATTTAATCCTCACATCAACCCCGGGAGATGGGTACTGGTATAACCACCGATTTACAGATGAGGAAACACGAGGCCACACGGTGAGGCATGGCAGAGCCAGGATTCACGCCCAGGCAGCCTGGGGTCAGGGGTTATGCTCGCCACCACTACACTGCTACATGTAGCGACTGGCCTATGAAGAACCGGGACTTCAGGTGTTGGCAAACTACAACGAGGGGGCTAAATCCTGTCCACCACCCACCTTCGTAAAGTTTTACTGAATCAACATAGCCACGCTCATTCATTTACATAATGCCCATGGTCTATGGCTGCCTTTGCACTACAACACAGGAGGTGAGTAATTGCAAAAGAGAGGATGTGACCCACAAAGCCTAAAATATTTATTATCTGACCCTTTACAGAAAACGTATGCTGAGCCCTGTCCTAGGAGGTTCAGGAAATGAGAACATTGGAAAACTGAAGCTTGTAATTTCTCAGAAAGCAATGAAACACAACAGAGAAGAAGGTATTTCATATCATAGTTTTAAAAGGGTATACCCATCTTTAAGTGGAAAGAATCTCTTACATTCTGGCTCTTACCCTTCGTCTCCCGAGGCAAGCTCCTTCTGACCAAGTGTACTTGGCCCCCACGTCCGTCCTTTCTTCTTGGGGGCCCTCTTCTCCTCCTCCTCCCCTTCTTCTTTGGGGACGACTGAGTTCCGGCCCCAGGTTTTGCTGCTTTCACCTGGTGTCACTGTGAAGAACAAAAGTTGGATGGGATCTGGAAAGAAAGATAGACAGCCCCCCCCCCCCAAACTAGCCTCTACCTCACCAGACAGACACAGACACATGCGCACGTGGACACACACGCACGGAGTTACAGGGAAGAAGTCACACCTCCTCAAAAACTCTGTGCCCAAGTGGAGCCTTCAAGTCCTCAGCCACCAATCACTGAGCACTCGCAAAGTACCAAACATGGAAAAACTGCCCAGATTCTCGTAAGTCCAATGCAAAGCTGGAGCTCAGGCCAGCCAGACGGCAGAGTTCCAAACAGATCTGACTTAAAGAACTTGGTTTTGTTGGGTGGAACTGGGCGGGGAGGGGCAGTGGGTGAGGAGTTAGGAAGGAGAGAAAAAATATAAGGGGGTAAGGAAGACTTGGAAGTGCAGAAAGGAATTGTAGGTAAGAAAGAAAGATAATGAGGAACTCAAGACTATGGAGAAGGAAGTCAGGAGTAGGAGAAGGGGAGGGAACAGGCCTAGAGAAATATACTAGATAAGAGAGGAGGAACATTCTTCTGACATTGCTACCTTATAACAAGGGCTGAAACCCAAATGCTCCAGAGGCTTACATCATAAATGAGTGAATGATTCCAGACACCAAAAAATAGGGAGCTGAGGGGACTGAGGCAAAATACGGTGCATATGGACACTGCCATTGGTTCTAGCCAACTGCGGCCATGTGGAAAAGGGAATCCACTGATACAAATCGATTTTCAAGGATAGCCAGAAATCTAGGGCTTTTAAAAAAATGAAATCTCTATCTTTAAGTTAGGGGAACTACTTTGTTCATGTACACACACACACACACACACACACACACACACACACACGTGTATGTGTAAATTCTTTTCAGTAAACACGGTGGTGAAAATAAAATCAGTCCCAATTTGGTCTATCACAAAGTCTTTGGTGAGTTTTCTTAGGAACCACACTTTGAAAACACCCTTCCCTGGGAAGCATGAACAAAAGAAAAACAGTGACGCCCCAAACATGGCGGAGAGTGCACAAGGTCCCTAGGCCAGGGTACCAACCAACCCAGGCCAGGTACCAGGGTATCTATATCACACACCAGTTTCCAAATTGCTTTGTAGTTCACTAAGGATCCCGTCGATACCCACAACCCCCTTTGCTGGGATCTAAGAGTAAAAGGTAGAGGAGGCGGTAGTAAAGCTAATGGAGAGAGACAAGAAGGAGGGCTACGGGTTTGCGTACATATGTGCATGTATATACACATTGTCGAGGAGAGGTGGCAGAAGTTATGGATGGAGCAAGCCTGGGCCAGTCGGTGGCTGGACAGAGCAGGGGACGGGTGCCCCCGGTGTGTTCTGGCCCCAGCTAATTTGGGAAACAGTCTCACACTGGATGGCTCGAAGGCGAGGAATGATGGTGGGGCTCGCAGGAGGACTGGAGCGGCTGTTGGTGAGACTCTTCCTTTTATCCATGGTGGGGGAGGCCTGAACCGTGAACTTGTGCTGGAAATCTGCTTGGGGAAACACAGACATGTGTGTGCATTAGCATTTTCCCATACTCTAGTTCCTATGAGAAAAGTGAATGCATCCCCGCTAGACGCATTTTCCCATAATCTAGTTCCTATGAGAAAAGTGACATGTCCTGGGCTTGAGGGACAGGCCCCAGTTTCCCAAGAAGCAACTTGTTCACCTAGGAAATGTTCTCTTTCTCCCCAAAGAAGGCAGGGCAGCAGGACCAACATATGAGGAGAAGGAAAATTCACTGTCTAAGCGAATCTTATATATACAGATTTACAATAGTTGTTTAAGACATGAGACTTGTTGCGTATTCTAGGAAATCTAACTTAAAATTCTTTTTCTTGGGGTGCCCGGGTGGCTCAGTCGATTGTGTCCCACTCTTGATTTCAGCTCAAAATAAATAAAAACAATTCTGCTTCCTACAATCTATTAGTACATGCCCCCTTTTCTTAGGGACCAAAGCAGGGAGACTGATGTTTCTCATTAAGTGCAGGCAGGGCAGAGTAATTAGGACTAATCCTTGGTGGGAACCTAGGAAAGTGAGGGCAATGGGGCTAATGGTCCAGACTGTGACGTCTTCCAGAGGCAGTTATGGCAGAGCATGAAGAACGTAAAACTTGCAGCTCTGGATTTCTAAGTTCCAGTGTCCTCATGTATCGAGAAGTGTGAACAGCTGAGTGTTCACACCTAGGTCTCCCCACTAGATGCAGTGTCCCGGAAGGTGGGAGCTACTGTTTTCCTATGAGCCTTCCCCAGCACACGGCAGCAGCGTGGCACCACACGCAACACGTTCGAGAGGAACTCAAAGACTCCCTGTTGCCTGGCCAGAAAAAATGTGCAACATGGACACCAGTAAACATGTCCCACAAACAAAGTCACGGAATTTCATTGAATGGATTCCCTTGTCTGTACTGAAGCCACCAGTGCTTACAATCATCGGCTATTGTTCCTATTCCGCCCTTTTCCCTTGGTTCCTTACACTTCTGTAAGTTTGCTTCCCAGACCTGATAAACTTAGACTACAACGAAGTTTTTTTCATCTACATAAACACACACTCACCTCCCTCCACGGGTACACTACACCCCACAAAGATTCTAATTCACAGATTCCTTTTACTTTGCATTTCCCCAAGCCTGGACGTACTCCAGATGTGCCTTTATTCACCCAATGTGCTTCTGAAAGGTTGTGCATAAATCAAATTCTTACACATTAATCCTGATCTCCACTGCTCGCACACAACTAATTATTTAAAGAAAGCCAGAGATAAGTTATTCTGCAGAGCACGACGTTCTCTCGTCTCTGGCATACGCATGCCCCGGAATCTGCCCCTGCAGCTCTGGGCCTCCTCACCAGGCTTGCCTCATGTGAGACATGTCTATGTGAGCCACCATGCGACTGTCAGTCTGGACCGTGACGGCCTGTCAGGTCCACCAGCCACCAGTCGGTCTTCCTTCACACCCTGTGATCAGTCACCCTCAAAAACGCCCCTGGAGGGGCGCCTGGGTGGCGCAGTCGGTTAAGCGTCCGACTTCAGCCAGGTCACGATCTCGCGGTCCGTGAGTTCGAGCCCCGCGTCGGGCTCTGGGCTGATGGCTCAGAGCCTGGAGCCTGTTTCCGATTCTGTGTCTCCCTCTCTCTCTGCCCCTCCCCTGTTCATGCTCTGTCTCTCTCTGTCCCAAAAAAAAAAAAACAAAAAAAAACAAAAAAAAAACCTCCCCTGGAGCCGGGTAGCTTTTCCGCAGGCCAGTCTTTCCGGTGAGCGGAACGGGCCACGTCCAACCTGCTCCGTTCTGAGCCCCAGAGCCCCATCCCTGGCCGCCCCCCGGGGTCCCCTGCAGCAGGCTGCCCTGCTCCCTACCCCCCCAGCCACCCCCAGCCCGGCCGCTGACCAGAAGGAAGGCTGATGCGGTTCCCATCCTTGAGCTTCAGCCGGCTCTTCCTGAACTTGCCCTTGCGTTTCTTCACCCGGGGCTTCTCCTGGCACAGCTGGTGGATGATGATGTTGAGCTCCCGCTCTAGGATGTCGATCTCCCGCTCGGCCAGCTCCTGCTCGCGGCGCCGCAGCAGCTCCTCCTGAGTCTTCTGCTGGAGCGCGGCCCGCGTCAGCTCCTCCTCCCAGGTGCGGAGCTCCTGCAGCGGCAGACGCAGCAGGGAGAAGACGGGGCGTTCAGTGCAGGGGTGGAGGCTGAGGGCCCCCGAGGGCCAGTGCTTCCCGGAAACCTGGACAGCGCTCCTGTGATGCCCAATACCCCCGGTCCCAGGAGGAGATGCAGGCCTCACAGGTAGCTGGTAAATGGACACCTGACCACGCTGGACGCTGGGGACAGGCAGGCTGGGCACGGCCACACTGAGGACACGGCTACCGCAGCCCTGGAGACAGGGACTGGTAGTTCCCAGGTGCTCCTTGATTACTGATAAAAATTGCCTGTGATTGGAAAAAAATGGGGGGGGGGTTGGGTAGAAAATATAATCCTGTCCTTAAATTTTACAGACTTGGGGAGCACCTGGGTGGCTCCGTCGGTTAAGCGTCCGACCTCGGCTCAGGTCATGATCTCACAGTCGGTGAGTTCGAGCCCCGCGTCAGGCTCTGTGCTGACAGCTTGGAGCCTGCTTCAGATTCTGTGTCTCCCTCTCTCTCTGCCCCTCCCTCCCCTGCTCATGCTCTCTCTCTCTCTGTCTCAAAAATAAATAAAAACATTTAAAAAAAAATACACAGACTTGGTTCTATTTTAATTTTTTTCCCCATTATATAAGGGACGTTTCTTAAACCGGAGCCAACTAAATGTGATCTAGCTTAAAACGTGCCCCCCCTAGAAATGAATCACCCTCCAGGCATCACCTAACACTCAAATAAAAATGTATTTCCAGAGTGATTGTTCAAAAAAGGGAGTCTTCTAAACCTCTGTTCAGTTGGTGAGTGACTCTACTGAGGCATGTGGTTTGAACTCTCCCCTTATCTCAAAGGACAACCACTTGCTCTGGAAGGACCACGACAGCACAGCAAAGAGAAGAGAAAACATTTCCCAAAGTCTTTGCCAGGCGCTTGCTCTAGTACCACTGCCCTAGTAGATGGGCAAGCCCTCTTGCCTGCTTCCCCTTTTTCCTTCTGCATGAATTTATGAAGTTCCTGAGATGGGGGGGGGGGAGGGGAGGGGAGGTGGTATTAGGTATTAGGAGAGGAAACAGGAATGAGAACAGAACATGTACATACAATTGTCAAATCTGGCATCTAAACTGTTAGCACTGGTTACCCAGGGCGTAAGACTGAAGTGAGGGGGCATGATGTAGTCAAACCTAAAAAAAAAATGGGCATTTCTTCAATAAAGTAGTCAGAGCAACACTTCTGTGGTCGAAAGCTACAATTTCTCCATGGAATGCTCCACTATAAGAAGTCATTCTGGACTGTAGAAAGGGAGTCTAGAGCTAGGAAAAAAGTTTGTGAACACATATTGGCAAAGCTGAGCAGTGGGTAGAGAACAAAGAGAGAACAGAGACCTGAGGGGAATAAAATATTCTGACATTTAGGAACTTTCACTCAACTTGCCCTCTACTCTCAAAAGAGTATCAAAATTGATAATAAATATTATAGAAAAGGCAGAAGTGAGAAAAGGATTGGCACCTTGAAAACTGTCTTGTACATGATAGGTGCTCAGTGTCAACGCGTGAATGAGAAAGGAGGGGGAGACAGAATTCAATTTTATAAATACACGCCTTTACGGGAACCCAGATTCATCCAAAGTGTCTGAGAGATGAGCCTGAACTTTTGGACTTCTCCTTCTTTAATGAAATAAGCAACTGTTGTATGCTCCCCCCAAAACCTTGGCTCTCCTTATCCCAGTACTTTGTTTTCACCATCAGGAGAACACACATACACGGAAGATTGAGAAAAATCATTCCTGGTTGGTTGATTTTGCTGCTAGATGGGAAAGTTAAAAAGTTCAAGCTGATTTCAGCTTTCCTAAGTCATCTTCTCCTGTGCCCTCTTGTCTAGGGGATGGTTTGTGTTGTAGCCCCCTCTTTTGTGGGAAGTCAGACCCCAGTCCGGAGACAAATCCATTGTCACTATATGTGGAAGCTGTCAAGTTGAGACACGCTGAGAATGAGCTGAATCATATGGGAAACCAGGACATTTGTGGAGTACTTGCCAAAGGCACCATATATCTGGAAGACTCAAACATGTGAGTCTCCTGCTTGTGAAACACCTATTTGGGGATCAGTCTCCTAGTATGCAAATCACATTATCTGCATACAATGATTTAGTAGGAATCTCTCCAGAGAGAAAGCTCATTATCCATCTCGCCCTCACTTGCCCAACTACAAGCCTTATAATGGACAGGCATCATCATAGCAAGGGCTCTGGGGGCACCTGAGTGGCTCAGTCGGTTAAGCATCTGACTCTTGACTTGGGCTCCGGTCATGTTCTCACGGTTCTTAAGTTGGAGCCCCGCGTCGGGCTCTGCACTGACAGTGCGGAGCCTACTTGGGATTCTCTCTCCCCCTCTCTCTCTGCCCCTTCCCCACTTGTGGACATGCTCTCTCTTTCTCTCTCAAAATAAACTTAAAAAAGAAAAAGAAAAAAGAGCAAGGACTCTGGAACAAACTGGCTGAATAGTGGCCTGGAGTGAATTACCATGGGCATCATATGCAATATGGAATTAACAGCACTGACAGCACATGGTACGTAAGACAATTATTATCTTATTGTGTAAGATTACATAAGAATTCATATTAATTACTTAGAGCATGGCACAGGGAACATGCTCTACGAATGTTAGCTGTTATGAGAATGGGTTTGGCTTTTCCTAGCAACTATTTACTGACAAAATCCAAGTTTCATTCTTCTTAGTGGCTAGTACCCTTATAATTTCATCAATCAAAAGAAAGAAAACCAAGAGTCAAATGATTCAACAGTCTAAAAAGAACCAGCAACTCTAGGTTTCTTCTAGTTGGAATAGCATTAGTAACAGGAACAAACTCGATTAATTAGTCTGCTCCAAGGTCAGTGTCGGATTTCCCCCACCCCCCAGGTCACAAAAGATGTCATAGACTCACTCCATTCCCCTGCAGAATCCTCACTGACTTGCCAAATACTACCAGGTTTAGGACTGCTATATGGCATTAAAAAAAAAAAATTAAAAAAAAAAAAGAGTTTAATTTCTTCACATCAGCTCCAGAAATGATTTTTAAGTCATTTGTTTAGGGAAACAACAATGATATTGGAGAGAAAAAGTTTGGAATCAGAAGATCCAGGTTCAAGATTCTGCCTCTCACTATCCTGGCTGTGTGACTTTAGACAAGTCACTGACCCTCAGCCTTGAGATGAAAAAGATAATACCTGCCCTACATGCCGGGGCAAGGGCCATAACCACCCCCCCCCCCAAGATAAAAATGATACAAGGTTCTTTTATCATCAGACATTTCAAGTGAAAGAACTTGAAAGACATACACAATTTTAGCTACTGTCATATTAAATTGCTTCCCAAATGCCCATAATGGGGAATGAGAAGGGAAAACAGAAATTAACCAAGAGACACATGGACGCCGCTTATGCCCGCAGCTATAGCCCTTAGGTCCAGCCTGGCCCCTGTCGTAGAAGCAACATAGGTGCTGGTGTGAAGCTTCACCTCTGTGGATACTGGCTGCTAACCAGGCATGAAGGGCAAAGAGAGGAGCCACATAGGGAATAGACACCAAAACAAAAAGGTAGATCTTTAGTAAGCTAAGAATATCTGAACTCCTCAGTCAGTTTGGGCTTGAGCCCTTTTCATAAAAACACGCAGAATACCAAATAGTTTCAGAACCATAGTATTTTTAGCCCATCGCTATTTCTGATTCTGATACCTGTGCTCAGTGTTGAAGTATCCCTGTAACAAGTTAACCCCCCACCCCCAGAAGTCCACTACAGAACCAAGAAACATTTCTAGAACTTTCTCATACTTTCTGCTGGTACTTACCCAGTGGTGCTCTTCCTCTGGTTTGGACAATGAAATAGATACTCTGTAAGAAGAGCTTTGGATCATGACTCCCCTACTTGTTCCTGCCATATCCCGGAAAGAAAGAAAACGTCTATACTATTTCAGGGCATACCTAAGGCCTGGAGAACTCTCTCCATGTAAAGCCAGGAAGAAAAAAGCTGCTCTGTTACCACAGACCAAGCAGGAAGGTGTTTGTGTCGGAATTTGTCCAGAGGCCCCAGTGGGGAAGGTCCACTGATTCAATGCATGGCTTTTTCTTGTTTTATTTACCTTTTCTTTGGCCCTGAGTTGGTCAAACATCTCCTGAATCTCATGTTTCCAGTCATCCTGCAGGCAGTGGAAGGAGTCCTTGGGCATTTCAAAGAAACCAGACTCCTCTATGGTAGTTAGCTGGTCCAGGATATTTGTGAAAGATGGTCGTGAGTGAGGGTCGGGATTCCAGCAGTCTGCACGGAACACGTGAGCGGACAGAAAGCATGAATGGACAGAGACAAGCGTTAAGACTTAGAATATTATGGGACCTCACTTACCAGAAATAGTTTTCCCTCCAGAAACTGAAACACTGGGTAGGTAACCACAAATAGGGCTGGGGAAATAAAACAAGCTGCCCACCCTCAATATTATAAAGACTGAATGGGGAAATATAATGCGGCCACCCCCATCTGACTCTGTTGAGTTAGCATAAGAAAAGCAAGTCCAGAGACTCTGCCTGCGTGAAGTTCAACAGCCATGACTTCTCCTGTTCCTACACGATTCCAGTCTTGACAGTGGGTAACGAGACTCGGGGCCTCAATCTCCCACAAATAAATGAGCCAGCCTTGCCCACCTCTATGGGATGATGATAAGGCAAGGATAAAAGGCACCAGGCTGGGCAGCAGGAAAAGTGAACTCTACCTACTCTCAGCTCAGACACTAGCTAATGGAGTGCACCTCGCCTCTCTCAGCTTTGGGTTTCTCACTTAGGGACCAGATGACTTCTAGAGTTCCTTTCTTCTCCGATGTTCGTTGCTTCTATATGTGTAATACACTCATTTTTTATTAAGTAATAAAATGCTAAAGCCCTGGATAGCAGGCTTTAGTTACTGAGCCAAGCTCTACAGTCACTGTAGATGGACAGAAGGGACATCTGTGACATCAGCGAGGCAGGGTGTTGACATATCTTCAAGCAGGTCTTCCAACCACCCACAGGATTCCTCCGTGAGTGACCAATGCTTCACCTCCTCTTTCAGTAACCGACCCTGCAGGATTGTCCGCAATGTACCCAAGGGCTGCCGAAAGGTAAACTTTCTCCAGTTTTGTTCCAGCCAGGGGTCACTTACCTTCCATGAGTTTGGCAAAAGGTTCTGGGCATGTAGAAGGAATGGGAAGAGCGAGCTTGTTCATGGCCACTCCATAAGCTACGGCTAAGCCATCGATTCCTCGGAAGGGCACCTCGCCAGTCAGGAGCTCCCAAAGCAGCACCCCGTAGCTGAGCAGGGGAAGAAGACAGAAGCCACAAGGCAGTCTCACCGACAGGGCTCATGAGACCTTTCTGAGCTGCCCACACTCTTTCTGGGACGGAGGGACACCAACAAAGCAGATCCACCAATGGAATACAGGCCGGAAGACCACGAGGCCGACCCACTAAAAGCAAGAGCTCTGGAGTCAGGCACACTTGATTTTGAAGGCTTGTTCCTCAGATTCCTCATCTGTAAAGTGCAAACAACACGGCCAGTCTCACAAGGCTGCCGTGAGATTCACTGAGCCACTCTAAGGGTTTAAATCCGTGCCAGCCAGCCACAGCTATTCTGCTGTTATCCATAACGTAACACTCTAGAAGAAGAGGCAGCCTCCCAAGAATACATTTTTTGTCTGTTTTAAGAAAACTTCAGCGTTAGCCACAGATATATTTCTTTGGCTTTAGAAAAGCAGAGACCTGACCACCTAGAACAGATTTTGCTCCTGTAACAGATTTCTTTAAATGCCCATTAGGTTGGATGGATTCCTGCCGCTGATCACTTAACAGAGACTCTGTCTAATTCCAAGGGGAAAGTTGCACAAGCGTGGCCGACATGGGGACAACAGAGCAGTGTGTCAGCTGTGAGGACTTCAGTTTCCTTTCCACCTTTCAAAGCCACATGAAGAATTTCTTTTCACATGTCCTGTGAGTCAGAGAATGGGGAGCACAGAATTTAGCGGAATAATTATTCTATGAATTCAGTCAGAAAGAGGCAAAATCATGTAGGGTTCAATCCTTCCAGGAATAACAATCCTTTCAGGACAAGCACCATAAGGCCACGAACAGTAAAGAGTGGCTCTCCTCATATTTTTAACACAAGCCTCAAATTTTTAAAAAATACTCATCGGTAGTTTATAACCAACAAAGTCATGTTATTTTCAAACAAAACATAGCTCAGGTGGGAAAGTGTGTGACTCTTGATCTCGGAGTCGTGAGTTCGAGCCCCACGCCGGGCATAGAGATTAATTGGAAAACAGCCTAATATTTCATCATGGTACTTTGTATGCACAAGATGCTAAGACCTTTATAAACATCATCTTAAATCCTTACCATGAACCTGCAAGATAAATATTATCCCCATTTTGCAGATGAGGAAAGCGAGGTTCAGGTAAGTTTAGCAGCATATATTAAGGGCATATGTGGAATAAGTCATGGTGGGCCCTGGACCAACTCTCAATTTCTTCTCTCTAGAATCTCCTTGTACCATTTCTCTGCTTGGTGAACTATAATCGTCTTTCAAATTCAAATGCTCCACCCTTTATTCATTCGTTTTAAACATCTACTAAAGATTTATTGTGCATCAAGCTCACTGCAGGCCAATGGGATACAAGACACAGATCTTATCTACAAAGAGACTACCGACAGGAACAGAAAAGATGTCAATTAGCACACAGAGTGGGTCACAACAGACATATTATGAGTGCACAAAGAGACAATGATGGGCCCCTGGCCACCTAAACCAGACCAGAATGGGGCCAGGAGACAGCTAAGCCCGGACTGCTAGGTAAAAGAACACAGGGATCAGCATATACAAAGCCAAGGCTTGCCCTCAAAGAATCCCAGGTGACCTGGCATGGCTCCAAAGGAGAGCAATGTGCCAACCAACGCACCAGGGCATCCCAGAAGATCCCCGCAGACGGTCCTCCAGAGTGGCCTGGCCAGTCTCCTTGGACAACGGTGTTCCCCCAGTGCGCCCTCCAAATACATCACTTTCTTTATGTATCTCAACAACCACAAAAAGCCTGGTAGACAGTTACAGGTCTTGTCTTGACAGGGACTTGGCTTTTAGTCTGAGGTTGATGGCAACAATGGACACTTTAGGAAGCCTTCCCTGACGCTGCCAGTGTTACTTCACCCTTGTGTGGGCTGCCGTGGACTGTGGTTGTTTGTCTGCCAGCCAATGGGCCCTGCGAGAGCAGGGATGGTCGTTTAACCTTTGCTTTCTCAGGGTCTCGTACACAGTAGGCCTCGTCTAGTGAGTGAGCTGGTGGGAAGCACTGTATGGATAGACAGTCCCGCAGGCTGCACTGGGCACCCTGGAGTAAGCCCTGAATTCCCAGAATAGCACTGTTATTCTTCCTGCCAAATCTTTACTGTGACTCATCCAGACAGCAGTCGTGCTGGGCAGCTGCTACCAAGTGACCTCTAAGAACTGTCCGCACTGCGGACTAGACTCCTAGGCTACGGTGACCCTCAGCTTCAGTTGTCTGTTCCTGGCATCACTGCCAACCTCCACTCTGGGGAACAAAAACCCAAGGTCCCAAAGAACCCCTCTCCTGGTGTCTGAGCCCTAACTACCTGGAAAGACAGTAGAGGATTTCAAAGATCTAAACATGGGTCCTATTTGTGTCCTCACATCTACTCTGTGACGCTTTTAGTGCTGAGTCCTAGGTGACCCATGGAGATGCCTCGGGCCACCTCGAAGAGGGTGGAGCCAGGGACTCCATCTCTCTCAGTTTCGACGAGGGCAGCCCTGCTCTCACCTGGCTTGTTTCTTTGTTCCACTGCCATTTTGTTCCATGTGAAATGCCCCACAACTAGGAGAAACGGGTCGAATGCTGCCCAAGGAAGATTCAGACAGACTTGAGTCAAATGTGTCTGCTTCACCACTTACAGTGGTGGGGCCGTGGCAAAGGAAGCTTACCTGTCCAAACCTCAGTTTCCTCACTTGTGCAACAAAGACAGCCAATTCCCACCACACAGAGTAACTGCAAAGAATAAATAACAGTAACTACTGCTTCTCTGGAAGCTACACTCTACAGCTAGTGAACACTGTGTGCTTCCCCTTGGGAAGGTCCTGAAACAAGAAAGCCTCTGGTGGGATTTAGGGAGAGACTGCAGTGTCGGCCAAGAGCCTTGCTGAGGGACGACAGCAATCAGGGAAGAAGCATTCCTGGGGACGACTGAACCAGTTAGTTCTCCTCTGCCAATGTTCCTCTTTATTTCTGTAACAGAAGGTGGTGATGTAAATGAAGACTTGGCATTCCTTTGGCAGGAATAGAGTCCAAGAAAGGAACTAAAGAATGACACATTAGATGTGTCTGAGCCCCCGGGAGAGGTGGGCAGGAGAAGCCCACATGGTTTACCTCAGGTTTGACCCACTCTGATGCCCTCCCAAGGTTGAGAGAAGGTCAACAGGCCCTTTCAAGACCTTGTACAAGCGGCCTGGAGGTACCAGCTCAGCTAAAACTCTGCCTCAGTCCCTCCCCCAACGGGGAGCCACCCATTCCCATAGTGCTGTCAGTGATTTCCCAGGCGTCCTTGCAAACCTTGGGGAATGCACCCTGTGTCAATGATTAACCACCTCCAGAGGTATGGTAATGCCTTCCACCATTTGGTGGGGTCACAGGTCAGGGAGGGGCGCTCTGTGTTCTCAAAGTGAGGAAAAGCATCAGAGTAGATAGCAACCCAACCAAAGGCACAGCAAATCCACACCTGAGCTGGACCAGGACTATTTTTCTTATTAACCTATGTTGTCTCTAAGACACACATCCTGAAAGGAGAGGGTGTCCCTTGAATGGGCTTCTGCACTTGGTAATTGGCTGTGACCCCACATTCCAGAAACCATGCTATTTAATAATTGTTGGTGAAGATAGTTGAACTACCACATATGAAAGCACTCTGTAAATTGTGAAGTAACACAAAACTGTTCTTGTTGTTGTTGTTAACCAGACCTCATTCAAAACGATGATTTATTTGTTACTATATATGTAATATATACATGAATACATAGACATGGTAAATATTTACTGATATGGTAATATGCGCATGCTATATTACATTATTGTTTTTTTTTTTTTAAGAGAGAGAGAGACAGACAAGCAGGAGAGGGGCAAAGAGAGAGAAGGAGACACAGAATCTGAAGCTGAGCTGTCAGCACAGAGCCCGATGCAGAACTCGAACCCACAAACTGTAAGACCATGACCCGAGCTGAAGTCAGACACCCAACAGAGGTGCCCCTGTATTATATTCAAAAGCAGCTTACAAAACAGAATGATCTCATTTTAAGGGACGAGTAGATGAGCACAGGAACAGAAATAAATGCACCAAAATATTATCAGAAGTTATCTTTAGAAGTGAGTAATGGGTGATTTCTTTTTCCCTTTTTTTTTTTCTTTTTGTTTACCCATACTTTCTAATTTTTTTTCCTACGGTGAACACATTTTACTTCTATAATTTTATTTTAATGTTTATTTATTTATTTATTTTGAGAGAGAGCCAGGTAGGGGCAGAGAGAGAGGGAGACAGAGAATCCCAAGCAGGCTCCATGCTGTCAGCACAGAGCCCTACGCAGGGCTCGAAACCACACACGATGAGATCGTGACCTGAGCTGAAACCAAGCATCAGACGCTTAACCCACTGAGCCACCCAGGCGCTCCAAGTTCTATAATTCTGAAAACTTAAAATGCCTCCACTCCATCCCCCCCACACCAGGCAAGAAGTCATTATAGGAGACCACTAACCACTGCACTCTGTGCACACACAACCAAAGGGAAAGGTTTTGTCAATTACTCCTCCTGAGGTGGTCTAATCCAAGCACATCAGGAAACACATGAAGTCGAGGATCTGGGCCGTGATCATCATACCCTCCATCACAGCATGTGGAAGAGACCCAGAGACCTACACTCGAAAAGCAGTAAGACAAACTCAGCTGGCCTTCGGCACACAGCAATAGAAGAGGCCCAGAGGCCCCAGACCTTGAGGAGTTCCAGGAGGGGTGGAGGACAGACACAGGCTCTGCCCAGTACCTGGCACACAGTAAATATTCCACAAACATTTCCTGAATGAGTAAATGAGTTACAAGTCGATTTGTGAACAAACGTTGTCCAAGCTCCTGGGCATGTGTGGGCCCTCTCTGGGACATCCTGCTGAGCCCCAGGCCTAGTGGGCCAATCATCCCGGAAGAAGCTGCCTGAAATGCAGGCACAAGGGTATACAGATGGCAATATGGCTAAACCACAAAGTTTTCAGAGACACATATTTAGTTCCTTTTTTTTTTTTTTTAAACTAGGCTTCACACCCAGTGCAGAGCCCAGCATGGGGCTTGAACTCACAACCTTGAGATCAAGAGTTGGACACTTAACTGAGTCACCCAGGCACTGCTCTGATTCTAACCACAGCTTTGTCTCTACCACTTGGATGAACTTAGACAAATGACTTAAACCATCTAAGCCTCGGTTACCTTATCTGTCAAATGGAAATAATATCCTCTACTTTTGGGGATTCTTGTGAGGAATAAAACGAGATAAAATAGAGGTATAGTGGGGTGCCTGGGTGGCTCAGTAGGTTGAACGTCCAACTTTGGTTCAGGTCATGATCTCATGGTTCGTGAGTTTGAGCCCCATGTCCGGCTCTGCGCTGACAGCTCAGAGCCTGGAGCCTGCTTCGGATTCTGTGTCTCCCCTTCCCTCTGCCCCTCCCCTACTTGCACTCTGTCTTTCTCTCAAAGAAAGAATAAAACATTAGAAGTTTTTTTTAATGGGGTACAGTATTTAGCATAGAGCCTAGCTCATAAGCATTTGTGTGGGTAGCAAATACTGTCACCAATGTATGCATATTGTACATACAGCAATGGGCACAAGTTTTCCTCGGACAAAGGTTTGAGATCATTTGGAGCCACTTAGGTAAGTAGCCTCAAGGAGTAAAGGCCCATCTAAGGGGTTCCAATACATTGTTCCTTGCAGGGAATACTGCAGCGCGGAAGCTAAGATAGCTGGAGGGAGCACAGTGAATTATGTCTTCAAACCACATTCCTCGACCGAGATGAGTCAGGAAGCTGAAGTCCTGGGAACAACTCTAAACTGAAGACCTAGTGGCAGAGCCGACCACATGACCATTTCCAAGCCACCTCATCCAAAGTGCTACTGATTTGGAGTTTACCTCCGAGCCATTCCCTTCAGAGAGCAGAATAACTTCATCAGATGATTCACCAAAGGCTCCTCAAGCCTGCTTTCAGGATCTGTGGTTGAAAGGCAAGACCTGGAGGTTAGCCTTAGAACAAGGACACTTTGGGTAAAAGATGAATGGTCCTGCCCTGTTCCTTCCATGATGGACAAACTCCTACAATGGCCTTGCTCTTCCTTGCCGGCCACTTCTGTCACCATGAAAAGACCTTACATTAGATATTGGGGCTTTCGCTTCCCACTAAGAACGTGCCTGCATACCTGCAGCAACTCTGTCCAAATCAGTATAGCGACAGAAACTTTTGGCGTCTGTGGCAATAAAATCTGTACAATTTCAGGGCCATGCTGGAGAAGAAGCCTAGCAGGAATACAGGAAGTAGAAAACAGTAATGTTACTGAGAAGTCATGGTTTCCTAGGAAGAAAGGTAAGATCAAGTTGAGTGTGGCAAGTAGCTGATTGTCCCCCAAATCCACTCTCCCCTTCTTCCATCATAAGAGTTTTAGCTGGACACACAGTTACCCAGCTAGAGCCTACATCTGTCTCCCTCTTTTGGAGCCGGGTGCGCGCATATAACAAAAGAGCAGGAGATGTACACAACTTCTGGGTTGTCTCCAAATTAAAGACAACCTGCTTGTCATGGATAAGCTCTCTTTCTCTGTTTCTGCAAAATACAACGTGGAAGCAACAGTCACTTAGATGTAACCATTTAGATAAGAACAATGCACTGAGGGACCCGGAAAGAACCTGGGTTTCTGAAGGATCTCACGGGGCGCAGCTACCCCACAGCCTGGACTGGCTGAACTACTCTTTGAGTACTACTTTATTTAAGCCACTGCATCTATAGGTCTCTTTGTAATAGTAGCTTAGCCTAATTAATATATTAGCTATTCTCATTTAGCCTATAGTCAAGTAATGAAAGCGTTAGATTGAAGCCTATGAAATTGCTGTTTTTATATGTCAAAAACATTGGAATGTCACTACACAGTTCACACTGATGAAATCTGGCCAGATATTTTAAGGGAAGAAAACGCTTTTCTGCATGATAGTCACTTCACCCTATAATTAATGCTTGGGGATATACGATGCAATATACAGAAGCTACAAAACATCACTCAAAGAAATTAGAAAAGGTCTACGTAAATAGGAATATATCTCATGTTCATGGATTGGAAGACTTAATGTTGTTAAGCTGACAACAGTTCCCAAAGTGACCTACAGGTTTAACACAATTCCCATCAAAATCTCAGCTGCCTATTTTGGAGAAATTGATAAAGTGTTCCTAAAATTCATTTGGAAACGCAAGGCACACAGAATGGCCAAAATAATCTTGAAGAACAGCAAAGCTGGAAGACTCACATGTCCTAATTTCAAAACTTAGTACAAAGCTACAGTAATTAAAACAGAATGGTACTGGGGTGCTTGGGTGGCTCAGTTGGTTAAGCATCCAACTTTGGCTCAGGTCATGAAATCATGGTTTGTAAGTTCAAGCCGTTCATTTGTCAGGCTCTGTGCTGACAGCTCAGAGCCTGCATTGGATTCTGTCTCCTCCCCTGCCTCCCTCTGCTCGTCCCTGCTTATGTTGAAAGAAAGAAAGAAAGAAAGAAAGAAAGAAAGAAAGAAAGAAAGAAAGAAAGAAAGAAAGAAAGAAAGGAAGGGAGGGAGAAAGGAAGAAAGACTGATTAAAACAAAAGAGTCATACTGGCATAAGGATACGCACATAGACCAATGAAGTATAATTGACAGTCTAGAAATAAACCCTTCCATCTGTGATAAATTACTTTTTGACAAGGGTGACAATTAGGAAAGAACAGCCTTTTCAACAAATGGGGCTGGGTACAGTAGTCCCCCCTTTATCCATGGGAGACATGTTCCAAGACCCCCAGTGGATGCCTGAAATTGCAGGTGGTACAGAACCCTATAGATGTTTATTCCTATACACACATAAATATGATAAAGTTTAATTTATAAACTAAGCATAGTAAGAGATGAACAATAAAATGGAATAATTATAATATATTATAATAAAAGTTATACAAATATGCTCTTTCTTTCAAAATCTTATCATTCTATACTCACCCTTGTGACGATGTGAGATGATAAAAAGCCTATGTGATGAGATGAAGTGAGATGAATGATGTAGGCATTGTGACCCAGCGTTAGGTAATACTGACCTTCTGATGATAGGTCTGACCTTCCAGACTATGGTTGACCATGGGTAAATGAAACCATAAAAAAGCGAAACCACTGATAAGGAGGGACTACTGTAGTCACAGGCAAAAGAATGAAGTTAAACCCCTTACCTCACACCACATACAAAAATTAAGTCAAAATGGAACACAGACCTAAATGTAAAAGCTAAGAGTTTTATAACTCTTAGAACATGGGTATAGATATTCATAAAACTTGGGGATGGTTTCTTAACTATGACACCAAAAGCCTAAGCAAAAGCACTCAAAGCACAAGCAATCAAATAAAAAAATAGATAAATTGGACCTCATCAAAATTAAAAATGTTTCTGTTTCAAAGAATACCATCAAGAAAGTAAAAAGAGGGCAGCTGGGTAGCTCAGTCATTAAGCATCTGACTTCAACTCAGGTCATGATCCCATGGTTTGTCAGTTCGAATTCCACATTGGGTGAGCTCAAGTCCCGCTTCTGGTGAGCACGAGCCCCGCTTTGGGTGAGCATTGCCTCTCTCTCTCTCTCTCTACCTCTACTTCTGCCCCTCCTAGGATTCTCTCTCTCTTTGCCCCTCATTCAAAAAAAAAAAAAAAAAAAGAAAGAAAAAGAAAAAAACAAGAAAAAAGAAACCCATAGAATGGGAGAAAATATTTGCAAATCATGTACCTGATAAAGGACTTATATTAAAAATATATAAAGAACTCTTTCAACTTAAAAATAAGACAGATAACCAACCCAGTTTCAAAACTAGCAAAGGATTTGAATAGGCATTTATCTAGAAAAGATATACAAATGGCCAATAAACACACGAAAAGATGCTCAACATCAGGAGTCATTAGAGAATAAAATCCAAATTACAACGAGATACCACTTCATATCTAACTGGATAGCAATAATTAAGAAGACATATAATAACAAGTATTGAGACAATGTAGAGAAATTGGAACCCTCCTACATTGCTAATGGAAATGGAAAACGGTGCAGCTATGGTAAAAAAAAAAAAATAGTTCGGTCGTTCCTCAAAAAATTAAACACAGAATAACCATATAGCTTAGCAAATCCACTTCCAGGTATATACTTAGGGGAACTGAAAATCTATGTTAATCTATGTTCACACAAAAGCTTGCACAAAAATGTCCACAACAGTATTATTCACAACTGCCAAAAAGTGGAAACAACTCGAATGTTCATCAACTTATAAATAAATTTCCATAGGATGGAATATTATTCAGGTATAAAGAGGAATGAAGTTCTGACTCATGCATGCTACATGGATGAACCTTGAAAACATGATAAATGAAAGCAGCCAGTCAAAAAGACCACATGTTGTATTGATTCCATATATAAGAAATGCCTGGAATAGGCAAATCCATAGAGACAGAAAGTAAATTAGTAGTTGCTGGGGACAGGGGGAGGCAGGATTGGGGAATGACTACCAACAGGTATTGGGTTTCTTTTTGGGATAAGAAAAATAATTCTGGAAACAGATAGCGGTCGTAGTGGTTTGAATGGTAGCCCTAAAAAGATACATCCATGTCCTAATATCCAAAACCCTTATGTGGAACAGAATCTCCCCCAAAGTCTCAGAGGGGGCATAGCCCTGTTAGTACTGATTTCAGACTTCTGGCCTCCACACTACAAAGGTCTATTGTTTAAAGCTACCAGGCCTGCGGTAGTTTGTTACAGCAGCCTTAGCAAGCTGGTAACAATGCCGATTGGTACAAAGTTGGTAAATTTACCATAAACCATCGACTTCTACATTTTGAAGGGTGAACTTCGTAATACGTGTATATCTCAATAAAGCTGTTTTTTTTTTAATACACACATTCGTCATATACACACACAAGCTCACTTTACAACTCACCAGGAAGAAACAACTTCATAGACTGAAGTCCGATGATAACCATGGCCCTTTCTTTTGGTGTACCAAGGTGATGCTACTTCTCACAGCCAGGAGGATGCACCCTCTGCACAAGCTCTTCCTCCCATCAGTGGGGATTAGATTTTTAGATCCATGTGCCTATGACCTCTTAGGCTGACATTTACTAGGGGAACGGCTAGTCTAATCTGTGACTCTGCAGTTCTCAGTACAGGCTTGAGACCCATCTTTTCCCATTTCTGTATCAATGTTCAACAGACAGTGCCCTGACTAAAAGGTTAACCATATAACTAGAAAGCATAATTTCCAACCCACCAAAACAACAGAGATAGTGCAAAGAATACTCATCAGCAGAAGAGCTTAGAGTGAGAACAAGTCCAGCAATAACAGCCGCAGTTGCTAAGGAAGCCAGGGGGACCCCGTGGAAGGTCAGTCCCCAGGAATGCCTGGGTGCCCTCACCACCCTACAGTCAGAGATGGGAGTACACACTGCCCCTGGGATCTACTGGTCTTTCCTACGGAGCAATCACTAACACATAGAGGCGGTACCTGCCACAGCACTAAAGGAATTTTGGATAGATGAAGGCGTTAGAAACTGTCCCATGGCAACCTGGGAGTTACTACAGATTGCTGTGAAGGGGTCACTTAGACCTACTTGGGGTGTCTGGGAGTCTATGCATCCTCAGTTCTCCAAGTCCTGAAACACGTGTGCAGCCAAAATAGACCAGGGCGGCACTGCCCCTGACCCTTTGGACCTTACCTCCACACATCACTGCCTTTGGAAAACATGGAGGCACGGATGACTTCGGGTGCCATCCAAGCGTATGTCCCTGCTGCGCTCATCTTTGTGGTTCGGTGCCATTCTCGAGCCAGGCCAAAATCAGTGATCTTCAGAATCTTGTTGCTCAGGTCTCCATTCTCCACCTTCTGGAGGATCAATACTGGGAAGAAAAGGAACATAGAAGAAACCAGAAAGTCTGCGTTAATCACAGGGAAACCACCACTTACAGAGCCCTCCTGCCAGATTCTTACCCTCTCCTCTAGGCTCCACTGTGCAGCTACCATGGACTGATGGTAGGAGCCATCATTTTTGGGAAGATGTACCTACGATGCATCCATTTTCGTGGCAAGTCCTTTATCGGCATTATCATTAACTCACAACAACCTTATGAGGTAGGTACCATTGCCATATCCTTTTTACAAGATGAGGAAACTGACATAAAAAATCAACTAATAAGCCAGGACTGACACAGGCAGCCTGACTCAAAAGCCTTCCCTCTTAACCTTCACAGCACACAGCCCATTCACGCCCTATGGAGGGACCCGTGATGTCACAGCTGACCCTTCTGAGGAGAGGCTCCTTGGGCTTCCTATCTGGCCAGGCACCCCTGGGCCATAACCACTCTCAAACCACAAGGAATGGGGTGCATTTTGGAGGTGCAAGGAATCGATTTTCAAGGTTCCAGACAGTGCCTGCACAGTTTCCATGAACCTCTCCCAAGTTAAGTTTGTAAGAAAGCTGTCTCTCGGGCACAGAGATTTTCCTTTGATCCAGGAATTCCCTCCCCCACCCCCAGCCACTGAGAAATGCCTGACAAATTGAAGAAGTCAGAGGATACATGTATGTTCACAACCATGAATCTCTGTGTGTATGACCCAGGAGGAAAGAACTAGTTCACTGAATCAGTAATACTCTGGGCCTGTCTCCCAAGTTCTAACACCAAAGCACCACAGTGTGGAGCCATCTGGGCTCTCCTAGGACAGTAGCTGAGGCGGCTACCTCACCTACATGACAGCTTCAGCTGTCTGCATCCCCTTGCAGGAGTCAATCTTCCTAAAAAGGGCAAACACGCTAAGGGGCACCTGGGTGGCTCAGGTGGGTAAGGGGCTCAGGTCACGATCTCGTGGTTCGTGAGTTCGAGCTCCCAATCGGGCTCTGTGCTGACAGCTGGGAGCCTGGAGCCTGGTTCCAATTCTGTGTGTCTCTCTCTCTGCCCCTCCCTCCCTTGCAATTTCTCTCTCTGTCTCTCAAAAATAAATTAAAAAACAAAAAAAGAGCAAACACGCTAAGTGACTGAAGTGCTATATGCCAAGCCGAGAAGCTCTGAGCGGGCAGAGGGTACGTGCGAGCCAGGCCTCCATTTCCACAAGCAGGAAGGTTCTGAAGGCCTCATGAAAGCACAACCTCTCCCGGGCCGGGAGGTTCAGCCGGACGCTGAACACCTGGGATTCAGAGCTTTATACTCAGGACTTCAGAGAAGGTAGGAAGAGTCTCTCCCCATCCCTGCTCTTCAAGTCCAAATGGGAAGGGGAGGGAAAGGAATCCACTGAAGACAGAGTAACAAAAAAGTTGACTCGGTTCCTCCAACCACTCTGTCTAGGTAAACAATGAAAAAAATCAGTTCTGAGCCCTACTGTGCTGGGTCACACCCTCCCAGGGTTGACTTTCCAGTGACCCTCCTGAGGGCCTCTTCAGAAGGCTTTACCTTTACCTCTGAGAGGCAAACTCCTTCAATAAAGGGATGTGTGATGGTGGTACTCTGGGTACCATGGAGGGGTTTAGGGGTGCTTTTTAGGGCACAAGAGCCTTAGGCAGTTCCTTCAAGTCACACAGCTATACTTTTCTCATCCTGCCCCCAGCCTGCAAATGCCCACTGGATTGTTACCTATTGGAAGGATGGTTACCTATTGTTACCTATTGGAAGGACAAAGATCTTTCTGTCCTAAGTGCTTCTCAGAAAATCAGCAGTGAAGAGGGGATTACAAGCAGCTATAGAGCTGGAAGCACAAAAGAAAACAGTGCTGGCCCCTCCCTAGATCTAATGGACTAGGTCTCCTTCCTCCACACCCTCTCCCGGACTCCCCTGACACACCCCTCCCCACTCTGAGCTGAATGGATCCAAGTCTCTAAATGCTTGGACAGATTTAAAAAAAACTTTCTCCATCTCCTCGAATAACAAACATCTTTCCAGATTCTTCTGTGCCCCTCTCCCTGCTGGCAGATAAAACAAATATGCCCTCAAATTGCTGGGCCAGTGGCACTAAAGAAACCTACCATTCCCCGATTAGAGGCAGCCACCAGCTGCTGACCCTCTCTCTCTAAGCCACCCTTAAACCAAAGATTCAGAGCGAGCCCATCCCCTTACATAGCCAATGGGATTTAGTCTTATCACCCAAACCCCAGGTGCTGGGACAGGGTGAGTGGGAGGAGGGTAACAGTTTGATGATGCATCTAGAACCAGCTGACCTTCCGCAGATCCTAGGCTGGAAGGGGGAACAAAGAAGTTTAGGTTCTGTTACAGGACATGGGTTTAGAGAGAATGAATGGTACGGCAAAGATGTTTAAATACATTAGCCTGCCAGATGGCTGGAGAGGGATGGCAGAATGATGGAGATGGGGCAAGAATCCACCCAGGGAAGGTCTCCCTGAATACGAATGCCTTTAGACAGTGCAGGTCCAGCCTAGTTCCACCTAATCCCCACCACTCCCTGCTGACTTCTATCCAGCTGGCCTCAGACACAGATCCCCATAGATCGGACCCGTGAAGGCATCAGAGTTAGAAATCGCCGGCCATGGGGTCCTGACCTCAGCAAAGAAGAGACTGTCACCAGAAGCCAGCTAGTGATCCTGGCTACATCTATCTCTGCCTAGATCCAAAATATTTTTCATCACCTCCAAAAGGAAATCCATATTCATCAAGCAATCATTCCCCATTCTCCCCTCCACTCAACTCCTAGCAGCCACCAACCTGCTCTCTATGCATTTACCTATTGTGGATATGTTACATAAACGGAACCATGCAATATATGACACACTTAGCATAATGTCCTCAAAGTCCATCCATATTATACCTTGTATCTGCACTGTATTCCTTTTTATGGTTGAATAATATTCCACGGTATAGACGCCACCATTTGTTTATCTCTCCACAACAGACATTTCAGCCGTTTCAACCTTTTGATTATTGTGATTTAGTGCTGCTACACACACATATGTACATAAATATATTCATTTGAGGACTTGTTTTCAGTGGAATAATGGCTATAATGGTAATTCTATGTTTGCTGTTTCCCACGCCAGCTGTGCGTGGGAAATTTTTTTTTTTTAATTTTTCTTAAATTTTTTATTTTTAATTTTGGGGAGAGAGAGCGTGCATGAGCAGGGGAGAGTGGCAGAGGGATAAAGAAAGACAATCTGGGGCAGGATCCATGCTCAGCGTGGGGCCTGGTGTGGGGCTCAATCCCATGACCCTGAGATCATGACCTGGGCCTAAATCAAGAGTCAGACACTCAAACAACTGGGCCACCCAGGTGGCCCTTTCCAAAAAAATGTTTTAGTTGTGCCATTTTACACCCCCACCAGCAGTGTATGAGGGTTCCAATGTCTCCACATCCTCAACGCACTTATTTTCCTTTAATTTTTTTAGATAGCCATCCTAGTGGATGTAGAGTGGCAGCTCATTGTGGTTTTGACTTGCATTTCTCTAACGACTAATGATGCTGAGCATCTATTCACGTGCTTGTTTGCTGTCTGTATATCTTCTTTCAAGAAATGTCTTTTTGGGGCACCTGGGCGGCTCAGCTAGTTAAGTGTCCAACTCTTGATTTCAGCTCAGGCCATGATCTCATGGTTCGTGAGCTCAAGCCCCGTGTTGGGATGTGTGCTGACGGTGCAGAGCCTGCTTGGGATTTTCTCTCTCCCTCTCTCTCTGCCCCTCCCTGCTCATGTGCTCACTCTCTTTCACTCACTCTTATTTAAAAAAAATATATTTTTAAAAAGTAATGTCTTTTTGTTTTGAGTTATAAGACTTCTTTCTGTATTCTGGATACTAAACCCTTACCAAATATATGATTTGCAAACATTTTCCCCCTTTCTGTAGGCTGTCTTTTTCCTTCCTTGACAATGTCCATGGATGCACAAAAGCTTTTACTTTAGATGAAGTCCACTTTATCTGTTTATTTTGTTGGTCATGCTTCTGGTGTAAGAAGAATTCCATGGCCAAATCGAAGTTTATAAAGATTTACTTGTATGTTTTAAGAGTTTTGCAAGTTCAGCTCTTGTATTTAGGTCATTGATCCATTCTCAGTTCATTTTTGTATCTCATATAAGGGTGTCCAACTTCATTTGTTTGCATGTGGATACCCAACTGTCCCATTTGTTAAAGAAAATGGCTTTACTTTTAAAAACAGAACAGAGTAGCTGTCTCCCAACACACTTTCCCCAGGGAGAAAAAGGTTTAATCACAGCAACTCACTTATCTATACCGTTGCAGTTAGACCATTCTGAGTTTCTACCACTGACAAACAGCCACAGAACTAACGAATGATTATGCTTTACTTCTTAAAAAACTTAAGAATGGTTTATCAAAATCTAATGAAGTCCATCCAAGCGTGTTGTGTGGCCCTCACCTCTCATGACTAGGGCAGTGGAACAAATCCTGAAATCAATAAGTCCAGGCCTAAGTCAGTGGAGGTGCCGGCCAGGGTAAGGGGAACAGGGGGAAAAGGTGCATCTGAACCAAAAACCTACTGACTAACCAGATACAGAGGCTTGATGGAGAAGGGGGGGGTTTCCCATCTTTCAGACATGCGGGACAAGTAGAATAGAGGTGTCGCGGACTGAAGTTGAGAGGCACAGCCCTTTCAGGAAGCCAAGTACAGTTTGGGAAACATCATGGGTATACGGTGACAGTAACAAGAGTCAGTGTGGATCAAACAAACTAACAAACCAACACCCAAAAAGCAGATGATTTAAATCCCAGGCTCGACACTCCACATAGGACCCTGCACAAATTTCATAAACTCTGCATTTCTATTCTCGTTTCTGTAAAATGGGGATAAAGATTAAAGGTGATATAGTAACAAATCACGTGGCAGAGGGTCTGACACATACACAGCCACTCAGGACACTATAGCTATCATGATTACTATCATGATTAAGTGTCTCATGCATAAGTGGAAGCCATGGGACTCGGCGTTAAAGGTACTGAGGACAGGGGCGCCTGGGTGGCTTGGTCGGTTAAGCGTCCGACTTCGGCTCAGGTCACGATCTCCCGGTCCGTGAGTTCGAGCCCCGCGTCGGGCTCTGGGCTGATGGCTCAGAGCCTGGAGCCTGCTTCCGATTCTGTGTCTCCCTCTCTCTCTGCCCCTCCCCTGTTCATGCTCTGTCTCTCTGTCTCAAAAATAAATAAAAACGTTAAAAAATTAAAAAAAAAAAAAAAAAGGTACTGAGGACACTGGTGGGGAGCCTGGGAGTCCCTGACAGATGATAGCCATGCAATAAATTTTCACTGTATAAATAAATGGAATGGTTGATAAATTAATAATGATAGCTACCCATTATTGATCACTTGCTATGTAGAGGCATGATGCTCTTTACATAACGTATGTGAAGAGCTTTACATAAATCACCTTAGTTAATTCTTAAATCAACCCTGTGAGGTAGGTGCAAACATTCTCCCAATTCTACCCATGCTAAAGCAGATACAACAAGGCTAAGTGACGGATGGAGATGGGACCAAAGCCACATCCCTCTTCATGTGCTGTGCCATCCAGAGGACAGTAAGGAATCCTATGTGTCTTTAAGGCTTATCTCAAGTTCTGCCTGATCCCTAAACTGTCACTGGTTAACTAGTCTTCACTGCTCTCCCTTTTCCTGAATTATTCCTTCGGCACCCAAAATCAGTATCACAATTGAACTTTATATACTTCTTTTAAATCCTTCCCAATTGCTGCACGTAGGTGTGTCTCATCATCCCTGGAATGTGATGGATAGGACTCCTTGAGGACAAAAACCCCATTCTCTTTCTTCTGGAATCCACACCATTCCGTCTCCAGGAACCAGAACAGAGCCAGACTCTGAAAGAACTGACCCTTCACTTATTTCACTGAAGAAGTATCTTGTACATCTTCTCAGGCAGTCCACTTCCCCACCCTATGGGCACCGGGGGTGACACCCTCCAGTGTCATCCATCCTGAGGCACAAAGGGGAGCCGATAAGGACCAGGCAAGATAACGAGACTGAAGAAAGAGGAATGCTGCAGCCAAGGTTTACTGATGAATAACGCATCCACATCTGGCTGCTTCCAGGTCGGGTGGGGGTTTACAAGGAAAGAGAAACTAGAGACTCTGCCCTTAAGGGCCTTCTACGTACTGAATGGAAAGATACAAGACAGGGGCACCTGGGTGGTTCCGTCGGTTAAGCATCCAACTCTTGATTTCGGCTCAGGTCATGATCTCATGGTTTGTGGGATCAAGCCCCGCATCGAGCTCTGCACTGACAGCACAGAGCCTGCTTGGGATTCTCTCTCTCCCTCTCTCTGTGCTCCTCCTATGCTTTCTCACATGCATGTGTGCGTACTCTCTAAAAATAAATAAACAAACAACAACAACAACAAAAAGAAAGATACCAGACAAAATTGACTATCAGGTCAAGACAAAGGGAACATCAATAATAAGGGCCTACATTTTGCTACAAGGATAAGCAGGAGAAGCAGTCTTCTGAACCTGAGTAACCCATGGACATTATTCTTGATTATTTCTAGATCAGGATACCACTTATATACCATTAACTTAATAGTTTTCTTTACAGTGACTTTTTAAAAATTACTAAAAGAAATTTTATATTGTTATAAATGAAAAACAAAAATATTCTCCTAATAGCAGTTAACCTGTACAAATAAAACAAACGAAAACAAAAATCACTGTTATTAAGTTTCAGTAGACCCTGTTACAGGTCAAACTCCTTTTTTAAGGCCTTCTATCTCCATTAGAAAGAAGTGATTAGAGGTGTTGGAGAGTGGGGTGCCCGGGTGGCTCAGTCATTTGGGTGTCCGACTCTTGATTTTGGCTCAGGTCATGAACCCAGAGTCATGGGATCAAGCCCTACACTGGGCTCCATGCTGTGCATGGAGACTGCTTGGGATTCTCTCTCTCTCTCTCTCTCTCTCTCTCTCTCTCTCTCTCTCTCTCTCTCCCCCCCCCCGCCCCAACCCCGTTCCTCCCCTGCTTGTGTGCACACTCTCTCTTTTTCTCTAAAATTAAAAACAAACAAACAAAAGGTGTTGGAGAGGAATCAAGAAAGGTAACTATTGCCAAAGTGAATCTTAATCCTCCATGAATATAAAGAGCTTGAGTGACTTTCTGTGGAGCTCAGTGGTATTTCAAACTGACCACCTAAAAGGCTAGCTCCGGTCAGGTTATCAGAGGGAGAAATGAGTCAGGCAGGGGAGGCCACAGAGGGCTCGGAGTCTGACCTAATATCCTTTAGCTGGAAGCCAGGCTCTCAAAACTTGGCACAACTGAGGAGACACTCCCATATGTCGTAATGGCAAATTTAGCTTTGGTGGATGATTTATCATTTTGAGATTTCTTATTTATTATTCATCGCCATTAGCACAAGGGGCTCTGACTTGCTAAATGGTCACCTTGGCGCCAAGGCTCCGTCCCCAGGCCTTCATTCGCTACGAATGATTCAGCACCAGATTAAGCAGCTGGTCTAACTCTGTTCTGAGTGTTGTTGTGTTTTGCTTGGTCTAGTCTTTTTTTTTTTCTCAATTTATTGTCAAATGTGTAGACACATAGGAGAGTGTACAGAACACGTATGTAGTTTAAAGAAAATGAGAGGACAACTCCTATATCCCCATCTAATCTCCTAGAAGCTCTGTGTGTCCCTCCTAGTCACATCCCTTTCCTAGCTTCTGTCATTCATTCTCTTACTTTTATTTTTTTAACATTATTTTTTTTTAATTTTAAAGAATTCTTTTACTTTTTTAAACTTTACTTGTTTTTTTTTTTTTTAAGTTTGTTCATTTTTGAGAGAGAGAGTCAAAGCACGAGCAGGGGAGAAGCAGAGAGAGGAGACACAGAATCTGAAGCAGGCTCCAGGCTCTGAGCTGTCAGCGCAGAGCCCGATGAGGGGCTTGAACTCACCAGCCGTGAGATTATGACCTGAGCTGAAGTTGGACGTTTAACCAACTGAGCCATCCAGGGACCCCTAATTTTTAAAAAAATGTTTATTTATTTTTGAGAGAGAGAGAGAAAAAGAGCGTGAGCGGGGAAGGGACAGAGAGAGAGGGGAGACACAGAACCGGAAGCAGGCTCCAGGCTCTGAGCTGTCAGCACAGAGCTCGACGCGGGGCTCGAACTCACAAACCGCGAGATCATGACCTGAGCCGAAATCAAGAGTTGGGCCGCTTAACCGACGGAGCCACCCAGGCGGCCCTCATTCCCCTACTTTTTATAACGTTACCGCCTATGTATACACCCCTGCAGGATATGTTTTGCAAAGGCGAGTGGCCGGCACAAATGCAGCTGTGTGCACTAGTTTCCCAGGGCTGCTGTAAAACGGTCACGACAAATTTGGTGGCTTAAAACAGTAGGAATTTTTTCTGAATTCTGGAGGCCAGAATTCAAGTCTAAAACCAAGGTGTCAGCAGGGCTATGCTCCCTCTGAAGACTCCAGGGAAGGAAGAGTGTCTCCCTGCCTCGTCGAGCTTCTGGTGACTGCTAGCAATTGTAGGTGCTCCGTGGCTTTGGGCAGCGGTAACTCCAGTGTCTTCATCTGGCTGTGTGCCCTGTGCGTGTGTCTGTGTCTTCCCACGGCCTTCTCGTCTCTGCGTGTCTGTATCCAAGTTTCCCTCTTCTTACAAAGACACCGGTCGCTGGATTAGAGCCAGACTTCATCCGTGTGGCCTCATCTTAACTTGATCACATCCGCAAAGACTCCACTTCCAAATAAGGTCACAGACACAGGTGTGAACTCCTCTGGATTTTCTATTTCTAAATTCACTTTGACCTACCTCTGCTTCTCTGGTTGGGCAAAGAAAACACTTGTCTATCCGGTAAGCAGGGCAAGGAGGAGCGCCCAGGAGCTTCATCGACACATGAGCAAGACAGCTGAGTGTAGATAAGACTCTGGACCAGGCTTCCCACAGGCAGGCAGGCCTCAGGTTAAATCAATGTAACACCAGCAGCAGCCGAGTTGGCGATGACAGTCCCGACTCACACTGCAGGATGTCAACTGCCCAACCTCTAGGTCTGGGGCACAGCCGTTCTCCTGGGCTCTTTCTTCACAGTCTGCGGGGTTTTTCCTGCTGTGTTAATCCCTGGGTCCTGCAGGGACAGGACACTGTCTCTCTCTGCTGGTTTCTTCTCTGGCTTGAGTGGTGTGCATTCTCCAGTAGCTCCTTAGAAAGAATGCACGGAAGGTACTTGTTGTTGTTGTTTGAAAATGTCTATATTCCATCCCCATACTTGGTATAAAATTGGAGATTTCCGTTCACAATTTTGAAGGCATTATGCACCATTTTCTTGCTTCCAAGACTGTTAAGAAGCCTCAGGCCATTGAGCCTCGTGATGCCTGTAAGTGATGTCTTTTTCCTTTGGGAAATTTCTCCTCTCTTCTTCGTCCCCTGTGGTCTGAAATCTTAGAGGGATGTGGCTTGAGGTGGGAACTTAGTACTTTGAAATCTGAGCACTCATGTCTTTCAGTTACAGAGAATTTTCTTGAAGTGTTTTACTGTTAATTTCCTTGCCTGTATTTCTGTTTTCCCACTCTAGAGCCTCTATTATTCAGATATCGGGCTTTCTAGACTGGTCCTCCAGTTTCCTTTTCTCCTCTATTTTCCCCATCTGTTTTTTCTTTTTGCTCTTTAGGAAATGTCATCACTTTACCTTCGAACTCTTCTATTGGGTTTTTCATTTCCCTATCATGGTTTTAATTGCTAAAAGAGCTCTTTTTCCTTCTCTGATTTTTTTTTTTTTTTGGTGCTTGGCATCAGGTAGCTGTTTTTTTTTTTAATACGGGCACAATATCTTTTCTTCTACCCCCGTGTATCACCAATGGTTCTTTTTTTTACTTCTTTGTTTTCTCCAGTGCCTTTTGCCTCAGCTGCTTTTCCTATCTGTGTTTTGGCCTCTAATGCACTTTCACTCAGAGTTATAGCAACCCTTGGTTGTCTGTTTGCGGTTAAGAACCAAACGGTGCTTAGGTTTAAAACAATTTTTTTTTTAATGTTTATTTATTTTTGAGAGAGAGAGAGAGAAAGAGACAGAGCATGAGCGGAGGAGGGGCAGAGAGAGAGGGAAGCACAGAATCCGAAGCAGGCTCCAGGCTCTGAGCTGTCAGCACAGAGCCTGACATGGGGCTCAAACTCATGGACTGCAAGTTCACGACCTGAGCCGAAGTCGGATGCTTAACCGACTGAGCCACCCAGCTGCCCCATCCCTCCTTTTTTTTTTTTTTTTTAAATTTTTTTTTTCAACGTTTTTTATTTATTTTTGGGACAGAGAGAGACAGAGCATGAACGGGGGAGGGGCAGAGAGAGAGGGAGACACAGAATCGGAAACAGGCTCCAGGCTCCGAGCCATCAGTCCAGAGCCTGACGCGGGGCTCGAACTCACGGACCGCGAGATCGTGACCTGGCTGAAGTCGGACGCTTAACCGACTGCGCCACCCAGGCGCCCCTCCTTTTTTTAAATAAAACACCCATACCCTCCACTGTGCTTAGTCCCCCTGTCTAGAAACTGTTAACCTCTTCCAAATGGAAAGGCGGTCGGTGGAGGAGTGGAGGAGAAAGATCCATGGGACTCAAATGCATTGCACAGCACTGCTACCCAATCTTGCTCACTTTAGGACCTCACTTGGCCCCAGCTCCAGAGGCGCCTGGGGCTGCCAGTTGCTAGAATTTTTAGGAGTCTGTGATATAAACTGACTGGTTCTTTGCTTTCCTGTCAGTTTAAAACGATCTTTTTCAAATGTCCTACGTCACCTAGTTACCATTCACCCCCTTGTTTTCCAGCTTCCAAAACTTGGTTGTTGTGGCCTCCTCTCCTGCCGGCCTCGTGAGTTCCTGCAGTTTTAGCTGGGTTTTAAGAGTGAGCACCCGGAGATGTAGTACGTGTACGTGTTCAATCTGCCATCCCAGCCCGGGATCCTGCCTTCAGTTTTGCTTGTTTTCTTGGTGTAGGGAGAAGGAGCTGGTATAGTCTGTACCCAAAGGTACCTGCAGGGGCTTCCCCTTCGCTTGGCTTAGTTCTTCCACCTCTCCAGTTACGGAGGTTCTCCTGCATCTTCCCGCCAAAGCCCAGACCTACGTCACAGCTTCCCCTCTCTCCCACCTTAGCAAAAACAACCTCTGAGCTGCAAAAAGGCAGAAAGAAAAAAAGGAACAGTTGAAGAGCCAGAACGTCTGGGTTCTGGCTCCACCACTGCCGATCTGCACCAGGCCCCCGTTCCCCCTGCTTCTGACATTCCGAGTCTGTAACTCCCTGAAAGCAGTGTCGGTCTTTCCTGGGGCCAGCCAGGCCCCACCACCCATCCGAGTGGAATAACAGCTAAACCAAAGGGCAAAGAGGAGTCAGGCAAGATGACTCTACCCCAGAGAAAAGTCCCATTCACTAGACGCAGCCAGGCCTTAGGGCACCTGAGTCAGTGCGTGAGACATTTGCTTCCTGCGGCCCGTTGTCTCCAGCGGAGGAAGGAAGAACTCGGGCTCTAGCCCCACCCAGCAGCCCAGAGTGCCAACAGGTCCGTGGCTAACATGGAGCCACCTCCCTGCCAGGCTAACTCAGCAAGAACCACGCGGAAAAGCTTGCCTCACGGACCACTACCGTGAATGCATACCCTGGCCTCTCCCGGCCCCTGCTGACCCTCAGCCCACTCTGTCCCTCCAGGCAGGGCCAAGAGAGGCCAAACTCGCTTACTGAGGCAAATGATTCACCACCTAGACTCCCCGACTCTCCGCCTCAGCAGGTGCGGCGCTGCCTGGAGACGGCCAGGAGATGCAGCCTCGGAGGCCCCAGCCAGTTCAGCAAGGTCAGCAGAGCTCCGCTGGGTTCCACTGGCACGACCGGCAAAGCTGTGCTTCCCGGCAACACTCAGCGCGGGCAGCCGAAGGCCCCATCAGAAGTGCAGAGAGGTGAGAGAACCGGGTCCTCGAGAACTTAGGATCCGCCCTCTCTTGGTACAGAAGAGGCAACCGAAGGAAACAGAAGAGGAAGCCCGTGGATGTGTGAAAGCCCTGCTGGAGCAGCCAAAGAGCACTCGGCACAGTGACCTTTGCCTGTCCCAGAGCTAGAGCAAAGCTGAACCACGATGGCTCCCTTTCTATGCCTGCAGCGTGAGGAGGCATAATAGGTGCTCAATAAGGACTTTTCTTGGTTGAATCAATAAATGGATACAGGGGCACCTGGGTGGCTCAGTCGGTTAACCATCCGACTCTTGATTTAAGCTCAGGTCACGACCTCCCGGTTTTCTGAGTTTGAGCCCCACGTCCGCTCTGCATGCTGACTGTGCAGAGCCTGCTTGGGATTCTCTCTCTTTCCCTCTCTCTCTGCCCCTCCCCAAATAAATAAATACATTTTAAAAACTTAAATAAATATATAAATACATACATGCAAATCATCCCAAAAGGTTTCTGACTGAATCAGTTTACACGGTGGTCCCCAAACTTGTTTGAGGGCTGGCTACGTCGGAATCACCAAAGAAGCTACAGCAATGGCTCCCAACCTCTTGAAATATGTCCTTTCACCCTTAGAAAAAATGCTATTATGATGACAGATGTACCTTTAATGTTGATTAAGAAGAAAATACGACTCAGAGCTAATGTTCATGGGAGCTTCAGTGTGCCGTGCACTGGGCTAAGTGACTTACATCCATAATCTTACTTTGTTCTCTCAGTAATTCAGGAAGGCACTTTCAGATGTGGAGACTGAAATCCAGAGAGGCTAGTCCACAGGCGATAAGAGGCAGAGCCCGGACCTAACCCAGGTTTGAATGAAATCACATTCAGTGCCCTGACCACCCTGCCATATTAAAATATTCACTGAGAAAAACACTTTTAATCGAATTTGCATTCTATGAACACAACAGCACCTACACACATTTGAAAAACAGACATGAATGTTGACACTCTCTGCAAACACACTTAGATTCAAAAAGGCCTTGCAGTAGCCCCCTCCCCAGAGGGCTACAGCCCATCACTGGGAACCACTGATCTCAATGATGTCACTGGAAGCCCACCACACACAAAACAGAAGGCTACTGCCCTTGAGGAAAAGATCTACCTGCCAGCCACCAACTCATATCCAAGCAGGTGTCTCAAGGCCTCTGACTCCAGAGGAGGCGATGGGAGAGAAATCTCCAAGGAAGGGTTAAAACAGAAGGACAGAGTCAGCAGCGTTCCATGAGAAACAGAAAACAAACTGAAAACACAGCAGAAAAGAATTGCTACATTAGCAATCCTGGCAACTTATCATGGAAGGACTAACGAGGGATTAATGATAGGAACAGAGCCTGAAAGCTGTGACCCAGACTGCTAGTCGCCCTTCAATGGTTATTCTCCCCTCATCCCATAGTAACAGAACCCTCAAGTGCATGATGGGCACCCGGCCACATATAACATTAACTATGTTTCCCAGTCTCCCAGTTCGAAAGCATAGCCAGGTGACTCGGAAGTATCATGTGGCTGCCTTCTGTAACTGGTCTTAAAGGTCATCAGCTCAAGGCCTTTGGCTGTTCTTCATCCCTTCCCACATCGTGCTGCCTGGAACACAGACGTGATACCTGGAGATCTAGCTGCTACCTTGGACTCTGAGGATAAGATTCTGCCTGAAAGTTGGCAGAACTGTGAAATGGAAGGAGTCTAGCGCTTGTGGAACAGACATGTCATGCTAACCGCGGGCCGTCTCCTGCCAGACTTTTACATTTAAGACAAAAAGATTTCTTAGTTCAGCCACTGTTACCTTGGGTGTCTGTCTCGCATCAGCTAACCTAATCTAACAGGTACGAAGTTCAATTCCACTGCTACAAAATCTCTTTTAGCAAATAGACACATTAAAATCGAAAATCTAAACCCAAAGCAACAATTCCAGTCAATAAAATCTCTGTACAATACAGCCAAAGATTTGGAAAACCTCTCCAAGCTTCTATAAAATGAATCCACTTGACACGTTTCAGCTGCATGTTTTTTAAGTAGTATGTCATGTTCTATAATAAGTGTTGACTTAAATTTTTTTTTTAAAGAGCCCCCTGTAGGGAGAGCCCATATGTACTGTGCTAAGTACAATGTGTTCAACTATAAATTAAACTAGTACTTCCTCTCAAGATCACTAGCCAGGGGGAAGATTCAGGGAGTAAGAAAGGCTAGAGCAGGAGATCTTTCTTTCTTATTATTAACCCTGTGATACAATTTAGCTTTTTAATAGATACTGTATATGCACTTTAAAATACATATAGAAAGGGGCGCTCGGGTGGCTCAGTGGGTTAAGTGTCTGACTTCAGCTCAGGTCACGATCTCATGGCTCATGGGTTTGGTTTGAGCCCCGCCTCGGGCTCTGTGCTGACAGCTCGGAGCCTGGAGCCTGCTTTGGATTCTGTGTCTCCCTCTCTCTCTCTGCCCCCTCCCCAGCTCGTGCTCTCTCTTTCTCTCAAAAATAAATAAACATTAAAAAAATTTTTAAATACATACACAAAAAAGATGTAGCAAGCAATAATATATATGACTATACTTTCATAAATCATTAGGATACAAAAATACATGGTTTGATCAGATTTCTTTTTGTTAAGAATATGCTGTCTGGGGGCGCCTGGGTGGCTCAGTCAGTTAAGCGTCCGACTTCGGCTCAGGTCATGATCTCGCAGTCCGTGAGTTCGAGCCCCGCATCGGGCTCTGTGCTGACAGCTCAGAGCCTGGAGCCTGTTTCAGATTCTGTGTCTCCCTCTCTCTCTGACTCTCCCCTGTTCATGCTCTGTGTCTCTCTGTCTCAAAAATAAATAAATGTTAAAAAAAAAAAAATTAAAAAAAAAGAATATGCTGTCTGTTTACCAGACAGAAAAACACCTGAAGGATATATACCTAAATGTTAACCATAGTTACCTCTGGGTACCGGGTTTTGGGGCAATAAGTTTTTCTTATATTCATCTAAAAATTTTTTTTAATGTTTTATTTATTTTTGAGACAGAGACAGAGCATGAGCAGGGGAGGGGCAGAGAGAGAGGGAGATACAGAATCCAAAGCAGGCTCCAGGCTCTGAGCTGTCAGCACAGAGCCCGACGCGGGGCTCAAACTCACAAACCGCGAGATCATGACCTGAGCCAAAGTCGGACGCTCAACTGACCTCACCACCCAGGCGCCCCTCTTATATTCATCTTTATTATAAAAAAAATTGTCTACATTAAACGGGTGTTCTTTGTTAATATTTTACAAATTAAGTCGTTAGGGGTGCCTGGGTAGCTCAGTTGGTTAAGCGTCCAACTCTTGATTTCAACTCAGGTCATGATCAGGTCATGGGTACAAGCCCCATGTTGGGCTCTGTGCTGACAGCTCGGAGCCTGGAGCCTGCTTCAGAATCTGTGTCCCCCTCTCTCTCCACCCCTCTCTTGCTTGCACTGGCTCTCTCTCTCTCTCTCAAAAATAAACATTAAAAGCCATTTTTTTTTAATTACAAAAAAAAAAAGAGTGGTTTTCCCATAACACTGTCAAGTTGACGGCTATGTCTTAGTGGTAGGGAGGGACAAGGAGGAAAACCTGCATTTAGAACAGGAGAGAACTGGCAGAGAAGCCACCAAAGTAGGAGTCAAACCTAATTCTACCTGTGTGCACACTGCCCTTTTCACCAGAACTCCGGGGTCTCAGACTAAAGCCCAACCACCTGAGTAGTGCTCTGTATCCTTGTAGGGAAGGGAACCAGCTTTTTATGTTTAAATAAGAGTATATTAGAAATAAAGACTATATTTCCAGGAAGCTCACAGACACCCACACCAGGACAGCTTTGGCAAGGAGTGGTGGCAAAAGCCTGCTGGTGGGCAACATCTCACCAGGCATTATTTAGGGCAAACGTGTGCTAAAAGCACCACGGCTGAGACAGTACATCAGCTTGGGGGCACGGGGAAAGGTGTTGATGGGGGCAAGACAAGTAACTGTCCTACACCAGGTCTGAAACTGTTTTAGAAGTCGTGAGTCTTGCGGTGAGTGGTGCAGGCTGGACCCTGCAAACTCAGTAGCACTGGTCACCTTCCAGTCACACCCCCCAGATGGTAACTCAGTGAAGCCAGTGGGAGGGCTGACTTCACATTAAATGTTCAAACGTATGAGGATAGGAACTAACAAAGCAGGGGAATCCTGGGGCCTTAAGTCCTATTCTCTCCACTAGACCTTCACTCTCAAAATAGATATGTATTTGGTGCTGAGCAGTGGTAGGAAGGTCCAATACAGCTGTTCAGCGACACCCAACACAGAATGTTGTTGTTGTTTTTAATGCTTTATTTATTTATTTTTGAGGGGCAGGGGAGAGAGAGGGAGAGAGAGAGGATCCCAAGCAGGCTCCTGGCTGTCAGCACAGAGCCCAATGTGGGCCTCGAACTCACAAACCATGAGATCATGACCTGAGCTGAAGTTGGACACTCAACTGAGCCACCCAGGTGCCCCCCCCCCCAAAACACAGGATGTTCTTAACCCAGGATCTCTGCTTTGACTTACAGAATCCTCTCCCACTGACCCTGCAGACACTAGGCCGTAAGAGCTATGAAACACCCTTGACTGACGAGCCTCCAATGTCCCATCCAGCACCAGGGTCCTGTTAGTTGGTCCAGTGCCTAGGTCACTATCCCTTTCACAGTGGGACCTTCTGTTCCTGTCCCCACCCATGCCTCTCTTTTCCCTTTTTCTAAAATGTGTGTCCTACCAGGCTAGCATAAAAGGCCTCCAGAGAGGGGGAAAAGAGGTTGAGGTTATATATCAGAAGTGCAAAGAATATGGGTCAACTCCAAAAGCTCTGTACCTCAGCTCCCCTGTTCACCAACAGCCACAATCCACCATGGGAGAAACATTCATTGCTCACTGCTCATTCACCCCAGGAACGAATGACCATTCTCTACATCCCCAAATGGAGAAAGGTTATTTTAGAGAGGAAGATTCTCCTTGCTCCATCACAGTCCAGGGGCCAGAAAGTCTCCCCTGTAAGACTAGCCTGGTGTTATTATAAGCGGGCAAGGTACGGGGCAGAGTTTGGAAGCACAAGGGTCAGCCCTTCACTGGAGGGGCCCAGGCCCCAGCAGGTCAACTCTTAGGGTGCTGGGCGTGGCCCACAGACCATGAGGCCCCACCCTGCCTAAGTGCAGCACCCACCCTCCTCTCTGGGAAGAAGGCACCACACCATGGGTGAAAAGGGATTCGGGGTTAACTAAAGCCTCTACAATACAACCAACATCCAGGATCAGAGAAGCCAGGATGTTACTCAAGAGAGCAAAACTCCTCCCTGGTAACCCTCCTAAGAATCTGTGGACTTTGGTTAAAGATACTAGCTGTGCTGCTTAGGCCGGCAGTCCCCTACACAGGGGAGAGGGGGAGAGAGGAACGAGGAAGAGTTGGTCCTATAAAGGAAAACAGGAATGGAACCTCCTTCCCCCTCCCATCCCCCCTCCCATTCGTTCTGGCCATAAGTCGCCCCTTATAAGCACGGCCATCAGCGCTGGGAGTATTTATGGAGCGCTAACTACATACCAGTCACCGTGCTAAGCAGCCTACATGCACTACCTCCATCAATCACCTCAGGAAACGGGTACTGTTTCATTTCTGTTTACGGGTGAAGACGCTGCGGCCGAGCGAAGTGAGCACATTGGTCAGTTACACAGCCAGGACGTGGTAAATCTGGGACGATTGGCTACCACTCCCACGCTCTTGATGATGACCTTAGTGTAGCCCACACGCCCATCTTGCTTTAAGCATCTACTGTGGAGAAACATAGACACAAGAGACGAGAGACGGAAAGAAAGTCCTCGGAAGGAGGTCACAGAACACACAGCCGCCGGGGCTCCTGGGTGGCCCAGTAGGTTAAATGTCTGACTTCGGCTCAGGTCATGATCTCACAGTTCATGAGTTCGAGCTCCGTATCAGGCTTGCTGCTGTCGGCGCAGAGCCCACTTCAGATCCTCTGTCCCCCTCCCTCTGCTCCTCCCCTGCTCACGCTCGCTCTCTCTCTCTCTCTCTCTCTCTCTCTCAAAAATAAAATAAACTGAAAAAAATTTTTTAAGAATACACAGCTGCTGAGCTGTGAAGAAAGGACAGGGCTTCATCCAAGGGAAAGAGGCAGGAGGCCACTCTCAGCAAGGGGAATAGTGTGGTTTCAGGCCAAAGGGAAGAAACCCTGACACATGTAGGGAAGAGGAAATAGTCCCCGGTAGCTGGAGCAGGACGCAGCGGCAGTGAAGGGCTGGGGCCGGACCGGAAGACTGCAGGCCACGCAGACACGCTGGGAATCTGTCCGGAGTGACAGGCAGTTTGTGAGCAGGGAAGTGGTGTGGTTGCAGCGAGACAAACAGAACTGAAAGAGCAAGAGACAGGCAGCGAGGACACAACAACAGTGACCTTTACAGTTACCCAGGGGAGGTGGCGAAGAAGGAACCACGGTACTGGGGATGGAGACGACGGGCCAGCGAGATGGAGCGATTAATCACACGAACAGGGAGAAGGAGCGGCCAGTGAGTCCTGGGAAATCTCTCCGGCTTCACAGCACCCACGTGCTCCGGCTGGGTACCTGTAGGTCATCGATCTTTCGGGAAGGTATGCGCATTCAGCGAGGACGGGGGGCTTTGGGAGGTTTCACTGCCCTGACCTCTGTGCCAACACACGCCCACCATCTCACGGCTTCCGATAGAGACTGAAGCTTCCCATCCCCTCCCAGCTCTCCATAATCACCTGGGAACACGGTTCCTTCACTTCCAGGCACAGTCACAAACTCACACATTACGAACTGCCACGGTCTGGACCACATGCAGTTCCACGGCCCTGACATGCTGGGACCAGACACTATTTGCCAACACAGCTCAGTCCCGCGTTCATCTGGGACAACGGGCAAGCCCCAGATACCAGTGCTCTGTGCTTCACGATGTCAGCCAAGGGCAGGCAGCAGAGAGCTCAGAGAATGGCACGGGCTGAGAATGAGGCCAGAATTGATAGATGGGCTTCCCGGGGCTGCCTGTTGAGAGCCAGTCCTCCGGCACCTGGGCCGTAAGCACAGTGTTCAGACAGGCTAGTTAACAGGACTGTGATACTGGGGCCTCGGTTCAAACCTGGAGGGCGTCCAGGGCTCCAGGCCACTCCCAACTCTGGCTGGTTTTCTCGCGAATACGTGCAAGGGGGACAAGGGAAAAGATGTATACGTGTAAGCCAGCACTTGAAAGACAACTCCAAGCACCAGCCTTCCTGACGTGCCCACATCTGTGCCTGCTACATGATTCAACAGCATGAGGGGTGGATTTCTGCTGCTTTGTAGGGCTGGAGGATAGAGGGGACATGAGAGAGAACTCATATATTTATAGACTAACAATGGCTGGTCTCAAGAGACACAGCACAATTCATCAGCCTTTTTCAAGCTATTTTTCAATGACCCCTTTAACCAGCCCCAGCTTTCCATGGGAACTTCACTTTTATCTCTTCTCTCGACGCAGTGGCCCCTTCCCACCTCTCTCACGCTGCCGACTGAAGGTTCTCTCACAGCCAAGCTTCTTGTGATTAAAACACAAATGGCCGCCGCCACCTTGCTGGCCAAACTTCCCAGCGTGTGTTTGCAGGACACCTTGCCCCCTGCCACATCCTAAAATAGGACTATTTCAACTCGGGCACCTACAGCCATTGCCACCTTGTGCAAATTAAGCTCAGATAACACAGGTGGGACTCTAGCCCTGAGCTCGTCCAGACACAGATGTCACCAGCAGGAAACGGAAAGGCAGAGGCAGAGCTTCTGTGCGCCACTTTCCTTATTAAAGAACATCTCCACAAACACCTGCCAGCTCTGACCATTCCCACCACGCCGTCTCACCCTGACCGTGAAGAGCTGCCAGGTCTCAGTCATGCCTCAGCTACAAACTGGATAAAAATGATCAAGAAAGAGGCAGCACATCAAACCTTTGATGATTCTGTCAACAAAAAGCCATTCTTCTTCCTTGGCATGTGGACATGGGGCGTTGCTCCCAGGCTCCCCACGAACCTGTGTCCCCAGGCTCCGCCACCAGAGTCCCCTTGGCAGGCAGGGCAGGTGGCATTTTCAAAATGGCACAACGTCTCCCACCTTCTATGCTTTTCTCCGATGTGATCTGGACACTCCTCCCGCAGACAGGTGGGTCTCTGTCCCCTCTGAATCGCAGCGGGCCTGAGACTCCTGTTAACCACCAGAACGCAGCGTAAGTGACACTGCATGACTTCTGAGCCAGATCAGGAAAGACGACACAGCTTCTGCCTTGTTCACTGCAACACTTGTGCTTGAAGCCTTGAGCCACCGTGTCAGAAGGCCACCAGCCCCGAGCCAGCCACACTCGGAGGGCTCACACGTGGGCACCATCACCAGCAGCCCCAGCCTTCGAGTCCTCTCAGCCCAGGCACCAGACATGTGTGAACAAGCCTTTCTGAAGAGTTCCGCCTCCAGCTGCGGCCTCAACCAGACCCTCCAAATTGTTCCAGTTGAGGTTCCAGACATGGAGAAGCAGGAACAAGCCATTCCTCCTGAGCCCTTTCTAAATTCCCAGCCTGGTTTTCATCAGATAATGAAATGATTCTTGTTTGGGGCGGTTTGTTCTGAAGCAACAGTAATGGAAACAGTTGGTGACACGCTTGTGAGTCTATTGTCATATTGGCTGCTACCAGAGAAGCAGCTGCTCTCAGAGACAGTATTCTTAAAAAAGAATGAAAAGCTCCCTTTTATTGTGCATTTACTTTGTGCCAAGCATTATTCTAAGGGCTTGTGTGCATAATTTCATGTAGCATTACAATGCTATGAGTAAATACTAGGATTATCCTCATTTTACAGAAGAGGAAATGGACTCAGAGGTTGAGGACCTTGCCCAAGCCCGATCTGCCTGACTCAGAGCCTAGAACACTGTATCATACTCTGCTCCCCAGCCGCTTTGAGACAGGAGTGGTTTCTATATGGGAGACTTAAGTACTTGGGGACATGGCTTCCCTGTTCAGTACTCCAGGTGTGGGAATTTACTAAAGAATCTAGTGACAGAGGGGCGCCTGGGTGGCGCAGTCGGTTAAGCGTCCGACTTCAGCCAGGTCACGATCTTGCGGTCCGTGAGTTCGAGCCCCGCGTCAGGCTCTGGGCTGATGGCTCGGAGCCTGGAGCCTGTTTCCGATTCTGTGTCTCCCTCTCTCTCTGCCCCTCCCCCATTCATGCTCTGTCTCTCTCTGTCCCAAAAATAAATAAAAAATGTTGAAAAAAAAATTAAAAAAAAAAAAGAATCTAGTGACAGAGGCACAACATTGACCAACACTTGGCCATGGCTGAACTGGGGCAGCCCCCTCCTCTGGAAAGTCACTGCTGTGGCCCACCATCCTTTTATCAACACCCTCTCCGCCCCCCGAACTGCTTTAAGACCTAACTCCTCCATCAGTGCCTGCCAAAGAGTTCTCCCTTCTGTAGACACCATCTCATGTACCCTTGGCACACTATTCCATCCCGCATCATACTGTTCTGGTTGTCCGGGTGTGTTTATGCCATATGGCTCCTGAGGACGGAAAGAATGTGGTCGAAGTGACGTCTACATCGCATACATAATAAAGGGATGTGTCGTATTTCCTACAGCACCTATGCGATCACAGGCACGTCAGTTTCTCACGAGGACCTGCTGGTTGAGAATCATAACCCACGCAAAATGCAAACACCCCAGGCATCACCCAAGGCATCACAGAGGAGAAAAGATTTTATTGTGGAGGAAGAAACAGCACGACACACCACAGCTGCCCATCACCATCACCATCACCTTGTAGCCAAGGAAGCCCGACCGCAAAGGCTCAAAACAATGGGAGTCGCCATTTTGAACCACAAATCCTTAATAGTCCTGGAAAGCTAAGAAAACACAGTAAAATTTCCTATGAGTCATTTCCCAACTTCTCATCTAAGAGTAGGGAGAGGCCAACCTCAAGTAACACCTCAGGCTAAGACTAGCTTTGTTCTGACTCACTGTCTTCCTGTCTATGCTACAGATGCCTTTCTGAGTACCCACCTTCCACCTCCATGCCCACTGGGATGGGTGAGATGAGGTTTGTACCTGTACCTTCCTGGCCTATCTCCAAAGATGACTCTTGAAATCCAAGCGATAGAACTGAGGATCTTACTATGGTTGTGTAAAATCACAACCACACAGGTTCTCAAGGTGGTACATCTCTGTTTCCAGAGGGAGACCAGTCTGTTGCTTCCTTCCCTGATACCTAGAAAGGTGGCCATAATGGGCATACCCTGAAATTGTCAGGAAAATGTTCAAATGTCTTCTTTCCTGCCCTCAGGGAACCTCCTAGTGAGGAAAGGTCATAGAATATGTCCCTTTTCCTGAGCAGGGACATTCTTACTCTTCCTATAAGGTCATTATCAGTGACCTTCTCATTCCCAGCCTCTCCTTCAGTGTACTACATATCAAATCAAACACCAAAAAACTTATGAGGAGCCTAAAATTGGCTGGATTCATGGTCCATATGACCTAGAAGGATGCACACGAAGCCAGCCTTATGGGGCATCTGGGTGGCTCAGTTGGTTAAGCATCTGACTTCAGCTCAGGTCATGATCTCGTGGTTCGTGAGTTTGAGCCCCGCGTCAGGCTCTGTGCTGACAGCTCAGAGCCTGGAGCCTGCTTTGAGTTCTGTGTCTCCCTCTCTCTCTGTCCCTCCCCCACTGGGGCTCTGTCTATCTCTGTCTCTGTGTGTGTCTCTCTCTCTCTGTCCCTCCCCCACTGGAGCTCTGTCTGTCTCTGTCTCTGTGTCTCTCAAAAATAAATAAACATTTAAAGAAAAATTAAAGCCAGCCTTATATGCAGTGATCACGGGTGGAAAGGTGTCCAATGGCAGGGGCGGGTGGGGTGGTGGTGGCAACATCCAAAAGTAAATCAAAATTACATAGACTTTCTACTTATTTTGCCAGGCATTAGAGGATTCATGTGCTCCACAGAAGCACTTCTGCAGATCCCCCTTTTTTCTCCTATTTGTTGTCCTCACATAAAGAAACTCATGAATTTCCTGCTTAAAATTCCTTTTTAAAAAGTGTTTCTAACATGGGGCAGCCTGGGTGGGTTCGTTGGTTAAGTGTCCGATTTTGGCTCACGTCATGCTCTCATGGTTCATGGGTTCGAGCCCCGCATCGGGCTCTCTGCACTGACAGTGCACAGCCTGCTTGGGATTCTGTCTCTCCCCCTCTCTCTCTGCCCTTCCCCCGCTCCAAAATAAATAAACTTAAAAAAAAAAAAAGTGTTTCTGTCAGGGTGAATTTGCTGGATTCCAGTCCTTGTCCCCTCTGCTTGCCTTCCATCACCATAGCTTAAAAATACCAGTGGGGGGGGCGCCTGGGTGGCTCAGTCAGTTGAGCGTCTGACTTCGGCTCAGGTCACGATCTCGCGGTCCGTGAGTTCGAGCCCTGCGTCGGGCTCTGTGCTGACGGCTCAGAGCCTGGAGCCTGTTTCGGATTCTGTGTCTCCCTCTCTCTGACCCTCCCCCATTCATGCTCTGTCTCTCTCTGTCTCAAAAATAAATAAACGTTAAAAAAAAAAAATTAAAAAAAAAAAAAATACCGGTGGCAACAAACTCAAAATTCTCTTGGTGAGGCAGGAGAAGGGAAGAGCTGGGAGGCTTCACTCATAGTGGTTGGGTGTTATTTCACCAGCAGTCAAGTCAACTCGGAGCATTAAGGAATGAAGGCTGGAAAGCCCAATTTCTCTTTCATGATATTAATCTATGAATGTAAGTCAGCACTACAAAGCCTGCCCACCCGTCCTCCATAGGGAATGGAACTGCCACATGGGCCCAACGCGATCCATCTGGTTACAAACTCAGTTTGCAGGGCGCTTGGGTGGCTCAGTCAGTTGAGCATCCGACTTCAGCTCAGATCATATCTCACAGCTCATGGGTTCAAGCCCTGCATGAGGCTCTGTGCTGACAGCAGGGAGCCTGCTTGATATTCGCAAGAGTCAAATGATGTGGAAGCTTCTGTTATGGTCCAACTTTTGGATAGCTTTATATAAGCATAACTTTGATTCACCCTGAACCCTAACAAGAAGCAAAGCTGAGGCTACAGAATGATGGCTAAGATTCATACTGTGCTCCTGGAGGGGCCCTGGGGAAAGGGCAAAGGAGAAAGTAGCCCTCCGCTCCTATGCATTTTAGGACCACCAGGTCTAGGGCTGTCAGGTCCCTGGGTTAGAACAGTGAAGGATCCCCTCCCTGCAATTCCAGATGTGGGGATGATCTGCCCCACAAGGACCCCAAGACCAGGTTTAAAGCCACAGCTAGCCCCAGCGCACCCAGAGTCTGGTGAGTCACAGGGTCAATCCTACAGAACAAGCTGCTAGTATGGGGTCTCCCACTGCAATCTGCTCCCAGAGGACAGAGAAGAAAGACCACCACACGAGTGCTGGAGGGTCCTGGACTCGAGTTCAGGCCCCACCATTCTCTAGCTATGTGTTCTTGGGCAACGCATTAAACCTCTCTGAGCCTCAGTTTCCTCTACTGCAAAATGGGGTTACCACCACCTCCGCCTTGAGCATCTGAGACAGATACTGCTCCAAATTAAATTCTATAGCACCAAATACAAAATATGATTATTCTTCATCTCATCTCTAGGAATACTGGGGGGCGAAATGGAGGGCATTTATCTCTGTCACCATGAATAATAAGCTAAGGAAAGAAATCAGATAATGTCACTAATAATCTTAAATCATCGGGCTTATGTGGGAAAGGCTTATGAGAGGCTTATGTGGGAAAAATTTAAGTTGCTTTTCTATTACCATCCATGGGACTGGATGGGCCACCCTTCCTTGTCACCAGCTGCCATGCACTTGGAAAGGACAAGCTAATTTATGATGAATTTTATGATTTTGAGGGAGAGGGGAGAACTGACAATTACAGAGAGATTGTTAATGACCCATCATGGGACTCCTATCCCTAAACACAGATAGCTAGGAGCTGACTACTTAAAAATGTTTTTCAATCTGATCAGAACATGGGCGGAGGCCCCTCTTTTCCAAAGAAGACAAACAAATGCCCAACAGATACATGAAAAGATGCTCAACATCACTAATCATCAGGAAGATGCAAATCAAAACCACAATGAGATATCATGTCACATCTGCTAGGATGCCTATTACCAAAAAGCAAGAGATAATAAGTGTTGGGGAGGATGTTTAAAAAAAAAAAAAAGGGAATCAGGGCGCCTGGGTGGCTCAGTCGGTTAAACGGCCGACTTCGGCTCAGGTCATGATTTCACGGTCCGTGAGTTCGAGCCCCGAGTCAGGCTCTGTGCTGACAGCTCAGAGCCTGGAGCCTGTTTCAGATTCTGTGTCTCCCTCTCTCTGACCCTTCCCCGTTCATGCTCTGTCTCTCTCTGTCTCAAAAATAAATAAACGTTAAAAAAAAAAAATTTAAAAAAAAAAGGGAATCTCTGTGCACTGCTGGTAGAAATGTAAATTGCTGCAGGCACGGTGGGAAACAATATGGATACTCCTCAAAAAATTTAAAAGTAGAACCACCATATGATCCAGCAATTCTACTTCTGGGTATATATCCAAAGGAAATGAAATCATTGTCTCCAAGAGATATCTGCACCCCCATGCTCACTGCAGCATTATAGCCACGGTATAGTAAGAATCAAGTGTCTATCCACAGACGAATGGATAAAGACGACGTGCTGTACATACGTATACGATCAAGTATTATTTGGTCCATAAAAAAAGAAAATTCTGCCATTTGTGACAACGCGGATGGACCATGAGGGCATTATGCAAAGTGAAGTAAGTCAGACAGAGAAAGGTACGTACTGACTCTAAAAAAGAGGCAAACTCAGAAACAAAGCAGAATGGTGTTTGCTAGGGGTTGAAGGGTAGAGGAAATGGAGACACGCAGGCCAGAGAGCGTAAACTTCCTGTTAGAGGATGAGTAAGTTCTGGGGGTCTAACATACAGCATGGTGACTATAGCTAACAATACCGTATTGGGGCGCCTGGCTGGCTCAGTCGGTAGACCATGCTACTCTTTGTCTCAGGGTTGTGCGCTCAAGCCCCGCGTTGAGTGTAGAGATTACTTAAAAATAAAATCTCTTAAAGAAAAACGCAAAACCTATTATATATTTGAAAATTGCTAAGAAGAGTAAATCTTAAATGTTGTCACCACACCAAAAAATAATTATGTGAGGTGACAGATGTGTTAACTAAGCCTGCTGCGGTAACCATTTCGCAATATATATGCATATCAAAACATCACATTGTACACCTTAAACTTACGCAATGTTACCTGTCAATTATATCTCAATACAGCTGGCAGGGGTGGGGGTGGGGGGGGAGAGGAGGAGTCTACTGTTTTTACTTCCTGAACACTAAAATACATGGCAGAGCTTGAACAGTGGTCTCTTTTATATAACCCAGTGAAGACATGATTGTTAGTGGGCAGGAAAGATGCAGACTTTGCTGCTCAGCTTTAAAAAAAATTTTTTTTAACGTTTATTTATTTTTGAGACAGAGAGAGACAGAGGATGAATGGGGGAGGGTCAGAGAGAGGGAGACACAGAATCTGAAACAGGCTCCAGGCTCTGAGCTGTCAGCACAGAGCCCGACGCGGGGCTCAAACTCATGGACCGCGAGATCGTGACCTGAGCCGAAGTCGGCCGCTCAACCAACTGAGCCACCCAGGCGCCCCTGCTCAGCTTTGACCTCTGGGGCTATAAGCAAGGCATCCCTGATCCCTTGGATGGTGCAGATGCCTCAGATGCTGTCGCCCACGATACTTGGGACCTATCTGGGAAACATGGCAGAGTGACAGGCCCCACTGTCAGGGGCTGGGAGTGCCTGGAATAAAAGACCTGTCACTGGACCCAGGCAACCCAAAAGCCTGACTTTAGGCAAATTACTCAACGTCTTGTGGTCACAGCTCTAAGATTCCATTAAGCTCTAGTCTAATCCATAAACACAAAAGGGAGTTATGAATGACTGGAAACTGGAGACTATCACTGTTTCCCCCAACTACAGCTTTCACCTTCCTCTTGGATTCTGAAGGTTAACAGAATGCAGAAACAAACAAAAATAAAATGTATCCAGATGGCATGCACTCCACGGAGGGAAGTGGCAGGAGATGAGGTACACAGACAGGAATAGGCAAATCACACAGAAAGAAAACACAGTCGCATCTGCACTGTGCAATCTGGGATACCTCTTTTTCTTTTTTCAAGAATACCTTTTCCTGTTACCTTGCCTTATCGGGCATATCAAGTTGCAAGCAGTCACAAGGATCTGCAGAGAAAGGTCTGAGTTACTAGATCAGTCGCTGCCAGGGCCCCACGATCCACTGTGAAGGCTCAACGCCCAAGGTAGACAGATGGGTAGAGAGTCAGAGCCTCCACGGCTGGGCAATTCCAGAGACAAACATTCTAAGCTTTCTAAGCTCCAAGAAACACCCTCTTCTAGAGTCCTAAGCTCCTGAAAAGTTTATGAAACAGAAATGGACATACAAAAGCAAAGCTTGATGACCTCAATTCAGTTTGTTCAGTAGAGGAGTTTGAGTCCATCCAGAAAGGAACTAGGGGTAGAAAAGGCAAGGCTATATGCAAAGTCCTATACTGGGGGTGATTTGTGGGAAAGGGGAGGTAGGGAGCAGGATAAAATGGAAGAAAGAAAAACATTACCTCTGCCATCAATAATTCTACTGGGATTCCTGTGTTTTCACAGAAAAAAATTATCGAAGGAGACAACAGCAACAACAAACCCCACACATTAATTACATTTGCTTCTAAGAAGTAAACTTAGCGTTTCGGGTAGGAATAAGATGGACTTTTCTTTGTACTTCAGTTTTGAACTATTCTTACCTTCTGTACGTATCACTGTGCCTATAACTATAAATATCTACACTGCAATTGGAGAACAGGACTAAAACACTTAACAGGCAAGTACAAGACAATTTATACTTAAAAGTAGAAGATCACAAATTACGGCTCTAAAGACTGAGGAAATAAACATAGCCTCTGGAATTACAATAATAATGATCGATATGTGGAGCACTTACCGTGTGCCAGACGGTGCTAAGCGCTTCATCTAGATTATTTCACTGAATCCTCACCTCTACCCTATAAAATGAGATGGGTGCAATTATCATTATTCCTATTTAACATTAACAAAAACTAAAGCACAAAGAGTTTATCATTTGTGCAAGGTCCCAGCTATCAAGTAATAGAGCCAAGGCACCAACCACACCTCACCCAGAGCTCACGTGAGCTCATCTCCAATGAAAGAGGGGGTTCACATCCTAAACGCAGACTCTAAAGGAGAGTGGGGGCATTGTTGAGATAATATCCTGGGCTGGAGGGAGACGTTAATGCATGGGAACAGGCACAGTGCTGGAATCTGTGATGACCAAACCCACAAACATTTCCTGAGGACCTACTAAGTGCTGGGCCCAGCCAGATGTGCAATAGCTATAGGCAATAAAGCTGCTGCACAGAGATGGGCAAGGGGCAGTGACGCGCCATCCTCCTACCAAAAGAAGACCGCAGCATTCAAAAGAAAATCTCTTCAGCCCGCCCTGAATATTCCAGTCTTAAAAAAGGCCGTGCAATAATCACGCTAAGTTGACTTGGGGAAGAAGCCAGGAAGAGGTGTGAAAACGGCCTTCCCTTTGACCTTGGCTGTGGACTGGTGCAGCAGAGGAGAGAGAGATATACTGCCTTCCTCCTGGGGCAAAATCATTTTAATTATCAACTGAGAGGCCAGCAGAGCCATAAAACCGGCCAGCTGTCCCATTCATTCAGGCCAAAGGCCGTAACAAGACAAGGCAGCATTTCTCAGGGGGGTAAGCACTGTGAGTTAAGATAGGTCTGGAGACAGTGAGAGAGACACCGCCTTCTCTACAAGAAGCCCAGACATGGCTGGAAGCGGCTGGGGGGGGGGGGGGGGGGGTGGGTACCGGTCCCCTTCTGCGGCTTCAGCTGAAATAAATCTGCCTTTTAAAGTAAAACTACCCCTGGCCGACTTGGGAAAAGTCAGCTCAGGGCTGCCTAAAATCCTCAGGCTACTTTTTTGTTTTAAGTAGCCTCCATGCTCAACGTGGAGCCCAGCGCAGGGCTTGAACTCACAACACTGAGATCAAGACCTGAGTTGAGATCAAGAGGTGGATGCTTAACCGACTGAACCCCCCAGGCCCCTGTCCTCATGCTACTTTAAAAAGGGAAAGTGAACTATATCCTGTGTACATCTAAAATAACAAGGAATAGAAAGAAGTTTCTCCTACTCCTTGGAAAGAGGAAAAGAGCACAGCTTTGTTACTGAATGTGGTCCCTATGGGGCACATGGCACACACTGTTTCATACCACCTCTTTTTTTTTTTTTTTTTTAAGTTTATTTTGAGAGAGAGAGAGAGAAAGTGAGAGTAGGGGAGGGGTAGAGAGCGATGAAGAGAGAGACAGAATCTGACAGTGCAGAGCCCTATGCGGGGCTCAAATCCATGAACCGCACAATCATGACCTGAGCCAAAGTCGGATGCTTAACCGACTGAGCCACCCAGGCGCCTGTTTCATACCATCTTAAAACAACACTGCTCTCTTCTGTAATGCCTACATTTTGCAGATAAGGATCCTGGCCCCAAGAAGCTACCCACATGTCCCATGTCAGGGCTCAAGAAGTAGCTTTAATCCAAGTCTCTCTGACTCCCAAGCCAGCGTTCCTTCCATGTGTGGAAGGACCAATGGGATTCCCAAAACCAAGCATAGGGGGAAATGCTTTCTTCTCAGATCAAAACCTCCAAGTTTCCTACAGAGAGCAAAAATCCCGGGGACGAGCAACCCTCAGCTTTAATATGTCTCATTTCTAGACCTCTCTGTCATGCTCCAGCATCTGCATGAGCACAATCTTCCTGCAACTCTGTTGGGGAGGGGGACGGAGGCACACAAACACCTGAGTGGTCTTGAGCCCCATCTGTAAAAGCCTAACGTCAATTCAGAGAAGTGGGGATGGGAAACTGAGAGCAAAGTTCTGAGACACCAGGATGCCCCTCATTCAGTCCCAAGGACAGAAATGGCGTTTGACGAACTGCGTCCTGCCTCCAGGATGAAGGCTGCCCTTGGTTTATTGTGAATCCCCATCATGATTCATGTGACCGGAGCATCTTCTCTCGGCAAGGCCATCTGTCACGCCCTGGGCAGCAAAGGGGCAGGGAGTTCCTGTGAGCTCCAGTCAACTGTGTTCTCGCTAAACCACTTGGAGAATATTCCCCATCAGGAGCTCTGGCCCCTGCAACAAAAAGCCAGAAAGCAGGGAACCCGGGCCTGTGGCAGACCACGTAATCACCACCTTCTCCCAAACACCCATTCACACTTTAAGTCACACGATGTTAGTCCTGGAAGGGACCTCAGGGACCATCTCATCCAAACCTTTCATTTCACACTCGTGGAACCTGAGGCTCAAGAGAGCACAAGATGTGCCCAAAGGCAACCCAGCCAATCAGTGCCGAGGGTGGCACGTGGGTCTATGCTCCTCCACTGCACCCATTCATTCTTCCCTTACTCACAGGCCCAGTTTAAGAAGTTCGCTGTAACAGGGGCACATGGGTGGCTCAGTCGGTTAAGTGTTCGACTTCGGCTCAGGTCATGATCTCACGGTTTGTGAGTTCGAGCTCCGCGTCGGGCTCTGTGCTGACAGCTCGAAGCCTGGAGTCTACTTTGGATTCTCTGTCTCTTTCTCTCTCTGCACCCCGCCCCCCTCAAAAATAAACGTTAAAAAAAAAAAAAAAGAATAAGAAATCCTCTCTAACAGTGTTGATTCATAACCTTCTCAGAGTCTTGGATTAGTCAAAGTAGTACACCCCAAATGAACCTATACACAATTCTGCGTAGATTCCAAGGGATTCAAGGGTGCTGTGTTAACAACCTGTCCCTAATAAGAGCAACAAATATGGCTCTACAAGAAGCTGATGGGGGACTGAAGGGGATTCTAAGGTAAAGAGATGGGTGGCCCGGGGAAGAAGCTACATTTGTCTCTCGACTCAACAAGACCACGCACATCACACCTCGAGTCTCACTTTCCCTATCCATAAGTAACCCTGAGCTACCTCACAGAAATGAGGTAAAACACCGGGTCAGGAATGGAAATTCTTCCAAGAGGCGTGGAGGAAGGTAGAGCCAGGCAGGCTCTGGTCTCCTTAGAGCCCCTGAAGCACAAATATTGACCCTGAGTGGTGACAGTGCCACAGATCAGCTCCAAAAGGTTCTGGTCACTACTTAGCTATTACCAGGCTTGCCTGGGGAAAGGTGTAGGGAAGAGAAGACACAGTAATTTGGCTTTCAAGGCAACAGCAGCTCAAATCAGAGGAAACAGAGATAAAAGGGAAAACACTAAGGAATCTGGAAATCAGAGCCCGCACACGACTAGAAGCCCTGCTTGTCCTGCAACTGCACCCTCAGTGAGGCTGTTTCCCCAAGATAACAACGCAGGGTCCAGGATACCTACCAAGATCCTTCGCACAACACCATCTTCTGCTCCGACAGCAACGCAGGCTTTAGAGGTGCCTAAACATTGCCCAGGGCCCCACACTACCTCCTACACCACTGAGTAAGCTGCAGAGAAGCCCCAGAGCCACCAAAGGTGAAGGAAGTCACTCCAGAGCAAGCTTGGGGAAAGGGTGGCAAAGAGACCAGTTTCCCTCCTGATCCTTCTCAGCAGCCCCTTAGCCCCACCATCCACAGGAAAGGACCCAGGGGATGTCAAGGGCACTTGCCTCTTGTGGGGGGGGGGGGCATGCTCTCACTGGACATTTGTGCCTGCTGGTCTCCTTGCCTGGACCGTCCTGGCCTTACCTACCCTCACTGCTTTGTCTCATGAACTCCTCCCAACTCCCTCGGGAGATTCTCAGGCATGTCCCTTTATTATCATTCTCGTGGTACCAACATCTGCCCTGAACAGTATGCCCAGAGTCATGACTTTACATTTTAGGTCTTTCCCCCATGACCCCCCGGGGGGCTCTGTGAGGGCAGGGCAGGTGTCTGTTTTCGTTTACTGTTATATTCTCAACACCAAGCACTCCAGTTGACACACAAAGAAGAAGCATCATCTTTGTGCGAAGACGGCCACGCCCAGGGGAAAATGGACAAGCAAGGTTCCCAGGCAAAGTTAAAGAACTGAGGTCTGCAACCCAGACCTCCTGGCCTCACCCGCTTCTTCTGCTGAGTCGTGTTCACCTGGCTGGTTGGTTGCTTCGTCTCAGCCTCATCCACGTATGTCTTCATTTTGACTCGCAGAACATGTCTCTGTGTTCATGCAAAATGCTACCCATCAGCTGAACAGAATACTCTGGTACATGCCTGGTGGCTGCTAGCTAACCTTAGCTATTGCCTCCTACAACCAAAATGACCCAATTCATTAAGCACTGATATGCTTTTGCCAGGAAAAAAAATCCTCAAAACATGTCCATCACCCTCCAGTTCCAAAAGAAGGAGCTTGAGGAAAGAACCACAAAGAACAGAAATGGGAAGAAAAATGGAGAGAGAGCCAGCAGCACCCGAGCCAGGTACTGTTGGAAGTATCTCACTGGGGATGCATTCCTGAGGCATAAAAAAAGGCATTTATGCACCTCTTATAAAGGACTGGGAACTGGGCTCTCTAGCCCATACTTTGCTGCCTCCCAGACCCATCCTGGGGATGTTTTATAGTTTATTTTATGCTCTTATAGGAAAAACTGCTGTTATGGCCACTCTTCATCCTTTTGTAGGCAAGTCCTTCCTGCCACATTGCTCTTGGCCAGGATCCCTGTGCCCTACTTGCTTCTTCCATTCCTTCTTTCCTGCGCATAGGAACGCGCTCTACCTCAGCGTACAGGAGGAAGGGCACCAGAGAGTGGAATCCAGTGGGTCAGACCATTCCACAAGCCTTGCAGCTGGCATGCTGTCAGTCTGGAGAAATCCTCCCCAGGAAACACAGTCGGGGCTGTGGCCAGTGTCCAGTCCAGGTGTAAACCAGGGCTTAGATGTTACAGCCTGCCTGAGGTCAAGGGCAAGACAGAAGCTCTGTCCCCCTGACTCTTCCAAAGAAAGCAAGTCTTCGGCTTCCTTATCTTGTCAACTCCGGAGAGAAGGCTGAAGAAGGGCACCAAGTGCAACTGAGCAGAGACACCAGAGGGAGAGGTGCTACTCAGGCCTTGAGTCGCAGGGGGAGCAGCCAATCAAACTCAACAAAACTAGAACTGAGACTGTAAGGAGCACAAAAGGGGATTCACAAGTTGGGAACACAAGGATCGCTGAGGTTGGATGGAACGGACTGGCAGTGGATGCAGGCAGCACAGGGGCGGGGGGAGGGGGGGCGGCCTGCTCCAGCAGTATCCAGCAGCCCACAACTAGCTGCAGTGGAGACACTGGCCAGTGGATTATTCGGGGCTGGCATCCAGGAAGGGTGCAGGGAAAGAAGAGGGTAGAGGCACTGGAGGACGGCAACAAATACACGGCGAGAATACCACCCTCGGCGCCGGAAACGATGGCGAACTCGGACATTAGGAAGGGGGTGAGGGCCTGGAGATCACACGGAGGATGAAAAGCGACATCTGTACCAGGGAGGCAGGAGGGGCGTCCTTTGACAAGAGAAGCGGAAGCTTTACATTTTGAGATCCTGTAAGCAGGCCAGTTCAAGTGATACTGCGCTCGCTCATTTATTCACTCATTCATGTACCTGGGAAGCTAAAGACACAAAATCCGTTTGGAGGCAGAGCGGATGTTCCTGAAATCATCGCCAACATAAAGAGGCCAGGGGATGCAGGCTGGCAGCCGGCTACAGGCCAGCAGTGCTTTGTTCTATTTTTCAACGGCCTGCGCTGGATGGAGCACGCACTCCCTTCATCATTCCCACCAAGCCCTATAGCTTCACACCAGCGGCTTCACAGACGTACTGACCCTGGAAGACATCTGAGCTTGCCACGCTAATATCCTCTACGTGCTCTCAGGTAGCGTGTGTTCAGCACGAGGCGACTACTTAGCAATGACCACAGTGATGGACTGTCGGGAGGAAGCGGCCAGGTTTGCGCTGAGCACAGGAAAATGGGTAAGGTTTGGACCGGCAGAGACACGAGGCAAGGCCACCCCGGGAAGCAAGGTTATTCCCATGGCAAGGGTGTAATGAGGCCTCAGTGGCCCGGAAGCACAGAGTGTATTCCAGGGGAAAGAGGAAACCAGCTTGGCTTAAGGGGAAAGTGCCTTTAGAGGAAGAGAGAGATAAAGGCAGCAAAGACCTCATGAGAAGTTTCGGGTGACATCCAAACCAAAGAAGGCGGGTGTGGTTAGTCCCAACCAAATGCAGTCCACCACTCACCTCTGGTTTTCAGCTATGAAGCTAAGAGTAAATTGATCAGCTCTTAATGAAATGTGGCTGCTATGGCTCTATGAGTAGGACAGCAATAGCATTCCTAATTCTATAAAACCAAAGCACTATAGGGCCACGTGAAGCAATTCAGCGAGACGCCCCAGCCGCCCAAAAGCAGTGTGCCAGCAACAGCGTGGTGACTGGGAACACAAGCTGAGGGGTCAGGCCTGGGTACTAAGTCTGCTCTTAGCACTGGAGGTGAGATCCTAGAGAAATGGATGACTCCTTGGAGCCTCAGTTTCCTCATCTGTAAAATAAAGACATTCATAGTCTTTACTCTGCAGGGTTGCTGTAAGAATTAAAACAGAATCTACATGAAATGCTCAGACAGTGCCTGACCTAAAGAGAGCACTCATTTTATATATAATATATATATATATATATGTATATATATATATATATATATATTTTTTTTTTTTTTTTTTTTTTTTTTTGAGAGAGAGAGAGCGAGTGCATGCACTTGTGGGGGAGGGACACAGAGAGACAGAATCCCAAGCACGCTCCACGCTGTCTGCGCAGAACCCGGCAAGGGGCTCAAACTCACAAAACCATGAGATCATGACCTGAACCCAAATCAAGAGTCAGACACTTAACCAACTGAGCCACCCAGGTGCCCCAATCGCATCAGTTATATTATTATTGTTACTGTTATTATTAAGGGTTTGGTTTAGTTAATACAGCATATCTAAGTAGCAGAAGACTGTGCAACCTTTAAATACCTTGTGGTGGAAGAATATTTATTTACGTAACAAGTCACGACCCGCTGACAAGGAGGGCAGCATGAAAGCATGCTACATGGTTATTAGGATTTCCTGTGTATGATTCTGGGTAAAAAACACACATAAATGCAAAAACTGGAAAAACTGCTTTACCTCTATGTTTTTCTGTGTTTTCTAAGAGGAGGAAAGAAGTGATTTAATAACAAAAGTAATAACACAACCTTCACTTTGGGCAAGGCTTTTCAATGTCCAAAGCTTTTTCCTATGATCTCATTTTTACACTAATGTAAGCTTGAATGACCGCTATTAAACTGCTATTCTGCCAAATGCCTGTAAGCCAAAATCCAGAAATCCATCTCCTTACCCCCAAAAGGGCAATCTTTCCACTAAAAGACCATCTTTCACTGACACCTTTGCTAACCATCAAGTCTCTGGTTTTCCCCAGTGGATGGAGCAGAGACACAAATCCAATTATACAGCCAAGGTTTTCTGCAAGTAGTTTAAGAAGGGATGTTTAAGTTAATGATACAATATGGTAAAGTAGTATAAACCATTAGTTAAATCGGGGGACTGAGCCACACGTCCCAAGGCCTGGCTAACCTTGTTTGGCTCTATGATGCTTAATATCTGAAGTAATAGTTCTTCCCAATGCATGTCCCACATTAAGATGCCATGGTAAGACCGCCAGCTGCTTCCACCACCGGCCTCCCCTGGCAGCAGACCCTGATTACTAGCTGGGCTCGCTGCCACCCAGATTAAAGCCCTGCCTCTCCCAGCCTCCTCTGCGCCAGCCATGGCTATATGATTACATTCTGGCCAATTAATGCAAGCAGATGTGTCTTGCTGGACTTCTGGGAGGTTCATGGGAGCCAACTCAGTGTCAGGAGCACCTTTTTCTGGGCTTCTGCTTTTTGTCCCCCTTCAGGCCTGTTACTTGGACCAAATAACTGGCATTTCAGCAGCCATCTTAGACCATAAGGCAAGCCTAAGGATGCAACCCACGTACTGGGCTGCAGTGAAAAATAGGAGCCTGGGTCCCTGACGACACTGTGGTGTTCTTAACCCTGCAGACCTCTTTTCAAAGACAAATGAATGTATACTTTGTTTTAGCCACTGATATTTTGGTTTTTAGGTGATGCGCAGCCAACCCTAAACTTATTGAGGATTATGGACCAATATAGGATGCTACACATGTTCCATTGCCAGTTAACAGCACGTGACTTTTAAAAGTAGGTGACTAGGATAATAAAGCATTTTAATAAATCACCTTTTTCCTGAATCTTTTGTAACATATGTTTATCACCAACTACTTTCCTTTTTCCACAAAGACAGCCCCAATATATACATTCTCTTTTCTCTAGTGGTTCTAAGTCAACTAACACGTAGGATTCATAGCATTCTGCCCTCACATGACAGCGACCAAAATCCAACTCTCTGGAACCAAGAAAAAAACAGGCCAGTGTATCCAGGTCTGCAAAAACACTAAGTTCTGACTCTCCAACTGGTGGGTAAAAACTAGCACAACATTATTTTAAATGATTAAAATGATTTTCAAGTCACGCCCACAGAGCAATGGAGTAAAAACAACAACGCCATCAAGGCTCATATTGGATTTATACAGTCCCGGCAAACAGCCACCACAGACAAATTTCAAGAAGCTACCCCAGCTCCCATGAGAGATACACAGCAGACATCAATATCAGCACCAACCACACAGCCCAATGGACTATGCACGTTTCTGGGCATCTGTTACTGTGAGGAGGTCAAGGGTCATACTGCCCCATGTAAGTCCAACTCTCGTCACGGCATAGTACACCTGAGGGCTCCACCTTGGCAATCCTAAAGCCCCCTAAAGACAAAGAAAGACCAGGGTTTTGTCTCTCAGATGACAGAATGGCATTGAGGTCTCTTGCCATCTCCTGCAACAAGTAAACTTTTCCTTCACAAGAACCTAGACTTCCATACATAATCTCACAAAAGGTAAATCCTTGTGTTTAGCTTAAATTACACCCAAGTTTGAAACTTCTTGGAGGAAATGATTGACTTTTACAGTTCCATCATCCTAGCCCAAGTTTTTAAGATTAGAGCACTTTGCCTACTTCTCCCAGCATGATAAGAAAAAATAAAGTTCACTTTCTACATTACATTTTCTACCAACTCATCTGCTTATTCTTACCCCATCATCCAAAGCAAAGTCTAGGCAGAAATGTGAAAAGGGTCACCAAAAGTTTTAGCTTATTTAAACATTTACAGAACAGAATTTGAGAGGAGGGATGAGAATAATCGTATTTTATTTTATGGAACTTAAATCCCTTACATGCATTATATCTAATGTTCCATGCTTTTGCAAGGATGAATTTTTCTATTGTTAAGGGTGAAGAAGGCTCAGGTAGAAGAGATAAGGGTAAGAAAGGCTATCTTAAAGTAAATTAGAAAATATATATTGGGGTGTGTGTGTATTTACTTTAAGGGTAAGAAAGTCTATTTTAAAGTAAATTGGAAAATATATATTTGTGTGTGTGTGTATTTACTTTAAAAACATTTAGAAGGATAGGTCAAATGTAATACTTATGCTTCCTGAAGGAAAACATTATGGGTTACCTTTCTCTCTCTCTCTCTCTCTTTCTTTTTTATCTACACTTACTAACTTTTGTACAACAAAAACATGCATTACTTATATAATTTTACTTATTATTTTAAAAAATTTAAAAAGTATTTAAAAAAAAATTTTTTTTTAACGTTTATTTATTTTTGAGACAGAGAGAGACAGAGCATGAATGGGGGAGGGGCAGAGAGAGAGGGAGACACAGAATCGGAAGCAGGCTCCAGGCTCTGAGCCATCAGCCCAGAGCCCGATGCGGGGCTCGAACTCACGGACCGCGAGATCGTGACCTGAGCCGAAGTCGGACGTTCAACCGACTGAGCCACCCAGGCGCCCCAAAAAGTATTTTTTAAAGTAAACAGATTCACAGTAGTATTAACAGAAAAATAAACCACACCTGGAACAGCTCGGAACAAAGTCTGAAGGATTTCTGGGCTCAATGCTGAAGAAGACAGAGAGCAAAGTTCCAGGGACCCACACCAGTCTCCAAAACCCTAACTCCCTCCTCTCTGGACAAGATGCTCAAAGTGATTTATATACCATTTAACAAATTTTATCCTCTACACCACACAGTTCAGGCAAGAGAGAGCACGAATCACCACACAAAAGCAGCATAGTCCCAGCACCTGCCGATTCTGCCAAGGAGACTGGTTTCTACCAACTTACCATGTAATTATGTCTAACACTTGCTTTACAATCCAGTTTATGGATTCTGGATATTTAATAAACAGTTACTACTCAGTTCCCTGCTATTAAACACTAGGTAGTTACAACAATTAATTAATAATACCCGTAGGCTATCAGGAGTCCATAATACTACCAGCTGGTCATGCTCTCCCGGTTGACATTATCATCTGGATCGGCCTCGCAGCTCAAAGAACATGCTTCTTTTTCCTTATGGCCCCTTCCCTAGTGGGTACCTCAAATTGGGGTGCTCAGGCAGAATGCATGCAGGCAATATATATTTGCATTACCTGCTGTTCCTCCAAAGGGGAAAACCCCTTTTGTAATTACAGACACACTTCCCTCAAGTGGAAAAATAAAGCTATGTACATATGTGGATTTTTGCACAGCATATCAGGATTATACACTGCCAACCTTGCCTGCTAGTATGAGCTCAAAATTATCCCAACCCCCTGAGCTGCCTCATTCTTCTTTTCCTATACTAATTTTTCCTGGCACTCATTGTACCCCTACATCTCAACTCAAGGATGGGATGGTTTTAAGCAAGGAATTTCACTGCCCACTGAGATTCCATTAGGAATCCACTCCCACCAAGCCATGGACTGAGTATAAAAAGTGTTCTTGAGCCCTCCAGCCCCACCTCTTCATACTCACTGTTACTGGACTTAAGGTCGCGGTGGATGATGGGGACAATTGCCTCATCATGTAAGTAGTTCATCCCTCTGGCAATCTGCACAGCCCAGTTCACCAGGATGTCCGGGGGAATCCTTTTCCCAGATAACACTCTATTCAAAGGCCCTCCACGTGCAAACTCCATGACCAAGCAGAGGTTGGGTTCCTTCAGACACACACCCCTAAGGGCAATGATGTTGGGGTGCTTCAGCATGGCAAAGAGCTTGGCCTCCTGGCGAACATTCTCTATGGTTTGGCTGATGTCCTCATCGGGGTCGTGGCGAGCTGCTTTCACGGCAACCTCATCCCCTATCCAGAAAGCACGATAGACCTTCCCAAAGCCCCCGATGCCAATAATCTCTTCCAGGGTTAGCTCCGCAAAATCAATCTCTAACACTGAGAAAGAAAAGAAAAAAAGAAGTCAAAAACATTCTGAAAACACCCTTGAATCACCCATTTACCTGGAGGGTTAACAGCAAGTTGTCTGTTCACTTGGCTTTTTTGTCTCCCCACTGTAAGGAAAACTCCAAAAGGGCAGGAAATGTTAACCTCTTGCATTATTCTTAATGACTAGCACATAGCAGGCATTCAACAAATATTCATGTAATAATTTCTCTTTGGGACATCATACAGAATGTCATACCAAGACAAACCATTTTAACTGAAGGGAACACAGAAGGAGATCGTTTTACTGTGTACTAGATGAGGAGAAGCGTACAACCCAGTGACAAGGCAGCCACACAACAACCAAACCACGGTGTGAAAAGAACCTTTAGAGCAGTATAATCAGATCAGGAAAAACACCAACTCCCACTGCAGGACAAGGATTAAGAGGGTGAGTGGGAAAGGATTCTCAGGGAAAGCAACATTGGGAATGCACCCTAAAGAATGAGTCTGCTAGAGGGGAGCACCTGGCTGGCTCAGTCAGTAGAACATGCAACTCGTGACCTCGGGGTTATGAGTTTGAGCCCCATATTGGGTGTAGAGATCACTTAAAAATAAAATCTTAGGGGCGCCTGGGTGGCGCAGTCGGTTAAGCGTCCGACTTCAGCCAGGTCACGATCTCGCGGTCCGTGAGTTCGAGCCCCGTGTCGGGCTCTGGGCTGATGGCTCGGAGCCTGGAGCCTGTTTCAGATTCTGTGTTTCCCTCTCTCTCTGCCCCTCTCCCGTTCATGCTCTGTCTCTCTCTGTCCCAAAAATAAATTAAAAATGTTGAAAAAAAAATTTTAAAAATAAAATCTTAGAAAATGAGTGGGAGGGATCCCATCAGGCAGTGAAGATCAGGGGTGGGAGAAGGACAATCCAAGCAAAGGGAAGGTCACGAGCAAGAACATGGGGCATGAGAGTATATGGCATATTAAGAACTGTAGGGAGTCCAGTATGGCTGCATTAGATGCATTAGGATATAAAATGAGGCTCAAAGTGTTGTTGGGGTCACCTAGGCTGTGAAATGTTTTAAAAGTCATTCTGAGAGGCTTGAACTTCACACTGTGAATGATAGGACTAGTGCATTTTTAAGTAGAGGAGTGCTTTTAGACTGGGACTTAGAAAGGACATCGACTCTGGCAGCCATGGGGACTATAACCTGGCGGATGGGGAGCCTACTGCAAAAAGGTACCACTAAGGAGGCCACTGAAGTAACCCAGGCATGCAAACACCAAGGTCTGAATAGCAGCAACAGTGAAGACAGAGAGTGTGCAGTAAACTGGGAGGATATTTTCAAAACGCGGTTCTACCAGGACCTGGTGACTAGGATATGTGGGAAAGGAGCCTCCCAGGAGACATCTTACTCCAGAAGTCACCTGCTCCACAGCTCTATCCTGATTCTCCCAGTACCACACCCAACCACTCATCTTCTTTCCAATGCAGAGTTTGAATCTAGGGTACCTGATTATATCTTCTGCTCTGTTTGGAAAGGCTTCCATGGATAGATAATAATAGCTATCAGTGATTATAAATCTTGAGCTAGATAAGGTGTTGCTATATGAGTAAAGTGCTATTTTATGTTTCTCTCATGAAAACCCTGTGCTGTGTCTTCTCAGTTTGTCTTTACCTGGCTGACTCATATTCAACCCTCAGGTCTCAGCTTAAACAAAATCTCCTAAGGGAACTTTTCCTAACCCTTGCCTCAATGAGGTCAGGCCCCCATCAAACATATCCATAACAGTCTCTGTTTGGCAAGACTCAGCAAGGTTTAATTACTTGTTCAGTGCCTGCTGTCCTGCTAGATTGTGAGATTCACAAGGGCAGATTCTGTCTGCTTTACTCACCACTGTACTCATCCAGCTGAACACTCAGCAGGTAAGTGATAGTCAAGTAAAATGGGGGCAAAATCTAACTCAGTAGGGACTAAACCAAACTCAGACAGACCTGAAAAGTTAAAAAAAAAAAAATGCATTGGACCTCCTGAAACAGAGAAAATAAGGTTGCTAAAAAACAAAACAAAACAAAACAAAACAAAAAAAAAAAGAAGAAAACAAAGATACATTTCTGAACTTTTGGCAAGATCAGAAGAGGAAATGCCCACTGCTGTTCTCTTCCTTCCTCAGCTAGCTCCAGGATGCCTCCATCTTCCACTCAGATGCTGGCAGTCCTCAAACCTCTATTCTCCCTGAATTAGAGTATTCCTAGCCTATCTAGGGCTAACATTCATTTGTAGTTTACAATGCAACTGGCAGTCTGCACAAAGGAATACAAAAAGTTATACAGAAGGTATAGCCCATCTTGAACCAAAAGTTTCAGCTGTTCAAGCTTTTCATCCCAATCTGGCACTCTTCTTGAAGAATCAATGGTGTGGCTGGTCCTGCAGACAAACAATCAACATCTACAATTCTCTACATGATCTTTCAGAGGCCCGAAAGTTAAGAACTACATTTCCCAGACTCCCTTACCGCTACTGTTCTGCTTCTGCCAATTAGATGCACAAGATAGGGAAGGTAGAAGTGAGATGGACACCATATTCTTGCTTTTCTCCTGGCAAGCATGGCTGTGGAGAAGTAGGATTTTCCTGCATGTCAGCCATTAGCTCTGGGCAGATGGAGAAAGGAATGTCGTAAAGTCAAGTGGTTGCCTAATCTCTGGACAGTAACTACAAGAGGGTGTTCCTAAGATTGACAGCTTCAATGTCACCCCGATTCTGTACGTTTCTAATTAGAGAAGTGGTGGCTTGCCGGGTGGGCCAGGTCTGCAATGTTCTGAGAGTTGTTCCCACAGATCCAGCTAAGAGCCCCTTCTCCCTGCCCTTCCAACATTTCTGTAAGCACTCATTTTCCTGTGCTAACTCACTTTCTGCTTAAAATAGCTTAAATGTTTCTGGGTCCTAAAATGAATCCTGATTACTAATTCTTGTCTTATCTCATTTATATGAATGAGAAAAACATGGGTATATTAAGGGGTTGTTAGAAACTCTTGGAAAGGAGTGCCTGGGTGGCTCTGTGGGTTGAGTGTCCGACTCTTGATTTCGGCTCAGGTCACGATCCTAGGGTCATGGGATTGAGCTCTGCACAGAGCTCTATGCTGAGCATGGAGCCTGCTTAAGATTCTTTCCCCACCCCACCCCCGTGCACCTCTCCCTGACTTGTGTTCTCACTCATACACACACTCTCTTTCTCTCTCCATCTCAAATAAAAGAAAAAAAGAAAAAAGAAAAAGGAAACCCTCTTGGAGAAATATGTAAGTTATGTCAGGACTCTCCTTGGTCATGGAGGGAAGGAACATTCACTTTTCTTTTCTTTTTTTTTTTTTTTAAGATTTTATTCTTAAGTAATCTCTACGCCCAATGTGGGGCTTGAATTCATGACCCTGAGATTGAGTCGCAGGCTCTAATGAGCCAGCCAGGTACCTCAAACATTCACTTTTTCTAACAGCTTCTACACTGATGAAAAGATAGGTCTCTGCAACAAGTTGGCATTTACACATCTTATTTCCTCAACTGAATATCTGAATTTTCCTTAAGGGAATAAACTGTTCAGTATTTTGTTTTATACCCTCCCTTCTTTCCTCTGTTCTGAGGCATAGTTGTAAACACACAGGACGTGTTAAGTACTTATTTAAACGTACAAGGATTTAAAAGAAGGGATTCTGAATCAGGGTGCTGAAAGGACAGCTCCTCAAATGGCATTTCACAGAAGACGGAAAACCTCTGTGGGGAAGGGAAAGTGATAATGTCTCTCTGGTAGAACATAAACTCTCAGGTTCTTGCTAACTAGCTAAGGAAATAGTATGACCAGCCTTCAAGAAAAGTATAGAGCACAGCTTGCAAGCAGATAGAAGACAGAACAGTGAGGACTGGGGGGAGGGTACTTTCTTTTCTCCTCCCTGTGAAGATTCCTTTGGGTAGGAACTAGACCTTCACTGCAGCTGAGAGAATGTGGGGCTCTCCTTTCCCCCTCCAGTCAAGACCTGGTTTTAAGTAAAAATCAGGTCAAGTCACATTCAGTACATTTTTCAGTTTCTGTGGATGGATATTTTCAGGAATATCAAGAACAAAACCTTATTTCTTTCGTTTTTGCAGTCAAGATGTTATTCTCTCTCAATTGTATTCTTGGAAACTAAATGTATAGGCACATTCTGGTGGGTTTGGGCGAGTGAATGGTACACACGTGACTCATTTAAAAATCCCAAGTATGCCTGAAAATACGTTCTTATGTTTCTAGTAGATGTAAGAAAAAAATGTAAATTAGTAATAACCTTAATTTATACCCTGCTTGAAAACAGACACAATCCTCCTATAAAGAAACTGTTTTTTTTTTTTAAATAACCTAGGGCTATTTATCTCTCATGATGATAAATTTGGAACTGTACATTTTTCCTCTTTCGCTAAAAAAAAAAAAAGATGAATGAGTTCCTAGGTTATTTGTATTTGTCAGCTCCATGGAAAGCTAAACTTTCATATCTACATTGGTGGGGATAACTGCACTATGTAAATATTAGATGATTTCTAGTATCACTATTTTTTTAAAATTTGTCACAAGGTTTGGTAACTTCCCCTCTTTTGTTTTGAATGAAGTTTGAAACAAAATTTTCAGTTTGAAAAGCAATATTTGAAACTAAAACTGAACATTATTACTTAACTGAGTGTCTGCTGTTCTTAATCTAATGTCACAATTCATGCTTCAAAGGAGAAATTCAAAAGGGTAACTGGGGAAAAGCTGTCAGTGGCTCAATTTTATTCCAAGTCTTTGGAGACAAGGTTGCCAATCACCTTTATTTTCTGAGTGACACTAACTGAACTGGTGGACACAGGAGACCCATCAGAGCACCTGTTAGCAACTTCCCATGTTCACTTTACCAAAGCACTGCACTGAAATGATGTATTTACATCACCAATCTCCCTCAGGCATGACTTACAAGCACCTCCTAATCTTATTATTTCTTTATCTCTTGGTATTTAACACAGTATCCATCTTTCACAAGGCACTCTAATTGGTTTTTGGATGAAATTAAACTTTCTGAATTATCAAGAATTAATCCCATTCAAGTTCAGAACTCGTGGTGAGACTAAATAAGTTACCAGGACCTTCAAAAATCATGTTCTTCAAGTCAGTTCTTTTAAGAAGCACAAAGTACTCCCTACTTTCTCATCATCTGAATTCTACATACAGGAATCTAGTCTACCCAAGGTAACTTTTGTTAAAGATTAAGTCCTGGCTCTGTGCTGTCAGTTCAGAGCCTGGAGCTTGCTTAGGATTCTGTCTCTCTCGCTCTCTCTGCCCCTCCCCCACTCACGCTCTGTCTCTATCAAAAAATGAAGAAAGGATAAAAAAAATTTTTTTTAAGATTAAGTCCTGGGCACCTAATGGAGGAGCTGCTAATGTAGCACACTGTGGACACATCTGGTGTTCCGCAGATGAGTTCTTCCAGCCCAAGTCATATTCACTCTTGACTGCTCGACAGCTGGAAGTACAGACATTAAAGAAACTGAGTCCCTGCTCAGGAGCCTCACATAGCTCTCCTACTCTGACATTAGCTGTAAAAAAAAAAAAAAAAAAAAAAAAAAAAATCACAAGAAGTCACCCACAAAGAAACTCACAATTTGACTTCTGTTTAAAACTACACTGTGTCTAATATGCCAGGCCATTCTTCCAATATCTCTTCCAATATGTGACCATGTTCACCTTCAACACTATTTCAGACCCATATGCTAGGACCCTTAGCCTACACCTTCCCAGTACTACAGGCAAAAAGATTTAACAGTCAGAAACAATTTAAAGTCATTTGTCCCCTCCAGGCTTTATATAGATCAAATTGTAGAAACACGAAGTTTTAAATTGAATGAGAGGGAGATAAAAACAAAGGGAACTAAGGATTTGAACATCAATTTTATAGTCAAAACACCAATAAAAAAAGAGAACAGAAAAATAAGGAAAGAGGTTGTGACTTTCATATTAAGTGATGTTATTTTATAAACATCTTAAATAAAGTAACACAATTCTTCAGGTGAAAATAAGTTATAGCACCAGAAAGATAAATGGTTTGTTTGTTTCAGAAAGATAAATGTTACGAATGAAATTTAAAAATTCGATGCCTGAAGTTGGCCCTTGGAATGATTTTTTTAATTGACTAAAATGCAAAGTATACAAAATCTGGAATAAACAATAATAAATATGTGTTAACAAAACCTGTATTAGCAAGAAATTATGAGAACCCTCAAATATAAAACAGTGTAAACTGCACAGAAGATATTTACATCTTTCTTCTAAAACCACCTAGCAGAACTGATTAAGGGATTCTAATGGCAATTTAACTCCTTTAAAACAAAACAAAACAAAACAAAACAGGGAATTTTATTGCAGGGTGTGGAACAGGGGGCTCCTGGGAAACTGATGAAAACCAGGACACTGGAAGAAAGGCCCTGGGAGGGACCCGTGGGCATGGTCCGCTTGAGATTTGGCAAATACCAAATATAGGCAAGGATCTAGGATGAGAAGAAAGGAGAAATGTATTATGTGAACAGCCTGGGTGTCAAGAGACTGGGATTTAGCCACTCTCACGGGGGAAGATCTTTTTCCCTCTCTAATCATTTCTCACCCCATCACCTGCTTCTCCACACACTAGACCCTTCTCAGTGAGACTCCTAAAGGTACAACTTCTGAGATACATGATTGCGATCCAAGAAATAGGCAAGACGTTTCAAAGACACTTCCGACCCGAGTTCACACAGGCTTCCGGGACTTGAGAGCCGGCCCAGCCAGCCCTGCGGGAGACACCCCCATCTGCTCCCTAGCAAATGCCTTGAAGGGGCGGGGACAGGCGGCAGAAGAGGTCAGGAAGGTCCCTGATTTGGGGACTAAGGTTAGGACAGAAACTACCAGCTGGCCTGAAATCCTTCCACAGTTGGGGGGACCGGGGAGTGGGAAATGGGGAGATTCTCACGCTGGGGCTTCAGGATGTGGAAAGCAGACGCTGCCGCTGAGGTGGTCAGATGAAGGTTAAGGAGCCCGAGCGCCTGAGGTTCCAGGCAAGGCCTGCGGCATCTCTACCTTACCCATCGCACCCACCAAAGCCCCTACAGCGCGAGCGCGCGCGCACACACCCACCCGCGGGTCAATCATTCCCCACCCGTTACGAGACCACCCCTAGGCCTCCAGCCCCCCCTCCCCGCCCGGCCCCGCGGCCCCGCCTTCGCCTTACACTGAATGGGCGGGTAGCAACTGGGGTCCTCGCCGCCGTGCTGGCAACGACTGGAGAAGGCGCTGCGCGGGGTCACGTAGTTGCTGGGGAAGATGCCCACCCGCTGGTTCAGCTGCCCGGTCCACCAGCCCTCGTCGCCGGACACCTGCGAGTCCTTGGACAGCACCTCCACCACGTCGCCCAGCCGCAGGGTCAGCTCGTCCTCGCCTGCAGCCTCGTACTCGAACACCGCCGTCCAGTAGGGCAGCGGTGCTTCGGGACCCAGCTCCCCGGGGGCCGCCGCCGCCTCCTCCTCCTCTTCCTCCTCCTCCTCGGCCGCGGCCCCCGCTCCATCCTCCCCCGGCGGGGCGGCAGCGGCGGCGCTCGCCAGGCAGCCGAGAAGCGCTCTGGAGGGCTCCATGGAGCGGCCGATCCATAGGGTGCGGGGCTGCCGCCGCCCGCAGGAACCGCCGCCGCCTATTGTTCATGCGGCTCCGCAGAGCTGGGGGGACCCCCCTCCCCCGACGGCGGCCGCAGGTAGGGCCCGGGCTGGCGGGGCGGGGAGAGCCGGCTCGCTGGGGCTGGCGCGGAGCGGCGACAAGTGCGCCGAGCGCGAGTGCTCACCGCGGCATGGGGGCGCGGCGGGCCCGAGCCCCCGCCTTCGCGCTCGCCCCCCCGGGGCGGCCTGGCCACCTCCGCCGCGGGTACCTGCTCGCGCAGCCGGTGCCCGCCGCCGCCCGCTGGCCGCCGCTCCCCTTTCCGCGCCGCGCCCCGCCCCCAGCGCCGCCCGCACGCCCGGGACCACCTGACGCGGACCTGGCTCCGCCCCAGCCCTGCGGACCCGAAGGGGCGGGGCCGCCCGGCACCGGGCCCACCCCCCCACGCCAGCCCGCCCTCCCATTGGCCGCGGCCGACCGTCCGCAGGTTCCTCCCGCCTGCCACCCGCCCGCCCCTCTCCACCCCCGGCGCCTACGTGTCCCTCCCCCGAGGCCCCGCCCCCTTTTGCGGGCTCTCATTCTCAACCCCAGGTCGACCCATTTCCCTCTCCCATTGGCCCGCGGCGGCTCCAACCATTGGTCCGCGCTACCTGTCCATTTCTTGCGAGAGTTCAACACCTCCTGGCTGGAGGAGGCTGCGGCCTCATTGGGTGCATGCGGAGGGATGGGTGGACCCAGAAAGGTAAGGCCGAACCTCCATTCAGACCAAAAAGGCTGTAGGAGGCTGCGCCCTTTGTTTGCTGGCGTAGGGCAGGGGCCCCGTTGGCCAGCACCTGTGCTCTTGATCCTCAAGTGAGCTTTTGAGAGGGGGCAGAGGAAGAGAGCTGGGTTGTACACCTCCCCGCCCAGAGCCCTTTCTTCTCTAGCTCCCTCCTGCAGTTGGGTTCTCCCCGCTCTTGGATGTGCGTCTGCCCCTGTCCAACCAGGTGGATCAGCTTCCGCTCCCAGCCCCACTCCCACCCAGGAAACCTTTAATCTCTATAAGGCCTTTAGGCCCATTGGAACGTTCTTTAGAAGCACTCTTAAAACTACAGTTCCCGCCCTTTTCACACAGTTCCCGCCTTTGTAAGAGATTCCAATCTTTTTAGAATTGGCACTTTTTAGAATTCAGAGAGAATGAATGAGAGACCACCTTACTGGGGCTTCAAACCGAGGCCGGAAAGCTCAGTTTGAAAACTATCCGTGAAGAGAGGGCTTGGCCTCTCTGAAGAGACTCGGTTTTTCTACTTTTGCTCGAATGAATTGCACCTCAGATCGTGCTGATCTCTAGAAATCAGATTAAGAACCAAAGTAGAATATACACACGGGCCAATGCTACAGTTCATGATCAAGGACCAACCTTTTCCTACATCTTTTTCTTATCCTCCATTTCTCAAACATTAGGAAAGAGTGAGGTAAGTGGCCCTGAATACTTCCTCTTTGTTGTAATCCTATCATAGTAATGTAGATTTCCAAGGAGAAAGTTTTCTGACATTTCAAAACAAGTCAGCGCTAAAAGGTCCAGCTCAATCTCTACCAAACTGTGTACCCTTTTCCCTGATCAGTGGCACGAGTAAATACAATTTGCTTGGCAAGAGTTGGTGCTTCACTGCGTATTTTCCGTTTAGTTTTAGCTGGAGGTTGATTGTTAGACGAGCTGGAGACAGTGGAACAATCTGTAAAGGTAATCAGGGCCGGCATCTTCAGCCCTGTCCCAACTAGCTGCATGATCGTGGGCAAGTACTTAACACTGTAGTTCAGCCTGCTCATCCTTTAAGTGAGGGGGACCAACTTGAAGATCTGTGTTCTTGTAGGCCCCACATTCTGTAGTTTTCATAAAAGTATGGCTACACTGTATACCTAGGCATCCCACACATTGGAAGTCTTGGAACTTCTGAAGAGCATCCAGGGTAGGTCTTGAGGAAGGACTTCTGAGGAAACACCATAAAACAATGTTCAGCTTCTTATCTGAACATCGGACTGGAAAAGATATGGATGAGTCCTTGAGTAAATTTGCTGGGTTTTGTTCAACCTCGAACAAACTATTCCACCTTCAAGCAGAAGAGCAGGAAAGTGGGGGCGGGGGGCGGGGGTAGATGTATTCGGTTTTAAAAAAAAAAGACCATAAGAAAAAAGATTTTTCCTGATAATCTTGGAGGGAAAATAAATTTTTCCTAGACACACACACAGAGAAATAGAAACAGAAACAACTAGGAAGATAGAAAGCTGTCAGTGGTAGATCTCTTTCAAGTAGTAGGATTTTTAAAAAAATTTTTTTTTTAATGTTTATTCATTTTAGAGACAGAGAGAGACAGAGCATGAATGGGGGAAGGTCAGAGAGAGAGGGAGACACAGAATCCGAAACAGGCTCCAGGCTCCGAGCTGTCAGCACAGAGCCCGACGCGGGGCTCGAACCCACGGAGCGCGAGATCATGACCTGAGCCGAAGTCGGTCGCCCAACCGACTGAGCCACCCAGGTGCCCCTCAAGTAGTAGGATTTTTGACGTGGTTTTAGAGTGGTGGGCATCCGGAGCTGACGGCCAAGAAAGAATTCTTGAGACATCTTTGGTGCAAAAAGGTGATTTCATTAAAGCACGGGGACAGGACCCATGGGCAGAAAGAGCTGCACTGGGGTTCTGATGGGTGACTGATTATATACCTTCAGGCTGGGAGGGGGTTGGGGATATTGAAAGTCTAAGGAATTTTGGATGCAAGGTTTCCAGGACTTTGAGGGGGCTAGCTGTTGTTAGGAAAATGTTATTTATTATTGTCTAATAAAACTTTAGTCATGAGACCCTTAAGATATATATCAGTGAGGCATATGCTTGGAGGATGATTGCCAACATATATCTTGAGGGCGGCAGTAAAGATAAAGGAAGTTTCCAAAGGAATTTTTATATGTCAAAGTAGACTTACAGGATTCTGGGGGATCAGGATCACGTTAAGCTAAGATTCCCTTTTGCCCTTAGCAAAGTGTCATCATCGAGGCAGCTGAGCTTCTAGAGGGAGATCACTCTGCCTGTCTCAAGGACTTGTCAATGGGCTGTAGGCCGTAAGGGAATTTAATTTTTCATTTGCCTGTTTCCTACATCATTATGAGTGATTGGGCAATTTTTATTGTCATTTTGTTGATTGGTAATTTTATATGTTTTACTGTAGCTTTTTTGATCTCCACTCTTCTCCCCCACCCCCACCCAGAGAAGAGGGAAAAAAAAGATCCTTGATCCCTCTCAGTAGGAAGAGTCTAACTCCTTATATAATTTAAATCTTTAATACGTAGCATGTGTTTAGGACTTCATGAAGAGTCATTCATCAAACATTTCAAGAAGTCATTCAGTAAATATTTGTCCAATGGATAAGTGCTAGAAATTCAAATGAGGGAAGATCCTTTGGGTTAAAGTTGTGGAGCAGGGTTTCAAGGAAGACGTGGAACTAAAGCCAGTCCTGGAGGGGTAGAGGGTGGAGCAGGGAAGAACCCACACCCAGGAAAAACAGGAGAGTAAGGGCACAGCCACAGAGGCGGGAATGGAATGAGTAGGCTCGTCTGAATGGAATAAAGGATGAGAAGGAACTGAAAATAGGTTGAGACCAGATTCTAGAGAACCTTGTAATTGCTTGAATCATACTAATAATTATTTAGTTGATTATTTGTAATTATTTAATGTCCAGTTTGTTCACCATCAGGATAGAAACCCGTCTGTCTGGTTCTCTACAGTTCGACCAGCACCTCAAGAGTGCCTAGCACATAACTGGCTCTCAGTACCTATTTGTGACTGAATGGCTACCTTGAATACCAAGCTAAGAAGCCTGGCTTCTGTTTAGCAATTAAAAGGCTATCACTGAAAGCTTTTGCACAGAGCTGTGAGGTGATGAAATGTCTCTGTCACCTAGGACCAAGAGATGAGGAATGCGTAAGGAGGTGCTTAAGGTGGGCACTGAAGGATGTATGCAGCTTGATAACGGAGACTAGAAAGCGTGGACGAGGAAATCAATGTAATAGACAGCAGTGGCACAAAATACCAGCCTGCAAAGAGGAGAGAGTGCAGAAAGGGAGTTGTGGGAAGTGAAATTGACCAACTAAAAAACGGGCAGATGGCAAAAGACTTTGAAAGCCGGGTGGAATTACCAAGATTTTACCATTGTTAAGTTCTTGAGGAGAGGTTGACAAATATCACCCAGAAAAGGACCATTTGCTCCACCATACTGAAAAGTATAGCATAAAGCGGGGAGAGAATAATAGCGATCAGCGATGCAAGTTGGCACCAGACTTCTGTCAGATCATGATTTATCCTGGCTCTGTTCATTAAAAACTGTGCGACTTTGGGCAAGGTGCCTGTCTGAGCCTCAGTTTCCTCATTGTTAAATAGGTATAACAATAGAAACTCCTTTTTCTAGAAGCTTATAGGATTAAACGAGACCAGTCATACAAAAGCTCTCAGCATGCTGCTTAGCGCCCACTAAATATTCAGCACGTTTACTTCCTTCTTTGCTCCACTCATCACCCTCAGAAACAGCCTTTCATCACACCCAAGGAAACTGCAGAGGCTTCCTGACTGGGAGTTCAACTATGGTTTTTCCGTCTAAAAAAGAGAAGGGAGGCAAAAGGAAGGAGAAGAGAGAAGGGAGGAAGGATGGGAGAAAAGAAGGAAGGGAGGAGGGATGGAGGTAGGGAGTAAACAGAAGGGGAAAAAAAGCAGACTGATGGTTAAGTCTGGGGCCTTGGACTCTGAGAATCGGAATCCATACTCACTGTTTGCCATTAGGCAAGTTAATCTCCCAGTGTCTCAGATCCCTCTTTAGGAAAGTGGGGATGATAATACTCTCGGGGCACCTGGGTGGCTCTATACATTGAGCGTCTGACTCTTGATTTCAGCTCAGGTCATGATTTCACAGTTTGTGGGACTGAGCCCCACAATCTGTGCTGTCTGTGGTGACAGCGCAGAGCCTGCTTGGGATTCTCTCTCTTCCTCTCTCTTTCTGCCCCTCCACCCGCACTCTCTTCTCTCTCAAAAAAAAAAAAAAATTAAAAAATGTAAGATGTACTTATTTGCTGATCAACGAAGTATGTTATTATAAATGATTATGAAAACATTTAATGATGTGGAAATGTGCTTAATATAATGATAAATGAAAAATGAGTGAAAAAAAAACCCTTTATACTGTTAAAAACATGACAGCAGACCCCAAATGGAGTCACTTATGCTAAGCCCTGTGTCACCAAGTTGAGACTTATTTACAGTTTCGGCCTCTCCCAGAAATGGAGTCTTAATCTGGTCAATGCGAATCACCCAGTCAGCACTCGTGAGGTCTTCTGCCTGATAGACACTGGCCATGCCCTAAAGGAAAGTGATTTTGCTATAACCAATCCACTTGTTGTCCAATTAACTTCCTTGTTTCTGCTTCTTCCACCTGTAAAAGTCTTCCGTTTTGCACAGCTCCCGAGAGCTCCTTTCTGTCTGCGAGGTGGGATGCTACCCAATTCGTGAATCGTTGGATAAAGCCAATAAGATCTGTAAAACCTACTCGGGTTGAATTTTGTTTTTTAACAATACAACGTGATCACAAATGTGTGTGTGCACGTGCATTTGCATAGTATCAACATCTTTAGTTATTTCTGAGCTGCGTGGTGGGATGTGGGTAACTTGTATTGCCTTCACTTTGCTTTTCTTTATTTTCCAGGCAGCCAAAATAACCATGTAACACTTTTGTAATTAGAATAAAGACCCACAAAATCTTTTTTTTTTTTTTTTGTAATCTGAAGTAAATTTCAAGCCAAAAGCACTATTGTTAGTTGGAGAGAGGGTAGAGGAGGGGAAAAACTAGAACCCAAGGATGACTGTAATAATGATGTTAATAACAACAGTGACAATGGCTACTATGAATTTAGGGCTGACTATGTGCCATGCACTGTTCACAATCTGTTTTATTTGTCAGAGTCTTTAACGGCTGTTTCAAGCAAACAAAAAGGTCCTAGAATATAAACAGTCCAGTACTTCCCTAGCCTTCCTACCTCCTGGAGGGAACATTCTTGGTTATGTGCAGACAGGTACGTGGCTACTTACTTTTAGAACTAATTTAGGATAGCTATGGCCTCACCTAACACTGGCATAGACTTCTTTTGTTTTACAGCTTTTCAGCTTGTTCTTTAAATCACACTGGTGACAAAGATTTAGCTGAAATTTCCACTCTCCGTTTTGCTTTTGAGATTTATGCCGTCTTATCTAAAAAAAAAAATCCATTTAATGATTTCTGTTATTTGTTATTGAAACAAACCAGAGAGACGTGATGAATGAGCAGCTCTCACAATTGTCCATGAAAAATGTATTTTACGACAGGCGGGCTATTTAGTCACAGGCTTGGCACAGCAACACCCTCTTAGAGACGGTGGTAGACAACTGTGCCACCGTGTGGTATTGAGGGGTATGGAGGCAAATTTTTTCTTTTTCTTTTTTTTAATGACTTTAATACTTTTACACTTTAAGTGTGGAAAGTAACCTTACTGGCCACTGGGTGGAGCTCTCTCTATTTGTTGTGGAAACTAAGACCCAGACAAGTGTTCTCCACCTGGGCTTGAAGGCTTGAACCCAAATCTTCAGACCCTTTGTTGCCAAACAGCTACTTCCAGCTCTAGATGTTCACCGAAGGATGTCTTCATGTCAACTTCGGGGAAGTTCAGAGCCATCTAGTGCCAACTCAGTCTTACATCCAAGGAAACCGAAGCCTAGAGAGGCTAAATGACTTGCTAAAGGATCCACAGCTAATGTTGTGTCCCTTGTTTATTATTCCATTCGCTCATTTACTCACCAAATATTTAGACATGTGCCTACTATGTGTCAGGTGCTGTTCAAGGCACTGGAGATACAATAGTGAGCAAAATAGACAAAAATCCCTTCATACATCTTATCTTCTAGCGGGGGAAACAGACAAACAAGATAAACAATCAAAATAATATGTAGTATTAAAGAGGAATCAATGCTAAGAAGAAGAAAAGGTGGGGTGGGGAGTGGGGGGAGAGGGGTCACATTTCAGAGTGACCAGACTAGGTCGCTTTCACAAGGTGCCTTTTGAAATAAAGATCTGAAGGAACTGAGAAAAACAGCCATACTGATATGGGAGGAGAACATTCAGGCAGAGGAAACAACCTAGCAGGAGGGAGAATTTCAGGCTAGGAGGAGGTAGGAGATAGAGGTCATGGGGGAGCCAGATCATGTGGGACTTTCAGGTCAAAGAAGGACCTGGGCTTTTACTTTGAGTGACATGGGAGCCACTTGGGGGTTTTCAGCAGAGGAGTGGTGTGGTCTGACTCAGGACAGAAGCACCAGGGCTTCCAGGCTCACAGTGGGCTGCAGAAAACAAGGGCGGAGACAGACAAGGAGGCTCTTCAGTGATCCTGGCAAGTGATTACGGCAGGTTGGGACAAGGGAGGTGACAGTGGTATGGTAAAAGGTGGCCCCACACTAACCAAAGAGGCAGTGTCCCCAACCCCTGACCCTCTCCTTTTCCTGCCACACGAGATTATTTTATTAAAAAGCTCAAAGGAGGGGTGCCTGGGTGGCTCAGTCGATTAAGCGTCCAACTTCGGCTCAGGTCATGATTTCGCAGTTTGTGAGTTCAAGCCCCATGTCAGGCTCTGTGCTGACAGCTCGGACAGAGCCTGGAGCCTGCTTTCGATTCTGTGTCTCCCCTCTCTCTGCCCTGCCCCAGCTCATTCTCTGTCTCTCTCTGTCTCTCAAAAATGAATAAATGTGGAAAAATGAAAAAAAAAAAACTCAAAGGAAATAAAAAAGAAGGTGGCCCCAATTTTAAAATCAATCTAGCTTTGCTGATGGGTCAGAACGGGTATGAAAGAGGAATCAAGGATGACACCAAGGGGTCTTTGGCCTGAGCATATAGGAGCATAGCATTGTCATTACTGGAGATTGGGAGCAGCACCTCAGCAGTGTGCTGTTAGACCTACCGAGTGTGAGGTCACTCCTCCATACCCCAGGGGATAGGTCAGGTGGGCAGTCCATTACATATGTCTGGAGTTCAGCCAAGGATCATTAAATGGTAACAGTCACTCAATAAAAACATCACTTCCATAAGGTGACTAGGGAAAAAAAAACAAAAAACGGGGCGCCTGGGTGGCTCAGTCAGTTAAATGTCTAACTCTTGATTTTGACTCATGTCATGATCTCAGGGTCTTGGGATCGAGCCCTATGTCAGGGCTCTGCACTGAGAATGCAGCCTGCTTGAGATTCTCTCTCCCTGTCTTTCTGCCCCTCTCCCTTGCATGCTCTCTAAATAAAATAGAATAGAATAGAATAAAATAATAAAACAAAACAAAATAAGGGTACCATAATGACTAGAAAACCTCCAGGCCCAAATTATACAATACTTCCTATTTTAGCATTGGGCTTTCCAGATCTCTACCCAAAGAAACTTCTTAAAATGGCTCTGCTTTGCGTAGTTGACAGCTGTTAACCTTTTGCTCACAGACATGAGACATGAGTCTCCTGACACCTGTTAGGCCTTTAGGAGGATGGTTGCGTGTTTCCTGGGTTAAGGGATGAAGCCTGCGTGAGGTCAGCAGGAGCCCCAGAGGGTGGCCCCGCCAGGCCTGTGAAACATGAGGAAAGCTATCCTGTGCTTCCTGTTTTACTAAAGGTAGAGGAGATCCCAGTGTCAGGACTTCCCTTCCTTTGCTTCCTTGGATTTCATTGTGCACCGGTCAGGTGCGGTTGCTTGCAGCTGTGTGGTCTGTTTCTTTGCTATTGTATTACCTGCCCTTGACACGCCCACAATAGCTCTGTACATGGGAGGACTGACATTCCTTATTTTGCGTCGTCTCCTCTCTTGGAGACAAGGGCAAGGGTGGCAGAGTGACTGAGCGCTTCTTGAGTACCAGGCAGTAGTTTAGGAGCTGATCCACATGCCCTCACTTAGTATACAAAGACCAGATGTGCCACTGATTGTAGTAACAACTGACCTTCAAACAGTGGTTTGCAGTTCCAAAGACACTTCTATGGAGGCACCTGGGTGGCTCAGTCGGTGAGAATCGGTCATGAGCTCATGGTTTGTGAGTTCGAGCCCCGCGTCAGGCTCTGTGCTGACAGCTCAGAGCCTGGAGCCTGCTTCGGGTTTTGTCTCTCTCTCTGCCCTTCCCCCGCTTGTGCTCTGTCTGAATCCCACTTCTGCTATGACTTGCTGTGTGGTCTGGGACAATTTACTTAAATTCTCTGTTAAGCCTCTTTCTTCAACTGCAAAATGGGGATAAAAAAATCATACCTATTTCCTAAAGTGGTTTTTTTTTTTAAAGTTTATTTATTTTGAGGGGAGGAGGGGCAGAGAGAGGGAGAGAAAGAATCTGAAGCAGGCTTTGCACTGTGAGCACAGAGCCTGACGTGGGGCTCGATTCCACAAACTGTGAGATCATAACCTGAGCCGAGATATAGGGTCGGATGCTTAACCAACTGAGCCACCCAGGTGCCCCCTTAAAGTGTTTTCTTAAGAGCTTCGCTGAGGTATAATCAATACAAAAAGAACTACACACATTCAATGTGTACAGTTTAAAAAAATTTTTTTAATGTTTATTCATTTTTTGAGAGGCAGAGAGAGAGACAAAGCATGAGTGGGGGAGGAACAGAGACAGAGAGAGACACAGAATCCGAAGCAGGCTCCAGGCTCTGAACTGAGAGCACAGAGCCCAATGGGGGACTCGAACTCACAAACCGTGAGATCATGACCTGAGCCGAAGTCGGACGCTCCACCGACTGAGCCACCCAGGTGCCCCTCAATGTGTATAGTTTTATGATTTCAGATACATGCAAACATCCGAGGCCTAAAGTGGTTTCAAGGATTAAGTGAGGTGATACACGGGTAGCACTAAAAACAATGCCTGGAACATAATGATCCCTCAATTAAGGCAGAAATGATTACATTACCTCTTTGGGCCCTCAAAAACTTCCTGTCAGTTGGAAAGTCTTTTTAGCCAAGGCTCAAGAGGCTCAGAGAGGCTATTCAATGTGATAATGCGGTAGTAAGGAGCAGCACTGGACCCCCTTCAATTCCCAGGCTTTTTCCCCACTCGGAATCGATTCCTCCAAGAGTGTTGGTTCTGTGTTACACAAACCAAACTTTCCCACCACATCTCCTGGTGTCCACCGGCTTTGTCCTTGTGAAAGGACACACGGGGGTTGCAGGGGGGTGATGGCAAAATGAACTCACCTTCTCAGGCCCATCAGCCTGTCAGGCCTGTGCCAAGCACTTCTTGGGCATTTTCCGCTTCATCTTCACCAAAAAAACCATACCCTGCGTACTTTCAATAACCCCTTTGTATAAAAAGTGGGCCCCACAGCCATTAAGTGACAGGAGCGGTACCAGTTGGAGCAGAACCCAAGATCTGCCCAGGTTTACCCACAGGAAGCCTTCCATCAGGAGTTTATCTCCGTGCAAAATTCACTGCACTGGAGAGACTCCCTTTTAGGACTCAGAAGGGACTGGGGTGGGGAGGCAGATGGGACGTGCCCAACGTTGACCCCTGGGGCAGCCCACTCAGCCTTCATCGCTGCTTCTCTTTCTTCCTCCCAAACACAGAGGGCTGGGGCCAGGTTGACCACCCCCCCCCTCCACTTCAGAGGCAACGTAGCCTCTCCCTCAGAGAATTCCCAGTTCTGACCCAGTGTGGACTTAATCCCATGCCCTGTTACCATTTCTGACGGGGCACTTGCAGCCCTCTCTCCAGCCCCCCCAGCCGCCTGCCTAAGGGTTAGGCGTCTGCAGTTACCTCTTGCCTCTTGACACGGAAGTTCCCATGCTCCACTTCTGGGCCTCTGGCATGTTATGAGTAGAAGTTTTCTCTCATGCTGAAATGGAACCATTTCCCCATTCATATGCAGGCTGGATGTGGAAGAATAGAAAACCTCTGAAGAGGACACCGGGGTGGTTCAGTCGGCGTCCCACTTGATCTCACGGTTGGTGAGTTTGAGCCCCGCATCGGGCTCTCTGCTGTCAGCACAAAGCCAGCTTCAGATCCTCTGTCCCCCTCTGTGTGCCCCTCCCCCGCTTGCACTTTCTCAAAAGACAACCTCTGAGGGCTTGGCCTGAGCTTTGGTTTTGACGTGAGGAGCCTGGTGTCTTTTTTTCCCTCCCTTTCTCCAGCCTCCCTTCCTTCCAACCTACTTACATTCCTCCCTCTCTCCCCTCCGTCCCCTCTTCCTTCCCTCTTCCCCGGCTCCCTCCCTTCCTCCCTTTAAAGAGAATGGTGCTCTCCATGCTGGGCTGCAGGTGCGCCAGGGGCAGAATTGCAACAGACAGCTTGAGCAAGCACTGAAGATCTTGCTACTCCTACCTGAAGCAGCCTCCTTGCTAAACTGGGCGAGCTAGGTTCCCAAAGAGCACTTTGCACACTTCAGGTGTCTTTGGTTTAGGGCGTGGATTTGGCTAGGTGTGACTGGTCTGCTCCTAATTTAAGCCGCTGGTTGTAAATATAGGTCTTAGTGCCTATTAATAACCCACAGTCAGCACACTTGTCTCCTGTTACTCCAATTACTGCAACCGTGACCCCCTGTCTTCCCTGCCTCCCCCCTGCCCCACAGCTCAACATGCACAGGCTGAGCCATCCGGGTACCTCGTGAGCTGTAGCTGGGCCTGCCGTGTGGCCGGCCGTTCAGTATATCTCCCTTTCTCTCTTCGGAGCCATGACACTAAGTCACTAATAGGGGTAGGTGAGAAGGAAAGAGGAAAATAAAATAATATCGATTTATTCCAATAAATCTTGAAACCCTTAAACTTATACCCCTGGGCTCCTTCCCATCATTAGCTAGGACAACAGTGGTCCTGGTTCTCAGAGCTCCCAAGGTCTGTGGTTTGGATAAGGAGCCTTTCCACTGGGTAGGATTGCCACAGGTGCTGAATCCACTAAAAGCCACGGAAGTTTCTCTTTTTGTCTGTGAAGTCTCCAGCGCCCCCATTCTGTTTGCTCCCTCCTGTCGGCTTCTCTCCTTTTTATAACTTGTTGCCAAAAAAGAACTTGAAACTTGAGGTATAAATAAATAGTTCCACAAGTATTACCTGAAATGGGGATTTGAAACTTAAGAGGAACCAAAAGAAGCATCTTGATAGAGGAAAACAAGAACTCTAGGAGAGGGGCACCTGGGTGGCTCAGTCAGTTGAGTGTCCAGCTCTTGATTTCAGCTCAGGTCATGATCCCAGGGTTGTGGGATCGAGCCTTGCGTCGGGATCTGCGCTGCGCATGGAGCTTGCTTAAGATCCCCTCTCTTTCTCCCTCTGCCCTTTGCACTTGCCCTCTCTCCCTAAAAATAAAAAATAAAAATAAAAAAGAACTCTAGGAGAAACTGTCCTGGGTTCTATATCCTTAGTTACCAACTGGCCCTCTCTAGCCCACAGCTTCCTCTTCCATAAAACGGGGATGCCAATCCATACCTACCTTGGTGTAGAGGACGACACCAGATTGTTTCTCAAGATCTCTTCCAGCTCGGGAGAAACAGAGCTTAACAGATGAATGGCTGCTACCAGCAAGCTGGGGAAAAGGAATCCAGAGCCTGTGATTTCCAAGAGCCTTTGTGGTTGGTGCCCCTGAAACCAGACTGCCAAGTGTGGCCTGTGCAGCATGAATATGAGGCCCTGACAGTATCTGACAATACTAATATCATCCTCAGGCCCTTTTGTAATTCAATCACCTCATAATTAACCTGTTATAATTCCACTGCTTCCTGTAGACATCGCTTCCTCTGCCTAGAGAATTCCTTTAAGACCTAGCTTCAAAGCTCTGCACACTGGGAACCCTTTCCTGACTATCCTAAAGACACACAGGTGGCTTCCTCTCTGGGAAGGACTGACCCGTAGGACTGACCCACACTCAGAGCCCCCAGCACTTTGCACTGCCATCTGCTCCCCATCCTGGATCATCAGGCCTTTGAGAGAAGGGACTTGGCCTCTTCATCTTTGTGGGCACAGTTCTTATATGTCTTCCTTGAAGGGAGAGAGATAATAGTGCTTATATAACTATCTCCCATCTATAAAGAGGTGGGACGATGGGCACAAAGGGGTGAAGTGACTTGCCCAGGTCAGTTGGATAATTGGCGTAACAGGAAGATCCAACCCAGTTCAGAGACCATAAAACCCTCGTAGGTATCCCTTACTGCTTCCTGTCATGTAGTAGAAAGCTTCCCAACATGGTACTGTCCTCCTCAGCTTCTTTCTCCTTTTTCTCCCATCAAGTTCAAGTTCAAATGTCAGACAGCTAAAATAGCTGAGTCAAGGGGCACCTGGGTGGCTCAGTCAGGTAAGCGACAGACTCTTGGTTTCCACTCAAATCATGATCTCATAGTTCATGAGATCAAGCCCCACACTGGGCTCTGCGCAGTGCGGAGCCTGCTTGGGATTCTCTCTCTCTCCCTCTCTCTCTCTCCCTCTCTCTCTCTGCCCTTCTCGTGTTCTTTCTCTCTCTTTCAAAATAAAGAAATAAACTTTAAAAATAAAATACAATAGCCGAGTCAAGTCCCAAGGAAATGATAGTTTTAATAACCTTCCTTCTTTTCTTGTTTGTCTACCTCCTCTGACAAAGACCCTTTCTGGAGAGCTGAGGCTGTTCTGGAGGCCTCTAACGTCAGAGTCTTGGCCCTTTGCCTTAAGGTATGATCTTTCTAAGCTGCTACATGACCCTCTTGCCCAGTTGGCAACCTAGTGTAAGCCACAGCATAACTGGGGACTCTTGAGGGCTCATCTGCATTATAATACTCTGCACCTCAATTTTCTTATCTGTAAAAATAGACATTCAACTGGTTGAGCATCAATTAGATGCCACCATGTATGGAGCCCAGAGCTAGGCATTACAGATATAGATGCAAAGATAAAGAGAATATGGTCTCTGCCTTCAATAAATATAAAGTCAAGTGGGAAAGGCAAGAATTGAAAAACAGATACCATGGCAGAGTCAAAAAAAGTAGATATGAAAGAAATACTCTTACCTGATTATGCCTACCTCATACAGTTAGGCCAAGAATTAAGTATTCTTCAAGTATTCTTAAAGCGCTCTAGAAATAATAAGCAAATATTACACTATTTGGCTTCTGTACGAGACACCAGTTGGGTTGTCTGCTCACATCCCCCTTCCTTTCCAAGAACTGCTCTCATAGCCAAATTCATCATGTAATGGTACTCCCTCCCCCCACCCCACCTCCACCAAGAATCATTGGCCATCTTGGTTGATTGAGTCAGGGGCAGACCCCTGGCCCAATCTGGGCCACGTAGAGTCAGTCCCTGCTCTGGGTTTGGAATGGAAATGAAAGTCACGTTTCTGTCACCCTGGGCTTTGAGAGGAAAAGATACAAATCCTGGAGGCATGGAGAGCTATTTACTGGCAAGGTAGACTGAAAATTAAAGAATGCCAAACTTCTGGAAGAGTGGAGCAGAAGCTTAGAGAGGAGGGAAGACAGGGCTGGAGGCTTCCTGATATTCAGGACTAGGTTCATCTCTGACCCTGCCTGCCCGAAATGATACCCCAGCAAGGACCATCTTTTGCTGAAGATAACTCTGATGGGCTTTAGTCACTTGCAATGGAAAGATACATAATTAAGCAGTTTCTAAACGAATTCAACTCAGCTAATGTTGAATAGAAGTCCCCCCTTAGCCTGTGTAAGAGTTGTATCATTCATTTATTCAGTCAGTTAATGAATATGATTGAATGTCAACTATAACAAGCCTCATAATGAGAAGAAAGAGGGGCACCTGGGTGGCTCAGTTGGTTAAATGTCTGACTTCTGATTTCTGCTCAAGTCATGATCTCACAGTTCGTTGAGTTCAAGCCCCACATCAGGCTCTGTGCTGACAATGTGGAGCCTGCTTTGGATTCTCTTTCGTTCCCTCTCTGCCCCTCCCCTGCTCTCTGTCTCTGTCTCTCTCTCTTTTTCTCTCAAAATAAATAAACTTTAACGAAGGAGAAGGAAGGGGGAGGGGGAGGAGGAGGAGAAGAGGAGGAAGAAGAAAGAGTTGGGTGTATCCTCTATGATATAAACTACCACTGGGTGTCAGCCAGCCCTCAGAGCTCCTGAAATTATCCAGTTGTGCCCTGGGAACATGTAGTGTTGCCTGAACTTGCTGTCACTTGCAGATATCCCTGAGTTTTGGAGCCTTGGACACTATGATGTTTGTCTGCCCCTCCCCTCCCCCTTCTGGTAGCATCCACTAGACCCCACTCCTACCACACACATACACACACTTTTGAGGGACTTTTCCACCCCTGTCCATGCTCTTCTGGTGCAGTTGTTAATCACAGGACCCGTCCCTTGATCATAGGGTAGACATAGGACCAAAGCTGGGCAATCAGAATCCCTTCCCGGGAAATCTGAATTTTGAGCTGGGACAAATCCAGAGGGTCATTCACAGTGGTAGTCCATAGAAAAGATCCCCAGGTGCCTTGCTGAGCTCAGGAAGCTCACTCCCTGAACTCAGTTGTTCAGTGTGTTCCTTTAAAGCTCTAGCCACTCCAGTATCCTTCACTCAGAACATATCTTTTGAACTAAATTAGCCAATCAGTTATTTATAACCAGAGTCTTGGCACATTTCCTTTTAAGATAAAAGCTCATGGATGAGTGAAGAAAAGACAAGGAAAGGGAAGGTGAGAGAGGAACGTTGCATTGTATCCCATACCCAAGGCTACAGCCCAAGCCTAGATCCTATTTTTAAGACCGTTTAATGAATCTATATTTACCATGAGGTTTTTTTTTTATTTATGGAAATCTACACATGTCATTTGGCTGAAGGCTCAAGCTTATTTCAGGAAAGCAAGTCTGTCATTTCTCCAAAACCCCTGTTAGCTCCTTCCACACCTGTTTTCCATTCTGCCAAGCCTCCTAGTGCTCATTCCCAAAGCAAAGAATAAGGATCAGGACCCAGATTCCAGAGCAGGTTACCAGTGATGCTTGAAGAAACAGGCCTGTGTTTTTTGTCATAATGTTCTTTTTTTTTTTTTAAGTTTGTTTATTTAGTTAATAATCTCCACACCCAATGTGAGGCTTGAATTCACGACCCCCAGATCAAGAGTCGCATGCTCTTTCCACTGAGCAAGCCAGGTGCCCTGTCATAAATGTTCTTAATGGACATTCTGTATTCTCTTTAGTCAACATAGATCCCTCATGAAAATGCATTCCTTATCTCACAAAAGTTGTCTTCCAAAGTAAGACTCATAGAATCCCTAATTGACCATTAACCCAACTCCTTTATTTTACAGACTGGGAAACTCAGAAGCAGGGAAAGTAAATGGCATGCTCCAATAACATGGTGCTAACCAACAGCAGATCTAAGAAAGAACTCAGGTCTTACAGAGTGGTACAGATCCTTTTCACTACTTGATGCCTCCTTCCATGGTACAATTCCTTTTCTTTAAGAATAAGTATTTTCTTAATCTCTCTATATAAATGTTTCATTGGGCAATAAATAATTAACAAAGAATCTGGATACAGAAACCCTGAAGTGTTCGCCTCCACTACTATGTGAGACCTATAAATTATGCAAATTATGTCACTAAGGATATAGAATCCAAACAGCACGATCTGAACACGTCCAACTCTTAAGTATAATGTAAACAAAGTAAGTTACCTGGTATGTACGTATGTATGTATTTTAACTCCTCCAAGTGACTTAATTACACGGTAGACTTAGAACCAAGGACAGAGGGGGCACCTAGGTGGCTCAGTCGGTTAAGCATCTGACTTAGTCTCAGGTCATGACCTCATGGCTCATGAGTTCTAGCCCCGCATCAGGCTCTCAGCTGTCAGCGCAGAGCCTGCTTTAGATCCTCTGTCCCCCCCCTCTCTGCCCCTTCCCTGCTCATTCACTCTCTCTCTCTCAAAAATAAATAAATAAATAAATAAATAAATAAATAAATAATTTTTAAAGAGAAAGAACTAAGGAAAGAAAACTACAAGTTTGATTTGGCCAGGAGGTGTTTGGGGGGACTGCTCAGAGGTGGTGAGTTCCCCATCACAAGAGGTCAAGCAGGGTCTGGGCAAACAACCGTTGGTCAGGGATAGAGCATCCCGACTATTTCATAAGCAATAGAACCTCCCCAGGGGGTTCTCAAAACAGACCTTGCTGGGCCCCACCACAGAGTTTCCGATTCAGGAAGTCTGGGAGGGGGCTTGAAGCTTTGCATTTCTAACCGGTACCCGGTTACTGCCAATCCCGCTCATCCAGGACCACGCTTTGAGACCCACTGTGGGAAATGGGAATTCAAAAGTCACTGACATGAGCCACTTCGCTCCATTTAAGCTTCACAAAGCAAGGTCACATTTCTCTTGAATGTCCTATCAGACAGCTTGAGTCCGGTTTTGCCATGTGAGACTGGGGCTACCTTTGGTGATAGCCCTAAATCCTACGCAGGCTTCTCTGCGCTCACCTTGAAGCTGGGACATAGCTGCAGAGCACCTCAAGTACCCCTAGTTCTTTAGGATCAGCTGCCAGAGATGCGGCATCAGACTCACGCCTGGGACACGATATCCAATGGGACAAGCTACGATAGTCTCAAGACAAAGCACCAGTTCTCACTCATTCCGAGTGCCTCAGGAGGGAAAGCCAGAGAACCTGCCATGGCTGCCTACGTGACCACAATTGAAAAGGGACATCTTGCACAGCCCTGTGTCATCCTTGTCTCCACCTGTGAATGCACATAACCAACATTTATTGACCTTTCACCCTGTGTCAAGTATTGTTCGAAGCAAGTTACATGCATCTTCCGCGTAATCCTTGTAAGGATCCTCTAGGCAATATTGGTAGGACTGGGGCTTGAACCTGGAGACTTGAGCTCTGTACCCCACACTCTTCATCAGAGAGAAAATAGTTGTCACAGTATAAGGGATAGAGGAAGAGGTTGTCTCTTCTCGCACTGGTACACTAGGCCAGAGCTTTAAATTCTGGCTGTTGTCACGGTCTTGCCACACCTCTAAGGGCCCAGCCTCCTGAAGTTTCATCTGTGTGTTTCACACGTACTCACAGTTATTGTTTCCAAAGCTCAGAGTGCCAGGTGACTGGTTCAGGAAAGGTTTCCAGGCTTACACACATTCTGCCCACCACCAGCCTTTCCAACATTACAATCTCAGTGCCGGTGTTGAGCCCAAATTACCATTCCAGATTCCCCTCACTATTGACTTAAGTTGCCCTTTGGGGAGCGTTGGTATCCCTTCCTGCCCATTGACCTTAGCTGGAACCATCTGAGGAATCAGAAGCGTTGACTAATACTAAACCCCGAAGAAATGTAGTCTTTCATTCAAGTAGGGTCCCTGGCCTCTAATGCATATTTCTCCAACTTTTCCCCAATAGTCATCCACATACAAGGGATTAGACCAAGCCCTAGCTGGGAAGCTCACTCTATTTGCTTCCTTCCTCGAGGACAATGGGTCACCACTGACTTCGTCTTAGGAAGCCAAAAAGCCAACTCAGACTATTCTTGCAAAACAGGGTCTGCCCCAAGGTCCTTTGTTGTACCCATCCTAGGCCTGGATTTCAGCAGGTGCCTCTTTTATTTTTGTTTTTTATTTATTTTGAGAAAGAAGGAGCAAGTAGGGGAGGGGCAGAGAGAGGGGGAGAGAATCCTAAGCAGGCTCTGTGCTGAGGGCTCAAACTCACAACCGTGAGATCATGACCTGATCCAAGATCAAGAGTCAGATGCTTAACTAACTGAGCCACCCAGGCACCCTTTAGCAGGTGCCTCTTTTATTTTTATTTGTTTACTTTTTTTAGTGTTTATTTATTTTTGAGAGAGAAAGAAAGAGCATGAGTGGGGAAGAGGCACAGAGAGACGGAGACAGAATATGAAGCAGGCTCCAGGCTCTGAGCCGTCAGCACAGAGTCTGACACAGGGCTCGAGCCCACGAACCGTGAGATCATGACCTGAGTGTAACGAAGTCAGATGCTTAACCGACTGAGCCACCCAAGTGCCCCAGCAGGTGCCTCTTTTAAAAGGCAGCTTCCCTCTATAATGAAATAATAAAGTTTATACCTTCCTTGGGCCTTTCTACCCAAGCACTGGCAGTTTAATAGTGTTTTCATTCAACATATATTGAATGAAACCATTGAACACCCATTACATGAAGGGCACTGTGCTAGGATTAAGAAGTAGAAATAAGATACAGTCTGTCCTAAATGAGAAGGATAAAAGGCAACATCCATCCCAGGTCTCCTGCCCCAAAGATGACAAAGAAGGATATGGCATTGGGGAGAAGGGGAGCGGGGGTAGACGAGAAGGAAGAGGTAGTAATCAGTAGTCTGAAACTGTCTGCTAGTGAAAAAAAAAACAAACAAACCAGAACAGCCTAACATCAAAACTATTTAAGGACAGACTCAACCGAGAAATCGTATTAGCCAAAGCTATCAAAATAGACCCCACTTTCTAAATATGTAGCTAAACTTTTTACTCTCTAACAACAACATACAGAAATGTCCTGCAAGAATAATTTTTCTCAACCCTCTGTAATACATAATGATGTTCCTGTTTGAGGAGCAAAACAATTGAGGTGCAGATGGTAGGTGACTTGCCCGCTGTTATGACACAAGACAGTAAAAACACGACACAGTCGTTCTTAGGGGCTTGAGAACTGCCTTAGATTTCACACGGGGCTGGCCCTTAGGTGAGCATTACAGGTATCTTATTACTGTATAGCAAGCCACCCGAAAACGTAACCACTTAAGACAGCCATCTATTTGCTCATGATTCTGCAGCTGGGGCCAGGCTGACCCAGTCTCACCTGGGGTCACTCACGAGCTTGCAATCTTCTGGTAGGTTGACTGAAGCAGGATGATCTAAGATGACCTCACTTATGGGACTGGAGCCTTGATGCAAGCTGTCAGCTGCTCCTGTCCAGCTGATGTCATTCAGTAGTCTAATGCAAGCTTACATGGCTGCAGGGGTGTGCCAGGAGGGCCACCAGGGAGCTGCAAGACCTCTTAGGCCTACGTTCTGGAACTTGTGCAATGTCACTTTTGCCATATCCCATCAGTTAAAGCAGGTCACAAGACCAACCCAAAGTCAAGGAGCAGGGAAAAGACTCCACCTCCTGATGGCAGGAGCTGCAAAGTATTGTGACCGTGCTTTTCACAACGAGAGATGGCTGGGCTTCATTTTTACCAGTTCACGCACACATTCTGGCTCTTATTGTCACTTATAGGACCTGGCCAGCATCTACCAGCCCCTGCTGCCTATGGGGGGATAGTAGCAAGAAACATTCACATTGGAGCTTGGGAGCTTGGGGACTTAGCTGTAGCCCTTGGATGATACCCAAGCTCCTGAGATATTATCACAAATACATGCTGAAATGATCAATGAAATTGCAGACTATCAATCATCATGTAGGCATACTCGTGGTAGTTGCTGCCTATGCATCAATACACAGGTGCCCAGATCAGACATCATACATTCCTGGGCACGTGGTTTCTCAGGTGATATCCTGGCATCCCCAGGCATGGCCCATCATTTCTCCAAAGACCAGTTAATACTGTGATAAGTAAAACCATATTAAATGTGTTTAGTAATTTTTTTTTCAGATTTCAAAATATGCTTTAGAAGAAAATACTTTGCTCCCCTTGATCATTGTTTGTCTTTATAAACAGACCTCTTACTACTTGGTAGAGCACAAGAAAATCCTGGCTCAGACAAGGCAGCCAGAGAGTGAAAGGAGAGCCAGAAATAGCTCTGTACAGGATATGTAAGAGGGGTCAGCATTGCTACAAAAGAATTAAATCTGCCCAAGTGAGGGCTTATGAAATGTAAATTGTTTTACAGCTTCAGTGAGGTATGACCGAAATGGTTAGCCGCACAGATTTCAAGCAGACAAGATGATAACTGAAACCATTATCTATGAACTCATCAGTACAATCAGGGTAATGAACATACAACTCCCTAAATGCTCTTGTGCCACTTTTTAATCCCTCCCTCCTGTTCCTCTCGCCTTTCCTCCTCCCCAGATCATCACTAATCTGCTTTCTGTTACTTTGATAACTTTGCATTTCTAAGGTTTTATACAAATGGGATCACCTTGTATATATCCTCTTTTTTGGTCTGGCTTCTTTCACTCTGCATGATGATCTTAAATTTTATCTGTAGTGTTGAGGACATCAATAGTTCATTCCTTTGAGGGCACCGGGGTGGCTCAGTCGGTTGAGTGTCGGACTTAGGCTCGGGTCACGATCTTGCAGTTTGCGAGTTCGAACCCCACATCAGGCTTGCCTGCTGTCAGCGCACAGCCTGCTTTGGATCCTCTGTCCCCCTCTCTCTGCCCCTGCCCCACTTGTGTCCTCTCTCTCTCTCTCAAAAATAAATATTTTTTAAAAAGTTTATTTCTTTCAATTGCTGAATAGTATACCATTGTATGGATATACCATCACTACTTTATCCATTCTTCTGTTGATAGATACTTGGGTTGTGCTATGTACTGACATGTATCTCCCCCTTCTCCCAATTAATATGTTGAGGCCCTAACCCCCAGTGTGACTGTATTTGGAAATAGATCCTTTAGGAAGTAATCAAGGTAAAATGAAGTCATAAGGGTGGGGCCCTGATTGGATAGGATTAGTGTCCTTAGAAGAAGAAATACCAGAAAGCTTGCTCGCTTTCGCTCTCTCTCTCTCTCTCCAAGCGCCCTCAGAGGAAAAGCCATATGAGGACAAAGCGGCCATCCATAAGCTAGGAAGAGAGCCCTCGCCAGAACCCAAACTCTATCGGAACCTTGATCTTGGACTTTCCAGCCTCCAGAACTGTGAGAAAATGAATTTCTGTTGTTAAAGCCATGCAGTCTGTGGTATTTTGTTGTGGCAGGTGGATTAGACTAATCTAGGTGGTTTACAGTTTGGGGCAATTGTAAATGAAGCTGCTGTGAATGTTTGTGTATGTCAGTGTGTGGACATCTGCCTTCATTTCTCTTGGGTAAATGCCCAGAAGGGGAACGTCTGGGTCACATGGTATGTGTACCTTTACTCTTTTAAGAAACTGTCAGCACGGTTTTCCACAGTGACCATACCATTTTGCATACCCACCAGCAGTGTATGGGACTTCCGATTGCTCTGTTCTTGCCAATACTTAGTGTGTTTAATTGCTTTAATTTTTAAAAATCTAACTTTTTTGACGGCGATTTAATTTGCCATTGTGGAGAATGTGTGGTGTTAGCTCACTGCACGTTTAATTGGCATCCCCCTCATGGCCAATGATGTAGCTCATCTTTTCGTGTACTTACTTGCCATCGTTGTATCTTCTTTAGTGAAGTGTCTGTTCAGATCTTTCACCCTCTTAATCATTGATTGAGAGCTAATGAAACACACATTTGAATAAGCATAAGCATAGAACATCAGATTGTGGATCTTACCGACTATCCAGGTTGGCAGTCTGGGAAAGAAGACCAGAACATCCTGAAAGAGCACATGGCATTGAAACTTGGCAGAGGCTGGTGAGAGCTGAGGATCAATTCTGCCAGCTTCCCAGTTGTTTCTAAGTTTGGCCTTGTGACCTTCCTAACAGTTTTCTCACCATTCGCCCCCGGGGCTTCTGAGAACCCCAATTTCATGAAATTTCTGTGGGAGTCTCTTGTCACAGGAGTGCACCATCTGTGACTTTTGCCTCAAGAAGTTTGCCAAGATTGTAGGCAGAGACAGAGACACCCACAGAAGTACCTAGATAAGATCTGGTCTGGAGTTGAGAACAAAGTAGTGTCTAAAACACATTCCACTAGAGTGAAGTCCTTGGAAAGGAGGAATGAGGAGAAAGGACCACGGGATGATAGGAACGAGAACAGACGATAATAGTTGGAGCCGTGATCAAGGACACCGTGTTCCGTCATGGCCAAATCCATGCCTGGAAAAGATAAGCGGGGGAGAATCCGGGGAAGAGCAGAAAACATGATTAAAGAATGAAGACTCTGATTTATGAGGCCGACTTCATAGAGCTCACTGAAGCTAGTTCATTTAACGAAATGTAACTGAAGCTAATTTTCCATCAGAGCCTGAAAGGCAATGGAAATGCTCATGTAAAAGATTAGGAAAATTGCAAATGTAGGAGTCAGATTGTCTAGCAAACCCATTAAGTAAAATGAAAATAACTTCTGCATTAAGCAGACCAGTTCGTGATCTAAACTTGTCTTCTCTGTGTCCTGACAAGTCCCTCGTTCACATTCTCTCGTTCTCTTCCATCTTTCTCTTTATTCCCTCCCTCTTTGTTTTTTTCTGGGGAAATGTCATAACCGTATACAAAACCCCAGCTCCTCAAGTGCTTTTTTTTTTTTTTTAAGTTTATTTATTTATTTTGAAAGAGAGAGAGAGCATGAGCAGCATAGGGGCAGAGAGAGAGGAAGAGAGAGAATTGTAAGCAGGCTCCACACTGTCAGTGCAGAGCCAGATGCGGGGGCTCAATCCTATAAACCATGAGACCATGACCTCAGCTGAGATTAAGAGTCAGACACTTAACTGACTGAGCCACCCAGGTGCCCCTGCAAGTGCTTATTTCTTCACCTTTAGGGGAATCCTCCTGGTTGCCTCCTGTCCATGGGTCCATCTATTCATGGACATACCTGTATTCTTTTGGCTTCATCCAGCTGACCTAGGTTGAGGTTTACCCCCATCCCTTCTCTTATATGTCAATTGCTCTTTGAATCAGGCCTTTCTTCAAGCCAGGAGCTCAAATGACCCTTAATTCCATCATCCTGTTAAAAGAAATAACAGACCCCAGGGCGCCTGGGTAGCTCAGTTGGTTAAGTATAAGACTTTGGCTCAGGTCACTATCTCACCATTCCTGAGTTTGAGCCGATCATTGGCCTCTGTGCTGACAGCTCCAAAGCCTGGAGCCTGTTTCAGATTCTATGTCTCCCCCTACTCACTGCCCCTCCCCAGCTTGCGCTCTGTCTCTCTGTCTCAAAAATAAATAAATAAATAAATAAATAAATAAATAAATAAATAAATAAAATTTAAAGAAAGAAAGAAAGAAACAACAGGCCCCAAATGGAGTCAAAAACCCCACCAAGACTTAATAACTAACCTAACTACAATTTCAGTAATTCCCAGGAATGGAATTTTAACCCAATAAGTCTGAAATTTCCTGATTAGCACTAGTGAGGTCACCTGCATGTTAAGACCCTCTCTTGTTCCCCCAAGGAGAGGTGACCTTGCCTGAAACAATCCTTTCTTTCTTTTTGCTAATAACCTTGTCTTGCCCCATTTCTGCCTATAAAATATTTCCACTTTTTTCCCCCAAGTCTTTATCTAAATTCCAGTTAGTTAACATACCATGTAATATTAGTTTCAGGTGTAGAATTTAGTGATTCAACATTTCCACACAGCACCCAGTGTTCGTCAAAGCAAGTGCCCTCCTTAGTACCCATCACCCATGTAACACATCCCCCCGCCCTGCCCCGAATCTTTCCACTTAGTACAGCTACTGGGAGCTCCCTCCTATTTGCTAGATGAGATGCTGTCCGATTCATTAGCTGTTGAATAAAGCCAATTACATCTTTAAATTTACTCAGTTGTATTTTTGTTCTTCAACAGTTCTAACACAGTTGCTTGTAGGATTTTGCTGTGTTGGCATCCAGAGAGCAAAAAAGCAAAAGGATTGATGCCCCCTTGTTAGAAGGACACTTGGAGACTGGCAGCTGAGAGCACTGAGTAAGAACCAGAGAGGTGTGGAGAGGCTAGTGGAGCCTCCCATCCCCCACCTTCTAGGAAGGGCAGCACCGGGGCAGGAAGTAGGGGCCCAGGAGAAGCTGAAGGGGAATGGTGAAGAGGTCCTTCCTACTCTGTGCCTCTCACCATTCACAACTTCACCTGGCTCAGGAGCTCCAACAGCTTCCCCAGAGCTTTATATTCTTATAAGAGAAGCCACCAGATGTAGGTGACATTGTCCTTGACCTTCTCCAAAAGTTCCCCCGTAGTTACCTCCTTTCATATATAAGGTGTGATTTGTTTTCTTAAAAAAATTTTTTTAATGTTTATTTTTAAGAGAGAGAGAGAGTGTGTGTGTGTGTGTTTGGTGGGGGGGGGGGGGGGTGGGAACAGAGAGAGAGGGAGACACAGAATCTGAAGCAGGCTCCAGGCTCTGAGCTCTCAGCTGAGAGCTCAACATGGGGCTTGAACTCACAGACTGCGAGATCATGACCTGAGCCGAAGTTGGACGCTTAACTGACTGAGCCACCCAGGCGCCCCTATGGTGTCATTGGATGTGCAATGCACTAACAATCTCTTCAAGCTTATGTAGCTTTTTAAATGATGAGTCATTGAACATTGAGTGAAATCCACTGACACTGAGAGTCACAGAATAAACGTTTCTACTCCACGTTAATAATGCCAAAGTCTTGTTTCAACTGTTAAAGTCTAAGAGCGTCTATATTAGACGATAAGGATGTCATTTCACCATTGTCTTGAGCCAGTAGTGGAAGCCTGATGTGATTTATTCAAATCAAACCAGTTATAGCAATGGGTAGAGAAGGATGTGGACATTTAGAGCTCTATCCCTGACTGGCTGTGTGACTCCTAAGCCATTTTACTTTGTCAGCTTCAGTTACTTCGTTGAAGAAATTAAAGGATTGTGCCAGAAGATTTCATCAAACCTAACCTGTATTGATTTCCCTGGGCCACCATCACAAAGCATCATAAAAGTGGGTGGCTAAAACACAGTTCTGGAGGTTAGAAGCCTGAAATCAGGTGTTGACAGGGTTGGGGCTGTGAGGGAGAATCTCTTCTGGCTCCTGGTAGCTACAGGCATTCTTTGGCTTGTTCATGGCTATCTTCTCCCTGTATCTTCATTTATATCTGTGTCTCTGTCCAAATTTGCCCTTTTCATGAGGACATGAGACACATTGGACTCCCTCATCTTAACTTGATCATCTGCCAAGATCCTATTTCCAATAAGATCATAACCATAGGTACTTAGGGTTAGGTCTTCCATATATTTTTAGGGTGACACAGTCAATCCATGCTAATGGATTAGTTAACTAATCCATAACTAACTAATCCATAGTTAGTTTACACTAACTATGTAAAAAATCAATAAGGGGGAATATATGTGAACCCAAAAGTATACTGAAATACCTACCAAGAGAAGCTGGAATGAATGCTGGGTGGGTCTCCACAGCTGTCCTCCTAGCCTAATCTTTGCCTAACTTCAAAGGTTTTCACAGGCTCCTTCCATAGAGATTACAGGATCTATAGCAGGGATGGTATCCAGGAGGAAAATACAGTTTCAGAGGCTTCCTCAAACGTACCAGAAATGCCTACATATGAGTGCAAAAGTATATATGGATTTATTTGCCCTATGTATCTTTAGGGCCAGTAATACTCAAGCATATAAATCTAGCCTTTAACACTTGATGAGAAGCCAGTTGAGTCTCTTATGTAAATATCATTTGAAAATTTGCCACTGGACTGTTTTGATTCATTTGTTCATCAACTAGATCCACCTGCCTATATAAACCCCATCTTTATCTTGCCTATGGGGTAAAAATGGAAGTCTCATTGGCTCACTCCAGCCCTCAAATTCTGAGAAATAAATGGTGACCCTTTCACCAGCCACACATTCAGGCCAGAGCCTAGAGAATGGTTTGTACACTGACCAAAGGTCAGTTATTATTATTTTTTTTTTTTGCCTCTGTCTTCTTTGCTCCCATCACACGTCATACGTGGATTTCTCTTTCCTTACCCTTGCCACACACTCTCTGTCGAAAGATGCAAAATCTTTGTTGAGTAGCAACCTCTGTAACAATGAGAAAATTCCTCCCCAGATGACTTGGGACAGATTGGAGCCAAACCATTTCCTTCAGTCCCCGAGCACATTGTTTCCCTCCAGTGACTTCTGCAATCCAGAAACAGCTGCAAATTCCAGTAAAACAACATTCTGATCCAATCCCTCAAGCTATCCTTACCCTTTTGTTTTTCTCTCTGGAGGGAGGAAAGAGAAAAATCCTTGAAAAGCTGCCATGGTGCATTATTTCCAAGCATCTGTTAATGGAGGTATGAGCCAGGCAGCTTTTTTATTGGAGGAAAGGAGAGAGCAAAAATGTGAGAAAGAAAGAGTTTTTAAATGATGGAGGAAAATCTGAGTAAATGAAATAAGCTTGCACAATGGAAAAAAAAAAAAACTGAGTAAACAGTGATTTATGCAACGCAATTGAAATGTGCTCATTCAGGGTTGTCTGGGTGGCTCAGTTAGTTGAGCATCTGACTCTTGATTTTGGCTCAGGTCATGATCCCAGGCGCATGGGATTGAGCCCCATGTTGGACTCTATGCTGAGCAGCAAGGAGCCTGCTTAAGATTCTCTCTCCCTTTGCCCCCTCCCCTGCTTGTGCTCTCTCTCAAAAGGAAGGAAGGAAGGAAGAAAGGAAGGAAGGAAGGAAGGAAGGAAGGAAGGACGGAAAGAAAGAAGTATTCTCATTCAGAAAGCTTAGACTCTTTCATTTTGGGTGAGCCAGGAAGCCAGTGTAGTTCAATATTTAACTTGCGCCATTCTTACTTGAAACTAACCTAATAAGAGAACAACAGGATATATAAAAATGGTACATAAAGGCGTATAAAGAGTACATTACTTCATCAAATAATTTATAGTAATACCCCTGTAAGTAGCAACCACTGTAAAACACTTAAATGGTATGCCAATTTATAAAATTATCTTTCATTTGCCCTTTCAGATTTGCTCTTTACCCTTTTTCACTCCTTGCTGTGCCTGAGAGACGTGTCTTTATGAATAAAATCAATTCCTGCCCTCTAGCTTGTGGTTGGGGTTGGCTAATGGGAAGCATTACCAGGATCCTGAAGAGCAGAAAGAATGAGGTTGAGATATTTATTACTGTGGCCCCCTCCCTGGTGTATTCCCACGGATTGGCTGCTACTCTCTACTGGAGGTCACAGCTCCTGGGAGAGGAGAGTATCCCTTCCTCCTCATGCAGCTATGCTCTGTTCCTTCCCCTTGCCCTTGGATGTGTAGGGCGTGGGTAACAGAATCCCACTGCTGCTGGTCCCAGGGTACTTCATGTTTCTTTTCTGATTCCCTAAACCTCACCCACACCTTCATAAATATATTAGTTCCTTAAGCTCTCCTTAATTGTACAGTTTGAATGTGTTTTCTGTTTTCAGGAAGTGCCCTGACTCTTACAGTGCATAATTTTTCCCTTCAGCTAGACTGTCTCTTGAATGCAGCCTTATGGGATGTTCTGTGCCTCCTTCAAAACATCTAGCATGCTCCTGTGCCCCAAGTAAACATTGGTCATTCATGACATTGATGATCTCAGGAAAGTCCTTCACTTATCTGGCCCCTCTTTCACACTGCCAGGTCCATTTAGTGAATCATACAAGATTCTATCTGTTCACACAGAGTCTGCCCATCGTTGCTGCCAAAAGCTTGCATTTAATGGCATTTTGCTGCATCTGAGAAGTAGTGTGGTATAATGGGAACAGTAGGTTTTGGGGAGCCTTACTGACTCAGGTTCAATTCCCAGCTCTGCTACTTACTAGTTAAGTAACCTAGGGAAAGCTACTCAAAGTCCCCAAGAACCACTGTCATCATCTATAAATGTGAGATGCGGAATCACCACATCTCTGCCTCCTCCCCTTGCTCCTTCCTCATTTTCACCAGTGTGGCTATGTAGATTTCCTTGTCCCCAATTTGAACACAATGTCTGGTGGTAGGACGAAGCCAGGTTCCTGAGAAAGAAGGGATAGAAAGGAAAGGAAGAGAAAATGATAGAAATTTTAGGCATATTGACAACACAGACTATACTTATGATCAGTATGTTTTGGGAAGATGTAGAGGAAACTGTGATATCTAAAGAAGCTAAGGAAAAAACATAAAAGGAGGTATAAAAAATGAACAAGGTGGAATATTCTGGTGCTGCCTGTCTGAAGCAATAGTGCTATAGTAGCAGTCTTTTCATTGAGGGCAGAATGAAGAAAAAATGCATCCGATGTAGAAAATAGGACACTGAGTAGAGAACATGTTCAAAAGAGGAACGTAGGAAGTGACCATAATTTTTCCACCCATTAAATGAGTTGGTGTATAGGTAACTGATAAGTTCCGATCAACATGGAATTTTTTTCTTTTCCAACCTTACCAAGAAAGTGAGGACCATAAAACAGAACTCTTGGAACAAGTTGATTTACTCTTACCACTTTTTTTTAAAATAAATAATACCCCAGTTACTTTTATGATGTGGGGGAAGAGGTATCTAAGTACCTCTACAAGGCAGACTTGGTGTGGATTGAACAACAACTCAAGAGAAAAGGACACGCGTGTTTGCATCATATCCTGGGCTTAGAGCGTCTCCCTCATTGGCTACAGCTAAATGTGTTCTTTTGGGCAACGGGCCAAGCCTGCATGCCTGCCTGGCTGTTGTGAAGAATCATAGCGGGGCCACAGGGATTATAATACCTCCTTCAAAGGGTTGCTATGACGCAGTTCAGTGAGAACTACGTAAAGAACCTAGCGCCCAGCGCACAGGAGGAACTTCATACGTGCTCTTTATTATGTTTTGTGGGACAATTTAGATAAAAGACTTTTTTTCGTTTTCTTTTGGAAAATCACGGTGGTTGACATTCTCTTACTGGTCATGCCAACTACGGCGATGCCTCCAAAAGGTTATTTTCAACCTCCTTTACGCCTGTCTCCACGAAAAACAATAGAGAGCATCTGACAACACTGAGGACCAAATGGCACAATGGAGTTTCTTACACAAGCAAACAAGTTGCCCGAAGTCAACTATATGTTCAATAAAAGAAAATGATACAGATGAATATGTACATATATGTCATTCCCCGCCCCCAACAATATGGCCCTTAAATTCACGCCAACTATTTCATCTGGTGCTTAACCAAAGAAACAGCCATGGCCATCTGTTCCAACTCTGGGGAAAAACTGGCTGTGTTGAACTTACTGAGAGATGGTGCAGAATGCATAGAGCACTCTAATCTATACCGCATGGCTGATTTAAGAGATTTTTAATGGCAATTTTTCCATATATGATTTTAGAACCCAAACCCCAAGCATGGGGCAGCACCACTCATTTCAAGTCGTTGGACCCTAAGTGTATATGAAAAGTGACTCCTAACAATACCCAGTATCACTCCTAGGTTAATCTGGAGACTGTTTAGGCAGTCTCATAGCTGTGAAGACATCTGCGTGACCATGTTCCCTCCTATACGTTCCTTCTGTCAGTACTGTCATCATTGGTATTTTCAATTATTTATTTTAAAAACACTTACTGAGTACCACCTGCTAGGCCCTGTGATCAGCTCTAGGAATTCAGGAGAGAAAAAACTAAGCTTGGTCTCTGGTCTCATGGAGCTCACATTCTAGGAGAGGAATCAGACACACTGATCAATTGGTCAGTCACACAAATTCATTCGTCATTCATTCAACAAATATTAAGAGCCATGTATGTGCCAGGCATTATACTGGGCACTGGGGATAATATAAGTCAACAAAACAGACCCAAATCTCCTTCAGAGCATTTATGTTCTTTAGGGAAGGTAGAAGATAAATCAGATAACTATATGAACTATTTGGTGTGGTAGATACTTACTTATAAAGCCCAAGGAGAAAAAAAAAAATAAAGTAGGGAAGGGGTTTTTTAATGTTGGAGGAGTGGTAAATTTCAGATAGAAAGGCTAGACGGCCTCCCTAAGAAGGTGACTTTTGAGTTAAGCCCTAAAAGAAGCGATGTTTCTAGCCCTATGGGTATCCAGAGGAAGAATGTTCCAGGCAGAGGAAACGGTCAGTGGAGAAACATTTGTGGCTGGTGTGGAGAGGAAATGCTAACAGTCTACAGCAGTCTAGTCTAGAGGGATAGATGACAATTCTCCAAATGGTCTCTGGGCAGAGCTGGGGCACTGAAGGCACGGGACACAGGAGTAATCTTTTCTGTGGGCTGTCAACTGCTGTAGAGTCTATGGTTCAAACTGATTGGTCTTCTATGACCTCTACAATGATGATGGCCTGTGTTCTCCTCGTGTGCAACCATCACACTAAGCTGCCACTGTGGTAGCATGTGCTTTCAGTTGTGGTTGTGTTACTTTGTACCGAGATGATAGATCCGCACTGTTTTATCAGACTCTTCCGAGGATCATCTTCTGAACAATGGATGTATTTACAGATGGCCGGCCAGAGTCAGGAGAGCAGTCTGTGGCCATAAAATAGATAAAGCAGGGTCACCACATTCTGGAAGAAAAGCCACAATCTTGGTTTCATCAGAAAGTGCTCTCCCCAGGTGAGCAAACTAGGCCTAGACGAAGCAGAAATGGTCAGCTGGGAGATTCTTACGCAGACTAGAACAGTCGTCTTCTCCTGCTCGCGTATGTAGCACATATGTGTTCTTTTCAACTGGTGTCGCACTTTTCATCTTTGCCTTAATTATATGCACATAGCACTCTTTAAATACCCTGATTATAATGAGGAGAAGAGACGGAAATGCAATGGTTCCATTCTACTCCTCCCCAGAAAGTGGATTCCGTAACTCTAACCAACTCTATTTCTGAACCATCTATTGCTCTGGGATATAACAGGGAAGAAGAGGATACAAAAATGTGGCACAATCAAAAGAGAACTAATGAACAAGAAAATGAAAATAGTTGATCTTTATTCCCATTTTTATGTGTATCATCCGAGAAGGTATAATCATTAGGCATGATTTACCAACGAAACACGGAAGCTTAGAGCAATGATGTAAATAGCTAGAAAGTCACAGCTCAGGCTCAAAGTCAGTGTGCCCACCCAGGAAGCCTAACTCCAGATTCTACAGTCTTTTTTTTTTTTTTAAATGTTTATTTATTTTTGAGACAGAGAGAGACAGAGCATGAATGGGGGAGGGTCAGAGAGAGGGAGACACAGAATCTGAAGCAGGCCCCAGGCTCCGAGCTGTCAGCACAGAGCCTGATGCGGGGCTCGAACTCACAGACCATGAGATCATGACCTGAGCCGGAGTCGGACGCTTAACCGACTGAGCCACCCAGGTGCCCCCAGATTCTACACTCTTAATCTCTGCTATAGTGCTTTCCTGAAATTAGCAAAGAATTAGAGGAGAAAAGGAGTGACAAGAAAAGGGAGAGTTAAATGAGAGAGGAAAAAGAAAGGAGGAAGGGGCTTCAGTAATTTCTGTGTTCCGGAAGATAAATGAGGAGAATTAATGCTGCTCTTGAGAGAAGACTACTTCCTGGGGCGCCTGAGTGGCTCAGTCGGTTAAGTGACTGGACTCTTGATTTCTGCTCAGGTCACGATCTCACGGTTTGTGGCTTTGAGCCCCCCAAGTCCAGCTCTGTGCTGACAGTGTGGAGGCTGCTTGGGATTCCCTCTGTCTCCCTACCTCTCTGCCCACCCCTTCTCACTCTCTCTCTCTCTCAAAAATAAATAAACATAAGCATTAGCTGTTCTTACTTCTAAAAGAACAACTTCCTCAGCCCTCATTCTACGTTTTTAAAAAGTCATTGCATTGTCTTCTTTTCTTTTTCTAACTTTGCACAGTGCTTAGAATGACACTATCCAGACAGCATGTGTCCAGTGAACCCTACTGAGTAACGATGGATTTGCACAAGCACTAAAGGACTCTTAGGCCAGCAGACACACTCTACGATCTGAGGCAGTAAGATCTTCTAGATGACACATTGTCCATTGTTTACTGCTTGTCTAAAGCGATAAGGTCGCAAGAACCAACCTTCAATGGGAGTGGCACCCATGAAACTGCTGTGTGATGGGTCTCGTAGTGACTCTCCATTATGGGTCCCACCACAGCTGCAGGGTGGTGGGCCCTCAGTGGTCTGAGCCCCACCCGCATCCCCACTACCAGTGAATGGGCCCAGCCTAGGCCGGCCTAGGCCCATTTGGGCCAATGAGTCACCAAATGAGGTTTCTAGGCACTTCTGAAGGACATGCTTTCTTACCCTTACCTCACCCTTCTTTACCCTTCCTTACCCTGCTAACTAGCAGAATATAAAAAGGGAGGCGATTAGCCCAATAACTACTAGAAGACTACCAAAAACCAGGGAAGTTACTTTAGGATAAAATTTAGGGTGAGGACAGGAGAGTGGAGAAATGGAGACAGGCTTTGAAGCCACCAATCCTGATCCCTCCCCTCATCTCTGACTTCCTTTATTCGTTCCAATACATTTACTTACCATGGAAACTAGGGTGAAGTAGAGGTGGGTTTTCTGTTACTCGTATTTTAAATTATCCTACCGGTACAGCCTGGTAAAGATAAAAACAGTGAATGTGCATGGTCTGATGTTAACCCCCAGCATGGTTCATCAGTTCGAGTTATTCTTCCTTTTGCATCACTGTGATGGCCCGCTCCCCTGACAGATACAGCCTTTCTCCTGTCATGACAGCCCAGTGAAACACCCCAGCCAGAGCCCCAATCCCTGTAATCTCCCATCCATCCATCCATCCATCCATCCACCATCCGGCGGATGGGTCAATAGATTTACAGCCAGCACCCATCAAGGCATTTTGCTAGGCATCGTAAGGCTACCAAAAAGAAAAAATTCAGGTGCTCACTGTTCTCAGAGACCCAATAGTCTAAAAGGGGAGAAAAATTATGTGTATACCTGCCTACGGTGAAATGTATAAAATTATTGTGTCACCAGAGAAGTGCAAATAAAGCCCCACAGCAGATCAACAAGAGGAAGGGCTTGTTTGCAGCTGAGGGGATTAGAGCCATGTTTGTGCTAAAGATGGACTTTGAGCTAGATCTTGGACAATACAGAAATGGCGCAAAAGAAAAAGAGCATTCCTGGCAGAGAGGAGCAGGAGCAGAGGCCCAGTAGAAAATAACAGAGAATGCACAGGGAACAGTTGTCTGGAATAGTGTTGGTACTTGGAAGGATCGTTGAGGCCAGACTGTGAAGGGATATGATTCCAGATCAAGGAGTTATTCTGGGAGCAGTTGGGTAGATGTTGAATCAGGTGTGAACTGGGTAACAGAATGTGGTTTTGAAAGAAAGAAAAGAATATTCAAGCCGGAGCAGAAAGGGAGCAGAAAGCAGAACATCAGCGGAGTGGTTTCCCTGTGTTAAATGGTAAACGGAGGGGCGCCTGGGTGGCTCAGTCGGTTAAGCCTCCAACTCTTGCTTTGGGCTCAGGTCATGATCCCGTGGCAGGATCGAGCCCCTGCGTCAGGCTCTGTGCTGACGGCATGGAGCCTGCTTGGGATTCTCTCCCTCTCTCTCCGCCCCTCCCCAACTTTCGTGCATGCACTCTTTCTCTCTCAAAATAAATAAACTTTAAAAAAGGTAAACTGAGGCATATTAAATTTTTTTTTTTTTTCCCAAGGGTTTATTTCAAACTGGAAACCAAACCAATGACGGTAAGGAGCACTCCACTGACAGAAGCTAGGGGAAAGGGTTTTATAGAGAGGATGAAGAAGCAAAACGAGGATCTTACTTGATTGACTGTAGCTTAAGCAGTCGCCTTATTTGGGAGAGTCTGATCGGCTGCTCTCAAGTTTCATTCCCTCAGATTTGAGTGCTTCGACTCTGGCTTCGACTTTGGTTTCCTTACACAGGCTGCCAAGGCATTAGAGCCACCTCAGTCTAATGGCCTCTTTATATAATTGCTTTAACACCTGGAACATCCCGGGGGCACTCTTCTGTAACCATGAGCCGGGCTGGAGGATATAGAAGACATCGCTTGTGAGGTGGGGTCTAGGGGGAGGGACAGTTATCCAGAGTCTAGGAATGTCACCCCAGTCCCTCACGGGGCAAGCCCAGCCAGCACACCTGTGAGCAGCAGGATGCGGAACCCCGTAGATCAGAACTACGTGGACAAGAAGAAATGCGTATGTGCCGTGTCTCTCCAGGGGGCCGGACAGGGGAGCATCTGGGCAGGATCGAGAAGAGGTGCATACCTGGGAAGGACAGGAGAAAGGCAATTCAGGAGCTGACTGGGCAGTAGCATCAAAGCCCCAAGGATGGGGTTCCGGCAAAGGGTCAAGAGCCTGTTCAAGGAGCCGGGGCAACAGCTATGTTGTGGAGACCAACTGAAGAGAGTGCAGAGTCCAGCAGACCCAGGTTTGAATCCAAGGGCAACTATGTATCTGCTGGGTAAACTTAGGCAAGCCATTTAACCTCTCTGAGCCGCTGTTTCCTTGACGGAAAAGAAACATAATAATGTCTTCTTCACAGAGTTGTTATAAAGAGTATGAATAATTCATGAGAAGTGCTTGGCACTGGGTGCACTCAATAAATGAGAGCTATTATTGTTATCAATACCATCCTCAATATTTATATTGAACCACAGAGATTTCTTCAGCTCAGGCTCAGAAGACAAAGCAAGGGGAGAGGAGCGTTTGCCAAGAGCAGAGAAACCAGGAGGGGGAGCCGGACCTCTCGGAGCAGATCACAGATGACTTCTCTCCCGTGCTGGCCATTTGTAACTGTTGGTCTGCTCATTTGTCCTTACGCTCGGGGCTGCTGTCATTGTCACCATTTCCTACAGCAGAAATGAAAAGAACCTTAGATTTCTGTCCAACCAGCCCTGTGGCTCGTGCTCGGCTGCTGGCCTAGCCATTCATCTTTTCTGTGGCGTGAGCTGTCATCGATACCCAGGGACACCACCTGCTCGGAGGTTTCGGACAACTGTCTCCATGGTTTCTGGCCAGATCTCATTAGCTAAGTGAGGTGGAGCCCAGTGGGGTTCATAGGTTAACGCTGGTGGGGGAGATCTCGGCGGTGGGGGCTAGGAGACACAGGTGGTTACATGAGATAGTGCTTGTGATAGGAGGGTGTGACTGAGCCAGCTTGGGGCCGGAGGATGCTTACTGGGATAGAAAAGCAAGGTCACGACCTTCTGCAGCCTCCGAGGGGTCTGTGACAACATATTTCATCAGAGGAAGACGTTCGCCACAGTGATCCCGCATGTTTCCAGTCGATGCGGTTTGCCCCCTTTATATTCGACTCACTACCTTCTTGGTGCCCAATCCAATGATGGCCGACATTTCTTAAGCCATAACTGTGTGCCAGGAGGTACTGGGCTAATACATTTTACATACTGTCCCATTTAATTCTCACCACGACCCTATGAAGTTGGTACTATTGTTTGCTCAATTTTATAGATAAATAGAGGCTCAGAGAGGTTAAGCAACTTGTCGAAGGCCGCACAGCCAGTAAAACTGTGGAGCCAGTTTGAGAATCCAGCTTTTGCCGATTTCAGATTTCCAGCCCTGAATTAGGATGCTAACCCGTGCCTCTCACACTTTAATATGCATATGAGTCACAGAGGATTTGTTAAAATGAAGATTTTGAGTCAGAAAATCTGGATGGGGCCTGAGATGCTGCATTTCTAACCAGCTCCCAGGCTATGTGTATGTTGTTGGTCCATGGATCACACCTTGAGTAGCAAGGGACTTGCCTGATGGATTTGGTTCACAATGGTTGATAGGTTTCTCCCCAAAGGAGGTTGTATTTTGGTCTTGGGTAAAAATCTTTGTTTTTAGAGTTTTTTTTAATGTTTATTTATTTTTGAGAGAAAGAGAGAGAGCAAGCAGGAGAGGGGCAGAGAGAGAGGGAGAGCAGAATCCAAAGCAGTCTCCAGGCTCTGAGCTGTCAGCACAGAGCCCGATGCGCGCCTCGAACCCACAAACCACGAGATCATGACCTGAGCAGAAGTCGGCCACTTAACTGATTGAGCCACCCAGGCGCCCCTTGGAGAAAAACGTTTTAAACCGTTTTGTATTTGTTTTCTGTTATCACAAATTATCACAGATTTAGCACCTTAAAACAACACCCACTATTGCCTCGCAGATTCCATGGGTCAGGTGTCTGGGAACAGCAGGACTTTCTGCTCAGATTCGCACATGGCTTCATGAAGGCGTCATCCAGGCTGTGTTCTCACCTGGAGCTCAGAGGTCTTGTTCGAGTACGTTTCGGTTGTCCTGAAATTCAGTGTCTTGCAGCTAGAGGACTGAGATCCCTGTTTCCCAGCTGTCAGGCAGGGGCCGGCTCTCAGCACCCCTAGAGACTGTTGCCTTGCTAGCTTCCTGGCCCTGCCATCTTCGAAGCCAGCAATGGAGGGTCTCCCTTTTGTTGAATCCTTCTCAGACTTCAAATATCTTGGACTTTTTCTGTCTCTGACCTCTAGATCCGGATGTAGAGGGCCACGTGATGAGGTCAAGACCACCCAAACAACCTCCCTATCTTGAGGTTAACTGATTTAGGATCTTAATTACATCTACAGAATTTCTTCACAGCAGGGCCTAGGTTAGTGTTTGACCAACCAGCTAGAAGGCTTGAGCATACCAGGCACCAGACGTCTGGGCGACCATGTTAGAATTCTGCCCATAACAAAGTATATTGGTTTTCCTGCTTGAGCTGTGTCGTTGACTGATGAACGTTTGTAGAGTCATGGAAACTGAGGCTGCGTGAACGGCCTCATTTCTGCTTTCATTTCTACTTATTTGTTGTAAGCCCCTTCTTTAGCATGAACATTTACCAACAGTTGTTTCAAAATAATCATGAACTGTCATGAGGGAGATTCCAGCAAATTGAGCTCAGCCCTTTTTCTTGTTTGTTATGTAAACTGAAAGGGCAGGCTGATACATAGATCATTTGGGGTTTTTCACTGACTCATAACCAATGTCCAGGAATAAGACTTCAGATGCAGTGATGTTTACATGCAAGCAGCAGCTTCTGCTTAAGGAGGAGTGCTCCGTAGATGCCGTGAGCTGAAAAACGTTTTCAAGAAGGAGGGTTTGTAATACCCTGACAGCAAAGATCTGACTGAGGTCCCGGGGTTCCAGCTCATCCTTTGTGAGTTCTGTCCTGTTTCCCTTCAGTGGCACTGTCCTAGAGTTACGTGGCTCATAAAATGAGCCAGCGTCGTTTTCCTTACTTGGGTCTGAAAAGAGAAGTCAAAGTAAGAAGTGGGAAAGAAGCTATAGAAACCTGCAGGGGGAGGGGATTCCTAGGAGTTTTATACAGGGAGGGACACTGAGAGTGATGTAACACACACACCCTGTGGATTCTGGGTTTGGAGAGTGCGGACAGATTCAGCTCGTTGTCAAGAGGCAGGGCTGGGCAAGGCATAATCCTGGTGATGCTGCTTCCACGGCAATTCTCCTTAGTACCTCCAAAGCTATAGCAAGATCACCATGTAGGAAATACCCCAGGTTTCTTAGCCAGCTTGCAGCATAGAGAACAGTGAGGGAACCGTTGCAGGAAATCTATTGTCCACTGGAACCTCGCAGTGAGGGGGTGGGGTGGGGTGGGTATTGTAGGGATTGTAGGGATTGTAGGGGGTGGGGATTACTTCCTCTAGAGTGTGAAAGGTTCGACTGAGGTGACTGCCTTTAACTACATTCTTGCCAACACAAAATGCTTTGCATTTTTGGTTTCATGGCATCAGTTTTGAAATACGAATCATAAAAGCAGTGCATTTCTGCTGTGTCTGCTGAGACTTACTTTATCACTCTCCTATTTCAGTGTCAATAAAATGATGCTGTCATTCCAGCTGGGAGGTATTTTGATTGTTCCAGACAGAAAGCTGGCTGATCACATTGGGAAAGAGAGAGAGAGAGAAAGAGAGAGAACTTCTGTGTGTCTCCTTTCTGAGGTTGAGAAGAAAATGATCTCATTTTAGCAATGGATAAATGCATTTTGATGGTAACTGATTACCAAGTTGAGACCTCCTATAAAGTCTTCTAGCACCGTGGCGATTTACTAACGGACAAAGAGAATCCCTTGCTAAAGTCATCATTAGCAAAAATCTTATGCCACTGGCTTCTAAATAAGCATGAATGTAGAGTAGTAAAATAAGAGACTGGGGATAAAATAAGAGGGTTGGAGTAAATGATCTCCTTTGATTTAAAGAAAATTCCAAGCTGGATGTTGGAAGACTCAGCAATGATGAGAAATGCCTGAAGAGAGAGAGTATTCATTTAGGAAGGTAGTGGAAATCTTCTCAAGTGATAAATGAACTTGTGGATATGGGTGTGTGTGTGTGTGTGTGTGTGTGTGTGTGTGTGTGTGTGTGTGTGTTTGTCTCCAACTTCGAGGTGAATATTTTTTTAAAGTCTTGGAATGGTGGCTCAGTTGATGGCAGAATGGAAAGGACTCAGAGACCAGCCAGAAACCTTGGAGCAAGTCAGGCATTTCCAGAAGGTCTTGGCAGAAAGAGTCAGATGGAGAGACGGGCTAGCTGGTTAGTGCCAGGGAGGGTGAGAGAGGAGCCACAGGTGGGTGGGGCACAGCCCACATGGTAGAGAGGTCTGGGCAGTCTGAAACCCCAGTTAGCTGCCCTGAGTAATGGGTAGGAGGGACTGTGCCTTAGAAAGCATGGCGGTGGGATTTGGGTTCTTGGGGGGATTGACAAAGAAGAGTACACACCCAGTCTAGAACAAATGGGATACAGCAAGGGTCCCAGAAAAGGGACTTAATCTCCAGGCAGGTGACCAGCTACTAGAATCAGGGGAAAGTCTGGTATAGGCCCAACACAAGGCTGATCTGATGCTATTCTCTTAAGAAACCAGCCTTGGGCTCCTTAAATTCCCCAGACTAGAGACACTCGAGCACCTCAGATGTTCCCAACTGTACTAACTGCCAAATCCTAGAATCAGGCCCGTGATTTCAAGAAGTTTAAGATGTGGTTCTGTCCTCAAGGAGTTTATAATCTATTTGGGAACAAAAGGTCAGCACACATCAGAGAAGAATATGTCTGTATGCCCATTAACTCTGTTGTGTACTAGCTGTAGGTATTATGAAAAGGGAAAAGTCAAGGACAGATTCATGGGAGAGGTGAGCTTTGGGGGATGGCTTGAATTTTTTCCAAGCAAGGAAGAACAGGTTCTGGGCATTGGGGGCTAGATGCTCATGAGGGTGGACAATAGAAGGTAAGAACTCTCCTGAGATACCTTCCCCATCCTGCTCCAACCCAGGCAGGAATAGTTAAGCCCCTCATTCCTGTAAGGGAAGCCACTAGGGGAACAGCTAGAAAGTGGAACATAGAGAAAGGAAGTGGAGTTTGCTTGACAAGAGGAGAATGTGATCAGAATGGCTGGGGAGGGAGCTCCCAGCTTCTGTGTGTGGGACTAAGAGTCTGTTTCAGACTCCAAGCTAATTCAGCCTTGACTTGTACTTGTGCCATTCACAAGCCTATAGGGCATTTTCCTACACGCTTCCTGTCTATGCTCCCCACCCTTATCACTCTGACTCCTTATTTCCCTTCTATTAGTTTAGTGACTACAGCAGAATCAAATTTTCCTATTAACTAAAACCCTTGGGATCTTGGAGCCTTCATCCACTTTTCCCCTCACAGATGACATAATGATACACACTGTGATCCAGAAGCTCTGGATCCCGTGGCTGACAGAGTAGGCCACCTGTTCAGCATCAACAGGATGAGTATCACCATCAAGATGACTACTCTGTATTGAGGGGTATGAGTCAACTCAGCATCTTTGTCTATCTTTGTGACTTTTACTGTAAAAACAAAATGAGTTTTAACGTATTTCCTTAGCACTGGCAGTTGCCTTTCCCAGTCAGCTACCACTTAAGACATTCCTGATGGCTAATGTCAGATCTCAGGATACTGGCCTATGATGCTGGGAAAGGAGCTGGTGTCAGAGTCTTGGCTCTGAGCTGAGGCTTGACTCTGTGGGAGCAGCCACAAGCAGGAGCTGGGATAATCCTTTTCCTTTAGCAGCTGCTTAAGCAGACCTGACATTTGGGTTGGCAAAGGATTTCAACTCACCCCAAAGTAGAGAAATTACTTTTTCACCATCAGAAAGTAATGTACGTGCTGCCAGACGGAGGAAGCTTTTCCTGACTTGCAGCAGGAAAAAGCTGGACGCCTACAGGGTACTGTGCAGGGAGTGGATGGCGACTGACACTTGTTTAGCAATTTACAGCAGATTGTTTTAAACCTCATTTAATCCCCCCAGCAAGCCCGAGACAAAGGGGTCATTTTATCATGTATTCCACAGACGAGGAAACAGATGCACTTTCTTAAGCAACCGTCAGTGAGTTGCAATCCAGAAATGAACCCAGTCTCTTTGAATCCCCTTCCCACATCCTTCCCAATAAATTAGAGGTTCTATTCCACCGTGTGGCAATCAGCTGTAGAACACGTGACTTTTGATCTCAGGGTTGTGAGTTTGAGCCCCATGTCGGGTGTAGAGGTTACTTAAAAATAAAACTTAAAAAAATTAGATTTAGTGGTAATAGGCCATTAGATTTAATGGAGTTAGACCATCTGGGATCTGAATCATGGCTCCACCAACGTTTATCCGTGTGACCTTGGGCAAGTTACTTAACCTCTCTGTCTCTTGCTTCCTCACTATTACAAGGGGGAACATAATAGTACCCACCTCATAGCACCGTTGTGTGCATTGAAAAAGGCAATGCAGGGGCGCCTGGGTGGCTCAGTCGGTTAGGGGTCCGAGTTCAGCTCAGGTCATGATCTCGCGGTCCGTGAGTTCGAGCCCCGCATCGGGCTCTGTGCTGACAGCTCGGAGCCTGGGGCTTGTTTCCGATTCTGTGTCTCCCTCTTTCTCTGACCCTCCCCCGTTCACGCTCTGTCTCTCTCTGTCTCAAAAATAAATAAACGTTAAAAAAAAATTAAAAAAAGAAAAAGAAAAAGGCAATGCACCGGGAGTTCTATAGCTCAACGGCTGACATGTAGCTGTTGGGCGAATGGCAAGTATTGAAGTGTGGGATATATAAGCAGCGAAAGCATGCAATAAACACATTCCTATAGAGAGGGATGAGTGTACTAAGCTATAGGGATTCGAAGGAGACCAAGAATTTCTGCCCTTAAAAAAAAGCCTCCCGGTCTCCTGGGAAAGATAGAGACATAAACAAATAACTATAATGCGATGTGACAGTGCTACAGCAGAAGTCTGTCTGGATTTGCCAAAGGAGTTTTACTCAGCAGTGACCATGACATTCTGTTGCTGTGGATAGATGTTAGTTTTGATTCCACCAGAGAATCACAATGCATATTTCATCCTCCTTGAAGTAGAAGGGAGTTGAGTAAGTGTCCCTGGGTATCGGGGTTTGGCCAACCCCACTGCTAAAATCCATAGCTTAAGAAACGAACATGTGTCTCCATTCTGCCTTTCCTGCTGAGCTCCCCTGTCCTTGGGTAGCCTGGGAGGGGGTTTCATACCCCGTGTTCTGCCTCTTGATTAAGACTCTGGGAGCTCAGCAGCATCTTATAATGCACCCAGGAGCAAGCTACCTGGCCTAATTCTACAGGAGGTTAATCATGCCATGCCTACAAAGAACCTAAATTAATAAAGAGAACATTAAACGTGTCAGGTTTAAGTGACTGAAATCCCTTAAGCTATACTTTGTTGTTTTCAATTGTTTATCCTGTGAGTTCATGTCCTGAGCAAGGACATTTGCAAATAGCCATCTGGATGAATATGCCACAAACATTATTCCTTGTATGATTTCAAGACCTTTTTACCCCATTGTCTCCCCAACCTCCAACCCATATCATGGCCTAGGGTAAGTTACAGAAACCCTCTGAGTTATTGTTTTGCTAATTAGAGTCAATGAAAATTGAGATGTTTTAAAACATTTACAGAGAATATTGGCAATACTTTCAGTGTCATAAAGCAAGAAGAGACATTATCATGTAACCGCATAAAATTAAAGTCAATCAAATGGGGAAAAAAGTTGGATTATTCCAGGATAAATTCCAAGTGCGCGTAATATTTAAATGTATAAAGATGAAGCCATCTTCTCTCTTAGAAGAAACTAAAACAGAGTTTTTCACCTTGGAATAGGGGAAGGCCTTTTTAATTATGACATGAAACTCAAAACCGTGGAAGAAAAGATTGGTATGTTCAATCCCATAACGTTGAAGTTTGCTGCAAGGAAAAAAACCGTAAGCAAAGTCAAAAGGCAAATGACAAATTGGATGGAAACATTTGCAGCTGTATTACAGACCAAAGACTAATTTCCCTTAACATATGAGCGCCCGCGAATCAGAAAACGAAAGACTAATGGTGTAATACAAACATAGGCAAAGCATATGAACTGGCTGGAAGAGGAAGAAGTGGATCCTAGGCACACAGAAGTGGCTCGGCATCACTCACGATAGAAGAAATTAATTTAAATTAAAATCATACTGAAATGACAATTTTCATTCATCAGGTTAGCATAGATCCCTGAAATCTGATAACATGCCCTGTGGATAAGGGTATCCTGAAACGGGCACTTTCATACTGTGCCTGTGGGGGTATAAATTGGCACAACAGTAGGTAGAGCAATTTGGCATCAGCTCCACTTTTATGTAATTTTTAAATGAAACTTTTTAAATGTTTATTTATGAGACAGAGAGAGCATGCAAGAGTGGTGGGGGTGGGGGAGCACACAGCGAGGGGGAGACAGAGGATCCGGGGTCAGTAATAGAAAGGATGTTTCACTGTGTATACTTTTTGTCTGGTGTTTGGTATTTCCTACCCATTGAACTATGTGAAGGTATCACCTATGAAAACTTCAAAAATGAAATACAAAGTAATAATAGGCCAAAATTTGCTGATGGTAATTAATTAAACGCAATTAATTTGATTCATAAATTGAATGATTAAATGGCCAAGTTTCTAAACCCATGTGTGATTGTCTACCTGTTCCATCTGTATTCCTTCTCCCTGATTTAAAAAAAATTTTTTTTAATGTGTGTTTATTTTTGAGAGAGAGAGAGAGACAGAGTGCGAGCAGGGGAGGGGCAGGGAGAGAGGGAGACACAGAATCCCACGCAGGCTCCAGGCTCTGAGATGTCAGCACAGAGCCCGACAAGGGTCTTGAACCCATGAACCTTGAGATCATGACCTGAGCTGAAGTTGGACACTTAACTGACTGAGCCACCCAGGCACCCCAGACTTCTCCCTGATTCTTTTTTTTTTTTTTTAATTTTTTTTTTAACGTTTATTTATTTTTGAGACAGAGAGAGACAGAGCATGAACGGGGGAGGGTTAGAGAGAGGGAGACACAGAATCTGAAACAGGCTCCAGGCTCTGAGCTGTCAGCACAGAGCCCGACGCGGGGTTCAAACTCACGGACCGCGAGATCATGACCTGAGCCGAAGTCGGCCGCTCAACCGCCTGAGCCACCCAGGCACCCTTCTTCTCCCTGATTCTTAACATAATCCAGTTTTATTTAGGCATCTACCACTCCCAACATACCCCCTGTGTCTCAGTCTACATCTGGGACTGGCTGGTCTAAGGGCAAGTCCTTTCCCATGGCCAGGAACTGGTTCAGGAACCGTGGCCAAAGTCAGTGTATATCACTGCCCTGAGAACAAGGCTTGACTCAAGAATGCCAGAGGCTCCTGGGAAAGACATGCCCCTGCTCTTAGGTGAAGTGCGCCTAAATTGATGGCATTTCTAGGTGGAACCAGTCACCGCCACAGCCATTTTGCCTCCATGTAGGGAGCAGCTTTAGGTGAAAGCCAACCCATTGAGGAGGTCATGTCAGGAGACTGCAGAGAAACAGATCCAGGGCCACTACATTAAACTGCCCTTGAAGCCGCCCTACCTCCTGGGCTTGCAGCGGTATGAAGCAACACTTTTCCTCATCGTTTATGTGAGTTTGAATCCAATTTTCTGTTACTTGAAGCTGTAGGCTAATACCCATGTCACAGAGGAGTATTTCCAAGAATCTATGAAACACATGGGTAAGTCAGAAGGAAAAAATACCTCCTGAAGTTTCTCAGACTTAGCAAACTGCCAAGGCACATGGCATGTGTTGACATAGAAACTTTCCCAATCAGGCTCTGAACTTCGAGTAGAATATGGTACAGAAGTAGCCAGGGGGATGGAGTGGAGAGACAGAGAAGGATTCCAACATTTTCTGTGGTTGTGACTGAGTAGGGGGCCTACTGGGTGAGTTTTATCTCCCTTTTCTATATTTCCTCTGATAAAAAAAAGTAAAAAAAAAATTTTTTTTTATGATGAAAAACTAAATACCAGCCAAAAAGGCCACTTGGAAGCAGATTGGTAGAGAGGCTGGGCCAAGCAAATCCCAATAAGTTAAGGTCAGGTTTTCAAAGTACAAGCCTGAAGGCTAAATAAATAAATGCTTATAAAAAGCTCTTCATAAATTAGAGATTAGAAGTTTAAGAACTCCTAGTAGCCTGAGGCTATTAGGAGTGAAGGATTTAAAATGAAACCCCAAAAGCAAATATAGATCACAGCTGGAATACTTACAGTAGACCTTACTGTTTTGCTCCCGAGACACTAATTTTCACCAATAGTTTGGAGGTGATGTGTTTCTAATCGCCCCTCATATGGACTCGGTTTTCACTTTCCGGTACTTTCCACAGGCTGAGGTCACTACAGGACTCAGGGTGGGAGGCTTTAGCATCCCCTGGAATTTTTTCCCCTTCTTACTCCACTGACAACCTTTGAGGAATGCAAGGAGGACTCCATAGAGGAGACCGAGTCTAGGATAATCAGGGAGGGAGGTGACAGGAAACCAGGAAGAGAGTGCAATGACCCAGGAGCAAAAAGGTTAGATAAGACAGGGACCGAAAAGTGTCTGCTGGACTTGGCAACCAGGAAATCACTGGTGACTTGGGGCAAGAGCAGTGACCAGAGTTAAGTTCAAGGCAGGTGAGGAGCATCCTTCCAGTCTTAAGAAACGTGGCTGGGAAGCAGAGGAGAAGGAGGGTGGATGCTGGAGCAAGCAGAAGGTTTATGGAGGACAGTGCCTGTTGGTAGGCTGAAGGAAAGAATCAGTAGAATGAGAATGCTTTTTGGTGCCCAAGGAGTCAAGGTTAACAGGTTGAGTATGGTTCAGAGATTGCGGGAGGGGGGGGATCCAGAGAGCCAGGTGGAACGAGTTCCTTAGGCAGAACGACTCCTGTTCCACTCAGAGAAGGAAAAAAAAAAAGAGGGAAGGGAAGATGGATGCATGTGTAGATAAATATAGAAGTAGGAGGGCAGGAAATTGAGAGATGCCAGTCTGATATCCTCTATTTTCTTTGTGCCTACGGGAGCGAGAGGGGTGTAGATGTCTTGAGAACATTGGCAAGCTTTTTTTTTTTTTTAATTTAATTTTTATTTTTTTTAAATATATGAAATTTATTGTCAAATTGGTTTCCATACAACACCCAGTGCTCATCCCAACAGGTTTGGCAAGCTTTTAAAAGTCATTACGAGGGGTGAAGCAGCTAATAACTGGGAACCAAAGAACTGTCGGGAAGAATCCAGGTGGCAGCTGAGATTAGAACCTGGGAGGTTAGCCTGTGTGAAGGTAGAAGAAGGTAGAAGGTAGAAGAGGCAGATCGTCCTGGGTTGTGGTGTGGTGGATGGTAAGAGTGGGAGGGAAAGGAGTGAAAAAAGCACGGACCTTGGAATGATTGCATTGCAAACCCCTACAAGAGATGAGGAACTGAGGGCAGGAGAGGTGGTGGTGGTGGTGGGAGGGGGGGTCAGGAAAAAGAAAAGAAAGAAGGACTTAAAGAAAAAAAAAAAAAAGAACGGTTGGGGACAGTGGTTCTCAATACAGGTTTGCAGGATAGGGCCCTTAACATGCAGATCTCTGGGGCGCGTGTTAGAGATTTCAAGTTAGTGAGACCTAAGTGGAACCTAGGGATCTGCGTTATTTTCCAACTTATTATTTTTTAAAAATGAGTAATATGCATGTGACATGAAATTCATAAAGTACAAAAGACATGCAATGAAAAGTAAGTCTTTCACCCCTGTGGCAACTCCTACTGCCATTGTCTCAGATGTTCTGTTAGGGACATTCAATACGTAATCCCATATAAAATATGCTTTTTTTTCCCTTTATGCAAACAACAGCATGTTATACACACTGTCCTACACTTCTTTTTTTCACTTAACCGTATATCTTAAAGATCAATCCATATCAGTTGTTAAAAGCCCCTTCAATGTTCTATTGACTGCTTGGAATTCTATCTTTTGATAGCAAAAGATGGAAAACAATAGGTGCTCATATTAATTCTCTGCTTCAGGGATTGCCAACACTGGAGGAGTTTTTCGATACCCTGCGGAGAGATGTACTAGAATTTGGAATGTTCTTAATAGATTGTGATTTGGGGGTGCGGGATTCATGGGTTACATGTTGAAAAACACTTGTCACAGGACGTGAGAGCAAAATGAGTTTAAACAATGGAAATACTGAGAGAAAGAGAAAACTGGATGGACTGGGAGCTTTTAGTTTGCATCATGATCTCTACTGATTTAATTGGGAGATTTCATCCTGAAGATATCATTCCCTGGGACATATATACAAAATACACTATTTGTGCATATTTAGAAAATGGTGATGTATATTAACAGCTGCTGAATCCCAGTGACAACAGGCAAAGCAAAAACAAAAATAAAACCCAAAACCAAAAACAAACCCAAAAGAACAAACAAAATTCATAAGAAATACATTCCCACGTGCTATCGAGGTTTCCATAAAGAAAGCTATGGAAAATCTCCAAGGGACAGATCTTTTTATTACATCGTTGTTTATTTTTGCTGCTAGAAAAAGTAATTGAGGGGCGTCTGGCCGGCTCAGTCAGTAGAGTCGTGAGTTCAAGCCCCACAATGGGCATGGAGCCTACTTAAAAAAATAATAACGAAAAACTAAAAATAAATAAAAAACTATCAAAACTAAATGCAATGAGTCCGCCACATTGAATTTCCCAGAATTTTTTTTTTTTTTAATGTTTATTTATTTTTGAGACAGAGAGAGACAGAGCACTAACGGGCGAGGGGCAGAGAGAGAGGGAGACACAGAACCGGAAGCAGGCTCCAGGCTCTGAGCCATCAGCTCAGCTCAGTTCGACGCGGGACTCCAACTCACGGATGGTGAGATCGTGACCCGAGCTGAAGTCGGATGCTTAACCGGCTGAGCCACCCAGGCGCCCCTAATTTCCCAGAATTCTTCAATTCTGCTTGGATTTCTTGATTTGGGGCTAGGACAGACTTAGAAAGTAGATGACTCTGAATTGAAACACAGGTTGATCGCACACCCCGTAATATTTCCACTACTGGCCACCACTTCCCACCAAGGAATGTTCTTGCCAGAAGAGCCAGACATCCAGCCTCCAGAGGTGACAACTCTCATTTTCTGCATAACTACAGGCAGGTATTCTAGATGACACTGACGGCTACCAATCAGGTGAGCTCTTCAGGGAATCACCCAGCGAGATCACTTGGTCCAACAGGTCCCGCCAGCATTACGCTACCGTGGCTGAAACAGAAAGGTAAGCAAGACCTTTAATATGGTACAAACACATCAGACATCCATTGAGATAGAAGAATCCTTAAATGTGAAAAGATGGGAAATAATACATGTGCATTTTGTTTCTAATTCAGGGATTACCAGCATCTGGGGAGTTTTACGATATCTTATACACTTCCCCTTTCCTTTCATTGTCCTGCCCTAAAAGTGTTGTGTGTGAGCTTAAGAATAGTGGATTGGGATTTTGAGATATATCAAAAGATCCCCTCAAGATGACACAAAACCTCCTCACATGGAATTGATATTTTAAAAAAACCCAGTAGCGGGGCACCTGGCTGGTTCAGATGGAAGATCATGCAACTCTTGATCTCAGGGTCATAGGTTCGAGCACCATGTTGGGTGTAAAGGTTACTTAAATAAATGAATATTTAAAAAATTTTTTAAAAAGTTTAAAAAAAAAGTTAAAAAAAAATCTTCTTGAGATTTCCAAGAAGGATGAGGTGCTTTACTTTTTAGCCCACGGGGGAGGGTATGTGAGGTTTCAGTTTGGAGTTAGTTGGAAAATACCGGTTTCATGAAGAGAAACACATCAGAAGAAGGGCTGGTTTGGGTTGAGGGAGAAACCATGGATACCTGCTACATTCAGGTTGCTGGCGGGACACTTGGGCAATAACGTCCAAGGTATGTAATTGTTGCTGCATAAACGGACCAGAGCTGCGGTTTGTTTGCCTCTGCTCCGAGGCGGGCTTGCGTGGGGGTTATTAGAAGGTTTTGCACACTCAGCTTTGTTCCTTTCAGGCAGGAGAGGAGCACACGCTGGCAGAGCATCCCCAGTCCTCAAGGGGCCCATGAAGTCAGGAAGTATAATTTTAATAGAATTAGCTGAAAGATGAGCAAAAGTCAGGTGGTGGTTTGGTAGTATGTCACTGCCGCTTTGACATGCTAAGTGTATCATTGTTAATAGCTTTTGTGCAGGGCTCAGAGGACTAACACTTAGCAAATTAGATTCCTCAGTTTTTGTCCTGCTCTTATAATTTAGGGTATATTACCTTGGGCAAACCATTTAACCTCTCTGTGCCTTGGCTCCCTGTCCATAAAATAGAAAGCTCATTGTAGCAGCATTCATAAACATGTTGAAAGCTCCAGATAAAAAGCATTGTAGGGTTCTCTCCTTCCACCCCCACTCCAAAGACTGAGTCAGTCTTTCAAAAAGGTCATCCATTTCATTGAATTCTTTCAATGGCTAACTTAGCTAATAAGCATTTTTCTAAAAGGCGTTTGCCAGTCCAGGGCTGAAAAATGTAGTCTATAACTGCCTTCCCTGCCTTCTGGGCCTGCTTATTCTGCTGGCCCCCTTTCACTCAGTGGCTGGTTGTCAGTCGATTCTCATCTCTAGGCTCCTGGATCAATCCCAGCCACATTGGAAGGGAATGAGAGTTCTGTATTAACATTCTGGGACCTCAGTACAAGGCGACCGTGATCAATGTGAAATTCAGTCTCAGTTCTGGGTATGAAGTTCCTGCTTTGTTTTTATGTCTCCCTTCGCCACATCTAGCCTTTGGATACCTGTCTTATCACCCTGAGCCCAAGTCCTTGCCCTGCAAGCTTGTCTAGTACATTATCTCAAAGACCTGAATTCTATTTGTTTTCATCAATTCCTTATAAGGAGAGGAATCCAGACCTGGAAGACAGCACTGAAGCTGGGGCTTTGCTACAAGCAACATATTTTCTTAACGCCTGCCACAATTTCCCAATTTTTTGTCTGCTCCTGGATTTCCCAAGGTTGTGTTCCAGCTGCCCACTGGCTTACAACACTTGCATTCTCTGTGTTGAACCAGCGTCATGCTGGCTGCTTTCCTGGCCGCTGCCTGTGCCCTACCCTTCAGATACTGTCTTCCGGTTGCCTGCTCATCACGCCAGCTGGGTCTGCCTCCAATTCCATGATGTATCTAGGTCTGGTCTCCGCTTCTTCCAGTCTACCTCACCCTTATTACAGTTAATCCTTTTACATTAAACGAAAGCAGATATTCGCTGGTGTGGAAACTGATGTGGTACTGGAATTTTATCCTTGTTTACATCTTTGTTTGTGTTGGAAGTGCTTGGGATCACTTCCAAAACCTGCTCAGAGAGCTTTCCTGTCTCTTTTAGGAGAAACAAATGAACAGTTGACAATACCTTATGTCTAAAACCAAGCCTCAAGACCACTAGTTTCATTGTCAAATTACATTATTTAAACTTGATTGTGCTTTCAGACATAAACATTTTTATGTTTATTTATTTTTGAGAAAGAGAGAGAGAGAGGGAGCGGGAGTGGGAGGGAGGGGTGTTGCAGAAAGAGAGAGGGAGAGAGAATCCCAAGCAGGCTCTGTGCTGTCCACATAGAGCCCAATGCAGGGCTTGAACCCACGAGCTGTGAGATCAGGACCTGAGCCAAAACCAAGAGTTGGACACTTAACTGACTGAGCCACCCGGGTGCCCCCAGACATACTAATATATTTTAAAGTATATTTTGGCCAGTGTTCATTTGTGTCTCACAATATGAAGGCATCTTATTGGAACTTGATGGCTTTGTGGTCATAGGAAATAAACAAATCAAGGCTGGGGACAATGTTCTACAATGGTAGTTTCAACCTCTAAGGTACATTGTAATCTTTTGGAGGGCTTGTTAAAACAGATTGTTGGGGGACCGGCCAGAGTGGCTCGGTCACTTAAGCTTCCAACCCTTGATCTCAGTGCAGGTCACAACCTCATGGTTTGAGTTCGGGCCCCACACCAGGCTCTGCCATGATGGCGCGGGGACCTGCTTAAGATTGTCTCTCCTTCTCTCTGTCCCTCTCCCACTTGTGCTTTCTCTCTGAAAATAAATAAACAAACAGATGGCTAGGTCCCACACCCAGAGTTTCTCTGGAGCGACGCCTGAGACTTTGCATTTCTAACAAAGTTCTCAGGTGTGGTGACACAACTGGTCCTGAGAATACACTTGAGAACCATTGGTCATATGTTTAAACTGGTCACAGGTAACCAAAAGCTGCCTAGCAGTACTGATCAGTTCAAATTCTTGTCTGAATGGATGAGGTGGATTGCTGAGAAATAAACTTCTACATTAAATTTCAGTTGCAGCAGTTAGAATGACTGCTGGTTTCAGAGGTCTTCTCAAACCACCATTACTTACGAGGACACAGTTTCTTTACACTTCAGTTTCCTTATGCATAAAATAAGGATAGCGTCTGTGCAGTCCTTCCCCTAGCGTTGTGCAGGTCAGATGAAATGGGAATGAACATATTTGAACCGTAAAGTGGTATGGCCCCCGGAGGTATTGCAATGGTTTTTCAATACTTTTCTTAAAATAGCACCAGTTTCTTTTGGCTCTCTTGCATTTCTGATTAATTCCAGCAGGTTTAATGCAGGCGTATAGAGTACTTTTATTGCTATAATAATTAAACTCAAACTTCAAACTTAAAAAAAATTTTCATTCAATGAGATCAGAAATACCTTACAAACGTTCCAAAGAGGCAAGAATGATTCCCAGTCTCTACAGCAGTAAGAGAGCTATAAGACCCACAGTTTAGATTGGCCTATTAATAAAAATGGCTACAAGTTACAGCACATGAAAATATAAAATCACCGTGTATAGAATGATAAACCTGTCTACCCTAGACTGTTACGTCTCTTGAAATTTCTATTAATTTATCTGTCTTTGTTAGTAGTAAATCCTCACAATCCTGGCGTGGCTGTTTTTCTCACCCGAGGGCCCCCAGCTCCCTCCAAGGGCCAACACAGTTCTTGCTCAAATTGAGCGCGTTGGTGACTTTTCACTAGTCACCAGCTGTATTGAATTCTGCATGGCCTTCAACTAAGCATCGCAGATATTAGCCTCACTGTTCCCAGGTGTTAACTAAAATAAACATGATAAAACGTCAGCCAGGATGCTGACATGGTTCTAAAGGCAAGGTTTGGGAGTATGACGGTCCCCGTTTGGGGGGACTGGTCAAGGCACTTGGCAGGGTGGTTTGCCAGGGGCAGAAAAGAGTCTCCCAGAGCCCAGCACCACCCCAACTCCCCCCGCCCCGCCCCAGTCCCGGGCCCGGCCCGCGTCTGCGCGCGCTTCTCCCGGGCGCCGCCAGGAGGCGCCCGCCGCAGCCGAGGCGCTGCGCGCACCCGCGGAGAGCCGGCCCGGGGGGCGGAGGGAGAGGAGAGGAGGGGCTGGAGGGGGCGCGGCTTGCTCCCCGTCCCTCCCGGGCGCCGGGCCTCCCTCTCCGCCGGGCCCAGGGCTGGCGGCCGGCGGGGGTCGCGGCGGCGGCGGCGGCGCTGACGGGCCGCGGGCACGGGGGCCTGGCTCCGGCTCCGGGTGTTAGGAGACAAGATGGCGGCGGCGCTGTGGAGGCTGGTCTCCTCCTCTTCTCCGCTCTCCTCCGCCCCGCCGCTCGCCGCCTCCTCGGTCTCCTCCTCCTCCTCGTTCGCTGCCTCCTCCTCCTCCTCCTGCAGCAGCCCTAGCGACCGCCGGAGCGCCGGCCCGCTCTCCCGGAGCTCCGGAGGGGGATAGACGGGGCAGCTGCGGGCTCCGGCGACCGAGGCCGAGCTGGGGCCGGGGCGGGGACGGCGGCGGCGGCGGCGGCGGCGGCGCCGGGTGGGGATGGGGTCGCAGACGCTGCAGATCCTCCGGCAGGGGGTGTGGGCCGCGCTCAGCGGGGGCTGGTACTACGACCCGCACCAGGCCACCTTCGTGAACGCGCTGCACCTCTACCTGTGGCTCTTTCTGCTCGGCCTGCCCTTCACCCTCTACATGGTGAGTGTGGTGGGGGCGGGGAGGAGGGTGGCCCCTTTCCCGCTTCCCCTGGTCGCTGGCCGGGCAGCGCTGGCGTTCCGCAGTCCGGCGGCTGCTCGCGCCTCCCGGGCTCCGGGCCGGGGTCGCGCCTTCTCCTCGCCCCGGCGCGCGCGCGCGCCCGCCGGCCCGCCGCCCCCTCGGGCCCACTGCCCCGCTGGCTCTAGTGCTCCCCTCCCCCACCCAGCCCCCGCCTCTCCGCTCTTTAGGGTGCCCCTACGTCGGTGATGACAGGAGGGACGGAGCAGTAGCAGCAGCCCCTACCTGCGTCCCCGTGCGCCCCACCCTTTTACGGGGAAGTAGTAGCCTCCGGGGCCCCTTCTCAGGGGTCCTGAACCTGTAGCCCCTCCAGCCCGTTGCACCCGGGGAGGAAAGCCCGACTGGGGCTCCCTGCCCTCCGCGTTTTGTGGCAGGCGCCGAGCACTGTGCTCCTAAGGGACGCCGCATTCATCCTTGGCACGCGTGCTTATTTGCGCTCCGTTCCGCGGGCGCCCGGGCACCCCTTGGGCACTCCCTTCACCCGAGGCTGTTCTCTCTCCGCGCCCCACCTCGCCTCGAATCCGCGTGCGGGGCCCTCGGCGCGGGGGAGGAGTGCGTGCCGCTCGGTGGGGAATGTAATTGCGGGGCGGCCGGGCTCTAACTCGCGACCAGGTGGTGTTTGAAAACCTGGCTCCTGACCTTCCTGCCTCCAAAAATCATTGTTTGTGCTGGTTCTTTTCTGTTCAGCTCTGTGGTCAGCGGCTGCTGTGTTTCCAGGCCAGCTTTGGGGGGGAGGGAGCGGGGGAGATACGGGGAATCTGGCTGGCATTTCAGATTTGTTTGGATTGGTTCAAGGCCGTTTACTGATAGGAAAAAGGAAGTGCTGCCTGTTGCTGAATTCAGTACGATCAGCCTCTTCGAACGATCTGGGCTTGTTTTTACGCTGTCTTTTCGCTGAAAGTTGTACGCATGTTTTGTTTTGTTTGTTTGTGTTTTTAAACACATTAGGTTAGGGTGGGGCGTTAGGGTGACTAATGTGGAAGAGAGATGATACTTAAACTTCAGTTAACATTTTTAAGCTTTGGTTAAATTTTTAAAGTAACCGGAAGGGAGGAAAGGATGATAACTTTTTTGTTTTAGGAGCGTTCCTTTTAATGTATTTCTGTCAACTTTGTGGTTCTTTATGGAGCTATAGTAAAGGCGCTGGATTAGAAAATCTGGGAGTATGCCTGAGAAGTGCTGTAGTGAGTGAGAACACCCGATCCTTTCCTAAGTGAAGCTCCTTTTCACTGATTGGCAGGAAAGTGCCTGCTTGGGGGAAGACGTGCGAAATTTTATATTCCCAAGCAGATTTTAGTTTTACATCAAAATTGTTTTGAAGGGACTTATTGCTGCAGATAAAAAGGACATTTTAAAAAATGCTGATGACTTCTTATTTTATAATTTTTTTTAGGGGACTTGTTCAGTCTTGTCCCATTCTGAAAATTTGTCGTGAAGTGTTATAATTTTCAATTAATTCTGCCCTAGGGGGTTCTATTTGCACTGCTCTACCTTCCAGGAATATGACATCATTAACGAACAGGTTAATTACTTTGGGTATAAGAATCCTCAGGCTGTCACAGAGCTTTCATGGCAGATTTCTCTTACATCCGAGAGAATTGTGAACTTAAAACTGAAACTGGTACTTCAGATGCAAGGATTAGTTGCTGTGTTGCAGTGTAAGGTTTCCATGTGAGCACGTGAGCTGTGTTAGGGGCTAAGTCGCTGTGTAATCAGCAAATATTACTAAAGGAAATTAGCATAAATAGAGAGCAATACATTGAGTTTACTGTTTCATTTTGGGAGTTTATTCAGTTGAATTTAATTCACAAATATTTGAGCGTCCACTATGTCCTGGGCAGTTTGCTAGATTCTGGGAAAACTGCTTCTCTGACTTTCTTATTTAATGGTAATTCTGTTCTTCCTCATCTTTTAAAATCTCTCCTTGATTCATCTTTCTTTTCACATCCAGTTCATCAAATTTTGTGAGTTCTGTTTTGAAAACCTAACTAAAATCCAGCTAGTCCTCATCATCGCCCACCTGGTTCAAGCCACCATTTATGGCTCCTCTGGATAATTGCAGGATTCTAATGAGGTTCACTGCTTCTGTGTTCTCTATTCTTGTTACAGGAGTCTGAGTGATTCTTTGAAACATAAATCAGATCATGGCACTCTTCTTCCCTCAGAGCCTGCCCTCTGTTATACTCCATCACTTTGCCTTCTTAGAATTTTCCCAACATAACAACTATGTTCCTGCCTCAGGGCTTTTGCACCTGCTCTTCTCCCTCTCTCTCTGGATGACTCCTGAAGATATCTGTGTGACTTTCTCCACCTATTCAGATTTCAGTTATATGTGAGGCTTTCCCTGATAACCAATGTAACATAGCAACCAAGTAGCTCCTACAGTATTTCTAGTCCTCCTTTTCTCCTTTATTTAATAATGTTTATTACTAATTGATATATATTAGTATCTCTTTTTTTAGTGTTATTTATTTTTGAGAGAGAGAGAGAGAACACGTATGTCAGCAGGGAAGAGGCAGAGAGAGGGAGAGAGAATCCCAAGCAGGCTCCTTGCTGTTAGCACAGAGCCCGACATGGGTCTGGATCTCAACGATGATGAGATTGTGACCTGAGCCGAAATCAAGAGTCGGCCACTTAACCAACTGAGCCACCCAGGTGCCCCTATATTAATATTTCTTTATCTCTTTGGAGTATATGGTCTGAGGAGGGCAGAGACTATTTTGTTCACTGCTTTGTTGTCAGGACCTAGATCAGTGCAAGACACGTAATAACTGCTCAGGTGTTGAATGATTAGAAATGAACAAGACACAGCTTCTGCCTTCAAGGAACTTAAAGTCTAGCTTGGGGATAATGAATAGTTGACAAACATTAGAACTGTTGTGAAAAGGTAAGTACAGAGTGGCCCTGAGTTTCGAGTCAGACGATTGATTCTTGTCTAGGGGCAGTCAGCAAAGAGGATTTGCCAGCATTTGAAGAAACATTACTAGTTGTATAGTATTGAGATAGATGGAAGTATATACTTGAAGCAAAATTCAACATTTCACATAAAAGTAAAATCTCTTACGGGGGCGCCTGGGTGGCTCAGTCACTTAAGTGTCCGGCTTTGGCTCTGGTCATGATCTCACGGTCCATGGATTTGAGCCTCGTGTCAGGCTCTGTGCTGACAGCTTGGAGCCTGAAGCCTGCTTCGGATTCTGTATCTCCTTCTCTCTCTGCCCCTTCCCCCATTTATGCTCAGTCTCTCTTTCAAAAATAAATAAACATGAAAAAAAAAAAGATGGAAAAACATAAAATCTCTAACAGTTATAGATTATTATGTGTATGTTCTCCCAATAATAACTATAAATGATAGTGACTTTTAAGTGTATAAGTTCTTTTTTTTATATAAAATTTTTTAATGTTTATTTTTGACAGAGAGAGAGAGCGCGCATGCGCGCGCGTGCGAGCATGAGTGGGGGAGGGGCAGAGAGAGAGGGAGGGGCAGAGAGAGAGGGAGATACAGAATCTGAAGCAGGCTCAAGGCCCCAGGTGTCAGCACAGAGCCTGACATGGGGCTTGAACTCACAGACTGCGAGATCATGACCTGAGCTGAAGTCACACGCTCAACCAACTGAGCCACCCAGGCACCCCAAGTGTATAGGTTCTTTATCCCAAACACTGTGTTCTCATTTAACTGATGAGGACACTTGAGTTTAGTCGTGGATGACCTGTTTTGTGACCTTTTGTTTAATCTAGCAATTAAAGGGCTAGATTTATACAGGGCCTTTGTAGCCATTGTATAGGTAGCTTTTTTTTTTTTTTTCCTTTAAATTAAAGGCCCAAAGTCTATGAAGAGGTAGTAGGTTAAGTTAGGTAGAGTCTTAGTGCTTTTTGTATAGGAGTAAAACACTTTTGCTACTAGGAGCTTTTGTGGATGCTTTGAAAGGTAAGAGTTTATAGCTTCTGCAATTATGAAACTTTTCAGTAGTGAAAATGAAAAAGTAATTTTTTCCTTCTTACTTTCATTGTCCTTTCTGTTCCTCTTAAGGCACTCACCCCACTTTGTCTTGTTATACATTTGACCCTTGAACAACATGGGAGTTAAGGCCATCAACCCCTACTCCGTGGAAAATCCACGTATATCTTTTGACTCCCCCCAAACTTGCCTACTAATAGCCTACTGTTGACCCTAAGCCTTATTGGTTATATAAACAGTCAAGTAACGTATTTTGTATGCTGTATGTATTATATACTGTGTTATAAAGTAAGCTAGAGAAAAAATGTTAAGAAAACCATGAGAAAATATTTACAGTACTGCACTGTATTTATCAAGAAAAGTCCACATATTAGTGGACTCATGTACTTCAAACCCTTGTTCAAGGGTCAACTGTAATCATTTTTGCACATGACATGTGACAGATGGTGAATGTTATAGTCATGAGCTTTGTGGCATTTTTGTGTGGTGGAAAGCAGATTGGAATTGGTGTTATCTTGATTTGTGAATTTTGGCTCTTCTTGATTGTGTGTCCTTTGGGAGAGACCCTACCTTTCTGGACCTTGATTTACTCGTGAGCCATTTCTTGTGTATTTTGTAAGGAAATATTTAGGAAATGAAATTATTCACTTTCAGAGTGGCCTTCAGTAAATGTCATTTGAAAGAATGGCTAATTAGAACAGTGTTTCCTCTATAATGTTGTGTGTCTGGAGGAGATGAGATAACTCTCGATTAGTCAAACCATTATTGCTCGACATATTGTTTTCTTCTGCAAAGAGTTATATCCCTAGGTGATGAACTATAACATTAGACTCTATTTACACAGGTGCTTCTCAGACTCCGGTTGACACCAGAATCACTTGAATGTGTTAAAAATGTGCATGTACTCGTCATTCTGATGCACAAGATCTGGAGTGTGGCCCATTTGTTTGTATTTTATGGACACCCAGGTCAGTTTAAAGAACTCGATCAATATGCCCCCAAGTCCCATCCCCTGACCTAAATCCAGCTGCCTAACTCATCATATCCTTTTGGCTGTCTTACAGGCATCTCGAAGGTATCCTGTCTAAATTGTTCTTGATTCCCTGCTAAACCTTCCCCTCACCGTCAGGACCAGACTTGTTTTCTTACTCTGTCAGCCTTGTTAATAGCACCATCGTGTGTGCGGTTGTTCATACGGTCTCCCTCCCCCTTGCCTTGTGAGCCAGTCTTACCAATTCTCTTGTCAGAATATCTCAGGCCTTCCTTTCCACTTCCTAGTTCCCCTGGTGTTTTGTTTTGTTTCCTTTTTTTTTTTTTTTTTTTTTTTGTCTGTACTACTTTAGCTTCCATTCTTTCTTTTACAACTCCTTCTCTACCAAGTAAAAGACTCTGTGTCATTCTCCCTTTCTAATATTCTTCACTGATTTTCTTTTACACTTAGAATAAACTCCGGCATTCTTACTAAGCCCTCCCTGAAACCAGTTCCACCTTTGTCTGCAGTTTGTGCCGTAGTCACACTGGCCTTTCTGTTACTTCAACCTACTGAGCTCGTTCCTCATTCCGGGCCTTTGCACATGCTATGACTCCTGAAGGGATACTCTTCTCTCCTGCTCTTTGCAACAAAGCCTGCTGTTGCTTGGTCATCAGGACTTGGGCTTTAATATCATCTCCTCACAGAGGTCTGACCTGCTAACCATAAGCAGGTTCTCTCTCTTTGAACATCATTCCATCCTGTAACTTTTTTTCACAGTTCTGTCCATAAACACATATATTTGTCTTTGTTTACTTATTTGCTATCTCTCATTCCCCTCCGTCCCTACCTTGTAAGCTGGGGTCACGTGACTTATTTGTCATTGTACATCCCGTGTCAGTTCTCATGTTTGGCTTATATTAAGCTTTGAATAAATATTTGTTGAAGGAATCTTTTATAATATATGTGAACCTTCTTTAGACTTATCAGCATAACTGGTAGAGAATTTGGAGGGATGGGAAATTACTGTGGTAGGTTGTATTATATATATGGTGGAGTTACAGCGTACGTGGGGGTTAGGTTCAGTGTCTGTGTGCATGACAAAAATAAGATATAGAATTATTGAAAAACTAAATGCAGAATGACTGTTGAAAAACCCTTACCTTAAATCATTCAAAGTGTAGCATATATAGTTTTTTTGTATGTGCAACTTCACAAATATATATACGCATGATATATAGTAACATATACTGTAAAATCAATAGATTATATTCAGAAACTAAAATATTCATAACAAATTTATGAAGGTTTTAATTTTTTTCTTCCAGGTGATTTTATTGTATCTTCTATAGCTGATGTTTATCATCTACAGAATGATAAGTCCTTTATTAGTAAGGATTTCTCTGAGGGCTTCATGTCATTTTCTTTAGCAAAGATTTAAAAATATTTTAGGGGCGCCTGGGTGGCTCAGTCAGTTGAGTGTTGGACTTCGGCTCAGGTCATAATCTCACAGTTCATGGGTTTGAGCCCCACTCAGGTTTTGCACTGACAGTAGGGAGCCTGCTTCAGATCCTTTGTTTCCCTCTCCCTCTGCCCCTCCCCCTCCCCCTCCCCCCTCCCCCATTTGAGGGCACATGCTCTCCTTTCTCTCTCAAAAATAAACATTAAAAAAAATATTTTAGGGGCTCCTGGGTGGCTCAGTCGGTTAAGCAGCCGACTTCGGCTCAGGTCACGATCTCGCAGTCCGTGTGTTCGAGCCCCGCGTCGGGCTCTGTGCTGACAGCTCAGAGCCTGGAGCCTGTTTCAGATTCTGTCTCCCTCTCTCTGACCCTCCCCGTTCATGCTCTGCCTCTCTCTGTCTCAAAAATAAATAAACATTAAAATAAAAAATTAAAAAAAATATTTTAAAGATCAATGTAAACAAGATTTTGTTATGATGACTGAAACTGAAATTGTCGTAGTTTATAATTTATATTTCCTAAAATGTTTAATTAGGAAAGTTATTGTATTATAAGTTAACAATTAAACATTATTATAAGTTAGCAATTAAACATTATTTATTATTTTCTGTGTCCTTTAGGAAAAGTTTGATGAATAGTTGGTGGTCTGTTTTGACCTATATCCTGTGTGTTTTCATACCAGTATTTTCAATAGTTAGTATCAAGGTGCATGTAATTGTTTCCATAATTAGTTATGACATAGATATAGCTCTTATCTCTTTATTATGTCATTGTCCACAGATGGTTTACAAATGAAGTTCCCAAAAAGCATCCATATTTGTCAACGTGCAGAAATGCTTGTGACTTTATAGAAATGGCAATTGATTGCTAAAATGTTTTAGTGTCTTTTGTTAAAGATGGGATGTTTTCTGCCATTTGAGAAATTACTCCAAGCTGTAAAATCATTTGGTAATTGAAAAACTAGGAAGGTTTCTTCTATTTCTTTTCCTGCTTTCAAATGCATACATTTAACTAGGTAGTTTGCCTTTGCTAGCTGACTTTATTGAAAGTTAAATTTTTCCAACATTTTTTTAATGAGAATAAAAAAGTTGGAAGAATTATACCCACCACCTGGTTTCTATAATTTTTTTTTAATTATATGTCTATGTATCCCTCTAGCTATTAAGACCTTGGTTTTGTTTTATTTTTTTTATTTTAGAGAACACAAGTGGGAGAGAGGGGCAGAAGGAGAGAGAGAGAGAGAATTATTAACCTTTTTTTTTTTTTTTTAAGGGGGATGCTTGTGAAGTAACTTGCAGACATCAGTATAGATCACCCTGAAACATTTCTGCACGCGTACCATCTGCTAGAGTTATGATAGGCACAGATCCTAAGTGAACCGTTGGATGAGTTTGAATGTTGATAAATGCACACACCTGTGTAGTGCAACACCATCGTGTTGTTGAACATTAATGTCACCCCAGGAACTTCCTGCTTGCCCTTCCCAGTCAACCCTCTCACCCTTATTCTCATTTTTTCCCATGGTAGAGTAGTTTATCTAATTCTAGAACTTCATTTAATGAAGTCATGTAGCATATTCTTTGTGTAAGTCTTTCTCACTCAGCATAATGTTTTTGAGATTTATCCATATTGTATATATCAGTAACTTGTTCTCTTTTTTTTTTTTTTTTAAGTTTATTATTTTTGAGAGAGAGAGAGGGAGGGAGAAAGAGAATTCTAAGCAGGCTCTGCACTGACACGGCGCAGAGCCTGACAAGGGGCTTGAACACATGAACCATGAAATCATGACCTGGGCGGAGGAGATCAAGAGTAGGACCCTTAACTGACTAAGCCACCCAGGTGCCCCATTAACTTGCTCCTTTTTATTGATGAGCAGTATTCCTTTGTATGAATATATTAAAAAGTTTGTTCATCTTTATCTAGTCTCCTGTAGATAAGGACCTCTTTTGGCTTTATGTAAAAGGTATCACTCCAGCATGAGGGTAATTTTTATCGGGACTCAGAAGAAATTGGAAAACTTCATTAAATATCAAAAACGTTTTCTCTCCCCAAATAAGAACATGTTTTAATTTAAAATACATTAATGATAATTGCATACCTTATTCTCTTAGTTCAGTTTTTGTAGTCTTGTATTTGCTTAGTATTTAGATTTTCTCTGAATTCAATAGAATCTTTAATTATGTATATAGATGTTTTTGCTAAATTCAAAATTATATATAAGTAAAAAGAAGAAAGTAAAAACCTCTTGTAATCCCATTCACCCAGTCAGTTGAACATTTTAGTAACCAGAGTGTATTTGGAGCTTATAAATATGTATTATGCTTTCTTAAAAAAATGGGCTCATAAAATTTGTACTGTTGTGAAGCCTTCTATTTTTGTTTGACTGTAAATTGTGAATGTTTCCATGTAAGGAAAGAAAAGTAACAGTTGTAATAGCTCTGTAGTAGGTCTTAGTATAGATGTGTTACGGTGTATCTAATCGTTTTCCTGCTATTTTACAGGTTGTATTTTTTAGCTATTTAGAAAACACTAGGGTGAATATTCTCGCAGTTAAATCTTTGTGCTAGTCTTTTGTATAAATCCCTAGAAGTAGACTTGGTGAATCAAGGGATATGCATATCTGTGTTTGATAATTGTTCAGTTTATGAGTGAATCCTTATATTGAGAGAGAGCATGAATGAGAGAATGATGGATAATAACGCAGGGTTCCTGAGAAGGCAAGATAACTGTGTGGTCTAAAGAGCACAGGCAGTAAGGGATCATCCTCAGAAAGGGATGTGGGGAGAAGAAGTGATGAACAGTTGGTGGTCAAAGCTGAGGGAGATCTGTTTTTATTTTGATGATAATCTTGAAGTGTGGAGTGTTTTCTGTTGGGAGTGAGGGGAGAGGTCAGGAGGGCATTCAAGGTTTAAGGAGGATTTCCAGAAGGTGAGATGCTGTCCTAAGTTTTAGAGGGTGGGGAAGTGAACTGATGAGCAAGGGGTGGTAGGGTTGCCAGGCAACTTTGAGGATGCCTTTGAAGTTGAGGAACATGAGTTCAGAGTGTTGCAGAGGAATGTTCAGGAGAGAAATTTGGGGTAAAATTTATTTAGAAGTTACCACCTTTGCATAGCTGTCACCTACAGTGGCTAACTCCAAGCCACAAGTAGACAAGATCTGGAGAGAAAGTATAATTCATTAAAAGGAAGGTGGTTCGGACAGAACTCCAAGGCCTAACAGCAGTTAAAATCAGTGAAGGAGACAAGAAGGCAAGAGGGAAATGGAAGAGAGGAACCTGTTACGCAAGCCAAAGAAAGAGAGTGTTTTGAAAAAGGAGAAAATGGTCAAAAATGACAAATTGCCCTCTTAAAAGGATGTACTAATTTTTCATCACCAGTGTTGAGAGTACCTCCCACCTCCGCTCAGCACTTTCCCAAACAGTGTTACTGTTGTAAATTTCTTATTCAGTGGAATGTCATATAAAACCATTTCAGTAATACTCTGTTTTGATAATTGCTACAGTTTCCCTTGAAGTACTTTTTAATTCAAACTTGGTACAAATTAAGGATGCTTACTGCACTAACATATATCACATAACATCTTTTATCTGATTTTTTTCTGTATTCTCACTTTCATAGCAGGCAGCTGATAAATAAGAAATGCTTCCTTGAGAAGAGATCGGTTGCTTTTTTCTGTTATTTGAGTTACATCAAATGGTTTTCCTGTGTCTCTGCATAACTGGGGAGTTCAGAGAGTTAACTGTGTAGGTGGGCTATGACGCCCCGAGATACCCTGGAACAGTAACAAGAATCGCATTGAGTAATGGAATGGGAAAGGGCAGATGACAACAAATATTTTCCTACTGCTCTTCGTTAATATAGAGGTGCATTTTGCTAAATCACAGTAAAATTAGTAGTTACTGATTCTGGTTCCTCTGCTTGTTTCCTGAAAAAGTTGGTGAAATGCTTTCTTTGGTAGGATTGTAAAACAGGTCAGACTTTTCTTATCTTCCTTTATCGCTAGAACCCGAGGGGTTGTATCTTTTTTAACTTACACTGTTGGTGCTAGCTAGTCTCCGTTGCTTTGTGTTATGATAAGAAAGAAAAAACCTAGGGAAAAGCAAGCCATTTCCGTTTGAGGTTTTTAGGGGCAAAAAAAAGTTCTATTCCATAGAGCTTTGTACAAACCAAATAGAACCCTGAGTGCCAACTGCGCTGAGAATAGGCAGGAAGCTTAGTCACAGATTTGAGAAGCTTGAATTATGTATCTGGGTGTTTTCCTTTTCCTACCCCTCCTCGCCCCCTGTGTGTTGTCTAGACATAAACTAAACAGATTTAACCACTAAAGTTATCTTTAAAACTTTATATTTTGAAATAATTTTAGATTTACAGAAAAGTTACAAAAATAGCATAGAGTTTTTGTATACCCTTTGCCCAGCTCCCTCTAATATAAAATCTTACATAACCATGGTGCATTTATTAAAACAAAGAAAGTAACAATACAGTGCTATTAACAAACTCTAGAATTTATTTGGATTTCACTGGTTTTTCCACTAATGTTCCTATTCTGTTTCAGGATCCAATCCAGGATACTTAATTGCATTTAGTATCATCATCTTTAATATGGGTTTTTTACTGCTTTCCCTTACCATGCTGGGAGTCTATTTTTTAAGGAATTTTACAATTCATAACAACTTATCAAATTGTATAAGAACAATTAGTAGAAGATTTTATGTCTGGGATCGATACATTTGAAATGGACAAAAGAGGAGTGTATCCTAAATGATTTTTGAATCTTGCATTGACCATTAACCTGTGTTAGGCTATTTTAAAGTTAAGATGTTTCAAATATGAAAAATTAAATTAAATAATCCTAAAGACGATAAAGACTTCAGATATCATTCATGCAGAATGGATGACGGTCCATTCCTATATAATGCTGTTTTTCCTAATTTATAAATTAGAGCCCATGAGATAAATTCATACCCAGGTTACAAGGTATAAATATGACTAATTCCTTATGTGTCATACAGTGTTCAGGAATTGGAAGGAGGATGCAAATATTTCCTGGAAGGCTTTATGCGAAGGATAATTCTTTATTCAAAACGTTTACAGTATGCTCGGCACTGTGGTGGGTTTTATGGTGGGGGACCTTTATAAGTTTGGTTATTTGAGTTGGAACAGTGTTTCTCATAATCTTCCCAGCAGGCAAATAAATTTTTGTTTGGGGGGAAAAACTGTTCTTTAAAAGAAAATATGTTCTTAAATGTAGTGATTTGTTCAGCTACCAAGTACTTTATTATAACATATCCAACATATTAAGTCTTTCTCAGTGAATTATTGTTTAAAAATTTTTTTAAATATTTATTTATTTTTGAGAGGTGGGGAGGGGCAGAGAGAGAGAGAGAGGGAGACACAGAATCCAAAGCAGGCTCCAGGCTCTAGGCTCTGAGCTGTCAGCACAGAGCCTGATGTGGGGCTTGCACTCATGAACCATGAAAACATGACCTAGGCCGAAGTTGGAAGCTTAACTGACTGAGCTACCCAGGTGCCCCAGTGAATTACATTTTTAACTTCTCACAGTATCATTTATGCATATTACTGTCTCTCAATAAGTATCTGGAATGGTTAAACGAAAGGATATAAAAAGAAATAAAAACCCAAATGGGGTGCCTGGGTGACTCAGTTGGTTAAGCGTCTGACTCTTGGTTTCAGCTCAGGTCATGATCTCATGGTTCCTGAGTTCAAGCCCTGCATAGGGTTCCATGCTGGAAACCTGCTTGGGATTTTCTCTCTCCCTCTCTCTCTGTGCCACCCCCCCCCCCCCGCCCCACTCATGCTCTCTCTCTGAAAATAAATAAACTTTAAAAAAAAAAAAGCAAATAAACCGGTTATCATTTGTACTGTTTCATTTATGCCACACCATACATCGCAGATGAAGCCCTGCACATCATTTCCACAATCATCACAGACCTTTAAGACAGAACGCTAGTGAACTTTGCAAGGGAGTAAAGAGAGCTTTTGGGTGCATTTTAGTAAGGAAATCCCCAACTTAAAGATTTTTAAAAAGTGAGAATAAATTTAGCTGATCTCAAAATATTATGCTGTATTATCAAAAAGTCTTACTTTTTTCCAGTCCCTGTGCCACAGGAATATTAAAAGATGCAGTATTGTGCTATGGAAGAATAAGCGTAATTTTTTAATATGAAGGATTTTCGCATGAACAAGGAAGTTGGAAGAATAATACATGATCTCTGCTTAGATTCGAAGATATGAACCTTTTAAAAGATCATATTTGCTTCAGCTGTGTACTAATGTAAGATATATATCTGCACATACACACATCGATATACACATTCTGTCTTGCACATACACGCACACATGATACATCATGACACCTCACCTCTAAGTGCTTCAGGCTTCACCTTCATAATTGTAACACCTTTATCATGTTGAATATGATTAATAATTCTCTTATATCTCACACCTAGTTTATATTTAAATTTCCCTAGTTATCCCCAAAATATCATTTATAGCTAGTTTTTCCAAGCCAGGGCTCCAGTTAGGGTTTAATCATTTCTCCATCCAATTGACTTTTTTTTTTTCAACGTTTTTTATTTATTTTTGGGACAGAGAGAGACAGAGCATGAACGGGGGAGGGGCAGAGAGAGAGGGAGACACAGAATCGGAAACAGGCTCCAGGCTCCGAGCCATCAGCCCAGAGCCTGACACGGGGCTCGAACTCACGGACTGCGAGATCGTGACCTGGCTGAAGTTGGACGCTTAACCGACTGCGCCACCCAGGCGCCCCTCCAATTGACTTTTTAAAAAGTCTAGGCTAATTATAGAATGTCTACGTTTTGGATTTGTCTAATTGTGGTGTCATGTTTTTTTTTCCTGTCTAGTCTCTGTAGTTTCTGTAAAGTACATATTTTTTAATGTTTGTTTACTTTTGAGAGAGTGCGAACGGGGGAGGGGCAGAGGGAGAGGGCCGTACAGAGGATCTGAAGCAGGCTCCCCACTGACAGCACAAAGCCTGATGTGAGTCTCGAACTCACAAACGGTGAGGTCATGACTTGAGCTGAAGTCTGATGCTCAACAGACTGAGTGACCCAGGGTGCCCCTGTAGTTCCTGTAAATTTAAACTTTATTTTATTGTCCCAAGTTAGAGTTTCTAGAATTTACATATTTCAGCACGATATTTAACATGACTAGTGTTGTATTGCAAATTTCCCTTTCATTGTTGCTTTGCCTTTGATTTGGGAATCTTTCATATTTACTGACAGATTTTACTGCCATAATTTTTGTTCATATCATTATGCAGTGTCATTGTTACTCAGGCTTTCATTATGTGTCTTTTGGCTTTCTTCCTTATTAAAGACATATCTGTGTGTCTTTAAGGAGTAAGGAAAAGAAGGAAATAAGGAAAGTCAAAGTAATTGTAAAATCACAGAATGCACCACATAGTTCTTCCCACTATTTTGGCATCTGGCTTTCAACTAATTATAACTTTATGTATTTTTGCTTACTAATAGGTTGAGGAGAATTAGAATTATCCATTATCAAGCTGTGTCCCCAATACTCTGTTCATTCTGAGTCACCGCTCATCTCTTCTCCTTCTCCTGGAGCAAAATGCGTATCACAGCATGGGCTAGAGTGAGGCCAACATATCTCTGCCTTTTATTTAATTTTTTCTAGGAAGTTATTGAGCAGCTTTGGGAGATTATTGGAAAGTCTTTTTATGTTTCTTAGTGGTATCCGTGTTGATGCTCCACTCGAGAATTGCTGGCCTGGAGCACAGGACACAGGCTTGGGGCAGAGCTGTCACTGCCTTTCTGCAACCCTAAACCCACCGTCTAATAATTGGGAATTAACTTGCTTGATTGAGGTCCTGTTTTGCGTCATATGAATAAATCGGTACCCGGGGGGAGATTCTGGACATGTGTATTTTGAAAAGCAACTTCCCCTAAATGTACCAACAGAAAAGCCCATAGGTGATTCTGTTAGACACCTCAGGCTAACTAGACGCTAGCTTGGGAGGTATTAGTCTCTGATTTGTGAATGTCTGAAAATACCTTATTGTTTCCTGACGAGGTTGTTGGTTTAGGTCATCTGCATTTTTCAGCAGTGAATAAATTACTGAATAATTTTGATTCGGGCTGTAGTGGGAACTTTTATACTACTGATAATACCAGTAGTAAGTACTGGCATGTAAGATAGCACTTTTTACTCAGTGTGGAATATTCCTCGAGCATTTCACCCTCCAGTTAAAAAAACCACTATTAGACTTTTATCATGAAAATAACATTATCTGTAGAAACTGTATGAGTATCTACAGTCTGTAATAAAAACATGTTCTAAAGTAAAAGACCAGAATAAGAACAAACAGTGCTGTGGTGCACATTTGTGTATGTAAGATCTTATTTGTGGGAGTATATAGCATGAGTTTCTAGAAAAGAGATTGCTAGGTCCGAGTTTATATATTTAAAATTCACCTAGTTGTTGCCAAACTACACCTCAAAAAAGCGATACCATTTTATATTTTCACCTTTGTGAGAGGACGTGTTTGCCTCTGTTCTCACCAACATTGGTTATTACAAATCTTTTTCAGTGTAATAGTGTAAAATGGCATCTCGTTTTAATTTGTGTTTTCTTAATAAGTTCTTTGAATATTTTTTCTTAAAAATTTTTTTTTAATGTTTATTTATTAAAAAAAATTTTTTTTTTAACATTTATTTATTTTTGAGACAGAGAGAGACAGAGCATGAACGGGGGAGGGTCAGAGAGAGAGGGAGACACAGAATCTGAAACAGACTCCAGGCTCTGAGCCATCAGCACAGAGCCCGACGCGGGGCTGGAACTCACAGACCATGAGATCGTGACCTGAGCTGAAGTCGGACACTCAACCGACTGAGCCACCCAGGCGCCCCAATGTTTATTTATTTTTGAGAGAGACAGAGAGCATGAGAGGCAGAGGGGCAGAGAGAGAAGGAGACACAGAATCTGAAACGGGCTCCAGGCTCTGAGCTGTCAGCACAGAGCCCAACATGGGGAGCGAACTCACGGAGTGCAGGATCATGACCCGAGCCGAAGTCAGCAGCTTAACTGAGCCACCCAGGTGCCCCACGAGTATCTTTTCATATGCTTGGTAGACATTTATATTTTTTAATTGCTTTTTGTATGCTTTATCTTTTTCTGAAAGTCAGTCATGTTGTTGTGCTTAGTGATTTCTGAGAGACTTTTTACGTATAAAAATTAGTTTTGTGGGGCACCTGGGTGGTTCAGTCAGTTGGGTGTGTCTGACTTCTGCTCAGGTCATGATCTCGTGGTTCATAGATTCAAGCCCCGCATCGGGTTCTGTGCTGACAGTTCAGATCCTGGAGCCTGCTTCAGATTCTGTCTCCTCCTCTCTCTGCCCCTCCCCTGCTTGTGCTCTGTCTCTCTCTCAAAAATGAATAAACATTAAAAAAATTTTTTTTTTTAAATTAGCTTTGTCGTATATTAAATCTGCCTACTTTGTCTTTTAACTTTATGTTTGGGTTTTTGGACATATAAATTTAACATTTTTAGTAGTCATGTTTACTAGTTTTCTTCATGCTTATGAAGATCTTCCCCGTAAAAGGTTTGTTAAAAAAAAAAAAATCATGTTTTTATTTAACTTTTAAATTGGGAATAAATATGCATAGTTAGATATTCTCTCTCTCTCTCTCTCTCTCTCACTCACTCTCACTCTCACTCTCACTCTCATACACACACACACACTTCTAAAAGCTGATGGGGTGCCTGGGTGGCCCAATTGGTTGAGCGTCCAACTCTTGATTTTGGCTCAGGTCATGATCTCGTGGTTTGTGAGTTCAAACCCTGCATTAGGCTCCATACTGGCATTGTGGAGCCTGCTTGGGATTCTCTCTCTCGCCCTCTCTCTCTGCCCCTCCTGCGCAGCCTCTTTCTCTCTCAAAATAAATAAATAAACTTAAAAAAAAAAGGTGGTTAAAAAATTGCCCTTTTTTACCTTCCCACCATCTTCCCAGTTTTGTACCTGCACTTCCTGTATGACTCTCACCACAACCTACAGATTCAGGTTCCTCCACCACAATATTCTATATATTGTTCTTCACACTTAATACATATTAAACATACATGCATCAGTACCAAAAGGGCTTCTTCAGTTTGGGTGTTTTGTTTTGTTTTGTTTTGTTTTGTTTTGTTTTGTTTTGTTTTGAGATATACTTGACATATAGCATATTAGTTTCAGGTATAGGACATGGTTCAATATTTGTATATAGTGAGATGATTACAAGTCTAGTTAACATCTGTCACCATGCGTAGTTAGATTTGTGTGTGTGTGTGTGTGTGTGTGTGTGTGTGTGTGTGTGTGTGTGATGGAATCTTTTAAGATTTATTCTCCTAGAAACTTCCAGATATCAATACAATATTATTAACTGTAGTCACCATACTGTATATTATATCCCCATGACTTAATTATAAATGTTTATTTATTTATTTTGAGAGAGAGAGGGAGAGAGAGAATCCTATGCAGGCTCCACACTGGAAGCGCAGAGCCCATCACGGGGGTTGATTTCACAAACCGTGAGATCATGACCTGAGCCAAAATCAAGAGTTGGGTAACCACCGGAGCCACCCAGGCACCTCCCCCCTCCCCACTTATTTATAATTGGAAGTTTTTAACCTTTTGACTCTGTTTCTTCATTTTGTCTGTCACCACCACCACCCCACTCACCTCTGGTAATCACCAGTTTTCTCTGTTTCACGGTCAGTTGTTTTTTTTCAGTTTCCACACATAAGGGAGATCATATGGTATTTTTTTTTTCCTTCTGTCTAATTTAATTCACTTACCATATATAATGCCCTCAAGGTCCATCCATGTTGTGGCATATAGCAAGATTTCCTTCTTTTTTATAGTTCAATAATACTCTGTGTGTGTGTGTGTGTGTGTGTATACACACACACACAGTATATATCAGTTCATCAATTTCTTTATCCATTCATCCATTGATGGACACTTAGATTGTTTCCATGTCTTGGCTATTGTAAATAATGCTGCGATGAATGAGGGGTGCCTGTATTTTTCAAAGTAGTGCTTTGTTTCTTTTGGATACCCAGAAGTAGAATTGCTACATTATATGTTCTATTTTTAAGTTTTTGAGGAACCTCTGTACTGTTTTCCATAGTGGCTGTACCAGTTTACATTCCCATTAACAGTGCACAAGAGTTCCCTTTTTTCCACATCCTTGCAACACTTGTTATTTCCTGTCTTTTTGATAATAATTTTAACAGGTATGAGGTGATATCTCCTTGTGGGTTAGATTTGCATTTCCCTGATAGTAATGTTGAGCACCTTTTCATGTACCTATTGGCTATCTTTATGTCTTTGAAAAAATGTCTATTGAGATCCTCCACCCATTAAAAAAAAATATTTTTAAGAGAGAGAAAGAGGGCCAGAGAGAGAGGGAGACACAGAATCCAAAGCAGGCTCCAGGCTCTGTGCTGAGCCGTCAGCGCAGAGCCAACTCAGGGCTTGAATCCGCGAACCGTGAGATCATGACCTGAGCTGAAGTCGGACACTTAACCAGCTGAGCCACCCAAGCGCCCCACTCCACCCATTTTTCAATTGGATTAGTTTTTTGATATTAAGTTGTAAGAGTTCTCTATATATTTTGGATATTAGCCCCTTATCGAATATAGGATTTGCAAGTATTGTCTCCCATTCGGGAGGTTGCCTTTTCATTTCATTGATGGTTTCCTTTGTTGTACAGAGTTTTTTAGTTTGATGTGGTTTCACTTGTTTATTTTTGCTTTTGTTGCTCTTGCCTTATGGTGTCAACCCCCTAAAAAACCTTGCAAAGACTAATGTCAGGGAGCTTACTTCCTGTGTTTTCTTTTAGGAGTTTTATGGTTTCAGGTCTTAGATTTAAGTCTTTAATCCATTTTGAGTTTACTTTTTGTATGGTGTAAGATAGTAGCCAAGTTTGATTCTTTTGCATGTGATTGTCCAGTTTTCTGAAAACCATGTATTGAAGAAACTGTCCTTTTCCCATTATATATTTTGGCTCCTTTGTTGTAAGTTAATTGACCATGTATGTATCAGTGTATTTCTGGGCTCCTTGTTCTACTGATCTGTTTCTGTTTTTATGCCAATACCATACTGTTTTAATTACTACAGCTTTGTAATGTAGTTTGGAACCAGGGAGCGTGATGCCTCCAGCTTTGTTCTTCCTTTTCATGATTGCTTTGGCTTTTTGGAGTCTTTTGTGGTCCCATGCAAATTTTAGGATTGTTGTTAGATTTCTGTGAAAATTACATTGAAATTTTGATAGAGATTGCATTGAGTCTTTAATTGCTTTAGGTAGTATGGACATTTGAACAATATTAACTATTTAAAACATGAGCATTTTATCCATTTATTTGTGGTTTGCCTCCAGTTTCTTTCATCAGTGTTTAATAGTTTTCAGTGTAAAAGTCTTTTACCTCCTTGGTTAAATTTCTTCTTAGGTATTTGATTATTTTTGATGCAATTGTAAATGGGATTGTTTTCTTAATTTCTCTGATAGTTTGTTATTGGTGTATAAAAGCACGACAGATTTTTGTATATTGATTTTTAATCCTCAACTTACTGAATTCGTTTATTCGTTCCAACAGTTTTTTGGTGTTTTGGCTTAAACCGTCTTTGGGGTTTTCTTTATTATTATTTTTTAAGTTTTTTAATTTATTCAAGTGATCTCTGCACCCCATGTGGGACTTGAATGAGATCAAGAGTCACATGCTCTTCCAGCTGAGCCAGCCAGGAGCCCCTGGGTTTTCTAAATATACTATGTCATCTGCAAATGGTGAGTTATACTTCTTCCATTCCAATTTGGATGACTTTTATTTCTTTTTCTTTCTTTTTTTTTTAAATTTATTTTTTAAATTTATTTTTGAGACAGAGAGAGAGCATGAGCAGGGGAGGGGTAGAGAGAGGGAGACACAGAATCCGAAGCAGGCTCCAGGCTCTGAGCTGTCAGCACAGAGCCTGACGCGGGCTCCAACTCACGGATTGTGAGATCATGACCTGAGCTGAAGTTGGACGCTCAACTGACTGAGCCACCCAGGTGCCCCATTGCTCTGGCTAGGACTTGAATAAAAGTGGCAAGAGTGGGCATCCTAGCCTTGTTTCTGATCTTAGAGGAGAAGCTTTCAGCTTTTCACTGTTAAGTCTGGTACTAACTGTGGGTTTCTTACATAAGGCCTTTGTTATGTTCAGGTATGTTCCTTCTATACCCACTTTATTGAGAGTTTTATAAACGGATGTTGACTTTGGTCAGATACTCTTTCTGCCTCTATTGAGCTGATCATATATGATTTTTATCCTTCATTTTGGTAATGGGGTCTGTCACATTGATTTGCAGGTGTTAAACCATTCTCGCATCCCTGGAATAAATCCTACTTGATCATAGTGTTGGATTCTTTTAATGTGATTGAATTTGGTTCGTTAATATCTTGTTAAGGATTTTTACCTGCATTCATCCGGGATATTGGTCTGCAGTTTTCTTGTGGTGTCCTTGTCTGGTTTTGGCAACAGGGTAATGCTGGCCTCAAAATGAATTTGGAGCTGTTCCTTCTTTTTCTGTTGTTTGGAAGAGTTTGAGAAAGATTGTTATTAATTCTTCTTCAAATGTTTGGTAGAATTCAGTGAAGCAGTCTGGTCTTGGATTTTTGTTTGTTGGGCTCTGTTTTTTTAAATAGTTGAATAGAAGTCCATTGTGTGGTTACCTGTTTCCTGCTGATAGACATTTAATTTGTTTGCCAACTTCTAACACAAACCATACTGGGGTAAATAATTTGTATAAACATCGTCTCCGGTGTGTTCAGGTATAGTAATAAGATAAATTCCTAGAAATGAGATTGCTTGTTCAGAGGATAAATGCTTTTGTAATTTTGAAAGATCTGCCAAATTGCCCTTCCGAGGTGTTGTGTTACTCACTTTACATGTTTGGAAGCAATACATGAGAGTATCTGTGCTCACATGTTTTGCTCCTTTCATAGGTAACAAATAGTATCTTAGAGTGGTTTTGATTTGCATATCTCCTGCTTTGAGTGGGATTGAGCAGCTTTTCTTAAGCTTAAGGTGTCTTTTTTTTTTTTTTTTAATTTCTCTGTGAAGAATTCATGTGCTTTATCCATTTTCTCCTAGGTTGTTTCTTACTGATTTCTAAGCACTGTTATATATTAAGGAGATTAGTCCTTTGTAATATAATTGCAGACATCTAATAGTTTTATAGTTTAGCCCATTTGGAATTTATTTTGCTGTAAGCAATGTGTGAGTATCAAGTTAAAAAATTTTTTTAGATAGGCAGTTGTCCCAATCAACCTAATTTATTAAACCATCTCCTATTTTTCTTAGTAGAGTAAATGCCATATTTTTTATAATTTAAGTTCCCACTGGGGTATTTGGTTCTGTTTTATCAGTGTCTACTCTTACATGTATACTAAATTTTGTTGGTAACCCTTGTTTTATATATGTATAGATTTTTCTTTCATAGTAGTAGTCTTGTTAGTCTGTCTTACTAGTTTTTTTTATAGCTATTCTTGCATCTTTATCCATTTTGTTCAGTTTCTAAGGGATGTCATTGAGTTTGTGATTGAAAGAAATTGAATTTGTGGGTTATTTCAGGGAAGGAAGTTTGACATCTTTATAATATTGAATTAAGGTGATCTCTCCCTTTATGTCCCTAAAGAGAATTTTGTTTTTAAGTTTTTTTTTTTTAAATGTTAGCCTTGTATATTTTCCCTTAGGATTATTATTCTTAGATTTTAGTTTTTAACGTAGTGTAAATAGAACCATTTTTTTTCACTGTTTCTAACTGGTCATTGCTGCCATGTAAGGAAACTATTGGTTTTTATAAAAAAATAACTTATTTTAGAATAGTTGTAGATTTATAGAAAAGTTACAGAGATGGTGGTACAAGATATCCCACATAACCGCTCATTTTCTCCTATTGATTGCATTTTGGGTTACTGTGGTACATTTGTCACAACCAGTGGACCAATATTTGATATCTCATTATTAACTTAAAGTCCATACTTTATTCAGATTTGTTTAGAGTTTTTACCTAATGTCCTTTTGCTGTTCCAAGATGCCATCTAAAACAATTGATTTTGATTTATTGATTTTGCAGTCACACACTTTATGGAATTAGCTCATTTTTTTCTAATAATTTTTGTTTTAAAAGGATTTTCATATATGCAATCATGTTTATAAAAAGTAATTTGAAGTTCTTTCCAATTCTTATACTTTTTTCTCTTGTATAATTGCCTGCGTGGTACTTTACATATCTGTATTAAATAATGCTGGCAATATAGACAGCCTTCCCTGCTTCCCTACTTTAATGGTCATGCCAGTGTTTTACCATTAAGCACAATATATTTTTTGTTTGAAGTATAGATTCTTTTTTTCTTTACTGTGATACAAAAATATTTCTCTATTTTAAAAAAAATATGTATTTTTTAAAAATTATTTTTGAGAGAGAGAGACAGAGAGCAAGCAGGCAAGGGGCAGAGAGAGAGGGTGACGCAGAATCGGAAGCAGGCTCCAGGCTCTGAGTGCTCAGGACAGAGCCCGACGCGGGGCTCGAACTCACAGACCACGAGATCATGACCTGAGCTATATATAGTCGGCCGTCCAACCAATTGAGCCACCCAGGCGCCCCAATATTTCTCTATATTTTTTAATGACTCTGGTTGTTCACTGTCAGACTAAATATTTACCACCGGGTATTCTGAGGTCTCACAAGTCTTATCTAGCTCATCTTTTGTGTAGCTCATCTTTGGTTCCTCTGAACTATTTCTATTCAGCGGTCTTTCTGTTTGTTTGCTTAGCTTAGTTTTGCCACCACGTTGCTTAAACATGATTGAAAACATCACGTGGTTATTGTGCTATTACCTCATGCCCATGCACCGTCCATTTTCAGATTTTCTCACTTAATCTTCATCATAGCCCTGTCCTGTGAAATAAAGACACTGTTATCCCATTTTGCAGTTGAGGAAACTGCTTCAGGGTCATGCGTGTCGCCCTGCCTTTTTTCCCCTTTGACCCCAGGACCACCACCACATCACTGTTCAGCGTCCTCCTCACACAGACGCACAAGATGCTTTTCTGATTAATCTCCTGAAAGCCAACCTGTGACGGATTTGAGACGAGTTTAGTGTCCCCTGATCTTTTTCAGTGCGTATTCTGAATCTGGAGCTGCCCTTCCCATCATCATCTAATTATATCCTTAATCTTGGCTGCTTTTGACCTGCAGAGTGTATGACTACAATGGAAGCCCATTATAAAACACAATGTTCTCTTAGGGATTTTGTTATGGTTCTCATCTATACTTAAAGTGAGGTAATTTGTCTCACTCATCATTTTGGTGGGAGGGGTTACTTAGCCTATTATGTGGCATCTATTATAAATGGATTTTATTAAAATTTAATGTCCTTTCACTTATTGGTCTAATGTGGGGTTCTCTCCCCGCTATGATTATACCAAATACTAGTTCCTTCTTGCCATGGCTGTTGTTACATGTGCTCCTTCATGCCGGCTACAGAGATCCGGCATTTGCAGCCGGCTTATATCCCATCCATTCCAGGTTTTTTGTGAACAAAGTCAGGAGCTGTAATTCTTAAGACTGTGTAAAGAGCAGCAAGAGAGGCAGTTGCCGCCACTTACCTGCATTTCTAGGGCTGGAAGATTTTAACCCAGCTTTGTCACGGTTACCACTTGGTTTCTAGTGGGCAGAGGCCAGGGACGGTGCTAAACAACTTTTAAAGTACAGGGCAGTACCAACAACATAGGATTATCTGGCCCCAGATGCCGGCATTGCTGGGTTAAGAAGCTTTGCTCCAGATCATGCATTCTCAGTAAGAATGAGGTTGCTTGCCCTCAAGGAGGTGAAAAGAACTTACTTGATAGGGGAGGGTAGGTGGTGGTGGTGATAAAGAAATCTTTTTATGTGTAACGTCCACTTGTACGTAGGGGACATACAGATGTAGTGTGTCTGTGGTGGTAAAATTTCATGAGGGGGAGTGTTTTGGAAACCTACATTTCCGTGTGTTTTCGTTTAGTCTCATGCTGCTTCCACACTCCTAACATTTCTGCTACCAGGTGTGTATGGGTTTTCCCTTAACAAACAATTTTCTGAGTAACCAGCTGAATATCCTACAATTTAACTCAGTTCTGACAATACCTGGAGATAGCTTCAAATCCCACTGGTTAAGGGGCCAGTTCCACAAGACTGTCTCCTTCCCCCCAGGTCAGATGCCAGTAACAAGTACAGGTTGTCACCTATGCTTCTGTCCCATTGCCTACAAATTGGAAGTTTCCATGACTCCATTCTCAGGTTCAGTTAATTTGCTAGAGTGGCTCACAGAACTCAGGAAAACAATTTACTTACTGTTCACCAGTTTATCACAAAAGGATGTGATAAAGGATACAGATGAACATCCAGCAAGAAGGGATATGTAAGCAGATGTGTGGGAAGGGGCACAGAGCTTTCATGTCTTCTCTGGGTGCACCATTCTCTGGCACCTCCACACGTTCACCAGCCTGGAAGCTCTCCACACTCCATACTGTTGGGATTTCGTGAAGGCTTCATCACGTAGGCGTCATCAATTATTAACTCCATTTCCAGCCCCTCTCCTCTGGAAATCCCAAGCTTCTAATCATGGCTTGGTCTTTCTGGTAACCAGCCCCCAACCAGGAGCCCACCAACAGTTACCTCATTAGAACAAAGACACTCCTATCACCCAGGAAATTCCAAGGGACTTAGGTGTTATCACTAAGGAATTCCAAGGGTTTTTTAGGAGTTCTGTGCCAGGAACCAGGGACAGAAACCAATGTATATATTTTCTATTATTTCACAGGAGTGATTAGGAAAAAAATGTCTGGAAAGACTCCTTAGTACGATAATGAAAAAAAAAGTTGTGAAACACTGCTTTGGGGGGAAGACTGCCTGGTGTTAGTGGTTGGAAATGCAGATTCTTAGGGCACCTGACTGGCTCACTTGGAAGAACATGCAACTCTTGATCTCGGGGTCATGAGTTCAAGCCCCGTGTTACACGTAGAGATTACTAAAATAAATAAACTTTAAAAAACCCTCAGATTCTTACCACTGGACTTAGACTGTTTTTACTGCTTGCTGCCTACAGATGACTTCATTGCCTCAGTTTTCTTATCTGTAAAATGGAGATTATAATAGTATTTTATTCAAAGGATTGTTGTGAGATAATCCATTTAAAGTACCTGGCGCTGGGTTGAACAGGAAATTAGTCATTCTTCTGAGAAGCTCGAGAAGAGTAATGATATTGGGGCACCTGGGTGGCTCAGTCAGTTGAGCATCTGACTTCAGCTCAGGTCATGATCTCACAGCTTGTGAGTTTGAGCCCCCCGTCGGGCTGTGTGCTGATGGCTTGGACCTGGAGCCTGCTTTGGATTCTGTGCCTCCCTCTCTCTCTGCCCCTAACCCACTTGCATTCTGTCTCTGTCTCTCTCAAAAATAAATGGACCTTAAAAAATTAAAAAAAAAAAAAAGATCTTGTTTATTGCAGTATTATCATTTGTTAGAAGAGTATCTGGGACTTAATAGGTATTTAGTAAATGTATGTTGAATGAATGAATAAAGCTCATATTCAATGAGTTAAGTTGTGTCAGAGTTGCCTTTATGGAAACTGAGTAAATGGTGATATTAAGTATGCTATATTCACTTCTTAATTCATTTTTTCTGTTAGGCATATTTACCTCACCTTAAATCTAGTGTGTTGATACTTTGCTTGATTTTAGCATTTACTTTATTTATTTATTTATTTACTTATTTATTTAAAGAACTAGGGCTATATCTTTTTTTTTTTTTTTTAATTTTTATGTGTATTTACATTTGAGAGAGAGAGAGAGACAGAGACAGTGCATGAGCAGGGGAGGGGCAGAGAGACAGACAGAATCCGAAGCAGGCTCCAGGCTCCGAGCTGTCAGCGCGGAGCCCGATGTGGGGCTCGAACTCAAGAGCCATGAGATCGTGACCTGAGCAGAAGTGGGACGCTCCACCGACTGAGCCATCCAGGCGCCTCTAGCGTTTACTTTTAAGGGCAGAGATGGATTTTGTGACATGCAGTACCATCTTTCTGCTTCAGGCCAATTCAGCGAGCTAGGCCAAAGTGATATATGGCTTCTGTTAACATTCTTGAGGGCTAATATGCTTTTAATTTATACGTCTTCCTGTTTGCATTATATTAGTATCTCAGCTTGCAGTTTGTGCCACTAAATTTTAGTGAGACAGGAAAGAACACAAATAACTTTCAATAACCTAATTTTTGGCGTGTATTCATTTTTTATTTAAAAATATTTTTGGGGCACCTGGGTGGCTCAGTTGGTTAAGCGTCCAACTCTAGGTTTCGACGCAGGTCATGATCTCATAGTTTGTGAGTTTGAGCCCCACATCAGGCTCCACGCTGGCAGTGTGGAGCCTGCTTGGGATTCTCTCTGTCTCTCCTCCTCTGCCCCTCCCCAGCTTGCGTGCTCTGTCTGTCTCTCCATCTCTCTCTCAAAAACAAGTAAATGAACTTAAAAAAAATAAGTAAAATAAAAACTTACTTTTTCCTTCACAGTTTGATTTTTCCTTTCGCTTAATACTTTGGTTATTGATGGAGTTATTTTCATTTTTAAGCCTTACATTTGAACTCTTGTATTATTATTTATTTTGTGCTTGTACAGTGTACTTCATCTATAAGAGTATAGTAAATCAGTGCAAGAAGAATCCCGTTATTTTATATATATTGGCCTAAAGATAATCCTATTGAATACATCCTCAGCTGACATTTTGTGAGGTAATAACCTAGCTGCTACTTTTCAAAACTGCAAAGTCATGTTGACAGACCTTGTTAATGAATTCTTATTTTCACTTATTATGAATCCTGGAAAAATTGTTTCAGTAAAATATATCAGAAACAAATGGAATAAAGAAATAGGTTAAGCGATTGGTTAAACTGATAAAAGAATGATTTATACACCACGATGTCAAGTTACCAGTTTACAAAAAGAAATACGAATCAAAATTGTTCTCAGCATGAGATATCCTATTCTCTTTCTGGGATGGTTAGGTTTACTCAGAGAAAGGTTTGCAAATCAAAACATTATTGGTGCTTTTCAGGTTACGTTCTTACGTGATGATTCTTTCAGATTTCATTTGGGGAATCTTGGTGAAGAATGGAGTTCAGTCTCTAGATAATACTATCTGGGTAATGTTAAAAGATAAATCTGTGCCAGTCTCTTTCATGTAGAGGCGTAAATATCTCTACCTTTCCATTTTTATTTGCTGTTCTGACATAGTTTAATAGCCAGTTAAAATTTCCAGACGTATCAGTTATTTTTCATTTTAGGTTGGCTGCTATTTGCTGGTTTGGGAATAGGTACCTTAATCTCATTAGAAAGCCATTTCAGGGGTGCCTAGGAGGCTTAGTCTGTTAGGGGTCCGACTCTTGATTTTGGCTCAGGTCATGATCTCAGGGTTGGTCTCCATGCTAACAGCATGGAGCCTGCTTCAGTCCCTGTGCACACTTTCTCTCTCTCTCTCTCCCTCTCTCTCTCTCTCTCTCTCTCTCTCTCAAGAAATAAATGAATAAATAAATAATAAAATAAAAAATAGATAAAAACCCATTTCAACACATAGGAGAGGATAAGAGGATGGATTAGTTTTGGAAAGGATTTTTGTGAATCACTAATTACTAATTCCATCTATATAGTTTAGATTATTGGATAATCATATTTGGGAGTATATATTCCCAAATAGTAAATCTAAATATGTTTATTATAATTCTGTATATATTTATACATTGTTATATATACATATATATATTTTTGTGGGGAAAAATGAAAGTATGGGAAAATTCCTATAAAATGTCTATGGCTATTGTAGTCCATCATTATGCATCCTTACTTTTGTTTCTCCTTTTCATATCTGTGCCCTATTTTTTCATATGTATTTTAAGCTGCCCATCTCTAGCTCCTAGTACATATATGTTGATGATGAGTTTGTATGTACTATATTACTCTGGTCCCTTTTCATCTGGGTAGTATGCAATGCATTTTGAATGTTACCTCCTTAAGAATATCATTCAACTGTAGCTAAAAATGTAAATACAAATATAGAGTGACAAATATAAAATACAAATATAAACAGATCTAAAAGATAGTATCTAGTATTTTTAATGATTCTATTCATATTAAAATATTTACAAATAAACTGTAAACTTCTGCAGAAATATGGGTTGGCTCAGCTTCTGATTTTTCACTTGTAAGTCAGTTAGTTGCCTTTGGGGAAGGTGTATTCTGGGTTTGTTGCAGAGGTTCCCAGTTGGCCCTCTGAAGTCACTTTGACTTACTGTGTAGTTGGATTTACAGAAAATTCTATTTTTGTGTTTTTTTTCTACGGGAAAGTGTGCTTGCCTCTCAGCCCTGGGAGTGCTTGTCCCTTTCCCTCTTCAGCCCTCTCTTCGGAAATGAAATACCTGCCTGGAATGCTTTATTACCTCCATCCCTGAAGGAGGCTGTGGCAAGAGGCCTGAATTCCTAGAGCCATGATTGGGATATGAAGGCCTTTTTAAAGTTCTTTGGGGCAGCCTGTATGTGAAAACTGGAATGCTTAAAACCATTCATTTCCTCTCTGATCTGACCTCTCTCCTTACCCCTAATGGGCACTCATTTTCTGCTGAGCCCTTCCTTCTTCCTCCCTCGTTGCCAGCATTTTCTCTGTTTGCCAGAAACGAAAGGTGGTACAGATGTGGAACGGTTCTGCACGTTGTAGGAATTAGCTTATCCATTGATACTCTTTTTGTCAGTAAGCCGAAAGGGATTTTCCACCAGAGTACATACGCAGAAGCAGGTTGCCCAGCTTCAGGTCTGTCAGTAGGAAAGCTCGAACCCCGGGCCGAGTGGCTGTCTCATAGAGCTTTACAAGAAGTGGTTCTTAGTTCTTTGTCCCGTTGGTCATTTGGACCCAGCCGAAACAGCTGTGGCACGGACTGATTTGGGGGCAGACTGTGGGAAGAAGGCAGCGCTCCTTATTGTTACAACTCTTTAGTTTTCCTTCTGAAAAAGTGTGAAGAAAAGTTAGTTCAGGTGTTATTGACGGATGGAAGTTACGGTTTAGGACGGGATTAGTACCTGTGGGTTTGGGTTTTGTTTTTTTTTTTTCCTCTCTCCGCCTAGATTGTGAGGCGTACTGCTTTCAAATTATGCCAAACTTTTCATTTGCCAGATATTTTTTTCTGTCATTTAATTTTCACTCTCGTTTCTACAGGAGATTGGCAGAGCGGACAACATTCAAGCTAGGAAAGATTTAGGTTCAGTTTTTCTCTAAATATGCCAGTGATTGTCTCCGTTGTAACTTACTAGAAGCACCAACTACTTTGGTAGTTGGCAACATTCAAAGATCTCAGACCACACAAGCAGAGAAGCATGTATTTAAAAAGAATAATCGGAATGAATGTAGTGTTTTGAATTGGGAAACAAAACTGCTACTCAACTTTTTCTTATAGCTGGATATTGAGCTAAAGGTATCACAAGGCAGCAAAGAAAGGCCTCAGAGGAATGAGAGTTGTATTTATTAGTTATGAATTTATAGTGAAAACATTTTGAGGAAAATGTCTAATACAATGTCTTCACATTTATTATTTTCACATTTAATGTGAAATACATACCAAATTAGGAAGCTGTGTAAAGATGTGACCTGTATTTGTATTTTTATTTATTTTTATTTATTTATTTATTAAATATAATTTATTGTCAAATTGGTTTCCATACATGTATTTGTGTTTTTAAAGACTGACCAAAAAAAATAGTTTTTACTTTCAGTGATTCTCTACAGTTAACCTACGTTTTTAGAGAGACAGATATAGTCTTCGTGTTTGTGTCTGTTTAAAATTTTTCTTAAAAAACAAACAAAATTTTCTTCCTTTCTTTCTTTCTTTTTTTTTTTTTTTTTGGTGTTTGTTTATATTTGAAAGAGAGAACACAAGCTAGGGAGTGACAGAAAGAGAGGGAGACAGAGGATGCCAGGTAGGCTCTGTGCTAACAGTAGAGCCTGATACAGCGCCTGAACTCACAAGTCCTGAGATCATGACCTGAGCTGAAGCTGGATGCTTAATCAACTGAGCCACCCAGGCGCCTCTAAAAAGTTTCCTTTATTGTATTGATGGGCCCTCGGCCTCTAGTCCCTAGTGAGTTTTCTGTCACGTAACTTTGTCAAATAGTTATAAAAGGCCACTGAAGGTTTTTTCTTTTTAATGTTTATTTATTTTGAGAGAGAGAAAACGTGAGCAGCAGAGGGGCAGAGAGAGTGAGAGAGAATTTCAAGCAGGTTCCATGTTGTCAGGTGGAGTCTGATGGTGGGGCTCAATCCCACAAACTGTGAAATCATGACCTGAGCCAAAATCAAGAGTTGGACTCAGCCACCCAGGCACCCCCAGGCTGTTGAAGTTTTAATCATTTTTCCAGTGATTTCTATGGAACTAATGGAATTTTCCCACAATTGCCCCAAACCAGTGTTTTCTGCTACAAATTAATAAATTTTCTCATTGAAGAGCAGATACCAAAAACAGGCATTATTCAAAAATGTCATGTCTTCTAAAAAAACAGGTATACTATATGCTTAAAAACTTGTGACCTCCTTTTTAACATTAATAATAGTTTTGCTTGGAGAGCAAGGAAGATGAGTGATTTCCAGAATTTTCTTATTAAATGACACTGTTGAATGTGACTTGATTTTGGGGGCCTACATTGTGAAGAACAATTGTTTTCTAGCAGCTACTTTGTTTCACAGTTGGATGAAACTGGTGATGTTGGGGATTATAGGTTCATACTTCTCATATATGAAGGAGAAGTACATGATGTTTTGTTTGGTTTAGTGGTTAAAGGAGAAAAGAGTATTTCTTTTTTTTTTTTTTAATTTTTTTTTTAACGTTTTATTTATTTTTGAGACAGAGAGAGACAGAGCATGAACGGGGGAGGGGCAGAGAGAGAGGGAGACACAGAATCGGAAGCAGGCTCCAGGCTCTGGGCCATCAGCCCAGAGCCCGACGCGGGGCTCGAACTCACGGACCGCGAGATCGTGACCTGAGCTGAAGTCGGACGCTTAACCGACTGAGCCACCCAGGCGCCCCGAGAAAAGAGTATTTCATTCAGAGCAGATAATAGCAAAATGTGGCCCATGTAGTTTTTGTATGGCTCATGAATTAAGAATTTTTTTTTTTTTTACATATTTAGTGGTTGAAAAAAAAAAAGAGTAATATTTCATTCTGTGTGAAAATTATATGAAATTCAAGTTTCAGTGTCCATAAATAGTTTTATGGGAAAACACCATGCTCATGTGTTCATATATTGTCTGGAGCTGCTTTCAAGCAGCAGAGTTGAGCAGCTGCGACAGATTCTGTGACCTGTAAAGTATGAAATATTTTTTGTTTGGCTTTACACAGAAAAAGTTTGCCAACCTTGATTTAGAGGCAGTTAGATGTCATGATTTAGAGCGAGGACTCTGGAGTCAAGCGGCTCCTTGATGTCTCATTTTGAGATCTTGGGCAAGTTACTCATCTCTTTGTGTCTCACTTTCTCTGCCTGTAATATTAGAAGAGTAACAGTGCTGACTTCATGAGGTGATCCTAAGGGTTAAATGAGTTAATATACATAAAGCACTTAGAAATGTGCCTGGCCCATGGTCATCACTAGCTATTAGATGTCAGTTGATATCTAAGTATAAAATGTTAGTTGTCATTAAGTGTTATGTAGCTGGTAATCACTTTGTAACATGAACTGGAAAATATGCATTGAAATTCTGATTGAAAATAGCTACAAATATATTAAGGAAATACTCGTTTGTTAACCATATGCTTCCAGATCTTGATTCAGTGGTGTTCAATATAGTGAAAATTAGGAATCTAACACAAAGCATAGATAGTACATGTCTTTCTTTACGTTGCTGCACATAAAATGAGCATTGTATTAAAGATTGCTTTTCTACCATGCATTGTGCTAGCCATAGGGGAGAATTACTCACTTGAGTTTTTGAAATAAAACGTAAGATAAAATGTAAGATAAGTTTACTTCATGCCTGAAAATCTAGTATGACTATTTCTGTGATTCCAAGTGGCTTTCTCAAGAGTCCCATCAGAAATATATTTGACATCTTGAATAGCTTGAACCTATCACTTGTGACTGAAATTAATCGTTTTTTTTTTTATGTTAAGCATAAACTATCAGAATTTAAGGGATTAAACTATGCACTTAACATAAAACTTACCACTTTACACATTTTGAAAGTATATTTGGTAATGTTAAGTATATTCACATTGTTGTGCATTGGATGTTCACAACTTTTTCATACTATGAAACAAAGTCTATACCTATTAAATAACTCCCTCTTTCTTCCTCTTGCTAGTCTTTGGTAACCGCCATTCTGGTTTCTATCTCTAGGAATCTGACTACTTTAGATACCTTATATAAGCGGAATCATCCAGTATTTTGTCTTTTTGTGACTGACTTATTTCACATGGCTTATTGGCCTCAAGGTTCATCTGTGTTGTAGCCTGTGACAGGATTTCCTTCCTTTTTTTTTTTTTTTTTTTTAATTTTTTTAATGCTTGTTTATTTTTGAGAGAGAGAGAGAGAGAGAGAGACAGAGAGAGAGACAGAGCATGAGCAGGGGAGGGGCAGAGAGAGAGAGGGAGACACAGAATCCGAAGCAGGGTCCAGACTCTGAGCTGTCAGTGCAGAGCCTAATGTGGGGCTCGAACTCACAAGCCATGAGATCATAACCTGAGCTGAAGTTGGGCTCTGAACCAACTGAGCCACCCAGGAGCCCCGGATGAATAATATTCCATTATATGCATAGACCACATTTTGTTTATCTGTTCATCCGTGGATGGACATTTGTGTTGCTTTTACCTCTTGGCTATTGTGCATATTGTTGCTGTGAACATGGGTATACAAGTATCTCTTTGAGATCCTGCTTCTAATTCTTTTGGATAAGTACTCAGAAGTAGGATTGCTAGATCAAATATGATAATTACAGTTTTAAAAACTTATTTATTTTGAGAGCGAGGGTGTGCATGCAGAGGAGGGGCAGAGAGAGAGGGAGAGAGAATCCCAAGCAGGCTCCATGCTGTCAGCGCAGAGCCCAGTGTGGGACTCGAACCCACATACCCTGAGACCATGACCTGAGCCAAAATCAAGAGTAGGCCACTTAACTGACTGTGCCCTCCAGCTGCCCCCATTGTAGTTTTTGGCATTTTTATCCATCCAGTTTTTAAGAGAGGTGATCTTATTAAAAGTATCTAACACAGTTCTCCATAGGAGGCTTACCACAACTTTTGGGTCTGTATTTGATTTGAATACCTAGAGCTATCTCACAGCCATTCATACTTTGTGCCATTATTCGGGATGTGTAATTGAGAGTTAAAATACTTTTTTACAGATAAGGAGTAAGGTAAAAAACTGCCTCGATTGGAACTTGATGTATTACTAAGTCATCCATTATTGAGATGAATATAGATCATGTCTGTGTAAAAGATGAAAGCTAATATATTCTTTTTCTAATATGAAAACTTTTTTTCACTATTAAAATTTTAGCTCTTCTAATTATAAAAGAAATATCATTACCAAAAAAATCAGGAAGATATAGCAAAGCACAAGTTTATATTTGGAATATAATACATACTGTATTTATATAATTAATGTTGCTGCATTTGGCTGTAGTTTTCATTGTCCTGCTCCACACTGGTAACTAGTCTACAGCTTTCCATTTTCCTCTTGGTTTTCAGTTGAGGTTTTGCTCCATTTTGGGGATAAAAGTCTTCTAGGATTGCATGTACAAGAGTTCGTATCAGTTTTATACTTAGGAATTGCTAGATCTTCAGTGATTTATTTTTCAATTTGTATTTCTACCAGTAGTTCACTAGAGGTCTGGTTCTCCATACTTAATTTTTGGATGTTAAATGACATACTGTGGTTTCTTTTTTTCTTTTTTTCTTGAGCTAGCTGTAGGCCCAACATGTGGCTTGAACTCACAACCCTGAGATCAAGATTCCCATGCTCCACTGACTGAGCAACTGGTGTCCCTAAACTGTGGCTTAAAAATTTTTTTTAATGTTAGTTTATTTTTGAGAGAGAGAGGAAGTGAGATAGAATGTGAGTGGGGGAGGGGCAGAGAGAGAGAAGGAGACACAGAATCTGAAGCAGGCTCCAGGCTCTGGGCTGTCAGCATGGAGCCCCATGTGGGGGTTGAACTCATGAACCACAAGATCATGACCTGAGCTGAAGTCGGCCACTTAACTGACTGAGCCACCCAGGTGCCCCCCTAAACTGTGGTTTTAAATTCTATTTTGCTTATTACTGATGGAGTTGAACATGTTTTCATGTGTTGTTTTTATCATATCTTTTTCTGTGTTAGGTCTGTCTGTTGTCCTTTATTTTCATTGGTTTGTTTGCCTCTTTGTTACTGATTTTATACATCTTTATTCTTTATATATTACATATGTACTTATACATAAATATACACATACGCATGCCTACATAATAATACATGTTTTAATATATCTTCTAATTTGTAGCTTGTCTTTTCACTCAGTTTATAGTGTCTCTCAAACAGAAGTTCTTAATTTTAATTTATCAGTCCTTTATAGTGTATACTTTGAGAATCATGCTTAAGAAATATCCTAAGGTCATAAAGATTTTCTTTTATATTCTAAAATTTTTAAAGTTTTGCTCTTTATGTTAAAATCTTTAATCTGTCAGTTTAAGAACTTAAGATGTGATGAATCTCTATGTAAAACACATAGTTCATATGTTTGAATACCCATTAAGGCTGTGAAGCCAAAAGTTTGGTAAACATTGTCTTAAATAATAAGGTAGTTGCAATAGTGGAAAAAGAAAATAAACATAGAAAGTGTTTTTACATTAATGATAGCTATTTTAAGAGATTTGTTAAAATATTTTTTTTCACAGCCTTGGTTGACATCTGTTGTGGGTGATAGTCTGCTATTCTGATAACCTTTTTAGTTATAGACCACTGATTTCCGGCTGAACTGGTCAGAATACTTGAGTGCAACTACAAAAGTAAGCAAATCCCTCAAAACAAGAAGTTAATCATAGCATAGTAGAACTGAAAAACTACCCAGCTTGTCTGTTTTCATATTACAACTTTTCAATACATAAAATGTGTGAGCTGCAGAGACACTGAAGATGTATAGGAAGAGCACCTGAAGTCCGTGATGACTGTGCAGGTCTTGATCGTGAGCTCGCAGGGCTGTGACTTTCTGGTAATTCAGTGAGGGCCTTGTTTATCCATCAGTGTTATGCCACCTGCTACCCCATCTTCATTTTCTGCTGTCCACTGTTTGTGGTATCTTAAGGAAGAAGTAAAACCAGCCTTCCCACGTAAGCAATTTATACTTGGAGATAGACCTTGGAGTGAACATAAAATAGACTTTTATTATCAGAGAGCAGTTAATGGGCTTGGTTGCATCAGCATTAACTTGAAGATAACATCTGTGATAGAATAGTCTAACTTAGGACGAAACATGACCTTTGAAAATATTAAAGTTTTGTTTGTTATGAAACATAATTAACCTTAAGTCAATAAGTACCTGCCAGGAGTGCCTGGCTGGCTCATTCAGTAGAGCATGTGATTCTTGATCTCAGGGTGGTGAGTTCAAGCCCCATGTTGGGTGTGGAGCCAACTTTAAAAACTAAATAAATAAAGGGGCGCCTGTGTGGCTCAGTCGGTTAAGCATCCGACTTTGGTTCAGGTCACGATATAGTGGTTCTTGAGTTCAAGCCCTACGTCGGGCTCTGTGCTGACAGCTTGGAGCCTGGAGTCTGCTTCGGATTCTGTGTCTCCTTCTCTCTCGGTCCCTCCCCCACTTGTGCTATCAAAAACAAATAAATGTAAAAAAAAATTTTTTTTAAACCTAAATAAATAAAAAATAAAATAAAAAGCAAACTTAAAATATTTAAAAAATATATTATGATACATTTATGATCATACTGATACTGTCCGCTGGGCTGGAGTCAGCAGAGAGCCCAGTGAAGTAATCTAAGTTAAGTAGAAGAAAAAGTTTACATAAAGTCACACAACAGCCCAGTGTGTGTCCATGCATTTTTATCCCTCCTGGGAAAAGTGGAACTGATAGAACAGCTGTCCTCTGTCACCTAGAAGCCTCCAGCGTAACCATTGATGGGGCTTAAACATTGAAACCACAGGTGTAAAATAAATGGATAACTTTTGTAGTTGTAGAAAGTACAAGTGTTCATTATCTGATACTGGTTTCTGGTATGAAATGGTCACTTGAATTTTTATTTCACTTTGTCTTTTCACTGTTCAGTGTTTTTTAAAAAGAAATTCTGTCCTTATCCTGTACATTTAGTATGTTTTTTGGCATTCAGTCATGTGCTACTGTTAGCAGTATAATAGTAGGGAGAGTTTATTTCAATCTGTTTTAGCAGTCGTAGTCTTTGACTCTTTGTAGAGGCAGACACAATAGACCATTCAGTATTAAGGTATCTCTTTTCTCTTTTCCCATTTGGAGGGGCCATTAACATTTCCACTGAATTTACTACTCTGAGTAACAATCGTGAACTTGTTCTCTTTCAATCCACTTAATTAATATAATCAATAATTTTTATCTTAATTTGGGCTATGATGAATAATGATGGAATTCTGACTTACTTTGCATTGACACTTTACATTTAAAATGGAATTGGTATTGGTGTATACTTAAACTTGCAGTGACACAGGCATGAGAAGTCTTGGTTAATTTTGTTACTAAGATGAGTAATCTTGGCTAAGTCTTTCAAAGTTAGTAGGTCTCAATTTTCTGTCTGAAAATGAAGGTGTTAAACTAAATGATTAGCAAGAACTATAATTCTTATGTGAACATCTTGTATAGAAACCAGCATTATGCAGAACTTTTGTAAATACTGTAAGTAGTTTATGTGTCTGTATGTGTTTCTGTGTTTGAAATTGTTTTGTCAGTTTAAGTATATGTATCTTCTGCTCAGAAAAAGGTTATTTGGGATATTTTGTTTTTTGTCTTTTTACAAAAATAATTAGATTTATTAAAGTTATAAATTAAAACAGTTTCACACTCAAATTGAACCCATTTTTAACAACTATGTTTGGGAGTTTGGTTTTTTTTTTAATACAGCTTAAGACTCCTTTAACTTAAATTGGGGCATCTGGATGGCTCAGTAGGTTAAACTCTTGATTTCAACTCAGGTCATGATCTCACTCTTGATTTTGGCTCACGTCCAATGTTTCTCACTGTTTGTGAGATCGAATCCTCAGTCACGCTCTGTGCTGTCAGCATGGAGCTTGCTTGGGATTTTCTCTCTCCCTCTTTCTCTTTCTCTCTGCCACTTGTACGGGCTCACTGTCTCTAAATAAACAAACAAACAAACATTAAAAATACATTTTTCAACTTAAAATCATAAGCCTAGGGGTGTCTGGGTGGCTCAGTTGGTTAAGTGTCTGATTCTTGGTTTTGGCTCAGGTCATGATCTCGCAGTTTGTGGGATCAAGCCCTGCACCACCCTCTTGGGATTCTCTCTCTCCTTCTCTCTCTGCCCCTCGCCTGCTCTCTTTCTCTCAAAATAAATAAATAAATAAACAAACAAACAAACACACTTAAAAAAATTATAAGCCTAAATCAGTCATTCAGTGACATTTAAATTGGGATCACAGGTTCAATTTTTTTAGATAGATACGCTAAAATGAAGGGTTTCTTATTCCAAGTTTTAAAAATACCAAACTTATACCTATTATGCCCATTTACAACTCAAAAGTAGTATACTGTGGGCTTGATTTACTTTTATTTTCCTTTCCCAATTACATCCCACACTCTTTCCTTTTCTCTCCCCACCCCAAATAACTTTTTTTTTTTTTTTTAACTTTTATTATGTTTGTATTGTAAACCTACCTGGTTCACCAGGACCTTTTTTAGTTTCACCATCTCAAGCAGTTCGAAGTTATCTTTCTAAGCAAGTTTGGAACCATGTTGTCAGATGACTGAGGTTAAACCTTATAAAATCTAGAGCTACAGACGCCAGAGTGATTTGTGTTTCATTTAAGTGGGCATAAGTAGAACCTCATTATATAGTCTCTGCCAGCAGTGACTCTTCAGGCCATGCCTCCCAAGTGGGGTGGCCTCCGCACCTGTCACCCCTGGAGACAGGTCCACACCAGCGGATCCTCAAGTCTGACAGGTCTGCAGTCTTTGTGCCCAGGAAGCATTGGAGTTTTTTCAGTTAATCTGTTTTTTTGCTTGATTCTGTTCTGTATTCTTTTATTTGTCAGGCTACAGTTTTTAAGTGTATTAAAAGAAAACCTATTTGGATTTTGCACGTCTCCCATGTCTTATCTGTGTTTACAGTCCTAGTTCAAAGGTTTTTCTTCTAACAGTTCTAACTAGAACAGCTTTGTAGAGCCCAAAGAATGTTTATATCCTAAACAAAGTTACAGAGGGCACATAAACAGGGCTTCTATATCTGGACCACATTCCTGTCTTATTCGTGTATTATGTAATGTGATATTTAACTCTCCAATTGTATCATAAGCTTTTTGGCATGGACTTTATACTGCGCTCTCCAGTGGAAATGTAACGCAGGCCACATATGTAATTTAAAATTTTCTAGTAGCCACATTAAAAATAAGTAAAAAGGAACAGATGAAAACAAGTTTAATAATGTACTTTATTTAACCTAGTATAATCTGAACGTTATTTCAACACGTAACCAATGTAAAAATTATTGAGATATTTTACATTCTTTTTTCTCATACTGAATCATCAAAGTCCATTGCTATTTTATTCTTAGTGCCCATCTCAGTTCAGACAAACCATATTTCAAATACTCAGTAGCTGCATGTAGCTGGTGGCTGTGGTTTTGGGCAGTGCCGTCTTACACTTTTGCAACTTAGTTCTAGTAACATAATTGTTGCTTTGTGTGTGTCATTTTAGTTACAGATTTCTCTAATTGAATAAAATATACAATATTTTTAAATGCCTGTCTTTATTTTCTTTCTCTCCAAGGCTCTTCCTTCTTCAATGATTATAGTAGCAGTTTATTGTCCTGTGATAGCTGCTGTTTTCATTGTTCTGAAGATGGTCAACTATCGACTCCACAGAGCACTTGATGCCGGAGAAGTTATAGATAGGAGTGCGAATGAGTTCCCAGATCAGCGAGCCAAAGCTGAGCAAGGCAACTGTTCAACCAGGAGAAAAGACAGTAATGGACCGAGGTGAGGAAAACTCCTGCCACTCCGTTTTTACACTGCATGTGTACAGTGATGTGATGATTGTGTTGTGCCTCTGCTCTGATATGTGGTTTTAAGGCAGTGTTCGATCTTACCACCAGATCTTCCCGTTATATTAGAGGTATAATGACAGGTACAGATTGTCGCATTAGACCCCAGCAAAGCTAATTGGCATATCTGGCGGGTTAAATATGGCCTTATTACTAATAGCATGCTATACCAGTTATAACTGTAAAATATTTTATTCACACCAAAGACCAAAACCAATGAAAAACAGTGTAAGGAAATAATAAAGCATGGCTTGTAAATCTTAGCATTTATATTGAATTTATATATATAAATTAAATGTATACATATCTTAAGCAAATTGTGACATTTTCCTTGACATTTATAATCTGCAATTTTTACTTAATCTATTGTAAATATTTTTCAATGATACATTCTCACCGTGGCAACTTAGCTGTTTCTTCCCTCCATCTTTTCGTAACTGACCTCTTAGGATTCAATTTTGTATAGCTGTCACCTTCTCCTGGGGGTTTTCTTTCTCCATCCCAGTTCAGTATTCCTCCTATGGCTCTCAGTCACATTCTTTTCAATACCTTGGCCTCATCCCCTTTCTCGTGTTGACTGAAGGATTTACTTTATCCACAGTCAAAAGTTTATTGTGACTTCATAGAAATGATAGGTACCACTAATCTAGGTCTTCAAAAAACAGTTAGTGTATGAACACTTGACATATGTAATAGTCCTCAAAACAATTCTCTGAAGTAGGTGCTCTTATTACTCCTGATTTTTAGATGTGGAAACTAGGGTGTGAAAGATTAAATATTCCAGGGAATCAGATCTGAAGTCCATGTTTTAACCAATCTGTCATGTTTCCACTCAGTATAATATGAAAAGTGAGTACTCATTTTTTAAGAAAGGTGATGCTTCTCTTTTCCAGTGCATCGAAAGCCTTTGTTTATTCCTTTAAAAAAATTTTTTTTTTAAATGTTTATTTTTGAGAGACTGAGAGAGACAGAGCGCAAGCGGGGAGGGGCAGAGGAAGAGAGGGAGACACAGAATCTGAAGCAGGCTCCACGCTCCGAGCTGTCAGCACAGAGCCTGACATGGGCACGAACCCACGAACCATGAGATCATGATCTGAGCTGAAGTCAGATGCTTAACCGACTGAGCCACCCAGGTGCCCCTGTTTATCCCTTTTCAGTTACATTTTCTACCCCAACATGATTATCCTGTGTGTTCATTGAGCAGATATTTTACTTCTGTAATAATTTTGTTCATAGCACCAATCACTATCTGAAATTGCCTTACTTAATCATTTGTTTGCATTTGTAAGCTTCTTGAAGGTAGGGGCCTTGTTTTTCTTATGAACTTCAGGTTCTAAATCAGAGCCTGTCACTGTACTTAGAAAATATTTGAAGTAGTGAAAACATTTCTTTTGCAATATTTTTTAAAAAAATTTTTAAATGTTTATTTTTGAATGAGAGAGACACAGGGTGAGCGGGGGAGGAGCAGAGAGAGGGAGACACAGAATCTGAAGCAGGCTCTAGGGTCTGAGCTGTCAGCACAGAGCCTGACATGGGTTCAAACTCACGAGCAGTGAGATCATGACCTGAGCTAAAGTCGGACGCTCAACCGACTGACCCACCCAGACGCCCCTCCATTTTTAAGTTTTTCATTGTATATTGTCAAATTCCAAAGATTTTACTTTATACTTACTGTGACCAGCACTTTGAGGACTGCTTTCTCTGCATTTTTGACAACATTGAGTATTTAGTATTTATACAAAACTGTGGTAGATATCTCATTGTTTAAGTTTTTTGCTTACTAGTTAAATGGAGGTATTTTTCCTATGTTATTATTGCCACTTATATTGTGTGACTGGTATACTTTTTTATTAGTGGTTAGTTTCTTACTATTGATATGGAGAAAATATTTATGAAGGACATTCTTTACATTTTGTGTGAGATACTTTTTTCAGTTTATAGCATTTTTTTAATTTATATGTCACAATTTATTTTTGTGTGGTCTCTTCTGTGAATGTTTATTAGTTCTGCCTTTGATATCAAGTTGTGGAACATTTTTTCTTCCTCCATATAACATAAGTGTGTACCTGTGTCTACTTTCAGCATTTTTTTTTTTTTTTTTTAGTTTTTTTAATGTTAATGTTTTATTTATTTATTTTAAGACAGAGAGAGAGCATGAGTAGGGATGGGGCAGAGAGAGAGGGAGACACAGAATCTGAAGCAGGCTCCAGGCTTTGAGCTGTCAGCACAAAGCCCGACGTGGGGCTTGAACTCATGAACCGCGAGATCATGATCTGAGCTGAAGTTGGACGTGTAATCGTCTGAGCCACCCAGGTGCCCCTCCTTTCAGCATTTTTATAATTTTATTTTTCATTCTTAAATTGAAGTCAAGCTAAAAAATTCTGGTGTTTTTTTTTGGTTTTGTTTTTTAGGTTAATCCCAACACTGTTGAGTGAATAATGCATTTTCCCCCAGTAATTTTAAATGCTTTCCTTTTCATTAGTATACTTATATATACTTATGTCAGATTCTGGGCTTTGTTTCCTGCCCCATTGCTCTCTTTCTGTTTTGTTTATGCCGTAATGCTTTTATGACTTACTAATATGCTTAATATTTAGTGGCATGAATCCCTTTTCAGTATTTTTATTTTTTTAATTTTAATTTAATTTATTGTTTTGAGTGAGGAGGGCAGAAAGAGAGAGAGAGAGAGAGAGAGAGAGAATGAGAGAATCCCAGAATCCCAAGCAGGCTCTGTGCTCAGTGCAGAGCCCAACATGGGGCTCAGATCCCACAACCAAGAGACCCTGACCTGAGCCAAAATTAAGAGTCGGACACTTAACTGACTGAGCCACCCGGATGCCCCCTTGGTATTTTTCTACTTTAGTGTTATCTTGGTTCTTATGCATATACAGCTGACCCCTGAACAACGAGGGAGTTTAGGCGCTAAACATCCTGCCTCATGTAGTCAAAAATCCATGTATAACTTTTGATGTCCCTCACACCCGCCCTACTCCCCCACCCCCCTGCAAATTTATTACTAATAGCCTACTTTCCCTGGAAGCCTTACTGAGAACAGTCAACTAAAACATATTCTGTATGTTATATGTGCTATGTACTATAGTCTTACGATAAAGTAAGCTAGAGAAAAATTATTAAAGTCATAAGAAAAAATACAATTATAGTACTGTAAAATGTAAAAAATCCACATGTAGGTGGGCCTTCATAGTTCAAACCTGTGAAGTACAGGGTTCAGCGGTACTAGGTTTTCTGTGAGATGTCCCTTGTGTGCTCAGCCTCCAGAAAATTCCATTAGAATTTTGTTAAGTATATTTAATATAGGGAGAAGTCAGCCTTTAAAATATGAAGACTTATCAGGGACATGGTGTATACGTCCAATTTTTCATTTGCCTTTTATGTCTCATAAAACTTGGTATTTTTTCTTTTGGGGTGTATGTATTTTTTAAGTCTATTCTATTAGGAAATGCGTAACCTTGTATTATGGATAAACAAAGCTGCACTTAACCTGCCAGGGCTTGAATCACTGCATGATTGTATGACCTTGGGGACTGACTTAAGCTTTTTATGCCTTGGTTTTCTCATCTGAATGATGAGGTAAATAACAGTACTGTATCATAGGATTATTATGAAGAATGAATGAAAGATCATATATGTAAAACATTTAGAACCATTCCTGATACAGTTAGCTCCTGATACAGTAATTGTTAGCTCCTATTTTTTCTGGATATATGTTTTTAATTCCTTTTGTTAATGAATTATTTTTCCATTTTCTTTTAGTTTAAAAATTTTTTTGTGAAATGTATATATTTCTAAACACTTTATCAGTCATATTGTTCAATATAATTTAGGGAATAATAATTAAGTGACTACTTGATTCCCCACCACACAACTTAAGAAATAGGATATTATACAAATACCATACAGGCCTTCATGCAGTTCTTTCCCATTTCATTCTATTCTTATTCCTTCAAGAGTGACCATTATCTTGAATTTTGTGTTAATAATTCCCTTGAGTTTCTTTATCATTGTGTAGTCTTTGTAGATATTATTAAACATATATTAATTTTATCTAGGGATTAATTTGGGATTAATTGGGATTCCAATTTGGGATATCCTAAAGTGTATAATACTATATATCTTTCTCTGGGAGGGGCTTTTTTGTGCCAAATACTGTGTTTTATAGGCTGATTCATGTGGATGCTTATAGTCATCATTTATTCCTGCTTTTGCATACTCTAGTAAGCAGGAATAGACTACAGTTTATCCATTTTACTTATCCATGTGTTCTGAAAACACATTGTGTGTGTTTCTTGGTACACATGCATGTATCTAGTGAACATAAGCTGGTTTATAGGGTATTGTCATGTTCAGTTTTAGTAGATAATTCCAGCCTGTTAGCCAAAACGTTTGTACCAGTTTACACTCCCACCATTAGTATGTGAAAGTCCTTCTTGTTGCATATCCTCATCAATATTCGATATTAGTAAGTTTTAAAACTTTGCCATTCAAGTAAGTGTGAAAGGTGTCTCACTGGGACTTTCTGATTACTAATGAGGTTGAACATCTTACCATATATATTTGGTCCGGGTAGCTTTTCTGTTCTTTCCATTGTCCATTCGCACCTTGCTTCATTTTTCTTTGGAGTTGTCTTTTTCTTATTGAATACTAGGAGCTTTTGAAATATATTCACGGTACACTACTTTATTGGTTACATACATTACAGACATCTTCTCCCACTTTGTGGCTTGCTGTTTTGCTTTCCTTAAGGAGTCTTAAGATTATCATATATCCTTTCAGATTTATCATTTTTTTGGTAACCAGCACTTTTGTGTCTTAAGAACTTATTTCCTACAGGAAGATCAGAAATATATTCTCTTATATTCTCCTTTAAAAGTTTACATTTCTTTTGTTTTCTCATTTGAACAAATTATTTTAATTGGTAGTGTCAGGTAGGGATTCAAGACTTATTTATGAATAACTGGTTTAATCAGTATTTGTTAAGCAGACTATCTTTTCCTTGGTGATCTGCAGTACTCTGTCATAAGTTAAATTTCCATATATGGTGGGTATGTTTCTGGCCTCTCTTTTCTGTCCTGTTGATCTGGTTCTCTATGCTGTGCCATTACCACACTATCCCAGTTACTGTAGCTTCATAATATAACTTTTGATAATTGGTGGGGCAGACCTCCTACTTTGTTCTTTTTCAGGAGTGACTTTTATTCTTGGCTCTTTGTTTTTGAAATAAAATGTATGGTCTGCTGGGCAAAGTCTACAAGAACTTAAGATTTTTATTCTTTTGCTGAGAATCATCTTTACAATAGCAGATCACCATTTATTTAATCTTCTTTAATATCTTTCAATAAAGATTTATCATTGCTCCATTAAAAGGCTTGCATAGCTTTTGTTAAATTTGCCAAATTATTTTACAGCTTTTCTATTATAAAACTCCTTTATAATTACCTTTTTAAATATAGCAGTTTACTTTTTTTCCCCAATGTTTATATATTTTTGAGACAGAGCATGAGTGGGGTAAGGGCAGAGAGAGAGGGAGACACAGAATCCTGTGCTGTCAGCACAGAGTGCGATACAGGGCTCGAACCCATGAACCGTGAGATCTTGACCTGAGCCAAAGTTAAGATGCTCAACTGACTGAGCCACTCCCTATTTAACTTTTACATTGACTATGATTTCTAACACATTGTTAAAATGAAATAGTATTGGCTTACATCCTTGTCTTTTTCTAACCTTAAATAGTGTTTTTAAAGTTTCACCATTAAATGAGATCTTTGTTGTAGATTTTTGTTCTTGACATGTTTTCCCCACCCTCCCACTTGGGACTTTCACATTCTGTTCTGAAGAGAGGAAATGAACAGGAAAATACTTTATTTCCAGAGCCTGTCACTGTGCTTGGTACAATATAGTTGTCAATTTGTTGCATGACTGAATGAAGATAGTAGGACTACTTGAGCCTTATGGTTTTCATTGGCTCTGGGACAGCAGTTCAAAATGCTTATTAAATCTTTATCTTAGAAAAAGAGTCAAAGTCATTAATGTTTGTATTACACTTCTAATGTTTCGCATTGGATTCCAATACGATTTCAGGACTGGAATACAAATATATTGGAGACCATATTTTCTGTTTCTCATGGCCGTAACGCTTCAAATATTGGAAATTAAGGATCCATTTAAACTGTAGGTAAATTTTAGGCTAAAGTGTTTGAAAATTTATTTTGTTTAAGGATTTTGTTTTTATTATATTTTTATGAACATCATTGTAATTTAGATTAGATTTGTAAATTTAGTACTGAAATGGTACTGTGAAATTTTTGATTAAAGCCTGAGCAATTAATGATACTAATAACCAACAAATTAGTTTGTGAAGTCTCCTTTATAATTCAGATTAGACCCCTTCTGCTTTTCTGCCTCTCCGTGTACCTGGTATTTTTTTTTTTTAACAGATGGGGAAATTAAGGCATAAAGGTAGAGATTCCCTGAATTTGGTGTATTGCTTACTGCAGTAGACCACTTTGCCTCTGTGAGAATTGTAAACTACTATACTTTCCAGGTATGTGCTGAAATTGCCATTGCCGAAAATCTGCAAGTCTTGCTAATAAAGAAAACTCTTACTCAGCCGTTTTGTGTGTTTAGCTATATTTAGGACAGCGACAGCTGGCTAAAAGTTCTACTTCTGAATTTGTAGAGAAGAGAGGTATAGTAATTTTGCTAGAGGATTATTTTGTTACAAAAATTGCTGTCCATTTTTTCATTCATCCTTTTTGCTCCCTTCAATTCCTGCTTCTCTCTCTGTGTTGGCCATTGGGCATTTGCTCTGGATCATTGTTTGTCAACTGGGGGCGATTTTACCCTTAAGGAGACATTTGGCAATATTTGGAGACATTTTTTGTTTATCACAACTGGGGAAATGCTGCTGGCATTTAGTGGGTAGAGGCCAGGGATGCTGCTAACTGTCCTACAGTGCGCAAGATGGTCCCCCACAATCAAGAACCAAGTGGCCCAAAATGTCAGTAGTGCTGAGATTAAGAAATCTTTGTTTAGACAGTGATGTTCATTTTTGGCTTTGAACTGGAAAGAGAACTTCAGTGCTTGTTTTTTGAAAGGCAAGTATTGGTGTCTTCGAGTGGACTTCAAAGCTATACAGACAAGATGTTCAGATCTTGTCTTAATTCTCACTGGCCATGAGAACCTACATTAAGGTGTGTGGGGGGAAAAGAACAGATATAACACATTGTAGAGTACTGTGTAAATATTATTTGTATCCTCCTTTCCCACCTGAACTGCATATACCAGTGACTCAGCTTATGTCGTTTACTCCTCTGACAGGTTTTTACACCTTTTGGTTTTCAGTTTTTCATCTGTAAAATGAGAATAATCGTATTTATATTGTAGATTTTAGGAGGATATTCTGTGAGAAAATGCAAATAAAGCATGTGCCCCTATGACTGGAATGTATTAAGTACTTAGTAAATATTTGCTTTTATTTGTTATTTATAATAACTTCAGATTGTAATCTTTTGTATCTATTGTCAGAAGTGGTATATAAAACTAAGTAATATTGTCCATCAGCTGATGAATGAGTAAACAAAATGTGTCCTGTCCAAACAATGCAGTATTATTAGGCCATAAAAATATGAAGTACTGATAGTTGCTACAACTTGGAGTAACCTTGAACACGTTATGCTAGGTGAAATAAGCCAGTCACAAAGACCACACGTATTATGATTCCATGTATATAAAATGTGCAAAATAGGCAACTCTAGAAAGACAGAAAACAGATTCCTAGCTATGTAAGGCTGGGGGTGGGTGGGAAGGGGGGGTGGGGAGGTAACAGTGAAGGGGTTTGTTAATAAGGTGATACAAATGTTCTAAAATTAATTGTGGTGATAGTGGTATAAGTTGATGAATGTATTAGAAACTACTGATTTGCAGAGTTTAAATGGATGAATTGAATGATAATGTGAATTGTTTACCGGTACAGTTGATGTATATAAACTGGGCAAGATGAGGGCTCTCCAACCTTTCTCTGGGGTTGAATATTTTATTCCTTAATCCTCACCTTATGATTTCCATCTGCTCTCCATCTTCTGATTTCCGTGGGATGTGACTTAGAGAATGGATTCTGGTGGAGACAACAGTGGTTGCTGGTTAGTCCTCCCCACTCATTCAGGGTGGTGATAGCGGTCTGTAAACCACTTACGATGTTGCCCAGTTAGCGGTTTCTCCTTCTGGCCTACATGTCTTGTATGGATTGACACCAAACAGCTAACAAAGCTGAGCACGTTTCACTTTTTCCATGTCTGGACGTTTGCGTGCTGAATTGGCTGTCACCTTTGTACCTGCGTTCCGGTATGTTTTATTTCTATACACGGATAGCAAGTTAGAAAGCTAATTTTCTTTAGTGAACATGATAGAGTTAGGAACCCATTAAGTAACCAGGGACAGGATGGTTATGAGACCATTAATAAAAATTTGCTAGAATTTAAAAAAATTTAATTTGCTAGAATTTAAAAAATTTGCTAGAATTTAAACCCCGGCCTGATTCATACTATTCATACTCAATACCCTGAGTTGGGTCCTGTGCTTATTCTGGAACTAAGTTCTGTGAGCAAAAGAACGGAACGTGCTGATCGACTTTGGCCAGTGGTGCTCCCCCCCCCCTAAACCTGAGAGTACGTGGTTAACATTACCCAAAACCATATGAGAGTTTGGGATGAGGTGGCTCACCAGAAGAATTTTGGGTTGTTTTTTGGTGTTATTGTTAACCAGGTGGATGGCAGGATGGTTTATATCTACTATAAAATACTAGAACTTTCATCCCTGATAATAATAACTTCAAAGTTTATCGAGTGTTTCCTCTGTATGTACCAAGTAGAATGAAGGATTATGGTAACTTAGGCCTGAGTTGTTCTAAAAGTTATGTTCCTAAGGAACCTTATTATAAAACTTTCTAAGCTTTTTGAAATTTGGTGTGATGTTTTTTCCTAATTTGGGGATCCTCTTGTCTTTAAGTACTGTATGTAGACTTCTTCAGTTCTTTGAACTTAGTGCTTTTCTCTCTTGTCTAATACCTGTTTTACAACATCACATCATTTTATTTTTATTTATTTACTTATTAGAAAATTTTTTTTAATGTTTATTTATTTTTGAGAGACTCAGTGACAGAGTGAGAGTAGGGGAGGGACAGAGAGAGAGGGAGACACAGAATTTGAAGCAAGCTCCAGGCTCTGGGCTGATAGCCACGGGGCTTGACCCCACAAACTGTGAGATCATGACTTGAGCCGAAGTCAGATGCTTAACCGACTGAGCCACCCAGGTGCCCCATCGTTTTACTTCTTAAACTTAAGCCTTCTAACTCTATACAAAACTTAAAATCTTAGCTTTCTACTTCTGTAAAATAAGTTAGTATTGCAGTTACATGCTGTTAACTTAAAAACTACAGATAGAGGTAGTTTGACAAGGCTGACTGTTCTTTTGCGTGTTGATCAGTATCTTGCAGCTCAGTGAGACTGTGCTCTTAGAGATTGGTAGTCTAAGATGTGATTACTTTCTGGGTTTGCCATGGCCGGTTTCTCCTTGCTCTTGGGGAGCAAAAGGCAAATCGTGTCTTTGCTAGAGTGGTTTTATGGCACAAGTCATAAAATACGTGCTATATTTAGTGTCTATAATTGTCATTAAGGCTGCTTTCTAATATTGGATTGGGTGAGAGTTTTAAAGATTTTCAAGTAGTGATGTGGTTATAAAATAGTTCAGACTATAAGATTTAGGAATGAAGAATGATCTTTTTTTAAATTGCTATATTCTCTGTTAGAAATTAGTATAGTTTAGTTTTATAGAAAAAGGTATAATAACTTAAAAATAATAAAAAAAACCGTTGGTGGCAGAATGATGACAGTTACTCTCTTTTTCTCAATGTTCCCCACAGCGATCCTGGTGGAGGGATTGAAATGTCTGAGTTCATTCGAGAGGCCACACCCCCAGTTGGTTGCAGTTCAAGAAATTCTTATGCTGGCCTAGATCCAAGTAACCAGGTGGGAACCTGCTGTTTTGTCTTTTTCCCTCCTCCTGAGGGTGGTCTCAAGCAATTCTGTCTGTAATAGTCCATTGGTGTTGGGCTTTATCTTGCTGATTAATACATTTTTGATTGTTTATTAATATCTTTTGTTAGTATTCTTATTTTTAACTGAATTTTCACATTAATCAAGTCCATTTTTGCTGAGCATGCAGCATGCTCAGCAAAACTACTCAGCAACTACCATTGCCTGCAGTAGTTTTGATCACAACAGTTGTGCTGAGTGCCCTTAGGAAAATCAGGTCCTGGCTTTCACAGTCTCATTTACCTTCACTTTTTTTTTTTTTTTTTTTTTGTATCTGAAGGGTATAGATGTCTGGGGTTATTCCTAGCTTAAACATGGCAAAAAAAAAAAAAAAAAAAAATTAAATTTTAAAAAATCTACACTTACCGTGGTGAGCACTGAGTAACGTGTAGAATTGTTGAATCAGTGTGTCATACACCTGAAAGAGATAGAATGTATGTTGATTATACTTAATAAAAAAACTTTCTCAAAATCTTGCTGTTCAAGGTGTTAGTGGTAGAGTGAGATGTAGAATACAGATCTGCTTTTGCCAGTTTTAATGTCTTTCCATTCTGTAACTTTTAACTTAAAATAGTAACTCTGAAAGTATGCTCTCAAAGGGTGACTGATGCCTGCTATACTGTCATTGTGTGTAACCCCGGCCGGGCCTTTGCTGCTGCGTTTCTCTCTTTCATCCTAAACGTCACCCACATTAATCCAAGTCCTACTTATTCCCGCCTGCCCTCTCAGCAGACGAGCCTGCTAGCTAGAGTAACACTGCATAAGCATAAGAGGGGAAACTTAGCCAGAAGCTTTGAAGTCTTGTCGTAGTAGAACTTTAGATAACTATGGGTTGTAGTAGGTTATTATTTTATGTCAGCCTTTTCATTATGGAGAAGAAGAGACCGCGGATTTGTATTAGGGTCTAGATCTCACTTCTTGATTTTCACTTCAGTCTTTGTGCTGTTCTACTACTCTACTTGTGGGTTGAAATCACTCTTCCTCCTTTCTGCTCCACAGACTTAGGTTTTTGTTTTGTTTGTTTTAACTTCCCGGACTAACTCTAACTTTTGTTAGAGCCATCCCCTGTTTCTCAAGATTTTCAGAGACCTTGTGGTATTGCCTCTGTCTCTTGCATGTGGAGCACTTACTGATGTGTTTATTTAGCACTTGGGATTTGGTATGTGATCATATGTGGCAGTCTGTAAGCCTCTACAGAGCAGACTGTCTTCTTTCCTCCCCTGGCTAATAGACCGCCTTGTGCAGAGTTGACTTTCAGTGAATAGGTGCTAATTATCTTTATCTACATAGATAGTAGAACTTTAGAGGTAGAATCAGACCTGGCTGTTCATTTAAGAAAGGAACAAGTAGCAGACCTAATTATCCTGACTGCCCCACAGTATTCTGCTGTTCCACATTGTTTAACCCTACATTATCTCAGAACAGTATTAGGAAAAACACCATATTCTGTGAATCAAAAAAACCTTGAATAGGGTCTTGTGTAGAAGATTTGCCTCTATTTGAATTGTATTTCACCATTTAAACTTCCAAATGGGTGAATTTTTGGTTGCAGTTTTAGTTGTGATTGAATGTAGTGTAGTATTGAATTCTTTCCGTAACAAGCAGATGGGAAATGTCAGAGTTAAACACACACACAGAACATTATGGAAAAGGACTGTGACATTTTAATTAGGTTCATACCTTTCAAGTTTCGGTTTTTACAATACCAGTTTTAAAGAAAAATGTTGCTATCCTTAACCCTCTCTTGGTTAGCCTGGCTTTCTGTGTCTCTTTCCGAAATGAAATGACTTAGCCCTTAAATATGGCAGCATGTTTTCTGTGCTTAACTAAGTCTGGCCTTTGTTCATACTAACACGTGTTGGCAATGTAAGATTACTAGGGAGCGAGCCTGTGTTTTCCCCACAATCTTTTGGAGAGCCAAACTTTTTATCATTTCTTTCAGCAGGACAGTTGAAAGGGTACGGCCGTCTTCAGTAACTCTACCATGGTTTATGCAGGGACTCCCATCCTGAGTGTTATTAAAGCTTGTCTGCAGACAAATGCATGGCTTGCCTGATTTGGTTTTCCTTAAAGCATTAACTCTTGAATAAAAATTGGCAAATATTGGAACTTATTGTGCTACATGGATTTTGGTGTTCTAGTATTATCCTAACAAAAGGAATGGTTGGCATAATTATTGTTACCGCCTTTTTGTATACTGTTAGCCATATTACCAGAAGACATACTATATTTCTTGTACATATTTTATTATGTAGCATTTATTACACCTGATCTTAGTTATTTGTGTGAATGTCCTCAGTACTAGGTAGTGAACTGGAGCGTAGTGGCTCTATCTCAGTTGTTATTATCATTGTTTCCTTCTTGCCACTTCTACCTTTGTCTCCCTTCCATCATCTACCCTCTGTTTCCCTTCCCTTTCTTTTTTCTTGTTTTTTTTTTACTGCTCCCTACCTCCCTCTCCCTCTCTTTCCTTTTGTCACTGGTCTTCCTTCATATATTTTAGTGCCAGATACCTTTCAAGTCGGTTTACTTGAATGGAGTGGGGAGGGGGTCTTACCCTCAGACTTGACAGTTTCGTAGTAGATTTGCCATAAATAACCAAAGTCAGAAACATGACATATGTTACCAAGGAAATATAAATATAAGATACAAAGTAATAATTGTCATAGGAATGGTACAGAAAAGGGGATAATGATTTTAGGGGAGAAAATAATTTGTTTCCAGCTGGAAGAAGGGGCAAAGTCTGCACGGAGGAGGTGGCCTTGCCTGATTGTTCTTTAATTGGAAGAAATTTTTTTCTCAGACACCCATAATCCTTCCTGACCTTTCCTATGGCATTTATAAAAGAGAAGAAACAACCGGACCCTTTTGGTTTGTGCAGACTACTTTTTTTCCCTTCAATTTTTCATTTTCTAAATGTGTTCATTTTTACAAAAATAGCTAGTGAGGGAAAGCAAACAGAAGAAAATAAAAATCATCCATAATGTCAAAATCAAAAACCATTTTTAAAAAAGGTGGGATTATAGTATGCATGCTGTTTGGAACTTGATTTTCTTTATTGACTATATCATGAATATTAATGTCATTAAGTGTTTTTCTACAGTGACATTTTGGGGAATGCATTCTCCTATTTGGATGTACTCCTATTTGGATGTTCATTTTCTCAATCCCCTGTTTCATATGTAAATAGTCCCAATTCTTATATTTTGGGGGGATAAATTTAAATAATGCAGGAAAACAAGAAGAATAAAATATAATCATCCATTCTGTCCATTAAGCCAGCAAGTAATAGAACTCACCTAGTTAAGTGACTTAAATAAGAGTTTATGTTTGTCATCCAGGTATGGAGGGGGCTGTGTGGCATTTGTTCAGCTCAGTAATGTTAGGACTTGGGCTGGCTTTTCCCTCAGGGTTGCAGAATGAGCACAGCAGCTTTAGTTATGACCCTGCTGGAAAGTAAGAATCAGGGGGCACTGTGCGCAGAGTTGTCCTCGATTGTCTCCTCAGACATGCAGAGATCTTTCCCTGAAGCCCTCCCGCAGACTCTTGCTTGTGTTCATTGACCAGGAACCAAGGCGTACCCCTAGACTGGAGACTGGGCCCCCTTCTCAGAGATCAAAAGATGGATACTTGGCATCTGAGCAAAGTGGGAATCTTGTTAAGAAAACAAAAGGGAACACTTCTGTGGTTGTGACCAAATGACTACCATAATCATATTCAAGTTTTGTTTTTTTTAATAGAAAGAGGTGATGTGAACCTTGACTTGGCTTTTTTTTTTTTTTTTTTTTTTTTTTTTTGAGAGAGAGAGAGAGAGCGTGTGCGTGAGTGGGAGAGAGGGACAGGGGGAAGAGAGAATCCTAAGCAGCCTCCTGACATGGGGCTGGGATCATGATCTGAGCCAAAATCAAGAGTTGGATGCTCAAGGTGACTGAACCACCAGGTGCCCCCAAAAGTTTTTTTTTTAAGTTTAAATTTGTAGAAGGGTGTGCATAAAGTGGGGTTTTTGTTTATTACTTGTTTTTCTATCTAGGGAATAATGTGTTTATTACTCTAGTTGAAAATAACATATGAATTCTATAACTTATCTAGCGGGTGTGGTAAGAATGAAACTTTGTTTTTCACATCTTTTTCTAACTGCAGAGCTTTTTATGGCTAATTGAAAACAAAGATAAGGAAAAATCAGGAGACTCAAGCTTAATAAATTGTTTAAAAATGTTGCAAAACTTATTTTTTTTTATTGGCCACATCAAGAATTAGTAGTTCTAACCTGTTTGTATTTGCTTTTTTTTTTACTTACTTTTTCACTGACATATAACTATTATGCAGCATAGTATACACTTCTTAAGTGTACAGGACAGTGGGTTTTTACATACATATACACCATTTAATTGCCATTCTCATGCCCTTTCAAACTCAATATTGACTTACATTTTGAGCAAATTTCTTATTTTACACGCCTAGTCAGTTGATTCATTGAAAGGAAAGATTTGGTAAAATGCAAAGTATTAAATGAATATTCTTAATTTTATTCTAAAATATTAAATTTGCTTGACTATGTTCTTTTAATATCTCTTAAAAACAGGTTATAGAAAGTTGCTAGGACTTGCGGATTTAGTAACTCATGTTGTTATGTTTGGTTTCCCTAATGTGTTTATGGAATTTTTGGTATTTGTTTATATGATTTTTATGGTAGTGTAATGAATGATGACTGAGATTTTAGAGGAGTGTTCTATCATCTGGAATATAAGCATTAAAAACTCAATAGATTTTAGTTTTCTGTTTATAACTAGTGCTAAAAAGTCATTTTTCATGGATTCCTTAGTTTTTTTCTTTTTAAAGATGTTAGTAGCAGTCTACAAAGAAGTACTACTTACTTTTTGTCTAGCACTCAGGAAAGTTCATATTGATACACTAACAAGTTGACAAGATTTATGCTGCTCTTTGTAGCATATGTGAATGCTTTGTCCAGAACCTTCCTTTTATATACCCTGATAAGGGCATTTGTTTCAGGTAGACTCAACACCCAGTTTTGCTTTTGTTTATAATATGAACATGTCATGATGCAATATAAAAAATGGTGGTAATTGTATGACATAGATTGCTTGGTGTTGGAGGCATCCTGGTCTGTGGGCCCATCAATTCTAAGCATGCAGAGGGATTCAATCAGTGCCCTGGCACATCTGTAATATATATATGCAGAATGTGCTACAACAAATAGGTTATGTGGCTCTGATAGAACATGCCCAACGGGGATCTTTTAATATTGATAAAAGTAACTGATAGCATGTTTTAATAATATGAAAGTTTTGCTTGATAATTTGCTAGTCTATATTGATAATGATATATAGCATTTTAATTAGTTTTAATATCATATTTTCAGATTGGATCTGGTTCCTCTCGTCTTGGAACAGCAGCAACTATTAAAGGTAGACATTATCTAAGTTGAAAGTTGCCTGTGACTTTCCATTTCATTTTTGGATGTAATAAAGATAACAGTACTGTGTATTCACATGTAATGAAAAATTCTTGAAATTATTTTGTAGATACAGTTATGTATCTTGTATTAAAGGTTACTTGATTTAAATTTGGTTCTCCTTTCATCATCCAAATCTCACAAACATATTTGAACATTTGCATTACATTGCATGAATTGTAAGTTTTGCTTTATAAGAAACTTCCTTGCCTTGAAGGACAATACTTTCATGGGTTTTGGTGAGGTGTGGAAAACTAAGTAATTTTATGTGAAACCTTTAAATTGGGCACAAATGAGACAGTAAAAAAGAGGGAGAGTCTTTTATATATACCTATTACATACATCTATTTCAGGTAAATTCATATTTTTTCCCTATACTTTTTTAGGGGACTTTTTATAATTATCTCTGGGGAGGAAATTTATATTGTTTCAAGTTGTTATTACAAACTTTACATTTCTTTTAGAAAATTGCTTCTTTTTATTTAAAAAAATTTTTTTTTTTTTTTTTTTTACGTTTATTTATTTTTGAGACAGAGAGAGACAGAGCATGAACGGGGGAGGGTCAGAGAGAGAGGGAGACACAGAATCTGAAACAGGCTCCAGGCTCTGAGCAGTCAGCACAGAGCCCGATGCGGGGCTCGAACCCACAGACCGCGAGATCGTGACCTGAGCCGAAGTCGGACGCCCAACCGACTGAGCCACCCAGGCGCCCCGAAAATTGCTTCTTTTTAAAGGAAGTTTTATTAGCAGTGTGAAGGTTTCCTTATTACTTGCCTTATAGTGCTGTGAGAATAAAGATGTGGTTTGATAGTCTGTGATGCTTCCTGCTCAGTGATCTTCCATTATTGTAACCCATACAAACAAAAACTGCTCTAGTAGCTATCGTGTACCAGTACAGTACATAGGAAATTAGTGTAGTTGACATCCTTTCTGGTTATGCCACACCGTACAGCCTTTGCTTTTAATATAATGTGCTTACACGTTTCTCTTCATTTTGTAGGAGACACAGACACCGCTAAGACTTCTGATGATATTAGTTTAAGTCTGGGCCAGAGCTCTAGTCTTTGTAAGGAAGGAAGTGAAGAACAAGGTAAGGACATTATACTTGACACTGATACCATATATTATGGGGTCCAGGATGACTTTGTAGAATATGTTTGATTGATACTAGTGTGATTCCATACTAACAGTATGGAAGCCACATAAGGGTAGAATTTTTTGTCTGTTCACTGATTTATTTACGGTACTTAGAATGGTACTCAGAACATGTAATAAATAAGTTTATAACAAATTAATATGATATTTTGAAGAAGAATTAAAATAAAATTCTTAACTTGAATAATAGTAAAACAGTGTTGTAAGTACTTTTATTTTTTTAATTTTTGTAAAGGTTTTTTAAAAAAATCATTTATTTTTTGAGAGAACAAGTGCGCATGCATGCACTGGGGACAGGGGGAGAGAGAGAGAGAGAGAGAGAGAGAGAGAGAGAGAATGAGAATCCTAAGCAGGTTCTATGCAGCACAGAGCTCGATGAGGGCTCAAACTCACGAACTGTGAGATCATGACCTGGTTGCATAATAGACCGAGATCAAGAGTTGGACGCATAACCGACTGAGCCACCCACGCGCCCCTATAAGTACTTTTTGCTTTCTGGAATTCACTGACCCGTGTTCTGCCAAGTAGACATGGAGGGAAAAATTTTCTGAGCATGTGCCCTGGAGTGAGTATGAGATGGGAGATAATCTGCTAGTCTAGTGGGTCAGAGCTTCTTGCCTGGTTTAGTAACCTACTTGTGAAACTGTTGTTTTCCATCTAGTGTGACCCCTAATTGTCAATTGCTTCAGGTCTTGCCTAACAGTATGTTTTGGTAGAGAAATAATTTGCTGTTGGACTTACAGAGAAACTATGTCTGCCTCCAACATGGTGCCTCCTGTAGCAGATTTTTAATAGAAATTTGGGGTTTAAGTGATTTCTCCCTGCCTTTGTTCAATTTCATTATAAATGAGTATTTTGGATTTAATGGAGTTTTTTTTTTTTTTTTTTTAAGAACTGCCACATTTTTATGTTTCATTACTAATTTTCAAACATGAAAGGATGGATATGTTATCCTGTTTTCAAATGGAGATTATCCCAAGTTACATAATCAGACACAAACCTGTTTTCCTATTTCCAGCCTTTTGTTTTTATTAGCCTATGAGTGATTTTCAGAAGGCAGGCAAGCTGATAAATTTCCTGTTCTTAATTATGATGGGGCACCTGGGTGGTCAGTTGGTTAAGAGTCTGGCTTTAGCTCAGGTCATGATCTTGCAGGTCGCAAGTCTGAGCCCCGTGTTGGGCTCTGTGCTGACAGCCCAGAGCCTGGAGCCTGCTTCGGATTCTGTGTCTCCCTCTCTCTCTGCCCTCCCCTGCTCCTGCTCCTGCTCTGTCTCTCTCTCTCTCAAAAATAAATAAACATTAGAAAATATATTTTAAATTATGAAATTCATGTAGCTACAAATTGATCACCAAATTATGACATTTTCCTCTTAATTTAGTGTTTTACCCAGGTCTAGTTCTTACAAGTGTGTTTTGTTCCTGTACTTGGAACGTAAGTTTATCATGCTGTCACTCTGCTTTTTGGAATTGCAGTACCCCATCATTTATTTGCTTTTGTGGACTATCCCTCCCAACATACCCCTCCCCTCTAAACTTTCTAAACATACTGTATAATAAAGAAACTATCTTCTTATAAAAGGTGAAGGCGAATTCATCAGTTTGAGAATTACAGTATCCCTTTCTGTGATATGTAATCAGAACGTCTCAAAAATTAGGTAATGATCTTAGAGGGGCTAGTGCTGCTGCATTTATGGGTCATATTTCTTTGTTTTGTATCTGGGAAGTACCATGCATGAGCAAGAATTTTGTAATCTGTTGGGTTGGCAATTACATGCACACAAACCTACTCTGCAGATAACATACTGACATAGATAGTGATGTCTAACGTTCACTGAGCGCACACTATTAATATACACTAGGAGTCAGCAGACTTCCCGTAAATGGTCAGATAGCTTCATAGGCCATATAGTCTCTCTTGCAACTACTCAACTGCCATTGTAGAGCTCAAGGAGCCATAAACAGCACATAAATGAGTGAGCATGGCTGTATTACACTAAAACCTTGTTCAAAGTAGGCAGAAGGCCAAATTGGCTCCATGGGTCTTAGTTTGTCAACTTCTGGTTTAGGTCTTCTTTTAAGCATTTCATACGCATTCACACAGTTAATCTTCACTGTAAGCGTTCGATGTTAATGTGATTCTCACATTACAGATGGACATATCATGGCGAAAAGAGAAGTTATAAAAAACCTGACTAAAGTCACACAGCTACAAAGTGGCAGTCCTAGAATTGAAATCTAGTTTTGAATCATGCTTTTAATTGTTGTTACACCACTTTTATATAGTTTTGTAACATCTATCGTGTAACATTTTAATATGACAACATTGAAAATTTGACAGATAGATAACACACATAGATAACATTTAACAGATACTGTTCAGTGCTTATTACACGCTCTGAGCACCATTCTAAGTACCGTACATAAATCAGTGAACAGACAAAAAATTCTACTCTTATGTGGCTTCCATACTTATTAGTATGGAATCATACTAGTATCAATCAAATATATATGGAGTGGTGGGGGTTGGGAGGATTTAAGTGTAAATGGAGTGGTCAAAGAAAAGCCTCGCTGAGAGCAAAGACCTGAAGGAGGTGAAGGAGTGAGCTATCAGGATATTCGGGGGGAAATGAGCTGTCTCTATGCAAGAGTAACAGCACAGGCAAAAGTCCTAAAGTAACAACATGCCTGTCAGGTTTGAGAAATAGTGGGGCTGGTGTGAAGTAAGTGAGGCTACAAACTGTATAGTCTTGTAAGATATTTTAAAGATTGTGTTTTAGGAGCACCTGGGTGGCTCAGTTGGTTGAACGTCCTACTTCGGCTCAGGTCATGATCTCACAGCTCCTGAGTTCGAGCCCCGTGTCGGGCTCTGTGCTGACAGCTCGGGGCCTGCTTCAGATTCTGTGTCTCCCTCTCTCTCTGCCCCTCCCCCACTTGCATTCTGTCTCTGTCTCTGTCTCAAAAATAAACATTAAAAAAAAATTGTGGTTTTAATTCCCAGTGAGATTAGGAACTGCTAAAGGGTATTGAGCAGAGGGAGTGTCATGATCTGAATTACATTTTAACAGAATCACTGTGGCTATGATTAAAAGGGGCAGAGGCTGGAGCAGAAGCTCAGCTACCAGATGATTGCAGTAATCCAAGGCACGGAGCAGGACAGTGAGAAGTAGTCTGATTGGGTGTGTAGAAGATATTAGGGACAGGATATGTTGATGTTGATGGATTAGGATATATCCTGTAAGAGAAATAGTACTCATGGATGACTGTAAGGTTTTTGGGTTAAGTGACAGGGAGGATGGAAAGGGAGAAGGCTGAGAAGGAACAGATTTAGGAGTAGGGAGAGCAGGAGGAGGGTAAGATGGGGAGTTCAGTTTTGGGCATATCAGGTATGAGATGCTGTTAGACCTCTAAGTGGCAACAATTAGTAGTTAATTAGGGTAGGTCTGGATTTCAGGTATGAAGTCCGGGTTGAGGTTTTAAATTCATGAGTTTTCAGTGTATAAATTAAAAAAAAAAAAAAAAGCGGGGGGCGGGGGTGTCATGTTAACTGTGGGTTGGGTTATCATGAAGTTCATAAAGTAACTGGCAAGCCTGCATGGAGTTCAGGCTCCCTGATCCAAATTTGTTGGTCATGGCTACGATTTGGCACCACCTAGTGGCAGTTGCTTACTCTGGCTTAATTATCACTTGGGGCTCTTCCAGCTCTCTGGCTGATTTGGGTTTACAGGGCAGCAGCATTTAGTTGGTTAGCAGTTATTGATTAGTTGGCACTCATTTTATGGACGTGACTGAGAGTGAACTAGGATGAGGGGACGTGTGCTCTCATTTTTTGCTTTTAAGAAGGGCTTATCTCCAATTTCCCTCTCCGGCCGCTCCCATTTTTTCCCTACCCAAGATCAGTACTTTACCCTATTCCCATCTGAATGTGGGCGCTGGGTAAAAGATGGAGGAAGCTAATTACAAGTACTTCTGAATTTTAGTTATCGTGGGACCAGAACACTGGATGAGATGTAGAAAAGAGGGAGTGTATATGGAAAACCGAAAAGTTCCAGGGATTGAGCTTTGAGCCAGTCCGGTGTAATAGGTGCAGGAGACCCTGTAGGAACAGCGGGTGAGGTGCAAGGAAGGCCTAGAGTGCTGTATCCCGGATTTTCAAGGAGACTGGAGTGCTCAGCTTTGTCCAAAAGTGCCCATGGGTCAGGTGATACGAGGCTGAGACTTGGCCATTGGATTGTTGGTGACCTTGATAAGCACATTCATGGAGGGGGGTCAGAGTACATGTAGGAGAGAATTAGAGGAGGAGAACTGAAAAGAGTGAATACAGACTACTCTTGGTGAATTTGTGTAAAGGGGATCAGTGACTCAGGGTGAAAGCCAGCAGGGGAAGGTGAGGATAAAGGAGAGATTTGGATTTTCTAAGGACATGTAAGAGAAATAACAGCTTGTTTCTTATAACTGATGGAGATGATCCAGAAGAAAGGAGGAAAATGTGGTTTTTGTTTATAAAAGTGACATATGTTAATTTTAGAAAAGACAGTTAATATGAAGAAAATAATTCACATTTTTGGCACTGACATAACTTTATTTTTTGGTGTATCACTTTTTAAAATTATTTTTGTATTGTAATATAATTCATGTACTTTAAAATTCACTCTTCTAAAGTGTACAATTCAGTGAGTTTTAGTATTTAGTAGTTAGTGTGCACTTATCACCACTGTCCAATTCTAGAACATTCTTGTCACCCCACAAAAAAAAAAAAAAACCCATACCCACGATACTCCCATTTCCTCCTTCAACCAGCCCCTGGCAACCACTGGTCTATTTTCTGTCTCTATTGCCTCTTCTGGACATTCATATAAATGGAATTATATAATAGGTGGCTTTTTGTGTCTGGCTTCCTTTACTTAGCATGTTGTAGCATATAACAGGACTTTATTCCTTTTTATGGCTAAATATGGTATATTACTTTTAATATTCCTACACATATATGCAAATATACTCTTAATATTCTTTTTAACTCTTACAGATTGGAACCATACTTTTTATATAGTGCCATCATTTTCACTCAAGTATTTTCTCACTTCATTATGTCATCTTTGAAAACATTTTTAGTGCCTGTGTGATGTTTTAATAGACAATCCAATTTATTTGACCTTTTTTTATTGGACATTTTCATACTTTTTATGTTTTAAGAAGTTTTGTAACAACCTGAAATGAACAATTTTTTGCTAAAACCTTATATACATAGGTGATTTTATCCTTTGGCAGCAATTTCTAGAAATAGATTTCTAGAAATAGATTACTGATCATGGGTGGGTATGTACACACTTGTGAGGCTTTTGGCCACATTGCTAGATTGTTTTATAGAAGATTACGCCAGTGCATCCCCATGAGCAGTATGTGGGTGTGCCTTTCTTATCCTAAATGCCACTGGTAGCAATTATTGGTAAAAAGGTTGATTAGATGAAAAATAGTACCTCTTTGTGTTGATTTGAGCCTGTCTTAGACCATATTGCTACCAGTGAGAAAAATATCTAAGAAAGCGTATTTACTTGAAAGTCTCCTAAAACCACGTAAGATTTCCTGACAAGATTTGATTTTTTTATGGTATATTTAGCAACATTGGAAAAAGTACACGTAAAGTACTTTTAAAGTAAGTTTGCGTGTGTCTTTTTAAATGAAAAATATGTTTCTGGTTTGTTAATGTCTTGGAATTGGTTTTGATAGCATTTTTTAAGTCTTTTCTCATATTTTAGAGTTAGTGATTTTCAGTTACTTGTTAAGTTTTCGTTCTATAAAATTCATAACTTTGAAATGCGAATATCCTATTTCATAATCGCTTATTATAGAGTTTTTAGAAATAACTTTACAATTTAATACTACAAAAAAGTAAATACAATGCTAACTTTTATTTTGATATTTAGAGATATCAGAACCCCAAATACAGTGACAGCTGTTTTGGACAAATGATAAAGAACATGAATTTTATACTTATGTTGAAGAGTTTAAAACATAAGATAAAGCCTAATAGGTCATTTATAAATCAATTTATATGGTAGATTCTAGAGGCTGTTTCTAAGTTTTTAATTTAAATCTAGTCTAGATTTAGATTTCTAAAAAAAAAATTTTAATGTTTATTTTTGAGAGCGCGAGCATGAGCGGGGGAGGGGCAAAGAGAGAGGAAGACACAGAGTCCAAAGCAGGCTCCAGGCTCTGAGCTGTAAGCACAGAGCCCGATATGGGGCTGGAACCCATGAGCTGTGAGATCATGACCCAAAGTTGGATGCTTAACCGAATGAGCCACCGAGGCACCCCTACCTTTAGATTTTTTAAAAGTACATACACATTTCTAGTAATTCATTTTTATTTTATATTAATCTTAGGGGGGAAGGTATGCTTTTATTATTGAGATTGCCTGGGAAGAGTGTGAGTCAACTATAGAATCTACTAATTGTATTTTTTCTATGCGGTTATAACAAATAAGATAGTTTTTCTTTTTATTGAGCCAATAGCAGATTCAGTCATCCTTGTCTGTCAAAAGGTATATAAAAAGTCAGCTATTGTACTGTTCAATTGCCAAACTGTATTTCAAGATAAATTACAGTGTAGGTGGGTAGGTGGATTTATTTATATCTGTATACATAGTACATATGGTAATTCCAGTCATTATTCCTTAGTACTTAGGTAATTCCCTAAGTGGAGTGTTAAAGGAATGGTCTTACAGATATATAGGGATATGTAGTTTTTCATGAGGCATTTTGTAATTGTTGCATGAATGATGAAAGAGAAAATGCAGTATTTTGTTCTACAACTGTTGTTTTAATTTTTTTGGTCATTGTGAACAGCAAGACATCTTACATCATTATATTGCATCTTCTTTATGGATTGGTCGGCCTTTTGATTTTTTTGTTTCAAAATACTCTAGGTTTTTTTTGATTTGTAAGATAATCACATTGGTTTTTCAAAAATTTTGTATTGTGTTAGGTGAAATAATGATAGCTGCAGTTCATTGTGCGAGGCATTATGCTAAGAAATGCTTGTGCTAAGCACATTAACTCCATTATTTCATGGTACTACTTAGTGAGATCTCATTTTATAGATGAGGAAACCAGGGCCCTGGAAACCAGAGCTATCCAGTTAGTAAGCTAGAGACCGACTTCACATAAAAGTCCAGGGCCGTTTTATGGGGTGTCTGGCTGGTTCAGTCAGTACAGTATGTGACTCTTGATCTTGGGGTGGTAAGTTCAAGCCCCATGTTGGGTGTAGAGATTACTTCAAATAAAATCTTAAAAAAAAAAAAAAAAATCCAGGGCTGTTTTAAATATAATCCTATGTTGCCCCTTATTGTTGATAGTGTATGGAACCTTTTCTCAGGCCATTCGAGGATTTGGAAGTTCAGTTCATTCTGTAAATAGAATGCTTTCTTTGTCCAGCTGTGAAATAAAAACCAACTCTTTGGAATGACTTGCCAACTTGTTGTATTCAGTGAACTACTTGGGAAATTGTTTTTCCTCAAGTTACTGTATGCTGTGAGTTCTTTCCATTGTTAAACAGTATATAAGCAGATCATAGATTCGTGTTAACATTTCCAAATATGTGTTTGAAACAGATTTGGCAACTGATCGGAAGCTCTTCCGTCTGGTCTCCAATGATTCCTTCATCTCCATTCAGCCTTCCTTATCCTCCTGTGGACAGGACTTACCAAGGGACTTTAGTGACAAAGTGAGCTTGCCGAGTCATGGCCACCACCACCACATCGATCAGTCTCTGTCCAACACCTGTGACACAGAAGTGGCTTCTCTCGTCCCTTTACATTCACACTCTTATAGGAAAGATCACCGGCCACGAGGGGTACCACGGACTTCTAGCTCTGCTGTGGCTTTTCCAGACACTTCACTGAACGACTTCCCTCTCTATCAGCAAAGACGGGGGTTAGATCCGGTTAGCGAGTTAGAATCTTCCAAGCCTCATTCTGGATCCAAAGAATCCTTGGTGGAAAATTCTTGTCTATCTGGGGAATTTCAGCTCGTTGGTGAGCTGAAAAACAGTAATTCTCAGCCACCTACAAAAAGTGGGAGGAGCAAGCCTTTGAAAGCAGACAAAAGCGTGGACAGCCTGAGGAGCCTGAGCACGCGGAGCAGTGGGTCGACAGAGAGCTACTGCAGTGGAACGGACCGTGACACCAACAGTACCGTCAGCAGCTACAAAAGTGAGCAGACCAGCTCGACTCACATAGAGAGCATCTTGTCGGAGCATGAGGAGTCCCCTCAAGTAGGAAAGAAAAGCGGTAGGAAGAAAGAGGAGTGCTGTGCTGACCCAGAGGACCAGAGTAGCTGTACCAGCGACAGAAGGACGAACAGTGAGAAGACTGCCTTGGAAGTGAGTACAAACAGTGGGGTTCAAGAGGCCAAGGATCCCAGTACCTCTGATGATATGCACAATCAGAAAGGTCTCAGCACCTCTGCATCTGAAGAAGCCAACAAGAATCCCCACGCAAACGAATTTACTTCGCAGGGGGACAGACCGCTTGGGAAAACCGCTGACCCCAAAGACGAGCAGAGTGAAAAGTCAGCTGTCTCAGTGGACTCGAAAGTTGGTAAAGACGGTGGTGGAAAGCAAAAGGAAGGGGATGTACGACCTAAATCCTCTAGCTTGATCCACCGGACAGCCTCTGCCCATAAGTCAGGCCGGAGACGGACAGGAAAAAAACGGGCCAGCAGTTTTGATTCAAGTCGGCATAGGGACTATGTGTCCTTCCGAGGTGTTGCTGGCACAAAGCCACATAGTGCTATATTCTGTCACGACGAGGACTCTAGCGACCAAAGTGACTTGAGCAGAGCATCAAGTGTGCAGTCTGCTCACCAGGTCAGCAGCGATAGCTCTTCCAGCACCACTTCTCATTCATGTCAGTCTCCGGAGGGCAGATGCAGTGCTCTAAAGACCAAACACGTCCCGAAAGAGAGGGGCACTGACTCCGAGCACACGCACAAAGCCCATCCGGGTCCCGAAGGAACTTGCAAAAAGCGGACGACACGTCGGACTTCCAGCACAAATAGTGCCAAGACGCGGGCCCGAGTGTTGAGCCTGGACAGTGGCACAGTAGCGTGTTTGAATGACTCCAATAGGCTGATGGCACCCGAAAGTATAAAACCCTTAACCACTTCAAAATCTGATCTCGAGGCCAAAGAGGGAGAGGTGCTAGATGAGCTATCTTTATTGGGCCGGGCTTCCCAGTTAGAGACGGTCACTCGGTCTAGGAATAGCTTGCCAAGCCAGGTTGCGTTTCCTGAAGGCGAAGAGCAAGATGCGGGCAGTGGAGGTAAGTAAATGACTGGAGGAGAGTTCCCTGAGAGTCACTGCGGTCGTGGGTACTATCGATTAGAGTGGTATTTACTAAAATATATAAAATAGGCTTTGTGTTACTGTCCCTCCTTCCGCTGTGTTGGTAAACTTTCTTCTGTGTAGGAGATGCTTATGTCAGAAAAGGTTTCAATTTATTCTTGGCCTTGGGTTTTTCAAAGTCAGTTGCCACCTCTTAATGTTTTACCAGGACTGACCAAAATTGGTTGTCTTCTTTCATTGTACAATAGTAGCAACAACAAAATGTAGAAATGTATTAGATCACAAACCATTTTTAATCATCTCCTATACAGTGTGTGCCACTGAGCTTTCAGAATGAGATACCTCAACCAGTAAGATTTTGCCAAATATTACTTTATCTCTGACTATGTACTGTGAAAACTTGTGCCTCGTTTGTCTCTTTGGTTTTACTTCTCCCTTACTCAAGTTTCAGGCATTAACTATTTTTTTTCCGTTAGCTTCACACTTCAAGTTTATTAAATCAATGTAGTTTATATTGGCATTTAGTATCCATTAGTGGATACATGATGCTCCCTATGATAACACTGATGGTCTTTGATTAAAGTGATAGCTTATTTACTTTAGACTTATGGTATATTGTGCAGAATTCAGTGGGTGATTTTATATTGCCAGTGTGTTTTGGACGTTTTATTTCTTTCGGAGGTGTTTCTTCCTGTTTCCTCCTACCCAGAATTGTCAGTTCATTCTGTTGCGGATTTTATGGAATCTGGTTCTTGAGCAGGATCAGAAGAATCCTGACGTCTTCTGTTGCTCATAGCTTTTTCATCCTCCACTCCCATCCCCTGTATTCAGGCTGGTATCTTGTAAAACATTCTCTTATTTCCTTTGATACCATTTCTGATAAAGACTAATTTCTAATGAGAATGCAAAAAAATGATCTTTAGTACCTAAAGAAGAAAACAGTCTATCAAACTTAAGTATTGAGAACTAATTATATCTGAAGTGATTATAAACCATTTGGTGACAGCATAGTAATTAAATTCCCTTAAGCCTTTGGTGTGGATATCCTTCTGTTTTTTATAAAAAGTCTTTTGAAATGCTTTTAGTGATTGCTCACACAAAGCATGTCAGATATGTTCATGACCTACAAGAAACCATTGGGTTTAAAAATAGAGCTTAATTTTTCAAGGTGTCATTAAATAAATTTTAAGAGTGAGCATGCTATGATAGAAAAATACTGCTGTTCTAAATACTGTTGAAATGTAAATACTAAAAAATATGTACAAGAGCTATAGTAAGTCTCTATGTCTTTGAATTTAAAATGCCATTTCTTTTTCACAGGGAATATGAGGTGTTCCAATTTTTAGGAAAAGTTACCTGAAAGGTTTTATTTGCTTTTCGGTGCAGATCTTTGACTGCTATGAGCTCATGCTTTTCCAGATTCCAGGTTTTGTCTTCTTTTGTTTGTGTTCTTATTTTTAAAAAACAAGTCATTGAATGTTAATAAGAAGCAGGTAATGAACTAAAAATTTCCATGTACTTTGACATGACGGGCTGTTAAAAAACATTTTTTTGCCAAAGGAAGAACATTGTAGGGGCTGTTTTTATTTGAGTTTCATTTATGTTTAGAATAAAATAAGAGTAAAACTAAACAGCTTAAATGTGTGAAGGGTTTGTGTTTCATTGGTTTGATCACATTTCATTAGGGTTTTGTTTGGGCTTTTTGGAAGATTGGAGGTAGTGAGAGAGGGGATATGTTTTGGTTCTCATTTAAAAATTGTATAAAATCTCAAATAATTGTTAAAGATTTATTTATATCGACATTAATTGTTACAGTCCTTTTTAGCAGTTTAGAAGACAGTTTTCTGGGCTATCTCTTCCTACATACTACACTCCTGAAACATGTCAACAAAACAGGACACTGCTTGACCGTTCATGTGGCTGTACGTAAGCCACAAATAGATTTTATTCTAATGAACTTGGAGGTGTTGATGAGTTCTCCAATGATTTTGTTTTCTTTTTAAGCGTAGTTAGTGGAGTTGGCAGTGTGGAAGGACGAGATCTAGAAAATGTACTCTAAAGTACTAAAGTGAAATACTGTTAACATAGGAGGTGACTTAACATACTGACATGATGTTGGACACCCGTGCTGGCACACGGGCTCCGCTGTGGGGAAGCTGTCTATCTTCTTGTAGCCTCAGCCTCCTCATCTCACAGGGTTGCTGTGAGGATGGAAGGAATTCATAGATGTCAGATGCTTAGAACACTGCCTGGCCCACACGAAATGCTTAATAGTGCTACTGTTTCGATTATACAGACCGCTGTTCTGCTACTCAAATGTGTCCTTTCCTTAAAGTGGAAGAAAATTGTGAAATATAGAAATATATTAGAGATTTCTAATCGTGCCATTGTGAGACTCAGCAATAGTAAAAGTAAGAATTTTTACATAATACCTGATTTCTTACATAATACCAGCAGAAAAACATGAACATGTAATCTAGTAATATGGATTTTATCTTATTTTGGCCATAATATATCCTATAACTTCTCTCTTGGTATTCGGTTGCATAGCAAATGATTGTTTTCATAGGACTTGTCACCATTAATCAAGTACTTTGGTTAAAATTGGATTTCATCAGTTTTTCTGCTTAGGTGGGAAAAGAGTTTTAGATGCAAGCTAAGGCCTTTTGTGTTGATCTCTTTTGCATTTAATTCTTCTTTTATAATGATAAAGCATGTCTTTAATAACTGATGGTGAATATTTAAAGGAAAAAGTACAATTAAGTTCTATATGATAGAAGTGTCGTTTGGTACCTGCATTACTTTTAAAAACCATTTTCTTTTGCGTCCCTTAATTTACTGCATGATTCAACAGATTGTAAAGAACAACCAGAATGGAAAGGTTTATATTTGCTCTATTATACTTCGTAATATTTTTCTGAATTTCTTAACCTCTGTTTTTCTGTTCAAGAAAATTATTTCAAATGTCATGTTTGAGCCCCTACTCTATAAGCGTGAAATAGGATCCTATTATATTTCTTTTGGGAACCAAAGGTAATCTTTTGTTAGGGAAATATCACTTTACTCAAAGAAAAACCAAATCTCCGTAAATAATTTATGAGAGTTTGTGCCATCTGTGTAAATTGGAGGTCAGTTATTTTGAATCCAAATATCATTGAATCTTAGAAAGACCCCTGAATAGACAAGAACATGAGAATTAAAGCTTTTGTACCTTACTAAACAGAGGGACTCTGAATTCCAATACATTAAATTTCTCATCTGTCACTCCATGTGGCAAGTGAGAAGAAGCAAAGTAGTAGAAGGGAATTGGTGCTTGGAGAAGCTAAAGTAATGACAACCACAGAAATGCGCCACCAGCACGAAAGGAGAAGCTGGAATGACCACACAAACCCAAGCAGAACACAGCGGGTGGGTCATTAAATGCAGGGGTAAACTGTCTTTGGAATTTGATAGTGTTGAAGGGCATTGTGGGATCCTAACTTAACACTGTGTTGTAGTAGGCGCAGTGATAAGTGTTCATGTGACTGGCCCCGCTTAAGGGAAAGGCTCTATCAGTCTATGCGGAGAAGAAAGCTTAGACATCAAACCACAGAGAAAGATGCTCATTCAGTGTAGTGAACCAATTTGGATACTTCATGTGCTTGGAAAAGTTGTCTTCTCTTAAAGCAGTATGAAGAAGAGGTATTTTATTGATGAGGCAAGTAAGGGTTAGTGTATAGAATTCCCTGAACCAGCCCATGCCTGATTTTGTGTGGTAGGCGCAGACATTACACTATATATATGTATTTTTTCTGGTAGCAGTGAAGTTCTGGGTGAGGAATCAAACAGTTACATTTTAATACCACCTCTAATTATTAACTGGATACTCTTGGCACGTCATTAAATCTGTGCCTCAGTTTTCTCAGGTGTAAAACAGGAATAACTGTTTAGGTCTGTCTCAGCATTAACTATCAGATTCTAGTGAGCTTAGATTTGTAAAAGTGCTCTGTAAATTACAGGTTTAGTGTGAGAACTAAGACACTGATGCCTTTTAGTCATTTGTAAGGAAGTTTCCCTTTTCAAATCTATGTCACTTCAAATAGATATTCTTCACTAATGACCCCTTCTTAGGTGAATCTCAGAAAACATATGCAAGATAGTTTGCAGTTTTCTGGAAGAGAGTCTATATGTCTCATCCCACTTGCAAAGGATTAAAAAAAACATTTGGAGCCACCTCTGAGATAAGGAATCCTGAAACTCTTTTAGGAACTGTTGTGTGTGAATCATGACTCCAGTGTATCATCTAATTTCTTGAAAGCATTTTGTCTGCCCATCTGTATTTGTTTGGCTGTCTGGGATTGTGGAAAATACCAGTAGGACATGGAGATTTTCTCTCACTCAAGACACAGCTAATCCTTTGTCGTTGCTTGCTGTTGTGTGCTGGTTTACTTATCAAAAAGTAGATTAGTCCTTTGAAATATGTTCACAGCTTGAAATTGTTTAATGTGGAATGAATGCTTTGAGGTTGTGCCATACATTCTCGGTGTGCTTTGGCCTCCCAGAAGATAACACTGATGAGTATTCGTTTTATTTTAGAACAAAACCTTGGCACGCCGGTGTTGGCATCATCCTTGGCTGACATGGGAAGTAAGAGGGGGAGAGACGTTTAGATCAAATGGCAGTGTATTTCAGGATGTCTGCTTATATCTTTTATTTTTCTGAGATGTACATATACTTGTGTGTATTTTCGCCTTTCTTTCATGTCTCATTTCCTACTAGCATTTGCTGCTTTTCTGTTTGAGGTACCAAAACACAACTTTTTATTTGCAGTCTTCTCATATTTACTTTTTCCTCTAATAAGCACTCCCCACTGAAAATAACACCTTTCTTGAGCAGTTTTTTTTCTGTCTAAATTTTTATTTATTTAATAGCAATCGAGCCATCACAAGAGGCCAGCCACAACTGTGCATAGGGACTAGAAAGTCACTTCTCACCTATGAATCCTCTCACTAAGCAATCAGCGGCATGACTGACATGTTTTTGTGGCGTCTTTTTCTGTACATACTGATGCTTACAACTTTCCAATATTTGAGATAGAATATGGATAACCTTCACCTCCTACCTTGCCATGTGTTGCTCTTTTATACCTCCCTGCCATTGTTGTTTTTTTAAATATGAAATTCATTGTCAAATTGGTTTCCATACAACACCCAGTGCTCATCCCAACAGGTGCCCTCCTCAATGCCCATCACCTACTTTCCCCTCTCCCCCACCCCCCATCAACCCTCAGTTTATTTTCAGTTTTTAAAAGTCTCTTATGGTTTGGCTCCCTTCCTCTCTAACTTTTTTTTTTTCCTTCCCCTCCCTCATGGTCTTCTGTTAAGTTTCTCAGGATCCACATAAGAGTGAAAACATATGGGATCTGGTCTTTCTCTGTATGATTTATTTCACTTAGCATAACACTCTCCAGTTCCATCCACGTTGCTACAAAAGGCCATATTTCATTCTTTCTCATTGCCAAGTAGTATTCCATTGTGTATATAAACCATAATTTCTTTATCCATTCATCCATTGATGGACATTTAGGCTCTTTCCATAGTTTGGCTATTGTTGAAAATGTTGCTATAAACATTGGGGTACAAGTACCCCTATGCATCAGCACTCCTGTATCCCTTGGGTAAATTCCTAGCAGTGCTATTGCTGGGCCATAGAGTGGATCTTTTTTTTTTTTTTTTTTGGGTAGATCTATTTTTAATTTTTTGAGGAACTTCCACACTGTTTTCCAGAGCGGCTGCAATATACCTCCCTGCCATTGTGAAACTACTCATTGCCTTTAATGCTTTTCCTCTTTTCATTCACAGAGTAAAACAAACTGATAGTCTATTTCAGTATCCTCACTATAAAAATAAATAATCGTACTAAAACAATTCAATGTAGGATTTAGAGAATTTTCCTTAACTCATTTAGGTAACTGAGAAGTAACTCCTGAGGTGGGAGGTATATGTATTGTGGATTTTGTTTTTTATTTGATCTTTAAGAATAGATCATACCACAGCTGTCTAAAATGTCTTAGGCTATCTGTGCCTTGTACAGGAATTGCCCTTAGGTACCCTGTAAATGTTTAAATTTACTTGAGTGATTGTATTACTACCTCAAAAGTAAAGAGCTACATGATCCAAGGTTCTTAAACTTGCTGGGCTTATAATTCAGTCTGTTGAAGTTTGCTAACACAAAGAAATGATTAAAAAGTCAAGACTTGGTAATTTTAAAAATATACATTAAAAAATTCACAATTGTCTAAGTATATGTCCTTGAAAGTATTTTTAAATCTTTCTTGTTATTCATGGTTTTTGAGTCCATTGAATGTTTTTCCCCCTCCTATACCTATACATGCTTTAAATTTGGTTGTACCTAGTGTGTTAAATTTTTCTTACTTGTGTTTTATGCTCTTATTCTAGTTAATTTCATTTTTTTTTTTTGCCAGAAGATACTGAGTTTTAAGCAGTGTCACAATTCAAAAGCAGTGTCAACTTCAAAACCAGGTTTTGTTTATTTATTTATGTTTAATGTTTATTCATTTTTGTGAGAGAGAGCATGAGCAGGGAAGGGGGAGGGGGGGTGGGGGACAAAGGATCCCAAGGGGGCTCCGCGCTGACAGCAGTGAGCCTCATGCAGGGCTCAACTCATGGAATTGTGAGGTCATGACCTAAGCTGAAGTCGGATGCTCAACTGACTGAGCCACCCACGTGCTCCCCAAACCAGGTTTTAAAGTGTTTTCTCCCTCCTGTTTGGTTCCTTAGTTCAAAGATTTTTGTGTGTGTGTGCTTTGTTTCTTTCTCTTACAAAGTTAAAAGATTCAAAAAGTTTATTATAATTGGGTTGTAGAAGTGAATTTTCAGCAAGTGTAGCTATAACTAATGTGATTGAATATGCTTGTGGCAAATTATTTTAAGCTTTTTTAAAGACACTTTTCTTTCCTTGGCGCTAATAGAACTGGACCCCCTTTGGACCCTCTTCCAAATAGAGATGTTTTGATTTAGTAGTACGTTTTTCAGGGGGCACGGTTTAGTTTTATTTGTTGTGACCATAAATTATGGCATAGTGTTTTCAGTTGAATGTGTGATCCTAGCTATTGTTAAAGTAATTGTTACAGTAAACATTGAAAATTCTTTTAGCATTAGATATTTACACCCTGAATATCACAAGGACACTGTAGGCAGTAATCATAACTCCACTTTAATACATTGTTCAGAGGATGTCTAAACTTTCATCTTAGGGTGTTTCTAAAACTATTTTATTAAGAGAGTAAGTAGTATTATGTAGTTCTTTTGCAGAGGACAAAATATGAATAGTGCAATAATAGCAAAAAAAAAAAAAAGTTGTTTTCTGAAGAAGCCAGAGGACATTGTGACTATAAATGGACACTAACAGTTGTGTTTTCTTCTTAGTATTATGCAATAACTAGCTTTTACTTAAAATTAACACCATTAAGTCTTCAGTAGAAGGAAGATAATAAAGAAAATGTTTCCTATTTCCCTTCTTTCTATTTATTCTCAGTCTTCAATGATTACATTTTGCTTTTATCCAAATCCTTCAGAGTAATTTTAGTACATTTTATGGATTGAATTATTCTCCTTAAATTATATCTGGGTAAATTTTACTCTTATTCTGGTTATCTAAAACTAGAGAGAATGTTTGAAAGTTTCTTAATGAAGTGAATTGACCTGTAAATTGAGTAGTAGTTTGTTACAGTAAAATGGAAATCTTCAATATAAGTTCACAAAGTATCTTGAGTTGAGTTTTAGGAGTGGTTTTAAATTCCATTACCTCAGTTAACATTGCTCATGTCCAAGAGCCATTAACAGTCACTCATGTAAGTTTTCATTTCTTCCTGCAAGTGGCTTGTTTTATCCTTTATCTAGTGACTGCCTGCCAGTACGGTTTCTCCTTTGTGACAGTGCTGGTTGCAGTTTCCTATTACTGAAATCATAGTTGTCAGGAATAGGCAGAGCATACAGTAGGCTTTGTAGATGGTGGTGACAGAAAGGCGTCCTTGAATTTCTAGATCAGCACTGTCCAGTACAACTTTCTGTGACGATGGAAATGTTCTCAATATTGGTAGCCACTAGGCACATGTAGTTCTTGAGCACTTGCAATGTGGTTTATGGATCTGATAAACTCAATTTTTAATTTTATTTAATTTTAAGTAGCCACATATGGCTAGTGGCTACCGTGTTGGGGACAGCACAGTTCTAGATGACCAGGTTTAATGATCATTTGTTCTCACAGGTCACATGTAATTTTTGTGTACATGAGCTTTTATATCACAAGTAACAGCTTTTTCACATTTAAAGGATTTTTCATTATATCTCAGTGAAACTGGAGGGAAAAAAAGAAAAGAAATATTAGGAGTCCAGTCTGATTTGGAGCCAAAGCCGCAAAACCTAACTTCTTATTTAGTTGCCTAACTCAGAATATCACTGTAGTATGTGAGCTGAAAAATAAGTAGGCGTTCTGTCATTTGTGACTTCTACTTTTTACTGGCGGAAGCTTGCCAGATGGGTGAAATAGTTGTGTTTGTCATTCCTGCAGTAGAAGAAAGTGGCTACATAGAGACAGTTATCCTTTTGAAGGCAGTGCATATATTCCTAATCTAATACCCACCAGTGCAGTCTGAGGAAGGGGTACAGAATGTAAACATTAAAAAGAATACTTTATTAAAATCAACATCCAAATTGATGGAAATGGCTGTTGCTAAGCAGAAGAACTATTTGAGAATTAGTAACGTTTTTAAAATGTCAAGAAAACTTGCAAGAGAACTGAAATCTGAATGCAACATTCTTGAATTTGTAATCTTTTTCATAATACTTAATAGAAAAAAAGTGTTTTGAAAGAATGTTTCTGTACTACATTTTGTGTTTATTTATATTTAGTATGCAGATACCCTTTGTCAAAGTCAAAATCATCCCTAAAATATTTAGATCACTAGGAAACCATTGTTTTAAATTCACATAGATAAAGCATCATTTTGCATTTTGTTCTAGAAACTGAAATCAGTCAATTAGAATGGTTTTATAAAATTTTATGTGACTCTATTAAGCCATGGTTGTGTATTTGTCATTGTTGCATATTTGGTTTTAGTTTGTACTTTATCGCTTTTGGATTAAACTATGAATTTCTGTACTTGCCATCTTGCTGATACTTGCTTCCTAATGTTGAGGGGACCTGTGCTGCTGGCGTAGAGTTGAATAACGTTTCATGGCAGCTCACTACTTCACAGTTAAGATATGTCCATGCTGTCTTGAACTAAACATTTAAAAAGCTGCCAAAGTTACGCCACAGTGCAGCGTGGGATGAATAGCTTCCTTACCTCTGGCATCAAAAATGAAGTATTATCAGTCAGCTAAGCGTCTGACTCTTGTTTTCGGCTCAAGCCATGGACTCTCAGTCACGGGATTGAGCCCCGTGCTGGGATCTGCACTGACAGCGTGGAGCCTGCTTGGGATTCTCTTTCTCTCTCCCTCTGTCTGCCCCTCCCCCACTCGTGTTTTCTTTCTCTCTGCCTCAAAATAAATATTTAAAAAATGCAGTATTATTGTTTGCTTCTACTGTCCTCTTGACAGTAGGAAAATAATGCCCCATACCTGTTAGTTGGAACTAACAAATATTGCACTTGTGAAGTTGACTTAATTCAAGAGTGTGTGATTTATTTGTATTTTTTTTCGAAGTTTTTTTTTAATTTATTTTTTCAAAGTTTTTTTATTCATTTATTTTGGGGGGAGAGAGAATCTCAAGCAGGCTCTGCACTGACAGCTTGGAGCCGGACATGGGGGGCTCAAGCTTACCAACCGTGAGAGCATGGCCAAAATCAAGTCCGAGCTTAACCATCTGAGCTGCCCAGGAGCCCCTAGATGAAGGTTTAAACCAATGGAGATATTAAAATAGGAAATTGAGTTTGAAGAGAAGATGGTGAGGCCAGATATATCAAAAGCATTAAAGAACCAATTATCTTTAAATAAACAATGTGTATGTCTTGTGTATTCTTTGATGCGCCATATTAACAGTGTATGTATGAAAGCCCTTGGGCTCAAGCAGATAGCTTCCCTTTACGTTTGAGGGTGGGAAGACGGGAGAGGCAGGCTCAGCTGCTATTTACATCTCTGACCTAGGCTCCTATTTGACCTAAGTCTATCTTGATACAGCAGCACAGGCCAGCGAGGAGGCAGTGTCATTTCGCCGTGAACGCAGCACATTTAGGCGCCAGGCAGTACGGCGCCGGCACAATGCAGGGAGTAACCCTACCCCTCCTACATTGCTCATCGGATCACCCCTCAGGTATGGTATTTTAAAATTCCACCAAGCTTAGCATGCATGTAACAGACCTTCTAACCTGTTCTGTCAGTGCCAGGAAAGCATTCAAATTGCTTTTTCTTTTCCCTCCAGTTTCTCCTATAGTTTTAAGCTCTTTGGGCTTTCTCTGCATGTGACCACGAGCCTGCTGCATTCTGCATGCCTTGTGTTGCACTGTTTAGACAAAACGATCAGATTGGGTTAGTCCATTTTAAATAGCAAAATTACTTTAGGGCAGCTCTATAAATGTAAATAGAGGCCTTAAGTCAGCTTTTCATTTTTTTTTCTACTCCCTATTAATATTATTGCAGCATCTTTTCCCCAACATCTTGATCAGTTTAATAGGAACAGTTATGGGCTGAGTGGTGAGCTTGTTGAGGAATACAGATAACTGACCTCAGCTTGATAAGCCAGTTTATTTCATTTCACTAAAATATATATTTTGTATTGCTTAACAATTTGTATCTTTTATTTCATAATCAGTAGAACCTGGTAAATGACATGGGACGAAAATACTCTATGGCAAAGTACCGTCAATTGGATATATATGTATATATTTGTATATATCTGTGTTGAATTTCTCCACTTATACTAGTGCTGAAGAAAAACATTTTTTGCATTTCCCAATATTCCTAATTAGGAAAACATCTATTTATAATATTGGGAATAGTTTTCCATTAAACTTTTAGTGTTTTATTCTCAAGTATGTCTTACACATCAAAACATTTATGCTTATGCTTTCATACAAATATGGACAAAAATGCTTTACATGTGCTTGCTTAGGCAGTGCACATAAAATACCATATACTCTCATTAATCTCTGTTGAAAGTCACCATTACCAAATTATTTTCCTACATTTTAATCTGGAATTCAAAAAGAACACTTAGTGAAACAACTCCTGTTGAATACATGGTAGATCAGAAGAGCTGACCCCCTTCCCTTGTTAAAATCCTGTTCTTGAGAGTAACAAAGTCTTTCTCTTTACGTTTCCCTGCAATTTAAGACTTGCTTATTTTTGGGGTTTTACATTACAATCAGGAGCTTCACCTTTTGTGGGTCATGTTCCTAATTAATCCTGCAGTAATACATAATTCTGTAAGAAGTAGTATGGATTAGTTAAACCAACATTGAAAATATAAAAATGGGAAGGCACCAGTTAAAAAAACATTTGGTCTAGAAACCTTTTTCTGAGCACCTTTGCCTTTTATGAACCCTCCCCTTCTCCCTGAATTAACTTCTTTCTGCTGATGGATTTGGGGTCTAGCCCCAACCTGCAGAAAGAGCTCAGCATTTCATTTTACTTTTTGTTTTGTTTTTTCTAACCTTTTCATTTTGCCCCTTTAATAACACTTGCCATAGACCTGTTTGCTTTCTTACTCCATGGTGCTGTTTATTAATCCCTTTTTTTATTTTAACCTTCTTTTTTTGGTCTTTGCAAACCCTTTCATTCTTTGCCACAAATAAGCCTGCTGGATCCCACTTACCCAACAAACGCAGACAAATTACTTTTTTCTTTGCCTGGTGGAATATTAAAGAACTGTGTTCTAACTCCAGCCAATCATGTAGAATTCTGTAGGGTTTTAAATACATCACCGTTCAAATGAGGCTAATGGCGTGAATCTTACTTGTAAAGCACTCATTTTAGAATTTTTGGCAGGTAATCTTCTAGTAGTCAGTGTGCAGATTTTGTTAAGATTCTAGGATATTTCCAGCATAAACTTTACATGTATCTTAAATAGGTGACTTCATCATGGATGAAATAAGATACAATTTAGCTTAGAGAAATTAAAAACACCAATGGATAAAATTTTTTTAAATTGCAAAAATATTCAGGTAGAAAATATTGGTGTTAATTCTGTTTGAATTACATAATAATACTCTCATCTTTAAGTAAATATAGGATTGCATGGTCATAGAAAACTTGAAAAAGGAAATGGAATAGGAGTGACAGTACTTTAATTACAATTACTATATAAGTACCAGTAAAATGTACTAACTTATTTTAAACTTTAATGAATAGTTCAAGTAATTGACAGTCAAAAGCAACTTGGTAAATTGTATGTTTTCAAGGATTGTGAGTGAATCATAAATTTCTTCCTGAAGGGAAAATGCAGATTTTTAAAATAATTGTTAGAATGTCTTGTTTCAGAATTATTTTTAAGTGTCCTTTTCATTAAGTTAGGCTCGTAGGTAGCTTCGATAGGCCCTTGCCAGTTCTGTTACTAGAGAGAAAAGCAAAGATTAATATTTAAAAATTTTATAGTACTAGTATTAAGAGTTCCATATTTATCTATTTTTATCAACCCAAATATGGTATCTTTTAGAACTCTGGTTAATGGACTGGAATGAAAAATTAGTTGCATTTGGGGAGGGGACAAAAGCTTTATCTTATTCTTAGATCTTTTTTTTTTTTTTTTTTTTTTTTTTAAAGTGTTAGAAGATTGAAAGATCTGTAATCAAATAAGGCCATAGTAGTAACAGAATACATGATTAGAAATTCATAGGGATCATTTTGTGGTACTCAGGAAAATCCACCAAATATTTGTTGTTTGTGTACTGTGTTCAAGGCATTCCTTTGAGTATTCTCTGGAATCTGCAGATTCATAAGAATAATGTGATGATACTCTTAGAGTTTACTTTTTCATCATGGAGACACAAATAAAAATAACCAACGATATAAGGCAGAAGGTGCCAAATTCTAAATAAGTGGTACAGAGGAAAGAAAGACCAAGACCAACTATATTTTTCTGCTATTCCTTATTATTTTTTAAACTTTATTTTTGTATTTTTGAGAGAGGGGGCAAGAGAGCACTAGTGGGGTAGGGGCAAGAGAGAGAATTCCAAGCAGGCTCTGTGTTGACAGATGTGGGGGCTTGAACTCACTAACCGTGACCTGAGCTGACATAAAGAGTTAACCCACTGAGCCACCCAGAGGCCCCTGTTTTTCTGCCATTTAAATTGGAAATGTTAATGGGTAAGATTGCATGTCAGTGATGCTGTTGATAGCCAATAGTTAGACCTAAATTTCTATCTTTCCTTTTACTATGTTGTAAAATAGTTGCTACCTTTTCTCAAACTGGTAGTTTTGATAGAGAATTGATACTCTAAAAAATATTAGCTCCTGTCGGTTATTAGTTAGGTAAAGTACAAACATCCAGGAATAGTTTTCCTGCCAACTTCTGTAAAAATGAGAGGTTTTTTTGTTGTTGAAGGATTTTCAAAACAGGAATTCGAGGGACATAAACATTTATGATTAGCTTTTGATGTTCAAAACCTTGACAGCCACATAGATTTTCACTAGTTTCTTTTGTTTCTTTATTCTGGAATCGATTTTCGTGCATTGCCTAATACTTTGGAAACCTTTTTGTATATATGGGTATGTTGAGGATTATTGTATTCTCAAATGTGTTCATATTAAAATACACCTAACTGCCATATAGCACCTTTGTTTTTGACTTTAAGTAAAAACAAAAAAGGACAGAAAGATTTGTTGAGTACATATTGTATAAAATTCTTCTGTCTTCCAATTCAGAATCGGAAGGGACATAGCAGTTGAACTACTTAAAACACCTTTTTTGTCAGAATTTTCTCCCTTGTAAGATTTGGTCATTTTGGTAAGCTTTGTAAATAACTTTGGATTTTGAGGAAGAGTAACAGACTTATTATATATGTATGGAAAATACAACGATATTTGATTCCATTAATTCCCAAGATCATCTCTTGATTTATGTCAATTGTACAAACATCTACTCCAAAGGAGTTATTAAACGAATACCTTTATAGTTACAGCTTAAACAAATAATGCAAGTAAGCATCAACAAGTCAACATTGTGTGGACTTGGTTTTTTCATGTGTTCCACACATTCCTCTGCTCTATTTAGAGTGTATACTTTTTGTTGGCTCTAAAAGAAGCCTGAACTATGAATGTTCCAGGTAGTAATGGTTAGTAGGACTTTCTGTGGCGGTAGAAAGATCTATGTAATCAACACTGTCCAGTGTGGTGGACACTAACTACTAGCTTTTGCCCACTCCGGTAGCTCTTCACTATGGCAGCCACTAGCTACTTTATGTGGCTCTTGAGCACTTGCAATGAGCTTGGTGGAACTGTGGAACTAAAATTTTAGTGTAGATAGTCACATGTGGTTACTTTATCAGACAGTGTGATTCTAAAGTGTATTCTGTTGCCATAACCACAGGCTTCAGCAACATAAGCAGTGTTTTCTAGTCTTTTATTACATGGTTGCTTTAAATTGCAGCTTTCTTCACTGCCCATAGAGATGAGTTTATTTTATAGGCATCAGAGAAATCATTGCCTTGAATTCAGAACATTAGAAAGAAGTTGGTACTCAAAAAAATGATAAAATAACTGAATAAGGCCATCCTATGCAGCAGTCTTGCTGTTGTTGTTGTTGTTTACTCAAAGGTCTAATTTAATAACAATGCAGTTACTTTGAACATCATGTAGAGAATGACATATAATAATTATACTCAAAATATTTTCATGAGTTTCATTGATTTAAATTTGAGTATTAAGCACATTAAAATTCATAGTATTTTAAACATCTAAAATATAAAATGAGTTAAGAATATAATAGAGTTTCTTAATTATAGATAATGTTTAGATATTTAGATTTGATAGTTTTAATAAATGGCAAGTCTATAAGAAAATACTAATAATATATTAACAGAATTCTGTAAGATTTAAAAAAGACTGTAATATCCCTTGAGAAATTACAGGTTTCCAAAATATTTTTAAGATTTTCTAAAATGATGGGCCCTTGTTAATGAAATGATGAAATGGGTTGGAGAAGGTAATAACATGTATACAGAGCCTGTGTGGCTTTATTTAAAAAATATGCAGGCTTTTCATAGAAAAAAAACTTTATAAATTAATCATACTTGCAGCATCCCAGCAGTCATTTGTATTTCACTCGGTTGAGTCGATGTTTGTTATTCCATTTCTCTTGCACTAGTTTGTGATTTTCTTTTGATTGAAAATTGTCACCTTGGTCGCATTTGATAAGGATTCTTTGGTTTTCAGGTGCATAGAAACTTTGTTTTATTGTGAATTCGAGATGCCAGAATATTTGAAAGAACAATTCTAGAATTATAAAGGTTATAAAGAAGAGTGCATATTTAAACTGACAAAGAGGATTTATCTCTTGGGGACCAGCTACAACCCCCATATATAGTTAATGTGCTTGTTTTTCTTTGCTGCTTTCTTTTTCCTTACACTAGAATTTTGTTGGCTTGGGGTGGGGAAAAGTCACAGATTGGTTAGTTTACGTATACATTAAATGTTTGCTGTGTTCATCACAATGATTCAGTTTTCTAAGGACCAGAAGATTTAAGACAGCAGTGTAATCTGTATATGTTACAAAGTTTGTTAGCTTTCTTAGGTTACATTGAAAAAATCAGGTTACATTTTGAAATCCATTTTCTATATTGACTTCATTCTAGCTGTTGTTTTTTTCTTTTCTTCCCTGTAATGTCTCCCCAATCCATGTTTTTTCCTAGCCTTCAAGATGGTCAGCAAGGCCAGCAGTCCACAGCCCAGGTCAAAGTCCAGTCCCGCCCCCCTTCCCAGGCTGCAGTGCTCAGTGCTAGTGCCTCCTTGCTGGTGAGAAATGGGAGTGTCCACTTAGAAGCATCACATGACAATGCATCTGCTGTAGGCGGCAGCAGTTTGCACGATGAACTTGGTATGCAGGCCTTATGTAATCTTGGTGATACAAAACTGTAATACAGCAGATGATGGGTAACAATGATTGCAATTTCTGTGAGACAGCTTCATTTGCAACTATGCATGAGAGCACTTTTTTATAGGATTTGTCCTATGTGTGAGGAAAATTTGACTTGCTTTCCCTTTTCGGTTTCTCTCAACTTTTACTGTTTTGTTTTGTTTTGTTTTGTTTTGTTGTTTTTAGCATATTATTGGTAGATAGTTAAAAGTATTAATGTTCATGCTTTAGTGTTCTCTTAAAATGATTCGGGCAGTCCTGTTACTCGTTGGCACTTGTACTCTGTGGGGAAATGCTGATTTTATGAAGAATGATTTTGATTAAATCTTAAATTCTTTGCATTTGCTGAATGTGCTGCAGGAAGGGCAAAAATACTTTCTGATGGTCTGTTGCTATGGAATCTTTCTTTTGGGTATTCTGTATTTCATTTCAGTGTCTGTCACCTGAGATAGACTTACGTCATCCTAAATGCAGTACTCTGAGGACACCATGGCTCTATACTAATATCAATAAATTCATCAAGTTTTTTCTTTTTCCTGTTAATATACCTATAAATATTAATATAAGTTATTAAGTAGTTTATTCTCAGAGGGGTGGTGTAGTTTAAAACCTCAGTAATGCATAGCCACTCAGATACCTCTTTTGTACTTTACAGACAGTATTTTATATTATACTTTGTATGTAAAATATATACAAAGTATATAAAATATAGAGTATTTTATTCTTTGGTTTCTATTTCTCTGTATAATCTATCTTGTGTTCAGAATGCAGATTAGTAACAAGAAAATGAAAAACAATGAAGAGAATTTTGTTATTAAAAAATACACAATTGAAAGCACCACATTTGCTCCCAGTGATTTTGTTTTGTTATAGCTGTGTTTCATTTATAGAGATGATAATCCACTTGGCACTTTGGCTAGAAGGATGTGTGGTATAAGATGCCCGAATTAGATATAATAACGTTTCATATGCCATTTGTTGACATTTCCCATTTTGTAAAAATCCTTAGTTATAGAAAGTTAACAATTAGACAAGCATATTGATGAAAATAATTATCCTTAGCAAATCTTACAGAAACCTGAAAATGGTCATCTAAGATATTTATAACATTGGCATATATAGTGATTTCTAAATAAAAAGAGAAGGCAATAAAACATTTTAATTTCAGAGTGCTTTTGCTTTTGAGTTTACAATTTGAAGAAGCAAGGGAGTTTATTAGGAGGGTCCTCAATTTGGTTACTTGCTTTGAATTAGAATGGTGATACTTTTTTAGTTACAAATGATACTCAGTTGATATCTTTTTATCGCTATTTCTCTCAGGTTCACTCAAAGCCCTTTGAACAGAGGATTTGTCAATTTGTGCATATGAAATTACAGTTGCCATCACTGTTGCCCATTCGGTTTGTGGTAGCAGCTTTGTGAAAATAAAAGGCTTAATTTTGACCCATTTTGGATTTTTAGACTTGTGCCAAATCAAACATAAAATGATGCGGTAGATGACTTTTCTCTGTAAAACCTAATTTGCCCAAAAACTTGCTAAGAAAGCCTTAATGGTAAAATCCCATTCTGAATCCACTTGCAGATTATTAAAAATATGTACATAGGAACTCACTGGACAGTTCTAAAGGTAAAGTCTGGAGTGACTTTAGCATCTGTGGGTGAATATTCAGGATGTTGTCTTGAAATTTGGATTTTTTTTCTTACCTGCCTTCTAATAGCTAGTTACTGGCCTGTGGGACCTGGCTGCGGCCAAATTGAATGTATTGTGATAATTAGCACAAAACAAGCAATCAGTGGACAGTGTATACTTGTTCCATAGCATATAAAGTTGGCCAAAAAAGATCCTGAAAATGAGCTACAGTTGAACTTAAAGGTATTGGTGGAGATACTGATTTTTATAATATATTCCACTAGAATATTTTTGTTACATAGTTTAATTTTCTTCATGATTATAATTAACAGTGGTAAGATAACTTTGGGTAAATGAATTTGGGTCCTGTATACTCAAATATGTTAAAGTGAGTCATGATATTCCCTAAAAATATGAAATATTTAGAAAGGATTGTTTCCTTCCAAATTTAGCTTCTTCAGTTGAAAATTTTTTAATGTACAATATTTACATATGAAAATGTGTACACATAACGCATTTATATAAAACACTCATACAAGCATACATATACATTCATACATATGTATGTTTGAGTGCATATAAATGTTTGCATATGTACACATATATACATAATACTTGGTTGTTTACTTTAAACAGAGGAACAGCCTTTTTGGATCAAAGGAAACTTGCAGTCAGGCATTGTTTAATTCTAAGCCTAGGTAGTTTTCCTTAACTGTTTTCTACATCTTTACTTTGTGGTATCATACTAGATAACCACAACTATAAACGACAGCCGTAAACCCATAAACCCATTATTTCTCTGTTGAATTTTAACTAGCGTGTCAGGTTACCAGGTAACATTAGACATGGTGGAAAAATTCACCGAAGGTGGTATTTTAAGGATTTTATTAGTAGCTTTTTCAGCAGAAGAAAATGTATTTTCATCATAGGTACTCAGCAGGCATAATTGTTAATCATATTTAATTTTAAAGGCTGAATTATAAGTATATAATTTAGAACCTAGTTGGAAAAATTTGGATGGTTTTCTTTCTTATTTATAGACTTCACCTCCATGCAAACTTAGTTAAAAAAAAAAAAAGATTCCAATGATGTGACAGATAAGTTTTAAAGTTAGCATCTTTGAAAAGGCAGTTAGTATCTAAGAATTTCTCAAATCCTTCAGTGTAACATACCACTTTTTTTTTTTTTTAACCACATCTTAAGGGTTAAATTACCTCCACACCAGTCTTCTAGGGGACTCCTTTCTTTGCAGTTGGTTTCCTACTATATTCTGAATTAAATTGCAGTTACACTAAATAAAATAAGCTGTGCTTAGTGCCCAGATAAGTCACACGAGGGACTCTGAATTCACGTAGCCTTAAAGTTCTATTTTTTTTTTTGCTTAATCTATCAAGCTTTTTCTATAAAACTTGGCAATCACTTCTCAGTTTTATGCTAAACTCAGCTTTCTCTTGTAAATTTAGACTAATAAATTGATGTAATGATGCCTTTATAGTTGATAGTTAAATGCTTAATATGTGGCACATCTCAGAGGAGACGTTCTAGATAAGGCCTGGTAAAACAGGAAAATTTACGTGTGTTTTTTTTCTGTGTATGAAATTAGTGGTGGTCGTTGGTGGAGATATGCTTTGAAAAAGTATATGTAATAGTACATCAAACTTTCATGTAAAAAATAAACAAGAAATGAGGAAAAGTTTGTATCTATGTTTAAAATGCAAATATGAAATATATAAAAATCATAGGTGATATTCCTCTGACAGATATGTTTTCTTAATTTCATTAATGCATTCGAGGTTTAAAAAGTGATGACTGAACTTACTTTTCTGAGGCTTTCTTTTATTTCATTGCTATGCAAGGATTGACAAAGAAGGTATTCTTTGAGATAATCTGCCTTACTACAGAATTTATTAACTTGAAAATGTGGTCAGCTCTAGAAAAAGACTTAAATCTGCCAGTACCCTACCCTCCCTATTGGCCTTTTTATTAAGCGGCTTATAGCAGCTATGCGTTGTTAAGCAGAAATATGATTTGGAGGCTTTAAAATTTTTTACTTTAAAAAGCGAGGCTCAGATGATCTATAATACTTTCATGATTTTTATTAGAGTTAGCCTTGGTGTTTAAAAAGGGTTATATGTATTATGCATTTTGTTATATGTTATATGTCTTATGTTGTATGCCTTAACATTTTGTGCTACATTACAGATACTTTTTCTTACTATACAGAGATCAGAGGGCTATGGGACCTTGGAGTTTATACGTCAGTGCCCTATGTTATGGCAGATCATTTTCATTCATCTAAACAAAAAGTTATGTTCTTTTTGCAGCGGCCTTGATCTTTTATTGATATTTTTGAATACAAAAAAAGCTGCATTTTGTTTTTTATTGAGGGGAGTGCGACACAAAATATATACAAATGAAAGCAAAATGTTTATTTTTATTGAAGCAATAAAGATCCTTTATTATTATCTAAAAGGAAGAAGTGTGAAGTTTGGGTATATTTTCTTCATTTTGATAAATTAGAATTTATTTTTCTCATTCTTGTAACAGAAATACAAGTTTAGAAATATTAGAAACTATAATGAAAATTAAGTGATCTGTAATTTTATCACTTAGAGATACTCAGTTTTGAAATTTTATAATTTTTTCCTCCCTGTCTTTTTTAATGCACACATTTTGTATACTTTCCTGAAACGGAATTGGGATCATGGTGGGTGACTTGGTGCTACTGTATGAGTTTTGTATCTTGCTTTTTTCACTTAGCATGTATGTTATTTATTCATGTTATTAATTGTTCTTTAACTTGTTTGTAAGTGATGGCATAATATTTTATCTCTGAAATCTCCATGAAAGGGAGTAGGATGTAGTGGAGTCCACAATCAGACTTCATGTCTTCCAGTCCACACTCTACTGCTTATGAGCTGTGTGGCCTTGGGCAAGTTATTTTCTCCCTGTGCGTCAGTTCCCTAATTTATCAAATTAATAACAGTATCTACTTCATAGGTCTATAGTGAGGATCATATCTATTAAAATGTGCAAAGCAATTAGAACAGTGCCTGGCAATAATAAGTCAATTACATAAATAATCATTGCTATCATCATTATTAACATTATTATGTAATTATAGTTTATTTAAACTAAGTTTAAGTTAAGCTAAGTTTAAGTTAAACTTGATTAATATATGCATTAGCTGAAATATAGGTTGGGTTCTTCAATGGAGGACACCCTCCTCCCCCAGCCCCTCACCAATCAGTGACTAAAATAAAAGAGAAGTTTACCTGTCTCTCTAACAGTCTCACAGGAGCTGTCCCTAGCAGGGGGGTTGGTTCTGTTATCTTCCATGTGTGGCTTCCCTGCTGGTCCATAGTGGCTGCTCCACTTGTTGTCAACAAATGTCATTTGTCTGAAAAGCAGGAAGGGGGGCGGGGGGTGTTGCTAAAAAGTAAGGACAGTTAGTCTTTATCTTTCAGATTGCAACTTGAGAAATGTGCCTGTCACTTTCTCCCACTTCCCTTGGGCCCATACATAGTCACATGGCAACTTCTAGCTGCAAGAGAGGTTAGGAAATGTCTCTAATTAGGTGAACATAGGCCCAGCTGAAATTCAATGAGGGGAAGGTCCTATTAATACAAGGAATAAGGAAAGGATGAATACTGGAGGTCAGTCATCAGTCTTTGCTACATTAAGCACTTTACATCAATAAGATAAAGATCAGTAACTAGAAAAGTTGAAATACTAGTTGAAATACAGTCACAAACAGTTCAAGTTTACTCATAATTTTTTAAAATTTATTTATCTATTTTATTTTATTTTTTAATAATTTTTTTAATGTTTATTTATTTTTGAGACAGGGAGACAGAGTGTGAGTGGGGGAGGGACAGAGAGAGAGGGAGACACAGAATCTGAAACAGGCTCCAGGCTCTGAGCTGTCAGCACAGAGCCCGATATGGGGCTCGAACCCACAAACTGTGAGATCATGACCTGAGCCAAAGTCAGGCACTCAATAGACTGAGCCACCCAGGCACCTGTACTCATAATTTTTTAAATTGCAGATTAAAAACAAGGTGAGATCTTTTTCATCTTTGTGTAATGTATCTATTATTGGAAAAAGTCTGAAGATTGAATGTTTTTAGAGAGCAGTTTAGAACTGTAGACCAAAAATGCCTATAGCTTTTAGTACTCAAAATTTGCGAACTTGAAAAGATATATGTACGTGGATATTCATTATAACATTGTTTGTAATTTTGACAAACTTTAAACAGTCTAAATCTCTTGTTATTAGAGAACCTCTAAAAGAAACGATAGTACATAAACAGTATAATATTTAGAACTTGATGCATCTTTATTTTTTCAAAAATTTTTAATGTTTATTTATTTTTGAGAGAGAGAGAGAGTGTGTGTAAATGGAGGAGAGGCAGAGAGAAAGGGAGACACAGAATCCGAAGCAGGCTCCAGGCTTTGAGCTATCAACACAGAACCCGATATGGGGCTCGAACCCACAAACTGTGAGATCATGACCTGAGCTGAATTCAGAGGCTTAATGGACGGGGCCACCAAGGCAACGTCTGCATCTTTATTATTGACATGAAAAGTTAAACTAGTTAGTAAGCAAAAGAAGTAAATTTTAGAATGTGTATGAGGAGAGTGATCCAATTGTCTTAGGACAAATGTACATAAAAATTGTTCAGAAGAACACAGTGGCTGTCTCTGGGGGAGTAGGGAACTTTTCTTCATTTTATGTACTACTTTTGAATCTGATGTGTAGTATTTTTTTAAATGAACCACAAAAAGAAACAACAAATATCACTCACTCTTGATTTATATTTTGTAGAAATTCCACTGATTACATGCTGTCTCACGTTCCTCCATCTACTTAGACTCTTAACCTGACCAGTCTTTTTTTTCTTCTTTGTTTTAAAATCAACTTTTTGATATATAATTTAGGTATGATGAATTGCATCCATTTAACATGTACAGTTGGTTGAGTTGTAACAGATGTGCACACCTGTGAAATACTACAATCCAGATACAGAACATTTCATCATCTTTAAAAGATTTTTTGTTGCCCCATTGCAGCCCATCCTTCCCCCGCCCCTGGCCACAGGCAGCCACTGCATATTCTATGTCATTATAGTTCTCCCTCTTTTAGAAGTTCATATACATGCAGTTGTAATGTGGCCTTTTGCACTTAGTAATGTTTTTAGTTCATCACGTTGCATGGGTTAGTTTATTCTTGTTTTGTGCTGAATATTATTCCATTGTGCAAGTGTGTGTATATTGTGTATCCATTCATCTGATAGATGTTTGTGTTATTTCCAGGTTTTGGCCATTGTTAGTAAAACTTAACTTTTCAAAAGTGGTTTTACATTCACACCACCAGTGTATGTGAGTTGCGCTCATTCCCATTCTTGTCCCCATTTGCTATTGCTGGCCTTTAAAATTTTAACCCTAATGGTTGTATCTCATTGTGGTTTTAAATTTACATTTTCTCTTATGACTATTGATCTTTTTTTTTGTGATGTGTGTCCAAATAATTTGCTCACTTTTAAAATTGGGTTGGTTGTATTATTTTTGAGGTGTAAGAGTTTTTGTGATATTTTAGACATAACTAATTTGTCAGATGCAAATCACAAATATTTTCTCCCATTCTGTGGCTTGCCTTTTTGTTTACCTTGTCATTTGTAATGTCATCAGTATCACTGTCCTGTTGTAGATTTTACCAAGATGAGGTTGTCCCTTTGAAAGAAAATGTGAGCAGATGATGAAATCATAGCAGAATATGAACTTGTACATTCACTTTTGGAAGGTTCACCTGATCTGGGGATTAGGCAGTAAGAGTGAAACTTAATGAATGAAGGCATGTGGCGTTAAGTCAGAACTAGAGGACATTGGCCACGTCAGTAAAAGAGACCAGTATGTACACCTATTTTATTGTTGCTGAGCAGTAGAGACATTGGTCTTTTCGTACCAGTTCTCAAAACCTCTCTTCTAAACCAACTTTTCTTCTCATACCTGTTCTTTTCTGTACTCTCTTGTTTAAAAAAACAAAAACAAAAACAAAAACAAAAAACTAGCACAGTGGTGAACATCCCAGGAAGAAGGATTGGTTCTCAGTATTGAAACATTTATTTTTATTTTTTATTTTTTTAAGTCTATTTTTAATATTTATTTAGAGAGAGTGAGCAGGGGATGTGCACAGGGAGAGGGAGACAGAGAATCCCAAGCAGGCTCTGTGTTGTCAGTGTGACATGGGGCTTGATCTCCCGAACCATGACCTGAGCCAAGATTAAGAGTTGGAAGCTTAACCGGCTGAGCCACCCTAGCACCCCTCAGTATTGAAACTTTTAATTACAAGTAGCATAGTACCTTGATCCCATTCTAGTACATTTTTTTGGTCCAGGAGAGGGGTTGGCAAACTATGGCCTGTGGGGGAAATCCATCCAGCTTGATGCTTGTTGATATAAATAAAGTAAAATAAATACATATTTATGTTACGGGTTTTCTGTGGCTGCTTTCATGCTACAGTGGTAGTCTTGAATTGTTGTAACTATCTGACCCACAAAGCCTAAAATACTTATTTTCTGGCCTTGTATAGAAAAAGTTTGCCCACCCTGTACTATACGCAGAAATAAAATGAATCATTTCTGTCTGGTGAAAACTCACGCTTTCTCAGAGACTCATAGGTACCACTTGTGATAATAAGGGTGGCACCATCCAAGAAACTGGCACTAGTCTTAAAAGTCTTTCTCTACCACATTCATTGAGATAGCTTTGTGAACACAGTACTCATCACATCAGAAATAAGCACTTTCTGTAGAGCACTTAACTTACCCATGTGGATGCATGTGGTCCTCCAAGAGCCTTCTAAAAAAGCACTTTATAAAGCTGCTTCCCTTGTGTCTGGCTTTGCTCTCATAGCCCTTGCCTGCCCTAAGAGTTAATACTTGAGAAGAGAGACCTCAATTAACAGTGTACCAGGATTAGGCCTAGTGGGAGGAGGGTCCACAGAAGGAAATCAAGAAATTTCCAAGGCCTCTGTTGTTGGTACTGGGAGGATTAGAAGAATCCTACAGAAGATCTGTCCTAGTAACTACCTCTTGCCAAGGTACATGAGTAAAATGAGTAGCATCAAGAATGCAACAGGAGTTTTTTAGTCAAGTGAACAATCTTTATACACTTTGTGCTGTGTAGCAAGGACTTAGGAGTTAGAGAATACCATTAATTTCTCATGTCTTTTATCAGGGTCTTGCCCCTGTCTATTTTGAGTTTATCTGCTGCACCATTCATGGCTTCAGGGAAGTGTTTCAAGGGTCCTTTTCTTTAAATCAGTATCTCGTTTTATTCATCTTCCTGTTATTCATCACTTATTTATTGATTTTTGGTTATTTGAAATTCTCCTACCTAAAAAAAATGGTTTTGTGTAATAAAATGTAATTTTTATAGGCAATAGCAATCAATTCAATGTTCAAAACTGAGAAATACCAGGTACGTTAACTTTTCCCCCCCCTTAATCTCTAGATGCTATCTCATGGCCAATATCATTAAGCCTAAAATTCCAGCCGCCAGTCTTATTTTGTCAGAAAGTAATTGTTTTCTTTTAAAATCATGACCGAGCCATTCTGTTAGATATAACTAATTATTACCTGGGAGTTGAATATGTTGAGATGACTTAGTTTTTAATCATAATTCATGTGAGAAGGACACATTTCATTGTTGTTCTTCTCAATTTATATTCATCAGAAAAAGTCAATACTTACAGTATTTTTCTTGATACAGGATACTATAAAAATAGGGTTATTAATAAGGGCACATTTTACTTTGGACCTAAAGGGTAACTACATCATGGTTTTGATTTTAAATGAGATATATATAAATTTGATATGTATGCTGAGGATCTTCGTACAGATTTAGGATATTCTTAATCTTTATTTAACCAATAGTAATATATACTTATTTCTGTTTTGGTTATTTTTGAAGATGCTTTTAGTAGACTATTATACCTTAAAATATTACGAAGTTTTTCACCAAGACCTTAAGCTAAATGGTTTCTAGTATAATTTTTCCTGAGTTGTTTATCCTCTGAATAAAATTTGTTTCTTTTCAAGGGCTAACTTAGTTGCCAGGCCCAAAGGTACAAGAGGAGACCTAGAATCTGTTATTTTGGTGGAGTTACATTAGAAAAATACCAGGAAGCCTTAATACACTGTCAGCCTTTTCTGACCTGAACATGTTCTTTTTTTTTTTTTTTTTTGACCTGAACGTGTTCTTAAAATTAGTATGTAGACAAAGCCTTTTAGGGGGGAAATAAATCAAAGTTGAAGTCATTGCACATTTGTTAAAATTATAGCCTCCTTTTTCATAGACATGTTTTATGCTTTGCTAAATTTCTAAAATTTATAACTTGTTAGTCATTGGTTTGTAAAGAAGCATTCAGAGTTCTTGATTTATATAGTAATAAAACTACTCAATTTTTCTAGCCTTCTTTGTGTAAAGAGCTTTTTGAAGGGCGTGCTTTCTTTTTACGTTTCTATTTATTTAATGTGCAGCTATTTACATTTTATAACAGACATCTATACATAAAGGAGAGTATAGTTGTATAATGACTTAAGGTTCTTTGTTCCATTTGATAATTACAAAGAATAATATCTTTAGTTGATTTCAGTTGCATATAAATGTCATATTCAGTATTCCCAAAACAGAACTTGTATTATTAAAAATTCCACGGAATGCTTAAATATATTCAGAATATATTCCCATAATTTAAATTCTATTGAATATAATATTATTTGTAAAATACACATTATATGACATAAATACTTATGTTTATCCATTCCATTCTTACTGGATTTCACACATAGCTTCCAAGCCCTCCTAGCTCTTTGTTACTCTGTGATTTACTCACTTGCATGGGTTTATAATTATTCTGCATTTATGCCATGTGTAATTTTGATCTGATGTTTCTTTTTCCTATTAATGTAAGCTATTTATAGTGGCACAGCCAATTTTTCATTTGCCATGATAAATGAGGAAAGAGCACAACATAAAAAATTACAATTTAAAAATAATTTTGAGATCTCGGTCAAGCCAGTATTTTTGTTTAGGTTTTTTCTTCGCTAACAATTTCTACAGCCACTGTACCACTTCAAAAAGTATTTCAGCAAGACACCTAAGAAGAAGCCAGATGGCAGCTTGTATTATTTCGTTTTAGTTGCTGAATCTGGTTTGTGTTAGAAGTGCTGAGTGAATGATTCATGACTAGAAGATGAGGGTGGCACGTGGAGGTGACAAAAAGCAGAGTTTTAGATAATCCACGTGCTGAATAATCCTCCCTTGAAAAACAGCAAATGAAATAAACATTTCACAGAATGCTTTTTTTCTCATTTGTCGTAAGAATATATTTTTCTGAGAAAAAAAAATGCTGCTACAGAAAACACCATAATAAAATACATATTCTGTCTGATCCATAGAAAGCACTCAAATAATCCTACTTAATAAAGAACTTCTCAGATTCCGATCCTTTTCAAGTATGAAGTGATTGTTGAGATGTTTTGCGAACCCTTAGTTATAGTATTAGTACATCCTGGGGTCTTTTATTGTTACTTTTCAGGCATTTCACTTACATAAAAATGGTCATACCTTGTTTACATTGTAGTCATGGAAGAGAAATCTTTTAGCCCTGCCATCTAGTTGAAATTGCCCTGAAGATTCCTCCTATTTATAAACAATCAAGATGCAGCCCGGACTAAGTCGCAAATGGTTGCAGGGTTCTATACCTCATTTCACTGTCCTACTGGAAATTTATATTCATTTATTTCTGCTCCCTACCCACTACTGAGAGGGCTGACATAGGTTGTCAAGGTGAGGAATGCATTTCAGACAGTCTGCAGATTTTTAAAATTTCACTATCAGAAATCATTTTATCTTACAGAGTTCATTTTAAGAGTTCTTTAAACCTGCATTCCTTTGCAACCAATATCATTTCCAAACCTTTTATTGGCTTTGTGGAGATATTTGGCTACAGCTAATGGTGTTCTTAAATTTTTTCAGAGAGTTCTTGTAGACTCATGCAACCAGTAATGTTCATTAAATACTGTGATTTAATTATTACCAACATTATACTTCATTGATTGAACTTCTTAGATCCATTTGGACACTTCATTTTTTCTTAAAAAACACAACATGATGGGTATTAAGGAGGGGACTCTTGTTGTGATGAGCACTGAATGTTGTATGTAAGTGATGAATAACTAAATTCTATACCTGAAACTAATATTACATTGTATGTTGAGTTAAAAAAACCCAAAACAAGAAACGAACCCAAAACTCTGTGAAGGTAATCTCAGAAATTTGCTGTCTTGCAGTTTGAGTGATCTTAAAACTTAAGCGGCTTTCCAAATGGCCACTCACCACTTGCAAAGTGGTCAGGTGACTTTTAAACAACGTTAAATTCATTCATGTGATTACTTCAATTGAGAATGCCCTGAGAGGAGAAAAGAGGAAACTGGATTGCAAAGCTGACTTAAATCCCTTACTGTTAAAACCTGATTATGTATGTTGACATTTTGCCCCACTGTTCAGCATTCCTTTTCAGTTCACATCATGCTGAATTACATGCAGATCATTGTTTTTAGAATATTTTGGAAAAAGGTTACAGTACATTTTCTTAAATTGTAACAAGTTTGAAGTTTAGTGTTTTATGATGGAAAATTTTTGAGTATTCTAATGGCTTTTTAAAAAAATCATTTATTTGCTAGGTAAGTTCTCTTCTACGCTTTATGAGACTGGTGGCTGTGATATGTCACTTGTGAATTTTGAACCGGCAGCAAGAAGAGCATCTAATATCTGGTATGTGTGAAGTCCTATTAGGAGAGCGTATGTACTTGCATATATTTGCCATGTTTAAAGCTTTGAAGCCTTGCGATGGAAAAGTGCTTTTGAAAATATTTGTTCATATTGGCTTAAATAATTTTGTCATTGTGTATTTGTCTCCAAAGATGTAAGGTAGAATTTATTGCTCTGGAAAAAAGAAAGCATTATTCTTAAAATGAAAGCTGTTCTGTATTTTAAATAATTAAGTAAGAATTCCCTGTGGATCTTACAGTGGGATAGTGGTTTCCCACAATTTCAAGTTTAACTCTAGATTTCATGCTACACACACACACACACACACACACACACACACACACACACACACACTGCATGATGTATAAAAAAGCTTCTTAAAGCTTATTAGGAAAATAATTATACTACTAACTTCAAACTCATCAGGTCTCTTTGTAATTGAAAAATTTTATTTCTTCATAAGGGTTTTTTGATCGTGTCTTTTTACATGATCATCTTTCCTTGTGTTTTGAAATTTATTTATCACCAATAAGAAAGAGGAATTTCTTAAAACATGGGTCATCTGTTCTATTTAGTTTCTTTTCTCTCCTTCCCTTAGGAAGAAATTACACTGTAAGATAAGGGAGAAATTAGGAGAAAAGCAAATAAGAACTAGAAATCTTGATGGCATAATCAGTTCTAATATAGAATGTATTAGATTTTTTTCTTAAACTCTAATATGATTCATCTATTCAGGTTGCTGCCTTGAGGTACATTAGTGACTGATTAGCTCATTTTTTTCACAGGGGTCATTTTATTTGATTCCTATTTTAGGACTTATTTAATAATGGGACACACCTGTTTAAATATTACACATGTATGTATGGGCAGTTCACTTAGTTTTTTAAAGTTTTTAGGTGCCATTAATTTTTTTTTTTTTAATGCTTATTTATATTTGAGAGAGAATGTGTGAGTGGGGGAGGGGCAGAGAGAGTTGGAGACAGAATCTGAACCAGGCTCCAGGCTCTGAGCTGTCAGCACAGAGCCCAACGCAGGGCTCAAACCCACGAATTGTGAGATTATGACCTGAACCAAAGTTGGCTGCTTAACCAACTGAGCCACCCAGGTGCCCCATAGGGGTCTTTTAAAGCAATAGGATCTTGTAGTCACTTAGCTTAATCCACTGAAAAGATAGAACATGTAGAAAACTATACTCACTCAGCTCCTTTAGTCCAGTTTTGGAACTGATCCTGTTGAGAATGACCAGCTTGGAGTGTTAGGTGATTTTGTAATAGTAGAAACAATAGAAGGATGGAGCAATGGAAACAATTATGTTTAATATAATTTAAGAATGATTCCTTACAAGCATAAATGTGGTAACAGATTTGTCACATTCTAGGCTGTTATATTATAGCTTAAATATGTTAATTGCTTTCTTAAACACTCTCCATAAGAACTTTGTGACAGAGGCATTATTCTCCTGTGTTAGTGATGCGGAAACTGAGGGGTTTAAAAGGCTGGATGACTTGTCCAAGATCTCATTTAGCGGATGAAGAGATTTGAATATAGATACTCTGGCCCAGAGGCTGTGCTCTTAATTACATCTGTAGGAAAATGCTATTTCGCATTTTGAAGTACAAGGAACAGTGAAGAATATAAATGTCATCTCATTGTTAAAAGATGTATTTTTCCTTCTATTCCTTGACAAGCTGTTTATTTCCTGAAGTTTTTTTCATTTTATTTTAGTGACACGGATTCTCATGTATCCAGTTCTACCTCAGTTCGATTTTATCCACATGATGTGGTAGGTTTTCCTTTACTTTTAGAAAACGATGTGTATTCAGATTTAGTTACACAAATCAGAAAAATTGAAGTTCTAAAATGTCAATTTTGTTGTAAACTATGGCAAAATCACCTTTGCTGTCTCCTCGTGGATCTTTTCCTGTAAGTCCCTTGTTAGTAAACAAACCTAAAACACCATGAAATGTAATTAGCTATGTATGAATCAGTAATTACACTTTTGAGGTTATATAAAGGTTCATTTACTGACCAGTGTTATAATCTGTGCCATTTTAAGACTTCATTTTGAAAATTATGATTTTGAATATCATCTGACGTAACTGTTAGTTATTCACATGCCAGTATGTGTGTAGCAAGCTTAGTGATGGTGTCACTGTGTAAAAAAAATATGCCGTGTGAGATACAGTGGGGATATTTTAAAAAGATGACACTGCTTTTGTCTTCAAGATGTTTATATCGAACTTAGAAAAGACAAAACAGATGAAATTCTTATGTGGAACGCGTCAGAGATACATATAAATAAATGTGCCAAAGGGATTAATTATTAGTGGCTTCCTGGAGATGATTAGTTGTGAGCTGGGTTCTAAGACCATAGATGTGAGTTGGCATAGAGCAGTGGTTTTGAACATTTGGCAATGTCTGGAAACACTTCCGTTTGTCACAGCTATAGGAGAAATGCTGATACTATAAAACATCACACAGTGGACAGCACAGCCCCTAAAACAAAGAATTATCTGGCTGAAAATACCTGTATTGCCAAGGTTGAGAAACCCTGGCATAGAGGATAAGAAAAAAAGTGTTCGGGGAGGTATTTGCCAGTGTTTAGAGATAAAAATGGCTACGTTATTTATAGGAAGCAAATTTTCTTTACTGTTTCCCGCATATGTGTTTGAAAAGTAAAGGTTGTCTCTGCTTTTTTGCTGGAGTGTATTCCAGGAAACTTCATAGGAAAGTAAAGAATAGGGATATGATTATTGTTTTTGTCTGTTTTTCACTGTTAAATAGTATGGGATCTTCGGGATAGTGAAATGCTGACTAGGGCTGTACTACATTTGGGAAATTTTAGACTCTTTCATTTTTATTTTTATTTATGTTATTATTTTTGACATTTTTTAATGTTTATTTTTGAGAGAGAGAGAGAGAGTGAGCAGGGGAGGAGCAGACAGAGACGGAGTCACAGAATCCGAAGCAGGCTCCAGGGGCTCGAACATGGGTCTCGAACTCATGAGCCATGAGATCATTACCTGAGCCCAAGTCAGACGCTAAACCGACTGAGCCACCTAGGCACCCCTCAATTTAATTTAAAAAAATTTTTTTTAATGTTTATTTATTTTTGGGAGAGACAGAGAATGAGCACGCACAAACAAGGGGCGGAGAGAGAAGGAGAGAGAGAATCCCAAGCAGATTCTTCACTGTGAGCACAGAGCACGTTGTGGGAGGCCCAGTCCCATGAACTGTGAGACCATGACCTGAGCTGAAATCAAGAGTCAGACACTGAACCAATTGAGCCACCCAGGGACCCCCTAGACTCTTTCAGAGGAAGGGAAAACTGGTGAACTGTTGAATGGACGAGTTAAAGCTAAGAGATGTAATGTGGTAATTTCCTGTATAGCTCAGGTGAGCAGCCTGCCAAAACAAAACAAAAGTGAAGGATGTAGGAGGGATTTGAAAACTACAGTGATAGAGACTGTAGGAGGAAATGAGAATTGAAAGCATTGAATCCAGTTCAGAGGAGCTTAGATTTAGTATAGCTTAATGAGACAAGGCCACAAACGTGACAGGGAGAAGGGAAGCCACTAATGATACACTGTAAGTGATTTTTATAGATTCGCTGGCTATACAGTCATAACGTGTAAAGATTCTGGATATTTTTCCCAGTACAACTTTCCTAAAAACCTATTGAGTAGTTTGCTTTAAGTATATGTCCTATTATCACCTTCTGTAGTTTTTAATGATCATAAAATGTCCATAAGGAGTGTAGAGAATTGAGGGGGCTTAGATCATCCGCAAGCTGATTAAGTAGCCCTTGAATCATGACTTGAGTAAAGATGTTTTAAGCCTTTCAGTGCTGACTTTCTTTTAGCTCTCTCTTCCACAGATTCGGTTGAACAGACTATTGACGATCGATACAGATTTGTTGGAGCAGCAAGACATTGACCTCAGCCCTGACTTGGCAGCGACTTATGGTCCAACCGAAGAAGCTGCTCAAAAGGTTAAACACTATTACCGCTTTTGGATCTTACCCCAGCTGTGGATCGGCATTAACTTTGACAGACTCACACTTTTGGCCCTGTTTGATAGGTGAGAATGTGGTGTGATATTAAAGATATATGTAGATTTTATTTTCAAATTGAAATGTCCCCAATTACCCATTGAAGTTTTTACTTGGTTACCAAGTTGGAAAATGTTTTCTGTTTTTTGGTCCTTTTTGACATAAAATTTAACTTAGTAGGGCTCTCAAACATTGACTCTCTTGAATTCATTAAAAATTTTTTTGTGGCAATTTTAATATGTTTATACCAAGAAATCTTTTTTATTGTCAATAAGAATCATGGAACTCTACTTAAAAGCCAGAGAATTTGAGGTGTTAGTGATCACAAGGTTATAGGTAATATGACTCTAAATATAAAAGGTATTAGAGCACTCTTTGTATTTCCCTATTTTGTAGCACTAGTCTTAATAATGAACAATATTAGTCTATTAAAACTTGGTGCTTCCTGTTGACGGAAGTAAAAAAGATTGGCTTTACTCTCCTATCTGAAACAATGAAAGAGAAGAAAAATGCACAAAACCTTGGTTTTTAAGGCATCAGAGGTACAACAAAAAGGACAGTGATTCCCAAGAGATGAAACACGTTATGTGAGCCCTGCAATTGCCCCAGCTTACTGCCTTAAGGGAGTTTCCAGGCTTCGTCGCCGGCTGCAACACAGGGAGGAGGTACTGAAATAGAGCCCAGCAGACTTCCTGAGTTGAGGGAATGGAGCCACGAGTCCAGGGAGACCAAGGCATCCAGCTCAGAGTATCAAAAAGAGGACTGCTGTTCACAGGGAGACCCTCTGAGTTCCACAGCAGGTCTCCACAGCTGTCAGCAGAGCACTGATACGTGAGTGTTTGTGAGGAAACTACCTGAGGCCAGGGGAGAAGCATGTGAAAGAGATAGAGGAACAGTGTCTGACACACAGGGACAGGAATAGTGTCTGTTCCCACCTGTCTGAATGAAAAAACTCATAATCCAAGTTTTATGGTGCATTGTGTAGAGTACTCAGGGAAGTCTTGCCTGAAAAGTGGGCAGTAATTAGCCCTAGCATGAGCACTGCTCCAGACCCACCAAACGAGTCATAAAAGCAAGACCTAAAATGATCAAACTGTTTCCAAGTAGCATAACAAAGTTCAAGAAGACTTAACAGAAATCTAAAAATTGTTAACCACCTAAAACTTTTCACAGTGGCATCCAACCAAAGATAACAAAGCATGCAAAGAAGCAGTAAAACATGATTTATAATGAGGGCAATAATGAATCTATTGAAACCAACCTATAATTATCACAGATGTTAGAATTAGCTGTCAAAGACATTAAAAAAAGTATAATTGGGGATGCCTGGGTGGCTCAGTTGGTTAAGCATTTGACTCTTGATGTAAGCGCAGGTCATGATCTCACAGTGCCTGAGATCAAGCCGCATGGGACTCTGTTGTGATAACACAGAACCTGTTTGGGATTCCCTTTCTCTCTCTCTGTCTCTTTTCTGGTCTCACACACACAAGCACTTCCTCTCCCTCTCTCCCTCCCTCTGTCCCTCTCTATGTCTCTCTCCCTCCCTTTCTCTCTGTCTCTGTCTCTCTGTCTCTCAAATAAACTTGAAAAAAAATTAAAACAAGGGGCACCTGGGTAGTGGGTTGAATGTCTGATCTCACAGTCTGTGGGGTTGAGCCCCACATCAGACTTCGCTCTGACAGCGTGGAGTCTGCTTCAGATTCTCTGTCTCCCTCTTTCTTTGCCCCTCCCCCCTTGCACTCTTCCAAAAGTAAATAAATATTAAAAATAAATAAGTAAAAAATGAGTATTAATTGTAGTCTGTGTTAAAAAAGTTGAGACATGAGAGATATTTTTAAAGATCCAAAACAAACTTATTGAAATAGTTCTTTTATAGAGATGAAACTACAATGTCTGAGAGATGAAAAATAAAACAGATGGGATTAATGGTAGATTAGATATCACAGAAGAAAATATTAGTGAACTTGGAAGCATAGCAATAGAAACTATCCAAAATGAAACAGAGAAAAGAGTCCTCTCCCACTCCTGTCCCCCAGTGAAAAGAGCATATAAATAAAATGAAAGTAAGCTGTGAGACAACTTCAAGAGACAGGAAGAGAGAAAAAATTTGGAAGAAGAGTTGGAAAACTTTCCAAATTTGATGAAAATGCTAAACATACACATTCAAAAATGTTCATGAACCCCAAGCACGTGAAACATGAAGAAAACTACACCAGAGCACGTAATTGCTCAAAACTTGTGGTAAAAATCTTTAAAAACTGCAAGAGGACAAAAAGACTGTTGTACAGAGGAATAAGGATAAGGAAGACATTAGATTTATTGTTGGAAATAATGCAAGTAAGAAGAAAGGGGATCAACATGTTTTAAGTACTGAAAGGAAAAAAACCCGCAAAACTGTCAACCTAGAATTCTTTACCCAGAAAAAGTATCTTTTAAAAGTGAAGATGAAATAAAGCCGTTTTCAGACTGCAAAAAACAGAGAATTTTTGCAGGCAGACCCACACTACAGAATGTTGAAGGATATATTTCAGGCAGAAGGAAAATAATACCAAATGGAAATACAGACCTACCCAAAGGAACAAGGATCACTGGTAATGGTAAGTTAACTACATGGCTAAATATATGATATTTTTTTTCTTGCTAATTCAGTCCCTTTAATAATTGGATATTTAAAAAAACAATAACAATGTATTGTGTGATTTATGACAAGTAAAAGTAAAGTGCATGACAGTACCATAAGGCTGGGAAGGGACATATAAAAGCATACTACTGTTAAGTTTCTTATGTGAGTATATGAACTGGTATAACATCACTTGTAGCAAACCGCCATAAAATGTATATTATAATCCTAATAAACCAACCACTAAAATGTAAGAGTTCCAGCTAGGAGGTTAAAAAGGGAGATAAAATGGATTCATAAAAATTATGAAGGCAGAAAAAGAAGGAAAAGAGATCAAGAACATATCGACAGATAGAAAATAAATGACAAGATAGAAAAAGTCAAAAATTGAATTGGGGGAAAAAAGCAAGACCCAACTTTGTTGTCTATAAGAAATTTCTGCCTTTAAATATAAAGGCAGAAATAGGTTAAAAGTAAAAGAATTGAGAAAGCTACACCATGCTGATACTAATCAAAGTAAAGCTGGAATAGCAGTATTATTGTCAGACACAGTAGATTTTAGAACAAAGAATATTACTAAGGATAAAGAAGGTCATTTTTATAAAGATAAGGGGTCAGCTCATTCATAGGATTCAATCATCCTATATGTTTTTACACTTAAAGCGGAGCTTCAAAATAAAAGCTAATAGAAATAGAAACAGGGGCACCTGGATGGCTCAGTCGGTTGAGCATCTGACTCTTGGTTTCAGCTCAGGTCATGATCTCATGGTTTATGAGTTCGAGCCCCATGTCAGGCCCTGCCCTGACAGCATGGAGCCTGACTGTGATTCTCTCTGCTCCTCTCTGGCGCGCGCGCGCTCTCTCTCTCTCTCTCTCTCTCTCTCTCTTTCTCAAAATAGATAAATTAAAAAAAAAAAGACAAATAGAAATAGACAAATTCACATTATAGTGTAATTCAATACCCCTCTCTGAATAATTGATTAGAATAAATATGTAGAAGATCAGCAAGGACATTGCAGACTTGAACAATACCAGCAGCCAACCTAAGTTGAGTGACATTTATGGTACTCCACTCAGAACAATGAAATACACATTCTTTTTTTTTTTTTTTTTAAAGTTTATACATTTTTGAGAGAGAGCACAGGTGGGGAAGGGGCACAGAGAGAGGGAGACACAGGATCTGAAGCAGGCTCCAGGCTCTGAGCCGTCAGCACAGAGCCTGATGTGGGGTTCAAACTCCCGAGCAGTGAGATCATGACCTGAGCCGAAGTTGGACGCTCAACTGATTGAGCCACCCAAGCGCCCCAAAATGTATATTCTTTTAAGTGCAGCTGGAACATTTACCAAGATAAACCATATTCTGGTCCATAAAATAAGGGTCAAATTTAAAAGGATTCACGTCATACTTAGTGTGTTCTTTGACTGTATTGGAATTAACGATAAGTTAAAAACAAAAAGAACCTTGGAAAGTCCCTAAATATTTTTGGAAGCTAAATAATACTTAAGAATAACTCATGGATCAAAGAAGAAATTAAGAGGGAAATTAGAAAGTATTTTGAACTGAATAAGAATGAACACAACATGTCACAGTATTGGGGCTGACAGTAACACATTACTCAGAAGAATTTATAGCCCTAAATAAGAAGAAAGGCCAATTCAGTGACTTCACCTTCCATCTTAAGAAACTAGAGAAAGAAGAATACACTAAGCCCAAGTAAGCAGAAGAAAGAGAATAGTAAAGAACAAAGCAGAAATCCGCTAGAAAACGAAAGCAATAGAGAAAAATGGAGGAAACCAAATACTCAATTAAATTGATAAACCTTTAGCAAGGCTGATTAGGGAAAAAAAGAGAAGAGAAAAGTGCAAATTGCCAGCAACAGGAATAAGATAAGATATCACTACAGATTCTATAGGTGTTAAATGGATAATAGAATATTATGATCAGCTGTATGTGAATAAAGTTGACAATGTACAAATTTCTTGACAGATATAAATCATCATAGTTCATTCTGAATGGTACATTACCTTAATGGTACTATATCTATTAAATAGAAATTGTAGATAAACACCTGCCCACAAAAAAAACTCCAGGCCTAAATGGCATCAAAATAATATCCCAAATCAGTTAAGTGGAGAAATGGTAGGCTTTTCAACAAATGGTGCTGTAACCATTGGATTTTCATATGAAAAAAACCCTTTTATACTTACATTGTACCATATTATAAAATTATAAAAATTAACTCAAAATGGATCCTAGGTCTAAATGTATACTCTAAAGCAATGACATTCCTAGAAAAAAACAAAACATAGTAGAAGAAAAATTTTTGTGACCTTGAATTAGGCAAAATTTTGTGCATGTGACACCAAAAACAGTAAAAGAGTAAGTTGGTAAATTGGATTCATCAAAATTTAAAACTAGCAGAGACTGAAGGGGAGCACACGTTGAGTGACGAGAACTATAAACAGTATGTAATGTAGTGGAAGGGCCAAGGATCATTGGATTTGACAAATCTAGAATTCCACAACTGCCATATAAGAACAAATGAAAATACTAGTGTTTATTGATTTGAAAACACTATTGAACTTGTTTTAATCTGAGAGAACTATGAAACAAACCTAGTACAGAGATACTTGTTAATTTTTTTAGGTCAGTTGATTTTAAATATGGCATTGACTTAATAAAAACAATAAAATTTTTTTTTTGATTATAAAGATATTTCTTTACCCATTCTAGAAAATGAAATATGCAGGAAGATTTTAAGACAACAAGGGCAAACCATAATCCTTCCACCCAGAGAAGACCATTGTTAGTAGTGTCATTTTGATATATCGTCTTTTTTAACCCATATGTGTATTCTTTTAAATAACAGCGTACATGTTCCTATACATACAGTTTTGTGTCCTGCTTTCTTTGCATAGTAAATGTACTGAGCGTGTTCCCATGTCAGTAAATGATTCTTAAAAATAAGACTTTTAGTAAATATTTAACATTTTGTGAATATAATTTCCCCAAGAAGTAATTGAGATAGATTCTTCTTTTTTGCTGTGACATATAAAAATCCTCTCCATTGCTATATATAGTATCTGGGTCATCATACTGTTTCTTTGCAGCATCAGTTTAATAAAATCTGGAACTGTCTCAGCAGGTTTGATAGAGGCAGCATTGGTGGTTTTTATTACTGTCTTCATTCTCAATATATGTAATAGCTTGTATAGAAGTAATTCTAGTAAATTAGTTTTGAGATTATTTCAGACGATTTCGAGATGTGGAAAATGAAATCACTTGGTGTCAAAATTTGGTTACAAACTTTGTCCTATAAACCCACTTTTCAATTTAACTTTCTAGAGACTGTTTTGAGATTTTGTTTTTCAAACTTGTTTGTGTGTCTCCTTTTATTTGCTATTCAGGTTGGTTAGTTATTTGGCAACAAATGTAGCAGAAAATGTGACAGATGTTACGAGTAAACTTTTAAAATAGAAATTAAAATTATGCATTATGATTAGAACTTCACAATTTACTGTAGCATGCTTTATTTGCACATAAGATTTTGTGTTAATTTTCCACACAAACTGGTTTCTTTTTCAGTGTGATCCAAAACTTTATTCAAAACCAGCACCAAAAAAACATGTTAGCAAGGACAGTATCAACTTGTTATTGAGGTCTTCCCTTTTTTCGCTCTAGTTACTTTCTTACATTGATGATGTACTTACTTGTATATTTTTCTGTCCACAGAAATCGTGAGATTCTGGAAAATGTGTTAGCTGTCATCCTGGCTATTCTTGTGGCTTTTTTGGGATCTGTTCTTCTCATACAAGGCTTCTTCAGAGATATCTGGGTCTTCCAGTTCTGCCTAGTGATAGCCAGCTGTCAATACTCGCTACTTAAGGTACCAGCATCTCTCTTGTTTTCTGACTAGGGAGTGATATTTGTGATAAAAGGCGAAGGTTTTGTATCATTCATGCATTATAGTAAGATAATTAATTTTTAAATTTATTTTCCCTAGATGTTTACATCAGATAGGGAACCAAAGGACATATGAACTTTAAAAAATAATGATATGTAAATGAAGCATCCTTGAACTATTTTTTTGGCAAGGGTATTAAAATATTTGGTCATTTGTTAAAAATAAGAATTAGCATTCTTGAAATTCATTTTAAAAATGCCAACACCACCTCTCCCAATATTTTAAGTCTTCTGTAGGTGAAATTTATTAAAATCCATCATCGGTTAGGTAGAGAAATGTCAAGACTAGTATATATATTCTTTGGGACACTGAAAGCAGAAGATTGATATCCCTTTGCTATTTAAACAGTAGGTCTAAAGTGCCAAATGTTATTAATTTTAAGTTTTCTAAAAATGGAAGCCTCAGATACCTAATGTTTCACCTTCCATGCAAAATCAGTGTGGATTTTGTCAATGCGGACTGTTTGCTTTTTTTCTGAGCTAGGAAAAACCCTTGCTCGTATTGGTTATTTGCCCAATATATGCTAACAGGCAGAACTTCTCCCCCGTCCTGAAAACTATTTGTTTAGCTCTGTCTATACCATCAGCTGTACTTTCTCTGTTTATAGACAGACATCTAGAATAAGCTGCCTGTGTCAACTGCTCCATTTCTTCAAGACCCATCCATACTTTTTTCCTCATTGCACTACTGAAATTATTACAGTTTGTATGAGTTAATAATCTCTAATTGCCAAATTTATGTCCTTTCTCATTCTTCGTTCTTTGTGAGTGCTGTATCATTTAGTACCTTGTGAATAATATCTTCCATTTTTATATTATCCTCATTGTTGATCTGTGATTTTATGCTACTCTGATGATCATCATACTTTTCAGATAACTTTATTTACCTTTGTTGATGCTTCTTTGGTCTTTGGACTACTTCTTAGTTTATGAGAATTTTTTAGGGTTTTATTTGGCCCTCTTTTCAGCCTGCAACTCCTTGCCAGTGAAGCCACACTTTTTTATTACCTTGTTATCCCTTTGAATGGATTATGTCTAGATTTATGTGTCACAGTCTTCATCGTTCTCACAAGTGTTAGTTCGGCATACTAAGAGGCATTTGGGCACATTAAGAAAAAAATTTTTTTTCAGTGTTTATTTTTTTGAGAGAGAGGGAGAGAGGGAGAGACAGACAGGGCATGAGTGGTGGAGGGGCAGAGGGGGAGGGATACACAGAATCCAAAGCAGGCTCCAGGCTCTGAGCTGTCAGCACAGAGCCTGATGCAGGTGATCAGCGCATCACCTGATGTTAGGTGAGCCTAACCCTAACCCTAACCCTAACCCTAACCCTAACTCATGGACCATAAGATCGTGACCTGAGCCGAAGTTGGCCCCTTAACTGACTGAGCCACCCAGGCACCCCAAGAGCACATTTTAAAAATAGCACATCATCATCTTCTGATAAATGTTTTTCTTTCCCAGCTCCTATGCTTTTGACAATAGTATACTGACTCCAAATACCAAAGCCTCTATCCCTTACTCCTCAGTCTGTAATAACAAGTAACCAAGTCCCTTTGATTAAATTTGGTGATTCTCTGTCAAAATTTCTGGCCTTTATTCTTCTCATTCTAACCATTATAATCCATCTCTTTATTGCCTTAAACTATTTAAATTCTTGCTGCAGTGTCTCTTGTCCTGCGTTAACTTTGCTCACTGTTCTCAGGTTAATCTGGTTAGATATGGAAAGGTAAAAGATGACTGAGATTTTAAAAGTGTTTTAGATTTTAAAAGTCTGTTGACTAGAAGCATAGTAATATCATAAACAGAAGGACTGGAACAGAGACTTTTAGAGGCCAGATGTTGGATTTGAAAGAGTTTAGAGCTTACCTGGTGTCCTGTCCAACCAAGGGCCATGGCAAACTCAGTGAGCTTGGTCCATTGTAGAGTTGTAGGGTGGTAAGAGATAATCCTAGTGAAATTGTTTGGCATGCTATTGGAAATGAACTGGAACTTGGGAGAAAAGCCATGATTTGGGAAGTAGCTGCAAAATACCTTTTGAACATTTTTATGGAAAGTTGATAAAATCTCTTATAGGGAGACAGCTTAACTTGATTTTGAAAACGAAAATGATTTTGAAAATGCAGATAATATACTTAATACAAATACTATGGAATTATTTAGTAAGCTTGGAACTTGTGGACAGAGCTAGAATTCTTATAAGAATTCTTATTTCCTGAATGGAGTGGTGTCATATAAGAAAGCATTGTACCTTAACTATACTTAAGTGTGGTAATGAGCCAAGGAGTAAGATGGACCTGTCTACCATATGCCATCTCAGTAATGTTAAGCTCGATGCAAATTATTAATGAACCACAATAAGCTTAAGAGTCTAGAAAGATTTGAGATCTCTTCTGACACCACAGTGACACCAGTATCTGGAGCTGATATTTCATCTGCTGTTGATATTTCAACAGAATTAATATAGGTCATTTCTTACCTGTAGAATATTTTACTTGAAATTATTTCAGGCATTTTGAAAGTTGCTTATAAAGTTATCAGGACCTCAGTACTATAATCTGTCTTTTGTTTCATTTTTAGAGTGTTCAACCAGATTCTTCTTCTCCCAGACATGTAAGTCATTCTAATATGCCTGTCATTTGTAATTTCCTAACATTTATCAAAGCCCCCCCTTTTTTTGTTATATGTCAGATTGAATTAAGATTTATGTTATTATTTTCTCATCTAAGTTTTGACATTCTAGAAATACAGGTGATGTATTAGCATGAAGTAAAATGGCATTGTAATTGTGGACTCTGAATCTAGTTTGAAAATGAGCATAATAATTCATTTTCTGACAGCCTGTTTCAGGAGGAGATAATCAGGTCGACATGGTTCATAAAACTCTTAGTTATTTCATAACTTGCATTTAGTAAATTTTGAAGAATAAATCATGAGTAAGTATTAAAAAATAGAATTTTGAAGAAGGGGGAACTGTATATTATTTTGCTTAGGTAGCCATTAGGAGGAAGAAGAAAGAAGTAATACGTTGATCTAGTGTTTAGACCTGTGGACTCGGAGGAGACTAAAAACCTTATTATTCACTTTGTGACTTTAGAAAAATAGTATTAGCTGATACAGTATTTTTTGTGAAGTATGATCCAATTTTAGAACTCACCATAGAGTATTTATTTAATACTTAGAAAGTCCAAAGGGCATTCTCTTTAAAGTAGTTCAAAAACAGACTCCAAGAACGGTTTATGATGATGCTTCTTTCTTGAATATTATTTCTACCCATACACTGGAATACTTAATAGAGTGTAGGTGAACAAAACAAGGAGGCAAATGATTTTCTTTCAACTGATTGTTTAATATTTTGTAAGAATGCTTTTGAAGTGTATTGATATATGGCAGCATTGTTTTTAATTTCAAATTTTAACGTAATTTGAAATTTAGGGAAAAGTTGTAAGGATTATGCAGAGAATTCCTGATGCCATTTATCCAGATCCCTGTGTGAACATTTTCCCATATTTACTTACTCTCTTTCTAGTTCTTCTCCATCCCTTCCCCACCCCCCTGGCTCCACACACACTTCTGAGAGTGAATTGTAGACACACGTCCCTTTCCCTCTAAATACTGCCATGTATGTTTCCTAGAAACAAAGGCATTCCTTTGTATTATTAATTCAATATAATTATTAAAATCAGGACGTTAAACATTGACAGAATACTATGTACGAATCTACAGATGTTACTCCGGTGTTTCCTATTGACTCGGTTGGCAATAGAAAATGCCTGATTTTGTATTTGTTCTTTTTAGCCTCTTTTAATCTAGAGCAATTCTTTAGTATGTGTTTGTCTTTCACGATATTGACACTTCTGATGAGTACATGCCAGTTATTTTGTAGACCATCCCTTAATTTGAGTTCGTCCGATGTTTCTTCTTGATTAGATATAGGACTTGCTTTTTTGAAAGGAAAATTATGAAAATGATACGTTCTTCTCAGTGCCTCGTATCAGGAAGCACTTGATGTTCATTTATCCTTTTACTAGTGATGTTAGCACTAGTGTGCTTTCATATTTTGGCTAAGGGTAGTATCTTCAGGGTTTTTCAAACTCTGCAGTATTAACATCTGGGGCTGGATAATTCTTTGTTGAGAATTGGTGGGAGGGAGGGGTGTTGTCTTGTGCATTATTGGATGTATAGCATTATCTCTGACCTCTACCCATTAGATGCCAGTAGCATACTCCGCACCTGTGACAACCAGAATGACATTGGTCATTGGTCATTGGACATTGCCAAATGTCCTCTAGGGACAAATTTTGCCTCTGAAGGACAAAATTTCCTCCCATTCCCTTGAGAACCGCTTCTTCTTATAATGTTACTGTTTTTCTTCTAGAGTTAATATGTGTCTCATAGAGAGACTTTATATATGTCTCCTTGCCCTGGAAACTTCCACCTGCTTGTTTTCAGTAAAAATCTTACTGATATTTCTTATCTGAATCAGTTATCATTTGATGGTTGCCAAGTAGTAGTTTTCTAATTCCATCATTCCTTCCACATTAGTGGACTTCTTACTGTAAGAACTTTCCCTTCTGTCTTTACTTACTTGTATTGGTATGGAATCATGGATTCATATTTTATTCAGTGGACAACAATGTTAGTAACATTATTTATTTTGATGCACAAATTGTTCCTCATCTGGCCATTGGGAGCTCACCAACCTGCCCTTTCTGTCCTTTTGACATATCTTTGTCACTCTTTAAGTACTTCCTTCCTTTTCACAATAATATGTTCCAGGCTTATCTTATAATTTCCCTAACCCTAGCCCAAAATCAGCCTTTTCTCTGTGAAGGCCTGGTTTTTCGTTTTTGTTTTTTAACAGATAATGCTATCTCTGAACTAAGATTTTGGGTGCCTGGGTGGCTCAGTTGATTAAACATCCAACTTCAGCTCAGGTCATGATCTCACAGTTTGTGAGTTCAGGCCCCACATTGGGCTCTGTGCTGACAGCTCAGAACTTGGAGCCTGCTTCAGATTCTGTGACTCCCTCTCTCTCTCTGCCCCTCCCCTGCTCACGCTCTGTCTCTGTCTCTCTCTCAAAAATAAAAATAAGCATTAATTTTTTTTTTTTTAACTAAGATCTTGATGCCAGTAATTTTTATTACTTGAATGCCATTGCTTTTAGGTCCTCTCTGGATAAAGCTAGGAAATATATTTATGTATATACATATGTGCATTCATACATGTATACACACATCTTATATCTTAGTTATGTGTGTGTTAAAAATAATAACTTCAGGGACATCTGGTTGGCTCATTGGTTAAGTGTCCGACTTCAGCTGTGGTCATGACCTCACGGTTTGTGAGTTTGAGGCTCACATTGGACTCTGTGCTGACAGCTCGGAGCCTGGAGCCTGCTTTGGATTCTGTGTCTCATCTCTCTCGATCCTCCCCTGCTCGCACTCTGTCTCTCTGTCTCTCAAAATAAATAAACATTAAAAAAAATAAACAAATACTATTAAATTAAAAAATAATAATAAGCTCATACTGATACCTCGAATTTCAGCCCAGTATCACAGGGTTCACTTGATTCTTCTTCCTTCCCATGTTTGTAATTCCCTTCTGCCACAGTCAGAAACTTGGCTTCCATATGGATGCATTTTGAATCCTTAGAATATAAGCCATCACAGATCTCACTAGCTGGTTGTGATTCATAAAATCAATTAACTTGACTTTGTTTTTGTATCATTTTCAGGGCCATAATCGTATCATTGCCTACAGTAGACCAGTTTATTTCTGTTTGTGTTGTGGTCTTATTTGGCTCTTGGATTATGGTAGCAGAAACCTTACTACAACCAAGTTCAAATTATATGGAATAACTTTCACTAATCCACTGGTGCTGATATCAGCCAGGGATTTAGTTATAGGTGAGTCATCTTTATTTCAGATCTTAACACTAATTTATTTATATACAAACAGTTCCCTGATAAATAGGTAAAATGGTTTTAATAAGCTTACTTTGCTGTTTATTATAATTTTCTCAGTGAGGAACAAAACTGTAGGGCTATTATGAATGAAAAAAATTAATGATGAACACATAGTAATTCTTTTGTTCTTGAAACAGATGCAATGGAAGGTTTCCTTTGGATTCTGTATTGCAGGTTACTATTATATGAAAGTGGTTGAAATAACTTTAAAAGCTGTTCTTTGCCATTGAAAAATTAGGGGTGCCTCAGTGGCTCACTTGGTTAAGGGTCTGACTCCTGATTTCAGCTCAAGTCACGACCTCCTCGTTCATGGGTTCGAGCCCTGTGTTAGCTTCTGCACTGACAGTGTACAATGCAGAGCCTGCTCGGGGGTTCTCTCTCTCTCTCTCTCTCTCTCTCTCTCTCTCTCGCTCTCGCTCTCTCAAACAAACATTTCAATAAAAGAAAAAAATTATTTAAAATCCAAGAAGTTACGCAGAGAGAAATAACTTAAAATGGTATCTTTTTAAAAATTGCTTAGTAGTTTATATTCATTTTGGATTTTTTAAATCATTTTATGATTTTAAAATGAACAGAAGGATGGATGTGTATACTGTTTTTAATATGCTTTTTTTTTCTTCTGTAGTGTTTACACTCTGTTTCCCAATAGTGTTTTTCATTGGTCTCCTGCCTCAGGTGAATACGTTTGTTATGTACCTTTGTGAACAATTGGATATTCATATCTTTGGTGGTAATGGTGAGTACTTCCTTTTAAACACAACAGGTTACAGTATTACTTTTACAGGTCATTAAGTAATAAACTGAACATTAAAATACTTTTCCAGTTTTCATTTTAGAATTTCAATTAGAAAGAAAAAAGGCATTTATTTGATAAAGACTGAGCAGGAATTAATTTGTAGATAGAAAAAAGGAAAGTCTGCCACTTTATTGAAAGATCCAGGAATAGCGGAGTTACTTTGTAAGAGGTGATGGCGTTCTATTGTCAAAAACTAGAAGCTGTAGTGAGTTTAGGTAGAATCTGTATAGATGTATGAAATATTTAAAAGTTATCTATCCCAAATAGATTGACCCCTGACACATGCCAATGTATTTGGATTTTGAACTAGTGTATATATTTGGTATGTCTCTGAGTATGGTTTCAGAGCTTTATTATTTCTTTAGAATGGGGACATCAAAACCAGCTGCTTTTAGTAAAAGTATTTAACTAGATAGGATTTTTAGAAGTATCTGTTTTTAGAGTAGAATATGTGGCTGTGAACTGATATTCTTAGAAATTTATTCCCCTCTTACATTTATATTTTATTTTGAAAATGAGAAAGACCATGCCAGTATTACTCTGAAATAGGTAATGGTTTGCAGAACTTGAAAATAATTTTATTGGCAGACACTGTGGTTAAAATACATTGTTATTTATTTTAACCATTTAAAATTTTACTTGAAAGATGAGTGGACAACTAGGGAAAACATATTGAAAGGGTAAGAAATTACTGTAACTTTTATGGTCCATTTCTCTTCAGACTTCTTTATGTTGATAAAATGTTGTTGTGGCTTAAATTTTAAATAGAAACTAAGCATTTCCTATGTTGATATGTATCTAGGGCATTTTTTAAGTTTTCGAAAAATTTTTGAAGGAGTGTGAATTTCAGCAGAACTTAATGGGTGGAAGACAGTTCAGTATTTAGGGTATGGAGAGGGCTTCGAGTAGGTAATTTATAGTAGTCATTATATGGTCGGTTACAAACTTGTGCAAGGTGTTAGTTTTTTAAATATCTCCTAAAGAAAAGTTTTTCCTGTAGGTGTTTTAAAAATGTTTACTATGTAAAATCACTATTAACAAAAATCTATATTTTATCTATATTTTAAAAATAAAAGATAGCTATCTTAGCCATTCCCTAGTCCTTATTATTAGTAATTCCATTGGACCTATTTTTTCCACTTGTAAGAACTGAATTTAAAAAAAAATTTTCAATCTTTTATTGAAGCATAGTTGTATGTTGACATAGAATATTATATTACTTTCAGGTGCACCACACAGTGATTTAACAATTATGTATGTTGAGAAATGCTCACCACCATAAACACAGTTGCCATCTGTCACTCTAAAAAGTTATTACAATATTATTGACTATATTCCCTGTGTTGTACTTTTCATCCCTGTGATTTATTTATTTTCTAGCTGGAAGTTTGTCTCTTTATCCCTTTTACCTATTTTGCACGTTCCCCCAATTTGGCAACCACCAGTTTGTTATGTGTTTGCGAGTCTGTTTCTGTGTTTTGTTTGTTTTGTTTTTTAGGTTCTATATGCGAGTGAAATCCTATGGTATTTGGTTTTTTTCTGTCTGACTTATTTCACTTAGGATAATATCTTGTAGATCCATCCAAGTTGTTGCAAACAGCAGTATTTCATTCTTCTTTGTGGCTGAATGATACTCCATAGTATACATACACACATCTTCTTTATCCATTCATCTGTCAATGCACATTTAGATTGCTTCCGTATCTTGACTATTGTAAAGAATGCTGCAGTAAACCTAAGGGTGAATATATCTTTTTGAATTAGTGTTTTCATTTTCTTTGCGTAAATACCCAGAAGTGGAATTACTGGATCCTATGGTATTTTTCATTTCTTATAGGACCTCCATACTGTTTTCCTTAGCGACTGCACCAATTTATAGCCCATCAGTAGTTGCACGAGGGTTCTCTTTTCTTCACATCCTCATTGACACTGGTTCTTTCTTTTCTTTTTGATACTAGTCACTCTGCCTGGTGTGAGGTGATACCCGATTGTGGTTTTGATTTGTATTTCCCTGATGGTTAGTGATGTTGAATGTCTTTTCATGAGTCTGTTGGCCATCTGTATATCTTCTTTGGAAAAATGTCTCTTCAGGTTCTCTGCCCACTTTTTAATTGAATTATTTTCTTTTTTTTCCTCCCATTTTGTGCTCTGTTGTATAAGTTCCTCATATATTTTGGATAATGACCCTTTATCGAATATGTCCTTTGCAGATATCTTCTCCCAGTCAGTAGGTTGTCTTTTTGTTTTGTTGTTAGTTTCCTGCACTCTGCAAAAGCTTTTTTAGTTTAATGTAGTCCCAATTGTTTATTTTTGCTTCTGTTATTTTTGTTTGAGGAGACAGAGCCAAGAAAATATTGCTAACACTGATGTCCAAGAGACTACTGTCTATGTTTTCTTTTATAGTTTTAAGGTTTCATGTCTTAACATTTAGGTCTTTAATCCATTTTGAGCTTATTTCTGTGTATGGTGTGAGAAGGTGGTGCAGTTTCATTCTTTTGCACTTAGTTCAGTTTTCCCTGCACCACTTATTGAAGAGGTGGATCTATTTGTTGTTGTTGTTGTTGTTGTTGTTAGTTAGTAATTAGTCATATCTGTACTTTTTTGTGAGAATTAACACATGAGAGTATAAATTTACTTCTTTGGGTAATGCACATTCTGTTTACAGAGACTAATAGTTTTAGTGAATACCTAATCTATCACCAGTTCCTTTTTAGGCCTCTGCAAGCTTCATTTTCCCATACTTCTGTAAATGATAAGGTACATTCTTGAAGCATAATATAGGTCCAATTTCTTCTGCCATGTGTAAATTTTCATTACTTACAAGGTGAATATATTTTGTCTTGTATCAAAAATTGTGGATAGTACATCTTTGTCATTTCAAAATCTCTGGAAAGGATAAGATGACCTAACTGAATTTTTAAAAGTGAAATGAGTAGATATTTCATTGTAGTCCATATTATACCATTTTAAATATTTTTCAGTGACCTTTTCAGATGTGTTTTCCATAAATGTTTATAAAATACTAAATCTTTTTCCCTTCCCCTCTAGCCACTACAAGCTTGCTTGCAGCACTTTACAGTTTTATCTGTAGCATTGTGGCGGTAGCCTTACTGTATGGATTGTGTTACGGGGCTTTAAAGGTGAGTGGTACATTGTAGTATGATTTTGTCTTTAAGGCTATTTTTATTTATGGAGATTGTTTTAAATTGACTAATAATGATTTAAGCCTCCCTCTCCCCATGCTCCCTCAGACCACTTTAGCATTAATTTCCATGATCTTCATGTGTTGGATATTATTCTCATTCTCATTTACTTTGAATTCAAAAGCAGTTTCATAGTTACCCATTATTAAAAGTAAATCTTTTGGGGGCGCCTAGGTGGCTCAGTCATTTGAATATCTGACTTCAGCTCATATCATGATCTCTTGGATCATGAGTTCGAGCCCTGCATCAGACTCACTGCTGTCTGCGCAGAGCCTACTTCAGAGCCTCTGTCCCCCTCTCTCTCTGCCCCTCGCCAGCTCATGCTTTCTCTCTCAAAAATGAATAAACATTTATTAAAAAAAAAAAAAAAGTAAATCCTTTTCCACACGGTAATTATAGGTCAAAATTCGAAACATTATTAGAACTAGGTTGGTCTGGGGTAGAGGTGGGCATGGTAATAACAAAATACAAAATGTAACTACTGTTCATATCAAGATTTCTTAAAATGTGTAGGCACAAGCACGAGGACTGCAATTTAAGATAATTCCAGTAAAAATTTATGCAGCGAGATTTAATGTCATTATTGGTTTAGAAGGATCTGGATGAGCCTTAATTAGCTCCATCAGGGGCACCTGGGTGGCTCAGTCAGTTGCGCATTGGACTCTTGATTTCAGCTCAGGTCATGATCTCATGGTTTGTGAGATCCAGCCCCGCATCAGGTTCAGCATTGACACTGAGGAGCCTACTTGGGATTCTCTCTCTCTCCCTCTCTTTCTGCTGTTGCCTTGCTTGTGTACTCATGCTCTCTCTTTCTCTCTCTCTCAAAATAAATAAAATTAAATGAAGATTATCACCAAGTTGTAAACATAAAAAATTTAAATTTCTTGTAAATAACTCTTAAAAATTTTTTTTTAAAGTTTCTTTATTTTGAGGTGGGGGGAGGGGCAGTGAGGGAGGGGGAGAGAGAGAATCCCAAGCAGGCTCCGCACTGTCAGCACAGAGCCCAATGTGGGGCTCAAATCCACGAGCTGTGAGATCATGACCTGAGCTGAAATCAAGAGTCTGATGCTTAACCGACTGAGCCACCCAGGTGCCCCAGATTTCTTGTACACAACTTGTAACCCATGGCATTATTATTATTTTTTTTTATAATTAATGCAAGATAATCAGAGAATGATAGGGTTGCAAGGACTGAGAAAAGTGCCTCATGGTATCCTTTCTTGCATCATTTATTCATTTGCATTTAGGGAGTATTTACCGTGTGCCCAGTACTGTGCTAAACACCATTTCCTGCTTTTGAGTTGCTTATATGTTAGCTATGATTCATGAGTCAGCCAGCACTTTCAGTAGAGGATGAGGAAGGCTATGAAAACAGAGTGGTACAGGTACAGAAGTTAAGATACTACCTTATTCAATCAAAAGGGATTAAAGATAATTTTCCAAAGACAGACAAATATAAATTAGCTAATAATTTGACAGACAAATAGAAATTTGTTAGTTGAGACAAGGGATGAAGAGCCATGGAGTTGTAAAGAAAGTGTGTTATGTACAGGAAACAGCAAATAATTTGGAATTGCTGGAGGTTTGGGTACATGCAGAAAGATGGCTTCGGTAAGGCTGGAAAGGAAAGCAATGGCTGCATTATGAAATATCTTTTATCCTGAACATTTTGGGGTGGAAATGAAAGGCCATCCGAATATTCAAGGTAAGGTAAAGAAATGATCAGTGTTGCATTTCAGAGAGATTACTTGGTCTCTGGTGTGAAGGAGATTGAAATATAAGCAGGAAGGATCGGAAGTGGGTCAGTTGTATTGCAATCTTGAAATTAAGAGGGACCTAACTAAAATTGGATTTAGTGACTATATTTAGGGACTCTATGGATAATGAGAAAAAAGAAGAGGGTCCAGTATGACTTCTGGGTAGGATCTGGCTTGAACAAATGGTTAGATAGAGATACTTGTGCCTTAAGATTACAAATCTTTGAGTTTAGCAAGGAAGGTGGTTGTTTATGTATGTGGACAGATTTATTTGTTGATATTTATGGGGTATCTAGAGATGCATAGTAGGAAGTGATATGTAGAGAGGTTTGAGGTAATGGTTAAAAGATTTAGAATTCATTAAAGTGTAAATAAAGACTGCTAACCTGGATTGATACAAGGAAATGGATGCAAATAGAACCCTGGGAAATGCCGGTATTTAAGTGATGGATAGAACAGAATCCCACAAAGGAAACTTCAGAGGCAATATTGTCTGAAAAAAAGCTTTTATTGCATTTGGCAGTTAATAGGTGATGGGTGACTTCAATAAAACAGCTTCTTTGGTGTTTTGGCTGAGGAAGCTAGATTAATATAAGCTTGAGTTTGCAAAATATTAAGGATTAAGGTAAGATACTTTTTAAAAGCTTTAAAAAAAATTTTTTTTTTCGAGAGAGAATGCGTACACATGTGAGCTGGGGAGGGGCAAAGAGAGAATCCCAAGCAGGCTTCCTGCTTTCAGCACAGAGGCCAAAGTGAGGCTTGATCCCACAGACTGAGATCAGTGAAGTGAGCTGAAATCAAGAGTTGGATACTCAGCCGACTGAGCTACCCAGGTGCCCTGTAAGATACTCTTTCTAAAATATAGTTGGGAAATTTTTACATAGTGGAGGTTGTTTCCAAGTTTTTATATTTATTTATTTATGTATATTAATGTTTATTTTTGAGGGGAGGGGCAAAGAGAGAAGGAGACACAGAATCCGAAGCAGTCTCCAGGCTCTGAGCTGTCAGCACAGAGCCTGATGCAGGGCTCCAACCCACCGGCTGTGAGATCATGACCTGAGCCAAAGTCGGATGCTTAACTGACTGAGCCACCCAGGCACCCCTCAAGTTTTTATTTTTTAGAAAGATCTAAGACTTGATTACATTTATAAGGGGAGAGGGAAAACCCAGTAGAGAGGGAAATACTTGATGGGGCTAATCCCAGGAAGCAATTAGAGGCAAGGAAATCCAAATGCAAGCTTCTCCCAGGTGTACTGCCTGTAAACCATCCTGGTGTAAAGGTTTTAGATCTGTGCTTTGAGTCCTGTTTTGGAAACTGAGTCGTTTTGGAAACTGACTACAACTGTGAAGTTGCAGTCACAGCAGTGCGATAACTTTTCTAGCCCAGTGCACAAAGGGCTGTTTAACTATAATTATCTAGCAATTAGAAAACTGCAAACCAGAACCTTGTATCCTAAAGGCAGGCAGGAAGATAAATTATTTTCCTTCGTTATTGGATGTGGTGTTTCCATTAGACATTTTACTTTTAGGTGTCACCCATTACAATAAACCTGCAGATTTAAAACAGAGTTTTAGGTGCTAATATGGAATGATTTTCAAGAGAAACCATTTGTTTTTTTTCAAGATTTATTGAAGTATAATTGACAAAATTGTAAGATACTAAAATTGTATGTGATATTTGATACACATACACATTATGAAAGGATTTCTCTCATCAAGTTAATTAATACATTTATCACCTCATATCTTTTTTGTGTGTGAGAGCATTTAAGTTCTACTCCCAGCAAATTTCAATTATATAATACAGTGTTATCAGGTCTAGACCTGTTACACAGTAGAGCCTTAGACCTTATCCTTTTTAAAAAAAGATTTTGTTTATTTTTATTTAGTTTTTTAATTGAGGTATAATTGACATATATCATTATATTAGTTTCCAATGTATATTTGATATTTGTATGTATTGTGAAATGATCACCACAGTTAGTCAAGTTAACATCTTTCAGCACACAGTTACAAAGGTTTTTTTGTTTTTTTTTTTTAATTTTTTTTTTTAACGTTTATTTATTTTTGAGACAGAGAGAGACAGAGCATGAATGGGGGAGGGGCAGAGAGAGAGGGAGACACAGAATCCGAAGCAGGCTCCAGGCTCTGAGCCATCAGCCCAGAGCCCGACGCGGGGCTCGAACTCACGGACCGCGAGATCGTGACCTGAGCTGAAGTCGGACGCTTAACCGACTGAGCCACCCAGGCGCCCCTACAAAGGTTTTTTAATGTATATCCTGATGAGAGCTTTTAAGACCTTCTCTCCTAACAACTTTCAAACACACAATGCTGTGTTATTAAATATAGTTACCACAGGGGTGCCTGGGTGGCTCAGTTGGTTAAGCATCCAACTTCAGCTCAGGTCATAATCTCATGGTTCGTGGGTTTGAGCCCCATGTCGGGCTCTGTGCTGACAGCTCAGAGCCTGGAGCCTGCTTCAGATTCTGTGTCTCCCTCTTTCTCTGCCCCTCCCTCACTCATGCTCTGTCTCTCTCGCTCTCAAAAATAAACATTAAAAAAAATTAAATACAGTCACCATGGTTTATATTACATTTTCATGACTTACCCTATAACTGGAAGTGTTCATACCTTTTTACCTGCACTCATTTCTGGCACCCTCCATCTAGACCTTTATTGAAAGTTTGTACTCTTTTACCAACCTGTCCCTATTTCCCCCACATCCCAATCCCTGGCAGCCACTTTTGTATTATGTTTCTATAAATTCCACTTTCTGGTTAAAAAAAAAAAAAATACACACACACACACACACACACACACATACACACACACACCATGCAGTGTTTGCCTTTGTCTGGCTTATTTCAATTATTATAATGCCATCCACTTTCATCCATGTTGTTGCAAATGAAAAGATTTTCCTCCTTTTTAAGGTTGAATAATATTCCTGAATGTGTGTGATTGATATATATATATCACATTTTCTTGAGTGTGTGTGTTTTCAATAAAAAGGAAGGTAATGTATTTCTTTTAATCAGAAGGAAAGTATATGCCCCATAATGGATGTTTCCTTTGTGCTTTAAAAACACACACAAACACATACAGGTGCCTGGGTGGCTCAGTCAGTTGGTGTCCAGCTTCGGCTCAGGTAATAATCTCACAGTTCACAAGTTTGAGCCCCGCGTTGGGCTCTATCCTGACAGCTTAGAGCCTGGAGCCTGCTTCGGATTCTGTATCTCCCTCTCTTGCTGCCCCTCCCCCGCTTGTGCTCTGTTTCTCAGAAATAAACATTAAAAAATATTAAAACACACACACACACACACCAATGACTTGTATGTATAGACATAGAATAATTATGGAAGAATATACAAGAAATTGACAACAATAGTTGCTTCTAGGCAGTTAGACACATTGGGAGACATCACTGCATGCCTTTAGAAATGGTTTTCCTTTTTATCTATTCATTAATATGGACTTTTACATTATTATTTTCTGATTTCTGCTTCCTTGTGTTACTCTTCCATTTTTCCTTGAACTTTCTAGCTCATTAAAAGCTAAATTTGGGGGTGCCTGGATCAGACGCTCAACTGACTGAGCCACCCAGGCACCCCTAGTTTTAATGTTTAGTAAAGTTTTTCTTGTATATATTTCAAAGAGTCAGGTATTTCTACAAGACTTATCGCTAGGAACAAAAATCTCCTACCTGTTTATCCCTGCCTCAGAGTTACCACTTTCAGTTCTTTGAGCTGATTCTTTTGGTATTTACCTCCCTATGTTTAATTAACTAACTCACACTTCTTATATTTTGTCAAATTTTAGGTATTACCCATGGACTGTGCTTTATGGCCATTGTAGGCTTAACTTAACTTTCACTTCTCACCCCACATCTCTACCTTATGGTCTTCCTCATCTCTCTTGTACACCTCATATGTTTCCCCTATTATCACTGTGCAAATGCTATTCCTACATAACATTTTGTTTTCTCTTTTTCTTTTTTTCCTTAGTATTTATCTCTCTTTCATTCTCAAACTCTTCTATATTGTTTAACTTCCTTCTCAGCAAATCCAGAATCTGGAGGTTCAGTTCCTGGCTCTACCACTTAACAAATTACTTGTATCCTCTAGAAGTGCCTAAGTTTCTCACCTATGAATTGGGGAGCAATAGAACATATCTTCAAGGATGGTAGTGAGAATTGTTTAAGAAATACTTAGCATAGATCTAAGAATGGGGCTTGACACATAATGTTCAATATGATGCTAATGATATTTTGATGTGGCCATTAAAAAAAGGTCTGTATGTTATGATATGTAATAATTTTCAAGACTGTTATTAAATGGGGTGGGGGGAGGCAAGTTGTATAATAAAATACAATTTGGATTTCCACTCCTACCATTCTCCCTTCTTGAATCCCCAGAGAAAGAAGAAGGAATAGAGTGCTGTTTACATCATAGGCCATACTTAAGAACTTCTAACTATTCCTTTTATCAGTATTATCTAATGTCTGCCAATTCCCATGCCAGTAGACTCCAGAGATAATTGCAGTGAGCAGACATGACATGACATATCCACATCCACGTTTGGTTGGCTTTAGAAGCTAGCCTTTGCATTATTTATTATGGGGAATATGGAGTTCATTATTCAAGAGCACTGAATGCCTACTCAACTTCCTGGAAGATATAATGGCATATTATGAGCAAAGGTATCAGGACAAAAGCACACCAGTGCGAATATTCTTCTGTACCTAATGTGTTGTACCATCTGTTGCCTTTTCCCTGATTTATTATTATATATAATCAAACATGTGGTGTACCAAGTTACTTGGTATTTCTAAAGGGAGAACATAGCTTACCATAAGCTTAATACCACTTAAAATATGAAAGAATTGGACAGCAGGACATATCAGAAGCAAATGTATTATTCCTATCTGAAGGTGATCTAGTTAGCTAGATTCTAGCTCATTAAAAAATAATAAATCTAAATTTATGTGGAATAAAATGCAATTAATAATATAGCTGACAAGTTTCTGTTGAATTTAATTATCTTCCTCCAAAATACTGACAGAAAAGGACTGTATGATAGATGATAAGTGAGAAGCAGATTTTTCTGTGAAACTTTTTTTTTTCCCCCAACAGGATTCTTGGGATGGCCAGCATATTCCAGTACTTTTCTCCATTTTTTGTGGTTTATTAGTGGCAATATCCTATCATCTCAGTCGACAAAGCAGTGATCCCTCTGTACTTTTGTAAGTAAAATCAATTGTTACCGAATTAAAGAAATAGAAGTTCACATTTCTTTCAAGTTTAACTTTCCCACTGCCTTGTCAAAGTACCGTTCACTTAATCTATATTAAGTTTCAAATATATTAACTTTGGAACATTCTAGCCAATTTGGCTGAGAATATTTGTTAGCGTTTTCTTTCCTAAAAAGTATTAAAACTATATTTTAATAAAAATTCTCATTGTATGCTTATTTATAACATCTTAAATTTTTTAGGCATTTTCATTTGCTAATGACTAAATATACTTGAAACACTTCATTTTTTATCATAAGTTTCATTTGCCTTTAAGTACTGGTTTTCAAGTTATGAATGTATTTCTTACTATTTTTTCATTTTTTAAAATTTCAAGCTCTTTGGTGCAATCTAAGATTTTTCCAAAAACAGAAGAGAAAAATCCAGAAGATCCTCTGTCTGAAGTAAAAGATCCACTGCCTGAAAAACTTAGAAATTCTGTTGTAAGTCTTAACTTTTTACAATCACCTGAAATATGTAAAGTTTAGACAGTTCATCATGTTGTCTCATGAAGGCCTTTTGTAACTGGGAGAAAATGTTTGTATAGTTGTATGTTGTTGATTACCTTTATGTCAGATTTTAACCTGTTAATGAAATGCTCATTCCTCCAAGTTTGTTTCTATGTAATTAAAACAGTGTGCTAAGCATTCATTTTCAGATTAGGTGAAATGAAGTAATTTCATTGTTTATAGAATTCTTAATCCTATTCAGGTTAAACTGGGATTTGAAAGATGAGTATTAACATAAATCAGATTTTGTGTTGTTCTTGTTGTTAAAAACTATGTCCTTGTAAATCATCTGCTAGTCATTTAGTGTATTTTCTTTCTCAAGAGCAACCTGAAAAGTGTGTCTGTCTGTGTGTGTGTGTGTGTGTGTGTGTGTGTGTGTGTGTGTGTTTATTTTTCAGATTGAAGGGGAGAGCAATTATCTGTACTAATGAAATATATTTAAGAAAATATGGTAATTTAAAAATTTTCTAATTTAGTGAATTTATGTATTAGTAATTATCAGCTTTATGGAGATAGCATAAAACATTCTTTTTCTGTTATTTTAGATTATTTCCATTTGTGAAAAACTGTATTTATATCAGTCATGAGTTATACTACTTACCTTTACTGAACTTGAGCTGTTAACACATTCTTCAGAAAACTTTAGAAGTACAAAACTGCCTCACAATAGAATTCAGTTTTTTCTGGCTTTAGTTTCCATGTTGTCAAAGGACATTTCATGTTAAATATAGTAGGATATTTCTGAATCTCTGACAGGTGTGAGGTGGTATCTCATTGTGGTTTTGATTTGTATTTCCCTGATGATGAGTGATGTTAAGCATTTTTTCATGTGTCGGTTAGCCATCTGGATGTCTTCCTTGGAGAAGTGTCTATTCATGTCTTTTGCCCATTTCTTCACTGGATTATTTGTTTTTTGGGTGTTGAGTTTGATAAGTTCTTTATAGATTTTGGATCCTAACCCTTTATCTGATATGTTGTTTGCAAATATCTTCTCCCATTCTGTTGGTTGCCTTTTAGTTTTGCTGATTGCTTCCTTTGCTGTGCAGAAGCTTTGTTTTTTTGATGAGGTCCCAATAGTTCATTTTTGCATTTGTTTCCCTTGCCTCTGAAGACATGTTGAGTGAGAAGTTGCTGCGGCCAAGATCAAAGAGGTTTTTGCCCGCTTTCTCCTCGAGGATTTTGATGGCTTCCTGTCTTACGTTTAGGTCTTTCATCCATTTTGAGTTTATTTTTGTGTATGGTGTAAGAAAGTGGTCCAGGTTCATTTTTCTGCATGTCAGTGTCCCGTTTTCCCAGCACCACTTGCTGAAGAGGCTGTCTTTATTCCATTGGATATTCTTTCCTGCTTTGTCAAAGACTAGTTGGCCATACACTTGTGGGTCCATTTCTGGGTTCTCTGTTCTGTTCCATTGATCTGAGTGTGTCTGTTTTTGTGCCAGTACCATACTGTTTTGATGATTACAGCTTTTGTAGTACAGCTTAAAGTCCAGGATTGTGATGCCTCCTGCTTTGGTTTTCTTTTTCAAGATTGCTTTAGCTATTCAGGGTCTTTTCTGGTTCCATACAAATTTTAGGATTATTTGTCCTAGCTCTGTGAAGAATGCTGTTGTTATTTTGATAGGTATTGTATTGAATATGTAGATTGCTTTGAGTAGTATTGACATTTTAACACTGTTTGTTCTTCTTATACTGGTGCATGGAATATTTTTCCCTTTTTTTTTTTTTTATATGTCTTCAATTTCTTTCATAAGCTTTCTATAGTTTGCAGTGTATAGGTTTTTTACCTCTTTGTTTAGATTTATTCCTAGGTATTTTATGGTTTTTGGTGCAATTGTAAATGGGATTGATTCCTTGATTTCACTTCCTCTTCATTGTTGGTGTATAGGAATGCAACCGATTTCTGTGTATTGATTTTATACCCTGCAACTTTGCTGAATTCATGAATCAGTTCTAGCAGTTTTTTTGGTGGAATCTTTTGGGTTTTCCATATAGAGTATCATGTCATGTGCAAAGAGTGAAAGTTTGACCTCCTCCTGGCCGATTTGGGTGCCTTTTATTTCTTGTGTTGTTCGATTGCAGCGGCTAAGACTTCCAATTGTTGAATAACACTGTTGAATAACAGTGGCAAGAGTGGACATCCCTGTCTTGCTCCTGACCTTAGGGGGAAAGCTCTCAGTTTTCCCCCATTGAGGATGATATTAGCATTGGGTCTTTCATATATGGCTTTTATCATCTTGAGGTGTGGTCCTTCTATCCCTACTTTCTTGAGGGTTTTTAATAAGAAAGGATGCTGTATTTTGTCCAATGCTTTCTCTGCATCTATGGAGAAGATCATATAGTTCTTGTCCTTTCTTTTATTGATGTGATGTATCACATCGATTATTTTGTGGATATTGAACCAGCCCTGCATCCCAGGTATAAATCCCACTTGGTCGTGGTGAGTAATTTTTTTAATGTATTGTTGGATCCGATTGGCTAATATCTTGTTGAGGATTTTTGCATCCATGTTCATCAGGGAAATTGGTCTATAATTCTCCTTTTTAGTGTGGTCTCTGTCTGGTTTTGGAATCAAGGTAATGCTGGCTTCATAGAAAGAGTTTGGAAGTTTTCCTTCCATGTGTGGAACTAGCTTAATTTCCTTGGTATTGCAGTATTAAACCAAGATATCAGGAAATTGAAGAAAAGACTTATAGCCAATTGTTATGTATAAGAGCTATCTAGAAGAATAGGGTCAATGAAAAATTATTTCTTATATTTTGCCAGTTGGGAATAAAAAATACATATTTTTAAAATTTTATGTAATTGTTGGCTAATTCTGTTTTCTTCCACAGAGTGAGCGTTTACAATCTGACCTAGTAGTATGCATTGTAATTGGTGTGCTATATTTTGCTATTCATGTAAGCACGGTGTTCACAGTGTTGCAGGTAAGGAATCATTTTGATCTTTTGATTGGGGGAAAATAATTTTGTTTAGGCTAATTTTTTGATTATAATATTTGTCCATAATGCTGAAATATATGATGTTTTGTTTGGTTTTAATAACAAATATTTATTTTCTCATGGTTTCTCTGAGTCGTGAATCTGATTATAATTGTAGCTCAGCTAGATGGTCCTAGTTCAGGATATGTTATGATGCTGTAGTCATTTGGGGCTGCCATCAACTGAGGCTGTTAGTAGACTTATTTCTTTACTGATCGTTGGCCAGAGATCTAAGGTCCTTTCCATGTGCCCTTACCATTAGCTGCTTGAGTATCCACACAGAAGGGCAGCTGGTTTTCCCCAGAGCCAGTGATCCTAGAGAGAGAAAGCCCAAGACATCATATAGTAATTGATGTCGGATGTGACATACCACCACTTTTCTCTGTATCGGTGGATCGTATGGGGCAACGCTGGTACAAGTTTCAGAAAAACTACATAATAAAACAATGTAAAATGTTGACAGATTTTAGTTCTTACCTTCTCAAATTGACTTTGCTATTTTCTATTAATAAGTAGAAATTGGACTGACACATTAGGAGTTCTATGGTTCTCAAAATCACTTTTAATTTTCTCAATTTTATTCTTCTTTTAGCCTGCTCTCAAGTATGTGTTATATGCATTGGTCGGCTTTGTAGGTTTTGTAACCCATTATGTGCTGCCTCAAGTTAGAAAACAGCTACCATGGCACTGTTTTTCTCACCCTCTGCTGAAGACAGTGGAGTATAATCAATACGAAGTTCGGAGTAAGTATTTCATTAATACTCCTCTGTTTAATATTGTGGGTTTTTGTTTTTTTTTTTTTAACACTTTAACGGAGACCATTAAATAAGTATCATTAAGTAACACTGTGGCTTGTGTTTATTATACTTATATTTGAAGCTGTGATGAGTCAAACCTTTTTCAGGATGCTTTAATTTCAGTTGAAGGATAAATGTCAATGCTACCATCCCGGCTTCCACAGAACAAAATTTACTTCCTCTCTGTATTGTTCTTCATAGACCTCTCATTGACAAATCCTTCTGTGCATGTTTGTGGCTTCTCTTTCCAGTCCTTACCCTTTCCTTACATCTTTTCTATGTACAGGCAACCCAGTCCTCCTTAAGATTTCTATTTGAAATATTTTTAGCTCAAAGCATAGGGGGAATAGAGAGAATTTTGTTCCTCTTTCCACCAGAGACACTATGTCCTACCAGAGAAAGGTAGGAAAGAGTTGATGAGATGAAAAGAAATTTAAAACATTTGTAATTGTTCTTACTTGCTCAGATTTTGGGGTAAAGCATAGAATGACTCAGAAAGAGGTAGAAGGCCAGTCCACTTTAAATCCTGACTTGTCTTTCCTATTGTAAGTATTTGGTCTTTCTTCATTGGCCCCATGACTTGCAATATCCCATACTTGCTCGTTTTAGGGAAATAATAAAAGTTCATAACTATGTCATCATTCATTATATCAATGATTAAACAAACCAGTGGTTTTTCCTCAAACCTTTTTTTCAGTTAATGAATTACTGTAAAGAGTAAATTCTTCAATTGTTTGAAGATAAATTAACTTGTTTAGAGAGCTCTGAAGCCTTTGGAAGTTTTCTATTACAAACTTAACTTTGCATTTTCAAAGCAAATTTCTCGGGCCTTTTAGTAGAATTGCTTAGAGCATCATGGGACTGAAACCTTGGTCACCAGTTTGATCCTGAAGAGATAATGAAACATTAACCTGTAGGTTGCAGTAATGGCATTGTGCATACTTCTTATGTGTTCTTTTAATAAGGGACAATGACATGGGGCACCTGGGTGGCTCAGTCGGTTGAGTGTCTGACTCTTAATTTCGGTTCAGGATGCTTTAATTTCAGTTTTTTTAGTTTTTTTTTGATTGATGGGCTTAAACCCCGCGTCAGGCTCTGTGCTGACGGTGCGGGGCCTGCTTGGGATTCTCTCTCTCCCTCTCCCTCTGTGTGTGTGTGTGTGTCTGTCTGTCTGTCTCTCTCTCTCTCTCTCTCTCTCTCTCCCCCTCCCCCTTCCTTTCCCTTCCTCCTTCCTTGTCCCTCCTCTCTCTCTCTCAAAATAAATAAACAAAAATTTAAAAAATTAAGAGAAAATGACATAAAGCTGTATGACAATCTGTACTGGTTCTTTCATACAGTCAGGAAAAGAACTTAGTAGAATGATGTATTATTTTCATAGTGAACTGTTAGTATTGCTTTCATATACAAAAAATAGCAAGTGTATCCAATTTGTTTTGAAGAGCAGTTTTCCTTACAGTAAGTCATTGATCATAATTATTTCTTTTTTGATCTTAACAAAATATTTAGTCTAAAGTTTTATAAATTTTGAATCAGTATAACATGTTTGACTTATTGAAAGCACTAGGTATTAGCAAAGTTTATTTCTTTTCACTTCTATTGACTTTAGCAATGGAAAGAAAAAGATTATTCATTAGAGCATTTCCTGAAGCCAGCTATGTTTTCAGATAGCTACAGAACCTTATTTTAAATCTTTCAGTTTATCCTAGATACTTTCCCCAATGAAATAAGGTGAAAGTATTATAAAAAACATTACTGACAGTGCAAAGACTTCTATGAAGTGTGTGAATCTAAAACATATCATACTTTCATATATGTTCTGAGATGTACATAAGATACACATACATATGCCCGTACACACACATGTACCTTAAGATTTTAAAAACAGATAATTTTAATAGGTCATTTATTTCTTTTTCGGAAAAAGGGCAGTCTCATAATCTTACTAACTTTTCTCCAGAAGTTATAGGCATAAATGAGAAAAAGTTATGGTTAAAAACTGAGGTTTCAAGAATTAAAATTTATTTAAAAAAAAATTTTTTTTTTAATGTTTATTTATTTTTGAGACAGAGAGACACAGCATGAGCAGGGAAGGGGCAGAGAGAGAGGGAGACACAGAATGTGAAGCAGGCTCCAGGCTCTGAGCTGTCAGCACAGAGCCCGACGCGGGGCTCGAACCCACGAACTGTGAGATCATGACATGAGCCGAAGTCGGACGCTTAACCGACTGAGCCACCCAGGCGCCCCAAGAATTAAAATTTAGAAGGAAATTCGTCTAAAAATGTTTTAAGTTTATTTAGAGAGGGAGAATGAGCAGGGGAGGGGCTAAGAGAAAGGGAATTCATATCATTCCAAGCAGGCTATCTGATGACAGTGCAGATCCCAATGCAGGGCTCAAACTCACAAAGAGATCATGACCTGAGCTGAGATCAGAGCCACCTAGCGCCCCTCATCTAAATTTAAGTCACATCTAAGTTGCAAAACTGAACGTGTATCAGAATTCATAGAAGTTGGCAAGTGATTGAAATACTGGATTTCTTACATTATTTATTTATAGCCGAGACAAATTTGTGCTGTAAGATTTTCCTTTCACGTCACTTTGCCAAACTATCGGCATACCTGGAAGATATTGCTGGTTTGGTTGTGGACCACTGCAATAAAGTGAATATCACAATATAAAGCAAGACAAGTCAATTTTTTGGTGTCCCAATGCATATAAAAGCTATGTTTACCCTGTAGTCTAATAAGTGTGCCAAGAGCATTCTGTCTAAAAAGACAGTGCACATACCTTTTTAAAAAAATTCTCTTGCCAAAAAATGGTGACCGTCATCTGAGCTTCCAGCGAGTTGTAATCCTTTTGCTAGTGGAGGCCCTCACCTCAGTGTTGATGGCTGCTGACTGATCAGGATGGTGGTTGCCAAAGGTTGGGGTGGCTGTGGCAATTTCTTAGAATAAGACAGCAGTGATGTCTGCTACATCAGTTGACTCCTTTTACGAGTGATTTCTCTGTAGCATGCTATTTGATATCATTTTACCCACAGTGTAAGTAACTTCCTTCAAAATTGGAGTCGTTCTCCAAAATCCTACACTGCTTTATCAACTATGTTTACGTAATATTCTAAACCCTTTGTTGTCATTTCAACAGTCTTCACAGCATCTTTACCAGGAGTAGATTCCATCTCATGAAACCACTTTCTTTGTTCATCCGTGGGAAGCAGCTCCTCATCCATTCAAGTTTTATCCTGAGACTGCAGCAGTTCAGTCCCATTTTCAGGCTCCACTGCTAATTCTAGGTCTCTTGCTATTTCTACCACATCTTCGGTGACTTTCTCCACTGCAGTCTTGAATCCTCAGGGTCATCCATGAGTGTTGGAATCAACTTCCAAACTTCTGTTAATATTGATATTTTGACCTCTTTCCACGAATTGCAAGTGTCCTTAATGGCATCTAGAATAGTGAATTCTTTCTGAAGGTTTTTCGGTTTGCTTTGCCCAGATCCATCAGAGGAATCAATGTCTATGGCAGCTATAGCCTTATAAAATGTATTTCTTAAATAAGACTTGAAAGTCAAAATTATTCCTTGAATCCCCATGGGCTACAGAATAGATGTTGTTTGCAGACACTGTCAATGAGCAGTAGTATTTTTTTTTTAATTTTTTTAATTTATTTTTTTTGAGAGAGAGACAGCAAGCTGGGAAGGGGCAGAGAGAGAGAGACAGAGACAGAATCCGAAGCAGGCTCCAGGCTCCAAGCTATCAGTACAGAGCCTGACATGGGGCTCGAACTCACGAACTGTGAGATCATAACCTGAGCCTAAGTTGGACACTTAACTGACTGAGCTGCCCAGGTGTACCCCAACGAGCAGTACTATTTTTGAAAGGAATCTCTTTTTCTGAGCAGTAGGCCTCAACATTGGACTTAAAATATTCAGTAGACTATGTCATGAATAAATGTGTCATCCAGGCTTTGTTGTTTCACTTGGAGAGCACAGGTAGAGTAGATTTAGCATCATTCTGAAGGGCCCTAGGATTTTCACAATGGTCAGTGAGCATTGGTGTCAACTTAGAGTCATCAGCTGTGTTAGCCCCTAACAAGAGAGTTTTGAGGCTTTGTAGCCAGGCATTGACTTCTCTCTAGCTATGAAATTCCTAGATGGCATCTTCTTCCAATAAAAGGCTATTTCATCCACATTGAAAATCTGTTGGTTAGTGGAGCCACCTTCATGAATCATCTTAGCTGGATCTTCTGGAGAACTTGCTGCAGCTTCTACATATGCACTTGCTGTCTCGCCTTGCACTTTCATGTTGTGGAGATGGCTTCTTTCCTTAAACTTCCTGAACCGACCTCTGCTGGCTTCAGACTTTTCTTCTGCAGCTTCCTCACCTCTCAGCCTTCCCAGAATTGCAGAGCATTAGGACCTTGCTCTGGATTAAGTTTTGGCTTAAGGGAATGCTGTGGCTAGTTTGATCTTCTATGCAGACCACGCAGACTTTCTCCATGTCAGCAATAAGGCTGTACTTTCTTATTATTCGTACGTTCACTGGAGCAGCGCTTTTAATTTGCTCCAAGAACTTTTCCTTTGCAGTCACAACTTGGCTAATGCTTGGCACAAGAGGCCTAGCTTTTGGCCTGTCTTGGCTTTCAACACGCCTTCCTCATGAAACTTAATAATTTCTAGCCTGTGGTTTAAAATGAGAGATGTGTGATTCTTCCTTTCACTTGAACATTTAAAGAGCATTGTAGAGTTATTGGCCTAATTTTAATCGTGAGGAATAGAGAGGCCCGAAAGGAGGGAGAGAGGTGGGGGAACAGTGGATCAGTGGAGCAGTCAGAGCACACACATTTATTGGTTACGTTTGCCATCTTACATTGGTCCAGTTTTTGTTATCCCCAAATACAACAATAGCATCAAAGGTCACTGATCATAGATCACTGTAACAAATACAATTATAATGAAAAAGTTTTAAATATTGCAAGAATTACCAAAATGTGACAGATGCTGTTGGAAAAGGGTGCTGATAGACGTGCTCAGTGCAGAGTTGCCACAGACCTTCAATTTGTAAACAAAGAAAAAAACCAAGAAGAACCCCAGTATCTGCCAAGTGCTGTAAAGTAAAGCTCAATAAAATGAGGTATGCCTGTATTTTGTACACTAGATGATGTGATCTTCTTACATTGCCTTGTTAGATGCAGCCACTATGATGTGGTTTGAGAAACTTCATGTGTGGCTTCTTTTTGTGGAGAAGAATATCATCTACCCATTGATTGTTCTTAATGAACTTAGTAGCAGTGCAGAAACCATTGCTAGTCCAAAAAAACTGGATACAGAGTAAGTACAGTACTCCTCTCATCTATGTTTAACCACTAGCGGCTGTCATAGGCAGTGTCTTCAGACATTGATCAAGTAACAAATAATTGAGTGTCTCATTAGTGCAGTGCACTGTAAGATAAAAAAGTGAGGTGAAATTCCTGAACATCTGTTCCTGCTCTTGTATATCACTACTCTAGACATCTTATTGTCAACTAATATTTTATGAGAGAACATTTATTGAATAAGGTTCATTTCTGTCATTAGATGGTCAATTAGAGAGATGTCTGTTTTTGTGTACTGTGTAAACCAGACTGTGTAGGTGGTCACTCGCCTATACGGTCATCGTATAGGCCTACACACTAGACTAGGTACGTGTTGTTGGGTAGGCGTTAATACGTGTTTTTTATGTGCTAAATGCTATTACTATTAAAGCAATACAAATATTAAGAAGCTGGAGAACCATATATTAGAAATGCAATGCTGTTATTTATTTTTTTAAGTGTGCTTATTTATATAAAGGAATAAGAATCATAATACATATTGTTAAAAGGGAATGTAAGAGTTTATTTTAGGATGTGATTTGCTTGGTGTATAAATCATTTTTAGAAGTTCACTTTGGATGTAAATGTATCGTAAGCATAGTAAATGAAATAGTGATTTTTCTGAAGTTAGTAGATTTTCTGAAGTTTTCAGCCATTGATTGATGAGTTGTGCTTTCTTTAACTTATAGATTAGGTGCTTTAATGATCACCATTGCTGGTCTGAAGTTGCTACGATCCTCTTTCAGCAGCCCTACATATCAGTATGTCACAGTCCTCTTCACTGTGCTCTTTTTCAAAATCGACTATGAAGCGTTTTCAGAGACCATGTTGTTGGATCTCTTCTTCATGTCTATACTCTTCAACAAGGTAATTTGTCACTGAAAGGAATATCCCTATCGGTAAAAAGTAGCTCCCTAAGTAATATAGCATTTAGTGAGGATTCTGCTTGCATTCCATTTGCTTCACTGTCTTTTAAGTAATATCTTTCTTCAATCAACCAGTCATTTAGAAACATAGTAGAATCCCTAACCAATGTTACTCACTATGATCCATAAAAGACGTGTTTCTTGCTATATAGCTAGGAAGATAAGATTAAGTTATATAGAAAATTTAGAGAAACACCACTAGCTGTGTATTTTTAAGTCCATAGGATCTTCCAAAAGTGGATGTGGTTTTGAATAATCCTAGAAATAGATGGGGTAATAATTGCACTGGGCTGTGGGCTGCTAGATAGATGGAGGGAGGAAATAACCTGATAGCTGAATGAAGATGGTAAATACTGAAGGCAGTGAGGCCGTGTGGGAGGAATCAGAAATTAGTTTCATGGTGACATTTGCAGAATACTCTGAAAATTACAAAATGCTTCTGAGATTTATTATCCACCCATAAGAGAGGTACTTTTAGTCCTTTTACAAATGAGATGACAAAATCTGGGTCTTCTGCCTCCCATTCCAAGAATCTTTTTGCTGAACCATACTACTACCTTTCTCAATGAAATAAGTTGTGCAATCAGATTATTTATAAATTAAATAGAGTTTAGATTTCATGTTAACGCTGACCACATACAAAGGACTTTGACATATATTATCCCATTTGATAGGTAACAGAGAGCTGAAGCATATGAGCAGCTACAAAACACAATGAAAGCCCAATTTTAGGCAAGTTAGCCTGGTCAGCTACATTGGGATGACTTGGGGAAGAGAGAACCCAAAGGTATGGAGAACAGTTTAAGAGACTGTGACAGTAATTGAGATGTGATAGAGGTCTAACCTAGGATGGGAATAGTACAAGTGGAAAACGTTAATCTGAACAGGTTTTAGTGATAGTCCATTTCAAAATATTGTGCTAAATGTTGTACTAAGTAGCTTCTAGAATATTGCAGTATTATGTTTGCTCGGTCACTAATTTGTATGCATTTTTATCATTTATTTCCTCTTCTAGTGAGCATGGGTAACCAAAGGAGGAAGCCAGAAAGTTAATCAAAGAATTGTTTGTATAAAGAAGCATGTGGTTTCTCACAAATTTAAATATTTAGACTGGAAATTGTAGGGCATCTTAGTATACTGTTGGGGGAAAAAGTGAAAGTTGCAATAAAATAGAAACAGTCTTTGAAATAGTCTTAACTTGAATTAGTTTGGATTTTCTTAATACTTTCATTTGTTAAGCAAATTGTTCTTGAGAGCATACAGTGTTCCACAGCTGTTCTAGATGCTGAGGCTACATCAGTGAACAAAATAGAGAAAGCTCTGCCCTTAAGGGGTTTGCATTAGTAAGGTTAGGTGATAGAATTTAACAATGATAGTAAGCAAGTAATTTTTAAGAGATTTCTAGATATAGTTTTTAAGATATCATTGTAAGATGCACCATCAATTTAATAATCTTACAAGAAAAAAATTACTATGAATGTATACAGAAATTTTTATCCACTACCCACTTATCCATGTAATTGCGTATCATTTTTTCCTCAGTGTTACAGTCAAAATTTGAGTTCAGTCTGTTTCATATTTAGAATCTGAAGTTTTCTGAATCACTGCTTTTAGACCATGAATAATGGCATCTTGATAATACACACACTGCTTTTACTTCCTGACATCCTGATCACGTTAGTATCAAGGATTACCGGCATAAATTTGAGTCACGGAGAAGAATGCAGGAGTTCATCTGCTTTTTCCAATTGGTTGAAGTTGAGGTTTCTTTTTTTTTAATTGGGAGTTAAACAGGTTCATTTGCAAATTAACTGAAATCGTTCAGTTAATTGAGGTGCTTGATGCCTGAATCATGGCACCAAGTTAGTCTGAACCTCTTGTTTTTAAGATTCTGTGTCTGTTTTGTGAATTGGACCTTGCATTGCCTGCCATGCAGAGGCAATTTTGGACAAACACAGTAATTCTATTTCAGTGTTGAAGACGTGTTCAACAACAAAACAAATACTAATTTACATAAATTTAAAACGTGTGTTGTGTTTCCATTGACCATACCAATTGAGGTTATGATCAGATGCCTAATATGCACTACTAAATCCTTAGGCGAATAGGCAGTGACAACTGTATTACAACTTTATTTCCTGCCTGGCTGGTTTCAAATTTCTTCTGACATTGCATTTAAAACATACTCTGTTTCCAAAGCACTACAATTTGAGGAGAATGTGTCTTAGGGATAAAAATATGTATGAATTACTTAAGCTTTGCAAACATCTAAATGTCCTACCTTTTTTTTAATTCTGCTTGTAGTAGTAGTAATATAGCCAATAGAGGGCATAGAATTTTTTTTAACAGATGAAACACAAATCCATAAATCAGCCAGCTGTCTTTACTTAAGTATATATTCAGTGTTTTGGCAGTTGATTTATCTTTTCCTTTTATGCAAATGGCAGATATTTTCAGTGCCATTTTCTTATAGGAAAAAAATACATTTTAAAGGTCTTTCATTTTCTAATTCAAATATCTGATAAGTTTTTTACTGATTGTTTTTCTTTTCCTCCTACAGCTTTGGGAACTCCTTTATAAATTGCAGTTTGTGTACACTTACATTGCCCCATGGCAAATTACATGGGGTTCTGCTTTCCATGCTTTTGCTCAGCCCTTTGCAGTACCCCGTATCCTTCCAATAAAAGTTGTATAAGAAAGGGCGGTCATATCCTTATTGTGAATGTTGGTTTATAGACATTTAAATTACTAGGTGATAAATTATCAAATATTCTCAGTGCTTTGGGTGCACCCACAGATCATCTGAACATGAGGACAGTATTAAAGTTTTATAATTAATGCTGATTTAAAATTTTATGTTTACAGATATGAGTACTTTTAATAAATACAAGATGTTTAGAAATATTTTTTAAATACTTATTTGAGAGAGAGAGAGAGTTAGAAAGATAAAATATATCCCAAGCAGGCTCCGCATTGTCAGTACAAAGCCTCATGCGGGACTTGAACCCACAAACCGTGAGATCATTACCTGAACCAAAACTAACAGCAGACGCTTAACTGACTGAGCCACCCAGGCACCCCTAGATATATTTCTAAATGAAGATTACAAACATTTTTCATAATCATGATTGTAATTTAACTATGTCTAAAATTTTCTAATCTCATCATTTCTTAAAAGTACTTTCTAAATAAAAGTAAAGGTTAGTGACTACGTGGATAGAAATACAGATTTTTTGTTTGTGTAAATTTTAGTTTTATCTTGTGGAAAATTAAAGCCAGCATCTTTATCCCAGGGTAATATATGGACTTTTCCCAAATACGTATTAGCAGATGTTTATTTGATTCCCTTCAAAGCATCATGCCAGGCTGTACTATCCTGGCTTGTCTTCCTACTTGTACCCCCTTATATTGTCCAGTGACACCCTCTTCTGTATTCCTGTGACAAACTTGACATTGTTTTCATTGCGGTAATGGCAATGTGTTTGTAAGATGTATTTGTGTGTGTGTGAGTGCTCACTCAAATGAATGTTAAAGTCCTTAACCAGCTTTTTATAGATTCAGCCATGTTGTTTGTTCAGGCTGCTGTATCAGCCTTTTTTTCTACTCCACTAAATCCCTTTCTAGGAAGTGCAATATTCATCACTTCGTATGTTCGACCTGTCAAATTCTGGGAGAGAGACTATAAGTGAGTACAATAAAGCATTTGAAAGCCAATTTTATCTATTTTTTACTAGGAAAAACTATCAACAGCATTATCATAAATGTTTCCTGGTTAATAATTTTTGTGTTGAAATATGTTGCTAAAACTTTATAAATACTCTTGAAGTTTCAAAATCACATAAAATTAGAAGAGTCAGAGTAACTGTTCTATATTTTCTCTGCCATTTTTCTTGAGATTTTTTTAAAAACCTAGTTCTTGGTGAACATATTCCTTTTTCTGTCTTTTTTCTTTTAATGCTATTTCTTAGAGTTCCACATTAATACAGCTCTGACACTTTATGCTCTACAATGTTATGTCATTATAGCAGTCATAACTAGTTATCTCATAGTTTCCTGAGAAATATCTATTTGTAGAGCTAAATTTTCTATAGATTACATCTGGTTTCTCATGAGCAGAACTTTTTAATGACCATCTCTGTGCATAAAGTATTTTCTCCATTTAGATTTAGTTTCTTTGGCTAGCTGTTTCATCTGATGCCTGCTAACTATCCTTATGTGTAATCTCTCTAAACTTACTTTCTTTCTTTCTTTCTTCTTTCTTCTTTCTTTCTTCTTTCTTTCTTTCTTTCTTTCCTTCCTTCCTTCCTTCCTTCCTTCCTTCTTTCCTTCTTTCCTTCCTTCCTTCCTTCCTTCCTTCCTTCCTTCCTTCCTTCCTTCCTTCCTTCCTTCCTTCTTTCCTTTTGGAAAGATTATCCAAAAGGGGAATTACTGAGTCACGGAACCCAAACATTTTAAAGGCGTTTAACATGTATTGACATTGATTCAAAAAGAGCTTATACTAATTTGTAATTCTATGGGCCATCTCCATGACTGCCTCTTTTCTCTCTACACTTTCACACATCAGTGCACCTAATAGGTGAAAATAGTGGTCTCACCTTTTAAACAGTGGAATAGCTTGTGGATTGGAAGCTTTTGCTCTGGTCTTTTATCTAAAACCACACTTGGTGTTTCTCTTTTTGATGAATTTTTGTGTTACTAATGTTCTCAGGCAATTTAATTTTGGTCCAAAATACTGTCTGTGGCAGCAGTTTTGGTCTCAGAACCCCTTTACTCTCTTCACGGTTATTGAAATGTCAGAAGTTTTTGTTGACACAGGATTTATCTACAGATACTTACTGTGTTAGAAATCAAAACTCAGAAAAATTCAAATGTTTATTAATTAGTTTAACAATAGCAACAATAAACCCATTATGTGTTAATATAAATAACAGTTTTTAATGAAAATTACTGTAATTTCTATACCAGCAAAAAAATCAGTGAGAAGAGTGTCACTGTTTTTGTAGTTTTATAAATCTCTTTAATGTCTGGCTCAGTAAAAGACAGCTGGATTCTCATAACTGCTTCTGCAACCAATCTGTTGTTGCAATATGTTGTTTTGGTTGAATTATATGGAGAAAATCTGGCCTCGCACAGACACATAGCTGGAAAAGAAAGAAGTATTTTAATAGCCTTTTTAAACAATTGTGGATATTTCTCTTTGATCTTTCACTAGAAGTCGACACATGGTAGTTTCCTAAAGATTAGTTGCAATATGGAATCTTAAAACCATATCTGTTGTTGGGGAAGAAGAATTTCCTCTACCCTTCAAGATCCTTCTAGCTCAACTAAGAATCAAATTGACATGAGACAGATGAACAGGAGAAAATCAAATTTAATAGTGTGCATATGTGGAATCCACACAGATGTGGAAATTCCAGAGACATGTAGCGTGATACTTACATGAGCTAAGGAGAGAGGTAAGGGTCTTAGGATACAAAGGGGAGAAGATCATTAATAAGAAGGTGAAAGGAGGTGTAAGGAATGTGTTTGTTGGTAAGCTATCAAACTCATTATAGTAAATATACATTTTCCCAAATTCTGATTTTTGCTGAAAAACTTGAATTTTGTTATTGGCAACAGGACAGACTCACTTTCTTCATTTTTGAGAAATGTCTCTCAAGTATGCAAGTCTGAATAATCACAATAAAAGTGATGTTCCATGAAAAAAAAAAAGTACCAAGTGCAGCTTGCAATTCAAACAGTGGCATAAATGCAATCCCTTGAGACAACCATCACACAATATGAAAAAGACCTATACTGAGGAGGTGTGATTTAATAAAACTAATTTTTTTATTGCTTCATTAAAGACATTTTCAATTGAAATGTGAATTTTTGGTTTATTGGTTTTTCTTGTGCATGTGTGGCAGTAAAAAATACAGTTTGATACTAATGCTTTGATTCAAGTTGAAGTGCTGGTAGTCATACCCACCGTTACTTTTGCACCATCAATGCACTTGTCGACTGGTGAAAAAAGTCAGTAACAGCTCAAGATTGTTATGAAAATCATTTTCATCTGGAAAACTGCCTGAAAGGGTCTTGAGGCCCCTGCTTCCAGTTCTGTGGACCACATTTTAGGAACGACTGTTCTAAAGAACACTGTACCATTGGACATTAATAGATGTACCTTCCCCTTGCAAAAATGTTTCATGCACTGTATATCTCTAAGAACTATATATGGTACACATTTTTAATCAATTTTTTTTTTTTTGCATTAAACTCATTAATGTCTTTCTACCCACTGTTCAATTTAACATGTTAGGAGATAACTGCTGTGTTTATGTATAATGAAGGTGGGAGAGTAAAAAACCTTACCCCTAAACTACACTACTGAGGAGTTTTAGCAATATGCCAATCATAGATTTTTCTCAGAGATATACATAAAGTGATAATACTTAACTTCAATTATATGGTTTTCTCCTTTTTAATTAAGGCTTAGTAAAAATGTTGTTTTGCCCTCTTCAGCACAAAACGAGTGGATCATTCGAATACCAGATTGGCTTCCCAGCTTGATAGAAATCCAGGTAAAAGTTCCATTTGTGAGTAAAGAAGCAAGTCTAAGAAATGTGTTATTTATGTATATTTCGCTTCCTAACTGACTGGGAATCCTCTGTCAGTTCCAAATTGTCATTTCCCAAAGAGTATACAGTAAAACCTTGGTGTGTGAGCATAATTCATTCCAGAAACATGCTTGTGATCCAAAGCACTTGTATATCAGAGTGAATTTCAAGAACCATTGGCTCAGTTGTGATCATGTGACATTTGGCGTCATGTACTGCTTATATCGTAAGACCTCTCTCGTTTATCAAGTTAAAATTTATTAGAAATGTTTGCTCGTCTTGTGGACTACTTGCAGAATAAGTTACTCATGGTCCAAGGTTTTACTGTCTATCCTTTGCTTTTTGTTCTGCTTTAGCAAAGTATATGTGAATTCGAGTATCTACAATGTATATACCCATCTTTTATAAAGTGCACTTTAAGAATGCTCAGAGGAATTAAAAATGCCATTGAAAGATATTGTCTTCCAGAGGTTAAAAAGTAGAACAGTTAAAGTAAAACTGGTCAAGTGTATCAAAGAATATGCAATCTGACCAATAGGTATATTTATTAATATATTTGCTTCCCCTGCTTCCCTGAATATTTAGGTAAATATTCATTTAATTTCATTTAGTTTATTGTGTATAAAGATGTCATGTGAGGGAACCATTCAAGACAGAGCTTCAGTACGTGGTATTTGGGTGGTGGTACCATTATCTAAAGTCTGGCTCCTTAGTTTTGTCATTGGGGAAACATCCTTTTGTCAGCCCATCTGTTAGTAATTGGACACATAGAGGGTGAATCTCACTAATCCAACTGTAAGAAATTAACCAGAATTCCAATGTATTAATTTAATAAAAGAAATCTAACTCAAAGGTAGACTGAAGTATTTGTATCCATTTGACTCTCAGATTCCTTCAAATACTCTGTCTACTTGAGAAACCTAATTAATAATCAAATGGTTTTTGTAACTCTAAAATTGGATTACGTAGGACTAGTTACTTGATAATAACAACTGTTGTCACCACATACTGGTAGATAAAACAGCCATCTCAGCTCTATGTGCTTGGAATATGTCCTTGTGTAAGGGGCTTGGAATTCTCATGATGCAAATGATGCCATTGTGTATGTTAAAAAAGGCCAAATCCTGAATTAATATGCATGCTTTTTTTTTTAACTTTAAAAAAATGTTTTAAAGGTTTTATATTATTTTTAAAGTTTATTTATTTATTTTGAAAGAGACAGAGCACAAGCAGGGGAGGGGCAGAGAGAGAGTCCCAAGCAGGCTCCATGCTCAGTGAGGAGCCCCGATGCAGGGCTCAGTCCCACCTGAAGTGATGTCAAGAATTTAGGGCTCAGCTGACTGAGCCACCCAGGCACCCCTGTAACTCTAAATTCTGAACTTCTTCTCATTACCCTGTTTCATTTTTAAATAGAAATTGTTAGGGTATTAATATTACTTTTCTTGTCAAAAAAAATTTCCCTAACTAGAAATTAGGTTTAATATTTTTAACAATCTTGTTGACGTGACAGAGATGTAGGGTAAAGTGTAACATTTTTAATCCCTTCTTACAGGATCAGATGACAACAATCTGAATTCCATCTTTTATGAACATTTAACCAGATCCCTACAACACAGTCTCTGTGGTGATTTGCTCCTAGGACGGTGGGGAAACTACAGTACGGGGGACTGTTTCATTCTTGCCTCTGACTACCTCAATGCATTAGTACACCTTATAGAGATAGGCAACGGGCTAGTCACTTTCCAGCTGCGGGGACTTGAATTCAGAGGTAAGACATTCACCTCTTATTTCTATTGGGTTTTATGTGTTTACATCTCAGATCAAAAATCAGCATAAAATTAGATCCTTAGTCTTCAGAATTGTGGAATGAAAAGAGTTGTTAAAAGAACAATTTTTAGATACTCTTCCAAATTTCACATTTAGAGAAGAATCTTTTTTTTAAGTTTATTTATTTTGAGAGAGAAAGAGAGATGCATATAAGCACAAGTAGGGGAGAGGCAGAGAGAGAATCCTAAGCAGGCTCCACTCTGTCAGTGGAGAACCCCAATGCAGGACTCGAACTCATGAACCATGAGATCATGCCCTAAGCCAAAATCGAGAGTTAGATGCTTAACCAACTGATTCACCTGGGTGCCCCAGAGAAGAATCATTTTTGTGGTATGCCAAAATATGTAAAGGTAGCATCATTTGTGTATAACTGACTATGTTCCTGGTGATGTTGAGTTTCTGTTGCTTTCTGCTTGCTGTCTTGTCATTTTCTTTGTGAGAAGTTGCATATCTTTGTGAGATGGCTAGCAGCATCTAGAATACTGTATTGTGTGAGGCATAGAGTAGCCAACCAGGTACTTTCAGGTAGACACCATGCCTTTGTCCTCAACAAATGTTTGTTTTGAAGTGAAGCTCCCATAACATCAAAACAGTTTTAAAGGGAACAAGTCAATGGCATTTAGTGCATTCACAGTGTTGTACAACTATTAGAGTAGGCAGTTGGCTAGGTTCAAGCAGGGTGCCTGGAGGTCAGTAAAGAAGAAGCCAGGGCTGGCTGTCTGGAAAGTCAGAGGCCTGTCCTGGCAGGATCTCAAAACAAAGCCACAAGAAGCCCGAACAAACCAGATAGGCCCAAGATGACTGACAAAATAGGCCAGTGACCCCTGACCAAATATGAAAAAAAAGTGTGAAACCTTGCTTTCAAGAAAACCCCACCTCAAGTAGTGAATATTCCTCCCCCAAGTTAACACCTGTCATTAAGTGATAGAAACCCAACCCCCTGCAGGTGCAGGTCTCTTGCTCATTCTCTGTCTCTCTCTTTTGCATTTGCCCACTCAAATCTCATGGGTGTACTTCTGCTTTAATGAACTTTCTTGTGTTGCTCATGTGCTGTGTTGTGCTTGTCCTCGAATTCTTTGTGGTGACAAGACCAAGAGCCTTCAGCCACATCTTTGGGACATGTTGGGTCGAGGCCTCAGGACCTGGAGTCTCCCGTTTCATCCATCTACACAACCATCACCTCTGTCTTGTTCAAAGCATTCTCATCACCACAAATAAAACCTCACACCCATTAAGCGGTTACTCCCTATTCCCCTACCAGCCCTCAACAATTTTGTATAACGACACATGAAGCTGTTTCTACACAGAAAATCATGTGTTCAGAAACATACCAACTTGATGTTATCAACTGCTATAAGTTGAATATTTTGTAAACATGAATAGAAACTTGTTTTATAGGAATTGAGGAAAGTCATATTAATGTGTAGCTTTTCAATCTAGGGAACATTTGAACTTGAGAGTTTTTAGAGAGAACATCCAAGCTGTGTTTTGATCTACTCTAAGAAGTGCCTTGCATGCTTTTGACTTGAAATGGGAAATAAGAAAGCATTTGACTAGATAGAGGATCAAATCAGGTTTATACCCTATAGCTTTATTTCCACCCTGGTATTGAATCAGAAGGTTTGGACCTTTGTTAGGTAATATCTTTGCTAATGGAGCAAGTGCTTTTCTCAAATTCTTCCATTCACTGAAAGTAAGATTGTACTTGTGTGACACTCAAATTAAGGCACTAAATGTTGATGTTTGTTATTCATTTATGATGTTTGTCATCCAATCTCTCTCTTTCACCATGTCCTATTCTTGTTTTATGATTTGTTTCTGCCTCTCCAACAGAGCCCAAGACCTTAATTCCATCTCTCTAGAGTCTTATCTAATGTTCAGAACTAACCCAACTAGACTCATCCAAAAGTCAGCACCCCCTCACCACGACACCTACTACTGCCGTGACCTTAACTTTTTAAAAAGAATTCACCTTTCTTTTTTAACTTTTTTGTTTTTTTAAACAAATGTGTGTGGGGAGGATATTTTATCTAGCATTTCTGTATGTGTGAGTCAGAAGGGGGCCCTTCTTAGGATCTGCTAATTTCACCATAGTGGTCAGAAACTCTCCAAATCAGAAATTGATCCAAATTCTCACTCTTCCAACTTTCACTCTCTGGTACCGAGTAGATTCAAATAAAATTTTGGACAGATTTTTTACCATTCAGACTCTCACTATTTGCCAAACAAAACTCAAACTTATGTGGGAACATAGTATGTCTTACTACCTGAATTTGTGCTGGATTTGGATAGCAAGAGATACCTATAATTCTTTACTCAGCCATAGTGATTTTTTAAAAATGCTTATTTATTTGGGGGAGGGAAGAGAGAGAGAGGGAGAGAGAGAATCCCAAGCAGGCTTCACGCTGGCAGCCACAGGGCTCGATATCATGAACTGTGAGATCATGACCTGGGCCGGTATCAGGAGTCGGACACTCAACTGACCGAGTCACCTAGGTGCCCCAGTGATTTTTTCTTTACAGGCAAATTTGATCATATCCCTTTCAGACCTAAAATTTTCAGCGGCTTTCCATTGCATTTAAAATAGAGTTCATATCCTTAGCATGCCCTACCACACTGTTTGTTATCTGGCTTTGCCAGTTTCTCCAAACCCACTTTATCCCACCGTCCTCACTCACTCTAGTCACACTGGCCTTGCCTTCAGGGTCTTAACTGTGCTGTTCTTTACTAAGGACTTTTTACTGCCTTTCCTTTTGCCCAAAACGTACCAGCCATCCCCCCTCCTCCCACCAGTCTTCCACCTGGCTAATTCCTTAATTATCTTTAAGCATTAACCTAAATACCGCTTTCTCAGAGAAGCCTTCTCTAAACACCTAGCCCACATGATTATCTCATGTTGCCATTTATACCTCCTTAGCACTCAGCATGATTATAATTTCATTTTTATTTGTGTTTGTTTGAGGTGTATTTCTCCTTTAGCCCAGAGGTGGCAAACTCTTTGGGCTTTTGGAAGCATGCACATTTTCTGTTGCATATTTTTATTTGATTTTTTTTTTTTAAACAATGCTTTAAAAACAAAAACCGTTCTTAGTTTGGATTTGGCCCTGGGCTGTATTTTGCAAACCTTTGCAGTAGGTTGTAAGCTCCTCAAGAGCAGGAATCTTGTCTGCTGTATTCATTACTGTGTATCCAGTACTTACTTCAGCAGTTAGCATATAATACATAACAGTTAATTCTGTAGAATGATGAAGTAAGTGTATAGCTGTTTCTCCTTTCTTTTTATTCCAGAATTCTCATGAGGTCTGTTTATGTTCTTGCCTATATCTTGTGATCTTTGGTTATTTTCTTTCCTTCACAGTGTTATCCCCTGTCCCAACTACCTACTGCCTCTCAAAATACTAATCAAGAGTGTCAGTATTTTGCCAAAAAGATATTTGGATCTGCTGAGCATTTTGATGTATCTTCTGGGTATAGTCCATTAAGCCAATTTAATTCCTTGATTTTACTGTGTCTCGTAGTGGATTCTAAATATTAAGTGACATTTAACTAAACAGATTTCTTGATCAGTTTGCTATACATCTTGGTTAAATCCCTTTATATTTATTTCATTTCCATTTTTATTTTACTGATATTCTTAATATTCTTTTCCATGTAAATTTTATGTCAAAGATTTATCAATCATTTTTTTGTCTACCAAAATTTTATTATTATAACTTCTACAGTGTTAACTTTTTATTTGTAAATGTTACTTCTGCCAAGCACAGTTTTCCGGGTCAAACTTTATAGGTCAAAAATGTATTATGCTATAATGGAATTCCTCTCGGTTTTTACTCAAATTACTTTTGACATGTCTGTTTTTCATAATTGCCAGTTTTATTTAATTTCATCAGTAATATTCACTATGAAGTGACTGAGAGACATAGCTAATCCAGGAAATAATTGGTAATGGGTTCCTTATAACGTATTCTGGAATCCCTTTCCAGGTCTCAGCGTTCTTTTTTTCAGTTGCTAGTATTAATTCCTATGCTTTTTAATGACTTTATTTTCTAAGCCAAATGTATTACTAGGGTATGTTGGGGTAGGAACTGTTCTTGGGATTTGCATGGTAGAGTAAAAACACCCCACGTTAATGCAGTTACTCAGTTCACTTTATTCTGCTGCTCTGAACAAGGGTCTCATTCTGTCTCCTCAATAAATGTCAGCATCTCCAAGTTCCCTCTTGCCATGTGTTTTTTCTATATACTGCTCACAAAGTGATCTGCACAGAGTAGAGCTGTCTTTCATTGTGTCTCTCCTTTACTTAAAAACCTTTGGTCTAGTCAGACCTTCCAGAAAGATGACAAAATGAATAAAATGAAGTAATAACATAAAATCTAAGGAACAGACCCAGCTTCATGCCACACTTTTAAAATGCCAGTCTCAGGATGTTTCTTCTAGAAACTGAATAATTCTTTGCCCTCTCTAGCCTATTCTGGCACATGGAAAAAGGAGAATTTCTCCAGGCTTGTTACAAAGCCAGTGTAATACTGATAACAAAATACAACTAAACTGACTAAAAAAGTAACTAGTTTAACCCACATGTGGCCATAGATGCAAAATTTTTCAGAACCCAGAATCAGCAGAAACCAGGAGTTCCTTTTTTCAGGTTCCTTTTCCTAGTTGAGTCATTTTCATTTTTTAAATTAAGTATTAGAAAGCAAATTAATAGAATTCATCTTTTAATAGGTTATAGGAGAAGACAATAAAATACGATGTTCCAGAAGATGCTAGGAGACTTTTGATTGAATTTCATTTCCTTTATTGGTCTGAAAAATACTTCCTAAAATCACACACATCCTTATTCTGAAAAGGGAAAAAAAAAAGTTTGTGAATATAGATCTGTAGTCATGAGCGTGTGTGGTGGTCAGCTGCAGCAGACATTCCTGTTAATGTCAGGTTCAAGCCAGGGTTTTTCTTTTTACCACGGTGTGACATTATTCCGGAAGTACTCAGCAATGTATTTGAGTAAGAAATGAAACAGCAGAGCCGTTCAGAGCTCTAGAGTGATAAACAACATGGCTCTTGAGCCCTGTCCCAGCCTACCTCTTCAGCCCTATCGTTCACACCACCACCACCACCACCACCACCACCACCAAAAACCACCACCACCACCCGGGTTGGTTTTCATGGCATCTTTTTCTCTCAGAGCAGTGTTTTTCAAACCTGGATGGTGTATATGTTCTCTTTAAAGAAAAAAATTATTGTAAAGTCTCGTATAAGTTATTTAGCCTAAATATGTGCCTTTATAAAATTACGTGTAATCCCCTTATAATCCTTATATAAGGAATTTACTAATTAAGTGGAAGCAAGACCACAGAACAAGATAAGATAAAAATTAACATCAGTGTGACAGGTGATATCTTACTGGCACTAGATTGCTGTGGATGTAATTGTGTATTCCAATTTTGTATTTTCCCTTCAGTAACACTAATGCAGGAAATGCCTGTTTGGTATCTTGTATAAAAGAATGTAACTTCAAAGAATTGTTTGCTAGTGCCAAATAATCAGATCTCATAACTAATTAAATTTTATCAGCAGATAAGCTTCAAATGCCAATAATATAATTTTAACAAATTATTGTTGGAATTGGCAGCAGAAAAATTATGTATTTAAGATTAAATTATCATGAACCTTTACAGTTTATATATCCAAATAAGCAGGATGTACATAATATTCCTGCTTGCAGTACGGACATGATACTGATAAACAGAGCTCAGATTCTTTTGAGTTCTGCATGTCTGGCTATATTGTGTGTCCTGTGACGATTTACTTCTAATTCAGTCCTTCCCTTATTGAATTAACTCAAACCTTCATGAGATGTCCCTTTACTCATTGGCCTTCATTTGACATAAATGCTATTGTAAACCCAAATTTGAAAAGTTTGGGATCAGTGAATCAAAATTAAGAAGGTTACTGTGCAAATTTTCAGAACCTTCAGTGCACTAATGCATGTTGTGATTCTTCAGGAAATGAATATATAATATGCCTACTTGCTGGAGCTTCCTGTAGTTTGTTAATGAAGATTCCAGGGCAAATCAGTCACATACTTTCAATTACTATAAAAGGTGTCCTTTTTCTAAATTTCTTGTGTCTTTGAAGCACTTATTTTTCTATTTCATATTTTTTTTTCTCCTTTGTATTCACTCGTGTCTTTCTTTCTCTCTCTCTCTCTCTCTCTCTCTCTCTCTCTCTCTCTCTCTCTCTCTCATTCTCTTTAAGGTACTTACTGTCAACAACGGGAAGTAGAGGCCATTACTGAAGGCGTTGAAGAAGATGAAGGATTTTGCTGTTGTGAACCTGGTCATATTCCTCATGTGCTTTCATTTAATGCTGCATTTAGCCAGCGCTGGCTAGCTTGGGAAGTGATAGTCACTAAGTATATTCTGGAGGGGTATAGCATCACTGACAATAGTGCTGCTTCTATGCTTCAAGTCTTTGATCTTCGGAAAGTACTCACCACTTACTATGTCAAGGTAAGGGAATGTGCCTCGTTAGATCTCCTGATAGTTGGAAGTTTTTTTGGGGAAAGACGTATGTATATTTTTTGTACCTGTGCTTTGCTTCTAAGTAGTGATTTAAATTCTCTAGCATCCAGTAAGTCAGTAAAGTATACCTGTAAAGGTCTTGCTGTTTCTTTAGTTGAGCTTACTCCATTTGTTTATTAATAATAATAGCTATTATTTGTAGTTCATGTGTTTTAGGCACCAGGCTAAGGAATATGCATATATACAAATATATGTATCTTACCCAGTTTCCTAAGGGAGTATCACATCTCTGTTTTACAAGTAAACAAAAATCAGATGTTACCCGTCCCAAGTCCTCTAACTAGCAAGTGGAGTTACGGATTTAAAACATAGGCTTGTCTGACTCCTGAGCCCTTGCTGTTGACCACTGCTTTGCACTGCTTTCAATAAACTGAATAAAAGTATTGCAAGATCTGGGAGTTCCCCAAGACCACCCTCACTTGTGACACCAGCTGCAGGGGCCACTCTCAGATTCAGTAATTTGCCAGAAGGACTCACAGAACTCAGCAAGGCCATTATACTCTTGATTAGGATTTATAACGGTGGAAGGATACAGATTAAAATCAGCCATGCAAATAGGCATATAGGGCAGGGTCCAGAAACACCAAGGCATGAGCTTCCAGTTGTCTTCTCCCGGTGTAGTTGTGCACACAATGCCCATTTCTCCCGGCAGCAAATGTGTGACAGTATTCACAGAGTATTGTCAACTAAGGAAGCTTGCTTCAGCCACGGTATATAGAGTTTTTATTGGAGTGCAGTCACTTAAATGTGGCTAACCACCCACACGGCCAGCCTTAGTTTCCAGCTCCTCCAGAGGTCATGGCTCTAAGCCCCAAGTGAACAAAGAGTCTTAATCAGCCAAAGCATTCCAAGGGAGTAGAAGTTATTTCCCAGGACCCAAGGGCAGATACCAAACCTCTCTTTGGGCAAGGCTAGTTCTTTACTACACCGGTATTCTGTTTTTGCTGAAGATTTTACAAGATTACAGCACAGCTATGATTTGGCGGCCTGCAGACAAAGCCAATATTTTCAAGAGGGAAATGTGTGCTAAATTTCGGTGACCCATGTCTGGATTTTCCACATCTGTTTTACTTCCTCTATGTATCACCTTATTTGTGCTGATTGGGATGAATGTTAAATCTTATATTTAATGTTTGGTTAAACCCAACCTCAGGGAGATAGATTTTATAGTTTTTACATGCTGTGCGTCTGCATGTGTATATGGGATTTTCCAATTCTGATTCTAAATAGATATATTTCTGTCGCTTTATTATTATAATTCTATAACTTGACCTAGTATCACAAGCTGATTTAATAACTTTCTATGAGCAATTTCTCAAATCCATCACAGTAAAGTTTTTCTGCCTCTCTTAAAATACCCTAAACTCAAAAGTTCTAAAATCAATAGAATTATTTTGAATTTGCCTTGCTGAATTTATGGTTGTGATTTTTAAAGTATTAAATTAACTGTTCATCCAGAAAGACCTGAGGTACATTTTTTACAGCATTCCTAAAATGTATTCTTACAGTATTGAGCTAGAATAAAATATTAAGTTATACAATCAGTATAAACTGTTGGCATTTATTTAGTGAGAAATTGGAGTTAATCCAAATTATAATTTAACCTGGATTTTTTTTTTTTTTTAAATCTTTTCCCCATTAGGGTATCATTTATTATGTTACAACTTCTTCTAAGCTAGAGGAGTGGCTAGCTAATGAGACAATGCAGGAGGGACTGCGTTTGTGTGCAGATCGAAATTATGTTGATGTAGACCCAACATTTAATCCAAACATTGATGAAGACTATGACCATCGACTAGCTGGCATATCCAGGGAGAGTTTCTGTGTGATTTACCTCAACTGGATAGAGTATTGCTCTTCCCGAAGAGCAAAGGTAGAGGTTATTTCATTTATAACTGTTTGAGCCTATTTTTTCAGAGATGGAAAGACTATCCCTGTTTGTTATTATGAGGTCAGTTTTTCCAGATCTTTCTCTTCCTGATCATCTGAGTAAGAGAATCTGCAGTTGTTAAAAAAAAAAAAAAAAAACAACTCAGAGGTTGAGGGGAAGCAATATTCTCCAGATAGCAATTTGATTTTCTTTACTATAGTTATAGTCACTGGGAGGGTAATACAGCCATCACTAATAGCCAGCTTATGTCCAGAAATAACTAATTAATAGATAGAATATTGTATTTTCAGGAGAGGACGTTATCAGTAATGGTGTATACCAGTAAATACTTTGAGATGTTTTGCTAAGGTCCTTATACTTTATAAAACAGCCAGTTTTTTAAGTTTGTTCTGCTATTATAAAGTATTCGATTTTACTTAAAGGTTTCAAAGAGCCTCCTCATACATATTGATACTTCATTTTATACTGATTTGCTAAGCTTCTTCTCATTAGAACTATTTGAAGACATGGAAATTGTATGCTAGTTGAGTTCTTCATTCTGATTTGTTAAATATCTTCTGATTTGTTAAAATACCTTTATACCTTTCTGATAACTAATGTTCTTTGTTTTTTAAAGCCACTGGATGTAGACAAAGATTCATCCCTGGTGACTCTTTGTTATGGACTTTGTGTTCTGGGACGGAGAGCTTTGGGGACTGCATCCCACCATATGTCCAGGCAAGGAAGGCATTTCTGTTTTCAGGAAAAGAGTAGGGGGAGTTATATAACATAAATCTGAAAAATCTGAAATAGCTTTTCAGAATGCTTATTCTATGCTAATTTATTGCAAAAGTCTCTTCTGATACTGGTTTTTTATAGATCTTTGAACATAGTTGAGTTCTCTCAAGTGGTTAATAGCTGGCTTTTAAAATTCACACGTGTGGGTAACTACTGGTAACAAAAATTTAATGGAGTTAAGTCATTTTTAATAATCACCCCATAAAGTTTATTGGTCTCCCCCTGTTTTATATCTGTTTTTCTAATGATTTACCTCTTTTTATTTTTCCATATATCCATGTAGTTTTTGTCCAGAGCATTTATGCTTTTAATATGGCTAATCTAGTACATTAGATTTAGGGAGTATAAATATAAACTGAATTTCTTGACATACGCATCTTAATGAATTAGAATTAAGAAATTTTACCTGGTTTAGATTCTTTTGTGATTACTATATGTTTTCCAATAGGCCCTCCTTAAGTTTTTGTAGCTTATATACTCTTCGTTGTTGATTTTCATGGACTCACTGTTATAGTGGTTACTAAACAAGGATCCCAGCTCAAACAGGCCCTATATCCCTTGTGATTCTGATTGAGGGGTTCTGGCATTAGTACAGTCTTTGGAATCTGTATTTGCAAAACACTCCCAGATGATTCTGATGTACAACCACATGTAAGAATCAGTGTGATGGAAGATCTTTGTCAAAATGTGTAAACTTTTATCTCCAATCCTAACAGTAATTTAGAGTCATTCCTCTATGGACTGCATGCCCTATTTAAGGGAGATTTCCGTATTTCTTCAATTCGAGATGAATGGATCTTTGCTGACATGGAATTACTAAGGAAAGTAGTAGTCCCGGGGATCCGCATGTCCATTAAACTTCATCAGGTAAGAAAAGGAAAACTATAATGTATTACTGGTGTTTAATGGTGCTTGTTCACTTCCAAATTATGTTCCTGGGGAACTTTTGAGAAACATTTCATTCGAAAAACAGAAAAACATGATTTATGGCAAGATATTAAATCTTAGAAGCCTGAACGTATGTTTCTAAGAGTAAATTTGAATATTAATATTAAAGAGTAAATGATCTGGGCACGAACTTGAGGCAAACTGTAAGCAGTGACAAACTGGAAATAAAGGTCCCTCACCCTTAGAATTCTTGTTTTGACCTTACATTTCACATGTGATTCAAGCCTCTTCCGTAGCTGAATGTTAGCCAACTCCCAGTGCAGTGGAGTAGCATCTCGGCAGAGTTGTAAGTGCTGCTATTACTGAACTCTGTGTTTAGTGTAGCAAGTTATATAGAACGATAGATGGTCAGGACAGATTTAGCCTTAGTTAAATAATCCTAATAGGGTAATAAAAATTAAAATGTAACCCCCAAATACGTTTCCAAAGCCCTGGATCATTTCAAGACTGTATTATGAAATTAAGAACTGGTGCTTGCTGCCCTAATCATTCCACTAGACAATAGTCATCAGATCTGGTGACAAAGACTGCCTGATAAGCCTCATTAAAATGCATCTTTTATACTCAAATCTGTTTGAATATTTTTCCCCCCACATAACGGGTGAATTATTCTGCAAGTGATATTACTATAATCTAAGACTGCTGGAATAAAGTCAATGTCCCATATTATTTAGGAGATTACTGATCAGGGATATATTATTTGAAAGTCTCTGTTGAAAATGGAATAGTATTTTGAGGATCATGGAGAAAATGTACATTTGGGAACAAAGAGTTGTCTTTGTTCTTCAGACTGGCTTTCTGGTTTTGAGACAATTCAGTGTCTTTAAAAAGAAAAAAATAATGACTTTAGGTTAAAGTGTTTTTAAAACTTCAGAATTTCTCAAAAGGCACTGGTTAATATATCTGCTCTGTAAGAAATACTCTTTTACATAACATGATTATCTAACAACTCCAAATAGAGAGATCGTCCGTTAATTCTAAAAGTTATGACAAGTATTTTATCTCCATTTGTCAGAGAAGAAACTGAGGCACAGGGTATCTGTATTTTCTGATACCATAGGTCTTTGCCCCCATCTCTCCCTACAGGTGCTCTTACCTGTTGCTGCCACGTTCATTTCCTTGCATGTTCCTTTGGCGGTGGCATTATTGCCTGTGACAGTGTTTCTCTACCTTACATGATGGCCCAACACAGTTGGGTAAACTCACTCTCATTAGCCGTGACTGACAACAACAGTGACAAGCAGGGGGTAAGGGGTTGGAATCAGGAACCCAGGAGCCACGGAAGGCTGGTGAGGGGAAGGTAGGGAACACAAGTGCCCCTGGAGAAATTCCATAATTCTGACACACCTTTGAGAAGGCTGAAGTGGACCCATTCAGTGGTAAGAAACAACCATTTATAAGCATCATTTTGAGACAGAATTTGGGTTGCCCATGAGGGACTCTCAGGCCAAGAAAAGATAGATCTGTAAATAGGTAATCTCCAAGGTTTGTATGTTGTACACTCCTGAAAACTCCCAAAAGCAAAAAATGGGCAATGTTAAGCGAACAATATTAAAAGAGAGGATATGCATACACATTCCATAGAACCCAGAAATAATTACCTAAGAGAATGAAAGTTTATGTCTGTACAAAGAACACACATGTGTGCATTGGAGTCTTAATTGTAATTGCCTCAAACTGGAAACAACTCAACTGTCCATCAACAGACGAACAAACTATGGTATATCTACATGATAGAATATTACCTAGCAATAAAAAGGAATGGACTACTGTTAGACTCCACAACATGAATGAATCTCAAACATTATGCAGAGTAGAAGCCAGACATAAAAAGAGTACATATTGTATAATTTTATTTATATAAAATCTAAAGCCAAACTAGTCTGTAGCCACAGAGAGCAGATTAGTGGTCCCTTGGGATGTGGAGATTGATTGAATGCCAAAAGACAGGAAGGAGTGTTTGGGAATGAGGGAGAACTTTTATATCTAGAATGTAGCAGTGATTACATGGGTGTGCATATTTGTCAAAATGCTTCTAACTGCATGGTTAAAATGGTATTGTTTGTTACATGTAACTTTTACTTCAAACTTAAAAAAAGGGTTTTTTTCCCAGAAAGCTAGAAATATAAAGTTTCTCTTAACCCTTGCCTCTCAATCTTTGCTAATGTGTGTTTAGTACTTTGTAGGTGTGTTTAATTTATGCTTTTTCCTTTACAGTTCTTTTTTGATTTTTTAATTCTCCAATCTAGTGTATTATGTTTTTACTTTATAAATTAAAATTTATAATCTGTGTAGTATTTATAATTTTACACTGTTGTACAGCATATTAGTGCTCTTATATACATGATGTCTCCACAACCCAGAAAATTATCATTATTGTTACTATTTTTTAGTAAACTGGGGGGGAAACCCATTTATTTATTTAATTTTTGAGAGACAGAGACAGAAGGTGAGTGGGGGAGGGGCAGAGAGAGAGAGGAAGGTACAGAATCTGAAACAGGCTCCAGGCTCTGAGCTGTCAGCACAGAGCCCCACACAGGGCTTGAACAACCGTGAGATCACCACCTGAGCCGAAGTCTGATCCTTAACTGACTGAGCTACCCAGGCGCCCCAACCCAGAAAATCATTTAAATCCCAATTTGGTAGGTGAAGACTAAGAACTCAGAGAAATTAAGCAAATTGCCTTTTTTATGTGTTCTCTTGTTCATGTGTTTTCTTCTCTATTTAATCATTTTGTAAAACACTTTACCTCCGTATTTTACCATTTTCATTAGTCTCAACATCCAGTTTGGCTTATAAGTGACATGATGAAAATCTTACAGTCAGTCTGTGATTGAGGACAAAGATGTTTTGTTTTGAGAGTGTGTGCGTGAGAGGAAGCAGGGGAGGAGCAGAAGGAGAAAGAGAAAGAATCTTCAGCAGGCTCCCTGCTCAGCAGAGAGCCTGACATGGGGATCAGTCTCACAACCCTGAGATTATGACCTGGGCCAAAATCAAGAGTCAGATGTTCAACTGACCGAGGCACCCAGGTGCCCCATATTTCTTATTTGTCTTTACATCATCATTGCTTAGCACAATGCTTGGCCGCCAATGAATGCTAAATGAATCAGTTTCATTATCTTCAAAAAATATATCTTGTGCATTGGCTTATAACTTCTCAAGTGTATTTTTAAAACGCCTTTGAAAAACTTTTGCCAGAACTGGGAACATTTGCTCTTTTTATTTGAAACATAATGAAAAAGATCACCCAAGAGTATCTTCCCATCACCCATACCATTGTACAGCCCTTCCAAGAAGCAGCTACTGCCAATAATTTGATGTATATCTTTTCTGATTTCCCTAAGTTCATAGACATTTCCATCTATATGTATAAATATTTGCCTTTTTAAAAATATAATTGTGCTACATAAAATGATCTGTGGCATATGCTTTCCCCCCTATTTAATATAACATGGATGGGGTATCTGGGTGGCTCATTTGGTTAAGTGTCCAACTCTTGATTTTGGCTCAGGTCATGATCTCACAATTCGTAAGATCAAAGCCTGTATTGGGCTCTGTGCAGACATCAAGGAGCCTGCTGAGGATATTCTCTCTCTCTCTCTCTCTCTCTCTCTCTCTCTCTCTCTCTCTCTCTGCCCCTCCCCTGCTCAGTGCACATATGTGTGTGCTATTTCTCTCTCAAAATAAATAAACTTAAAAAATACATATAACATGAATAGCCAGCACATACAGAGGCACATCACATTTTTAATGGCTCTGTAGTATTTCAGGGTATGATTTTTAACTACAGTTTACTTAGCAATTTCTGTATTCATGGACATTCTGCTTGTTTCAAATACTTTGCCTCCAAAGCAATATTCATTCAGCCCAATGAGAAGAAATATTTGAACAAGATTAAACATACTCCATTTTGACATGCCTAATATTTTCCAACTTTGTCCATTTTATTAAGAATATAATTATTCCCTATGTCTACACTTCTATTTTCCATTCAAAAATTATACCAACACTACCATACAAAGGAACTGTTCCTTCCCTAGAGGAACTATTTGCTACAAGAGAGTGCATTATATGATATCTGGTTATCTGCTGATATGAGAAAGTGAGCTTAATATTTAAAGGAAAGGTTAGGAGGGTTGGTGTACAGAGGTATTGTTAATTTGTAAACGTGGCTTAGGCCACATTCTCTAGAAACAGTCAGAGTCCAGGACTCCTATGCAAGAGATTGACAGGGTGCCCTCCAGGGAATTTGTAAGGAAGGGAGAGAAGCAAGGAAGAAGCTAAACAAAACTTGTATTTCAGCTGAATTCTAGCTTCCGCTGAATTCTAGAGTGAGTTCTGGAGTGTCAGTGTCACCAAGAGTTACATTAGAGGGAACTTTTATGTATATTAGAGTTGTATGTAAGAGGGAATTTTTATGTAGTTTAGCCTTCCTTAACTGATACCAGTGAGACAGTTCTTGAACAGAAAAAAATTATGTGTGAATGAAGACATGTAAAACCCAACATGAAGAGAAAAAGAAAATACATAAAAATGGGAAAAGTATTTATTTATTTAAAACTTAGAGGATAGGGTTGGATTGAAGAATTTACAAAAGTAGTACAGCAGTAATGAGCTAATCCCTAGTCTGATTGAATTTAAGAATCTCTGATTTATCTCTAATAATAACAATATGTATGGATATGAAACATTCATATTAAACCAGTTTTTAAGAATTTTCATTTAGTAACTGAGTAGTAACTATAGAAGCTTTTATCAGTACACTGGAAGTCCTTCACTTCCTATAAACCATATTTTGGGGGCACTTGGATTGCTTAGTTAAGCATCCAACTTCGTCTCAGGTCATGATCTCACAGTTCATGAGTTTGAGCCCCACATGGGGCTCTGCACTGACTGTGGAGTCTGCGTGGGATTCTCTGTCTCTCTCTCTCTCTCTCTCTCTCTCTCTCTCTCTCTCTCTCTGCCCTGTTAGTGCTCTGTCTCTCTCTCAAAATAAATAAACTTTAAAAAAAAACCACATTTTTAATTTCTGTTTAGGATCATTTCACTTCTCCAGATGAGTATGATGACCCTACTGTGCTCTATGAAGCCATTGTGTCTCATGAAAAGAACCTCGTAATAGCTCATGAAGGGGACCCTGCGTGGCGGAGCGCGGTTCTTGCCAATTCTCCCTCCCTGCTTGCTCTGCGGCATGTCATGGATGATGGCACCAATGAATATAAGATCATAATGCTGAATAGACGATACCTGAGCTTCAGAGTCATTAAGGTAAGTTTTTGAGGTGTTTGTGTCTGAAAAAAAGAAGAAAGGAACTTACATAACCTTGTCCTAACTTTAAAAAGTCATTGAAACTCTTTTTATAGACAAAAAAAATGACCATACTACATTAGCATTATTTATGAGCACTTAATTTGATTTATTTTAATGTAATTTATTCTGTCCTCTGAAATTTTCTCAAGTATGATAGAGTCTTATAATGTTTGCTTATTTTCTTTCTGTGGCAGTCTTATCTATTATATATGCTATCTCTTCTTAGAATATCAGCATCTCTTCTTAGAATATCAGCACCATATTGCTAATCTGATTCCTGGGTTGCAAAATAATACCATAGTTTGTACTTTTCATTGTTTTTTGTTTATTTTTTGATTTTTTAAACATCTCATGGCTTTAGGTAGCTTAATTTCTGAGATTTTATTTTAATAGTTTATAACGATTTGCTTTTTATCTACTTCATTTAATCAACCTGCAAAGTCACAAACATCCTTTTAACTCTAAATATTTGTTACTGCTCATTTCTATCAAAAATATCTTATTACCCCGATTGCAAAATGCAACACTTTATCAATTTGGTAAACTTGGTATTTTTGTAAGGCAGACCAGGGAAGAGAGTACCATGGCTGCTTATTATTTAACAGCCTACGAATGACAATGGAAAATTGAAGAGCTCCTATTCAAATGTGACGTACTTGTATTTCTTGCTTTTCACTGTTATCATAGGTCTTTTGTATCTCTCCCATTTATACTCTTCTGTTTATATGAGTTTCATTCTTGGCCCCTTAACCTAATTCCCATGTGTTCTGGTTTTCAGGTTAATAAGGAATGTGTCCGAGGTCTTTGGGCAGGACAACAGCAAGAGCTTGTGTTTCTACGTAACCGTAATCCAGAGAGAGGGAGCATCCAGAATGCAAAACAAGCTCTGAGAAACATGATAAACTCATCTTGTGATCAACCTATTGGCTACCCAATCTTTGTCTCCCCCCTGACAACTTCTTACTCTGACAGCCACGAACAGCTTAAAGAAATCCTTGGGGGACCTATAAGCTTGGGCAATATCAGAAACTTCATAGTGTCAACCTGGCACAGGTGAGCCATGGGGTTGCATATTTCAGTGATGGTGTGTCCTGACCATCTTCATCCAAGCAGTTTTCATGAGCATCACCTGGAAAGCTTCTAGGAAAAATACAGATGCCATGACACAATCTAAACCTATTCTGTCAGGAACTTCGGGAAGTAGTCTATTTCAAACTCTTATTCAGTACATCAAATGTACAACTCTGGTCAATAACCACTGCTCCAGGGGCACCTGGGTGGCTTAGTCAGTTGAGTGTCTGACTCCTGATTTTGGCTCAGGTCATGATCTCCTTGTTCATGGGATTGAGCCCCACATCAGGTTCTGTGCCTGCTTGAGATTCTCTCCCTGGTGCTCTGCTCTTTCTTTGCTCGTGCTCTCTCTCTCTCAAAATAAATAAATTAAAAAAAAAAAAAAGAACCATTCCTCCAGCATTTGGTAGAATCTTGAATAGTTCCCTTTTCTTTAGCTTTTCTTACTCTATATTGCAGCATAGTGCCACTATTAGGATGTGTGAGCCAACAAACGGCAAATTAGAGAAAAACGTAGGAAACCTGAACAAGCTGATTACTTTTGTTTTATTCCATTCTAGCAGTAGGGGGCGCACACTGTATTTGCTGAAACTCCTGCTTGTGCGATGCGGAGATACTACTGCCATTTTAACAATCCAGTCATCACTCAGATCTCGAATCTGTGGTGTCTTCAAGTGTGCACATGAATTTTTTCTCTTCCTTTGTCTAGTAAATTATGGTGTTTTGTATAGGAACATCATAGTTTGGTGTCTGGTGAAGAAAAGTCACGGAGTATCTTCAATTTCTTACAAGCTTTTGTTCAGATCGTTAAATAACAGAACTTAAAAACAGGATGTGGAATTGGGGTGGCAAACTCTCAAATAGACATCTTCTTCTAGGCATATTCAGAAAAAAAAAAAAAGTTTCACCATTTTAATACAAGAAAGAAGAAATAAACCAGAGTGGCGTTCGAAGAAATTTCTTTCCAAAATTATCCGTTGTGCTGGAATTGCCTTGAAGAGGTTGAGTTCTCTTCCCCCGAGAGAAATGGTATAGAGATTAGAGTGCCTAACTGCCCTGCTTTGCCCAGCACTGAGAGGTCTCCTGGGAAGCAAGACGTTCAGTGCCAGACTGAGAAAATTAATTGTAGGCTATCCGGGATAGTTGGTCACCCCACATTAAAAAGGCAGGGGCGGGGCAGTGATTACAGCAGTGCTCATCCAAGTGTGCTACAGCAGAGATGAGGTCTTCCGGGGTGCACACTTCAGAGGTGCTGAACAGACACTGCCAAGAATTCTGTTTCCATCTGTAATCTTAATGGTGCAGTTTTGTTATGTGCAGTTTATTATGGTTCAGGAAAGAAGGCAAGATCAGAAAATATGATAGAGTATATAAAAGTGAAGGTAGATTGGGAAGAATTGAGGCAGTGAGTATAACGGGGATAGTTCTTAGGCCATCCTTTGAAAACATAACTGACCTTTTTTTGTTTCTCATATTGACTATGCTGTAAAGACTTTGAAAGGTGAATGTTAGTAGCATTAAACATTCTGAATAGCTAGAAATAGAATAAAACCCCTATCTTGAGGTGATTGTGGGATAATGCTGCTTACTTTGGTGTTTGTTCCCAGGTTAAGGAAAGGGTGTGGGGCTGGCTGTAACAGTGGTGGCAATATTGAAGATTCCGACACTGGAGGTGGAATTTCCTGCACTAGTAACAATGCAACAAGTGCCAGTGACCCCCATAGCAATGTGTCCCAGGGAAGCACTGCAAATCCAGGGCAAGGGTCGGGAGCAGGACCCCATCCACCTGTCACATCTTATCCTCCAACACTAGGTAATGTGAAAACAAACTTATGTGTCTAAGCCTCTTAGCTCTGGGGCGCAGTTAGTATGCATGTCTAAAGAGAATTCTAGATTACCTACTTGGAAATATGTAAAAATATTTTGTTTGATTCCTGGTTGGATGTTATCCTATTTATATTTATCCCTTTATATATATGTAAAATTTGAAATGTCATGTCTTTGAAAGTATAATTTTTAAAGGCTAATAATAATCTAGTTTATAATGTGATTAACTTCTCTTTCATTGGTCAATGATTTGGTTTCTTCGAATGTTACAAACAAACTTTGTGACTGCTGTTTTCTTGGGCTAGAGACTTTAAAAATGCAATCACTAAATCAAAGTTTATGGGAATATTTAAGATTCATGACACATAAGGCCAAAAGTCTTTCCAGGAAGGTTTTGTTTTTGTTTTTGTTTTTTTAACCAGTTGGTACTCTCACCAGTTATACAAAGGAATGCCCATCCTGTAAACTTTGACCCAGAGTATTATCGGTTCCCTGCTTGCTCAGAAGAACAGGAGAAGGGGTGGTCTTTAATTTCATTGTTTTAATTTGCATTGCTCTGATACCCAAGATTGAAAGGTTTTAAACTGAGTTTATCACCTGTTTCTCTCTTTGAAGTACCTGTTAAATCTCTTGCCCATTTTTCTATTTGGTCTTTTTATTTTATTTGTATATTCTGTATTCAAGTTCTTTGTCAGTTTTCTGTACTACAAATGTCTTTTCCCGTTCTATCCCTTGACTTTCGATTCTCTTTCTGTGAAGAGTGCCTCCCCTTCTTTTATTTATTTTTATATATATATATATATATATATATATATATATATATGCACATATATAATCATTAATTACATATTATATTATATAAATATATTGTATAAATTAATTTATATATGATTATTATTATATATTATGTTATATAAATATATATATAATTAATTTTCTAAGTTTATTTATTTTGAGAGACAGAATCCCAGGCAGGCTCCATGCTGTCAGCACTGAGCCCGATGCAGGGCTCGAACTCAAGAACTGTGAGATCGTGACCTGAGCTGAAACCAAGAGTCAGATGCTTAACCCGCTGAGCCACCCAGGCACCCCGAGTAGCTTCTCTTTTGACAAGAAGTTCTTGGTTTTAGTGTGGAGCAATTTGCTGATCTTTTCCTTTCTGATTAGTACTTTTTGTATCCTACTTAAGAAATTTTTTCCTATCCCAAGGCACTGATGGTATTTTTTTTTTTTTTTTTTTTTTACTAATTTTCCTTTTACATGATATCTGCAATCCACATGGTATGCAGTAGGAATCAGATTTAATCTGTTTTCATATGGCTGATTGGTTGATTCAGTGCTGTCTGCTCCCCCCCCCCCGCCGCTTTCTATGAACGAGATGAAGTCTTAAGACATTTACTTATGTTAAAAAAAAATCCAATAGCATTGTAATCAAGACTAAATAGGTATATTATCAACATCTTGTGGTTCTTTTTTAACTTCTGAGTGAAAAGTTAAAACTTTCAGTATGCTTTTTCACATGCTCTTTGATCAGCTCTTTGTGTTTTCAGATAGAAAGTACATGGAGGAATTTTTTCATTAGAGTTAAAACTTACTTTCTAACTCTCACATTACTGTTAGGAGTCAGGAAAAAAGACAAACCTGAGGAATTCTATCAAGCAATTTGAAAAAGGACACAGAAGAACCTGCTATTCAGTATCACTGATGATTCATGTATAGTAGCAAGCCTGTAATGGATACGAAGATTGCAACGTGGTATCATCATCTCTCTATAGACCGTGTAGTGTGTCATTGGAATGGATTGAAAGGCCACTAATTCTAGACCTTGAGAAATAGTTATGGATCTTGCCACATGAATCCTTAGTAAATATTTCTCGTGGTCTCGTTTCCATGAGATACTTAATTTCTGAAGTATTAAGGAGTTATTCTTGTTATTCTGAAATATTTCTGTGGAAGATATTTTAGGATTTATCCCAGCATTAAATCCAGATATTTGCTGAAATTATTTGTGTCTTTCTTTTACTCCAGAATTTTAATTTTTAAAAAGCTTTAGCAAATTGGGTAGCAATTTGGGCAAATTGGGCAGCAAACTGACTGAATGGCTTAGTCAGTTAAGTGACTGACTCTTGATCTTGGCCCAGGTCATGATCTTACAGTTTGTGATCTGCATTGACAGTGTGGACCCTACTTGGGATTCTCTCTCTCTCTCCCTCCCTCCCCCATTCACTCTCAAATAAATAAACTTTAAAAAAGAATTGACAAGCTTTAGCAAATTAAAATTATATTATCAAAACCACACAAGAAAACCGATCTCAAATATTTATTTTTGATAACTTAAAAAGTTTTGAATATAAGCGTTAAATTCAGTACATTGAAGTCATTTTGCTTAAGGGAAGAAGATGTAGGGAAAAAAAAGAAAAGAACCGTGTTTGAATCACGCCATCTGGAACAAGTGCTGTTGTTTCTCCCTCGCTAGGCACTAGCCACAGCTCCCACTCTGTCCAGTCAAGCCTGGTCAGACAGTCCCCTGCTCGGGCCTCAGTGGCCAGCCAGTCGTCTTACTGCTACAGCAGCCGGCACTCGTCTCTCCGGATGTCCACCACGGGGTTCGTGCCCTGTCGGCGCTCGTCCACCAGTCAGATATCGCTCCGGAACTTGCCGTCCTCCATCCAGTCCCGCCTCTCCATGGTGAACCAGATGGAGCCCTCCGGTCAGAGCGGCGTGGGCTGTGTGCAGCATGGCCTCCCCTCTTCCAGCAGCTCCAGCCAGAGCATCCCGGCCTGCAAACATCACACTCTCGTGGGCTTTCTTGGGACAGAGGGAGGTCAGAGCAGTGCCGCCGACGCCCAGCCGGGCAACCCCTTAAGTCCTGCCAATAATTCACACGCCAAAAGGGGGGAAGTGATTTACAGAGTCCAAGTGAGTAAGCCCACAGTTCTGGCACTGTCTCACCTGTTTGTTTGTTTCTCGTTTGTCGAGTGGAGGATGCTGGTGAAAACACACCTCATATTACTTAGTCTGAAGACTAGGACATTTTTGAATGTTGAAAAAAGTTTCTGCCAGCCTGAAAACTGGAGGCAAGTAGTTTCTCAGTGGCGATTGTTGTTCCGCACTCAGCTGTTGTCACGTGGCCCTGGCAGTAAGGTCTGCTGTAGGCTAAAAGGAATTCAGGAGGTGGCCTTTCGGATTGTTTTTTGTCCAGTTATAGGCCATGGAGAACTTGAGACTTAGTCTGGGAAAGAGATTTTACTTGAGATTATATAATCTGTCATCATCAAGAAAAAAATTGAATTAGAAATGACCCATGTTTATTTACAATACAGATCGTGGATCCCAGTCAAGTTCTGGATGGGATCAACCTATCAAAAAGGAAAGAGCTGCAGTGGCCTGATGAGGGTGTCCGGTTAAAAGCTGGGAGAAACAGCTGGAAAGACTGGAGTCCTCAGGAGGGCATGGAAGGCCATGTGAGTTCTCTTACGAAGCTGACCCCTGCTCTCACTTTTTGTGTAGCCTGACCGACTTGTGTGCATGTTTTTAGCTAATTGATGCTCATGCTTTTTTAAATGCACCTTTTGCTGAATTATCAAACAGAATGACTATCTCTAATTTTAAGTGAAGTTTGCAAATACATCCGAGGTCCCTGCCACTAATTTATTTTATTCTGAATCATTAGGTGATTCACCGTTGGGTGCCTTGCAGCAGAGATCCAGGTACTAGATCCCACATCGACAAGACAGTACTTCTGGTCCAGATTGATGATAAATATGTGACTGTAATTGAAACCGGGGTACTAGAACTTGGGGCTGAAGTGTGAGCCAGTGTTTTATAACTACATTTCTCTTCCCTCTCCATTCCGAGACGTTGGAAAAAGAGAGGAGAGCGCAGAAGACGCCTGCAGGTTTTCCTCTGCTCCTGTGTGGGAGATACTTGGATGTAGAGTGGGCTCGGCCAAGCGCCTCTCCTTCGCCCTTCACCCTGACTCCTGTCACTGTCTCCATCCCCAAATAAAGCTGAACTATTTTTTTAAGTTAGCTGCCGACAAAACATTTTGCATGAAGGATAAAGTTCTGTTAAATTACATCCTTACAAAAATTTTTTTCCTATGCATTGCCTATGCTTTAAATCAACAAACTCTTCGTTTCTAAACTACGATCTCATATTTTTCTAATTTCTTTGCCAAAAATAATTGCCATGTTTTGTCATAGAACATGAAATCCATTTACCTTGATTTTTAAAAACAGACCAGTGTAGAAACCTTCACTTTGACGTTTAGCAGTATGAAAGTTTCATGTACAGTGAAAGAGACTATGAACAGACATAGATTTATCTTATTCCTTGAGCGCTAAAAACTTTAATGAGAAAACTGCACTAATTTTTTACAACAATGCACTAAAGTCTGAGATTTCTCAGAACATTTATTTATATATAAAAATAAAATACCATTATTTAAATTGCCTTTGGGATTAACCCCTGCCCTTTCCTTAAACGTACATAGCAGGAACTGTGCTGCTCATTTTTTTGTCAGTAACCTATACTCCATGCCAGTACATTGGGTGTTTTCTCTAAAATGAACGTTAAGGGTCAAGAGATACATAGCTTCATCGTTGGAGATAGCGGTCAGTGCGTCGGTCCTGTGAACACCACTGCCAGCTCCTGTGTCCACACATCGGAGGCGCTCCAGCACCGGTGTGCCCAGCTCCTCTTGGGGCAAGCTCTGCTGGGGTCAGTTCTGGGAAGAAAATACTTTTATTTTTCAAAGAAGAAGATGAGCATCCAGGAACTTAAAAAAAGGATCGATTGCTTTTCTATTCAGAGTCATTAGCTCTTGAAGTTACTCACATGCAGTTCAGTTAATCAAGTAAAATTTTTTCAAACGAAATTATCCAGTTGGTGCAGTTCTTGTTATGTCCCTCTTCAATAACCTCGCCTCTTATTTTGCTCCTCTCTTCTTTTTCTATTACTTGAATTTTATTTCCTGTAATTTATAGTGTGTAGGTGTAATTTGAAATATTTATAACTGTGAAATTGACTTAATATGTTGTCTCATAACTTAAATTTTATTGGTTTTTTTTTTTTTTTAAATACGCGTGTATTCAGGGAAATATATAATTCAGATTTACAATTGGGCTAGGTGGAAACTGTGGTTTAGATTTAATTTTCAACTTCCGGCATTTTTTAAATCCTTCCGAAAACTTTCCCCTTTTGTGTGAAACTCCAAAGAATATATACATACATCTCCTGAGCATTTAGGAGCAGCCATCTTTCCACCCCACTGCAAACGGGAAGTAGAAAGCAGGTGTGAAGTTAATCTTCAATGTGTATTTTATTTAGTCTGATACATCCAGAGTGTTACTCTTTCCCCATGTGGCGCTAGCCACATTTCAGGTACTCACCGGCCACATGTGCCTGGTGGCTCCTGTATTGGACGGCACAGGTGTGAAGTATCTTTTGATGAGGTGACAGGAGAGAGAAGCTGTTTCCGCACTAACCCCTACTGTCGCTCTCACAGTATAGCATAACACTTCCGTAGATGGAATGAAAACTAACATCCGACTACATTTCCATTCCACAGTGTGGTTATTTTGCCCTTTTCTAATTTACAGTTTTCGTAGTTATTCAGGATCCAGTGTACCTCGTGCTGACATTTCCAGACTTCGCGCTTTGCCAAATGTACTTTTTAAAAACATTTGTCAAGTGATTTACTGAACCTTTACACAAAGGTACCCTTTCTAAATTGACCAACTAAAACGTATTTTCCTGATACTGTTGTTACATTCTGTATTTGCCGCATTTTGGCAAATCTACAGTACGTCATTAAGGTCCAAGGCTTTTATGTTTCTCTTCTGAAACCGAATATATGATCTGTCTATCTAACCATCTATATTTATTTAAAATCTTCTCAAAGGAATTATGATTCCTGCTGCCTGTTCGCTTTCTGAAATGAATATGATCTTTTCATGGTCATTACCTAGATGGGAAGATAAGTGGAATCCTTTCAGTCCTAAATGGAAGATAATTCATTTTCCTACACAGAAAAAAAAAATCTGAGCTTCAGATGATTCAGTCAGAAGGGCTATTCCTAGCCTCACACCCCCTACCCCCAATTGTTAAACACATTACACGCTCTAAAAATGTAAGACTAGATTTTATATGGAACATATATATTGGGTCTTGATTTGGCATGATAACTGTGGACATTCTTCTCAAAACAGGTTGAATTTTGTTATCAGATAACCCTTGAGGGAATTTATGGAATAGAAACCCTAACAGGAGCCCTGTTTTTATTTTTTAGTCTAAACTTGATGGTCTTTTAAAAGTCAGAATACTTTTCTAATAATTACGGCAGAGGAAGCAGTGATAATTGAAGACTCATGTCTTAACAACTGGACCTAAATTATTATGTGGAAATATACATGCTTTCATTGAGTAAATTGATCATACATGTCTTATTCTGCCTTTCCCAGCCCCCCTTGGAGAATAGTGAACTGCTTATTTAGATTCCCTGCTTAGCTGTCTTCATTAGTGTACAAGACTCCAGCATACACACACTAGTGTCTTCAGTTCACATTTGCCAAAACTTTCAGAGTTCCATAATTTGAAAGTAAGAATATGTCATTAAAACACTAGCTTTTTATGCATTTCCCTTCAACAGAGTCTCATTGATACCTTTCTGGTCTTTGTCTTGTTTGTTTTTTCCCTTCTTTTGAGAGAGAGTCCTGGAGTGAATTATAAATTGTTACTGTCTTTTCTCATTTCCTCTCATTCAGTGGCAAAAATCATTTTACAACTCAAAATTAAGTTTTTGGTTAATCTTCGAGCTTATAACTTGGTGTGAGCCCTCTTTTTTACATCATTTTCAGTACTTGATAGAAGTTTAAATGTTCATTTTTTTCTAAAGAAATCTAAATTTTCCAAGAGTATAGATTAATATAAGATGTTGGTATTTAAGGGACTTGGGAGAGTAGGTGGTGAGGCTGTCTGTTTTTAAGATAAGAGGAGATTAATTACCTTTCAGGAAATTAATGAACAGTCTTCACCAGTGTTCTGCCTTCTTTGAGTTTCTATTATTGGAAGGTGAGCTTCCCTTAGATTTGAAGTCGTTTTAAAAATATTTCAAATGTAACTGAGATACTTCTACTAGTCCTTGAAACAGAAGTAGACAGATAGTATTTCTATCCTGAGTGAGGTATGGAAAATTATTCTGTGTACCGAATGTCAGGTCATAGAAGTTTTTATGTAGAAACTAAGTTTATAAGGAAGATGGGTTTTTCTTCTTGGGTTGGTTTATTTTTCTGTCTTCTATCAAAATATAAAAAACAGCCTCAAACCTAAGCAAGAGTAGTTAACTTAGCCTTAATAAATTCCACTTTGCTTCCATGCAACGTCCTTCTGCCTCTGCTTAGAAATTCATTTGGTGGATTGCTGCATCGGTCCAGAACTAGATATCTTTTAAACTTACGATTTGCCCAGAGTCTAAAATTATCTTTTTCTTTTAGTTTCAAAAATCTTTCCTTCTAAATATATGACTTGAGAAAAAGATACCTTAGTAATTTTGCATAAGAATTCTTTGAATTTATGTTCACTAGCTATTAAACTATAAACTGCTACCCAGATTAATTAATTTTGTGTTTCTCTTCCTTATTCTTTAATTAATATAGACAATCCCTTCCCTTTTTTTTTTTTTTTTTTTAAGTCCTCAGTATTCATTCTTGTTCTCTTTTGTAGTGTAATATAATCATACAGAATTACTTTGCCTGGACACAGACCCAGTGCATTTTTTCCCTTTGATGTGATAAATTGTTCGGGTGAAGTATAAAACATCAGTTTTTATTCTAGAGGCTTTTCCTTTAATTCTAAAATGAGTGGAAAGAATAATGTCAATCAAGGCTAAAATGATACCTGGAACCTGTCAAGGGACTTTGAACTTTCTGTTTTAGTCTTCTGACCATGCATTTGTGCAGCATAAGTTTTAATAATACATTGGAAATCTGCAGGGGTTTTTTTTTTTTCTTTTAATTAAGTTTTTTAAAACCAACCTCTCTTCATTTTTCTTTTTTAAAAATCTGGTTGATATATACCTAGGCCTTGTCGTTTTTGACTTGCGAAATGTTGAGGTAAGAATTGTAACTGGAAAGGAATTAATTATTATACAAATAGATCTGATAGGTATGTGAGTAGAGTGTTAATTTTGCTTGAAACAGAAGTATATTTTCTGCTTTGAATCTCCTCACCAGAGTCCTCTGTCAAGAACTATGTATGATAAGAATTTCTCTTTATTGCCTATCAGCCCACATATTCTTTCTGAAGGAGAGTAAATAAGTTCTATTTGTGAGCTGAACTTTATCATCTGCCATTTTATGGAAGCAACACAGCATTCTTTGGGGGAAGCAGAACTGATTGTCCTCGCAAGGTTACGTGACGACTCTGCTCTAAGACTTACACCTGTTGTATAGGGTTATACCTTTTTTCTTACGCCTCAGCTCTGCACCTGACAATTTATGGTTCCGTGGAGCCAAGCTAGAAGGAACAAAGGTCATGTGAGAGTGGCGAGGGTGGATTCCCGGGTGTTACTTGTGCAGGCGAAGGGGCATCCTGGAATTCTAACCAGAGTAGTTGTCGGAAGTGAGATGGCTGCTCCAGATGACTCCTGGGTTTAGTGTAACTGTGGTTGAACAAGATTTTTTTTATGTATGAAGCTTGATTCCACAACCAAAATAACAGAAACGTGGGGAAAATCCTGTCTGCTTATGCTTTTTAAAGCTTACGGTTTAAGTGAAAATAAATTGTAAAAACTGATTACCTTAACCCTATACAATGAGCTCTGCATGAGGAAATGGAAGGAAGAATACTACAAGTGATTCAGGAAGGTGTATGTGAGGAAGGAAAATGGGTTTCCCTTTTCTGATCATGGGCTCTGAAAGTATTCATTGCCTTTACCAGCATTCAGTATAAACCAGAGATAAGAATATATGTACTCGCGTGGGTCTGTGAGTGTGTGTGCGTCTGAGTGTTTGTTATTCTAAATAGCTTGTAAATATTGTAGTTGTTTAAAATGGAAAATAAAAGCTGAGATTGTTTTTTTCTTTGCAAATATATTGCATCAAAAATACAGTATTGACAGTGGATAAAACACTGAGGAAATAAATTTTTTTTCATTTTGCCTTCTGTCCATTTTTGTCAAGAAAAAATAGAGTACATCATATAAAGCTCTGCATAGCATATTTTAAAACATGTACTTGGTTCTGAAATAATCATTTTAATCAGAAGCTTTGGCCTATAAACATGATTCAGCTTATAAGAGAAATGTACATATTTCATATTAAAAAGACATCTTTTCATACTTGGTAGAAAGGTTGTACTTTATGTCTTTTGAATTTATCTGAATATGTTATAGTAATGATACAACATTAGATGGAAAACCTAGGGTAATAAATGTGTGTATGTGTTCACTGTATTACACTAAGTTACAATATAGAAAAAGGAGTGCACATTTGGATTATGGTCATCAAAATCAGACAAACTAACCTATTGTTTACATGTGTAATACTTAAGAGAAAATGCAAGCTGAGAATGAGAATAGATACACTCTTTTTTTTTTTTTTTTTTTTTTTTTTGAGTTTATGTATTTTGAGAGAGAGCTCATGAGCTCAAGTCGGGGAGGGGCAGAGAGAGAATCCCAAGTAGACTCCACGCTGTCAGCACAGAGCCTGATTCAGGGCTTGAGTTCACACACTGTGAGATCATGACCTGAGCCAAAGTCAAATGCTTAACTGACTGAGCCACCCAGGCAGCCCAAGAATAGATATACTCTTGATTAAAACCCTTATTGAGCCATTAGTGAGTCATTTTAACTATTAGTAACAACCAAAACCATCAGGATGCTGATTATGTGCCATCTATATCAGAGTCCCAGACAGTTTTCTGTCTTCCTGTCCAGGATCACAATGGCACAACTGGGGACGTAGTAGTATTTAGTCTTAAAGGACATTGTTTACCAGTGACAAGAAACCTGGAGGTTAAGTGAGACACATCTTCAAAGAAAATAGGCTGGGTAAGTGAGCTGCATCAGCCTTACAGCCAGAGATTGAAAGGGCGGAAGACATGAAATTTGAGTCCCATAAAAGTTCTTCATTGTTCTTAAAGCGCAGTTTACTTAGGATTTTTCCTACTAAAGAAAGGATCCCAAAGTTTTGCCGACCTGTAGCCACTAAATCTCACTAGGTAGATGCATTTTCCTGTGGGGAAGGCAAAAAGCACCTTGTGAATTAAGGGCATGACCCAAATGGTGGTTTCTTACGTATTTAGTCAGCACTTGTTACACACAATATTTGTTTTATTCCCCCCTTCATAGGTACTTATTAAAGGTATAACTAAACTTCATACTTGGGAAAATGTAATTTGGTACAAGAGGATCCCTAGATTGCTTTGTAACTTCATAGGATACACAGTAACAGCAAATGGCTAGAGATGAATCCATCTTGTCTGGTAACCTTTTAAAACGATTCAGTGTCAATATGCAGTAAACTGTGCCAAAAGGGAAAAGTCATCCTTTAGTCCAGGGCTCCCTTTTGTTCCCCAGAACATTGTATGAATACATAATAATTGGCCCATATAAGAATACTTCAGGTCTTGGGGCACCTGGGTGGTTCAGTCAGTTTAAGCAGCCAACTCTTGATTTTGGCCCAGGTCATGATCTCACAGTTCCTGAGATCAAGCCCCATGTTGGGCTCTCCACTGGCAGCGTGGAACTGCTTGGGATTCTCTCTCTCTCTCTTTGTGCCCCTCCACTGCTCGCTCATTCATTCTCCGTCCCTCCCTCCCTCCCCTTCTCTCCTTAATAACGAATAAACACTAAAAAAAGAGAATACTTCAGGCCTCCATTCCAATTCTGAAGCACACAGTCTTGACCTATCTTTATCAGGGAAAATCAACATCCCAAGATAACATTGAATTTAAGCAGATACCAAGTAGTACCTCTGTGTTCGTAATACTCTTAGTGGGTTTGCTCTCACACACCACCCGCAACTTCTTGGTTTTCTATCAGTTAATAACATGTACCACAAATGTTCCACAGTGTAGTCCAAATGGAAGGTGTACCTTTCTTTAGACAGAATGCAGGTTCCGTCTAGCTTATACATTTGGGAGTGACTCCTCGTACAATTGCAATATGAAACAGTATTCGTTTAAATAGTTTCAAAATACAAATTTACTTGGAATGCTTATAGTTGCAAGAAAGAACCCATTTCAAAGTTGCTGAATACAGGAAACTGGTTCACTACAAAGTTTAGGGTAGACTGGGCTTTCAGGGTTGTTTTGTTCATGTTACTCTAACTCTCTATATCTGTGATTTTCTCTACTCCATATGCATGCTATGTATCCTTCCTTTTCAGACTGGAGCTATAGCTAGCTGTAGTTCTGGACCCCATTCCATACACATCATCAAACAGAAAGAAATAACGCTTCCAGTTACCTCTCACATGGGGAAATTTCCCAGAAGCCTCGGTGTATTTCTCCTTGCATCTCTTTAATGTAAGATTTGATGTAGGCAAGATCCTTAACCTGTCCCTATGTCCTGATTTTCTAAACCAGTCATGGACAAGAGAAACAGAATTACCATGACTGATTGGCTCAGACAAATCAGAGCTAGCCTTGAAGCGGGAGTCCAGTCCCCAAACTGTAAGGTTGCTACATAGTGCATATAAAAGTGTTGACTGAAATGTCCACAGCAGATGTGTATATAGCTCTCCAGAGTATTGTTTTCAAGAAACAGAGACCCAGACCACCTAAGAATTAAGGTGTTTCTTTTAAGCTGCATCTGTAGCAGATTTAGAGCAGAAAGTTAGCAGAAGCTTAGGCAGACACAGGTCCAGATGTTTGCTCTTCTTTTCTTAGGGGCTGCCTTACATCTCATGACATTCTTGCTGTTCTCCATCTAAATTGTTTCCTTACTTAGATTGGCAGCGGGGGGTGGGGGTTGGGGGGTGGAATTCACCAGTGAAGCCAACTGGACCTGAATTGATCTTTAGAGAAAAGCTTTCAATTAGGGATTTGGATTTTCTGTTTATTAGTTTTGGTAGGTTGGGTTTTCTAGAACTGCAGTTCTCAAACTTTTGGGTCTTGGAATACTCAGAAAAAATTACTGAGGATTCCTCCCTCCCCCATCCCAAAGATCTTTTGTTTTTATAGTTTATACAATATTTACTGCATTCGAAATTAAAACACATTTTAAAGTTATTTCTAAACGAATTAATAAATTCATTACCTGTTAACATTCTTATTTAAAATTATGCTTCCAACTTAAAAAAAAATGTATCAAGACATTTGAACTGTGTGCTTCTACATACAGTGTATTTATTGCCTTATATTATTTTGGTTGAAGCATATGAGGAAAGCCTGGGCTCATAAATGCTTCACTAAAATTAGACAAGTGGTAGTTTCTTAAAGGTTAGCTGCAGTGTGGAATCCCATTTGTACTGGATTATTTTAAAATCCATTGTCGTACCTTACTTGGAATGGACCTTTTACCTGTGTGTGGGATTATAACATCATTTATTTAGAAAAATAATGGTTCCCAAGTTATGCAGATCTTCCAAATGTTAACACATTTCATTATGCATTATAAAAAAATCACTTTTGTTTATGTCAGCATCAGTCTAGTTAGATACAACTTTATTGGGAAGCTAGAAAGCTTGTAGTGGCAGATACAAGCATTCTAAAATTTTTTTAATGAGAGCTTAAGCTTTATCCTCGGGAACAAATATTGTCAGTTGTTAACTTTGAAGCAGTTATTTCAGTTTTGAGAAAATATCTGTCAAGTACTGAAGTCTGAATATGTATAGTTTGTCTCTTAGTCTTTCTTTCAAGTCAAAATGGCATTCCATGGGAGAGAAAAAAAAAAGTGACTTAGCTCATAACTCAATCACAAAAGGGCTATTCTTTGAGAAAACTGTATTTGGGTATGCTGAAGAAGTGCTTTGTGAATACTTCCCATTTTCCCACATCGAATTCTCAAAAGATGTGTTTCGAAGGAATGAGATGTAATAAACTTAACAATTTGTATTGCTTCCTCAAGGATATTCTTACGTGAAATTGACTTTCCCCTGTGAGTGCATGATCGTATAGAATGCAGTGGCTAGTGATATACTTTGGTGCCATTGCCTTGATTCCTGCTGAGGTGTCTGTAGTTTTACTCCCCGCATCTTCTGCACAATTTCCATTATTTCTTTTATCCATGGGTTACTTAGACTCATTTTGGTTAACTTTCAAATATTTGGGACTTTCTACCTAACATTTTCTAGTTATTGCTTAATAACCATGTCAAAGCAACTGTCCTGTTAATCCTTTGAGATTTGTTTAGCCTTCCTTTGTGGCTCTGTATATTTTCAATTTTCGTAAATGTCCCAGTGGGCATTTGGGGGGAAAGCATGTATTTTACAGTTACAGTTAGGACAGCCTTCTTTCTATACTATATATATCTCAAGTCAACTTTGTTATTTTTATTGAGATACTGTATATTTTTACTGATTTTTTTTTCACTGGGGGTGAAATATAGTTGTGGATTCATTTCTCCTTTTAGTTCTATCAAATTTTGGTTTATATATTTTGAGACTACATTTTTAGGTGTATAAAGTTGGAAGATTTGCTTTGACCAATTGATTCCCTTAATCATTATGAAATGTCCTTTCCATGTCTAGTAATACCTCTTGCTCTAAAATTTATTTTATCTGATGTTAGTATAAAGTTTGTGTATTTTAACTGTATCTGTCCTTTTAGTTTCAACCTTTCTATCTCTTATTTTTAGAGTGTACTCTTATAAACCACTATGTACTTGGGATTTTTTATTCAGTTTGGCCATCTTTGTCTTTTAAAGGGAGTATTTAGTCCATTTACATTTAAGATAATTACTGATTTGGGGTGGGCGGGGAGCTTAAATTTACCATCTTTTTGTTCCTTTTCGTCTTGCCTTTCCCGTATATCTTTTCTCTTTTCTTGCCACATTTTGGAATAAGTCATTTGAATTGTTATACCCCTCCTCTTGATTATTACCTACATATCTTTTTAATTATCCTCTTAGTGATTATTGAAATTAAAGCTTACCTACCTACTTGGTACCTTACCACCTCTTGGGACTGACTCTATTTCTGCCTTTGTGTCTTTTATGCTGTTTTGTCATGCATTTTCACTTCTGTATTTTACCTTTTTTTTTTTTTTTTCTTTTTGAGAGAGAACATGAGCAGGGGACAGTGGAGGGGAGGAGAGAGAGGGAGAGGGAGGGAGAGAGAAAATCTCAAGCAGGCTCCATACTCAGCCCAGAGTCCAACACAGGGCTCGATCTCACAACTGTGAGATCGTGACCTGAGCCAAAATTAAGAGTCAGTCACTTAACTGACTGAGCCACCCAGACGACCCAGAACTCTGTATGTATTTTAAATTTCAAGGGCATAATTATTTGGTATAATTTATATTAATTTAGATTTATCCACATGTTTACTCTTTTCATTGTTCTTTGTTGCTTCTTATATTTTCATGATTTGGGATAATATTTCTTCTGTCTGAAGGACTCCCTTTACAGTTTCTTGGTCTGCTACTAACAAATCCCGTGAGTTTTTATTTTTCTTGTATGAAGATGTTTGTCTTCAGTTTTTTTTCAGGGGGGACATAGAGTACTGAATTGGCAGTTTCTTTCTGCCCTTCAAAAGTATTACCCACAGTTTTCTGATTTCCATGGTTTCTTCTAGTCTTAACTGCTCTTTTCAGAGGCAGTACCTTTTTATGCCTTTGGTCATTTTTAAGATTTCATTTTCATCTGTGGTTTTTAGTCGTTTTCCATATGTAGCCTCTGTGTCGTTTTCTTCGTATTTATCTTGCCAAAGTTTTCTTACTGTCCCTTGAATCGTGGCCATTGTCTCTTCAGACATTCCTTTTGACAGATTGTCTTTCTCTCCTCACATTGCAATGACAAAATATATTAAACCTAAAAGTTTTGCTGTGTTTTTATCCCTTATATTTTCTTTTGCATTTCCTGTCTTTAGTCTTTTCATGTTTCAGTCAGAGTTATTTTCCTCTATCTACCCTCATTTATTCCTTTCTTCCTTCACCTGTGTCTAATCTTCTGTTAAACTGATCTATTGAGTTCTCAAGTTTTGTAACTGTATTCTTCAGTTCCCATTTTTAATATAGTTTTCAGTAAACTCTTGACATATTCTCTTATTATTTAATTTACTAAACATGTGAACTACCGTTATTTTAAAGTTGGTGTCTAACGATTTTAATATCTGGATCTCTTGAACATGTTTCCTTTGTTCTCTTCTCAGTTTTTATCTTCTTGTACATGTTCATTTCTGGTGTGGACTTGTATATGAAAATGTATAGATAATTGAGGCCCTAGATATTATCTTCCTCAAGAAGGTTTACTTTTACTTTTGGCAGACCAGGTTGGAAATTAGAGAATGAGCTTTTGGAAACTGGACTTCAGTCTCCTGAGGGCTAATCTGCTGTTTCTAGTTCACCTTTACCCCTGTGCCACAGCCCTTCGGATATCCAAACCTAAAAGTCTGGGGTTTCACCCATGGGGTGTCCTGAATTGCAATTATTGACACCCCAGCCTTGTGAGAGTCCAGAAGCTCTCTGTTCAGCTTCTCAGCCTCTCAGCCACTGCTTTCAAATCGGCAGATGTGGCACCAAATATCAGTCATACCTCTCTGGGCTTCCTTTCTGGGGTCTTAGCCTATAAAGTTATGGTAGTAGCTCCCAGTGCCTTCAAATATACTTTATATTTTGTACAGTCCTTTGCATTGTTTTTCATTGAAGATTTGCTCTGCAACTTATTTGCCATTATTGGCGGGGGGGGGGGGGGGGACGGGGGTGGATCTCCTCTGTCAAGTTTTAATCCTCCTTATGATCAGCCAGCATACTCACCTCTTTATATCCTAGCGTTATGTTACTTCACTTTGGCTAGCCTTTACCTTGATTTTACCTGTGGTGGTATTTCAAGGTCAGCCGGGTCTTACGTTGCTAGCTAACCTGCAGATGTATCCACCTATGGTAGAGAGGGTTGGAGGTGGTGACTGGAGTGCCCATGGTCTCATGGTATAAACCGAGTCCACGGAGATACCAGGACCTGAGAGAAAACAGGATCGGTGGCCTCAGAATGTGCGAGTGTGGCAGCTCTTCTGAAGTTTGTGTCCCATCTAGTACAAAGTGTATCCTAAAGGTAGACCAGACACCTCAGATAAAACAGGGTCTCATTAACATCTTGCATGCTTGCAGGCTCTGATTAAATACTAGGTCACATTATTTTTTATTTAGAAATCAGTGTTTTCTCTCCATCACGGCACAGTGGGTTTTTCCATGTTCTCTTTTCTAGGCAATTACTTTCCTGGCCTGAGGTCCTTATTGACCCTCCTGTATCAGAAGTGACACACTGGGGTGATAGCAGCAGCAGTAATAGCAGGGACAACAGATAGCCAAAGTCCTTTTCCAGCCCTGACTTTAACTTTTCAATTCATTCTAAACGGAACAACATCTCCATTGGTAGCCTAAGCACTAAAATGTGTTTTCAGGCCAAAATTAAAGAAACTTCATCTGTCTTTTTTCTGAGCAGGGTGGGATGAGTGTTTGGAGAAATCAAGAGGTTTAATTACTGAAAATCACTCCATCTAGAGGCTTATGGTTCATTTTGTGTGACCTTAGACTAGAAATATGGGGCCAGAGAACAGGAGGCAAAAAATAATAGCTCCACTTGAATATTAACTTTTCCTTTCTGGAAACCAGAAAACTCTCCACTTCCACAAGTTCTGACACGTCCCTAGTTAACAGCTCTATTTTGCAATGCATATTAGGTCACCCTCTGGAAATGCAGGTCAGAAAGAAAACGCACCAGTGATCTGGGCCATGGGTGAGAGGGCCAAAGAAATGACAAGTACCGAAACTGGGAGAGCGTCTATGTCTCCCGTAATTAGATGGTATGGCATAGCTACCAAGCCACACACACTGGCTCATCTGCCCATGGCCAGCACAGCAAGCCTCATGGAAATTGGGCATTGGGACTAAAAAAATGCAAGATCCTCAGCCCCACGTTTCTAGATAGCGTGGAGAATGAAGTCAAATTTAGGATGCATTTGTTTTCTTATTTATTTAATTTTATTTTTTATTTATTTTTTAAGGTTCATTTATTTTATATAATTTATTGTCAGGTTAGCTAACATACATTGTATACAGTGTGTTTTTGGCTTCAGGAATAGATTCCCATGATTTCTCACTTACATACAACACCCAGTTCTCATTCCAACAAGTGCGCTCCTCAGTGCCCATCACCCATTTTCCCTGCCTCCCCCCATTAGCCCTCAGTTTGTTCTCTGTATTTAAGAGTCTCTTATGGTTTGCCTCCCTCTCTGTAACTATTTCTTTTCTTTCCCTTCCCCTGTGGTCTTCTGTTTAATTTCTCAACTTCCACATATGAGTGAAAACGTACGATGCCTGTCTTTCTCTGACTTATTTCGTGAGAAGATACTCAACATCACTCATCATCAGGGAAATACAAATCAAAGCCACATTGAGATACCACCTCACATCAGTCAGAATGGCTAAAATTAACAACTTAGGAAACAACACATATTGGCGAGGATGTGGAGAATGGGGAACCCTTTTGCACTGTTGATGAGAATGCAAACCGGTGCGGCCACTCTGGAAAACAGTGTGGAGGTTCCTCAAAATATTATAAATAGAATTACCCTATGAACCAGCAATAACACTACTAGGAATGTATCCAAAGGATACTGGAGTGCTGATTCATAGGGGGCACATGTACCCCAATGTTTAGAGCAGCGCTATCAACAATAGCCAAATTATGAAAGGAGCTCAAATGTCCATCAACTGATGAATGGATAAAGAAGATTTATGATGGAATACGACTTGGCAATGAAAAAGAATGAAATCTTGCCATTTGCAACAACATGGATGGAACCAGAGGGGATTATGCAAAGGATGCATTTGTTTTCATAGTGAAATTGTCATCAGCATCACTTTGTAGATAAAGTTACACAAAGTGTGTTTTAGTTAAGGGAGTAAGATTGGCAGAAGAGCTAGAATTTAGAGATGTTCTAGGGAGGGGTAAATTGGCTATCCAAATAGTGTTGGCTTTACAGTTTGTTAGGAGTTAGTACATGAATTTGGTTTTGTCACAACCTACGTTTGTGGAAACCTTGTTCTTTCCAGAACCTGACCTCAGAACTAACTAATGATAATGAACATAGAAGATAAATATGTTGATTAAAATGCCAATTTATTAACTTACAGTTCTAAAAAAAATAGGGCACTCCCAGCTTCATCAGAAGATAGATGATAGGCCACATTGACCATCAGAAATTAGTCTATGGCCATAGAGTTAGAGCACAAGGAAGCTAAACATGATTTGTTTTCTTCCTGGCTTAGAAAATGTGCTTTGTAATTTTTCTACTTTTCTAGTGATATTTATGTTTGTTAGTTTTAGTTTTTTTATTCTGTGGTGGGAAATACTATTGAATTTTGGGTTTGCTTTTTCCGGACTCCCAAGCAGACCACATTTCTCCTATTGTCATATTCTTCAGCTATGTGAATACGACTGTATTAGGCTCCAGCTTTCTCGCACATTCCGATTCCACTTCTGCCTGGACACTTTAACTGGATCACTGCAACGCCTTGCCCTTGAGGAGGATTGGTCTTAACTACAGGTGTGAGTTTTACAATTTAAGTTTGGGAAATCTTTATATTGTAGTTCAGATGACATAAATTTACTAGAACTCCTACCTTATTAGATTTCTAACCAAGAAGAATTTAATTACTTTCTCCAAATGCACCATGAATTTGAGGGAGAGGAAGGACTTTTTCAAAGAATGTCTCATTCATAACTTTAAGAGCAAATACATGTCTTAAGAGATTAAAAGTAAAGTGTGTTTTTAAAAAGGAAGTTTAAAATGGGTATCCATTTAGCCTGAAAAGGATTGTTGTAAATACATTGATCGTGGAAATATCCCATATTCAAGAACAGAGAATAAATTACAACGGTAGACTGATTGGACCAATAGATCTGTCAGTGAAAAGAAAAGCCTGGCATGTCTATGGCAAAGGACTGATATATGATAACTCTTGCCAGAGTGAAGATTCTGGAAAATAACATTCCATTTCCACTGCAAGTTACAGTGAAAGGACTCTCTATAATGCTATAATGATTTTCTTTGAAAAGGGTTGATTGCAATAAGATGTGAGTCCCTACTGTGTACAGATAATTCACAACAAACCTGCCAGGTGTCTTTACTGTTATCTTACATATGTTGAAATTAAGGGTTCAAAGGTAACTTTCAGGAAAGGATAAAATCATGACTCCTAGGTATAAAAATGTACACATGTTCAAGACTTTATCTGATGCCTTAATCTGGAGAACTAACCACATGTTATAATGGGTTCAAAGTTAAGTTTTCTAAAAAAGCACAGTTACAGGGAGTAAAGGAACATTGAAATGAATTGTAAATTAGAGATAATTTTTTTGTTTTAGAGAGAGGGAGTAATTTGAACCTCTATTAGAAGGGACAGAATTTATGTCTTACCAGTTACCAACAGCTTATAAAGTTATAAAATAACTCCCATAGAATCAGAATCTAAGACAGAAGGGTGTGCTGTAGACTATGCATATAGTTTTCCATTAACATCCAAGTGTTTTCTACCTGATGTTCAGTAATTCACCTGAGATAATACATGTAATAGTGGCATGGTAGAGGCAAATTCCTCGCCCTCCCCACCCCCCCGAGCAGTGTACAGGACGTTTGAATTGCAAGGGAAGTCTTGAGGAGGTCATTGGAGGTTATTGTGGTAATTCAGTCTTGAGGCAGTTGGCCTGGACCAAGTTGGTGGCCGTAGTGAGTTAGCTTCTGTGGAAGTGGACTCTGAGCCTGCTTTTTGCAAGGAAGTGTATTGGGTCTTGCTCTTGGGAACAGTACACGTGAAGGAGCACAAGAAGCTGGATTGAACAGAGGAAGAAATTGAACTGTGATGCAGTCAGAGCAACGGCTTTAATCGAAGTCCATGGGTGAGATCTGGAGCTGGGTGGCCCTTCTGAGATATTCTCAATCAAAACAAGACACTGAGGGCACACTTCCTGGGGAGGACAACACTCCTGGCAGGTTGGGGGTAAGATGACGCCCATCCTGAAGTGGAATCTGGGCAGAACACCACAGCATCCACTACCCTTCTTGTACTGCTCATATTCACAGATCTCTTCTTCTGCCCTTTGGAGATTCTCTCTTGACTAGCACCTCTCCTAGTCTAGTTGCTTCCCTGCTCTTACCCCTAGGTTTACCAGTTGGGGTGATCCAGACTCCCTCATCTTTGAGAGCTCTAAGCCCCTGGTCCGCCGTGCTCTTCTGAGGCAGTGACTGCTACACTTGACTCTTTTCCATTTGAATTGGGTAAAGGACTACCAGGAGAAACCCTAGTGTATCACCTGGATTGTGGGCGTGTTCTCTCCTGCCCCTGTTGTGTGACAGCTGCCCTGCCTCTTGATGATCTGGGTCAATTACCTCCAGTGTGGTGGTGACTTCTTTCTTAGCCCACTGGTCTCTTAGCACAAAGAAGCCAAAGTGAATAGGTGACAGACAGAGCCTAAAATTGAATGAGATTCTTGCTGTATCCCCTGGTGGAAGTTTCCCCCACTTTGGAAACCAGGTTCTTTAGACCCAGAGCCTACAGCTGTGGGAGTAGGAAGCACAAATTCCCAAAGTGGGTCATTGATGAAGATGGTAAATGGAGCCATTCCCATTTCTACCTGTTGGTTCCCAGTCTCATGTATTGTTGGGGTCTCAGGACCACTAGAATGGCCATTGATTGAGGATATATCCTGCATCCTGAAAGATGGTGTCCCACCCTCACAGGATATAATTTCCAAGCTGGTACCTCAGCTGCACCTTTAAAAGCCCATTGAATTGTTTGATCTGACCAGCAGCTTCTACCGTATGTGATACAACCGTGGATCCCACGGCCACATGCCCCTGTTCTACCCTCTTTGCTGTAAAGTCCCTTTGTTTGATTCAGTGCTACATGGGCCCTGTTTTGATGGGTCTAACACTGTAAACCCTCATATGATCATAGTGCTGAAGCCCAACAAACAGGAAAGGCAAGAACCATACCTAGAACATATATCAATATGTCAACTTGCCATCAAGTGGATGCTTATTCACCCTGAGGGATGGGTATTGTATCAAGGGCTCAGCAGTGATCTCTGTTAACACTCGGGTTAAAGGTTTGGCAGCATCGTGAGCTACGTCAGGCTTGGTAAATGGAATCCCATTGCATAGCTTCCATTGCTGCCACAATGGCCACTCCTTTTATGCACCTATTTTGCCAGCACAGGAGTGGCTGATGAAGAAATGGCTGATATCAACTGGCTGAATCGTTTGGACTATTTGGTTGGCTGGTGCCTCTTCCATAGTAGATGCGGTCTGGTGACGATGAACATGCATTCAAAGATCCTTATACTCCATATCCACTCCCATCCATCCATCCATCCATCCATCCATCCATCCATCCATGTGCCTCTACCCTTGTCCCTCACCCTCTTTCTCCTTCTAGGCACCTGGCCAACCAACCAAGCCATTTGCCACTTCTGTGAGTTTATGTTTTATTTCTGGCCTCGGGCTTATTCTGTTTCTACAGAAGGTGAGTGACTGGATGTGGTCCATCTGTGAACCAAACGTGGCTTGTTTTCCTCTCTTCTGTAAGCTGGTTATCGGGGGCATATCCCCACTGCCTTGGTCATAGGTGTTGTGTGGTATTGCAGGGTACTTCCTTCTGAGGGCCTAGCTTTCCCTTCGAGTCACTGAGTTCCAGGTTCAGGAATTAGGCAGCAGATTCTGATTTTTTTTTTTAATTGGGGTACTTGCCTCCTGCTCCTTGATTTCTTTTGATTGTATAGATTGCATGGATACCCTTGTTGGCTGCTCTTCAGAATGCCCTGTTCTATTAGCCGTTTCTGTGTTCTCTCTGCGCTCGGCTATCGTAGCTGACTTTGCTCCTTATAAGAAAAATTGCATCCACCTTGCTTCTGCTGCCATATGCTTCTCAGCCTCTATCAGTTTGAGACTCTATCATCCCTTCGCCATCAGGGAAGCTAGTTCTGTGACGGTATCTCCTTGTCTCAGCGCTGGCCCACAGAGGACAGCTGCCACAGAGCTGCTTCAGTAGTATTCGTGCCACCATCACCAACACGTTTCTTATAGTTTTGCTAAACAAAGCTTCCTTCTGGCCCTCCCTCCCATGGAACATAGTTGGTGGGTTTTCTTTTGGGGGGGTGTTCTGACCTTAGGTGATATACCCATTTTAACATACCCACTTCTCCGGACCTTGGGTTCCTTTCTCCACCACTTACCATGGCGATTCTGGCATTTCTGGTGTGCTTAGTATGGACTATTGCCTCTTCCAAGCTCTTAGGAAACAACCTAACAGCATATCTCCATACTTTTGAGGGTCTTTGCCAGGGTATCAGTTTTCTATCATAGGAGAGCGTTCTCATAGTGATAAACTCTCTTATCCAACTTTATATTCTGTTTCTCTCAACTCAGCACCCTCCAGATCCAGTCTCTTATCTATTCTCCTTGCTTCTGCCAGTACGCACTGATGGGCTCTTAGAGCTCCTTCAACACTAAGCCTCTTTCCTCCCTAGCAGACCTGGCACTTGGCCAGGTGGGAGTGTGGCTTGACCAGCTGTTGGCCAGGTAGTGAGGAGAGGAGGTGGGAGCAGACTGAAGGGGATGAGCAGCCTTTGAGTGGTCCTCAAGCAGCTGGGAGTGGGTCATATCGATCTGGAGGCCAGTGGATGGGTTCCAAGGAGCCCTCGACTATGGACTGTTGCGAGTCCCATGGCAGGAGCAGGGTGGGCGCTCCATCCGAAGTGAGGCCCTGTCAAGGGGCAGTATGTGCCGAGGAGCGGCTTTTCCTTCTGCTTATAAATGAAATAAGAGCTGAGTCCAGAAAGCTTCCAATCTGCAAATAAAAGCCTAACCAGGGGGGAGCAGTGCCTTTGCCTGTCTGGTGTCCCTCATAAAAACTGCCACAAGATGGCAGCAGGAGCTCAGCCTGTGCGGGGAGGTTGGGGGTTGGTATAGGGGTGGAGCTGGTACCCCTGACATACAGAAGTTCCAGAAGAGGTGTGAGGAACAAAAAACTGAGTGACACGACTCTTGGAACCTATTAAAATCGGGGTTTACACACTGGTAGATCCCCTGGCCACGTGCTGCTTCTTATAGCCTCCCAAGAGTCACACGTATTGCTTGTCTCCTGTCCTTATTTACATTTGGCCCCTTTGAGTTCTTTCCACTGGCTAAATGTGGGCCCTGCAATCATAAACCTTAATATCAAGGCTGCCCCCAGGGCTCTTGAGTGGCTCAGTTGGTTAATCATCCAACTCTGGATTTCGGCTCAGATCTTGATCTCACAGATCCTGAGATCAAGCCCTGCGTGGGGCTTTGGTTTTTTTTGTTTTGTTTTGTTAAATTTTTCAAATTTAACGTTTATTTATTTTGACAGCGAGAAAGAGCGTGAGCAGGGGAGGGGCAGAGAGAGGGAGACACAGAATCTGAGCTGTCAGCACAGAGCCCAATGCAGAGCTCGAACCCACAGCCGTGAGGTCATGACCTGAGCCGAAGTCGGACGCTCAACCCCCTGAGCCACCCAGATGCCCCACCCCCCATGTGGGGCTTTGCACAACAGCACAGAACTTGCTTAGGATTCTCTCTCTCTCTCTCTCTCTCTCTCTCTCTGTCCCTCCCTCACATGCACACATGCTCTCCCTCTCTCTCTATCACAAAATGAACTTTAAAAAAAAAAAAAGACTGCCTCTTAAAACATCTGGGTGTTGTGCAAAGCGCTTTCCGTCCTTCGTTACGTCCTCTCGAGAGATGTCACCTGGGGCTGTAAGGCTGGTGCTTCTCACGGGACCCAAGAGGAACACTGTGTGTCTGCAGGCCATCAGCCTTTCAGGGGAGAGCAAGTTCTGCAGGCCAAACAGCAAACTGCCTTGTTGCACCTTGACAGTCCGGACAGGTGACAGCGACGAGTTGAACGCGCTGATGCGAAGGAAGCCCACCATCTGGTGGTCTTCTAACAGCTCCAAAACGATCATTCTGGGCCTGGGCGGTTGGGACGACAGCACAGTCCACACATCAGTGCTCTGCGTGTGCTGGATGGGGACCGTGCAGGCATGCCCGCCACACACACACACACACAGACACCCCGCTTCAGGACAGCAGCTAGAAACCTCACTGGACAGTTTCACAGTGACTGTAATCGGGGGCATTGCAGATGAGAGCGGGAGAGGGAGGAACAGGACGGTCCCCGGGCCAGGAGCAAAGGGAAGAGGTGGGTGCTCTCAGAACCCGCTGGGCTGGAGGAAGGGCCTGGCTCAGCTGCAACTCCAGCTCTGAGCACCACCCCCCCACCCCTGCAGCTGCGGGGACCCCTGGGCATGTGCCCGTGCTGGGAGGGGGGAAACCGCTGAAGAAAGGCCGCCTGCAAAAGGGCTTTGGGGGAGCGAGGCTGAAAAGTCAGGCGCTGTGCCTCCCTGTCCTCCTCCCTTCCACGCCCCCTCGGGCCCTTCTTGTCCAGCCAGCTGACAAAGGAGAAAGGTACCACGGGCCGTGTGGGAGGGGATCTGGGAGCCGAAAGGACAGACCAGTCCCTGGCCAGGCAGCTGTGCCCTGAGCCACCTCCAGGTAGGCCCATGCTGAAGGCCAGCTTGCCACCCAGCTTGTGACCGAATTTTGCTCGGAGAGGCCAGAGCCGTGGAGGAGAGGACCATGACCTCATGAGGGGTGGGGAGGCTGGGACCCCAACCCTGGGACTCCTGATCACAGCTTCCCAGGCAGCGGAGAGGCAGAAACAGCACCTTAGGCCTTCCGGGGGCCGCTGGGGCCAGCCCGGGGCAGCCTGCGGGCCGGAGGAGCTCCTTGGAAGCCTGGCCCTGTCTCTGCCCAGGGTGGGTGCAGCGGGAGGCACGGGTAAGGACAGGCTGAATTTGCCACCTGCCCAGAGGGAGAACGGTTTACGGTCCAAATTAATGTGCTTTAAAGAAAATAAAGTAATATAAAATCAATAACCCGAATTTGTGGAGAAAGGCCTTTCTGGTTCAACTGATGACCACAGACTGCCGTGTGCCCTTGGACACTCGGGCCTCACCCTCAAGCCCTGTTTGTCACCAGTGGCCCAGCTGGGTGCTTCCGCATCAGTTAACGGTCTCCTTTGGAGCGGGCACATGATAAATTCATGCAAACTAAATAAAAATCGCAGCAGCTGATTACTGATAGCTACTTTGTGCCGGAACTTTATTACTAGGGCTCCTCCTACCTGTTGACATTCTGGCCTGAGAGGTCTTTGTTGAAGGCAGAGAGAGGGGGGCACCGTGGTAGAGAACGTCTGATCTACTACAGAATGCATTAAGCGCATTCCCATTGTGCAGCCATCACCACCAACCATCTGTAGAATTCTTTTCATCTTGCAAAAGTGAAACTCTGCATCCATTCAACACTCACTCCCCATTCCCTCCTCCCCCAGCCCCTGGAAGCCGCCATTCTGCTTTCTGTCTCTATGAATCTGACTACTCTAGGTACCGCATGTGTATGGACTCAGACAGGATTTGTCTTTTCACTTCGCATGATGTCCTCAGTGATCATCCGTGTGGTAGCATGTGTCAGAATCCCCTTCCTTGTTACGGCTGAATAATATTCCACTGTGTGGATGTGCCACGTCTTGTTTATCCATCCGTCTGATGATGGACATTCGAGTTGCTTCCCCCTTTTGGCTCTCGTGAGTAATGCTGCCATATGACCTCTTTTGACAGAGGCGAAAACTGAGGCATGAGGGTGAGGGAACTTGCCACAGGTCCCACCGCTAGTCAGCAGCAGAACTGGGGTTCCAGCTGAGCAGTCGGCGTCAAAGATGGCCACAGGTGGAGTGACCAACGTGAGCCCTTCTCACGGCATGCAAGCAGGCACCAGGAAAGATACCCCCTTCCTTCGCCATCTGATCAGCTCAGACCCGTTACTGCTTTGCTCGGAGCTGAGTCAGACTGAAAATTTGGAGAGACGGGGAGGAGTCTTGGGAATCAGAAAATGATCGTTTTTTTTGTTTCCCCATCAAACCCGGAGTCTTACTGGGTCACCTGGGTCACCCTGGCACACCTGGGTCAAGTTAGGAGTTAGAGAGATTTCTTCAAAGATGGGTCCGGGGCGCCTGGGTGGCGCAGTCGGTTAAGCGTCCGACTTCAGCCAGGTCACGATCTCGCGGTCTGTGAGTTCGAGCCCCGCGTCAGGCTCTGGGCTGATGGCTCGGAGCCTGGAGCCTGTTTCCGATTCTGTGTCTCCCTCTCTCTCTGCCCCTCCCCCGTTCATGCTCTGTCTCTCTCTGTCCCAAAAATAAATAAAAAACGTTGAAAAAAAAAAATTTAAAAAAAGATGGGTCCTCGCCTGGAGACTCCCTCTGTCTCTGTTCTGCCCCCATCAGTAACCGCAGCATTCCCACCCGGTTGGCTGACTGGGGATGAGGACTGGAGCTCACCTGCTTCCATGTGCAAAAAAGAACAGCGAGTCTGCATTCCTGGAAGGGCTTCCATTGGAAAATCCCTAAATAGACTCATTAACACATTCTTCCTTGCAAGCGGACTACCATGGCATGGGCACATTATAAAAGTTGCATGTGAGTCACTGTGGGGTGGAGAAAGAAACCAGAAATCCCATTGTTTCACACAGTGCTTAACAAAAAAATGTATCTAACGAAGTCTACAAAATTTAGATGTGAAACATTTGGGGTTTGGGGCTTTCTGTGAAGGTCCATCACACCTAATGAATCGGCTCTGCCTGGATAGCTCTTGTGTATCAGATTTTCATTAGAAGACCCTGACTCTTCAGGTCTGCAGGTTTGCAAATATCAGATTTCTAAAACACAGAATGACTCACAGTTTCACTGCTTACCTTGGTGTTCGTGCATTTTCTTCTGTCGGACTGAGCCCTTAACCTGTGGTGTCTGTGTTAACTCCAGCTTGGCAGGCGGTGTCCAAATTGAGCTAAATCGCCGGGTGCCCAGTTGATTGTCAGAGAATTGGTTGTCCGTGTGTAGAAACTCCATAGATTCGGTGTCAGAAAAAAGGTACTGTTTTCTCACCAAATAGTGGAATCATCAAATTATATAGCCTGTTTCTGCTATCCATGTTCCCCCCTCTTGCGATTCCACTTTTCCTGGAGGTTTGAATGATTAGCCTCGATGGTAACCTACCCCCACTGACAGCGAACCAAGCTGCCATCTTGGGCATGACAGGTCTTTGTTGCGGGGGCTTCTAATAATGCGTTGTACCATATTTAGCAACACCCTTGATCTCGGCCCGCTAGATGCCAGCAGCACCAACCTCCAAGTTCCTGCCTGCCTGAACAAGGTGTGATAATTCCCCTGTGATGAAAGCTAGACCTTAAAAAAAAAGCATAGTAGAGTCATGAGGGCAGACTTGGGGTCTGGTCCTGCCTCTGTCCCAAACTCCCTCTCTGACTTTGGGCACAGCTTAGGCTCCTGGTGCCCTCAACTACGAAACGAGAGGGTCAGAACAGATCAACCCAGGTTTTGTTCAACAACAAAATGCTCTCCTGCTCTCCTGCTAGGCCTGTTTTACCTAAGTGGGCATCGCGCTCGTTGAAGGTAGTAACTCAGGCTCTACCCTGTATCTTGTTTAGTCAAGGCCTGAAGTCCCATCTGTCTGAATGGTTTGACCCCAGTCTCCTAGGTCACATAGGGAGGCCTGCAGGGTCCGTGCTGGGGACAGGTGCTGCTGACAGCCTGGAAGAGTGTCTACCCTGTGACTCTGGACTTGACTGAGTCTCACGGGCTGAGTGAGGGCACCTTCCCCACTGGAGCCTTCACTGAGAGCCTCAGGCCGGGGAGGGTGTGTGTGTGTGTGTGTGTGTGTGTGTGTGTGTGTGTCTGTGTGTGTGTAGGGGGGCAGGGTGGGAGTCCAGAGGGTCCATCAGGCAGACACCAGGCAGGGAGGTGAAGCCTGGCCCAGCTGCCTGCTTGGTCTCCCCAGCGTGCACAACCCCACAGTCCGGCCTGAACTGGGCTGAACACATGCTGGAGACACAGTTACCAGCCACTGACCCTGCCGGGCTCTGTCCTTCAAAGAGAGAGGCCTCGGGGCGCCTGGGTGGCTCAGTCGGTTAAGCAGCTGACTTCGGCTCAGGTCATGATCTCGCGGTCCGTGAGTTCGAGCCCCGCGTCGGGCTCTGTGCTGACCGCTCAGAGCCTGGAGCCTGTTTCAGATTCTGTGTCTCCCTCTCTCTGACCCTCCCCCATTCATGCTCTGTCTCCCTCTGTCTCAAAGACAAAGAGAGAGGCCTCTATCCTTCTCAGAGATGGAAACCTGTGCTCAGCAGGCAAGAGCAGCAGTGGGGAAGTCCCATTCTCTCACGTAACACAGAAAGTAGAAGGAGTTAGAGTCCACTGAAATGGCGTCTGTATCACCAGCGATGACGGCCACAACGATGCTAACCTGCTGAGGAGCTTGCTAGGTGCTCTGAACCAGGCTCAGCCCTTTATAAGAAGTATTTCCGTTAATTCAGGAGACAGGTGGAGCTGGTGGTAATTTTTACACCCGTTTTGCAGATTGGGAAACAAGTCGTAGAGTTATTTTTCTTTCCAGAACTGACAAGCCCTAATGATTTCATCTCGGAAGCGCTGGCCCTGGGGAGACCAGCCCCTCCACCTGCAAATTCTCTTGTTCCCTGACGTGTCAGTTGGAAGAATTTGGGACATCTTACATTAGCGAGTGTGGTCTGTTTTCTTGAAGCACTTCAGATTCCTGGGAAAGGAGAAGGTGTGAATATAAGGCGCAAGTCACTGACTAGGAGGTGATGGGAGGGTGGTCTCGCTCACGATACCATTTTACACTAGAATTGTTCACATTCGGTTCGTCCATCTCCAGCCATTTGTTAACTCAATCAGTGAAAAGTTAATAATAATCCAATGTATGTCATGTGTTGTGCTGAAGGCTAGGGATCCAAAAAAAAGAGTCCTACTCCATCCCTGTCCCAAAGGATGCCCAGTTGATTGGACCAGCACCCCTGGTCCAGTGCTGTTGGCTGGAGGTTGAGGTCAAAGCCCCGTGAACGCGCTCCTCTCTGGCCCCGACTCCTCCCCCAGATCCTGGAAATCTACCTGGGTTCACACCTGGCAAAACCATCACAACTTGATAATTTGTTGTCAGACTGCAGTTCCCTAGACTCTTCCGTCTTTGTACTGAATTGGCTTCTGATCTGGACATGCCAGGCAGACATGTGGCCCATCCGTGGTGGGCCTATGGTTGGGGGCAGGGGCCCTGGGAACAATCTGTCCCCTGCTTCTCTTGTCCCAGGACATGATCTGTGGGAAACAGCTCCCCAAACACAAAGTACTAACAGGGCAGATGTGTCCGGCCTAAACTGAGTCTGGAGAAAACAGCTAAGGGATCTGTTTGCTGCCTTGTCGCCTTTGAGGTCTTCCGGCCCAATGGCGGGGCGGGCTGCTGCTCTCCTCCCACCGCATGACCCCATCTTCCTCCCCTTCCTCCTCTTCCATGCAGCCCTGACCAGGGGCTGCAGGGGGTGCTTCATCCCACAGCCTTTGTGGTCGGAGGGACCTGTGAGGTCTCCCCTCTGACTCAGAGCGGGGACTCCGAAGTCTTCCAAAGGGCAGATCTCCTCCCTGTTTCTACGAGGTTTCCTGGCTCCCTGGTTGCTATGGTACCAGCCCTTCTGTCCCGTCTTTGAGGCCACAACCCAAAGAATCTGGACACCATTGCAGAAGTCTTCTCTCTAGTCCTCTTGACCCGGGAGTTCATCATGCGTTCCTAGAGTGGGGAGACACCTGCGCCATTGCCCCCCTCCCCGCTGCAGCCTTGTGCCCTCATGCTCATTCAGTGTTGGCCTCCGCTTCCCTGAGGACTCCAGGACCATTCGGCCGGGCCCTGGGCCGCAGACCTTCTCGCCGGGCCTACAGCACAGTGGGCTCCCGGGCCTGCACCTGCGGGCCCTCTCTTCCTCTCCCTTACCCCTGGGAGGTGAGCTCCTTCTGCAGCAGGCTCACGTCGGGAGCGTGAAGGAGCCCCGTGCCCCGCAGTTTCAGCCCTTCCATCCCCAGTCTTGGTTCGTCCTGAACTAGAAGACTAGACCAGACCAGACCAAGGCCCAGGTACCCCGGTGAGTCAGACACAACCCTGCGCTCGGGGAGCTCCCAGTGCTGGTGGTGGGGTTGTGTGGGCTTAGGGAATACCTGCAGCAGAGCCAGGAATGGAGAAGATGGAGGGGAGGAGGCCACAAGGAGAAGGTGAGGCCAGAACTAGGCCCAGAAGGGAAGGTGATTGGGACATTCTCCATGGCAAGGGGCATCTGAGGGCAGCGGTTTGAGAATGGTGATGAGCCTGCCCCGGTCAGAGGAAGCAGAAGACGTCCACCCAGACAGACCATCACCTCCCCCTCTTCCTACCTCTGGGGTGGGGGTGCTGCTCACTACAACCTCTGAACTCAGACTCCCCAAGCTGAAGAGTGGGGATCCCGGCCTCAGGGCTGTGGCTGCGATCAGGTGTGTCGGCACAAGGAAAGGACAGAGTATGTTAATCCTCTTGTCGGTGCCCGAAGATGTCAACACTGAGCCACGGATGCTTTCTGGAGGAATAAATGCATGAGGCTGGAAAGAGAGGGCGACTGTAACTACACTGCCCAGGTGTGTGAGCTGCAAGGATGTGTGGAAGGGAGCGGAGCCCTAATAATAAAACAGTACAATGTATGGGGCGCCTGGGTGGCTCAGTCAGTTCAGCGTCCGACTTCGGCCCAGGTCACGATCTCACGTTTTGTGAGTTCGAGCCCCGCATCGGGCTCTGTGCTGACAGCTCGGAGCCTGGAGCCTGCTTTGGATGTTGTGTCTCCCTCTCTCTCTGCCCCTACCTTGCTCATGCTCTGTCTCTCTCTCTCAAAAATAAACATTAAAAAGAATTTTAATGGTGCAACTTATGCACTTTCTACTATATGCAAAGCACTTTACAGTTATTATTTCTCCTCTTCTCTCTCTCTCTCTCACACACACACACACACACGCACACACACACACACACCACCAGTGATAAAAAGCTATAATTATTTTCTATATAAAGATGAAAAAACTGAGCTGAAAAGCTGCCTCTCCTTCTGGTCAGGAGGCTCTTCTCTTTGCCTAGAATGTCGGCTGTTGACCTGCGGCTACAACCTTTGCTTGGAAAGATCATTTTCTCCATCAGCACAATACATAGTAAACAAAACCTCAGGTAAAAACTTTTTGAAGATGCTTTTGAGATGGTCAAGTTTGGTGATCTTCCGGCTCGAAGGGAAAGGCAGAAGAAGACCGCACAGCTACCTTTGTCTTATGCAGGAGTTCACGAGTCCCAGCCACTGTAGGTCAGAGCTGACGGTACTCTTTTACAGGCCCCCCGTGGGCCCAGTCGGACCTGGCCGTGGAGTCCAGTTTGTCTTTCTGGGACGAAAGTTCATGTTCAGTCAATGAACAGGTGGTCGGGGTGGGGAGGGGGGTTGCTGGCAGCCATGGCGAGGCCAATGGTAGGCTTGGGAAAAGTGCTCTGGTCTCTGGGCTGGAGCGAATCCAACCTGGATTCTAAGCTGGCTTCATCACTTATTGGCTGTGAGATCTGGACAAGTGACTTAACATTTTAGAGGGAAACTATAAATGGGGGTAATAACAACACGCTATAGAAGTGCAAGAAAGATCGAAGATAATGTATAAAAAGGATAATGAACATAGCAAAGGCTGTGACTTTCCATCATCATTTAATGAATGCAAATTTTAAAGTTACGAGATATTTTTCCATTCCTGGGCAAACATTTTCACTCCGGTAATGGACAACATTGGCAAGGCTGTGGTAAAGCAGGCCCTTGGCATGCCATTGGTGGGGGTACGAATTAGTATAATAGCTGTGAAAGGTGATTTGGCATTAAAGACCAATTTGTTAAATGCATATAATTTTTGATGTACCAATTCCACTGCTCTGAGTTTGTCTTGTGAATATATTATTTTTAATTAGGATATTGGATTGATTTCTCCAATACCCAAACTAACAGTGCCTGAAACACATTAGAGATATATTTCCTTCTGGAACATAACAGCCCAGCTTGATTAATCTAGGGCTGGGGTAGGGTGTGTGTGTGTGTGTGTGTGTGTGTGTGTGTGTGTGCGTGTGTGTGTTAGTGGGGGGATGACTCCATGGCATCGGGGGCATACATTCCATTTTTGTTACTCCTCTATCCCAGAATGCTTTCACTTCCTCACGTGGTGGAAGGCAGCTCCCTACCGTAGCCACATTCCAGCCAAAACCAATCAGGAAAGGGCTGGGGGGCACATCTCTTTCCTTTAAGGCCACAGTCCCAGAGTTTCACGCATCCTTCTATTATATCCCATTGACTAGACCTCAGTCATATGCCCATACCTAAATGCAGGGATGCCGGGAAATACAGTCTCTATTCTGGGCAGCCATGTGTCTACTAAAATTCAGGGGCTGTATGACCAAAGAAAGCAGAGGGGTTTGGTTAACAGAGACCATTGAGCAATTGCCAGAACACCCAGATACACAGGTATGGTGTAGGCAGAAGGGTGTTCGCTGCAGCATTTTTTATAATTGGTAAAACCCTAGTAATGATCCGAATGACATCTACAAGTATGAGACTGACTAAATAGCGAATAATATATTTGCTCAGTGGAGTACTGTGCAGTAGTCAAAATGAACGTGGTAGATGTTTATCTGCTAATAAGACGCTTGCCTGCTTGGCAGGCTAAAAAGAGGTAGACACACGGGAGGTGGGCTTCCAAAGGCCATCAGCCTCTTCTCTGGGCAGACTGAATGATTGGCCCCAATCCTTTACCCCTCCCTTTACCCCTCCCTCCCCTGCATCCAGACCCTTGTCTTGGCCTTAACACAGGCAAAGGGCATTTCCCTAAATATTGACTTTGGCCAAGGATGCGGATTGAAGTGATGCCTTCGGATGCCTCTACTTGTCCTCTTGCATAGCTAACTCCCGCCTCTTCAGCCTGGGCCCCCTCCTGAAGACAGGGTGGAGCAGAGTAGCCCATAAAAGCTCAGTGAGGACCAAAGTCATGCCAGCTGAGCTCAGCCCAGATCGCCAGCGGCGTCCGGCCAACCCACAGATCCGTGATAACGAGTGATTGCTATTTTATGCCAGTGACCGTGAACAAGTTTGTCCTGTGGCAAACTGATACATCGTCCCATCCTAGCCTCCATGGTCTGCTCTGTAGAATGATCCAAGAGACTACTGGAGGACTCCCATGCTCTGTGAGGCTTTCCTTCCCTCCCTGCAGAACAGACTTTTCCAATGTTTCCTTTTTTCCAGCGATGGATTTGGATTTTAAAGAAAATTGCTTACATATCCTCATGTGTATTTGATTGTTGAGCCTCAGTTTACCAGTTTGGGGTACAAATATATATATCACTCACATGCCTCCCTGTAGGAAGTCTAACACCTTCCTCTTGAGGCCTTGAATTGTCCTTTGGACTGAGAGCTCAATCCAAAGGGCTAACCTCCTTTCAAACGTCAGGCAGAGGGAGACCAGGGTGGGGTGTCTTGTCAGCCTCTAGCAGGACTGAGGTCTTCGTTGTCATTGCTTCTGTTGTGCCACATGGCATCTTGATGAAAACTGGTCCCATAAAGCCCAATGTGACCCGGTCCCTGCCCTGCTGGGATGACACTCAACCTGGTCCATGTCCTAGGCTGACTGTTGTGCCCATGTTTGCAAGTCTTGAGGGGGCTTCTAGCCCATGCTACACTTCATGAGAAAAACAATCCCAACCTCATGGAGGAACAGACCGAACTCCCCTGCTGAGCTCTTCCTTCTGATGCGTTTCCTCTCAGGGTCTCTGGTTCCTTTTGTTGACATTGGACCCTGGTACGGAGCATCTTAGCCTATCAGGAAGTTCTAGTAATATTAGCAGGATGCCTTCACACTCTTTTGTCTCTCATAATTCATAGAACCCGGGCATCATTCTAACAACCGGGCAAGTATAATGTTCGAAAGTTAAAAGGCTGACTTTCTTACAAATAGAACGGACACATGTAAAAAACATTAACTCATTCATTAATGAGGGAAACAATAAATGGTAAGGCTGGTTCAGAGAGCATTGATGGCCACACAATCCTATTAAAGAAAGAATATTGGATGCATAGGTTAAGATACAAAGCTGCTTAATGTCCTGCAGGGCAATTAACCCTAAACGTTGAGGTTATCTTTTCTACTGGACAGGAATCATTGGCATCTACACAGCTCTACAAGCTAACAGCCAACTTTCACAAACCCTGAGCCCTTAAATAATCGTCAATAGTGTAGTCAAACCAGCATACGTTCTCCCAGAACGTGAATAATCCTTGGGTGGGCCTGGTGAGCAATATTTCAGCATGGCCTTGAAAGGACACGCAGATATCCTCGCGGCCTTGTTTCCAGGTTCTGGATAGTTTTTCTTAGCACTTGTCAGGTAAGCCTTTCAGCCAAAGCAGCTGGTCAAGGGCATGGCCTCGCAGCCGTGGGGCCCTGGACCGATCCTTCACTGTCAGGCAGGGGAGGGAGGAGTTGCTGACAGTGGACGTAGAATGCCAACGAGAAATGGCCAAACTTTCCCCTTCTGTCAACAGCTCCAGAGCTTTGAGCAGGAGGTCAGGCCCTGGTTAATTGGCTAGTCCTCCTGCCTGTCCGTTTCCTGTGCACCCACAGTTGTCCAAAGACAGGGCGCAGAAGAATAGGTCCCTTCTCTGAACCCCTGCACTGCTCTGTGCTTTCCTCGTGGCCTCTCTGCCAGCGACTTCTGTATATTTTAGAAAGCACGGATGTGCTAGCATTTGAAACGTAGTCGCTTTCTTGTGGCTTCCTGCAGCCCCTACAGCATCTACAAAGTGTCTGTCACATAGTCAACGCTTTATAGACACCATTAGCCACACGTCTCTGCCTCATCATATGCGGTCAGAGGTATCAAGGCTCGGGCCCCAGATATTTTGCTCCAAGCTTCCGCCTTCGGCCTCCCCCCACCCAAGGCTGTACCCCCACCCGTCACCACCCCACCCAGCCTTTGAGACTCAGTTCTGTTTCCACGTCCTTCGTGGGGGGGGAAGGGGAGTCTTCTCCCTACTTGCAATGATTCCCTCTTTCGCAAGCGGCTTTTCCCTGTACCCGGGGGCACCTCATCCTGCTGTGTCTCTCGGGTCATTCACATTTCACACTGCCCCAGGGTAAGGGGCTTCCAGAGACCAGGTATTAATCACCTTGATGTTCCCCGGGCAGGGCTTTGCACCTAGTGATGCTAACAAGTGCTGTCTGACTCAGAGAACAGCAGTGAGTTCAGGGCTGGCTGTTTCTAGTTTGTAAGCAAGTTCTTTCTTGTTTGCTGTGGGCAGTGCAGGATTCGGGCCTCCAAGGTGCTGAGCAGGAGACACATGGCGCCTGTCCTTTCCCACAGTAGGAGTCCATGGCAACCAGCTGATAACTGGAGCACGTCCTTTCATGCTTAATCAACAGCTCTTCGTTTCTGTACTGGGGGACGAGGGGGGAGGCGGCTGCTTGCTGCCTTTGCTATTGTCCTAGTCCGCAACAAACCCAGGACACGGAGCCGGGCCTGATACAGAGGCAAGCGCCCCTCGCTGAACGCCCAGAGAGCCCAGTGGCTCCTGTGAGCTTCTGCCAGAAAAAGGCCTCGCCTTCCTTTGCAGCTGGATGCTACAGGGGAAGCAGTCGAGGCTTTGCAGCTCAGGCGGTGAAGTTCTAGAAGCAAGCTACTCCATGTGCGGTGCATGGACCAGCAGCACCGCATTACCTGGAGCTGAGGAGAGCTGCAGAGTCTGGGGCGCTACCCGCGCCTTCTGCGTCCGAACCTGCATTCGGGGAGATCCCCTGAGCCACGCGTGTGCGCAGTAAGTGCGAAAAGCGAGGCTCTAGTTAATCCCAGGCTCATCAGTAGGCGATCAGCCCCACCGGTGCCGACCCAGGGTCTGAACTTGGAACCCCTGCAATGGAACATCCTGATACGTCAACCAGGAATGTCCTAAGGCGACATCACTGGGAGCCCGGCTGGAGACCGGAAGTGCCCAGACGCAGTCGGATTTGTTACACCCGCGAGAGTGACAAGCACAGAACAGGAATCGATAGCTGAGCTGTGACCCAGTAACGTCTTTACAGTCTTTGCAGAACTGAGGCGAAAACTGGCTAGGAGGCCAGCGCCTGAGTCCCTCACCCGGCTCCAGACTCAGGGTCTCCGGCTGCACAGAAAAATGAAGCTGCGGGCAGAGCTGAATGCCAAGGCCCACGAGGGCTGACCCTGAGCCCGCGTGCCCTCTGGGCCACCCAGAGGCATGGCAGAGACTGTGCGGGACTTTAAACAGGTGACAGCTGGGATTCCGTGAGCTCCCCTGCACCGGAGGGAGGGTGTGGTGGAAGACAGCCAGCGTCACAGGCTGTTAACGACAGCAGACCCTGTGGCAGAGTCCCTGGTGGCCATCTTGTCCCTACCTGTTCAAGTGTCCACAAAAACTTTCTTTGAGACACGTTCACTCTTTTAAAACTGCTTTATTGTGGTATAATTTACATACCATCAACCCCACCCATTTTAAGTGCACCATTCAATGACTGTTACTGCGTTTACAGTCGCGTCACATCCCCACAGTCTAATTTCAGAACATGCCCATCACCCCAAAAAGGAACCTCTGTGCCCCTTTGCAGTCGCTCCCCGTTCCCACCCCCACCCCCTGGCAGCCACCAGTCTACTTCCTGCCCCTCTAGTTTATTTTCCTAAGTGTCCAGAAAACTGAGTTCGAGCACTTTCCGGACCCAGATTTCCCAATTACCCTTACAGGGCTCACCCGCTGCTGCTTTCTCCTGCCAGGGGAAGAAATGGTGTAGAAATGCACACAGTAGGCATATAATAAGTCTTTTAGAAGGAAAACAAATGTGCTCCCATTTTCAGTGCATTTGCATTTTGTAAGAGGAAGGGGAGTGACCTCAAAGGAACGAACCTTTAACGGGGATATTTGGGACCCTGAGGCCCTCACAAACTCACCCCACGGGTGAGCTGCCGTGCTCCTTGAAAATCAGGATGTGGTGTCTTCGAGAACCCCATGCTCCCTGTTTGCCAGTCTGGGCCTCAGAGCAGACGTTCCAGCCAGCACTTGATCTTGGAATCTAGGCAGGGGGAATGGAAGGAGCTCCCGTCCTGCACTTTAACGCCCCCCCCCCGCCCCCCATGGCACCTGGCTCTTACCCTAGTTTCCCGTTCCCCCGTGTTTTCACAGCTGAGTGCCTGTCCTATCTCTCCAGCCTCCAGGCCCTCGGCTGTGGACATTTATTGTGCCATTTGCCTGGCATCTCCTCCGGCCCCTTTTCCGGAACCAGAACCCTCCCTCCTTTGGGGAACACTCACCTCCTTAGGATACTTCCTGTCTTTCTGTTTCAGACTTACCCTTCTACACCCTGCTCGGGGTGCTGGGGCTGGGACTCCATAGACACATTTCTACTTTGCTACTGCAAAGCTTGCTTGCTCAGGTCTGCAGAGAGGGGACTTTGCAGGGGTGGGGGGGTGTCGCTGAGACGCAGGAGGAGGGCGGGAGGGCGGAGGAACTTGCTGCTGCTTACGGTTTTCTGGCTCCAGTAGCTGCTTTCTGCACAGCCCCCAGCTTTATGGAGATATGATTGACGTGTTGTGTAAATTTAAGGTATATGACGTGTTGATTTGATACACTTACCTTCTGCGGAGTGAGTACCACCCGAGGAGTAGAGAGCCCCTGCATCCTACTATTTTTCTTGAGATGTAATTTACAAACGAGGGAATTCACTCTTAGCAGTTGCACTTCCAGCACTACAGTCTTCTCTTACAACATTGTCATCAGCCCGGAAAGAAGCCCCGTGAGCAGTCACTACCCACCCCCCCATCCCGCCCCAGGCAACCACCAATCTCCTTTCCATCTCTATAAATCTGCCTTTTCTGGATGTCTCCTAAAAATAGAAGCATCTAATCTGTCCTCTTGTGTCTGGCTTCTTTCCACGAAATGTCGCCGAGATTGATTCATCACTATTTGACCCCTTTTCACTGTCAAATGGTACGCCATTGTGTGGACGCACCACGTTCTGTTGCCCCATCAGCAGTGAGGCACACGGGTCTGCCATTGCAGCTCTCCAACCCAGCTCCACTGCGTCCCCCCCCGAGATGGGGTGCCCTCCTCAAAAGGCTGGGTCTCAGCGCCCAGGGTCCTTCTCCACATTCCTAAACATGAATAATTCCAGCATCTTCCTCCTGTCCCCAGCCCTAGGGTTAGTCGCTGTTCCAGGCAGTAGGTAGCTCCGTGATCCAACTGAATTCTCTTTTTACCTTTCCAGTTATCCATTGAACAACTTTACACGTAATGAGAGGTTCTTTATAGAGGGGCGCCTGTGTGGCTCGGTCGGTTAAGTGTCCGACTCTGGCTCAGGTCATGATCTTGCGGTCTGTAGGTTGGAGCTCCACGTCAGGCTCTGTGCTGACAGCTCGGAGCCTGGAGCCTGCTTCAGATTCTGTGCCTCCCCCTCTCTCTGCTCCTCCCCCACTCATGCTCTGTCTCTCTCTTTCAAAAATAAATTGTAAACATTTAAAATAATTTTTTTAAAATTTTTTATAGAACTGTCTCTGTTCAAATAACAGATGTGGTTTTTGTCTCTTGACTGCGATGATTCCCATATGTGGTCTAAATGGACCTCTGAGGGCCCCGCCTCCTCGGTTCCTGCCATTTGGGGGTAGCATGTCCGTCCACGTGAACTAGACAGGGTCCTTCCCTGTGAACTTTGTAACTGAAGCATGGCTAGAGGAGGAAGGTGAGAGGTGACTTTCTCCTCTCCGTGGTAAAGTACAGTGATGGTGGGACTGGGGGCTGCCTGTGGCTGGAGAAAGTAGGCCTGAGAACACAAGCAGCAAGCAGGAGGGGGAGGGGTGGTAGCAGATTCAAGAAGCCCATGGAAAGTGCCTCCTGACGGCACTGGGGTCCTGGTTCCAGCAGGTGATCTGGGGAGCGGCCCTCATTCCGCTAATCCAGGCCCAACTGTGTGAGCTAATTTCTATCTTTCTACTGAATGTCATGTCCTTTCCTGGCACCCCTAACCTAGCTGAGTTCGGTTTCCCGTTCTTGCAACCCCAAGTATGCAAGGTTACACCCTGACTGTTGGGTTTCTTCCCTCTGGGTTTCTTCCTCCAAGACCTGGATTTCTGCAGTGTCCATCGACTACCCACTAGAACCTTCCCTGATCTTTCTGGTCTATGCCTGGCCGATAACAGTACTTTGGGGGCAAGGACTGAGCCAAAGCTGCAAAGGTTGAAGTCCTAGAGTGACCCATGGTACCCAGCTGGTGTGGACAACCTCCCCGCATGCAGGTGGCTGGCACAGCATGGTGGCTGGTGTGACGGATGCCTTTGTTCGCAAAGTATTGAAGTAGAGCACAAAACCCAGAGGCTCTGCCCAGTCTCCATTTTTTTTTTTTTAATCTATTTATTTTGAGAAACAGAGAGGGTGAGAGGGGCAGAGAGAGGGAGAGAGACGGAATCCCAAGCAGGCTCTGCACTCTCAGCGCGGAGCCCAACGCGGGGCTCGAACCCACGAACTGTGAGCTCATGACCTGAGCCGAAGTCAAGCTTAACCAACTGAACCCCCCCAGGAGCCTCCCCCGCCCCAGTCTCCATTTTTAATCAAGAGGCAGTGTGCACCCCAGAAGGGGAGCCAGTGCCATCCAGCTCTGGAAGTTGTGTAGGGGGATCTCCTCTCTCTGGGGGTGTTGATATTCACACCCTCGTTCCGACTTGGCGCAAATCAGCAGGCCTGAGGATACGTGGATCCTGGCTGTGATTCAAGCATCAGCAGACACAGCTACCCCCACCTGTCCCCTGAGCTACTGCTTTTCGTAGCGGTGCAGATTCGGCCACCATATTGTGCTGAGATGTGATGGCCCTTTTCGGGAGGCAGGCCGCTCTCCAGAGTTGCTGCTAAGGTGCTGTGGCCAGCACTGGGAATTAAAAGTCGTAATTCACATATTCATGCAGTCTCCGGTGTGTTTCTTCCTCTGGTTTCTCTCCTCCCTGGTACCTAATAATAACCCAGCTGCCATCTGTTGAGCACTTACCATATCTGCCAGGAGCTGTGCTAAGTACTTTCCATGCACTATCATAGTTATCCTCACAACGCTGTGAGGTAGGTAATACTTTTTAAATAAACTTTTTAATTTTATAACAGTTTTAGATTGACAGCAAAATGACAAAGAAAATTCACAGCCTTCTTGTATATGCCACGGCTAGTTTCCTCTATTATTAACGCCTTACATTAGTATGCTACGTTGGTCACAATGAATAATTCAATATTGATACATAATATTAACAAAAGTTGGAACTTTGTTCAGATTTTCCCGGTGTTTATATAATGTCCTTTTTCTGTTTAAGGATCCCATCTCGAATGTCAGATCACATTTAGGTTCCTCTTGGCTATGATAGCTTCACAGAATTCTCTTGTTTTTTTAATGACCTTGACGATTTTGAGGAGTGCTGTTCAGAAATTGTGTAGACTATCTCGCTACTGTAATTCGATGTTCTTCTTGTGATTAGACCAGTCTTACTGTGTTTGGGGAGGAAGACCACAGATGTGCCTTTCTAATCCTGTCAAATCAAGGGCACATGCTGCTAATATGACATATTGCTGTTGGTGTTAGTCTTGGTCATTCGGCCTCAGGTAGGACTTGTCAGTTTTCCCCACTGTGGTTACACTTTTCTCCCTCTTTCTGTATGGTCCTCTTTGGAAAGAAGTCCCAGTGCACATCCCACACCTCCTTCTGGGCAGCACATCTCTGTAAATTATTTGGAATTCTTCTGCATGGAAAATGTGTCTCTTCTTGCCCATTTATTTATTTATCCAATCATTTCTTTTTTTTTTTAATTTTTTTTTTAACGTTTATTTATTTTTGAGAGAGAGAGAGAGACAGAGCATGAACGGGGGAGGGTCAGAGAGAGGGAGACACAGAATCTGAAACAGGCTCCAGGCTCTGAGCTGTCAGCACAGTGCCCGACACGGGGCTCGAACTCACGGACCGCGAGATCATGACCTGAGCCGAAGTCGGCCGCCCAACCGACTGAGCCACCCAGGCGCCCCTCCAATCATTTCTTTATATCAGTATGGACTCATGGAAATTGATTTGGCACTTTGGGCTATAATCTGATGTTACTTTCTCTCTTTTGTTGCTCAGATTGTTACAGCTTTAGTCACTGGGAGTTCTTTTGGTTGTCCCCTGTGTCCCTTTGACAGACCGCCCCCTTGCCCCATCATTGTGAGCTGAGCGGGGGGGGGGGGGGGGGGGGGGGGGGGGGGGGGGGGGGAGGGGGTTGGTGAGGGCGAGCGGGGTTGTGTTTTGTCTTTTCAGCACTTCCTTACTTCCTGGCACTACACGATAGTCCAGGCTCCGGGTGTATTTCCTGCCCCAGCTCTAGAACCAGCCGTTTCTCCCAGGAACCCTGGTTCCTTTCGTTGGAAAATATCAAGTAGACCACATTTTATCCCTCTCTTACAGAGAAAGAAACTGCTGCTTGGAGAAGTTAAATAATTTGCCCAAAGTTACGTGGCTATGTTACTCCTTCCTAACTGTTCTCATTTCATTAGAAAGCACCGTCTGATTCCCAAGCTTTGTAGACTATAAAGTATTGCATCTGTACAAGTTATGGTTATTGTTATTACTGCCTCGTGGTTTGTTTGGCTGGTTGGTTTGGTTTTTGTTTTTTTCACAAACCTCTGTGATTGGCACATGCCATGTACAGCGAGCAGCCAACTCAAATGGGGATTCTTCCAGCCTTCCTTGTGTCCGTCCCTGACTAGGCCCAAGGCAAGCACAAGAGCTGAGTCAGGAGGTTCTTGGAGAGCGTCTGCCAGGCCCAGTGGCCCTGGAGAGAGAGTGGGTCAGCATTGCTACCTTTTTCATCCACCTGGGCTGCCATCAGCAACTATCTGCCAGGGAGGGGAGGTGGAACTAACATTGGAAATTGCCAGAACTCTGTCTGAGGCCCCTCGCGAAGGGAGACAGAAGACCTGAGAAATGAGAGGTAGAGCCACCCAGAGGGAGAATTGCAGGCACCCCGGTAGGGCTTGGGTTTGGGCACCCCTGTACGTGTGCGCTGGGCGGGGGATGGGGAACACCCCAGTAGAGGCAGCTGGGACAGACCTGGTGCAGCTAAGCTGACCCTGAGCCATCCAGTCCCCAGTGGGGCCCCTCCCCGGTAATCAGCTCCTTTCCATCTAGTACTTTCCTTTGCCGGCTATGTTCCCCTTTGCTGGGGGTGGGGTGGGGGGATGGGGGAGATGAGCCCCGCAGCCTTTGTAGAAGCCCTCACACTTGGACCAGCTCTCCCCATCCACCCTAGCCCAGGCCTGGCCCCCAGCCTGGAACAGGGGCTGGGTTTTTTGATGCAACAGTGGAGGGCGTGGGGGTGGGCAGTGATGTGCAGATTCCAGGGCCCTGGGCTGGCTGTGGAGACCAAACACATGGAGGACGAGGGCGGTATTAGGTTGGTGGCAGCGTGGGGGGTCTTGTCCTCTCTCTATTCCTCAAACTGTCTGTTGAACGGCACCATCTATATCTTCACGCCGAGGGGAAAACCCAACAAAGCATGGATTCACCACCTGCAGAGACAGATGAATTTTCAGCGAAGTTTAGACAAGAAGAGGGGGCCTCGGGGGCCAGTGGGAAGCAGCAGCTGCAGAAGCCTCTCTCCAGGGGAGTATGCCGAACGGTTCACTCCCTCCCCAAGCGAGAGGCCCCAACCCCAAGTAACAGCACAGTTGGGCTCAGCGGATCCGGCTGGGCAACACCTCTCCCCACTCCCACGTCCTTGATACTCTCCAGGAAGGACTGGGCAGGACTTGTGTTCTTCCATCCATTAAGGCCTTCCTTCGGCAAACGTTTGCTAAGAGCTAGGTGCGAATGCTTCTTCCTTTCCAAATTACACGGGAATGAGGCTCGCTGACTAAAATAAGTGGTTCCCAGGGGTGTTTGGAATAGGCTTCCCCATCCTTGAGTTTTGGCTTCCACGGTAGTCCCTGGCCCTCCCCCCCCCCGCCCCCCCCAGCTCTCGTTATGTCGCGTTGCTCCAAGGATTGATTTTTCCGTCCTAGTGTTTAAGCAGCAGCAGAAGAGAGTCTGCCGAGACCAGAAGGCAGCATGCGTGGGGCTGGGGATGACAGAGCCACGCGGCTCTATTCTCGAGCACAGTGGGGTGCCAGCTGCCACCCTCCTTGTACCCTGGATCAGCGTGCCACTTGGATGCAGCTGAGACAGTGAGGAGGTGTCTTGGGGACAGAGACTGGAACGAAATCCAAGCTAGATGAGGCGTAGGTTGGGATGGGAATGGGATGTGTAGGTTCCTTAGATGTCCGAGGAGGGGTGGCCAGGTCACCTGCCGTCTCAGAGCTGGTCAGCAGTGCGGTGGGACCCGGGCCCGGTGAGGGCCTTCTTGGCAGGGGGAAGCTCACACGCAAACAAGCCAGTGCACAAGCATCCGGGGACATAATAAATCCTTCCCTGGAACCCTCTTCTGTCCACACTGCTCACCTCCTCAAGGGTCACCTACTCAGAGAAGGTGTCTCAAAGCTCGCAGCCTGTCATTCCTGTTGTCACACAATTTCAGAGATCACTCCATACTCCTCTCCTCCATGGAACTGGTGAGTTTTAAGTTGCAAATGTTTAGTGTGATTATTTGACGGTATTTGATAACCAGAGCTAAGAGAGGGGGCTGTATCTGTGTTTGCTCAGCACTGCATATGGCATGTGCAGAGGTAGGACTTCTCGGCGGTTAATAAAACTCGGGCTCGGGACGCTCCCCTGCGCAGCCCCATTAAGGGCTGGTAGTCATTCTAGAATGTTCTAGTGTGGCAGGCCGCAATGAGGGAAGCATTTCTATATCGGCATGGCAGGCCATTTGCCCCAAAAGACCTCAGAATAAGGACCCAAATGCCCAAGACACTATGTTGTGACTTCTCTTTCCACATTTTGAAGGTCCGTCACGAAGAGAATACCCATGACGTGACATGCTTGCCAACACTGCCCACCGTTGTTTTCTGATCGTTGACGGTTTGGGGGATTTCAAATTCTTTCCGCAGAATGCCATCGTAGTGAAAACTTCCAGAATCGGCTTATACTTTTGGTTTTGTTATTCCTGATAACACACTCCTAGTAGAGTGTCACCCTTCTCATCTTCCGAACACCCTTCCCATTCTTCCTGAAAACACTCCCCAGCTCAGGTGGAGGCGGCCAGCCCTCTGGAAGCTGGCGCTCAGGGATCAGCCCAACACGTCTCCAGGGAGATAGTTTTTCCGAGAACAGCCGTTCCAACCAGTCAACATTTATTGAGTGTCCTCGGCCCATGGAAGACACCAGTTAACCAGTGTCGAGCTGGCTGTGTGTGGAGGAGGCCGGGCGTCCGGGAAGCAGGGAGGTGCTCATGATGGGGGCTGGGCTGGCCAAGACAAGCAGGGTCTGGGAGATGCTTGGTTGGAGAGACAGAGGTGAGGAAAGTGAAGTTCAAAGACAGGAATATGGCCACAAATACAGGCAGGAAATTACTTCCCAGGACACATGGGCTGTTGCAGAGAATGATAATGATAATGCGCGGCTATAGTTTCTTGAGTGCTTACTGTTTGCCAGACATTTTTGTATCTATTTGAAGTATATTATTTTATTTCTCACGGCAACTCCAGGAGATGTACACTCTTTGTATCCCCTGAGAAAATGAGGCCCTGAGAGGTAGAATAACTTTCCTAACTAATGTCGCCCAGCGCGTAAGGGGTGGCTGCAGGGCTTACACCGTGGCGGTCTGAGCTTGTGGTCACTGTGCCCCCGAAGCACAGAGGCCACCATTAGGGTTTCTCTGTGGCAAGTGTAACAGGCAGATCCACTGGGCAAAACTCTTCACAGGGACCCTCCAGAGTTTACAAGGATCAAGCCCTGCTAGTTCATGTCTGCCATGTTGAGACACGGCACCCCGTGCTGGCCTTGGTGACAAGCACGGGCCTTGCCCCCCGAGGACTTTGCCATCATGGACACCTCACGGGGAAGGCGCAATACAAAAGTGCTCTTGGACATCTATGAAGAAAGTGCTAAGCGGGGCATCCCAGGGAGTCAGGGAGGTCCTGGAAGAAGGTGGCATTTGAGAAAGTGGAGAAGGGGGCGAGGAGATTCCAACAGGCAGAAAATGTGGTGAGGATGTGCCTGTCCACTCATCTGTGGCCTGGGAGGAGTGTGAGGAAAGCCGGAGGCCTCCGACCGCTCCCGTGGAGGGTGCTCGGTGGGGGGGGGGGGGGGGGGGGGGCCTTTTGACTGGACGCTGCTTCTCCCATCTGTGGCCTGGATCTGAGCCATGACTCAAGGAGTCCGCCCTTGGGAGCGGTGACGAGCTAAGCTATCCGTCTCGAAGCTGCTGGCACACAACTGGACGGAAAGGCAATCCCAGTGAAGCCCTTATGAAGGGAGATGGGCCTTATGAAATCTGTCCCACCTGCAGATGACCAGGCTGACTCCTCCCACGCAGTGGGTTCATGGGAAAACGGTCCTTGCCACAGCCGCAGACAATTCTTTTATCAGGACTAATCCTTCAACTGCCAGGCTGGGGTTTTTTTTGGGTGGTTTTTTTTTTTTTTTTTTTTTAGGTTTATTTTTATTAAAAGCTAGGTGGATCAGCCTGGGGCAGCACTGTCCAGTAGAACTTCCGGTGATGATGGTATAATCTGGTCTGTTGAGGGTGACAGCCATTAGTCACCTGTAACTATCGAGTGCCCAAAATGTGACCAATGTGACTGAGAAACTCAATTTTTCATTTCACTTAATTTCAATTCATTAAAATTTCATTGGCCCCCAAGTGGCTAGTAGCTGCTGTATTGGACAGTGCAGGGCTGGGGGATCGTGGATCAAAATGAAGGGCCACACAAATCTGGGAACACAAAAACAGTCCTCCAAATCTTATGTGACATTAGGTCTTATAGGTTTTATAGGTCTCATAAGACCTTATAGGTCTTACAGGACCCCGGTCATATAGAGCGGGTAAATCTTATACAATGTGTTTGTTTGTTTATTTTAATTTTTTTAATGTTTATTTATTTTTGAGAGAGAGAGAGAGAGAGAGAGAGAGAGCATGAACAAGCGGGGGAGGGGGTGAGAGGAGGCACAGAGGATCCGAAGCAGACTCTGCCCTGACAGCAGAGAGCTGGATGTGGGGCTCGAACCCACCAACTGTGAGCTCATGACCTGAGTTGAGGTTGGTTAAGGACCGACTGAGCCACCCAGGCGTCCCTACGATGTTTTCAAAGGGGACAAGCACACGTGTTCCCCTCTCCAACTAACAGTGAGGTGTTCTGGAAACTCTGCTGATTGTCAGAGTCTGGTTTGCAACCCTCTCAGGAGCTTCCTGGGTGTGTGATCTGAAATGAATCCCTATACTCAGAGGATAGAGAGAGACCCAAGAGAGGGGCAGGCCATTCCAAGTTAGTAGGTGGACATTTTGTCTGTTTGTCTTTAAATTTTTTTAATGTTTATTTTCGAGAGAGAGAGAGAGAGGCAGAGTAGGGGAGGGGCAGAGAGAGAGGGGGACACAGAATCTGAAGCAGGCTCCAGGCTCTGAGCTGTCAGCGCAGAGCCCGATGCAGGGCTCGAACTCATGAACTGTGAGATCATGGCCTGAGTCGAAGTTGGACGCATAACCAACTGAGCCACCCAGGTACCCCTCTTTGTTTGTTTTTAAAGTTTATCTATTGTTTTTGAGAGAGCGCACACATGAGCAGGGAAGGGGCAGAGAGAGAGAATCCCAAGCAGGCTCCGTGCTGTCAGAACACAGCCTGATGCAGGGCTTGATCCCACAAACTGAGATCATGACCTGAGCTGGAATCAAAAGTCAGCCTCTTAACCAACTGAGCCACCCAGGCACCACTAGGGGGCCATTTTAATAAGCAAAAGGAACTTACATATGAGGCTTATCTTAGGCTGCAGTAAGATGAGTAGATCCCTGCACCCCCCAAATCTTAAAAGTTTGTATAGAGACCTTATCTGGGTTCAGTCACGTACACCGTGCAGGTGTTCTCAGCACATCAGCATCTCAAGGCCGTGTTCTTGGAGCAGCTGCTGGGAGCAGGGAAGGCAAGTGGAGTCCACATTCTAAGGACAGGGGACAGGTCTCTGAGTGCCCAGGTTCAGCTCACAGGTCAACTGTGGTCATGTCCTCTCAATGACCTTCCCCAACACAGATGCAGGGATGACCCATCAGTTTGAGGGTAGAAAGTATAGAATGGAAAAAAATTGAATATTCCTGAGACCAGGACCAAGGACCAGGACCAAGATGTTTGCTCTTGATAATTTTTTATTGGCAACCTTTTCTTCCCTTGACTCACAGACCATCATTTTCTTTTGTGTTTCTTCCCTTTTTTTTTTTTTTAGGAATAAAAATTCTTTGAGTGCCTACTATGTGTGATAACATCTTTCGTATGTTGTCTTTTTTCCTCACATCGACACTCCAAGTTGGGTATGACTGAGGGATTGCATTTGAGGAAACTGAACCTAAGAGAAATTGGGTAATCTTAGGAGTGTAGAGTTCCAAGTTCTGAGCCCATTGTGTAGAACACAAGAAAGCGATGCCCCAGACAGCTGAGGGGACAGAAGAGAGCTTGACCTGGACTCCATGTAATGATCACAGGATCGTCAATTATCAGAGTTGGACGGGGACTCAGAGAACCCCCGTCCAAATACCCGTTTTACTGATGAGCCTCTGAAGTCAGTGCGAACTATTTGTCCTGATTGATAGCCAAGTCAGTACTGGGGGAAGGAGATGGGGTGTGGCAGTTACGTGTAATAATTTATGTTAAATCCGCCATTTGGTTGAGTTCTGGAGTGGAGTCCCAGTCAACTGTCCAACCCAACGTAATTCCAAAATACTCAAGATATTTGCTTGTATTTTCCTAACCCGGTAAAGCTATAGTTCCCAGATTCTATGGTCTCTCTTCAAAATCCTTGGGAAACTTTCTCAACCACCTCCAGACCTTCCTAATTCTACTCCTGTTCTTTTTATCCCCCGCCCCCCATCCTATCAGACTTTTATGAGGTACACTGACACGCTTTCCCAGTAAATTTTTCCTTGCCTCCCCCATGTCTTTAATTCACTCCCTTTTGCCCATTATAAGTGGTCTTCCTTGCCCAAGAATACCATTTTGTCTGGGCAGTTTCTTTCTTTGGAGGGCTGGGGGCAGGAGAAGGAGAGGGAATGAAAGCTCTGGCTGACAGCCTGCTGGAGTGTGCCGAGTCAGGCACACCCTAGGAACATCCACGTTAACGATTCCCATCCCATCTCATTACAAAGTGCAAACACAACGTGTGACCAGGAAAGTCTACACAAAGTTAGCTGCACCTTGCTGCGGCAGGCAGGCAGTGGCCAACCCAATGTCCATTCCTTCACCCCCTTCCCCTGCTAATACAACCCTGATTTAACAAATTGAACAGATTCAGGTGATAAAACATGATTCGTCTAAGCCAGCCATGACTCTCCTTCTCCCTTTTACGGCTAATTGATATATTAATCTCCCTTGGTGGCCAATGAGATCTGTTTGGCCAAGGACATTGTGGTGTGGTGCAGAATAATGACCTCCCAAAGATGTCCACGTCCCAGTGTTTGGAACCTGAGAATATGTTAGATTACATGGCAAAGAAAGTTGTAGATGGAATGAAGGCTGCTAATCAGCGGACCTATAGGGAGAGTATCCTGGGTTATCCAGATGCACCCAATGAAGTCGGAAGGGTCCTTAAATGCGGAAGAGGGAAGCAGAGTCAGCGTCAGTGATGCAGCATGAGAAAGCCTTGGCCAGGTGTTGCCGGATTGGACATGGTAGCTTGCCACGAGTCAAGGAATGGGGGTAGCTTCTAGAAGCTGCAAAAGGCAAGGAAATGAATTCTCTCCTGGAGCCTCCAGAAGGAAGGTAATCCTGCCGGCACCTTTATTTTAGCCTGGTGAGACCCATTCAGACTTGTGACTTCCAGAACTGGAAGAGAATAAATGTGTTCTTTTAAGCCACTACGCTGGTGGTAATAATTGTTAGCAGCAATGGGAAACTAATACAGACACATACGGGCCGCTCTGCTGGGGGGCTTCTGCCAAAGCTCTTGGTTTTCCGACAGAAGGAGAAACATGTCTGGTCCTACCCTGTCCTTCACTCTTCCTGTCTTGAAAACAGACACCATAGCAGGACCTATGGCAGTCTTTCTGTGACTATTAGGTCACAGCATGCAGATGAAAAGCCACCTGTCAAGGATAATTGAGAGCGAGAAACAACGAACCTGGGAACTTCATGATATCGTGGAGTTACTAAAGTAACTGTAGAACTGTGAGCTTTCAGACTGTTGTTATGTGAGACCACGAGTCCTGTGTGTTAAGCTTGTGGGTTGGGTCTCCTGTTAATTGTACGCCCATCAGAGTTCTTCCTGAACAGCAGATGAACAAAAGCCCTCAAGAGCAAAACTGTCATTTCCCAAGCACCTACTATTTATATGTTAAGCATTATAGAAAGTATGTTACCTGCTTGTCTCACTTATGTCCAGTAAGAAGAGCAGGTGGTTTAACTGGGAAGGGAGACAAGGGGGCAGAGGATATGGGCCATAAAGAGCCCATTTGCAGCCCCCAAGCCTTAAGAAAAAGGGAAGCTGGCTCCTGCTCTCAGCCCCACCCCCTGGGAAAGCCTAATCCCTGTATTTGGATTCTGGAAAGGAAGGAGGGCTTTTGGGCAATTCTCCCACCTGAGAAAGTGGCGGACTTCCCTGGGCAGGTGCTGAAATGTGGACTTCAGCCACCGGGCCACAGCTGGAGGCCGTGGACTGAGTTATGGGGGACCTCCTGACACCCACCCACAGCCTCTTAAAATTTAGAGAAATAGGACTAGTATTTCTCTTTCAGCTTCTCCGAAGAATGGAAGGCAGGGAAGGAAAGAGAGAGGGAGGTCTTGTTCCCTCCAGGCTGGGTATGGAGCTGGGGTTCGGGATAGGGTCGGGGTGACTGAAGATTGCAGTTCCCAAGGCTGCCTCTGCAGTCGCTACCCTGTCACTTGGGTAGATGCCCAAGGGGAGCCCATTCACCCTTGTGTCCGTGGAGGGGGCAGGAAATTGCATGCAGAGACTGCCCCAGCACTAATGCTGGCCAGCAGCACCCTGAGTAATAGCAAACCACTCATTCTCCCTTGAGCCACTGCCAGCTGTGGGCACAGCTAACGGTCCCCAGTGTCCCTTCCTGCAAAGTGGAATGAGTGTGGGCGGGAGAGGAATTGGACGATAAACTGAAAGTCCATTTAGTTAATACTGCGATATAGTGATTTATAACCAGAAACACATATTTGGTCTTTGTCTCCATTTCTGGCACAAGAGCTTCTAACCCTTGGAATGTGCTATAATGAGAGCGATAAAGATTTCTCTTGCTATGCTAATGAAGTAACTTTTGGACCACACCCAAAGATGGGAGCGGTTGCCTGCAGAACTAATCATGTAATTGAAAGGTTGAATCTTTCGGTCCCAGTCCCTTGACCTGGGGAGGGGAGGAGGGAGAGACTAGAGGTTGAATCCATTATCAAAGGCCAACGATTTAATCAATCTTGCCTTTGTGATGAAGACTTCATAAAAAATCAAGGGGAAGTGGGGCGCCTCAGTGGCTCAGTCCCTTAAGGGTCCGACTTCCTCTCAGGTCATGAGCTCATGGTTCATGGGTTTGAGCCCCGCATCGGGCTCTGTGCCGACAGCTCAGAGCCTGGAGCCTGCTTCAGATTCTGTGTCTCCCTGTCTCTCTTCCCCTCACCTGCTCATACTGTCTCTCTCTCTTTCAAAAATAAACATTAAAAAAATAATTTTAAATGCTTGAAATGGTAAGTTTTATGTTCTATTTTACCACAATTTTTCTTTTTTTTTTTTCAACTTTTTTTTTTTTCTTATTTATTTTTGGGACAGAGAGAGACAGAGCATGAACGGGGGAGGGGCAGAGAGAGAGGGAGACACAGAATCGGAAACAGGCTCAGGCTCCGAGCCATCAGCCCAGACCCTGACGCGGGGCTCGAACTCACGGACCGCGAGATCGTGACCTGGCTGAAGTCGGACGCTTAACCGACTGCGCCACCCAGGCGCCCCATACCACAATTTTTCTTAAAACATTGCACACTTCAGACACAAGCAGGTCTCCCGGTCGTGGCTCCCAACTGCTGTCCGATGCCCAAGGCTTGTGGGAATTTGTGGCCACAGCTGTCTGTGGCCTCCTGAAGGAAAATAATAGAGGGAAACGAGGTGCTGGGTGCAAAATCTGTGAAGCAAAATGCATCCCCCAATTCCTTCCAAACTGCTGCGTTCTAATCCAGCAACGAGCACAAACTGAGCACCTACTACAAATTCAGCCCTAGGCCTCTTCCCAGAACTCTCATGCTTGTTCGTTCATTCACTGAGCAGATATGTACGAGTCCCAGCTCTCTTCCACACACTATACATCAGTGAATGAAAGAGAAAGGAAAAAATCCCTCCCCTCGTGAAGCTTGCATTGCAGTGGGAGACAGACGAGAATCAAAAAATAAGTTGCAAAAAAAAAAAAAATTGCATAGTGTGTTAGAAGGTATTAAGTCTTGGAAAAAAATAGAGCAGGCACAGGAGACTGAAGATGCTAGTTTAGGAGGCTTGCAATCCAGTGGTCGGGACAGGCCCGCTGAGAAGGTGACTTTTTTGGGTAACAGCTTTATTGAGATATAATCCACATAGCACACACCCATTTAACATGCATGCTCTGGAAACTAGTTGTATATAGACTCATGCACCCAAGGACCTCAATCGATTTTCCAACATTTCATCATTCCAGAAAGAAACCCTGTACCCATGAGCTATCATTCCCAATTCCTCTCTTTCTCCAGCCCTAGGCAACCAATCTACTTTCTGTCTCTGTAGAGTTGGACATTCTGAACATTTCCTATAAATGGAACCACCCTCTATGTGGTCGTTTGTGTCTGGATGCTTTCATAATGTTTTTGAGGTTCATTCATATTGTAATGTGTATCAACACTTCATTCCTCTTGATGGCTCAAGAACATTCCATTGTATGGACATACCACATTTTGTTTATCCATCTGTTGATGGACGCTGGGGTTGGTTTCACCTTTTGGCGGCTGTGACCAGTGCTGCCATGAGCATTCGTGTCTGAGTTCTTGCACGAAGGAGGTGACTTAAGCTCAGATGCGAAGGAAATGAGGAAATTTAGCCATGCACAAAAATGTAGGGGCCCTACGGTGTAACCTGTGTGGTGTGTTTGAGGAAAAGCGAGGAGGCCTGTGGGAGGCAGAGAATGGAAAGAGATAAGGTCTGAGGGAAATGGGTGGTCAACTCACGTGAGGCATTGCAAGCCACTATAAAGATTTGGGCTTTTACTTGAGTGACACGAGAGCCATTGGAGGGTTTTGAGCCCAAAAGGGGCATGACCTGACTCGGTATGAATCCTCTATTTTACCTGGAAGGGTTCTTGGAGGTGATGAAGAAGAAGAGGAAACACTGGCTAGGATAGGAGACGTGGGGGAGCCCCTCAGAGGCCAGGAACACTGAATGAGCAGAGGAGGGGCCTCGATGCCTGAGACCCATTAGGCACTGGAGGGTTGACCTTGGGAGAGCAAGAGGCAGACTGAGCAGGATGGCAGGCTTCCATGTTTCCGTCCTCCTCTGACAAACACTGGTTGTTCTTATCCAGAGCACTCCTCTGAGAGGCACGTCCCTCCCCTGTCCTGAGGTGGGCAGGTGCTGTCACAGGCCAGGTGCTCCCCATCCTCTGTCATCTGCTCTCCCGCCCTCCAACGCCCACCCCCACAGCTCGCAGTAACTCGGCCTTCCCCCAGTGACTCTACTCAAACAGCTGTTTTGGTTACCAGAGATCTTCTCAGTTGCCTAAATGCCCCCTCTGGGGCTACCAAATCTCCTTGTCTACACCGTGGAGAGCTTTGCTAGCGAAGTTGGCATGTTGCTGGCCACGAGCAGCATCGACCTCAACCGGGAGCAGGTTAGAAATGCAGAATTCCATGGGGCGCCTGGGTGGCTCAGTCGGTTGAGTGTCCGACTTCGGCTCAGGTCACGATCTCGCGGTCTTCGAGTTCGAGCCCCGCATCGGGCTCTGGGCTGATGGCTCGGAGCCTGGAGTCTGCTTCCGATTCTCTCTCCCTCTCTCTCTGCCCCTGCCCCGTTCATGCTCTGTCTCTCTCTGTCTCAAAAATAAATAAACGTTAAAAAAAAATTAAGCCCAGCCCCAGCCCCACGGCATCAGTCGGCACCTTAGCAAGGGGCCCGGCTTTGAGAAGTACTGTTGTGTGTGTTTTTTTTTCCTGTCCATCTTTAGAAGCTTCTTCTTCCACTTTGTCAAAGTAAGGAGTGGGAGCTGCCATCCTGTACATGATTTTACTCCCACGCCTCCGTGACTGGTAAGCAGCAGGCACAATTTGAACCCCAACCCTGGGTTTCCCTTCTCTGGTCTTGGGCTGGTAAGGCCACGTCCCGGTGGCAAAGAAGTCAGGATGGAAGAAAAAGAGCCCAAACACAGAGGGCAGATGTGGATGCTTATGGCTGGTCTATCAGTTAGGATTTCTCAGTTGCAAGCAGCCTAGGTTTTCTGGCCAAAGAGAACTTATTTGAAGGATACCAGATTTTTACAGAGTTGATGGAAGGTCTGAAGAGCCATGCCTGGAAATAGATGGGAAGCTGGGCCACTCCAAGGCCTCAGACGCAGGATAGGCAAGGAGGGCCTTGTGGTGGAACAGTTTACTCGGAATGCACGAGAGGTGGGAATCCTACTCTCTGCCTTTTTTGTTTCATTCTCTTCGAGATTCAGGTTCCAGGGAGGGCTTGTCGCTTGGCCCAGCTAGAGGCACAGACCTGCTCCTTAGTTAGGGATGGACCTGGCGGACTATATATATCATGGAAGAGTAAATGCCCCCAGAGGGAACCCGCGTGCTGGGAGGAAGGAGGCAGACTGGTAGACGCTCACAGAACAACCGAGGTCCCTTCAGTGGTATCCCTACCAAGCACTGTTTGATTACGGAGCTCATCTTTCTGTTGTCCTTTCGTCTCTACAACCTCTGCTCTCTAGCAATTCTCTCCGACACCTCTTACCAAATTGTCATTTTTGCCTTGAGGTTCCCTATGTTGCTGCTGCTAATCAGCCAGATCAAGATAGTCTCAAAACCAGCCAATGGCTGCCCCCTGCCTGCAGAACAAAGTCCAAATTTCTTGGTGCGCATTAAGCGCGGGCCTTACCTGGCTTCCCATCCTTGCTTTTCATTTTGACTCCTCACCCTCTCCAAATATGCCCACATGAGACCTGACAGCATTTCCGGACCCTGCCTTCCCACCCGGGGCCTGCCGTCTCACCGTGGCCGTTGCTGGAATTTCATTCCGCCCACCACCTCCCGGCCCATCACCTATGATCTCCGCGTCCGGAAATCCTCCCCGCTGCCAGCATTTCACCTGGTGCTTTCGGTCAGTAGGCTCATCCCAGGCGCCCCAAATCCCTGTGAAACTGAGCCATATATATAGGCCCGGGATCCATGGCTCACCTGGAAGGCTCAGGTACTCTGGGGTTATTTGTAAGTGGATTCTACCCTTACCTGGTCTGCACTCTAGGCTCAGGGACACTGACCTGAGCCTCACACCCTGGTCCCACCGGGCTGGGGATCTGTATGTGCTCCTGCAGCACGGTGGTCCTGTGGGCCTCTGTTTGCCCTCCCCTCTGACTCAGCCTCCTAGTGTCCCTGCCTCCTGCCAGGATCTCAAATAAGAACTCTCTGCCTTGGGATGGAACTGTCACTATGCATGGCATCCGTGCAGGCCACTTGGCTCATCCTCGGTTCCTACTTCCGGGAAGCCTTCCTTGGTTTCTCCAGTGCTAACTAATCTCGGGCTCTGCTCACTTAGCGGTTGGCACAAGCCTCTGCTATGGTTCTTAGGGCATTTGCCTCTTGGGAACCTCTGCCTGATCCATTGCACCCCAAGGTCTTCCCAGGCAAGGCCTCTGTCTTCCAAAACCTTGACACTGATCATCTTATAGAGTAGTCACTCCACTGGTATTTGCATGATGTCCTAGAATCTTTGCTGCAACTCCAGCAAGTTCGATGGCCAGCCAGACCCCAAAGGGCCCTAGCCGTATACTTCACAACCTTCATCTTCCTCGTGCGGGAACCGAGACCCCACCTCAGGGCTGGGGCACCGTGTTTCTCAGCCTGATTCCTCATGATAATATTTAAAGAAGCACATTTTCAGAAAAAGAGGGGAAATTCTTCATCACGTGACCTTGCCTGATGCCCTTCTAGAGCATTTCACTTGGAATAAGAATTCATCCCTCTATTTCCTTTTTTTTTTCAAAGTGCCTTCATGCATGTCAGATTACAGCCAGCCTTGAAGAAGGTGGAGCAGACCAGGCTTTAACTTCACGTGGGAGATGAAATAATGAAGGTTCCGAGAGGTGCAGTGATTTCCCAAGGCCACACAGCTATTAGTGGCAAAGACAGGACCAGTGCCTAGATCTAACTTTCATCTCGTGCCTGTCTGAAATTCCATAGCCCACGATCACTTAGGAATTTTCATCTCCTTTGGAACTGTCTTTCATTAGATCCGTACCGGGAGTCCCGGAGTCCAACACTGGCCCTTCAACCTGATGACAGCCAGAGATTAGAGCCAAAGGTGGCTGTCACAGAGGTGACAGTTCTCCTTCCCTGCCCCTCTGCCATAGGAAACCGAGCTTGGCAAATCTTGACTTCTCTGTAGTGCCGTTTGGGTTACCAAATCTCTGCACGTTCTACTTCTGAGGATCTGAGAGGATGTCTTAGCTCAGGCTGCTATAACAAAATACCATGGCCAAGGCGGCTTATAAACAACGGCCATTAATCTCTCTCAATTCTGGAGGCTGGGAAGTCCAAGATCAAGGTGCTGGCAAATTTGGCTCCTGGTTGAGGACCCAGTCCCGGCTTGCAGACAACTGGATGCCTCGCTGGGTCCTTACATGGTAGCAAGAGAAAGCTCTGGTCTGTCTGCTTCTTTGGGCACTAACCCCATGATGGGGTCTCCACCCTCAGGACCCCGTCTCAACCTAATTATCTCCGGAAGGCCACGCCTTCTAATACCACCACATTAAGGCTTAGGGCTTTCGCATATGAATTTGGGTGGTGGAGGACAGATTTGGTCCATAACAGGAGATGTCAGCTCTTGCATCCATAAGCTGCAGAGTGTAGAGCCCAGGTCTCTGTGCCTCAAGGATTTGGTGGAGTAAATGCTGCCATCCAAGGGACAGAAAGTGAAGCCTGAAGTGCTGAGTGCTAATGCTGACGGCAGACATTGAAATAGGAGCACGGTGCCTTTAAGAAGGATGAGGGCACATCTCTGGGGTGGAGCCCGGCCCAGTTACCCAAGCGCTTGGAAGCTGCTAGGACCTGCCCTTGTGGAGACCAGGCCTTGCGGTTCTGGTTTGCAGTCCGGGCACCGCTCGGGGCCCCGCTCCCCTGCTTCCCGGCTGCCACACGACTCAGCATTGGCACCGGTGAGAGCCCTCCCACCCACACACCCACGAGCTCTCTGTGCCGTCTTTCCAAGCCCAGCGCTGACGGCTGTCATTTCCAAACTCTTCTCCAGGCCTTTCTTCTTCCTTTCAAGTTCAGGCCCTTCTCTTCTCTGTTTAAGATCAGCTTCCCCACATTTTCCCTTTCCTGCCGGTGCTGGGGGGAGCAGCTAAAAGTAAGGAAGAAAGCTGGTTTTCCAGGCTGACCTCCCCTGATGAAGATGAGCCCCCCAGGCTGCTGGCTGAGTGCATGCTTTGAAGTGTGTGTGTGTGTGTGTGTGTCCTGAGCTGGAATCGATGGCTCTCTGGAAAGGAGCAAGGTGTCCAATGCCTGCAGTATTCCGGGTGCACATAGTAAGTGCTCAGTACAGCACCAACCGGCAAGGATTAAGAAACGCAGAGTAAAAGGGGCTCCTGGGGGGCTCAGCTGATTGAGCATCCAACTCTTGGTTTCAGCTCATGTCACGATCTCACGGTTGTGACCCTGAGTCCCATGTCGGGCTTTGTGCTGAGCGTGGAACCTTCTTAAAATTCTCTCTTTCTCTCCCTTGTTCACATGCTCTCACTCTCTGAAAGGAAGAAAAGAAAAAAGAAAGAAAAGAGAAGAAAAGCAGAGTAATGGAAGGAGGAGGACTGGCCTGGGGAGTGGAGACACCTGGCTTCTCTCTCCAACTCCACCTGTAGCTTGTTCACAGCCCCTCGGTGTGGCTAAGCAGCCTCACTCTGTAAGAGGCAAACAACCCCATCTCACCTCCTCCAGCTGCCACAAGACCAAGTGAGAGGCGTGATGAGACCTGTTCTTCCAAGGACCAGGGGGCAGAATCAAGATGGGTGGAAGTTACAAGGAGGCAGATTTCAGATCAAAATCAGGAAGACATTTCCATTTACCAAAGTCCTTTCTACAGATTCCTAATCACCCAGAAAGCCTTCTCCTCTGGGAACCAGTCGAGCAGCAGACTGGTCATCTGGCAGTGATCCTGCACGAGAGGGACTGAACCCTGAGCCATAAGGCCCCTTTGAAATGGGACAGTCTGCATGTTGGTTTATGTGGAAGGGCTTTGGGAAGAATCAATGTGAGGCTGTAAGTATGTCGATTTTTCCGTGCCGTTTCCAGAAGGCTGGCCAAGTCTTGGGATGGGAGTTGGGTACTAAAAGCCAGGGAAGAGCAAACTGGCAGCCTGGGTTCTGACGTCACAGAAATGCCCTGCCGTTTTCAGCGGCACCTTTTGAGTCGAGAGCTTCTGTGTCTGCAAAGCGCATTGATGGAAGGCACAGGCTCCTCCTGCCTAGGGTCCCAGCGGGCTGACTCCAGTGGGAGTCACCTCCCCGCCCCGCAGAGCCCAGGGCTTCCCTGGCTGTGCCCAGAGTCGCACAGGGAGGAGGGCGATGGTGGGGAGGGCCACTCAACGTGGTGCGCCCTCAAACATGAAATCTGACTCTGCGAAGCTGGTAAGAGATCAGTCTGCCCTGCCCTCCTGGTGCTTCTTAGACTGTGATCAAAGGAAACATTTTCTCCTACTTCTTTCAAAGCCTACCCTTCAGCTCCGACACTGAGAACGTGTTCCACTCTGTAGTGGTCCCTTTGGTAGGATTCTGCTCCAATGCGTAAGAATTGACCAAGTGCAGAAGGCCAATTTTGGCGGTGGGCTTCTGCCGCCAGTGCCCCCACTCAGGAGCCCCTGCTCTACTCCCCACCGTCCACACCCTCTGGTGTCTGCCTGCCTGTCTCCCATGCAGGGGAGACCATCTCCTTTGACTTGGGGAGGATAAAATGTTTTTGGTAGGGAAAACCAAAGATGAAGGGGATATCAGACATCCTTTTTTTTTTTTTTTTTTTTTTTTTTTAAGCTGGTCCTGTAGACTGGTGGAGAACCCAGCTTGGGGGCAGGGGTGGGGAGGGAGGGCAGAGCCTTGGGGCTGAAGGAGATGGGTCAGGAAACCTGAACACAAGTGTAACTGATCTTTGGGGCTCAAAAGAAGATGCATGGCTGGGGGGGGTTGGGTAGGGTGAAAGGGTCCCAGCCCCCTCTGGTGCCCTGAGGTCCAGACAGATTAGGGACATCTGAGCCCGCCCTGGCCACTGATATGCCCACTGGGGATACCGGCAGGGGAGCGGGGCACCACAGAAAAACATTTGGAGCCCTTGGGAGGTAGGGGAGGGGGGAGGAAAAGCCCAGGCTGGTTTGAGAAGCAGTTAAGGAAGGAGAGTAACCAGAGTGGAACACAGATTTGGTTTCATTAGGGTTTTGTTGTTGTTGTTTGGGTTTTTTATGTGAGAGTGCCAGAAACGTGTTTACAGGCTGAGGAGGAACTCACAGAAAGGCAGAAGTTGAGCAATCAGGACAAGGGAGATCATTGATGGATCAAAGATACAGGGAGGGCAGGAAAACAGGAGATGGGAGGGGAAAGGCAGGAGAGAGGTGGGGGCCCAGCGCTGGCCTTTATTCCACTACGACCTGGAAGGGAAGGTTGCTCACAGCCCCGTCTGCGGCCAGGGTCTTGGGGAAGTGGGAAATGGTCGCTTTGTGAGGCTGAGGGGCCTCTGGGCCCCCCGCCCCGGTGTAAGCCTCAGCTGGGAACAGGGGACACGAGGGGAGATGGCCAGAGAATCACAGGTGGGCCTGGAGAGTGTAGACATTCACCTACCCAGGTGGAGGGGCTGGGGGAGGCTGGTCTGAAGACCCAGGACACCCTGCTCTGGCTCTGTGCCTAAGGCTGTAATGATAGGACATTGGGCACACTGGAAACTTCGGATTTCCACTGACTGCTTGGTGGAGCCAGTGGAAACTCATTTGCTGGCTGAGGAGCTGATGAAGGTGGGGAAAGCTGGCTAGAGACTCACCGCTGTTCTTGGGAAAAGCAGAGCCTGTTAACAACGGCACTACCCTCTGCCTGGAAGAGCAGATATTCAAGGCAAAGCAAATTGCCCACGGCCCATCAGATTGTTCCCTGGGGAGGCAGTGGCCAGTGGAAACGATGCGAATCCGATGTTCAGGAGCCCAGCCTCACTGTGCCTCTGACAGCTGTGGGACTTTGTTGAGGTCATTGCAACCTCTGGCCTCGGTTTCCCCCTTCTTCTCGGGGGTATATTTCTGGCCAGTTGGGAGGGAGGGCAGCTCCACGTCATCTAGCGAGGGAGCAGCTTCAGAGGAGTTAGACCTTTCCAGAAAGTTCAGGAAGAGCGTCAAGAGCGAGGTTCTCCCCTCCTCTCCCCACCCCACTGGAAGCACAGATATCCTAGTCTGTGTCCCCATCACACGCAGCCTCCCGTCTGCCCCTTGTCGCGTGCCCCAGCGCTTGCACAAGCTTCTGTTGCTGCTGTCCCCAGCCCGGCTCCCAGGGCCGCTCCGAGCAGGCTGTGCTCACTGGTGCGGTGGCTGCACCCAGGACAGAACCAGAGCGGCCCCGACTCACTGGCTGCAGGCAGCTTGTTCTCTGCTCCCTACGGAGACTGGGATTGATTTAGCCTGTTTCCGTGGCAGCACCAGCTGCATCTGCTTCCCCAAGAGGCTGAGTGAGTCACGGCCACCCACGCTAACCCTTGGCACAGCACAGCCCCGCCAGGAGCACAGATAGTAAGTCAGCAAGAAGATGGCAGGGCACTTTGCACCGTCTTGTGGCTGGGTCCCAGGTCTGGTGCAGATAGTGCACTGGGCGCAGGGCCCTGGGCAGGGCTCACCCACCCAGAAACCTGGCAGGTCTGCCCATGAGAGAAGTTAGAGAGCGGCTTCAACTGACTCCAGAGGGGCCCATCTTGGCGGCGGTCAGCAGCTGCAAGGCCTTATGGGAGAGCACTGCAAGTTTTCAGACTCTCAGTCCAGTGCTCTTTCCACTACCCAATGACCCGCTCTCAAACGTGTTTTTCACAGCCACCTCTGCACCCAGATCGGCCCCAGGTTCCTTCTGGCTCCCATCCGGGGGCCTGCCTTGATGACACACATCTGCCCTTCCCTCTGGTCAGCAGCCCTCAGCCAGGACTCAGGCAAATTCTCAGCCCCCACCCCGGATGTACTGCAGCAGAAACTCCGGAGGTGAGGGCTGACAGTCTGTGTTCGCACCTGCCCTCCAGGTGGTGCAGATGCCTGCCGAGTTTGATCACCCCTGGTCTAAGGAATGGGTCTGAAGCAGTGTCTTCTTGACCCCGGGAGGAAGGGAGCGTTTTGGTCCCTATCTCTGTCCTCAGAGCACAGCTGCAAGGGTCTCTCTGTTTTGTGTGAGCCACACTGGGGGGCTTGGGTAGGCAAAGACCCCAATGGCTCCAACTCTGGGGTCCTAGAGTTTTCCTAAATCATGTCCTTCTTCTAGATGGTTTGTGTCCCATGGTGAGAAACTGGTGCTGTTTTTCCTTTGTGGAAAAGGGCAGCACTACCTTCCTCACCGGGCAGAGGACCTCACGGGGAGAAGGGAGCCCACCCATTGGAAATGAACAACCCTGCCATGGTGGCCAGGCCCAGGACCTGCAGAAGTACTTTCCCGAAGAGCTGAGGGATTCCAGCTGAGGCAAAAGCCCAAAAATACTTACTGAAGTGCATTACTTTTTGGTCTATCAGCCGCCCCCCCCCCTTTTTTTTTTTAACGATTTCTGATCACCTCTGTGCCGGACCCAATAAAGGACCCAGTGGCCTGAACTTCAAAGAGCTTACAGGAGGGTGGGAGCATTAGAGTAGTTTAGGCCGTGCCCAGGGAGCAAAAACCCCCAAAGTCTCAGTGTCTTAACATAACAAAGGCTTATCCTGCAAATGATTCCTATGAAGGTCTGCTCTGCTCCACAGAATCGCTCAGGGGCTCGGACTTCTGGCTACCTTGGTCACTGCAGCAGGAGGAGAAAAAGCTGGAGGGGGGGTCAAGCACCCGCCCAGAAGTGAATCCCGGCACTTCTGGCATCTCACCGAACAGAATTAGTCACGTGGCCCTGCCTAACCTCAAGGAGGTGCATGCAGGAAGCATATGCAGAAAGGAGAGAAAAATGGATAGAGTCTGACATTATGAGACGTAAGTACATGGAGAAAGACCGCTCATTTATTCATTTGCTTACTCTTCAATCAATCTTGACAGACTGTTTACCACACATCAGGCATCTGGCCAGACCCTGGGGATAGCGTGTCCCCAGGGCAGCTGGTCTCCCGCAATCCAGGGAGTGCCATTAACATTGTATTCTGCAGGAATAGCTCCCCCCCACCCAGTGGTGTGACGCAGGACCCCTGCTTTGATTCTCTTTGTTTATGTTCTGTCATTATCATCTGTCTTCCACACCAGAAAGAAAACTCTGAGAGCAGGGATTTTTATCTGAGTTGCTCGCTGCTCCATTTCTAGAGCTGAGCACAGTGCCTGGGGGGGCTTGGTCAGTACTCGTTAAGTGAATGATTCAATATGGATCATTATTAACTGTTTCCCACCAATCCCTGCCTTTGAGGAGCTTACGATCTGTGTCAAGAGTGGTATAAACAATTGACTAAAGTATAAAAAGAAGTTTCAGGGCAGATCGAGTGAAACACGCGTCAGGTAAAAACTGAGCTATATAGCTTGGGGACACAGAGAGGCAAAAGGTCATTTGCAGCACAGGTGAGGTCAGGGAAGCTGGCAGATGAAAAACAAAGGTGCAGGGAGGTCAAGGGGCCCGACAGAGGGTGGGATGCAAAGCGGGTGGGAGGACCCTGCCATACCTCTTGGTCTGGGGTTTTCTCTTCTCCCCACATTAGTAACTGGAATCTTTATGCAGCAGTTTGGTTTTCCAATAGCCTCCGTGTGGAACCACAGCTTCTCAGGAAGGCTCCAAGCCCCCCAGGCTCAGAATTTGGTTCGCTTTTGGAGTTTCCTGCCCATCTGGCAGGAGAGGGGGGGATCATCTAGCCCTCCCTGCCCTGCTCTGCCTCAAAGCACTTTCCCCCACGCCTGCTGCCCAGACAGCCTCCCAGAGGCAGTAGCCAGCCAGAGGGGCATCTGCGGAGAGGCTGGGAAGGCTCCACCTCAGCAAGGCTGGCCAGAGGATGGTTGAGCCAGAATCTTCCCTGCAGGCGAAAATGGGGTTCATTGTTTTCACTTGAGCTCGCCGGTGAAAACAGTGACAGAAGCTTCCCATCTGGCTTCCAAAGCACTTTTGAAGCCATTCTACCTACAGCAAGTCCATTAATTTTACAGGGGCTCTAAAGACAGGGCACTTTCCGCCATTCAGGCTTTGTCACTCCATCCCCACGGCTGTCTCCCTCCTGCTTCTCTGCCCTTTCCTCTCTTGCCTGCCCTCCTTCCCTCCTGCAAACCTCTCCCGGACCAGCAGGCAAACATTGCCCGAGGGCCTGCTCTACATCAGGCCCCTGCTTGGTGTTGGAGATTTCTGGAGGAGCAGGACAAAGGCAGAACGTCAGGGGGAGCTTCCTGTGAAATGGCTGTGGCCCAACCACCACACCTGCCCGTGATGCCTGCTTTCACCTGTTCCACCTTCTGCCCGCTCCCTCTCACAAAACACCTGCCTTCCTCGGATTCCCCATGTGCACCACGCAGTGAGCCAAGAGTTCGCGTGCATTCTTTCCTTTCATTTTTCACGTCAGGGAGATTCTATTCGTATGGCCATTTCCTAGATAGGGAGATTAGGGCTCAAAAGGTTATAGAAACTGTCCAAGGTCCCACAACTAAGAAATGCCCAGCTGGGGTCCCTCCCAGTTTCTTACTGTGCCGCGCTGTCTCCACCAAAACTCGGCAGTTGACCGTCTACGCTCAGAAAGAACAGAGAAATGGCTAGAACTTTAGCATTATCTCTACCACCCCTTCCTTTTGAGAGTTAGCTTAAAAAAAAAAAAGTCTAGTGATTTTTTTTTTTTCCCCTAAAGACCAGGGATTAGAGATCAATGTCTCCTCATATCCCTGGCGTTTTTAAAACCTGGATGTTTTGACCATTTCTCTACCCCCTAGACAGTAGGAGAAGCCTTTCTGACCCTGCCACTTTAGCTTTCTGGTCCGACACAAGGGCTGTGGCCTCTGCCTCAGAACTCATTCCTGGAGTTCCAGAAACTGCACGGGGCCTGGGCTGTCTTTTCACATCTTCGTTGGGGGGGTGGGCAGTTTGATGGTCTGAGAGGTGACTGGCACTGCTGGTCTACTGGCAGGCTTCACTCGTGTCCTCTTTTCACCCCATCGTCCCCTAGGAAGGGCAGGAAGTGGCAAAGACCCCTGTGGAGGTTTCTGAAGTGTCGCCTCTGGGAAAACGGGAAACCCTGGAGGGCCGACTACGGGTTGCCGTGTGATTTGTACGTTGCATGTGGTCTTCAAGCCTTCTCATAAACTAGCCAAATATCTACAGCTGGATCCACAGCAAGATTTAGTTATTGTGGTGTTTGAGACTGTCAAGTCTTGATTTGATTTTGGGGGTCATATTTCACCACGCTAACCCGCTCCAGCCAGCTCCAAGTCCCTACCCCAGAAGTATGGGGAGAAGAGGAAGTTGGGGGGGAGGGGGGAGTAATGACTCCCCAGGTGGTCTTTTCGTGTCACCCAGCTCTCCCAGACAGTTTTGGTGCTGACTGTCTCCGGGAACACTGACTCTCCCCCCTTTCTTCTCATTTCACTCCTCCATCAGTACTCTGCAAAACCTTCACACTGAGCTTTGTCTCAAACATAGCCTTCGGAGCAATAATCAGGCCTCCATTAACTACAGCAGAAAGGGGGACAGCTGTGGAACTAAAGGCATGCATCTGGGGATCCAGGAAGCATTGGGGAACCCACCAGCACCTGGTGAAGCTTGGGACCCGGGCCAGGTACAGGGTAAGGACCCCAGCACCTAAAGAGTCTGGTTCTAGAAAGACTGAGTTACTGAGGCAGGCTACCAAAGTGGGGACTCATGTGGTACAGGGTGAAGAACATTACCCAGCTTTAGCAGTCCAGGCAGGGATTTGTTATCACATCCATGGCTTGTTTTCTAGAGCTGAGGCTTAATAATATCTGAGTCCCAGAAGCAAGAGTAACTCTATGCTAAGTGGCAGGAAATTAAAGTTGAGCCATTGACATCTCTCCAGCTAAAGTCAGGCATACCAGACCCATAATTTTGTCCGCCCATCTCCCCCCATCCCACCCCACCCCCAGGTGGTGAACCCTCTGCTCAGTTACCTCCCCCCCCCCCCCAACCCCGGACCCCACCTAAGCATGGCTTCTACAGAATCATCAACTGTTTTGTATAACATAACCTTTCCCCCTTGGCCCCAGTTAACCAGTCCAAGGGGAACATCTGACCAAAGATAGGCCGACGAGGGCCCTTCCTAGAGATATTTAACTTGGGAAGCATGGTGACTTCAGTAGACCCCATCAATGCCCAGGACATATACCCTCACCTTTACTCTCTGTTCTGACTTCATATGATGAATTTTCTTTAATGGATTCTCTTCTGCAATCCATTGGCCAAAAGATTCTCCGAATGGGTAATGTGCCATTGGTAATCTGATGTGCTGCTTTTTCACTTAGGCCAAAAAGCCAAAAGATCAAGAATTTTGTCGTTTTCTTCATTGGGTTTCACACAGCTTCTTTTGGAGCGGTCAAAAGATTCTTGCTTCATTTTGAATCCAAAGGGTTCCTTTCAACACTACAGCTCTCTCCCCAGCCTCCAGAATCTTTCCTGAATCCAGAACCACTGAGTGGCCCTTTTTATATCAGATACTGGGCCAAACCTTCCCTGATTTCAGTTAAACTCCTTAAGCTAGGAATTAGGTGAACATAGAGTAAGCTGTCTTTTTAAAGAAACAGACTGATTCTGACCTAGAACCATATTGAGCTATTTTTGTGCCGTGCACTTACTTCATTTAGCAGATTGTAAACTCCTGTTACTATTTTGTTAGTTTGAGAGAGAGAGAGTGCTTGCAAGTCGGGGAGACGGGGGGAGGGGTAGAATGAGAGAGAATCTTAAGCAGGCTCCATGCTCAGTGAAAGATCCCTGGGATCATGACCTGAGCTGAAATCAAGAGTTGGACGCTCAACCGACTGAGCCACCCAGGCATCCCTGTAAACTTTTGGAGAAGTGTTGGATATCTTTGTTTCCCTTGGCTCCTAACACTTAGTCAATATTCAATAAATATGAGTTCAATACGTAAATGAATCATTCAATCACATTCCTTATGTTAAATATAAAATTCATGATTCAAGTATCATTAATCAAATAGATAATCCCATAGGATACATTTTAAAGTGTACTGTTATATACTAGAGTGGTTTTAAAATAGACTCCAATATTGGGGCGCCTGGATGCTTCAGTCGGTTAAGTGTCTGACTCTTGATCTCAGCTCAGGTCATGGTCTCACAGTTTGTGGGTTTGAGTCCCCGTGAGGCTCTGCACTGAGAGCATGGAGTCTGCTTGGAATTCTCTCTCTCTCCCTCTCTCTCCCTCTCTCTCCCTCTCTCTCCCTCTCTCTCCCTCTCCCTCCCTCTCCCTCCCTCTCCCTCCCTCTCCCTCCCTCTCCCTCCCTCTCCCTCTCCCTCCCTCCCTCTCTCTCCCTCTCCCTCTCCCTCCCCTCCCCTGCTCCTGTGCATGCACTCTTGCTTGAAAATAAACATTGGAAGAAATAAAAATTAAATAGACCCCAATGTTGATAAAATTGAGCAAAACAAATTGGTACTTTTACATATAGCACAGGGGCACAGAAATTCCTACCGCCTTGAAGGTGAGAGGAAATTGGAGGGCCCAGGTGAGAAAAAATATGCTATAAATTTATACCTTTGAGGGGCACCTGGGTCACTCAGTCGTTTAAGCCTCCGACTCTTGATTTCGGTTCAGGTCATGATCTCACAGTCATGAGATCGAGCCCCGCCTTGGTTTCCAAGCTGAGCATGGACATAGAGCCTGCTTAAGATTCTCTCTCTCCCTCACCCTCTGCCCCTTCTCTGCTTGTGCTCTCTCATTAATTAATTAACACCTTGATTCTACTTGTAGGCTGGTGACCTGGGTGAGGTACATGCACACGTATGGATGAACACATAGGATTCTGGGCAGCTCAGTGGAAGCACAGAGGTGGGGAGAGACCCTTTGCTCCTGACTGCCTCTCCACGCCTCAAGTGTTCCCAACTGTACCCTGCTTTAGAATAGGTCAGACTGCTAGAGGATACCGTTTTTTCTGGCCCGCCCAGCACCTATTCCCCCCCTCTTCTGGTAACAGCACCCTGATTTTCTGCTGGGGAGCCACTCTTCCTCTACTGTCCATGCTGGTGACCTCATACTCCTGCTCTGGAAGTGGACACATGTCCTGTCCTGGCCAAACGGTGGGTTCCATCTCCCTGGCCACAGTGTTGACTTAAGAGGAGCCCTACCAGTCAGCTCAGGCTAGGTGGCTGGAATAGAGCAAAGAGGGACTCTTTCCCACGGGCTGAGCCCAGAGATTTGGGGTGAAGTGGGGAGAGGAGGGGCACTGAATGGGGAGTTGGTGCTGAGAATAAAACTGACCCGGGGTGGTCGGTTTAAACGGCTCAAATTCTACTCAGTTGATCGCCCAAGCCGAGAACCTCCCTATTCTCAAGCCAGATTGAGTGGGTTCTTAATGCAACAGAGAATCCCATGGATGAATACAACTGCTGATGGTCCTGGCAATCAGAGCGGGGAACGAAGGGAGAGAGGGCCCTGCCAGAGTCACGTCACTGTGGTGCCAACCTGGACGGGCTCCACTTCCGTGCCTTCCCCATCCCCTCCCCTGACGGCATCTCACACACAGGCGATAGTCCTTGAGAGGCTGCCTGCAAATCCCAACAGCCCCGAGGGCCCCTGGCTTCCCTCTCCCCTTCCTGCAAAGGCACCAGTGTAGCCGGCAGGGAAGGGGTGGGTTTCCTGTGAGGGCACTTAAATGCGTTCAGAGCCATTTTTAGACTTTTTATTCTATAGACCAGAAAATTGCTGAAATTAGGAGACATTTGAAGTGGCTCTTCTTCAAGCCCAGAAGCGATTTCTGCTGCCGCTATATTTAAAAGCCCAGCAGCAGGTTGTTTGGGCTTATGTCTTGCTGTTATGTAATAAACATAATGTTAAGCTTTGGAAGCCCCGCGCGATGGTTGAGAAGAAGGAAAACAGCAGCCTCACAGCAATGCGTGCCCTGGAAATGCTTTGTAGAGGCTGGGGAGAAGGCAATAGAGCTTTCCGTGTTAAATAGTGTTAAAAATAACAGCGTGTGCACTGCAGATCTTAATTACTATGTAAATTCCCAAAGGAAACCGTAGAAAAGAAAAGAAAATGGAAAGGAAGTGGTGTATTAATGTAAGGGGGAAATGTAATCAACAGCCAAATAGCTGTTTTTAACAGGACAAAGGAACTCAGGTGTGGGCTGATCTGTTGTAGGAAAGGAGATTGTATTCGTTTTCTCTGCTGTGTGACAAATGACGATTAGCCTCATGGGCTTGAGACCTTTATCATCACACAGGTCCGTAGGCCAGACCTCCAGCCATGGAGTGGCCGTGTTCTCTACTCAGGGTCTCGGGAGGCTGAAATCAAGATGTCGGCAGAGGAGCCACATCTGAAGCATGGAGTCCTCTTCGGAGCTCGTGTGGCTTTGGACAGAATTTAGGTGCCTTTGGTTGTAGGACTGAGGCTCCCATTTTCTTGTTGGTTGTCACTGGGCACTGCCCTCAGCTCCCAGAAGCCTCCCACATCTCCTCACCATGTGGCCCCTTCTACAGGCTCTCTCACAACATCAGCTGTTAGCTACTTCAAGGCCCCAGCAAAACCACTCTCATGCTTCCGGTCTCTCTGACTTGTTCCATCTCTGACCTCTACACTGTCTTTTAAGGGGCTCACCTGATTAGGTCAGGCCCACCCATCTCCAGGAAGGAGCTACACAGGATGTACACCCTGCGGGGGGCAGGAATCTGGGGGGCTATCATAGAATTCTGTCTACCTCAGTGATCAAACTTTTGCACAAAAGCAGAGCCACAAAACATGTAATCTTTTTTTTTTTAATTTTTTTTTTTTTAACGTTTACTTATTTTTGAGACAGAGAGAGACAGAGCATGAACGGGGGAGGGTCAAAGAGAGGGAGACACAGAATCTGAAACAGGCTCCAGGCTCTGAGCTGTCAGCACAGAGCCCGACACGGGGCTCGAACTCATGGACCGCGAGATCATGACCCCAGCTGAAGCCGGCCGCTTAACCGACTGAGCCACCCAGGCGCCCCACAAAACATGTAATCTTAATACACTTCTGTTATGGACTGGAAGTTTATGTCCCACCAACATGTAGTTTTGTGCCCCCATTGTGATGGTATTTGGAACAGGGGGCTTTCAGGAGGTGATTAGGTCTAGACAAGGTCATGAGGGTGAGGCCCCCACAGGGGGAATGGCATCCTTATAAGAAGAGGTGGATAGGCCAGAGTTCTCTCCTTCCACCATGCAAAGACAGGGAGAAGACAGTCATCTTCAAGCCAGGAAGAGAGCTCTCACAAGGAACTGAATTAGCCAGCACCTTGATCTTGGACTTCCAACCTCCAGAATCGTGAGACATAGATGTCAGTCTGTGGTATTTTGTTATAGCAGTCTGAACTGACTAAGACAACTACAATACTGAAGGTCCCATTAATTTACCTCAATATGAGCCTTCTAGAAAACAAGTTCTTCAGAGGCTGTGAAAACATCCAATATCTGGGGTTTTCCAATGAATGCGTCCTTCCCTGTACACCTCATGTGTTTGTTCATTCAACTCGTGAGCTCCTATTCTCTTGGCACTGTGCTTGACCCCAGGACTGGGGTTCTTCTTCCCTCCCACCCACAGCATAGGGCTTAACCACTCACTAAAATCTGACTTGCCATCTTGTAGGTTGTTTAGAATTTCTCTCATCTGACTAAGAAGCTCCTGGCTCTATTCCGGGCTCTGGTGGGGGGGGCGGGGCTTGACTCAAAGGAGGATTGAACCCAGCGATCTCAGACCTAGAACAGAGCGCAGGAAAGGAGACCACCCCCAAGACCTCTTGCTCAGGGTCTTTCAGTCTCTTTTAGGCTCTTGTGATGAACCTTTCTCCACTCACTGTTCTCCACTTCCCTGCCGAGCGGGAAAACGAGCCCCATGTGAAAGCAGTTTTGGGACTGGGAGTCCCGCCATATCCTTGTTCAGGTTAAATTCACTTAAGTAACTGAGAACAGACAGAGTTAGATTTCCTAGGGCATTTCTTTATGCTGAGTGCTTAACCAGGAAGAATGTTAAATAGGCTACTGAGCTGAGGGCAAATAGGTGTGACCAGTTCCCCAACCTCAATCACAGAAGGGACTTGAGGGATTGACCCCTGGGGGTCCCGTGTGTCTCCACAACCTAGATCTGCATCTTCTAGAATTCTTTGCACAATAGCAGACCTATTGTGAAGACTTCCCTGATCCCCACCCTCATGCCGCAAGCCAGTAAGATGTTTACTTCCAGCACCAGAAGAAGGAGGGGTGTGGGCAGAAATGGGAGACATGCTAACCATAACTAACCTAAGTCAGATTGCCAGGCTGGCCACTAACCAGAGCTCTGCCTTGCCCTCTGGGGACAACATAAACACAAGGCTGGATCTCCACACAGTAGTCTGAAGGGTTAGAGCTCTGATTCAAAGTTAGCCATGCCCCCTCTGATGCTATTTTCTATTCCTCCCTTTGCAGAAGAGGTGCCTTGGTATAGACAACAAAAAGACCTCTCTACCACCTGTCAGAACTGAAGGGGGTAGCTTAATTTCTCTCAACTTCCACTTCCTCATCTGAAAACATAGGGGTAATTATACCTGGCTTACAGGATCCTTTTTGAGAATTAGAAATTATATACCTGGCATTGTGCTTGGAAACTACCACCCCTTTAAGAAAGGGTTACTCCTGCTGTTACTGTTATCTCTGGCTCCGGGTATATAGTTTTTATGGCTCTGCCTCCTCAGCCTAGGCTGTGAGTTTGAGATCAAAGATGAGATCTTTACTGCTGCTGACAATTATAGTACCTGACAAAGAGGAGGTGCTCAGTCGGGGAATAAGTGTTGAGACTCTGGAATTTGAGCAAGGGGCAGCAGCCACTAGGAGCTAAGAGTCTCCTGCAGACAATAGGTCTGCAATTTTACTCTATTTTCTGGGTCAACGGTTCTCAAATTCTTTGTATTCAGGACACATCCAAAGAAACAGACATATTCAGACACTTGTGAGTCAGCAATAATTGTAACTCTCTCTTTACTACTGAAGAACAATGTCTCTCAATATCTATGAAAGCGATCGTGTGGTCCCACCGTTTATTGGGATGCCTCTGATTGACCCTGTGGTTGGGTAGCTTACTTCCCTGACCTCCCTCACTAATGTGCACAAGAATTCTCGCATGGTCAATTAACCACCATATTTCTTGGTCACTGGCTTGACAACACAACTCCTACTTTTTCACAGCACTGTAGGCGGTAGCTATGGTGTATCAGCCTGCCAGTCTCAGGCAGGCACTTCACCATTGTCCTTGGAATTTTGGGGATTGAACTTTACAATTTTTATTTGTCAACAATCCTGAAGGTCCTTGACATGTAACCGTTTGTAAATCATCTCGCTAAGATGCCAATTTTTAAAAATTAGTTTATTATACAACTAGCACGTGAGTATATAAATACATATATACACCGCAGAATGCTCTTACAATAGAGAAATACACAGAGGAAAAACCTGTAGATGTCTTCCTCTTTTTGTATCAGAAGAAGTCATGTCATACGACAGTAACAAACACTCCCAAATCTCAGTGGCCTTGTAGCCACAAATGTTTATTTCTTGTTCACATTACGCATTTTTTATGAGTCTGTTACAGCTGTGTCTCTTGCCCTCCTCACTCCAGAACCAAAGCTGATGGAAAAACCTAACTCTGTCTGGAGCATTGTCAATCTCATGCCAGAAAGAAAAAGACAAGGCCAATGGCGCCCTGACTTCCAGAACTCTGTACAAAAGTGACCAACGTCACTTCTTTGACTAAAGCAAGTCATATGGCCATTCCAGAGGTCATCAGCATGGGGATAACCTTACAGAGAAGAGCATGACAAAGGAAGAAACTGGAACTTTTGGTGAGTGAGAACCTGTCTCCACCACCTCTTCCTAGGATGACTTCTTTCCCAGAGGTAACTGCTCTCAACTGTTCAATCCCTTTTCTTACGTATTTGAATTTCTATTTATTTATACTTATATAGAGAGAGGCATACACATTAACATGGAATAGTACCCATATTGCTCTGAAACTTTCTCTGTTCACTTAATATGTCTCAGATACCTTTCCATTTCTGCACCTAAAATCTACCCCACTCTTTCTAATAACTGTATATGGCCATTTCATGCCATAGTATCTTTACATTCTTGGTGTACTTTTGGATATTTTCAAAATTGTTTGCTATTATAAAGCCGCGATAATTATCCTTATACATGCACATATATTTGTGCACACGTGTGTTTCTGAATAACAGGTTTCTAGAACTAAATTGTTAAAATAGAGCGTGTGTGCATTACAACTTTAGTATTGCCTTTGCCTTGAAAAATGCCTTCATCAACACACACAGCCGTCAGCAATGTAAAAGTTCCTGATTTTCTGAATCCTCAACGACTCAATATTATCAAACTTTTTGTTGATCTGATGAATTGTAAAAGTGGTAGTTCCTTATTTTCCGGTATTTAATGCATTTCTCTCTTTATCGATGAGGTGGGGTATTGCTTGCATTTACCATCTGATTTCACATTTTTTCTGTTGTGAATTATCTGTTTCCATTCTTTGCCTGTTCTCTAGTGGTTGTTTTTTCCTTCACATTTGAAAGAGCTATTTGATATATTTTCTCAATAGTAATCCTTTGTCTGTACCACTGGTTGTAAATACAAACATCTCTTATTTACCATCAGGAACTTTCTTAAAAACCAGACACTGATGTTAAATGTTAAATGTTAAATGTTAAATGTAAAATGTAAAAGCAGGCCCTCTCCTATCAATTCATCACTACCAACCAGTTTCCTACAACACAGAAAATTGTCAATATGTGTAATATATCAGCATGTCAGTTGCATGAAACGAAACATTGCTTCCTGATGACCAAATGGTGAATATGACTTTTAAGGGATATTTACATGTGTATAGTCACATGGCCTGAGAATCGTCAATATCTGACTCAATCCCTTTGTTGACATTGGGCACTTTCCACAATATTTGCATGTGATTCTGACATTCTTTCCGAATGGAAAGTTACTAGAGAACTCCCCCCTTCCAACACCACTTTGTTTAAAATGTTATATTGAGGGCACCTAGATGGCTCAGTTGGCTAAGCATCTGACTCTTGATTTCAGCTCAGGTCATGATCTCACTGTCGTGAGTTGAGCCCCATGTCGGGCTCCAAGCTGAGCATGGAGACTGCTTAAGATTCTCTCTCCTTCTCTCTCTACCCCTTCCCCACTTGTGTACATTCTCTCTCTCTCTCTCTCTCTCTCTCTCTCTCTCTCTCTCTCAAAACTTAAGTTCAAATTTTAAAATGTTATATTGAATTTACGGGATGTACAAATAAAACTTTCTATATAAACCTTGCTCCAAAGCACGATGTATTGGAGAGCGACATTATGCCCTGTGAAGTCTGAGTGTCACAGCCAGGGGGGGTTCTTCTGAGGAAAACTTTCCTGGGAGATTCTTCTCATAACTAGAAGTTGACCACCCTCTACCCATTTCTTTCCCTGTCCCTAGCAACCACCATTCTACTGTCTGTTTCTGTGAGTTCAGCTTTTTAGATTCCACATACAAGTGAGATCATATAGCGTTGGTCTTTCTATGTCTGGCCTGTTTCACTTAGTGTAACGCCCTTAAGGTCTATCCATGGTGTCACAAATGGCAGGATTTCCTTCTTTTTAGGACTGAATAATATTCCAGTGTGTGTGTATATCACATCTTCTCTATTCATTCATCTGTCTACGGACACATAGGTTGATTCCATGGCTTGACTGTTATCAATAATGCTGCAGTAAACAGGGGTGCATATATCTTTTCAAACCAGTGTTTTCATAGTCTTTGCATAAATACCCCGTAGTGGAATTACTGAGTCCTATGGTAGTTCTATTTTTAATTTTTGGGGGAACCTCCATACTGTTTTCCACAGCGGCTGCACCATTGTTTATAATTTTGTTCACGGCATCTTTTGTCGTTGCGCGATTTGCCATTTTCCTGTCCTCGAATTTGTCATTTGTTTTGTTTAAGGTTGCTGGGTTTGGAGTCTTGCTTTACGTGACTTTCCTTATCTCCCAGTGTTATTTTTTTAAGTCACCTACATATACATATATTTTAAGATTGTTAATTTTGTTTTACGCCTGGCTCTTTAGTCACAAGGAATTAATTATTGGGGAAGACGGGAGGTGAAGGAGGTCCACCTTTCCTCTGTCCCCAAAGCAGGCAGCATATCGGCCCAATACCTTTCTCCCACTGGTTTGAAATACACCATAAATTAAATTCTCAGCATTTAAAAAAGTGTATTCTGTATCTTCAGGCATCAAATTTTACAATGCAGCCTGTGTGTAGGAGTGCAAATGTTGGGGAGCATTTACTCTACTAATCTACTACTAATCACCAGCATCTGTGCATCAACACAGGCGTTCTCTGCTCATCGTACTCACTGTCACACAGGTAAAAACTTTTTTATGTGACAAACTATTCTGAGAGCAAGACAACTGCTAATGATGCATGGCAAGGGATCTAAGTGAAATACCATTGCAAATAACGAGTCCTGTCGTGATAAGATTACGGAAGTTGCTAAGGGGTCATTTTCAGAATGCATTTTACTTAGGACCTTTATTGATATGATGCTGTTGAAGAATTCAAGGATTTAATAGCTCCGGGCTGAGTCCCTGGAAACATTCAGGTTCTACTGTGTTGGGAGCTTCCTGGGTCCCAGAGATTCTCCTGCAGCTGTTACCACCTCAGGGCTGGTCGGGGTTGAGACTTCTCCAGGTGTTTCCATCCCACATGCTTTGTGACGGGGAAGGCTGCCCTCTCTTGCCTTCATCGCTTTCTGTCCCCATCAGTCGCTCCTCATCCCAGGGCAGTCTGAGTGTCCCTTCTCCATGCCTCCAAAATGCCTCCTACAAATCTAGTCTAAGAAGTTTAAAGACGCGGAGTCGGGGTAGAAGAGCACAGGAGTGTTCAGATGATGACTGACATTATGGCCGCTGCCTTTGAGCCCACTGTGTCCAGGGGGATGGACTTAAAACACGTAACTAGCAGACAAGTTGACAGTTGCTCAAAGAGAGGGATGAACAGAGTAGAGTAGGAAAAGGGAGTGATCCAGAAGTGTGTTTCCTCTCCTCTCCTCCTCTCCTCCCTCTCTCTCTCTCTCTCTCTCTCCCTCCCTCCCTCCCTCCCTCCCTCCCTCCCTCTCCCTCTCCCTCTCCCTGTCTCTCTCTCCCTGTCTCTCTCTCTCCCTGTCTCTCTCTCCCTCCCTCTCTCTCTCACTCGCTCACACACACACACACACACACACACATACTAAGTGAAGATTAGATGACAATTTAGAACAAGAGGGGCCGTCTGGGCTGAGAAGACCATCTCAAAGCTGCGTCAAGAATTTTGAGAAAGCCGTGGCCAGTTGGTGGTGGCCAATCCGGGCCAGGCACCTCCTGGCCATGGGCTGCCCTCCAGCCAGCCCATAGGTACCCTTCTCATTCCTTCAGAGGATTTCACCCCCAGAGACCAAGCTCTTGTGCCCCAGCCAGGGCCACTCAAACGTCCTGCTCAGCCACACCAAGCTACTTGAAGCCACATCCCTGAACTCTGAAGGGTTCCCACCCTTCCAGGCCAAGGGGAGACCTCTCTGCTGTTCCCAGCTTTATCTTTAAAACTGAAGCCAGGTTTGTGTTGCTGATCATGTATCTGTGCTTGTTTTGATGTAAACATTATGTTTTCAATTTCATGCCTAACCCACCCTCCCCCTTCTCACGAGGTCCCAGTGTAAAATCCAGTACTGCTCTGTGCTTCCTGGTACTCATTACAAGTGTAATTAATTCGTGTTTGCCCAGTCATTTAGCTGCTGTCCTTCCCGCAGGACCGTCAGCTCCTACAGGGCAGCCGCTGTGTCGTTCTTGCTCACCACATTCTCACTGGCTCACCAGTGACTGTTGAGGGTGTGACTTTTAGCCTCCGGGGTTATAAGAGCCTTCTTATAATAAGGCTGACATGGAAATTCCAGTCTCATGCAGATCAAGTGTCCCTGCGTCCTTTTACAAGCAGAAATATCTGGACAGGTGGCTCATGAAGAGGTCATGGTTCCCCAAAGGACCAGGTGAGAGGTGCTATCACTGCTCAGGGCCCTGTCAATACTCTTGGCGCTCCCCATTGACCATGAGACTATGATGTCACCTGCAAATACATACAAAAGGTGCCGATTCTGTAAAGCTCTCTAAGGAGAATTACTTTAAGCTCGTTCTTGCTGTATTAAGTACATAACATCATAACTCACAGTTTCCCAGATTCAGTTCAAGGGCAGAGATGATTTGGTAGTTATTTGATTTATAGAAGTTTTCTCAAGTTGGAGAAGAAATTGAAGCATGTTTTGCTGAGGGTAGGAAAACAACTCCATTTGGAAGAGGAGCTAATATCTCAAAAAAGTAATTGTAAATTATATCGATTGCGCTCACCTTTGGGTCTAATTTTCCCATTTCCTACACAGTTTCGGTGACAAGCCTTATCCTTACCATTCTTGATATTCACAGAGCAATATTCAGAAGATTTATTGGTTAAAAAATGCAAATTCCTTAAAACAACCAAGTGCTGTCTCCGAGTTCCATGCAAAGATGTAGTTAGACAAACTAGTCAGAATTTGAAGACAATGCTAGAGAAAAATAGTAAGAAATCAGAATTGTGGAATAATTACCAAAATTGTTTGCATTTACTGAACGGCTGTTATATAGCAGATACTGGGCTGAGTTCTTTATATGGATTAGCTTGTTTAATGAAAACCATTTGGGGTAGGGAGAATGATTATTCCCATTTCCTAGATGAGAAAACTTATATGTGGAAAATGTATAACTTTCCCGAGATCTTGCCTAGTGGAAAACAAAGTCTGAGCTTTGAGGCTGGTTTACATCATTTTCTGGTCCAGGCTCTTACCACTGGTCATGAATAAGCAATCAACACTGGTGTTTGAGAAAGGAAGAAACTTCCATCACACCAAGTATAAGTGCTGGTGAGCTTGTATTATTCAACCCAGGGCCTAACAGATTTGTTTCAATGAACAAATACATAACGATCCTTTGTAAGTGGCTCATTTATTGACTCTTAGGTGACTGAAAATCTGTTGTTCCCTGAAAACATTAAGCATTGTCTCTCCCATCCAAACCCATTACAATCTAACAAGTAACATTTTCGTGAGTTTGGTCCGTTTCAAAATTCCAGCAAGACACAAATTTCTGTTTGGCCAGCCATCAAACAGCAAGTCCTGACTAGTGCTCTTTTGGACAGCGTGTTGACACCCACAGTCTCTGTTTAACTTCTTTCTCCGGTAGCAGCAGCCCTGGGGTTTCCTTTGGTCACTGGAGTTGGTTGGAGTTCATAGATGTTGCATGCTGCATTTATGGAGGACTCACTGCAGGCCCATTTTGGGATGGTATGACCCTTGCCCTATAGCCATTGGTCTTCCTGTCCAACCTGGTCCACAACCATCCTCCACTTTGGAAAACATTTTCAATTCCATTCTGTTCAATGCAACTGGGGTAGGTTGAACAGACACTATCGGCCCAGTGTTGTGCTTCTCCAAGTCAGGGGCAGGGATTCTATGTAAAATATCAACGATAGCTGGTATTTATTGACTGCTTCTGTCAAGCATGACTTCATTTTATCCCTCACAGTCACCTTCCTGGTCCCATCTTTCAGAGTGGTAGAGCCCCAGGTCACTGAGGAGGTAGGTTGCTTGTAGATCTGACATCACAGTCTGAGCTTTTAACCTCGACTCTTTGGTACCATTTCTGTGAGTGCCAGGAAGGCTGAAGACAAGGGCTGGAGGAAGAATCAAGGAAGGAATGGAAATTGAGCTGGATTTAAGGATTGTATTGGAAAGACAAGGATTGCACTGGGAAAGAGGCAGGGCAGAAAAGCAGAGAGGCTCTCTTGCTTCTGTTCTCACCATAGAGCAGTGGAGAAGGTGAATTAGACTATTTTGTGGTTGGCATAACCAATTAAGTTTAAATTCAACACCTGTCTTGCCATTTGACTTAATCTTATTATACCAGATCTCTTTGCATTTCTTTTGTTTGTGCAGATTTTACACACAGGGGTTTTAAGTCAATCAAAGAGCATCTGTGCTGAAAGGAATTATTTTTGTGTGTGTTAAAATAATTGGCCCAGTTCTTCTCTCAACTGATAAGTAAAACCTCTCTAATTCCTGTCTTAGAGGGAAGGTAATACAGTATAGGGAAAAAAGCATTCACCTAACTACACCTTTTATTTCTAGAACATGGTATGATGTCCAAGAAAATGAATTTACACTGTCTGGAGGAAGAGCTGAGATCAGCATATCTATCCTGAACTTAGCATAGACACCGTGTCCTTGACAGCCATGCTTAATTTGCATGATAAGTGAGCAAAGTATGCTAATAACAGAGAGGGAACATACTGAGAAACAAATTTGAACTTAAATATCCTGCACATGACATCAGAATATACCACTGCCCTCTTCTTCTACTTTGTACCATACCACCATAAAAGTGCCTCAGATAAAATATTCTTTCTGAAATATCTGGACTTTGTTTCCAAGTCATTTAATTTTCCCCCGGGTGTTGACTCTGTGTCCTTGTTTTCAAATCATCTATCACTTTCACAGTTTCAATCTTCTTGTCTTTTTTGCAGAAAGTAATTTTTCCAAAGACATATTTCAATGCATATAAGGGAGAAATTACCTGACTTTTATTTAGTGTCTCCAAAAGAGCTTAATTCTGTTTCAGAGAACACCAGAGTCAGGTGACTTCCTTCTCTATATCTGGGCAATCCAAATCTGTCCCTTTATGGAAATAAGCACCCTCGGTGGCAGCCACGTGGTATGTATGGGACCAAGCCTACCTTCAGCTCCAGCAGATAGCCCTGACTGGTCTAGACCCATGGCAATCCAATTGTGGTGGCCACAGAATTTGATGTTGGGATGAGCCAATCAGCACAAAGTTCACTGTGGGAGACAACCTCTCCTGTTTCATGGGAGTAAGGCAGGATGGGGACCTCACTGCAGCCAGGCCTCCTGCAATCACCAGGGAGTTAGCCCTAGAAGGCAACCAACAGTAGGTGTGAAAGAGAGGGAAGGGAAAAAGAAACTGAGTCCTCGTGTCATTGTAGCAATCAGTGACGTTCACTGTACCTCTGGACTCCCAGTTAGCCGATAAATCCCTCCTTGTTTATGAGTTTTAATTCAGTTTTCTGTTACCTGCAGCCAAAAGCATTTTATCTGATACACCCAATGACTAGGCAGCTGAACTAAAACATAATTCCACTTCTCAGAATGCAACCTATCCATTCCAACTAACAATAGCAATAGCATATTGGGTAATTAAGTTGCATCCGTTGATGGTATATGAGCTAGGACAGTTTATGGTACAAACCGTGGCCTCTCAGAAATGGTACAAACCTTTTCCTCTCTCCTTTGGCTAAAACCCAGTTATGTGGCCACATCTAACTGCAAAGGAGCCCAGGAAGAAAAAGTGGATTTTTGGTAACTGATTTGTAGTCTTGCCCAGGAAGAATATTCTAGAAGATTATTACATTACATGGGGAAAAAGCTCAAGAACAGTGTGCATAATATCAGCCCAAGTTTCCAAATGCCAATATCTGTAAGGGCAGAAGCCATGGCTTTTTCTGTTTCCACATTTGTTCTTTGTTCCTCTGCAGCCATGTTCTACTTCTGGCACATTCATGGTGACCCCATTTGCAAATACACTCCACCACTCTCTGGTGAGCAATACAGATTTTATTGAGGATCTTGTATTAGAAACAGATATGTAATCAAATCCTTCTATGGGCATCTGTTCTTTCCTCCAAAATTCTCATCCCTTGTCAGTGGACTGTCCTCACTATCACTCTTCTCTGGCCACATGCTTCCCTTCCACAATCACCAGCCCCTGAAAATCTCCTGACTGCCTTAGCAATTTGCCCCCTGCCCTTTGTTATATGTCCTCTCTGCAAAACAAAAACCTGGTAATAAACTCAAAACCAAGGATATATTTTTTCCTCCAGCGTACCCCTCAAGGAACTTAGCAAACAACTCACTGAACAGAAAAAGCTGCCTTCTTGGGGTGGGGAGCTGTTAAGTAAGAAAATAAATTTAGGGGGCACCTGGGTGGCTCAGTCGGTTGAGCATCTGACTCTTGATTTTGGCTCAGGTCATGATCCCAGGGCATGGGATCGAGCCCTGCATCTGGCTTGGTGCTGAGCATGGAGTCTGCTTAGGATTATTTGTCTCTCTCTCTCTCTGTGCCCCTCTCCCGCTCATGTATTCTCTCTCTCCCTCTCTCAAAAAAAATGAATTTTTGCCATAACATTTCATTTACGTAGAAAAAAAGACTGGAAGGATATTCCCAAAATGTTAACAGTGTTTATCTCTAGGAAACTAGATTACACGTAGTTTTTTTTTTGCCTCCTGTGTATTTCTGTACTTTTCTATAACTTTTGTTTTTGTATTTTTCAAATTTTCTATAGCACATGCTGTATTTCTTTAAGAAGCTGAAAAAAAAAAAGAAATTTCTTTTTTGCTCAACTTCAGTGATCATCAGGGAAATGCATCAAAACCACAGTGAGGTACTGCTTCATGCCCGTTAGGGTGGTTGCCACGAAAAAAAGAAAAACAGAAAATAGTAAGTGTTGTCAAGGATACAAACACATTAGAATCCTGTGCATGTGGCTGGGAACTGGTGCAGCCTCTGTGGAACACGGGATGGAGGCTCCTGAAAAAATTAAACCTAGAATTACCATACGATCAAGCAATTCCACTCCTGGGTTTACACCCAAAATAGGTAAAAGCAGCGTCTCAAAACAGTACTGGCACACCCATGTTTCTAGCAGCATTATTCACAATAGCCAAGAGATGAAAGCTACTCAGATGTCTCCCAGGGGATGAATGTATGAACAACACGTGGCATACACATATGGTGAAACGTGATTCTGCCTTGAAAGGAAGGAAATTCTGACCCGTGCACATGGATAAACCTTGAAGACATTATGCTGGGCGAAATAAGGCAGTCACAAAAAGACAAATATTGTACGATCCGCTTATATGAGGTACCTAGAGTAGTCAAATTCATAGAGACAGAAAGTAATATGGTGGTTGCCGGGGCTGGAGGAACGGGGAGTGGGGAGTTAGTGTTGAATGGGTAAGATGATGAAAGATGAGAATGTTCTGGAGATGGATGGTGGTGATGGCTGCACAATAGTATGAATGTACATACTGCCTCTGAACTAAACACTTTAAAATGGTTATTTAAAGTGGTAAATTTTATGGTATGGGTATTTTACCATAATCTGTTTTAAAAGAAATGTATCTTTCCAGAGGCGACTTTATGAGGATTTTTGACTTGGATAGCTTGTGATCTCTTCGGAAAGCCGGATATTTCTATACTTTGGGCTTCCCCACTAGTTAGTATGACTTTTAAAATGAATTTGTAGGGGTGCCTGGGTGTCTCAGTCGGTTAAGCTTTCGACTCTTTATTTCGGCTCAGGTCATAATCGCATGGTTCGTGAGATCAAGCCCCATGTTGGGTTCTGTGCTGACACAGTGGAGCCTGCTTGGGATTCTCTTTCACTCGCGCCCTCTCTGCCCTTCCCCTGCTTGCATGTGCATATACTCTCTCTCTCTCTCTCTCTCTCTCTGTCAAAATAAATAAACTTTAAAAACTGAGTTTGTAAGAGACGTAAGGAAAAATATTTCTACCCAAATTACGCAAGGCTCAGGGATTGATAAACTATGGCTTCTCTTCCCCAAGGACTTACTATCTAGTAAATGAGAAAGACAGGTAAGCAATTGACTGCAGTCCACAGGGAAATGCAATAGTGGCCTGATGTAGAGACGCAGGCAGTGAATTCTGCCTGGGTGCCTAGCGGGGCTTCCCAGAAAAAGAAATGCTTAAACCGGACCGTGTGGAACACTTAGGAGCTTACTAATAGAGAGGAAGGGGTGCACATTGGAAAGTGGAATCGAAATGGAGGGACAGGACCGGGACATGAGGAAAGCAGTCAAACCACAGGTGCCATCCCCCGAGGCCTCCGCCCAGTCATGGGGCATCCTGGCGCTCTGAACATGCCTGGCTGAACGCCTTCGAGAAGCCAAGCTCAGGCCTGCATGTGGCAGTGTTGTCTTCCCTGGGCAGATGACCCAGGAGGTGGGCTGAACTCAGAAAGCAAAACAAGAGCCAGCCACGTGTCAGGGCCAGAGTCGAGACCTCAGCCGGCTCGGTGGTGTGATTCTAGAGAAAGAGAGAGCACGCCGGGGCTTCCCGTGCAAACAGGGAAATGGCTCCCTGCATGTTGGTGCCTGATCGTGTGCAGCTGCCGGTTTTTCAGGCTGACCACAAAAAAGAAGCCTTTTTCATTCAATCCAAAATCTTATGTAATGTTTTGCTGGCATCGTGGACGCAGCCAATCTGAGGCACATGTCTTCCCCCAATACCCACATGCACGGACTTATCTGGGGACCATGGCGTGCAAATGGTGCATCACCTTGGCCGAGGTGGAGGGGAGACCAGAGCGTGCTTGTGAGCCGGAAGTCCGTGGACGCTATGTCAGTTACTCTGAGTCGTGGGATGGGGGAGATGGGTTTAGGAAAAGGAGGCAGAGGGCATGTGGGATTCTGTGTGATATACGAATGTGTGATATTGGACCTGGAAGAGCTTCAAGGTCAACTCACTCACTAGCTTATTGTCAGTTGCTGTGGGTCACTCTTGTCTCTCTGGCTGTTTCTGCTCTTTGAAGCCTCTACTATGTGCTGGTCGCTGCCTTCTGTTGGGCACTTCTTTTCCAAGCAACTGCAGAGATGGCCCTCACCGCTCTTCTGTGTGTCCCCAGGCTCCCCTATGAGGACCCTTAACACCGCTCCCAGGGCCATGACAGTGAGCATCCACAGCCATGTCTCATCGGGCCATGGCTGGGGCACGAAGTGTAGGGAACAGGTCATGTGGAGAATCGCACGAATCCAGATCCAAGCACCCCTTGGGGATGAGGCCCTGACACTCTCTTATCCACAAATCACAAAGACCTATACTCCCTTACCTTCTTGGAAGCCTCCTTAATTCCCCCAGGTGGGCCCGATGCACAAAGGGCTGGAAATTCCCTGCCTGGGGCCAGGACAGCCAGCTCTGGGAACACAAAGCCCTGGCTGTTTTCCCTGGAAGGGAAAGGGGAAAATGATCTTTTCATTGTTTTTCTTGATGGGTCAGAGTAGCAAAAAAAGATAAGCTACAATTAACTTCTCAATATCTCATCTTGTTGCACATTAATGATCTCACTCGCCCCGAACACCTGGAGACAGATAAGCTGGGCTCCTCAACTGATACCATGATGTCAGGGGAGCCGTTGGCCCTACTACGTGCAGCTTTATTTCCTTTAATTTAAATTCTGCTTTGCTCTTAGGACACACTCCCACCCCATCCTACCTCTCTGTCCGTACATTCTCCTAGGTTTTCCTCTGCATCCTCAGGCACAAAGCCCCAGAGAATCTGATCTGATTTTAGGGCAGAGTCAACAGTGACACAGCACGACCAAACCCTAGCAAAGCAATGTCTAAGGGTTAAGAATCTGAGGTGTGAACCCTCTTTACTTCCATACAAATTTTTTTTTTTTTTTAATTTTTTTTAACGTTTATTTATTTTTGAGACAGAGAGGGACAGAGCATGAATGGGGGAGGGTCAGAGAGAGGCAGACACAGAATCTGAAACAGGCTCCAGGCTCTGAGCCCCCGACCGGGGCTCGAACTCACGGACCGCGAAATCATGACCTGAGCCGAAGTCGGCCGCTTAACCGACTGAGCCACCCAGGCGCCCCTCTTCCATACAAATTTAAAACTACCTTTGTACTAAGAATCCTGACATGTCCGACCTCGAGGAGTAGTGTCATTTGGGACTAGCCAGCTGTCTCTAGGCTCAGGTCAAGAAACTATGAGATCAAATGGCCGGAACTAAGCAAAACGGACAAGGCCCTTCTCTCCTGGCCCTTGAAATGACTAAATGGCTCAGCGAAAACACTTTTTCTTTGTTTAGCAAAGGCCTTATTGGTTCCCTTTTTCTAGAGTATTCTTTAAGGAAGCTTCCAGCTTACTAGAACCTGTATATTTGATTTTCCATCTTGACTGGTTGCTAGTGAAGCTGAAGCCAACCTTCCCTCTGATGTCCCTACTCAGGGACTTTATAAGTTCTTTACGTTGGAAGATTTGCAGCATCGGGGCCTCTCCTCAGGCTTCCTTTTCTAGCCTCTCCTGACAGTCTCTGAGCCTGAACACTTCAGTCTTGTGTCTGGAGCCTGGGATGTATGTCAACAGTTTTAAGGCTCCTTTTGCACGTCAGCTGCTGCCCTCCTCATCTGCTTTCCCAGGTCTGGAAGCCATGACCTTTACCCTCCGCCTGGGTGCAGCCCTCCAGGGAGTTGGAGGGCATGTCTCTGTGCCTGCTGCAGCCTCTGCGCATGGACAGATATAGCATCCAACAATCTGATTTATGTTTTCCAGATTTATCGCATCACTCGCATACCCAGGCCGGCTGATATTTTAGGAGCGTGAATCAGGGTGTCTGGCGTGGCTTCCTCTGCAGCGGAGCTCGGGCTGCAGGCATAATGAAGTTGGGCGGGGGGTGGGGGGGAGAACTCAACTTATCAGGGAGGAAATTTGTGTCAGTAACAAGTCTGCCTGGCAACAGCACTATGAAAGAGAGATGCTAGGCCCCAGCATCAGGGCCAGGATCTTCACGCGGGTGGAGAGCATCACACCGTGCAATTTTCCTCCTTGGCGAGCTGACTACACTCTTAAAAAAGAAAAAAAAAAAAAGGAAAGTAAGTGTTCTTACAAGCATTCTCCCAAGGATATCCCCTCACCTGCCACCGAGCAGGGAGACTGCGATAAACTGAAATGTCACCAGGCTGTAGCTCTCCATGGATATGTCATGAATGAATAATATGGAGGGAGCTTGTGCGATGGAATGAGAGGTGCAAAGGCAAAGCTTTGAGGGGCAGAGCTAGCGGACCCCCCGTGACTCAGTAGGGGGCTCTGCTTGGGGAGCAGAGCTCACGATGAGGGAGACAAAAAGACGTTCCTTTACTCTTTATTTTTTCCTAGTCTCTTAAGCATGTGCTGCTAAATATAGAGTTCCCCGTTTCTCAAGGAGTGTCATCAGAATGAGGGAGAAGGGATGACAAGGGCTGATCCGGACATTCAGTCACTTGGAGGTGCCTTAAAAGCAGCAGGGGTTGTTTCTTCTTTACCCTTGGACCCCAGCACCCAGATCAGTGGTAGGCACGACACAGAAGCCTAATACAGGTGTGTTGAACCGAACCTGGCTCCAGCTCTGTTTGTACTTGGAGTGCCCTTGAGTGTGTCACTTTCCCCTTCCAGGGGTCCTTTTTACCATTCACCAGTGATCCCTTCGAGGCCGTCCCAGGTCTGACGTTCTAGGATTCCAAGGTCAAAACTAGTTTTAAAATCCTAAGAAAGCAGGGAATTAAAATATTTCCATAAATGTTTGTGTCTCAGATGCCTGATCCTCAGTCTCCCCATTAGTATCACAATGTGTGCATGTAAGTCTTCAGGCTTAAATGTTCCCATGAATACATCATCCAGTGGTATCTGGGATACATTTACATTTTTAGCATCAGTGTAATTCTGTTTGGTTTTATGCCACAGGAAGTTCAAGCCTGATTCAATTAAGGGGTTTCGTAAAATGAGTTTTTAAAAAGGAAAGACAATGCGTTGCACATGTGATACCATTGTACTTCGCATTGTTACCCAATCAGGGATCTTGGGGGTGGCTCCAGCTTTGGTCCAAGAATCTGTTAGCAATCCATAAAGTTGAATATTTTACTATCTTATTTGGAAGCATGGAATTTAAGAGCTGGAACGGACCTTCAAGTAGGCAGGCATCTCTGACTAAAAACAAGGGCAGGAAAGTTTTGGGTACATTTTTGCATACCGCTCGGCTCCCAATGCAGCTTTGTGGGCCTGAAAAACTGGTCAGAGAAAGCCCTGGTTGCTAAACCTGAGAATGAGGAGAAGGTCGGGAGCATAAAATAGAATAGCGTCCGATCTGAGGGTGCTTTCCTTTTCAGCAAAATCAGCCATCCCAAGAGTTCAAATCCCACGTGTGAGAGAAGGAACAGGGCAGCCGTGTGGAAGCACACAGAAAGAGGACCGTCCCAGGCAGCAGCTGCTTTTGCAAGAAGCGCGCACCAAAGAGAAGCTGCCCTCCGTGGACGTAGAGCTGACGGCAACTCAGCACCTTCGGGGGGAACTTTGAGCCAGTTCAGACAGAGAGACTGAGGACTCACAGCAGTGGAATCAGACCCCTGATGGGAGGAAGCAGACATGGCAGCAAAGGAACCCAGAAGAGAGACTCAAACCAAAAAGGAGAAAAGCAAAACTCTTGAGATGCCCCAAAAGAGGTGTGGGATGAGAGGGACACAGGGACGCTTACGTAGGTCCCGCGAGGCAGTGTGGCTGCAGGGAGACCCCGAACCTTCACCCGTGGGAAGTCTAAGCCCCAATGGAGGAGGCTGTCCTCAAAGTGAAGCCTGAGGACAAAGGGAAGTTGTGTACTGGCAGGAGAAAAAACAAGTCCAAAGCCAGGAGAACTGAGAGCAGGGGAGGGTCAGGGCAGCAGATCGAGAACAAAGATTTTCTGGAGTTCTTCTTTGTGATCCTTGACCTAGGACTGGGGTGACCGTTTCAAGGCACCGTGTAGAGGTTTGGACGAAGACAGTGGAATAAGGGATCCAAACAGGATCAGAACAGAATTGTCTCCTTTAGACAGTGTCCTTGGGTACTAGAGGTGAATCGCAGAGCCACAGTCTGTATGTATCTGTCCCCATTGTACCTTTGGCCGCAAGTAACAGGAGACCCGGCAGAAAGGAGCTTGAATCATAAGGGGTATTTATCATGTCCTAAAACAGGTCATGAGCTGACACAGGGCAGCACCAGGGTTCTTGCAGCCAGGGATCCCAGGCCTGTGGTGAGGACGCCTTTCCTCTCTCCTCTGCAGACTGACACCCCCTCAGGATGGCTCTCCTCATGACTTTGGCAGTTTTTAGGTGTCCACGCAGATCCTAGTAGTCAAGACAGAAAAAAGACAAAGCCCTCACTTACGTAACTTCTTAAGAGCGAAGAATGCCTTCCCAGAAGTGCCTCTGACAACATTCCCTCACATCTTTCTAGCCACAGCTGTGTGACACCCATGCAATCGCCCACAGCAATCTTTTGGCGAGGGAAACCAGATAAACAGACAGGCCGAGGCCGATAAGGATTCGTTCCGTGGGGCCCTCCCCTGAAGCACAAGGCCATCCGGGCACAGGTGAACAGAACCGGGAGTCGTTTTTAAAAACTTAAAAAAGAAAAAAAAAAAGAGGGCACCTGGGTGGCTCCGGAGGTTAAGCATCTGACTCTTGATGTCAGCTCAGGTCACGATCTCACGGCTCATGGGTTCGAGCCCTGCATCAGGCTCTGCACGGACAGCGCGGAGCCTGCTTGGAGGCCTGTCTCTCCCTCTCTCTGCCCCTCCCCTCTTGGAATCTCTCTCTCCCTCTCAAAAAATAAATAAATAAAGTAAAAGGTTAAAATTAAAATTAAAAACAAAGAATTGGGAGTCAGCATGTGAAGGAGAAGGCCCGAGGATCCAGACTGCACGGGGAAGCAGTTGTCCCGGGTGCCAGGGATGGAACCGAAAGGGGCGTCCGCAAACCAGGCCTGCTGAGCCCCTCAACGGACTCTGTACCTCAGGGACAGCAGTAACAGAGGAGTGACTGAGGTCAGTGGAAGTGAAGTGACACGTCAGGGCTTCTCAGGGAGGAAGCGCTCAACCCTCCCCCCTGACTCAGCCCTATTTACCACCACTGTTCTTTCCCGCTAACATTTTACACCACCTCAGTTAAGGCCCAGTACTTTTTTGTCCAACTTTCTTGAGACATAATTGACATACAACATTGGGAAACTTTAAGGTATAAACTGTGACGGTTTGATACACATATATTTTGTAAAACGATTACCCCAGCAGGTTAGTTAATACATCTATTACCTCACATAATTATCTTTTCTATGTGCATACTGAGAACACTGAAGATCTTCTCCCAGTAGATCTTAGTTTCAAGCATGCAATACAACGTTGTTAGTCACCATGACTGACTTCGCGTTCCCAGAACTTACGTCTCTTATAACTAGAAGTCTGTACCCTTTGATCAACCCCTCCCCCATTCCCTCACCCCCCACCCCCCCAGACCCTGGAGACACCATTCTACTCTCTGGTTTTACGAGTTTACCTTTTGTTAATTCCACACGTCAGTAGGTTTATAAGCCGTTTCCGAGTCTTGGCTATCGTGAACAACACTGCAGTGAACATGGGGGTGCAGGCATCTCGAGATAGTGATCTCACTCCTTCAGATATACATCCAGAAGTGGGATTCCTGCATCATAGAGTAGTTCCGTTTTTAGTCTTCTGAGGAGCCCTCCTACTGTTCTCCAGAGTGGCTGCACCAATTTGCATTCCCGCCAACGGGGCACAAGAGTTCCTTTTCTCCACGTCCTCACCAACACTTGTTGCTTCTTTTCTTTCTGATAATAGCCATTCAAACAGGTGTGAAGTGATACCTCACTGTGGTTCTGATTTGCATTTCCCTGATGATCAGTGATGTTGAGCATCTTTTTTAAAAATTTTTTTGATATTGATAAAATAATTTGATAATTGATTAAAAAATAAATAAAAATTATTTATTTTTGAAGGAGAGAGAGAGAGCATGAAGGGGGAGGGGCAGAGAGAGAGGGAGACGCAGAATCCGAAGCAGCCTCCAGGCTCTGAGCTGTCGGCACAGAGCACGACGCGGGGCTCAAACTCACAAACCGCGAGATCGTGCCCTGAGGTGAAGTCGGAGGCTTAACTGACTGAGCCACCCAGGCGTCCCTTGAGCATCTTTTCATGTACCTGTGGGACATCTATATGTCTTCTTTGGAAAAAATATCTATTCATTTCCTCTGCCAATTTTTTAATCGGATTATTCAGGGAGTTTTTTGCTACTGAGTTGAATGGGTTGCTTACATACTTTGGACATTCACCCCTTATCTGATATATGGTTTCTAAATATTGTCTCCCATTTCGTAAGTTGCTTCTTCATTTTGCTGATGGTTCCCTTTGCTGTGCAGAAGGTTTTCAGTTGGAGGTACTTCCACTTACATATTTTTGCTTTTGTTGCTTGTGCTTTTGGTGTCAAACCAAAAAAAAAAAGTATATATATATGTGTGTGTGTGTGTGTGTGTATTGGTGCTAAGACCAGCGTCAAGGAGTTTTTCTTTATGTTTTCTTCTAGAGGTTTTATAGTTTTAGGTCTTATATTTAAGTCTTTAATGCATTTTAAGTTAATTTTTGGGAGTGGTGTAAGACAGGGATGCAGTTTGATGCTTTTGCACATAGATTTTGCTTCCCCAGCACCACTATTGAAAAGATTAACCTTTCCTCTATTGAATATTCCTGCTCCCTTGTCAAATATTAGTTGACTTACTATGCATGGGTTTATTTCTGGGCTCTTGATTCTAGTCCATTGATCAATGTGTCTGATTGCATGCCAGTACTCTACAGTTTTGATTACCATAGCTTTGTAGTATAGTTTAAAATCAGGGAGTGTGATGCCTCCAGCTTTGTTCTTTCTCAAAATTGCTCTGGCTATTCAAGGTCTTTTAGGATTTTTTTTTTTCTTTTTCTGTGAAAAAAAAGTGCCACTGGAATTTTGATAGGGATTGCACTGACTCTATAGGTGACTTTGGCAAGTGTGGACACTTTAACAATATTCTTCTAATCCAGAAACGTGAGATTTCTTTCCATTAATTTGTATCTTCAATTTCTTTTACCAGTGTCTTATAGTTTTCAGTGTACAGATCTTTCACTTCCTTGGTTACATTTATTCCCAAGTACGTGATTGTTTTTGAAGGTATTGTGAAATGGGGTTGTTTTCTTTATTTCTCCTTTAGATATTTCATTATTAATGCATGGAAATGCAACTGGTTTTTGTGGGTTGATTTTGTGTCCTGCAACTTTTGGTGGAATCTAAGGTTTTCTGTATGTAAGATCATGTCATCTGCAAAAAGGATCATTTTACTCCTTCCTTTCCAATTTGGATGATCTCTCTCCCTCTCTCTCTCTCTCTCTCTCTCTCATCTCTCTGCTCTGGCTAGGACTTCCAGTACTATGTTGAACAGTGATGAGAGTGGTCACCCTTGTCTTGTTCCTTATTTTCCTTTATGACTTACTTTCTTCTGATTTTAAAGAAAAAGCTCTTAGCTTTTCACAGTATGATGAGTATGATGTTAGCTGTGGCTTTTTTTTCATATACGGCCTTTAGAATGTTGAGTGATGTTACTTCTATACCTAATTTGTTGAAAGCTTTTATCACGAGAGGGTGTTGACTTTTGTTAAATGTTTTTCCTGCATTGGGAGGATCATCATTTTTCTTGGAATCACATGATTTTTAACCTTCATTCTATTAATGTAGTATATAATGTTTATTGATTTGTATATATTGAACCATCCTTGCATGCGAGGCATAAACCCCACTTGATCATGGGGTAACATCCTGTTAATATGCTGTTGAATTTGGATTGCTAGAATTTTATTGAGAATTTTTGCATCTATATTCATCAAGGATATTGATTTATAGTTTTCTTTTCACATCATGTTCTTGTCTGGTTTTGATATCAGGGTAATGCTGGCCTTGTAAAATGAGTTTGGGAGTGTTTGCTCCTCTTCATTTTTTTGGAAGAGGTTGAGAAGGATTAACATTAATTCTTTAAATGTTTGGTAGAATTCACCAATGAAACTATCTGACCCCAGGCTTTATTTTGTTGGGAGGTTTTGATTACTTCTTCAATATCCTTAGTCATCAGATTTTTCTATTGTTTCATGCAGTCATGGTAGGTTGTATGTTTCTAGGAATTTATTTCTCCTAGGCTATCCGATTTGTTGGTGTATAATTGTTCTTAGTAGCCTCTGTGGTCCTGATAATCAGTTATAATGTTTCGTCTTTAATTAATAACTTTGTTTACTTGAGTCCTCTTTCTTCTTTTCTTGGTTAGTCTAGTGAAAGGTTTTCCAACTTTATCTTTTCAAAAAACCAACTCTTACTGTCACCGATTTTTTTTTTCTATTTCTACCCTGTTTTATGTCTGCTAATCTTTATGATTTCCTTCCTTCTGATAACTTCGGGCTCAGTTTGTTTTTCTAATTCCTTAAGATGTAAATTTAGGTTGTTTATTTGAGGTGTTTTGTTTTTTTTTTTTTTAATGTGGGCATTTACTGCAATATCCTTCCCTCTTAGAACTGTTTCTGCTGCATGGAATAAGTTTTGATACGTTTTGTTTTTATTTTCATTTGTCTTAAGGTACTGCCTGATTTCCCTTTATATTTCTTTTTTCACCCATTGGTTGTTCAGGAATGTGTTGCATAATTTCCACACATTTGTGAATTTTTCAGTTTTCCTCATATTATTGATTTCTAATTTCATACCATTGTGATTTAAAAAGACATTAGATATGATTTCAATTTTCTTAAATTTGTTAAGGCTTGCCTAGTGACCCAGCATATGATCTATCCATGTGCACTTGAGAAAGATGTGTATTCTGCTGCCGTTGGATAGAATGTTCTGTACATGTCTATTGGTTCCATTTGGTCTGCATTGTTATTCAGGTCAAGGAAAACTTATTTTGCAAGAAATTGGAAGATACATCTGATGTGGCAACAATGGGATGTGGCCACTTGGGGCAAACAGCACGGGATTCAGAATCAGAGAGACTTGGTTTTTATCCTTGACTCCATTTTCTAGTTGAGAGGCACTGGGTGGTTACTTAATGTCTGCAGATCTACCTCCAGCACCACAATATCTTTGGCATGTGAGTTCGTTCACGGGAGGCAGCGTTGTGAGGGATACCATGGCAATGAATGAGGCATTCTGTAAGTCCACAAAAACAGTATTAGCCTAGGGGCTGAGAACAAGGAGGCAGGAGAAACAAATGTCCCCATTTTTCTCTTCTCTTACCCTTTGATCTCCACTACTATTCCCCACGTTGACCAAACCCAACAAAAAGCTGAAGGGACAAAGAAGGGAAAAGAATGGGTGGGGGAGGGGCAGTATGCACATAGGAGAATATCCAGGACAGTTGTTGTATGTGCCTGATACATACTACCAGATGTATGGATATAAATGGATATTATTTGTATTATTTCTTACTTTTTAGAACCCTAAAGTCAAATTTTCATAAAAAGAAAAGTCAAATTCCCCATATATAAGAAAACCAGACCATGCATTGTGGACCACATCCCCTGGCTTTCCTCTTCCTCTCTTCTCTCATCCACAGACCAAAACACGCTAAAGGAAAATTAGTATCTACTGAAATTCAACTATTTGAGGAAAGTTGCGAGAAGCGTGTTTGGAATAGTTTTGTGATCGTCCTGCTCGTGGAAATCCAATATGGGCCACCTTCTCAGACTGTCTTTATGTGTCAGACAAGTTCCTCTGCTCTAACTAAACCAACCTGTCAGTGTAGCCAAACACTTGGTAAACAAGTCTGACAGAAGCTGTGGCAATGACAACGTGGAAGGCCATCTATCTTCTGCTATGATGACAGCATCAATAGTGTGTGCATCTTGAATAGTTTTTCCTAAAGTGATGATGATTCCAGATGACCATTTGATACAGCCACACTCTCTGCCCCATACTCATCAATGGCCAGCAAGTGATGACAGGTCACTCTTCCATTCTAAACTCAAGAGCCAAACTCCTGTAGTCAATGCAAATTTCTCCTAGCTCAGAGATGAGTCAGTGTGCGAGAGTAAATGGATTACACATGGGATCTGATGAGTGTAGACATTTACATGCACACCCCTCTCCTGCCTCTTGTTCTCACTCCTTCTCCTTTCTCCTTTTCTCCCCATGGTCTCAGATTTTTGCCTTCCTCACCTTCTTCTTATCATAGAGCCATTACTTTGTGGTCCCCACCTGTGGATCCAGGTAAACTGAATTAGCACATCCAACCAGACATCCCAGCCTTTGAGGAGTGGAGCACATTTCCTGACCCCAGAAGAGAACCAAGTTAGTTTCTAAAGCAGATCAGTTTTCCTCCTTGACACAGTAACTGATATAGCTTCCACTTTTGATTACTTTAAGACTTTGGGTGTTGGTTCTTGGTTGTTTATTCCACAAATTACATTCTTATGGTGGCTTGACTTACCAATAGATATGCCAGATACTGACCAAATAGATACCAGATACTGTTCCCTCAGGAACTAATGTTTGAATCCCTCCCATGTCTACTCCTTACCCAACTGCTGAATGAGCCAGGAAGTATAGAAAGTATTTTTAACTGGATTCCTGTTTTGATAAGATTTTATGTGTTGCCTTTAAAATAAAATAAACACATAAAGGGATTCCTGTCCTCCTGCTCCTCCAACTTGTAGCAAAAGGAACAAAAGGAAAGCACATCGTGGAAAGAAAGACAGGGAAAGAAGGTATTCTCTCAACAATAAGAAATATCTCAGCAACTACAAGTTAACGTGGAAATTTATGGATAATTCCAAAGAGGGAAAATTTTAGTACAAAGTATGTGTCTTCTAAAAGCAGCCTTTGTCTTTATGTAATGGATATGCAGAACTTTTTGTCATCTGTGCCTAGAGCTATTTGCTTCAATTATCTTCGTGGATTTCAATTCTACCTCCTCTTTTCTTGAAAGAGTGAACATTGTTTATTAAAAAGGAGATCCAGTTCCCTTCTAAAGTATCAGGTGCCTATAATGTCACAGAAGAAAAGTGTCTATAAACAGCCTCCTCTGCCGGAGTGGGTGTAGGATCCTTGCTCAGATAAGATTATTAGATCTTAGCATCACATCTGAAGGAAGTACAAGCTTGAATGTTACACCCTTAGAGCAGTGTTTCCTAACCCAATTTGCACATTGGCATCACCGGGGGATTGGTTTGGTGGTATATACATACATACTTATTTCCTGAGCCTCATCCTGGAGAATATGATTTAATTGGTCTAAGGTAGGGCCAGACATCGGTAGGTTTTAAATGCTCCTTAGTGGTTCTAATGTGCATCCAGGTTGAGAATCACTGCCTTAGAGCTTCAGTAAATATGCCCATGCCTGACTTTGTTGCCCTGTAAACTAGATAACTTTCTTCTGAAATTCAAAAGAAGATTCCTGAAACTGTTTTCCTATCTATAGCTGATGACATCCAGCCCTAAAGTAGAAAGGAATGTAACACTCGAAGCCTACAAGGGCCAGAGTTGTGAAAAGCCAAATATTTGAATTTGAACACTGGGCAAACTGTGATGATGTTTCCTTCCCTCCTTCCCCACCCCACCACACATGCATGCTTGTGTGTGCATACTTACATACATACACACACACAATGACATACTTGGTTCTACAAACAAACCCCAGCTTTGGCCCACCTGGCACAAAGCACTGAAGCAGCTAATGTCTGTTTGTCAAAATGGTCTTCCTGTCCTTACTGGGCTGCAGGTGGCCTCCTTAGTGACAAGTTGTCTTCCATCTTAAGTTAGTTTTTGTGATTCCAACACATGTTCTCGCAGAAATGGTGTGATTATGGTGATACATTTCCTAAGTCAGCTCATTATAGTTGTTAACCCAAAATATATCTGAACCAAAGCAAACAAAAAATTCTAGGGTAATCACCATGGAGTTAAAGTACAAACCACATGGGTCCTTCCTGTTGGGTTCCTAATACATCAAGGTGTTCCTTGAAAGAATAAGGGCAGAGGCAGGAAGAGTAACGTAGAATGGCAATGATACAGAGAAAAAAGAAAGAAATGGTGAGAACTGGCTTTGGAGAAGAGTGAGCATAAGCACTGGATTTTAAGATGTAATGGGTAGGCTGAGGAAGATGTAGGTGAGGTGGTGTGATGGGGGGTGCCTGTTTCACAGACCACTGACATGCACAAGGAGGCATTTGGCAATCTTAAAAATTCCCAACTATGTAAACAGGGAACTCTTTATGGAGGCTCTGTGTTTTTTCCAAATTACATGTCCATAGAGATTTTTCTCTGATTTTTGTGAAGGTCTTGGTACCTTTGACCGTGTTTTCAATTTAAACAGAAATTGAACTCTCTCTTGCCATTTTTCACAAAGAAACAAAGCGTTGTTACCGAGAAATGATGGGGACTGCAGCTAACTAGAAGCAGATGCTCCGTTTCCTCTCCGGCCCGAGCTTCCAAGATAAGCGGCTGGCCTATCTCCATTTTTTGTTCAAGAAATAAAGACATCTATATAGAATACCCTGATTTTATCCTGGAAGTACTAGTTAATGCAATAAGAAAAGAAAATGAAAGATATATAGGTTTAAGAAGGAAGAAATTAAACTATCTTTATTCACAGAAGACATAATTATCTATGTAGAAAACCCCAAGGAATTGGAACCAATAAACAATTATAGCAAGTTTGCAGGGTATAAGGTTAATTTACAGAAATCAATTGCTTTCTATATACTAGAGATGAACAAATGGGATTCAAAATTAGAAAGATACTGGAGCACCTAGTGGCTCAGTTGGGGAAGCGTCCGACTTCTGCTCAAGTCGTGATCTCACAGTTTGTGAGTTTGAGCCCCACATCAGACTCTGTGCTGACAGGTCAGAGCCTGGAGCCTGAAGCCTGCTTCAGATTCTGTGTCTTCCTCTCTCTGCCCCTCCCCCACTCATGTTCTCTCTCTCTCTCTCTCTCTCTCTCTCTCTCAAATAAATATTTTTAAAAATTAAAAATAAAATTAGAAAAATGCCACCATTTCCACTAGCACCAACAAGCTTTAAATATTTATGTACAGATATATCAAAATATGTACAGGATTTATATGAGGAAAACTGCAAAACCCTGGTGAAAGAAATCAAAGAAGATCAAAATAAATGGAGAGGTATTCCATGTTCATGGATAGAAAGACTTGACATTGTTAAGATGTATGTTCTTCCCAACTTTATCTATAGATTCAACACAATCACAAATTCTGGAATAAAAATTCCAGTAAATTATTTTGTGGAGGTCAATAAACTGGTTCTGAAGTTTATATGAAAAGGCAAAAATCCCAGAATAGCCAACACAATAATAAAGAAGAAGAACAAAGTCAAAGGAATGAAACAACCCAAATTCAAGACTTACTACAAAGCTACAGTAATCAAGACACTTTCATATTGCCAAAAGAATAAACAAAGAGATCAATAGGACAAAATAGCCCAGAAATAAACCTACACATATACAGTCAACTGATTTCTGACAAATGAACAAAGGCAATTCAATAGAGACCAGATAATCTTTTCAATAAATAATACACACACACATGTCAAAATTCAGTATGGCTCAACCTTTCACAAAAGTAACTCAAAAGGGATCATTAACTTAAATGTAAAATACAGTACTTCTGGAAGATACCATAGGAGAAAAGCCAGGTGAGCTTGAGTTTGGTAATGACTTTTTTTAAATTTTTAATTAAAAAAATTTTTTTTAATGTTTATTTTTCAGAGAGAGAGAGAGAGAGGGAGAGAGAGCATGAGCAGGGCAAGGGCAGAGAGAGAGGGAGACACAAAATCTGAGGCAGACTCCAGTCTCTGAGCTGTTGGCACAGAGCCTGATGCAGGGCTTGAACCCACTGACTGCGAGATCATGACCTGAGCTGGAGTTGGACATTTAACCGAGTCACCCAGGAACCCCATGACATACATATATATATATATATATATATATATATATATATATATATATATATATATATATGTTATGTAAGCTATCATTACTTTTTAATGTTTATTTATTTTTGAGAGAGAGACAGAGCACACAAGCAGGGGAAGGGCAGAGAGAGAGAAGGTGACACAGAATTCAAAGCAGGATCCAGGTTCTGAGCTGTTAGCACAGAGGCTGACACAGGCCTCAAACCCATGAACTGTGAGATCATGACCTGAGCTAGAGTTGGACGCTTAACTGACTGAGCCACGCAGGTGCCCCAGTAATGACTTTTTTGATACAACACCAAAAACACATGATCCATGGGGGAGTGGGGGAGGGAACATATCAGATTTCATTAAAATTTAAAACTCTCTTGCTCTTTGAAAGACACCATTAGGATAATGAAAAGGCAATACACAGACTTGGAGAAAATCTTTGCCCAACACATATTTTGTGGAACTTGTATTTAAAATATACAAAGAACTCTTCGAGTCAATAAGTAAACAAGCAACCCAATTAAAAATGGACAAAAGATCTGAAGAAAAACTTCATCAGAGGATATACGCAGATGACAAATAAGTTTATAAAAACATGCTCCACGTCATGTGTCATTAGGGAACTGTAAGATAACACAACAATGAAATACCACTACACGCCTATTAGAATGGCTAAAATCCAAAACACTAGCAACACTAAATGCTGGTGAGGGTGTGGAACAACAGGAAATCTCATTTATTGCTGCTTTAGAAGACAGTTTGGCAGTTTCTTATACAGCTAAACATAACGACACCATACGGTCCATCAGTTGTGCTCCCTGTTAAGTACACAAATGAGTCGAAAACTTGTGTCTGCATAGAAACCTGCACACAAATGTTTACAGAAGGTTTATTCATAATTTCTAAAACCTAGAATAACCAATATGTCCATCAGTAGGTGAGTGGGTAAACAAATCGTGGTATATCCAGACAATGGAATGTTATTCAACAGTAAAAAGAAATGAGCTGTCCAGCCAAGAGAAGACATGGAGAAACCTTAAATGCATATTGCTAAGTGAAAGAAGTCAGCCTGAAAAGGCTACATACTCTATGATCTCAGCTATATAACATGTTGGAAAAGGCAAGACTAAAATGATCAGTGGTTGCCAAGGGCTCGGGAAAAGGGAGGGAGGGATGAAAAGTGGACCACGGAGAATTTTTAGGGGAGTGAAACTATTCTGTATGATACTCCAGTAGTGGATACCTGACAGTATACATTTGTCCAAAACCTATAGAACTATACAACAGAGAAAATGAACCCTATATATTTTTCAAAAATGAACCCCATATGAACTATGGACCTTACTTAATAAAAATGTATTCGGTCTTTTAAAATGTTGGTAACTAATGTGTTTTTCTAAATTTGATACAAATCCACATTGAACTGGGCCAAACAAATCTGAATCCAGTTACCTCTTTGAGATACGGGAGGCTTTCCCCTCCGGAGTCACCAAAATTATCAAGTGAGTAACAAACAGCAAAGCTGTGTTGAAATGTGGTAGGTGGTCAGGTAGGTGTGCTCATCTTCAGGTGACTTACTGTTATACACCAGGCAGTGCTGATAAATCCATGTCCTAGGAAGATCATAAATTATGACCTATCGTCAACCTCGTAGGCCACTCATAAGTGGTCACAACTACGGGTAAGAATGGCCCGCTGTGTTAGTACTCCAAATTAAATGCGTATATGAAGATGTGCCAGCAGTGGGAGATGGAAGAGGAACTCTCTATGGGACCAAGCTGTGAGTCAATCAGAAAAAGGAAGCTAGATATGCCTGGCCAAAACAAATAAACAAACACACAAAACTTTCAAAGTTTTAAAATAGAATGAGGGGCAGCTGTTTTTTAAGTTTATTTATTTTGAGAGAGAGAAAGAGATACAACAAGAGGGAAAGGGAGGGAGGGAGAGAATCCCAAGCAGGCTCTTCACCGCCAGCACAGAGCCCTACACGGGGTTCAATTTCAGCAAACATGAAATCATGACCTGAGCCGAGATCAAGAGTCAGACGCTTAACCAGCTGAGCCACCTAGATGCCCCAACAGGCAAGTTTTCGAGAAGGAAACCACTCTATCTCCAGGTAAGGTCCAAATCAGTTCACTGCAAATAAACTGAAATCATCTCATTTTCTATGCCCAGTACATGCCTTTGGCATTGATCTGTGTTGGACTGTCCTCTGGTAGATTGAGAGAGACAAAATGGTCGATAACATTTGCAGTTCGGTAAGAGAAGGCAGGTACACAAATAACTAGACTTGATAAAAGTCACAAGAGGATTCTCTGCAAAGAGGAAGATGAGGGAGGAAATAAATGAAAGCCTGCGGAAGGGGGGCATTTTGGAAGGGCCTTGAAGGATTGGTAGAATTTTTATAGAAGGAGATCAGACAAGGTGACAGTCCAGGTCAAAAGAGAATTGTGAGCAATGATCCAGATCAACAAGGACAAATGTTAAGTGATGCAATTTGGCTGGAGTAGGGCATAAACAGAGGGATAATGGAAAGTGTGACTGAAGGGCAAGATTTGAACATTATGTGAAGAATTCTGAATGTCAGGCTAAAGCATGTGCACTTAATTCAGTAGGCATTTATCAAGCATTAAGCACTAGATACAACTCAAAAATTGTCCTTTTCTCTGTCCTTGGGTCTGATGCTGATGGAAAATTTGCTTTCTTCCCATATGTATCTACCTTTCTTCTCTTGTTTTCCCCTCATGCCATCCTTCTCTCCTTTCTTCCTCCATTCCTGATGAATTTCAGATCTTTCTGCCTACTCCTCTCCCCTTAGCAGGGAGCAATGGCTGTGGCCTAATCTAATTCCATTCCCTTTGGCCTTATTTTTAAGGATTTTTTTCTTCTGGGCTGTTTCTAACAGCCTAACCTAATGCAAGTCGCTAAATAAACAGCTCTCTGATGTCTGGCTTTTCTTTTTTTCTTTTCTTTTTTCTTTCTTTCTTTCTTTTTTAATCTTTCTCATATCACCAGGTTAACAGCTCCATCAAGAGATGAAAAAGCTTTTGCTATGTGGTTTTGAGATGACAGATAGTGTTGGTGGGCCCCAAAGTAGAGGGGTTTCCATAATTTGCTGGAGGGTGATAGTTAAAGCAAATCTAAAAACAAAACACAGCCAACCAGCCTCAGGTGCAGCCCTCACCAAAAGCAAACAACCTGTTAGTAGGCATGTCATTATCCCCACTTTATTCATTCTGCAAGCATTTATTGAGCATCTACTCTGTAGCAATCACTGTGTAGGTTTAAGGGATAGAATTGTAAGATACAGTGTTTGTATGTAGTTCACATCCTGAAGGGGAAAAAAAGAAAACATCACTAGTGTAATAAGTAGTATAGAATTGTGCTTTCCAAATTTAATGTGTGTACAACATCACCAAGGGATCTTATTAAAAGTACATTTTTATTCAGTAGGTCTAGGGTTGGGCTAGTCTACATTTCTAACCTGAGGCACTCCAGTGATGCCTATTCTACTGGTCCTGGACAACATTTGGAGGAGAAAAGATCTAGAAAAGTTTCCAGAGATCTTGGAGCAAAGCCACCAATGTGTTTTCTTTTTAATGTGAACTCTCCCAAATAAAAAGAATTACTTCAGAAAAAAGGAAACCACAAAGAAGGCTTGGGAAGACGGAAACAATGGGAAGCCTCAAAAAAATGATAAAAATCAGTTGGACATTATTGAGTGTAAAAATAATGAGTAATTTTTATGACTTTAAAAAAGGTTAAAACTAAAAATCTAAGCAACAATAATAAGATGGAGAGGATAAATGCAAATAAAATAAGTTTCTGACTGAATTGGGAGGATACAGATAATGACAAGTATTTGACTTGATGGAAAAAAATATACTTAAATATGAAGTTTAAGAAGAGTTAAAAATGTACTCCTTGTTATAATAACTCAACACTGCCTAAAGGAAGCCTTCATAATCAGATTTCCCACACATATCATTCACAATGTCTAGCATACAATAAAAATTATGATACATAGGAAGAAACCGGAAAATTTCACCCATAGCCAAGAGACAAGGCAAACAAATATCAATGAACCAGATGTTGCAATAAGTAGACAGGGCTTTAAAGCAGGAATTATAAATATGTTCAAGGGCTTAAAGGATAATATGATCATAATGAATGAACAATGGGGAGTCTCAGCAGAGAAATGGAAACAGCAAAAATGAACTGAATGGAAATTAAAGAAATACAAAGTACAATATCTGGTCTTACAAAAATTTGCTGGCTGGATTTACCAGCAAATGAGTTTGCAGAAGAAAAATCAGGAAATTTGAAAACTGATAAACAGTAATTATCCCATCTGAGAAAAAGATATTGTTAAAAAAATCCCATAATCTCAATAACATATAGAATAATATTAAACAGTTTATCATAAATGCAATTGGGTCCCAGAAGGAAAGGAGAAAGAGAATGCTGAAAAGAAAAAGAGGATTTCTGAAGATATAATGGCCAAAAAACCCCAAATCAGATGAAAAACATAAATATTAAAATCTAAGAAGCTCAGCAAATACTAAGCAGAATAACAATGAAGGAAACCACACGTATGTCCATTAAGTCAATCTAATGAAAACTGAAGATTGAAAAAAAAATTGTGAAAGCAAGTGTAGAAAAGAAAGCACATTATATACAAGGAAACAATGATACTAATGATGTCAGTCTTCTCAGAAAAAATAATGAAGACAAGAGACAATGGAGCAACTTTTCAAGGTTTGAAAGAACAAAACTGTCAACCAAAAATTTTATGTCTAGCAAAATATTCAAAAATTTAAGTGAATTTAAAAGACATTTAGAGGGGCGCCTGGGTGGCTCAGTTGGTTAAGCGTCCGACTTCGGCTCAGGTCATGATCTTGCGGTCCGTAAGTTTGAGCCCCGCATCGGGCTCTGTGCTGACAGTTCAGAGCCTGGAGCCTGTTTCGGATTCTGTGTCTCCCTCTTTCTCTGACCCTCCCCCATTCATGCTCTGTCTCTCTTTGTCTCATAAATAAATAAATGTTAAAAAAAAAAAGACATTTAGATAGTTTTTTAATGGGAAAATTGTCAACAGCAGACATGCACTACAAGAAAAAATATTTCCTAAGATTGAAAGAAAATAACACAAGCCGGAAACTCAATTCTACAGGAAGGAATAAAGAACAGCAGAAATAGTACATGGTGCATATAAAAGGCCAATGTCAGGCTGCCTGGGTGCCTCAGTTGGTTAAGCTCCAGCTCTTGATTTTGGCTCAGGTTATGATCTCATGGTTCATGAGTTCAAGCACTGACAGTGCAGAGCCTGCTTGGAATTAAAGTACTAATTAAAACACTATAATGTGGGGTTTATCATGTAAGTAGATGAAACATAAATGACAACCATAACATAAAGGATGAGGAGGTAAATGAAACTATACTGTTGCAGAACTATTACATTTTACATGAAGTAGTACAATATTAACTCTCAATAGGTTGTAGTAAATTAAAGATGCATATTTATAGTAGAATGATGAAAAAAATAATACAAAGAAGTATAGCTACAAAGCTAAAAAAGGAATTAAAACAGTAAAAAAAAAAAGTTTTGATTATCCCAAAAGACAAGGAAGGAAAATTGAGGAACAACGAAAAAAAAAAAATAGATGGACAAAAAACAAATGGTGGGGCACTTTGGACTGGTGGCTCAGTTGGTTAAGCATCTGGCTCCTGGTTTTGGTTCAGGTCATGATTTCATGGTTTGTGGGATCAAGCCCCTCATTCAGCTTTGCCCTGACAGCATGGAGCCTACTTGGGATTCTCTCTTTTCTCTCTCTCTGCCCCTCTTCTCTCTCTCTCTGTCAAAATGAATACACATTTTAAAAAGAATGTTAAAAGATTAAAAAAAACACACACGGCAATTGACACACCTAAATCTAGTCATATTTATAATTATATGCAGAGTTAACAGATTAAACATTCCAACTAAAAGAGATAGAGTGAATTAAAAAAAAAATGGAGACCCACTCATATCCTATCTATAAGAGACACACCTTAAATGTAAAGAAAGACTCAGATAGATTGTAAGCAACAAAATGGATAAAGATATACCTTGCAGACAGTAACATAAGAAAAGCAGAGTGGCTAAATTATTATCAGACAAATGGATTTCAAGACAAGGAGTGCTACGAGATAAAAAGGTACACGTCATAATAATAATGTTTCAACTCATAGGGAAGACATAACAATCGTAAATGATTCTCCAAAAGTTAAACACACTTATCTATAGGCAGCAATCCCATTTGTAGGTCATTAACTATGAGAATGAAAACATATGTCCACAAAAAGACTTGTATAATAATGTTTATAGTAATTTTATTCACAATAGTTTAAATTTGGAAACAAATCAAATATTCATCAACTGGAGAAAAATTTTATACATGGATCCAATCGAATCATACTCAGCAAAAAAATGAAAATAAAAAGCTGATGGTATAGGCAACAATACAGATAAATTTTATATTATGCTAAGCAAAGATACCAGAGACCAGGGGCCACATGCTGTGTGAGTTCTTTTACATGGAGTTTTAGAACAGGCAAAACTTGTCTATGCCAGAAATATTCATCATCTTGGTAAACATGTGGGTTACATGGATGCATGCATTTGTTAAAACCCATAAATTGTATGTCAAGGGGGAAAATTGTAAACAAATACAATTATAAAGATGTATCAAGCATGATGTCCTCAAAACAGGAGTTTCTTTGAAAAAATAATAGAAAAGAACTCATGGTGACTTCATAAGGAACAAAATCTACCAAGCACTGCAGACTCTCTGTTTTCCCATTTGGAGTTGGCAACCGATGATTCAGAGGCTTTGAATGGTAGCATCTCAATATACTTCTGTGCATTTCTAGTTGATTTTTGTGTGCAGTGTAGGATCAGGGTTCAGTTTCATTCTCTTGTATATGGGTATTCAATTTCCCCAACACCATTTGTTGAAGAAACTACCCTACCCTTAGTGTGCATTCTTGGCACCCTTGTGAAAGGTCAGCTCACCATATACATGTGGATTTATTTCTTGGTTTTTAGTCTGTCCCATTGGTTCATATGTCTGCCTTTATGCCAGTATTATATTGCTCTGATCACTGTAGCTTTGTAAAATATTTTGAAATTGGGGAATATGATGTCTCTAGTTTTGTTCTTTCTCAGGATTGATTTGGCTATTGGGAGTCCTTTGTGGTTCCATATGAATTTTAGAACTACTTTTTCTAGTTCTCTAAAAAATGTCATTGGAATTTTGATAGGGATTGCACTGAGTCTGTAAATGGCTTTGGGTAGTATGGACATTTTAACAGTATTAAGTCTTCCAATTCATAAACACAAGATGTCTTTCCATTGTTTATGTCTTACATTTCTTTCAACAATGTTTTCTCATTTTCTGTGTACAAGTCTTTCACCCCCTTAATTAAGTTTACTCCTAAGTTTCTTATTCTTTCTGGTGCTATTGGAAATGGCATTGTTTTCTAATTTCCTTCTCAGTTCATTGTTAGTATAAAATTCAAGTAAACATAGCTTGTAAGAAACATACCTAAATAAACTACCTACCTCCACCAAAATTTTTGAAATAAAGAAGTAAAAAAAGACTACCATGCAAATACTAATTGAAAGAAAGCCTATATACCTGCATTAATAGCATACAAAACAGACTTTAAAGAAAAAGTGTTTGATAAGCTTTAGGAGCAAAACTACAAATGAAAGAAAAGTCTACCAATAATAGTAATAGTTAATAACTACTTAAGGGTAAAGTGTCATGATCTAAACTTAAATTCAACTGGTTCATCAAAAAAAGAGTTAATGGAGAAAAATGGCAAAATGTTAAAAACTTGGGGCACCTGGGTGGCTTATTCAGTCAAGCGTCTGACTCTTGATTTCAGCTCAGGGCATGATCCCAGGTTGTGAGATCAAGCCCTGTGTCAGGCTCCCTGCCCAGAGTGGAACCTACTTAAGATTCTCTCCCTCCCTCTGTCTCTCTCCCCCCGCTCACTTCTCTTTCTCTCTCTCTCTAAAAAAAAAAAAAAAAAAAAAAAGTTAAAAACTTTTAAATCTAACTAAGTAGAAGTATTCATTTTTCTATTCCATTTATTTCATAACTATTTCAGTTTTTCTAATTTAAAATTTTTTCAAAATAAAATGAAATTCTGCAAAGTAAAAAGTTAGGAGAAATTTATTTGAACAATTCATGAGCTAAAGAGAAAATTAGAGGGGCACCTCGCTGGCTCAGCTGGAGGAATGTGTGACTCTTGATCTCAGGGTCTGAGTTCGAGCCCCAAGTTGGGGGTAGAGATTACTAAAAATAAATCAAAAACATTAAGAAAAAGAGAGGCTATCAGAAGAAACTATAAAATATTTAAAGTGAAAAACAAAAGCATTACATATTAAAACCTATGGAAAACAGCTAAGGCAGTATATAAAGGGAAATTCATAGCCTTAAATGAATTTATTAAAACCAGAAACATTTAAAATAAGCCCTTATGCTCAAATAGCTAAAAAAAAAAGTTGAATAACAGAGTAATTCCAAGAAAATAAGATGAAGCAAGTAACTAAGATGCAAGCAAATGTTGATGGAATAGAAAACAAACAATAGATTCAACCAACCAAGGACTTGTACTTTTTTTTTTTAAGGTTTATTTATTTTTGACAGATAGAGACAGAGCACGAGTGGGAGAAGGGCAGAGAGAGAGGGAAACAGAATCCAAAGCAGGCTCCAGGCTCTGAGGTATCAGCACAGGGCCCAATGTGGGGCTTGAACTCACAAACCATGAGATCATGACCTGAGATGAAGTTAGAAGCTCAACTTACTGAGCCACCCAGGCACTCCCCCCCACCCCCAGGACTTGTACTTTGAAAACTTAAGGAATACACTACCTAGAAAGACTGAAACAAAATTTTAAAAGTTCAAATAAACAATATTAACAAAAAAGACATAATAACAGGCATAGTAGATATATTAAAAATCACAAGTATAACAATATGATAAATATTGCCATTAAGTTTAAAAACTTCAACAAAATATGTATTCTTTTCTAGAAAAATATGGATTATTGAAATGAAGAAGCAATTACCAAAATTAACCTAAGAAGAAGTAGCAAATCTGTATAAACCAACCCATTAGGGAAACCAAGTCAATAATTTTAAGTATAAGCATACCCACCTCTCTAAAAGCACCAGATGTGTTATCTGCAAAGTTTTAGGAGACTTTCAAGGAACAGATAATTCATGTATTTAAGTTTTTATTCAGAGAGTAGAAAAATAAGGGAAGTTTCATGTTCATGGTCATATCCACAGATAACATGAGTGCTATAAAGAGCTCTGGCTAAGCCCTAAAGGAAATCAGGGATATTTTCCGATAAAAGACCATACCTGAGCTGAGTCTTAGAGGATATACAGAGGCGCCTGGGTGGCCCAGTGGGTTAAGTGTCTGACTTTGGCTTAGGTCATGAGCTCAGGGTTCATGGGTTTGAGCCCCGTGTCGGTCTCTGTGCTGACAGTTCAGAGCCTGGAGCCTGCTTCAAATTCTGAGTCTCCCTCTCTCTCATTCTCTCTCTGCTTCTCTCTCTCTCTCTCTCTCTCTCTCTCTCTGAAAAATAAACATTAAAAAAAAAAAACTTAAGAAAAAAAGGCTATATAGAAGTTAGCCAGACAAGAACTAGAGAATTGAAAGCATTCATTCCAGCTAAAATGAACATTTTAGAGAGGAAAGGACAAGAGACAAATCTCAAGAGAGGAGCAGAGTGGTCTTGGATACTGTGCTTAGAAGTTTAAGCCTATATTGTGAGAATGAAGGGGTACGGTGGAGGAATTTTTTTTTAAATGGGAGAAGGTAATAGGTTCAGATTTACATCTTAGAATATTCCGACAGCAATGGAAAATGGGTTGGAAGGGAGCAAATCTGAAGCCAGCAGGCCCCATGTAAGTGGAAGCTGGCTCCTTGTGAAGGTCACCTGCCCCATATTCCTTGGTTGGTAAGTGCTTGGATGGGGCTTGCTCTTCATAGTTTAGGGGCCTAAACGTCACAGTTTAGACAAAAGCAGCAGACAATGTGCCAAGAAAGGATGAACTTGTCAATAAGTGGTTTTAAGTGTGACTATTTTAAAGCCCAAATCTGATGTCCTTGAAGTCCAACAAGCTCTTCTGAAACCTGAGTGTACCGTAATTCCTGTCAGTTGAGCCATAGGATCTCGTTGTTGGAGGGAAGCCCAGAGGCCCCTCTCCCGCCCAGGACGGGAATCTCTTCCAGAACACACCCAACAGATGGCCTACGGGCCCCCGTGTGAACACTCTTCACCTTCAAAGGGAGCTCCCAGGCCCCCTGTTCCTCTGCTGGTCAGATCTAAATGTAGAAAATTCTCTCTCATGTGGAGCCAAACCTTCCTCCCTGTAAGGTCACCCATCCACCAGCAATGTCTTCTCTCTGAGTCTTCTCTTCTCAAGGAAAGACCATGAACCTTAGAGAGAGTAAGCATTAGGACATGGGATCACAGGGCCATCATAAAGGTTACGGTGTTTAAAATATACCAATGGTCGCACACCAGTGTGAGTGTCCTTCATGCCACTGAGCGTAAATAGTTCAGATGATAGGTTTCGTGTTGTATGTGTCTTACCACAATTAAACACTTGAAAAGTAATTTCAAAAAGATGCCAGCGATATGCTGTCCAGTTAAAATAACCTGTCATGGTGCTTTGAACTTTAAACATTGGTGGCTCTTCAAAATGACACTGGATTCTTGTTTTGCCTCTTTCTAACTCATTCTTGCATTCATCTCAGAACACTGTCAGAGTTTACTCCCATGCCTCTGTCTTTCAGCCAGGGTCTCAGTTTATCTTTGGGAACCAGGTTTTTCTCTCTCTGTCTCCCTCTCAATCCTGATGGTTCTCTGGATCATATAAAATTGCTTTTAAAACAAATCTAAATTAGTATCATTAGCTCAGTTATTTCAGGGCAAAAAATTATAATAGTTTGAACCCCCAGTAGTCTCACGTTGCTCTAACACAGTTCTAGCAAAGGAAAGATCTTTAAAATGGTTGCATCTCAAAATGCTAAGATCTTAACCTTTACAAGAAGAGTTTCGTTTTTTTGTTTTTGGGGGGTTTTTTTGGATTGGACACCTATATTATTTATTTTTATTTTCAATTCCATTACAGCTAATATACAGTAATATTGGTTTCAGGTGTACAATATAGAGATTCAACAATGCCATACATCACCTCGTGCTCATCACAACGAGTACACTCCTTAAATGGCATCCATATTTAAACACCAGGAATAGTTTTTGTTGTTGTTGTTTCAAGATTTTACTTAAATTCTAGTTGGTTAACATATAGTGTAATATTGGTTTCAAGAGGAGAATTTAGTGATTCATCACTTACATACAACACCCAGGGCTCATCATAACAAATGCCCTCCTTGATGCCATCACCTATTTAACCCATTCCCCATCCACCTCCCTTCCAAGAAGCCTCCGTTTATTCTCAATTGTTAAGGGTCTCTTATGGTTTGCCCCCCTCTCTCTTTTTTCCCTTCCCCTATGTTCATATGCTTTGTTTCTTAAATTCCACATAGGAGTGAAGTCATGGTATTTGTATTTTTCTGACTTATTTCTCTTAGTATAATACTCCCTAGCTTTATTCACATCATTGCAAATGGCAAGATTTTATTCTCTTTGATTGCTGAGTAATATTCCATTGTATATATACCATATCTCCTTTATCCATTTATCAGTCCATGGAAATTTGGACTCTTTCCAACTTTGTTTTCCTCTTTCTTTCTTTTTTTTTTTAACTTGTTTTCTTTTTTATTTTTTTAAATTTACATCCAAATTAGTTAGCATATAGTGCAACAATGATTTCAGGAGTAGATTCCTTAGTGCCCCTTACCCATTTAGCCCATTCCCCCCTCCCACACCCCCTCCATTAACCCTCTGTTTGTTCTCCATATTTATGAGTCTCTTATGTTTTGTCCCCCTCCCTGCTTTTATATTATTTTTGCTTCCCTTCCCTTATGTTCATCTGTTTTGTCTCTTAAAGTCCTCATATGAGTGAAGTCGTATGATATTTGTCTTTCTCTGACTAATTTCACTTAGCATAATACCTCCAGTTCCATCCACATAGTTACAAATGGCAAGATTTCATTCTTTTTGATTGCCAAGTAATACCCCAGCGTGTGTGTGTGTGTGTGTGTGTGTGTGTGTGTGTGTGTGTGTGTGTATCACATCTTCTTTATCCATTCATCCATTGATGGACATTTGGGCTCTTTCCATACTTTGGCTATTGTTGATAGTGCTGCTATAAACATGGGGGGTGCATGTGTCCCTTCGAAACAGCACACCTGTATCCCTTGGATAAATGCCTAGTAGTGCAATTGCTGGGTCATAGAGTAGTTCTATTTTTAGTTTTTTGAGGAACCTCCTTACTGTTTTCCAGAGTGGCTGCACAAGCTTGCATTCCCAAGGAGTTTCATTTTTAAGAGAAGAGTCTCAGAGAACACTCACAACCCAAAGGACTCAGTGATACTCGCGAAGTTTTTAACTGTTTCATCTTGCTAATTCACTAACCAGTTATCTGGGTATGAGACTAGCTTCGATGACGGTGTGTTGAAATTTTTGATTTTCAAGAGATGTTTACTATTACATTTTCTTGCTGGGTGCGCCTGGGTGGCTCAGTCAGTAGAGCGCCCAACTCTTGATCTCAGGGTCATGAGTTTGAGCCCTGAGTTGGGCGTAGAGTTTACTTAAAAAAATTTATTTTAATTTAAAAAGTTTCGGGGCACCCAGGTGGCACTCTGCCTTTCAAAAATAAATAAACATTAAAAACAATAATTTCTTTTTTCTTGCCAAGGAGTGAACCTTAGTTTTTCTCCAGGGATGAAATCTGTCATGACCACTGCTCATCAAACAGGCCAATCCCTGATGTGCTGCTCCTGCCCCAGCAGTCATGACCTTGAGTCTATGGGGTCCTTCTGTGCCCCCACCAACCTCAGCCTCATTAGTTCTATGGCAGCTGTTTTATTTTTATTATTATTTTTTAATGTGTATTTAGTTTTGAGAGAGGGAGAGAAGCAGAGTGTAAGTGGGGGAGGGGCAGAGAGCGAGGAAGACATGGAATCAGAAGCAGGCGCCAGGCTCTGAACTGTCAGCACAGAGCCCCCTGTGGGGCTGGAACCCACACACCGTGAGATGGTGACCTGAGCCAAAGTCAGACGCCCAACCAACTGAGCCACCCAGGCGCCCCTGTGGCAGCTGTTTTAGCCACGGCCTCAGGAATGCATGTTGTTTGTCATTTATAGCTACAGATAATTTGAGTGAGGTGGGATCAACTAGAGGACATCTAACATCTCAATTGACCCCAAGTTGACAGAGCATTTTAAAATGGAAGGCTTTCAATCACGTCGGCACTGCATCAGTCTCTTTGATGTTAAAGTCTGCTGTGAAAAGTACTGATTTTTTAATCTGATATAATAGTTTGACGACTTATTCCTTTTTAGTTTCCCTCCCCCTTTAAAACCTAATGTTTGCACCTCCGAGTGCACCTCAGAATGTGATTTTCCCCTAAAAATTTATATTTCCTTAAGTTGTATAATATTTGTAATAAATCTTGATTCTTTCCAAAACCACATTCTTTTTTTTTTTTAATATGTATTTATTTTTTGAGAGAGACAGAGCGTGAGCAGGGGAGAGGCAGAGGGAGAGGGAGACACAGAATCTGAAGCAGGCTCCAGGCTCCGAGCTGTTAACTCAGAGCCCGACGCGGGGCTCCAACTCACAAAATGTGAGATCGTGACCTGAGCCAAAGTCGGACACTTAACCTACTGAGCCACCCAGGCACTCCAAAGCCATATTCTTAAAATACATCATACCTAGATCACTTCCCTGTGCGATCTTTGCAAGTGGTGTGTTTTTAAAAAATGGTTTGAGGGGCGCCTGGGTGGCGCAGTCGGTTAAGCGTCCGACTTCAGCCAGGTCACGATCTCGCAGTCCGTGAGTTCGAGCCCCACGGCAGGCTCTGGGCTGATGGCTCAGAGCCTGGAGCCTGTTTCCGATTCTGTGTCTCCCTCTCTCTCTGCCCCTCCCCCGTTCGTGCTCTGTCTCTCTCTGTCCAAAAATAAATAAAAAACGTTGAAAAAAAAATTTTTAAAAATGGTTTGAAAACAAATTTTGACTTCTGATAATGGCAGAGCAGCTTGTTTGGACAAACCCTCTCATAAATTATAATGATATAACTATTTAAATAATGTTTGGGGCACCTGGGTGACTCATTCAGTTGAGCATCCAACTCTTGATTTCGGCTCAGATCATGATCTCACAGTTTCTTAGGTTTGAGCCCCATGTTGGTCTCTGGGCTGATGGGGCAGAGCCTGCTTGAGAGTCTGTCTCCCTCTCTCTCTGCCCTTCCCCACTAGCACTCTCTCTGTTTCTCTGAAAATAAAAAATAATAAGGAAAATAAGATAATATTCAAAATAAACGAATTGTGGGGCACCTGGGTGGCTCAGTCGGTGATAGCCTCCGACTTTGGCTCAGATCATGATCTTGTGGTCCATGTGTTCAAGCCCTTTGTCGGGTTCTGTGCTGACAGCTCAGAGCCTGGAGCCTGCTTTGGATTCTATGTCTCCCTCTCCCCCACCCCCACCTCTTTCTCCCTCTCAAAAATACATATACATTAAAAAAAATTTTAATAAATTGCATACATACAAAATAGTCCTTTGAAAGTAAGCCAAGTGGAGAGAAGTCTGGCCTTAAAAGTAGAAAGTGGACCTTGAGATTTGCATGTTTGCCAGAGCAACCCACGTCTTGAGTTGGTGGAGAGTCAGGATGGCAGAAGAGCCAGAATTGGGGTGTGGGGGTGGGATCTAGAAGGGAATAAACTATAGAAGGTATGAGACTCAAAATCTATCTAAAACATTCACTCCATTTCTTGACTGACCAGAAAAAAGAAAAAAGAAAAGAAAAGAGAGGAGAGGAGGAAGGAAGGAAGGAAGGAAGGAAGGAAGGAAGGAAGGAAGGAAGGAAAGAAGGAAGGAAAAGAAGGGAAGGAAGAAGGGAAAGAGAAAAGCAAAAGATTTTTTAAAAAATTGAAGAATGAAAGGAAGAACAGAAAAGCTGGAAGCTGAAAGAACTGAGCAGAGTTCAACTGCTGTTGAATGCAGAAAAAGGGAGTTTGGAATTTGAGTCAAGCCAAGCTAATAAAGATTACTTTTCTAAGGAACCTAACAGAATCTAGAGTCTCCACAGTGTACCTTTCACTATAACCAGCATACAATTAAAAACCACTAGATATGCAAAGTAATAGAAAAATGTGACCCATACTCAGGGCAAAAAAAGGAACCCTGAGATTATCTAAATGTTGTTACACTAAGTAGATAGGACTTTACGGCAATCATTATAAATATATTCAAGGACTTAGGGGAATAAATGGCTTACAGGAAGTTAACAGAATGGGGGAAATCATAGCAGAGACATAGAAAGTATAAAAACAGCACCAAAAGAAAATTGTAGAGCTGAAAATTACAATAATTGAAATAAAAATTCATTGGATGCCTTTTTTTTTTTACCTTGTACCCGATTTTCACTTCTGATTATTTATCACAGTACATAAAGTTCAAATCAGCTAGCCAAACCATCATCTTTAAATTCTGGCTTTATATAATTGTAAGTACTTACATTTATATTTTGCACTATGTAACTCTGGAGATGGTGGAACTTGTCCCAGTCATATGTAAACTTTGAATTGTCTACTTAGATGTAGAACTCTGGACCATGTGTCCCTAGCACTTCAAAAAATACTTTTTAAATTTTTTGTTACCTTGATAATTTCCTAACCTTCTGACAGGCATCTTCTGCAAATTTTGTGCATTACTCATTCATTTTGCCTAAGCATAGGATAACAGAAAGGTCATAGTATGAAGAGAGAAATGCATTTGTGGTTGGGATTTGGCCTGTATTTATTTTTAGAGCATTTGAGGCAATGGAAGATTTTTTTTCCTTAAAAAAATTTTTTTAATGTTTATTTATTTTTCAGAGAGACAGAGACAGTGAGCAAGCGGGAAAGGAGCAGAGAGAGAGAGAGAGAGAGAGAGAGAGTGCACATGAGTTGGGGAGGGGCAGAGAGAGAGAGGGAGACACAGAATCTCAAGCAGGCTCCAGGCTCTGAGCTGTCAGCACAGAGCCCGACATGCGGCTCCAACCCATGAGCCTTGAGATCATGACCTGAGCTGAAGTCAGACACCTAACCAACTGAACCACCCAGGTGCCCTTTTTTTTCCTTTTAGATCTAGAGACATCAGGATAACAGGAGGCTCTTTCTTTCCTTTGACCCCCTTTATGCATTTCTGTCACCCCCACCCCCTGCTTCATGGCAACCACCAGTCTGTTCTCTATGTCTGTGAACTTGTTTTTTGTTGTGTTGTGTTTGTTTGTTTGTTTGTTTGTTAGAGTCCACATATAAGAGAGATTACATGGTACTTGTCTTTCTCTGCCTGACTTAGCCCTCAAGGTCCATCCATGTTGCAAATGGCAAATTCCATTCTATTTTATGGCTGAGTAACATTCCATTGTGTATGTATATCACATCTTCTTTATCCATTCATCTATAAGTGGACACTTGGGCTGTGTCCATACCTTGGCTATTGTAAATAATTCTTCAGTGAACATGGGGATACATATATCTTTTTAAGTTAGTATTTTTGTTTTCTTTAGATAAATACCCAAAAGTGAAATTGCTGAATCATAGAATAGTTCTATTAATTTTTTCGAGGAACCCCCACACCGTTTCCCATATTGGCTGTACCAGTTTTTATTCCCACAACAGTACACAGGGTTCCCTTTTCTCCACATCCTCACCAGCACTTATCTCTTGTCTTTTTGATAACAGTAAAAAAAGGTGTGAGATGATATCTCATTGTGGTTTTTATTTCCATTTCCTGTTACTAATTATGTTGAGCATCTTTTCATGTACTCTTGGCTACTTGTATGTCTTCCTTGGAAAGATGTCTATTCAGGTCCTTTGCCTGCTTTTTAATCAGATTTTTTGGTCTTTGGGGCTATTGAATTATATAAGTTCTTTATATATTTTGTTTTGTTTTGTTTTTTTGGTTTGTCTGTGAAAGGGTCTTTTTTTTTTTTTGAATACATGAAATTTATTGTCAAATTGGTTTCCATACAACACCCAGTGCTCATCCCAACAGGTGCCCTCCTCAGTACCCACCACCCACCCCCCCCTCCCTCCCACCCCCCATCTGCCCTCAGTTTGCTCTCAGTTTTTAAGAGTCTCTTATGCTTTGGCTCTCTCCCACTCTAACCTCTTTTTTTTTTATTCCCCTCCCCCATGGGTTCCTGTTAAGTTTCTCAGGATCCACATAAGAGTGAACACATATGGTATCTGTCTTTCTCTGTATGGCTTATTTCACTTAGCATCACACTCTCCAGTTCCATCCATGTTGCTACAAAGGGCCATATTTCATTCTTTCTCATTGCCACATAGCACTCCATTGTGTATATAAACCACAATTTCTTTATCCATTCATCAGTTGATGGACATTTAGACTTTTCCATAATTTGGCTATTGTTGAGAGTGCTGTTACAAACATTGGGGTACAAGTACCTCTATGCATCACTACTCCTGTATCCTTTGGGTAAATTCCTAGCAGTGCTACTGTTGTCATAGGGTAGGTCTATTTTTAATTTTTTGAGGAACCTCCACACTGTTTTCCAGAGTGGCTGCACCAATTTGCATTCCCACCAACAGTGCAAGAGGGTTCCCATTTCTCCACATCCTCTCCAGCATCTATAGTCTCCTGATTTGTTCATTTTGGCCACTCTGACTGGCGTGAGGTGATATCTGAGTGTGATTTTGATTTGTATTTCCCTGATGAGGAGCGACGTTGAGCATCTTTTCATGTGCCTGTTGGCCATCTGGATGTCTTCTTTAGAGAAGTGTCTATTCATGTTTTCTGCCCATTTCTTCACTGGATTATTTGTTTTTCGGGTGTGGAGTTTGGTGCGCTCTTTATAGATTTTGGATACTAGCCCTTTGTCCGATATGTCATTTGCAAATATCTTTTCCCATTCTGTTGGTTGCCTTTTAGTTTTGTTGATTGTTTCCTTTGCTGTACAGAAGCTTTTTATCTTCATGAGGTCCCAATAGTTCATTTTTGCTTTTAATTCCTTTGCCTTTGGGGATGTGTCAAGTAAGAAATTGCTACGACTGAGGTCAGAGAGGTCTTTTCCTGCTTTCTCCTCTAAGGTTTTGATGGTTTCCTGTCTCACATTCAGGTCCTTTATCCATTTTGAGTTTGTTTCTGTGAATGGTGTAAGAAAGTGGTCTAGTTTCATCCTTCTGCATGTTGCTGTCCAGTTCTCCCAGCACCATTTGTTAAAGAGACTGTCATTTTTCCATTGGATGTTCTTTCCTGCTTTGTCAAAGATTAGTTGGCCATACGTTTGTGGGTCTAGTTCTGGGGTTTCTATTCTATTCCATTGGTCTATGTGTCTGTTTTTGTGCCAGTACCATGCTGTCTTGATGATTACAGCTTTGTAGTAGAGGCTAAAGTCTGGGATTGTGATGCCTCCTGCTTTGGTCTTCTTCTTCAAAATTACTTTGGCTATTTGGGGTCTTTTGTGGTTCCATATGAATTTTAAGATTGCTTGTTCTAGCTTCGAGAAGAATGCTGGTACAATTTTGATTGGGATTGCATTGAATGTGTAGATAGCTTTGGGTAGTATTGACATTTTCACAAAATTTATTCTTCCAATCCATGAGCACGGAATATTTTTCCATTTCTTTATATCTTCTTCAATTTCCTTCATAAGCTTTCTATAGTTTTCAGCATACAGATCTTTTACATCTTTGGTTAGATTTATTCCTAGGTATTTTATGCTTCTTGGTGCAATTGTGAATGGGATCAGTTTCTTTATTTGTCTTTCTGTTGCTTCATTATTAGTGTATAAAAATGCAACTTATTTCTGTACATTGATTTTGTATCCTGCAACTTTGGTGAATTCATGTATCAGTTCTAGCAGACTTTTGCTGGAGTCTATTGGATTTTCCATGTATAATATCATGTCATCTGCAAAAGGTGAAAGCTTGACTTCATCTTTGCCAATTTTGATGCCTTTGATTTCCTTTTGTTGTCTGATTGCTGATGCTAGAACTTCCAACACTATGTTAAACAACAGTGGTGAGAGTGGACATCCCTGTGGTGTCCCTGATCTCAGGGAAAAAGCTCTCAGTTTTTCCCCATTGAGGATGATGTTAGCTGTGGGCTTTTCATAAATGGCTTTTACGATGTTTAAGTCCCTTCTATCCCAACTTTCTCCAGGGTTTTTATTAAGAAAGGATGCTGAATTTTGTCAAATGCTTTTTCTGCATCGATTGACAGGGTCATATGGTTCTTTTCTTTTCTTTTATTAATGTGATGTATTACGTTGATTGATTTGCGAATGTTGAACCAGCCCTGCATCCCAGGAATGAATCCCACTTGATCATGGTGAATAATTCTTTTTATATGCTGTTGAATTCGATTTGCTAGTATCTTATTGAGAATTTTTGCATCCATATTCATCAGGGATATTGGCCTGTAGTTCTCTTTTTTGTTCTGGGTCTCTGTCTAGTTTAGGAATCAAAGTAATACTGGCTTAAAAGAATGAGTCTGGAAGTTTTCCTTCCTTTCTGTTTTTTGGAATAGCTTGAGAAGGATAGGTATTATCTATGCTTTAAACGTCTGGTAGAACTCCCCTGGGAAGCCATCTGATCCTGGGCTCTTATTTGTTGGGAGATTTTTGATAACTGACTCAATTTCTTCGCTGGTTATGGGTCTGTTCAAGCTTTCTATTTCCTCCTGATTGAGTTTTGGAAGTGTGTGGGTGTTTAGGAATTTGTCCATTTCTTCCAGGTTGTCCAGTTTGTTGGCATATAGTTTTTCATAGTATTCCCTGAATTTGCTTGTATTTCTGAGGGATTGGTTGTAATAATCCATTTTCATTCATGATTTTATCTATTTGGGCCATCTCCCTTTTGTTTTTGAGAAGCCTGGCTAGAGGTTGATCCACTTTGTTTATTTTTTCAAAAAACCAACTCTTGGTTTCATTGATCTGCTCTATAGTTTTTTTAGATTCTATATTGTTTATTTCTGCTCTGATCTTTATTATTTCTCTTCTTCTGCTGGGTTTAGGGTGTCTTTGCTGTTCTGCTTCTATTTCCTTTAGGTATTCTGTTAGATTTTGTATTTGGGATTTTTCTTGTTTCTTGAGATAGGCCTGGATTGCAATGTATTTTCCTCTCAGGACTGCCTTCGCTGCATCCCAAAGCATTTGGATTGTTGTATTTTCATTTTCGTTTGTTTGCATATATTTTTAAATTTCTTCTCTAATTGCCTGGTTGACCCACTCATTCTTTAGTAGGGTGTTCTTTAACCTCCCTGCTTTCAGAGGTTTTCCAGACTTTTTCCTGTGGTTGATTTCAAGCTTCATAGCATTGTGGTCTGAAAGTATGCATGGTGTGATCTCAATTCTTGTATACTTATGAAGGGCTGTTTTGTGACCCAGAATGTGATCTATCTTGGAGAATGTTCCATGTGCATTCAAGAAGAAAGTATATTCTGTTGCTTTGGGATGCAGAGTTCTAAATATCTGTCAAATCCATCTGATCCAATGTATCATTCAGGGCCCTTGTTTCTTTATTGGCCATGTGTCTAGATGATCTATCCATTTCTGTAAGTGGGGTGTTAAAGTCCCCTGCAATTACCACATTCTTATCAATAAGGTTGCTTATGTTTGTGAGTAATTGTTTTATATATTTGGGGGCTCCTGTATTTGGTGCATAGACGTTTATAATTGTTAGCTCTTCCTGATGGATAGACCCTGTAATTATTATATAATGCCCTTCTTCATCTCTTGTTACAGCCTTTAATTTAAAGTCTAGTTTGTCTGATATAAGTATGGCTACTCCAGCTCTTTTTTGACTTCCAGTAGCATGATAAATAGTTCTCCATCCCCTCACTCTCAATCTGAAGGTGTCCTCAGGTCTAAAAGGAGTCTCTTGTAGACAGCAAATAGATGGGTCTTGTTTTTTATCCATTCTGATACCCTATGTCTTTTGGTTGGTGCATTTAGTCCATTTACATTCAGTGTTATTATAGAAAGATATGAGTTTAGAGTCATTGTGATGTCTGTAGGTTTCATGCTTGTAGCGATGTCTCTGGTACTTTGTCTCACGGGATCCCCCTTAGGATCTCTTGTAGGGCTGGTTTAGTGGTGATGAATTCCTTCAGTTTTTGTTTGTTTGGGAAGACCTTTATCTCTCCTTCTATTCTAAATGACAGATTTGCTAGATAAAGGATTCTCGGGCACATATTTTTCTGTTCATCACATTGAAGATTTCCTGCTGTTCCTTTCTGGCCTGTCAAGTTTCAGTAGAGAGATCCATCACGAGTCTTATCGGTCTCCCTTTATATGTTAGAGCACGTTTATCCCTCGCTGCTTTCAGAATTTTCTCTTTATCCTTGTATTTTGCCAGTTTCACTATGATATGTCATGCAGAAGATCGATTCAAGTTACGTCTGAAGGGAGTTCTCTGTGCCTCTTGGATTTCAATGCCTTTTTCCTTCCCCAGATCCAGGAAGTTCTCAGCTATTATTTCTTCAAGTACACCTTCAGCACCTTTCCCTCTCTCTTCCTCCTCTGGAATATCAATTATGCGTAGATTATTTCTCTTTAGTGCATCACTTAGTTCTCTAATTTTCCCCTCACACTCCTGGATTTTTTTATCTCTCTTTTTCTCAGCTTCCTCTTTTTCCATAATTTTATCTTCCAGTTCACCTAGTCTTTCCTCTGCCTCTTCAATCTGAGCTGTGGTTGTCTCCATTTTATTTTGCAGCTCATTTATAGCATTTTTTAGCTCCTCCTGGCTGTTCCTTAGTCCCTTGATCTCTGTAGCAATAGATTCTCTGCTGTCCTGTATACTCTTTTCAAGCACAGCGATTAATTTTATGACTATTATTCTAAATTCACTTTCTGTTATATTGTTTAAATCCTTTTTGATCAGTTCGTTAGCTGTCGTTATTTCCTGGAGATTCTTTTGAGGGGAATTCTTCCGTTTCATCATTTTGGATAGTCCCTGGAGTGGTGCGGGACTACGGGGCACTTCCCCTGTGCCATCTTGAGTAACTTGCGTTGGTGGGCAGGGTCGCAGTCAGACCTGGTGTCTGCCCCCAGCCCACCACTGGGGCCACAGTCAGACTGGTGTGTGCCTTCTCTTCCCCTCTCCTAGGGGCGGGATTCACTGTGGGGTGGCATGACCCATCTGGGCTACTTGCACACTGCCAGGCTTGTGGTGCTGGGGATCTGGCATATTAGCTGGGGTGGATCGGCAAGGTGCACAGGGGCGGGAGGCGCAGGCTCAGCTCACTTATCCTTCTGTGATCTGCTTCAGGAGAGGCCCTGTGGCACCAGAAGTGAGTCAGACCCGCCGCCGGAGGGATGGATCCGCAGAAGCACAGCCTTGGGTGTTTGCGCGGTGCAAGCAATTCCCTGACAGGAACTGGTTCCCTTTGGGATTTTGGCTGGGGGGTGGGTGAGGGAGATGGCGCTGGCCAGCGCCTTTGTTCCCCGCCAAGCTGCGCTCTGTTGTCCGGGCGGGGCTCAACAACTCTCCCTCCCATTGTCCTCCAGCCGTCCCGCTCTCTGAGCAGAGTTGTTAGCTTATAACCTTCCAGATGTTAAGTCCTGCTTGCTGTCCGAACATACTCCATCCGGGCCCCCCCCCCCCCGCTTTTGCAAGCCAGACTCCAGGGCTCTGCTTGGTGAGCAGGCTGCCCCTCCACCCCGGGTCCCTCCTTCTAGTCCGTGTAGCGTGCACCGCCTCTCCGCCCTTCCTACCCTCTTCCGTAGGCCTCTTGTCTACGCTTGGCTCTGGAGAATCCATTCTGCTAGTCTTCTGGTGGTTTTGGGGGTTATTTAGGCAGGTGTGGGTGGAATCTAAGTGACCAGCAGGACGCAGTGAGCCCAGCGTCCTCCTACGCCGCCATCTTCCCAAAAGGCTCTTTATATATTTTGGATATTAACTCCTTATCGGATATATAGTTCACAAATATTTTCTGTCATTCAACAGGTTGCCTTTTCATTTTTCTGATGGTTTCCTTTGCTGTGCAGAAGATTTTTAGTATGATGTAATCCCACTTATTTGTTGCTTTTGCTTTTTGTGTTAGATTTTAAAAAATCATCGCCAAGACCTATGTCAAGGAGCATATCACCTATATTTTAATCTAAGAATATTATGGTTTCATGTCTTAACATTTGAGTTTTTAATATATTTTCAGTTAGTTTTTGCGTATGGTGGAAGACAGTGGTCCATTTTCATTCTTTTGCATGTGGCTGTCCAGTTTTCCCGTCACGATTTATTGAAAAGACTATTTTCCAATGTATATTCTTGGCTCTTGTGTTGTAAATTAACTGACCACCTATATGTAGGTTTATTTCTGAGTTCTCTATTCTGTTCCATTGATCTATGTGTCTGTTTTTATGCCAATACCATCCTGTTTTAATTCCTATAGCTTTGTAATATAGTTTGAAATCAGAGAGCATGATGCCTCCAGCTTTGTTCTTTCTCAAGAGTGCTTTGGCTGTTTGGGGCTATTTGTGGTTCCATAAAAGTTGTAGGATTATTTGTTATATTTCTTTGAAAAATGCCATTGGAATTTTGATAGGGATTGCATCAGACCTATAGAGTGCTTTGGGTAATATGGACATTTTAATGATATTGATTCTTCTAATCCCCAACCACAGGATAGCTTTCTATTTGTGTCTCCTTTAATGTCTTTCATAAATGTCTTATAGTTTTAATACACAATCTTTCACCTCCTTAGTTAAATTTATCCCAAGGTATTTAATTCCTTTTGAAGCAATCTATTGCTGTATGGAAACACAATAGATTTTTGGATGCCTTTAACAGCATTTTGGAGTCAGCTGAAAAAACCAGTAAACTCAAAGGTAAATCATTAGAGGTTATTAAATATGCACAATTAAATTAAATATACGCAAAAGTTCCAAACATTTGAAAGTTAACCAATACATTTGTAAAAGTCCATGATTTATGTCACAAGGGAAATTTGAAAATATTTTGAATAGGATTTTAATGAAAATATAAGATATCAAAGTTCATGTGATGCAGCTAAGGGAGTACTCAGAGGGAATTTTACATGTTTGGGTTCATATATTAGAAATGAAGATGGGGTGCCTGGGTGGCTCAGTTGTTTAAACCAATTCTTAACTGATTCTGGCTCAGGTCATGATCTCACGGTTTGTGAGTTTGAGCCTCACATTGGGCTCTGTGCTGACAGCTCAGAGCCTGGAGTCTGCTTCGGATTCTGTGTCTCCCTCTCTCTCTCTGCCCCGCCCCTGCTTGCACTCTGTCTCTCTGACCCTCAAAAATAAATAAACATTGAAAAAAAAAAGAAATGAAGAATAAATTTAAATAAATCATCTATTCATCTCTTGATGAAAGGATACATAGAAAGTAGCAAATCCATACATCAGAATATTATTTGGCAATAAAAAGAAATGAAGTGTGGATGTATGCTACAGCGTGAAGAACCCTGAAGACATTATGGTGGGGGGAGGGAAGTTATGGGGGAGGACATTATGCTAAGTGAAAAAAAATCAGTCACAAAAGACCATGTTTTGTGTGACTCCATTTATAGCAAATGTCCAGAATAGGTAAATCTGTGGAGACAGAAATTGGATTTGTGGTTGTTTAGAGCTGAGAAGGGGGGTTAGCAAGGGGTGGGGTGACTGATAAAGGGCCTAGGATTTCCTCTGGGCAGTGATGAGAATGCTCTAAAATGTATTTAATGTCGGTTGCACAGTTTTGTGGATATACTCAAAAACATTTAATTGTACACTTTGGGTGGCTGAATTATATAGCATGTGAATTATATCTCAATAAAGCTGTTACCAAAAATAATCTAAATTTACAACCTAAGAAACCAGAAAGAAAGTGAGCCAATTAAACCCAAAGTAAGTAAAAATGAGGGAATATGATAAGAGCAGAAGTCAATGAACTAGAAAACAGAGGAACCAGAGAGAATGTCAAGCCAAAAGTTGGTTCTTTGAAATGATTAATAAAAGTAAATACCTAGCAAGACTGGTAAAGAAAAAAGATAAAGAATAAATAGACAACATCAGAAATGAAAGAGAGGAAGGAGTACAAGTCCTACAGACATGGAGGTGGTTGCATGACTACATATATGTAGCAAAAACTCATTAAACTATATGCTTCAATGGGTAAGTTTGATTATAAACAAGTTCCATCTCAACAAAGCTATAAGAGAACCAAATGATATCATCCACCTGATTAATAAAGTAAAACCACATGATTACATCAGTTGATGTCAGTCCTCCAGGCTTCAAGATAGAAGACTCTTAGTTTTTTTTCAGCCCAATCTAAGCATTTTTCCCCATCACCGGTTGTTAAGTCCACGCCCCCCCCACGCATGTTCACGATGTCAAAGTGTACATCTTTCAAAGGCCATATGAGTACGTCTCTTCAGTGTACTCCCATGATTTGCGATGACCATTTCAACCCTGCTACTACCCTTTTTCTTACTCCCTTAAAAAAGGCCCTGGTGAAACTCTGAAGATTTACTTGTGGCTGGCCATTTCTGTCTTTGCAGGCTTCTAAGAACTGGCCAATGACTAATGGCTACTACAGTTCGTTGACCCTGTTACAACAAAATCTACACCATGAGCACAGGTCAACCCATTCAGTGGTTTCTTTTCCCTCCTGCGGTGATTATGTGCTACAGCAAAATGAAGTTCAGTACCTGGTTGTGTGAGTGGCCACATATCCAAGGACCATCAAAAGCACATAGACTAAGACCCACGGGAACCTCACCTCGGGTCTATGACAGACTACAAGAAAAGCCGGAGATTTTTCTTTAAACATGCATCCAGAAGACACAGTTCCTCCCAAAGAGAGGGAAGCAAAGGTGGAAATCAATTTCCTTACTCCTATGTTATTCACTCGGCTGAAAACCATAAAAAAGGAGGCCTTTTTATGCTTTTTGAAGGTTGTATTAGTGAATCATTCCACTCTGTGGCTTTGTGATGTCTCAAACTTATTCTGAGCAATACCACTTTTGACCAAATTGTAGCCTTTGCAGCGTTAGGGCTTCTGGGCAGAATCTTGAGGCGAGATAGGGAAGGCTTCCCAAGTTTCTCCATGCAGACCAAAGACCCAGTAGGAATAAATTGTGAGGCAGTGGCATACACAATTTAAGAGGGAAAGACTCGGTGTCAGATAGACATAGATTGTAGTCTCAATTTTGGCAATGATTAAGTGTATGGCCTTGGGCAAGCTGTTTAACCTCTCTGAGACTTAGTTTATGTCTAGGATGGGCGTAATACCACTACCTGCCTCATAGGGTAGCCAGGAGAATTACGTGAAATAACAATTGTAAAGGGCATATAACAGTATCTGACAAAGAATAAAAGAACCCATAATACTATCTATTTCTTCATGTTTACATATATTTTCTGACGAGGAACTTGGCACTCTGGTACATTGCTGGTGGGAAATACACATCGATATGGCATTTTTGGAAAGCAATTGCTGTTAAATTTTTTATCTTTATTTGGTTTTGTTTATTTATTATGAGAGAGAGAGAGTGAGCAGGGGAGGGGCAGAGAGAGAGGGAGACAGAATCCCAAGCAGGCTCTGCACTGTCAGCACAGAGCCTGATGGGGTGACTCCAACCCACAAACTATGAGATCATGACCTGAGCCAAAATCAAGAGTCGAACGCTTAACCGACCGAGCCACCCAGGTGCCCCTACTGTTAAATTTTTTAAATCTCATGGGCTTCCACCTCATAATTGCACTTCTAGGTGTGTGAATTACAGAACTCTTCATAAGTGCATTTTTAACTCTGAAAAATTTGAGTTTGGTGTACTAATAAACCTTATCAAACATACCTGTAGATAAGCTTTTTCCTACAGAGTGCACTGTGTCATTCTGAACTAAAAGAGTGCTAGTTTTTTTTTTTTTTTTTTTTTTTTTTTTTGAGAAAGAGCGGGGGGGGGAGAGAGAGAGAGAGTGCGCGAAAGTGCGCACACAAGCAGGGGAGGGGGAGAGGGAGAGAGAATTCCAAGCAGGCTCCATGCCCAGGGCTCGATCCCAGGACTGTGAGATCATGACCTGAGTCGAAATCAAGAGTCACATGCTCAACCCACTGAGCCACGCAGGAGCCCCAAGAGTGCTAGCTTTAATAAAGAATCATCAATGGGTTTCTCACGTTTCCAAGAAAGTCAATCGTAGTTTCCTGCTATGTAAGAAACACTTAGAATTACACATAGTAGAATTTTTTTAAAATCTTAGAAATAATAATATGGCTCAACCATCTTCTCTTATAGATGAGAAAATTTTAGGCCCACTCAAGTAAGATAACTCCCCCCGTTACCCAACTGCCTGTGATGGAACCCCAGAACAAACTGGTCCAACTGCCAGTTTGTGTTCTCGAAAGCCAGCTGTGTCCTAAGAATTCATTCTTCCTTATTCTCAAGCAGCAGGCATGACGAGTTGTCCACCCAATATCCACTCCCCCTTTTGTCCTTCCTAATAGTTAAAAAACGCTAGCTACCCAGACTCCCTTGCAGCCAGACCTAGCTCTCCAGTACATCAGCCTTGGGCTGGCCACCTTTTGTTGCTTCTTGCCAAGCCCTTTCTTGGTTAAGCCACTGCAATCCTGTTTTTACATCCCCTTCACTTCTCAAGGAGAAGAGAGGCTGTGTGTATAAAGTCTGCCATGCTGAAATTCATCTTGCTGTCTTCATTCCTGTCTCGGGGGAGGAAGGCATCACCCTTCTCTCCAAATGTAACCATTCCCGTCTCTTTCTGTCTCCTTCCATCTCCTCCTCCTCCTTCTTTTTTTTTAAGTTGTTTAATTTAGTCAAGTAATCTCTACACTCCATGTGCGGCTCGAACTCACGACCTTGAGATCAAGAGTCACTGCTCTTCTGACTGAGCCAGCCGAGTGCCCCCTTCCATCCCCTTCTTAAGTCTCTTCTCTCTTCTAGTCCCCCCTGCTCGCTCCAAAGATATCTTTAACATTTCCCTTCAGTTTGGACTTCCTTACAAAATACCATTCTTTTGCCTCACTTCATGCCCTAAAAACCCTGGGAGAAGAGATTCCAAAAGCCTGCCCTCCCTGTGGCTAAGAATGATTTGGGAATACCAAAATCTGAGGAACACAGTTCAGCACTCACTCTATCTAGACTCGTAACATTTTACCTTGTTGGCCCACCTTTCCCATCATGAACTCTGACCTCTCCTGGCTTCCTGACCTCACTCTCTCCAGCTCGCTGACCCTGTCTGCTGCTCAGCTTCCTTCTCTGATCCCTCTCTATCAACCTTGCCTTCGGAAGCCAGGGTCCCTCCGGTTACCTCTGAGACTCTCTGGGAAGCCTCTCTCACTGATGTGGTCTCAATTATTGGTATTTGCTCACTGTCTCCAAAACGACTTCCATATCCCCTAGTTGTTTAGTTTCTTGTTTCCTGATCTTCAATATTTTTAGTCATCTAGATACTCTCCAGCTTCTCCTGGATCTCCAGTCTCAGGATGTCCAGAGCCAAAGCCCCAGTATCCCCTTCCCACACCCAACCTGCTTCTGCAACCCTGCCCCTTTCGGTAAAGTGCATCGTCGTAAGGCCAGGAATCCGCACCGGAAGGCTTGAAGGTGCAATCTGTTCTATACCAACACCCGTGTTCCTAAACATCGGCGTGCGGTACAGAACCGACCGATGGAAACCACGGGGAAAATGGGTACAACGCTTCACTTCATCAGTGGCTAAAAAAAAAAAAAAAAAAAAAGGAACCTACTAGAAATGGTAGCATGGTCTTACCGATGTCAGACGGTTGAAAAGTACATGAATACCACAGTGAACATGGCACTTGCAGAGACCCATAGTTTGCTTATGGAAGTGGCATTGGAAGGCTGCCTTTTGTAAGTTACCGTGAGGCACAGAATGGAAGCACCAGGTGTGGGTAAGTGTGGCCCATAACACACGTGGGGAACTGAGGCAGCTGGTAGATGTTTGAGGGTGTGTGTGTGTGTGTGTGTGTGTGTGCGCGCACGCGGGGATATGTTTTGTATATCCCTAAACTGGATGTGGTTTTCTGCCTTCACCTGGTATTTCTTGACAGGCAAGTATGTGCAAAGCTGATCCTGAAATTTGTATCATGCCCAGATGGTTCCCTAATCTATCAGGAGGATTGAAGCAAGTTTGAGTTTTCAAAGCAAAGATTATGGTCGAGCCGACCGTATCTTGGAAAACGCTCTCTGGTCACCCACACGAGCCCTTGGTCATGAATTCCCGTGAATGGTGCTCCTCTCCACACCTGTTTCTTCTTCTCCATCCCTGCCGCTCCTGCTTCAATCCAGATGCGGTTCCCCCCCTCCTGTGAGGTTGTAACAGCCACCCCACGCCCTTTGAACTGCGCGGCCTCATCCCACCTGTCATCAGGAGCAGCCGGCAGCCAGTCAATGAGGCCTCCTGGCATTTGATGGGGCTGTGGTCCCTGACTCCTGAGCCACGTGTGCCCTGGCAGATGTGGGCTGATTCAAGCCTTCTTGTAGGGCGTTGTGGGGACTTGCGCACATAGTGGATGTTCCACAAGTGCTTGTTTTTCTTCCCCTTTCCTATTTCTTAACTCAAAAGCATGATTTAAAAATACGCATAGTGCTTCCATACTTTGCGTGGGATCAAGCCAGATCTCTTGAGAAGGGTTTACAAGACCCTCCCCATCTGGATCTGGCGCGACTTGAAGCCTCATATTCTTTATCTCCAGCTCAGGTCCCAAGTCACCTCTTGTTTGAAAGCCACCCACTGTTTCCTCCCCTCCCTCACTCAGAAACGTACTTTGTCCCTCCCTCGGAACTCCCATCATGCAATGTACAAACACCTCCGATACAGCATCTCCCCAGTCCTGTGGAGTGCACTCTGCCACTTATGAAACACCCAGGACCCTCACCTCTTTTACTAACAGAACTCAGTTTTATTCACTAAGTTCATCTTATCCAACCCTCTCCCATGAGACTCAGGGACGGTGACCCCATTCTCAGCACTGAGGGAGATCCTGACTAGTCTGTACCATTGAGGGTATTTCATTCCCTTTGCGAGCGATGAAGTTTGAAATGGGCACGTGACCTGATTCTGGAAACTAAGATGGGAAGGTACACCTTCTGGGAAATTTGTGACAGAAATTTCCTCTATTCTGAGAAAGAAATACAGGAAGACATGCTTTTCTTTCTCCCTTTGGATGTTGTGATGTTTGATGTGATGGCTGGAATTGCTGCAGCCATATTACCTCTAGCCTGGTTTGGATGCCGATATACACAAAACAAGTCGAATCCAAGAGAATTATAGAGAAGAGGAGCTGGAACTGTATATAAAGCACATGCCACCTGCCCTACCTCTGGACTATTTGATATTTGAGACAATAAATGTGTCTGTTGTTCAAGCTGCTCTCACTTGGGCTTTCCGTCTTGATGAAAACTGACCTTAGAGTTATTTATGAGTCTCTCTTCAGTGACAGTGAGAAACACAAAGGGTTTCTTCAATTTATATCCCCAGCACTAGGAAGCACATACCACCTATCAGAGGCTCAGCAAATATTTGTTGGATGGATGGATGGATCTCTCAGCATCCTGCCTGTCGTGCTTTCTAATATCTGCCTTCTTCTCAAATATCTTACTAATCATGGAATCTGTATATTAGATAAAAGATTGGGAGGAGGCAAGGTGTTTGGGCAGGAAGTCCAGAAAGTCATAAAACAAAAGAGCAGCCATGACTGGTCCTAGGAGTGCCTCAGGGCATCAGGGCGAAGCACCTGAGCTGGTCCTGGGGCCTGTGTTGCAGGGGTGGAGCGGGCATGTCTGTGACAGCTACCGAACCCTCCTGAACCTTCAGCCTCTCTTTCACCAGAGCTGACAAAGCCCGAGGGTCTAGTACTCCAAGCACAGATGTATATCTCACACAGGTGATGGGGAGGGAAGACTTCCCTAAATTAATAATATCCGGATATCTCTGATGAACCAGCCAGATATAAGGAGAGAATATGATCATGGAATGTTACCTCTATGGCATCCTCTCTGAGCCTGCATCATTTCACTTAGCCCTCTCCACCTACCTGATGAGTTGGGCACTATGACTTCTTCCGCTTAACAGGAAAGGAAACTAGTCTAGAGTTTAGGTGACCTGCCCACAGCCAGTAGGTGGTGGACCAAACTCCAGAACCCAGAGAGATGGATGCAAAGTTGCCCTCTGACTGTCTTCCTCAAATATCAGTTGGGTAGCTAGCCACTAATATGTTTGACCCTTCCCACACCTTGCCCCTTCCTCTACCTCCTTTATTTCAAGGACACAGATCTTATTATCCGCTGAGAAGGTGGTGGCCCAGAGAGGTTTAGAAACCATACCGGAGTCACCCAGCTAGTAAGTGACACAGATAGCTCAGTTCACTCAATAATCATGGGGCCAAATTTTCCTCGCGGTTAGCGGTGTGCTCTATACTGGCTCCCTGGAAGGAAAGCCGTGATGTGTGATGTTTTCCCTCATTGTACAAATTGTCCCCCACAGTTGATTTCAGGCTACCAACTGCTGAACACCTGGCTTGCCGGTGTAAGTTGACTCCAGCACACTCTACCTGCAGAGTACCACTGGCTCTCCTCAAGAGGCAAAACCAGAGTTGGCCAAAGCCCTGGAATTGCAAATCACGTGGCAGCTGCCCCCGGCTCCCCTCTCGGGAATGGCACTTTCACCTCTCTGGGTACCCAAGGTCAAGTCGTGGAGCACTGCTGGCCGGTCCTCCTCCGTCCACTTCCGAACAATGACCAAGTCTGCTCTCTTCCACCTCCTAAATATCCCTCAAACCCATCTATTCCATCCCCTCTGCCCCTGCCAGGTCCGAGCCTTTTGGATCTCTTCTCCAGACCGCTACATGATGTCCCAACGGGCTCCCCTTCATCCAGCCTTGCCCTGCTGAGTACGTGTACCCTTCATACTGTGCCCAGAGTCATTCCGTGAAAGTGAAAATCCGATCCTTCATTGGCTTTAAGATTATGACCAGTCCTCGCCACTCTCTCTGGACCCAACGCCGCAGGATGGCCTCTCCCTTCTCCAGTCTTAACCCGCTGGGCCTGGCTTTCTGTGGCCCAGCCTTATTGGTCTTGTTTCAGTTCCCCCATTGAGTATGGCTGTTTCATACCTCGGGTCTTTATACGTGTAGTCCCCTTTCCTGGAAAGGTCTTCCCCTCCCTTCTTCATCTCCTGTACTCCCACTCATCCTTTAAGTCTCACCTGAAAATCGCTTCTTCCAGGAAGCCACCCCTTGGATCCTCAGACTAGATCAGACCTTTCCATTACAGATTTCCAAAACATCCTGCACTTCTCTTTCCAGTTACCCACTACCTGTCTTCCCCAACTTCTCACTGCTTATGGTGAGAAATGCCAGATTTTAGAGATAGTATTCTGCATGCGGTCGCCGAAGGAGTCCTGCTAAAAGGCAAGTCAGTTCTTACCACTCCTCCGTTCAAAACTTTGAACAGCTTGGCAACTCTCTCAGAGTAAACTTCAAAGTCTGTACCAAGGCCTACTAAGCCCTACAAAATCTGTTATCTTCTGTTACTCTCCCCACTCTCTTACTCTGCTCTAGCCACACTGGCTTTCTTGCTCTTCTTTGACTATTGTCCTGCCTCAGGACCTTTGCACGTGCCGTTTCTTCTGTTAGGAAGACCACAAGACTCACTCCCTCAATTTCTTCAGATCTCTGCTTATATGTTACCTCACCAGAGAAGCTTTCATTAGCCACCTTATCTAACCGTGTTGTGTTTTTCTCCAACACCACCAAGCAGTTTGCTAATTTCTATCAGGTACTGACTGGGTGTCCTACAAATTTAATTAAATTTTCACACTATCTACCCGGAGACAGTGTCAGATCTCACGGGTTAAGGGCTCTCAGTCCCAGAAGACTGCCCCTACTTCAGATGCCAATTCCAAGTCCAGACTGTCACATGTGCTTCGGACCAACTGGCTATAAATTGCAGGTTCCCACAGGTCCCTCCTCGGGTTTGATTGATTTGCTAGAGTGGCTTTAATCTACAGACCCTCAATTCCCCTTCCTAGAGGTCAGTTGGTGGAATTAAAAATTCCAACCTTCTAATCACTTGGTCCTTCTGGTGACCAGCCTGAGGTGATCTAGAGACCCACTGTAAGTCACCTCATTGCACAAAGTGACTCCTTATGAATAACAAAAGACACTCTTATCACTCAAGAAATTCCAAGGTTTTAGGAGCTTTGTGCCAGGAATCAGAGACAAAGTATATTTCTTATTATACCACACCAACCAAACGCCCATCTCAGCGGTATCTCTCCCCCTTGACCTGCTTTGTTTTTCTTCATAGCCCTTATCACCTCATGACAGATAATCTGTACTTATTGGTTCATTTGTTTATCTGTTGTCTCTTCCTCTCTACCAGACGAGCTCCAGGAGAGCAAAGACTTTGTTTTGATCACTGTTGTGCCCCTGCCAGTGAGAACAGCACCTGGCTTAATAGTACTTTTTTTTTTTTTTTTTTTTTTTTTTTTTTTTTTTTTTTTTTTTTTGGTAATGATTTATTCAATTACTGGATCCTGGAAAGATTCATGGAAGAATCTCAGAAAATCTCTGGTACAATGCTGCTTATTTTTAGAAACATTGCTCTCGGGTGATCCATTGACCTGTACTTTCTGGTAATA